>NC_052098.1:0-2400000 GCF_015852505.1 Tachyglossus aculeatus | reverse complement strand
CCAACTTGGTGTGAAGACATTTCCCTGGAGCGTGATAGGCACTCTAACTTGGAAAGAGAACTTATTTCACAACCAGTATCTGACTTGACCAGAAAAGTAAATGTTACGTCCATTTGACTATTGTGAATTAAGAAAAAAAAATCAATTCCCACTCTTCTCCCCACCCCCATTATTATTGTTGTTTTAGTGTTTCTGCTGAGGGTAAAAAAGCAAATTATTGAAAGATAATTTCTTCATCTCAGGGTTCTAATGTAAAAAAAAAAGCAGTCCCAGGTCTCTCTGTCTCCTCCTGTTAATACATTTCCCAATTCACTTGCCCAATTTCATCGAGAAAGGTGCTGGATCAGAGATACTGAGGAACCTTGCCTGATAAATCCCGATTTTACACTGCATTTAGCAAGCCAAGCTATTGAGCCTCTGCTCCTAATTCACCATTCCCAAATTGGGGATTTTCTGTAGGGAATGGGAAAATGTCAGTTGTAAAAGTGTACCTGTATCTGAACTTCATGGCATGGCCTAGTGGATAAACCATGGGCCTGGGGATCAGCAGGACCTGGGTTCTAATCCTGACTCTGCCACTTGTCTGCTGTGTGACCTTAGGCAAATCACTCAATATCTCTGTGCCTCAGTTACCTCATCTGTAAAATGGGGATTAAGGCTGTGAGCCCCATGTGGGACAGGGACTGTGTCCAGTCTGATTAGCTGGTATCTACTCCAGAGCTTAACAAATGTCATCATCATCATCATCATTCTTTTTCTGGGTGATACAGCAGTATGCCTGAGAGCTTGTGTGGGAACTTGCCTTGCCACAGACAGATGGGTGAATAACGCTCCACTTACCCTTTCTCTATCTTCATGGAATCCTTGAGGGTTATTTTAGGCTTCTTGGTCTCAGGCCAAAACAACTTAGCAATTGCTAGTGATGCAGGGGCCGACATTACTGAAGCAGTTAACAAATGTGAAGCTGGAACCTGGAATTCCCAAAGGAAACACATAAGGGAAACATTCTTGGTAAGTATGGCATCCCTTCAGACGGCAATGGGTCATCAGAAGAGAACTTAAACCTCAGCAAGGAGACATTTAAAAAGTCAAGTTCGTGGAAGTTAGGAGAGAAAGAATAAATGATTTTACAGAGATAGAGTTGAGGTAGAGAAGGCCAACCTTACAATATATTAGAAGAGTGACTAGTATTGCACTGGCTATCACAGCCCCTAGGTAAAGCACTTAGTACAGTGCTCTGCACACAATAAGTGCTCAATAAATACCATTGATGATGATGATGGAAACAAATAACTTCCTGCCTTGGGTGAGACTGCATCTAAACTACACCAGAAAATGGGATTCTGGCCTCAGTCAGTCAGTGGTATTTGTTGAGCATTCTGTGTGCAAAGCACTGTACTGAGAGCTTGGGAGAATACAACAGAGTTAGTAGACATGATCCCTGCCCTCAAAGAGGTGACCATCTAATGGAGGAGGCAGACACTAAGATAACTCACAGGTAGGGAGAAACAACAGAGTGTAAAGATAATAATTGTGGTATTTGTTAATCACTTACCATGTGCCAGGCACTGTACTAAACACTGGGGTAGATACAAGATAATCGGGTTGGACCCAGTTCCTGTCCCACATAGGGCTCACAGTCTTAATCCCCATTTTACAGATGAGGGAACTGAAGGCCCAGAGAAGTGAAGTGAGTTGCCCAAGGTCAGACAGCAGACAAGTGGCAGAGCCAGGTCCTCTGACTCCCAGGCCCATGCTCTTTCCATTAAGCCTCGCTGATTCTCAGTGTACATTAGTGCAACGTGGGGGTGTGGGGCGGGATGACGACCAAGTTCTTAGGTAACGTGGAAGTGCTGAAGTTGCAGCTGGAGGGAAATAAGGTGGGGAATGGAGTAACCATCACGGAAGGCTTCCTGGAGGAGATGTGGTTTCAGGAGGGCCTTGAAGATGGGGAGAGCAGTGTTCTGCAAGATTTGAAGGGGGAGGGAGTTCCAGGCTTGAAGGGAAGACGTCAATGAGCAGTCAGTGACAAAAGCCATGAGAATGGGGTATGGTGCTGGGCTTGGTTTGGCTTCAGTGGGTTCCCCTTAATTCTGGTTCTAAGGTATTGGGAAAATGATAATTCCCATTTCTCTCGGTTTAACTTCCCTCCCTGTTAGAACAGTATGAGTTTCCTTAATGTAGGTTTTGTGATCCTGGAGCCCAGCTCTTTAGAGCTGTGTATACTTAAAATCGGTTCTGTGATTAAATCTACAGGAATTCATTCAATCATATTTATTGAGCACTTATTGTGTGCAGAGGAATGAGTAAACCTAGCTCCTTGAGGGCTTTCAGTATCACTTGCAATTTTGTGGAGCTTGGTACCTTCAGGTACTAAGCAACCTTGGGCTCTCAAAACTTTGTCTTTCCTTCAAAAGTGCCTTTGACCTTTTCAACCACTCTGACCATGTCTCCCTTCAATCAGTCAATCAATCAATGGTAATTTTTTTTATGGTATTTATTAAGTGGTTACTCTGTGCCAGGCACCACCTTAAGCACTGAGGTAGATACAAGCTAATCAGGTTGGACACAGTCCCTGGCCCACCTGGGGCTCACTGTCTTCATCCCCATTTTACAGATGAGGGAACTGAGGCCCAGTGAAGTGACTTACCCAAGGTCACATAGCAGACAAATGGCAGAGCCGGGATTAGAACCCTTCCTGCGTGCACAGCACTATACTAAATGCTTTGGAGAGAGTACAATATAACAATCGGTAGATACGTTCCCAGCCCACAAGCAGTTTACAGTCTAGAGGAGGACAGACATTAATATAAATAATTAAATCATGGATGTATACATAAGTGCTGTGGGGTTGAGGGAGGGGCGAAAATCCAAGTTCAAGGGTGATGCAGAAGTGGGTGGGAGAACAGGAAACGAGGGACTAGTCAGGGAAGGCCTCTTGGAGGAGGTGTACTTTTAGTCAGGCTTTGATGGTGGGGAGAGTGATTGTCAGATACAAAGAGGGAGGGCGTTCCAGGTCAGAGGCAGGACGTGGGCAAGAATTTGGCTGTGAGATAGATGAGATTGAGGTACAGGAACCTAGCAAAATCAAGAGGCTCTTCTGGCTATCTCTGTTCAAGGAAAAGTGGAATGGAAGGGAGGGGAGAGGGGAGGTTCAGGCTGGGACAATGAAGAGGCTGAGAGCTGATAATCTTGTACTTCAGAAATACAACATCCATAAAGAGACCAATGCTAAGCCTTCTCTGATTAAGAATAAGGCCATCTCCTCAAAGCCAGCATTTTAAGATCACATTTGAAATGGGATGTGTGTATTTTTTTGTGGGTAAAGGTTTTACTTTACTCTCTTGGGAGGACAGAATAATTGTTATTAGGTCATTCGTGGCCCATTTGCATTAGGTATGCATCAATTTGTGTCCTTTTCATGCATTTACACTCAGTGTAACCATTTTGCTCTTTGAAATAGAGACTCTCTTTGTTTTGTCAATCTGTGTCGCTACCTCTCTCTTTTCCTCTCCAGCCTCTTTATAGACATTAACATTTGTTCATTAAACCTAAATGCAGGTGGAGAGGACTGCATGATGGAGATGGAGTTAAAAACGGCTTTGTGAGGGGATGGGAAGGTCAGGAAGGAGCATGAGAGGACTCTGGTGTCAACTGGAAATGCTAGAGGCTGCCAAAGGAAAATCCCCTGGGGTAATAATGCTAATGATCTCACTGGGTTTGGGTGTCAGGGAGAAATCCAAAACACATTTTTGATGATATTCATCCATTCAGTTGTATTTATTCATTCATTCATTCAATCATATTTACTGAGCACTTACTGTGTGCAGAGCACTGTACTAAGCGCATTGGAGGGTACAGTACAACAATAAACAGACACATTCCCTGCCTGCAAAGAGCTTACAGTTTAGAGGGGGAGACAGGCATTCATACAAATAAATCAATTATAGATATATACATACGTGCCGTGGGGCTCGGATGGGGGAATAAATAAAATCGGGGTAATCAGAGATGTCCAGTGGTTTCCCAACCACCGCGGTCTCAAACAAAAACTCCTTATCATCAACTTGAAAACCCTCAATCACCTACCTTCTATCTGATCTGGCTGATTTCCTACTCCAGTCCAGCCCGCACACTTAACTCTAACAACAACCAACTCACTGTCCCTCCATCTCGTCCATCTCACCCATGTCCTGCCTCTGGCCTGGAATTCCCTCCCCCTTCATATCTGATAGACCACCGCTCTCCCCTTCTTCAAAGCCTTATTAAAATCACATCTCCTCCAAGAAGCCTTCCCCGATTAAACCCTCATTTCCCCTACTCCCTCTAACAATCCAAGCTTGTTGTGGGCAGGGAATATGTCTACCAACTCTGTCAGTCAGTCAGTCAATTGTATTTATTGAGAGCTCACTGTGTGCTAAGCACTGTATTGAGTTTTATACTGTACTCTCCCAAGCGCTTAGTACAGTGCTCTGCACACAGTAAGCACTCAATAAATACAATTGATTGATCAAGGAGCTTACAGTCTCCTTTGCATGCTCAAGAAGCAGCATGGCCTGATGCAAAGAGTTTGAGCCTCAGGGTCAGAGGACATGGGTTCTAATCCTGGCTCCGCCCCTTTCCTGTTGTGTGACCTTGGGCAAGTCACTTAATTTCTCTGTGCCTCAGTTCTCTCAACTGCAAAATGGGGATTCAATCCCTGTTCTCCCTCCTACTTAGGCTGTGAACCTCAGGTGGGGCCTGATGATCTTGTATCTACTCCAGTGCTTGGCACATAGTAAGCACTGTACAGATACCACTGTTATTATCACTCTGTGCAGAACACTGTGCTGAGCACTTGGGAGAGTCCAATAGATTAGGTAGACAAGATCCCTGCCCTTAAGGAGTTTACAATCTACTGTCAACTAAGTATATAGTACATACAGTACAGTATTTACAGTCAGAGCACTGTACTAAGCACTTTGGAGAGTACAATACAATAGAGTTGGTTGACAGGATCCCTGCCCTCAAGGATTTTATAATCAAGATGAGGAGACAGACCTTTCCTTTCTAAGTTTCTTAAAAATCAATCAATCAGTCAAAGGCAGCAGCTTGTATTGGCGTTTTTTTGTATGCTTAATTTATGCAAATCCAGGCCAATGATTTGGATATTTGGGAGGGCAGTGGGTCCTATTCCCCTTTCTTCCTCCTTGCCCCCACCTCCTCCCCCAGCCTTTCTCCACAGCTGGCTATAGATGGAAAGGAATTAGCCAGTAGATCCTAAGCCCCACAGTTTTTTAAAAATAAGTTTTTCTTACCCCAAAAGAAATATAGGCCCCCAAGACACTTCCGGCGATAGTTGCAAATCCCGCAGTCATTATGGCATGGAGTTCGGAGTTGGTGAGATAACTTAAATAAGGTCGGACCAGGAGCGGAGACTCTGTCTGCAAACAAAAACCAGCATCTGGGTGAATGATCTGGGATTTAAACTCTGGGATAACATTGAGGTTTTTTTTTATGTCCTGTCCTGAATTCCTTTCTTACAAGTTCCTGACTCCATATTTGAGTTCTCTGGCACCAGGGCAAGGGTACTGAGCACTGTTCTAAGCATCAGGGTTCTAAGCACTCCCCTCCTCCTTCTCCCCTCCCCATCCCCCCCCAACCCCCCTCTGCCCTACCCCCCTCCCCTCCCCACAGCACTTGTATATATTTCTACATATTTATTACTCTATTTTATTTGTACGTACTTACTATATTTATTTCATTAATCATGTGTATATAGTTATAATTCTATTTATTCTGATGGTATTGACACCTGTCTACTTGTTTTGTTTCGTTGTTTGTCTCCCCCTTCTAGACTGTGAACCCATTGTTGGGTAGGGCCCATCTCTACATGTTGCCGATTTGTACTTCCCAAGCGCTTAGTACAGTACTCTGCACACAGTAAGCGCTCAATAAATATGATTGAATGAATGAATAGAAGATAATTGAGTTGGACAAAGTCCCCGTCCCATATGGGGCTCACAGTCTTCATCCCCATTTTACTTAGACTGCGAGCCCCACGTGGGTTCTGATTACCTTATATCTACCCCAGCACTTAGCACTTAACGGAACCATGATTATCATTATTATCATTATTAGTAAATGCCATAACTACTAAAACAGTATAAGTAGCAATAACACTGACCGAATACCTATTGTATTCGGTGTGCCGTGACCCAATGACAAGCTACAAAACGAAGTAAAAGATGGAATCCCTGCCCTCAAGGGATTCAATCTGAAGAGACAGTAGCTTGGAATCGGCAACTATACCATAATTAAGAGAGTACGAGGATTAGAGTTCATATTTGGGAGTTACCCTAAAAGGAGTTACCCATGTGTGAAACTGGACTGGAAAATCTCCTGGCCTCTTATTACCTTTCCACCTGGCTCAGAGATGAGAAGCAGAATGGCCTAGTGGTTAGAGCATGGGTTGGGAGTCAGAGGGTCATGGGTTCCAATCCGGGCTCTGCCATTTGTCTGTTGTGAGACCTTGGGCAAGTCACTTCACTTTTCTGGGCCTCACTAACCTCATCTGTAAATGGGGATTCAGACTGTGAGCCCCACGTGGGATAGGGATTGGGTCCAACCTGATTTGGATACAAGCAGTATACAGAGCCTGGCACATAGTAAGGGCTCAACAAATACCACAGTTATTATTATGTTTTTTATTTGTTGTTGTTGTTTTTAATGGTATTTGTTAAATGCATACTATTTGCCAGGCACTGTACTAAAGGATAGATAGACTGATAGATACAAGCTAAGCAGGTTGGACACAGTCCCCGTTCCACACAGGGCTCATGGTCTTCATCCCCATTTTCCAGATGAGGTAACTAAGGCCCAGAGAAGTGAAGTGACTTGCCCAAGGTCACCCAGCAGACAAGTGGCAGGGCTGGGATTAGAACCCAGGTCCTTCTGACTCCCAGGCCCGGGTTCTAGCCACTAGACCATGCAGCTTCCAGAAGGAAGATAGTCCTGACACAAGGGCAGAATTTCCCCCTCACCCCAACGTGTGGAAAAGGGTTGCGGGGTCTTGAACAGCTTGCCCAGCTGAAAGGGAGGTTTAACAGCCAGCAGGAACAATGACAGATAGTTTCGGGGTGATCATTAATATCGACTATATTTTTGAGTTATAAGTACCAAACTGAGGACCTTGGAAGCGTATGTGCAATTTCACAATTTTCCCCTCATTATTCCTAATTGTCCTGGAACATCGAGTGTGTTCAACTGTTCTTTAGGAACTAAAGAGAAGCTGAGATTATGAGCCCTTAAAACTCCTATTACTCTGCATGGAGTGGTAATCAACTCAGGGTGCAGCTATAATTAGTATGGAGAAATTTTATTACTGGAATCATAATCATTTTCGGCTCCTAAAGAAAGAAGGATGGGGTTATGCTCTTATAGGCCACAGCACCTTCTAAGAATTATTGCTGACCGACAATTGCCTGGAAGAGTAGTATTTCTATGACTATTAGCACTTTTCTGGATGACTTGAGTTTTGCCGCAAATTCAATTTCCTTAGGCAACGGTCTTAGCAAATGTTCATACTCCTTGTAGTCAGGGAATGTGTCTACCAACTCTTATATTCTACTCTCCTAAGTGCTTAGTACAGTGATTTGCACACAGTTAGTGCTCAGTAAATACCACCATTGACTGACTTCATGTCTACTCCTCTTTGCTCTTGCTTGGAGTGACATGTCCCCAAGTTATCAATCAAATCAGTCATATTGTTTGAGCTCAGAACACTGTACTAAATGCTTGGGAGAGTGCCAAGTCTAAATGTTTCTGGTAAATCTATACCTAGTAAATGGTTACATCTTAGGTGGCTTTTCTTGATATCCCTCTTCCTTGGTGTGCCGAGGTTTCCAGAAATGGCATATGTAGCCATCCTTGGGGATGGGGGGGTGGAGGTGGTAAATTAAGAGCCTAAATTCGCTTTGGTGACAGGCCAGAGAGGAATACTGAGATGATCATAGAGACCTGGAATCTCAAAAGGATCACCGATGATGCCAACCTAGACTGCTCAGATCACCTTGGGTCTCAATAGCAATCTGCTTCTCAATAAAATGATTCAATACTCAGACCATAGAGTCTGAGAGAAGCAGCATCCCAGGTCTGTCAGCTTGTCTGCTGTGTGACTTTGGGCAAGTCACTTCACTTCTCTGTGCCTCAGTTACCTCAACTGGAAAATGGGGATTAAGACCGTGAGCCCCATGTGGGACATGGCCTGTGTCCAACCTGATTATCTTGTATCTATTTCAGTGCTTAAAATGGTGCTTGGTACATAGTAAGTGCTTAACAAATACCATAAAAACCCAAACCAAAACAGAAAGTATCCTTCTTGATTGTTGTTTCACATTTATTGAGCACCCACAATAGTCTAGAATCAATCAATCAGTGATATTTATTGCACACTTAATGGGTGCAGAGCACTGTACTAAGCACTTGAGAGAGTACAATAAACCAGAGTTAGTAGATATGTTTCCGGCCCACAATGAGCTTACAGTCTAGAGGACCAGAACCCACCCACAGGCTGGTCTAGTGCTTCCAACAGTGTTTGATACATAGTAAGCACTTGACAAATACCATAATAACACACACACACACACATCCAACACCCAAATTCAATGTGGGTATTTTTGATTCCACAACTCACCTGTCCCACAAATATATTGCCCGCAGCGACTATGGATTCAATAGGAGATGATCCCATGGTGACTTGCATGACCCAACCAACCTAAAGAAAAAAGACAGTGACAAGAGGAAAATACCATTCTCATCTGCCATTCTCTTTTATTTACTGTCCTCCCTGCTTCCTGGTGCATTCTGTGGAAACATGGATACAGCTGAGCAACCTGGAATGCTTGACTTGGACCTCCACTTGAGCCAAATCTGGGTGCTGACACCTCTCTCCTGAGTCCTGCTCACCTTCCAGGCTCTGCTTTTCTAGATCTCCCTGAACACTGTTGCACATTAAAAGGAAGCATCTAATTGAGTAGTCCCATCTATACCCAGGACTCAAGCCCTATGTGTTCTGGATCCATTAGCTTGCCAAACTCCTCCTTCAGAAGGCATCGCTAAAGCTGAATGATTTGTTGCTTAAGGCGTGGGAGATAGAGCTGGGGCCTGGGAGGCAGAAGGTTGTGGGCTCTAATCCCTGCTCCACCACTTATCTGCTGGGTGACATTGGGCACGTCACCTCACTTCTCTGGGCATCAGTTACCTCATCCAGAAAATGGGGAATGGAGACTGAACCCCACGTGGGACAGGGACCATTTCCAACTCAATTTGCTTGTATCCACTCTAGCGCGTAGTACAGTGCCTGGCACACATTAGGTGCTTAACAAATACCATCATTATTATTATTGTTATTATTCCAGGAGGCTGCTGGGAGTTTTCTTCTCTAGCAGGGTAATAATAATATTCATTCAATCATATTTTTGAGCACCTACTGTGTGCAGAACACTGTACTAAGCACTTAGGAGAGTAAAAATAATAATTGTGGTATTTGTTAAGCTCTTTCTATGGTCCAGGCACTGTACTAGTCACTGGGGTAGATACAAGCTAATTGGGTTGGACACAATCCCTGTCTCTCATAGAGCTCACAGTCTTAATCCCCATTTTACAGATGAGGTAACATGCCTAGAGAAGTGAAGTGACTTGCCCAAGGTCACACGGCAGACAATTGGAGGAGTTGGAATTAGAACCCAAGTCCTTCTGACTTCCAGGCCCATACTCTAACCACTAGGCAATGGTGCTTTTCAGGGTGATTCCCAGGGCTTAGTTTATGGATTCCAAATCCTTTCCAGACCCTCTGGAAGCAGCTGGGGCTGTCATTAGTAAGTCAGCAAAGAGCCCCATGTGAATGCTGGCTTCTCCAGGAGAAACCAAAACTAACTCTTGTCCACATCGCAGACTCCGTACTGAATTTATTTCCCAGAGGCCACGGCTCATACCTATAAGATGCCTGCAAGTTACTGGAATCACGAGTTGGGTAAGCGTGACTGTGGTTAAAAGGCTAAGATGAGGAAGAAGTTTTACTGTGAATTTTTCCCAGCAGACATGCTCTCCTGTAGAACTTTTGCCAGTGTTCTTCTCCCTTCCCACTCCCCGTTCTAATTTCATGGACCTATGAATGCCAGTTGCACAAGCAAACTCTCTCCCATGCTCCCTCTCTAGAACTGGATCTTCACAAGTACTGGCATGGGTGAAGGCGATCTACAGTCCTCTAGGCTGCAAGCTCGTTGTGGGCAGGGAACGGGTCTGTTTATTGTTGTATCATACTCTCCCAAGCACTTAGGACAGTGCTCTGCACATGGTAAGTGCTCAATAAATACGACTGAGTGAATAATATCCTTGGGGATTCCCCCGTGGCTATACACCCTGTTTTGCTGAAACGCAGGTTTGCACGACACGTTTTGGCTTGGATGTTTGTCTGGCAGAGTGGACTTGTTTGGTCACGGCATGCCGTCCAGTCAGAAGAAACAATTGTGCATAGTGTGTGGCAAAGGACTGGATAAGTACCACAACATGAGCTTTCCTTAATGTGGTATTTTATAAGAACACAACCCTCATGTTATACTTTAGAAATACATCGCTAACATTCCATGTTGCATCTCCCAAATGGGCATGGTACCTTTTTAATGATCCACTGCATCAATCCAATGTAGTAAAGCATAGACATCACGGTGCTGAAGAAAACCACTATTGGCAAGACCTAGTTTAAAATAAAAAAGCAAAATTGTTCATGGATTTAAAAGTTTTCAGCTTTTTTCCCTTTTTTTTCTTTTTAATTATCATTTTTTTTTCTTCAACTCAAACAGGGAAAACAGTTTTTTTCTTGAGGCAAGGCCTGAGAATGTCCTTACATTTGTGAGTACTGTATTATAGCTTTAGTTGTCTGGGAGTACGATATGACTTTAACTCTAGTTTTTTGGGAATAATTTATTATGACTCTAATACTTCATAAAAGAGTCATCTCTTCTGGGAGATGTGCCCTGATTTTCCTCCCCACCTTCCAGGTTGTGTTATCCCATCAGCCACCTTAGCACTCATCAATCAATCAATCAATCAATCAATGTATTTATTGAGCACTTACTGTGTGCAGAGCATTGTACTAAGCTCTTGGCAGAGTAGCATACAATAAAATGGGTAGTCACAATCCTTGCCCTTAAGGAGCTTACAGTCTAGTGGATATGAACTCATCTCTTCACTTGCCAGGCCAGCTGTGGAAATATTCCTTAGGCTCCTCTCTGTCCATCCAAGTTGCTATCATCTTTTTTTAAAATTGTATTTCTTAAATGCTTTCTAAGTGCCAGACACTGTACTAAGCGCTGGGGTAGAAACAAGGTAATCAGGTTGGACACAGTCCTTGTCCCATGTGGGGCTCACAGTCTTAATCCCCATTTTACAGATGAGATAACTGAGGCACAGGGAAGTGAAGTGCAGAATTTGCAGCATGGCCTAGTGGGTAGAGCCACTAGGACCTGGGAGTCAGAGGGACCTGGGTTCTAATCCCGGCTCTGCTGTGTGCTGTGTGACCTTGGGCAAGTCACTTCACTTCTCTGGGCCTCAGTTCCCTCACCTGTAAAATGGGGATTAAGACTGTGAGCCCCACATGGGACAGGGACTGTGTCCAACCTGATTACCTTGTATCTATCCCAGCACTTAGAACAGTGCCTGGCATATAGTAAGCGCTTAAGAAATACCATTAAAAAAGCAGTTGCTTTGTGCAGAGCACTATGCTAAGCACTTGGGAGAATACAATAGAGTTGGTAGACACAATCCCTGCCCTCAAGAGAGCCTCTTGCTAAAATAAATAGGGCTTTTAAAGAGAAAGGATGGGAGAGCCTGACTTGGTTCATTGAGCTCCTTGTGGGTAGGGATCAGGTCTACCTACTTTATTGTATTAACCCAAGAACAGCCTCTGCACACAGTAAATGCTCAATAAATAACACTCATTGACTGATTTTTTTATGGTATTTGTTAAGCACTTACTATGTGTCAAACACTGTTCTAAGCACTGGGGTACATACAAGTTAATTAGGTAGGACACAATCCCTGTCCCACATGGGGATCACAATCTAAGTAATCATGCAGTCAGTCATATTTATTGAGAGCTTACTATGTGTGGAGCCCTGTAGTTAGTGCTTGGGAGAGTACAATAGAAAAACAGACACATTCCTTGCACATTCCTTACAATCTAGAGGGGGAGACCAACATTAATATAAATAAATTATAGCTATGTACATATCTGTAGGAGGAGGGAGAGAGAAAAGGTATCCCCATTTTACAGTTGAGAAAACTAAGGCACAGAGAAGTGAAGTGAGTTGCCCAAGCTCACACGGCAAGCAATTGGAAGAGTTGGGGTTAGAACTCAGGTACTTCTGACTCCCACACCTGTGTTCTCTCTACTAAACTTTTTCCAGTCTGGGTGGTTCATAGGGGACTCCATCCTCCTACTGCTCCAACATGGGCAAAGAGAAAACCAGATAGGTACCAATCAATCCATCACTGAATTATATTTATTGAGCACTTACTCTGCACACAGGACTGTATGTTGCCAGTTTGTACTTCCCAAGCGCTTAGTACAGTCCTCTGCACACAGTAAGCACTCAATAAATACGATTGATTGATTGACTGTACAAAGCGCTTACTGGAGGCACAAATGAGCAAAATACAAGACAATTTGTACTGGAACCCACCATCCACTTTGGACAAGTATATTAATAATATATATTATGAAAAGATGTTTCCTTCCATTATTTAAAGGCTACTCTCTCGCATGCCTTTTATAACCCCTATTTTAATGTGCGCGCTGAGTATTCCTGAGACCATGAGTGGAGACAGAGTGCTTTCTTTGTCTCACTCCAATTGAAAGTGAGTTACAACCACCACAGCAGAAGTTTGCTTTTAAATTGGGTTCACCCACCTTACCAAACAGGTAACACCTGTCCTTATTTTCCCTCCCCCAATCACCTTTGGAAAATGGGACACCTTCAGACCTCGACTTGTGGACACACAACTTCTTAATGCCCATGGAAGCAGCACCTACACGTGAATTCAGAGGAGATTTCAAACCTGCCTGACGTAAACCACAGAGACAAAACTCGGCAGCTCTAAAGCCAGAGAGTTTTTCTAATGGAAGGACTCACCCAGCATGAATCCAGAATGAGGGAGAAGCAGGTGAAATAGCTTAAATGCATCATTCCCCTCAGTTTTTGCCTTGTCTCCGTGAGAGCGGGTGGCAGAATCCAAAGTGGGTGATTCTGAGTCGGTCAAATTCAGTTCTCTGCTGTAAAAATGACCGTCTCCAAGTGAATCCACTGGGCCTGGAGCCAGATTTGTCTCTCTCTTGAACCTAAACACACACCCCACCGCTTCTCTGGTTATACTCACAACCCATCCCAGTTCAAGCAGTGGCTCTGCTCTGGGGCAGACCAGAAGATCGTCGACTCTCAATGGATTGGGACAGTGGTCCAAGCAAGTGACCCCTGGCTGGCCGTGAGTAGAAAACTATACTTTGACACCTTTTTTCTAAACTAGTTTGGGGAAAACAAATCTACTCCTCCCTGTTATCTTCCCTTCTCATCCCCATGACCTCTCTTCCTATCTGCTCCTCAGCATTCTCTCTTCTCTGTGGGCTTTCTGCATTTCTTTGTGTATGTTTCTGGAAGCCCCCTCCCACCAAATTCAGCTAAATGATAACTTGCCTCAACTGGGCCAGTGGTGTTGCTGCAAATCTAGGCTGCCCTCTTTTTCCCTGTCAGAGAAATAGAAACTGGTAGTTTTGTGTTTTCTTGAAGGACTCATCATGCTATTTTGACTAGGGGGCATGGGCTAGGAACCAAAGCACCTGTGCCCCACTGTGGTGCTCCTGACCGGGTGACCTTGACCCAGTTTTAACCCTGGTCTGAACTCCAGATTCCACTGTCGGGAGTTCCGTGGGGAAGAAGGAGATGGTTTATAGGAGCTGCTTGGAAGAGATAAAGCCCAAATTACTGCTGTCAGTGGTAAAGGGAAATGTTTCTTATGGGTTGAAAGCTGTCGGGCATTTGACACAGGTTAGATACATCAATCGGTGGCTATAGGATTTTATTTCCTCATCGACATCTCTGAGAGTTTTTCAATTCACTGGTCAGGTTAAGAGGATTCTACCAAAATGACCAGTCAAATTGTGACGAGCTATTAACCCCACAGCTGGGGACTTGCTACCAGTTTTCAGCCGCGGCCCCTTCTGAGACCCGTTTTAGATAATGTGGATTTTGGTATATATCCCTGGGAGTCAGAGGACCTGGGTTCCAATCCCAGCTCCATCATCTGCTGTCTGTGAGACCTTGGACAAACCACTTTACTTATCTGGGCTTCAATACCTGTTTTCCCCTCCTACTTAGATTGTGAGCCCTGTATGGGACAGGAACTGTCTACGGTGGTTGTTTTTTTATTTTTATTTTCCTCAGTGCATAGAACATGCTTGACACCCAGTAAGCATGTAACAAATAACACAGCTATTTTTATTATTATTATTGTTGCATGAACCTCTAAATTGAGAAGCAATGTGGCCCTGTGTTAGATGTGTGACCCTGGGAGTCAGGAAACTTGGCTCCTGACCCTGATACTTGCCTGCCGCTTGACCTTGGGCAAGTCACCTTCTCAGTTTCCGCTTATCTGATGATGATGGTATTTGTTAAGCGCTTACTATATGCCAAGCACTGTTCTAAGCACTGGGGTAGATACAAGGTAATCAGGTTGTCCCATGTGGGGCTCACAGTCTTAACCCCCATTTTACAGATGAGGTAACTGAAGCACAGAGAAGTTAAGTGACTTACCCAAAGTCACACAGCTAAGTGGCAGAGTTAGGATTAGAATCCACAACCTTTGACTCCCAATCCTGGGCTCTTTCCAGTAAGCCATGCTGCTTTTTATCTGAAAAAATGGGGATTCTCTCTCCCTCTCCCTCTCGGACTATGAGTCCCATGTGGGACAGGAACTTTTTTTAAATGGTATTTAAGTGTTGACTATGTGGCAAGCACTGTACTAAGTGCTGGGGTAGATACAAGTCAATCAGGTGGGACACAGTTCATGTCCCACATGGGGCTCACAGTCTTAATCCCCATTTTACCCTCTATACTGTAGGCTTGCTATCAACAGGGAATGTCTGCTAATTCTGTTTGTATTCTCCCAAGTGCTTAGTACAGTGCTCCGCACATAGTACTCAATAACTATGGATTGATTTACATATGAGGTAACTGAGGCATAGAGAAGTGAACTGACTTGCCCAAGCTTACAAAGCAGACAAGTGGTGGAGTGGGGATTAGACCCCAGATCCTTCTGATTCCCAGGCCTGTGCCCTATCCATTGGCCATGCTGCTCGATTGTGGGTAACTACCCCAGTACTTAGTATGGTGCATGGCACATAGTAACCACTTAATGAATTACTCATTGTTACTAATCATAGTAATTATAAACTGACATTATAAATGTCTCCCTCAGAAGTCAAGCTACCTGGCTCCATGAAACCACCTAATAATAATGGTATTTATTTAAGCACTTACTATGTGTCAAGTGCTGTTTTAAGCGCTGGAGTAGATACACGCAAATCAGGTTGGACACAGCCCATGCCCCACATGGGGCTCAAACTCTTAAGCCCCATTTTACAAGTGAGGTAACTGAGGCCCAGAGAAGTGAAGTGACTTGTTCAAGGTCATACAGCAGATAAGTGGAGGAGCTGGGATTAGGATCCAGGTTCTTCTGACTCCCAGATCTGGGTTCTATCCACTGTTTCTCATAGCAGTATGAGGCACCTGATGCAACTCCCTGACTGTCCCCCTGAGGTTTCTGCAAACCTCTGAATCCTTGGGGGCCTTTGCTTCCATAATGATGATAATAATGATGATGATGGTATTTAAGTGCTTACTATGTACTAGGCACTGTATTAAATGCTGGGGTAGATACAAGCAAATCAGGTTGGACACAGTCCCTGTCCCTCGTGGGGCTCACACTCTTAGTTCCCATTTTTTTACAAATGAGGTAACTGAGGCACAGAGAAGTGAAGTGACTTGCCCATGGTCACACAGCAGACATGTGGTGGAGTGGGATTAGAACCCACATCCTTCTGACTCCCATTTCTGTGTCCTATCCACTAAGCCATGCTGCTTCTCAATATACACTCCTTCAAGTTAGGTGTTGTCTAAATCTCTGGCAATGGACCAAAAGAAAACTAAAACGACAGAAGGACAAAATAATCCCTGCTATTCATTCGGACAATTTGATAGCTCATTAATTCATATGGGATGATCTGCTTTTGATCAGTCAGGTTGTTCTGTGTCCCGAATCAGGAGCCAAAAAAATGAGAAATGATCGTTCGAGCCCCAGAAGTACCACCTGAATGCAGTTAACACCTTTTCAGATGTTCCAACAAATCAAATGGGCTGGGGACTGCTGCATCTGAACTGGAAGGAAATGAGCATGGATAAATACTTCTCAATGAGGAGGGATTAATCAGATAGAAAAATCAAAATCAATTCACTGGCTTGTTAGCGGGGACCCTCGTCATTCTCATCTGGGTATTCAAATGGCTTTGCTGACCCGTGGAGTGAGATTTTTGACAAGCACGAGTGATTAGGATTGCGTTTTTGGCTGATTAATCTTTCCACCGAGAACTGGGGCACACCCAAGCTCTTCATGACTTCATCCTGCTGATTGAAGTTGGCCTTGCTAATCTCTGGGTTTTATCAGCATGCAGATTTTAAAAGAATAAACATGGAATGACCAGCCCAGTTTCATTTTGGATTAGAAGGCCATTTTGCCCTCTTCAAGTACCTATTCCTGCACTCAAAGAGAGAGTTGCAACTACCACAGTAAACATTTCCTAAAGGGGGGATGGGCCACCCTGTTGGCCCTCATAGAAATTTGGGTTCGATGACTCCCCATTGGCCCTGGGTTCCCCAGACCAGATCAAGGTTGGAGAAGGAAAAGGCTAGTGGCTCTAATAGCCACTGGAGAAGGAAAAAGAGATCAATGAAGGCCACCTATGTAAGGCCAGTGATTCTACTAGCTTCCAACCAAGTGAGAGAGAGAGTGGATAAAGCCCGGGCCTAGGAGTCTGAAAGACCTGGGTTCTAATCCCGGCTCTGCCTTTTGTCTGCTGGGTGATCTTGAGCAAGTCACCTAACTTCTCTGTGCCTCAGTTCCCTCATCTGTAAAATGGGGATGAAGACTGTGAGCCCCATGTGGGACAAGGGACCGTGTCCAACCTGATTAGTTTGTATCTACTCCAGCACTTAGAACAGTGCTTGACACCTAGCAAGTGCTTAAATACCATCATCATTCATTCATTCAATCATATTTATTGAGCACTTACTGTGTGCAGAGCACTGTTCTAAGCGCTTATCATCATTTCCTCTATTCCCTCACCCTGCTGCATCACCCTCGTACTTGGATTTGTACCCTTTTCACCCCACCCTCAGCCCCAGAGCACTTATGTCCAGATCCATAAATGACTTTAATGTCTGTCTTCCTCTCTAACTGTAAGCTCCTTGTGGGCAGGAAACATGTCTACCTACTGTGTTCTATTGTCCTCTCCCAAGCAGTTAGTACAGTGCTCTACATACAGTAAGCGCTCAATAACTATGATGGATGTACTGACTGAGTGATTTACATGGAGGTAGGAGCCCATAATGTACCTCCCCTGAAGAGTCCTATGGTTTCAGACCAGAGAAGCAGCATGGCCTAGTGGACAGAGCATGGGGCTGGAAGTCGGACCTGGGTTCTAATTCCAGCTCCACCACTTGTCTGCTGGGTGACCTTGGACAAGTCACTTCAAGTCTCTGTGCCTTAGTTACCTCATCTGTAAAATGGGAATCAAGAGTTAACCCCATGTGGGACAGGGACCGTGTCCAACTTGATTTGCTTATATCTACCCTAGCGCTTAATACAGTGCCTGGCACACAGTAAGCGCTCAATAAATACAAATGACTGAATGAATTAATGGCACATAGTCAATGCTTAACAAATACCATAAAAAACCCCCCAAAAAACCCTGGAAAAACTGATGCTCAAAAATAAACATGTGCATCAGGTGGTCCTACTAGACTGCAAACTTTAGGAATCAGGCCTTCTATTATACTCTCCCAAGTGTTTAGTTCAAGGCTCACAGGATAAAGTGAATTGTAAGCTCCTTGAGGGCAGGAATCAAGTCTACTAACTCTATTGTACTCTTCCAAGATGTTAGTACAATGCACTGCTCACAGTAGATTCTAAACTCTTTTCTTAGAGGAGGGATCATGTCTGTTGCCTTGTCCAAAGTGCTTAGTACAGCACTCACTAAGCACTCAAATACTATTGATCTCACTCTGCACAGACTAAGCACTCAGTAAATACTATTGATTGATTGCCTCCTTCCCTCAGCTCCAGGAGGACAGAGACAGCACTCTTGTGAACAGAAGGGGGGCAGTAAATACCTCTACAGTCTCCAACCCAACAGAATCTTTGTATGAATCTTGTAAACTGTGGTCCCAGATATTGAGCATTTTTTTAATGATATTTGTTAAACACTGACTGTGTGCCAGGCACACTGTTCTAAGCCCTGGGATAGATACAAGGTAATTGGATTGGACCCATTCCATGTTCCACAGTAGGCTCGCAGTTATAATCTCTATTTTACAGATGAGGTAAGTGAGGCATAGAGAAGTGAAGTGACTCGCCCAAGTTCACATTGCAGACAAATAGCGGAGCCGGGACTAGAATGCAGGTCCTTCGTGGCAGATGACCTGTCTGTTTTCAGGTCTGGAGCCCAGTGCTGCTTCTCCCAGATTTCCAAGATGGAGGGTGATGTTTAAAATAAAAATAACTGTTTTGGAAATGCAGGGATTTTGAATGGGCCCTGTCTCCTACCAAAATATTTTTTTATGGGTCTCTCGACTTACTGCCTAAGAAAGGAGTCTATGATTGAATCTGACGGAAATGAACATATCGAAGAGGGATGGAGTGGCTGCGGATTTGATGGAAAGACTGGCAGATCTTACCTTAAAAGCAAAAAAGTGATCCGTGTATTTCTTCCCAAAGACAAATTCAGCCCCGGCATCGGTGTATCCCAGGAATGTCTAGGTTAAATAAGTGAAGAAGCGGACAGTGATTCAAACAGTGATGTTAGACCCAGGGGCAACAGTATGACATTAGAGCATTGGCAGGGAGAGAGGGTAGGCATGAAAAAGTGCCCCCAAAGAGTAATGGTTTTGTTCTTCAGGAGATAGAGCATTTCCGAACAGCTTCTTGCTCTTTCAATCTCTTAGGGCAACTACAAGGTATAGTGTCCTGTCCCCGTGGCCAAGGGCAAGGGATTGTTTGAAGATGGAGGGACGGTTTGCCATCCAGAGGAAGTGCCAATACCCAATGAGCACCCCCTTGAGGGCTACTGAAAGCATTCAAACTGTATCAGGCTGGTGTAGGGGGTTGGGTACCCAAGGGACCCAAGCTCCTTAACATCTTCCCACCCAGTTCCGGCATCCCAAGGGCACCTGAGAAGCAGGGTGGCTTAGTGGAATGAGCACAGGCCTGGGAGTCGGGAGACCTGAGTTCTAATCCCGGTTCTGTCACTGGCTGGCTATGTGCCCTTGGACAAGTCACCTTACTTCTCTGAGCCTCAGTTTCCTCATCTGTAAAATTCTTCTTCTCCCTTGGACTGTGAGCCCTTTGTGGGACAAGGACCGCATCTGATTGGCTTGTAGTATATCTACCCCAGTGCGTAGCACAGGGTTTGGCTCATAGTAAGAGCATCACAAACACCATAATTCTTAGTAACTGTGGATTTAGGAGCAGACCAGGGATTTCAGGGATTGAGACCCATGTTGGCTCATGGTGGGCCCAGTGCAGCTTCCAAAAGGAACCAAACGTATTCCTAGGGAGTTCCCGGATGGAGAATATCTAGTTTAGTATAAAATGCAAATAATGGGTGCGACGATGGCTTAGTGGACACAGCCTGGGCCTGGGAGTCAGAAGGACCCAGGTTCTAATCCCAGCTCCGCCACTTGTCTGCTGTGTGACCTTGGGCAAATCGCTTCTCTTCTCTGGGCCTCAATTACCTCATCTGGAAAATGGGGATTAAGAATGTGAGCCCCATGTGGGACAGGGACTGTGTCCAACTTAATTAACCCATATCTACCCCAGTGCTTAGAACAGTCCTTGGCACAGAGTAAGCGCTTAACGAATACCATCATTATTATTATAAATCCCAGTTTGGTTCTCTGGGTGCTTTTTTCCAAATACCTATTTTGTAGAATCCAAATTTGAATGAGATAAAGTGGGTGGTTCAATGACTTTGCCCCGTTTTAAGATATTAGGTTCATTTCAGAATCACAGCTTACTTTCAGGCTGAAGTTGTTTTTGTTTGTTTTTGTTTTTACCTGTACTTGGGAACCCAACCAGTCAAAAGCCTCAAAGCCGATTTTCGTTCTTAGAATAAGGAGGCCGAGAAAGAACTGTAATCCTATTCCCCAAATGACAGGTCTCCACACCACCTATGCCAGAAGAAAAAGAAATAAATCGTGTGGAGAATGAAATGGATACGTGGCCAATACTAGGTATATGTAAAGAAGTAGAAGTTTTGTCTGATTATCTTGTCTCTATCTCAGTGCTTAGCACAATTCTTTCACATGTAGTAAGTGCACAATCTATACCATAATTACTAATTGTTAGTATTGCCCCAGTTTAGAGGAGCAGCATGGCTTAGTGGAAAGAGCACAGGCCTGGGAGTCAGAGGACCTGGGTTCTACTCCCAGCAGCACTGTCAAATGCTTGCTGTTCATTCATTCATTCATTCATTCATTCAATAGTATTTATTGAGCGCTTACTGTGTGCCAAGCACTGTAGTAAGCTCTTGGAAAGCACAATTCAGCAACAAAGACAGACAATCCCTACCCACAGTGGGCTCACAGTCTAGAAGAGGGGAGACAGACATCAAAACAAGTAAACAGGCATCAATAGCATCAATATAAATAGAATTATAGATATGCATACACATCAAAGCAAGTAAACAGACATTAATATAAATAAACTTATAGATATGTACATATATACACAAGTGTCATGGGGCGGGGAGGCAAAGGGAGCGAGTCCGGGTGATTGGTGGTGGTGATGGGGGAAACAGAGGAAACAGGGCAAGTCAACTTCTCTATGCCTCAATTCCCCTCTTCTCCCTCCTACTTAGACTCTGAGCCCCAGGCAGGACAGGGACTGTATCCAAAATAATTCACTTGTATCTACCCCAGAGCTTAGAACAGTGTCTGACACATAGTAAGCACTTAACAAATACCATAAAAACAGTTAGTAGCCGACATGCTGCGTTTTAAAGCAAGGCCTGGGGAGCACACTTAAATTAAGCAAGTGATTAATATATCTCCATCCTGTGTGTTTTGCCATTGACCCCTTGCGCACACCCTCTCTTCTTCCTTCATATTTGACATCTGCCACCCTCCCCAAAAAGCAGCGTGGCTCAGTGGAAAGAGCACGGGCTTTGGAGTCAGAGGTCATGGGTTCGAATCCTGACTCCACCACATGACGGCTGTGTGACCTTGGGCAAGTCACTTAACTTCTCTGAGCCTCACTTACCTCACCTGTAAAATGGGGATTGATTGTGAGCCCCATGTGGGGCAACTTGATCACCTTGTATCCCCCCAGCACTTAGAACAGTGCTCTGCACATAGTAAGTACTTAACAAATGCCATCATCATCATCATTCAAAGCCCTACTAAAATCACATCTCCAGGAAACCTTTCTTGACCAACCTTTTTTTTTCCTAACATATTAGCCTTCCCTTCTGCGTCGCTTATGTGCTTGGGTCTGTAGGTGGTAATGCTATCATTATCACCTAAGCACTTGCTTAGTTGCCCTTCTCCCACAGCCCTTATCTACATATTCATATATTCTGCTTGTTCCTCTATGTGTAATTTATTGACTTGGAGCAGAATCTGAAAGTTTTGATTGTTTAGGGGAAAAGTGCTCAATGCATTCTATTGCTAGTAATCAATCAAATTAGTGGTGTCTATTGAGCACTACTGTGCACAGAGCCCAATACAACAGAGTTTCTGGCTCACATGGTAAAGATGGATAGTAGAGGTGCAGGAAATTAACTTTTGTTTTTCTCTCTGTCTCCCCCACTAGATTGTAAGCTTCTTGAGGGTAGGGAATGGGCATCTTGCTGTTGTTTTAGTTAGTCCTTAGTAGAGTGGAATCACAGATTAACTGAAAAAGATTCTGAAGAGTATCCAGGACTTACTTTGGTTGGGTATTTGGAAAATATCAGCATCAGAAGAATGAACACTATGAGTCCACCAAAGGATACCAGGTTCTGCTTTCCCAGTTTAGCTGTATCAAAGATGAGCCAGAGAATGACCCCTAATACCAGGGAGCTCCACAGAACCCTAAGAGAAAGGAAAAGAGACCATTGTGACCAGTGCTGTGTACTTCTCCCTCTGCCCCGCACCCCCCACGACCCCCTCCTACTTTCTAGCCCCTTTAATCCTGATCTTCAGCTAACTAAGGAAATTCTTGAAGGGGAATAGTGAAGCAACTTCAAGAGAGCTGGAGAAGCAGTGTGGCTCAGTGGAAAGAGCACGGGCTATGGAGTCAGAGGTCATGGGTTCAAATCCCGACTCCACCAATTGTCAGCTGTGTGACTCTGGGCAAGTCACTTAACTTCTCTGTGCCTGTTACCTCATCTGCAAAATGGGGATTAAGACTGTGAGCCCCCTGTGGGACAACTTGATCACCTTGTAACCTCCCCAGCACTTACAACAGTGCTTTGCACATAGTAAGCGCTTGATAAATGCCATCATTATTAAGAAAGTGCCAACAGCCTGGCTTAGTGGAAAGAGCACAGGACCAGAAGTCAGGAGACCTGGGTTCTAATCCCAGCTCATCTCCTTGCCCGCTGTGGGACATTGGGTGGAAGTCACTTCAGTCTGTCAGTTGCATTTATTGAGTGCTTACTGTATCCAGAGCACTGTACTAAGCACTTGGGAGAGTACACTTAACTTCTCCCTGCCTCAGTTTTCTCATCTGTACAATGGGAATGAAATTCCTTTTCTTTCTCCTACTTAAACTGTGAGTGTGGGACAGGATCTTATCTACCCCAGCACTTGGCAAATGCTTAACTACTTGTTACTAAGAAAGGGCAATATGGGTTAAAGTGAAATATCAGTGAGAACTGAAGTCAAACAATTTGCAAACAGTCACTGGTTATTCATTTTCCACTGTACTGCTATGGTACTATTTGCATTGAGCCTAATTCTCCCAGGCTTAACACACCACAGTTGCTAAAGAGACTCATCTCCTGGCACCATTTTGGGATTTAAATTAAAGAGGATTTTCTAAAACTATGCTCAGGTCCCATGAGCCCCCAGGCCTCTCTGCTTTTCCCCAGGTCTTTGGTCTGAAAATGAATCAGCATGGCCTAGTGGCAAGAGCACGGGCTTGTGAGTCAGAGGGTGTGGGTTTAATAATAATAATAATGATGGCATTTATTAAGCACTTACTATGTGCAAAACACTATTCTAAGTGCTGGGGAGGTTACAAGGTGATCAGATTGTCCCACATGGGGCTGACAGTCTTAAACCCCATTTTACAGATGAGGGAACTGAGGCCCAGAGAAGTGAAGTGACTTGCCCAAGGTCACACAGCAAACAAGTAGAGGAACTGGGATTTAAACCCAGAGAGGCAGCATGGCTCAGTGGAAAGAGCACGGGCTTTGGAGTCAGAGGTTATGGGTTCAAATCCTGGCTCTGCCAATTGTCAGTTGTGTGACTTTGGGCAAGTCACTTAACTTCCCTGTGCCTGTTACCTCATCTGTAAAATGGGGATATTAGGAAGAATTTTCTGACAGTGGAGTCAGAAGGACCTGGATTCTAACCCCAGCTCCACTGCTTAGAACATTGCTTGACACATAGTAAGTGCTTAACAAATAGCATTGTTAATTATTAATATTAATGAATTGTATTCTAGTACGGCATCACACCTGAAGCCTGATGAAATATCACCCAGCTGACATGCTTTCCTCCCAGGGCCTAAACTTACTCGTTGATAATTTCCTTAGGCATGTAAGGAAGCAGTGTTGCCTAGTGGCAAGAGCATGGGCTTGGGAGTCAGGGGACCTGGGTACGAATTTCGGCTCTGCCATTTACCTGTCAAGTGCTTAGTACAGTGCTCTGTACACAGTAAGTGCTCAAATACCACTTATTGATTACCCGCTGTGTGACCTTGGGTAAGTCACTTCACTTATCTGTGCCTCAGTTAACTCATCTGCAAAACAGGGATTCAATACTTGCTCTCCCTCCTACTTAGACTGTGAGCCCTTTGTGGGACCTGATGATCTTGGATCTACCCCAGCCCTTAGTACAGTGCTTGGCACATAGTAAGTGCTTAACAAATACCACAATTATTAGGGAACAGTATTAAGTCTTTCAGATTGTTGAAAGATGATGTAAGGCCCTGAAAATGTTTAGGCTGTGATGTACTAAACTATCTCCTAGCAGTCTGCAAGGGTTAGTACCTCTCCCACAGTGCCTAACATTGGCCAGGGAGTAACTTTAGGCCCTGGGAAAAATTGCAGTCACTGGATGTTAATTTCTATTGACTGGATGTTTAAATTGTAAGCTCCTTGAAGACAGGGCTTGTGACGAAGCACACTGCTTCCCACTCTGACAGACCGATTGAATGGAACCATTCCACTGCTGGCAGTTCTGTTCCAGCAGACGTTCTGAGTCGATCGATTGTATTTGTTGAGCACTTACTGTGTGCAGAGCACTCTGCTAAGTACTTGGGAGAGTACAATACCACAGAGTTGGTAGACTCATTCCCTGCTCACAATGAGCATTATGCCAACCTACTCATTGTACCTCTATCTCATTGCTGACCTCTTGCCCACATCCTGCCTCTGGCCTGGAACGGCCTCCCTCCTCATAACTGACAGACAGTGACCCTGCTCCTCTTCAAAACCTTTTTGAAGGCACACCTCCTCCAAGAGGCCTTCCCTAAGTCCCCATTTCCTCTTCTCCCATTCCCTTCTGCATCACCCTTGCACTTGAATTTGCTCCCTCTAGACACCCCTCCTTCAGCCCCACAGCGCTTATGTCCATATCCATCATTTATTTCTTTATAGTAATGTCTGTCTCCTCCCTCTAGATTGCAAGCTCGTTGTGGGCAGGAAATGTGTCTACCAACTATGTAACACATAGTAAGCTCACTGTGGGCAGGAAATATGTCTGTTATATTGCACCCTCCCAAGTGCTTAGTATAGTGAGTCTGTTGTTGGGTAGGGAACCGTCTCTATATGTTGCCAACTTGTACTTCCCAAGTGCTTAGTACAGTGCTCTGCACACAGTAAGTGCTCAATAAATACGATTGAATGAATGAATGCTCTGTACACAATAAGCTCTCAGATTTGATTTGATTAACAACTTGTGCATAGAAAGGAGATATTCTCTCCAGGCCCCCAGCATTAGGTTATTTAAGGATTCCAAGGTAGTCTTTATCCAGCTATGGGTTTAACCATTTCCGCCCCTTGAAGGGATGAATCTGGGTTCTGGGTGTTGATGTGTCTGTCTCTGTCTTAGAAACAGGAAGTCAGATGCAATCTCTTAGGCTGTTGAGTCTGATCTGATTATCTTGTATTTACTCAATGCATGGAACCTAGTATACACTGAAGAAATACTATAATTATAATTATTGTGGAGGTCACATTGTTTAGATCTCGGATAGGTAAAAAAAAAGCCATAGTAACCCTGCTTGTCGTGGACAGGAATGTGTCTGTTTATTGTTTATACCCTCTCTTGACCCCACCTCACCTTCTAGTTACCTCCCCATATCCCTCCTACCATTCCTTTCCAAACTCCTTGAACGAGTTGTCTACACGCACTGCCTCGAGTTCCTCAACAACAGCTCTCTCCTCGACCCCCTCCAGTCTGGCTCCCGTCCCCTTCATTCCACGGAAACTGCCCTCTCAAAGGTCACCAATGACCTCCTGCTTGCCAAATCCAATGGCTCATACTCTATCCTAATCCTCCTCGACCTCTCAGCTGCCTTTGACACTGTGGACCACCCCCTTCTCCTCAACACGCTATCTGACCTTGGCTTCACAGACTCCGTCCTCTCCTGGTTCTCCTCTTATCTCTCCGGTCGTTATTTCTCAGTCTCTTTTGCAGGCTCCTCCTCCCCCTCCCATCCTCTTACTGTGGGGGTTCCCCAAGGTTCAGTGCTTGGTCCCCTTCTGTTCTCAATCTACACGCACTCCCTTGGTGACCTCATTCGCTCCCACGGCTTCAACTATCATCTCTACGCTGATGACACCCAGATCTACATCTCTGCCCCTGCTCTCTCCCCATCTCTCCAGGCTCGCATCTCCTCCTGCCTTCAGGACATCTCCATCTGGATGTCTGCCCGCCACCTAAAGCTCAACATGTCGAAGACTGAACTCCTTGTCTTCCCTCCCAAACCCTGCCCTCTCCCTGACTTTCCCATCTCTGTTGACGGCACTACCATCCTTCCCGTCTCACAAGCCCGCAACCTTGGTGTCATCCTCGACTCCGCTCTCTCATTCACCCCTCACGTCCAAGCCGTCACCAAAACCTGCCGGTCACAGCTCTGCAACATTGCCAAGATCCGCCCTTTCCTCTCCATCCATACCGCTACCCTGCTCGTTCAAGCTCTCATCCTATCCCGTCTGGACTACTGCACCAGCCTTCTCTCTGATCTCCCATCCTCGTGTCTCTCTCCACTTCAATCCATACTTCATGCTGCTGCCCAGATTATCTTTGTCCAGAAACGCTCTGGGCATGTTACTCCCCTCCTCAAAAATCTCCAGTGGCTACCAATCAATCTGCGCATCAGGCAGAAACTCCTCACCCTGGGCTTCAAGGCTCTCCATCACCTCGCCCCCTCCTACCTCACCTCCCTTCTCTCCTTCTACAGCCCAGCCCGCATCCTCCGCCGCTAATCTCCTCACCGTACCTCGTTCTCGCCTGTCCCGCCATCAACCCCCGGCCCACGTCATCCCCCGGGCCTGGAATGCCCTCCCTCTGCCCATCCGCCAAGCTAGCTCTCTTCCTCCCTTCAAGGCCCTGCTGAGAGCTCACCTCCTCCAGGAGGCCTTCCCAGACTAAGCCCCTTCCTTCCTCTCCCCCTCGTCCCCCTCTCCATCCCCGCCATCTTACCTCCTTCCCTTCCCCACAGCACCTGTATATATGTATATATGTTTGTACATATTTATTACTCTATTTATTTTACTTGTACATATCTATCCTATTTATTTTATTTTGTTAGTATGTTTGGTTTTATTCTCTGTCTCCCCCTTTTAGACTGTGAGCCCACTGTTGGGTAGGGACTGTCTCTATATGTTGCCAATTTGTACTTCCCAAGCGCTTAGTACAGTGCTCTGCACATAGTAAGCACTCAATAAATACGATTGATTGATTATACTGTACTTTCCCAAGTGCTTAGTACATTGCTCTGCACATAGTAAGCACTCAATAAATATGATTGAATGAATGAATCAGCTTCTATGGTCAATCACCTTGCCCTCTCCTACCTCCTACTACACCCAGCCTTCACACTTCGCTCATCTAATGCTAACCTTCTCGCTATACCTCCATCTCGTCTATCTCACTGCCGACCTCTCACCCACTTCCTGCCTCTGGCCTGGAACACTCTCCTTTTTCATATCTGACTGACAATGACTCTCCCCACCTTCAAAGCCTTTTTGAAGGCACATCTCCAAGAGGCCTTCCCTAAGTCCTCTTTCTTCTTCTCCCACACCCTTCTACATCGCTCTTTCTCCCTTTATTCATCCCCCACTCCCAGGCCCACAGCACTTATGTACACATCTGCTATTTATTTATTTATATTAATGTCTGTCTCCCCCTTTAGACTGTAAGCTCGTTGTGAGCAGGGAATGTGTCTGTTCATTGTTATTTTGTTCTCTCAAGCACTTAGTACAGTGCTCTGCACACAATAAGTGCTCTATAAATATGATTGAATGAATAAATGATTGCCAAATTGCTAAAATAACCTTAAAGGTGACTGATCTAGCCCCTGCCCTATTTCCCCCTTCTGAGTTTGGTAGTCTCTGCTCCACCAGAATCACAGGGAGTCTGAGGAATTGGAAGAATTTCTCTGTGACAGAACCGACCATCGTGATCTGTACTAAAGATCTCGTTACGATCACCTTGGATTCTACTTATGGGGAAATGTGGCTCAGTTTCAACAGGGCAACACGGTCTCTCATTTTCATTTTTGAAACCAAAGAGTACCACTCCAACCAAAGGAATTCTTCAATGGAAAGAAATAAAGTCAGGAGAAAGAAGCCACAGAAAGTGATTTCTCTAATGCAAATGGCGAGTTTGACAGAATGGGTGGGTTGGTGAGGCTCCAACAGGGCAGGGAATGGATTGGAATCACCACCCATCAGAAGACCAAACGGTTTCTGTCAGAGAGGGACAGGTGAATGCTGATGCGCGAAACCTTCTGGAACGATGGGTCACTCATTGGCTCTTAAAAGAATTGGCTCCAGCCTCTTGCTATGCTGCTGATTCCTGACCTCCAGATTCCTCACAATCTCTAGCCTTGTGTCCTGGTGCCACCATCAGCTCTTGGGAAGGTGAATCTTGTGGGCAGCAAACTGATCCTTTTTTTACTGTAATAATGATAATAATAATCAGTCCTATTTAGGGAGTGCTTATTGTGTGCAGAGCACTGTACTAAGAGCTTGGGAGAGTACAAAATAATCATAATTATTAAGGGCATACTATGTGCCAATTCCTGTACAAAGCATTGGGGTAGCTACAAGATATTCAGGCCAGTCACAGCGCCTGTCCCACGATCTGGAGGTGGAGGGGAGAACAGGTATTTAACCCCCATTTTACAGTTAAGGAAACTGAGGCAAAGAGAAGTGAAGTGATTTGCCCAAGGCCACACAGCAGGCAAGGGGTAGAACCAGGATTAGAATCTGGGTCCTCTGACTCTCAGGCCCATGCTCTTTCCACTAGATCTCACTGGGTTAAAAGAACTGAAGGATTTATCCACAGGACAGATGAAAATAAAAGATAGGGAAGCAGCATGGTGTAGTGGATAGAGCATGGGCCTGGGAGTTGGAAAGTCATGGGTTCTGATCCCAGCCCCGCTGCTTTTGCTTTGTGACCTTAGGCAAGTCACTTCACTTCTCTGTGCCTCAGTTACCTCAAATGTAAAATGGGGAATAAGACTGTGAGCCCCATGTAGGACAGGGACTGTGTTCACCTCGATTTGACTGTATCCACCCCAGTTCTTAGTACAGTGCCTGGCACATAGTAAGTGCTTAACAAATACCACAATTATTATGATTGCTCCCCGACTTTCAGCCTGCATTTTTCTCCTGCCTTTGTTCTTTCCTACGGAACCAAGTGGGGCTCTGCACCAGTGGTTGCTCAATGCTTTCTGTTGGCTGACTTTCAGTCTTACTGGGAGAACCACTGTCCTTACCACTTCAGCCAGAACCACTGCTTGTTCAAGAATCCATGGCCCCGAGAGAAGAGTGCAACAATCTTCTCTTCATATCTGGGTATCAGATAATCCCAGGACACAAACAGAATGACAGCCACCAAAAACAGGAAAAGAGGAAGGGCTCGTTGAAAGTTCAGGACGCAGGCTGCAATGACCATAGCAAGAAAACCTGCAAAGAAAATAAAACATATCAGGCTGCACCTTATTGATCTGGGGAGTAGAGAACAGTGGGCCCTCTGTCCTGCTGGGTAGGAGAGTGCCCTTTTAGCTTTCCAGCCCCTGCCACCTTTTCGGTGGTCTGAGTCCCACTTTCATTCATTCATTCATTCAATCATATTTATTGAGCGCTTACTGTGTGCAGAGCATGTACTAAGCACTTGGGAAGTATTAGTTGGCAACATATAGAGACGGTCCCTACCCAACAGCGGACTCACAGTCTCGGTGGCAAATGTTTGGCTGACTGAGGTTTCGGATATTAGGAAGAATTTTCTGACATTGGAGTCAGAAGGACCTGGATTCTAACCCCAGCTCCGCTGCTTAGAACAGTGCTTGGCACATAGCGCTTAACAAATACCATCATTATCATTATTGTTATTATTGTCTGTTGTGTGACCTTGGGAAGTCACTTCACTTCTCTGTACCTCAGTTCCTTCATCTGGAAAATGTGGATTAAGACTGTGAGCTCCATGTGGGACAGGGACTGTGTCCAACCGGATTAGCTTGTATCTACCCCAGTGCTTAGAACAGTGCTTGACACATAGTAAGCACTTAACAATATCATTATTATTATTAGGATACCTACATTGAACAACCTGTAGAACTGGGTTGTGGAATGTCCTGGAGGCAGTCTGATCTGAAGGCAGGGGGATGAATTAGATGATCTTTTTATTTATTTTGGGTGTGTGCGTTTGTGTGTGAGAGAGGAAAAAGAGAGAAAGAAAGAGAAGCCAAAAGAGGATGGAGCTTTTAGGTAAGGGAGCAATTGGGTGGTGAGCTTTGAAGAACTGACGGGCCATGAAAACCCAATTTGGGGTCTTTCCCACCATGTTTGGAAGTTCAAGGGTCTTGACAGAGACCTGGGATGAGTGAATCTGGGAGTTCGGTCCTAACTGGTGTAAGTACCCAAATGATGACCTCACCCCTTGTAACTGGAGACATGGGGTATCGAGGCATGTAATTAGGGCGTTTCCACACCCTGCCCAAACAGTGGCCCCCCCACTGGGCTTTCAGTCAGCCCATCTACTGCCTGGTCCTCAATCTTCCGGTTGCTCACCAATCTACCCCTCTGTACCCTGCATTGGGGGTTCCAAAAGCAGACCACCCTCCTCCCCGTCGCCCGCCAGTGGCTCAGTGGCACAAAGGCTGGGAAGCATATCCAGGAAACCGTCTCTACTCTGCCAAGTTTGGCATGACACACCTAACCTGGTGGAAGTTTCCTGTCCGATTGGTTAACCAACCATGAGTTGTGGGGAGGGGATACGAAAGGAACTGAAGGGGCTTGAGGTCCCAGGCCTTTCCCAGTACCTGCTGATAAAAGGCCAATGATCACGTAGCGAATCACGGTTTTGTGTTTCCTACAAAACTCACAACCTTCATCATACTTGGTCTCCAGGAACCTATCACAAGACAGAAGAGGTCAAAAAAGGAGACAAGAAACAGGTGAGTGCTCACATAGGAAAATGACCAGGAATCAGAAGGACCAGGTGTGGACCCAAGAAGGCATCTTGCTGGCTAGGGCTACCTTGGGGGTAACTGAGGAAAAACCATCCATGCATCCCTTCGAGACAGTAGGAGCAGTGGAGCTGTCTTGGGGACTTGAAGACGGATCTTAGTCACACATGCCTCCTGGTTTTCCCAAAGTTTCTGCTCAAGAAGAGCTAGCCCTTTCCAAAGCAGGTTGCCTTGGCAAGCACCAGACCTGAGATGGCTCGGGCAAGGGTGTGCAGTCTCAAGAGCTGGCTAAAAGATCAAATGCTCATGAGGTGTCAAGAAGGCTCCGCTTTCTCCTGGCCTGATTCGGGAGAGATGGGAGGGAGGCTTGTTGTGGGCAGGGAACGTGTCTGCCAATTCTGTTGTACTGTCTCCCCAAGGGCTTAGTACAGTGCTCTGCACATAATAAGCGCTCAATAACTACCATTGTTGATGATGATGAAGTTCCAGGGACAATGTGCTTTCCCCAAAGGGTAATTCTGATAAAAGATTAAAAAAGCTTAAGTGCCTTTCAAAGGGGACCTTTAGGCTCCATTCCTCACTGCCTCTCCTCTGGTCACTTGAATTTTAAAACTTGAACTGCCCTGGATTTCAAATTTGCCCTAGCTGAAGCATGGCTTGAGAAAAACCAGATGCACACCGATAGCAACTTCTGACGGCCCAAATAAGATGTTCCTCCAGATGGATTTGGTGGTGTATTGGCTGATGGCATGATGGGTCATTTGAGCACCTTTTTTGTAACTTCTTTTCTATCTTGATGGCGCTGTGTAGCTTTCTCAGTTTCCAGAATGGGAGCAGGGATAATAGTTTAGCGGGCTTTGGAGGTGTGTGGAGGCTGTGGCTACTCAGAGCCGGCCACCGATACTGTCTGTAACCCCATGTGCTCTTAGTCTCTGGGCCTTCGTGGATCAGGATGACATTCCCTGCCTGAAGCCAGATCTGGGCCTTGCCCATCCCTGCCGTAGAGGGTTACGCTATTGATAGAATCTCCCGTCGAGAATGACGGGAGAGCTTCGTCCCGAGACTTCGGGACCAAGAACCCATGGGCAGGAATTGACGGTGGCTTGCCCAACGCTTCATGCGATCTTTTGTCCCTGCCCCATCAAATTCCCTCTGGGACCAGGAACTTCAGCAAGCAAGTGGGTAGGCTGAGGGTGCAGCGTGTTGTAAAGTGCACGCCGAGGCCTTTAGCATCAGGACTCCCTGAAGGCCGCAGTGACTGACGCGTGACCCAGCAGGGGGTGGCCTCGGAAGTCACCAGCTAATTTTCAAGATTCCTGCCGGGCCCATCCACCTTGGGGAATTCCCGGGATGGTTCTTTGCTCAGAAACCTTTCCCTCCGATGGCATGGCCCGGGCAGGCCGAGCCGGGACTAGAACCCCACTGTCCTGTTTCCTAGGGCCCGACTCTTTCCATTGGGCCCACAGCAGGGCTAGCACTATTTCACCCATTACAAGGGAACTAAAAGGAGAAGTGAAATGGGGAACAAAGCAGCATGAGGGGCAGCGTGGTCTAGTGGTTAGAGCATGGGGCTGGGAGTCAGAAGGACCTGGGTTCTAATCCTAGCTCCTCCACTTGTCTGCTGTGAGACCTTAGGTAAGTTATTTCTCTTCTTTGGGCTTCAGTTACCTCATCTTTAAAATGGAGATTAAGACTGTGAACCCCTCATGGGGCATGGACTGTGTCTATCCTATTTACCTTCTATCAACCCCAGCACTTAGAACGGTGCCTGGCACATAGTAAGTGCTTAATAAATGCTATTAAACCCCCCCCAAAAAACAAAGTTTATGTTTTCATGGCTAAATGGGCAGACAAGTCTGAATGTGAAGAGATTTTTCAAGTTTGTACAATTCTGCAGAAGAATTTCAATCAGCACTGTTGACCTGAATAGCCTTCAGAGCTAAAGTGGTCCTCTTGAGGGACAGATTCCCACCTATAATTCCCACCTATATATTCTTTCCCAGGGCTCAACATAATGCTGCACACATAGTTGACACTTAAATACTATCACTTTTAGGAATTTTATGGGCTATTTTATGCTCCAAGACCTTCCCTGATTAAGCAGCATTACCTAGTGGTTAGAGCACAGGTCTGGGAGTCAGAAGGACCTGGGTTCTAATCCTGACTCTACCACCTATATGAGCTGGGGCAAATCACTTCAATCTCCGTGCCTCTTCCCTCATCTGTAAAATGGGGATTAAGACTGTAAGACCCATGTGGGACAGGGACTGCGTCCAATCTGACTACCTTTTATCTACCCCAGCGCTTAGAACAGTGATCGATACATAGTGAGCGCTTAACAAATACCATAAAAAAACCCAAAAGAACAACAACAAAAAAACTAGGCCCTCATTTCATCTTCTCCCATTCCCTGTGTATCACCCTTCCACTTGGATTTGTGCCCTTTCTTCACTCCTCCCTCTGCCCCATAGCACCTGCGTCCATATCTGTCATTTCTTCATATTCATGTCTGTCTCCCCTCTAGACTGTAAACTCCCTGTGGGCAGGGAATCAATCAACCAATTAATCAATCGTATTTATTGAGTGCTTACTGTGTGCAGAGCACTGTACTAAGCACTTGGGAAGTACAAGTTGGCAACATATAGAGATGGTCCCTACCCAACAGTGGGCTCACAGTCTAGAAGGGGGAGACAAAGAACAAAACCAAACATATTAACAAAATAAAATAAATAGAATAGATATGTACAAGTAAAATAAATAGAGTAAGAAATATGTACAAACATATATACATATATACAGGTGCTGTGGGGAAGGGAAGGAGGTAAGAAGGGGGGGATGGAGACAGGGACGAGGGGGAGAGGAAGGAGGGGCTCAGTCTGGGAAGGCCTCCTGGAGGAGGTGAGCTCTCAGTAGGGCCTTGAAGGGAGGAAGAGAGCTAGCTTGGCGGATGGGCAGAGGGAGGGCATTCCAGGTCAGGGGGATGACGTGGGCCGGGGGTCGACGGCAGGACAGGCGAGAACGAGGCACAGTGAGGAGATTAGCGGCAGAGGAGCGGAGGGTGTGGGCTGGGCTGTAGAAGGAGAGAAGGGAGGTGAGGTAGGAGGGGGCGAGGTGATGGAGAGCCTTGAAGCCGAGGGTGAGGAGTTTCTGCCTGATGCACAGATTGATTGGTAGCCAGTGGAGATTTTTGAGAAGGGGAGTAACATGTCCAGAGCGTTTCTGGACAAAGACAATCCAGGCAGCAGCATGAAGTATGGACTGAAGTGGGGAGAGACACAAGGATGGGAGATCAGAGAGAAGGCTGATGCAGTAGTCCAGATGGGATAGGATGAGAGCTTGAACGAGCAGGGTAGCGGTTTGGATGGAGATGAAAGGGCGGATCTTGGCAATGTTGTGGAGCTGAGACCGGCAGGTTTTGGTGACGGCTTGGATGTGAGGGGTGAATGAGAGAGCGGAGTCGAGGATGACACCAAGGTTGCGGGCTTGTGAGACGGGAAGGATGGTAGTGCCGTCAACAGTGATGGGAAAGTCAGGGAGAGGGCAGGGTTTGGGAGGGAAGACAAGGAGTTCAGTCTTGGACATGTTGAGTTTTAGGTGGCGGACAGACATCCAGATGGAGATGTCCTGAAGGCAGGAGGAGATGCGAGCCTGGAGGGAGGGGGAGAGAGCAGGGGCAGAGATGTAGATCTGGGTGTCATCAGCATAGAGATGATAGTTGAAGCCATGGGAGCGAATGAGGTCACCAAGTGAGTGAGTGTAGATCGAGTACAGAAGGGGACCAAGAACTGAACCTTGGGGAACCCCCACAGTAAGGGGATGGGAGGGGGAGGAGGAGCCTGCAAAAGAGACTGAGAATGAACGACCGGAGAGATAAGAGAACCAGGAGAGGACGGAGTCTGTGAAGCCAAGGTTGGATAGCGTGTTGAGGAGAAGGGGGTGGTCCACAGTGTCGAAGGCAGCTGAGAGGTCGAGGAGGATTAGGATAGAGTATGAGCCGTTGGATTTGGCAAGCAGGAGGTCATTGGTGACCTTTGAGAGGGCAGTTTCCGTGGAATGTAGGGGATGGAAGCCAGACTGGAGGGGGTCGAGGAGAGAGTTGGTGTTGAGGAATTCGAGGCAGCGCATGTAGATGACTCGTTCAAGGAGTATGGAAAGTAATGGTAGAAGGGATATGGGGCGATAACTAGAAGGCGAGGTGGGGTCAAGAGAGGTTTTTTTTAGGATGGGAGAGACATGGGCATGTTTGAAGGCAGAGGGGAAGGAACCAGTGGAGAGTGAGCGGTTGAAGATGGAAGTTAAGGAGGGGAGAAGGAACGGAGCGAGAGATTTCATGAGATGAGAGGGAATGGGGTCAGAAGCACAGGTGGCCAGAGTAGCACCTGAGAGGAGGGAGGGGAGCTCCTCTGAGGATACTGCTGGGAAGGATGGGAGAGTAGCAGACAGTGTTGAGAGCCAGGGGGTTGGGAAAGTGGGGGGGGGAGTGACTTTGGGGAGGTCGGACCTGATGGATTTAATTTTATTAATGAAGTAGGAGGCCAGATCGTTGGGGGTGAGGGAAGGAGGAAGGGGAGGAACCGGGGGCCTGAGAAGGGAGTTGAATGTACGGAAGAGCTGACAGGGATGATGGGCATGGGTGTCAATAAGGGAGGAGAAATAGTTTTGTCTGGCAGAGGAGAGGGCTGAGTTAAGGCAGGAAAGGATAAACTTGAAGTGAACGAGGTTGGCATGGTGTTTAGACTTTCGCCAGCAGCGTTCGGCAGCTCGAGCATAAGAGCGAAGGAGGCGGACAGTGGCAGTGATCCAGGGCTGTGGGTTAGTGGTACGAGAGTGGCGAAGGGAAAGGGGAGCAAGTGAGTCTAGCTGAGTAGAAAGGGTAGAGTTGAGAGCAGTAATCTGATCATCAAGACTGGGCAGAGAGGAGAGGGAGGTGAGGTGGGGTGTGAGGCGCTCAGAAAGATGGATGGGGTCAAGAGAGCGGAGATCTCTGTGAGGAATATGGATTTACAGGGGAAAGGAGTGTGAGTGAGGAGGCAGGTGAGAAGATTATGATCAGAGAGAGGGATTTCAGAGTTGGTGAGGGTGGACACAGTGCAGCGGTAGGAGATGATGAGGTCGAGGGTATGACCAAGTTGGTGAGTGGGCGAGGTGGGGTGGAGCAAGAGGTTGGCAGCATCAAGGAGAGATAGAAGGCAGGCAGCAGAGGAGTCATCAGGGATATCCATGTGGATGTTGAAGTCTCCGAGGATCAGAGTGGGCATGGAAAAGGAGAGAAGGAAGGTGAGGAAGGGGTCAAAATCGTTAAAGAAGTTGGAGGTGGGGCCGGTGGGCGGTAGATGACAGCTACAAGAATCTGGAGGGGGTGGTAGAGGCGAATAATGTGGGCTTCAAAGGAAGGGAAGTAAAGGGAAGGTGGGAGGAGGGATAGTGCGAAAGCAACATTTGGGGGGCGAGAAGGAAACCGACACCTCTTCCTTTTACGGTGAGTCTGTGTCTACCAACTGTTAAAATGGACTCTCCCAAATGCTTAGTACAGTGTTTTGCACATGGTAAGCACTTAATAAATATGATTGGCTAAACTGAGTTGGCCATTAGGGGCCTATCCCCTAGTCACATGGAGCCTCCTTGTGCGTAGTTGAAACAAGGAGGGGGAGGAGAATGAGACCAGATGTCCCACATTAAGCAGGACTCTCAAGTTTTGGGTTTCCATCCTGCCACCTGGAAGGCCCCCAGCAGGTCCATTAAGGCCCTGATCTCTGGCAGGGACCTGCCAGATGCAGAGACTAAGGGAACTGGAGCTTCAGGGAAAGATTTCTCCACTCCCACCACCACCACCTCCTCCTTCTCCTTTTGTGAATACCTTGTGGGACAGGAACTATGTCTGACCTCTATCTATCCCAGCAGTTAGCACAGTGCTTGGTGCAGAATAAGCACACAACAACCAAAATAATAACAATAATGGTATTTGTTAAATGCTTACTCTGTGCCAAGCACAGTTCTAAGTGCTGGGGTAGATACAAGGTAATCAGGTTGGTCACAATTATTAGAGAAGCAGCATGGCCTATTGGATAGAGCCCGGGCCTGGGAGTCAGATGGACCTGGGTTCTAATTTCAGCTCTGCCACTTGTCTGCTGTGTGACCTTGGGCAAGTCGCTTCACTTTTCTGGGCCTTAGTTACCTCATCTGTAAAATGGGGATTAAGACTCTGAGCCTGACATGGGACAGGGACTGTGTTCAATCCGATTTGCTTGTATTCCACCCCCACCCCCAGTGCTTAGTACAGTGCCTCGCACATAGTAAGCACTTAAAAAATACCACAATTATTATTGTTCTATTATTGGTATTATTATTATGAATTCTTCAGAAGGTGGGAACAGGGCAAGACATTTCCTCCTCTCTTGTCCTGTCTCATCTAGGGGCAGGGTGAAGTAATCAGAGTCAGCTCAGAGTTGGGGAGGATTCAACTAGATGGGGGCCCTGGTGACCCATCCTCACTGAATCTGATGACTTTTTTTGTCCAGGGGGTAATTCCAAGTCCAGTTAAGAGTTTTGAAACCCTAGCTGGATGTGTGTTTCAAGGAGACAATCTATAGTAAGGAAGAAGCCAAACAGCAACATCTGGTGGTCATTCAGAGGATTTTAGAGCTTGAAGTTCAAACTTCATTCATTCATTCAATCGTATTTATTGAGCAATCAATCAATCGTATTTATTGAGTGCTTACTGTGTGCAAAGCACTGTACTAAGCGCTTGGGAAGTACAAGTTGGCAACATACAGGGACGGTCCCTACTCAACAGTGGGCTCACAGTCTAGAACTTACTGTGTGCAGAGCACTGCACTAAGCGCTTGGAAAGTACAATTCAGCAAGAAAGAGAGGCAATCCCTGCCCACATAGGGCTTAGAGTCTAGAAGGGGGAAGACAGATATCAAAACAAGTAAACCAACATTAATATAAATAGAATTATAGATACACATCTCACGGTCATTCCCTCGAGACTTCCCTGGACCCTTGAGTGACTTTAAAGGCTGGGAGGAAGGGGCAGAGGGAGTCAGGGGGAGGTCCAAGAGACCGATTTCCCCTTGTATGTGCAGCTGCTTAGAGTTTGGCAGCTCTGATTTCTTTGAGGATGCCACCTCCCGCTCCCCAAATTCCCCCTTGACTCCCTGGGGAGCTCAACTCCCATTTGACATTGGGAACAGTGCCAACAGCTAGAACCCAACACCTCTCCTGGAATGGGAGAATCAGTTAACCAAAGTAATTAGGTTGCACATAGTCCTTGTCCCTTGTGGGGTGCACAGTCCTAATCCCCATTTTACAGATGAGGGAACTGAGGTCCAGAGAAGTGATTTGCCCAAAGTCACATAGCAGACAAGTGGCGGAGCTGGGACTAGAATCCATGACCATCTGCCTCCCAGGTCCATGCTCTATCCATCTGCACCATGCTGCTTTTCAAATCCTAGTTATGCAACTAAAAACAGCTGTCCAAGTGTAAGATCACCTGGGCCAAGAGAGAAACCATACTTTTTCCCAGAATTGATCATGTCCTATCAGACTCAAATCCTTTGTAGATGTCATCTTCCAGGATAAATGAGAATTGGCAGTGGGTCCTTACAGACATCAAGGGCAAATTTTAGAAAAAGGTCTGAATTTTCTTTACTCAAATCAGAATACAGGCTTTTCCTCTAAAATGTAAGCTCATTGTGGGCAGGGAACATGTCTACCAACTCTGTTGTATTGTACTCTCCCAAGCACTTAGTACAGTGCTTCACACATAGTAAGTGCTCAATAAATACCATTGATGGATTGATTTTTCTAAAGCCTCTCAGAGGAAAGAATAATAATAATAATTGCGGTATTTAAGCATTTACTATGTGCCAGGCACTGTACCAAGCCCTGGAATAGATACAAGATCATCAGGTCCTACATGGGGCTCACAGTCTAAGTAGGAGGGAGAACAGGTATTGAATCCCCACTTTACAGATGACAGAACTGAGACACACAGAAGTGAAGTGACCTGCCCAAAGTCACATAGCAGGTAAGTGGCAGAGCTGCAATTAGAATCTAGGTCCTCTGACTCCCAGGCCTGTGCTCTTTCCACTAGGGAACATTGCTTTTCAGCTGTGCAATACAGTGCGAAGATAGAAGGTAAGCAGGTTGGACAGACTAGACTGTGCGCTCATTGTGGGCAGGGAATGTCCTTGTTTATTATTGTATTGTACTCTCCCAAGAGCTTAGTACAGTGCTCTACACACAGTAAGCGCTTAATAAATACAATTGAATGAATGAATGACACAGTCTCTGTCCTACCTAGGACTCACAGGCTATGGGGGAGGGAGGGTAGGTAGTGAACCCCCATTTTACAGATGAGGAAACTGAGCCACTTAACTTCTGTGCTTCAGGTGCCTCATCTGTAAAATGGGGATTAAAACTGTGAGCCCCATGTGGGACATGTAGAACGGTCCCTAACACATACTAAGCGCTTAAATACCATAAAAAAATGGCAGAGCTGGGATTAGAACCTGGGTCCTCTGACTCCCAGTCTCATGCTCTTTCTACTGGACAGTGGGAGAGGGTTCAAGGCCCCGGAGTAAGGAACATGACAGTTGTACCCTTTACTGCCAGTCTGTCCACCAGCCTCTTCATCGAGTTTGTCGTCAAGTGGATCAACTTCAATGGTGGAGTGCTCTGTCTCCTGGAATACAAATAGACAATAGAATTAGAACTCTGGTCTTCTGATCGTCAAGTAGGCCGTAAGTTTAAGGGAAGGAGCTGTGTCTACTAACTCTGTTGTCCTCTCTGAAGCGCTCAGTATAGTACTCAGTAATGATGATGGCATTTAAGTGCTTAGTATGTGCCAAGCACTGTTCTGAGTGCTTGGGGGGATACAAGGTAACCAGGTTGTCCTACATAGGGCTCACAGTCTTCATCCTCATTTTACAGTTGAGGTAACTGAGGCACAGAGAAGTTGTGACTTGCCCACAGTCACGCAGCTGACAAGTAGCGGAGCCGGGATTAGAACCCATGACCTCTGACTCCCAAGCCCATGCTCTTTCCACTAAGCCACAGTACTTCTCAACAGTACAGTAGAGTATAAGCCCCATTGAGGGCAGGGATTGTTCATTCATGTGTTCAAACATATTTATTGATCGCTTACCGTGTGGAGAGCACTATACCTAAGTGCTTGACCTCCCAACCTCTCCCTTCTCCAGTCCACACTTCACTCGGCCGTCCAGATCATTTTTCTAAAAAAATCATTTGGTGTATGTCTCCCCATTTCTCAAAACCCTCCAGTGGTTGCCCATCCACCACTGCGTTGAGCGGAAACACCTCACCATCAGCTTTAAGGCACTCAGTCAGCTTTCTCCCTCCTTACCTGCCCTTGCTCCTCTCCCACTGTGACTCAGCTGGCACATTTCACTTTTCTAACCCCAAAGTACTTACTGTACCTTGATGTCACCTCTCTGGCTGTTGAGCCCTTGCTCATGTCCCTTCCTCCTACCCGGAACTCCCTCCCCATCAACTCTGACAGACGACTGCTCTCCTCATATTGAAAACCCTTCTAGAATCACATCTCTTCCCTGACTATTGTCTAATTTCTCTATTCTCCACTCTATTTTCCCTTCCTTCTGCGTCACCTATGCACCTAAGCACTTTGATACCTCCCCCATCCCCTCACATTTATGTACCTAGCCGTATACTCTGTTGCTTCTCTTAGCTGTGCATTTATTTTAATGTCTGACTCCCCAGCTAGATATTAAGCTTCTTGAGAAGCAGCGGATAGAGCCCGAGCCTGAAAGTCAGAAGGACCTGGGTTCTCATCCCGGCTCCACTATCTGTCTGCTGTGTGACCTTGGGCAAATCACTTCACTTCTCTGGGCCTCAGTGACTTCATCTGTAAAATGGGGATTAAAATTATGAGCTCCGTGTGGGACAGGGACTGTGTCCAACCCAATTTGCTTGTACCCACCCCAGCTCTTGGAATGGTGCCTGGCCCTTAGTAAACATTTAACACATAACGCGATTATTAGTATAATTGAGGGCAGGGATCTTGTCTTCCTACTATAGTTTACTCTTCCAAGTGCTTGGTGCAGTGCTTTGCACACAGTAAGTGCTGAAAGCTCATCCTCTAGACTGTAAGCTCATTGTGAGAAGGGAATGTGTCTGTTATAGAAGACTCTCCCAAGTGCTTAGTACAGTGCTCTGCACACAGCAAGCACTCATTATAGAATGGATGAATGAATAAATATCACTGATTAAGAGTTAGTTCTTTTAAAAAAAATCTATTTTAAGAGGGAAAGCTGGGATTGGTGTGTGTGTCCAGAATTTTTTTTCAACTGGAAAATGAAAAGATCAAATTTTCAAAAAAGCCTCATTGACATGCCTCCTTCCCTGTGGTGTGGCTAGAGTGTGTGATTCAATTCATGGAGTGGGACAGTGAGCTTTCATACACAGCATCAAGGGCACACTGGAGACGGCACCTCAGTGTCCAGAGGGAAAATATATTTGGTACCATGAAGCTGAGGTAATTTTACAGTGTGTATTGCCTGAAATATTTATGCTAAATGGGCTGGAGAAATTTATGTGTAAACTAAGATCTGTCGGAGACGACTCGACAGCATAAAACAAGCCAAGACGAGATCTGTCAGTTTGCCTTTTTCTCTCCCCACCCTTACAGCTCTAGGCTTTCTGCTGCTTGTCAGACTGGGCTGCCAAATGGGGAATATCCCCTCAGTGACGTTCCAGCAGCATCTCCAGATTCAGCGTTTCAGCTCTGTCTGTACACTGGGGAGGCTGGGTGATCTTAAAATGTTGATGTGAGTTTTTTGGAAGATCTGTGGCTTATCATTTCCGGTCATTTCTATGGCTGGGAGACTTTTAGGAGAACCAGGTTAAACGGAATTTCTCCCTCATGTTTTGCTTCTAAGATTTCTGACCTTAATCAATCAATCAATCAATCGTATTTATTGAGCACTTACTGTGTGCAGAGCACTGTACTAAGCGCTTGGGAAGTACAAGTTGGCAACATATAGAGACGGTCCCTACCCAACAGTGGGCTCACAGTCTAGAAGGGGGAGACAAAGAACAAAACAAAACATATTAACAAAATAAAATAAATAGAATAGATATGTACAAGTAAAATAAATAGAGTAATAAATATGTGAAAACATATATACATATATACAGGTGCTGTGGGGAAGAGAAGGAGGTAAGGTGAGGAGGATGGAGGGGGGAGGAGGGGGAGAGGAAGGAGGGGGCTCAGTCTGGGAAGGCCTCCTGGAGGAGGTGAGCTCTCAGTAGGGCCTTGAAGGGAGGAAGACAGCTAGCTTGGCGGATGTGGGGAGGGAGGGCCTTCCAGGCCAGGGGGATGATGTGGTCTGGGGGTCAATGGCGGGACAGGCAAGAACGAGGCACGGTGAGGAGATTAGTGGCAGAGGAGCGGAGGGTGCGGGCTGGGCTGGAGAAGGAGAGAAGGGAGGTGAGGTAGGAGGGGGCGAGGTGATGGAGAGCCTTGAAGCCTTATTTATTTATTTAATATTTATTTGTTTCATATAGTAATAATAATAATAATAAGGACTCCTGGTTTTTCTGTGGCACCTCTTTTATTTTTCCAAAGCCCTTTCAACGATCTCTTTTTTAAAAAAATCCTCACCACCTTCCTGTGAGGTAGGGAGAGGCAGATGTAACCCCATTTCACAGATGAGGAAACTGAGACCCAGAGAGGCTAAGTGACTAGCACACGGTCACCCAGAAGGCTCAGGGAGGAGCCAGGAGTAGAACTAAGGCCTCCTGTACTCCTAACCCAGTGCTTTTTCCCCAGAAGTAGTATGGAGTAGTGGATAGAGCATGGACCTGAGAGGCAGAAGGTTATGGGTTCTAATCCTGACTCCACCACTGGTCTGCTGTGTGATCTTGGGCAGGTCACCTCATTCTCTGGGCTTAATTACCTCATCTATAAAATGGGGAATGAGAATGTGATCCCCAAGTGGGTCAAGGATCATGACCAACCTAATATGCTTGCATTCACCCCAGTGCTTAGTACAGTGCCTGGCACACGGTAAGTACTTAAATGCCACAATTATTATTATTATTATTAGTAGGGAAAGTGCTTAAATATTATTACAATTAACATGAAACATGATTTGTCTTTTTTAACTTAACTAATCTCTTTTCTTTCTTTTTTATGATCTCGACCCTGGACATGTAACTGCAAGCAGAGTATATTTTCTGTTGGTCCAATATCATAAGTGGCCATTATGATCACATTTTTGAAACTGAGCAATAGTTACTCTGGTGTTTCTGCTCCATTGAAAGAAAACCTACCTGGGTCACATTTCTGTCCTCTCCATTTACCATGTTCCTGTTTCTTACTCTGTTGTTTGATGGGCTCTGTCTTCCAAAGTCTTCCTCATTCTGAGCAACACAGAGATCACAAAAAAGAAAGCAGTTCAAAAGTTTTAAAAAAGCCATGTTCATGCTATTTGTAATAATAATAACAATAATAATGGTATTAAGCGATGCTGTGTGCTAGGTGCTGAAATACATTTTAAGGTCTAGACTTTAAACTCCCCTCTAGACTGTAAACTAGTTGTGGGCAGGGAACCAGTCTGCCAACTCTGTTGAATTGCATGCTCCAAGCATTTAGTAAAGTACTCTGCACATAGTAAATGCTCAATAAATACCATTGATTGATTGATGCGGGGTAATTACAGCAGACTCAGAATCTGCCCACCCAGGGCTCTGCTGTCTTGCATTTTCTCCCAATTGTCAAAGTTTGGCAATTTATGACCCATCTGTGAATGACCTGAAGAAAAATTGGAGCCACAGTTAACTCAATGTGGGAACTCTAGATTACCTGGATGATTTTCTTCAGAAATGCCTCATTTGCTCAGCTTTAATACTGGATTCCTTTAGTGGTTCATGAAACATTTCATTTTATGACAGCAAACAATAGGAGAAAATGAGCTAAATTATCCTTTGGATAAATCCAGCCCCTTTCCCCCCATTCATTCACCCTTCTTTCTCCTCCCCTCAACTTGGCACCATTTTCAGTCAATCAATCCAACAATTACATTTATTGAGTGCTTAATGTGGTGTATTAAGCACGTTCACCCCTCACATCCAATCTGTCACCAAAAACTGCTGGTCTCACCTCCGCAACATCGCCAAGATCCGCCCTTCCCTCTCCATCCAAACCGCTACCCTGCTGGTTCAGTCTCTCATCCTATCCTGACTGGATTACTGCATCAGCCTCCTCTCTGATCTCCTATCCTCCTGTCTCTCCCCACTTCAATCTATACTTCACGCTGCTGCCCGGATCATCTTTGTGCAGAAATGCTCTGGGCATGTTACTCCCCTCCTCAAAAATCTCCACTGGCTACCAATCAACCTACGCATCAGGCAAAAACTCCTCACTCTTGGCTTCAAGGCTCTCCATTACCTCGCCTCCTCCTATCTCACCTCCCTTCTTTCCTTCTCCAGCCCAGCTCGCACCCTCCGCTCCTCTGTCGCTAACCTCCTCACTGTGCCTCGTTCTCGCCTGTCTCGCCGTCGACCCCCGGCCCACATCCTCCCCCTGGCCTGGAATGCCCTCCCTCCACACATCTGCCATCCGCACATCCACCAAGCTAGCTCTCTTCCTCCCTTCAAAGCCCTACTGAGAGCTCACCTCCTCCAGGAGGCCTTCCCAGACTGAGCTCCTTCTTTCCTCTTCCCCCATCCCCCCCACCCTACCTCCTTCCCCTCCCCACAGCACCTGTATATATGTTTGTACAGATTTATTACTCTGTTTTACTTGTACATATTTACTATTCTATTTATTTTATTTTGTTAATATGTTTTGTTGTCTGTTTCCCCCTTCTAGACTGTGAGCCCGCTGTTGGGTAGGGACCGTCTCTATATGTTGCTAACTTGTACTTCCCAAGAGCTTAGTACAGTGCTCTGCACACAGTAAGCGCTCAATAAATACGATTGAATGAATGAATAATGTGTGCAGAGCACTCTACTAAGTGCTTGGGAGAGCACAAGATAGCAGAGTTCCCTGCCCACAGTGAACTTACAGTCTAAAGGGAGTAAAAAACCAACAACACTCTTTTCGAGGAAACGAGTGTTTTTAGAATCTGCAGTTCTCTTTCTGGACTAGCTCTAGAACACAACTATTCGGTTTGACCAAGCAAACATTCCTCTGACTCTCCTCTTCCCTCTGGATTCTCTCAAGCACTTCTGTAGAGAAAGGCCCCTATCAGCCAACCAGTGGTATTTATTGAGCACTTACCATGCACAGATCACTTTATTAAGTGCTTGGGAGATGATAATCCTATAGAGTTGGTTGAGAAGATACCTGCCCTCAAGGAGTTTACAAACTAGAGAGATTACTAACCGGCTGCTAACCACAGCATGAAACTGCTTTCTCCTTCTTCAGGAAATGTCTAATCCCAGCCTAGATCTGCAAATAAGCTCCCTACCTCAGAGCATGAAGGAAGTACTTGCCCAACTGCTTAGTACAGTGTTATGCACACAGTAAGCACTCAGTAAATACCACTGAATGAATGAATGAAGGGACCGGAGCTATTGTTTGAAAATGTCAAAGCCTAGTGTACATATGATCTTTAAATAAAAAAACCCACACCAACCAAAACATCAAAACCAAAGCCTTTCATCATCCTCTTTGCCATTGTTTTCATCAATTTAAATTATATGCTATAAATTATAACTGTGGTATTTGTTAATAATAATAATAATTATGGTATTTGTTAAGCACTTACTATGTGCAAAGCACTGTTCTAAGCACTGGGGGGGTACAAGGTGATCAGGTTGTCCCACGTGGGGCTCACAGTCTTAATCCCCATTTTACTGATGAGGTAACTGAGGCTCAGAGAAGTTAAGTGACTTGCCCAAGGTCGCATTTACTATATGCCAGGCACTGTACTAAGCGCTGGGATGGACACAGCAAATCGGGTTGGACACAGTCCCTGTCCCATGTGGGATTCATTCTCAATCCCCATTTCACAGATGAGGGAACTGAGATCCAGAGAAGTGAAGTGACTTATCCAAGGTCACACAGCAGAAAAGAGGAGGAGCTGGGATAATGTCTGTCTCCCCCTCTAGTCTGTAAACTCATAATGGGCAGGGAATATGTCTGCTAATTCTGTTGTACTATATTTTCCTAAGCATTTAGTACAGTGCTCTGTACACAGGCACTCAATAAACACCATTAATTGATCAATAGATGCTTGCTGCAAGTGTCTATTGGGTGACTGACTCCATGGCTTTACACTTCAACCTCTGTGGGGGTTTTCCCCAAATAGGTGATGAAACAGAGGACACAGAATACTAAACTGGCACTTTAGCTCTCCCTCTCCCAGCCCCACAACACTTAGGTATATATCTGTAATTTATTTATTTTTATTTGTCTGTCTCCCCGCCTCTAGACCCTAAGCTCATTGTGGGCAGGGAATATATGTGTCTTTTTATTGTTGCATTGTCCTCTTCCAAGCGCTTAGTACAGTGCTATGCACACAGTAAGCGCTCATTAAATACGATTAAATGAATGAACTAGGGAATGTAACCTTTAAGATATATTATCTGCACACTCCTCATTTTTTCCCCCTAAGATAATGAAAGAGCTACAGTAGAAAGACCCACTAACACTTCCAGCATTTGTTCCCCTTCCTTTCATTAAGCAATTAGCACTAATAGGCATCCAGCACCTACAGCTACAATTGTGTTCTAATTGCAACTCAGGGCTGAACTGATTACACCTATCACTACCAGCTTAGAGTTGAGAAAGTCAACAAAGTGTATGCCTTTATGTGCCAGTCGCTGGTCGGATTCCACTTTCTCTCTCAATATTGCATTATCACTGATGGAAAACCCCTAGACACTAGAAAACTCCAGCTGTTGAAACTCTTTTACTGCAGAAAGTCCTGCTGTCAGTTCACTCTTTCTCTTTCCAACCCAGATGCATTCTGGAGGAAATGGGTGTTTCTAGAATGGGCAGTTCCTTTTCTGGACTGGCTCTAGACATAGTTTATTCAGGTTCGGAAATGTACCTCTTATTTTCCCTTTCAAGATTGTTCCCTCAGAACTCTCAGCAGAACCTGCTTACTACAGTGCTCAGCATGTAGTAAGCGCTCAATAAACACTATTAATTGATTGATTGATTTGCACTTTTGTCTCCAGTAAAGCCTTCCCACAGTGGAGTCTCTGGGAATCGGGAGACCTGGATTCTAGACTATCGGGTCATATGGACAGGGAATGTGTCTGTTTTACTGTTCTATTGTACTCTCCCAAGCACTTAGTACAGTGCCCTGCACACAGTATGCGCTCAATAAATACAATTGACTGATTGACTTATTGTACCTGGTTTGAATGGGCAGAATAAACTTCGCAATGTGCTGTTGCCCTGCCTATTTGCTCACTGCACTGTTTCCCCATGCTTAGTACAGTGCTCTGCACACAATAGAGTGTAAGGGATTGTGTCTACCTACTTTATTGTACTCAGGTGATATTTATTGAGCACTGTGTGCAGAGCACTGTACTAAGCATGTACTAAGCACTTGGGAGAATACAACACAACAGAGTTTTTTGGGGGGGTTTTAATGGTATTTAAGCGCTTACTATGTGCTAGGCACTGTACTGAGCACTGGGATAGATACAAGATAACCAGATTGGACACAGTCCATGTCCCACATGGGGCTCACAGTCTTACCCCCCATTTTACAGACGAGGTAACAGGCTCAGAGAAGTGAAGTGACCTGCTCAAGTTCACACACAGACAAGTGGCGGAGCCGGGATTAGAAACCAGGTCCTCTGACTCCCAGGCCCAGGCTCTGTCCACTAGTCTATGCTGCTTCTCAGAGTTAGTAGACTGGTTCCCTGCCCACACAAAGTTTACAGTCTAGCGGAGAAATACTATGAATTTATTGATTCCCAGCGGGAATACAACAGGAATAATAATAATAATAATGGTAGTTGTTAAGCGCTTACTATGTGCCAAGCACTGTTCTAAGCTCTAGGATAGATACAAGGTAATCAAGGTTGTCCCACATGGGGTTCACAGTCTTAATCCCCATTTTACAGATGAGGTAGCTGAGGCACAGAGAAATTAAGTGACTAGCCCAAAGTCACACAGGTGACAAGTGGTGGGGCTAGGATTAGAACCCATGACCTCTGACTCCCAAGCCCATGCTCTTTCCACTAAGCGCAAGCAATTAGCACTCCGATCGATTCCTGCGCCCTGATATCTCATGACCAAAGCTCATCCATTGACCTGTTGTGAGAACTTAAACCTCACTGAGCCTCAGTTTTCTCACTTGTCAAATGGGGATGAGATAGCGCTTCTCCTTACTTCTGAGATTGTAAGCCCTATTTGAAAAAGGGCTGAATCCAATCAGATTAATTTGTATCTACCTCAGCGCTTAGCATAGTGCTTCATTCATTGTCGTATTTATTGAGCACTTACTGTGTGCAGAGCACTGTACTAAGCGCATGGGAGAGTATGCTACAAAAAATAAATGAACACATTCTCTGCCCACTGCAAGCTTACCGTCTCAGCACCTAGTAAGTGTTTAATCAATTTCATTATTATTATTATTATCAGTATCAGCAGCAGTAGTGTTTATCGAGGAACTTTCTGTAGTTGATGCTGAATTCTAGGTCTGTCTACAAAGCTTATAGCATTATTATTATTATTAGCACAAATTAATCAGGTTGGACACAGTGCCTGCCCCACATTGGACTCACAATCCAAGTAGGAGGCAGAAGAGGCACTGAATCCTCATTTTACAGATGAGGGAAACCAAGGCCCAGAGGAGAAAAGTGATTTGCCCAAAGACACATTGCAGGTAACTGGCAGAGCCAGGATTAGAACCCCAGATTTATATTTTACTTTCCACTAATCCCTTGCTCTGTCCCCTCAGCAAGTTTTCTTCTTTTCCTAATCCTTACCATCACAGCACTTTGCTTCAAACGAGAATCCATGTTATTTTAGAAAGGTACCCCCATCCCCCTCTGCTATAGATGTCCTTGTTGTTCATGCGTGTGGCCCTCTGCTGCTCTGTGGCTGGTCTGGGGAGAGCTCTGGGCTTCGATGTTCTGCATGACATCACAAGGGAAACTGTAGCTTGCTTTATGAGAGAGGCAGAACATGGAAGGGTCACATACGAAACTTGCCTAGACATTTTGTGTGCTGTTTTTAATTACATATAATGTTTCAGGGAGGGCCACGTGGAGGTTAAGTATGCCCAAAATCTGATGGCCTTTTGATACTTTAAAGTACTCAATCACTTTACCCCCTCGTGCCTCAACTCGCTACTCTCCTACTCCAACCCAGACCACATGCTTTGCTCCTCTAATGCCAACCTTATCGCTGTACCTCTGTCTCATCTATCTCACCGCCGACCCCTCACCCACATCCTGCCTCTGGCCTGGAATGCCCTCCCTCTTCATATCTGACAGACTCTACCCGCTTCGAAGCCTAATTGAAGGTCTATCTCCTCCAAGAGGCCTTCCCTAAGTCCTTTTTTCCTTTTCTTCTACTCCCTTCTACATCACCCTGACTTGCTCCCTTTATTCATCCTCCCTCACAGCCCCACAGCACTTAGGTTCATATCTGTAATTTTATTTATATTAATGTCTATTTCCCCCCTAGACTATAAACTCATTGTGGGCAGGGAATGTGTCTGTTATGTTGTTGTACTGTATACTGTACCAAGTGCTTAGTACAGTGCTCTGCACACAGTAAGTGCTCAATAAATACAACTGACTGACTGATTCCAGTCTCTTAGTTCTGGTCAGCCAAGTGGTTACTGATGTGGTAACTCCTGTAGATTGTAAATTCCTTGAGGGCAGGGACTGTATCTTTCACTCTTACATGTTCCCACAATAGAGGTCCCTTTTTGGAAGCACCCACTGAAAATGTGTTCCTAAAATTTGGTTTTAATTCAAATATTTTATAAATTATTGATATTACTGTCTGTCTTCCCCCTCTTGACTGTAAGTTCTTTATGGGCAGGGAATGTCTCTGCCAACTCTGTTGTAGTGTGCTCTCCCAAGTGCTTAGTACAGTGCTCTGCACAAAGTAAGCATTCAATCAATACAATTGATTGATGTTCCCAAGGACTTTGCGTAGTGCTCTACATACAATAGGCACTCAGTAGCAGAAGGGGCATTTCCTCCTCCTTCATATCAGACAGAGATCACTCTCCCCACCTTCAAAGTCTTATTAAAATCACATCTCTCCAAGAGGCCTTCCCTGAATAAGCCCTCATTTCCCCTCTCTCTCTCTCTCTCTCTACACACACACACACCCCTCATTTCCTCTCTGTCTCTCCACACACACACACACACACACACACACACACACACCCACCCCCCCCACCCCCCCCCCCCCCCCACCACCACCACCACGGAGCCCTTGCACTTGGATTTGTACCTTTTACCCACCCCTTAGGCCCACAGAATTTATGTATATATCCATAATTTAATGTCTGTCTCCCCTTCTAGACGGTAAGCTCCTTGTGGGCAGGGAACACGTCTACCCACTCTTCATGGTACTGGATAGAATATGGTCATAAGAGTCAGAAGGTCATGGGTTCTAGTCCTAGCTCTGTCACTTGTCTGCTGTGTGACCTTGGGCAAGTCACTTTGCTTCTCTGGGTCTCAGTTACCTCATCTTTGGGGCTAGGCATATCTGAGTTCAAACTCTTTTCCTTCAGCAATTGAGGTGCAGGGCTATATGAAGATAATTTCACAGGCATTTTACCTTTTTTACCCTTTAAAACATGTTTTCCAGTAACAAGCTTGGGTCGAGGAAAGTGATTGAATGTTTCAGAAAAAACACAGAACACTCCAATCTCGGCTCTCCCTGTGACTGACTTGCATGAGTAGATGGCTCAAATCACTGAACCTCTGTCTTTGCCAGGGTCCTGAGCAGAGGATAGGAGTGAATGTTGTGGATTTCACCCCTCTATGCATATAGGACAAGGACAAATAAGCTAGTGGGGTTTCCTAGATGATGAAATGCCCTATTGTGCTCTCCCAAGCACTTAGTACAGTGCTCTTCACACAGAAAACACTCAATAAATACGATTGACTAATCACAAACAACAAATTTGAATGGGAGTGATGGATGGGTCTCACAAACTGCTTATTTTCTGAAGGGGGGTGGTGGGGATTATGGAAGAATTTAACCCACTCTAATCTCCGGTTTTATCTCCTCTGAGTTGCTGTGGAACAAAGCCCTTTAGGAATGTGTGTAAAGGTAATTGAAGTATGCTTTGCCTCTAATCCCTTTGCTTTTCATTGACCATGCTGAACTGCACAACTGACACCTGCCCCATAGGTAGGGATTTCTCCAGGTTTTTCCTCTTTAATAATTATGGTATTTGTTAAGTGCTTACTCTGTGCCAAGCACTATTGTAAGAGGTGAAAATAGGATTGACTTTCTGTTGCTTTGTGTGCCAGTCCCCTTAGTTGTATGTTATCCTTAAATTGGTTTGAAGGCCTCTTCTTCACCCAGCAAAGTGGAGTCTCGCATGGATTTAGAGACTGCATGGAGTGTTAGAGGATTCTGTTGCTGTTGACTTATCTCTCCACCCCCTTTTGCTGGGCAGTGTTTTTCCAATCAATCAATCAGTGGTGTTTATTGAGTGCTTACTGCAGGCAGAGCACTGTACTAAACGCTTAGGAAAGGACAAAAATAACAAAGGTGGTAAACATGTTCCCTACCTACAATGAGCTCACAGCCTAGAGGAGGAGACAGGCATTCATATAAATGAATAAATTATGGATATGTACATAAAAATAGGGACGCAAGGTGGCCTAGTAGAGAGAGCCCGGGCCTGGGGGTCAGAAGGATCTGGGTTCTAATCCCAGATCCGTGATTTGTCTGCTGGGTGACCTTAGGCAAGTCACTTCACTTCTCTGATACTCAGTTACCTCATCTGTAAAATGGGGATTAAGACTGTGGACCCCACGTGGAACATGGACTGTGTCCAACCTGATTAGCTTTTATCTACCCCAGTGCTTAGTACAGTGCCTGGCACATAGAAAATGCTTAACAAATACAATTAAAAAAAAAACAGAAAAGAGCTTTCTGTTTTTCCTGCTACTGCCACCCACTAGGACTTGTAATTATTATTATTGATTTTGCCAACCTTTTGCCTGCTTAACTAAGTGGCCCTTTGAATTCAGAGGTAATGAGAAAAACTGAGTTAGAGGGTCCTATAGGTTTGGTCCAGTGAAGAGTAAATTGAGATGAAGCCAGAATTTGAGCTGGATGTGGAAGTGGTTTCTAATCCCAGCTCCACCACTTATCTGCTGTGTGACCTTGGGCAAGTCACTTCACTTCTCTGGGCCTCAGTTATCTCATCTGTAAAATGGGGATTAAGACTGTGAACCCCATGTGGAAGAGGGACTGTGTCCAACCTGATTAGTTTGAGTAGTGCTTAGTACAGTGCCTGGCACAGAATAAACTCTTAACAAATACCATGAAAAGAAAGGACACTAGAACTTCTAATTTGTTTTTTCCTCTGAGGCTTTTGACCAACCTGGGTGGGGAAGCAGTGTTTTTCTTATCTGCACCTGACTCCATAGCTCTTTTTTATGGTATTTGTTAAGTGTGTACTATGTGTCAGGCACTGTATTGAGCGCTGGGGTATATACAAGATATTTGGGTTGGACACTGTCCCTGCCCCACATGGGGCTCACCATCTTAATCCCCATTTTCAGATGTGGTAACTGAGGCAAAGAGAAGTGAAGGGACTTGCCCAAGATCACACAGCAGACAAGTGGCGGAGTTGGAATTAAACCCAGGTCATCTGACTCCCAGGCCCATGCTCTTTTCATTAGGCCAGATTGCTTCTATGTATCAATGAGAACTCTCCTTGTTTACATGCTGTTAATAATAATAATAATAATGGTACTTGTTAAGTGCTTACTATGTGATGATGATGGTATTTGTTAAGCACTTACAATGTGCCAACCACTGTTCTAAGGGTTGGGGTAGAGACAAGTTAATCAGGTTGAACACAGTCCCAATCCCACATGGGGATCGCACTCTTAATCCTTCTAGACTGTGAGCCGGTTGTTGCATAGAGGCCGTCTCTATATGTTGCCAATTTGTACTTCCCAAATGCTTAGTACAGTGTTCTGCACAATCAATCAATCGTATTTATTGAGCGCTTACTGTGTGCAGAGCACTGTACTAAGCACTTGGGAAGTACAAGTTGGCAACATATAGAGACAGTCCCTACCCAACAGTGGGCAAGCGCTCAATAAATACAATTGAATGAATTTTACAGATGGAATAACTGAAGCCCAGAAAGATGAAGTGACTTGCCCAAGGTCACACAGCAGACTGGTGGCAGAGCTGGGATTAGAACCCAGGTCCTTCTGACTCCCTGCATTCCATTCCCGACTTCCTTAGGGAGTCACTTAGTTTCTCTTAAATGAACAGTTAGGAATTAGGGTTCCAGACTCAGGTCCAGTTGAATTCCAAAAGCTTATTGCTAACTCCAAAACAAAAGAAATCTTTTGTTCCAAACTTCAGCTCTCCTGGCCTGCGATGCTCTTACTTTAATGCTTTCTGTTTCAGCCATCCTGGCCCATTTAAGACCAAAATAATGTAAATAATAATAACAATAATAATGATGGTATTTGTTAAGCTCTTATTATGTGCCAAGCACTGTTCTAAACGCTGGGCTAGATACAAGGTTGTCCCAAGCGGGGCTCACAGTCTTAATCCCCATTTTACATATGAGGTAACTGAGGCACAGAAGTTAAGTGACTTGCCCTCCCACAGTTTTCGGTGGCACCAGGTTCACCTCTAGTGGTAATGAATTTCATGTCTGTCACCTGTTTTGACCCTCCCACCTCAAGCTTCAACAGGCGCCTCTTCATCCAGCAATTCCATGTTCATCTTTTCCTTCCTTTTCCTCTTTCAGCAAATGACAATCATGACTACTTTCAGCCTTCCTCTTTCCAGACAGATGGATAATCATAATAATTTTGGTATGTGTTAAGTGCTTACTAGGAGCATAGCATAGCACTTAAGCCCTAGGGTAGATATAAGATCATCAGGTTGGACACAGTCCCTGTTCCATGTGGGACTCACAGTCTAGGTAGGAGGGAGTAGGAGTTAATCACCATTCACAGATGAGGGCACTGAGAAGTGAAGTAACTAGCCCAAGGTCACACATAAGAGATGCGGCAGAGCTGGGATTAGAACCTGGGTCCTCTGATTTCCAGGCCCTTGCTCTTTCCACTAGGCCATGCTGCTTCTCTGAAGCTAACCTTTTCTGTCTCCTCATATGGAAGCTACTTCATCTATCTTCCTGGGTGCTTAATAAATAGCATTGATGTTAGCGATGATGATCATTTGGAAAAATATCTACCAACTATTACATTGTACTGTCCCAGGTGCTTAGAAATAGAGATCTGCACATAGTAAGTGCTCAATAAATCTTATTGATTAATTGGTGATTGATGCCCTTCTCAGTTATACTGTTAGACTGTAATAGACTGTTACACTCTAGACTTGCAAGCTCCTTGTGGGTGGGGAACGTGTCTACTAACTCTGTTGTTTTGTACTCACCCAAACGTTTAAGTACAATGCTCTGTATACAGTGAGTGCTCAATAAATATGATTGATTAATTTTAGACTGTGAGCCCACTGTTGGGTAGGGACTGTCTCTATCTGTTGCCAATTTGTACTTCCCAAGTGCTTAGTACAGTGCTCTGCACATAGTAAGCGCTCAATAAATATGATTGATGATGATGATTAATTGATTGGTCGATGACATCCTTCTATTCTCTGCAATCCAAACTCACAGAAGACACCAAGCTGTGTCTGATCTTTTGATATCTTTGTAGTCCAAGAGTTTTCCTCTTCTTATAATAATAATAATAATGATAATAATGGTATTTATTAAGCACTTACTATGTGCCAAGCACTGTTCTAAATGCTGGAGTAGATACAAGGTAATCAGGTTGTCCCACGTGGGGCTCAGTCTTAATCCTCATTTTACAGATGAGGTAACTGGGGCACAGAGAGGTTAAGTGACTTGTCCAAAGTCACACAGCTGACAAGTGGTGGAGCGGGATTAGAACCCACAACCTCTGACCTTCAAGCCTGTGCTCTAGCAACATTGCGTCTCTGTAGTTCTTGCTGTTGGTTATTCACAAAGGAATATTTGGCATTAACCCATTAGCAAAATTAGATTTGTGCCCATCCTCAGCCCTTGGCTTTCTCTGCATTGTCAATTTTACTTCCAATACTTTATTCATTCATTCAATCATATTTATTGAGCACTTACTGTGTGCAGAGCACTGTACTAAGCGCTTGGGAAGTACAACTGTTTTGTCCCGACAAGGCATAGATCCTTCTATGCCTTCTATGTCTTCTTTCCACCCCTTCTAATTAATAATGACGGTATTTGTCAAGCACTTACTAGGTGCCAGGCACTGTACTAAGTGCTGATTAACATCTTCCTGCTTCCCCCATTAGACTGGAAGCTTCCAGAGGGCAAGGATTGTGCCTTTCATTTCCAGTGTCCTTTCTCAAGCACTTTAGCACAATGCTTCACCCACCCAAGGAGGCATTCAATAAATATGACTGATTGAGAATGATGCTGACTAGTTACTCAACATGGGAGGGTCTCCTTTGATGAGTGGCTGGAGACTTTATAATAATGGTACTTAAATGCTTACTATGTGCCAAGCACTGTTGTAAATGCTGGGGTAGATACAAATTAATCTGGTTAGACACAGTCCCTGTTCCACATGGGGTTCACACTCTTAATCCCCATTTTACAGATGAGGTAACTGAATTCCAGAGAATAATAATAATAATAATAGCATCTATTAAGCACTTACTATGTGCAAAGCACTGTTCTAAGTTCTGGGGAGGTTACAAGGTGATCAGGTTGTCCCACAGGGGGCTCACAGTCTTAATCCCATTTTACAGATGAGGTAACTGAGGCACAGAGAAGTTAAGTGACTTGCCCAAAGTCACACAGCTGACAATTGGCGGAGCTGGTATTTGAACCCATGACTGCTGACTCCAAAGCCCGTGCTCTTTCCACTGAGCCACGCTGCTTCTCTAATTCACCCTAGGTCACACAGCAGATGTGTGGTGGAGCAGAGTTTGGCAAGGACTAGGGAATGCCAATCAGGTTGGCCTCAGTATATGTAATAGCAATAATAGTAATAATTGTGGTATTTTTTAAGTGCTTACTTTATGCCAGGAAGTGTACTAAGCACTGGTGGTGGATACAAGCAAGTAAGGTTGGACATAGTCCCTGTCCCACATGGGACTTACAGTCTCACTCCCCACTTTCCAGATGAGGTAACTGAGGCCCAGTGAAGTGACTTGCCCAAGGTCACACAGCAGACAAGTGGAGGAGTAGGGATTAGAACCCATGATCTTCTGACTCTCAGGCCCATGCTCTATCCACTACATCATACTGCCTTCTCATCTCTTAGCTGGTAAGAGTTTGGGATTTATTTTAACTATGGCCCTGTCATGTCTTACAGGTGATCTGATCTTTTTAGGAAGCAACATTGTGTAATGGGGAGAGCCCAGGCCTGGGAGTCAGAGGACCTGGGTTCTAATCCCAGCTCTGCTACTTGTCTGCTGAGTGACCTTGGGCAAGACACTTACCTGCTCTGTGCCTCAGTTTCCTCATCTGTAAAACACTCTTCTATTAATAATAATAATTGTGGTATTTGTTAAGCACTTATGTGTCAGGCACTGTTCTAACTCTTCTTTTAATAATAATAATGGTGGTATTTGTTAAGCACTTACTATGTGTCAGGCACTGTTCTAAGTGCTGCTTCTTGTATGTTCCCAAGCACTTAGTACAGTTCTCTGCATAAAGTAAGTGCTGCATAAATACCATTGATAAATTGACTGATTCAACCTGTAGATGAATGCAAACATTCAGCTGCAAAAAACAATGTAGAAAGTTCTGATTGCAATCATTATGATTCAGATTTACCTGAGTGCTTGGCAAATACATTTTTACCCCCTCTTGACTTGAATCTCTCTAAAGATAAAGCAAATTATGCTCAGTGTTACTTAACAGGGCTGGTTCGTAAAATGATTATGCAAGATTCTGTACCTAGTTAAAAGGGCTCCAGAAGTATTTAGGAGTTGCGCAATATATCATGTGCTAATTTCCACTGACCATCACCAAGATTTCCAAATCTCTCTGATGCTGTAGGGCCCATTAGTAAGGGACTGAGCACCCGGAAGAGTAACGGGGACAATTGTTTCCTGGTTCCTACCTGTCACATTCCTATTCACACCATCTGATCTGTATCCGGTTGGCGTATTCACAAAATCATAGCCTTGTTAAATTAGATTTTAGTTAGTGGTCCATTAGGACCTCTAGATCATTGTCTGTCCAACTTCCACCTATCAATCACATCCAGGCAATCCAGCATTCCACCTAGTCAGGCATTTCTCACCGCGGGTGGATGGGGTTGGCTTGTCAATCAATCAGTCAATTAATCCAACAATCGTATTTATTAAGCACCTACCACTTACAGAGCACTGAACTGATAAGCAGCATGGTATAGTGGGTAAAGCATGGGCCCCGGGAGTCAGAAGGTCATGGGCTCTAATCATGACTCCACCACTTGTCTGCTGTGTGACCTTGGGCAAGTCGCTTCACTTCACTTCTCTGGGCCTCTGTTACCTCATCTGGAAAATGGGGATTGAGACTGCGAGCCCCACGTGGGACAGGGATTGTCCAACCTGATTTGCTTGTATCCACCCCAGCATTTAGTACAGTGCCTGGCACATAGTAAGTGCTTAACAAATACCAAAATTATTATTATTATTATCATTATGAAGCACTTGGGAAAGTACAATAAATTGAGACAATCCCTGCCCTCAAGATGTGTAAACTCTAACAGGAGAGACAGATGCTAAAATAATTCACTGAAGGAAGAAAGAAAGAAAGGGAATATGTACAAGTGTTAGTACTTAAGTAATAGGCTGAGGAAGGTATGCACACAAATGCTATGGGAGCTTGGGTGAGTCCACCAGTGGTTAGGAGACTCAGAAATGCTGACACGCCCATGGAGGGGAGATAAACTGGGGAAATTAGCGATTAATCAGGGAGGGCCTCTTGGAGGAGACGTCCTTAAAGGTGCTCCTACTTATTTTGGACCAGATCTCCATACTTGGCCGGGCCATTTTGAATTTTAATCGAGATAGTGAGGTGACAGCCTCCTGAACTCGGTGTCCTCTTTGGGTCATCATCCATCCTCCCAGGGCACAGTTGAGCAAATGCTCAATCAGTGGTATTTATTGAGAGCTTACTGTGTCCAGAGCACTGTACTAAGCTCTTGGGACAGTTCAATAGAACAGAGTTAGTAGAAACGTTCCCTGTCCACCGCGAGCTTACGGTCTAGAGGGGGAGACGGACATTAATATGAAGAAATACTTGATGGATGTGGACGTAAGTGTTGTGGGGCTAAGAGGAGCATCTCTTATGCTCCCAACGAAAGGTCTACGCTTGCCGTGATGCCAAACGAACACACTTCTAAAATTAATGCCACGTTAGCAACATTAGAGAAGAAGCATGGCCTAGTGGAAAGAGCCCAGGCCTGGGAGTCAGTGGTTCTGGGTTCTTATCCCGCCTCTGCCAATTGCTGTGTGACCTTGGGCAAGTCACTTCACTTCTCTACACTTCAACGAACTACAACTCTCTACAAACTCTTCACTTTGTCTACACGCGCTGCCTTGAATTCCTCAACACCAACTCTCTCCTTGACCCCCTCCAGTCTGGCTTCTGTCCCCTACATTCCATGGAAAACCACCCTCTCAAAGGTCACCAATGACCTCCTGCTTGCCAAATCCAATGGCTCATACTCTATCCTAATCCTCCGTGACCTCTCAGTTGCCTTCGACACTGTGGACCACCCCCTTCTCCTCAAAACACTATCCAACCTTGGCTTCACAGACTCCGTCCTCTCCTGGTTCTCCTCGTATCTCTCCGGTCGTTCATTCTCAGTCTCTTTTGCAGGCTCCTCCTCCCCCTCCCATCCCCTTACTGTGGGAGTTCCTCAAGGTTCAGTTCTTGGTCCCCTTCTGTTCTCGATCTACACTCACTCCCTTGGTGACCTCATTCGCTCCCACAGCTTCAGCTATCATCTGTACGCTGATGACACCCAGATCTACATCTCTGCTCCTCCTCTCTCCCCTCCCTCCAGGCTCGCATCTCCTCCTGCCTTCAGGACATCTCCATCTGGATGTCTGCCCGCCACCTAAAACTCAACATGTCCAAGAATGAACTCCTTGTCTTCCCTCCCAAACCCTGCCCTCTCCCTGACTTTCCCATCACTGTTGATGGCACTACCATCCTTCCCGTCTCACAGGCCCGCAACCTTGGTGTCATCCTCGACTCCGCTCTCTCGTTCACCCCTCTTATCCAAGCCATCACCAAAACCTGCCGATCTCAGCTCCGCAACATTGCCAAGATCCGCCCTTTCCTCTCTATCCAAACTGCTAACCTGCTCGTTCAAGCTCTCATCCTATCCCATCTGGACTACTGTATCAGCCTCCTCTCCGATCTCCCATCCTCTTGTCTCTCCCCACTTCAATCCATACTTCACACCGCTGCCCAGATTGTCTTTGTCCAGAAACGCTCTAGGCTTGTTACTCCCCTCCTCAAAAATCTCCAGTGGCTACCAATCAACCTACGCATCAGGCAGAAACTCCTCACCCTCGGCTTCAAGGCTCTCCATCACCTCACCCACTCCTACCTCACCCCCCTTCTCTCCTTCTACAGCCTAGCCCACACCCTCCACTCCTCTGCCGCTAATCTCCTCACCGTGCCTTGTTCTCGCCTGTCCTGCCATCGACCCCTGGCCCACGTCCTCCCCCTGGCCTGGCATGCCCTCCCTCCCAACATCCGCCAAGCTAGCTCTCTTCCTCCCTTCAAGGCCCTACTGAGAGCTCCCCTCCTCCAGGAGGCCTTCCCAGACTGAGCCCCCTCCTTCCTCTCCCCCTCCTTCCCCTCCCCCCCTTCCCCTCTCCATCCCCCCTCCCTTAACCTCCTTCCCTTCCCCACAGCACCTGTATATATGTATATATGTTTGTACATATTTCTTACTCTATTTTACTTGTACATATCTATTCTATTTATTTTATTTTGTTAATATGTTTGGTTTTGTTCTCTGTCTCCCCCTTCTAGACTGTGAGCCCACTGTTGGGTAGGGACCGTCTCTATATGTTGCCAACTTGTACTTCCCAAGCGCTTAGTACAGTGCTCTGCACACAGTAAGCATTCAATAAATATGATTGATTGATTGATTCTCTGTGCTTCAGTTTCCTCAACTGTAAAATGGAGATTAAATCCTCCTCCCTCTTACTTAGACCTCGAGCCTCTTGTGGAACAGGGACTGTGCCCAAACTGATTAACTTGTCTCTAACCCAGCCCTTAGAAAAGTGCTTGATAAGTGCTGAACAAGTGCCCTTAAAAAAAAAAATTGGCAACTGAAAATAGTGGGGAATGGGGAACAGGAATCAGGAGGGATTAGCAGGGAGGAGAATCAAGATTTCCTTTCCGAGCTCTGGGTCGTAGAAGCAACGTTCTGATGCTTAGACAGTGCTCTGCACAGTAAGTGCTCAATAAATACGATTGAATGAATGATACATCCATTTGATTATAAGATCCTTGAGGCCAGGGATGGCATATTTTACTTCTATTCCATGCTTCTATAGGCCCAATTAGTACCCTGCATACAGTGGATGCTCAGTACAGTGCTCTGTGCACAGCGGGGGTTCCCTACAGTATTCTGCAAACAATAGGCCCTCAAATCAGTGCTCTGCACATAGGTGCCCAGTACAATGCCCTGCAAAGTACTTGCCCGGTACAGTGTTCTGCAGAATAGGTGCCCTGAACAGTGCTCTTCAGAGTAAGGGTCCAGTACATTGCTCTGCTTACAGTAAGCAATGTGGCCTAATAGAAAGAGCACAGGCCTGGGAGCCAGTGGATATGAGTTCTAATCCTGGCTATGCCTCTCGTCTGCTATGTGACCTTCGGCAAGTCACTTAACTTCTCTGGGCTTCAGTTCCCTCATCTCCAAAATGGGGATTCAATTACCTGTGCTCTCTCCTACTTAGACTGTGAACCCCATGTGAGACCTGATTAGTTTGTATCTACCCCAGCACTTAGAACAGTGCTTGGCACATAGTAAGCACTTAGAAAAACACCCCGATCGTTATTTTTTAAGTGGTATTTGTTAAGCACTTACTATGTGCCAGGCACTGTACTAAGCACTGGGGTAGATAATAATAATAATTATGGTGTTTGTTAAGTGCTTACTACATGCCAAGCACTGTTCTAAGCGCTGGGGTAGATATAAGATAATCAGGTTGTCCCACGTGGGGCTCACAGATTTTAATCCCCATTTTACAGATGGGGTAACTGAGGCACACATAAATTCAATGGCTTGCCCAAGGTCACACAGCAGACAAGTGGAGAAGCCGGGATTAGAATCCACGTCCTCTGACTCCCAAACTTGTGCTTTTCCCACTATGCCACACTGCCTCTTCTCTTAGATACGAGCTAAGCAGGTTCGATGCAGTCCCTGTCCTACATGGGGCTCACAATCTTAATCCCCATTTTACAGATGTGGTAACTGAGGGCCAGAAAAAATTATTACTAAGTGCTTAATGAAAGGTGCCGTAGAGGTGGAGGACAACGAGGATTGACATTTTTGGATTAGGATTCACCTCAATCAGGTGGTGCTGAGCACAGGATCAGCAGGTTGCTTGTCTCTCTGTCAAGAGCCCAGGGGCTTAATGTGTGAGTGAGGTCTGTCTCCTGAGGGTGGAGGAGGGGAGGGATTTCCTCTTCCCCTAGGGTGATTAAACCTCAACTACACCCAGTTCCCATTTCTGGGAAACAGCTGTTTTGTGACAGCCACAAGACAGGAGTCCTCCCTGCTGAGTAAGAGGATTCACACATTTGCATGTAGTTTGCAGGCTAGCAGGCTTCATCTCAGAGACCTCGTCCCATGGCTGGGGAATGAGCTAAAGAGGAGGAGGAGGGGTGAAGCCAGGTGGAGTTGGAAGAATTTCCTCTTCCCCTAGGGTGATTAAGCCCCAACTATACCCAGTACCCATTTATGGGAAAGAGCTGTTTTGTGACTGCCACAAGACAGGAGTTCTCCCTTCTGAGTAAAAGGATTCGCACATTTGCATGTAGTTTGCATTGTTTGCATGTTTGTAAAAAAACTAGTTTACATGTTAGTTTGTAGTTGCTTCACCTCAGAGACCTCGTCCCATGGCTGGGGAAGGAACTAAAGAGGAGGAGGAGGGGTGAAGCAGGGGTGGAGTTGGAAGAAGACCTTCCTTCTCAAACTGGTTTCTCCAGTTTGGAAAAGTAACTCCTGAGGTAGAAGGATCAGAGAAGCAGGGAATCTACTCGGGGGACTTATTAAAGAGTATAATTTCTGATGCTGAAGGTCACCGCTCTTTCCAGTTCAATAAAGGTTCTTAAAGACCTATCCTGACCTTCTCTAGATTTGACTTCTGAGAATTGAGAAGATTTCTCACGTTCTAAACTTCCTTCTTTAGCTGAAAAATCAAAGGAGGGCCTAATCCTTTCAAATTCCTTTAGACAGAAGGCCAGGGAGTCACTGAAACCAAGTCCCTTCTGATTCTGTTTCCTCCTCCAGACCGCTCTGGAGAACAAGTCCAGGACCTGATTGAAGTGAGCAGGAAACAGGCTGCAGGCTATTGCCTCCGTTTTATTCAATTGTATTTATTGAGTGCTTACTGAGTGCAGAGCACTGTACTAAGCGCTTGGGAGAGTACAATGGAACAATCAACACACACATTCCCTGCCCACAACAAGCTCACTGTCTAGAGGGGGAGAGATTTTTATGTTGAACTGGAGACGGGATTTGTCAGTTTTAGAACACAAATAAGTACTAATTGGGTTTTTCGTTAAACCCGTGCTATGTGCAGAACACTGTGCTAAGCACAGGTGTAGAGCAGATCTGACACAGTTCCTGTCCCACATGGGGCTCACAGTCTCAGAGGGAGCAGATATTGAGTCCCCATTGAACAAATGAGAAGTTAAGAGACTTGTCCTGAATCACGCTGCCCCTTATGCTGCAGTGTCTTACATGAAGGTAAGGCCTAGGCCAGCTATCAATGCCGATCTCAATTTTGAGGTCTGCTGAAAGACCCCCAGATCCAGTGTTTGGCTCATCTGTCTCCTCATAATAGCCTTCAAGGCACTCTCCACCAACTCGCCCCACCACATAGATCTGATCCCTTCTCCTGCAACTCCTCATTCAACTTTCTAGCTGCATCCCGCTTTCTATTCTCCTGCCTCTGTCCCCTTGCTTACTCTGTTCCCCTGGCTTGAAACTCCCTCCCTCCCCACACCCGACAGACTACAGCTATCCCCATCTTCAAAGCCCTCCTGAATCCCCCATCTTGCCTTCCCCAATTAGTTACCAGCATTCTAAGACATATCCTCCTATCAACCATCTCTAGCACTTATGTCTTGTCTTATGCTGTCGAGTTGTTTATGACCCATAGCGACTCCATGGACACCCCTCTCCCAGAGGGGTCTATCCATCTGAAATCATTTTGATAGAGTATCCATAGAAGCATCATGGCGTAGTGGGTAGAGCACGGGCCTGGAGTCAGCTGGTCACGGGTCCTAATCCCGGCTCCACCACTTGTCTGCTGTGTGACCTTGGGCGAGTTGCTTGTTACCTCATCTGTAAAATGGGGATTGAGACTGTGAGTCCCATGTGGGATAGAGGCTATGTCCAACCCGATTTACTTGTGTCCACCCCAACATTTAGTACAGTGCCTGGCACATAGCAAGTGCTTAACAAGTTCCACAACTATAGAGTTTTCTACGTACATATAACTATCCTCAGCACCTGTCAAGTAATCAATCAATCATATTTATTGAGCTCTTACTGTGGGCAGAGCATTGTACTAAGTGCTTGGAAGAGTATGAAACACTAGAGTTGGTAGACAAGAACCCTGTCCACAAGCTTAGTAATAATAATAATAATGATGATATTTATTAAGCGCTTACTATGTGCAAAGCACTGTTCTAAGTGCTGGGGAGGTTACAAGGTGATCAGGTTGTCCCACCTGGGGCTCAAAGTCTTAATCCCCATTTTCCAGATGAAAGAACTGAGGCACAGAGAAGTGACTTGCCCAAGGTCACACAGCAGACAAGTGGCGGAGCCGGGATTAGAACCCAAGACCTTCTGACTCCCAGACCCATGCTCTGTCCACTACGCCATGACCAACTATTGAGGGGGGAGATGTACACAGTACAATATTTTAGAAAGATGATCCAAGCAGCGGAATATAGTTTGGGCTGGAGGGAGGAGTCTGATACAATAGACTAGACAGGAGATGACACACGCCTGGATCAGGGCGGAGGCTGTTTGAATGATGATTACAATAATAAATAATCATGGTCGCTGTTAAGCACTTGCTATGTGCTAGGCACTGTACTTAGCTTTGGGCTGGATACAAGCAAATCTGGTTGGACACAGTCCCCGTCCTACACAGAGCTCACAGTCTTAATATCCATTTTATAGATGAGGAAACTGAGGCCCAGAGAAGTGAAGTGACTTGCCCAAGGTCACCCAGCAGACAAGTAAGACTATTCTAGAATGTCAGCTAATTTGGGGCATGGAATGTCACTGTTTATTGTTGTACTGTACTTTCCCAAGAGCTTAGTACAAATCTCTGCACACAGTAAGCACTCAGTAAATACGATTGAGTGAATGAATGAAAAGTGGCAATTTATCTGCTATTTATTTATGTATATGAATGTCTGTCTCCCTTTATAGACTGTGAGTTCATTGTAGGCAGGGAATGTGTCTATTGTTATATTGTACTCTCCCAAGTGCTTAATACGTACTTTGCACACAGTAAGCGCTCAATATATATGATTGAATGAATGAATGAAAGTGGCAGAGCCAGGAAGGACCGGGGTTCTAATCCACTAAGCCTTGTTGCTTCTCCCAAGGATGGAGAGGAAATGCAGAGGCATTTATGAACAGATTTACGACAGACCAAATCTTTGTGGTCAGGGAAAACCTCCCAAACGTCCCTAACTTGTTCCTCTCATTAGAAACTCATTAGAGACCTCTGACCCTTGCATTTATCCAAGCCACTCTTGAGCCTGCTGGTATTTTCAACCTGCTCAATTTTCAGTGAGCAAAATGGTCCCTTGCGGGGGTGCTTATCGGCCAGAGACTGTTTGAATCAATGGTATCTATTGAGCGTTTATTTATTGAGTGCACAGCTGCGTTCTAAGCAGTTCAGAGAGTACAATACACTAGAATGGTAGACACGATCCCAGCCCTCAAGGAGTTTACAATCTAGTTGAGGAGTTTACAATGTAATTTCTGGCATCAGCAAGTTGATTGTAAAATCAATCAATCCTATTAAGTACTTAGTGTGTGCAGAACACTGTACTAAGTGCTTGGGAGAGTTCACTATAACAGAGTTGGTAGACGTGATCCCTGCCCATAATGAACTTACGGTCTAGGAGGAGAGAGGGGCATTATTATAAATAAATAAATGATAGATATGCACATAAGTGCTATAGGGCTGAGGGAGGGGCTGAATAAAATGATGCAAATCCAAGTGCAAGGGCAATGCAGAGGTGAGTGGGAGAAGAGGAAATGAGGGCTTAGTCAGGGAAGGCCCCTTGGAGGAGATGTGCTTTCAGTAAGGCTCTGAAGCTGGTGAGAGTGACTGTCCATCAGATATGAAGAGGGCGACTGTTCCAGGGCAGAGGCAGGACTTGGGCAAGAGGTCAGCGGCGAGATAGATGACATGGAGGTACAGTGAATCCTAACTTCCCCAGGGAATCTGTCTCCCTGTGACGTTTAGTTGAATGGCTAATATTTTGCCCTTTGGCCCAGAGGGCAATTTAATAGCTACGGTGCAAGTCCATAAATGAATGAAAATGTCCTGGGCATATAATCCACCAGATTTTTCAATTCCTGAAGGCAAGGAATCATGTCTTTTAGTTCTGTTGTACTCTCCTAAGTGCTTAGTACAGTGCCCTGCACACAGTGTGCACTCAACACTGTTGAAACAATGCATGAATGAACGAAGGGTATTCTGTCCAAGTGCTAGAGCTTAGCTAATAATAATAATGATGGCATTTGTTAAGCGCTCACTATGTGCAAAGCACTGTTCTAAGCGCTGGGGTAGATACAAGGTGATCAGATTGCCCAACGTGGGGCTCACAGTTTTAATCCCCATTTTCCAGATGAGGGAACTGAGGCACAGAGAGGTGAATTGACTTGCCCATGGTCACCCAGCGGACAAGTGGTGGAGCCGGGATTCGAACCCATGACCTCTGGCTCCCAAGCCCGGGCTCTTTTCACTGAGCCAGGCTGCTTAGCTGATATATGTGTTCTTTTCTATTGCCCCAGAGGTGTTGGATGGCTACTCTGACCTCTTTATCGTGATAAATGTTTATTTAGTGCCCATTATGGGCTCAATTTAGCCTGGAATGCAAAATCAGTTGCCTTCCTCCCCCCACCCCCCGCAATAATAACAGAAAATCCAATGGATAAATGCAGAGTCAGGAACCCAAATAGATTTGTCCCAAGAGACTTTTCAGGTTGAATAATAATAATCATCGTCATGGTATTTGTTAAGTACTTTGTGCCAGGCACCGTTCTAAGCACTGGGGTGAATACAAGCAAATTGGGTTGGACACAGTTCCTGTCCCACATGGGGCTCACAGTCTCAATCCCCATTTTACAGATGAGGTAACCGAGGCCCAATGAAGTGAAATGAAGTGACTTGCCTAGTTTGAGGGAAGAAGGAAACCAAGAGCTTTATAAAGTCACTCTTTTGGCCCGGGCATAACTTTTGTCATTTCTGTATCTAAGCAGGTTGCCAACGAGGTAAAGGGTAGGACGCACAGAAATGTCATCTCGGTTCAGAGATCCTAAACTTTTGTTTATCTGTTCCTCAAACACCAACAGCAGAAAAATTCCCGTAAAAAATCCAAGGCTTTCCCAAACTAAAGCATAAAGTCTCACCTGATAAGCAGAGTTACTATGACCATCTTCTCTGTTAGCACTGAGAGACTCCTTCAGTTCCATGTGTGCAGCCTCTGAAAGATCTTGCCAGCTCACTTTGTTCAAACCTGTTCTTCGCTGCTCCTCTGAAGTTTCAGCCACTTGGAAGAAAAGCCACACCCCCTCCTGGTGATGTCATCTGCCATTTTAGGGAACGGGGACCTGTTCTAAAATTCCAAGAATCTCCAGCATGAGAATGTTTGGTCTTTCGGCATAGTGAAGTGAAACTCGCCTATGACTGGACGGTAGCCAGGTTGCACCTTTGTTAAAAGTCTCATTATCCTTTCCTATTTCTGGTATCCACATCTCTAGCATTGTTTGTCTCTCTTAATAATAATTTATGGTATCTGTTAAATGCTTACTATGTGCCAGGCACCGTACTATCAGGATGGATACAAGTATATCAGGTTGGACACAGTCCCTGTCCCACATAAGGCTCACAGTCTTAATCCCTATTTGATAGATGAGGTAACTGAGGCACAGAGAGGTGAAGTGACTTGCCCAATGTTACACAGCAGACAAGGGGCAGAGTCTGGATTAGAACCCAAGACCTTCTGACTCCCAGACCCGTGCTCTATCCACTATGCCATGGCCAACTATCAGAGGGGGGCAATTTGAGGAGTGGGGAGAGGTACACAGTACAATATTTTAGAAAAATGATCCAAGCAGTGGAGTGTAGTTTGGACTGGAGGGAGGAGTCTGATACAACAGACTAATCAGGAGATGACACATGATTGGATCAGGGTGGTGGCTGTTTGATGATGATAATATTAACCCATGATAACCCATGACCTTCTGACTCCCGGGCCCATGCTCTATCCACCACTCCGTAATGCTTCTCCTCTTCCTTCTGTGAATACCTCATATTAATCTCTAGACTGTAAACTCATTGTGGGCAAGGGCATATGTCCAACAACTCTATCATATTGTTCTTTCCCAAGTGCTCATTACAGTGCTCTACCCACGTTAAGTTCTCAGTAAATACCACTGATGATGATTTGTCAACTGTAAGCATGTGGAGAGCAAAGACTGTGTCTCTGTCTGAATGCAGCAGAGAAGCATTCATTAATTCATTGTCATATTTATTCATTCATTCAATCGTATTTATTGAGCACTTACTGTGTGCAGAGCACTGTACTAAGAGCTTGGGAAGTACAAATCGGCAACATATAGAGATGGTCCCTACCCAACAGTGGGCTCACAGTCTAGAAGGGGGAGACAGACAATGAAACAAGTAGACAGATGAGCAGCATGCTTAGTGGAAGGAGAACAGGCTTGGGAGTCAGAGGTCATGGGTTCTAATCCAGCCTCTGCTACTTGTCAGTTGTGTGACTTTGGGCAAGTCACTTAACTTCTCTTTGCCTCAGTTACCTCATCTGTAAAATGGGGATGAAGACTGTGAGCCCCACGTGGGACAACCTGATTACCTTGTATCTACCCCAGCACTTAGAACAGTGCTTGGCATATAGAAAGAGCTTAAGAAATACCATTATTATTATTATTATTATTATTATTATTATTGTACTTTCCCAAACCTTATCACAATGGTCGGAACATGTAAAATGCTCAATTAATTCTTCTGATTGATGGATGTTTTTATGCTATTCAGAGCTAGAATATTGGGTTGGAAAGAACCTTGGTTGATCCCTATGGAATTGCTTATATTCTGATGGACTTAAATTGCTATACCATCCTCTCCCAACCACTTAGTACAGTGCTCTGTACTTAGTAAGTGCTCAAGAAATATGATTGATTGAATGATTGATGTTTTCTCACCCCCACAGCACTGATGTACCTTAAGCTCATTGCTGGCAGGGAACGCATCTACCCACTTTGTTACATTGTTCTATTGTCCTCTCCCAAGCGCTTAGTACAGTACTCTGCACACAGTAAACACTCAATAAATGCCACTCATTGATTGGGCTGTAGGGTATTGGACGAGTCATCCCCCTGAGTTACTCAACTTGCCCACAGGAAGAAAAGTGTGGGATTCATTCAGTCGTATTTATTGAGCGCTTACTTTGTGCACAGCATTGTACTAAGCGCTTGGGAAGTACAAGTCAGAAACATATAGAGACGGTCCCTACCCAACAACAGGCTCACAGTTTAGAAGGGGGAGACAGACAACAAAACAAGTAGACAGGTGTGAAAACCGTCAGAATAAATAGAATTATAGCTATATGCACATCATTAACAAAATAGAGTAGTAAATATGTACAAGTAAAATAAATTGAGTAATAAATCTGTACAAATATACATAAGTGCTGTGGGGAGGGGAAGGAGGTAGGGCAGAGGGAGGATGGGGAGGAGGAGAGGAAAAAGGGGGTTCAGTCTGGTAAGGCCTCCTGGAGGAGGTGAGCTCTCAGTAGGGCTTCAAAGGGAGGAAGAGAGCTAGTTTGGTGGATGTGTGGAGAGAGGGCATTCCAGGCCCAGAGGAGGATGTGGGCCGGGGGTCGACGGCAGGACAGGCGAGACAAGGCCCAGTGAGGAGGTTAGCGGCAGAGGAGCAGAGGGTGTGGGCTGGGCTGTAGAAGGAGAGAAGGGAGGTGGGGTAAGAGAGGGCGAGGTGATGGAGAGCCTTGAAGCCGAGAGTGAGGAGTTTTTTCTCGATTCGTAGGTTGACAGGCATCCACTGGAGATTTTTGAGGAGGGGAGTGACACGCCCAGAGTGTTTCTGTACAGAGATAATCCAGGCAGCAGAGTGAAGTATAGACTGAAGTGGGGAGAGACAGGAGGATGGGAGATCAGAGAGGAGGCTGATGCAGTAATCCAGTCAGGATAGGATGAGAAATTGAACCAGCAAGTAGCGGTTTGAATGTAGAAAGAGGACTTATCAGTAAAGCAAGGTTCTTGACATTTACTGATAGCCATTTGGAAATTCTTGATGCCTTAGCTATACACGTAATATAAAGAGAGATCTACACACCCACACTTCAGGTGACCTGACCCATGGATCCTAACAGCAGAAGTGTAGCTCAGGTAATCACTGTGCCTCGCTCACACCCTCCCCATCTTCAAAGCCCTACTAAAAAAAAAATCATACCTCCTCCGGGAAGCCTCCTCGGGAACCTCTTCCGAGCTCACTTTATTCTCCCTCCCTTCTGCATCATGAACATATCTTCATACTTAGTTGCTCCTGCTATCTAGCAACATTTCTTGCTCTTCCCTAAGTGACAATTAACATTTCTTCAATAGTAACTGGGTTATTTGTCAAGCTCTGGGGTGGATATAAAATAATCAATCCCTGTCCTTCATGTTGTTCACAGTATAAGAGGGTGAACAGGTATTAAATCCCCATTTTACAGATGAGAAAGCTGAGTCACAGAGAAGTTAAGTGACTTGCCCAAAGTCACACAGCAGGCAATTGGCAGAGCCAGGAGTAGAACCCAAGCCTTGACTCCTAGGCCCATGCTTTTCCCACTAGGTCATGTACCTGGTTTGCAGGACTATACCATTTGAGCCCAGAGAGCTAGCTTAAAACAAAAAAATACCCAAAAATTTTTATTGTGCTTAATGTTTCCTGCTGATGAAAAGCTGATTTGGCAAATTTTATAGTTTTGATGGGCTATCTTAAGTTTGTAATAATAATAATCATGGTACTTTTTAAGTGCTTACTATATGCCAAGCACTATTTTAAGTGATGGGGTAGATACAAGGTAATCAGGTCAAACACTGTCCTTGTCCTGCATGAGGCTCACACTTTGGGAGAAGCAGCATGGCTTAATGGGTAGAGCAGGACCTGGGAGTCAGAAAGTCATGCGATCTAATCCCAGCTCCGCCACAAGTCTGCTGTGTGACCTTGACTTTCACTCAATCATATTTATTAAGTTCTTCCTGTGTGCGGAGCACTGGGCTAAGCGCTTGGTCTGTATCAGCCTCCTCTCTGATCTCCCATCCTCCTGTCTCTCCCCACTTCAATCTGTACTTCACGCTGCTGCCTGAATCATCTTTGTGCAGAAATGCTCTGGGCATGTTACTCCCCTCCTCAAAAATCTCCAGTGGCTACCAATCAACCTACGCATCAGACAAAAACTCCTCACTCTCAGCTTCAAGGCTCTCTGTCACCTCGCCCCCTCCTACCTCACCCTACTTCTTTACTTCTACAGCCCAGCTTGCACCCTCCGGTCCTCTTCCGCTAACCTCCTCACTGTGCCTCGTTCTCGCCTGTCCCGCCGTCGACCCCTGGCCCATGTCCTCCCCCTGGCCTGGAATGCCCTCCCTCTGCACATCGGCCAAGCTAGCTCTCTTCCTCTCTTCAAAACCCTACTGAGAGCTCACTTCCTCCAGGAGGCCTTCCCAGACTGAGCCCCCTCCTTCCTCTCCCCCTCTTCCCCCTCCCCGTCCCCCCTTCCTTACCTCCTTCCCCTCCCCACAGCACCTGTAGATGTATATACATATATCATCTCAACCAACTAGCTACCTATTTCACTGGTGTTTCTGGTGCAGTACATATATGTGTTTGTACATATTTATTACTCTATTTTACTTGTACATATTTATTCTATTTATTTTATTTTGTTAATATGTTTTGTTCTCTGTCTCCCCCTTCTAGACTGTGAGCCCACTGTTGGGTAGGGACCGTCTCTATATGTTGCCAACTTGTACTTCCCAAACACTTAGTACAGTGCTCTGCACACAGTAAGCGCTAAATAAATATGATTGAATGAATGAATGAATGAAGTGACTTGGCCAAGGTCACACTGCAGACAAGTGGTGGAGCCGGGATTAGAATCCAGGGGATGTTTGATACCTTTTTACCTGGACGGGGCCTCTATCCCAGTTCATTCATTCAATCGTATTTATTGAGCGCTTACTGTGTGCAGAGCACTGTACTAAGCGCTTGCGAAGTACAAGTTGGCAACAAGTTGGCAGTTCAAAGACTTCTCGAAGGCACATCTATTCTGAGACCTTCCCTGTCTCCCATTCCTTTCTGTCACCCTGAATTGATCCCTTTATTCATCCCTTCCCCCAGCCCTACAGCACTTATGTCCATATCTGTAATTTATTTATTTACACTAGTGTCTGTCTCCCCCTCTAAACTGTAAGCTCATTGTGGTCAGAGAATGTTTGTCTGTTTATTGTCGTACTGTACCCTCCCAAGCACTTAATAGAATACTCTGCACACAGCAGAACCAGGGTTAGAACCCAGGTCCTTCTGACTTCCAGGCCCATGCTCTTTCCATTGGGTCATGCTGCTTCATTGTGAAATTTTCCAGAAACACCAGTGAAATAGGTAGCTAGTTGGTTGAGATGATTATTTCCAAGTTAACCCCTCACCAACAACAAGAAAACAGAGCTAGAGGTTGGGCAATTTGTCCCAAGGCACTTCATCCTAGCCAGGCTGAACATACAGTGTTGAAAACTGGGCCATGAGGACTCCATCCCAGGCTCCCACACCTTCTTCCCCTTTCCTCTTGGGTGACCAGGCCCACAGCATCCTGAAATGGTCAGACTATAAATCCCAGAATGTTGTGGGACCTAGCATGGGATGAGCATGCTGTAGCTAGGATGTGGCTTTCCAAGCACTTAAAGTGAGCCAGAGCAGCTGGAGATTGGCTGACGAACCTCACCAGGTAGTCCTCAGTCTGAGACCTTGGAATTTCTCTAAAATTGTCCAGGATGGCCCAGAAAAATCTGGGATTGTCAGCCTGGTTCCAGGGTTCTTTCTGCCTGTTAGTCACACCAAAAAATGAAACTGCTCTTAAGGAAGATGAAGGTTTAGCAGGGAAATGTTCTCCCTAAATTCTTAGAGGCCAAACTGAGGAGGGAGTTTTATCGGGGGGTGGTAGCATTCGGAAAGTGGCCTCATGTTACAAGGAAGTTAGTCAGGGACATAGCACCCTTGTTTTCCTGAATCTCTCCTCTCCCTGTCCCCCTACACTTTCACCTGAAATATCCAGTTGAGCATGGTTTTCCTTTGGCCTGGGTCCATGGAATAATGATAGTGTAGACCTGGCTGGAGTTACCTCACCTGGGCTCATTAGGTTATTCAGCTGCTCACTGTTTATGTGGCATTTGATGATGATGGTATTTAAGTGCTTACTATATGCCAGGCATTACTGTGTCTTATTCCTTCAAATAGAGTCAGAGTTTCCCCATAACTCCTACTTGCCCTTTTGGGATGTGCCCCACCACACCTAATTATTTCAGGAAATCCAAGTTGAGAGAGAGAGAGCATTTATACATCTCACTCTGCTCATGGCAGGGCTCTGGGATGAACATTTTCTGATCAGCCATGAGAGTTTCCAATCAGGAATAGCAAAGACCCCAAATGGTGGTTTTCTGACCTATTAGTTTTTAGAAGTCTGCCTTCTCTCAATTTCACTCCTAACTGCATATCCCTGCCCCCTTTTCACCCCCGAACTAAAAATGAACAGTTGATCTCTAGGGTGAAAGTCACAATGACAGCATTGCATAGTGGATAGAGTCCATACCTGGGAGTCAGAAAGTCATAGGTTTTAATCCAGCTCTGCCACACCTGCTGTGTGGCCTTGGTCAAGTCATTTGACTTCTCTGTGTGTCAATTAGAAAATGGGGATTAAGACTGTGAGCCTCATGTGGAACAGGGATTGTGTCCAACCTGATTTCCTTGTGTTCACCCCAGTGCTTAGTACAGTGCCTGACACACAGTAAGCGCTTAACAAATACCACAATTATTGTTATTATTCTATGTTCCACATCACAGTTACAAACCCACTAGGTCATACCAATAACAATAATAATAATAATAATAATGGTATTTGTTAAGCACTTACTATGTGCCAAGCACTGTTCTAATAATAATAATAATAATAATGATGGCATTTATTCTAAATGCTGGGGTAGATACAAGGTAATCAGGATGTCCCACATGGGGCTCACAGTCTTCATCCCCATTTTACAGATGAGGTAACTGGGGCACAGAGAAGTTAAGTGACTTGTCCAAAGTCACACAGCTGACAAGTGGCAGAGCAGGGATTAGAACCCATGGTCTCTGACTCCCAAACCCGGGCTCTTTCCGCTAAGCCACACACTACCTCAAAAAGACTCACCACTTCCCCAATTAAGCCCCCTTTTCCCTGACTCCCTCTCCCTCCTCCGTCACCTATGGACTTGGACCTGTACCCTTCAAGCACTTGATATTCAACCCTCCTTCACCCCCACAGCCTTTATCTATGTGTCTGTAATTTATTTATATTCATGCCTGTCACCCCCTCTAGACTGTAAGCTCCTTGTGGGTAGGGAACGTGTCTACCAATTCTGTTGCACTGTACTCTCCCAAGTGCTCTGCACCCAGTAAGGATTCAATAAACACCATTGATTGAAAATAGAATTTCTGAAAAATGTGTGCAGTCCCTTTCTCCCCACCCCTAAGCCTCCTCCAGTCTTGGATCATCATCCAGTCAATCAATGGTAGTTATTGAGCTCTTACTGTGTTTAGAGCACTGTACTTAGAACTTGGGAGAGTAAGAGAGTTGGGAGACAAGGCAGATGTTCTGATATTTCAATATTCCAGACACAGTCCAGGATTGCATTTCAGAGCTTGTCCTCTAGACCGCAAGCTCACTGTGGGCAGTGAATGAATCTGTTGATTGTTCTCTTGTACTCTCCCAAGTGCTGACTACAGTGCTCTGCACACAGTTAAGTATTCAATAAATATGACTGAATGAATGAATGTCCCTTGCCGGTTTTGCCTCATGCCATTTTCCCGGACTGAAGCCCTCTCTCCCCTGCTGTGGCTGGCTACTCGGCCATGCCTATTCTGCTATGCCAATCTCTTGCCTTCCCCTTGGCCAGAACAGGGAGAAGCGTGGCAAACACACCTCTAAGTCCCTGTCGGAGGGAGTGCTGGAATCAGTGCCAGGGGGTGGCTGACACAATCAATGCAAATTTAGGGCAGGTTGCAGGGGTAGAGTAGTTGATTACTAATCACTGGCACATGTCCTATTGATTTCTAGCTCTGCCCCAATCTGCTGAGTGAACTTGGGCTAGTTCATTCCAATCTCGGGATGTTAAGTTTCTCCATCTGTAAAGTAGGTATTATTCTACTTGTTTTGATTTATGGGTGAGAGGTCCACAATGGGTTATTAGAGAGAAAAGTCAGGAATGGTTAGATGATTTATTCCTCACCATGCATTGGGTGCCTGGTGAAAATCAATCAATGTTATTTATTGAGCGCTTACTTTGTACAGAGTACAAAGTACTGGAGAAGCAGCGTGGCTCACTGGAAAGAGCATGGGCTTTGGAGTCAGAGTTCATGGGTTCAAATCCTGGCTCTGCCACTTGTCAGCTGTGTGACTTTGAGCAAGTCACTTCACTTCTCTGGGCCTCAGTTCCCTCATCTGTAAAATGGGGATTAAGACTGTGAGCCCCCCATGGGACAACCTGATCACCTTGTAAACTCCCCAGTGCTTAGAACAGTGCTTTGCACATAGTAAGTGCTTAATAAATGCTATCATTATTACAGAGCACTGTACTAAATGCTTGGGAGAGTACAATACAGTAGAATTGGCTGGCACGTTCCCTGCCCACAATGAGTTTACAGTCTAGATGGGGAGACAGATATTACTGTAAATGAATAATTTATAATTTAAATTTATGTACAAAGGGCTGTGGGATTGTGGGGGGGATATCAAATGTCAATCAAATAATCAAAATCAAATAGGAAACCACTCGTTTTCAAGTATCCTGATGCCACTGTCCGAAGCAGAGGATTGAACTAGATGGACAAATTGGTCTGACCCACTGTGGCAGGATTTAGATGCTCAGATCCAGCTCAGAGGAGTGTTGGAAGGTTTTATGGAAAGTCCCTAAGACTCTTTAAGATGCTTGGATGAAAGACCTGACGTTAAGTCCAGCATAAGTCATTGCACTTATGTAATTTAACAAAATTGGCAGTGGTTTCCATGCCTGTTTGCATTGAAGCTTGTTGTCTCTCCGTGTCAACTCACCTGTCTGCACCTATCACCTGCCCCACTGCTTAGAAACAATACATTTCCAACAGGATGAGAGGTGCCACCCATTTTGGCCTTGCTTCACTCTTCTCCTGAATAAGAGTGAAGGGAGGAAATGGTGATCTCAGCAGGGACCGTGTCTGTTTAGTGTGATATTGAACTCTCCCAAATGCTTAGTACAGTGCTCTCCACACAGCGCGTGCTCAATAAATACGACCGAATGACCACGGGGCTGAGATTGTCGTGACGATGCCAGCTCCTCTTTATACGGCGGCATACTCATTCATGCCCTCTCATACACCTTGTCTGGAGATGGGAGAGAGCAGGATGTGCAGAAGGGGTTTTGGGGTTCTGTCCTGCTGTCCCCTAGATTGTACATTCCTTTTGGGCAGGGCTCATGTCTACTCACCCTATTGGTTTCTCCCAAGTGGTTAGTACAGTGCTTTTCCCCACAGTAGGAACTCAGACAATGCTATTGCTTGATGGATTGCTTTTCATTAATTCATTCATTTCTTTAATTTATTGTAATTATGTTTATTTAATTATTATTTAATAATTATAATTATAATAATTATTTAATAATTATTTAATTATTGAATTATTTTTAATTTAATTTATTAAGCGCTTACTGTGTGTAAAGCAATGTACTAAGCTCTTGGGACAGTACAATAGAACAATAAATAGGCTCCCTCCAGGCTCGCATCTTCTCCTGCCTTCAGGACATCTCCATCTGGATGTCTGCCCGCCACCTAAAACTCAACATGACCAAGACTGAACTCCTTGTCTTCCCTCCCAAACCCTGCCCTCTCCCTGACTTTCCCATCACTGTTGACGGCACTACCATCCTTCCCGCCTCACAAGCCTGCAACCTTGGTGTCATCCTCGACTCCCCTCTCGTTCATCCCTCACATCCAAGCAGTCACCAAAACCTGCCGGTCTCAGCTCCGCAACATTGCCAAGATCCGCCCTTTCCTCTCCATCCAAACTGCTACCCTGCTCGTTCAAGCTCTCATCCTATCTCATCTGGATTACTGTATCAGCCTCCTCTCCGACCTCCCATCCTCCTGTCTCTCCCCACTTCAATCCATACTTCATGCCGCTGCCCGGATTGTCTTTGTCCAGAAACGCTCTGGGCATGTTACTCCCCTCCTCAAAAATATCCAGTGGCTACCAATCAACCTATGCATCAGGCAGAAACTCCTCACCCTCGGCTTCAAGGCTCTCCATCACCTCGCCCCCTCCTACCTCACCTCCCTCCTCTCCTTCTACAGCCCAGCCTGTACCCTCCACTCCTCTGCCGCTAATCTCCTCACCGTGCCTCGTTCTCGCCTGTCCCGCCATCGACCCCCGGCCCATGTCATCCCCCTGGCCTGGAATGCCCTCCCTCCGCACATCCACCAAGCTAGCTCTCTTCCTCCCTTCAAGGCCCTACTGAGAGCTCACCTCCTCCAGGAGGCCTTCCCAGACTGAGCCCCCTCCTTCCTCTCCCCCTCTTCTTCCCTCTCCATCCCCCCTGCCTCACCTCCTTCCCTTCCCCACGGCACCTGTATATATGTTTGTACGTATTTATTACTCTATTTATTTTACTTGTACATATTTACTGTATTTATTTTATTCTGTTAATATGTTTTGTTTTGTTCTCTGTCTCCCCCTTCTAGACTGTGAGCCCACTGTTGGGTAGGGACCGTCTCTATATGTTGCCAACTTGTATTTCCCAAGTGCTTACTTAGTACAGTGCTCTGCACACAGTAAGTGCTCAATAAATATGATTGAATAAACAGACACATTCCCTGCCCACAACAAGCTTACAGTCTATAGGGAGAGGCAGACATTAATATAGGTAAAGGTTTTCCCTAGTGTTGTGGGTGGGGAATGTGTCTGTTATTGTTATAGTGAACTATCCCAGGTGTTCAGCACAGTGCCCTGCACACAGTAAGCATTCAGTACGATTGAGGTAGGTTCATGCTTCAGGATGACAGGAACTTCCCTTTTACTGTGGGCATTTGTGGGTCATGTCAGGTAATTTATGATATCGCAAGTCTGTATGGTAAAATGGACAGGGCTGGTTGGGCGGTTGCCTATGAACCCGCCACCTGCTTCTTTTCCTGGTTCACAGGCACAGAACGATAATAATAAAAATAGTAAATGTGGTATTTGTTAAGCGCTTTCTGTGTGCCAGGCACTGTACTAAGCTCTTGTCTTGTCTTATGCCATTGAGTCATTTCTGAACCATAGCGACACCATGAGCACATCTCTCCCAGAATGCCCCGCTCTCCATTTGCAATTGTTCTGGTAGTGGATCCAGAGAGTTTTCTTGGTAAAAATCCGGAAGTGGTTTACCATACTAAACTCTGGAGTTGGACACAATCCCATCCCAAATGGGACTCACAGTCTCAATCCCTATTTTACAGATGAGGTCACTGAGGCCCAGATTACTTACTGGTTTAAATAATAATGATGGCATTTGTTAAGCGCTTACTATGTGCAAAGCACTGTTCTAAGTGCTTAACAAATCTTTAGGTTGCACCTTATTCCTTGTATTTGGATGTTTATAATAACATTTTGCAATGACTAATGGTTTTATTACAGAGAAGCAGTGTGGCTCAGTTGAAAGAGCCCAGGCTTTGGAGTCAGAGGTCATGGGTTCAAATCCCAGCTCTGCCACTTGTCAGCTGTGTGACTTTGGGCAAGTTACTTCACTTCTCTGGGCCTCAGTTCCCTCATCTGTAAAATGGGGATGAAGACTGTGAGCCCCCTGTGGGACAACCTGATCACCTTGTAACCCCCCCAGCGCTTAGAACAGTGCTTGGCACTTAGTAAGCGCTTAATAAATGTGATCATTATTATTATTATTATTATTACACTTTTCTAGGCAGAATAAGCTGTGACAATGAACTAGCTTTTTAGCTTTTGACTTGAGCATCTTGACAAGACACATCTTCATCTCATTTAAAAGAAAGATACATAAGATATTTTTCAATTAGAGAAGCAGCGTGGCTTAGTGGAAAGAGCATGGGTTTGGGAATCCGAAGTCATGGGTTCTAATCCTGGCTCTGCCACTTGTCAGCTGTGTGACCTTGGGCAAGTTACTTAACTTCTCTGGGCCTCAGTTACCTCATCTATAAAATGGGGAGAAAGACTGTGAGCTCCACTTGGGACAACCTGATGACCTTGTATCTACCCCAGAACTTAGAACAGTGCTTGGCACATAGTAAGCGCTTAACAAATACCAAAATTATTATTATTAATGAACCAGAGGTAACCCTTTCTGTAGATATACATTTATAGAGAGATTTGTGCATAGCAATTTTTCCTTTTTTCCTTTATTTAAATGGTATTTAAGTGCTTACTTTGTACCATGGACTGTTCTAAGCACTGGGGTGGATACAAGCTAATAAAGGTTGTATTGCTGTATTGTACTTTCCAAGCGCTTAGTACAGGGGTCTGCACATAGTAAGCACTCAAAAATGATTGAATGGGTAATGTTAAGCGTTGTGCACCTCTAATAATAATAATGGTATTTGTTAAGCATTTACTGTGTGCCAGGCACTGTACTAAGCACTGGGGTGGATATATGCAAATCGTATTGAAAACAGCTGCTCTCCTATGCCGGGCTTGGGCTCACATTCGCAATCCCCATCATAAAGATGGAGTCACCGAGGCACAGAGAATCCAAGTGACTTGCCCAAAGTCACATAGCAGACAAGTGGAGGAGCTGGGATTAGAACCCATAATCTTCTGACTCCCCAGACCCGTGTTCTATCCACTACGCCATGCTGATCCTCTAGACTGTAAGCTCACTGTGGGCAGGGAACGTGTCCATTTATTGTTATATTGACTTTCCCAAACAGTATAGTGCCCTGAAGTAAGTGCTCAATAAATACGACTGGCACCAAGTGAAAAAGGTTGGTTCGAATAGATACACTTGTATCATGGATGCTCTGCCACTTGTCTGCTGTGTGAGCTTGGGCAAGTCACTTCACTTCTCTGGGCCTCAGTTTCCTCATCTGTAAAATGGAATTAAGACTCTGAGCCCCACGTGGGACAGGGACTGTCTAACCTGTCTAGCTTATGTCTATCGTTAGCGCTTAAAACAATGCTTGACACAAAGTAAGCGCCTAACAAATACCACTATCATCATACAGAAGTGCTCCAAGGAGCCCTTTGATTCAGCGTGGGCGATGGAAGTCGCTAATTGGGGAGTAGTAGTAATAACTGTGGTATTAAGTGCTTATTATGTGCCAGCCACTGTACTAAGCACTGGGGTGGACACAAGCAAATGGAGTCCCTGTCCCATATGGGGCTCACAGATTTGTTCCCCATTTTACAGATGAAGGGACTTGACCAAGGTAACAAAGCAGACAAGTGATGGAGCCAGGATTAGAGGCTTCCTGAAAGAGGTGGTGTTTTAGACCCTCCTGCCCAGACTTGTACATATTTATTCTATTTTATTTTGTTAATATGTTTTGTCTGTCTCCCCCTTCTAGACTGTGAACCCACTGTTGGGTAGGGACCGTCTCTATATGTTGCCAACTTGGACTTCCCAAGCACTTAGTACAGTGCTCTGCACACAGTAAGTGCTCAATAAATACGATTGAATGAATGAATGGACATGGTCCACCTCCCAAGGGGGCTCACAGTTGTAGTCCTCATTTTACAGATGAGGTAACTGAGGTACAGAAAAATTAAGTGACTTACCCAAAGTCACACAGCAGACAAGTGGTGAGGCTGTGAGCCCGTTATTGAATAGGGACTGTCTTTATCTGTTGCCGAATTGTACTTTCCAAGTGCTTAGTACGGTGCTCTGCACACAGTAAGCACTCAATAAATATGATTGAATGAATGAAAGTGAAGTGATTTGCCCAAGGTCACACAACAGACAAGTGGCAGAGCTGGAATTAGAACCCACGAACTTCTGACTTCCAAGCCTGAGCTCTATGCACTATGCCATGCCCTGCCATTCTTCTCCTTGGGGCAGAGTGGCATAGGTAGGGGCTGAGGATAGAGTGAGAGGAGGAAGGAAAGGGAGAAGTTTTTTTAATCGTGTTTAAAGTGCTCACTATGTGCCAGACACTGTACTAAGTGCTGGAGAGGATACAATCTAATCATGTTGGACACAGTCCCTGACCCAGGTGGGGCTCACAGTCTTAATCCCTATTTTACAGATGACGTAACTGGGGCACAGAGAAGTTAAAGTGACCTGGCCAAGGTCATGCAGCAGACAAGTGGCAGAACTGGGATTAGAACCCAGGTCCTTCTGACTCCCAGGTCCGGGCTCTATGGCGGGGGTAAGGCAGGATGGCGTCTAGCCGGGTCATGGCACAGTCCCACTGGTTGCTTATCCTGAGTGTCTTTACAGCACTGGCAGCAACTATTCATTCATTCTTTCATCCCAGTGGAATTTACCTGCACCCATCCTTCTGCCCCCTTGGCCCAACCCACACCTGTCTCGCACCTGCATCCTAATGTTAATCCCACCCATGGCTTTGAAGAGGACGTCACGAGGTGGATTAGGTCACTCGCAGGTAGACCAGTCTCTATTCCACCGCTGCCCACCCACTAGATTTTTGCCCTCCATGCCAGCAGGAATTTGACTGATTCACACTCAACAAGAGAGTGTGAGGGGCATTGGCAGTTTCCTGGGCAGGTTCCTGGTACTGAATTTTCAGGCCCAAGACTCACCTGATGTCCCTGATGGGAGATTTCATTACTTCGCTCCTGGGTTGATTCTTTCCCAGTTTTAGATTCCATGTGGGAGAAATAAGCGCAGAGCATAGCCTAGTGGCATGAGCACAGATCTGGGAGTCAGAAGGACCTGGGTTCTAATCTCTGCTCCGCCACTTGTCTTGCTGTGTGACCTTGGCCAAGTCACTTGACTTCTCTGGGCCTCAATTTCCTCATCTGTAAAATGGGCATTCAATACCTGTTCTCCCTCCTATTTAGACTATGAGCCCCATGTGGGACAGGAACTGTGCCCAACCTGATTATCTTGTATCTACCCCAGTGCTTTAGTAAAGTGCTCGGCACATAGTGCTTAAAAAAATACCTCACTTGTTATTATTATTATTCTTGCTCACCTTGCCTCTCCCTCCCTCCTGCACAACTCCACATTTTTCACCCAATCATTCGCATTTATTAAGCACTTACTGTGTGCAGAACTGTACTAAATGCTTGGGAAAGTACAATAGAACAATGTAACAGACACTTTCCCTGCCCATGATGAGCTTACAGTCTAGAGGGGGAGACAGACACATAAGTGCTGTGGGGCTGAGGTGGGGGTGAATAAAGGGAGCAAAATCAGGGTGATGGGGGTGAGAGAAAAAGAAAGTCAGGGAAGGTCTCTTGAAGGACATGTGCCTTCAATAAGGCTCTGAGGTTGGGGAGAGTAATTTGTCCATTGGATATGAAAAGGAAGGGCATTCCAGGCCAGAGGCAGCACATGGGCTGGAGGTTGGTGGTGAGATAGATGAGATCGAGGTACGGCAAGTAGGTTGGCATTAGAGGAGCGAAGTGTGCTGTCTGAGTTGTAGTAGGAGAGTAGTGAAGTGAGGGAGGAGGGGGCAAGGTGGTTAGCACTTTGCTAATGCACTGCCTAGGTCCATCTGCAATGACTGCATAAGAGGGCAGGATAATAGCTATTGTCAATTCCTGGGTTTTGTGTCAATGAGACAAAATTCTCCAATCCAGGAATGACAGGCGAAATGTGGCCATTGAAACCACGACAAAATGGGGGGTGGGGAGGGAGGGGAGATGGGGTTGAACGCTGATACCATTTAACATAGTGCTAAATTTCTCCAAGTTTAAGGTGGGCAGACCCAGTTTTGACCTATGGGCAAAACAAAAAGAAAGCCAGCCATATTTCACCAAATTCCAAGTCACAGGGTTGCTTAATTTGTGCTGGAATGAAGCTCCTGTGTGGAACGGAGCAGGGAGTGGCAGGTGCAGTTGTCAGTTCTGAAGGTAGTTTCCCTTTGTAATCACAAAAGCAAATGAGGAAATTCACAAGGTGGTGAATTGACCAAACAAGGTGACCCAATTGACTCAACACCTTCCCAGCAAATCCAAGCCCTCGCTATCAGCCTATTAAGGATACTTTCTAAGCGCTTAGTCCAGTGCTCTGCTCACGTAAGCTCTCAATAAATACGACTGAATGAATGAATGAGATCATAGCTGGGTAATGACCAGTGGAGACATGATCTGAAATTCCTGTGGCTTAAACTCTGCAGTACCATCAGAAAAGCAGCATGGCATAGTGGATAAAGCACGAGCCTGGGAGTCAGAAGGTCATGGGTTCTAAACCCAGCTTTGTCACTTGCCTGCTGTGTGACTGGGGCAAGTCGCTTCACTTCCCTGGGCCTCAGTAAAATGGGGATTGAGGCTGTGAGTTCCACGTGGGACAGGGACTGTGTCCAACCCGATTTGCTTGCATCCACCCCAGTGCTTAGTACAGTGCCTGGCACATAGTAAGTGCTTAACAAACACATCATTATTAATTATTACCATAACATAACCTATCAGCACTTTGCTAATGCACTGCCTCTGTCTGCAATGATCACATAAGAGTGCAGGATAATAGCCATTGTCAATTCCTGGGCTTTGTGTCAATGAGACAAAATTCTCCAAACAGGAATGACAGAGGCAAAATGTGGCTATTGATTCCATGACAAAATGGGGGGGAGGGAGAGGAAGAAGAGGGGAGACGGGGTTGAACGCTAAGATACCATCAGAATCTAGCAATTTAACAGTGTTATTCCTTAAGCGACTTGCAAATGGATGGACTAAAACTAATATTGTTACTCAAGTAAAACTGAGGGTTTTTTTAAATCTTCCTTTGGCAGCTCAAAGCTTGGTTGTGTCATCCTGGGAAAACCTCTTCAGTTAATCACTCATTGTTTAATTGGTCCAGAGAACAGGAAATGCTTCATTGGGCCTGACAAAGGCCCAGAGTAAGCTCAACTGGAGACTTTCGAGGCAGAAAGGAGATTGCAGAGGGCAGAGAAGAGGCTTTTCTCTTTACTAGGAGGCAGATGATAGACTTCAGGAAAAAAAACCAACTTGCTAATTTGTTCAGCTGTGGTGACAGAACACTTAAGAAGGTCAGATTCCCCCCGAGGGTGGGAACTGAACAAAAAGAAAGAAAACAGACCGGAGTGAGAGAGTTGAATCATTTAGATGTGTCAGCAGCTTCCTAGGTAAGGGATGGCTTAGAAAATATTTCCCTAAGAAAACACAATCCGCTAGGCACTGAAGTACTCTCCCCACCCCCACAGCCCCTGTGTACTTACATACCTTTATACTCGGTTGTTTACCTTACCTGTAGTTTATTCTCCTCCTAGCTGTCTCTTCTGCTAATGTCTACTCTGTTGTTGGAGAAGGGATGTTGCTCCATCCCTTCTCCCCTCCTTAACTTCCATCTTCAACTGCTCACTCTCCACTGGTTCCTTCCCCTCTGCCTTCAAACATGCCCATGTCTCTCCCATCCTAAAAAAAACCTCTCTTGACCCCACCTCACCTTCTAGTTATCTCCCCATATCCCTCCTACCATTCCTTTCCAAACTCCTTGAATGAGTTGTCTACAAGTGCTGCCTCGAATTCCTCAACACCAACTCTCTCCTCGACCCCCTCCAGTCTGGCTTCCGTCCCCTACATTCCACGGAAACTGCCCTCTCAAAGGTCACCAATGACCTCCTGCTTGCCAAATCCAACGGCTCCTACTCTATCCTAATCCTCCTCGACCTCTCGGCTGCCTTCGACACTGTGGACCACCCCCTTCTCCTCAACACGCTATCCAACCTTGGCTTCACAGACTCTGTCCTCTCCTGGTTCTCCTCTTATCTCTCCGGTCGTTCATTCTCAGTCTCTTTTGCAGGCTACTCCTCCCCTTCCCATCCCCTTACTGTGGGGGTTCCCCAAGGTTCAGTGCTTGGTCCCCTTCTGTTCTCGATCTACACGCACTCCCTTGGTGACCTCATTCGCTTCCATGGCTTCAACTATCATCTCTACGCTGATGACACCCAGATCTACATCTCTGCCCCTGCTCTCTCCCCCTCCTTCTAGGCTCGCATCTCCTCCTGCCTTCAGGACATCACCATCTAGATGTCTGCCCGCCACCTAAAACTCAACATGTCCAAGACTGAACTCCTTGTCTTCCCTCCCAAACCCTGCCCTCTCCCTGACTTTCCCATCTCTGTTGACGGCACTACCATCCTTCCCGTCTCACAAGCCCGCAACCTTGGTGTCATCCTCGACTCCGCTCTCTCATTCAACCCTCACATCCAAGCCGTCACCAAAACCTGCCGGTCTCAGCTCCGCATCATTGCCAAGATCCGCCCTTTCCTCTCCATCCAAACCACTACCCTGCTCATTCAAGCTCTCATCCTATCCCGTCTGGACTACTGCGTCAGCCTTCTCTCTGATCTCCCATCCTCGTGTCTCTCCCCACTTCAATCCATACGTCATGCTGCTGCCCGGATTGTCTTTGTCCAGAAACGCTCTGGGCATGTTACTCCCCTCCTCAAAAATCTCCAGTGGCTACCAATCAATCTGCGCATCAGGCAGAAACTCCTCACCCTGAGCTTCAAGGCTCTCCATCACCTCGCCCCCTCCTACCTCACCTCCCTTCTCTCCTTCTACAGCCCACCCCGCACTCTCCGCTCCTCCGCTGCTAATCTCTTCACCGTGCCTCGTTCTCGCCTGTCCCGCCATCGACCCCTGGCCTGGAATGCCCTCCCTCTGCCCATCCGCCAAGCTAGCTCTCTTCCTCCCTTCAAGGCCCTACTGAGAGCTCACCTCCTCCAGGAGGCCTTCCCAGACTGAGCCCCTTCCTTCCTCTCCCCCTCGTCCCCCTCTCCATCCCCCCATTTTACCTCCTTCCCTTCCCCACAGGACCTGTATATATGTTTGTACATATTTATTACTCTATTTATCTTATACATATCTATTCTATTTATTTTATTTTGTCAGTATGTTTGGTTTTGTTCTCTGTCTCTCCCTTCTAGACTGTGAGCCCGCTGTTGGGTAGGGACTGTCTCTATATGTTGCCGACTTGTACTTCCCAAGCACTTAGTACAGTGCTCTGCACACAGTAAGCGCTCAATAAATACGATTGATTGATTGTACTATTCCAATCGTTAAGTGCAGTGCTCTGCATATAGGAGACTGTAGTTCCTCGAAAGCAGGGATCATGTCTTGTTCACTCTATCATTCTCTCCCTAGCACGTAGTACAGTGCTCTACACACAGAAGACTGCAAGCTCCCCAAGGGTAGTGAGTATGTCTACTTATTCTACTATACTCCCCTAAATGCTTTGTCAGTGTTCTGCAAGCATTTAATACCACTGATTGATCGATCAATAGATTCTACCAAGACATCCTATTAGGATGAACTACATTTACTGGAACACTTCAGTGTCTTTCCTTAGTGTTTATTATTATTATTCTATTTGTTGAGCACTTACTGTGTGTCAAGCTCTGTTCTAAGTGCTGGGATATAATAATAATAATAATGGTATTTATTAAGAACTTACTATGTGCAAAGCACTGTTCTAAGTGCTGGGGAGGTTACAAGGTGATCAGGTTATCCCACGGGAGGCTCACAGTCTTAATCCCCATTTTACATATGAGGTAGCTGAGGCACAGAGAAGTTGTCCCCCCTCGTCCCCCTCTCCATCCCCCCATCTTACCTCCTTCCCTTCCCCACAGCACCTGTATATATGTATATATGTTTGTACATATTTATTACTCTATTTATTTATTTATGTATTTATTTATTTTACTTGTACATATCTATTCTATTTATTTTATTTTGTTAGTATGTTTGGTTTTGTTCTCTGTCTCCCCCTTTTAGACTGTGAGCCCAATGTTGAGTAGGGACTGTCTCTATATGTTGCCAATTTGTACTTCCCAAGCGCTTAGTACAGTGCTCTGCACATAGTAAGCGCTCAATAAATATGATTGATTGATTGATTGTGATTTGCCCAAAGTCATGCAGCTGACATATATGCAAATTAATCGGGTTGGACACAGTTCCTGTCCTGCATGAGGTTCGCAGTCTAGGTGGGAGACTGTGAACCCGTTGTTGGGTAAGGATTGTCTCTGTTGCTGAATTGTACTTTCCAAGCGCTTAGTACAGTGCTGTGCACACAGTAAGCACTCAGTAAATACAACTAAATGAATGTATTGAATCCCCATTTTACAGATGAGGACACTGAAGCACAGAGAAGTTAAGTGACTTACCCAAGGTCACACAGAAAGCAATTGGCAGAGTCAGAATTAGAACCCAGGTCCTCTGACTCCCAGGCCCTTGCTCTTTCCACTAGGCCATGCTGCTTCTTATGAATTGTGGTCCCTGGACCCAGGGTTTTTCTGATTTCAGTAAGAATTCAGGGGGCCAGGGATGGCGTTTGCAGATATTGGATACCCAGAAAGGTGTGACTTTGCGTGCGTGATGGCAGACGTGCCACATAACATAGTGACATCACCTGGAATATTTTGTCAAAGTTTACCCAAATCTCAAGTGTTTCTAGGGAGGCCCTGAAAATAAAAAACCCAGAAAGAAACCGTATTAGTACAGGATGGGTGAACAGCTGAAAACCAGACAAGTGGCTACTAGATAACTGACAAGCCACTAGATAGCTCCCTGAGGGCAGAGATCATGTCTGCAACTCTACCGTATTGTACTCTCCGAATGCTTAGCACAGCATTCTGCACATAGTAAACATTCAACTGACAGCTAAACCTCCTCCCACTGTAGATCGAAAGTTCACTGTGGGTAGGGAACGGGTCTACCAAATCTGTTATATTGTACTCTCCCAAGCTCTTAGTACAGTGTAGTACAGTGAATAAATACCATTGAGGAGCTTACTGTCTAGTAGGGGAGACAGGCGCTGAAATAAATTACAGGTAGGGAGAAGCAACTTAAGTCTATGCACAGAAGTGCTGTGGTGGTGGTGAGGTGAGTACCTGAATCCTTAGTCGGAAAAGACACAGGAGCATAGGTGATCAGTTAATCAGTCATATTTATTGAGCGCTTACTGTGTGCAGAGCATTGTACTTAGTACTAAGTACTTGGGAGAGTGCATTACAACCGAGTTGGTAGACATGTTCCCTGTCCACAATGAATAGGGAGGGAAATAGGGTGGGGGAATGAGAGTTTAGTCAGAGAAGCCTTCCTGGAGCAGGTGGGAATTTTAATAGGTGTCCTGGTGTGCTGAAAAGAACTTTGAGACAAGGCCATCACGAAGCAGGAGCTGACCATGTTATTAAAGCATATTCCTATTTCATTTTCTTAACCCCTGGGAAATGTAATCAAATGGACAACGAAGTAGCAATATAATGATCATACTTTTGGGTTTCCTAATGGGGGTTGGGGCTGGGGGGGAGAACGGAAGGGAGGCTGAGGAATTTGAATATTTGGATTTACAGTCCTGTAGATGGTATGCTGGTTGAGGGCAGGGAATGTGTCTGTTTATTGTTGCATTGTACTCTCCCAAGCACTTAGTACAGTGCTTTGCACACAGTAAGCACTCAGTAAATACGACTGAGTGAACTTTCTCCCTTTATTCACCCCTCCCGCACCCCCAAAGCACTTATGTCCATATCCACAATTGCTTTGTGTCAATGTCCGTCTCCCCCACTGAACTGCAAGCTCGTTGTGGGCAGGGAACGTGTTTACCAACTCTGCTATATCATACTCTCCCAAGCACTTAGTACAGTGTTCTGCACACAGTGTGCAATAAATAAATATGATCGATTGAGGGACCCTAGCTATGAGCTCGGTTTTACTTTTTGGAGTCACCGCAGGGAGTCTAAGTTTGAAAAGCCTTTAGCACCATTCCTGATAGCTTTCTGAACTGCTCCCAGCTTTGAAATGATGGTAACAAGGGTCCAGTGTGGATCAAATCTAAAGCTGGTTGGAATGTCAGAGTTCAGGTTTCCTGGGGGCTTCTTATTAATCAATTCTATTTATTAAGCACTTACTGTATGCAGAGCACTGTACTAAGCACTTGGGAGAGTACATATGTTCTAACAGAGTTGGTAGACACGTTCCCTACCCATAACAAGGTTACGGCCTAGAGGGGGAGACAGACGTTCATAAAATAAATTGCGAATATGGATATAAGTGCTGGAGGCTGATGGAGGGGTGAATAAATGGTGCAAATCCAAGTGCATAGGCGACACAGAGGTGGGTGGGAGAAGAGGAAATGAGAGCCTATCTTGGGGAGGTCTCTTGGAGGAGATGTGCTTTTAATAAGGCTTTGAAACTGTGGAGGGTGATCGTCTGTCAGATATGAAGAGGGAGGGCATTCCAGGCCAGAAGCAAGACGTAGGCGAGAGGGCTTGCGGCGAGGTAGATGAGATTGAGTTTCAGTGAGTAGGTTGGCAGTAGAAGAGCAAAGTGTGTGGGATGGGTTGTAGGAGAGTAGTGAGGTGAAGTAGGAGGGGGCAAGGTGAGCAAGTGCTTTAAAGCCTATGCCAAGGCATTTCTGTTTGTTGGGGAGGTGTATGGACAAGCAGTGGAGGGCCTTGAGGCGTGGGGAAACATAGACTGAATGGTTTTGAAGAAAAATGATCTGGGCAGCAGAGTGAAGTACAGACTGGAGTGGGGAGAGACAGGAGGCAAGGAGGTCAGCAAGGAGCCTGATGCAGCAGTCAAGGTGGGATAGGATAAATGCTTGGACTAATGTGGTAGCACTTTGGATGGAGAGGAAAGGGTGGATTTTAGCGATTTTTTGTGATTTGGTGACAGATTGAATATGTGGGTTGAATGAGAGAGGTTATGGGGTTGTAAGAGAGGGAGGGTGGTGGTGCTGTTTACAGTAACAGGAAAGTCAGGGGAAGGACAGGGTTTGGGTCGGAAGATAAAGAGTTCTCTTTTGAATGTGTTAAGTTTGAGGTGCAGGATCCAAACACAGGTGGAGCCCAATCACAGGGGTCAGAGGAAGAAGACAAATGTGGGGGGATGATGATGATGGCAACAGTCCAGCTGAGAAGACTTTGGGGTTGAGAATGTGCATAGAGGAATTGATGATTGTGGTTTGTGCAGTGCCACTTACCCCTCTCTGGGTCACACCTGGAGAATTTCCAGCACTCTACCAGTCTCGACTTTGGGAGGGAGAATCAGGCAGAGGCATACCCATTCCATTCCTAGTTTGGGCAGTGGCTAGCAAGTGGAAGGCAATCAGCTACAAGTCAAAACTCCCCTGTGCTGGGCAGCAGCGGCATAGGAGAGAGTAGAGGGTGGGGACTCAAATTGACTGCATGGAAGGAGGTGATGGTAAACCACTTCTGGATTTTTACCAAGAAAACCCTATGGAGACACTACCAGAATGATTGCAGATGGAGGCCGGGTGTTCTGGGAGAGATGTCGCCATGGCATCGCTATGGGTCAGAGACGACTCGACAGCATAAAACCTGGCAAGCAGAGCTACTTGCACTCTATCATGCCAGCCTGTCAGATTCCTACTAGACTTTGGACAGCCAAGAGCCAGTAGGTGGGCATGGGTGCAGCCCACTGTCTCATACACATGTGAATTTTACATGGGAAACTTTCCTATCACTGAAATTCCTGTGGCTTAAACTCTGCAGTACCATCAGAAAAGCAGCATGGCATAGTGGATAAAACACAAGCCTGGGAGTCAGAAGGTCATGGGTTCTAATCCCAGCTTTGTCACTTGCCTGCTGTGTGATTAGGGCAAGTTGCTTCACTTCTCTGTGCCTCAGTTACCTCACCTGCAAAATGGGGATTAATCCTGTGAACCCCATGTGGGACATGTACTGTGTCCAAACTGATTAGGTTGCATCTACCTTAGCGTTTAGTACAATGCATGACACGTAGTAAGCCCTTAACAAATACCATAAAAAGAAGGGGGGTGGGCAGAAATGCAGTGTAGGTATTACATTAATCCTGCTTTAATTAAACCACGTGGCTTTGAAGCAAAATCAGGCCCTATCCTTATTTTGCTTATAATGGCAGCGTGAGCTGCCTTTCCTGCAGGAAGCCAGGCCAGATACAAGTCATGTGAGGACAGAAGCAGAGATCTTTCCTGGAAATGAAAACATCTGATGGCTCATTTTCTAGTTTATAAAGCATTGTAATGTCTCTGATAGGAGGACTTGGAGAAACCCTAGGAGCTGATGACAAGTTGCACATTCTTGGGGAAATGAGTCATTAACTGGCTGGAGGCCACCCATTCTGAGGGCATATTCAGAGAAGATGATCACTCCAAATGATCCTCAAAAACATGATCATTACACTCATCGAAGAGAGACAGGAGGAGGAGCACATGAAGAGGGCCCAGAGGCGAGCCATGAAAAGCAAGAAAATTGGGCCCATGAGGAAAGGCTGGAGGAAGCGGGATGGGATGGGAGAGTGCTGACCAGTGGGGGCGATGGCCTCTCTGAGTTTAGCAGCGGGTGCGCTGGTTATTGTTTTCGTCTCCTTGGAGTCAGCTGTGGCTTTGCTGGTTGCTAGGGACACCTTACCAGCCCTGCCCTTTGCTGTTGGCATATCTTTGTGTGGCATCTGTCTGTGCCCTGGCTAATTATAAGAATGATAAATGTGGTGTTTGTCGAGCTTTTTTAGCCAAGGCATTCATTCATTCATTCAATCGTATTTATTGAATGAATGAATGCAGAGCACTGTACTAAGCGCTTGGGAAGTACAAGTCGGCAACATATAGAGACGGTTCCTACCCAACAGCAGCTCACAATCTAGAAGGGGGAGACAGACAACAAGACAAAACATGTAGACAGGTGTCAAAACCATTAGAATAAATAGAATTATAGCTATAAGTCCAGAGCTTCCTCCAGCTTCCCCCACTTGCCCTTCTCCCCCCGCCCCCCGCCCAGCCGGTTGGTTTGTTTTATTTTAATTAATTAATTTCATTATATGGTACTTGTTAAGTGCTTACTGTGAGTCAAACACCGTTCTAAGTGCTGGGGTAGGTACAAGTCAATTAGGTAGGACACAGTCCCTGCCCTACATGGGGCTCGTGGGCTTAAGTAGGAGTGAAAACAGGTATTGACTCACCATTTTACAGCTGAGGAAATTGAAGCACAGAGAAATGAAGTGACTTGCCCAAAGTCACCCAGCAAGCGATAGGCAGAGCCGGGATTAGAAACCAGGTCCTCTGACTCCCAGGCCTGGGCTCTTTCCACTAGGCCACACTGCTTCTAGTGCTGTGGGTGAGCCAGAGACAGGGTTCCCACATCCAAAAGTCCAGTGGTTTGGGCACTGCAATATTTAAGAGAACAAGTTGTGGTGGGGGGTAGGGGGGGTCCTTCTTGCTCTCTAGAATGTAAGCACGTTTTAGGAGGGGAATGTGTCTGTCTATTGTTATATCGTACTCTCCCAACCGCTTAGTAAAATTCTCTGCACACAGTAAGCGCTCAATAAATACCATCAATTGAACCACTGACAGGACCTATGTGCTCTGGGCCCTGATGTAGTTGAATGGGCCGCTCTGGCCACGACACATACACTTTCTTTCCTAAACATTTCAAGATATCTGTCGAGATGCAGTGCCTCGTTGTTCTGCCCAGGGTGACGTTACAATCTGAGTAAGGCTGAGCCATTCGTCTGGCAAAGGGAAGGGCAAATTTCATTTTCATGGTAGGTATGGCAGGCCGCTGCCTTAAAGACACACAGCGGCGTCTTTGTTATGCAAGAAAACTTGATAAACAGGAAAGGTCCGGGAGGAGTGAGTGGAAGGAATGCCAGGAAGAGATCTAAAAAGAGAGCGAAGCCTTCCCATGATTACCCTTTCTCTAAAGAGCTTTAAATGAGATTCCTGAATTGGGCAAGTCCTCAAAGCAATTAGCCGTGACTTCTCAGTGAGCTCTGGTGCCCTCGAGTCCTCCCTCTAGTCCTTACCGGAGCTGAATTGTTTTGGATCCACCCGCTCATCCGAGGTGACTGATCTTGCATGGTTTTTATTCAAAAAGTTCATCAACAGGCTTCGAGAGCCGACTGTGTGCACAGGCCTGCTCTGGACACCTACCGTTTGCAGGATGCTGTACTGGGCACCCATTGTGGGTAGAGCACTGAACTGAGCACTTTCTGTAGTAGGCTCTGGGGAAAATAAAGCAGAAGTAGAGAAGAAGGGTGGGAAAGAGCACAGGACTGGTTTTAATCAATCAATAAATCAATCAATCGTATTGAACGCTTACTGTGTGCAGAGCACTGTACTAAGCGCTTGGGAAGTACAAGTTGGCAACACATAGAGACAGTCCCTACCCAACAGTGGGCTCACAGTCTAAAAGGGGGAGACAGAGAACAAAACCAAACATACTAACAAAATAAAATAAATAGAATAGATATGTACAAGTAAAATAAATAAATAAATAGAGTAATAAATATGTACAAACATATATACATATATACAGGTGCTGTGGGGAAGGGAAGGAAGTAAGATGGGGGACGGAGAGGGGGACGAGGGGGAGAGGAAGGAAGGGGCTCAGTCTGGGAAGGCCTCCTGGAGGAGGTGAGCTCTCAGTAGGGCCTTGAAGGGAGGAAGAGAGCTAGTTTGGCGGATGGGCAGAGGGAGGGCATTCCAGGCCAGGGGGATGACGTGGGCCGGGGGTCGATGGCGGGACAGGCGAGAACGAGGTACGGTGAGGAGATTAGCGGCAGAGGAGCGGAGGGTGCGGGGTGGGCTGTAGAGGGAGAGAAGGGAGGTGAGGTAGGAGGGGGCGAGGTGATGGAGAGCCTTGAAGGCGAGGGTGAGGAGTTTCTGCCTGATGCGCAGATTGATTGGTAGCCACTGGAGATTTTTGAGAAGGGGAGTAACATGCCCAGAGCGTTTCTGGACAAAGACAATCCAGGCAGCAGCATGACGTATGGATTGAAATGAGGAGAGACAGGAGGATGGGAGATCAGAGAGAAGGCTGATGCAATAGTCCAGACGGGATAGGATGAGAGCTTGAATGAGCAGGGTAGCGGTATGGATGGAGAAGAAAGGGCGGATCTTGGCAATGTTGCGGAGCTGAGACCGGCAGGTTTTGGTGACGGCTTGGATGTGAGGGTTGAATGAGAGAGCGGAGTCGAGGAGGACACCAAGGTTGCGGGCTTGTGAGACGGGAAGGATGGTAGTGCCGTCAACAGAGATGGGAAAGTCAGGGAGAGGGCAGGGTTTGGGAGGGAAGACAAGGAGTTCAGTCTTGGACATGTTGAGTTTTAGGTGGCGGGCAGACATCCAGATGGAGATGTCCTGAAGGCAGGAGGAGATGCGAGCCCGGAGAGAGGGGGAGAGAGCAGGGGCAGAGATGTAGATCTGGGTGTCATCAGCGTAGAGATGATAGTTGAAGCCGTGGGAGCGAATGAGGTTACCAAGGGAGTGCATGTAGATCGAGAACAGAAGGGGAGCAAGCACTGAACCTTGGGGAACCCCCACAGTAAGGGGATGGGAGGGGGAGGAGGAGCCTGCAAAAGAGACTGAGAATGAACGACCAGAGAGATAAGAGGAGAACCAGGAGAGGATGGAGTCTGTGAAGCCAAGGTCAGATAGTGTGTTGAGGCGAAGGGGGTGGTCCACAGTGTCGAAGGCAGCTGAGAGGTCGAGGAGGATTAGGACTGAGTATAAGCCATTGGATTTGGCAAGCAGGAGGTCATTGGTGACCTTTGAGAGGGCTGTTTCTGTGGAATGTAGGGGACGGAAGCCAGACTGGGTCGAGGAGAGAGTTGGTGTTGAGGAATTCGAGGCAGCGCATGTATACAACTCATTCAAGGAGTTTGGAAAGGAATGGCAGGAGGGATGTGGGGCGATAACTAGAAGGTGAGGTGGGGTCAAGAGAGGGTTTTTTTAGGATGGGAGAGACATGGGCATGTTTTTAAGGCAGAGGGGAAGGAACCAGTGGAGAGTGAGCAGTTGAAGATGGAAGTTAAGGAGGGGAGAAGGGATGGAGCAAGAGATTTCATGAGATGAGAGGGAATGGGGTCAGAAGCACAGGTGGCTGGAGCAGCACTTGACAGGAGGGAGGAGAGCTCCTCTGAGGATACTGCTGGGAAGGATGGGAGAGTAGCAGAGAGTGTTGAGAGCCGGGGGGTTGGAGAAGGAGGGGGAAGTGACTTTGGGGAGGTCGGACCTGATGGATTTAATTTTGTTAATGAAGTAGGAGGCCAGATCGTTGGGGGTGAGGGAAGGAGGAGGGGGAGGAACCGGGGGCCTGAGAAGGGAGTTGAATGTACGGAAGAGCTGGCGGGGGTGATGGGCATGGGTGTCAATAAGGGGGGAGAAATAGTTTTGTCTGGCACAGGAGAGGGCTGAGTTAGGGCAGGAAAGGATAAACTTGAAGTGAACGAGGTTGGCATGGTGTTTAGACTTTCGCCAGCAGCGTTTGGCAGCTCGAGCATAAGAGCGAAGGAGGCGGACAGTGGCAGTGATCCAGGGCTGTGGGTTAGTGGTACGAGAGCGGCGAAGGGAAAGGGGAGCGAGTGAGTCTAGCTGAGTAGAAAGGGTAGAGGTGAGAGCAGTAATCTGATCATCAAGACTGGGTAGAAAGGAGAGGGCGGCGAAGTGGGGTGTAAGGCGCTCAGAAAGATGGATGGGGTCAAGAGAGCGGAGATCTCTGTGAGGGAGTAATATGGATTTACAGGGGAAAGGAGAGCGAGTGAGGAGGCAGGTGAGAAGATTATGATCAGAGAGAGGGATTTCAGAGTTGGTGAGGGTGGACACTGCAGCAATAGGAGATGATGAGGTCGAGGGTATGACTAAGTTGGTGAGTGGGTGAGGTGGGGTGGAGCAAGAGGTTGGCAGCGTCGAGGAGAGATAGAAGGCGGGCGGCAGAGGAGTCATCAGGGATATCCGTGTGGATATTGACATCTCCGAGGATCAGAGTGGGCATGGAGAAGGAGAGAAGGAAGGTGAGGAAGGGGTCAAAGTCGTTAAAGAAGTTCGAGGTGGGGCCGGGAGGGTGGTAGATGAGGGCTACAAGAATCTGGAGGGGGTGGTAGAGGCGAATAATGTGGGCTTCAAAGGAAGGGAAGGAAAGGGAAGGGGGAGGAGGGATAGTGCGAAAGCGACATTGGGGGGTGAGAAGAAAACCGACACCTCTTCCTTTTCCGGTGAGTCTGGGGGAGTGGGAGAAGAAGAGGCCTCCACTGGAGAGAGCAGCAGAAGAGACCGTGTCATCCGGAGACAACCATGTTTCAGTTAGGGTGAGGAGAAGTAGAGAGCTGGAAAGGAATAGGTCCAGGATGAAAGGGATCTTACTTAAAACGGAGCGGGGGTTCCAGAGGCCACACTTGGCAGCAGCTGTCGAGGGAGGGGAGGGAGGGGGAAGGGTGCGAGGGGTGGGGAGGGTTTGGATCGGGATGAGTTGGCGGGGGCCTGGGCGGGGAGAGTGGGAAGAGGGGTGGCGATGGGAAAGGAGAACTGGGATGGAGTGAGGGCGGGGACTGTGCAACCTTGGGGCAAGTCACTTAACTTCTCTGTGCCTCACTTTCCTCACCTGTAAAATGGGAATAAGATTTTTTTTCCCCAATGGTATTTTTTTAAGTGCTGATTATGTTCCAGGCACTATACTAAACTCTGGATTAGATACAAGCTAATCAGGTTGGACACAGCCCATGTCCCACATTGGGGCTCACAGTCTTAATCTCCATTTTACAGATGAGGGAACTGAGGCATGGAGAAGACAAGTGATGTACCCAAAGTCACAAAGCAGACAAGTGGTGGACCTGGGATAAGAGCCCAGGTCCTTCCGACTCTAATGGCCCGTTCTATCCATCAGGCCCTGCTGCTTCTCGGTGCCTCACTTACCTCATCTGTAAAATGAGGATTAAATCCTTCCCCCTCCAATTTAGGCTATGAGTTCCATGTGGGACAGGGACTTTGTCAAATTGATGACCTTGTATCTACCCCAGTGCTTAGAACAGTGCTTGACACAGAATGAATGAATGAATCAATCAATTGTATTTATTGAGCGCTTACTGTGTGCAGAGCACTGTACTAAGTGCTTGGGAAGTACAAGTTGGCAACATATAGAGACAGTCCCTACCCAACAGTGGGCTCACAGTCTAGAAGGGGGAGACAGAGAACAAAACCAAACATACTAACAAAATAAAATAAATAGAATAGATATGTGCAAGTAAAATAAATAATAGAGTAATAAATATGTACAAACATATATACATATATACAGGTGCTGTGGGGAAGGGAAGGAGGTAAGATGGGGGGATGACGAGGGGGAGAGGAAGGAAGGGGCTCAGTCTGGGAAGGCCTCCTGGAGGAGTTGAGCTCTCAGTAGGGCCTTGAAGGGAGGAAGAGAGCTAGCTTGGCGGATGGGCAGAGGGAGGGCATTCCAGGCCAGGGGGATGACGTGGGCTGGGGGTCGATGGCGGGACAGGCGAGAATGAGGCACGGTGAGGAGATTAGCGGCAGAGGAGCGGAGGGTACGGGGTGGGCTGTAGAAGGAGAGAAGGGAGGTGAGGTAGGAGGGGACGAGGTGATGGAGAGCCTTGAAGCCGAGGGTGAGGAGTTTCTGCCTGATGCGCAGATTGATTGGTAGCCACTGGAGATTTTTGAGGAGGGGAGTAACATGCCCAGAGCGTTTCTGGACAAAGAAAATCTGGGCAGCAGCATGAAGTATGGATTGAAGTGGGGAGAGACACGAGGATGGGAGATCAGAGAGAAGGCTGATGCAGTAGTCCAGACGGGATAGGATGAGAGCTTGAACGAGCAGGGTAGCGGTTTGGATGGAGAGGAAAGGGCAGATCTTGGCAATGTTGCGGAGCTGAGACCGGCAGGTTTTGGTGACGGCTTGGATGTGAGGGGTGAATGAGAGAGTGGAGTCGAGGATGACACCAAGTTTGCGGGCTTGTGAGATGGGAAGGATGGTAGTGTCGTCAACAGAGATGGGAAAGTCAGGGAGAGGGCAGGGTTTGGGAGGGAAGACAAGGAGTTCAGTCTTGGATATGTTGAGTTTTAGGTGGTGGGCAGACATCCAGATGGAGATGTCCTGAAGGCAGGAGGAGATGCGAGCCTGGAGGGAGGGGAGAGAGGAGGAGCAGAGATGTAGATCTGGGTGTCATCAGCATAGAGATGATAGTTGAAGCCGTGGGAGCGAATGAGGTCACCAAGGGAGTGAGTGTAGATCGAGAACAGAAGGGGACCAAGCACTGAACCTTTTGGAACCCCCACAGTAAGGGGATGGGAGGGGGAGGAGGAGCCTGCAAAAGAGACTGAGAATGAACGACCGGAGAGATAAGAGGAGAACCAGGAGAGGACGGAGTCTGTGAAGCCAAGGTCGGATAGCGTGTTGAGGAGAAGGGGGTGGTCCACAGTGTCGAAGGCAGCTGAGAGGTCGCAAAGGATTAGGATAGAGTATGAGCCGTTGCATTTGGCAAGCAGGTCATTGGTGACCTTTGAGAGGGCAGTTTCCATGGAATGTAGGGGACGGAAGCCAGACTGGAGGGGGTCGAGGAGAGAGTTGGTGTTGATGAATAGTAAGCACTTAACAAATACCATGAAAAAATCAGTGGTATTTATTGAAAGTTTACTATGTGTAGAGCACTGTGCTAAGTGCTTCCCATCAATAGTCTCCCAGCAGGGCAGCTGGGACTGAAATGAGGCAGAAGGAGACTGTAAGCTCATTGTGGTTAGGGAATGTGTCTGTTATTTTATATTGTACTCTCCCATGCACTTAGTAGAATGCTCTGCATACAGAAAGCACTCAATAAGTACAATTGACTGACTTGTAGAGAGGCTCTTGTTCTTTGAAGGGGTTGGCGGGGGTGGGGGAACAGGTAATGTGGAGGGGATTTGGAAATATCTGCTCAAGAGGTGCATCATCATAATCAGCAACACTGACTGAGAGCTCACTTCCTGCAGAGCACTGTACTAATCAAATTCGGGGAGACAAATGGGCATGAATGGTCAAAAGAACAGAAGGGACAAAGAGTAAGAGCATAAATGCATGTGGTCACCATAAAAAAAAGTCTACCAATTCTACTGTATGGCTCTCTTTCAAGTGCCTAGTGCAGTGCCCGGCACACAGTGCTCAATAAATACAATTTCTTTTTAACAATTCTATTATATTGTACTTTCTCAAACACTTAGTTCAGTAAGCCCTCAATAAATACAACCAATGGATTGACTGGTTAATAGAAGTAAGCAATTGAATCAACGATCTGTTGAGTCAACAGAAAGACAGAAGTGATGAGTGACATTTGGGATGACATAACTAGCAAGTAGGGGATTAATCAGGGAAGGCCTCTTGGAGGAGGTGGCTTTTAAAGAGGCTTTGCAGGCAAGGAGGGCTGTGGTTTAGGGGATTTGAGAGGGGCAGGGAGGTCTGTGGGATGGAGATGGGTAAATCATGAGTAAGGGATATTTTTGGCCCTATTGTCTTGGCTACTAAGTGCTCTAGGATCAGCAGCGGGTGAGCTAAGTAACTAGGCTCTGAGTTTGGTTATCCCATTTCAGCTTGGAGAATTCAGGACATCAACAGCCCCACCCTCACTCTATATTTGATCCCTCCCATTGGAACTTCCTGGGAGAGCGCTTGGCTCCGCCACTTGTCTGCGTGTGACCTTGGGCAAGTCACTTCACTTATCTGGGCCTCAGTTATCTTCTCCCTCTAGACTGTAAGATCATAGTGGGCAGAAAATGTGTCTGCTTATTGTTATGTTGTACTCTCCTAAGCGTTTAGTTCAGTGCTCTGCACACAGTAAGTGCTCAATAAAGACGACTGAATGAATTAATGAGACAAGGGATGATTCCCTGTAGATGTTAGAGGTGCTGAACTGCAGGAGATGGGCTAGTCTGAGAGGCCTCAATGAAGGTTCAAAGACCTTCCTCCCTCTCCACCCTGCCCCCCGCCCTGCCCCAAATAATTCTTCTCCTGCACATTTAGGTGGGAGAAGGAAGGCTGAGTAGTGACTTGATATCAATATTGAAGGGGGTGTGGGTGTTTCTACATCTTCATCCATGACAGAATGAGAACAGACGTTCCAGGTTTCCATGGGAAGAGTTTGAGGGCTATGAAATCATCCTCCTTGGAGACCTTCAAGAGCAGGTGAGAGAGGTCCTTATGTTTTGGATGGCTTGGGTGTGGTTCTGCCTAGAAGCAGGGGGTGGCCTGGATGATCTCTTGAGGCCCTTCCAGATCTGTGATTCACCTCTTCCCCAGAGCAGTAATCGAAACTAGGTTCACATAGAGGAGAGGGCAAGGAACATAGCTCTTCCCTCCCGACTCTTTTTCTCTATTTTTATAATTAAATGATAGTTCACAGTATTGACTTAAACAATGCCGGCTAGGCATGGTGAGCTTTTTCAAGCCACTTTTCCTTTATGGCCCATTATTGAACCATAGTAAGCCCAACACTAATTCTGTTTTATGTGGGGAAGTGCCACTGGGCCTGATTTCTAATGGTATTAAACACCTCACACTGAAGCAGACAGTGATGTCATGGGAGAAGTTTCACATTATTGCTTCTCGGACTGTAGTGTGAAGTTACAGTATTCAGAGTTGATCAAAAGAAAGGCCTGGAACCTATTTTCAAGCATGCAGTCACCAAAATGCTCCTTTGCTGTCTCTTTAGGAAGGTCATCAGAGAAATTAGGGGTAAGAGGAAAGAAAAAAGATTACACCAAATGAAAGGAATTCTTCCTATTCCTGCCCATTAAAGGGAGTTTGTGCTCAATTTCTCAGGTTGTAACAAAGCCAATTCAAATTGGAGTAAAATTCTCACTGGGCAAAGAAATTAGAATCTGGTTTCCTTAGTGGTTCAAGCATCAATTTCCTTTTCCCCTCCTGTCACATACTTTGAAACAAGTTATTCTCTGTGGTTTGTTTAGGGGTGGTGATACGGGATTTGACTGACCTCCAAAATAAGGTTGGCAAAAGGGCAAAAATTGTTGACACTTTTTTGTGTCATGTTTGATTTTTAAGAATGATTTTTCCTATGCATGAAAAGAGCTGAACCAAATCTTTTCTCTATGTGCCAAGAGGCCAGTGGATAGTCCCCCTGCAAGAAGCTTAAATGTTGGGGTCTTTGTCAAGTGAGCAAAGGTGAGGTGATGGCTTAGTGGAGAGATCTCGGAAATGGGAGGCAGGAGATCCCAGTCTAATCCCAGCTCTGTCACTGGCCTGCTGTTCATTCAGTTGTATTTATTGAGTGCTTACTGTGTGCAGAGCACTGTACTAAGCACTTGAGAGAGTACAATATAACAAAAAAAGAAACATTCCCTGCCCACAATGATCTTACAGTCTAGAGATGAGGTTATGTGACCGTGGGGCTGTGCACTGTACTAGGCACTTGGGAAGTACAAAATAAACAAAGCAACACGTTTCCTGTCCACAGGAGCTGACACTCTAATGGGGGAGACAAACATTAAATGATTTACAACTAGAATAGTTAAAAAAAGTGAGTGTGTGTATATATATATATATGTGTGTGTCAAAGAGGTGCAATGCATTTCTGCTCTAATCCTAATAATAATAATGATGGTAATTGTTAAGCGCTTACTATGTGCCAAACACTGTTCTAAGTGCTGGGATAGATACAAGTTAATCAAGTTGGACACAATCCTTGTCCCACATGGGGCTCACACTCTTAATCCCCATTTTACAGAGGAGGTAACTGAGGCCCAGAGAAGTGAAGTGACTTGCCCAAGGTCACACAACAGACATGTTGCGGAGCCGGAATTAGAACTCATGACCTTCTGACTCCCAGGCCCGTGCTCTGTCCACTAAACCACTCAGTTTCTCTTAATCCTGGCTCCATCATTTATCTACTGTGTGACCTTGGACAAGTCACTGTGCCTGTGTTTCCTCATTAGTAAAATAGGGATTAAATACCTGTTCTCCCTCCTACTTGGACCAGGAGGGAAAAGGATTGGGTCAATCCGAGTGATTTATATTGTCTCAAACCCAGTGCTTAATACATTGCTTGTCACATGATAAGCACTTAAAAATTACCACAGGTATTATTATTATGATTAGTTAGACACAGTCCTTGCTGTCAATGCAGTTGCTATCTAGTGGGAGAGATGAACATTGGATCTCTTTATTATTATAATTATATTTGTTAAGCATTTACTATGTATGAAGCACTGTTCTTAGTGATGGGATAGATATAAGTCTATCAGATCGGACACAGTACTTATCCCATGTAGGGCTCACAGTAGGAGGGAGAACAAGTTTTGAATCTCCATTTTCCAGTCAAGGAAACCATCACAGAGACATTAAGTGACTTGCCCAAGATCACATAGCAGACAACTGGCAGAATCGGGATTAGAACCTATGTCCTCTGATGCCCAGGCCTGGGCTCTTTCCACTAGGCCACACTGATTCTCACCAAGTGTATCTGCCCCAGTGTTTAGTATGGTGCTTGTCACATAGCAAGCACTTAGATACTATTATTGTTATTACTATTATTATTATCTCAAATTCTCTAGATTGCCAGGAAATAGGTTCCAAATTGGTCTAAAGAATGAAATTGAAAATTAGTTTTTGGTGGTGTGTGAAGGACTGACACATGCTTTTCTAATAGTGGGAAAAGTGGAGAGTTTGTATTGTCCCTGATAGTAGAGGACAGAACATGTAAAGTCTCAGTGCATCCCCAGAAAGCAGAAACGCACTGCACCTCTTTGATCAGGTTCTGTCATTTTCAGGTTTAACCCATTTCCTGTTTAGTCTTTTGCTCACCAAAGAGGAAGCCTTTGTGCCTCTTGAAAGAAAGCTCCGCTTCTACTGAAGGTGATTTCAGATCACTTACTGGACAAGGATCTTCTCCTGGCCTTTGGAATGAAGGTTCAGAGGTGGCTGGAGAAAAAAACAAAAACAAAGAAAGAATGGTTTGGAAAAGTCCAGGGCAGACTTATCTTGAAAGCTCTCCATTTTCGAAGATGATAAAGTAAGCAGTTTGCTCTCCTCTTCTTCAAAATCCTCTTCTAAATTGATTCACAGTTTACTCCCTGAAATTCCAAGGCTGAATCTCAGATAAGGGAAAGAATACTTCTCCTCCTATCTTGAAAGGGGTAAGGACAATAGGAAGGATTTCCCTCTTTTCTCCATCCTCTCCTCTGCCCCTCTCTCTCTCCTTCCCTGACCTTCCTCTCCCATCAACTTTCTCCCTGCATCCACCACTGAAACTGGGGACTGGGTTTGAGTCCTGAAGGATTTCAGTCTGCAGTCGTAGGCTGCAGTAGAATTCTTCAAGTTGCAGGGAAACAGTTCAAAGACTTAAAAGGAGTCGAAAGATGACAGCATCCAATTGCACTTACTTGACTGCACACAAAAAAATCATCAGCTGTTGAGTGCCTTTGTGTCATCAGTCAATCAATAGTATTTGTAGAGCAACTACTGTGTGCCGAAAACTGTACTAAGCATTTGGGAGGAAATTATTGAGTAAGAAGCATTGTCCCCACCCTCAAGGACATTAAATACCACAGCTGTTCATTGCAGGAATGTGGAAGGATGACCACTGTGAGCAGGGAATGTGTCTGTTGTTATATTGCCCTCTCCCAAGCGCTTAATACAGTGCTCTGCACACAGTAAGTGCTCAATGAATATGACATTGATTAAATAAAAATGTAAAAGACATGGACTACTAAAAATTCAGAAAATATCTGACTCTACTATTGATAGGAACTTTCTCTATCTTAGTTTGCTGTCAGTTAAATGTGGAAAAATTATAACCTGAATCACCAACGCAGACTCTCCCTCCAATTCTGGGAGGCAGAATGAATTCCTCTGAGAAGCAACGTGGCCTAGTGGATACAGCACGGGCCTGAGAATCAGGAGGACCTAAATTCTAATCCCAGCTCCTTTGCTTGCATGCTGTTGTGACCTTGGGCAAATCACTTAACTTCTCTGGCCCTCAGTTATTCATCTGCAAAGTGAAGATTAAGACTGTGAGCCTCCATGTGGGACGCGGACTATGTTCAACATGTTTAGCTTATATCTACCCCAGTGCTTAGTACAGTGACTGGCATATAGTAAGTGCTTAACAAATACCATAAAAAACCCAAAATTCTTCAGGGAAAGGGTCTTGGGTGATGCTTTAGAGCAGCAGCATGGCCTAGTGGATACAGCACGGGCTTGGGAGTCAGAAGGACCTGGGTTCTAATCCTGGCTCTGTCGCTTGTCTGCTGTGTGATCCTGGGCAAGTAACTTCACTTCTCTGTGCCTCAAGTATCTCATCTGTAAAATGGGGATTAAGACTGTGAGCCCCATGTGGGATATGGACTGTGTCCAACTTGATTAACTTGTATCTACCCCAGTGCTTAGAAAAGTGCCTGGCACATAGTAAGTGATTAATGAATGCCATTAAAAAAAAAAAAGAACATCATTCCTCTTTCTTCCCACTGCCTGCCCTCCTTAGGTCTGAAATAGCAGTGCCACAGATCAGGACCTGGGAAACAGAATCAGATAAGACCTGGGACGGCACCTGCCCCAAGCCTTCCTTGATACTGAGGACAATAGTCAAACCGACCTGTAATTTATTATCACATCTGTTTCCCCGTGTACCCTGTAAGCTCCTTGTGGGCAGGGATTGTGTCTGCCAACTCTATTATATTGAACCTTCTCAAGCGCTTAATATAGTGCTCTGTCCACAGTAAGCACTCATTGAAATGCATTGATTGACTGATCATTCTGGCCTTCCCAGACCTTAGGCAGTATGCCTGTTGGAAGCTTTATAATTGCAACAAATCCAGGAAATTGATCTGGGCAAGGATGGAAGCATAAGAAAAGAAAAAGTTTGGGTTTCTTCCCCTCCTTAATCTTGTTCTTTTTCACATCATCATGAACCTTTACGGCAAGCCTCTCTGGTAGCTCATGTCTTCCTCCATTAGGCTGTACGCTCCCTGAAAGCAGGGGCTATGTCTTCTTCTATTGCATGGTGTGCTTTACATGCAGTAAGAGTCAGTAAATACTGATGAAGGCAAGGGATTTGTCTTCTTTTATTGTATGGTGCTTTACACACAGTAGGTGACAGTAAATACTGAGGATTAACAGAGATAGGAGTGGAACCAAGATGGAGTAAGTGGGGCAAACACCTCAATTCCTCAGTGCCCTCCATCCCATCTAAATCCAGACATTTTCCTCATTTCTCCAAAATTGGACCTCAGTTTCCTCAACTGCTCATGTTTGGCCTAACCACAGAAGCACTTGAATTTCTGGTGCTTTGGGCTCAAAGCAGGCAGTCAATCAATCAGTTGGTACCATACAATCAATCATTCACCAATTCAATTGTATTTATTGAGTGTTTACTATGTGCAGAGCACTGTACTAAAGGCTTGGGAGAGGACAACAGTAAACAGACACATTCCCTGCCCACAACAAAATTGCAGTCTAGAGGAGGAGAAAGACATTAGTATCAATAAATGTTACAGATATATCCAAAAGTGCTGTGGGGCTGATGGGGGGATTAATTAAGGGAGTAAGTCAGGGTGATGCAGAAGGGAGTTGAAGAAAAGGAAAAGAGGGCTTAGGGAAGGCCTCGTGGAGGAGATGTGCCTTTAATAAGGTTTTGAAGTGGGAGAGAATATCCAACTTAATTAGCTTGTATCTACCCCACTGTTTAGTAAAGTGCCTGGCACACAGTAAGCACTTAACAAATGCCATTAAAAAAATCCTAATACCCATCTTCCCCACAGTCCTTCTCCAGTCACATTAAGGAGAGGAGGTATCCTGAGCATGAGCCCCATCTGTAACTCCAAAGTGTGGGGTTCTAATCCCGGTTTCTGCTCTGTGACCTTGGGCAAATCAATCAATCAATCAATCAATCGTATTTATTGAGTGCTTACTGTGTGCAGAGCACTGTACTAAGCGCTTGGGAAGTACAAGTTGGCAACATATAGAGACAGTCCCTACCCAACAGTGGGCTCACAGTTTAGAAGGGGGAGACAGAGAACAAAACCAAACATATTAACAAAATAAAATAAATACAATAGATAAGTACAAGTAAAATAAATAGAGTAATAAATATGTACAAACATATATACATATATACAGGTGCTGTGGGGAAGGGAAGGAGGTAAGACGGGGGGGAAGGAGAGGGGGAGGAGGGGAAGAAGAAGGAGGGGGCTCAGTCTGGGAAGGCCTCCTGGAGGAGGTGAGCTCTCAGTAGGGCCTTGAAGGGAGGAAGAGAGCTAGCTTGGCAGATGGGCAGAGGGAGGGCATTCCAGGCCAGGGGGATGACGTGGGCCGGGGGTTGACGGCGGGACAGGCGAGAACGAGGCACGGTGAGGAGATTAGCGGCAGAGGAGCGGAGGGTGTGGGCTGGGCTGTAGAAGGGGAGAAGGGAGGTGAGGTAGGAGGGGGCGAGGTGAAGGAGAGCCTTGAAGCCGAGGGTGAGGAGTTTCTGCCTGATGCACAGATTGATTGGTTGCCACTGGAGATTTTTGAGGAGGGGAGTAACATGCCCAGAGCGTTTCTGGACAAAGACAATCCGGGCAGCAGCATGAAGTATGGATTGAAGTGGGGAGAGACACGAGAATGGGAGATCAGAGAGAAGGCTGATGCAGTAGTCCAGACGGGATAGGATGACAGCTTGAACGAGCAGGGTAGCAGCAAATCATTTCACTTCTCTGTGCCTCCATCACTTAATCTGTAAAATGGGGAATAAGACTGTGAGCCTCATTTGGGACAGAGACTGTGTCCAATCTGATTAGCTTCTATCTATCCCAACACTTAGTACAGTGCCTGGAACATAGTAAGTGCTTATCACATACCATTTTAAAAAATGTTGTAGTAGCATTGGATGGGGAAACAGAGGCTCACAGAACCTGGATGGTCAGTCTAAAGCCTGTGGGACCATTTGTGGGTTAGATTAGAGACACAGATCTGTCTGGAGGCATGATGCTCTCATTGACTCCTACTTTAAGAATGTTAGGGAGGTGACAAGAAAAGCTTAAGATGTAACTTTAGTCAGAGTTATTGACAGGGGCAATGACAAGTGTCAGGAAGCCGGAAGATTGAATCTCCACCCAGACTGCACTATAAAAAGATGAAACAAACCAAACCCCAAACTAAATGGTTGTGTGTTTCCAGAATGTGGGGAGGGCTATAGAAGCCACATCTGAAATGCCAGGAGCTTGTATCCCGAAAAAAGAGTTGTGCTGCAGATTTCAGCCATTTCAGACTCTGATGGGACTGGGAGTTAGGAGTCCTGTTTTCTAGTCCCAGTTCTGCCACTGGCTTATTGGGTGACCTTGGGCAAGTCACATGACCTCTTTGGGCCTCAGTGTCCTCATCTGTAAAATGGGGATAAGCAAGATTGGGAGCCCCATCTGGGACAGGGACCATTTCTGATCTCCTAGCCTTGCATTTACCTCAGTGCTTAGGACCTAGTAAGTGCTTAATACCCTAATCATCATTATATTTATTATTATGATTTCCAGATTCTGGGGAGAAAGCTGATTTCTGGTTCAGAATAGCAGGGCAGAGCTCTGGTCCGGCGGGGGACAGAGTGAGACTTCTCAAGGGACTGAGTCAGTTCAGCAAAAACTCAAGCCTGGCTGGACTGGTACAATCCTGGGATAGCCCCCTACATCTGCCACCCATTTGGGGTCCTGATGTAGCAGCAGCTGAACCAGAACTTAACCAGAACTTCCCTGTGTGTGTCAGGGGAGGGCTGTGGTCTCCCAGGTTCATCTGCAGTAGCATCTCCCTAGAGCGAGTTTCATTCCATTCTGGTTCATTCCAGTTTGGTGGGTCTCCTATTGCCACTTGTCTGCTGCGTGAACTTGGGCAAGTCACAACTTCTCTGTGCCTCAGTAACTTCATCTGGAAAATGGGGATTAAGAGTACGAGCCCTATGTGGGTCAGGGACTGTGTCTAACTCAGTTACCTTGTATCTACCCCAGTACTTAGTACAGTGCCCAGTAAGCACTTAACAAATACCACAATTATTGTTATTATTATTATTGCTGCTCTAGGCTGATTCTGGCAGCATTAGGCTTTAATGCAAAGTCTGTTGGGCTAAGGTGACCACGCACCCAAAAACAGGCAGGACAGAAACACTTTGGGGGGTTCTGACCCACCATCAAAAGGGTCAAAGTAAGAGCCACTAAGACCCATTTTTGAACTGGGTTGATGAGAGGAAATTTCCCAACCATGACCACAGTAAGGAAGAGGAAGAGATTTTTTCACCATCGCTACCGTGGCTGGGCTGACCCTTCTTCAAAGCCACTCGTGGGCGTTTCCCTTGCGGCTGGAAGCACATCGCTCTGGAGTGCTGGAAACTCCCAGGAACAACTGGAAAAGCCAGTTCTGTCAAGGCCATGTCGCACCCGGGATAGGGTACCTCTGGGTAACGAGATGGCAGGAGTCAGGATAACGGAAACCCGTGAGTGTGTGCAGTTGTGGTCGTACCCACACAGCCAAGTTTATTGTAACAGTTGCAAGAAAGAAAAGCAACAACCAGTTAAGGATTTACAGATGATCACTGGGACTTCCTGGTTAGCACAGATCAGGGGCAATCTGTCAGGGGAAATCTCTCCAAAGGGATGCACCTGACAGTAGGAAACCACAAAACCTTAAGCAAAACCTAACTGCAGTTCAGGGAAAGATAATACTCACACATACACACACACAAAAACCCACCAGAAAATGATGAGCCAGAGTCTCTGCAGCTCCTGCATCTGGTCACTGAGTCCCCCTGCAGCCCCAAGAGTTGAGTCCGGGATGACCACTCACCCGTCTACAGGGTGTCCCTTGGTTGTCCCCAGTGCAAGTCCACAGGAGCCTGATATACCTTTGGAGGGGAAGCGGATCGTTGACAACCAAGAGTCATAGTAGCTTCTGATTGGTTGGCTACCGAAGAGGGCAAACCCCCCCGCCATCTTTGAGGAACTCAGAGACCTGGCCCTTCCCTCCAATTTTTAAGGAACTCAGAAACTGCAGGAACAGAACGTCTAACCACACAGGCAGGCGGTTTAGCAAGCCTGTGGGGCAATGCCTACGGGTCCCTTACAGGGTCCTGAAATGGTGGCCTCTCTAAAATGGAGTCAGTCATGTCAGGCTAAGAGGCCAGCAGGCAGCCAACTTTCAGTCGCTGCCGCTTTTTGGCCCAGCTCGGTAACACAAGGGACCTTCCAGTCTCCTCTCTCTCCCCACTCCAGTCCATACGTCACTCTGCTGCTTGGATCATATTTCTATGAAAACATTCAGTCCATGGTTCCCTACTCCTCAAGACCCTCCAGTGGTGGCCCATCCATCTTCGCATTGAACAGAAACTCTTTACTGTTGGCTTTAAAGTGCTCAATCACCTTGTCCCCTCCTACCTTATCTCTCTGATTTACTACGGCAACCCAGCCCTCGAACCCCAATCTACTCATTGTACCACAATCTAGTCTATCCCACCACCAACTCCTCACCTACTCCTGCCTCTGGCCTGGAACTCCCTCCCCTTTTATATCCGTCAGTCGATGATTCTTCCCACCTTCAGAGCTTTATTAAAAGCACATCTCCTCCAAGAGGCCTTCCCCAGTGAAGCTCTCAATTCCTCTCCTTCCTCTCCCTTCTGCATCGCTCTCACACTTGGATTTGCACCTTAATTGAGCCCTCTCTCAGCCCCCATAGCACTTATGTGCATACTGGTAATTTATTTATTTATATTAATGTCTGTCTCCCCATCTAGACCGTAAGCTCCTTGTGGACAGGGAATGTGTCTACCAACTCTGTTATATTGTACTCTCCCAGGTGCTTAGCTAAGTGCTCTGCACCCAGTAAGGGTAGGGAATATCACTATTTATTGTTGTGTTGTACTTTCCCTGCCGCTTAGTACAGTGCTCTGCACACAGTAAGCACTCAATAAATACGATCAAATGAACTGAATGAATAAACGTGATTGATTGATTGTTTACCTCTAGACTAAAGTTGTCATTGGAGCCATTTTCTCTTCCCACTGACCCTATCCTCTGAGGTGATACGGGCTCTGGCTCTTGGTCCTCAGAGGCTACAGTTTCTGATTGAACCCCGTGTTCCAAATTCTGGCTTCTGATGTCAGGAGGTGGTCATGATAATGGGGATTATTGGATTGAGAGATTAAGCCATAACTCTGTCATCCTTTCCCACTAACTCTCCTTCCTTCCCTCATTTCACTTTTCACCAGTAATATCAATAAGCCTATGTTAGCGAGACACTAATGAGAAGGAGCTAGTATTTAAGAGACCGAATCACTCCCGAAAGGCTGGAGCCAAAATCCGGCCATGAGGGAACAAGCGGGTATTTTACTGAGAACCTGGCAACATAACTGGCCTTGGCTAGGCAAAGGGGAGTTTCCACTGAATTTCTTTCTGGGCTCAGCCCCGGTCGATTCTTCTCTCTCCCTTTCTGGCAAACTCGGAGACCTTGATAAATGAATCTGGGTTTCTCACAGGATTCCCTCTACCTCCTCTAGGGGAGACTTTAATGATTAGTGATGGATCATTCCCTTTGTGCAACTCTACCCTTCGGTCTTTTCAGTGGTACTTCCGAATTCTTCAGGAGGCAAATTGTTTGGAAAAGTCAAGACACTGTGGCAGTACTCTGACATGGGGGTGGGGTTAGAAATCAATTGTGAGGGGAATTGTTTCCTGGTTGCAGCAGTGATTGGTGAGAAATTGCACTGAAGTAGTAGGCTTCCTTTACCCTCAGTGCAAACAAAGAACAAAGCTGAAGTTAATATTCCACAGGAATGAATGTGAAGAGTCAAAGTAGATGTGCATATCACCAGAGGCTTAGGGGATCTTTTCGGGTTGCCTTCTGCCTTCAGAAGCCCTTCCAGTCGGATGGAAAGCTATCCCTGCTTTTACAGACTTTCAGAGAAGAGGAATCCTCCACTTCTCATTAACTCAATTCAGTGTTTAACAAGCTCACTGCCAGGAAATTCCTCCTTTTCTTCTATCTAATCTAACTCTCTTGTCGCAGTTTAAACCCATTTCCTTTTGGTTTTTCTTCTTAGAGATAGAGAAGGCTTTGATGGTAATCTTCACTATAATAACTCTTTATATACCTCTATTAATTCACCCCTTAACCTTCTCTTCTCCAAGCTTAAAATGTACTGTTGCGGGGAGATTTTTTGCTCAAGTGTTGGCCTCCAATCCTTTCATCATTTTTCGATTCCTTTGCCTTTGGTGTAAACTGAACAGAAAATCCTGGGTTTTAGTAAAAACGATTTGGGTTTGTGGAATAATTTAGTGCTGGAGTGACAACCAAAAATTCGATTTTTCCTCCCCCTTGGGGTGAAAATGAATGTGGGCAGACTTCAGTCTCTATTGTCTGGGAGTCAGAGGACCTGAGATCTAATCCCGGGTCTGCCACTTTTCAGCTGTGTGACCTTGGGCAAGTAATTTAACTTCTCTGGGCCTCAGTTACTTCATCTGGAAAATGGGGATTAAGACTGTGAGCCCCATGTGGGACAGGGACTGCATCCAACCTGATTAGCTTATATCAATGCTTAGAATAGAGCCTAGCTCATAGTAAGCACTGAACAACTACCATATAAAACAAAACAAAACAAAAAAATCAGACCCCTGCTGCCCACCGTCTATGCAGGAGGAGGCTGAGGAGGAGGAAGCCAGGGAGGGGGGTGGTGGAAGCACCGCAGATTTAGCCCCCTTATCCCTGCCATGTTGTGCAAGATGACCAACTGCTGGCCCTGATGGTCAGCATGATGACCAGGCTGAGCGAGCTTGCAAGAGAGCACTGAAGGATCAGCTTTGGTGCTTTGCTTCACTCATTTGGCTGTGCTGAGGTGTGGAAAAATCTGCCACTTTCTCCCATTTAGTATTGACATCACCCATATCATGTCCATCCAGATGGAGAGCTTTTCACCCTGACTTCCCTCTTCCTTCCTCCAGAGCCATTACTTCCCCCTCTCAGGCCCCTGTTAACGCTGGCTCTGCTTCTGATGCTGCATCTTGAGGTGGCTGCCTCAATCAATCAATCAGTCGCATTTATTGGGCCCCTGCTGTGTGCTGAGTGCTGTACTGAATGCTCAGGAGAGGACAATAGAGTTAGCAGACACGATCCCTGCCCACAAGGAGCTTACAGTCTACTCTGTGTACAGCACTGTACTGAGCTCTTGGGAGAGTATAACTTAGGAGACACTGTCCCCATCCTCAGGGAGCTTACAGTTTATTGTGTGCAGAGCACTGGAGTGAGCATTGGTGAGAGTACAGGAGAATTAGGAGCAGTCCCTGCCCTCAAGGAACTTATAGTCTGCCATGAGCAGAGCACTGTACTGAGCAGCAGGGAGGGTACAAGAGAATGAGGAGGCATGGTCCCTGCCTTCAAAGAGTTTACAATCTAGCAGAGGAGGCAAACATTGATATAATTTACAGATGGGAGGTAGAAGGAGAAGTGGGTATGTAGATGTTACCCACTTTCAGCCTGAAGTCGGCCCTGCTAACACCCCAATAAAGGGATGGCAGTACAGCACCACACATAGTTGACACACTTGGGTTCTAACCAAGCAGCACGGCAGAGTGGATAGAGCACGGTCCTGGGAGTCTTCTGGGAGTCATGGGTTCTAATCCCAGCTCCACTACAAGTCTGCTGTGTGACCTTGGACAAGGGCACATCACTTCTCTGAGCGTTAGTTACCTCATCTGTACAATGGGGATTGAGACTGTGAGCCCCACCTCGGACAGGGACTGTGTCCAACCCGATTTGCTTGTCTCCACCATAGAGCTTAGTATGGTGCTTGGCACATAGCAAGAGCTTAACAATTACCATTATTATTATTATTATTCTAACATCTTTCTGACTTTGATTCCATCTTCCTGGATTCAGTGGGGGAACTGCAGGCTGAGATGCTTTGCAGTAGACACTTGGTGGCAGTGTTTGCCTTGGATTAGCTCATTGTACTCCATCAATAAATGCCGCTCAGATCCCCTATTGCTACAGCGGCTCCCAGTTCCCATGCCCATTATGGGGCCAGAAGCCTCCAGTGGGATCAAAGGAAGAGGCTGTAGGGGCTGCTGATATCTTCTGATGCTTTTGGTCCAAATGATTTCATGAAACACGCAGGTTGACTCTACAAACAGCCTGGCCTAGTGGATAGAGCATGGGCCTAGGAGCCAGAAGGACCTGGGTTCTAATTCCCGATCTGCCACTTGTCTGCTGGGTTACCTTGGGCAAGTCACTTTGCTTCTCTGGGCCTCAGTTCCCTAATCTGTAAAGTGGAGATTGACTGTGAGTCCCATGTGGGCCATTGGACGTTGTCCAACCTGACTAGCTTGTATCTACCCCAGTGCTTAGTCCAATGCCTGGCACATAATAATAATAATGATAATGATATTTGTTAAGCGCTTACTATGTGCCAAGTACCGTTCTAAGCGCTGGGGGGATACAAGGTAATCAGGTTTTCCCACCTGGGGCTCACAGCCTTAATCCCCATTTTACAGATGAGGTAACTGAGGCACAGAGAAGTGAAGTGACTTGCCCAAAGTCACACAGCTGACAAGTGAGCCTGTTGTTGGGTAGAGATCATCTCTATATGTTGTCAACTTGTACTTCCCAAGCGCTTAGTACAGTGCTCTGCACACAGTAAGCACTCAATAAATACGATTGAATGAATGAATGAATGAAAGTGGCGGAACCGGGATTAGAACACATGATCTCTGACTCCCAAGCCCATGCTCTTTCCACTGAGCCATGCTTCTTCTCTTTACTTTAAGCACATAGCTTAACAAATACCAAATAAATAAGGCTTTGGAGGTGGGGAGAAGGGTGGTCTCTCAAATATGAAGGGGAAGGGAGCTCCAGGCCAGAAGCAGGATATGGGTGGCAAGATAGACGAGATTGAGGTACAATGAGTAGGTTGGCATTAGAGGCTTTAATAATGCTTTTAATGCTAACCTAATGCAGAACCTTCATCTTGTGTCCCAAGGTTAGTTCTTGGGTAGGATAAGTTCATCCTTTAGGTTGGGATGGGATGGAGAAATTTCCAGGCCTGTTCTCTTTTGAATATTAGGTGATCAACTTCTAATCTATGAATATTGTATAGAAAATAATAGACTAGACTGTAAACCCCATGTGAGACAGGGACTGTGTCCAACCCGATTAACTTTGTATTGACCCCAGTGTTTCGAACAGTGCTTGATATATAGAAAAACACTTAACAAATTCCATTAAAAAAAAACAAAACAAAACGGGGGAATCTGCTGAAACCAAAACTTGTTAAGATCATAAGCTCCTCTAATAGACTTTAAGCTCTCTGAGGGCAGGGATCATGTCTATCAACTGTATTATACTTTACTCTCCCAAGTACTTAGTACAGTGCTCAGCACAGTAAGTGCTTAATAAATATGATTGAATGAATCAGCGCTCAATAAATAGCACTGATTCATAACTTCGGCCAACTTTGGCTTTGGAGGACACAATCCAAACTGCACCAGCATTTTCTTCAGAGGCAAATTAAATTGTTTTGGTCTCAATAATTAAATTTCCAGACCATGGAGTGGTGAACCTATCAATGTAGTAAAAAACTTGAAGGAAATAAGAGAAATTTGGGGGCACATCAGCTTGGAGAGATTTTATCGGGCTCCCAGCAGGGGGCGCAGGGTGTAATCCTGGCAGTGGGCCGGGAATACCGAAACAGCCTTAACATACAAATTTGGGAAAACAAGAAGAGGGTCTTACGGAGCTGGGGGTTGGGGGGCTGGAAACGGCCTTTGGAATTTCTTTTTCTTTACATAAATCCCTTCCAGACAACAGACGAGGAGTCTCTTTTGGGGCATGCAACCCCTGGAGAGTTTGCAGCTATGACACGGTACAGGAAATTCATTTGGTTTGCCTGCACGCGGTGGCATCTGAGTGCTTTGGGTAACAGCATTTACTCAAAATGGTGTGTTTCCTCTCACAAAGAAAGCAGCAGGTTCATGGTGTCTGAATCGGACTTGGATGTCACTGAGGCAGGTTTTCTGCTCTTGCAATCACCAGAATTATTTGACCCAAGCTGCAAAAGGCAAAAAGTACATGGTGTCTATCAATTATTATAAGGCAGAAAACATTTTATGTCAGAACAATTCTCACAACACAAGCCCTTCCTCTTTCCCCCAATTTCTAATAGCTGCTATATTCATCCTGCTGAATTCTCCCTCAGTGCCAGTGGAACGCTGTAATCAATTAATAATTTATGCCGACTGAAGTAATACTATTGGGACTGGAGTTGATCATGTGCTGAGGTTGCTACATCTGTTTCATCAGTCCCTGATATTTTCCTTTCTCTCTGAGGCCCAGGAGAGAGAAATCAGTCAAGTGTATTTATTGAGCACTTATTGTCTGCACTAAGCACCTGGGAGAGTACAACGTAACAGAGTTGGTACACACTCCCTACCCAAAAGGAGCTGACAGTGCAGAGGGAAGACAGATATTGATAAATTATGGATATGTACACAGGTGCTGAGGACAGATGTTAAATTAAGTTAATTAATGGTATTTACTGAGTGCTTACTGTGTGCAGAGCACTGTACTAATCACTTGGAAAAGTACGACAGAGATGGTAGATATGATCCCTGCCCACAGGGACCTTGCAATCTACAGGGGAAGACAGACAGACATTCATATAGATGATGGATTGGGAAAATAGTAAAGATTTGGAAAAATGTGGAAAGGTGTAGATTCGTAGATCTTGAGATGGAGGGCAAAGCTTGATTTTCTCATATGGTTTCAAGAATGGGCATTGATTTATCACTGCGCAGATGAAGTAGTTACTTCAGCTATGGAGTTCCTCCCTTCCCGACACCATAGCTGACCCAACTGTAATCACTTCACCACTCTTCTCTCTGATATTTTGGGGTTTCACTCATAGTGAGAGAGCAGTTCGTGTTGTGATGGAGAAATACATCAACACAAGAGCAGAGGTACAGGAGGACAGACAACCAGGCTAGGAAAAAAATCCTGGATGGAGAGGGTTCTTGAAGAACAGTCTAGCTCAGACTACCACAAAAAAGCACCCCATTTGGACAGTAAGCTCACTGTGGGCAGGGAACATGTCTACCAAATCTGTTTTATTGTACTCTCCCAAGCACTTAGTACAGTGCTCTGCAAAACAGTAAGCGCACAGTAAATACCAATGATTGATTGATATTGAGGCCCTTGGCTTTGGAATCATCCTCCTTCCACAGTCCTGTCTCTCAGAATTCCACCTTACGGAATGCCCTAAGTGGTTCTTAAATATAGGGTGGCCCGCTGACTGGTTTTAATAATAGGGCCAACCTACTCTGTGTACCTTGATCTCGTCTATCTCTCTGTCAACCTCTCGCCCATGTCCTCCTCTGGCCTGGAACGCCCTCCCTCTTAATGACCAACAATTACTCTCCCCACTTTTAAAGTCGTATTGAAGGCACATTTCTTCCTAGAGGCCTTCCCTGACTAAGCCCTCCTTTCCTCTTTTCCCACTCTCTTCTGCGTCACCCTAATTTGCTCCCTTTACTCACCCCCCAACCCCCATCTCAGCCCCACAGCACTTATGTACATATGCATAATTTATTTACTTACATTAATGTCTGTGCCCCCCTAGACTGTAAGCTCACTGTGGGCAGGGAATGTGTTCATCACCTCTGTTATTTTGTACTCTCCCAAGTGCTTAGTACAGTGTTCTGCACACAGTAAGTGTTCAATAAATACTATTGATTGGTTGATTGCCTGCATTGTTCTAAATCCTGGGGTAGGATACAAGATAATCACGTTGGACACTGTCCCTATCCCACATGGGGCTTGCAAGTCTAAATAGGGAGAGAGTCAGATTTACTCCCCATTTTACTGACCCAAGGCCCAATTTCTAGCTGAGAACGAGTGAAAGTAGTGGCCAGTTTGTATGAAAGCCCCTGGCTTTATTGTTGGCCTCACGACAAATTAACCTGAGTTGATTCCTGTTCTATTTTTTGGTTTAAGCTAACCCTTTGTCTCTGCATGTTCAGACATCCTTATTTTTTATTGCTTGGTTTCTCCAGGCATTTTCTATATAAGTTTGGGAACTGGCTAAAGGAGAAACTATCACAGAGGAAATCAAGCAACTACCTGACAACTTGAGCTCACTGTTTGGTCTTTATTATCTGGAAGGTGGTTATCACGTTAAATCCTGTCTAGTCTACTGTCTTGGGTTGGCGATTGCCACTATTTGTGAGTTGTTTCTTCTACCAGCCAGCTCTTTGGTGGCATTACAACCCTGGGCAACTGCTTTGGAATCAGCACTGAACATAGGCAAAGAGCATTCATTTATCTGAGGCTACATTCAATCAATCGTATTCATTCATTCAATTGTATTTATTGAGCGCTTACTGTGTGCAGAGTACTGTACTAAGCGCTTGGGAGAGTCTAATGTAACAGAGTTGGTAGTTATGTTCCCTGCCCCCAATGAGCTTAGAAACAAAGCAATCAATAATCAATTGTATTTATTGAGCGCATACCATGTGCAGAGCACTGTACTAAATAAACCCTTGGAATAGTACAATACAACAGCGTTGGTAGACACGTTCCCTGCCCACAATGAGATTATAGTCTGCAGGGGGAGACAGACATTAATATAAATAAGTAAACTGTAGATATGTACATAACTGCTGTGGGGCTATAGGCAGGATGAATAAAAGATACAAATCCAAGGCTAAGGGTGACATAGAAGGGAGAGGGAGTAGAAGAAATGAGGGCTTAGTCGGGGAAGGCCACTTGAAGATGTTCTTTCAAAAAGGCTTTGAAGGTGAGGAGAGTGAACGCCTGTTGGATATGAAGGGGGAGGGAGTTTCAGACCAGAGGTATGATGTGGACGAGGGGTTGGAGGCGAGATAGACGCGATCGTGGTACAGTGAGTAGGTTGGTGTTAGAGGAGTGAAGTGATAATGTCAATAAAGTATACTGGAGTTTCAGCCCACCTCTTGAGATGGTGTGCTGCATAGGACTTTAAAGAGTTTCTGTATCTAGTGCACTGTACAGTCGGTATCAATAATGGAGAACATGTTAATAGCCTTTTTCTTAATTTCCATAATTTATTTTTATTAATGTCCATCTGCCCCACTAGTCTGCAAGCGCCTTGTGGGTGGGGAACATGTCTATCAACTCTGTTGTATCGTCCTCTCCCAAGCACTTAGTACAGTTCTCTGCACGCAGTAAGCACTAAATACAGTCAATCGATTTATTGGATTGATTGATTTCTTTAGGAGACTTTCCATTCTTCAGTCTCAGAAAGTGTTTTCACCCTCTTACCCTAACATCTATTAGCATATGAGGATTTCTGAGTTCCACTGATCATCATCAATCGTATTTATTGAGCGCTTACTATGTGCAGAGCACTGTACTAAGCGCTTGATGTTGATGTTGATGTTCATAACTGTTTTTCATTCACTTCTCTTTATTAATTGTTCACTGGCAACAAAATGCAATTTGGCCTAGTCTACTCATGGGGGCCGCAGCCAGCTCTACCCCTGGAGTAGGCCTCCAGGAGGCCTTCCCAGACTGAGCCCCTTCCTTTCTCTTCCCCTCGTCCCCCTCTCCTTCCCCCCATCTTACCTCCTTCCCTTCCCCACAGCACCTGTATATATGTATATATGTATATATGTATATATGTTTGTACATATTTATTACTCTATTTATTTATTTATTTTACTTGTACATATCTATTCTATTTATTTTATGTTGTTAGTATGTTTGGTTTTGTTCTCTGTCTCCCCCTTTTAGACTGTGAGCCCACTGTTGGGTAGGGACTGTCTCTATATGTTGCCAACTTGTACTTCCCAAGTGCTTAGTACAATGCTCTGCACACAGTAAGCGCTCAATAAATACGATTGATTGATTGATTGATTGTGTAGAGGTTTCTCCTACAATTGACACTGAGCCAGGTTATGGTCTGATGTAATTCTTGGAGTGTTACTTAGAATGTGGATGAGGTGTGATGTTACTATTTATGAAAATACTTGTGGTTATGGATGCCTTCTAAATGATTCATGCAAATGATAATATTAATAGGATGCTGTTCAAAACAGGAAAAGATTACAAGCACCTTAAGGGTTTGAAATCTAAATCATACTGAAAACGACAATCTTGAACATAAAACGTCATGCATATACACGGCAAAATCTTAGAGGAATAATGTTCGTTTCTTTCCTGACCTGGTGAGATAAGTAATCCAACACTTCAGGTTCTTCTCAAAGGATTCAGGACTTTAGAACTGCATTTTCTTGCAGAGGGGGATGTTTGGATGAATTCAACAGGTGCCCCAAATATCAGCAGGTTCAAGAGGGCTTTGGATACACTCATGGGTGAGCAGCAGTTCACTGGAGAGAAATGGTTAAAGAGGGAGAAGTCAGGGTTGGAAGGTGTTCCATCCCTTAACATGAGGATGGATATCAAGGAGGCCCATCTCCTCCAAGAGGCCTTCCCAGACTAAGCCCCACTTTTCCTCATCTCCCACTGCCTTCTATGTCGCCCTGACTTTCTCTACCCCCCATCCCACAGCCCCATAGCACTTATGTACATATCTGTAATTTGATTTATTTGTATTGATGTCTGTCTCCTCCTCCTCTAGACTGTAAGCTCATTGTGGGCAGGGAATGTGACTGTTGATTGTTGTACCCTCCAAGTGCTTACTACAGTAAGTGCTCAATAAATATGATTGAATGAATGAAAGAGGGTGACTGTTTCCTGTTCCTGTTGTTGGGAACAGCATCCTGGGCTGGATAGACCATTGGCCGGATCTGATCAATCAGTCAAACACTGGTATTTATTGAACTCTTACTGTGGGCAGAGCACTCGACTAAGCACTTGGGAGAATACAACAGAGTTGATAGATACATTCCCTGCCCACAAGGACTTTATAATCTAGAGAGGGAGACAGACACAATTATGCATAGATAAATTACAGATCTGGACATAATGCTGTGGGGCTGAGGGTGGGGTGAATATCGAGTGCCCCAAGGGTTCAGATCTAACTCTAGTTATGGAGTTGTTCATAGCTTTATGCTCTAATGTTGGAGGTTACTTCACAAAATTTTTAGTTTTATGGTATTTGTTAAGCAGTTACTATGTATCAGGCACTGTACTAAATGCTAGGGTATGTATACATTAATCAGGTTGGACACAATCCCAGTCCCACATGGGGCTCACAGTGTTAATCTGCATTTTATAGCTGAGGAAACTGAGACACAGTGAAGTTAATCCCAGCAGACAGGTGGCAGAGCTGGGATTAGAACCCAGGTCCTTCTGATTCCCAGGCCCGTGCTCTATCCACTAGGCCACACTGCTTCTCACTAAACACATTATCTAACCTTGGCTTCACTGACTCTATCCTGTCCTGGTTCTCCTCATCTCTCTGGCCGTTGATTCTCAGTCTCCTTCATGGGCTCCTCCTCCCCTTCCCATCCCCTAACCGGTAGGAGTCCCTCAGGGCTCAGTTCTTGGTCCCCTTCTGTTCTCCATCTACACTGACTCCCTTGGTGAAGTCATTTGCTTCCATCGCTTCAATCATCATCTCTAGGCGGATGACACCCAAATCTATATGTCCTCCCCTGTTCTCTCCCCCTCCCTCCAGGCTCACATCTCCTCCTGCCTTCAGGACATCTCCACCTGGATGTCCTCCCGCCACCTAAAGCTCAACATGTCCAAGACAGAGCTCCTTATCTTTCCTCCCAAACCCTGTCCGCTCCCTGACTTTCCCGTCACTGTGGACGGAACTACTATCCTTCCCTTCTCACAAGCCCGCAACCTTGGTGTCATCCTTGACTCCGCTCTCTCATTCACCCCACATATCCAATCCGCCACTAAAGCCTGCTGGTCTCACCTTCACAACATTATCAAGATCCAAACCACTACCACGTTAGTACAATCACTCATCATCATCATCATCATCAATCGTATTTATTGAGCGCTTACTGTGTGCAGAGCACTGTACTAAGCGCTTGGGAAGTACAAATTGGCAACATATAGAGACAGTCCCTACCCAACAGTGGGCTCACAGTCTAAAAGGGGGAGACAGAGAACAAAACCAAACGTACTAACAAAATAAAATAAATAGAATAGATATGTACAAGTAAAATAAATAGAGTAATAAATATGTACAAACATATATACATATATACAGGTGCTGTGGGGAAGGGAAGGAGGTAAGGTGGGGGGGGGAAGGAGAGGGGGAGGAGGGGAAGAGGAAGGAGGGGGCTCAGTCTGGGAAGGCCTCCTGGAGGACATGAGCTCTCAGTAGGGCCTTGAAGGGAGGAAGAGAGCTAGCTTGGCGGATGGGCAGAGGAAGGGCATTCCAGGCCCGGGGGATGACGTGAGCCGGAGGTCGATGGTGGGACAGGCGAGAACGAGGTACGGTGAGGAGATTAGCGGCAGAGGAGCGGAGGGTGCGGGCTGGGCTGTAGAAGGAGAGAAGGGAGGTGAGGTAGGAGGGGGGGAGGTGATGGACAGCCTTGAAGCCCAGGGTGAGGAGTTTCTTCCTGATGCGCAGATTGATTGGTAGCCACTGGAGATCCTTTCTCGACTGGATTACTGAATCAACCTGCTGTCTCTCCTCTCTTCAGGTCATACTTCACTCTGCTGCCCAGATTATCTTTCTACAGAAACATTCTGGGCATGTAACCCCCCCTCCTCAAAAATGTCCAGTGGTTTCCTATCAACCTCTGTATCAAACAAAAACTCCTCACTATTGGCTTCAGAGCTCTCCATCACCTTGCCCCCTCCTACCTCACCTTCCTTCTCTCCTTCTGCATCCCAGCCCACACACTCCACTCCTCTGGTGCTAACCTTCTCACTGTGCTTTGTTCTTGCCTGTCCTGCCGTCAACTCCTGGCCCATGTCTTACCTCTGGCCTGGAATGCCCTCCCTTCTCAAATCTGCCAATCACCTCCCCCCCTTCAAAGCCCTACTGAAGGCTCACCTCCTCCAAGAGGCCTTCCCAGATAAGCCCCCTTTTTCCTCAGCTCCCCCTTCCCTCCGCATCACCCCAACTTGCTCCCTTTGAGCTACCCCCACTTCCCACCCACAGCACTTATGTATATATGTACATATCTATAATTCTACTTATTTATATTGATGCCCGTTTACTTGTTTTGATGTGTATATATCTATAATTCTATTTATACTAATGCCTGTTTACTTGTTTTGATGCCTGTCTCCCCCTTTCTAGACTGTAAGACCATTGTGGTGAGGGATTTTCTCTCTTTATTGCTGAATTGTACTTTCCAAGTGCTTAGTAAAGTGCTCTGCACACAGTAAGCGCTCAATAAATATGAATGAATGAATGAATAATTTCTGCTTAATGTTATTGGGAATTTGCCTGCCTTTTTGTCTGCTCCTTCCACACCACTACGCACATGAGCATACACACACACACTCTCTCTCTCTCTCTCTCTCTCTCTCTCTCTCTCTCTCTCTCTCTCACACTCACACTCTCACACTCACACACTCACACACAAAAACACCCCCTGCCCCATTCCGGGCTTGCATACTTCTGCGAGATGAGGCCCAATTCATTGCAGAATCAGTCAGAAGAACGTGGGGCAACTGAGTTGTTTATACCCACCCTTGGCACTTGTGTATATATGTGTGAGTGTGTTCAACTGTACGTTCACTTATCCATCCTGACAATGCTATTTGTAAGCACTTTATTTCTGTCTCCCCCATTAGAGTGTAAGCTCAAGGGCTCGGTCCATTTGACTTCTTCATTTTGTACTCCCCCCGCCCCCAAAATAAGTTCATAGTACAGTGAATTGCACCCAGTCGGTGCATAATAAATAATATTACTATTACTAATAATAATTGTGGTATTTGTTAAGCACTTACTAAGTGCCAGGCATTGTACTAAGTGCTGGAGTGGATACTGGCAAATCAGGTTGGACACCATCTCAATCCCCATTTTACAGATGAGGTAACTGAGGCACAGACTATTACTACTACTACTATTCAGTTGATTCAAGAATTTGGGCCCTTGGGGCAGGCCTGAGGATTCAGTGCAGTGTGCTTTACCCCTGGCCCTCATTGACCTGGCTTCCCCAGATTTCTCAGGACTGCCCTGGCCACCGACATGGGAAAACAAGGCTCCAGGAGAAAGACCATTCAATTTGCTACATTCTATTCACAGATTCGTGAATGTATCCTTGTACCAGGCAGAGATTTCGCTTCCCTTATTCCCAGCGGATTTTACAAATCTTGAAAGGGAAACGAAGGGTGTTACCTAAAAAAGTAGGGCGGAGTTCAGTGCCCAGGATTCTGTGCACAGTATATCACAGAACATGTCTTCCCAGTGGGGCAATGGATGAATTTATGGTTCAATTATGAATAATTATAGCAATCAATACATTTCACCAAACTCAATTCCTTCCCCCCAAAATGCAGCCATTTGACCCTTCTCTCTCCAGTGCTTAAAGCCCCCAGAGTCAAAACATCGTGTTGTATTTAAAAAGTTCAAGAGTTTTCCCTTAAGTCTTGCTTTCTGCTTCTCTTCACAATGGGTAGTTTTATTCTCTTGATTCTGAGCCCGAGCTGTTGGAAATGCCCAGTGTAGCTGTGGAAGTGTCAGAAAGAAACCCTTAATGGGCTGCAGGCAATCGCCGAGGATTTCGCCTTTGGAGCAGTCGATGTGAGAATCAAAAGCATCTGTGACCCGATCAAATATGCAGACCAGCACGTGAACCGTTCCCTGCTCCCCTTTTTCCAGGCGAGCCTGATGGCTCAGAAAAGCTCAGGCTCTTTGGAAGCTTGGATCCTTGTTAAAAATTTAAAAGGGAGCTGCTTGTAATGTCTTCAGCATTAACTTCAGCTATAATAGGTCTGTAAAACAATCGCCAAGATGCTATTAAAAGTATATGAATAATAAAACAACTGCTCCAAGAAAAGCTCTAAAACACTGGTGTGGCCTTGGTTGACTCTTGCTTTGCTATAATGGGACTGACCCCATTCTAGAGATGTTTGGGATTTTGACCATGCAGAGATCTGTGGGGATGAGAACAGGGGGGCGAGGATGAGAAGGAACATGGCCTAGTGGATGGAGCACAGGCCTGGGAGTTGGAAGGACCTGGGTTCTAATCCTGACTCTGCCACTTGTCGGCTGGGTGACCTTGGGTAAGTCGCTTCTCTGTGCTTCAGTTACCTCATCTGTAAAATGGGGATTAAGACTGTGGGCCCAATGTGGGATAGGGACTGTATCCAACCTGATTAGCTGGTATCTATCCAAGCACTTTAAAAATACCATTAAAAAAATCTTTGGGAGTGCTTTGTTTGGCTATTTGCTTTGTTCGGAGTAGAAACTCTGCAGAGAGTAGACAAGTGATGGAGCCGGGGTTAGAACCCAAGTTCTTCCGACTCCCAAGCCTGTGCTCCACTAAGCCACACTGCTTTTAGGAAGATCAAGGAAGCCATTTTGGTGAAGGGCTCTGAATTTCCTGTTTGGTTTCTTCAGGTCCTATAAGCAGTCTGGGCTAGTAATGTGCATTTGGACATGTGCCTGGGGGCCCATTTTTTTAATGCTTTGTTAGTGCTCAGTATGTACCAGGCACTGTACTAAGCACTGGGGATAGATACAAGCTAATCAGGTTGGACACGGTCCATGTCCCACATGGGGCTCACAGTCTTAATCCTCATTTGACTGATGAGGTAACTGAGGTCCAGAGAAGTGAAGTGACTTGCCTAAGGTCATCCAGCAGGCAAGTGGTGGAGTCAGAATTAGAACGCAGGTCCTCTGACTCTGTCCACTAGGTCACACTGCTTTCTAGGCATATGGGCATGATATGGGCTTAGTATTTGGCACTTTTCCCTCTCTCTCCTTTTCCTCCCTCCCTCACTCTCTCTCTCCCTCCCTCTCTCTCACCCCCTTTCTTTCTCTGTCTCTCATTCTCATGTCATGTCAGCTCCAGCCAAATGAATTTGGAGGTGCTAGCTCCATGGGGAGAAAGGGGTCTTTTGGGCACACCCTATCTCTGGAGATGAAAAGCCAAAATATCGGCTGTGCCTCGATTGTGTTTCTGTCACCACTGACCCTTTGCTCATGCTCTCCCTTCTAACTGGATTTCCTTCCCCCTTCATATCTGGCAGACCACTGCTCTCCTCGTCTTCAAACCTTTCTAAAATCACATTTCCTCCAGGCTGTAAACTCATTGTGAGCAGGGAATGTGTCTACCAGTTCTGTTGTGTCTACCAATTCTGTCTCTCCCAAGCACCTAGTAGAGTGCTCTGCACACAGTAAGTACTGAATAAATACGATTGATCAGTTGAGGCCTTTTGTGATTAATCTTGCATCTCCTCACCTTTAATAATAATAATGGTATTTGTTAAGTGCTTAATATGTGCCAAACACTGTTCCAAGTGCTGGGGTAGAGACAGGGTAATCAGGTTGTCCCACGTGGGGCTCACACATTTATTCCTCATTTTACAGATGAGGTAACTGAGTCACATAGAAGTTAAATGACTTGCCCAAGGTCACCCAGCAGACAAGCGGTGGAACCGGGATCAGAATCCATGTCCTCTGACTCCCAAGCCTGAGCTCTCTCCACTAAGTCACGGTGCTTCTCTTTTCCCTCAACTACTGTCACACTAGCATTTTCACATCACTTGAGGATGTAAGCACTCACTCCGTGGCATAGCACTTATGAATTTACCTTTACACAATACTGTTTCCTCCTACTTGTAATTTATTTTAGGGTCGGTCTCCCCAGCTGGACTGTAAGCTCCTAGAGGGCAAGGATCATGTCTACTAACTCTATTATCCTCTCCAAAGCACGCAGTATAGTGTTCTGCACATGGTAGACTGTAAGTTCCTTGAGGGCAGGGATCATGTCTACTAACTATTGTACTACCCCAAGCATGCATTACCTAGCTCTGCACACAGTAGATTGTAAATTATTTGGTGACAGAAGCAGCATGGCCTAATGGAAAGAGTACAGGCCTGGGAGTCAGAGGTCATGAGTTCTAATTCCAGCTCTGCCATGATGATGATGATGATGATGGCATTTATTAAGTGCTTACTATGTGCAAAGCACTGTGCTAAGTGCTGGGGAGGTTTCAAGGTGATCAGGTCGTCCCACGGGGGGGATCACAGTCTTAATCTCCATTTTACAGATGAGGTAACTGAGGCACAGAGAAGTGAAGTGACTTGCCCAAAGTCACACAGCTGACAAGCAGTGGAGCCAGGATTTGAACCCATGACCTCTGACTCCAAAGCCCATGCTCTTTCCACTAAGCCACGCTGCTTCTCTGTATCTGCTGTGTGACCTTGGGCAAGTCACTTCACTTCTCTGGGCCTCAGTTACCTCGTGTGGAAAATGGGGATCAATATTGTGAGCCCCATGAGGGACAAAGACTGTGTCCGACCTGATTACCTTGTATCTACCCCAGCGATTAGAACAGGGCTTGGTGCATAGTAAACTTTTAACAAGTACCATTATAATTATTACCATTATTATGTCTACTAACTATCAGACTCTTCCAAGCATTTAGTACAGTGCCTCCTGTACAGTAGACTGGAAGCTCCTTGAGGGCAGGGATCATGTCTACTAACTCTATTGTATTCTCCCAAGCACTTAGTATAGGGCTCAGTGAATTCAACTGATTGGGAAGATAATGGAGAGGAAGCCAAGTTTTTGTGTTTGAGTGTGGGGCATAAAACAGGTAAGGTTTTGGGCAAGTGGGTGGTAGGCATGGTGGAAAGTTAATGGGTAAGATGCAATTTGGAATTGTTTCAGGCCTGCTTGGAACCTTACCTGCTCAGAATCTCCCAGGTCTTGTTGTTGTACTGGGGTGAGCAGAGCAGGGAAGGAATTGGCCCCAGAATCTTTGGAAGCAAAAATAATAGCTTCACCTTCAACAGCTGGAAACCTATGAGGGTAGTAACCCCCATTGACCCCATAGATTTGGCACCTGTACACTGAACCATACTGTTAATTAAATACGGTAATAATAATGATAATAACTGTGGTATTTGTTAAGATTTAATATGTGTCAAGCAATCTACTAAGCACCGGGGTAGAGACAAGATAATCAGGTGCCACATGGGACTCTAAGTGAGAGAGAGAATAGGTACTGAATCCCTATTTTGCAGATGATGGAACTGAGGCACAAGTGAAGTGACTTGTCCAAGATCACACAGCAGACAAGTGGCAGAGCTGGGATTAGAACCCAAGTCCTCTGTCTTCCAGGCCTGCACACTTTCCACTGGGCTGCACCGTTTTTCTATTAAGCATTATTTTGCCAAGCACTGTGCTAAACACTAGAGTAGATACTATACAATCTGATTGGTCCCAGTCCCACAGGGGCACACAGTCTAAGAAGGAAGGTGAGCAGGTATCTTACTTCCATTTTACAAAAGAGGAAACAAATCCAGAGAGATTAAGGGACTTGCCCAAGGTCAACACAACAGGCCAGTGGCAGAACAGGGACCAGAATACAAGTATCCCGACTCCCACTCTGTGCTCTTTCCACTAGGCCACATTATGTGGCAGTTGATGTCGATGTCTTATCCTGACAATGGTTTGGGCAGTGTTCAAAATGGGAAAGAATACCTGCCCCATCATTTGTGATCTCAATACCTTCTCTGACAGTCAGGGCAGCCTCCACAACAACCCTCTTGATTTGCAGATGTTAACTCTAATTTAAAGGACAAAAATACCTTTCATCACAAATCGACATTGTAAATGGGATAGAAATGGGATCAGGGCATTTTCAGGTTGGAAAGTGGTGTTTTTGCTGAGCCAAGGTCTCCGTAATTTAAGCTGAGACGTCTAGAAACAACTCTGATTCTATCTTGCCTTTTAAGAAACCCTGGGCTGCCCGAGCTGAAAGGAGAGAGAGATAGCAAGAAAGAGAGAGAGAGAGGGAAAGGAAGGAAGGTAATCTCCAGAGAAAATCTTCCCCAATTGAAATTTGAAATGATAATAATGACTTCAGATCTCTCTAAGCATTTGTCAGGGCTGGAAATTTCAGATCAAATTATCAATCAGCTATAGCTGGCAACCACCAGGAGAATCTGGGTGGTGGAATGTAAATAGTGAAAGTAATCAAGTTGAAAATTGGACCATAATAAGGATCAAAACTGAAATGCTAATCTACAGTAACCTGAGGCACTGGCTTTAATGCCCAATTTATCTTGGCCTTTGCTAATTATAACCCAAGTGAAATTATAAACCGGAAACACATGATGGTGTGACTTTCCTCAGCTGTGGTGAAGGAGTGTAGCTGGGACCCGCCAAAAAACTCTAAAATAACAGAAAACGTTGTGCTCTGGGAAGGCAACAAGAATTTTTTGGGTTTTTTAATTTGTTTTTTATGGTATTAAGCGCTATGTGCCAGGCACTGCAATGAGTGCTGGCGTAGATACAAGTTAGTCAGATTGGACTCAGTCCATGTCCCCTATGAGGCTTTCAGTCTTAATCCCGTCTTATCTCCTTCCCTTCCCCACAGCACCTGTATATATGTATATATGTTTGTACATATTTATTACTCTATTTATTTATTTATTTATTTTACTTATACATAACTATTCTATTTATTTTATTTTGTTAATATGTTTTGTTTTGTTCTCTGTCTCCCCCTTCTAGACTGTGAGCCCACTGTTGGGTAGGGACTTTCTCTATATGTTGCCAACTTGTACTTCCCAAGCGCTTAGTACAGTGCTCTGCACACAGTAAGCGCTCAATAAATACGATTGATTGATTAATCCCCATTTTACAGATGAGGTAACTGAGGTCCAGAGAAGTAAAATGACTTGCCCAGGATCACACAGCAGACAAGTTGGAGAGTCAGGAATTAGAACCTAGGTCCTTCTGACTCCCAGGCCCTATCCAGGAGGCCGCGCTGCAAAAGAAAATCCCCAATCTAAAGGTATTTTTGGCCTTTAAATAAGACTTAACATCTCCAAAAACCCTGGTAGTGCATTTGGTTCTGTGGAATGGGCAGTAAGAGACTGTTTCATTCACTGGGTGGACGTTACTTCAGTCTTATACAGTATAGTTATTTTTCATCTGGTCTGTTCACTTTCCGGAATGGCTGGGGTACCTGATGCCTAGAGCGCGGGCCTTCAGAAGGTCATGGGTTCTAATCCCGGCTCTGCCACTCATCTGCCGTGTGACCTTGGGCAAGTCACTTCACTTCTCTGGGCCTCAGTTACCCCATTTGTAAAATGGGGATTGAGACTGTGAGCCCCATGTGGGACAGGGACCATGTCCAGCCCGATTTGCTTGCGTCCACCCCAGAGCTTCATACAGTGCCCGGTACAGAGTAACTGCTTAACCAATACTACAATTATTATTATTAATTCTCAGATCCTTCTGTCTCGGTTCCTACTGCTGAGTATTTCTGTGGGCCTGTGAGGGATTGAGTCAAAATGCCAGTGGCAGCACTTACTTGCGTGGGTCTGCCATACAGCAGGGGTGCTGAGGTGGAATTTACGCCCCTGCTCCGTGTGTTTGTCAGACAAACAAATCCAGATACCGCCCTCACTGAGAAATGCTTTGCATATTGGCTTAATTAATATGCATCTCCCTGCAGTCACCTCCCTCTCCGGTCCTCATTCATCAGCTTTCCTTTCTGCCTGCTATTTTCCCTCATCACCGTTGTCTGTTTATTGAGCAACTACTGAGTATAGAGCTCCGTAGTAGGCATGTGGGAAACATACAAGGAATGTAGCAAATGGGGTCTCTGACCTCGAGGAGTTTACAATCTTATGGAAGGGACCCAGAGGTTTCCAGCATTTGCTTAATGATTGCTAATTAATCAGCCCTAAATTCTTCCAAAGGCCGAGTGGGTTTGTGAAGAAAAGCAGGCTGCCATTCTGGACCAACCCTAGGAGTGTTGAAACAATCAGGACTAAAGTCTAGAGGAAAGAGCACAGGGCTGGAAGATAGGAGACCTGGGTTCTAGTCTCTACTCTGCCTCTTGCCTCCTGCGTGACCTTTGGCAAATGCCTTCCCTTTTCTGTGCTGCAGTGTCCAAAGGGGATAAAATATCTGTTCTATCTCCCTTTCGTACAGTGATAGCCACTTGGGACAGGGACCATGTCGGATCGGACTATGTTGTATCTACCTCAGCATTTAGCACGGTGCCTGGCATCCAGCAAGTGTTTAATAAATACCATTATTATCATGATTATCATCTCCCAGGTGGGAGATTTTTCATCAGTACTTCTAGGGGACGAGAGCCCTCGTGCTTACTTCTGAATTCAGTCTACCCCCCCCGCCCACGATTGTATAGGGAGGGAAAAGGGTTTTAAGTTGAAGACTTGAAATGACTCTTTATGAAAATAGGTTAATTGTACTTAGCCTCGTTTTGTGCTGTGTTCTAGCAGAGAGATTGGCAGTACAGAGTCCTTCATTTTGAAACATTACAGATAATCGACCATGACACCGACAGGGTCATTTTGATTCACCAGTTTGGTTTGCTGGAGGTTGAGCTCATAAAGGGAATCCTGCAATCCAGTGACCTAAAGGATTGGACATTTCATGAAAGTTTTAGGGGTTTTCCTGTTGTTTGTGGGTGAATCACAACATCCTCTCTCGTGCGGAACCCATTTTCACTGCATAGGTCCTGGAGAGAGCAGGCCTAGATTTGCTCTAAAAAAAAAAAAACAGAATCAAAAGGAGGAGGCTATTCATCATCATCATCATCATCATCATCAATCGTATTTATTGAGCGCCTACTATGTGCAGAGCACTGTACTAAGCGCTTGGGAAGTACAAATTGGCAACATATAGAGACAGTCCCTACCAAACAGTGGGCTCACAGTCTAAAAGGGGGAGACAGAGAACAAAACCAAACATACTAACAAAATAAAATAAATAGGATAGATATGTACAAGTAAAATAAATAAATAAATAAATAGAGTAATAAATATGTACAACCATATATACATATATACAGGTGCTGTGGGGAAGGGAAGGAGGTAAGATGGGGGGGATGGAGAGGGGGACGAGGGGGAGAGGAAGGAAGGGGCTCAGTCTGGGAAGGCCTCCTGGAGGAGGTGAGCTCTCAGCAGGGCCTTGAAGGGAGGAAGAGAGCTAGCTTGGCGGATGGGCAGAGGGAGGGCATTCCAGGCCCGGGGGATGACGTGGGCCGGGGGTCGATGGCGGAACAGGCGAGAATGAGGTACGGTGAGGAGATTAGTGGCGGAGGAGCGGAGGGTGCGGGCTGGGCAGTAGAAGGAGAGAAGGGAGGTGAGGTAGGAGGGGGCGAGGTGATGGAGAGCCTTGAAGCCCACGGTGAGGAGTTTCTGCCTGATGCGCAGATTGATCGGTAGCCATTGGAGGTTTTTGAGGAGGGGAGTAATATGCCCAGAGCGTTTCTGGACAAAGATAATCCGGGCAGCAGCATGAAGTATGGATTGAAGTGGAGAGAGACACGAGGATGGGAGATCAGAGAGAAGGCTGGTGCAGTAGTCCAGACGGGATAGGGTGAGAGCTTGAATGAGCAGGGTAGCAGTTTGGATGGAGAGGAAAGGGCGGATCTTGGCAATGTTGTGGAGCTGAGACCAGCAGGTTTTGGTGACGGCTTGGATGTGAGCGGTGAATGAGAGATCGGAGTCGAGGATGACACCAAGGTTGCGGGCTTGTGAGACGGGAAGGATGGTAGTGCCGTCAACAGAGATGGGAAAGTCAGGGAGAGGACAAGGTTTGGGAGGGAAGACAAGGAGTTCAGTCTTCAACATGTTGAGCTTTAGGTGGCGGGCAGACATCCAGATGGAGATGTCCTGAAGGCAGGAGGAGATGCGAGCCTGGAGAGAGAGGGAGAGAGCAGGGGCAGAGGAGTTTGCCTATTCATGGAGTTTGCCTTTAGAATCCCACATACTGGATGGTTGCTGCCATCATCCACGCTTAGAACAGTGCTTTGCATGTAGTAAGCGCTTAATAAATGCCATTATTATTATTATTATACATAAACTGTAAGCTCTTTGTGGGCCGGGATCATGTCTACCAACTCAATGGTATTGTACTTTCCCAAGCACTTCATTCATTCATTCATTCATTCATTCATTCATTCATTCATTCATTCAATCATATTTATTGAGTGCTTACTGTGTGCAGAGTACTGTACTAAGCGCTTGGGAAGTACAAGTCGGCAACATATAGAGACGGTTCCTACCCAACAGCGGGCTCACAGTCTAGAAGGGGGAGACAGACAACAAAACAAAACATATTAACATAATAAAATAAATAGAACAGTAAATATGTACAAGTAAAATAAATAGAGTAATAAATATGTACAAACATATATACAGGTGCTGTGGGGAGGGGAAGGAGGTAAGGCTGGGGGGATGGGGAGCGCTTAATACAGTGCTCTGCATTCAGTAAGTGCTCAGTAAATATGAGTGACTGATTGATCATCATCCTTACTGGTGTTTTCTGAGAGCCAACTGTGTGCTGGAGCATTGCACTAGGTGCTGGAAAACTTGCAGTAGAAGTAAAAGACCAACTCTGTACTAAGTGCTTGGAAAAGTACAACAGTGCTCTGCACACAGTAAGTGCTCAAGGAACACCATCGATTGATCATGGTGGATAGAGCTCAGGCCTGGGGGTCAGAAGGTCATGGGTTCTAATCTCAGCTCTGCCACTTATCTGCTGTGTGACCCTGGGCAAGTCACTTCACTTCTCCGTGCCTCAGTTTCCTCATCTGTAAAATGAGGATTGAGACTGTGAGCCCCACATGGGACAGGGACTATGTCCAACCCGATTTGCTTGTCTCCACCCCAGTGCTTAGTACAGTGCCTGGCACATAGTAAGTGTTTAACAAATACCATTATTATTATTCTTATTATTCTTATTATCATTATTATTATTATTATTATTATGGGTACTACCCTTAAGGAACTTAAAGTCTAATGGGAGAGACCAATCAATCAATGGTATTCCTTGAGCACTTACTGTGTGCAGAGCACTGAACTAAGCCCTTGGGATAGTACAGTACAACAGAGTTGGTAGACACATTTCCTGCCCACAGAGAGCTTACAGTCTAGAGGTGGAGATAGATGAATGAATAGGAATGGACAAACTACAGTAGGGAAAAGAATAAGAGGCAGAAATGTTAAATAAAAACAAAAGTAGGCACTGGAATGTCTGAATTCCCTCTGGAATGATTCATATGTCTATTCTTGAGCAGTTTATGTGGAACAGAGAAGCAACATGGCATAGTGGATAGAGCATGGGCCTAAGAGTCAGAAGGTCATGGGTTCTTATCACGACTCTGCTAGTTGTCTGCTATGTGGCCTTGGGCAAGTCACTTCACTTCTCTGGGCCTCAGTTCCCTCATCTGTAAAATGGGGATTAAGACTGTGAGCCCCAAGGGGGACAGGGACTGTGTCCAACCTGATTTGCTGTATCAACCCCAGTGCTCAGTACAGTACCTGACACATAGTAAGCACTTAACCAGCCCAATGTGGGCAGGGATGGTCTCTCTTTATTGCTGCATAGTTCTTTCCAAGTGCTTAGTAGAGTGTTCTGCACACAGTAAGAGCTCAATAAACACTATTGAATGAAATACTACACATTATTATTAACAGAGAAGTGATCCTAGGGCATTTGGGTAGGGGTACAACCTGGGAACAGTGTTACATCATTCATTCATTCAATTGCATTTATTGAGTGCTTACTGTGTGCAGGGCATTCATTCATTCATTCATTCAATTGTATTTATTGAGTGCTTACTGTGTGCAGAGCACTGTACTAAGCGCTTGGGAAATACAAGTTGGCAACATATAGAGATGGTCCCTACCCAACAACGGGCTCACAGTCTAGAAGGGGGAGACAGACAACAAAGCAAAACATGTGAACAGGTGTCAAGTCATCAGAATAAATAGAAGTAAAGCTACATGCACATCATTAACAAAATAAATAGAATAGTAAATATGTACAAGTAAAATAAATAGAGTAATAAATCTGTACAAACATATACAGGTGCTATGGGGAGGGGGAGGAGGTAGGGTTGGGGGGATGGGGAGGAGGAGAGGAAAAAGGGGGCTCAGTCTGGGAAGGCCTCCTGGAGGAGGTGAGCTCTCAGTAGGGCTTTGAAGGGAGGAAGAGAGCTAGCTTGGTGGATGCGTGGAGGGAGGGCATTCCAGGCCAGGGGGAGGATGTGGGCTGGGGGTCATTTGTGGGACAGGCGAGAACGAGGCACGGTGAGGAGGTTAGCAGCAGAGGAGCGGAGGGTGCGGGCTGGGCTGTAGAAGGAGAGAAGGGAGGTGAGGTAGGAGGGGGCGAGGTGATTGAGAGCCTTGAAACTGAGAGTGAGGAGTTTTTACTTGATGAGAAGGTTGACTGGTAGCCACTGGAGATTTTTGAGGAGGAGAGTAACATGCCCAGAGTGTTTCTGCACAAAGATGATTCAGGCAGCAGCGTGAAGTATAGACTGAAGTGGAGAGAGACAGGAGGATGGGAGATCAGAGAGGAGGCTGATGCAGTAATCCAGTCGGGATAGGATGAGAGATTGAACCAGCACTGTACTAAGCACTTGGGAGAGTACAATAGGACAATAAATTATAATAATAATAATTATAATAATAACAATAAATTACAACAAACTACTTATCACACCTGATCCACTCAAATATTCACATAAACCCAGCATATTCCTGGATCAGTAATTGGCCCTCAGCATCTTCAACCCATTCTCATTCTCTGGGCTCCTTCCCCACACTAATAGAAGGTGGGTCCGTCCAAGGGAAGCAGCATGGACATTATAATGGAAAGAACAGGGGCCTGGGAGTCGGAAGGTCATGGGTTCTAATCCCAGCTCTGCCACTTATCTGCTGTGTAGCCTTGGGTAGGTCACTTCACTTCTCTGTGCCTCAGTTTCCTCATCTGTAAAATGGGGGTAAAAATGGTATTAACAATTACCATCATCATCAGAGGACCTGGGTTCTTATTTTGGCCTTGCGCTTGTCTGCTGTGTGACTTTGGGCAGGTCACTTCAATTCTCTGAGCCTCACTTATCTGTAAAATGGGGATTAAAGTTATGAGCCCTATGTAGGACCTGGATGGATTGTGTCCAACCTGATTAGCTTGTATCTACCCCAGCGCTTAGCACAGTGCCTGCCACATAGTAAGAGCTTAACAAATACCATTTTTTTTGGTAAAAAAGGGGTAAGACCTCTGGGGCTCCAGGGCCCAGCTAACCCCATAATTGGGATTCTGATGAGCTGCTGCCGCAGAGAGAAGACAGGGATGATCACATGCTCGACTCACAGTCTCTTCATTGCATCCCCCTTTTTCATTATCCCTGGTGGTGGCAGGCATCCCAGCAACCCTCTTGTCCAGAGCCACAAAACCCCACCTAGTGCATGGAAGTGAGTGCTGGTTGGGGGGGGATGTCTTCTCTTGAAGTCCCCCTCCCCCTCAAGGCCTTGCATCACATTGCCCTCGCCCCCTTCCATGCCCCCATAGGGATGACCCTCATTGACGGTTTTCTTGAGTATCCCAAAGTTCAAGTCCATATTTCTTGGCTGGAGAACGAGCGTGTATTTGTGGATGACTCAAAGAGCCTGTGTTGAGATTCCCCCTGCTTTGACATCTCCCTCTCTTGTGCTCCTCTTCTCCCCTTATCCCCTCCCCCCCGACAAAGGGAGCTACTTAATCTGTTTCAAATCCAGCCGCCTCATGAGCCAAAGTAGTTTTGAGATTCAAACAAACCCCACTTCATACTTTTCACAGCGACATAATGTTAGTCCCTCATTAAGGAACTTGAATGACATTCACAAAGGCAAGCGAAATGGAGAGGAAAACGATGGAGTGACAAATCCCCGTTTGAGTCGGTCGTTGGGAACTTGAACATTTCCACGAATGGAACAACTGGATAAATAAGGGATTTGGCTGGCAATAAATGGAGCCTCTTAGGGGAATCCAGGGAAGATCGGCCCTTGAAACTGTTAGAGGGCCGAATTAAGGAGTTGGGCATCCACGCTAAATACCACTGCCAACTGAGAAAAGCCAACGCACATCAAAGACCATTGGTTGTACACCGCTAGACATGTCAAATTACACTTGCTCCGGGGCAGGGAGGGGGGGACGGTAAAACAGCCTTATTTGGGGCCCAATTACGTTTTAATTACCCTCAGCTCCTTAAATGAGTTCTTCCTTTCCCAGAAGGGCGAATAGCCCTTTCTTGATCTCCGCATCACTGAGAACAGAGTTAGTATCCAGGAGAAGAAGCTGTTTTGTGCGCCTGCCAGGCATAGACCAAAGACATCCTTGAGGTTTTATAATTACAACATGGGGCTCCTCAGGGCACTAAAGAATGGCACATTCTGCCCCCAAAATGTGGGAGCGCTCATCTCTTCTTCTCCCTGGCCTCCTCCTCACCCCTCTTTCCAGATCACCTTCTTCTACGGCGCTCCAGCAGAGTGGACCCCAGAGGCTCGGCCCACCCCAGCAACAACCCGGTTAGACCCCTCCCTATCTCCCCCTGCCTTGCCCGTTTTCTACCCAGTGACAGCCTGCTTTGCTCAGCTTTCCTGTGAGGACAAACTGCCAAACCTGAAAACGAAACCATCCAAGCTCTGGCGAGTCGTCAGTCAGTGCTGGGGTCTTTGTGGAGATGGTACTCTCCAGTTGCAACCCCCACAAATGAAAAGGTGCAGAATGAGACCTCTCGTGTCCCCCCCTCCCATGCTGCTCATTGGCAAATATGAACACTTCTGAGATATTTAAGCTTCTTCTTATTAGTGAAGAAAGTGTTTAGGTTGATCAAATGGAAGCAATGTGGCTCAGTGGAAAGAGCACGGGCTTTGGAGTCAGAGGTCATGGGTTCAAATCCTGGCTCCTCCAATTGTCAGCTGTGTAACTTTGGGCAAGTCATTTCACTTTTTTGTGCCTCAGTTACCTCATCTGTAAAATGGGGATTAAGACTGTGAGCCCCTGTGGGACAACCTGATCACCTTGTAACCTCTCCAGCGCTTAGAGAGGTTTGCTTTGCACATAGTCAGTGCTTAATAAATGCCATTATTATTATTATTATTATTATTATTATGTACTGGCCTGGAGGCCAGAGGACCTGGGTTCTAATCCCGCTCTGCCAAATGCTTGCTGAGTGACCTTGGGCAATACACTTCACTTCTCTGTGCCTCGGTTCTCCTGTTCTCTCCCCTACTTAGACTATGAGCCCCATGCGGGACAAGGACTGTGTCCAACCTAATTCATTTGTACCTACCCCAGAGTTTAGAACAGTGTTTGACAAATAGCAAGCACTTGACAAATGCTATTTTTTAAAAAAAGAAAGTGCAGGAACAGTATTGTAGACTTTGGCAGGGAATGTGCTTATATTGTTATATCGTAGTTTCCCAAACTCTTAGTACAGTGCTCTGCACACAGTAAGTGCTCAATAAATACGATTGACTGACTGCCTTGGGTCACACTCCGAGGCCTGCCGACACATGTATCTTTAACTTCTATATTGTAAATTATTTATTTACATGCACATCTATCTCCCCCTCTAGACCGTAAGCTTGTGGTGGGCAGGGAACGTGACTGCCACCTCTATTGTATTCTCTTAAGTGCTTAGTACAGTGCTCTGCACATAGTAAGCGCTTGACCGTTGATGATGATGATGATGATGAGGAACCAGATCTCCAACTGTAAGTTGTAATAGTGGTGGTAGAAGTAGTCAGTCAATTGTATTTACTGAGCGCTTACTGTGTACTAAGCCCTTGAAAGAGTACAATATAACAATATAATAGACACATTCCCTGCCCACAATGGGCTTACAGTCTAGAGGGGTGGTAGTAGTAGTGGTATAGTGGTAGCAGGAGGGGGAGTAGTAGCATTTGCTGAGCACTCACTGGGTGCAATGCACTATACAAAACTCTTGAGAAGTACAAGACAAGCAAGTGACACATTCCCTGCCCACAAGGAGCTCCCACTCTAACGGAGGAAGTAGATATAACAAATTGGAAGTTGTGGATCTTTTGGTATTTTCTCTTGGTTTTGGGGAGCACCAGAAACTGCTGAGACAATGAGAGGCTTTATAGGTTTTAGGTACTTAATTGGTATCGGGTCAATAGATACCACTGATTGATTGATTGGTTCAGATTCCAATTCAGCTTGCCCCCTAGGAGTTAGCCTAGCAGGACATGTGAGGCTTTCCTTGTCTTCCTGCCTTTTGATCGATCTTGCCATGGGAGGCAATCTACTAAAAACACAAACCGAAGGTCTTCCGGCATGTTCTGCCTCTCCTGACGTTTATGAAAGAGTTACTCTCCGTGACACAGTTCCTGTCACTTCCTGCTTGACCAGCAAGCTTAATTTTATCAATCTTGGGATTTAAGAAGCTGTGTTCCTCCCTCTCCCTCCCCACACCTCCCAAATTTCCTTTTCATTTTTGTCTCCTTCAAAACCCGATCTGCTGTCGTGTGACTTTCATTTGCACCAGAGTACCGAATCAATGCCTTTGTTCTGCAATTCCAATTAAGCAAGAGTGGACAAACCTCGCTGAATCTGCACACTTTGGATTTATATTGAATCAATGAAAGCCGAAAGGGTCCCCCATGTTCTATTCCCACCTAACGCACCCTTCTGCAAGTAAGAAGTAATCACCGACTCGCGTGCAGCCAGGTTTGATTAAACCTATCTCCGGAAGTTAAGAGCGATTGACTTATTATTTCTGTTCTCTTGGAAAAACGCCACAGGGCCATGTGGTCAAACATGCTGCTGGAAGACCATCTGATCTTTCAGAGTCTCTAGGTGGCATCTCAAATGGCAGTTGGCTCTAGAATCTCCTGCTTTTGTTTAGGCGGGTTAAATTGGTTTCAGAATGGATTAGGTGGGGCTGCCCCCAGAAAGCCATTCGCTGGCCCGGGTGACATGAATCACTCCCGAGGAACAGACTTCGCATTGTATAGAGAGGCCTGATGTAGAACCACTACTAGAAAAAAGTAGCCTGGCTGCCCTGAGTGACCCTGCCCTTGATCCTCTCACAGACAGTCTCTGTCTGGGTCAGTGTTGGTGCATGAAGCCTGCCTTTTGCTCTTTACCCTTTACCCTTTGCCCCTGCTCCCTATGCTGTCGGACTCCCAGCCCTCCTGCTTACCCAGCTCTCTCTTCCTCCCACTTTTCCTCTTCCCCACTGCCCCTCCTCCCTCCTGCTTCTCTGACTTCTGCCCCTCCCGTGGCTCAGCACCTCAGCACCTCCCCCCCAGCCCCCCCCCCCCGCCCACCACAGCCAATCAAGGTCTGTGTTCCATCTCTGAGCCAATCAGAGTGCTCGGTGGTGACCCAGTGGGAGGCTGCTCCTTCATTCATTCATTCAAATGTATTTATTAAGCGTTTACTGTGTGCCGAGTACTGTGCTAAGGTCTTGGGAGAGTACAATAAAACAATTAAACGGACATATTCCCTGCCCAAATGAGCTTACAGTCTGGAGTCTGGAGAAGCTAAGCTCTTGGGAGAGTACAATAAAACAATTAAACGGACATATTCCCTTCCCAGAATGAGCTTACAGTCTGGAGTCTGGAGAAGCAGTGTGGCATAGTAGTTATAACATGGGCCTGAGAGTCAGAAGGTCATGGGTTCTAATTCAGGCTCTGCCACTTGTCTGCTATGTGACCTTGAGCAAGTCACTTCACTTCTCTGGGCCTTAGTTCCTTCATATGTAAAATAGGGGTTAAGACTATGAGTCCTATATGTGACAGGGACTGTAGCCAACTCCATTATCTTGTATCTACCCCAGCACTTAGAACAGTGCCTGGCACATAGTAAGTGCTTAACAAATACCATTATTATTATTGTTATTATTATCATTATTACATACAGTCCTATTGGACTTACATTTTTTTTAGTGGTACTCGTTAAGCACTTATTATGTGCCAGGCACTGTACTAAGCGCTGGAGTAGATACAAGATAATCAGTTTGGATGCAGTCCCTGTCCCACATGAGGATCACAGTCTTAAATTGGAAGATTGAGGATTTAGCTCCCATTTTACAGATGTGTGTTTGTGCCCATATAAACTATAACACAGTTTAGAAACTTCCTTTAACGTATCTCTAGACCCTAAGCTCATTATGGACAGGGAATGTGTTGGCTAATTCTGTTATATTGGACTTCCCCAAGTGCCTAGTTCAGTGCTCTACACATAGCACTCAATAAATACCATTGGTTGATTGATTGAGCTCATCAATCCTCAAATGAATATTTTTGCTGAAGAGAAGAGAGAAATGGGATCCCTCTTTTTCTTTTGACCACTGTCATGGACTGGGAAACTGAATTTCAGGCCAGTTCTGGGCTGGAGTTTATGCTACCAATGTTTGTGTCGGATACCCGGTTTATAAAACCAAAATCCATGGTAAGTTACAGCTGGGATAAGGACTCTCTTAAGAGTCCACAGTAGTGCACCCCTGACTCTTAGAATTAGTTGCCCCCAAAAGGTACAGGAAACAGGGAGAGAAAGCAGGGTAGCCTAATGGAAAGAGCACCGATCTAGAAGTCAGGGCTCCTGAGTTCTTATTCCAGCTCTGCTGCTTGTCTAGCGAGAACTTGGGCGAATCACTTGGGTTCTCTGGGTCTCAGTTTGCTAGGCAGAATGGAGAGGCCCAGCATAAAACCAGCCCCACATGTGAGCTGGGCACTTACCCCCATGTCAGACACATTTACCACCCCAAGCAAAAGAGGAAATTCCAATTCCACAACTGTCCACCCTTCATTTCTGACCCACTCTGAACACTTTTCAGTGAGGAAAAAAAATCCTGTTTTGTTTCATGTATGTCCCCAGATTAGCTTCTCAACGTTTGCTTACTTTATTTTAAAACAGACACCGAATGATAATTGGTTTTGAAAAAAATCCACTGCATTAACGGAGAAAGGGACTTCACTGCAAATGTATTAATAATGGCCTCGACTTTTTTTTTAAGAAGATCAAACCCAAGGACATGCCTTTCTGTTATTTTTCATTGATTTTTAAAATGAGAATCAAAATATGCATAAGCAATGGATTCCTTTTTAAATAAGCACTAATGCAGTTTCCCGGAAGCGCTGGTGGGGGTGGGGGTGAGGGCCAGGGGAAGGGGGAGAGGGTATTATGAATTAGGGAAACCATTCAACAGGTCTTTGTTTTTGGTCACAAGTGAGAGAGTGTAATCAGGGCTGGTGAAAAATGCTGACCAGTACATTTTAGTGTTGACCTCTGTTGCTCAGTGTGAAAGTTGCAGCAAGTCCAAGAAGGAAATTGACAGGGTGTTCTCTTAAAGCAACACCACCGAGATCAAAACGACCCTCTTTCCTCTTTACATGACCCATCATCATCATCATCAATCGTATTTATTGAGCGCTTACTATGTGCAGAGCACTGTACTAAGCGCTTGGGAAGTACAAATTGGCAACATCCATCAATAGCCTGACTGAATGGCTGTATTGCCTCTATCAGCACTATTACCGTCCACAAACCCCAGGTCACCAAGTCGATCAGAAGTCGAACAAAATCACCCCAGTTACTTACCCACACCGTTTGTGTGCTTTCTGTAACTGTAATAGCTGAGTGCCAAATTCTCCTCATCTTTTTCATACCCCTGGAGTGACTTTAGGTCACTAAGTCCACATACACAGAGAGGCTCTGTGGGGGAGTTTCACAGAGAGAGATGTAAGAGTTGGAATGCATCTACTATTTTTTTTTATTCATCATGCACCCTTTCCCCTGAGGCCCCCTGGGTGTTTCCAAAAATAAGAATAACACAATTAAATGGAATGAAATCCAGGACCTGGAAATGAAAACTCCCCACAAAAAAAGAGAAGATTGAAACACCAGAGGCCTTACTGAGCTGGAATGCCAAACCGAAGGAGGTTTCTTGCCGCGTGCCCTGGAGGTCAAGAAACTTGGACTCTGGCAGAGTAGAAGGAATGAATTCCAGAGATGAAGTCCTAATCCCAGAAACCCAGGGGCCCCAAGATCCCAAATCGGGGATGGAAAGGAAGAAGCCACAATTGATCTGAATTACCCAGTAACTCGTTCGGAGATAGAACATTGAAGTAGGTCCTGAGATCTCTGGACCAGGCAGCCAAGGAGATGCTTTGATCGCTATCAATCGATCGATCGTATTTATTAAGCACTCACTGTGTGTGGAGCACTGGATTAAGCATTCGGGAGAGTACAATAGAAAAGATTTGTTAGACACGATCCCTGCGCACGACGATCTTATGATCCAGAAGGGGAGACGGCCATTAAAAGAAATTGCAGATATGGATTTGGGTACTGAGAGACTCAGGGTGGGATGATAAAGGGTACAAATTCAAGTGCAAAAGAACTCTAGGACCTGCAGTGTCCACATGGAGTTCTAAGGAGAGAGGAAGGTGAAGAGATTTATTCTGGTTTGGGACTCATTCTTCGAAGTTCACATCCAACCCTGACTTATCTAATGATAATAATAATAATCATAATGATAATAATTTGAAGGAGAATTTTCTCTGGCCCTGTGTGGTCTTAACTAAGGCTGTTGTTGGGTCGGGACCGTCTCTATATGTTGCCAACTTGTACTTCCCAAGAGCTTAGTACAGTGCTCTGCACACAGTAAATGCTCAATAAATACAATTGAATGAATAAACTAAGGCTGGGGGTAGGCAGAGGAGGCGGTACCATCCGACTAGCTGTGATACTAGACTGTAAGTGCCCTCTAGAATGTAAGCTCCTTGTGAGCAGGGAAAGTGTCTACCAATTCTGTTGTATCATACTCTCCCAAGCACTTAGTCCAGTGCTCCATATGCAGTAAGTGCTCAATAAACACCACTGATTGATCTAGACTGTAAACTTGTTGTGGGCAGGGAATGTGTCTGTTACATTGGTCTATGGTACTGTTCCCAAGCGCCTAGTACAGTGCTCTGGCAGTGTGGCTTAGTGGAAAGAGCACAGGGTTGGGAGTCAGAGAACATGGGTTCCAATCCCAGCTCCACTGCTTGTCTGCTGTGTGACCTTGGGCAAGTCACTTAAGTTCTCTGTGCCTCAGTTACCTCATCTGGAAAATGGGGATTAAAAGTGTGAGCCCCACGTGGGACAACCTGATTACCCTGTATCTACCCCAGTGCTTAGAACAGTGCTTGGCACATAGTAAGCGCTTAATAAATACTATAATAATAATTATTATTAATAAATGAGATTGATCGATTGATTGAAACCACTGGGTGGGAGTTTAGAAGGATGCCTGGAAGAGAACACTTTTAAGTCCCCACAGAGGCAGTGTGAGTTACGGACAAATTTGACCAGCCTTGACTTAAATTCAGTTTTCCCCTTGACCTAAGGCATCAAGTGGCAGAGACATGGTTAGATCATCAGCGTCGTCAATACAAGATCAGACCCCTGGCCCATCCAACCCAGGACTGTCTCCTGCAGCTATGACAGGGATAGTAATTGTATTGTTTGTTAAACACTTACTATGGGCCAAGTATCGAGGTGATAGGGAAGGAGCACAGTGTAGTGGCTAGAGCAGAGGCCTGGGAGTCATGAGGTCATGGGTTCTAATCCCAGCTCTGCCACTTGCCTGCTGTGTGTTTTTGGGCAAGTCACTTCACTTCTCTGGGACTCAGTGACCTCATCTGTAAAATGGGGATTGAGACTGTGGGCCCCACGTGGGACAGGGACCTTGTACAACCTGATTTGCTTGTGTTCATCCCAGCACTTAGTACAGTGCCTGACACATAGTAAGTGCTTAATAAATACCATAATCAATCAATCAATCATATTTATTGAGCGCTCACTGTGTGCAGAGCACTGTACTAAGTGCTTGGGAAGTACAAGTTGGCACCATATAGAGACAGTCCCTACCCAACAGTGGGTTCACAGTCTAGAAGGGGGAGACAGAGAACAAAACCAAACATATTAACAAAATAAAATAAATAGAATAGATATCTACAAGTAAAATAAATAAATAAATAGAGTAATAAGTATGTACAAACATATATACATATATACAGGTGCTGTGGGGAAGGGAAGGAGGTAAGATGGGGGGATGGAGAGGGGGATGAGGGGGAGAGGAAGGAGGGGGCTCAGTCTGGGAAGGCCTCCTGGAGGAGGTGAGCTCTCAGTAGGGCCTTAATAAATACCATAGTAACAAGATAATCAGGTGGGACACAATCCCTGTCCCACACGCGGTTCACAGTCTAAGGGGGAGGGAGAACAGATATTGAGCCTCCATTTTACAGATGAGGGCACTGAGAGGCAGAGAAGGTAAGGAACTTGCACAAGGCAACGCAGTAGGCCGAACCCAGGTCCTTTGACTCCCAGTCCTTTGCTCTTTCCACTAGGCCACCCTGCTTTCCCAGGATGCTTGGAAGAATCCCGTGCCAACTGCCCTCCATTTTACTGTTCATTTGTAGATAAAAGAACATTCCTCCTTTTCCCTCTAGCCACCCATTTGATCTGCTCATCCATGAATTTCCCTAATGTCCGTTCATATTTTTATCCTGCACAACATCTCCAAAAACAAATTCCACACAACACAACAAATTCCAAATGCTTACCCCCAACACTGTGGGTAGAAGATCACTCTTATCAGGAACCAAAGTAACTGAGTGATTGCCTTTCTTAACCACCAAAACAGAGCTTTAGCTTCTAGTCAGCAATACAGCCAACTTTTTTTGAAATGAACCACCCCCTCATTTAGTTATTTATATTAATGACTGTCTCCCCCGCTAGACTATAAGCTCTTTGTGGTCAGGGAATGTGTCTGTTTATTGTTATATTGTCCTCTCCCAAGCACTTACTACAGTGCTCTGCCCACAGTAAGCGCTCAATAAATACGATTGACTGACTGACCTATTATAGCAGGAGATAAGAAATTTTCCCAAAACCTCATTGGTAGTGGTAGTGATGATATTTATTGAGCACTTTCTGAATGCAATGCACTGTACTAAGTATTTGGAAAGTTCAGTGGAAGCACAAGACACATTCCTGGCCCACAAGGAGCTTCTACTCTATCACATTAGCTCAGAAATGAGAATTTGCCTATGAGATTTGACTTCCTTTTCCCCCTCTCCCTCTAATGAGGTTCCTGGGCTAGCTATGCTGGATATAGTGAGATTTCCCTTGTTTGGATAATTTAGTGTCTGGTGCCTCTAGAGCTTTCACTGACACTTCTATACTTGACTTAAATTGGCCCATTGTAGCCAAGGAAAGGCAGTGACCCTGGACTCTAAATGTTCTCAGTGTTGGGCACTAGAATATCTATGTTTATTTCTCCTTAACAGAGAGCAAACAGGCCCAATAATAAGACTTGAAATCAATCAATCAATCCATCAATCGTATTGCTCATTGTGGGCAGGGAATGGCACTGTTTATTGTTGTATTGTACTTTCCCAAGCGCTTAGTACAGTGCTCTGCACAACGTAAGCACTTAATAAATATGATTGAATGAATGAATGAATTGCTCAGTAATAATGCTGGCATTTGTTAAGTGATTAGTACGTGTCAAGCACTGTTCTAAGCCCTGGGGTAGATACAAGCTAATCAGGTCAGACACAGTCCCTGTCCCACATGGAGCTCACAGTCTTAATCCCCATTTTCCAGATGAGGGAACTGAGGCCCAGAGAAGTGAAGTGACTTGCCCAAGGTCACACAGCAGACAAGTGACTCACCCAGGTCCTTCTGACTCCCAGGCCCCTGCTCTATCCACTAGGCTACTGAGCACTTTTTTGTGTACAGCACTGTACTAAGCGCTTGGAAGAGTTCATTATACCAGAATTGGTAGACACTTACTTTCCCTGTCCACAAAGAGCTTACAGCCTAGAGGGGAAATCACACCCTCCTGTGGCCGCCACTGGGATGTCAGGGTAGAACAGGGAACTTGGTCCTCTTGTTAAGAGCTTAATATGTGCCAGGGTCTGTACTAAGGGCTGGGCGTGATACTGTATAATCAGGTCAGACACAGTCCCTGTTCCACATAGGGCTCATAGTTTAAGAGGAAGGAAGAACAGGTATTGAATCCCCATTTTACAGATGAGGACACTGAGGCACAGAGAAATCAAGTGACTTGCCCAAGATCACCCAGCAGGCAACTGGCAGAGCTGGAATTAGAACCCAGGACCTCTGACGTTCAGGCCTGTGCTCTTTCCGCTAGGCCCTGCTGCATTTCCCATTGCCCCTTGCTTAGCCCACTTGATAGTACAGTGCTCTTCACACAGTAAGTGCTTATTAAATATTGTTAATTTGACCCAAGGCCTAAAACACCCTTTTCCCTTTTTATCCTCTAGCCCTCAACCCTCCCCACCTCCACAGCCCCCCGAAAATCTCACCTCCCCCCAAAAGCCTTCCCTGACTAATTATTTGTTCTTCCGGACCACTGGTCTTGATGGAAGCCGAACTTAATCTTCTATGTTGCTTTGATTTATATTAGTCTTTCTCCCTTCTAGACTGCAAGCTCATCATGGGCAGGGAATGTGTCTACCAACTTGGTTGGATCTTATTCTCCCAGGAGCTTAGTGCTACTCACACAGTAACCTGTGGATTTTTTCCCTGTGTTCAGTTCAGTGCTCTGCGCCCAGAAAGTGCTTAATAAATACTATTATTACTACTACTATCAATCAGTCAATCAATGGTATTTATTGAGTGCATACTGTGGGCAGAGCACTGTACTGAGCACTTGGGAGAGTACAATAAAGCAGGGTGGTCCAACCTGTTTAACTTGTATCTACCCCAGCTCTTAGAACAGCACTTGGCACATAGTAAGAGCTTAATGAGTACCATAATTATTACCACCACTACGACTACTACAACTTTGATAATGGCTAGAGTAGAAGTGACCTAGGGCATGTCCAGACCCTGTGCTATGTAATAATAATAATAAAAATACTATAGTATTTGTTAAGCACTTACTATTTGCCAAGCACTGTTCTAAGCACTGGGGTGGGTACAAGGTAATTAGGTTGCCCCGCATGGGTCTCACAGTCTTAATCCCCATTTTACAGATGAGGTCACTGAGACACAGAGAAGTGAAGTGACTTGCCCAAAGTCACACAGCTGATAAGAGCCCGTTGTTGGGTAGGGACCATCTCTATATGTTGCCAACTTGTACTTCCCAAGCGCTTAGTACAGTGCTCTGCACACAGTAAGTGCTCAATAAATACAGTTGAATGAATGAATGAATGAATGGTGGAGCCAGGATTAGAACCCATGACCTCTAACTCCCAAGCCTGTGCTCTTTCCACCAATCCACTAATGCTAATGCTGCGTATTTGGGATCCTGCCTCTGTCTTCGCATAGTACATTTTCAGTATTCAAATTCCTTCAAAGAACGGACTGTGAAAAATGTGCAAAGGAAGGAGATGCACGTGAGACTAGTGGCTGTGGACCGTCCATTTGATTTGATGCTCTAGGAATGGATAGGCCAGTTCCAAAAGGTAGTGAGCCTCTGCTGGTAGGGACATTAAATGGGACTCTCACAGTGACTGGATTGGGAACTTTTGGTTTCTGGGGATAAAAGGAATGAAAATGAAGTCTTGCCATGTGTGGAAGGGACCTTGTCTAAATGTTAATGCAGAGGAGAGAAATCGACCTTCAGAAATTTCATTCTTCTCTGCCTTGGACAGCCTATGGCCTAGAGCAAAGGGGTCAATTTCCCATCCTGCCTTTGTTTCCCCCGCCTGAAAAGGGAAATAGCGATCCCCATCTCTCAAGGCTGAATGGAGACTTAAATCAAGGACAGAAAGTGTTGGAGGAAAGTCTTCTAGAAGTGCAGTTAAACTTCAGATGGACTGTAAGCTTGTTGTGGGCAGGAAACATGTCTACCAACTCATATTATACTCTCACAGGAACTTAGTACAGTGATCTGCACACAGTAAGCACTCAATAAATGCCTTGATTGATTGATTAATTGAGTGACTGATCTCATGTGTGTGTGTGTGTGTGTATGTGTGTGTGTTTGTGTATGTGTGTGTGTGTATTTGTGTTGGGAGGGGCAGGATTCTGGTGAGGTTTGTACCTTTGTAGGTATTTCATGATGATTCCATCAATCTCCTATTGCAAAAACCCCATCAGTCAGTAATGTACACTCATTATCATGATGAGTATTGATTGATGCAGACCTATGGAGGAAGATAGGACAGAAAACCTGCCCTGGCTCTGTTACTTTCTTAGGAAGCCTTCTGCATTTCTGACAGATCAAGCCAGAGGATACAACTAAGCTCAGATCATTGTGGCTATTAGAGCATTAAGCAACTTGTTTAATGATACCTGTTATGTACCTCCCTAAGCTCTCCTTTCCTCATCTCCCAGTCCCTTCTGAGTTGCCCTGACTCATTCCTTTTATTCATCCCCCTTCCCAGCTCCACAGAACTTATGTCCCTATCTGTCATTTATTTATATTAATGTCTTTCTCCCCCTCTAGACTGTGTTTGTCATGGACAGGGAGTATATCTGTTTACTGTAGTATTGTACTCTCCCAAGTGCTTAGTACAGTGCTCTGCACACAGTAAGTGCTCAATAAATATGATTGAATGAATGAATGCATGTGCTAGGCACAGAGAAGCAGCGTGGCTCAGTGGGAAGAGCACGGTCTTTGGAGTCAGAGGTCGCAGGTTCAAATCCCGGCTCCACCAATTGTCAGCTGTGTGACTTTGGGCAGGTCACTTAACTTCTCTGTGCCTCAGTTACCTCATCTGTAAAATGGGAATTAAGACTGTGAGCCCCCTGTGGGACAACCTGATCACCTTGTAACCTCCCCAGCGCTTAGAACAGTGCTTTGCACATAGTAAGCGCTTAATAAATGCCATTATTATTGTTATTATTATTATTATTATTATTATACTAACCTCTGGGGTAGATATGAGATAATCAGGGCAGAAAGAGCTCTTGTCCCACATGGGCTAACAGTTTAAGTCAGAGGGGGGAAGACTTAATTCCCCCTTGACAGATGAAGTAACTGAGGTCCAGAGAAGTTAACTGGCTTGCCCAAGGTTCTACAGCAGATGAGAGGCTGAACCAGGATTAGAACCCAGCTCCTCTGACTCCCAGGCCCGTGCTCTTTCCACTAGGCCATGTTCATTCACGTGATTCCTCCAAGCATCCTGTTGCCTTTGTCAGCAACAGAATCCTGGGCTAGATGGACTCATTTGGTCTCACCCAATTGGTCTGGGAAATCCCAGTTCACATGTTGTGTCCAACCTGATTAATTTTATCCACCCCTGTGCTTAGAACAGTGCTTGGCACATAGTAAGCACTTAACAAGCACTTCTTCTTATTATTGTTATTATTCCCGAGGTGTCCCATCCTCCCCCCACTTCCGTTTCCTCCTCTGGCTCTGCACAGTGTTCTGCACATGGTATGTGCTCAATAATGCCATTGACCTACTGGCTGCAGCCTGCATTTCAACCTGTGGTTCAGGGAATTCTCTGACGATGACTTTCTGAGTTCCTTTCATCCCCAGAGAAGGACTTTCCTAGGGGGCCCACACGGCATCATACACTATTGATATATTTGACTGCTTTTGGCTTTTTTAATCTGTAATTAGGTTTCTCCCAAACTCCATGGGCTGTTCTCTGACTGGTAAATCGGGATCCGCTGATTTATTTTTCTCCTATGCACACAATTAATGTAGAAGGATTTTTAGTGCTCATTAAAATGGAGCCTTGAATGTGAAGGGTTCAGTAGGCACTTTGTGCTGATGGGGTCTGGTACATTACACAGCTCCACACACGGCCATCTATAATTCAGCACGCGGTGACTCTGTATATAATGTTTCAACATTTGCCGGGCTGAGGAGTAATTGACAATCCACAATAGCAATAATAAATCACATCTGGGGAGACCTAGTCCCTTATGGTCAGTTTCCTAGTCTGCCAAAAGAGTGGGCCATAAAGGCTGAAAACTAGTGTTTGCCATTAGCTGTGGGAGGTTGGGAGAAGATGAAGTCCTAGAAAACGGGCTTCTTGGCTCGGATTCCTAATGCCTTTTGGGTTGGGGTGGGGTGGTCTATCCTAAAAGAGAAGTCTCCCGTCAGAGAGCTATTATTCAGGAAATTTGCCTGGAAAAGAGGTAGGAAGTTTGCTTGGCACAGGGAAGGACTCGGTTACAGGGGGGACGGGATTTGAGTTATGATGAATGCAACGGGCTCTGCTGCCTGATCCAGGACACATGGTGCTGAGCAAGAAAAACAAAACTTTATTTTCCTGGCGTTTCCATGAAATGAAGATGCCGAACAGATGGAAAGTCTTGGACTAAAGGAGCCACACAGAGAGAACGCTTTGGGGTCAACAACGCAGCAGCTAGAACAGGGTCATGGACCCAGGTGCTTTGGAGATGATTTATATCTCTCAATTATGTATTATAAATTATTTCTTTCTATTAATGTTGGTCTCCCCCTCTAGCTTGTTGAGGGCAGGGGATGTGTCAACCAACACTGTTGGTAAAAGAGAAGCAGCGTGACTCAGTGGAAAGAGCACAGGCTTGGGAGTCAGAGGTCGTGAGTTCTAATCACAGCTTTGCCACTTATCAGCTGTGACCTTGGTCAAGTCACTTCATTTCTCTGTGCCTCAGTTACCTCTTCTGTAAAATGGGGATTAAAACTGTCAGCCCCAAGTGAGACAACCTGATTGCCCTGTATCTACTCCAGTGCTTAGAACAGTGCTTTGCACATAGTAAGCGCTTAACAAATACTATTATTATTATTATTATTATAGAGGCCTGGGCCTGGGAGTCAGAAGGACCTGGCTTCTAATCCCAGCTCCACCACATGTCTGCTGTGAGACCACTTCTCTGGGCCTCACTTATCTCATCTGGAAAATGGGGATTAAGAGTGTGAGCCCCATGTAGGACAGGAACTGCATCCAACCTGATTAACTTGTATTATTATTATTATTTTGGTATTTGTTAAGCATTTACTATGTGCCAGTCACTGTATTAAGCACTGGGGTGAATACAAGAAAATCGGGTTGTACACAGTCCCTGTCCTTTAAGGGCCACACAGCCTCAATCCCCATTTTGCAGATAGGGGAACTGAAACCCAGAGAAATGAAGTGACTTACCCAAGCACTTAGAACAGTGCTTGGCACATAGTAAGTGCTTAATAAGTACTATAATTACTATTGTATTGTACTCTCCCAAGTGTTTAGTACAGTGCTCTGCACACAGTAAGCACTCAATAAATATCATTGATGTCTATGCACTGTCTCCCACCCCCTAACTGAGGGAATCCTTCAAGGCTCAGTTCTGGGCCCCCTTCATTCTCCATCTTCACCCACTCCCTTGGGGAGCTCATCGACTCCCATGGCTTCAACGGCCATCTCTCCACGGATGATTCCCAAATCCACCAGTCCAGCCCTAACCGCTCTCCTTCTCTGCAGTCTCACATTTCCTCCTGCTTTCAGGACATCTTTTCTTGGATATCCCACCGTCACCCCAAACTCAACATGTCCAAAACTGAACTTCTCATCTTCTCTCCCCAACTCTCTCAGTCAGTTGTATTTATTGAGTATTATCACTGTCAGGGAAAGTGATGAGAAAGAGGATTTGGTTTGGAGGGGTTCAACTTACATGGGTTGGTGGTGTTACCAACAGTGATAAGAAAGTGACAGGAAGGACAGCTCGTTGTGGGAAGGAAACTTTTCTACCAACTCTCTTATATTGTACTCTGGGACCTGGGTTCTAATCCCGGCTTTGCCACATGTCTTCTGCATGACCTTGGGCAAGTCACTTCACCTCTCTTGGCCTCAGTTACCACATGTGTAAAATGGGGATTAAGACTGAGAGCCCCATGTGGGATATGGACTGTGTCCAACCTGATTAACTTGTATCTATCCCAGAGCTTAGAACAGTGCTTGGTACGTAACAAGCACTTAACAAGTATAAGTATTATTATCATTATTAACAATAATGATAATAATAATGGTATTTGTTAAGCATTTACTATGTACTCTCCCAAGCGCTTAGTACTGTGCTCTGCACACAGTAAGCGCTCAATAAATAGGACTGAATGAATGAATGAAAGTGGGCAGGAGGGAGATAAGCACTTGAGCTTTCTGTGGTGTCACCACATCTCTGACCACAGAAGACAGTATTTGTGCAATATACTGGGCAGTATTGATTTTCTATTCTCCTAGCTTTTAATTAGTGCCCACAATTGCCTAACCCATATTGCTTTTCATCCCTTTGGTTTCTCTGAAATTGTATTTAAAATAAGATGGTCTTGCCTTCCTTCCCTTGCGCGGTGCTCCTGGAACTCCGCGGAGCCTCCTGATTTCAACTACTCCTCTGCTGGGTTCAGCTCTGGTCACTCTGAGTCAATTGGTCACCATCCTCCCTCTGGCTTAGAACTCAGAAGACCTGGGTTCTAATCCCAACTCTGCCGCTTGTCTGCTGTGTGACCCTGGGCAAGTCACTTTGCTCTCTGTGCCTCAGTTCCCATGTCCATAAAATGGGGATTAAGACTGTGAGCCCCATGTGGGTCATAAACTGTGTCCAACCTGATTAGCTTGTATCTGCCCCAGGGATTAGTACAGTGTCTGGAATATATTAAGTGCCTACCAAATCCCATAACCCACTTCCCCCCACAAAAAACCTGCTACCTTTTTCAGTCAGTTGATCCTATTTATTGAGCACTTATTGTGTGCAGAGCACTGTACTAAGCACTTGGGAGAGAACAATATAACAGACCCATTCCCTGCCCATAATGAGCTTATAGTCTAGATGGGGAGTCAGACATTAATATAAATGAATAAATGACAGATATGGACTGTAAGTGCTGTGGGGCTGGGGATGGGGGGAATGAATGAAGGGAGAATGTCAGGGTGATGCAGAAGGGAGTGGGAGAAGAGGAAAGGGGGGCTTAGCCAGGGAAGGCCTCTTGGAGGAGACGGGCCTTCAGTAAAGCTTTCCATCCCCCCATCTTACCTCCTTCCCTTCCCCACAGCACCTGTATATATGTATATATGTTTGTACATATTTATTACTCTATTTATTTATTTATTTATTTTACTCGTACATATCTATTCTATTTATTTTATTTTGTTAGTATGTTTGGTTTTGTTCTCTGTCTCCCCCTTCTAGACTGTGAGCCCACTGTTGGGTAGGGACTTTCTCTATATGTTGCCAACTTGTACTTCCCAAGCACTTAGTACAGTGCTCTGCACACAGTAAGCGCTCAATAAATACAATTGATTGATTGATTGAAGGGCAGGAGAGTGATGGTCTGTCGTGTATGAGGGGGGAGGGCATTCCAGGCCAGAGGCAGAACGTGGCCCCTCACCTGGAGGAAGTGCAGCCCCTCCCGCTTATAACGAAGCCTGAGGGCTCAGTCCACCTGCCATTCCAGTTTCTCCCTAGATCCCTAATAATGATGGCATTTGTTAAGCATTTCCTATGTGCCCTGCACTGTGCTAAGTGCTGGGGCAGATACAAAATCATCAGGCAGATCACAGTCCCTGTCCCACGTGAGCCTTACAATCTAAATAGGAGGGGGGCCGGGGGTTAAATTCCCATTTTACAGGTGAGGAAACTGAGGTCCAGAAAAGTGAAGTGACTTGCCCAAGGTCACACAGCAGGAACATAACAGAGGCGGGATTAGAATCCAGGTCCTTGGACTCCCAGGTCCATGTTCTTTCCACTAGGCCTTGCCGCTTCTAGGCAAAGGTCCCCTCTCCCTGCCTGTGCTATTGTAGTTTTCATCTGTGTGGTTGGTTTAAAAATCATTTTCATCCCTCTGAGGTTTTGTTACATGTTGCTTAGCAAAGAGCTCATGAAAGCAATGGAAAAGCCCAACAGAAACATCAAGACAGCAACAGTGAAGGCAGTCAATAGAGCTGACGTTATGAACCATCAGTCAATCCCTTTAGTAGCAGTCCTAGTATTTATTAAACATTTATTTTGTCCTGTATACTGGAGGAAAGCAATTGCCCACTTACTCCCATAATTGGACCAGTTGGTATAATTAGCTAGAAGCCATCAACTGCAAACAGAGTCTAGCTGAGTGACATAGATCCAGAGCTACAGGATAGCAGAGCTTCCTTGGTGTCAGACCAGATTTCAGTCCTGTAATGTTTAACTCCATCTGATCAGCCACTCTCTTGGGAAGCAGTGTAGTGCTTTTAATGAAACTCCAAGATCGACTCCCCAGTTGCCAAATCTCTTGACCTCCTTGTGGCAAAGGAGCTGAGAGTTCCATTCTCTCGAGCTGCCTTGTTAATGAAGAATTGAATTCCCAGAGCTAAGTGGCTTTATTCTCTGACTGGACTCCTCAGAAAACAATGGATCAATATTGTTTACTTAGTCCTTATTCTGGGCAGAACACTGTACTAAGCACTTGGGAGAGTACAATAGAGTTAGTAGAAATGATCCCTGTCCTTGAGGAGCCTACAGTCTAATGTGTTCAGGGCACTTACTAAGCCCTTGGGAGAGAATAATAATAATAATAATAATAATAATAATAATAATAATAATAATAATAATATTTGTTCATTCATTCATTCAATCATCTTCATTGAGCACTTCCTGTGTGCAGAGCACTGTACTAAACTCTTGGGAGAGTACAATGTAACAATAAACGCGCATACTATGTGCAGAGCACTGTTCTAAGCACTGGGGAGGTCACAAGGTGATCAGGTTGTCCCACGGTGGGCCCACAGTCTTAATCCCTATTTTACAGATGAGGGAACTGAGGCCCAGAGAAGTGAAGTGACTTGCCCAAAGTCACACAGCTGACAAGTGGAGGAGTCGGCATTTGAACCCCTGACCTCTGACTCCAAAGCCCGTGCTCTTTCCACTGAGCCACTGGATCTAACCCCTGGGCTTCGTCCAACAGTGCTCAGTGCTTAGAATAATAATAATAATAATAATGATGGCATTTATTAAGCGCTTACTATGTACAAAGCGCTGGGGAGGTTACAAGGTGATCAGTTTGTCCCATGGGGGGCTAACAGTCTTAATCCCCGTTTTATAGATGATGTCACTGAGGCCCAGAGAAGTTAAGTGGCTTGCCCACGGTCACACAGCAGACGTTGTGGAGCTGGGATTAGAACCCATGATCTCTGGCTCCCAAGCCCGTGCTCTTTCCACTGCGCCACGCTGCTTTGCTTGGCACATAATAAGCGATTAACAAACTTAGTAACATTCATTCATTCAGTCCTATTTATTGAGCGCTTACTGTGTGCCGAGCTCTGTACCAAGCGCTGGGGAAGTCCAAGTCAGCAACAGATAGAGATGGTCCCAACCCAACAATGGGCTCACAGTCTAGAAGTGGGAGACAGACAACAAAGCAAAACAAGTTGAGAGTAACACATAGTGCTCAGAGAAGCAGCGTGGCCTAGTGGAAAGAGCACGGGCTTGGGAATCAGAGGACGTGGGTTCTAATCCCACCTCCGCCGCTTGTTTGCTGTGTGACCTTGGTCAAGTCACACAGCAAAATGGGGAGGAAACTGAGCCCCACATGGGACAACCTTATTACCCTTATCTACGCCAGGGCTTAGAACAGTGCTTAGCACATAGTAAGCACTTAACAAATACCATAATTGTTATTATTAAATGCCATCAACATCATCATCATCCTCCCGGATAGCGCTGGAATTATATCCCCCTCTTCTCCTCCCCATTAGGGCTAGGGAAACCAGAGAAACCGTCAGTAATGATGCCATTCACTTCCCGAAGAAACCTTTCAGTTATTATTAATTATTGCTCTTATATTTGTTAAGCGCTTAGCATGTGTAAAAACACTGCTTGAAGCACTGCAGGTAGAGACAGGTTTATAGGTTGAGCACACCGGGCTCACTGTCTAAGTCGAAGGAAGCGGGATTTAATTCTCATTTTATATATGAGGTAATTGAGGCATAGTGAAATGACTGGCCCTAGGTCACCTAGCACCCAGATCCTTTGACTTCCAGGTGGTTCTTTCCACTAGGCCACACTGCTTCAGTTTTTCACAGCTCCCTGCACCAGACTCTCCCTGGGGCGATTGTTTTAAACACAGTTCCAGTCACTAACAATGTCATTGTGAGACCTGCCCAACCCCAGCCTCCAGCAGAAACAGGCAGGGAGGGGAGTATGGAATGCCCTCCCTCCCCACATCCGCCAAGCTAGCTCTCTTCCTCCCTTCAAGGCCCTACTGAGAGCTCACGTCCTCCAGGAGGCCTTCCCAGACTGAGCCCCCTCCTTCCTCTTTCCCTCCTCCCCCTCTCCTTCCCCCCCACCTTACCTCCTTCCCTTCCCCACAGCATCTGTATATATGTATATATGTTTGTACATATTTATTACTCTATTTATTTTACTTGTACATATCTATTCAATTTATTTCATTTTGTTAATATGTTTCGTTTTGTTCTCTGTCTCCCCCTTCTAGACTGTGAGCCCACTGTTGGGTAGGGACCGTCTCTATATGTTGCCAACTTGTACTTCCCAAGCGCTTAGTACAGTGCTCTGCAAACAGTAAGCACTCAATAAATACGATTGATTGATTGATTGAACAGACACATTCCCTGCCCACAATGAGTTTACAGTCTAGAGGGGGAAGACAGGCATTAATATAAATTAATTACAGACATGTAGTAATAATAATAATAATAATGATAATGTTGGTATTTGTTAAGCACTTACTATGTGCAAAGCACTGTTCTAAACACTGGGGGGGGGATACAAGGTGATTAGGTTGTCCCATGTGGGGTTTACAGTCTTAATCCCCATTTTACAGATGAGGTAACTGAGGCACAAAGAAGTGTAGTGACTTGCCCAAGGTCACACAGCAGACAAATGGTGAAGCCGAGATTAGAACCCATGACCTCTGACTCCCAAGCCCATGCTCTTTTCACTGAGCCACGCTGCTACTCTTGTTCATAGGTGTATGTATCAAACACTGTTCTAATCCCTGGGAAGATACAAGATAGTCCCTATCCCACACAGGGCTCACAGTTTAAGTAGGAAGGAAAGCCAGTATTGAATCCCCATTTTACAGATGAGGTAACTGAGGCTTGGAGAAGTTAAGAGACATTCCCAAGGTTACACAGCAGGTATGTGGTGGAGCCTGGATTAGAACCTAGATCCTCTGACTTTCAGGCCCATGCTCTTTCCACTAGGCCATGCTTCTGCTCTAACAATAGAGTTTGTTGACATGATTCCTGTCCTTGAGGAGCTTACAGTCTAATGTGTTCGGAGCACTGTGCTAAGCCCTTGGGAGAGAACATAGAATTAGTAGATACCCCCAAGTAGTTTACAGTCTGGAGGGGGAGACAGATGCTAAAATAAATTACAGTATGTGCCACCAATGCACTTGGATCTGTTCCCTTTGGACACTTGATATTCACCTAGGGCTCAGTGGAAAGAGCATGGGCTTGGGAGTCAGAGGTCGTGGGTTCTAATCCCGACTCTGCCATTTGTCAGCTGTGTGACTTTGGGCAAGTCACTTAACTTCTCTGGGCCTCAGTTACCTCATCTGTAAAATGGGGATTAAGACTGTGAGCCCCATGTGGGACAACCTGATTACCTTGTATCCTCCCCAGCGCTTAGAACAGTGCTTGGCACATAGTAAGTGCTTAAGAAATGCCATCATTATTATTATTACTGCCCCACCCTCGCACTTATGTACATTCCCATAAAATATTTATTTATTAATGTCTGTCTCTCCCTCCAGACTCTAAGCTTCTTCTAGGCAGGGAACGTGTCTATCAACTCTGATCCCTTCTAGCTCTGAAAGTGAACTACTGATGGATTTGCTCTCTTGGGGTAGGATGAGGGTAGTCTGTTTTCCAACTTGCATTAATTGTGATTCCCCTGTTTGTACAAATTTCTATGTCTGTCTGTCTGTCTCTCCTGTTAAGAGAGTAAACTCTTTGTGGGCAGGGACTGTGTCTTGTGCTTCTGCTGACCTTTCCCAAATATTTAGTGCCACGCATAGCACTCAGCTGTACTTAAATAAATACCATTCCTACTGGCCCAAAGAACAAAATCGTCCATAAATGTTGTAATTCTCTATTCTGTGTCTTCAATCGGTGCCCCTTCTTCTGGAAACATTATCCAACCTTGGCTTCTTGGGCACTGTCCTTGCCTGGTTCTCCTCCTATCTCTCTGGCCGCTCATTCTCAGTCTCTTTCATGGACTCCTCCTCTGCCTCCCACCCCCTAACAGTGGGGGTCCATCAAGGCTCAGTTCTGGGTCTCTGCTACTCTCCATCTACACCCACTCCCTTGGAGAACTCATTCATTCTCATGGCTTCCAATTACCACCTCTATGCGGATGATACCCAAATCTATGCAGCCGGAGCTTGGATGGGGCCAAGGAAGGCTGAAGATGCTTACTCCGCCTCCTTTTACTCCTCCAGTTCCCCCTAAGCACTCAGATATTTACAACCCCGTAGCACTTCCATGCATATCTTATATGTAGCTGAGCTGGGAATAGAACCTGAGCCTCCTGACTCTCAGTCTAGCTTAGTACAGTGCCTGGCACACAGTGAGCACTTAACAAATACCATAATTATTATTATGTCCTGTCCTGTCCCAGTTCTATCCTCCCTCCCACTTAGACTGTGAACCCCATGTGAGACAGAGAGTGTGTCTGACACAATATTGTATGAACTCTAGCGCTTAGTACAGTGCTCGGAACATAGCCTTTAATAAATATTACACACTGTTATTATTATGATCTTTCTACTAGGCCACACTGCCTCCCTCATGTAGTTATTTGTCAAGGTGAGTTTGCTGTGACATTGAGGGCAAGAGCCCGGGCTTGGGAGTTAGAGGATGTGGGTTCTAATCCTGGCTCCGCCAGAGAAGCAGCATGCCATAGTGGATAGAGCACAGGCCTGGGAGCCAGAGGGTCATGAGTTCTAATCCCACTCTGCCACTTGTTTGCTGTGTGACCTTGGGCAAGACACTTCATTTCTCTGGGCCTCAGTTACCTCATCTGTAAAATGGGGATCGAGACTGTGAGCCCCATGTGGGACAAGGACTGTGTCCAACCTGATTTGCTTATATAATAATAATAATAATGATGGCATTTATTAAGTGCTTACTATCATTATCATCATCATCAATTGTATTGAGCACTTACTATGTGCAAAGCACTGTTCTAAGCGCTGGGGTACATATAAGGTAATCAGGTTGTCCCACATGGGGCTCACAGTCTTCATCCCCATTTTACAGATGAGGGAACTGAGGCCCAGAGAAGTGAAGTGACTTGCCCAAAGTCACACAGCTGACAAGTAGCGGAGCTGGGATTTGAACCCATGACCTCTGACTCTTTCCACTGAGCCATGCTGCTTCTCATTGCATGGTATGTAGTAAGCGCTTAACAAATGCAATAATAATAATTATTATTATTACCCCAGTGCTTATAACAGTGCTTGGCACATAGTAAGTGCTTAACAAATATGATAACTAATTATTAATTATATGTGGCATTGTCTACAATAGGATTTGAGTGATGATCTACTTTGAGGGGGCTTGGTGACACTTCCCAGCCAGTGGTTATCGTTCTCTGGCAGAACTGAGAAACATTTCTTCCTAATGGCTAAAAGAACTTTTGACCCCAAAATTCAGGATCTGGAAGTACAGGCAAACTCCATGATTTAGCCACAATATGTTCTTCAAAAAGGAAAATGTATCATGTATGACAGTGTTGTGGAGTGCATTTTTTTGTGGCATTTGTTAAGCACTTACTACATTGCCACTCTCTATACTAAGCACTGGTGTAGACACAAGATCATCAGGTTAGACACAGTCCATGTCCCACATGAGGCTCACAATCTAACTAATCCCCATTTTACAGATGCAGTATCTGAGGCCCAGAGAAGTCAAGTGACTTGCCCATGGTCACTCAGCAGACGTGACAGAGTTGGGATTAGAACCCAGGCCCGTGTTCTATCCACTGTGGCACGCTGCTTCTTATATTTTCCCATAGAGTTGTGTGTTCAATCAATCAATTCATATTTACTAGTGCTTACTGTGTGCTAACTGTACTAAGTGCTTGGGGGAGTTCAATACAACAGAGTTGGTAGAAATGTTGGTAGAAGAGAAGCAGTGTGGCTCAGTGGAAAGAGCATGGGCTTTGGAGTCAGAGGCCATGGGTTCAAATCCTGGCTCCGCCAATTGTCAGCTGTGTGACTTTGGGCAAGTCACTTTACTTCTCTGTGCCTCAGTTACCTCATCTGGAAAATGGGGATTAAGACTGTGAGCCCTCCATGGGACAACCTGATCACCTTGTAACCTCCCCAGCACTTAGAACAGTGCTTTGCACATAGTAAGTGCTTAATAAATGCCATTATTATTATTATTATTATTATTGTTATTATTATTATTATTAAATGTTCCCTGCCCACAAGGAGCTGGTTACAAAACTGGAGTCCATTTCAAAACCTCTGAAAAAATGATAAAGAAGTCCTTTACATGTGGTATTATGTAGCATTAAATATCACTAAACATACCTTGATTTTCTTTATAAGTAATTGAAAGCATAATGTCACAGCATTACTTAATACGGATTTGCAGTAGGGTTACTCTTCTTTATAGGAGGCTGCAGTGGGTTTTCATCGGTGAAAAAAGAGCCCATTTTAGATTGAAGAGTCTTCTTCTTTTCTTCATAAAGCACCTTGTAGTAGGCTAAATCCTTCTGAACACCTCTGTACACCTTTGAATTCCTCTAACAGGGTCTTCTTCAATCATTTTTAAAAGTTCATCTGCCTTCTTGAAAACTGATGCAAGACTTCGTAATCCTCAAATCTCCGCTGCTGGTGGAGCAAAGATTCTAGCCCTAGTGGCAGCCATGACCATCTCCTCCCCTGCCACTGGGGAATGGGTTTTTTTCTGTTTCGTCTAAAATACCGCCCAGAATCCGGGTGAGATTTCTTAGCTGGACTAAGACAGCATCTTCTACCCTGCCATGATTCTCTGCTGCTTACAGATAGAGCAGAAAAGCTAACTCCCAGTTTGTGTTGGGAGAGAGGCAAGGGGAGTGAGGAGGGGAGGGAATGGCTTAGGAATCTTGGGCTGGGCTTATGAATTTTGGGCTATGTCAGCAGATGGCAAATCGTCACCATCAGCAAACATCAGAAATAGTATTTAATTAGCACTTACTGTATGCAGAGCTCTGTACTAAGCGTTTCGGAGAGTACAATACAGCAGAGTTGGTAGGCACGTTCCCTGCCCACCATGAGCTTGCCGTCTAGAGGGGGACATGACATATCTCTGGATTTGATGTATTGTGGTTGTTCAGAACTGGGAGTATATCTACATATCTCGTACATCCTCTGAACTTTAAAATACTCGATAAAGCAGCACCTGGCTATTGACTGTTATTCTTTTTCTGAAACAAGCTGTGAGAATTTCACAACCTCTACTATGTGTCCTTAAATAGTCCCAGAAGAAGGAACTGTCTTTTTAAAGGTTGTTTATGCATTTTCAAAGAATCACAGGGCCAGAAGTGTTCTAGTCTATTCCCTTAGCTTCAGGAAGAATTACCATTAAGCCAACTTGGATTTAGTATTTATTTTTATACAACCGTCTCATCAGTATCAGTTAAATCAATAGTAACTAAAGAAAATTCCTTATAAGCTTAAATTGACCCATCCTGGGAGGATTTTTTTTAACAAACTGTTTTTAACACTCCTTTTATTACCTAATAAAAATAGTAATAATAATAATTATGGTATTTGTTAAGAGCTTACTATGTGCCAAACACTGTTCTAAGCAGTGGGGCAGACACAAGTTAATCAGGTTGGACACAGTCCCTGTCCCACATGGGGCTCACACTCTTATCCCCATTTTACAGAGGCACAGAGAAGTAAAGTGACTTGCCCAAGGTCACACAGCAGACATGTGGCAGAGCTGGGATCAGAACCCAGGTCCTTCTGACTCCCAGGCCCAGGCTCTATCCACTAGGTCATGCTGCTTTTCTACCTACCCTTTAAAAGCACTGAAGCTTCATCTGAAGCCTCAATTCCTCAATCTCTTTTCTTCTTACAGATGATCTTCTAGTCTTACAAATGGTAAGAATAATAAGTAAACAAATAACAAATACAGAACCTGCCCTGCATGTTACCTCGTGTTGCTAGCAGTGGAAGTGGGGCTGGGAGGGATAGCAGCTAGCCTAGTGGCGGAGGTTACAGTAAGCACTCTAGAGTGGTCCTTCAAGGTCAAGGAAGTCTCCGTTGATGGTCAAGTTCACCTACGGGTGTGTGTGTGTGGCTGAAAAGAAGCAGCATGGTCTAGTGGATAGAGCACAGACCCGGGAGTCAGAAGGACCTGGGTTCTGATCCCCACACTGCCACTTCATTCATTCATTCATTCAATCATATTTATTGAGCACTTACTGTCTGCAGAGCACTGTACTAAGCGCTTGGGAAGTACAAGTTGACAACATATAGAGACGGTCCCTACCCAACAGCGGGTTCACAGTCTAGAAGGGGGAGACAGACAACAAAACAAAACATATTAACAAAATAAAATAAATAGAATAAATATGTACAACTAAAATAGAGTAATAAATATGTACAAACATATATACATATATACAGGTGCTGTGGGGAGGGGAAGGAGGTAAGGTGGGGGGGGATGGGGAGAGGGAGGAGGGGGAGAGGAAGGAGGGGGCTCAGTCTGGGAAGGCCTCCTGGAGGAGGTGAGCTCTCAGTAGGGCTTTGAAGGGAGGAAGGGAACTAGCTTGGCGGATGTGCGGAGGGAAGGCATTCCAGGCCAGGGGGAGTACTTGGGCCGGGGGTCGACGGCGGGACAGGCGAGAACAAGGCACAGTGAGGAGGTTAGCGGCAGAGGAGCGGAGGGTGCGGGCTGGGCTGTAGAAGGAAAGAAGGGAGGTGAGGTAGGAGGAGGCGAGATGATGAAGAGCCTTGAAGCCACTTGTCTGCTGGGTGACCCTGGGCAAGTCACTTCACTTCTCTGTGCCTCAGTTCCCTCCTCTGGAAAATGGGGATTGAGACTGCGAGCCCCATGAGGGACGGGGACTGGGTCCAACCTGATTATCTGGTATCTACCCCAGGGCTTAGAACAGTGTTTGATGCATAATAATAATAATGATGATGGTATTTTTTAAGTGCTTACTATGTGCCAAGCACTGTTTTAAGCGCTGGGGGAGATATAAGGTAATCAGGTTCTCCCACATGGGGCTCACAGTCTTAATCCCCATTTTACAGATGAGGTAACTGAGGTACAGAGAAGTTAAGTGGCTTGCCCAAAGTCACACAGCTGACAAGTGGCAGAGCTGGGATTAGAACCCATGACCTCTGACTCCCAAACCCGTGCTCTTTCCAGACTGTGAGCCCGTTGTTGGGTAGGGACCGTCTCTACATGTTGCCAATTTGTACTTCCCAAGTGCTTAGTAGAGTGCTTTGCACACAGTAAGCACTCAATAAATATGATTGAATGAATGAATGAACTAAGCCATGCTGCTTCTCAGTAACTGCTTAACCAATGCCATCATTATTATTATTATTATTATTATTGAAAAGATCAATGTGGGATCCCCAGTCCCAAAAGACTGTGCCCAAGAATTCATTCATTCATTCAATCATATTTATTGAGCACTTACTGTGTGCAGAGCACTGTACTAAGTGCTTGGGAAGTACAAGTTGGCAACATATAGAGGCGGTCCCTACCCAACAGCGGGCTCACAGTCTAGAAGGCAGAGATGCCCTCCTACTCGTCTCCTCCCCCAATTGCACCATGGACATGACCACTCTCTCAGCCATCCCCATTCACCCTCCCCGCCTTTATTTTTTAAATGATATTTGTTAAGTGCTTACTATGTGCCAGGCCCTATATTTAGCGCTGGGTCAGATACAAGCTAATCCGGTTGGACACAGTCCCTGTCCCACGTGGGGCTCACAGTCTTAATCCCCATTGACAGATGAGGTAACTGAGACCCAGAGAAGACAAGTGATTTGCCCAAGGTGACACAGCAGACAAATGGCGGAGCCAGGATTAGAACCCAGGTCCTTCTGACTCCCAGGTCTGTGCTCTATCCACTAGTTCACACTGCTTGTCTAATTTCCCTGGGCTGCAGTGCCATATCCACACCACCCCCGGCCCCATATCCAAAATCACACATTCCCTAGGGACCTGCATGGGTTGGAGATCTGGAGAGTCCAGCTTGGATCGACAGCTGCTCCTGACAGCCAGCTCAGCCCAGCCCAGCTCAGCACCAGAAGTCCACCCAGCAACCTCATCTACCATCCTCTCTCCATACTCTCTTAAGCACTTAGTATGGTGCTCTGTACACAGTAAGCACTCAATAAATACGATTGACTGAATGAGCAGAAGCAAGTTCCTGGCCATGTCCAGTTCAGGAGTGGAGAGCAGACAGAAGGTCCCGTCCATCTGTCCATTTTCCCTCCACCAATACTCCAGGGTCCAGTAGGGAGAAGTCTGAGGACTAGGACCATCTCCGCCCTGCTGCCTGACACCAGGAAGACGAACCCTGTCCCTCACGGGAGCCTGGGTGAGGCAAAATCCCTCTCACGGCCTCTGGAATGCTGGGAAGCTTGTGGTAGTTTGGCCCTGCCTGGAGCCATGAGGAGCCATGAGGAGCCAAGGAGACCAAAGATTGCCCCTTTTACTATTGTCACTTCTAATTTTTTTTATCTCCTGTCTGTCTCTAATAATAATAATAGTTGTGGTATGCGTGAAGTGCTTACTACATTCCAAGCGCTGGAGTTGATATAATATCAGATCAGACACAGCACATGTCCCACATGAGGCTCACATGAGGGGAGGGAGAACAGGAATTTTGTTTCCATTTTATAGATGAATAATAATAATAATAATAATAATAATAATAATAATAATAATAATAATAACATTTATTAAGCGCTTACTATGTGCAAAGCACTGTTCTAAGCACTGGGGAGGTCACAAGGTGATCAGGTTGTCTCACGGGAGGCTCACAGTCTTCATCCCCATTTTTACAGATGAGGGAACTGAGGCACAGAGAAGCCAAGTGACTTGCTCAAAGTCACACAGCTGACAAGTGGCAGAGCCAGGATTTGAACCTATGACCTCTGACTCCAGAAACTGAGGCCCTGAGAAGTGATTTGCCCAAGGTTACACAGCAGACAAATGGTGGTGCTGGGAATGGAAATCAGCTGTCCTGCCTCTCAGCCCTGCTGCTTCCCTTCCCCTCCATCTTCCCTTCTCTCCACCTGTCTCTCTCCACCTCTCTGTCTCACTCTGTCTCTTTCTCATCTAAACCAGTGTCTGTATATTCTTCCCCAGTGCTTAGTGCAGTGCTTAGCACATTGTAATCACTTAATGTTGATGTTGAGTGGTGACGTATGATCACCTCTGCTACATACAGGATGGGAGGTCATCAGAATGGAGAGAGAGGAGCACCTGAGCTTCACTAAGTAGTAGTAATAGTAGTAGTGCTTTTATGTTACTTGCAAAACGCTTACTATGTATCAAACACATTTTTTATGGTATTTGTTAAGCACTTACTTTGTGCCGGGCACCGTACTAAGCTCTGGGGTAGATACAATATCATCAGGTTGGACACAGTCCCCGTCACACATGGGGCTCACACTCTTCATCCTCATTTGACAGATTAGGTAACTGAGACACCGAGAAGTGACTTGATTTGCCCAAGTTCTTAATCACAGGAGTAGATACAAGTGAATTAGGTTGGACAGAGTCCCTGTCCTGCATGGGGCTCATATTCCAAGTAGGAGGGAGAACAGGTATTGAATCCCCATTTTACAGTTGAGGAAACTGAGGCACAGAGAACTTAAATGACTTTCCCAAGGTCACACAGCAGTCAGTCGTATTTGTTGAGTACTTACTGTGTGCAGAACACTGTACTGAGCACTTGGGAGAGTACAGTATGACAATATAACAGACACATTCCCTGCCCACAATGAGTTTACAGTCTAGAGGTGGGGACAGACATTAATATAAATAAATAAATAAATTACTGGCAGAGCCAGGATTAGAACGCATGTCCACTGACATGGTGTGGACTTTTTCCACTAGGCCATGCTGCTGCCCATTCATTTATTAAGTACTCTAATTGAGTTTTTATTAGGTGCTCACTGTGTGCAGAGCACTGAGCTATGTGCTGGAAAAGAGTATACAGATGGGAATTTGACTCAGGCTACTGCAAGAGCAGCAGTAGCAGGGGGGTCATGGGGGATAATAAAAATAATAATTATGGTACTTGTTAAGCGCTTACTATGTGCCGAGCACTGTTCTAAGCAGTGGGGTAGATATATTCAGGTTAGACAAAGTCCCTGTCCCATATGGGGCTCCCACTCTTCCAGATGAGGTAACGGAGGCCCAGAGAAGTTGAATGACTTGCCCAAGGCCACACAGCAGACATGTGCTGGGGCTGGGATTAGAACCCATGTCCTTCTGACTCGCAGGCCCGGGGTCTATCCAAGACAAGAGCTTCTGACCACCCCCTCAGCCCAGACCACCCCTTTGGTACTCGCCCCCTCCTCCACCCTCCTCCACCCCGCTGTTCCCTAGTGTTGCCGGTCAAACTTCCCTTCTGAGAACACAATCCCGAAAGTTCACTGTAACAGCAGCACAGTTTTCCTCAGATGACTGAGCTGCGGGGACCCTCTGGCCAGGCCCAGAACCGTTCCCCAACTCAGGCCTTCCCATCTTCGAAATGTGGCCGTTATCTTTGATTGACTATTTAAGCAGCTTCCTTTGATCTTTCATTCCAACCACTTCCTGACAGGCCGGGGCCTTGGGTTCCCCTCATGTAGTTGTTTTGAAACCTCCCTCAGATCCTGTGGCCTCTGGCCTGAGTCACATCTTTGAAGGAATCGTCTGGAAACAGCCAAGTCGGCTGCCATCACTGCCCCCCTCCCCCGCAAAGCGCTTGGGTGATCCCACCGCAGCTGAGGCTGGAGGGCTCATTTGCCCAGGGGAAGGCGGGTCTCTCTTAAGAGGAATCAGGGTCGGTCCATTTAGCTACTTTGGAAAGCTAAATGAACGGTTACAAGGTGAGGCCTTCTCTGCTAGTCACTGGACTAAAGGCAAAGGAGCCTGTGGGAAAATAATTTCCTCCTCTAGCTCCCTCTCCTTTCTGCATCAACTATGCATTTGGATCAGCATGGCCTAGTGGCAGAAGTACTTGGGTTCTAATCCCAGCTCTGTCACTTGTCTGCTGTGTGACCTTGTGCAAGTCACTTAACTTCTCTGGGCCTCAGTTATCTCATCTATAAAATGGGGATTAAGGCTGTGAGCCCTATGCGGGACGGGGACTGGTCCAACCTGATGATCTTGTATCTACTCCAGTGCTCAGTACAGTGCCTGGCACATAGTAAGTGCTTAACAAGTACCACAATTATTATTATTATCTGTACCCTTTAAGTACTGGATATTCACCACACCCTCAGCCACACAGCATCTATGTATGCATCCAAAATGTATTTTAATGTCTGTCTCCCCCTCTAGACTATAACGTCCCTGTGGACAGGGAACGTGTCTACCAACTCTTTTGAACTGTACTCTCCTAAACGCTCAGTACAGTGATCTGCACACAGTAAGTGCTCAATAAATACCACTGATTGACTGTGGGACTGAGCAGGAGAAACAGCATGGACTAGTGGAAGGAGCCTGGGCCTGGGAGTGAGAGGATCTGGGTTCTACTCTTGTATCTGCCAGTTAATATTAATAATAATCATCATTAATAATTATGGTATTTGTTAAGCATTTATCATGTGCCAGGCACTGTACTAAGCAATGGGGTGGGTACAAGCAAATCGGGTTGGACACAATCCCTGGCCCATGTGGGGTCTACACTCTCGATCCCTATTTTACAGATGAGGTAACTGAGGCCCAGAGAAGTAAAGTGACTGGCCCAAGGTCATACAGCAGACAAACAACAGAGCTGGGATTAGAACCCATGACCTTCTGACTCCCAGGCCCATGCTCTCTCCACAATGCCATGCTGCTTCTGAGTTTCTATTTGGTGCTTTTATTACTAAAATGCCTAACATGAGTTATTTATTCCTCGCAACACCCCTGCAAGATAGGGTACAGTTATTATCTCTGCACACAGTAAGCGCTCAATAAATACGATTGATTGATTATCATCCCCAATTTACATCTGGGGAAATTGAGGCATGGAAAAGTTAAGTGGCTTGCCCAAGGCCTTGCAGAGAATGAGTGTCAGAGCCGGGACTTGACCTTGGGCAAGTCACTTCAATTTTCTTTGCCTGCATTTCCTCATCTGTAAATTGGGAGATTAAGTACTTAGAAACTCCTCACCCTGGGCTTCAAGGCTGTCCATCACCTCGCCCCCTCCTACCTCACCTCCCTTCTCTCCTTCTACTGCCCAGCCCGCACCCTCCGCTCCTCCACCGCTAATCTCTTCACTGTACCTCGTTCTCGCCTGTCCCGCCATCGACCCCCGGCCCACGTCATCCCCCGGGCCTGGAATGCCCTCCCTCTGCCCCTCCGCCAAGCTAGCTCTCGTCCTCCCTTCAAGGCCCTGCTGAGAGCTCACCTCCTCCAGGAGGCCTTCCCAGACTGAGCCCCTTCCTTCCTCTCCCCCTCGTCCCCCTCTCCATCCCCCCATCTTACCTCCTTCCCTTCCCCACAGCACCTGTATATATGTATATATGGTTGCACATATTTATTACTCCATTTATTTATTTATTTTACTTGTACATTTCTATCCTATTTATTTTATTTTGTTGGTATGTTTGGTTTTGTTCTCTGTCTCCCCCTTTTAGACTGTGAGCCCACTGTTGGGTAGGGACTGTCTCTATGTGTTGCCAATTTGTACTTCCCAAGCGCTTAGTACAGTGCTCTGCACATAGTAAGCGCTCAATAATACGATTGATTGATTGATTGATTGATTATTCTCCCTCCCGCTCAGACTGTGAGCCCCATGTAGGACGGGGACTGTGTCTGGCCTGATTATCTTGTATCTACCCCAGAGTGCTTAGTATAGTGTTTGGTGCACAATAAGCACTTAACAAATACCATAATTATTATTACTATTACTTTAGTTGAACAGTAAAAGCTCCCTGAAATGAGAATCTCTGGGCCTCTTTCTAGTAGACTGGGATGGTTGGAGAGAGGTTGAGTTTTTGGATCTAACTGATTGCGGATATCCGCACACATTGCCATTCGAGTGCCTCCTGCATTTTCAGGGATGGAAATTCCTGGCACGAGGGCCATGCTCAGGAAGAAGTGCTTCTGAAGCTCTGCTCCCTTCCCTTGCCGCCATTCTGATTTTCTTTGCTCTCCCAGCAGTGAGAGTCCAGCTTGGCCTGAACCTCCAGGCTAAATCGAGCTGCCCTTTGGAAGAATGCTAATCAAGGCTACCAAGCAGTAATGGGTCTGAAAGTGAGGAAGACAAACACCATGGGAGCAAAGCAGAGAGGTCGATGGGAACCAAAATCCACCCAGACCCTAGCGGAGCCATTTAGATTTCTCTAGCCACCAGGGCTGGCTTCAGACTTTAGGCTGCCTGAGGAAGTGAAACACTCATCGCCTCTCCCCTTCCGTATGACATCGACACTTTTTGTTGTGTGCATGCAACTTTCTGTATGATGTCACCACATTGTGCTGGGTGTGCCGTTTCCGACTTTGGCCAGGCACTTTTAAACTTCCAAACCACCATCCCACAGGGCAGACACTCTGAGTTGGACACTTACCTCACCAAACATCAGAAGCCCCCCTGGATCTTGTTTAGAAATCACAATCAGCCTGCCCCAGCCAGAAGTCTGCAAGCAGACACAAATAGAATAGCACTATTAAGGTAGCCAGCTCCCGGCTTCTGACAGCATCAATATTAAATGCCCTGTTCAGTGGCCCTACTGTGGTAAGAACTGTTACCATCAATGGTCAATAGAGCAAAGTTGTCCCTAGGCTTTGGCCCTGTATCTCAGGGGACCCCGTGACAAGCAGCCAGGAGAACCAGATTTTTCAATCAGAGGACCACCACTGGTACTAGTGTTCATCTGACTGTATCCAAAATCCTAAATAAGGAAGGAAATCAGAGATTAGAAAACAAGCTAAGGCCAGATTTCATCTGGTTTTTCTTAAAAGTGAGTTATATGAAAATGAGATTTAGAAGGAACAATTCAGGGAAACAGTGTATTTATTCATTCATTCATTCAATCATATTTATTGAGCGCTTACTGTGTGCAGAGCACTGTACTAAGCACTTGGGAAGTACAAGTTGGCAACATATAAAGACAGTCCCTACACAACAGTGGGCTCACAGTCTAGAAGGGGGAGACAGACAACAAAACAAAACATATAAACCAAATAAAATAAATAGAATAAATATGTACAAGTAAAATAAATAAATAGAGTAATAAATATGTACAAACATATATACATATATACAGGTGCTGTGGGGAGGGGAAGGAGGTAAGGCGGGGGGATGGGGAGGGGGGATGGGGGAGAGGAAGGAGGGGGCTCAGTCTGGGAAGGCCTCCTGGAGGCGGTGAGCTCTCAGTAGGGCTTGGAAGGGAAGAAGAGAGCTAGCTTGGTGGATGTGCGAAGGGAGGGCATTCCAGGCCAGGGGGAGGATGTGGGCTGGGGGTCGATGGCGGGACAGGCGAGAATGAGGCACAGTGAGGAGATTAGCGGCAGAGAAGCGGAGGGTGTGGGCCGGGCTGTAGAAGGAAAGAAGGGAGGTGAGGTAGGAGGGGGCGAGGTGATGGAAAGCCTTGAAGCCGAGGGTGAGGAGTTTTTGCAAATTGTATATGCAAGGTATATGCAAGTTAATTAGGTCAGAAACAGTTCCAGTCCCAGATGGTGCTCACAGTCTAAATAACAATGACCAACACAACCAATTATCATTAAAGGAGAAAGGTGAATTGACCTCAAGAAAGTAAAATGGATTTTGTGTGTCTGAAACAGACACAACTACAAAAACACTGAATAAGGCCTAGGGCAGGAAATGGTACGTGTTGATTTTCTTTATTTCACTACTTGTGTCCAGGGGAGGAGGGTGAGCTGGTAAATTTTGGTGCTTATCTACAAGACAATACAAAGCTGTTGGCAGCATCAACCTCAGTTTTGAACAGCAGTTAAATTAGCTAAGCAAAGCATGTCTATATATTTGTACAGATTTATTACTCTATTTTACTTGTACATATTTACTATTCTATTTATTTTGTTCATTCATTCATTCAATCGTATTTATTGAGAGCTTACTGTGTGCAGAGCACTGTACTAAGCGCTTGGAAAGTACAAGTTTGCAACATATACAGTCGCTACCCAACAGCGGGCTCACAGTCTAGAAGGGGGAGACAGACAACAAAACAAAACATATAAACCAAATAAAATAAATAGAATGAATATGTACAAGTAAAATAAATAGAGTAATAAATATGTACAAGCATATATACATATATACAGGTGTTCACTTCACTAGGCCAAACTACTGAAGGAAAATTTGGTTATGTGTAAGAAACAACTTCCTTGTTCCAGGGGTAATTAGACCACTGGAATAGACTATACCAAGGCAGTTTTCAGAATCCCAAGGCCTGGAAATAATTTTTAATAGAACGTTAACCATCTGCATTGGATGTTTAGGTTTTGGATTTCGTGCATATAGCTGCAATTCTATTTGTTCTGATGATTTTGATACCTGTCTACATGTTTTGTCTTGTTGTCTGTCTCCCCCTTCTAGACTGTGAGCCCGTTGTTGGGTAGGGACTGTCTCTATATGTTGCCGACTTGTACTTCCCAAGTGCTTAGTACAATGCTCTGCACACAGTAAGCACTCAATAAATACGATTGAATGAATGAATGAATGAATAAATTTGCCTGGAAATAATTAGTCTATCAATCAGTGGTATTTATCAAGCACCTATTAAGTGTGTAGCATGATACTAAGCAAGATACATTCCCTGTCCAGGAGGCGCTTACAATCTAATGTTTCCAGTATGGTTCTTGTGGGAGCCTCTAGACTGTAAGCTCGTTGTGGGCAGGGAATATGCCTGTTTATTGTTGTATTGTACTTTCCCAGCGCTTAGTACAGTGTTCTGCACACAGTAAGCACTCAATAAATATGACTGAATGAACAAGCCATGAATAGTTTTATTGGTGGTGGTAGAGACAGGGTCTGAGTGGCTAGACTGAGCTCATTGTGGGCAGGGAATGTCACTGTTTATTGTTATATTGTACTTTCCCAAGTGCTTAGTCCAGTGCTCTGCACACAGTAAGTGCTTAATAATTATGATTGAATGAATAATTAATTAGCACCTGCTGGAGAGTCTGCAGGGGGCATAATAAATGTCAGAAGCAACTTGGATCGCTTCCCAATCTTGTTTTCAACAAACAGGAGAGGGATTTGCTGCAAGATAGTGAGGGACTAGTGAAAAGCAACAGGCTGAGGTCACAGGGACAGGGTTGACTCTGATTGCAAAGAGATTAAGGCCAGCCACAAGAGGCTTGAGGGGCAGTGAAGAGGCAGGGGGAGTATGTTAATCGTGCATCCTGGCTCTGTCACTTGTCTGTCGTGTGACCTTGGGCAAGTCACTTCACTTCTCTCTGCCTCAGTTACCTCATCAGCAAAATGGGGAGTAAGACTGTGAACCCCATGTGGGGCAGGGACTATGTCCAACCTGATTACCTTTTATCTATCCCAGCGCTTAGAACACTGCTTTGCACATAGTAAGCACTTAATAAATGCCATTAAAAAAACAAAACAACAAAAAACCCCCCAAAAACAAATACCATTATTATTATTATTATGCTACAGATTCCAGGCCAATCAGGAGGCATGAACTAGATGCAATCTGGCAGCATAAGTTTGATAATATTTTCCAGGTTTACTCTGCTGAATTGCAACAACAGCAATAACAAAATAGTATTTACTAAGCCACCTTTTTCTACCTTGGAATTGAGGGTATTAAACATTTACGCTTGTAAGAAACATGCAGGATAAGTTAACTTTTTCTTTTTTCAAAACTGCCTTTCAGTAAACCCCAACTATAAGACAGTAGTATTTATCAAAAGCCTGCTGAGGGTGGAGCACTGTACTGAACAGTTGGGAGAGTCCAATAGAGTTATCAGTCACAATCGCTGTCTTCAAGAACCTTACAACCTACTGTGTGCGTAGCACTGTACTAAATGTTTGGGAGAGTACCATAGAGTTAGAAGACATAAACCTCACCCTTAAGGAGCTTCCCATCTAGCCAATTTAAGTTTAGTGTTACCTAGTGCTGTTCTGCTAAATAGTTGAATGAATTGCCCCCTATTGCCCGCAAAGTCAAAACGAGGCTCATGTAAATCACAATTAAGTTTTCTGAAATTGAAGTTCAAAGTTGAAGTTGAAGCAGCATGGCTCAATGGAAAGAGCACAGGCTTTGGAGTCAGAGGTCAGGGGTTCAAATCCCGACTCCGCCACTTGTCAGCTGTGTGCCTTTGGGCAAGTCACTTAACTTCTCTGTGCCTCAGTTCCCTCATCTGTAAAATGGGGATTAAGACTGTGAGCCCCCCGTGGGACAACCTGATCATCTTGTAACCTCCCCAGCGCTTAGAACAGTGCTTTGCACATAGTAAGTGCTTAATAAATGCTATTATTATTATTATTATTATTAAATACAAAGATAAAAATCAACACTCAACCATGTTTCACATTTGGATCTAATTTCCCAAGGGGAAGTATTGAAAGGCTTTCGAAAAAGATTGAGACAAATGAAACATGCTTTAAGTTTCCGTGCTGTTTCTGCCCCAACTCCCTAAAAAAGAAAAGGGAATTTACTTCCCCTTCGCTCCTCTCTCTCAATCAATCAATCAATCAATGGCTTTGATTGAGTGCTTGTTGTATGCTGAACACCTGGAGAGAACAATATAGTAGAGTTGGTAGATTTGTTCCCTGCCTACAAAGAGCTCACAGACTAGTGGGGGAGATAGGCATTTAAAGGAATTACTGGTGGGGAAATGAGATATGTACTTAAATGCTGTGGGGCCACTATCAAGTTCTCAAGCGATGTGGATCCCTAGTGGAAAGAGCGAGGGCCTAGGGGGCAGAGGGCCTGGGTTCTGTCATCATCATCAGTAGTATTTATTGAGCATGTCCCATGTGCAGAGCTCTATACTAAGTGCTTGGGAGAGTCCAATATAACTGAGTTGGTAGACACGTTCCACACCTACAATGAGTTTACAGGCTAGAGTGGATTTTAATCCTGGTTCTGCCATTTGCATTCTCTGTGACCTTGGGAAAGTCACTTGGCTTCTCTGGGCCTCAGTTTCCTCACCTGCAAAATGGGTATTCAATACTTATTCTCCCTCCTACTCAGACTGTGAGCCCATGAGGGACCTGATTAACTTGTATTTACCCCAGCGTTTAGTAGGGTGTTTGGCACCTAGTAAAAATTTAACAAATACCACAACTATTATTATTATGATAGGCAAAGTAAAAGGAAGGGTGAATAGGAGAAACGATGGTGTACTCCTTCCCACCGCTCCCTATCGTAATTCCTGGGGTGAATGGGAGCATTTGAAATTGGACTTCTAGGAATGTGTGAACTCTGACCCCAATTTCTATCCTTCCCATGAATGGATCTAAGGCAAACTTTCAGGAGGAGGAAATGAGCCCCTTTCAGTCAGAGTAAGAGTAAGTACATGGTCTCTGTCTTTTTTTTCACTTAATGTTTCTTCTGCCCAAGTCACATCCTCCCTACTACTGTCAGCACGTTTGCACTCGGCGTCCTTCGCACTTTTGAACTTTAACAACTATTTCCAAATTCTGCTATTTAAGCACTTGTTCCTCTGATCTTTCCTTTTAGATTGTAAGCTTGGGAAGCAGTGTGGCCAGAGTGAAAAGAGCACAGACCTGGGAGTCAGAAGACCTGGGTTCTAACTCGGGTCTGCCACTTGCCTGCTGTGTGAGCTTGGGCAAGTCACTTCACTTTTCTGTGCCTCCGTTTCCTCAACCGGAAAATGGGGATTCAGTGCCTGTTCTCCCTCTTCGACTCAGAGCCTGAAGTGGGACAGGGACTGGGTCCCAACCAATTAACTTGTATCTACTCCAGTGCTTAAAGCAGTGCTTGTCACAGAGGAAGCACTTAAAAAACACCATCATTATTATTCATTATTATTCCTTTGGGCAAGAATTATGTCTCCTTCCTCTAGTGTGCTTTCCCAAGCCCTTAGTACAGTGTTGTGCACACAGTAGGCACCCAATCGATTGATGTAAAGTCCCGTGTTCTACTGAACTGACAGTTCCTTGGAGGCAGGAATCATCTCTACCAACTCTTTTGTACTGTACTCTCCGAAGCACTCAGTATAGCACTCTGCAGACAGGAAGCACTCAATAAATACCATTGATTGATTGACCGTCAGGTCCGGCCTTTACCTTGAACAAAATTTGCCATGTTCAATCAAGACCTTAGGACTTATTTTTCTGGAGCTAATGTCCTGACTCCTATTTCCTTCCTAGTGGCAGAAAATGCCTCTAAAGCAACAAATAAAAGTGATTATCAAGATTTTTTCCAGCTGTGTTAACTGAGCTTCAAGCAATTGGTGAGTCACAGTTCCCCCATTAGCTTCTTATACACCAGGAAATGTAATTTATAAAAATGAATCCCACGAACATTCACACAATTAACCGAGGAAACTCACCCCCTTGTGCCAGAGGTGACAGTGGGCATTGAGGTGGAAGAAAGTGTGTGACCTAGAGCTATATCAAACGTATTTACGATGAAAAAGGTCATACTCCTTGTACTTCAGAGCACAAGCTACTTGGTACTGAGTTTGGAGAAAGCAAGGAGACATTGGTAAATGAATAAACAATTGTACGTTTCGGAGTCTTTCTGTATTCTTAATACTAATGATTATGGTACTTGTTAAGCACTTACTATGTGCCAAGCATTGTTTGAAGCACTGGGGTAGATTCAAGTCACTCAGGTTGGACACAGTCCCTGTCCTGCATGGGGCTCACACTCTTAATCCCCATTTACAGATGAGGTTACTGAGGCCTAGAGAAGTGAAGTGACTTGCCCAAGGTCTCACAGCAGACAGGTGGCAGAGCTGGGATTAGAACCCCCTTTTTCCTCTCCTCCTCCCCATCCCCCCCCGCCCTACCTCCTTCCCCTCCCCACAGCACCTGTATATATGTTTGTACAGATTTATTATTCTATTTATTTTACTTGTACATATTTACTATTCTATTTATTGTGTTAATGATGTGCATCTAGCTTTATTTCTATTTATTCTGATGACTTGACACCTGTCCACATGTTTTGTCTTGTTGTCTGTCTCCCCCTTCTAGACTGTGAGCCCATTGTTAGGTAGGGACCATCTCTATATGTTGCCAACTTGTACTTCCCAAGAGCTTAGTACAGTGCTCTGCACACAGTAAGCGCTCAATAAATATGATTGAATGAATGAATGAATGAACCCTGGTCCTTCTGACTCCTGGGCTCATGCTCTATCCACTAAGCCATGCTGCTCAATCAATAGCATTTATTCAGCCCTTTCTCTGTGCAGAGCACTGTGCTAAGCACTTGGGAGAGTACACTAGAGTTAGTAGACACGTCCCCTGCCCTCAACAATCTAGTGGGGGAGGCAGACACTAGATTGTGGGTAGAGAGAAGCCTAAGGTACCCTTGAGAACCCAGTTGCTTAGATGAGTGGAAGTGCTGGATATAGTGCATATAGCTTTAATTCTATTTGTTCTGATGATTTTGATACCTGTCTACATGTTTTGTCCTGTTGTCTGTCTCCCCCTTCTAGACTGTGAGCCCGCTGTTGGGTAGGGACAGGGACAGGGCTATATATTGCCGACTTGTACTTCCCAAGTGCTTAGTATAGTGCTCTGCACACAGTAAGCACTCAATAAATACGATTTAATGAATGAATGCTGAAGTGAAAGTAGTGGGGGAAATAGGCTAGCGGGGATGAGAAATTCATCAGGGAAGGCGTTGAGGAGGAGATGTGATTTCAGAAGAGTTTTGGAGATGGGGAGAGCAGCGGTCTGCCGGAAGTGAAGCGAGAGGAATCTCCAGTCACATGGGAGGGCGTGAGTGAAAGGCTGATGGCGAGAGGGATGAGAACGAGGTACAGTGAGTAGGTCAGCTTGGGAAGGGGGGTGGTGGGGGAGATGGGAAGTTTGGAAGCTGGGATGTAGCCAGAGAGAAGTGAGGAGAAGTAGGGGGAGAAGCAGCATTGCTTAGTGGAAAGAGCCTGGAAATTTCCCTCATTTTCCAAATGAGGGAACTGAGGCCCAGAGAAATGAAGTGACTTGCCTGAGGTCAGACAGCAGACAAGTGACAGAGCTGGGATTAGACCCCATGACCTTCTGACTCCCAGGCACTCCCAGGCCTGTGGAGCCATCCACTAGGTCATGCCGCTTCTACAAATACCGTTCATTCCCAAGGAGTAAGAGGTTCCTCGAGCTGTTAGTGGCTACTGACTTTGCAGTTAAGGGAGCTTTCCTTTCATTTTCCAGCCTTTCATCTCTATTTCTAATCTTCCTGTCCTACTTTATATTATTGCGATGGTACTTGCTTTTGCATGTCATCAGTCAATCAACAAAGCAGAGTAGTTGTCCCCTGGGGTTAGGGAGAAATTCATTCATTCATTCATTCATTCAATCGTATTTATTGAGCACTTACTGTGTGCAGAGCACTGTACTAAGCACTTGGGAAGTACAAGTTTGCAACATATAGAGACAGTCCCTACCCAACAGTGGGCTCACAGTCTAGAACGGGGAGACAGACAACAAAACAAAACATATAAACCAAATAAAATAAAAAGAATAAATATGTACAAGTAAAATAAATAAATAGAGTAATAAATATGTACAAACATATATACATATATACAGGTGCTTTGGGGAGGGGAAGGAGGTAAGGCGGGGAGATGGGAAGGGGGAGTAGGGGGAGAGGAAGGAGGGGGCTCAGTCTGGAAAGGCCTCCTGGAGGAGGTGAGCTCTCAGTAGGGCTTTGAAGGGAGGGAGAGCGCTAGCTTGGCGGATGTGCAGAGGGAGGGCACTCCAGGCCAGGGGGAGGACATGGGCCGGGGGAGGTAACTGAGGCTCAGAGAAGTTAAGTGACTTGCCCAAGTCACACAGCAGACATGTGGCAGAGCCGGGATTAGAACCCATGACCTCTGACTCCCAAGCCTGTGCTCCTTCCACTGAGCCACGCTGCTTCATTCAGATCAGAATGAAAGACATGAGCAGTGACATTCTGGAGGATGTGGTTGGTCCATCCAGTCCAGGAAGCAGCGTGGCCTGGGAAAGAGCACCGGCCTGGGAGTCAGAGGATCTGGGTTCTAATCCCAGCTCCACCACTTGTCTGCTGTGTGACCATGGGCAAGTCACTTCACTTTTCTGGGCCTCTTCTGTAAAATGGGGATTAAAACTGTGAGCCCCACATGGGACATGGACTATGTCCAATCTGATTAGCTTGTATCTACCCCAGCCCTTAGTATAATGTCTGACACGTAATCAGTGCTTAACAAATACCACCTAAACCCCCTCTAGACCATGAGCTCTTTGTGGGCAGGGATTGTCACTCTTTATTGCTACTTGTACTCTCCTAAGTACTTAGTACAGTGTTCTGGACACAAGAAGTGCTCAATAAATATGACTGACTGAATGAATGAAATACCATTAAAAAAAAATGAGATGCATGGAGGAACTGTGGGATGGCTACCCTCCAAGATGGGAGGTGGAGCAAAATGGTCCAATCGGGGACTTTTTTCATCTCCATCATCTTCTTTCAGCCTTTGCTACCTCATCAGCCTTTCAGCTTCCAGGGTTCTGAGGGAAGGAGTGGGGGTGGCGGGGGCGGTGGGTGGGGGGAGTGGACTCTATCCCTGTCCTTGTGGTTTTTCCTTTGTGAAACTGGCTGTTAGTAGAAGAGGCATTTATTAATAAGCTATAGAGGTCCACACATTAATAAAACATCTCAAAGTAAATGATCGGAGAACTGTGAATGGCAGAGAAAGGAAAACCGATTCAGAAGATTCACAGTGTCCTACAGACCAAAATGAGAGGGAAGATTGCCTTTTAAAGACTGTTGTCAAAAGGAAGGAAATAACCACTGTGTCTAAGAAAGCAGAAAATGATTTTATCTCTTCTAGACATTTCTCGATTGGGGTTTGTTTTTAAATTATTTTCAAATAGCAGCTCTCTCTGGAGTGTTGGGTTCAAGTCTAGAATTGCGGTGAACCTGATATTTACTCTCAGCAGTGAGAGCAAGACCACAGCATGAATCAACACTGAGGCAGCCTCAGGCAGTTGTACCTATATTCATCCATTTATGTCTCCAGTCTCTCCTATTAGGTTGCATACTCTTCACAGGCAGAGATCACATCCCTCATTTCTTTTGATTGTGACTTAGCTGTGGGCTGAGGAACACAGAAGAAAAGCACATTTTCCCTTCCCACAAGGAGTTTACACTCAAATAGAAGTTCTATATCACTGCCACGGTGGTGGTGTCCTCTCCTGAAGGCAAATCCGTCTGTCCAGACTCTCTTTCCATCTGTTCAGGATAATCTTCTGAGGAATGTTTTTATTAGAACCAGATGGCCAGGAACCTAGACAGAATCTATAGCTCAACCAAGCTGCTCGCTCTGTCTAGATCGCTCTCTTACATGGAGCCAGTTACCAGAGGCATAAAAGGGCCACTTACATAGTAGAGCTTTTAAGCTCATGATTTTGCAGGCCATAATTTTGATACAGCACAGTTGAGACTTCTGGGATAGTTCAGGTCCTCCTTTGATTAGCATGATCTGCAAAGCCTTAATAAAAATCACATCTCCGTGAGGCTTTCCCTGCCTAAGCCCTCATTTCCTCTTCTCACTCTCCCTTCTCCATCACCCTTACACTTGGATTTGCACTTTTTATTCACCCCACCCTCAGCCCCAAAGCACATACGTCCATATCTACCAAATAAGTATTTAAATTAATGCCTGTCTCCCCCTCTAGACTGTAAGCTTGCTATGGCCAGGGAACATGTCTACCAATGCTGTTATACTCTCCCAAGCACTTAGTATCGTGCTGTGCACACAATAAGCACTCAGTAAAGAGTGCTGACTGTGAAGCAGCATGAGAAGCAGCATGGTGTAGTGGATAGAGCATGGGCCTGGGAGTCAGAAGATCATGGGTTCTAACCCCGGCTCTTCCACTTGTCTGCTGTGTGACTTTGGGCAAGTCACAACTTCTCTGGGCCTCAGTTTGTAAAATAGCGATTGAGGCTGAGTCCCAGGGACTGTCTTCAACCCGATTTGTTGGTATCCACCCCAGGGCTCAGTACAGTGCCTGGCACATAGTAAGCACTTAAAAATACCACAATTATTATTATTATTAAATATTGCAGTGCCTGGCACATAGTAAGCACTCAACAAATATGAGTATTGTTATTCTTAAATATGACCGATTGATTGATTGATCTTTAATGTCTAAAAATAGTTTTGACAACCTGGAAGTCTAGGAAGCTTTGAGCAAGCTGGCTTTCCTTCTGGGACAATCATTCACTATGCTGTACCAGAGCAACCAATTATTAGATGCAAGAGAGCGCCGAAAACCGGAACCAGGCTGCTGGCAGTGTGTGGAAAGTGCCTTTCCAATGAAATAGGAACTCTGAATTAAATACAATTGAGCAAACACATCCAGTGTAGGGTTGAAGTGAAAGCTGGCCAGTTCCAGCTGCCCTCATCTGTTTTGAATACCCTACCAGTTTTATACAGCAATCCCTGAATGGTATTTGGGCTTTACAGAAGTTCATTATTAGGGTAAATAACATTTCTTTTTTATAGCGTGGAACATTTTGCTTTGAACCGTGTTTATTAAAAAGTGGTAGTAAGTGTTCCACGATCCAGTTTGAATATGGAAGCACCTCTAGTTCTTTATTCATTCATTCTTTCATTCAATCATATTTGTTAAGCACTTACTGTGTGCAGAGCACAGTACTAAGCACTTGGGAAAGTAAAGCGCTTAATAAATGCCATTATTATTATTACAATACAACAATAAATGGTGAGATTCCCTGCCCACACGAGCTCACAGTTTAGAGGGCAGAAGACAGACATCTTTAGGGGTAAAACTGAACTGCTCATCTTTCTGATGAAATCCCCTCTTCCACCTAACTTCCCTATCACAGATAATAACAATAATAATAATAATAATGATAATAACTGTGATATTTGTTAAGCACTTACAATGTGCCAGGCATTGTACTAAGTGCTGAGGTGGATACAAGCAAATTGAGTTGGACACAGTCCCTGTCCCACATGAGGCCCATAATTTTAATTCCCATTTTACAGATGAGGGAACTGAGGCACAGAGAAGTGAAGTAACTTGTCCAAGTTCACACAGCAGCTATGTGGCAGAGCTGGGATTAGAACCCAGTTGACAATAGCAGGAGGAGGAGGAGGAGCTGCGTGGCCTAGTGGAAAGAGCCCTGATCTGGGAGTCAGAGGATCTGGGTTCTAATCCAAGCTCCCTCCTCTACTTACCTGCTGGATGACCTTGGACAAGTCACTTCACTTCTCTGTGCCTTCATTTCCTCATCTTAAAATGGGGATTCAATACCTGTTCTCCCTCCTACTCAGACTGTGAGCCTCATGTGGGACAGAGACTGTGTCCAACCTGATGAACCTATAACTATCCCAGGGCTTAGAATGGTGCTTGACACATAGTAAATGCTTAACAAATACAATAATTATTAATTAGTAGTCATAGTAGTGGTATTTATCAAGCACTTACTATGTGCAGAGCTCTGTACTTAAGACTGGGAAAAAATACACAGGCAAACATTAGACATGATTCCTGGCCCTCAAGAGAGGTGAACCTACTCACTGTAATTTGATCTCGTCTATCTCACCGCCAACCCCTCACCACATCTACTTCTGGGCTGGAACTCCCTCCTCCTTCATATCTGGCAGACAGTCACTCTCCCCACCTTTAAAACCTTATTAAAATCACAACTCCTCCAAGAGGCCTTCCCTAAGTCCACATTTTCTCTATTAATCAATCAATGGCCTGTTATCTTATCAATGCTTTGAAGGTGTAGAGAGTGGTGTTCTGGCATATATGGAGGGACTTCCAGGCCAGGGGAAGATGTGGGAAAGGGGTCGATTGGGATATAGATGAAATCGGGGTACAGTGAGTGAGCTGGCACTAGAGGAGCAGATCGTGTGGCCTGGGTTATTGTAGGAGATCAGTGAAGTGAGGTAAGATGGGGAGATGTGATTGAGTGCTTTAAAGTCGATGGTAAAGAGTTTCTCTTTGATCCGGAGGTGGATGGGCAACCACAGGAGGTTCTTGAGGAGTCAGGAGACGTGGAGTGAATGTTTTTTTAGAAAAACGATCCAGGCAACAGAATGAAGTATGGACTGAAGTGGGTAGGCTGGGAAATCGGCAAGGAGGCAGATGTAGTAGGCAGGCGGGATAAGATAAGTGCTTGTATCAGCGTGGTAGCAGTTTGGAAGGAGAGGAAAGAGAGGATTTTAGCAATGTTGTGAAGGTAGAACTGACAGGATTTGGGACAGACTGAATATGTGGGTAGAATTCATTCATTCATTCAATCGCATTTATTGAGCGGTTACTGTGTGCAGAGCACTATATTAAGCACTTGGAAAGTACAATTGGGCAACAGAGATGATCCCTACCCAACAATGGGCTCACAGTCTAGAAGGGGGAGACAGACAACAAAACAAAGCAAGTAGACAGGCATCAATAGCATCAAAATAGATAAATAGAATTGTAGATACATATAATCATTAATAAAATAAATAGAATAATAAGTATGCACAAATAGAATGAGACGGATAAGTCGAGGATAATGCCCAGGTTATGGGCTTGTGAGATAGGGAGGATAGTGGTATCATCTATAGTGATGACGTATATATATCTATAATGATGTGTATATATCTATAATGATGTGTATATATCTATAATTCTATTTATTTTGATGGTACTGACACCTGCCTACTTGTTTGGTTTTGCTGTCTGTCTCCCCATTCTAGACTGTGAGCCCATTGTTGGGTAGGGATTGTCTCTATTTGTTGCCAAATTATACTTTCCAAGCACTTAGTACAGTGCTCTGCATACACTAAGCGCTCAATAAATACGATTGAATGAATGAATGAATGAATGATGAGAAAGACAGGGAGAGAACAGGATTTGGGTGGGAAGATAAGGAATTCAGTTTGGGACATGTTTAGTTTAAGGTGTCGGTGGAACATCCAGGTAGAGATGTCCTGAAGGTGGGAGGAAATGTGAGACTGCAGGGAAGGAGAGAGGTTTGGGAATCATCTGCATCTACTGATGGTAGTTTAAGCCATGGGAGCAAATAAGCTCATCATGGGCAGGTAATGTGTCTGTTTATTGTTGTATTGTACTCTGTCAAGTGCTTAGTGCAGTGCTCTGCACACAGTAAGCACTCAAAAAGTAGGATTGAATGAATGAAATGAGAGTTGAAGCCATGGGAGTAGAACCCTCCTCTCTCTCCCTTTTGAGTCACCCTTGCACTTGAATTTACACCCTTTATTCACCCCTCCCTCAGCCCCACAGCACTCATGTAAATGATACATAACGTGGCTCAGTGGAAGGAGCCCGGGCTTTGGAGTCAGAGGTCATGGGTTCAAATCCTGATCCACCAATTGCCAACTGTGTGACTTTGGGCAAGTCACTTAACCTCTCTGTGCCTCAGTTACCTCATCTGTAAAATGGGGATTAAGACTGTGAGTCCCCTATGGGACAACCTGATCACCTTGTAACCTCCCCAGTGCTTAGAACAGTGCTTCTAGTCTGTGAGCCCAGTGTTGGGTAGGGACTGTCTCTATATGTTGCCAACTTGTACTTCCCAAGCGCTTAGTACAGTGCTCTGCACACAGTAAGTGCTCAATAAATATGATTGAATGAATGAATGAATGGTTTGCACATAGTAAGCACTTAATAAATGCCATCGTTATTATTATTATTATTAATGTCTGTCGCCCTCTCTAGACTCCAGGCTTCTTGTGAGCAGAGACTGTGTCTATCCACCCTGTTGTATTGTACTCTCCCAAGCACTTAGTACAATGTTCTGCACACAGTAAACACTCAATAAATACTATTGATTTTTTTATGCCATTTATTAAGCGCTTACTATATGCCAAGCACTGTTCTAAGCACTGGGGAGGTTACAAGGTGATCAGGTTGTCCCTCGGGGGGATCACAGTCTTAATCCCCATTTTACATATGAGGTAACTGAGGCACAGAGAAGTCAAGTGACTTGCCCAAAGTCACACAGCTGACAATCGGCAGAGCTGGGATTTGAACCCATGACCTCTGACTCTAAAGCCCATGCTCTTTCCACTGAGCCACACTGCTTCTCAATTGTTTGATTGATTGAGCAGGGATGGGCAACCAACTCATAAGGAAAGATGAAACAATAAAAACAAAAATAACTAAAAAGCAAGAACAACAGTATGGACCATAAGTCCTCTAGACTGTGAGCCTGTTGTGGGCAGGGATTGTCTCTATTTGTTGCTGAATTGTACTTCCCAAGTGCTTAGTACAGTGCTCTGCACACAGTAAGTGCTCAATAAACACGATTGAATGAATGAATGAATGAATGAAGAGGAATAGAGAAGCAGCGTATGGGACTTTTTATGGCTTAGAATCCAACAGTCACAGTCGCGACAGTGGCCACACTCTTCCCAACACTTAAATAAATTGCAGTAAGATGAAGTAAGAGAGTACTTAAGATACAAGTGTTACAGGGTTTGTGAGTACCTAAAGTCTTTGGTGGTGGGGAAGGGCTGGTGAGGCAGATGGGAGATATAAGGTGGGGAGAGGAGAGATTAATCCAGGAAGGCCTCAATAAATTTATTAATCAACCAGTCATATTTATTGAGTGCTTAATGTGTGCAGAGAACTGTCCTAAACGCTTGGGAGAATACAATATAACTGAGTTGGTAGACACATTTCCTGCCCAACAGGAGCTAATGGTCTAGCAGGGGAGATGGACATTAAGATAAATAAATAAAATACAGAAATGTATATAAGTGCTGTGGTGCTGAAGGTGGGGTAATAATAATGATAATTGTGGCTTTTGTTAAGCGCTCATTATGTGCCAAGCAGCATGAAGCAGCATGGTGTAGTGGATAGATTACAAGTCTGGGAGTCAGAAGGACCTGGATTCTAAACCCGGCTCTGCCACTTGTCTGCTGTGTGATCTTGGGCAAGTCACTTAACTTTTCTGTGCCTCATAGGTAAAATGGGGACTAAGACTGTGAGCCGTATGTGGGACAGGCCCATCCCGATTACCTTGTATCTATCCAAGCCCTTAGTACAGTGCCTGTTATAGAGTAAGCACTTAACAAGTACCACAATTTGTAACAATTATTAAGCACAGTACTAAATACTGGGTAAGATACGAAATAATTAGGTTCCACATGGGGCTCACATTCTTAATAAGAGGGAGAATAGGCATTGAATCCTCATTTAGCAGATGAGGGAACTGAGGCATAGAGACGTGAAGTGACTTGTCCAAAGTCACACAGCAGGTAGAGCTGGGATTAGAACCCAGATCCTCTAATTCCCAGGCCTGGGCTCTTTCTACTAGGCCACACTGCTTCAGTGCAAATCCAAGAGCAATTGTGACACAGAAGGGAGAGAGCGTAAAGGAAGTGAGGGCCAAGTTGGGGAAGGCCTTTTGGAGATGTGATTTTAGTGAGGCAGAGGGTGAATGGGCAACCTTTGGAGGTTTTTGAGGAGTGGAGAGACGTGGGCTGAACGGTTTTGTAGAAATTTGATACGGGCAGCGGAGTGAAGTATGGACTGGAGTGGGAGAGACAGGAAGCAGGGAGGTCAGCAAGGAGGAGGATGCAGTAATCGAGGCAAGATAGAAGTGCTTGGTTAAACGTGGTAGCAGTTTGGATGGAGAGGAAAAGGTGGATTTTAGTGATGTTGTGAAGATAGGGTCGCCGGGATTTGGTGATGCCAAATATGGTGGTTGAATCAATCAATCAATCAATCATATTTATTGAGCACTTACTGTGTGCAGAGCACTGTACTACAAAGCACATTTTAAGCATGAGTTCCGAAGGGCTTTGAAGGTAGGGAGAGCTGTGATCTGGCAGATATAAAGGGGGAAGAAGTTCTAGCCAGAAGGAAGGGTGTAAGCAAGAGCAAGAGGCAGGAGAGATGAGAACAAGCTACAGTAAACTTGAGAGGAATGAAGAGTGTGAGCTGGGATATGTGGGAGAAGAGAAGGGGTAAGTAGGCAGCTACTGGAGTTTTTCGAGGAGTTGGGAAGATGTGTGCAGAAAAGCCATTTTAGAAAAAGGACCTGGGAGATAGAGGGAAGTATTGGCTGGAGAAGGGAGAGGATAGAGGCAGATTGATCATTCAGGAGATTGGTGCAGTAGTCAAGCTTAGATATTACAAGTACCTGGACCAGGCTGAGGGCTTTATATAACATTGTGTTTTCCAAAATGTCAATCAAGATCCCATTACCACTCTGCTTCAATTAACAGAAGCGTCTACTGGGCTTTCATCACGTATGATATATTTACTGATTTGAGATTTTACTACCTCACGGGGATATTGTGAGAAGAAAAATGAGATAATTGATGTGAAAGTGTTTTGGAAAAATAAAAGCGCTCGACCAATTTAAGGTATTATTCTTCAAGGTACTTAGCAAAGAAAAAATGATTGCCAAAAATATTTGTTCTGCCTTGCTATTCACGCTATTCCTCTCATTTTGATTGAGCTAATTATATTCAAATTGACACTGAGGATAGATTGCCTCAACTTAATTGATCTGGGTTTTTGGTTTTTTTAACCACAACAAATTTCTTGATTGTGCTAGTTGCTGTCTGAGAAAACTGGATTATCCACAGCTACCCCCACAAACTTCAGTTTTGTCAATAGTTTCGCCCTTTTTCCTTGAGAAACTTTTTTCCAGAGAGGCTAAAGAGTAGAATAATTGAGAGGATTTCAGCGACTGACTGTATTTATTACTATTGTTATTACTACTAAGAATAATTAATTATTAATAACAGTAATAATAATGATGATGTTGGGATTTGTTAGGTGCTTACTTTGTGCAAAGCACTGGGGAAGATATAGGATAATCAGACCAGTCACAGCCCCTGACCCACAAGGGGCTCACAAGGGTGGGGGAGAACAGGGATCTAATCTCCATTTTATAGATGAGGAAACTGAGGCACAGAGAATTTAAGTGATTTGTCCAAGGTCATACAGCAGGCAAGCGGTGGAGTCAGGATTAGAACTCAGGTCTCCTGACTCTCAGCCGAGCACTGTACTAAGTGCTGGGGCAGATACAAGATAATCAGATTGGACTCAATCCCTGTCCCATGTGAGACTCATAGTACCTCATAGAAGCAGTGTGGCTTAGTGGAAAGAGCACCAGCCTGGGAGTCAGAGGTTGTGAGTTCTAATTCCAGCTCCTCCACTTGTCAGCTGTGTGACTTTGGGCAAGTCACTTAACTTCTCTGTGCCTCAGTTTCCTCAGCTATAAAATGGGATTAAGACTGTGAGCCCCATGTGGGACAACCTGATAACCTTGTATCTACCCCAGTGCTTAGAATAGTGCTTGGCACATAGTAAACACTTAACAAAGATCATCATCATTATTATCATTATTATTGTTGTTATTATTATTACCTCCTCTCTCTCTCAGGAGAAATGTGTTTGCAGAGAAATGCCCAAAAGATGGGGTACCAGGAGGGAGATGGAGTGGGGGGAGGAAAAGGTCCTGGATAGTCTATAATCAGTCAATCCATCCATCAGTGGCATTTACTATCTGTAAGCTCATGTGGGCAAGGAATGTCTCTACCAACTCTGTTGTGAGATACTTTCCCAAGCACTTAATACAGTGCTCTGTATTCATTCAGAGCTCTTACTGTGTGCAGAGCAGTGTACTAAGCGCTTGGGAAGTACAACTCATCAACATATAGAGATGGTCCCTACCCAACAGTGGGCTCACAGTCTAGTAAGGGCTCAATAAATACCAGTGATTGATTGATTGAGTCCCTTGTGGGACAGGGCCTGTGTCCAATTTGATTAGCTTGTATCTACTCCAGAGCTTAGTACAGTGCTGGACACTTAGTAAATGTTTAACAAATATCATTATTATTATCATTATTATTCATTGAAATGAAATGAATTAGGTCTGGATGGGGAACTGCCTATTAAATTGCATCTATTATTCTGTCAAGAAAGTGCAATTGTTTAATCCAATATTTTAAATGCTAAAAAAAACCTAGTGGATGCGTTTTTAAAGTAGAGAATGGATTGAGAAGCAGCATGGCTCAGTGGAAAAAGCCCGGGCTTTGGAGTCAGAGGTCATGGGTTCAAATCCTAGCTCCGCCACTAGTCAGCTGTGTGACTTTGGGCAAGTCATTTAACTTCTCTGTGCCTCAGTTACCTCATCTGTAAAATGGGGATGAAGACTGGGAGCCCCCTGTAGGACAACCTAATCACCTTGTAACCTCCCCAGCACTTAGAACAGTGTTTTGCACATAGTAAGCGCTTAACAAATACCATTATTATTATTATTATTTATCACCCAAAAGGTAGGGATATCCACATCCACAAATAATTAGCCACATAATGATTTCAGATGCTGGATTGGCTAAATTATGAAACAATAATTAGATGGCTTACGATCGAAATCTGTCAAGGAGAAGTACTGTCATATCAAGCTGACAGACCAAGTTAATCTTCATGTTGATTGACTCATTTGATTTTATATCGCTATAATAATTTCATAAAACAGCAAGGAAGAATTTTCACAAATGGCCAAAGGGGGCAAAAAAATGCTAAATACTGGACAGGATTGATTTCCATTTGAAAGATGGAGAAAACACTGGTTTGAGAACGCCCAATAAATATTTTGTATTTGAATTATCTCCAATGTGGTTGGCTTTGAATTTCCCAATTATCAACAATCCTCAAAGATGCATTTTCAAAGCAGTTCCCAGAAGACTTTGATGCCAATGGAAATGCAATTTGCCGATTTTGGAGCTGGAGTCCATCTTTTTCAAATTCCTCTAAAAACAGATTCTACAGGCTTGTAAAATCGACTGGGTAATTGAGCTCCAATGCCAGATTGACTTTATGGACTAGTGAATCTGCCAGACATCCCCGGGAGGTCCCCATTAGTGTGGCCTTAAGTGTTTACTAAGTGTCAAGCACTGTACTAACCCCTGGGGTAGATCCAAGATAATCAGGTCCCACATGGGGCTCACAGTCTAAATAGGAGGGGGAACAGGTATTGATAATAATAATAATCATGGTATTTGTTAAGTGCTTACTATGTGCTAAGCACTGTACTAAGCGCTGGGGTAGATATAAGATAATCAGATCCCACATGGGGCTCACAATCTGAGTAGGAGGGAGAACAGGGATTGAATCCCCAGTTTGCAGATGAGGAAACTGAGGCCCAGAGAAGTCAGGTGACCTATCTTCTGCATTGCCTTTGCACTTGAATTTGCTCCCTTTATTTACCCCTCCCTCAGCCCCACAGCAATCCTGTCCATATTCATAATTCATCTATTCATATTAATGTCTTTCTCCCCCTCTGGATTGTAGGCTCCTTGTGGGCAGAGAGCGTGTCTCCCAACTCTGTTATACTGTACTATCCCAGCACTGAGTACAGTGCTCTGCCCACAGTAAGTGCTCAATAAATACGACTGATTAATTGACTTGTCCAAGGTCACACAGCAGCCAAGTGTACTATCCCAAGTGCTTAGTACAGTGCTCTGAGCACAGTGAGCACTCAATAAATACCATTGATTATTATTGGATTTATTAAGTGTTGCACTAGGTGCCAAGCACTGTGCTTAGTACTGGGGCAGACCCAAGACAATCAAATCAGGCCCAGTCCCCCCCTCATCTGGAGCTCACGATTTGAGAGGTAGGGCAGGTGGGGGGGGGGGTCTAAGCCCCATTTGACAGGTGGGGAAACTGAGACCCATAGAAGCTAGGTCATCACAGCTGACAGTGGCATGACTGGAATGAAAACCTGTGATTTATTGATTTGGAGCATGGAGGAGGGCAGAGGAGGAAGGGATCCGGCACTGGAGTGAAAAGAAGGGATTGGGAGAGATGCCCTGGGGGAAGATCTGGGGGCAGTTGGACATGACTGAGGTGACTGCTGGAACTCTCAGTTGGCTTGATGAAATTCAACCCACTAGAAAAGCAGCATGGTCTAGTGGATAGATCATGGGCCTGGAAGTCAGAAGGACCTGGGATCTAATCTCGGTACCACCACTTGTCTGCTGTGTGACCTTGGACAATTCACTTCACTTCTCTGGGCCTCAGTTACCTCCTTTATAAAATGGGGATAGAGGCTGTGAGCCTCATGTGGGACAGGGACTGTGTCCAACCCAATTTGCTTGTATTCACTCCAGCACTTAGTACCTGGCACATAGTAAGCACTTGACATATTCCACAGTTATCATTACTGGCTGAATGCTGACCACCATTCATCAAACCTTGTCCTCAGCTGAACAAAGCAGTTTCTCCCGACCAGGGTACCAACCATCCACATGTGGGGATAACATCTAAGGAGGGGAAACACCTTATCTATTGAAAGTCAGCAGGTGGGGTTCGAAAAGTCGAGATCCGAGAGAGAATTGGTTAAACCACTTTGCTCTTTGAAAGAGATGTTGGAAGCAAAACCTCTCATGTGCATAATCGCCCAGACTTAGCAACCATCTGGGGAGGGGAAACTAACACCCAGAAGATTGCCCGAGGAGCACAATATCTTAATAGGCATGAGAGACTGACTAAGAAGAAGGCCCCAGGCAGAGAGAGAAGATCACATAGAAGCATCGCTGGAGAGCTCAACTCAATTCGTTGGCAAAGGTATGTGTAAAGGGTTGAACAGAACCATCCTTGTTTAAGCGTATCCCTGACATGCCTTGGAGCAGCTGTTTGATTTAGGTACACATTAAGAGATACGTGTTTCCCAGCTGGCCTTTTCCATGGGGCTGTGTGGAGGAAAGAGGGTTTTAGGGGGAATTTTGCAGGAGAGGGCAATGTAGTTTTTCATCTGGTTTCATACATCCGGCTCCGCCACTTGTTCCCTTAGGCCTGGGAAACAACGTGTTCTGGTGGAAAGAGTCAGAGGACCTGGCTTCTAATTCTGGCTCCACCACTTGTCTGCTGTGTGACCTTTGGCAGGTCACTTAACTTCTCTGGGCCTCAGTTTCCTCATATGGAAAATGGGGATTGAGACTATGACATGGGACAGGGACTGTGTCCAGTCCAATTTGCTTGTGTACACCCCAGTGCTTAGTACAGTGCTTGGCACATAGTAAGGCTTAACAAATACCATACATTATTATTATTATGTGGGAGGGAGGATAGAACTGGGACAGGATAGGACATAAGACTGAGAGTCAGGAGGCTCAGGTTCTAGTCCCAGCTCTGCTACATATAAGATATGTACGGAATTGCTAGAGGGTTGTAAATACTTGCGTCCTAAGCAGCAATTGGAGGAGTAAAAGGAGGAGTAGTAAGCATCTTCAGCATTCCTTGGCCCTGTCCTAGCTCTGGCTGCAGGCTTCTGCTCTAAAAAATGGTCTCATTCTTAGCTGCAGGCCCCAAAAGACAAGCATCAGAAAGAACACTCAAGTTTAAGTATTTTCAGAAGCAGGGTGGCCTAGTGAGTGGAGCACGGGCCTGGGAGGCAGAATGACCTGGGTTCTAATTCTGGCTCTACAACTTGCCTGTTGGGTGACCTTGAGCAAGTCACTTCACTTCTCTGGGCCTCAGTTACCTCATCTGGAAAATGGGGATAAGGTCTGATAGCCCCATGTGGGACAGGGACCATGTCCAACCCAGTTAGCTTGTATCTACCCCAGCTCTTAGTACAGTGCCTGACACATAGTAAGCACTTAACAAATACCCCACACACACCACACAAAAAGTGGCAGTTGTGGGCTATAAGGCAGAGAGGTGAGAGATTCATCAGGAAAGACCACCTGGAGAAGATATGATTTCAGAAGGGCTTTGAAGATGGGAAGAGCCATGATTTTGGAACAGCAGTCTCCGGGAGCCAGATCGAAACTTGAGCACATTAAATGAAAGCCAACAACGGCAATCTTTTTGTTGGCATATTTGTCCATGATGTGCACTTGTCCCTGTAAACTGGCTGTGTGTAGATCTATATGGACAGAAAGGCACTAAATGAAGAGGTGAAAATGATACCAGACGCCAGAGGCAGAAGAATATTTCACTGAAAATGCATGTGGTGGTAATGCGCTGATAGGTGCTGACACCAAGGTAGGAACTGTGTTCAGAACTCCATATGTTCAACTAGGGTCTGATTGATTGGGGCAATTAAGTAGCGCCGATCAAGAGAACATGTTGATAATGAACTCAGCAAGACAGACCAGCTCCATCCATTGCCCTGCCAAAGGAAAATGAACTGAATCCCTTGGCACCTGGGATGTGGCACAAATCACAGACAGCAGTGTTCTCGAGTCTGTTATGGTTATGATTAGACAGAGGTAAACTGATCCAGCCGGGAGAGGTCTCTGATTTCAGATAAGCAGAGAACCACTCTTGCTAATTAAGCAGTCACTTTTGATGGCAGCTGAGGGAGGGCTTGCAATTAAACAGTCTCCCAGCTTGGTTTCAGGGTCGGTATCCAGTACAGGGTTAGGTTTCTCTACTGGAATTGAGGCACTCATGGTAGAGGTGTCTTCCTTTAGTAGCGGATATGAAAGTTAGCCCCTCACCGTACCTCGTTCTCGCCTGTCCCGCCATCGACCCCCGGCCCACGTCATCCCCCGGTCCTGGAATGCCCTCCCTCTGCCCATCCGCCAAGTTAGCTCTCTTCCTCCCTTCAAGGCCCTACTGAGAGTTCACCTACTCCAGGAGGCCTTCCCAGACTGAGCCCCTTCCTTCCTCTCCCCCTCGTCCCCCTCTCCATCCCCCCCATCTTACCTCCTTCCCTTCCCCACAGCACCTGTATATATGTATATATGTTTGTACATATTTATTACTCTATTAATTTATTTTACTTGTACATATCTATTCTATTTATTTTATTTTGTTAATATGCTTGGTTTTGTTCTCTGTCTCCCCCTTTTAGACTGTGAGCCCACTGTTGGGTAGGGACTGTCTCTATGTGTTGCCAACTTGTACTTCCCAAGCGCTTAGTACAGTGCTCTGCACACAGTAAGCGCTCAATAAATACGATTGATGATGATGATGATCTTCAGGATAGGGAAGGTAATGTCTCGGGTCCTGTGGGGTGCCTTAGGATCTTAGTTTCTAGTTGAGGGGACAGAAGTCTGAGGACTGGGACCGTCTCCGCCCTGCTGTCTGACACCATGGTAGACGAACCCTTCCCCTCACGGGAGCCTGGGTGAGGCAAAATCCCCCTCACAACCTCTGGAATGCTGGGAAGCTTGTGGCAGCTTGGCCCTTCCAGGAGCCATGAGGAGCTAGTCCAGCCACATTGCTCAGAATTTAGAAGTGATTCAGTACTTATCAATGCTGTCTTTTCTGTCCCCCAAAGGGATGGGAAACTGCCATCTCCTTAGGTTGAGGTGGAAGGGGGAAGGATAAGATTCCTAAAAAATGTTATAGGCAGCATTGGGGAGTAACTGTGTCTAGAGGCAGTGTGACCTAGTGGAAAGAGCCTGGCCCGGAGTCAGAGGACCTGGATTCTAATCCCGGCTTCTCCACTTCCTTACTATGTGACCTTGGGCAAGCCATTTAACTTCTCTACACCTCAGTCTCCTCATGTGTTAATGAGGACTAAATACCTATTCTCCATTGCCTTTAGATCACAAGCCCCCTGTAGGACAAAGACCCTATCCATTATGATTGTATTATACCTAGCCCAGTGTTTGGCACATAGTAAGTACTGTAGGGGTTCCTCAAGGGTCAGTTCTTGGTCCCCTTCTGTTCTCTATCTACACTCACTCCCCTGGTGAACCCATTCGCTCCCATGGCTTCAACTATCATCTCTATGCTGATGACACCCAAATCTACATCTCTGCCCCTGCTCTCTCTCCCTCTCTTCAGGATCGTGTCTACTCCTGTCTTCAAGACATCTCCATCTGGATGTCTGCCCGCCATCTAAAACTCAATATGTCCAAGACTGAACTCTTTATCTTCCCTCCCAAACCCTGCCCTCTCCCTGACTTTCCCATCACTGTAGATGGCACTACCATCCTTCCCGTCTCACAAGCCCGCAACCTTGGTGTTATCCTCGACTCTGCTCTCTTGTTCACCCCTCACATCCAGTCTGTCACCAAAAACTTCCGGTCTCACATCCGCAGCATCACCAAGATCCGCCCTTTCCTCTCCATCCAAACCGCTACCCTGCTGGTTCAATCTCTCATCCTATCCCGACTGGATTACTGCATCAGCCTCCTCTCTGATCTCCCATCCTCCTGTCTCTCCCCACTTCAATCTATACTTCACACAGCTGCCCAGATCATCTTTGTGCAGAAACGCTCTGGGCATGTTACTCCCCACCTCAAAATCTCCAGTGGCTACCACTCAACCTACGCATCAGGGAAAAACTCCTCACTCTCGGCTTCAAGGCTCTCCATCACCTCGCCCACTCCTACCTCACCTCCCTTCTTTCCTTCTACAGCCCAGCCTGCACCCTCTGCTCCTCTGCTGCTAACCTCCTCACTGTGCCTCGTTCTCGTCTGTCCTGCGATCGCCCCCCGGCCCACGTCCTCCCCCTGGCCTGGAATGCCTTCCCTCTGCACATCCATCAAGCTAGCTCTCTTCCTCCCTTCAAAGCCCTACTGATAGCTCACCTCCTCCAGGAGGCCTTCCCAGACTGAGCCCCCTCCTTCCTCTCCCCCTCCCCGTCCCTCCTGCCCTACCTCCTTCCCCTCACCACAGCACCTGTATATATATATATTTGTACAGATTTATTACTCTATTTTACTTGTACACATTTACTGTTCTATTTATTTTATTTTGTTAATATGTTTTGTTTTGTTGTCTGTCTCCCCCTTCTAGACTGTGAGCCCACTGTTGGGTAAGGACCGTCTCTATATGTTGCCAACTTGTACTTCCCAAGTGCTTAGTACAGTGCTCTGCACACAGTAAGCACTCAATAAATACAATTGAATGAATGAATGAATGAAAGTGCTTAACAAATACCACAATTATTATTCTTACAACTCTTTGGTGTGATGGGGTAGATCACTTAACCTCTCTGGACCTCAGTTTCCTCACCTTTAAAATGGGGAAAAAATGCATAGTCTCCCTCCGTCTTAGGTTGCAAGCCCTGTGGGATGGAGATTCTCTGTCTCGTATTCATTCATTCATTCAGTCGTATTTAGTCGTATTTATTGAGCGCTTACTGTGTGCAGAGCACTGTACTAAGCGCTTGGGAAGTACAAGTTGGCAACATATAGAGACGGTCCCTACCGAACAGTGGGCTCACAGTCTAGAAGACTCGTATCTATCTTAGGCATCAGCATATTGTAAGTACTTCATAAATATCATAATTACTATTGAGCAAAGTTTAGATGTGGTCCCTTGTCTCACCCAGACCTCACAATCAAGGTAGGGCAAGACAGCTTTTAGAAAAGAAAAAGAAATTATAGACAATGGACAGATAATAGGTACACTTAAAGCACTAGAAACCATAGCAAAAGTGGTAGAAATTGTGTGACTACGTATGTTCTTCAGTAGTATGTATTGAAAACCTAGTGTGTCACACAGTGTGCAAATGGAGACTCAACAATTGTATCAATTTAGCTGAACCAGATTACAAAAAAAAATTATAAGCCATGAGAGAGATGTTCTTTTGAAGACTGAGCCACAATACCCAAATATTTAGGGTCAAATTTTCCAAAACAGGCCCCTAAGATGTGCCAGGAAAATGTTCCCATGCTATAATAAACAGGCCACAGTGCATGCAAGCTATGCAGCTGTCTGCACAATCCTTCTGTCTGCACAAGGAAATGCCAATGTGCAACACCAAGGGCGGATTTTATAGGTGTGGGGTTTTCTTTCAAAACAATTTGACTCTTCCTTCAAGATTCACTTTCTACATTCTTTCTGAGTACAAAGACCTTTGTCTTGCCATTTCACAGGTGTGGAAAGATATATATATATATATATATATATAGAGAGAGAGAGAGAGAGAGAGAGAGAGAGAAGTCCCCATAGGAGTGTGAGAAGTGAGAGAAGCAGCATGGCCTAGTGGCAAGAGCACGAGCTTGGGAGTCAGAGGTCTTGGGTTCTAATGTGGGCTCTACCATTTGTCTGCTGTGTGACCTTGGGAAAGTCACTTAACTTCTCTGTGCCTTAATTACCTCATCTGTAAAATAATAATAATAATAATAATGATGGCATTTGTTAAGCGCTTACTATGTGCAAATCACTGTTCTAAGCGCTGAGGAGGATATAAGGTGATCAAGTTGTCCCATGTGGGGTTCACAGTCTTAGTCCCCATTTTACAGATGAGGTAACTGAGGCACAGAGAAGTTAAGTGACTTGCCCAAAGTCACACAGCTGACAGGTGGTGGAGCAGGAATTCAAATTCATGACCTCTGACTCCCAAGCCTGTGATCTTTCCACTGAGCCACGCTGCTTCTCAAATGGAGATTGAGACTGTGAGCCCTATGTGAGACAGGGACTGTGTCCAACCTGATTACCTTGTATCTACCCCAGTGCTTAGAACAGTGCTTGGCACATAGTAAGCACTTAAAATACCATTATTATTATTATTGTTATTAATAAAGAATCCATTCTGGGAGCTGGTGCAACTGGGCAAGTTCCTCAGTCTCTCTTCATCTGTATCTTCATTGATTTTTTTTTGCAAGAAAGGAAACACTCGATATATCTTGACTTCTCACTAGGGCCCTTTCAGATCGAGAAACCACTGGTACTTTTGCACTGAGTTCATGGCAGACTGGGAGAAGGGGAAGCGGCCAGAGTTGTGGGAGGAGTCCAGTTTTCTCCTTAAAAATCCTGCAATTCAAGAGGATTTATGGAACATTTACTGTGTCCAGAGGTTCAAAGCAGTCAATCAGCTTGCCCCAGTGCTCTGCACACAGTAAGTGCTCAATAAATACGATTGATTGATCCTGCGTCACCTCACTGATCTCCTTCTCCAGCCCAGCCTGCACACTCCACTCCTCTAGTGCCAGTTTACTCACTGTGCCCCGATCTCATCTACCTCGCTACCGACCCCTTACCCACATCCCCCCCCAGCCTGGAACTCCCTCCCGCTCCATAGACACCAGACCACCACTCTTTCCACCTTCAAAGCATTACTACAGTCACTTCTCCTCTGAGGCCTTCACCAATTAAGCCCTCTTTTTTCCCCCAGCTCGCTTTCCCTTCTGTGTCATCTATTCACTTGGATCTGTGACCTTTGGACATTTAATATTCACTCCAAACTCACGGCACTTGTGTACAAATATTTAAATTATATATTATAAATTATTTACTCATATTAATGTCCCTTACCCCCTGTAGACTGTAAACGTTTTATAGGCAAGGAACATGTCTGTTAATTCTGTTGTAGTGTACTCTCCCAAGAGCTTAGTACAGTGCTCTGTACATAGTAAGTAGTCAATAAGTACCACTGATTTCTAAGTGCTCAAGAGAGTACATTACATTTGGTAGACATGATCCCTGCCCTCAAGAAGTTTTTAATTTAGAGGGGTGATAGACACAGAAATGGATTCAAAGTAGGGGAAGCTAAAGATTGTGAGCCTCCCAAAGGACAGGGACCCTGTAATTCTTACTTGTGTATTCTCTCCCAGAGCTCAGTACAGTGCTCTGCACACAGTAAGTGCTTAGTAAATACTATTACTACTACTACAGATAAGTTATGTGGGGACAGGGGGAGGGGGTGAGTACCCTGATGGTTGGGGAGGTGAGGATGCAAATGCAGAGATGATGCAGAAAGGAGGGAATTAGGGTGGGAAGATGGGAGATTAATCTGGGGAAGGATGGTCGGGAAGGAGTGAGAGGAACAGTGGAATTGGGAAGTCATCATGGATTGGCCAAACTAAGCTGGCTAACTTCCAGATCTCCCATGAGGACTTAGTAAATCAGTTGTATTTATTGAGCATTTACTGTGTGCAGAGCACTCTACTGAGCACTTGGGAGAGTCCAGAGTTGGTAGACACATTCCCTGCCCACATTGAGTTTATAGTCAGCACTTAGTATGGTGCCTCAACGTTTAGTACAGTGCTTGGCACACAGTAAGTGTGTAACAAATGCCACAGTTATTATTATTAGTGGAAAATGGAATTTGTTAAGCACATACTGTGTGTCAAGCACTGTTCTGAGTGCTGGGGTAGATACAAGTTAATCAGCTCAGAGATTGTCCCTGTCCCACATGGGGCTCAGAGTCTAAGTAGGAGAGAGAACAGGTATTGTAACCCCCATTTTGCAGTTGAGGAAACTGAGGCACAGAGAAGTTAAAAGACTTGCCCAAGGTCACAGAGCAGTCAAACAGCGGAGCCAGGATTAGAACCCAGGTCCTCTGGCTTCTGGGCCCGTGCTCTTTCCACTAGACCACCCTCCCTCCCTACTCATATCCTCTAGATATGACTCGGAAGGGGCACCAGTGGTTTGGAGGAAGGTTAAAACAAAGAGGTTGGAGGACATCTGAATTTCATGGAGGCATGATTAATCATTTCACCCTTGACCACCAAAGAAAAACTTAAACCAGAGAAAAACAATTGTCTGATTCAGGAAACGCATGACTGCAAAGAGATTTATAAGGCAAAATCAAAGGCTCAGAGAAGACTTCTAATTCCAGCTTCCTAAACTACGGAAGCCAGATGAGACTCTCTCCTGTTTTAACGATTGACCTCCAGAGGAAACCACAAACTACCCCAGGAACTTAATTCACTGAAGAGCCCTAATGCACAGAAAATCTTTCTTCTATAAGAGAACTATGTATAGAAATTATATATTATAAATTATTTATTTATATTAATGGCTGTCTCCCCCTCTGGACTGTAAATGTGGGCAGGGAATATGTTTACCAACTCCGTTATTATTGTGCTCTCCCAAATACTTAGTGTGGTGTTCTGCACATAGTAAGTGCTCAATAAATACAACTGATTGATTCATAATACAGTGCCTGGCACATAGTAAGCACTTAACAAGCACCATTAAAATATGTATATATATATATATATATATATATTTATCTATATTTCCATATAGATATATAGCTATATATATAGATAGAGATACATATGTATGGTCCAGCCCAGTGGCCAGGCCTTAGTTGGCATGATAGTAATAATAATAATAATGATAGTATTTGTTAAGTGCTTACTATGTTCCAGACAAGCAAATCAAGTTTGACACAGTTCCTGTCCCACATGGGGCTCACAGTCTCAATCCCCATTTTACAGATGAGGTAACTGAGGCCCTCCCCTCTCAGGGTCGCACCTGGAGAGTTTCCAGTACTCTACCAGTCTCAGCTATGGGAGGGAGTGTCAAGCAGAGGCCTACCCATTCCATTCCTAGCTTGGGCAATAGCTAGAGAGTGGAAGGCAATCTGCTACAAGTCAAAACTCACCGATGCTGGGCAGCAGCGGCATGCGAGAGAGTCAAGGGCAGAGACTTGAGTTTACTGCGCGGAAGGCAGCAATCGTAAACCACTTCCATATTTTTACCAAAATATCTCTATGCATACACTACCAGAACGATTGTAGATGGAGAACGGGGCGTTCTGGGAGACATGTGTCCGTGGTGTTGCTATGGGGTCGGAAATGACTCAACAGCATAAGACAAGACAAGAACTGAGGCCCAGAAAAGTGAAGGTCACACAGCCGACAAGGGGCAGAACCATGACCTCCTGACTCCCAGTCCCGTGCTCTTTCCAGTCCCATGCTCTATCTACTAGACCACACTGCTTCGTCAGAGCCCAGTGGAGGAAAGGTGAGACTCTGGATCCAGAAGTTGCCCCTTCCTCTTGCTCCATCCTCTGTGGTGAGGCTGGGGATAGAGTAGGGACTGTGTGGAGCATTTTCTCTGTTCCTATGAGAGCCATGGAAAGACTGGGATAAAATGGACAACGTAGCAGGGGAGTGAAGTGTGGAGGGAGGAGGACATAAAACTTGTGTGCAAAACCAGGGCTTCTTCTCTGTTGAGACATGAGCAGGATGGAGATCCAGATTTTTCCAGGATGTTGCTCACCTCTCCTCTTCTCTCAAATCCTGGATTTGTGTTACATGCCTTGCTTTTCTTTGCTACCACTACAATGTGTGTTTACTGGTTCAATATAAGTTTCCCTTAAATTCAGTAGTGGCTAGAGTGTGGGCCTGGGAGTCAGAAGGTCATGGGTTCTAATCCCTGCTCTACCGCTTGTCTGCTGTGTGATCTTGGGCAGGTCACTTTACTTCTCTGTACCTCAATTACCTCATCTGTAAAATGGGGATTGAGACTATGAACCCCACGCGGGACAGGGACTTTGTCCAACCTGATTTGCCTGTATCCATCCCAGCGCTTAGTACAGTGCTTGACATGTAGTAAATGCTTAACAAATACCACAGTTATCATTATCATCTCCTGAGTCGCCCACTGAGAGTTCCTCTAAACTAGAATAGGACGTTCCGTCCAAACAGCCAGGGAGACACGTATTGACCGGCAAACCCAAACCCTCACCCCTTGAGGGAGGGATTAGGGGTATTTTCAGAGTAAGAGAAGGGGGGATAAAAGGAGGCAGAGGACTTTCAGCATGAGTTTGGGTGGGGGAGACTTCAGCACTGTAACATTCTTCAGGAATCATTTCCTTTCTCCTTCCCCCTCAACCTGAAACTTCCCAGTCACCGACCCTTCTGAAAGGGCTCCCAAAACTGTTCCCTCCCACCCCTCTCTCCTAAACCAACTGGACTTTCTTGATCCCGTTCTGAAAATGTGATCCCGTTGAACCTATTAGAATAATCCAATATTTTATTTTCCTGGGAGACAACAAAGGAGAGAGAGAGAGCCCTAGAAATGATTTAAAAAATGAGATGACCGGGAACACCAGTTGAGGCTTACATATGCATGAGTTTAAAATAAAACAACAACACAAAAAAATCAATATCCTGTCACTGTCTGTTAAATACAGTTCAGAAGCTAAGATAGCTTTAGGGTAATGAACAGTTATCCCTAATAAATATGCAGGATTTCTATTGGCTTCTGGGTTCTCTGTGGAATAGTGGGACAGACTAGCATTCTGTGAGCCGAACAATATCAAATGAACTTGGTTTTATGTAAGGTTTGTTTTGAGGATTTGGAAGGTAGCAGGCTGAAGGGGGACCTGTTGAAGAGAGATTGAGTTTTCCTCTTTGTATGGAGGGTTATCATGTACAAAAATCCCTACAGCTTTTCCCAGGCTTCTTGTATATAGTAATAAGTGTGGTATTCGTTAAGTGCTTACTGGGTATATTCATTCATTCATTCAATCATATTTATTGAGCACTTACTGTGTGCAGAGCACTGTACTAAGCTCTTGAGAAATTACAACACTACAAAAAGCAGTGACATTCCCTGCCCACAATGAGTTTGTGAGGTGGGGAGACAGACATCAATACAAATAAATAAAATTACAGATATGGACATAAGTGCTGGGGGGCTGGGAGGGAGGAAGAGAAAATGGAGCAAGTCAGGGTGATGCAGAAGGGAGTGGGAGATGAGGAAAAGTGGAGCTTAGCCTGGGAAGGCCTCTTGGAGGAGATGTGTCTTCAATAAGGCTTTGAAGGGGGAGAGAGTAATTGTCTGTCGGAATTGAGAAGGGAGGGTGTTCCAGGCCAGAGTCAGGATGTGGGCTAGTGGTCAGCAGCGAGACACAATGAGAAGGTTGGCAGTAGAGGAGTGAAGTGTGCAGGCTGGGTTGTTGAAGGAGAGAAGTGAGGTGATGCGGGGGGGGGGGGGGGGCGTATCTACCTCAGCGCTTAGAACAATGTTTGACACGTAGTAAGCCCTTAATAAATACATGAAAAAAAAGAAGACCGCCTCCACTGATGGGGACATTCGTCTATGAGAGCATGTGTAACGGACAAAGCCAATGTGAGATCCACAGTCCTGGACACATACGGCACACAAAAAGACTGTCCCTTTTTGTGTTGTTGCGTTTAATGTTTGTCCCGCCTGGCACTGTTTTATCTCTTTTTTTTCCAAATGGCATTTGTTAAGTGCTTACTGTGTGCCAGGTACTGTACTAAACACCAGGCTAATAATAATAATAATGATAATTGTGGTATTTGTTCAGTGCTTACTATATACCAGGCACTGTTCTAAATGCTGAGGTAGATACTAGCTAATTGGGTTGAACACAGTCTCTGTCCCACATGGGTTCACGGTCTTAATCCTATTTTGCAGATGAGGGAACCAAGGCCTAGAGAAGAGAAGTGACTTGCCCAAGATCACACAGCAGACAAGTGGTGGATCCGGGATTAGAACCCATGACCTTCAGACTCCCAGGCCCCTGCTCTATCCATTATGCCAGGCTCCTTGCCTTCTTGTCTCTCTTTCCATGGGAAACTCTTGATTCAAGGCAAACAGTCCCATCTCAATGGCAGTGTACCAGCCCTTAACCATGTCCTTAACTGACACTAACTCACGGTTTTCAGCTGGGTGGCAGTCATGTCTAGGCTCTGTTTAACCGTGTCCTTAACTGAGGTAAAGCCATAGCAGTTTTCTTTACTGTAGTGTATCTACCTTGGGGAAACTAGGTAGGAAGAGTTTTGAAGTTAGGGTTGTCTTTCAAAAGTACCTCGACCTCAGTTCTCCTGCATACTTTTGTTAGAGTCCTGCTGAATTTGGCTGAAATAAAGATTCCTTCCCAGACACCATCATCCGGGCATCTCAAGAAAAGCCACTTAATTTGGACTAACAAGCCTAATCCAACAAACTTGAGGTTTTTTTTAGAGAAGATTTGAAAATAATTATTAAATTGTTAATTATATATTATATACAATTATAATTATGGTGGTTTTTAATTTCCTCCTATGTGCTTTTCATTTGCACTGGCTGCTTATACTGAGATCTGGAAAAAGTGAACAGCAACCAATCAATTATATTTGAAGGCCTATTTTTTTAATGATATTTGTTAAGCACTTACTATGTACCTGGCACTGTTCTAAGTGCTGGGGTAGATACAAGGTAAATCAGGTTGTCCCCCGTGGGGCTCACAGTCTTAATTCACATTTTACAGATGAGGGAACTGAGGCACAGAGAAGTTAAGTGACTTGGCCAAAGTCACACAGCTGATAAGTGGCTGAGCTGGAATTAGAACCCACAACCTCTGACTCCAAAGCCTGGGCTCTTTCCACTAAGCCACGTTGCTAGATACAGAGTAGTCAGATTGAGACACACTCCATGTCCCACGTAGTACTCACAGTCTTAATCCCCATTTTGCAGATGAAGTAACCAAGTCACCAAGAAGTTAAGTGACTTGCCCAAGGTCACACAACAGACAAGCATCAGAGCTGGGATTAGAACCCAGGTCTTTCCAACTCCTAGGTCCGTGCTGTATCCACTTGGCCACGCTGCTTCTACAGTGTGCAGAGCATTGCACTAAGATTTTGGGAGAGCACAATAGTTAGAAGGATGAATCCATTCTCATAAAGATCTTGTCATTTAGAGGGAGAAAGTCCCAAAACAAGTTACAGATAGGTGGAGGAGAGTCTGGAAAGATGGGTTTGTGGGTGAGTAAGTGCTTTAAAGGTAGAGTATATAAGTCGATGTGTACAGAAGTGCTATTTTTCCACAGGCTTCCATTTATAAGCATTCTCCATATAGATAAGGAAGCACAGATGGGTTTTGAATGATTGTATTGTGTGCTTCCATGGAGCAAGACAATTGAAAACACTGGAGAATGGCTTCCAATTGACCTAAATCCATTTCCCCATGATTCTTTGTTATCATCTGTGCTGGTGATGTCTACAGGAATTTTATGCTGTTTAAGCAAAAGTCGTACCCTAGTATAGAGAAGAAAAGTCAAATGGAAAAGAGAGATTTTCTCTACTTGGAGTTAATTAATCTTAATAACATCTTTATGAGCATTCTGTGCATGTCTTTGCCTTGGTCTACTGGGTCTCCCTAAGAACCAACATGCACAGTAAATTCACCAGTGATAAAAACTGGGAGACTGACTTTTTTTTGCCTCCCTCTCTCGAATGTTAAATGCACATATTGAAGTGAATCTAACTCCTATCTGTGCAGAAATGCCTTCTGGCAGATTGCCAGCTGAGAGTTACTTTTGCTATTGTACATTCTCACTTGCTAACTAATGTTGCCAGCACTGAAATCCCTGTGATGTGACTTTGTGGTGATTTAAAGACAACCCCAAATAGGAGAATAAATAGCATTCCACAAGGATGAATAAAGAACTACCATCTCAGTGAATAAAGAAGAATAAATCAAGGCAGCTACAACAGTGATGCCAAGCCCAGTTAATTAATTTGAAAACCCAAAATTAGGCTAATTTGAGTGAACAGAATAAATGAGCTAAAGAGCCATTGAGCACATCCAAAAATCAATACCAAACAGTAGTAGATATGTAAAATGGGTGTACAATGACCAGTTACCACTGCAGTCTCTCTCACTGAGGGGCCAGATTCAGTTTCCAAAGTCTTTATGATGAAAAATAGATAAGTATTTTTGTTCTGCGTAGCTTAATATACCAGCTTTCCGTCGCATCTCTTAGGTTTTTTTCTGTGACTTTAAGACACTAGTTAAAAAGGAGCGTGACCTAGTAGGAACATGGAACTGGGACTCAAGAAACCTGGATTCTAATCCCAGCCCCACCACTGACATGCTGTGTGACCTTGGGCAAGTCACTTCACTTCTCTGGGCCTCAGTTTCCTCATCGGCAAAATGGGCACAAAATATCCATTCTCTCTCCGGCTGAGAATGAGCCTTGTGTGAGGCAGGGATTATATGATCTAATTGTATCTTCTCCAGTGCTCAGTACAGTGCTTGACACAGTATTTAATACCACTATTATTGTGATAAAAGATATGTCCATCTTTAGAAATATCTGTCCCATCGAACTTTCTTTTCAGAGGTCTAAAGCAGTGGCTTGGCATGTCTCCTAATGTCTTCACTAAATCCTATCAGTCCCACCTTCACAACACCACTAAAATCTGCCCTTTCCTTTCCATCCAAACTGCTACCACATTTAACACAATCACTCATCCTATCCCTCCTTGATTACTGTATCAGCGTCCTTGCTGACCTTCCTGCCTCCTGTCTCTCCCCACTCCAGTGCATACTTCACTCTGCTGCCTGGATCATTTTCCTACAAAAACGTTCAGGACATGTCATATCGCTCCTCAAAAAACTCCAGTCATTGCCCATCCACTTCTGCATCAAACCAAAACTCCTCACATTGGCTTTAAAGCACTCTACACCTTGCCCCCTCTTACCTCTCCTCACTACTCTCCTTTCCCAACCCAGCCTGCACACTCGGTTCTTCTAGTGCTAACCTTCTCACTGTGCATCCATCTTGTTTGTCTCACCTCCAACCCCTGGCCCACATCTTGCCTCTGGCCTGGAACACCCTCCCTCCTCTAATCCGCCAGACAATTTGCTCACCCCCTCTTCAAAACATTATTGAAGGCACATCTCCTTCAAGAGACCTTCCCAGATTAGGCCCCCACTTTCCTCTTCCCCCACTCCCTTCTGCATCGCCCTGACTTTCTCCCTTTTTTCATCTCCCCCTCCCAGCCCCACAGCACTTATTTATGTATTTGCCATTTATTTATTTGTATTGATGTCTGTCTCCCCTCACCCCCTCTAGACTGAAAGCTCATTGTGGGCAGGGCATGTCACTGTTCATTGTCATATTGTACTTTCCCAAGCACTTAGTACAGTACTCTACACACAGTAAGCACTCAATAAATATGATTGAATGATGAATGATCATTTCTATGTTCCCAGAACTCAGATAAACTTTCTGAATGAATATAGTCAGAACAGATCCCCTGGGTCCATGACCCTACTTGGGGAGAAAGAGTTTAAGGAACAGAATTATTTGCCAGTTTTACTAGTTCTTTTTTTTATGGTATTTGTTAAGCACTTACTATATGCCAGGCACTGTACTAAGCGCTGGAGTAGATACAAGCTAGTGAGGTTGGTTACAGTTCATGTCTCACATGGGACTCACATTTTCAATCCCCATTTTACAGATGAGGTAACTGAGGCACAGAGAAGTGAAGTGACTTGCCCAAAGTCACACATCAAGCAAGTGGCAGAGTTTGGATTAGAACCCATGATCTAATCCCAGTCTGGGATGTGTGGTCAGTTTTCATTTTGGAGATTTTTTTTAACACTTCCCCATTCTGATACTTCAAGTTATTTAGTCAGATTTGAGAGACTGGCCTGATCTCATTAGTGGGCATCCCTTTATCTTCCCCTGACCAACTGGTTGCTCTGAAGCAGACGATGGTTTCTTTTTATGTCGAGTTGTTGCTTGTTCTGTTGTGCAATGATTCCAAAGATTGTTAAATTGGATTTCTGACTTGAGCCTCATTATGTATCACCCCACGAGAAACACAGATCCAAGCTGGAAAAAAAAAATCTTTAAGTCCCATTTGTGGTCCCTAATGCAAAAGCATTCTCTAAATGATGTGATGAGGTCACAGAATTGCTCAAATCCAGAGAGTGCAAGTGCTGCATCTCTCAATAATGCCCAAGAGTCAGCCAGAGAGGAGCTGGTGGTCGAAGTCCAAGACAGTAACCACGAAAGAAAAAATGAAAGAAGTCCTGAAAGCTAAATATGATCTAGTATGGGTGATGTTTTTGATTCCCTCAGACATTCAGGGAGACCCATGGAGGAGGAAATGTCTGGTCCTGTCATGAACATAGATAAGGCTGGGTGAAGGGCTTCATACCAAGCTTTCTTCTCCCTCTTTCCCTCTCTGCCTTTTTCTAGGTGGATCCCAACACTCTTGACCCCAGTGAAGGGTAGAGAAGGGTGGACTCTGCTGGTAGGAAAACTGCTGACACTTCCTTCTTTGGGTCACTCTACCTTAACCCTCCCAAAATTAGCATCTTGTTTTTTTGAACGGAGTAGGGGAGGACCATGCCCTAGGATTGGAAAATTGGCCAATAGCTCCCCTTCACCTCTGCCCTTTCCCATCCTCCCCCCCCCACCAAATCCTGCATCCCCCCTTTTGTGAGAAGGGGATGTTGAATCACCTCAGGGGCCAGACCTTCCTCCCCCAGCAAAATGAAAAAAATGGATCAATCAATGGAATTTATTGAGTGCTTACTATGTGCAAAGCACTGAACTAAGCACTTGGGCCACTACAGCAGATTTGGCGGGCATGCTCTTTGTCCCGTAGTGAGCTTACAGTCTAGAGGGGAAGACAGATATTAATATGAATAAATACATCTTTTATAATATATAATTTAAAGATATGTACATAAGTGTTGTGGGATGAGGGTGGGGCAAAGATCAAAGTTCACAGATCCAAGTGTTTAGGTGACACAGAGGGAAGAGGAAGTTGGAGAAAAGAGGGCTTAATCAGGGAAAGCCTCTTGGAGGAGATGTGATCTTAATAAGGCTTTGAAGGTGGGAAGGGTGGTGGTCTGCTTTATATGAAGGGGGAGGGAGTTCTGGGCTGGGGGAGGACATGGGAAAGGGGTCAGTGGCGAGATAGATGAGATCGGGGCACAGTGAGTAAGTTGGTGCTAGAGGAGTGGAGTGTGCAGGCTGGGCTGGAGTAGGAGATCAGTGAGGTGAGGTAGGATAGGGAGGTGAGCTGATTGCTTTAAAGCCAATGGTAAGGGGTTTCTGTTTGATGCTGAGGTGGATGGGCAGCCATTGGAGGTTCTAGAGGAGTGTGGAGACATGGACTCAATGTTTTTTAAGAAAAATGATCCAGGCAGCAGAGCGAAGTAAGTACTGGAGTGGGGAGAGACCGGAGGCAGGGAGGTCAGTAAGGAGGCAGACGCAGTAGTCAAGGCGGGAGAGGATGAGTGCATGGATCGATGTGGTAGCAGTTTGGATGGGGAGTAAAGGGCAGATTTTAGCAATGTCGCGAAGGTAGAACCGACAGGATTTGGTGACGGATTGAATGTGTGGGCTTAATGGGAGAGATGAGTCGAGGACCATGCCAAGATCATGGACTCGTGAGACAGGAAAGAGAGTGGCATTGTCTACAGTGACGGGGAGAACAGGGTTTGGGTGGAGAGATAAGGGAGAGAGAATGCTGTCATTCCTGACAAGAAGCTCCTGAGAAGATCTTCAACAAGGGCTGTAGGGTAGGATTATGTGTTCTAAGCTTCTTTTTATTTATTTTCTGGCAGACGCCCATCCAGACACTCTCTAAGCCAAGTTTTGCTGAGTTTATGAGATTTGGCGAGATTGCATGCCTGTTGTACCAGTGGTTGCTGTCACAGAAAAGGAAGAAAGCCAAGTCAAAGTGCTCTCAGATGGCCTTCCAACCAAGAGCCAGACTGGAATGTCGTATTCTGTAAAATCTCATTCATTCGGCCCTCACCTGCCCTAAATTCATGTTAATTCTGGTCCCTGCAACCTCCTTCTTTCCTCTCTTCCTGCTAAAGGAAGACTCATTCATTCTTTCAATCATATTTATTGAGTGCTTACTGTGCTTGGGAGAATAAAATACAATGATAAACAGACACATTCCCTGCTGAGAAGAGTCTGATCCATACTGTCCTAGCCTCAGTTTAGCCATATTAAGCAGAAGAAACTATGTGGCCTAGTGGAAAATGTCCAGGCCTGGGAGTCAGAGGACCTGAGTTCTAATTCCAGCTCCACCACTTACCTGATGTGTGACCTTAGGCAAGTCACTTCTCTTCTCTGAGCCTCAGTTCCCTCATCTGCAAAATGGGGATTCAATACCTGTTCTGCCTCCTGTGAGCCCCATGTGGTACTTGATGATCTTGTGTCTACCCCAGCACTTAGTACAGTGTTCCAATTAATCAGTCAATCAGTCAGTGGTATTGAGTGCTCACTATGTGTACTAAGCGCTTGGGAGAGTACAATATGACAGGATTAGTGGACACATCATTGCGTTTAATGAGTTTACAGTCTAGAAGGGGAGGAGAGTGCTTGGCAACCAATCATTGGTATTTATCAAGCACTTCCTACATGCAGAGCACCATACTAAGTGCTTGGGAGAGTACTGTGACTCAGACTGTAAGCTCACTGTGGGCAGGGAGTGTGTTTGTTTATTGTTGTATTTGTACTCTCCCAAGTGCTTAGTCCAGGCTCTGCACACAGTAAGCGCTCAATAAATATGATGGAATGAAATGAATGAATTAGCAGATGTTCCCTGCCCATAACAAGCTTACAACCTAGCGGAAGACATGTAGTAAGCACTTAATAAATACAGCAATTATTAAAATAATAATAATAATAATGGCATTTGTTAAGTGCTTACTATGTGTAAAGCACTGTTCCAAGTGCTGGAGGGGGATACAAGGTGATTAGGTTGTCTCACGTGGGGCTCACAGTCTTAATCCCCATTTTACAGATGAGGTAACTGAGGCACAGAGAAGTTAAGTGACTTGCCCAAGGTCACACAGCTGACAATTGGTAGAGCCGGGATTTGAACCCATGACCTCTGGAGACAGCTAGGGGAGAGAATCATCACCTGAATTTCGAGCTGGCTGAAATAGATTTAGAGACAGTCCGTATGGCAGACCGATCCGCACAGCAGGACTTGGAGCCTGAAGATCCTGGTTCTGTGAGAGGATCAGAAAGGTGACATGGTGGGGTTATACTGCTTTATGGGGTGTTGAACTATTCTCCCCCATTCTCCTCCTCCTCACCTGAAAGCCTAAATTGGAGAATCAGATCTGGACGCATTACCTCCTGAATCCTAATTCCAGAGCTTGGTATACTAAGAGTGCTCCTTGCCTAAGGACAATTCTTTCCCAAATCTGGTATGATGCTTGAGGAGAGGGGTGGGTGGGCAATTAATCACTTTGCCTTGGGAGCCCGCATATAGAATGTGGCTGCCGGCTAGCCAATAGTGAAGACCAGGAAGTCAAAGGATGGGGCTTGAACTCAACCATAATGACATTATTAATAATAACAACAATAATAATAGTGATATTTGTTAAACATTTACTATGTGCCAAGCACTCTACTAAGCACTGGGGTAGATAGAAGATAAGCAGGTCGGACACAGTCCCTGTCCCTCATGGGACTTATGGTCTTAGAGGAAAACAGGTATCCCCTATTTTACGGATGAGAAAACTGAGGCCCAGAGAAGTTAAGCAACATGCCCAAGGTCACACAGCAGGTAAGTGGCAGAGTCAGAACTAGAACCCAAGTCCTCTGACTCCCAGGCCGGTGCAGCCATTTTTCCCGATGGGAAGTCTTCCTGAGTTTGATAGCAATGACTCTTGGCAGTTATCCACGGTATCCACAGCAGGCCTGGTGGTTGCAGTGAATCTGTGGTTGGTTAGAATAGAGCAAGTTAGGAGCTGCCATACATGGAAGTATCTGCCTCAAAACCAGCCCCAAGAGGGCCCTTGGACTGGCTATTGCCCATTCCTGCTTTAAGGAGACCGCATACTGTCCTTTATCCATCATAATGTGGGACCAGAATAGCTGGATAGACAAAATTGCGGATAATCTCCAAACCATAATTCTAGCAAATAGTTTCAAACTTCTCTCTGAACAAAGAAGCAGCGTGCGTGATGCTAATTTCTCCTTTTTTTTCATCCCCACCCACACCCCTTGCCCGTGCCACCCAGTGAAATGGCTAGAGTTTAGCAGAAGAGAAAATGGGGGCTCCATCATAGATCATTCATAAAATGGAGAGCCAACAGTAGCCTGGTCAGCAGTATCAACTAATCAATTGCATTTATTGAGTGCTTACTGAGTGTAGAGCACTGTACTAAGTGCTTGGAAGAGTACCTTATAACAGACGTGATAGACACACTCCCTGCTTACAACAAGCTTACAGTCTAGAGGGGGAATTAGCAATTAATATGATTAAATTAATTACAGTCAATTAATATAAATGAATGAATTAAATTACAATAACACTCTAAGATTCCACCATTGCATGGAAGTAGGGGCAGTTCCAGAAAGTGGGTAATGAGAGCCACATGTACTCTCCTCTTTGGGACTACTGTAATAATTATGATTATGGAATTTGTTAAGCATTTACTACATGCTTACAACTGAGCTAGGGAAGTAGCATGGTGTAGTGAATAAAGCACTGGCCTGAGAGTCAGAAGCTCATGGGTTCTAATCCCGACTGCCGCCTGTCTGCTGTGTGACTTTGGGGCAAGTCACTTCAGTACTCTGGGCCTCAGTTCCCTCATCTGTAAAATGGGGATGAAGACTGCGAGCCCCATGTGTGATATGGACTGTGTCCAACCTGATTAGCTTTTCTCTTCCCCAGTGCTTAGTACCGTGCTTGGCACATAGTAAGTGCTTAAAAAATACCAAAACAAACAAACAAACAGGTTGGGCCAGCCAGAAAGGAAAAGTTTCATCCAATGTCCCAAGAGGGATCAAGAAACAGGAATGCTTACTCTCATCCCAGCACCTCTAGACTGTAAGCTCATTGTGGGCAGGGAATGTGTCTGTTCTATGGTTATATTGGACTCTTCTGAGAGCTTAGTACGGTGTTCTGCACACAGTAAGTGCTCAATAAATACAATGGAACTTTTGGAGAGAAACGCAGGTCATTCCCCATCTTCTCCTGCTCCATGCCTCCCCCTCTCACTCCCACCCCGTTGGCACAGTAGAAGCAGCATGGCCTCGTGGATAGAGCTTAGGCCTGGGAGTCGGAAGGACCTGGTTTCTAATCCCAGCTCCGCCCCTTGTCTGCTGTGTGACCTTGGGCAAATCACTTCACTTCTCTGGGCCTCAGTTCCCTCATCTGGAAAATGGGGATTAAGACTGTGAGCCCCATATGGGACAGGGACTGCATCCAACCCAATTTGCTTGTATCCCCCTGGTGCTTAGTAAGTACCTCGGACATAGTAAGTGCTTCACAAATACCATAATTATTATGATGATGATTATTAGATTAGTCTGCCTCAGGGACACAGCCTGATACCCGAATACCACTTGTGAGAGAATCACGACCTCACTGGAAGATAGGTGTGTCGGAATCAGCCTACTCTGAGTTACCGTAAAACCAATAGCTTAGAAGTAAGACTCTGATGTGGTACGTAACCACTCAACCCACCTCATTACCAAACTCCTGAACCATATATCCCCAGGGGAATGAAAGAATCCCAAAGGGGTTTATTTTATAACAGTTACCCGTGATTTCTATTGACACGACTGCATGATGAATTCATTGTTGTCACCTCCCTTAAGTTTATCAACCTGCTCTCTCCCCATAGCGCTGTAATTACATCTCACTCTGACAGGGGTGCATTAGGTATGGATGGTATATGGGGAACCCTTTCAGCTTTCATTAATTCGATAGCAATCCAAAGGCTGCAGATTCAGCTAGGTTCCCTGTGCCGGCTAAATTGGAATTGCAGAACAAGAACATCGATTCGCCTCCACTCAGGTAAAGATTAAAGGAACTGCAATGGTAGATATTATATTTGAAGGTCACTCTGCTGGGGTTAGCCTCGGGGAGAATGAGAGAAAAGGTTCCAAATGAAATATCATTTTTACCTGGAGACTGGATGTGTGGGATCAGTATCGGGTCTCTTGTCTTTCTGGGGGCTGCCTAGTGCCGTTCATTTTGCGATGGCAGACTCTTCCACTTCTATGATTTGAGAAGCAGCATGGCTTAGTGGATACAGCACGGGCCTGGGAGTCAGAAGGACCTGGGTTCTAATTCTGCCTCTGCCACATGTCTGCTGTGTGACTTTGGGCAAGTCACTTCACTTCTCCAGGCCTCAGTTACCTCATATGGAAAATGGGGATTAAGACTGTGAGCCCCATGTGGGACAGGGACTTGTGTCCAACCTGATTAACTTGTATCTACCCTAATGCTTTAGACTGGTGCTTGGCACATAGTATGTGCTTAACAAGTACCATAATTATTAATTACTATTATTGTGTGACCCTGATTCTGACATGCAGACCCCGGGACTGCTGAAACCTGGCTGCAAGAGTAAAAAGAGATTCTTCCCCTTCCTCTTCACCCTTCCTCCTCTCCCTCCTCTGCCTCTTTCTCCTCCTACTCCTTGGACATGAGTTCCATCAATGGCATTTATTGAGTGTTTACTATGTGCCAAGCACTCTACTAAGCGATTGAGAGAGCACAGTACAATACAGCTGGCAGACACGATCCCTGCCCTTGAGGAACTTCCAGTCCAATGAGGAGAGTTGGGAAAATTCACAGATATCTCATTCCACGGTCATCTTGCCTCAACCCCTGAGGGCTGTGGTTGAGGTCTCAGGCTGGGAGCTGCGTAAGCTGTCACTCCAAAGTTCATCTGTGCGCCTCTCTTTCTGCTGCATCTGGGCAATTTTGGAGGTGGCAGACACTTCAGTTTACCGCCTAACACTTGCGTGCACTTGGTCATATTTTTTAAAAATTCCCATTTGATCGACCAAAGCCAAATTTGAGTCCCAGATACTGCTAAGTCTTGTTCTTGGCATTTATTTACAGTCAAAAGGCAGCGTCAGCTTATGCGCTTTCTCAAACATTGGTAGGAAAGGCAATGAAACTTGCAGTCATCTGTAACTTATTTTAGTGTCTATCTCCCACATGTCTACTAACCCTCTTGTGCTCCTCCAAGTGCTTACTGTGGTGCTGCTCTGCACGCAGTGGACTGACAGCTTGTTGAGGGCAGAGATCGCATCTACTAATGCTATCGTGATCTCCCAAGCGCTCAGTACAGTGCTCTGCGCAGAGTAGAGTGTCAGCTCTTTGATGGCAGATATCTTGTCTCTTGACTCTATTGTACTCTCCCATGGATTCAGGACAGTGCTCTGCACAAATCAGTCAATCATATTTATTGAGCACTTACTGTGTACAGAACACTGTAGTGAGCGCTTGGGAGAGTACAGTATGACAGAGTTGATAGACATGTTCCCTGCCCACAACAAGCTCACAGTCTAGAGGGAAAAGTAGGCTGTGAAGTTGTTGAGGCCAGCAATCATGTCTACTAACTCCATTGTATTCTGACTAGTGTTCTGCAAACAGTAGATTATAATAATAATGGCATTTGTTAAGAGCTTACTATGTGCCAAGCACTGTTCTAATATAAGCCCTTTGAAGTCAGGAATTATTTCCGCTAATTTTACTTTACTCTCTCCAGGGCTCAGTTCAGTTCTCTGCACACAGTTATGTGCTCAATAAATACTGGTCACAGCTCCCCTGAATGTGATCTTGCAGTAGTCACAGTCGATTGATTGCCGGGTTTTCAAGAGGAGGAAGCGACAGTATAATAATGATAATGATGGTATTGGTTAAATGCTTACTATGTGCCAAGCACTGTTCTAAGCACTGGGGGAGGTACAAGGTAATCGGGTTGTCCCACTTGGGGCTCATAAGTTTTAATCCCCATTTTACAGTTGAGGTAACTGAGGCGCAAAGAAGTTAAGTAACTTGCCCAAAGTCACACTGTTGATAAGTTGTAGAGCCGGGATTAGAACCCACTACCTCTGACTCCCAAGCCCGAGCTCTTTCCACTAAGCCACGCTGCTTCTCGATGGTGCTTATGGTGCTTATTTATTTCCAACTCTTCTCAAAATCTTCCACCCTCAATCAATACTCAGCACCCCAATTCATGCAAACCTATCATCTATTTCTAGCACTTCTGTGTTTATGCATACGCATTCCCAGCCCTCTTGTGTATATATTTAATCTTATTGTACCTTCATGCATTTATTTAGATTCATCTCGCTGTCAATATTTTCTTCTACTGCATTCCACTCTAATGGGGAGGGAAGGGGGGAAGATAGTAAGCTCCTTGAGGGCAGGGGTGGTGTCTACCAACTCTATCGTATTGAGCTTTCCTGAGCACTTAGTACAGTGCTCTCCACACAGTAAGTACTCAGTAAGTACCACCAATTGATTGACTGGTTCTCTGTTTTGACTTTCCCAAGAACTATGGTCAATTAATCAATCATTGGTATTTACTGAGTGCTTACTGTGTGCAGAGCACCATACTAAGTGCCTGGGAAAGTTGGTGGACACATTCCCTGCCCACCAGGAATTTACCATCTAGAGGGGGAGACTGACATGAATATAAATGAATAAATTACAGATAGGGACATAAATGGTGAGGGGCTGATGGAGGGGTGAGGTCTGTAAGAAGATCAGCATGGCCAGAATGAGAACAGAAGCCAAACTCTTTCCTTCTACTGACAACTCCTCTCAGTGATGCTGAGCTGAAGAATTTGTTATTGCACCAATCTTAGCCCAGCCTAAATGAAAGCACAGAGCTCACACTGCTATCGGGTTCTTTCCAAAGACAGATGGCAATTAGGTTGAGCCCATTTTAGTCATTTCTGCCCCCCCCCCCCCCCCCCGCAACCCCCAGTGTAACATGACATTCCTGGTAATAGAGCCTTTGAGGTCTGGCTTGTGTCTGCTGCTTTTTCCTTGGCGGTGTCTTTAAATAACAGAGTTCTTATTACAATCCTCAGATTTAAAATTAAGTTCTGATCAAGTCTTTGCAGAGGCTCTGATCATCCCCAGCCAAATCAATTGTTTCCCCAGGTGCCCTATTTGTGGCAGTGTTATAGTTCCTAATATCCAGCTCAAATATGTGTTTTCATTTCATCTTTTTCCCTCGTTTTCACATGTGTTGCTGCGTGTCATGCAGTTTCCTCAATAAGGGATCAACGTTGTGTCACCATGTGAAGTAGAAAGTGGAAGTTGTTTTAATTAAACATTACTTTTGTCCTGATGAAAATGGATTTGAGTAACCCTGGGAGTTTTAGATCAACCACTTTGGAAATTTCCCACCAAGCCTTCTTTTTCTTACCCATCATCTAACCTCAACTGGTCTGGGTAGCAAGGACGGGAAAGACTGGAGGGAAATCTTGGAGGCCTTTTATATAAGAACATGGCAAGTTCAGCCAATCAATCCATCAGTCAGATTGATGGAGTGCTTATTGTGTGCACAGCATCGTACTAAGTGCTTGGGAGAGTACAATACTGACAGAATTGGTAGACACATTTCCTGCCCACAGTGAGCTTATAGTCTTGAGGGGGAGACAGGCATTAATATAAATAAATAAATAAATTACGGCTATGTACATCAGTGCCATGGGGCTGAGGGATGGGTGAATAAAGGGTGAGAATCCAAGTGCAAGGGTGATACAGAAAGGGAAGGGAGAAGAGGAAATGAGGGCTTGGTCTGGGAGGGCCTCATGGAGGAGATGTGATTTTAGTTAGGCTTTGAAGATCGGGACAGTGATTGTCGGATATGAAGAGGGAGGGCATTCTAGGCCAGAGGCAGGACGTGAGAGAGAGGTCAATGGCAAGATAGATGAGATAGCGGTACAGTGTGTAGGCTGGCATTAGAAAAGTGCAGTGTGCGGGCTGGGCTGTAGTAGGAGAACAGTGAGGTAAGGTGGGAGGGGGCAAGGTGATTGAATGCTTTTAAAGGTGATGGAAAGGAGTTTCTGTTTGATGTGGAGGTGGACAGGCAACCAGTGGAAGTTCTTGGCCTGAATGTTTTTGTAGAAAAATGATCTGGGCAGCAGAGTGAAGTATGGACTGGAGTGGAGAGAGACAGGAGGCAGGGAGGTCAACCAGGGGACTGATACACTAATCAAGGTGGGATAGGACAAGTGCTTGGATTGACGTGGTAGACGTTTGGATGGAGAGGAATGGCTGGATTTTAGCTATGTTCTGAAGGTTGAACTGACAGGATTTAGTGGCAGATCGAATATGTGTGTTGAATGAGAGAGTTGAGTCGAGCATAAAGCCTAAGTTACGGTCTTGTGAGACAGAGAGGGTGGTGGTGCTATCTACAGTGATGGGAAAGTCGGGGGAGAACAGGGTTTGGATGTCAAGATAAAGAGTTCTATTTTGGACATGTTAAGTTTGAGGTGATGGCAGGACAACCGAGTAGTGATGTCTTGAAGGCAGGAGGAAATACAAGACTGCAGAGAGGGAGAGAGATCAGGGCTGGAGATGTAAATTTGGGAATCATCCGCATAGAGATGGTAGCTGAAGCCATGGGAGTGAATGAGTTCTCCAAGGGAGTGGATGTAGATGGAGAATAGGAGACCCAGAAATGAACCTTGAGGGACACCCACGGTTAGAGGGTGAGAGGCAGAGGAGGAGCCCCTGAAGGAGACTGAGAATGAGCAGGCAAAGAGATAGGAGGAGAACCAAGAGAGAACAGTGCCAGTGAAGCCAAGGTTGGATAATGTTTTCAGGAGAAGGGGATGGTCCACAGTGTCCAAGGCAGCTGAGAGGTCGAGGAGGATAAGGACTGAGTAGAGGCCATTGGCTTTGGCAAGAAGGAGATCATTTGTGATGCCTGGAAGATAGCGACTGAACCCTAATAGGAGAAAGAGGCTCATTCTAGGGGACTGGGTCTCAAGTTTTCTAGAAAAACAGTAGAGTGTTGCACTAAATAGGTGGAGACACAAGAAGCTTAGGAAATCTATGCCCAACGTCACAAAATTCCATTAGGGGTAATTACCAGCTACACTACACCTCCATTGATTTCAAGTTGAACCAAAAATGAGTTAAACTAGCCATTAGGGTGATTAATACTAGTCAGCCAGGTGCTCCCTGAGACCTAGATATATTTGCCAAAATAATCCAGGCCAACTGTTTACCCTGAGGCAAAGGACTAAGGGGGATTTCTTAATTTCGATGTGCGGCTTTTCTTGGGAATCACTCCTCCAGACACGATCAGCGTGAGCCACTTGATAGTGAGTCGTACTATTTCACATCTCCTCTGTAATGCTCCTTTCTCTCTCAGAGCTTAATGGACTTTAGAAACCTCAGGCTAGAACTGGGGTCTCAAGGGAATGAAATGGATGGCACCTGTGCAGGCATGGCATCATTCCCCTCTCCCAGGGGGGCTTAGTGACTCCTCTGGATGAGAATGCTTGGATGTCCGTCCATTCCACCCCCTCCCCGCACAACACACACCATGTGAACATGTGGGCCTTGGTCCAAATCCTTCTATCCATTTGCCTTCTGTTGCAATGAAGACACACACCTTGCCTACACATGATTACTGCATCAGCCTCCTCTCTGATCTCCCATCCTCCTGTCTTTCCCTGCTTCAGTCTATACTTCACTCTGCTGCCTGGATTATCTTTGTACAGAAACGCTCTGGGCATGTTACTCCCTTCCTCAAAAATCTCCAGTGGCTGCCTGTCAACCTACGAATCAAGCAAAAACTCCTCACTCTCGGCTTCAAGGCTCTCCATCACCTCACCCCCTCCTACCTCACCTCCCTTCTCTAATTCTACTGCCCAGCCCGCCCCCTCCGCTCCTCTGATGCTAACCTCCTCACTGTGCCTCTTGCTCGCCTGTCCCGCAGTCGACCCCCGGCCCATGTCCTTCCCCTGGCCTGGAATGCCCTCCCTCCACACATCCGCCAAGCTAGCTCTCTTCCTCCCTTCAAAGCCCTACTGAGAGCTCACCTCCTCCAGGAGGCCTTCCCAGACTGAGCCCCCTTTTTCCTCACCTCCTCTCCATCCCCCCTCCCTACCTCATTCCCCTCCCCACAGCACCTGTATATATGTTTGTACAGATTTATTACTCTATTTGACTTGTATATATTTACAATTCTATTTATTTTGTTAATGATGTGCACAAAGCTATAATTAATAATGATGGTACTTGTTAAGCGCTTACTATGTGCAAAGCACTGTTTTAAGTGCTGGGGGGATACAAGATGATCAGGTTGTCCCACGTGGGGCTCACAGTCTTAATCCCCATTTTCCAGATGAGAGAACTGAGGCCCAGAGAAGTGAAGTGACTTGCCCAAAGTCACACAACTGACAATTGACGGAGCCGGGATTTGAACCCATGACCTCTGACTCCAAAGCCTGGGCTCTTTCCACTGAGCCACGCTGCTTCTCTTAATTCTATTTGTTCTGACAATTTTGACACCTGTCTACATGTTTTGTTTTGTTGTCTGTCTCCCCCTACTAGACTGTGAGCCCGTTGTTGGGTAGGGACTGTCTCTATATGTTGCTGACTTGTACTTCCCAAGCACTAAGTATAGTGCTCTGCACACAGTAAGTGCTCAAAAAATACGATTGAATGAATGAATGAAAAGTGATGTAGCGTGATTTCCTGGATGCTGTATTCCAAAAATTGAGACCTAAGGGGCATTTGGGCTGTGTATGTCAGTGTGTGCTTCAGGGCAGGGAGTGGAAGAGGTTGAGGCAGAGTTGTCAATCGATTAAGTATTTATTGAGCCCTTACCGTACAGTACAAGCACTGTACTGAGCACTTGGGAGAGTACAATACAGTTGGGGGACACGATCCTTGTTCTCAAAGAGCTTATGGTCTAAAGGGGAAGATGAAATTTAAAATAAATGACAGGTAAGGGAAGAAGTTGTCCAGGTTGTTTGTTGAGACAGCCTAAATGGACTAGGTAACTGCTTGTTAGTCCACAGCATGGCTTAGTGGAAAGAGCACAGGCTTGGGAGTCAGAGGTCATGGGTTCTAATCCCATCTCTGCCACTTATTAGCTGTGTGACTTTGGGCAAGTCACTTCACTTCTCTGTGCCTCAGTTCCCTCATCTGTAAAATGGGGATTATGACTGTGAGCCCCACGTGGGACAACCTGATAACCTTGTATCTATCCCAGCACTTAGAACAGTGCTTGGCACATAGTAAGCACTTAAAAAATGCCATCATTATTATCCCTGTGCAGTAGATGATAATAACTGTGGTACTTGTTAAGCAGTTAGTGTATATGAAGCACAGGGGTAGATACAAGATAATCAGGTTGGACACCATCCCTCTACCCACAGGACTCACAGTCTAAGGGGTAGAGAGAACAGGTATTGTCTCTCCATTGTACATATGAGAAGCAGCATGGCTCAGTGGAAAGAGCACGTGCTTTGGAGTCGGAGGTCATGGGTTCAAATCCCGGCTCCGCCAATTGTCAGCTGTGTGACTTTGGGCAAGACACTTCACTTCTCTGTGCCTCAGTTCCCTCATCTGTAAAATGGGGATTAAGACTGTAAGCCCCCTGTGGGGCAACCTGATCACCTTGTAACCTCCCCAGTGCTTAGAACAGTGCTTTGCACATAGTAAGCGCTTAATAAATGCCATCAATATGAGGAAAATGAGGTGCAGAAAAGTTAAGTGACTTGCCCAAGGTCACACAGCAGCACTTATGTATATATCTGTAATTTTATTTATTTGTATTGGTGTCTGTAATGATGTCTGTCTCCCCCGTTCTAGGCTGTGAACTCATGGGTAGGGATTGTCACTATTGTTATATTGTACTTTCCCAAGAGCTTAGTACAGTGCTCTGCACACAGTCAGTGTTTAACAAATTCGATTGAAGTTGTAGGGTCAGGATTAGAACCCATGCCAAATGGACAGAGAAGAAACGTGTGAGTCAAATTCTGTGCAACCCTGGTTCAAAACCTTAGAAAACTTATTGGAATTAAAGGCAGCCTGGTCTAGTGGTAAGAGTGGGGTGCTGGGTGTCAGGAGACCAGGGTTCTTCTAATCTTGGCTCTGCCACCTGGCTGCTATGTGGCCTTGGGCAAGTTGCTTCAGTTATTATATCTGTAATTTCTTATATCTGTAACATTTATTTCTATTAATGTCTGTCTCCCCCTCTAGACTGTAAGCTCGCTGTGGGCAGCAAATATATCTCTTACTTTGTTATATTGTAGTTTCCCAAGTGCTTAGTAGAGTGCTCTGCACACAGTAAGTGCTCAATAAATACGACTGGCTGACCACACTTCTCTGTGCCTCAGTTTTCTCATTTGTAAAATGGGGATGAAATGACCATTCTCCCTCACTCTTTGATTGTGAGCCCCATGTGGGACAGGGACTGTGTCCAATCTGATCATATTAATCTACTCCAGTGCTTGACACACAGTAAATGCTTAATTAAACAAAAATCATTATTCTTTTTATTGCTATGCAGAAGAGAAAGTCCTTCACCGAGTCTTCTCAGCCACCATCCCAAGCATAAATAGGATCTCCCCCATCAGTTTTGGGGTCCTCAGGGGCTAGAAAACCCCAGGGGACCAACACCATTCATTCATTCATTCAATCATATTTATTGAGCGCTTACTGTGTGCAGAGCACTGTACTAAGCGCTTGGTAAGTACAAGTTGGCAAAATATAGAGACGGTCATTCATTCATTTAATTGTATTTATTGAGCGCTTACTGTGTGCAGAGCACTGTACTAAGTGCTTGGGAACTACAAGTTGGCAACATATAGAGACGGTCCTTACCTAACAGCGGGCTCACAGTCTAGAAGGGGGAAACAGACAACAAAACAAAACATATTAACAAAATAAAATAAATAGAATAGTAAATATGTACAAGTAAAATAAATAGAGTAATAAATATGTACCAACATATTAACAGGTGCTGTGGGGAGGGGAAGGAGGTAGGGCAGGGGGGATGGGGAGGGGGAGAGGAAGGAGGGGGCTCAGTCTAGGAAGGCCTCCTGGAGGAGGTGAACTCTCAGTAGGGCTTTGAAGGGAGGAAGAGAGCTGGCTTGGTGGATGTGCAGAGGGAGGGCATTCCAGGCCAGGGGGAGGGCTTGGGCCGGGGGTCGACGGCGGGACAGGTGAGCACGAGGCACAGTGAGGAGGTTAGCAGCAGATGAGCGGAGGGGGCGGGCTGGGCTGAAGAAGGAAAGAATGGAGGTGAGGTAGGAGGGGGTGAGGTGATGGAGAGCCTTGAAGCCGAGAGTGAGGAATTTTTGCCTGATGCGTAGGTTGATTGGTAGCCACTGGAGATTTTTGAGGAGGGGAGTAACATGCCCAGAGTGTTTCTGCACAAAGATGATCTGTGCAGCAGCATGAAGTATAGATTGAAGTGGGGAGAGATAGGAGGATGGGAGATCAGAGAGTAGGCTGATGCAGTAATCCAGTCGGGATAGGATGAGAGATTGAACCAGCAGGGTAATGGTTTGGATGGAGAGGAAAGGGCAGATCTTGGCAATGTTGTGGAGGTGAGACCGGCAGTTTTTGGTGACAGATTGGATGCGAGGGGTGAACGAGAGAGCAGAGTCGAAGATGACATCAAGGTTGCGGGCTTGTGAGATGGGAAGGATGGTAGTGCCATCAACAGTGATGGGAAAGGCAGGGAGAGGGCAGGGTTTGGGAGGGAAGATAAGGAGTTCAGTCTTGGACATATTGAGTTTTAGATGGCGGGCAGACATCCAGATGGAGATGTCTTGAAGGCAGGAGTAGACACGAGCCTGAAGGGAGGGAGAGAGAGCAAGGGCAGAGACGTAGATTTGGGTATCATCAGCGTATTGATGATAGTTGAAGCCATGGGAGCGAATGAGTTCACCAAGGGAGTGAGTATAGATAGGGAACAGAAGGGGACCAAGAACTGACCCTTGAGGAACCCCTACAGTAAGGGGATGGGAGGGGGACTAAGAGCCCACAAAGGAGACTGAGAATGAACGGCCGGAGAGATAAGAGGAGAACCAGGATAGGATGGAGTCTGTGAAGCCAAGGTTGGATAGCGTGTTGAGGAGAAGGGTGTGGTCCACAGTGTCAAAGGCAGATGAGAAGTCGAGGAGGATTAGGATAGAGTAGGAGCTGTTGGATTTGGCAAGCATGAGGCCATTGGTGACCTTTGAGAGGGCAGTTCCGGTGGAATATAGGGGACAGAAGCCAGATTGGAGGGGTCGAGGAGAGAGTTGGCGTTGAGGAATTCGAGGCAGCGGGTGTAGATGACTCGTTCAAGGAGTTTGGAAAGGAATGGAGGAGGGAGATAGGGTGGTCCCTACACAGATACCAGCTGCCCTAGATGCATGGATATGAGCAGTTGTCAGCTCTTTTTTTAAAACAAAAAATGGTGTTTGTTAAGTGCTTACTATGAGGCCAGACACTGTACTAAGCGCTGGGGGCTGGGATCTAATTAGGTTGGACACAGTCCCTGTCTCACGTGGGGCTCACAGTCTTAAACCCCATTTTACAGATGAGGGGACTGAGGCACAAAGTGAAGTGACTTGCCCAAGGTCTCACAGCAGACAAGTGGTGGAGTCAGCGTTAGAACACAGGTCCTTCTGGCCCCTAGGTCTGGGCTCTATCTACTAGGCCACGTTGCTTCTCCAGTTTTTCCTCTAGACCTTAAGCTTCATATGGGCAGGGAACACGACTGCCAACTCTGTTGTTTTGTTGTTTGGTATTCTCCCAAGTGCTTAGTACAGTGCTTTGCACACAGCAATCAATAAATATCGTGGATTGATTGATCGATTGCACATCACCATATAGAAGGTCTTTGTGGCTATTCCAGCCCTCTCTTCTTACAATCTAATTGCAGACACCAGATGGCATATTTTGATGGTAATTAAGAGTGTGAGAGAAGATACAGATAAAAAACAAGTGGTTAACTTAATGAAAATAACAAAACAGATAAAGTTCAGAAAAGAACTGAGGTGGTTGAGAGAATGGTATGACCAGAAAGGTTGGGAGTGTTAATCAGGGCTTAATCTGAGGAAATCAAAACACACAGTGGGCATTATCAATCTGGAGGATTGTTTGAGTGCCTATGGAGTGCGAAGCACTGTGCTATGTGCTTGGGAGAGTACAATAGAGATAGTAGACATGATCCCTGCCCTCAAGGAGCTGACAGCCTACTATGTGCAGAGTTCTGTACTAATCATTCATTCATTCATTCGATCGTATTCATTGAGCGCTTACCATGTGCAGAAAACCGTACTAAGCGCTTGGAAAGTACAATTCGGGAATAGAGACAATCCCTGTCCACACCGGGTTTACAGTTTAGAAGGGGGCTGGACAATCCCTGCTCTTGAGGAGCGGCAATCTAACAGGAGAATAGTGATCTCAGTATGGTTCTGGACAGCAGAGCAGGTAGGCGGTCTGCCTGAGCTGAAGGGGAAAGAGAGAGATGGAAAGTTCTGGACTTGCCCAAGTTGGCACAGTAAGTAGTTCACAGAGTCAAGAGTCGACTTGACATAACCTCATAACCTCACAAGTCTCCCGCCAACATAGTAGAGTAGTAACAGTCTTTCCTTTCAAGATCATGCCAGGTTAAAGAGCTGTACGTGGACGTGAAGGGTTTTAAGGAGCCATCTCTTTGACATGAGATCTGGAGAAAATACTGAAACTGTAAATTCTCACAAGGTACCAAAAAAAAAACCCCAATCCCCCCACCCCAAAATCACCCAATAGACCACAATTAAGAATATCGACTTCCCTTTTCTTCCTTCAGGAAATGAGCTTAACTAATTTCCTGGAATTCTGGGGGGAGGGGATTTACTAGAAAAATGAGCCAATAGAGGCACAAATCATTAGGAATGAAGGATTTCTGGAAGCAAATCCGTAATTTCCAAGTCTCTGCCTAATGTGTGTAGTCATCTTGGAATCAGAGGACCATTGGTACAGCATGTTAGATTGAAAAGCTGTTAGAAGGCAGAAAAAATAGAGCCTCCAATCCATAAATGAAAAGCTGTCAGCTCCATATTCCTTTTCTGTGACTTGGCTCGAGGTAATTCGAGCAAGACTTCTGAGCTTGCAACCAGCACTTAATTGTGCAAAGTACACCGACCAGTTTGGAAGGATACAGTCAGAATTGAAGGAATTCACATCACTTCGGGCCTCAGAGGATAAATACCGATCCTGTAATAAGTCCAGGAAGAGGGAGAGTTCCAGGAGATGATGGAGAGAGTTGCTGCTATTGAAAGAATCGATTGTTTGTAATAGGTGATATCTCCCCCCGCCCATGCTGAACCTCAGTGAAGACACGGAATCCGGCTTGGAAGGGGCAAAGAGCCCAGGTCCCGTGGCAGGGAGCTGAGAAACGATTCTCCCCTGCCCCAACTCTAATTTCCCACACCCGGTTTTCTGTGGTTTCTCTGGGTCTTCGGCTCGGGGGGCTAAATGGAGTCTAGGATGCCCCCCGTGGACAGAGTATTGCTAACTTGGCTCTGCCTTCATGGATCACCACATGATGCATGTAAATGGCCGTCGGAGGCCATCCGTTCCATTAGGGGAATATCACAGAGCCCTAAGCGGTACATTTAATATTTAAAAGCTAATGCAGCGTGGGAAGTAGCTTATCCTGTCTAATTCTGGGCTCCACCACTATTGGTACCCTGCTGCTTTGTATATCAGAATAACCCCGACCAGCAGGCTTGGGAATGGGGTTTTGCATCAACAACTTAACGTTGGCCTGGAGAGGCAATTTTATCCATCTTGCGGGGAAATGCTCCTGAGGGAATGTTTCGCTTGCTGGACTCAGTGCTCTGCTGTCAGAGAGGATTTCACAGGCGGGATTCATTCATTCATTCATTGGTACTTATTGAGAGCTTACTGTGTGCAGAGCACTGTGCTAAGCGCTTGGGGTAGTACAGTGTGAAGACATCTGGCCTGAAACTTGTGTTAAGAGGCAGTGTGCCCCGGGTTAAGGGCAGGGAGCTGGGAAGTGAGATACCCGAGTTCTAGTCCCAGATCGGCCACTGGCCTGCTGTGTGACCTTGAGCATGTCACTTCACCTCTCTGGCCTCAGTTTCCTCATCTGTGGAATGGGAAACAGAGACCTGTTCTCTCTCCCTCTTAGACCGTAAGCCCTGTGTGGGGGATGGGGACTGAGTCAGGATGATACAAAATCATTAGGTCATAGTGCTAAGTATGATTATTGTGGAGGAGATTTTTAGGCGGGGACATCCTCCCTCCATTATATTTACCTCTTTCTCCTATACTTTCCCAATCATCCCCACCTTATTCTCCCACTCCTTATGGTGTTAGGCTGAGAGAACACTACCATTTTCCTGAAGATCCTTCCCTTTAGGTTCAGAAGTCTCCCAACAGGAAGAGTGAGTGAGCACTCTAACAACAAAAACTGCAATAAAAATAATAATAACTGTAGTTTGTGTTAAGCACTTACTTTGTGCTAAATCAATCAGTTAGTCAATCACATTTATTGAGCTCTTACTGTGCGAAGAGTGCTGGACTAAGCACTTGAGAGAGGAAAATACAACAGAGTTAGTAGACACATTCCCTGCCTGCAACGAGCTCACAGTCTAGAGGAGCTCACACTTTTTTATAATTTTGGTTAATACTATAGACATTTAGAAAGCAGCGTGGTGTAGCGGATAGAGCAGGGGCCTGGAAGTCAGAAGGTCATGAGCTGTAATCCCGGCTCTGCCACTTGTCTGCTGTGTGACCTTGGGCAAGTCACTTCACTTCTCTGGGCCTCAGTTGCATCATCTGTAAAATGGGGAATAAGACTGCGAGGCCCATGTGGGACAGGGATGGTGTCCAATCTGATAAACTTGTATCTACTCCAGCACTTAGTACAGTGTCTGGCACATAGGTAGCGCTGAACAAATGCTATTAACAACAAAAAAAGCAACAAACATAAGTGCTGTGGGGAAGTAGTGGTCAGGTGGGGGACTCAGTGCCTGGGAGAGACAGAATTGTCATTAGCAGTGCTACTGATTGAATGTCTACTGCAAACCCAGCACTTGGAGAGTACCCTAGAGATAGCAGTTGGGAGAGCTAATTCCCGGAGAAGTGAGCGATTGGCAGTTGATTGCTAGCTCCTGGGTTGAATAGGGTAATATAGTAGATTAATCAGTCAGTGGTATTTATTGAGCACTTACCATGTGCTGAACACTGTACTATGAGCAACAAGCAGCACGGTCCAGCGGACAGAGCACACATCTGGGAGTTAGGAGACCCGAGTTCTAATTCCATTTATTTGCTGTGTGACCTTGGATTATTCATTTAACCTCTCTGGACTTCAGTTTCCTCATCTAAAGAATGGGAATTAAATACTTGTTCTCCCTCCCCTTATACCGCGAGTCCCATGTGGGACAGGAATTGCTTCTGATCTGACTGTAGTGTTTCTAGAGGAAGCAGCGTGGCATAGTGGATAGAACATGGGCCTGGGAATTAGAAGGTCATGGGTTCTAATCCCGGCTCTGCCACTTGTCTGCTGTGTGACCTTGGGCAAGTCACTTCACTTCTCTGGGGCTCAGTTCCCTCATCTGCAAAAGGAGGATTAAGACTGTGGGCCCCTTGTGGGACATGGACTGTGTCCAACCCAATTTGCTTGTTTCCATCCCAGCACTTAGAATAGGGCCTGGCACATAGTGAACACTTAACAAATAGCCCAATTAATATTATTATTATTACTATTATTGTTACTACCACTATCCCAATGTAGGGTCCTATCATGATATCAGCTCTGCGTGACTCGTGATCATTTCCCGAGTGCATGGTCAGAGCTACTGGCCGACTTGGCCACGGAGCCGGGATTCACATTTGCTCCTGCCAGCTCCCATGGTCATGTGGCTAGCAGAACCTTCCCCTGTCATCCCTCAAGCCATCGAAGACACGTCAATCCCCAGATCCTGGAAGAAATGAATGCATCCTCTTGAACTCCGTCCAGACATTCCGCTGATGAACTGTTCCAGAGCAGTTTTCAACCATTTCATTGTGGCAAATATTAGCCGAGGGTGCAGAGGTCCAAGTGTCTTTTTTTCTTTTTAAAAAATTTTAAAGACACAATTCCTATTTTGGCCACAAACTGTGTGGGGCAAGCATAGCATAATTGCCCAGTTATTTTGAAAGGGGCTTTCCATGGTGGAGATGAGATTTATGATTTTGGAATCCCATTTCACTAGTCTTGTATTCATTCAATCGTATTTATTGTTTACTGTGTGCAGAGCACTGTACTAAGCGCTTGCACTGTACTAAGTGCTTATGTAGATGTCCACATCCCGCCTGACAGCCTTTTCTGTGCTTTTTTTATGGTATTTGTTAAGGGCGAACTATGTGTCAAACACTGTTCTGTGCAATGGTGTAGGTACAAGTTAATTAGGTCAGAGACAGTCCCTGTCCTGCATGGGGGCTCATGATTGAAGGGGAAGGGAAAACAGGTATTTAATCCCTATTTTACAGTTGAAGGAACTGAGGCATAGAGAAGTTAAGTGACTTGCCCAAGGTCACACACCAAGAAAATGGCAGAGCTGGGATTAGAACCCTGGTCTTCTTACTCCCAGGCCCATGCTCTCTCCACTCTGCCATGCTGCTTCTCACTAAGCCATTCTGCTTTTCTGGTCTCCACCTGTGTCCTGTCACCTTGATGCCACCCTCAGGGGCTCAGGATCACCCCCAGACTGTGGTGAAATGTGGGTGGAAGTACACAGCTGCCATTGTCCTCAGTAATAATGATACAAGCGCTTAGTACAGTGCTCTGCACACAGTAAGCGCTCAATAAATACGATTGAATGAATGAATACTAATAACTATGGTATTTGATAAGCGCTTATGGTGTGCCGAGCACTGTTCTAAGCACTGGGGTAGATACAAGGCAATCAGGTTGGACACAGTCCCTGTCCCACATGGGGCTCACAGTCTTAATCCCCATTTTACAGATGAGGGAATTGAGGCACAGAGAAATAAAGTGACTTGCCCAAGGTCACACAGAAGACAAGTGGTCAAGCTGGGATTAGAACCCAGGTCCTTCTGATTACCTTAGTTACCTCAACTGTAAAATGGGGATTGAGAATGTGAGCCCCATGTGGGACAGGGACTGTGTCCAACCCGAGTTGCTTGTACCCACCCCAGCGCTTAGTACAGTGCCTGGCACATTGTAAGTGCTTAACAAATACCACAGTTATCATTATCATAGAGAAACAGCATGGCTCAGTGGAAAGAGCATGGGCTTTGGAGTCAGAGGTTATGGGTTCGAATCCCGACTCCACCACATGTCTGCTGTGTGACCTTGGGCAAGTCACTTAATTACTCTGAGCCTCAGTTACCTCATCTGTAAAATGGGGATTAAGACTGTGAGCCCCACTTGGGACAACTTGATCACCTTGTATCCCCCCCAGCGCTTAGAACAGTGCTGTGCACATAGTAAGCGCTTAACAAATGCCATTATTATTATTATTATCATTATTATTAACTTGCATCACTGCTTTAATTTTGCCAGTGGGTTTGCTCATTTTAACTTCCCAACTCTGAGGTGTGTGAGGGCGGGATTGGAGGGGGTATTATTCCCAGTGTGCATATGAGGAAACAGAGGCTCAGAAAGATTACGGGACTTGCTCAAGTTCATACTACAGGCCATGTGCTTTCATCTAGGCTTCTCTAAATCAGCCCATGGTTTTGTCTCAGGTCGAATGGGGTGGTCAAAAGCGTCTGGCGTGGGCATTGATCCCCAAGCATACCAGACACTTGTTCATTCATTCATTCAATCCTATTTGTTGGGTGCTTACTGTGGGCAAAGCCCTGTACTTAAGTGCTTGGGAGAGTACGGTATAACAACAAATAGCCACATTCCTGCCCACAGTGAGCTAGCAGTCTAGGGGGAAGACAGACATTAATATAAATAGAGAAATAAAATCAATCAATACATGACAGATATCAATCAATCAATCATATTTATTGAGCGCTTACTGTGTGCAGAGCACTGTACTAAGCTCAAGTTCATACTATAGGCCATGTGCTTTCATCTAGGCTTCTCTAAATCAGCCCATGGTTTTGTCTCAGGTCAAATGGGGTGGTCAAAAGCATCTGGCGTGGGCATTGATCCCCAAGGATACCAGACACTCTTTCATTCATTCATTCATTCAATCCTATTTGTTGGGTGCTTACTGTGGGCAAATCCCTGTACTTAAGTGCTTGGGAGAGTACAGTATAACAACAAATAGCCACATTCCTGCCCACAGTGAGCTCGCAGTCTAGGGGGAAGACAGACATTAATATAGAGAAATAAAATCAATCAATACATGACAGATATCAATCAATCAATCGTATTTATTGAGAGCTTACTGTGTGCAGAGCACTGTACTAAGCGCTTAGATATATACATATGTGACTGGAGAAGCATGTTTTTCTCCCTCATTAGATTGGAAGCTCCTCGTGGCAGAGAACATGTCTTCTGTGCCTCTTGTATCTCCTAAGCACTTAGTGCAGTGCGTTATATTTATTGGTTGCTTTATAAATACCATTACTATTACTGCTCAGGCTTGTTGGGATCATAGACAGAAAAATCACTGGGGCCCCTTTGAGATTTAAGAATCAATCAATAGGTCATGTTTAAGAAAAATAATAATCGTGGCATTTGTTGAATGCCTACTATGTGCCAGGCACTGCGGTATTTAATAATAATAATTGTGGTATTTTTTAAGTGCCCACTATGTGCCAGGCACCATACTAAGAGCTGGGATGGATACAAGCAAATCGGGTTGGACACAGCCCATGTCCCACTTGGGGCTCACAGCTTCAATTGCTATTTTACAAATGAGGAAACTGAGGCCTGGAGAAGTGAAGTGACTTGCCCAAGGTCACTCAGCAGATAGGTGGAGGACCCGGGGTTAGAACCCATGGCCTTCTGACTCCCAGGTCTGTGCTTTATTCACTACTCCATATTGCGGTCAAGTCTCCTTCTAGGGGTCCATGGCTGATAGGCTCAACTTTTCCCCCTATTTCGTCAGCTATCGATGTGTTTCGAACCGATGTTTCACCTGGGTCACACTCTGTCCCCTCAGGATTTGTTAGAGTGTGTGGTACTTGAGAAGAGGGAAGATCTGTTTGCGGCATGACTCTTTTCTTACCCAATTAAGGGCATTAAGTCCACAATTAAGATGAATTGCTTCCCTGTTGCTCACACCATGCTAAATACCGTATGAGCTCTCTGCAGGTAATTTCGGTAAATATCCTGGATAATTTGATAGTGCTTCTTCCCCCTCGTTCCCTCACCCACCCACCTGCACCACCCCCAAGCCAAAAGGCCTCAGTTCGATGCCATTTAAAGCAACTTAACCTCACTCGCCATGAACGACTCTGCCCTGGGGTCTTCATCATCATTAATTTCCAGTTTCATGGGTTTTTTATGGTTTCCATATGAAGAACAATCACCCAAGCATGATGTTCAAACTTTTCCCAAAGTGTGTGGCACCAGCCCTGGCTCCGGAGGGCAGGTGTTATCTGAACCCCCTTAATGATTCACAGTTTTCATCAGAAACCACCTCACAGCTCCCTGGAAGGGCAGCCATTTCCGACTCGCTGGTGGTGGTGGTGGTGGTGGTGGTGGGTGGGTGGGTGGGGGTGTGTGTGTGTGTGTGTGTGTGTGTGTGTGTGTGTGTGTGTGTGTGCGTGCGCAAGCACATTTGTGTTGGCAGGGTGGGGAGGTCTTGGGGGAAGGGACCGGGTTTGTGCTTTTCTGAATGTGATGAGGGAACTGAAGCACAGAGAAGTTAAGTAACTTGCCTAGAGTCACACAACAGGAACGTGGAGGAGCTGGGATTAGAACCCAGATTTGTTAATTCATTCATTCAATCATATTTATTTAGCACTTACTGTGGGCAGAGCACTGTACAGAGCACTTGGGAGAGTACACTACAGCAATAAAAAGACACAATCCCTGCTCACAACGAGCTAACTCTCAGGCCTGAGGCCTAATGGTTTTATCTATCAGGGAGTGCTGCTAGATAACACACATGTAACACACTGAAAGGGGTGGGAGGGGCACAACAATTGGACTTCATAATCACTGTCATCAGAGCTCTTCACATCTGCTCAACTATGACAGAAAATAGACAATATCGAAGGAGAGGAATATTTGGGAAAAAGGCCTGAACAGTCCTGGAAAGGCTTTAAGAGGCAGTCTGAGAAAGAGACAAAGTGGTACAGGCACCCAGCAGCTAAGCTTAAATCTAAAACCCACCCAGAGACAGGGACATGGAGACAAACGTTTAAGCACAGTACTTCATTAAAAAAATACTACTTTAATTCAGTCTTTTCACTAATTCAGATAGGATTTCCCCCAACTGTAGTCTGAATTAAGATGGTTTCATTGTATGTGGAAATAGGCAGAAGAGACCTACAGCTGTCAGAATTGTCTGCTTTTCCAAGCTTTGGCCTGCATCTTTCTCTATTTGAGGACAAGGACTTGAAAATAATTCACAGCCTGCTACCATGTCTTGCTCCAGAAGCATTCTTCAGAGAGTAAGAATAATGGTGTTAACTGAACACTTACTCTGTTCCAAGCATTGTGCTTTCTGCTAAAGAAGCTACAGGAAAATCAGATTGGACACAATCTGTCCCACACAGTACTCAGAGTCTGAGGGAAGGAAAGTCGATACCTTCTCCCCATTTTACAGATGAAGAAACGGAGGCCCAAAGAGGTTAAGTGACTCGCCCAAGGCCAGTGGCGGAGCTGGCATTAGAATTCTTTTCTCCTGGCTCCAGCCCCATGTTCTTTCCTCTAAGACACACGGCTAATTCTCACACTCATCCAAACCCAAAAGTAACGGTGGGGGTGAGGTGAATCCTCACTGGGCCATGCTGCAGTGTGGCCTAGCTGATAGAGCCCAGGCCTGGGAGTCAGAAGGATCTGGGTTCTAATCTTGACTCCACCACTTGTCTGCTGTGTGACCTTGGGAAAGTCACTGAGTGTTCTCTTTGGCTCAGTTACCTCCTCTTAAAATGGGGATTAAGACTGTGAGCCCCATGTGGGACAGGGGCTGTATGCAGCCTGATTAGCTTGTATCTATCCCATTGCTCAGTGCAGTGCCTGGCACAAAGTAAGTGCTTAACAAGTACCATAAAGGAAAAAAAAGTCGGCTATACCACACAGAATCTTAGCACGGGGCAGTGAGGTGGAAGTGGCTTTTCATCTCTGCTTACCTTATCTCATGCTTAATGGACAATTGATAGTCCCCGATGACCCTAAGTCAAGGGTTAAGCAAGCAACTTTTCCAAGTTCAAATCCAACTCTTTCCCCCACCTCCCTCGCCCTTTAACTAGAGGACTCCAGAGCAAGAGGCAAGATGTCCTGGGGGACAGACTATCTTTATTGTCAATAACAGTATAGACAACTGATAGAACACACTCAGGCCTGATTTACTAGTAATTTAGGATTTGCATTAGTGTGGTCGGTTTAAAATAACATCCATGAATTAGATGCTCTTCAGTTTTAATGGAAAAATAATGTGCACATTAAATCAGTTTTTATTATTATGTATTGTTTTAATTTGCAGGCACTCCTTTCCTCTGGTGAGCCTGGCTGTATTAGACCTTAAGAGGGTGGGGTCTCCAGGAGGATAACTTAATTCATACCCTTCCTGCCATCGTTCTCGAACACTTCTTTTTGAAAAAAGTAAAGATTTTAGGTTTTATTTGTTCTTTCTTATACCATTCAGATGCTCGTCATTTCTTAAAACATTTCAAATTAGTTTAAAGTTTATAGAAATTAAACTGAGGACGCCATTCTTCTTTAGATGAGGCATGGTGTCCATTTTTTCAGAGGAAATGTATCATTTAAGATGCTGCATTATTTATCAGAAAGACTAATGAAATCATAACTACAGTCACGGTATACTCCCAGTATTAAGGTTATTGCAAATGTTGCCTATAAAACTCCAGTTTAATCACTGAGGGCGGAGGACCTCCTCTCAACCCTAAAGCTTGAGATTTCTGGCTCTTTACAAAGGATCTGGGTCTTACCAGGACACCCTGGATTCAGGTAAGCTCGTTATGGGCAGGGACTGTGTCTGTTTATTGTCGTATTGTACTCTCCCAAGCTCTTACTACAGTGCTCTGCACACAGTAAGTGCTCAATAAATGTGATTGACTGACTGACATAGTCATGATGAGCTTTAAAAAGACATTGCCTGAGTGCCCTTTGAGAATGGAAGAAGCAGTCTACTGATGGATTCTTCTGCCAAGAGGTAGCACCAGTACTTGTCTTATGCTGTCGAGTCGTTTCCGACCCATGGCAACTCCCAGAATGCCCCACCTCCATCTGCAATCCTTCTGGTAGTGTATCCATACTGCACCCTATAGCCACACTATTAAAGCTCACAGGAAATTTTTCTAGGCACAGTGTATCATTGAACACATCTTGAGAATTTGCTTGTTCTTCTTTACATCCCAGACTCTGCTATGAGTGAAGAATTATTCAGTAGCCCATGTACTCAGAAATGACCCAATTTGCTAGTTATATTTACTAATTCGTGTGTAGGGAAGAATTCAAGAAGGATGGACTTGGGCAGTTGGCTGGGATTCTGAAGGCACTGAGGGGCCCAAAGGTATGGAGACCTCACCACTGTCCACTCCCTGACATCACTTCCTGTGAACATTTGATATTCACCCCACTGCCAACCCCACAGCTCTTATGTACATATCTTTAAATTATTTATTATAATTATTTATTCTTATTAATGTCTGTCTGCCCCTCTAGTCTCATGCTTAGGAGAATCAATCAATCAATCAATCGTATTTATTGAGTGCTTACTGTGTGCAGAGCACTGTACTAAGTGCTTGGGAAGTACAAGTTGGCAACATATAGAGATGGTTCCTACCCAACAGTGGGCTCACAGTCTTGAAGGGGGAGACAGGGAACAAAACAAAACATATTAACAAAATAAAATAAATAGAATAGATATGTATAAGTAAAATAAATAAATAAATAAATAGAGTAATAAATACGTACAAACATATATACATATATACAGGTGCTGTGGGGAAGGGAAGGAGGTAAGGTAGGGGGGATGGAGAGGGGGAGGAGGGGGAGAGGAAGGAGGGGGCTCACTCAGTCTGGGAAGGCCTCCTGAAGGAGGTGAGCTCTCAGTAGGGCCTTGAAGGGAGGAAGAGAGCTAGCTTGGCAGATGTGGGGAGGGAGGGCATTCCAGGCCAGGGGGATGACGTGGGCTGGGGGTCGACGGCGGGACAGGCAAGAATGAGGCACGATGAGGAGATTAGCAGCAGAGGTGCGGAGGGTGTGGGCTGGGCTGTAGAAGGAGAGAAGGGAGGTGAGGTAGGAGGGGGCGAGGTGATGGAGAGCCTTGAAGCCGAGGGTGAGGAGTTTCTGCCTGATGCATAGGTTGATTGGTAGCCGCTGGAGATTTTTGAGGAGGGGAGTAACATGCCCAGAGTATTTCTGGACAAAGACAATCCAGGCAGACAAAGACAATCCGGGCAGTAGTGGACAGAGCATGGACTTGGGAGTCAGAGGCCATGGGTTCTAATTCTGGCTCCGCCGTTTGTCTGCTCTGTGACCTTGGGCAAGCCGCCTAACTTCTCTGTGCCTCAGTGACCTCATCTGTAAAATGGAGATTAAGACTGTGAGCCCCACGTGGGACAACCCGATTACCTTGTATCTATCCTAGTGCTTCGAACAGTGCTTGACACATAGTAAGTGCTTAACAAATGTCATAATAATAATTAATAGTCTGTAAATTCATTGTGGGCAGGGAATGTGTCTGCTAATTCTATTGTACTGTACTCTCCCAAGCACTTAGAACAGTGCTTTAGAAGCAGCATGGCCTAGTGGAAAGAGCATGGGCCTAGAAGTCAGAGAATATGAGTTCTAATCCCGGCTCTGCCACATGTCTACTGTGTTAATTTGGGCAGGTCACTTAATTTCTCTGTGCCTCAGTTACCTCATCTCAAAAATGGAGATTCAGAAAGTGAGCCCCATGTGGGACAGGGACCGTGTCCTACCTGATTACCTTGTATCTACCCCAGCGCTTAGAACAATGCTTGGCACATAGTAAGCACTTAACAAATACCACAATTATTATTACTAGTAAGCACTCAATAAATACCATTGATTGACTGATAAAGCTTTCCCCACATGGTTACTGTCAACATCAGGGTTTCTGAGACTACAAGTCCCAAAAGCCCTCCGGGATTACCACAAGCCCTGGGGTATACATCATGCCCACCCCGAGTAATTGCAGGATTGTATCTACTAACTGTGTTTTACTCTCCCAAGAGCTTAGTACAGACTCTGCATGCAATAGGAGCTCAATAAATGATTTGAATAATTGATTGTTGTATTGTCATGGTTTGTCTATGGATAGCCTTGACTAAATTCATTAACAAACTTCACAATCTTCATCATCATCATTGGTATTTATTGAGTGCTTACTATGGGTAGAGCACTGTACTAAGTGCTTGGGAGAATACAACAGTTTGGGGGGGGGGGGGGTTAAATGGTATTTGTAAAGTGCTTACTACATGCCAGGCACTGTTCTAAGCATTGGGGTACATACAAACTAATTAGGTTGAATATAATCCATGTTCCACATGAGGCTCACAATATTAATCCCCTTTTTACATATGAGGTAACTGAGGCACAGAAAAGTGAAGTGATGCCTAAATTCACACAATAGACAAGCAATGGAGCCAGATATATAACCCAGGTCTTTCTGATGCACAGATCAGTGCTCTATGCTGCTTGAGGTTCAAATCTATTTGCTCTGGTGAGAACCTCAGTTCCCAGCTCCCACATTTTTTTTTTCTGTTCCCCTGTAAGTCCAAAGAACAAGGGACGATCTCCTTTCAAACAAGAATTGTAGTGCTTGCAATGCGCAGTCTTTCACTTAATTAGAAAAGCATGTTATTTAAATTAAATTTCCTTGCAAAAACAAGGGTTTAAATGAAGGGGAAAATATTTTGCAAAACTTGAAAAAGCTTTGTGAAACCTAAAACTCAATCTTAAATAAAAAAGTTCTAGAGCTTTTGTGAAATTTAAAATATCAGCAGGTTCTTTTACACCTACTAATTTTCTCTGAATACTGTCTAAGGGTATTTCACTTGTCCGCTTTCAAAACTAAGTTGCAGGTTGAACTGAACCCCATATCCAGGACCCCAGAATGGGTATGGAGAAATTTTGAGAAACCAGACAACTTTTGAAGCCCACTTTGAACAACATGAATCCAGTAATCCAAAAATGACCTTACAATAAAAGCCAAAAGAAGGGCTGGGAAAATCCCTGTTGAGAGAAGACTACATTCTGACCTGGTCTTTGAATTTCCAAAGATTCAGAATTTGAGGTGTTGGTCTTTCTCTGGCTTTTACTAGCTGTAAATAATTTTGTCTGTCTCCCCTATAAGTGGGGGCGGGGGCGGATAATGTGTCTTCTTTTGCACACACCCAATCATGAGTTTGGCGCTTAGCTCTGAGTAGGTACTCCATCAATACTCTTGATGTGATGAGCGCTTAGTACAGTGGTCTGCCCACAGTAAGCTTTCAATAAATACCACTGATTGACTGGCTAGATTAAGAAAGCAGGGCTGGCAAACAGGGCAGGTACACCAGAAGCCTCTCAACCTTGATTTCTATCATTTCTACCACCTCAGAACCCGGAAGGGGATCTCCACAGGGGCAGTGTTTGTTTTCTGCATGCTCATTTCATGCTGTAAACTCTTTTATCTTCCAAATGACATGCACATCACATCCTGTTGTGTGACCCTCAGATGTCAGCCTCCAGCAGTGCTGTTGTCAAGGCAAAGTTGTGTGGAGAGGCTTTGAAGAGAATTTGCTCAGTAAGATTTTACTGTCAGTTTTGATGGGAGGGACAGAATCAAACTTTTGCAGGATAAATAAGTTCCACATGCATTTGTTACAGGGAAAAAATTGTAGCTGGGTAAAAACCTACATCCAATTTTTTTTTAATGGAAACTCCCCCATCCCCCAAACTTCAGTTTTTTAAACAAGGGGGCATCCCCACATCAAACAAAATGGGGGTGAGCACTGGCTTTTGATGGAGGTCAATCAATCAATCAATCAATCATATTTATTGAGCGCTTACTGTGTGCAGAGCACTGTACTAAGTGCTTGGGAAGTACAAGTTGGCAACATATAGAGACAGTCCCTACCCAACAGTGGGCTCACAGTCTAGAAGGGGGAGATACAGAACAAAATCAAACATATTAACAAAATAAAATAAATAGAATAGATACGTACAAGTAAAATAAATAGAGTAATAAATATGTACAAACATATATACATATATACAGGTGCTGTGGGGAAGGGAAGGGGTAAGATGGGGAGATGGAGGGGGGGAGAAGGGGGAGAGGAAGGAGGCGGCTCAGTCTGGGAAGGCCTCCTGGAGGAGATGAGCTCTCAGTAGGGCCTTGAAGGGAGGAAGAGAGCTAGCTTGGCGGATGGGCAGAGGGAGGGCATTCCAAGCCAGGGGGATGACGTTGCCTGGGGGTCGACGGCGGGACAGGCGAGAACGAGGCACGGTGAAGAGATTAGCGGCAGAGGAGCGGAGGGTGCGGGCTGGGCTGTAGAAGGAGAGAAGGGAGGTGAGGTAGGAGGGGGCGAGGTGATGGAGAGCCTTGAAGCCGAGGGTGAGGAGTTTCTGCCTGATGCGCAGATTGATTGGTAGCCACTGGAGATTTTTGAGGAGGGGAGTAACATGCCCAGAGTATTTCTGGACAAAGACAATCCGGGCAGCAGCATGAAGTATGGATTGAAGTGGGAAGAGACATGAGGATGGGAGATCAGGGAGAAGGCTGATGCAGTAGTCCAGACGGGATAGGATGAGAGCTTGAACGAGCAGGGTAGTGGTTTGGATGGAGAGGAAAGGGTGGATCTTGGCAATGTTGCGGAGCTGAGACCGGCAGGTTTTGGTGATGGCTTGGATGTGAGGGGTGAATGAGAGAGCAGAGTCGAGGATGACACCAAGGTTGCGGGCTTGTGAGACGGGAAGGTCACCACTGTTACCTCAGGAATGAGGAACAGCATGGCCTAGTGGAAAGAGCATGGGCCTGGGAGTCAGAAGACCTGGGTTCTAATCCTGTCTCTGCCACTTGCCTGCCACTTAAGTGACTTGTGACCTTGGACAAATAATTTAACTTTTCTGGACCTCAGTTAGCTCATCTATAAAATGGGGGTTAAGAATGAGAGCCCAATGTAGGACATGGACTGTATCCAACCTTATCACCTTGTATCTATCCCAGCACTTAACACAGTGCCTGGCACATGGTAAGGGCTTAACAAATACCAGTGAAAAATAAAAAATAAAGAATGAGGGACTGTCAGCAGTACCTGTAACTACTTTATGCTCACCACTTCTTTAATTAGAAAGGACCAGTGTAAACAGGGCTTTGAGCCTAGCTCCATTACCTTTTGATATTTGCATTTAATAATACAATGTGGCTTAATTTCTAACCATTTTTTCCCCCTCTAGTAAGACTTGGACTCTTGTGACAACTTCTTATCACTCCAAATTCCAGGATAAGCACCCGGGTTTTAGCTACAATGGAGAGTTTTAATGCTGTTTAAAAGAAAGAGATAATCCTTATTCTCTTTCTGAGTTTCAACTGGGCTAGATTTGTTCTGGAGATTACCTCTCTCTCTTCCAGTTCTCTTCTCTCTCAGACAGGGCAATACAGGACTCCCATAAAGGCAAGATAGGATCAGGCTGTTTATTGTAGATTGGAGCTAGAATTACAGATGTTTTGGCTCAACAAAGACATTGTTTTCTGACCTATTTTTTTATTTTAGTTCATGAAGTGCTCTTTAACCTGCAGTCTCACAAAAGGCCAAGCCAACACTCTCTGTTCCTTAGCAGTCGAAGGTCACCCCAAGGAGCCAGGGTAGGGTCACTAAAAAGAGAACAGCACATCATCTGACAGGAAGGCTGGAACTCCTCTTCATTTGGGTCCCCATCTTGTCTTGTAACTCATCCCTGACCCCTTGAATAGGACCTGCACACAGTGGACAATCAGCCTACAGTCTACTGTGTGCAGAGCACTGAACTGAGTGCTTAGAAGAATCCAGTAGAGTTAGTTGACACAATCCTTACCCTCAAGGAGCTTGCAGTCTATTATGTGCAGAGCATTGTCCTGAGTGATTGGGAGGGGACAGTATAGTTGATAAACACAATACCTGCCCACCGGGAGCTTATTTGCTCACCATGGGAAGTGAAGAAGGCAGGCATGAAGTCTAGAGAAATGGCTCAGGACCATGACCAGCCTCAGCAGTTCCCAAAGCAACGGGACCACCTTGCTGTTATCCTAGCTAGGGTAAATGTGTATATGGTTTGGATACAAAGAAGCAGTGTGGCTTAGTGGAAAGAACACGGGCTTCAGAGTCAGAGGTCATGGGTTCTAATCCCGCCTCTGCCACTTGTCTTTTGTGTGACCTTGGACAAGTCACCTAACTTCTCTGGGCCTAAATTCCCTCGTCTGTAAAATGGGGATTAAGACTGTGAGCCCCATGTGGGACAACCTAATTACCTTGTATCTACCCCAGTGCTTAAAACAGTGCTTGGCATATAGTAAGCACTTAACAGATACCATCATTATTATTATTACAGAGCATATTTTCCTGCAGTGTGTACTTTCATTTCATTCAGTTGCACTTATTGAGTACTATGAGCAAAACATTGTACTAAGCACTTGGAAGAGTACCATGTAACTACAGACACATTCCTGCCCACAATGAGCTCACAGTCTAGAGGGGGAGACAGACATTAATATAAATAAATGAATAAATAAACAAATAAATAAATGTACACTGGTTTGGGGTCATGGGTGCCTTCTGGAAGGAACTAAGGTTTTCATTTGGGGCCTTGTAGGAACACTCTGACTTGCTCCTTTTATTCATCCCCCCCTTCCCAGCCCCATGGCATTTATGTCCTTATCTGTCATTTATTTACTTATATTAATGTCTTTCTCCCCCTCTAGACTGTAAGCTCATTGTGGGCAGGGAATGTGTCTGTTTATTGTTATATTGTCCTCTCCCAAGCGCTAGGTACAGTGTTCTGCACACAGGAAATGCTCAATAAATACGATTGACTGACTGACTGCCTGACCATTACAGCAGCAGCTGCTCCGGTTTTCCCAAAGCTTCGTAGAGGAGGTGTGACCGACTGATTAGTGAATTTCACTTTATACTGAAGTATGTTGGCAGAGTCTACCCTGTGTCCCACTTGTTACTGACGCAAGCCCCACTCTCTATGCTGGCTGGATGATTCTCCCCACCCTGGTCCAGCCTTGGGATAATAATAATGGTATTTGTTAAGTGCTTACTATGTGCCAAGCACAGGGCCAGTGGGGTCAGGGGAAGGGCAGGGCTTGTTTGTGTGATGGCCAGATGTGACCAACAGGGTGAGACACCAGGTAAAAAGACATCCAGTGAGCTTGGTGACAAAGTGAAGCTCACCTAGTCATGGACCTCCAGATGCTGGTAAGTCCTTTATGTTTGTTCAGTGAGGATCAGCACAGCGTAGTGGATAGAGCACGGGCCTGGTAGTCAGAAGGTCATGGGTTCTAATCACAGCTCCTCCACTTGCCTGCTGCATGACTGTGGGCAAGTCACTTCATTTCTCTGTCCCTCAGTTACCTCATCAGGAAAATGGGGATTGAGATTGTGAGCCCCACATGGGACAGGGACAGTGTCCAACTTGATTTGTTCTTATCCATCCCAGTGCTTAGCACGGGACCTGGCACATAGTAAGTGCTTAACAAATGCCATCATTATTATTACCCACGTTGGCAAAGTGAAATGTCACTCAGGAATGTAGACCAAACAGCTGTGGGGAATACTATTAAGGATGCATCCAACTCCAACTCTGGAAAACAATGCCCTATCAGAGTCTCTCCCTTCCCCCCCCCAACCCCACCCTCCTTTTTTAAGATATTCACCCTCCTTTTTTAAGGTATTTATTAAGCACTATGTGTTAAACACTGTTCTAAGCACTGGAAGAGACACAGGTTAATTAGGTCAGACACAGTCTCTGTCCCAGATGGGGCTAACAGTCTAGACTGTGAGCTCACTTTGGGCAGGGATTGTCTCTCTTTATTGCTGTATTGTACTTTCCCGAGAGCTTTGTACAATGTTCTGCACACAGTAAGCGCTCAACAAATACTACTGAATGAATGAACAGGGATTGAGACTCTAGGAGAGAGTGTTCTACCCTAAATGTGGTAACCTGGGGCTTAGACCTTGCTATTACTCCAATTTACAGGCTGAATTGCCCTGTCTTTCCAGAAGCTTCTAAATTCCATTTATCCAAATCGATAAGATCATTTGCATTGTTGATGATGCCCATAACTGCTTCTGCAACCCAAGTGACAAAAAGCGAGTCGGGGACTGTAATAGGGTTGGGGAGTTCTATATACCCTGCATAGAGCTGAATTAGTGAATTGTTTCCCAAGGAGGATCACATTAATGGGAAGGGGGCCTGAGGAAAATGGACTGGTATAATCTGTATTGATTTCATGAGTCTATTTGCATGTTGAGCAATGCCCCCTCTTTGCATGGTTCTCCTCTAGCTGGTTACATAGTTTGTGGATTAATAGCAAAGCGACTTAGGCACTTAGAAGAAGAAAGGACATAGAGCTCAAATGGCCACAGTGCTGAACTTAACTATTCATCATTCATGGAGAGAATGAGGAACAACTGATTGGAGAGGAGTGTGAAATGTTGTTCCTCTCAAGCTCACCCATTCACTCACTGTGACTCGTTCTTGTCTCTCTTGCTCTCAGCCCCTTGCTCCCACCCACCCTTCTTTTTTATGGTACTTTTTAAGTGCTGAGGTTAAGATGAGGTTACTGAGGCCCAGAGAATTTAGGCGACTTGCCCAAGGCAGCACAGCAGACAAGTGGCGGAGCCAGGATTAGAACCCAAATCCTCCTGCCTGGAACTCCCTCCCCTTTCACATTTGGCAGGCACTGCTCTCCTCATCTTCAAGGCCCTTCTGAAATCAATCAATCAATCAATCGTATTTACTGAGCGCTTACTGTGTGCAGAGCACTGTACTAAGCGCTTGGGAAGTACAAGTTGGCAACATACAGAGACGGTCCCTACCCAACAGTGGGCTCACAGTCTTGAAGGGGGAGACAGAGAACAAAACAAAACATATTAACAAAATAAAATAAATAGAATAGATATGTACAAGTAAAATAAATAAATAGAGTAATAAATACGTACAAACATATATACATATATACAGGTGCTGTGGGGAAGGGAAGGAGGTAAGGTGGAGGGGATGGAGAGGGGAAGGAGGGGGAGAAGAAGGAGGGGGCTCAGTCTGGGAAGGCCTCCTGGAGGAGGTGAGCTCTCAGTAGGGCCTTGAAGGGAGGAAGAGAGCTAGCTTGGCAGATGTGGGGAGGGAGGGCATTCCAGGCCAGGGGGATGACATGAGCCAGGGGTCGACGGCGGGACAGGCGAGAATGAGGCACGGTGAGGAGATTAGTGGCAGAGGAGCAGAGGGTGCAGGCTGGGCTGTAGAAGGAGAGAAGGGAGGTGAGGTAGGAGGGGGCGAGGTGATGGAGAGCCTTGAAGCCGAGGGTGAGGAGTTTCTGCCTGATGCATAGGTTGATTGGTAGCCACTGGAGATTTTTGATGAGGGGAGTAACATGCCCAGAGTGTTTCTGGACAAAAACAATCTGGGCAGTGGCGTGAAGTATGGATTGAAGTGGGGAGAGACAAGAGGATGGGAGATCAGAGAGGAGGCTGATACAGTAGTCCAGACGGGATAGGATGAGAGCTTGAATGAGCAGGGTAGCGGTTTGGATGGAGAGGAAAGGGCGGATCTTGGCAATGTTGCGGAGCTGAGACCGGCAGGTTTTGGTGGCGGCTTGGATGTGAGGGGTGAACGAGACAGCGGAGTCGAGGATGACACCAAGGTTGCGGGCTTGTGAGATGGGAAGGATGATAGTGCCATCAACAGTGATGGGAAAGTCAGGGAGAGGGCAGGGTTTGGGAGGGAAGACAAGGAGTTCAGTCTTGGACATGTTGAGTTTGAGGTGGCGGGCAGACATCCAGATGGAGATGTCCTGAAGGCAGAAGGAGATGCGAGCCTGGAGGGAGGGGGAGAGAGCAGGGGCAGAGATGTAGATTTGGGTGTCATCAGTGTAGAGATGATAGTTGAAGCCGTGGGAGTGAATGAGGTCACCAAGGGAGTGAGTGATCTCTATCTCCAGAACCCCTTCCTCCAGGTCTTATCCCTTAATTGCCACCTCAGTTCTTCTGCACCAATTTCACAGATATGCACCCATAGTGTTATTGTATCTACTGACCGATATACCCTACTATTTAAGCGATTAGTCATCTACATACCTCTTTTTTTCTTGATGTTTCTACCTGCAGATGGTTTTGTTTCTGTCTCCACTAGATTGTGAGCTCCCCGGGAGCTGGGATAATCAGCATGGCTCAGTGGAAAGAGCATGGGCTTGGGAGTTGGAGGTCATGGGTTTAAATCCTGGCTCCACCAACTGTCAGCTGTGTGACTTTGGGCAAGTCACTTAACTTCTCTGTGCCTCAGTTGCCTCATCTGTAAAATGGGGATTAAGACTCTGAGCCCCACATGGGACAACCTGATTCCCTTGTATCTACCCCATCACTTAGAGCAGTGCTTTGCACATAGTAAGCACTTAACAAATGCCATTATCCCAGACTGAGCCCCCTCTTTCCTCTCCCCCTCCCCATCCCCCCACCCTACCTCCTTCCCCTCCCCACAGCACCTGTATATATGTTTGTACAGATTTATTACTCTATTTATTTTACTTGTACATATTTACTATTCTATTTATTTTGTTAATGATGTGCATCTAGCTTTACTTCTATTTATTCTGATGACTTAACACCTGTCCACATGTTTTTTTTTGTTGTCTGTCTCCCCATTCTAGACTGTGAGCCTGTTGTTGGGTAGGGACCATCTCTATATGTTGCCAACTTGTACTTCCCAAGTGCTTAGTACAGTGCTCTGCACACAGTAAGCGCTCAATAAATACGATTGAATGAATGAATGAATGAATAATGCCTACTAACTCTATTGTATTTTCCCAAGCTCTTATACAGGGTTCTGCATACAGTAAACTACAAGCTCCCTGAGGGCAGGGATTGAGTCCACTAAGTCTATTGGACTCTCCCAAGCGCTCGGTACAGAGCTCTTCACAGACTAGGTACTCAGTCAATACCACTGGTTGATTGATTGGGCTGAGTATGATCCTTGGAAAAGCTCTTGTGTTAACTATTGTATTTCAGTGGGGCCTCATTCTTTTACACGGTCGATCGTCTATCTCACCGCCAACCTCTTGCCCACATCCAGCCTCTGGCCTGGAACATGCTCCCTCTTCATATCCAACAGCCAACTACTCTCCCCACCTTCAAAGCCTTATCGAAGGCACATCTCCTCTGAGAGGTCTTCCCTAAGCCCTCATTTTCTCTTCTCCTCCTTTTGGCATCACCCTTATCTGTACTTATGCCCTTATCTGTAATATATATATATATTTATATTAATATCTGTCTCCCCATCTTGACCTTAGGCTCATTGTGGGCAGGGAATGGGTCTACCAACTCCGTGATATCATACTCTCCAAGCACTAAGTACAGTGCTCTGCTCACATATGGTTGATTGATTCATCTGCTGTATTGCTTCAGGGATGATAGTTTCCTTAACGTGTCCCAAGATCTGGGCCTGGCTGTCCATAGTCACCGATGGTCTGGCCGTCCCTTACTAGATTCAGAAATCCTACATAGATGTTGGCAAGTTGGTGGCTAGTCGTGGCTTGGGTGTTTTTTAGACTAGTTGGCTAACAAACAATTACACCTGAAACATCTGATATTGTAAAATGAAAAAAAGTGCAGGGAAAGCAAGGGCTGGAAAGACACAGCTTCCTGAAGTTTTAAAATGAAGTGGGCATCTGTGTGGATGTTAGTGTTCATTCATTCATTCATTCAATCTTATTTATTGAGCACTTACTGTGTGCAGAGCACTGTACTAAGTGCTTGGGAAGTAGTGTTTGCATGACTGTGCAGCAACATCTGGTCGTGTGTTTGGGAGGTTTCCGTGTGTCAGCATGTGTCAGCATGTCTCCCCCCTCAAGACTGTAAGCTCACTGTGGTCAGGGAACGTGTCTACCAACTATGTTGTGTTCTACTCCCCCAAGCATTTAATACAGTGCTCTGCACACAGTAAGCTCTCAATAAATACCATTGATTGATTAAAAAAGGCAACTTTGTTAGAACAGTACCCATGGGAGCCTACTATACTACACTTCACTACACTTCTGGAGTGTCCCAGATGCCCCCTCAGTTCTCCATTCCATAATCCAGGTCTTCCCTCTGGGAAATGGACCAGCTCAGAAGCAGCAACGGGAAGCAGAAGCAGCATAGGCTAGTGGAAAAACCACATAACTGGGAGTCAGAGGACCTGGGTTCTAATCCCAGCTCTTTCACTTGTGTCTGCTGTGTAGCTTTGGGTAAGTCACTTCACTTCTCCGGGGCTCAGTTCCCTCATCTGTATAATGGGGATTAAGACTGTGAGCCCTGTGTAGGACAGAGACTATGTCTGGCCCAATTATCTTGTATCTACCCCAGTGTTAAACATAGTAAGTGTTTTATTGTTATATTGTAATCAATCAATCAATCGTATTTATTGAGTGCTTAGTGTGTACAGAGCACTGTACTAAGCGCTTGGGAAGTACAAGTTGGCAACATATAGAGACGGTCCCTACCCAACAGTGGGCTCACAGTTGTACTCTCCCAAGCGCTTAGTACAGTGTTCTGCACACAGTAAGTGCTCAATTGAGCCCACTATTGGGTAGGGACTGTCTCTATGTGTTGCCAACTTGTACTTCCCAAGCGCTTAGTACAGTACTCTGCACACAGTAAGCGCTCAATAAATACAATTGAACGAATGAATGAATGAATATGGTCAAATGAGTGACTGAAAAGCATTTAATACCGTTAAAAAAAAAAAGATTCCAGGGAAGATTTCAGTTTCGTCCACCCCCACAAAAACCCCATAGGGGAATTTAGCTTTTTGCCTCCAATTGACCTGCACCCTAAGGATGGGATATTGTCCTGTCCTGTCTTACCCTGTCGAGTTGTCTCCAACCCAACGCAACGCCATGGACACATCTCTCAGAACGCCTACCTCCATCTGCAATCATTCTGGTAGTGTATCCATAGATTTCTTGGGAAAAAATATGGAAGCAGTTTGCCATCACCTCCTTCCACACAGTAAACTAAAGGCCCCTCCCTAGACTCTCACCCATGCCACTGCTGCCCAGCACAGGTAAATTTTTTGACTTGTAGCAGATTGCCTTCCACTCGCTAGCCACTGCCCAAGCTAAGAATGGAATGGATATGCTTCTGCCTGACTCTCCCTCCCGTAGTCGAGACTGGTAGAGTACTGGAAACTCTCCAGGTGTGACCCTGAGTGGGGAAGGATGAGACATAGCAAAGCTTAAATGCACTAGGACTCACTGGGGTTCTGCCCTGGGACCTTCACGCAGAGAGCCCTGATGGGTTCATGGTTGGAGGGGTCATGTTGGATTGAAACCCGAGAAGCTTCTCCTCCTCATACACTCCTTCCCACCCACCGAAGCATCCCAGCTGAACAGTTTTACTTGGCGATGGGAGACCTACTGGTTTATCTGGGCTCTGGCACCTCTCCTGGTACAATTTAAGCACGGGGACATCGTTTCTTTGCGATCTAACCATTTCTTGTCTGGTTGCCTTCATGGTGCACTGCCCCACTCAGCCTGGAAGGGGTGATGTGAGGCTCATCTTACTGCATTGGGAAATGAAGGGCTTATGCCATTTGCTTTTCACTTCAGAGGTTTGGGTTTGATCCCAGAACAGCTCAATTGTGGTCCTCGAGGGTACCACGTAAATAGGTTGTAAAATACCATGTTGACCGGGTTTTACCACCCCATGAGAGCCCCTGGTCTGAGCTCAGTTGGTCTATGCAGAAACAGATCACTGCCCAGAGGACCCGCAGCCCACCGGGATATTCCATGGATGGGTGCCTGTGAGTTTTGATTGGCTCAGAAGGATAATCCCTGTGAATTCTGTTTGGCCTGGGAGGATTGGTCTCTGAGGATTCTGCTTTGCTAGTGAGGATTTCGGGAAGATCCTAAATTCATCCACCCTGCAACCTCAAAGCGTTTGGCGACTTCTCAGAGAGCCCTTGGGTATTGATTAAGTGCTTACTATGTGAAGCAGCATGGTTTAATGGAAAGAGTACAGTCCTGGGAGTCTGAAGACTTGGGTTCTAATCCCAGCTCTGCCACTAGCCTGCTATGTGGCCTCAGGCAAGTCACTTAATTTTTCTATGCCTCAGTTTCCTCAACTGTAAAAAGGGGATTCAGTGCCCGTTCGCCCTCCTACTTAGACTCGGAGTCCCAAATGGGACAGGGACTGTGTCCAACCTGCTCATCTTGTATCTATCCAAGCACTGAGTAGAATGCTTGGTCCATAGTAAGTTCTTAACAAATACCATTGTTAGAAATAGTAGTATTAATATTAAGTTCCAAGCATGGGGGTAGATAACAATAATCCGATCAGGCCCAGTCTCAGGTTCACAGTCTAAGAGGGAGGGAGAGCAAGTATTTTATCCCCATTTTCCAGATGAGGAGACTGAGGTCCAGCAGGCCAGTGGCACCTTTGGGACTAGAACCCAAAACTCCTGATTGCCAGTCTCCTGTTCTTTCCGCTAGGCCCCACTGCCTCCCTGAAGCCCTGCCATGCATACTCGTGACTATTCTTCATTTGCTACAGTGCCAGGCACAGGCTGTTGTCAGAAGAACATGCCCAAATTCTGGAGTCGCATTCCAGCCAAAACACATAGTGAAAGCTTACGTTCTCATGGAACTGAGTGTGTTTCCATCCCCTGTGAACTAAAATACCACTTGCATTTCCTGCTGTTCCCTGGAGTGTGTGAAGGTGTTCTCTGGGGGTTTGCAACACAAAACTGCAGAGGGGCAGATATGTGAATTTATTCTCTGGACAGTCTGAGGCACCCGGGGGGCCTCCCACAGCTGACCCTCCAAATCAGTGTCACCCTGTAAGTCAAGTGGCTGGAAAGCGGTGGCCACCTGTGCTCACAAAAGTCATTAGATTAAGGCAGAGCTGTTGTTCTGCTGAAGCTGAAAAAAAAACCACTTGGAAAAATACACACACGGTGAGGATCGTAATGGAAGATATGAAAGTGCATTTCCTCAAGAGTGAAAAGGAACAGTTCATTGTTTGTCTTGACTTAGGCTGTTGAGTCATTTCCGACCTACAGTGACTCCATTGACACATCTCTCCCACAACGCCCCCACCTCCATCTGCAGTCGTTCTAGTAGTGTATCCATAAGCATTTTCTTGGTAAAAATGTGCAAGTGGTTTACCATTGCCTTCTTCAGCACAGTAAACTTGAGTCTCCCACATTTGACTCTCTCCCATGCCGCTGCTGCCCAGCGCAGGTGAGTTTTGACTTGTAGCAGATTGCCTTCCACTCACTAGACACTGCCCAGCATAGGAATGGAAATGGTATGCCTCTGCTTGACTCTCCCTCCCGTAGTTGAGACTGGTAGAGTACTGGAAACTCTCCAGGTGCCATCCTGAGAGGGATTCCATGGTTTGGTGGGTTGTAAACACCACCAGTAGGTCAGGGCAATAAACAAATCAGGTTGGACACAGACCCTGTCCCACATAAGGCTCACAATCTTAAAATCCCCATTTTACAGATGAAGTAACTGAGGCACAGAGAAGTTAAGTGACTCGCCTCAGGTCAGCCTGTTGTTGGGTAGGGACCGTCTCTATATGTTGCCAACTTGTACTTCCCAAGCGCTTAGTACAGTGATCTGTACACAGTTAGCACTCAATAAATACGATTGAATGAATGAATGAAAGTGGTGGAGCTGGCATTAGAACCCAGGTCCTTCTGAATCCGAGGTCTGGGCTCTATCCACTAAGCCACACTGCTTCTCCAGCTCTTAACATCCTAGCCCATTGTATCCCTGAGCCTGTCAGGTCTTTCATTTTAGTGATTTATTTTTTTTTACTGTAAGTCACTTTTACTGTGAAGGCTTTGACATTTTTAACCAGAATCGAACCATCAAAAGTATTTAGTGAGCACCTATTGAGCACAAAACAGCACTATATTCAGCGCTTGGGAGAGAACCTGACAGCAGAAGCGAGACACATGCTCCCTGCCCTAGAGGAGCTTACAATCTAAAGGAGGAAATGAGCAGAATGAAAGTTTGCAAAGAGTACAAGCCTTAGAGGATGGGCCAGACTGTGCATCAAAATAGAAACGGAATATATTTCGCATGCTAGCTTGCATATTTGATTGGGTCACAGATGCTTTTGATTCACACACCAATTGCTCCATAGGCGAAATCCTCCATGTCTGCCTGCAGCCCATTAAGGGATTTGTCCTATTTCCTGCAGGCACTGGGGCTGTTTCGCTGCCGGTTCCTTGCTTAAGCCTTCCTGCTCATCCTGCAACTCCCTCCCACTTCAAATCTGACATACCTCATCACTCTCCTTTTTCAGAGCTCTCATCTCCTCTGTGAAGCCATCTCTGATTAATTTCTACTCTCCCAGGTTATAGCTCCTAGCTGCCTCATCAGCAATCCTGCACCACTACTATGTGCTGAGCACTACAAATAAACGCTTGGGAGAGTACAGTAGAATTAGTAGTCATGGCCCTGCCTTCAAGGAGCTTAGCGTCCACTGCATGCAGATCACTGTACTAAATGCCTGGGAGAGTACAATAGAGTTAGAAGACACGACGCCTGCCCTCAAAGATCTTACTACTAATAATAACTGTGGTATTTGTTAAGCACTTACTATGTTCCAGGCACTGTCCTAAGTGCTGGGGTGGATACAGGTAAATGGGGTTGGACACAGTCCCTGTCCCTCGTGAGGCTCACAGTCTCAATTCCTTTTGACAGATGAGGTAACTGAGGAACAGAGAAATTAAGTGACTTGCCCAAGATTACACAACTGACAAGTGGCAGGACTGGGATTAGCCCAGGTCCTTCTGTCTCTCAGGTCATGTTTTTCTCCTCCCCTTCTCTTCTTTTCCTTCCTGGCCATGCTTCCCTTCTTCAAATATCTCCTCAGTGCTCAAGGACCCCTTTTCCCTCCCGCTCCTCTGCTGTATTGCCCCTCCCTAATCTATTTTTTTGTCTGTCTCCCCCCATATGCTAAAAACTCCCTGTGGATGGGGATCGTGTCTATCAACTCCGCTGTATTTTACTTTCCCAAATTCTTCACACACAGTAAATGCTCAATAAATACTATTGGTTGATTGATTGATAGATAAATTCACCCCTCACATCCAATCCGTCACCAAATCCTGCCAGTCTCACCTCCGCAATATCGCCAAGATCCGCCCTTTCCTCTCCATCCAAACCGCTACCCTACTCACTCGATTTCTCATCCTATCCTGACTGGATTACTGCATCAGCCTCTTCTCCGATCTCGCATCCTCCTGTCTCTCCCCACTTCAATCCATACTTCATGCCACTGCCCGGATCGTCTTTGTGCAGAAACGCTCTGGGCATGCTACTCCCCTCCTCAAAAATCTCCAGTGGCTACCAATCAACCTACGCATCAGGCAAAAACTCCTCACCCTCGGCTTCAAGGCTCTCCATCACCTCGCCCCCTCCTACCTCACCTCCCTTCTCTCCTTCTACAGCCCAGCCTGCACCCTCTGCTCCCCTGCTGCTAACCTCCTCACTGTGCCTCGTTCTCGCCTGTCCCACTGTCGACCCCTGGCCCACATCCTCCCCCTGGCCTGGAATGCCCTCCCTCCGCACATCCACCAAGCTAGCTCTCTTCCTCCTTTCAAAGCCCTACTGAGAGCTCACCTCCTCCAGGAGGTCTTCCCAGACTGAGACCCCTCCTTCCTCTCCCCCTACTCCCCCTCCCTATCTCCCCACCTTACCTCCTTCCCCTCCCGACAGCACCTGTATATATGTATATATGTTTGTACATAGTTATTACTCTATTTTACTTGTACATATTTATTCTATTTATTTTATTTGGTTTATATGTTTTGTTTTGTTGTCTGTCTCCCCCTTCTAGACTGTGAGCCCGCTGTTGGGTAGGGACCATCTCTAGATGTTGCAAACTTGTACTTCCCAAGTGCTTAGTACAGTGCTCTGCACACAGTAAGCGCTCAATAAATACGATTGAATGAATGAATGAATAGGAATTTGGCTGACAGGTGACTGGGATGCTTCCCTCTATCCCGAAAGAGCCCAAGGTGATGATTAGTTGAAGAAACAACCCTTAGTCAGTTTTCCCCTAGGACTGTTCAGGGCTTTTTGCTACTGTTTTAGCTGAACCTGATTGCCCAGGCATACAGACTTTCATTGGGCCTCCGCAGAGCTAAGAGAGGAAGGGGAGGAGAAGCAGGGTGGCCCAGTGGATAGCACAGGCCTGGAAGTCAGAAGGACCTGGGTTCTCATCCCGGCTCTGTCACTTGTCTGCTGTGTGACCTTGGGCAAGTCACTTCACTTCTCTGGGCCTCAGTTACCTCATCTGGAAAATGGGGACTAAGACTGAGCCCCATTTGTGGGACAGGGACTGCGTCCAACCCTATTAGCTTGTATCTACCCCAGTGCTTAGTACAGTGCCCGGCACATAGAAAATGCTTACCAAATCCTGTAAAAACAAACAGAGGATTAGAGTGTCCATCTGATTTTCATCTGATCTGTCCCCAGTCTAGTAAGGATACAACACCAAATCCAGTGGCTACAGCACGGGCCTGGGAGTCTGAAGGACCTGGGTTCTCGTCCCTGCTCCGCCACGCATCTGCTATGTGACCTTGGGTAAGTCACTTCACTTTTCTGGGCCTCAGTTACTTCATCTGGAAAATGGGGATTAAGAGCGTGAGCCTCATGTGGGACAGGGACTGCATCCAACCTGGTTAGGTTAGAACAGTGCTTGACACATAGTAAGCGCTTAATGAGTACCATTATTATTATGTCTGGTATTTTTATTTTAAGGTCTCAGCCTCCCCTCCGCTGAATCCCACGGCTCAGATGCAGGCCTCTGGAGCAAGTGGGAAGCAGGATCAAAGGTCCCTCCCCCAGGGGAGCTGTTCTAGGTGTGACATCATGGGCGATTCAGTGTCTGGTATTCTCGAGGGTTAGGGTGTCAGTCTCGAAGTCTGGAGTTCACGGCCCCAAAAAGGTGTTCTTCCTCCTGTGCCCTCTTGCCAAATCTCACTTGCACCACTTGCTCTCCTCCGCCTCCCCCGACCCTCCATCTCATTTTTAAAATGCTTCGGGTGTGCCTGTTGCCAAAGAGCACTCTCTACATAATAAAACACCACACTCAAAGTCTAAATGGACTGTTCCCTGGCCCCGTTGCCCCTATAGAAAAGCTTGACTAAGGGAAAAGGCCCCATGGCAGGTGCCTTCAAGGGCAAGACACTTTGGGGGAAAACAGTTCTAGAGACCAAAAAGCAATGCCAGAGGGGAGAGCAGAGCACCACCAAATCATAATCATCATCATCATAATAATTATGGAATTTGTTAAGCGCTTATTGTGTGCCAAGCACTGTTCTAAGCACTGGGGTAGACACAAGGTAATCAGGTTGTCCCATGTGTGTGTGGGGGGGGTGTCACAGTCTTAATCCCCATTTTACAGATGAGGTAACTGAGGCACAGAGAAGTTAAGTGGCTTGCACGAGGTCACCAAGCAGAGAAGTGGCGGAGCTGGAATTAGAACCCATGTCCTCTGTCTCCCAAGCCCGTGCTCTTTCCACTAAGCCACACTGCTTCCCCAAATCATAGTTTCCATTGGGAGCCCCACAAGGAACAGGGACAGTGTTTAATTCTCCACTGTGTATTATCTCCCAGGGCTTAGTACAGCGTTCTGCATCAGCCTCCTTGCTGACCTTCCTGCCTCCTGTCTCTCCCCACTCCAGTTCAGACTTCACTCTGCAGCCCATATCATTTTTCTCCCAATATGGTCAGTTTATGTCTTCCCACTCCTCGAGAACCTCCAGTGGTTGGCCTATTCACCTCCGCATCAAACAGAAACTCCTTACCATTGGCTTTAAAGCACTCAATCAGCTCGTCCCCACCTATCATTATTATTATTATAACTATTATTATTAATCTTACTTATTGAGCACTTATTGTATGCAAAGCACTGTACTAAGCGCTTGGGAAAGTACAATATAACATCAGACACATTCCCTGACCACAACGAGCTTACAGTCTAGAGAAGGAGACAGACATTAATAGAAATAAACAAATAAATAGATAAATAAATAAGTTACAGAGATATACAGATATCACAGATATATACAGGTATATATACACCTATCTTACCTCACTGAGTTCCTCCAACAACAGCAACAACAACAACAATAACATCAAAACCTCAGCCTGCATACTTCATTCCTCTAACACCAACCTACTCACTGTACCTCCATTTAGTCTAGCTCACCTCTGACCCCTCGCCCACAACCACCCTCTGGCCTGGAACTCTCTCTCCCTCCATATATGACAGACCATTTCTCTCCCCACCTTCAACGCCTTATTAAAATCATACCTCCTTCAGGAGGCCTTCCCCAATTAAGCCATATTTTCCCCTACTCCTTCTCCCTTCTGAGTCACCTATACACTTGGATCTGTACCCTTTCAGCATTTGCTACTCAGCCCACCCTCAGCCCCACAACACTTATATACATATCTATAATTTATTCATTTATTTTCAGGTCTGTCTCCCCCTCTAAGCTGTGAGCTCCTTGTGGGCAGAGAACGTGTCTATGAACTCTATAGTACCGTACTCTCTGAAGCACTTAATACAGTGATCTGCACACACTAAGTGCTCAATAAATAAGAATACCATTGTTCAATCGATTGATTGATAAATACTACACCTACTTCTACTCCAGCCCTTGTGTACTGGAGGTTAGCTGTTCGACAAAAAAACCAAGCCCCTCTCAGCAGCTAAATTAGCCACGTGAATGGTGGTGAAAGAAGAGGAGGACAGGGGACTATCTCCAACCTGGTCTACACTTTCAAGGCCCAGTAGGTGCCATATCCTTCTGTGGCCACCATTTTGTCCAGGTGATGGTTTCCCCTCACTTCCAGAGGAACTCTAAGTTCTAAACTGGTATTGGAGCAGAATGGTCAGTACAGTCTGACAAAATGGCAGCAGCAAACTGGGTCTTCTTGCTCACAGTTCTGGTCGCCTGAGGGGATTGGTTGGTTAAACCCAGTGTTCAAGCTTTGTTGTGTGAATTTCGATAGGATACTGTGAGCCTGTTGTTGGTTAGGGACCGTCTTTATATGTTGCCAACTTGTACTTCCCAGGTGCTTACTACAGTGCTCTGCACACAGTAAGCGCCCAATAAATACGATTGAATGAATGAATGAATGAATATAGAGAACTATAAATTCACATCACCAGCTGAAGACGCAGAGGGATGATGCCTCAAATTTAACATGTCCAGAAGAGAACTCCTCATCTCCCCACCCAAACCCTGTCATCCCTCTGTCTTTCCCATCACTGTAGATAACACCACTCTCCTCTCTACCTCACAAGCCTGTACACTTGGTGTCATCCTTGACTCATCTCTTTCATTCAGTCTACGTATTCAATCTGTCAGCTAATCTTGTCAGTTCTACCTTCACAACATTGCTAAAATCCACCCTTTCTTCTCTATCCAAACTGCTACCATGCTGAACCAATCACTTATCCTATCCTGCCTTGATTACTGTATCTGTCTCCTTGCTGACCTCCCTGCCTCCTGTCTCTCTCCACTCCAGTCCTTCCTTCACTCTGCTGCCCAGGTCATTTTTCTAAAAAAACATTCAGTCCATTTCTCCCCACTCCTTAAGAACCTCCAATGGTTCCCCCTCCACCTCTGCATCGAACACGAATCCCTTATCATTGGGCTCTAAAGCACTCAATTGGCTCTCCCCCTCCTATCTTTCCTCAGTGATTTCCTACTCCAACCCAGCCCACACACTTCGCTCCTCTATGTCAACTTACTCACTGTGCTTCCATCTTGTCTACCTTCAGAGCTGACCCCTCACCCACATCCTCCCTGTGGCCTGGAACTCCCTCCCCACTCGTGTATGACAGACCACCCCTCTCTCCATCTTCAAAGCTTTACTAAAATCACATCTCCTCCAAGAGGCCTTCCCCGACTAAACCTTCATTTCCCCTACTCTCTCCTTTCTACATCACACTTGATAGTCACCTCACCTTCAGCCCCACAGCATTTATGTAAATATCCATAATTTATTTTAATGTCTGTTTCCCCCTCTAGACTGTAAGGTCCTTGTGCCAGGGAAGGTCTGGTATTGTAATCTCCCAAGAGTTTAGTACAATGCTCTGCACACAGTAAGTGCTCAATAAAAGCCATCGATTGATTGAATACAGAACTTAAGTGACCCTTAATGGTTGCTTCTGGAAGAGACCCAAGGATATAGTGAAGTTAAAATGAAGTAATTGATGTCAAACAACCAATGGTCCTTATTGAGTGTCTGTGGGGTATTAAGCACTTGGGAGAATTCAACAGAGCAAGGTTCACGTTTCCTGCCCTCAAGGAGATTACAATTCAATGAGAAAGATAGACACAAAATTCTTTAGAAAGGAAAGAACTACAGAAGAAAAGAGCAATTCAACTTTGATGTAGTATGAGGCATGAACGATTACCCACCTCCAGATTAAGACAGATGGGTCAAGTTCTCCAGAATAGCCAGATGCTTAGTTAGGAGTAGTATTAGCTATTGGGCAGTTTCCAAGTTTCTAAGACCAATCTGGGCAGCAGAGTGAAGTATGGACTGGAGTGGGGAGAGACAGGAGACAGGGAAATCAGCAAGGAGGAAGATACAGTAATCAAGGTGGGATAGGATAAATGCTTGCTAAATGCTATAATCTGGCCTATAGTAACCCTAAAAGCAGTATAGTGGCATCCAAAAAGGAAGCATTCACACCACCGACAAAAAATTATCATGGGAAGCAGCGTGGCTCAGTGGAAAGAGCACGGGCTTTGGAGTCAGAGTTCATGGGTTCAAATCCTGGCTCTGCCAATTGTCAGCTGTGTGACTTTGGGCAAGTCACTTAACTTCTCTGTGCCTCAGTTACCTCATCTGTAAAATGAGGATTAAGACTGTGAGCCCCCCATGGGACAACCTGATCACCTTGTAACCTCCCCAGCACTTAGAACAGTGCTTTGCACATAGTAAATGTTTAATAAATACCATCATTATTATTATTATAGGAAGATGAAGCAGCGAACCAGAGAAGCAGCTGGCCTAGTGGATAGAGCTTGGGGCTGGGAGTCAGAAGAACCTGGAGTCTAACCCCAGCTCTGCCACTTGTTTGCTGTGTGACCTTAGTCAAGTCACTTCACTTCTCTGGGCCTCAGCTACCTCATCTGTAAAATGGGGATTAAGACTGTGAGCCCCACATGGGACAATCTGATTACCTTGTATCAACCCCAGCACTTAGAATAGTGCCTTGCACATAGTAAGTGCTTAACAACTACCATCATCATTATTATTAATTATTAATTATGGCATTTTTAAGTGCTTACCATATGCCAGGCACTGTACTAAGACTGTGAGCCCCATGTGAGACATGGACTGTGTCCAACCTGATTATCTTGAATCTACCCCAGAGATTGGAACAGTGCCTGCACATAATAAGCACTTAAATACCATAAAAAAGGAAGTCCAATAAGCGATCAGCTGACAAAGATGACAGTGTTGCAGAGAGTAGCCAGTGGTGAAATGGCATCAGCTCCTGGCCATGAATAGAATCGGAAAGAATTCAGCTTATGATGAATTTTCCAAAATACCGAATTATTAAAAAGAATCAGTGCAAAACTCAAGCGAATTTTCCATTTGACAAAAAGAATAGAAAACAGTGCTGCTTAGCCACTATGTATTTCATTTTTCACCCTTTTTATCCAATGATTACCCATTATATGTGTGCATATGTGTGTGTGTGTGTGTATACGTACATATGTATATATATATATATATAGATAGATAGATAGATAGATATTATATAAAGCACTCAGAGACCACGTCCAATCCTATTTGCTTGTATCCACCCCAGAACTCTGTACAGTGTCTGGTACACAGTAGGTGCTTAACAAATACCACAGTTATTATCTGTGCTTCACAGAGCGCTCTACATAGAGTAAGCACTCAATAAATACCATTGATTGAATGATTGATCTTGATGGTATTTTTCAGTTTATTGTTGTATGGTACTCTCCCAAGCGCTTAGTACAGTGCTCTGCACTCAGTAACTGCTCAATAAATACGACTGAATGAATGAATGAATGAATGAATGAATGAATGAACAAGACTCCTGCCCCCTTCCCCTCTTCAAAATTGGCACCTGTGCAGAACAGCTGAGAGTTGGACTCAGGCAAAATGTGGAGCAGAGAAGTCCACCCTCCTCCCCGGAGATGAAATACCGGCAGTTCATAAAATACCGTTTTTTTTTGTCTTATGTCGCCGAGCTGTCTCCAACCCATAGCGATGCCATGGACACATATCTTCCAGAACGCCCCACCTCCATCTGCAATCCTTCTGGTAGTTTGTATCCAGAAAGTTTTCTTGGTAAAAATCCAGAAGTGGTTTACCATTGTCTCCTTCCATGCAGTAAACTTTAGTCTCCACCCTTGACTCTCTCCCATGCTGCTGCTCAGCATGGATGAGTTTTGACTTGTAGCAGATTGTCCCCCACTTGCTAGCCACTGTCCTAGCTAGGAATGGAAGGGTAGGCCTCTGCTTGACTCTCCTTTCCGTAGTTGAGACTGGTAGAGAACTGGAAACTCTCCAGGTGTGACTCTGAGAGGGATCAAGAGGTTTTTACCACACCTCAGATGGAGTTCACTGTTCCCAAGGACTTCAATGAATATATTTGCCTGGGCTAGTTATCATCATCATCATCATCATCGTAATGGTATTTGTTAAACACTTACTATGTGCCAAGCCCTGCACTAAGCTCTTTGAAAGTACAATTCAGCAATAAAAAGAGACGATCCCTGCCCACACGGGGTTTACAGTCTATCAGGGGGGAGACAGACATCAAAACAAGTAAACAGGCATCAATATAAATAAATAGAATTAAAGATCTATACACATCAAAACAAGTAAATTGGCATCAATATAAATAGAATTATAGATATATACATATATACTGTGAGCCCACTGTTGGGTAGGGACTGTATATGTTGCCAACTTGTACTTCCCAAGCGCTTAGTACAGTGCTCTGCACACAGTAAGCGCTCAATAAATATGATTGATTAATATACATCAGTGCTTTGGGACGGGAAGGGGAGAAGAGCAAAGGGAGCAAGTCGAGGTGACATGGAAGGGAGGGGGAGCTGAGGAAAAGGGGAGCTTAGTCTGGGAAGGCCTGTTGGAGGAGGTGCACCTTAAGTAGGGCTTTGAAAGGGGGAAGAATGATTGTTTGGCGGATTTGAGGAGGAAGGGCATTCCAAGCCAGAGGTAGGATGTGGGCCAGGGGTCGACAGCGGGACAGGTGAGATGGAGGCACAGTGAGAAAGTTAGAACCAGAGGAGCGGAGTGTGCAGGCTGGGATGTAGAAGGAGAGAAGGGAGGTGAGGTAGGAGGGGGCAAGGTGATGGAGAGCTTTGAAGGCAGTAGTGAGGAGTTTTTGTTTGATATGGATGTTGATAGACAACCACTGGAGATTTTTGAGGAGGGGGTTGACATGCCCTTAATGTTTCTATAGAAAGATAATCTGGGCAGCAGAGTGAAGCATGGACTGAAGTGGGGAGAGGCGGGAGGTTGGGAGGGTCAGAGAAGAGGCTGATGTAATAATCCAGTCGAGATAGGATGAGTGATTGTACTAACGTGGTAATCACGTCTCACACATAGACAATCAAGTCTCACACAGTCTCTGTAACACAGGGTACTCATAGCCTAAGTAGGAGGGGGGAACGGGTATTGATCGAGCCCCTGCTGTATGCAGAAAAACAAATCAGGTGCTCAAGAGCATATAATAGAAGAAAAGTGCTCTGCGCACAGGAAGTGCTCAATAAATATGATTGGTTAAAAGACTTGGTGCCTGCCCTCAAGGAACTTACAATCTAATATGGGAGATAGACAGGTAAGGATTGTATCCCTACAAAAGGAACAAAAGGGAAAAATCCCGATACAATTGGGAACAACAAGAGGAAACCAAATCGATAAGTGAATAAGCAGAATCAATGACACATTAAAGACCTAAGTGCTAAGAAGATTACCTCACCAGAGGGGTAGGGAATCAGTCCCGTAAAGTCTTCTGTGTTTGAGGAGGTGTTTCCTTGAGGAGGGTTTTGAAGGTGAGGAGGAAGATGGTTTGGGAAATTTGAGAGGCAAATTGAGGGTGAGACACAACTAGGAGATACTCAAAGTTTTATGTCATTTAATTTTCCAGTTACAATACTTCATTTTATGACCATGTTAAGCATTATTGAGAAGCTAGGTAGGGGGAAGGGAGGGGAAGAAAATTAGAGCTATTAAGAAGCAGCATGGCCTAATGGAAAAAGTGCAGGCCTGGGAATCAGAATCAATCAATCAATCAATCGTATTTATTGAGCGCTTACTGTGTGCAGAACACTGTACTAAGCACTTGGGAAGTACAAGTTGGCAACATATAGAGACAGTCCCTACCCAACAGTGGGCTCACAGTCTAGAAGGGGGAGACAGAGAACAAAACCAAACATACTAACAAAACAAAATAAATAGAATAGATATGTACAAGTAAAATAAATAAATAAATAAATAGAGTAACAAATATGTACAAACATATATGTACATATATACAGGTGCTGTGGGGAAGGGAAGGAGGTAAGATGGGGGGGATGGAGAGGGGGACGAGGGGGAGAGGAAGGAAGGAGCTCAGTCTGGGAAGGTTCTAATCCCAGCCCCGCCACTTGGTTGCTGTGTGACATTTGGCAAGTCACTTCACTTCTCTGTGCCTCAGTTTTCTCATCTAAAACATGGGGATTCAATATCTGTTCTCCTTCTTACTTAGACTGTGCATCCATATGGGACCGGGGCTGTGACTGACCTGATTAGCTTGTATCTACCCCATGCTTAGTACAGAGCTTAGCACAATTTTTATTATTACCTGTTGGCTGGGAAAGCATCAGTGTCAAGGGGTGTCCCCTACCTATTTCCTTGCATCCCAGCACCCAAATTAATTCCTTGTAGCTTAGCTTGCAATGCTAAACTGTTACCATTGATTGGGCAGTTGCTACTACTGCTAAATCCTCCATTTTATTGGCACATTTTCATATTGGTTTAAAAATAGCACTTTTTAGGGTGGAGGGCAGGGAGTTCCCTTAAAGACAAAGCTTCACCAATACTTATTATGGTACTTGTTAAATGCTTATTATGTGTCAAGCACTGTTCTAAGCACTGGGGTAGATACAGTGAAGCAGCATGGCTTAGTGGAAAGAGCCCAGGTTAGGGAGTCAGAGGTCATGGGCTTTAATCCTGGCTCCACCACTTGTCAGCTGTGTGACTTTGGGCAAGTCACTTGACTTCTCTGTGCCTCAGTTATCTCATCTGTAAAATGAGGATTAAGACTGGGAGCCCCATGTGGGACAACCTGATTACCTTGTATCTACACAAGTGCTTAGAACAGTGCTTGGCATATAGTAAGCGCTTAACAAATACCATCTTTTTTCTTTTTTTACAAAGTGTATCAGGTCGGTCACAGTCCCTGTACCACATGGGTCTCGCAGTCCAAGTAGGAGGGAGAACATATATTGAATCCCCATATTACAGTTAAGGAAACTGAAGTCTAGAGAAGTTATGTGACCTGCCCATGGTCACACAACGAGCAATTGTCAGAGCTGGAATTAGAACCCAGGTCCTCTTACTCGAGGCCTTGTGCTCAAGAGGCCTGCCCAGACTAAGCCCCACTTTTCCTCCTCTCCCACTCCCTTCTGCATTGCTCTGACTTGCTCCCTTTGCTCTTCCCCCCTCCCAGCCCCAAAGCACTTAGGTACATATCTGTCATTTTATTTATTTGCATTGATGTCTGCCTCCCCCACTCTAGCCTGTGAGCTCCTTGTGAGCAGGGAATGTCACTGTTTATTGTTGTATTGTAGTTTCCCAAGCACTTAGTACAGTGCTCTGCACACAGGAAGCGCTCAATAAATACAATTGAATGAATGAATGAATTCAGTGAATGAATGAATGAATGAATTCAATGCTGCTTCTCTATTTGAAATGAATATTTGAAATTAAAACTTGGTAATGCTTGAACTATAGCACTTTTCTTCTGAGGAATTTAAAAACCCTTCAGAGGCACAGTCTCACAAATCCTTGTGAAGTGGCTGTGAGGTAGGTGGCAGATATGATCAGCCCTATTGTGTAGGCAGAGAAATTGGGACAAAGAAGGTGTGACATCCCAGGGCAAGCCAGGGAGCCATTAGCAGAATTGAAAACAGGCCCCTGGTCTCCCTACCTCCCAAACCATTGTTCTATTCTTTCAAAGCCGAAGTGGGAGAATCAGCAGGGCTTAGCGATAGAGCCCAGGCCTGGGAGTCAAAAGGTCATGGGTTCTAATCATGGATCTGCCCCTCGCCTATTGTGTGACCTTGGGCAAGTCACTTCTCTTCTCTGGGCCTCAGTTACTGCATCTGTAAAATGGGGATTGAGATTGTGAGCCCTAGGTGGGACAGGGATTGTGTCCAACCCAATTTGCTCGGATCCATCACAGCATTTAATACGGTGCCTCATACATAGTAAGTGCTTAACAAATGCCATCATTATAATTATTATTATCATTACTGTATAACACATAGAGAGAGGTTGTGGTTTTGGCAATTAGAGGTCAGGCATGTTTTGTCTTCCCATCATGCTTTTCTCCTTCAGAGTACCATAATTCCCCTGAAGGATCAGCGGGGCCAAATGTAATGTGTCCCCCTTTTTTTTTTAATGGTCTATGTTAAGCGCTTTAATGATATGAGTCAAGCACTGTTCTGAGCGTTGGGGTAGATTCAAGTTAATCAGGCCCGATACAGTTGCTGTTCCACATGAGGCTCTTTGTCTAAGTAGGAGGGAGAAAGGGTATTGAATCTCTATTTTGCAGTTGAGGAAACTGAGGCATAGAGAGGTTAAGTGACTCACCCAAGGTCACACACCAGGCAAGTGGCAGAGCTGGTATTAGAAACCAGGTCCTCTGGCTTCCAGGCCCGTCTTCTAACACTACTGTCTCCTAACTATATTGACCTCTGCCAAGCACTTAATATAGTGATCTTTGTGCAGTAGGCATTCAATAAATACTATTGATTGATTTTCTGGGTTAGATGGACAAATTAAGTTTAAATGAAAAAGAATCACTTAGAAAACCAGTAAAATGTTCTCTGCGTCTTTCTGTGCTCAAAAGGATCTCCTTGAATAAAAGCAAGATAACCAGGATTTTCTTGTGGCGTCAGCTACCGGACCTTTGTTTACTGGTATTTTTATCATATTTTGCTTTTCCTCTCAAGCACTTGGGATGCTCACCTGAGAGGCTATGGCTATTGCCACTTAGCAGATCTTGGATCCTCTTAACCAAGCAAATGCAAACCAAATTTGCAAGCCAAGGAAATTTTGCTTGAGCAATACTGGCAGAAGATGTCCAACAGCTCTTAAGCTGTCTACAAGACCAATGAAATGTTTGACAGGGTGATTGCACCTTGGCAAAATTGTCTGGTCCACAGACAAAACAAACTGGACTTTCATGTGATGCAGACATTGATTGATCTTTGTAAACCTAATATCCCTGACCTTCGTCATCCTCTCCTTCTAAATAGGTTCAAAGAGAAGGGGCTTTCTATATCAAGGAAGTTCTACAATTCAGCTTCTGGCTATCAGTTTCGGGAAGGTGCAAGAAAAAAATTCTAAGATTGGGCTACTCTAGAGGATGCTGGAGTATTTGGACATTGGAGTGTTATTGTTATATTGTACTCTCCCAAGCACTTAGTACAATGCTCTGCACACAGTAAGTGCTAAATAAATATGAATGAATATTTACGACCCTGGGACCTGGATTCCTGATAATTTCCTTGTGCACTGCACGGGTGAAGTTCAGCCCTAACTGTATAATATTGAGGAAGCTCTTGGAAGGCAGGGATCTTGTCTACCAACTCTGTTGTTTTGTCCTTGCCCAAGTGCTTAGTTCAGTGCTCGACACACACTAAGTGCTCAATAAAGAGCATTGATTGAAATAGATCAATATACACTTGAGTGCTGAATTGGGCTGATCAGATGATCCGATAAGGAAGGTGGGGAAAATTGGGGAAATTCTTCTTGAAGGAAGTGGTTTTTTAGTAGGGCTTTGAAGGTGGGGTTGTAAAAGATTCAAAGAGGGAGGGAATTTCACACAGAGGGCAGGGCAGGCACAATTTATCAGAGGTGAGAGAGTCAAGAGTGAGTGGGACATTTGCCTGAGAAGTAGCATGTCCTAGTGGCTAGAGCCCAGGCCTGGGAGTCAAAGGACCTGGCTGCTAATCCCAACTCTTCCACTTGTCTGCTGTGTCAACTTGGGCACTTCACTTCTCTGGGCCTCAGTTACCTCACCTGTAAAAATGGGGATTGAGACTGAGAGTCCCCTGTGAGACATGAACCATGTCCAACCTGATTAGCTGGTATCTACTAATCAGGTAGATAGTAGATCTATCTACTGGGGGGATCTACTCCAGTGCTTAGTACAGTGCCTGACACATAGTAAGTGCCTAACAAATACCACAATTATATGTACTGCTATTCTTTTCAGAGGGGAGAGACCTGAACACAAAGAGGCCCTTAAATACATAATTCAGTTTGTGCCAGAGGAAGTCATGAGGAAAATCCTTGGGAGCAAAGATAGGGTTCTGAGAATTCTTCTCTGACAAAGGTCTGTTTGCACAAAGCAAGGCAACTCAATTAATATGAGGAGAGTCTGCGGGGAGGAAGAGGTATCTGAGAGAGTGATTGAAGCTTCAAAGCAGGCAACAGGGCAAGCTTTGGTATCCAGGGGCATTTGATGGTTTAAACATAACTGTTGTCAAACACCATCACTGGCATTATAACCAGCATCATCGTCTCTCATCATCATCAGCAAAACATAATAGCAATAGACTAGGTAAGTTCATGAATTTCAGAAACAGGGTAATTGTCTTAGAGCAAAGGCTTTGGGAAGAAGGATCATGACATGTCACCAATACAGAAAGGACTGTAGCTCATAAATTGGCCACACCCTCAAGCACTAAAAAAAAATCTCAGTGTCATCTTTGACCTCAAATTATAGTCATACATTAGCCAAATGGGCAGAGTACTTACAACAATATGGGCAGGGAATATGTCTATTGTTCTACTATACTCTCCCAAGTGCTTAGTTCAGTGTTCTGCACACAGTAAGCACTCGATGAATATGATTGAATGAATGAATGAATAAATGAAATCATAGAGGAGCTCTAGGTAGTTGCCCACGTGGTTATTTTAATCATTGGAGGGCTTTATTGTGGCATTTATTGAGCACTTACTATATGCTAAGCTCTGGGGTAGATATAAATGTATCAGCTTGACCACAGTACCTGTACCACACGGGGATCAAAGTTTATCTTATTCCCATTTTACGGATGAAGAAACTGAGGTCCAGAGAGAGGTTAAGTGACCGGCTCAAGGTCTCACAGCAGGCCGGCGGCCTTGCTGGGACTAGAGCCCCAGCCTCCTAACTCCCAGCCCTCAGCTCTTTTCCATAGGCCATGATGTTGGGCAGGGATTGTCACTCGCGCTTAGCACAGCATTCTGCACACAGTAAGCACTTTCATTCATTCATTCATTCAGTTGTATTTATTGAGCACTTACTGTGTGCAGAGCACTGTACTAAGCTCTTGGGAAGTAAAAGTTGGCAACATATAGAGACAGTCCCTACCCAACAGCGGGCTCATAGTCTAGAAGGGGGAGACAGACAACAAAACAAGACATATTAACAAAATAAAATAAATAGAATAAATATGTACAAATAAAATAGAGTAGTAAATACGTACAAACATATATACATATATACAGGTGCTGTGGGGAGGGGGAGGGGAAGGAGGTAAGGCGAGGGGGATGGGGAGAGGAAGGAGGGGGAGAGGAAGGAGGGGGCTCAGTCTGGGGAGGCGTCCTGGAGGTGGTGAGCTCTCAGTAGGGCTTTGAAGGGAGGAAGAGAGCTAGCTTGGGGTATGTGCAGAGGGAGGGCATTCCAGGCCAGGGGGATGGCGTGGGCCAGGGGTCGATGGCGGGACAGGTGAGAATGAGGCACAGTGAGGAGATTAGCGGCAGAGGAGTGGAGGGTGCGGGCTGGCTGTAGAAGAGAGAAGGGAGGTGAGGTAGGAGGGGGTGAGGTGATGGAGAGCCTTGAATCAATCAATCAATCAATCATATTTATTGAGCGCTTACTGTGTGCAGAGCACTGTACTAAGCGCTTGGGAAGTACAAGTTGGCAACATATAGAGACAGTCCCTACCCAACAGTGGGCTCACAGTCTAAAAGGGGGAGACAGAGAACAAAACCAAACATACTAACAAAATTAAATAGAATAGATATGTACAAGTAAAATAAATAAATAAATAAATAGAGTAATAAATATGTACAAACATATATACATATATACAGCACTGAGCACTGTTCTATTATCAAATACCGTCCAGTCGTTTCCAACTTATAGTGACTCTGTGGATATACTTTCTCCAGAACGTCCCTTTCTCTGCCATAATCTGCAACCTTTCTAACGGTTCTTCCGTTCATTCATTCAATCGTATTTATTGAGCGCTTACTGTGTGCAGAGCACTGTACTAAGCGCTTGGGAAGCCCAAGTCGGCAACATCATCATCATCAATCGTATTGATTGAGCGCTTACTATGTGCAGAGCACTGTACTAAGCGCTTGGGAAGTACAAATTGGCAACATATAGAGACAGTCCCTACCCAACAGTGGGCTCACAGTCTAAAAGGGGGAGACAGAGAACAAAACCAAACATACTAACAAAATAAAATAAATAGGATAGATATGTACAAGTAAAATAAATAAATAAATAAATAGAGTAATAAATGTGTACAACCATATATACATATATACAGGTGCTGTGGGGAAGGGAAGGAGGTAAGACGGGGGGGATGGAGAGGGGGAAGGGGGGGAGGAAGGAAGGGGCTCAGTCTGGGAAGGCCTCCTGGAGGAGGTGAGCCCTCAGTAGGGCCTTGAAGGGAGGAAGAGAGCTAGCTTGGCGGATGGGCAGAGGGAGGGCATTCCAGGCCCGGGGGATGACGTGGGCTGGGGGTCGATGGCGGGACAGGCGAGAACGAGGTACGGTGAGGAGATTAGCGGCGGAGGAGCGGAGGGTGCGGGCTGGGCAGTAGAAGGAGAGAAGGGAGGTGAGGTAGGAGGGGGCGAGGTGATGGAGAGCCTTGAAGCCCAGGGTGAGGAGTTTCTGCCTGATGCGCAGATTGATTGGTAGTCATTGGAGGTTTTTGAGGAGGGGAGTAATATGCCCAGAGCGTTTCTGGAAAAAGATAATCCGGGCAGCAGCATGAAGTATGGATTGAAGTGGAGAGAGACACGAGGATGGGAGATGAGAGAGAAGGCTGGTGCAGTAGTCCAGACGGGATAGGATGAGAGCTTGAATGAGCAGGGTAGCAGTTTGGATGGAGAGGAAAGGGCGGATCTTGGCAATCTTGAAGCCTAGAGTGAGGAGTTTTTGCCTGATGTGTAGGTTGATTGGTAGCCACTGGAGATTTTTGAGGAGGGGAGTAACATTCCCAGAGCGTTTCTGCACAAAGACGATCCGGGCAGCAGCGTGAAGTATGGACTGAAGTGGGGAGAGACAGGAGGATGGGAGATCGGAGAGGAGGCTGATGTTGTAATCCAGTCGGGATAGGATGAGAGATTGAACAAGCAGGGTAGCGGTTTGGATGGAGAGGAAAGGGAGGATCTTGGTAATGTTGCGGAGGTGAGACTGGCAGGTTTTGGTGACGGATTGGATGTGAGGGGTGAACGAGAGAGCGGAGTCGAGGATGACACCAAGGTTGCGGGCTTGTGAGACGGGAAGGATGGTAGTGCCATCAACAGTGATGGGAAAGTCAGGGAGAGGGCAGGGTTTTGGAGGGAAGATAAGGAGTTCAGTCTTGGACATGTTGAGTTTTAGGTGGCGGCAGACATCCAGATGGAGATGTCCTGAAGGCAGGAGGAGATGCGAGCTTGGAGGGAGGGAGAGAGAGCAGGGGCAGAGATGTAGATTTGGGTGTCATCAGCGTAGAGATGATAGTTGAAGCCGTGGGAGCGAATGAGTTCACCAAGGGAGTGAGTGTAGATAGAGAACAGAAGGGGACCAAGAACTGACCCTTGAGCAACCCCTACAGTAAGGGGATGGAAGGGGGAGGAGGAGCCCGCAAAAGAGACTGAGAATGAACGGCTGGAGAGATAAGACGAGAACCAGGAGAGGACAGAGTCTGTGAAGCCAAGGTTGGATAGCATATAGTAAGCCCTCAATAAATGCCACAATAAAGCCCTCCAATGATTAAAATAACCACGTGGGCAACTACCTAGAGCTCCTCTATGATTTCATTTATTCATTTATTCATTCAATCATATTCATCGAGTGCTTACTGTGTGCAGAACACTGAACTTAATACGATTAAATGAATGAATGAAAGGATGCTTAAAGGGCAAGGCTGTATCCTCTGTATTTTCTGCCACTTTAACGGGAATACGGGAATCCTTGAGCAAACTTCTAACCACAAGGCAGAGAAGCAGTTTGGCCTAGCAGATAGAGCCTGGCCCTGGGAGTCAGAAAGACTCCCAGCTCTGCCACTTGTCTGCTGGGTGATCTCTGGCAAGTTGCTTCTCTTCTCTGGGCCTCAGTTACTTCATCTGGAAAATGGGGATTAAGACTGTGAGCCCTATGTGGGATATGGACTGTGTCCAAATTGGTTAGCTTGGATCTACTCCAGCTCTTAGTGCAATGACTGGCACATAGTAAGTGCTGAACAAATACCACAATAAAGAAAGGCTGCTAGTGATACCATGTGCTAAGCAAGCGGCACACCCATACGAGCATCCATTGGACCATTTCTGGGTCAGACCAATGGGCTATCAAGCAGCATGGCCGTCATGGATAGAGCCAGAGCCTGGGAGTCAGAAGGTCATGGATTCTAATCCCAGCTCCACCACATGTCTGCTGTGTGACTTTGAGCAAGGCACTTCACTTCTATGGGCCTCAGTTACTTCATCTGCAAAATGGGGATTGAAACGGGGAACCCCAACTGGGACAGGGACTGAGTCCACCCCGATTTGCTTGTATCCACCTCAGCACTTGGTATAGTGCCTGACACACAGTAAGCGCTTAACAACTACCACAGTTATTATTATTTAGTTATTCATTATATAGTTATTAGAGAAGCAGCGTGGCTCAGTGGAAAGTGCACGGGCTTTGGAGTCAATGGTCATGGGTACGAATCCCAGCTCCGCCACATGTCTGCTGTGTGACCTTGGGCAAGTCACTTAACTTCTCTGAGCCTCAGTTCCCTCATCTGTAAAATGGGGATTAAGACTGTGAACCCCGCATGGGACAACTTGATCATCTTGTATCCCCCCAGCGCTTAGAACAGTGCTTTGCACATAGTAAGCGCTTAACAAATGCCATCATTATTATTATTATTATTTTACCGTGTCCAACTATATCCCAAAGGAAACGTAGAAGATCTGGGTGGTGGGTGTCCTGTTGGACAGCCATCCTTGGGTTAGAGAAGGACCATCTTTACTCCTCTACATCCCTAACTTTCCCTCCAGTAATCCAGAGTGGATGGCTCATCCAGGAACTTATCCAAACCCTTCTTTGGTTTGCTGCCTACACAAAATACACTTCCTTGACCAAAGAATCTTTTGGCCCTCTCGTAGGAATGCCAAATTTCCAAGTCCAAGGCCAAAAAACTTTGACTGTGGGGGAGGATAGAAGGAAATAAGCAGAGGGGAATCCAAGAATGCTGGAAAAAATAACTTCGAACTGTGCTTAGAGCCCGAGGACAGACAGGCTTTTCTGCTGGATAATTCAGTATGAATTAAAACAGCCTTGAGCATTAGGCACAGATTTTACCTGCCACCATTGCCAAGAGCTGTGCACTGAAACAAATAACATCCTTTTCAATGTGGTGTAAGTCTGGCTTCTGGAGAGTGGCTATTGGTACATACTAAAGTCTACTAAATGCTTAGGACTGTGCTCTGCACACAGTAAGCACTCAATAAATACCATGGATTGATTGTTCGACGGGGAGTACAGTCAATCACATTTATTGAGCACTTACTGTGTGTACAGCACTGTACTAAGCACTTGGGAGAGTACAATATAACAATATAACAGACACATTCCCTGCCCACAGTAAGTATACAGTCTAGTACTGCATACTTATGAGAAGCAGTACGAGAAGCAGCGTGGCTACGAGAAGCAGCGTGGCTCAGTGGAAAGAGCCCGGGCTTTGGAGTCTGAGGTCATGGGTTCAAATCCCGGCTCTGCCAACTGTCAGCTGTGTGACTTTGGCCAAGTCACTTAACTTCTCTGGGCCTCAGTTACCTCATCTGTAAAATGGGGATTAAAACTGTGAGCCCCCTGTGGGACAACCTGATCATCTTGTAAACTCCCCAGCGCTTAGAACAGTGCTTTGCACATAGTAAGTGCTTAACAAATACCATCATCATCATAGTATGTGGATAAGATCTTTACTCAAACTTCTCTGGAAGTACCAGCCTCTTCACATATCCATCAACTAAAGGAAGGCAGAGTATCTTCAACTGCTCCTTCTGCCTAAAAAAGAAGAGGGTCATCTTCTCTGAACTACCATCAGGGTGGAGAGGGAAAGCAAACAAGATAAGCTCCTCCTCTAGACTGCATGCTCCTTATGGACAGGGAACATGACTACTAATTATGTTATATTGCACTTTTCCAAGCACTTAGTACAGTGCTCTGCACACAGTAAGTCCTCAACCAATAAGATCAATTGATTGATTATGGCCAGATTCTCCAGGAAGCAGCGTGGCCTAGTGGAAAGAGCACGGGACTGGAATCAATCAATGGTATTTATTGAGCACTTACTTTGTGCAGAGCACTGTACTATGTGCTTGGAAAAGTGCAATATAACAGAATTAGTAGACATGTTCCCTGTCCATAAGGAGTGTGCAGTCTAGAAGACGAGCTTACAGTCTAGACGGAAACAGGAACAGTGTAGAAACAGGAACATTGAACAAAAGAGCGAAGAGGTGATTGTGGAACTGAGAGAACAAAGGAAGAACGTTTGCAGGATGGTGACTGATGGAAAGCAGTAAGGTCATGTGTGAGATAAACACACCATTACTTGACTGCCTACCTTCTGACTCGCATAATGGGCTTTGTAATCATTCCTAAGCTTCCTATTCTCTTTTAATAATGGGATTAGAGACTCACTGAGCTGGAATGAAGTTCCTGATGCTACTTAGTTCCTCCCCACTCTAGTTGTAGTAGGGAATCAGGGAGGTAAGGTGAGGGGGCAAGGTGATGGAGTGTTTTAAAGACGACGATAAGGAGATTCCATTTGATGCGGAGGTGGATGAACAACCACTGGAGATCCTTGAGGAGTGGGGAGACATGGACTGAACAGTTTTGTAGCAAAGCAATCTGGGCAGCAGAGTGGATTTGGGACTGGAGTGGGGAGAGACAGGAGGCAGGGAGGTCAGCAAGGAGGCTGATGTGGTAATCAAGGTGGATTGGGATAAGGGCTTAGATTAAAAACCAGGAAACTTCCCTTGGTAACCTATTTCAGGAGTTAATAACCTCCTTACTGGAAAGACTGTGACTTTTGATCTAAAAAAATCGTTCTAAAACTGTCAGCATTGGAGCTGAGATGGCTGAGGGATAAAATTCTTCCATAATGTTGGTATAAGAGGCCAGAACTCCAGTAACAGGAGTGGGGTGATGAGATCTGTCTAGCTGACACTTTATAAAACACCCTCTCTCTATTTAGCTTTTCCTAGTTGAGGCATTTGCTCTCCTTTGGTGGATGATGGCCATTTGGTCATCAATCAATCAATCAATGGAATTGATAGAGAAGCAGCATGGCTCAGTGGAAAGAGCATGGGCTTTGGAGTCAGAGGTCATGGGTTCAAATCCCGGCTCCACCACTTGTCAGCTGTGTGACTTTGGGCAAGTCACTTAACTTCTCTGGGCCTCAGTTACCTCATCTGTAAAATGGGGATTAAGACTGTGAGCCTCCCGTGGGACAACCTGATCACCTTGTAACCTCCCCAGTGCTTAGAACAGTGCTTTGTGCTTAGTAAATGCTATTATTATTATTATTTATTATTATTCATTCAATCAATCATACTTATTGAGCACTTACTGTTGCAGAGCATTGTACTAAGTGCTTGGGAGAGTACAATATAACAGTAGGTACTTTACCTGCCCACAATGAGCTTACAGTCTAGAGGATGAGCTGAGTCTTTACTTTGTGCAGAGCACTGTACTAAGCGCTTGGGAGAGTACAGTGCAATAGAGTTGGTGGACACCTTCCCTGTCCACAAGAAGCTTAGTGTTTAGCATCGATTATCTGCTTGTTACCACCCTCATCCAAAAGAGGTCAGGAACTCCAGTAAGGGAAAAATGTGCTGTTTATAGCTAATCTAAATCCTGCTTCTTAGTCTTCTTTGGATTTGACAAACAACTACTCCCTTCCTCCAGATGATACCCTTTTCATTCATTTCAAGATGCTGATTATGTTTCCCCTCATCCTTCTCTTCTCCAAGCTGAACAGTCCCGATTCCTTTCAGCTCTCCTCCTAGGCCCAAGTTCCGATCCATTAATCACCTTGGTTCCTCTCCGGATGCTCTTGAGCCCCTCTTCATCTGAGGAGCCCTAAATGAAGAGCCTCAAACTTTGGGAAATGAAGTTGTGATTTCTGAAGCCTTGGTTTTCGTTGCTGTTTTTAAGCAGTTCTGGATGGGTGTTAAAGGCATGCCCAAGAGAATTCGATTTCTCAAGTCGAGGACCCACTCAAAATCCTCTACTTTAGAGCTTTCATCTAAAATTGGAATTTTCAAGGTTGGAGTTCGTGGCTGAACAGAACCACTCCATCCTCACGACCAGGAACAATCCGGGCCAATACAGACTTGTTCAAAAGGCCCTTTGGCAGTCAACAGCTCTCCCTGACACAATTGTGATGACCCAGGTGAATAAAAACAAAACAAAACTGAAACACATGGATCACATTTTCATTAAAAAGATTTGGAGGAACTTTACAAAGGGGTTCCTCCACTGGGATTCTGTTTAACAAATGCAGACTTCCTGAAGAATGAGCTGTGATGTGGGTAAACCCCAGATAGTCTAATTTCCCTATCCTGAATTTAAATATAGGGGGAGGAGGAGGTAGCAATCAATCCAGGGTACCTTGAAGAGCTTGGTGAGACTGGAGTTATGGATGGTTGCCCTTCTTATCCTAGATGTTTCCGTTGCTTTCTATCATCAACATTGCCAAGATCCGCCCTTTCCTCTCCATCCAAACCGCTACCCTGCTCGTTCAAGCTCTCATCCTATCCCATCTGGACTACTGTATCAGCCTTCTCTCTGATCTCCCATCCTCATGTGTCTCCCCACTTCAATCCATACTTCATGCTGCTGCCTGGATTGTCTTTGTCCAGAAACGCTCTGGGCATGTTACTCCCCTCCTCAAAAATCTCCAGTGGCTACCAATCAATCTGCGCATCAGGTAGAAACTCCTCACCCTCGGCTTCAAGGCTCTCCACCACCTCGCCCCCTCCTACCTCACCTCCCTTCTCTCCTTCAACAGCCCACCCCGCACCCTCCGCTCCTCTGCTGCTAATCTCCTCACCATGCCTCGTTTTCGCCTGTCCTGCCATCGACCCCCGGCCCACGTCATCCCCCGGGCCTGGAATGCCCTCCCTCTGCCCATCCGCCAAGCTAGCTCTCTTCCTCCCTTCAAGGCCCTACTGAGAGCTCACCTCCTCCAGGAGGCCTTCCAAGACTGAGCCCCTTCCTTCCTCTTCCCCTCGTCCCCCTCTCCATCGCCCCCATCTTAACTCCTTCCCTTCCCCACAGCACCTGTATATATGTATATATGTTTGTACATATTTATTACTCTATTTATTTATTTATTTTACTTGTACATAGCTATTCTATTTATTTTATTTTGTTAGTATGTTTGGTTTTGTTCTCTGTCTCCCCCTTTTAGACTGTGAGCCCACTGTTGGGTAGGGACTGTCTCTATATGTTGCCAACTTGTACTTCCCAAGCGCTTAGTACAGTGCTCTACACACAGTAAGCGCTCAATAAATATGATTGATTGATTGATTGATTGATTGATCAAAGATCTCAAAGTTCACCCACAAATCATCTTGAAGATTCAAGAACTGGAATTAAGTTTGAACCTGAATAATGCTTATTTTGGTTTCAAACACCTGTGGAGTTGCTTTTTCAGAATTTAAGTTATTTTCTTTTCTTTTCTTTTCTTTTCTTTTTGGTCTGGCACTTGAGGACTACCTTGAATAAGTCTAGCAGCTCATGTGCTTAGATTTAGACAATTAAAAAATAAGGAAAGCATTACCTCCTCAGAGAAAACTATTACACCAGTTCTTTTAAGTCCATAAATATATTATGGAGGCTCTAAATATATGGGTTTATGAGCTTGGGAAGAAGGCCTAATGGATGTATTTTATCGTAAACAAAAGAGATTTACATATTTATTTATTGACAGGGACAATCTATTAATAATTGAACCCCAACTTCAACCCAGAATCCTATTCTTTGTATGCGGTCTGCAATCTACTGTGGATGGCACACTCTCCTTAAGGAGTTAAAAAAGAAGTGTTATTAGAGATTGATAGTAACCTCTCTTCTACTTTTTAGAACATTGTGGTTTTTTTTTAATGGCCATTATGGAAATTTCCAGGAATACAAAATTCACTTGGGTCAAAAGAAAGCAGAGCTGCCCTTCTGTATAATGTTAGGTCAAAATAGCCATCCACCACTCTGCCACCATCCAGTTAGATGGCAAAAATGGTCAATTTGAAAAATGTTTCAGTAATCTGCTCTGAGTAGTCACGGTACTAGTACTAATAATCATACTTTATACAATTTTCCTACTTTCTGATAATCATCTACACTTCTAGCTCTTGAGAGGAAAGGCACTAAAAGCCAATAAATAATAGCCCCCAGATATTGTACAAATCTAAGAACTTAATAACTAATCAAGCCTTTATCCTCCATTGCACTCCAGTCACTCCTCAGAGGAGGCACAGGCCGGCGCTCATTTGGAAGCTCTGTCACACAAGTCCTGCTCTGACCACTCGTCAACCCTTTTCATTCCCCTCCAACCAATCAGTCAATCTATCACTATTTACTGAGAAGAAGCTGTATGGCATAGTAGTAGAAGCAGCAAGGTATAGTTGATAGAGCCCAGGGCTGGGAATCAGAAGGTCATGAGTTCTAATCCTGGCTCTGCCACTTGTCCGCTTGGGCAAGTCACTGGGCCTCAGTTACCCCATCAGGAAAATGGGGTTTGAGACTGTGAGCTCCGGGTGGGATAGGGACTGGGTCCAAACCTATTTGCTTGTATCCATCCCAGTGCTTAGTACAGTGCCTGGCACATAGTAAGCACTTAACACATACCACAATAATAATAATAATAATCATCATCAATCGTATTTATTGAGCGCTTACTATGTGCAGAGCACTGTACTAAGCGCTTGGGAAGTACAAATTGGCAACATATAGAGACAGTCCCTACCCAACAGTGGGCTCACAGTCTAAAAGGGGGGAGACAGAGAACAAAACCAATCATACTAACAAAATAAAATAAATAGAATAGATATGTACAAGTAAAATAAATAAATAGAGTAATAAATATGTACAAACATATAAACATATATACAGGTGCTGTGGGGAAGGGAAGGAGGTAAGATGGGGGGGGATGGAGAGGGGGACGAGGGGGAGAGGAAGGAAGGGGCTCAGTCTGGGAAGGCCTCCTGGAGGAGGTGAGCTCTCAGCAGGGTCTTGAAGGGAGGAAGAGAGCTAGCTTGACGGATGGGCAGAGGGAGGGCATTCCAGGCCCGGGGGATGACGTGGGCCGGGGGTCGATGGCGGGACAGGCGAGAACGAGGTACGGTGAGGAGATTAGCGGTGGAGGAGCGGAGGGTGCGGGCTGGGCTGTAGAAGGAGAGAAGGGAGGTGAGGTAGGAGGGGGCGAGGTGATGGAGAGCCTTGAAGCCCAGGGTGAGGAGTTTCTGCCTGATGCGCAGATTGATTGGTAGCCACTGGAGATTTTTGAGGAGGGGAGTAATATGCCCAGAGCGTTTCTGGACAAAGATAATCCGGGCAGCAGCATGAAGTATGGATTGAAGTGGAGAGAGACACGAGGATGGGAGATCAGAGAGAAGGCTGATGCAGTAGTCCAGATGGGATAGGATGAGAGCTTGAATGAGCAGGGTAGCGGTATAGATGGAGAGGAAAGGACGGATCTTGGCAATGTTGCAGAGCTGAGACTGGCAGGTTTTGGTGACGGCTTGGATGTGAGGGGTGAATGAGAGAGCGGAGTCGAGGATGACACCAAGGTTGCGGGCTTGTGAGACGGGAAGGATGGTAGTGCCGTCAACAATCAATCAATCAATCAATCAATCAATTGTATTTATTGAGCGCTTACTATGTGCAGAGCACTGTACTAAGCGCTTGGGAAGTACAAATTGGCAACACATAGAGACAGTCCCTACCCAACAGTGGGCTCACAGTCTAAAAGAGGGAGACAGAGAACAGAACCAAACATACCAACAAAATAAAATAAATAGGATAGAAATGTACAAGTAAGATAAATAAATAAATAAATAAATAAATAGAGTAATAAATATGTACAACCATATATACATATATACAGGTGCTGTGGGGAAGGGAAGGAGGTAAGATGGGGGGATGGAGAGGGGGACGAGGGGGAGAGGAAGGAAGGGGCTCAGTCTGGGAAGGCCTCCTGGAGGAGGTGAGCTCTCAGCAGGGCCTTGAAGGGAGGAAGAGAGCTAGCTTGGCGGAGGGGCAGAGGGAGGGCATTCCAGGCCCGGGGGATGACGTGGGCCGGGGGTCGACGGCGGGAGAGGCGAGAACGAGGTACAGTGAGGAGATTAGCGGTGGAGGAGCGGAGGTTGCGGGCTGGGCAGTAGAAGGAGAGAAGGGAGGTGAGGTAGGAGGGGGCGAGGTGATGGAGAGCCTTGAAGCCCAGGGTGAGGAGTTTCTGCCTGATGCGCAGATTGATTGGTAGCCACTGGAGATTTTTGAGGAGGGGAGTAATATGCCCAGAGCGTTTCTGGACAAAGATAATCCGGGCAGCAGCATGAAGTATGGATTGAAGTGGAGAGAGACACGAGGATGGGAGATCAGAGAGAAGGCTGGTGCAGTAGTCCAGACGGGATAGGATGAGAGCTTGAATGAGCAGGGTAGCAGTTTGGATGGAGAGGAAAGGGCGGATCTTGGCAATGTTGCGGAGCTGAGACCGGCAGGTTTTGGTGACGGCTTGGATGTGAGGGGTGAATGAGAGAGCGGAGTCGAGGATGACACCAAGGTTGCGGGCTTGTGAGACGGGAAGGATGGTAGTGCCGTCAACAGAGATGGGAAAGTCAGGGAGAGGACAAGGTTTGGGAGGGAAGACAAGGAGCTCAGTCTTCGACATGTTGAGCTTTAGGTGGTGGGCGGACATCCAGATGGAGATGTCCTGAAGGCAGGAGGAGATGCGAGCCTGGAGGGAGGGGGAGAGAGCAGGGGCAGAGATGTAGATCTGGGTGTCATCAGCGTAGAGATGATAGTTGAAGCCGTGGGAGCGAATGAGGTCACCAAGGGAGTGAGTGTAGATTGAGAACAGAAGGGGACCAAGCACTGAACCTTGGGGAACCCCCACAGTAAGAGGATGGGAGGGGGAGGAGGAACCTGCAAAAGAGACTGAGAAAGAACGACCGGAGAGATAAGAGGAGAACCAGGAGAGGACGGAGTCTGTGAAGCCAAGGTCAGATAGCGTGTTGAGGAGAAGGGGGTGGTCCACAGTGTCAAAGGCAGCTGAGAGGTCAAGGAGGATTAGGACAGAATATGAGCCGTTGGATTTGGCAAGCAGGAGGTCATTGGTGACCTTTGAGAGGGCAGTTTCCGTGGAATGTAGGGGACGGAAGCCAGACTGGAGGGGGTCGAGGAGAGAGTTGTTGTTGAGGAATTCTAGGCAGCGCGTGTAGACAACTCGTTCAAGGAGTTTGGAAAGGAATGGTAGGAGGGATATGGGACGATAACTAGAAGGTGAGGTGGGGTCAAGAGAGGGTTTTTTTAGGATGGGAGAGACATGGGCATGTTTGAAGGCAGAGGGGAAGGAACCAGTGGAGAGTGAGCGGTTGAAGATGGAAGTTAAGGAGGGGAGAAGGGATGGAGCGAGAGATTTCATAAGATGAGAGGGAATGGGGTCAGAAGCACAGGTGGCCGGAGTAGCACTTGAGAGGAGGGAGGAGAGTTCCTCTGAGGATACCACTGGGAAGGATGGGAGAGTAGCAGAGAGTGTTGAGAGCCGGGGGGATGGAGAAAGGAGGGGAGAGACTTTGGGGAGGTCGGACCTGATGGATTTAATTTTGTTAATGAAGTAGGAGGCCAGATCGTTGGGGGTGAGGGAAGGAGGAGGGGGAGGAACCGGGGGCCTGAGAAGGGAGTTGAATGTACGGAAGAGCTGGCGGGGGTGATGGGCATGGGTGTCAATAAGGGAGGAGAAATAGTTTTGTCTGGCAGAAGAGAGGGCTGAGTTAAGGCAGGAAAGGATAAACTTGAAGTGAACGAGGTTGGCATGGTGTTTAGACTTTCGCCAGCAGCGTTCGGCAGCTCGAGCATAAGAGCGAAGGAGGCGGACAGTGGCAGTGATCCAGGGCTGTGGGTTAGTGGTGCGAGAGCGGCGAAGGGAAAGGGGAGCGAGTGAGTCTAGCTGAGTAGAGAGGGTAGAGTTGAGAGCAGTAATCTGATCATCAAGACTGGGTAGAGAGGAGAGGGCGGCGAGGTGGGGTGTGAGGCGCTCCGAAAGATGGGTGGGGTCCAGAGAGCGGAGATCTCTGTGAGGGAGTAATACGGATTTACAGGGGAAAGGAGTGTGAGTGAGGAGGCAGGTGAGAAGATTATGATCAGAGAGAGGGATTACAGAGTTGGTGAGGGTGGACACTGTGCAGCGGTAGGAGATGATGAGGTCGAGGGTATGACCAAGTTGGTGAGTGGGCGAGGTGGGGTGGAGGAAGAGGTTGGCAGCGTCAAGGAGAGATAGAAGGCGGGCGGCAGAGGAGTCGTTAGGGATATCCATGTGGATATTGAAGTCTCCGAGGATCAGAGTGGGCATGGAGAAGGAGAGAAGGAAGGTGAGGAAGGGGTCAAAGTCGTTAAAGAAGTTGGAAGTGGGGCCGGGAGGGCGGTAGATGACGGCTACAAGAATCTGGAGGGGGTGGTAGAGGCGAATGATGTGGGCTTCAAAGGAAGGGAAGGAAAGGGAAGGGGGAGGAGGGATAGTGCGAAAGCGACACTGGGGGGCGAGAAGGAAACCGACACCTCCTCCTTTTCCGGTGAGTCTGGGGGAGTGGGAGAAGAAGAGGCCAGCACTGCAGAGAGCAGCAGAAGAGACTGTCAACAGAGATGGGAAAGTCAGGGAGAGGGCAGGGTTTTGGAGGGAAGACAAGGAGTTCAGTCTTCGACATGTTGAGCTTTAGGTGGCGGGCAGACATCCAGATAGAGATGTCCTGAAGGCAGGAGGAGATGCGAGCCTGGAGAGAGGGGGAGAGAGCAGGGGCAGAGATGTAGATCTGGGTGTCATCAGCGTAGAGATGATAGCTGAAGCCGTGGGAGCGAATGAGGTCACCAAGGGAGTGCGTGTAGATTGAGAACAGAAGGGGACCAAGCACTGAACCTTGGGGAACCCCCACAGTAAGAGGATGGGATTATAATAATAATTATAATAATAATTATTATTATTATTCTTAAGGGCCTACTGTTTGCAGAACTCTCTTCATCCAGGCTTAGGGGCAGACAAGAGGGGAGATAGAAGGAGTGGGGAGGAAGGGGATTCAGTGTTTGCCCCCTCCTGGACTCCAGTGGAAGAATTGAACTAGTTCTCCTCTAGACTGTAAGCTCCTTGTGGGCAGGGAATGTGTCTACCAACTCTACTGTTCAATAAATACTGAGGATCGATAGTTTGAATTAACTCATTGGCCCACTTCTCCTTCTAACATTCCTGTGAGATGGAAAATGTTTAGTACTCTATGAACCTCTTACATCTGATAGAATGCAAGAGGAGAAGCAGAGATCTATGATGTTATGGAATAGATCCAACTCTGTCTTATCTCTGCTTGGGAGTCTGCTGTCAATCTATGGAAACTGACTTGATTGAACTGGTGATTCTATAAAAAGATATCTGTGAACATTCCCTCCTGGTCCAGTGCATTGTGGGAGTGATATCATCTCGTGAATGCCCATGAACTCAAAACCTTTAGGATGGCCATAAAACAGTTTTTCACAACTGTTCAAAATCAAGTTGGAAAATTGGGAAAGTAGATATTTATTTTGAAACCAGATTCTAGTTTTACATTTCTAATGGTTAATCAGAAACATATTTGAAAGAAAAAAATGGGTTTTTAGGGTGTTTTCCCCCGAATGATGGCCAAGAATCAATGTTTTCTAGTTACAGTGTCCAGTCACACTCTTTCTGGTGGGGTCATTACTATGGTGGAGCCTTAAAGAGAAGGATATTGCACCAGGCTCATGTTCCAGAACCCTAAAAACTCAGGGCGTGTGTTGTTTTAAGGATGAATCACTTGATTATGGGATTAAGCATGACCTCCTTAAGACATAAGATTTTAATAATGTCCAACCAAATGAAGTATCAATATCTCTCTTGAAAACATTGATGTCTATTATCTTAGCCATATGGCTGAAAAGGCTTCTGTGAACCCCATGTGGGGCAGGGATTGGGTCTTACCTGATTTTATTGTATCTGTCTCAGTGCTTAGTACAGAGTTCGATGCATAGTAAGCACTTAACACATACCATAATTAATATTATTATTATTATGCAACAATGACACTCCATTTCACACATGGATTTGTAAAACATCAACCTTTGCCACACTAATGTGTTTGCCATTAACACTGCCCGTTGCTGTTTTAAAATCTGCTTCTGGGTCTTCCAATCTCCCCAAATCCTCTGCCCTAGAAGAGCACTCTAGGCTAATCTGTCTGTTGCTGTTTTTTCACAACCGTCCTCTCTTATGACGCATTGTTTAGAGTCTGGTCTTCACTGGGTCCTAACTTTTTTTTAATGGTATTTGTTAAGCACTTACTATGTGCCAAGCCTGTACTAAGCGCTGGGGTAGATACAAGATCATCAGGCTGGACCCAGTCCACGTCCCACATGGGGCTTACCATCTTAATCCCCATTTTAATTAACTAATGATGGCATTTGTTAAGCACTTACTATGTGCAAAGCACTGTTCTAAGTGCTGGGGGGATACAAGGTGATCAGGTTGTCCCATGGGGGGGCTCACAGTCTTAATCCCCATTTTACAGATGAGGTAACTGAGGCTCAGAGAAGTTAAGTGACTTGCCCAGGGTCACACAGCAGACATGTGGCAGAGCCAGGATTAGAACCCATGACCTCTGACTCCCAAGCCTGTGCTCTTTCCTCTGAGCCATGCTGCTTCTCTAAGCATTTTACAGAGAAGATAATTGACACAGAGAAGTTAAATGACTTGCCCAAGGTCACACAGCAGACACGTGGTGTAGCGGGATTAGAACTCGGGTCCTCCGGCTCTTTGAAGGGAAAGAAATGCATTGATCCTGTGAGTTGGTCTAGGCTGGAGGGGAGAAGGCTGGAAGGCCTGTAGCTGGGGTAGGTTGGTGTTGGAACTCTCTTCTAGACTGTGAGCCTGTTGTTGGGTAGGGATGGTCACTATTTGTTGCCAAATTGTACTTTCCAAGGGCTTAGTACAGTACTCTGCACATGGTAAGTGCTCAATAAATACAACTGAATGAATGAATGAAGTCTCATGTTCTCTTCACACCCAGAAGGAACCATGTGGGCTTATAGGAGATGAAGGAATCTCATGTAGGGATCTGGGGAGACTGGATTTGTAAAGGGACATTGTGGAGGAAGGTCAGTCTAGACACAGTCAGTCAGTCAACTGTATTTATTGAGTGCTTACCATGTGCAGAGCAATTACTAAGCACTTGGGAGAGGACAATATAACAATAAACAGACACATTCCCTGCCCACAACTAGCTCACAGTCAGTATAGAAATAGCCTAGGACCAGTGAGTCAATCTTGAAAGAGTCACAATCAGTCAACAATCCATTTGACTCCCACTGTGCCCTTAGCATTGTATTAATATGACTGTATTGTACTCTCCCAAGTACTTAGTACAGTGCTCTGCACACAGTGAGCACTCAATAAATGCAATTGAATGAATGAATGAATGAATGAAAACGCCCTGAGGGGATGCACAAAGGAAACCAAGACTGAATCCTAGCCCTCGAGGAGCTTACAGTCTAGTAGACCAATAAGGTAAATTATAAATACTTAAACATATATAATACACCTACAAAGCAATCTAGACACAACCCAGAAAATTGAAATGTTCGGCACTCAGAGTACACCAAGAAAAACATATAACCATTTTGTTCACAGGCTACATATAATTACTGAGGACAGCTCGGTGTAAATGTCAAAGGAAACAGCTGGCACAGCATTTGGTGATGATTCTGTAGAAGTTGTCATAGTAATTTTCAATCTTCTAGCCCGCCAAAGAGGGTCACAATTCTGTGTCAGCACAGGGCCAATCTAGCTAGCTAGGAAGCAATGCTATTACAGAATCCAGGTGTTGCTTAATGCCCTAATGATTTCTGACTCATTAACCAGCGAGGGTTTTGATCCTGGTACTTTCTGTTACAGTTCAACATGGAAGAAATGGAAAGCAGTAAGCTGAGGCTATGCAGGCCAAACCTGAGATTGTCTGGATAGAGCACGGGCCTGGGAGCCAGAAGGTCATGGGGTCTAATTCTGGCACCACAACTAGTCTGCTGTGTGATCTTAGGCAAGTCATTTCACTTCTCTGTGCCTCTGTTCCCTCATCTGTAAAATGGGATCGAGCCTGTAAGCCCCACATGGGACAAGGACTGTGTCCAACCTGATTTGCTTGTATCCACCGCAGTGCTTAGTACAGTGCCTGACACATAGTAAGCGCTTAACAAATACCACAATTATTATTATTACACTAGCTATTCCTGAGTCAGACCAATGGTCCATCCAGCCCAGTACACCCAGGAATAGTGCTTCGCACACAGGAAGCACTTAACAAATACCATCATCATCATAATCTGGAACACAGAAACTCATTGTAGGAAAACTCAAATAGTAGCACTCAGTGTATACGATGCCACACATGTGCACACAAACTCTCTTCTGACGCTGTGTCCAAACAGGCTCACATTAATGGATTGACATTCCCTAATTCCCCAACAGCATCCTAGCCAAGACGTGAAGTGAAAATACCTGTTATGTCAGAACCGAGGGGAATCTCTCTCCGACTGTGGCAATAGACCAGGGGAGGAACTGCCTTGTGATCATCCTTCTGGATCCCCATCCTCACAGTGAGAGATAGACAGAAGTTTGCTTTTTTTGGGTTGAGATTGTGCTTTCCCCCAAGCCTCTGGATTGGCCTGAGAATCTCTTGACTGACAGCCACTGCTTGGGGTGGGAGGGGGAGATTGTGCCTTCCCCCGAGCCTCTGGATTGGCCTGATGATCTATTGATTGACAGCTGCTGCTGCTGGTTGGGGTGGGAGGGGGTAGCTCTTCACCACCACCACTTTGCTCAGTCCCTGGGGGTTGCCCTGAAGCCAGTGGGGGACAGGACTGGGGGTTGAAGAAACCCAAGCTACAGTCTGTCAATCAGACAGGACTGACTTCAGGATCTCCAGCCCATGCGTGGATATCGTTTTAGCCCAGCCTCTGCAGGGAATTCCTGTGGTTGTAACAATGATTATATTGGTTAAGTGCTTACTATGTGCTAAGCATTGTGGTATTTTTATGGTATTTGTTAAGCGCTTACTCTGTGCCAGACAATGTACTAATCAGGTTGGACACAGGTCCTGTCCCACATAAGGCTCACAATCTTAATCCCCATTTTACAGATGAGGTAATTGAGGCACAGAGAAGTTAAGTGACTTGCCCAAGGTCACATAGCAGACATGTTGAGGAGGCAGGATTAGAATCCAGGTCCTTCTGACACCCAGTACTTTGATAAGTATTTGATAAGTGCTTTCTGGGTGCCAAACACTGGGGTAGATACACTGCAATCGGACACAGTCCCTGTGTCTCACAGGGGCTCACAGTCTAAGGGAGAGGGAGAACGGGTATTGAATCCACCTTTTGCCAATGAGGAAATTGAAGCACAGAGAAGTTAAGCAACTTGCCCAAGGTCACACAGCAGATAAGTGGCAGACCCGGGATTAGGTCTCCTGACTCCTAGTCCTATGCTCTTGCCGATAGGCCATGCTGCTTCTGGTGCCTCACACTCATTTTCCTTTTCCATGTCTGCTGTGTGAACTTGGGCAAGTCATTAACTTCTGTGTGCCTCAGTGACCTCATATGTAAAATGAGGATTAAGATTGTGAGCTCCATGTGGGACAGGGACTGTGTCCAACCTGATTTCCTTGGATCTACCCCAGCGCTTGGAACAATGGTTGGTACATAGTAAGCGCTTACCAAATACCACAATTACTATTATTATTATGTCTAGGAACAGAAGTGCATCCTAGATACTTTTCTTCCCCCTAAAATGCCCAGTCCCTTTCAGGGAGGACCAATGTTTTGATGGAAACAACTGTATCCACATCAAATCTTTATATTTGCTTGAAATTTAGCTGGCTCAGCTCCACCTCTGGATCTCTGTCTGAAGCCATGCCTAGACTTTAATTTCCCTCAAGATTTAACTGGGATTCTGGGTGGGAAGAGGGACAAATGACTCTACTCCCAGCCAAGACCTGGTGATTCCTGCATCCTAGCTTGATTCCTGCCACTTATTCCTGTCCCTGCATTTGCCTATTCATCAGTAAGACACATGACACTAGATTGTAAACTCCTCTCTCTAGACTGTAAACTCCTTGAGGGCAGGGATTGTGTCTATCAACTCTATTATGTTGTACTCTCCCTAGCGCTTAGTAGAGTACTCTGCACCCAGTAAGTGCCCCATAAATACCGCTGAATGCTTGATTGATGAAATAATAATAATAACAATAATAATAATTGTGGTATTGTTAAGTACTTGCTGGATGCCAAGCACTGCACTAAGTGCGGGGCTAAATATAAGATCATCAGGTCCCACATGGGCTTCACAGTCAAAGTAGGAGGGAGAACAGGTATTAAATCCCCATTGTGCAGATGAGAGAACTGAGGCACAGAGAAGTGAAGTGACTTGCCCCAGGTCACACAGCAGACAAGTGGCAGAGCCAGAATTAGAACCCAGGTCCTCTGACACCCAGGTCGCAGACTCTTTCCACTGGGGCTGAAAGTGAGGAGGAAATTTTAGTTAACTTGTGTGTGATATTTGGAATTAATGCTCTTTTCTCTGTGGGACATTGAACCTCGTCTCAGCTCCTTGATTGGTTCAGTCATTCATTCATTCATTCATTCATTCAATCATATTTATTGAGTGCTTACTCAGTGTAGAACTCTGTACGAAGCGCTTGGGAAAGTGCAACACAACCAAAAACAGTGACATTCCCTGCCCACCATCTGGTAGTCAAGAAAATTCAGGTAGAGGAAGGGCCAATGGACTGGCACAGAGTCATTTTGGCATTGGGTGCTAGGCCAAGGCCAGGGACGGATTCACAAACTAGCCTATAGAAAATGACCCCCAGGATGATCATTCACACCACCCCCTAGCAAATAATTATATTAACAACAACAATAATAATAATACCATTTACTAAGCATGTAGAACTGGGGATAGAGACAATATAAGCAGATCAGACATGGTCCCTATCCCACACTGGGCTCACAGTGTAAGAGGAAGGGAGAACACATATTTTAATCCCCATTTCTTTCCATTTTACAGATGAGGAAACTGAGGCACAGAGACCTTAAGTGACTTGTCCAAGGTCATACAGCAGGCAAGTGGCAGAGTCGGCATTTGAACCTGGGTCTCCAGACTCTATTACAGTTCTATTATTATGGCATTTGTTAAGCACTCACTACCTGCCAAACACTGTTCTAAGCAGGCAGATAGATACAAGTTAGGTTGATCACAGGCCCTGTCCCACATGGGGCTCACAGTCTAACTAGGAGGGAGTACCGGGATTGAATCCCCATTTTCCAGGTGAGGTAACTGAGGCCCAGAGAAGTGAAGTGACTTGCCTAAGGTCACATAGCAGACAAGTGGCAGAGCCTGGATTAGAAAACAGGTGCTTGGACATCCAGGTTCTTTCCACTAGACTGTGGGTATGTGGGGTGGGGGTGGGGGGCAGATTTGAGAGGGTCACTGACCCCTACAAAGATAATTTGGTCATGGGTTCTAATTTTACCTCCACCACTTGTCTGCTGTGTGGCCTTGGGAAAGCCATTTAACTTCTCAGTTCCCTCATCTGGAAAATGTGGATTAACACTATGAGTCCCAAGTGGGAGAACCTGATTACCTTGTATCTACCCCAGTGGTTAGAACAGTGCTTGGCACATAGTAAGTGGTTAACAAATACCATTATTATTAATTATTATTATTATTTTTATTTTAGGAAGGTCCTTTCCTATCCTAGAACCCCACGAAGAGAGTCCACAAATTAAAATTAGACGATATTTCGGGGTCCCAGTCCACATGGGCTTCTGTCTCTTTGGGAGGGAGGAATCAGAACTGAGTCACTGGCTCTGCAGCCGCCTGGTTTATTGTTCTTCTTTTGAAGACCTGTCCCCAATTCACACTGGGGAAAGATCTGAAAAACGCAGCTGTAGGTTGTGTCTTGGTCAAAAATTCGGTGACTCATAGGAACTGAAAAAGCAGAGGTCAAGAGGGAAGAACGACAGGAAAGGTTAAAGCTTTTAAGCTAAATTTCGGAAGACCCAGGTCACTGCCGTTAGCTCTCCACTCCCCAAATCTTCCTTTCCTAAACAAACTCACGTGTCCTCCAAAACGGAATTGAAAAGGCAACCGTGTTAACTTCCTTGAGCGCAAGGTGGCAGTCTTTGTTCTGCTTTCTTCCTCGGTGCAGGACTGGGAAAGTGATTTGAAACAGAATGGAAACTAAACTGCGTGTCGTTCAGAGATATTGAAAATTAAACTGTAATCGGGGGGGGGGGGGGGAACGGAGAAGATCAAAAATAAATGCAAAGGATGTGATAAACAGGAGTTTTTTTTTCAGAAGTCTGGCTCCTTTTGCATCTGGGCCAGAAACGCGTGGTTTTAGAGGTCCTCTCCTGAGCTCAGGCCATAGGAAAAGGCAATGGGGAGGGGGATGGAGATGTCGCATTTTCTAGAGAGGTGAACCCTCCCTTTGTAGAGAGACTCTGTGTGTGTGTGTGTGTGTGTGTGTGTGTGTGTGTGTTGGGTAGGGAGGGAAAGGAAGAGGATTCTTGAATCGCCAAGCTTGACAAAATGAAATTGAGCCAGGAGGGGTGTTGTTCTCAGCCGAGCCGCTTACCCTAGTTTTGCTGTGTCTGCCATAGAGGACAAACACAATCCCCAGAAGAAGAAAAGGACGCGTTCAAGGATGTTCGCTGCCTGTGGTGAAAGAGAAAAAGCAGGAGACGAGACGGAAGGTGGCTCTGAAAGGGCTCCCCCAGCCAGCAGCTCGCAGAAGAGCAGTCATTAATATGGGAAACCAGCAGAAGCCGTTCGAACGGGTGCCGAGGTGACAAAGCCCCCGTAACTAACTCTCTGAGACCGAGACAACGATAAAGCAGACGTGGATTCGGCCGGGGCTCTAGCCCCATCCATAGGCGCATCCCTGGACCAGCTCAGAGTTTGCCCCGTCTGTATGTGAGAATAATAACGGCCACAAAAATACCTACCTAAACGAACGCACGGGGAGGTTTAAGGGTCTTGTTTGTTTGGGGATTGCTTTTTTTTTTCGTGCCACTCAGAAGTGAAGTGCAGATCCAGGCCGCCAAGACCGGGGGCACAGGTGTAAAAGACACCGAGAGTCCTGCAAAGATGTCGCTTTAACCACAGTTCTCTTGCAGCCGTTTCCTCGTTGCTTCCATCACCACGTTCTGCCCATCAGCAGGCAAACAAAGCAAAAAGGGCAGCCGTCCAATTCCATGGACGCCACCCCCGATTAACTCACAATACCCTAGTCGCGTCAGCCCAACAGCCGTACTTAGCACTTACGCAATTTATTTCTATTCTCAGCACTCTTGAGCATGTATGTATATTTATTTACACATTCATTTGTTCAGCCTGACATAGTTTTCCTCCTTTCCGTCATATCCTCGTTCTTCCTTCTGCTCCCAATGTCTGCAAATATTTTTTGTCTATATATTTCTCCCTCTCCCCCATTAAACTGAAAGCAGGGAATGTGTGACTGGCTTCTTTCTGTTGTACTTTCCCAAGCCCTTCGTGCTGTGCTTTGCACTCAATAGGAACTCAATCAATATACCATTGATTGGGGGGAGGGGCGTTGGTCCCACGAGTTTCAGGGGGAAACTAATTGCTGTCTCTCGCACAGGTGTTTAAGCTTGATACCTCCCCAGCCCAACCTCCCTTGTTCTAGGTTTACAACAGAACTCGAGAGGTTCGGAGCAGGGCTAAATTTCCAAAGCGGGTGCTGGGAAGAGATCAGCACTGGTCTCTCTGACCTGCCTACCGCTTCATTCATTCAATCGTATTTATTGAGCGCTTACTGTGTGCAGAGCACTGTATTAAGCGCTGGGGTAGATACAAGGTCATCAGATTGTCCCACGTGGGGCTCATAGTTTTAATCCCCATTTTCCAGATGAGGTAACTGAGGCCCAGAGAAGTGAGGTGACTTACCCAGTCACACAGCTGCCAAGTGGCAGAGTCAGGATTAGAACCCACGACCTCTGATTCCCAAGCCTAGACTTCTGACTTTCCACTAAGCACGTTGATCCTTTTCCAACCTTGTCTACCTCTCCCAGCTCTGCTCCTTGTTTTAGCACCCACTCTCCACATGAAAAAAAAATTGGCACTTGTGGGCTGAGGGAAACACCCCATTACCCTATTTTTTTTTCTTTCTTTCTCCCCCCTCCCCCCCCCGGGAAAAATTGCCAAAAGAACTGCTTTCAGGTTTCAGGTGGTCTTCAAGAGTGGCTCACACCCTCCAGAATGGACGGCCGCTGTCCAATAGGGAAGACAGAACCACGGGAATGAACGCTTCCTATTTCCCCGTCCTATTTCTCCACTTAACATGGAGACAGAACCAACTCCATTCGTTATTCTACAACGAAGCAGCATGAGAAGCAAGCATGAGTATGAGAAGCAAGCATGAGAATGAGAAGCAGCGTGGCTCAGTGGAAAGAGCACGGGCTTTGGAGCCAGACGTCATGGGTTCAAATCCTGGCTCTGCCAATTGTCAGCTGTGTGACTTTGGGCAAGTCACTTAACTTCTCTGGGCCTCAATTCCCTCATCTGTAAAATGGGGATTAAGATTGTGAGCCCCCCGAGGGACAACCTGATCACCTTGTAACCCCCCCAGTGCTTAGAACAGTGCTTTGTGCATAGTAAGTGCTTAATAAATTCTATTATTATTATTATTATTATTAAAACCCCAGTTTGGTCCCCACCACTTGGAGTGAATCAGGATCACCCAGAAAGGAGTGGGAAGGAGGGGGTGGGTAAAACTGACCAGGTCAAAGGGTCCTTAAAAACTGAGTAATCAAGCATTTAAATCCCAGAAATGGTGCTTGCTACTTGGTGAGAATATTCGCCTCTGAGTCAGTTCTCACCAAAGGATTGTTTGGCACCCTTCCCTGTAAGATGATGGGCTCTGTAACTGCTGGTCGCCAGGCTGAAAGAGGTGATTTAGGAATGCACTCTGAAATGTACGGTAGTCACAGGGTTTTTTTATGGGTTTGGGAGTCAGAGGACGTGGGTTCTAATCCCTGCTCCGCCATTTGTCTGCTGTGTGACCTTGGGCAAGCCACTTAACTTCTCGGTGCCTGTGACCTCATCTTTCCATCTGTAAAGTGGAAATGAAGACTTTGAGCCCCACTTGGGACAACCTGATGACCTTGTATCTACCCCAGCGCTTAGAGCAGAGCTTGGCACGTAGTAAGCCCTTAACAAATATTATCATTATTTATTATTATCAGAGCCACTTCCTGCTTTCGCGAAGTTGCCCGAAAATTCAGCGATCCGAGATAAACCACAAGGCTTTGCCGGGGAAGGAGTTCACTAAAGAACGTGTTGTGTTGGGAAGATGTCGAGGGGCGCGGAAAGAAACTTTAAAAGGCAGAAGAAAAGGTGATCGGAAACATTGGCTGGAGTTGTCAGGGCCTGTGTTCACTCTAGATAGGATCTTTGGTCGGCCGAGAGTCCTGCCCATCGCACCACCTTTCCTCCCCTCCCAGAGGTGTTTGGGTAAGAAATGGAATGCTATCCCTGATGTATTCTGCAGCCCTTAAAATAGCGACCACATTATTCTGGGAATCCTAGAAATGTCTTCTCTGTGTCCTGCCCGTGCACGCACCGTTGGAGGATTCGGTGAAGGGAGGATTCAGACGGATGGGGAGCGGGGTGGGAGGAGGGGACGCCTGGGTTCCGTTTCCCGCCGTGAGGGTCCTGCTCGCTTCGCCTGCGGCCCCACTGTCCCCCCGGTGGGAGGCAAAGGAAACAGCTAGAACAAATCCCGACTCCCCGCGGATACTGTAGCCACGGGGAGGGCGGCGTGGGAATAACGCGAGCGGGCGAGGGGTGCTTCTCGAGCTCACCTAAACGCTCAGAAGCGGAACATCGGCGCCCACTTTGTTCCCACATCACCCCACCTTCCGGAGAGAGGAAGGACCGGGAGCAAGAATGGGGGGCGGGGGGGGAAGCAGAGAGGAGAAGATAAACGATGGAGAGAGGTGAGACGAAGAGAGGAACTGCAGAAAAGCCAAGGGGAAGAGGAGAGGAGCAGGGAGAAACTAAGAGAGGGAAGACGGTGACATTGGGGGAGAAGGAGAGAGAGAAAGTGGAGCAGAGGAACAGCCCAGAGAGAGTAGAAAGTCGGAAGCAGAGCAGGCCGAAAGCGGTGGAGGAAATAATGAAACCTCGGAGGCTGTATTTCACTAGCATTTAGGAACGGGAACCCTAGGGCTCGAAGGGGCACTGGCTCATTCTTTCCTAGAAAAGCGACTTTTACAGTTCAGTCCTTCGGCTCTTGGAGGAGTGGGGTGGGATGGACCAATGGGAACGCTCCAGTCTCTTCCTCATCTTTCCCTTCTCCGCTGCCAAGAAGCAGTTGGAGTGGAGCCCAAGGGGGCATAATTTCTTAGAGAAGCAGCGTGGCTTAGTGACAAGAGCATGGACTTGGGAGTCAGAGGACGTGGGTTCTAATTCCGGCTCCGCCAGTCATCTGCTGTGTGACCTTGGGCAAGTCGCTTCACTTCTCTGGGCCTCAGTTCCCTCATCTGGAAAATGGGAATGAAGACTGTGAGCCCCACGCAGGACAACCTGATGACCTTGTAATAATAATAATGATGGCATTTATTAAGCGCTTACTATGTGCAAAGCACTGTTCTAAGCGCTGGGGAAGTTACAAGGGGATCAGGTTGTCCCACGGTGGGCTCACAGTCTTCAGCCCCCTTTTACAGATGAGGGAACTGAGGCCCAGGGAAGTGAAGTGACTTGCCCAAAGTCACCCAGCTGACAAGTCGCGGAGCCGGAACTTGAACCCATGACCTCTGACTCCAAAGCCCGGGCTCTTTCCACTGAGCCACGCTGCTTCTCTATGAAATGATTCCCCCTTGGGCTCCACTCCAACGGCTTACAACTATCAATCAATCAATCAATCGTATTTATTGAGCGCTTACTGTGTGCAGAGCACTGTACTAAGCGCTTGGGAAGTACAAGTCGGCAACACACAGAGACAGTCCCTACCCAACAACGGGCTCACAGCTGCTTAAAACAGTGATTGGCACATAGAAAGCGCTTAGCAAATGCCATCATCATTATCATTATTAGAAGGTCGATGGCAGCCGGAAGGAGGTGCTCGGACTGAAAAAGCCCTCGGCGTCCCCTCCCCGCGAACCAATTTTCCCGCGTTGAACTCCGACGGGCTCCAAGCGCCCAGGCCCGGCGACCTTGGTTTGGGTGACCTTGAGCAAATCGCTCGCCCTCGGTTTTCTCAGCTGTAAAATGGAGTGATAATAATCTTAACGACCTCACTGAGCCCGTGGGAGGGAGGTACTTGGAAAAAGTAAAAGCCAGGGGGGGTGAGAGGAGAGCCACCGTCGGTAACTGAGCCGGTGGAGATGCTGAGGGAGTTCCGGGGCGGGGCGGGGGGGGGGGGTACGGGCAAATGCCTGGTCAGAGTCGGGGGCTCAGTGATCGCGACTCCCTAGAACAGCCCAAACTCCCTGTAGAGTCGTGGCCCTGCTAGGCTGAATCGGGCGAATGCAGGGGTGGGAGTTGGGGGTGGGAAGGAGAGGAGGACGGGCCTTTTTCGGGCCCAGGGGAACGCCCGGAGGAGAGTATTTCGGAAAGTCTTATGGGATCTTTCCCCTCTCGGTTCCCAGGGAGCAAGGGAGAGTTCGTGGATTTCCTCCGGGCTCTCTGAGGCCTCTCCCCCACTTGGCAGATCAACGGCCCATGACGGCCGTAGCCAAACTGGTCTGGGGCCGAGGGGCGCTCGCCCATCGATCGCCCCTTCCCCCCGCTGTCCCCCCAAGCAAACTGCCCCTGGCCATTGTGGGGAAGTATGGCGCGGGGTGGGGGGTGGGCGGCGGCGGCGGCGAGGAAAGTCCTGGGGAGAGAGGGAGGGCAAGGCGAGGCCGAGGCCCGGGAGAGAGGAGCCAGTCGCCCATCCTTCCGGGTCCGCACCGCAGGTCACACATCTGGAGCGGACGCGGTGGTGGCGGCGGCGGCTGCTCAGGACCTGGCAAGTGCGGAGAGGACGGTTCCCACGCGGGGGCACTAGCGCTCTCCGGAGTCGCAGGCACTGCGGTGGATTTTCCTGCTCCTTTTAAATGACTGCGGAAAAGATTAAAAAAAAAGACACCCCTTCCCCGCACCCCCCCATCCCCTCCAAGAAGAACCACACATGCAAGGGCAAATTCTCAGACAAGTAATGGTCGTGCCATACATCAGCACCTGCGCTCTTCAAATCATTCCGTTTTTATTACAAGAGTCCAAAGGAACCCGTTTTTCTCGGCAGAATTCCGTCCCTCCCCGCGCTCTCGTTTCCTCCTCTGGGGAGACCAAGCGCGGAGATTTCGGTGTGCGAGAGCACCGGGCGACGCTCGTGCAAAGCCCCTTAACTACTGGCCCTGGACCTCAGAGTTGTTTCCAGGCTAAATCCTGCCCGTGCCAGTTCTCCATCCTCTAAAACAAGAGTCTCTCGCGGCCCGGGCATCGAAGCGTTCCAAGTTGCTGCAGAGGCTGCAGGAAGCCAGAGAGCTGCGTTTCCCTCCCAGAATGGGCCGTCACCCGTCTGGCCTCTCTCCCCTCCGTCCTCTGCCTCCCTTCCCTCTCCTCCGAAACGAGTTGGGAGAGAAAAAAGTCCTCTGCGGGGCTGGGAGAGGTCTCTTTTGCCAAAGCCCCAAGTCAGCTTAGAGAGATTGACCGAGGGGCCGCAGACTAGCCAAGCCCGCCGGCGGTCCCGACACGGGGCGGTGATGCTCCGTTTCCGATGCAGATCACGTTTGCATGTTTTTAGAGGAGCGCACTCTCCGTCTCTGTTTTAAGCGACAAGGGTGTATGTGTGTGTGCGCGTGTATCTGCGTGTGCGTGTTTGGGGGGATTGGGAGGGGGTTACTATTATAAAAGGGAATAGTCGCTGCCGCTGAAAAGGGGTGGCGATGAGGGGACTCGGTAGCTGCAGGAGAGTCTGTCACGGTATCTCTCTCTCCGTGCATGCACATAGACGCACCCAGACCCCGGCATACACACACACACCTATACACAACTGTGTGCGCGCGTGTGTGAGGGCTCGCATACGATTGCTGCTCAGCGCCTATTGGTATCTGGCCCCGGGCAGATCCTCCTCTCCCCCACCCCCAGGCTCCCCTCCCCCTTGGTTTGCTTTTGTCTTGAGGGTGTTGTGTTGTATGTTTGTGTGTGTGTGTCTCTGTGTGTGATTTTTTTAAATTATTTATTTCAGACTAATTTTCTGGAGTTTCTGCCCCTGCTCTGCGTCAGCCGTCACGTCACTTTGCCAGCAGGAGCAAGAACCGGAGCCGAAGCCGGAGCGGCGTTGGCTGGCACTGGGCTGGAGCAGGAGGCGCCCTCGTTCGGCCGCGGGAGCCTCCGGCCGGGGTGAACGGGGCCGGGGCCGCGGAAGCCGCCTGCGGGTGAGGAGCGGGGCCGGTGCTTCCAGGCTCCGCCGGGCCGCGCTGCCCCTGCCCCGCCCCTACCCGCCCTGCTCTGCCCTGCCCGGTCCCGAGACCCAGGTGGAGCGGACGGAGCCACCTGCTCCCGGGGCTGCGCAGGGCTCCTCGCCCGGGATGGGGCAGCGCCATCGGCGCGAACCCAGCGCTCCACCCCGGCGTCCCCCGAGGTCGCCTCCTCCCGCGGTCTGGAACTCGGCTTTGCCCAGCCGGGACTACCCGGAGGGAGCCCCCGCCTCCGCCTCCCGTCTCCCAGCTTCCCTCCCGCCATCCCCGGGCAGGGGGAGGGGTGGCCGGCACCGCGCCCGCGAGTCCGTGTTCGGGTTCCGCCGCCCCAGGGACGGGTCGGTCGGAGGGGCGACGGGGGTGGCTCAACCGTCTCTTATCCGGATCTCTTTTCCCTCCCCGCAGCCCCCAGGTGCAGCGACCGCATCGTCCTCGCCGGCGCATCCCGTGGGTCCAGCTCCTTCGGCCGCCGCCTCCCCCTGCCTGGAGGACCCCCGACCCCGCTGACGCTCATTCATTCATTCAATCGTATTTATTGAGCGCTTACTGTGTGCAGAGCACTGTCCTAAGCGCTTGGGAAGTACAAGTTGGCAACATATAGAGACGGTCCCTACCCGACAGTGGGCTAGCTTGGTCCCGTCATGCGGCGGCGGCGCCCCCCCCAGTGACCAGGCACGCGATGTCCCGTCCCCTCCCGCCGCTCTGAGTAGTGCTCTCGCCGGTGCCCTCGCCCGCACCCTCGGGGCGCCCCATCGCGCCGGACAGGGCAACCGGGGCCGATCCGAGCCGAGCAGGCGGCGCCGAGGGGCTGGGCTGGGCTGGGAGGGCTTGCGGGTCCCGGCTCTCTTCTGCCGTGGCCCGGGATGCTGCCGTGGAGGAGGAGGAGGAGGTGGTGCCATGGCCCCGAGCCCGGCATGGCGCGGCTCTGGGGCTTTTGCGGGCTGCTCGTCCTGGGCTTGTGGAGGGGCGTCCGGGCCTGCCCCGCGCCCTGCATCTGCAGCGCCACCCGGATCGCCTGCGGCGACGCCTCCCCGGGCTTGGTGGCCTTCCCGAGGCTGGAGCCCAGCACCGCCGACCTGGAGAACATCACCGAAATGTGAGTCCCCGCGCCGCTCCTTCCCCTTTCCCGCGCGGCCGCTCGGCCCCTCTCCCAGCCTCTCCCAGCCTTTCCTTCCTTTCCCCTTCTCCTCTTTGCCTTGCCCCCGTCCCCCCCGGCCCCAGCCCTTCCCCACTTTTCATGCCCTTCTCTTCTCCCCTCCTTCCCCCCTTCCTACCAGTTCTTTCCTTCCTTCCTTAAACTCCTTGCCCTTCTTTAATCTCTTCTGCCCTGTCCTTTCCCCTCTTTGCCTTCCCCCTTACCTCAGTCCCATCTCCTTTCCTCGCCCCCTTTTTCCCCCTTTTCGTTATTTTCTACCCTCTCTTCTCCTTCCCTTCAGTCCCTTCCTCCCTTATATTCTTTCCCCCTTTCTCCTTAATCCTATTTCCCCTTCCCTTCTGCCCCTTCTCTCCTTTCCCCCTCTGCCTTGTTCCTGTCTCCTTTCCCTGTTCCCCATCCCTTTCCTCCGGTTCACTCTTTTTCTTTAACCTCTCTCTCCCTGTACCCTCCAGTCCTTTGCTCCCTTGTAACTTGTCTCTCCCCTCTCTCCATACCCTCTCTTTACCTTTCTCTCTTTACCTTTCTTCCGTTTTCCCTTTCTCTCTCCCCTTTTCCCATCCCCATCCCTTTCCTCCTTTTCTGTGTCCTCCCTCTCCCTTCTCTCCAGTCCCTTTCCCCCCTGCACTCCGTTCCCCTCTTCACTCCCGTCTCCCCTTTCCCCTTCTCGTCTTTACCTCTCTCCCCCTTCCCCTCTTTGCCTTTCTTCCTTCTCCCCATCCCCATCCCTCTTTCCTGTCTCTGTCCCTTCCCTCCTTTTCACTCCATTACCGTGTCCTCTCTTTCCCCTTCTCTCCAGTCCTTTTCTCCCTCCCTTGCACTGTTTCCCACTTCTCTCTCTTCTCCCGTCCCCTGTCCCTTTTTTCCTTCGCCCCTTCCTTATCCTTTTCTCTCCTTTCTCTCGTCTCCTCTCCCCTTTCCCTCCAGCCCCTCCTTCCTTTCATCCCATTCTCCTCTTTCCCCTTCCCACTCTCATCGGCCCTTGCCTGTCTCCCCCCAACCCCTCCGGGAGGTCAGGTAACCCACGGTGACTGAAACATAGCTAAAGCCAACAGTTGGAGAAACATCTGAAGCAGCAGAATATGGCTAGGGAAGGAGACCCACTTGTCAATCACCCGTCGACCCCTCTAGTCAGTAACAGATATTCAGAGACAGAGCGATATGATTTTTATTTCAACCATAGGGGATATAATCACAGCTGCATTTTCCACTCTGAGGGTTCCTTCCATGTGTTATGCATTTCATATGCAGTGTGTGTATTTGATATTCATGGTATATGTAAATGACTTGGGTAAGGAAATCTTTAGGATGCCTTCTCTAAGATACTGTGTTTGTGGCTGGTGTGTGTGTGTGTGTGTGTGTGTGTGTGTGTGTGTGTGTGTGTGTGTGTGTGTGTGTGTGTGTGTGTGTTGGGTAAGGAGAGTTAGGGTCATTCTTTAGAGAAATTCTTTAGAGAAGTTAATGGTGATTCTTTAGAGAAATCTTCCCCCTTTATGATTGATTCTCTGAAACCTGACAAAGGAGGTTAAAATCCCCCCCCCCCCCACCATATCCTTCTTGGGATTTGGGAGGTAACCAATTTTTCTTTTCATTTCCATATATCAGAAAATGCCTAGGAGATTGAGTCTAGAGATGATTTTGAAAATGATCTGTAAGATGAGAAGTTCTGCGCGTTGAAATGCACTCGCTCAAAAGGAAAATGTGATAGTTGGAAGCTTAAAAGCCTGGTCTGATTTAATTTAGGCTTGACTTCCCAGAGATATAATTTCAAAACCATTTAGATTATAAATCTTAATTGCCCATTGTACAATTTCCTGGGAATAGGTTGGGTGATAAAGCAGGGTAGTACCGAGGTGGGGGTGGGGGAAGTACAAGATCATTGTACCAGTAGAAAATTCCAGCTTTTGGGATTCGGAAAGAGCAGGAAATTGCAGGTTCCAACTTCTTGTTTTATGCTGCCATATCGCAACTCTATTGATCTCTCTGTTCTGTCCTCACCTTTGTTTTAATGCATTTGTGGGGAGTTCTTGCTTGTTGGATTAATCTCTGAAACCTAGGTTTATTCAGTCCCGTAAGAAAATGACCATGGGATGTTTACTCTTGTCTTTCTCTTTTAAAGGGAGATAGCGTGTCCCAAGAGAGGGGTTGGAGAAGTGGTCTTCTAGCTGGCAGTGTGTTTGCATATAGTATTTCACCTGCTCTGCTTCTCTGAGACTAATTGACAGAGAGTTCTGACCCTGGACGTGAATACAGTGTCCTTCCAATTTTCATTTCCCTTGCCCTGCCGCTTATTATCATACCACTGTGGCACCCTGCTAAGTCTCAGGAGGAAAGTGAATTCAAGCCAAACTCTGCTCAGATGAGTTTTTTCGGTTTGGGGCTGTCAGATGGGAAAACCGATGCCAACACCATCGGTTCTGAACCTGTTTGGCAGGTCCAGATTAACAACAGTCACAGGTTCAGAGGAAGGAGATGGAAGATGCAAGGACGGTGCCTTCTTTCTTCTAGTCTGGTTTTTGAAATATCTAGACTAATTAGGCAAAGACTGAGTCAAAATTTGGCTTCCTTTTTAGATTTCAAGAGGAAAAATTATGTAATGCAGTGCCACTTTAGATTATTTTGTCTCTTCTGTTCCTTTGTGCCATTCATTGGCATTCATCCCCCCCTCCCCCAACCCCCCACCATGTTTGGGGGTGAATACATTGGCATAGGAGAGGAGAGAAGTACAGGAATTCTTCATTCTAGTCAATTTTTCAGGGCTTAATTACAAAACAAACAGGCACAAACAAATCAAAGGGCCAATCTCTGGCTGTCTTCAGTGTTGCCTGATAGAGATTCTTTGAGACAGTCGATTTTTATGGGGAGAGAGAAGCTCCCCAAGTGACTGCCCGTTTCAGCATTTTGCTGCATCTCTGAAGGAGCTTCTTGATTTCCCAAGTTATTATTTGCCCCATTATTTTCTTCCCTTGGAATGTTGAAAACTCAGGGAAACGCCAAGGAAAGGGCAGGGATGAAAGCCTTAGAAGAGAGTTGTGAATGTGTGTGTGGTGGGGGGGGGGGGGGTGCGGGGAAGGGGGGACATGCATGTGAGTGAGGGGCTTGGGAGTCTGGAGTCCTGACAGTTTTATCCTTGGCCCTGTCTGGTGTTTGGCATGACCTTGTCCCAATCAGTCCACCTCTTCTGGCCTCAGTTCCTTCAACCACCAAATGAAGAGCACTTGTCTGGAGAGTGAGGAGGGGTTGCATTTCAAAGAGCCCATCTAGCTTTCAAAAGTTGTTCTCAAAGCACTGGAAATAATGCCTGGTGCCTGATTTTTCTTGGGTATTTTTGCACTCATGGGAGTCTTGCTCTGTTTTCGATCCTGCCGGATAACGGGACTAATATATAAACCTCTGAAGGAGTGACATTTCATTGGCCCCCAGGTTTGGGGGGGAAGGGAGTGAGAGCCCTTGATTGTGCTTCTCCTTCTTCCCAAAAAACAAAAGCAGAGCTTGTTCAAAATTGTTTTCTTGGCATCAACGGGTCATGATTGCATTAAAAACAAATTCAGGTGATTGGAACATGTCAAATGAATAACCATCATTTAAAAAAACCCAACACCTTTAGCATTTCCAAATGGAAATCTAAACATTAAATATGCAATAAATGTGTCTTAGAAATAGGTAATAAAACCCTCTGAAGTAAGCCCTGTAAAGGCATAGTTAAGAAAAGATACAATCATTGCTTGTCTAATGTACATTTTAAAAAATTAAGTATAACAGTTCTTTGCCTCATTCTATGAACCTTTTATGCAAATATCCTTCCCACTTGGCAGTATCAACTTTCATACTATTTCCTAATTAATGCTGAACATTAATACCATACCACCCTTTGGGGAATGAAACAGAATCTAGGTTTTCTTGTAAGTCGGTGCCTCTCGTTCTTTTCAAACTTTCCTTATTCTAAATTGAATGCTGGCCCATGTTCAAATCTTACAGAAAATTACCCACCACTGTTGGATGCTTATACCCCACCAGTGATGAATCTGCTTGTACCCTGGCCATTTCATAGTAGCAGTGCTACATCGAAGCAGAATTCATAAGTGAATCCTGAATTCAAGAGTTCGTAGCACTTCCTATATGCAGGTCATTGTCGGCGTATTTCACAGTTCTAATGTCATGCCAGTAATATATTGATTTAAGACTATTTAACTCAACACTTTGCAATTATAATTAATTGTTCTTCAGAATGCAAAACTTGATAGGAAGAGTATTTGGTTTTTATTGCTAAATCAGATATTTACTTTTCAGTTTTTCTAAGTGGAGAGTCTAGAGATTTGGATGGTGGGTTACATACATTCAGGAACCACAAAGTAAATTTCTAGTGCCGCTACCCAAACCACTCTAGACTTGCTAATAAATAAGGCACAGCCTAATTTCCATGATCAATTATTTAATGTGACTTATGAGTTTGTGTTGAAGACATCTGGCCTTGTGGAACAAGCGCTTAGTACAGTGCTCTGCACACAGTGAGTGCTCAATAAATATGATTGAATGAATGAATGAACTTGATCACCTTATATCCTCCCAGCGCTTAGAACAGTGCTTCTAACAGTGCTCCTCCCCCTCTCCACCCCCTCCTCCTCCCCTTCTCCACCCCCCTGCCTTACCTCCTTCCCTTCCCCACAGCACCTGTATATATGTTTGTACGGATTTATTACTCTATTTATTTTACTTGTACATATCTATTCTATTTATTTTATTTTGTTAATATGTTTTGTTTTGTTCTCTGTCTCCCCCTTCTAGACTGTGAGCCCGCTGTTGGGTAGGGACCGTCTCTAGATGTTACCAACCTGGGCTTCCCAAGCGCTTAGTACAGTGCTCTGCACACAGTAAGCGCTCAATAAATATGATTGATTGATTGATTGATAGTCTTAACAAAACTCAAGCTCAGTGGGAACCTTTGGAGTCTTTCATTTCATCCTGCTAATCTCTGCTTTATATAGATTTTAATACCCTTTGTGAAACAGTTGAAAAGACCCCTGACCCCTGCCCCGCCCCCTCCCCCCCCCCCCCCAAATTCCCTTCATTGACTCTCCAGGAAAATGTGTGTGATTTTTCCCTGAAACCGATAGTTCCTCTTGGGAATTCAAGGCTATGAAGTAATGGCAGACCCTGGGCTATAGATTATTTCAAGCAAGTAATGGAATGTTGAGATAATGCAAAGAGGTGCCCCTCTAGAGGTTGAGGCTGGTGACCATTTCCGTACTCTACAAACCTCTATCTGAAGCATATTCCCTCCATTGTAAGTAAACATTAGCCTGCAGTGTTTGACCTGAAAGTTATGAGCTGAATGTTGAATGAATAGCTGCAAGTCTAGGGCTTGCTCTCTGACATATGCTGAATTAGGTCTCTGATTCTATCCAGGTCAAAGAAGGCTAGTTTTACTTTTAGGGAGGGAGGGGGGAGAGTTACTTTATACCTTGTGTGGCTTGGCAAGTGGCTCCTATTCTGGTGCATCCCTCAGCCACCTAGTCCAGGAAGAGTGCCCAGATTTCTTTTCTGGGCCAGTCAATTCTTGTGGCCACTGGCCAAGGGTTTGTTGTACAGACAACTTTTTCTTTCAGGCTATGTTTCACTGCTTCCCCACTCTCCTCTCCTCCTACCAGTATGAAGATCTTCAGACAGGATCAATAGATCCGACAGGCCATCGCTCTCTCCCCCTTCAAAGCCTTATTGAAGGCACATCTCCTCCAAGAGGTCTTCTCTGACTAAGCCCTCCTTTCCTCTCCTCCCTCTCCTTTCAGCATTGCCGTGACTTGCTCCCTTCATTCATCCCCCCTGCTCCCAGCCCCACAGCACTTATGTCCATATCTGTAATTTTATTTATTTGTATTAATGCCTGTCTCCCCCTCTGGACTGTAAGCTCGTTTTGGGAACGGAATGTGTCTGTTTATTGTTGTGTTGTCCTTTCCCAAGCACTTAGTACAGTGCTGTGCACACAGTCAGTGCTCAGTACATACGATTGATCGATTAATTGGATGGTATTTATTGAGCGCTGACTGTGCAGAACACTGTATAGAGCTTTTGGGAGACTGTGCTATAATAGAGTTGGTGGACACGTTCCCTGGCCACAGTGAGGGTCGGGACTTGTGTATGTGCTGTGCTCAGTCAACAGAATGGATTGAGCACGTACTTTATGCAGAGCGCTGTATTGGATGCAGTTCCAGCCCTCGAGGAGCTTGCACTCTAGTAGAGGAGACAAGCCGGTGCAAACTGCCAAATGAACAACGGGGAGAAGAGTAAGAGCAGAGATTCAAATGAGGAAAAACCCAAGGAATGAAATGAATCATAAACCAATAAAGTCACAGGCGCGTCTTTTTCTAAGAACTAAAGGATCAGCACTCCCTTTCTTAAAATAACAGACTTCTAGGAGGAAGGAGACCCGGCTGACAGAGGATAATTAACCAAATTGAACATCAAAAAAATGACTGCAAACGATGATAAGCGCGCGGCTTCAGGAACTGTTACCTGGTCACTCATCTAGCCAACCTACGTCGATAGATCAATCAGTGGTATTTATTGAGTGCTTACTGTGTGCAGAGCACTGTACTAAGCACTTAAGAGAGGACAATATAACAGAGTTGGTAGTCACGTTCCCTGAGAAAGGAAGCCCACTTTTCTGGCCCCTGTTATCCTCTACAAATCTTAGAGGCAATTCTTTTTTTCCTCACATAATATCTACTTATTTTGATTTTATTTTTTCTATTTATGTAAAAAACCTTCCCTCTGCAGAGCTCTAAATGGTACACAGAGAACTTTTTAAAATTTTCTGTTCAGCCAGGAAAATAAGCAGCTGAATGGCTCTTTCATATATTGCTTTTTAAATGTTTTTTTAAATGCCCCAAAGTGGGACAGGCTTGAGATGGGCATATGTGCCCATTGCTGGATCATTTGCCTCTAAGTTTAATATCATGGGACCTTCTTGAAATTGGGTCTCTGTTCCCATGTGAAGACCAGTAAGCAATCTGTCTCTCCAGCTAGATTGTGAATTGCTTGAGGGCAGGGAGCAGCATGGCCTAGTGGAAAGATCTGGTCTTGGGAGTCAGAGAACCTGGGTTCTAATCCTGGTTCTGCTAGTTGCCTGCTCTGTGACCTTGGACAAGTCACTTAACTTCTCTGGGCCTCAGCTACCTCATCTGTAAAATGGGAATTGAGACTGTGAGCCCCACATGGAACAAGGACTGTGTCCACCCTGATTTCCTTGTACCCACCCCAGCGCTTAGTACAGTGCCCTCCACGTAGTACACACTTAACAAAAACCACAGTTATTATTATTCACTTCTCTGGGTCTCCACTTCCTCATTAGTGCAGTGGGGATTCAATCCCTGTTCTCCCTCCTCCTTAGACTGTGAGCCCCTTGTAGGATGAGCACTGTGTCCAACTTGAACTCATTCCTACCCCAGTTTTTGTTTGACACACAGTAAGAACTTAACAAATACCATTAACATAATGAAGATATGAAGTTGGCGAAGTCCTCTGAGATCGTCCAAAGGACGGAAAAGGACAGATGGGAATTGCTCTTTTTTTCGACAAAATGTACTTAAAGGCACTGTGACACCTGCTTTGGTGTGGTGCAAATGTTACCAAAGGCCCAGTCAGAAGAGAAAAGTGGGGGGCAAATGGAAACGTCTGTTGTCTGCCAATGTCTGTTGGATTTTGTCTAGCTAATATCCAAATGGGGATGCCATTTTCTTAGGTTTCCTGGGGGGTCCAACGTGTAGATATCTGTGCAGACAAGACACAGAAGAAGAAGCAGGGTTCATTCAGTCGTATTTATTGAGCTCTTACTGTGTGCAGAGCACTGTACTAAGCACTCGGGTGAGTACACTATAACAATGAGCAGGCCCATTCCCTGCCTACAATCAGTTTACAGTGGATAGAGCCTGAGCCTGGGCCTGGGAGTCGGAAGGACTTGGGTTCTAATCCTGGCTCCGCCACTTGTCTGCTTTGTGACCTTGGGCAAGTCACTTCACTTCTCTGGGCCTTAGTTCCCTCATCTGTCAAATGGGGATTAAGACTGTGAGCCCCATGGGGGACATCAATCAATCAATCAGTGGTATTTACTGAGTACTTACTATGTGCAGAGCACTGTGCTAAGAGCTTGGGAGACTACCATAGAATTAGCAGACACGTTCCCTGCCCATAACAGGACTGTGTCCAACCTGATTAGCTTGTATCTACCCCAGTGTTTAGGGCAGTACCTGGTACATAATAATGATAATAATGATAATAATAGTATTGTTAAGCACTTACTATGTGCCAGGCACTGTAATAAGTGCTGGGGTGGATACAAGCAAATCAGATTGGACACAGTCCCTGTCCCATGTGGGGCTCCTAATCTCAATCCCCATTTTACAGATGAGGTAACTAAGGCCCAGAGAAGTAAAGTGACTTGCCCAAGGTCACATAGCAGACGCATGGCAGAGCCGGGATTAGAACCCATGACCTTCTGACTCCCAGACCCGGGCTCTATCCACTGCGCCATGCTGCTTCTTGTAAGTGCTTAACAAATACCATTAAAGAAAAGGAGGAGGGGGAGGTGTGATGCGCACGGGTGCACGTGTGTGTGTAGAATTTGAGAAGGATGAGAGAAAGGGGAGTATGGAGGAAGGGAGGAATGTCTATGTAGGTGGCAGGGGCTGGGCATGAGGTTGGGTCAGGGGAGAGGTTGGCATAGAGGGAAGTGAGGGAGAAGGAAGGAGGTCGATGCCCTCAACCTCATCTCACCATCCTCAGGGAGAGTCAGCCAACTCGGCACATCAAACTGTATTGTAGGAACAGCTGTGTGATCAACACATTCACCACTGCAAGTCAGGTTCTCATTCTCATTCTGTCATTTTGCCCACGAATGTACTTTGGGGCTTGGTGTTTGCAGGCTTCTCAGAACAACTGGGCCAGAGTCTCTTCTTGGGTAACTCCATGGAAAATTCCCCTAGAGTTCAGTAGTGAGTGAGCTCAGTATAAACTGAGCAACGTTGACACTGAGAAGCCAATCAGGAATGATAACAAGGCTCTTCTTTTGAGGAGACCAAGACTCAGCCTTCCCTAGCTATCATCCCTGGAAAATAGATGGTCCTTTTCCTCCGACACCACATTCTTCTTCATATCTCCGCACCTCTTTTGGCTGTAATGTGGTGGCAGGGAGGGAATCTAGGTCTTTGGATGCTAGCAGCAGGTCCTATTGCTGCTTTACATGCTCTGCACGACACAGCGTGACACTTTTGTAATGCTACGAATAATTGTGGTATTTGTTCAGTGCTCACTATGTGCCAAGCACTGTACTAACACAGGGGTTATAATAATGATGGTATTTGTTAAGCATTTACTATGTGCCAAACACTGTTCTAAGGGCTGGGCACTGGTAGATGCGTAATAATCAGGTCCCACATGGGGCTCATAGCCTAAGAAGGAGGGAGAACAGGTATTAAATCCCCATTTTGCAGATGAGGAAACTGAGACACAGAGAAGTGAAGTGACTTGCCCAAGGTCACACAGCAGACAAATGGCAGAGAAAGGACTAGAACCCAAGTCCTCTGACTCCCAATTCCATGCTCTTTCCACTGGGGCACACTGCTTCTTGTATCACACCATTTATTTAGAAAGACCTTTTCAGCCACACCTGCATGGGGCGGATAGCATCTCACCGTCAAGTTATGTCACTTTCAACTCCCAGGGACGGCGGCATATGTTTTTTTTCCACAGAGCTCAAAGTGCTTTACAGAGGTTCCCTCATTTGTTCTCATGCATGTACATATCCTGTTGGAGAGGATGCTTTGAGGTTGCCTTTGAACACATGTATTGAAAAAGAACATTCAGCATTGTGATAATTAGGAGATCAGAGAAATACTGTTGATGGATCGACTGATCGAAAACCAAACTGGACTGAATTTTGAGCTTCCTCCCTCCTTAATTGGTTAGAAAGTCTTGACCAGAAAGGAAGAATGGAAGCTACCGAAGGTTGTGGTTGTTGACTTGGAGGAATTCAGGGCTGGATCCCTTGGATTTTGAAACTGATCATAATCAGTCAGAAGTGGAGGATAAAGGCCAGCGGAAGGGGAGAAAAGAAAAAGTAATAGTGGGGTGTTTGGGGGCTCTTTTCCCAATTCCTTTTTCGGGGAGAAGGGGGATCTTGGAATTGGAGTTCTTCCGACCTGTTTCAAATGTGATTCTTTAGTGTCAGTTTTGGGATCTAGTGTGTATATTGAGTTTTAGCCATGGAGCTGACCGCGTAAGTAGGATCCTGCACCCTGGGGGAAAGTGCAACAGGCAGAGAGAGGGAAATGTGCGTTTCCAGCAATCCTGCTTTTCTTTTTCCTTCCAAACCACGCTACTGTTGAACTTGTGGAAGGCACAGGTGGATGGCAAGAGGTTTACAGAACAAGATGAATTGCTTCTTGAGCAGCAGTTTGCAACAGACAGTGGTTGAATTGGTTTCCACCGTAAATGCAAGGTGTTCAAAGAAAATCTTTTTCATGCAAATGCCAACGGGCACATGCTGCTTCTTTCCTAACCTCTTCCTCCTTGCACATTTAGGTCATATTTTCATTTCAAGTGAGTGACTGGGGCAGTGTAGGGGGATTATCATGATTATTTTTGACACTTCTTTAATGCTTTCACGATACTAACCATTGGAGAAAGGCACAGACACAGCGATCATGACACAGTCCCTGACCCACGGGGGCTCATGGTCTAAAATTGGAGGAATAATAGTAATGGTGGTAATTGTTAAGCGCTTACTACATGCCAAGTGCTGGGGTAATGATAATAATAATAATAACAGTAATGGTATTTGTTAAGCACTTACTGTGGGCCGGGAACTCTACTAAGCACTGGGGTGGATACAAGCAAATCGTGTTGGACACAGTCCCTGTCCCACAAGGGGCTCACAGTCTCAATCCCCATTTTACAGATGAGGTAATTGAGGCCCAGAAAAGTGAAGTGACTTGCTCAAGGTCACACAGCAGACAAGTGGCAGAGCCACAATTAGAACCCACATCCTCTGACTCCCAGGCCCATGCTCTATCCACTAAGCCATGCTGCTTAGATCATCAGGCTGGGGCATAGTCCCTGTCCCACACAGGGCTCACAGTCTGAGAGGGAGGGAGAACAGGGATTTCATCGCCTTTTTACAAATGAGGAAACTCAGGCCCCGAACAACAATGGTAATAGTACTAATAATAATTATGGTATTTGTTAAGTGCATACTATGCGCCAAACACTATTCTAAGCATTGGGGTAGATACAAGGTAATCAGGCTGTCCCATGTGGGGCGCACAGTCTTCATCCTCATTTAACAGAAGTAACTGAGGCACAGAGAAGTGAAGTGCCTTGTCCAAGGTTACACAGCAGACAAGTGGAGGAGCCGGATTAGAACCTGGGTCCTCTGACTCCCAATCCCGTGCTCTTTCCACTAAGCAGAGTAGTGAAGAGACTTTCCCAAGGTCACACAGTAGACAAGTGGTGGAACTTGGATTTAAACCCAGGTCTCCGGACACCCAATCGTGTTCGCTTTCCACTGGTTCATGCTGCTTCTCTCCTGGGAAATGGACCACGGACCTCCTGAAATAATGGGGGAAATGCATCAATAGCCCCAGAAAGACTGGCTAATGCTTATGATGATGGTATTTGTTAAGCGCTTACTATGTGCCTGGCACTGTACTAAGTGCTGGGGTAGCTACAAGCAAATCAAGTTGGACACAGTGCCTGTTCCACGTGGGGCACACAGTCTCAATCCCCATGTTACAGATAACTGAGGCCCAGAGAAGTGAAGTGACTTGCCCTGGGTCGCACAGCAGACAATTGGTGGAGCCAGGATGAGAACCCACGACCTTCTGAATCCTAGGCCCATGCCCTCTCCACTACACCAGGCTGCTTCCTCACAGCTTCGGCAGGGCCATCCGTGGTCCAGCTGTTCCAAGCCTTCTTGGCATTCTTAGAGTTGGGAGGATTCCCACTTGCCTGGTCCGGTCCAGAAAGCAGAACTGAATCCTGAGGTGGATGGGGAGGGGAGAGAGGCACTGCCCCAGGACCCTTTGGAAGGAGAATACCCAAGAGGTGGACGTACACACAGCTCCTACCGACTGAGCGCCAAGCTTCCTTGGCATTTGACAGTGCCCATGTTCCATTATGTGTGTATGAGAAGCATTATGAGGAGCAGCAAGGCACAGTGGATAGACCGCGGGCCCGGGAGTCAGAAGGTCATGGGTTCTAATCCTGGCTCCACCACTTGTCTGCTGTGTGACCTTGGGCAAGTCGCTTCACTTCTCTGTGCCTCAGTTACCTCATCTGGAAAGTGGGGATTGAGACTGGGAGCCCCACCTGGGACAGGGACCGTGTCCGACCCGATTTGCTTGTATCCACCAAGACACTTAGTACAGTGCCCGGCACAGTGCTTAACTTATGCTATTATTATTATTATTATTATTATTATTATTCTACTACTATGAGTGGGGTGTTCCATTACCCGAGTCGGGGAGACCCAGGCCACTATTTGGAATTGGGGTCCTCAGCTTCTGCACGTCTTCCTGTGCCAGCAATGGAGGGGATTTTCCTTTGGTGCTCTCAGGCTCCTCTCCTGCACCCCAAGATCCCCCCCACCCCAATCCAAAACTTGTTAAGACTGTCTTCTCCCCTACCTTGACTCTGTCAGGGTCAGGGATTTTCAACCACCAGAGATGCTGGGAGTGGGAGTCTAGTAGATGTTCTTTGTTACCACCTGAACCCAAGTTCACTGTGTTAGAGTATAAGCTCCTTGTGGTCAGGGACTGTGTCTTGTGCTTCTGTTGTATTTCTCAATTGTACTCAGGAGTGCTTAAGAAATACAACTACTCTTACTGCGGCCTGGGAGGCAGAAGTCAGTCAGTCAGTTGTATTTACTGAGTGCTCACTGTGCCCTTGGAAGAGTACAATATAATAATAATAATTATGGTATTTGTTAAGAGCTTACTATGTGCCAAGCACTGTCCTAAGAACTGGGTAGATACAAGGTAATCAGGTTGTCCCACGTGGTGCTCACAGTCTTAGTCCCCATTTGACAGATGAGGTAACTGAGGCACAGAGAAGTTAAATGACTTGCCTAAGGTCACACAGTGACAAGTGGTGGAGTTGGGATTAGAACCCATGTCCTCTGACTCCCAAGCCCGTAGTCTTTCCACTAAGCCATGGAATACAACAACGAACAAATTCCCTGCCCACAATGAGCTTACAGTCTAGAGGGTTCCAGCATGGCATCATGTGGGACAGGGACTGTGTCCAACCCAATTTACTCGTATTCATCCCAGCACTTAATACAGTGCCTGGCACATAGTAAGCTCTTAACAAATACCACAGTTATTATTACTACTACTACTACTACTACTGAAGCTGTGCAGGCAAAAAATATCAATGGCATCAGAAGGGTGTGGATAAATTTATAGATGAAAGGGGTAGAGATGGGTTATTACAACGCAAATTTAAGGTGGAGGGAGAAATTAGTGTTATTGAAGGCCTGAGAAGCACTTTAATAGAACCATGGACAAAGGGTCAATCAATCAATCAATCAATCTTATTTATTGAGCGCTTACTGTGTGCAGAGCACTGTACTAAGCGCTTGGGAAGTACAAATTGGCAACATATAGAGACAGTCCCTACCCAACAGTGGGCTCACAGTCTAAAAGGGGGAGACAAAACCAAACATACTAACAAAATAAAATGAATAAAATAGATATGTACAAGTAAAATAAATAAATAAATAAATAAATAAATAGAGTAATAAATATGTACAAACATATACATATATACAGGTGCTGTGGGGAAGGGAAGGAGGTAAGATGGGGGGGATGGAGAGGGGGAAGGGGGGGGGAGGAAGGAAGGGGCTCAGTCTGGGAAGGCCTCCTGGAGGAGGTGAGCTCTCAGTAGGGCCTTGAAGGGAGGAAGAGAGCTAGCTTGGCGGATGGGCAGAGGGAGGGCATTCCAGGCCCGGGGGATGACGTGGGCCGGGGGTCGATGGCGGGACAGGCGAGAACAAGGTACGGTGAGGAGATTAGCAGCGGAGGAGTGGAGGGTGCGGGGTGGGCTGTAGAAGGAGAGAAGGGAGGTGAGATAGGAGGGGGCAAGGTGATGGAGAGCCTTGAAGCCCAGGGTGAGGAGTTTCTGCCTGATGCGCAGATTGATTGGTAGCCACTGGAGATTTTTGAGGAGGGGAGTAATATGCCCAGAGCGTTTCTGGACAAAGATAATCTGGGCAGCAGCATGAAGTATGGATTGAAGTGGGGAGCGACATGAGGATGGGAGATCAGAGAGAAGGCTCATGCAGTAGTCCAGACGGGATAGGATGAGAGCTTGAATGAGCAGGGTAGTGGTATGGATGGAGAGGAAAGGGCGGATCTTGGCAATGTTGTGGAGCTGAGACCGGCAGGTTTTGGTGACGGCTTGGATGTGAGGAGTGAATGAGAGAGCGGAGTCGAGAATGACACCAAGGTTGTGGGCTTGTGAGACGGGAAGGATGGTAGTGCCGTCAACAGAGATGGGAAAGTCAGGGAGAGGGCAAGGTTTGGGAGGGAAGACAAGGAGCTCAGTCTTCGACATGTTGAGCTTTAGGTGGTGGGCAGACATCCAGATGGAGATGTCCTGAAGGCAGGAGGAGATGTGAGCCTGGAGAGAGGGGGAGAGAGCAGGGGCAGAGATGTAGATCTGGGTGTCATCAGCATAGAGATGATAGTTGAAGCCGTGGGAGCGAATGAGGTCACCAAGGGAGTGCGTGTAGATCGAGAACAGAAGGGGACCAAGCACTGAACCTTGGGGAACCCCCACAGTAAGAGGATGGGAGGGGGAGGAGGAACCTGCAAAAGAGACTGAGAATGAACGACCGGAGAGATAAGAGGAGAACCAGGAGAGGACGGAGTCTGTGAAGCCAAGGTCAGATAGCGTGTTGAGGAGAAGGGGGTGGTCCACAGTGTCGAAGGCAGCTGAGAGGTCGAGGAGGATTAGGACAGAGTATGAGCCGTTGGATTTGGCAAGCAGGAGGTCATTGGTGACCTTTGAGAGGGCAGTTTCCGTGGAATGTAGGGGACGGAAGCCAGACTGGAGGGGGTCGAGGAGAGAGGAGTTGTTGAGGAATTCTAGGCAGTGCGTGTAGACAACTCGTTCAAGGAGTTTGGAAAGGAATGGTAGGAGGGATATGGGACGATAACTAGAAGGTGAGGTGGGGTCAAGAGAGGGTTTTTTTAGGATGGGCGAGACATGGGCATGTTTGAAGGCAGAGGGGAAGGAACCAGTGGAGAGTGAGTGGTTGAAGATGGAAGTTAAGGAGGGGAGAAGGGATGGAGCGAGAGATTTCATGAGATGAGAGGGAATGGGGTCAGAAGCACAGGTGGCCGGAGTAGCACTTGAGAGAAGGGAGGAGAGCTCCTCTGAGGATACTGCTGGGAAAGATGGGAGAGTAGCAGAGAGTGTTGAGAGCTGGGGGTTGGAGAAGGGGGGGAAGTGACTTTGGGGAGGTCGGACCTGATGGATTTAATTTTGTTAATGAGGAGGCAGGTGAGAAGATTATGATCAGAGAGAAGGATTTCAGAGTTGGTGAAGGTGGACACAGTGCAGCGATAGGAGATGATGAGGTCGAGAGTATGACCAAGTTGGTGAGTGGGTGAGGTGGGGTGGAGGAAGAGGTTGGCAGCGTCAAGGAGAGATAGAAGGCGGGCGGCAGAGGAGTCGTCAGGGATATCCATGTGGATATTGACGTCTCCAAGGATCAGAGTGGGCATGGAGAAGGAGAGAAGGAAGGTGAGGAAGGGGTCAAAGTCGTTAAAGAAGTTCGAGGTGGGGCCGGGAGGGCGGTAGATGACGGCTACAAGAATCTGGAGGGGGTGGTAGAGGCGAATAATGTGGGCTTCAAAGGAAGGGAAGGAAAGGGAAGGGGGAGGAGGGATAGTGCAAAAGCGACATTGGGGGGTGAGAAGGAAACCGACACCTCCTCCTTTTCCGGTGAGTCTGGGGGAGTGGGAGAAGAAGAGGCCTGCACTGGAGAGAGCAGCAGAAGAGATGGGCTGTTAAAGAGAAAAGTTGGGGATATGTATTCATTCATTCAATTGTATTTGTTGAATGCTTACTGTGTGCCGAACACTTTACAAAGTGCTTGGGAGAGTACAATGTAACAATAAACACTTTCCCTGCCCACAAAAAGCTTAGAGTCTAGGTTAGATGGTTCATTCTGAAGCCATAAGCCTGAGGTTGGCAGGTCAGGAGGGCAACCCATCATCCAGTTCTTCCAAATGACCTTTGGGTCCACTGTCAGACACCGGATACATCATCGGTCTGATTTAAGCGTTTATGGATTCTCTAGACTTTAAGCTCGTTGTGGGCAGGGAACATATCTACCGACTCTTTTGTATTGTACTGTCCCAAGCGCTTAGTTCAGTGCTGTGCACAGAGTAAATGCTCAATATTGATTGATTGATGGGTGGATCCCCCTGAGGTCGTTGGAGCCCCCTGAGGTGAGAAGTTGAATGGCTAAAGGCCGATCCCAAGAGAAAGATAGAGGGAACAGCAGAAGAGGCAAGAGTATCGGAGAAGGTGATAATCTCAAGGAGAAATAACTCTCCCCAGGGCCACCTGATCTTTGGCAAACACATAGGTCTGATGAGAGAGACTTGTGACCTTTCTGTTGTGTAACAGCTAATAATGGATATCCCTTTGGATCAATTGCAAAATTTCCCTGTGACTGAATTTATAGAGCTCCACTTAACAAGAGATTCTGATGCTAGATTTCTGTTGTGATTTATCCTTGTAGCAGTATGGGAAAAAACTATTCATTTTGCTCTGGGATCCGTGGCAGTATGGAGTGCAGTGAGATAGTGCCTGGATTCCAGTTTAATAGATAGGCTGATATATATACCATTGTCTCATTATGACCAGAATGAATTCTGCTGATCCTAGAGATGTGTTTCGTAGTATTTCCTCTTAATCTATAATCATTTATCATCTTTGACATCAGAGTTGTTCTGTTACAGAGGTTTACAATAACAATCATGAGGCAACCAGAGAGAAAAATCATAAAATCAGAATATTTTTAAACCTCAAAGGGGAAAAAGAATGCCCCCTGCAAATGAACTGTCCTTGATGAGAAAGGAAAAAAAAAAAACCCACACTCAATGTAAAGAAAATCTATTTGCATAGATTTAGATCATGTATTTTGTATATGTCTAGCCTTCCCAGACTGAGCCCCCTTTTCCTTCTCCTCCTCCCCATCCCCCCCCACCTCCTTCCCCTCCCCACAGCACCTGTATATATATTTGTACAGATTTATTACTCTATTCATTTTACTTGTACATATTTACTATTCTATGTATTTTGTTAATGATGTACATATAGCTTTAATTCTATTTGTTCTGACGATTTTGACACCTGTCTACGTGTTTTGTTTTGTTGTCTGTCTCTCCCTTCTAGACTGTGAGCCTGTTGTTGGGTAGGGCCTGTCTCTATATGTTGCTGACTTGTACTTCCCAAGGGCTTAGTACAGTGCTCTGCACACAGTAAGCGCTCAATAAATATGATTGAATGAATGAATGAATGAATGAATGAATGAATGAGTATTCACCTAGGCAAATGCGTAGGGGATCCATTATTAAATGGAGAAATGGTATTTATTGAGTGCTTATTCAGTCAATCAGTCAATCATATTTATTGAACACTCGAGCACTGAACTAAGCGCTTGGGAGGGTACATAGAACAGAGTTGGTAGACGTGTTCCCTGTCCACAACGAGCTTACGGTCTAGAGGGGGAGAGGAACATAAATAGAAATAAGTAAATTATGGTTATGGACATAAGTGCTGTGGGGCTGAGGGAGGGATGAATAAAGCAAGCAAATTCAAGTGCAAGGACGATGCAGAAGGGAGTTGGAGAAGAGGGAATGAGGGCCTAGTATTGTGTTCAGATCACTGTACTAAGTTAAATATGAGCCCATATTAGGGCTGATATTGGTCTTCCCACTTGCCATCCGTTCTGTGTTAATTTGGTGTAGGTAGAGCGTCTAAGTCAGTGACAGGGCATAGTCTAGGCACAAGACTGTCCAGCAGGGTTGCTACGTGGGCACTTGTCACAGAATGACTCTAGGGGTAGAGAAATGTAAACTGCAAAATTAAGACAAAATGTGGCTTGGTCACTCCCCAGTAAGCCCAACAATGATCATCGGGCAAAAGCCGCAAGATCTTGGAGTGAGCTTTTATCGGCTGAAGGAATTGCCTTTTCCTTTCGATCTTGATTTCAAAATTTTTGCAAGTTTCCTCTGGCACACCAAAATTTTCTTTCTGCCAAATGTCTTCTCCACCCCCTGCCACCTCCCCCCCCGCCCCACCAACCAATTTTTGAAGTCACTCAGAACTCTCTGAGGTTCCTGAAGGTTTGCCAGCTGAGTTTTTCACCTGGCCATTATTTCTCATCCTCTCCACCCCCCGCAAACCCGGGTCTTGAGACCAGTAGCAGAAAGACTAGACTACGTCTGGAAAAGCTCTTCTGATGGTATGTGTTTGGTTTGTCCTGGGGAAGCTAGGTTAGAAGCTAGGTTGGAAAGTTTATTCTTGAGAGATTGTCTTAGATCCGAATGGGCTGAGGTGCATGGCTAATCTCCTGGCACTAAGGTAGCCATTGATGTGCCTCACGGAACCCGGATGAGGAAATGCACATGACGCCATACATGTTATGCCTGGAAACAGCGTACTGGGATGACATCATACATGCCAATTTGCAGAAGTATGCTGATTTTACTCAGTCCTAGAGCGTTTCTAATTCATTCATTCATTCATTCATTCAGTTGTATTTATTGAGTGCTTGCTATGTGCAGAGCACTGTACTGTGCACTTGGGAGAGTACAATATAACAATAAACAGATACATTTCCTGCCCACAACGAGTTGACAGTTTGCCTAGTGGGTAGAGCACGGGCCTGGGAGTCAGAAGGTCATGGGTTCTAATTCTGGCTCCTCCACCTGTCTGCTGTGTGACCTTGGGCAAGCCACTTAAGTTTTCTGTGCCTCAGTTACCTCATCTATAAAATGGGGATTGATTGTGAACCCCACGTGGGACAAATTGATTACCTTGTATCTACCCCAGTGCTTAGAACAGTGCACAGCACATAGTAAGCTCTTAAGAAATACAATAATAATAATAATAATAATAATAATAATAACAATAACCCAATTATCTTGTATCTACCACAGTGCTTACAACAGTGCCTGGCACATAGTAAGTGCTTAACAAATACCATAATTATTATCATTATTATTATTATTATCATTAGAGTTTACAGTGTACATGAGTGCTGAGGGGCTGGGACATCTGAACCCCCTCAGTTTAGCCCAGGGGAGCAGAAGTGGAGGGATCCTGGGTACTTAAAATTGAAATATCACACATATCTCTCTTGACTATAAGTTCCTTGTGGGCAGGGAAGGAATCTACCAATTCTAATATACTGTACTTTCCCAAGCACTTAGTAAAGTGTGTTACGAGCATTCATTCCCCCTCCTCCCCCTCCCCCTCCTTCCCCTCTCCACCCCCCCCGCCTTACCTCCTTCCCTTCCCCACAGCACCTGTATATATGTTTGTACGTATTTATTACTCTATTTATTTATTTTACTTGTACATATCCATTCTATTTATTTTATTTTGTTAATATGTTTGGTTTTATTCTCTGTCTCCCCCTTCTAGACTGTGAGCCCACTGTTGGGTAGGGACTGTCTCTATATGTTGCCAACTTGTACTTCCGACACAGTACAGTGCTCTGCAGACAGTAAGCGCTCAATAAATATGATTGATTGATTGATTGATTCATTAATTCAATCGTATTTATTGAGCACTTACTCTGTTCAGAGCACTGTACTAAGCGCTTGAAAAGTACAATTTGGCAACAGATAGAGACAGTCCCTACCCACCAACGGGCTCACAGTCTAGAAGAATAATAATGGTGGTATTTGTTAAGTGCTTACTGTGTGCCAAGCACTTTTCTAAGTGCTGGGGTAGAAACAAAATTATCAGGTTGTTCCATGTGGGGCTCACAGTTGTAATCCCCACTTCACAGATGAGGTAACTGAGGCACAGAGAAGTTAAGTGGCTTGCCCAAGGTCATCCAGCAGAAAAGTGGCAGAGATGGGATTAGAACCCATGACCTCTGACTCCCAAGCCCCTGCTCTTTTCATTAAGCCACTCTGCTGCAATAAATACCATCGATTGATTGTCATCCAGTGTCATATCTGTGATCGATAGGGATCAGACCAGCTGAGTCAGTCAATCAGTTGTATGCACTGAGTGCCTACCTTGAGCAGCACATGGAACTAAGCTCTCAGCAGAGTTCAGTAGAGTTGGAAGTCATGATCTCTGTCTGCAGGAGCTTCCAGTCTACTGAGTGCAGAGCACTGTACTGAGCACTGGGGAAAGTACAATAGAGTTAGAAGACACAGTCCCTTCCCTCAAGGAGCTAAGTCTAGTGGAAAACTGTAGCATCCTGTATAAAACAAGATAAATGGCCACCCTACTTGACACTGATCATGAAGTTGGTTGGCCTGAAGCAAGGGGGATGGAAACAGTGGTTTTCAAAGGGAATTTCACAGTTGGGGCAGGGATTATGAAGGTCCTTTCACTTTGAATGTTCCCTTAGAAAATGAGCAAAGCCTCCCCTCTCCTCTCCCCTGGCCCCCATGATGAAACTGGACTGTGTCAGATTTTTTGGAAGAAACAGAGACATTAGAAATGTCAGATTTTTCTCTTCTTCTAGAAGTTTTACTGTTGGCTATCAGTGGAGTATCTCAGGGAAGGACTGGAGAGGGCATGATGAATCACAGAACCTTAGAGCTAGACAGAATTTACAGAGGTCACCTAGTCCAATCCCCTGCCTCCAGCTCATGAATAATGAATGAGAGCGTGGGGATGGGAAAGGAGTTTTGATTGGAGTTCATCATTTATCGTGTTGCTGCCCTTCCCCTTTCATCCATTCTCACTCGTGTCTTTTGGCTAATTTGTAGGAGAGGAGGATTCAACAAGCTTCTTAAACTCAGCCATAATTATGGCTACTGGAATTACTGGAAGAGCTTTTTATTTCCATTTCTTGAAATCAAAAAGTGTGTTCCCTAAATCCCTTGGCCGAGAGCCTTTAACACTTTTCAATGACTGAAGTGTCACAATAATATTAACAGAAAGAAACATTGGTGGAAGAAAATTCATGCACGTTCATTAACCCCAGGCACAATTTATTTTTTGATTGTAAAAGAGCAGTTTAGCCAGACTGTTAATTATTTGCTTGTTATGTCACAGTGAAAAATCTAAGACCTAATGTGCACCATGTGTGCATATACCAATAGGATTTAGTTATTTCTTAGGAAAGTATGCTCAGAAACACAAGATTATAGATGAGAAAAATGATGCAGCCCCTCTCCTCTCCACCTATTAAGTTACTGGTACACAGTGTTTCAAGTTCTCGGGTTGTTCGTGGGCATTATTTCTGTAGCTGTTCACTGTTCCTGCCCTCATTTCTGTTTTCATTTAGTAGGCATGTTCTATGCCATGCAGAGGGAGTTCGTTTTTGAAAAAGATGTTGAATCTATCACTCTCTCTGGGACGTATTTCATGTTTGAAGGTGGTGTGTTTGTGACTCTGCGGCACTTATAGCTAAAGGAAGTTTGGGGAGAAAAAGAGAGGTGATGTTTTCTATTTCTGTTCTTGAGTAGACTTCACAGGAGGGAGAAAGTAGGGCATCTCTCTGAGAGAGGTATTTCAGCCCCGTGATAGTAGTAGGTAGGGTGGTCTCTGACAGCACTCAAGAATACTGTGGCATTTGTTAAGTGCTTACTAGGTGCCAAGCACTGTACTGAGCACTAGGGTAGATGTAGTGTATCCAGGTTGGATACAGTCCCTATCCTAATCACAGGTCTCATTCTAAGTATGAGGGAGAACAGTTATTGAATCCCTATTTTATAGGTGAGAAAACTGAAGCACGGAGAAGCTGCATGGCTTAGTGGATAGAGCACGGGCCTAGGAGTCGAAAGGTCCTGGGTTCTAATCCAGGCTCTGCCACTTGTCTGCTGTGTGGTCTTGGGCAAGTCACTTTACTTCTCTGGGCCTCAGTTACCTCATCTGGAAAATGGGGATTAAGACTGTGAGCCCTAAGAGGGGGAGACAGACCTTAAAATAAATTGTGGATAGATACATAAATGCTGTGGGTTGAGGTTGGGGTGAATATCAAGTGCTTAGGGCGTACAGATCCAAGTGGATAGGTGAAGAAGAAGGAAGGTCCCATAGAGGAAATGATAGAGCGTCGTCAGGGAAAGTGTCTTGAAGGAGATGTGATTTTAGGAGGGCTTCAAAGGTGGGGAGAGTGGTGGTGTCAGATATGAAGGGGGAAAGAGTTCCAGGCCCAAGGGAAGGTGTGGGTGAGGGTGAGATAGATGAGATCGAGGTGTAGAGAATAAGTTGGCATTAGAGGAACAGAGTTTGTGGGTTGGGATGTAGTAGGAGCTGAAGACCATTGATTGATTGATTATTGTGTGCAGAACACTTTACTAAGCACTTGGGAGGGTACAGGGATAACTTCCCACAGTAAATTTACAGTCTAGAGGGAGGCCAGGTGGATGGTCCACGGTGTCAGAGGCAGCTGAGAGGTTGAAGAGGATTAGGATGGAGTAGAAACCGTTGGATTGGCAAGGAGGAGGTCGTTGGTGACCTGGGAGAGGGCATTTTCAGTGGAGTTGAAGGGGGCAGAAGTCTCCCGACTCCCAGCTCCCTGCACTTTCCTCTAGGCCATGTCGAAGTCCTCAAATATTCTCAGGGAAGGCTCTAGGCAGAGAGCACGTCACAACCACTAAGCCCACCACAGCACCCGCTTGAAGAGTGTGGCCTAGTAGATAGAGCCTGGGCCTGGGAGCCAGAAGGACCTGAGTTCTCATTCCAGCTCTACCACCTGTCTGCTGTGTGTCCTTGGGCAAGTCACTTCACTTCTCTGTGCCTAGTTACCTCATCTGGAAAATGGGGATTAAGACTGGTGAGCCCCCTGTGGGACAGGGACTGTGTCCTACCTGATTACCTTGTATCTACTCTAGCACTTAGAACAGTTATTGGCACATAGTAAGCATTTAACAAATACCACAGTTATCATTATTATCATTATTGTTTTTATGTGTCTGGATATCAGAATGTCTCCCAAATGGTAGAACATTTCAGACGTCTACACATTGTTCTGGTCTCCCACCCTTTTGGCTCACTGGGGCTCCTCAGAGTAGCCCTAGGCATCCCGACAGAGGGGCAGCAGGGGGAGGGAAGCAACAGGACAGACTCAGTCAATCAATCCATCAATCAAATCATATTTACTGTGCACTTATTTTGTGTATAGCCCTGTACTAAGCACTTTGGAGAGTACAGTATAACAGAATTAGTAGACATGTTCCCTACCCACAAGGATCTAACAGTCTAGAGGGATTGGGGTAATTAGGTAATTATAATAATAATAATGGTACTTATTAAGTGCTTTTTATGTGCCAAGCACTGTTCTAAGCCCTGGGATATGTACCAGCTAATCAGGTTGGACACAGTCCCAAATGGGACTCACACTCTTAATCCCCTTTTTCCAGATGAGGTAACTAAGACCCAGAGAAGGTAAGTGACTTGCCCAAGATCACGCAGCAGACATGTAGTCTATACAAGCATGCAATCTCACAGCCCCCCCAAAATCCTGACTGCACACCCCCTCTCCCTCAAACCATTAGTTGGCCCATACACAGTTTTACAAGTAGAATTTTTGTATCTGCAAATTCCACTTGCATTTAGTAGATGACAAGGCAGTGGACACCTGTACTGCTAAGAAACAGGTGGACTGGAGAATTTTTGTTTTTGAACCACCAATGTGCTTTATTTAGAAGGTAAATTCAGACTGGTGTATTTTTATTGTTCATCCTTCTAGCTAGATCCTTTAAGAAACCACATATAGAAACATTGGGTCAAGTACTGAGTGACCCATTGGGGAGAAGATTAAAACACTGTATTGTTTGCTTTTTTTTTCTTTTTCTTCGAAATGACTTTCACATGTTTGTGTTTCCAGAAATAATTGTGTTTATAAAGACTTCCTGGTGTTTGGGCAGTTCCAATAACCTGCAATTCTCAATTCCTGGTATCATTACAAGAGCTCAGGAAAAATCTTCATAATGCTGAATAGCATAGAATCAGGCTGGCACTTTTACAGTACATCCAGCACACAATTCTTACATACGCATGCACGCGCGCGCGCGCACACACACACACACACGAATGCTGTATTTGGTAAGTTCTCGTACATTGTTGACTCCCATTTTCAAGGCCTTATTGCTCTTCAGGGACGACTCTACTGAGCTTTTTAAATTATTCTTTAATGAAAGTAATTCAATAGAACACAGAACCCAAATGATACTTAGGAATGGAATCCACGTAATAGCTATTTGCAGGAGCTAATGTGTTGTTCTATTTCAGCTCTTGAACATATTTGATTGCACACTGAGATTCTGCTAATAACAATTCAGGTGCTATACCCTCTCCGATAGAGCCAGTGAGGAAAATGTCCTGAAACAGTGCATTTACTCTTTAGTGTATTATTGGAAAATGCTCATTTATTAATTTTCAAAAGTATTTCCCAGCCTCACACACTGAAGCTGTGCAGCTTTGGACCCAAGTACCAAATTGACATTTTTAAGGAGTGCTAGAAAACATTTTCTCCGTAAAAGGAATGTTTCGGCGATGGAAATACTGTTGGAGAGGAAGTGCATCTAGAGCCTGATATTGATGCTCTGAGAGTTTTTAGCAATGTCCCTCCAGGGTCAAATCAGATGATATAGCCTAAATGGCACTTTTCTGAAAAAATCCTGTAATGTAATCAATTAAAAGGAACTATATTTCTGCTACCATAGACTATGTACCAGGAAAATGTGAAGTTTTCGAGTGAAGTTGGTTTTAAGCTTTTTGGCATGCCATGTGAGCTCGTTATGGGTGGGGAATTTGTCAGTATATTGTTGCATTATACTCTCCCAGTGCTTAGTACAGTGCTTTGCACACAATAAGCGTTCGATAAATACAATTGAATGAGTGAGTGAATTGCACCACCTTTCAGTTTTGTATGACAATTTTGAACCAATTTGAGGAATGTTGATAGGACCCCTTTGGAGGGACTCTTTTGTTGTTGCCTCTTTGGGGGAACTCATTCAATCAATCAATCGTATTTACTGAGTGCTTGCTATGTGCAGACAACTGTACTAAGTGCTTGGGAGAGTACAACACAACAGAGTTGGTAGACACTTTTGGCATGTTCCTATTTGGCAATCCAGAAACCAGAGCATAATAGAGTATATGCACATGATTACTCAGTCATGCAAGAGGCCTTGCCATACTGAGCCCCCTCCTTCCTCTCCCCCTCGTCCCCCTCTCCATCCCCCCGTCTTACCTCCTTCCCTTCCCCACAGCACCTGTATATATGTTTGTACATATTTATTACTCTATTTATTTATTTATTTTACTTGTACATATCTATTCTATTTATTTTATTTTGTTAATATGTTTGGTTTTGTTCTCTGTCTCCCCCTTCTAGACTGTGAGCCCACTGTTGGGTAGGGACTGTCTCTATATGTTGCCAACTTGTACTTCCCAAGCGCTTAGTACAGTGCTCTGCACACAGTAAGTGCTCAATAAATATGATTGATTGATTGAATTACTCCCCCAGTTTGCAATTTCTTTAAGTGTCTGTCTCCCCGCCAGTAGACTGTAACCTCTTTGAAGGCAGGGATCCTGTCTCCCAACTCTATTTATTGTATTGGCTCTCCCAAGCAAGAAGCAACGTGGCTTAGTGGAAAGAGCCCGGGCTTGGGAGTCAGAGGTGGTTGGTTCTAATTCCACTTCTGCCACTTGTCAGCTGTATGACTTTGGGCAAGTCACTTAATTTCTCTGGGCCTCAGTTCCCTCACCTGTAAAATGGGGATGAAGACTGTGAGCCCTATGTGGGACACCCTGATTACCTTGTATCTACCCCAGTGCTTAGAACAGTGCTTTGCATATGTTAAGTGCTTAACAAATTTCATCATTATTATTCTTATTTCACTTCTCTGGGCCTCAGTTATGTCATCTGTTAAATGGGGATTGAGACTGTGAGCCCCACATGGGAGAGGGACTGTGTCCAACTCGAATTGCTTGTATCTATCCCAGAACTTAGTACAGTGCCTGGCACATAGTAAGCTCTTAACAAATACCATCATTATTTTTATTATTATGATGATTACGTAGTACAGGGCTCTGCACACAGTAAGCACTCAATAAATGCTACTGTTTGATTGGTAAAGAAACCAGGTACAGTTCAAATTCATTCATTCATTCAATTGTATTTATTGAGCGCTTACTGTGTGCAGAGCGCTGTACTAAGCGCTTGGGAAGTGCAAGTTGGCAACATATAGAGACGGTCCCTACCCAACAACGGACTCAGTCTAGAAGGGGGAATGATTAGGTTAATGTGGTAGTGTCATCAAATCAGTTTCCAACACTTAAGAATATTGTCCCTCTCACTTACTTGTTAGAATTCTATTGCATTTGGGAAGTTCTTCTGGAATTCAAGAATGTTTCAGTGCTTTTTCTTAAATTAAGGAGAAAGTCACCTTAGAGCTATACCCACAGATGGGAAATTGTAACTCCCAGAAAAATAGTGGAAAGTAGAAGATTAGAATTGAAAACCAAGGAAGACTTTCTGACCTAAGATTCAAAATAAATCACTTTATAGGTCTACCAATGGTTTTACACTGATAGAGTGGCCCAGTGAAAAGTGCATGGGCCTTGTAAGGGTTGAGGAGGGGGCGGGGGTGGGCAGAGGACCTGGATTCTGATCTTGGCTCCGTCATTTGCCTGCGGTGTGACATCACACAAGTCACTTAAATTTTCTGGGCCTCAGTGTTCTCATCTGTATAATGGGGAGTCAATACTGGTTCTCCCTCCTACTTAGGCTGTGAGCCCCATGTGGGACAGAGACTGTGCCCAAACTGATTTGTTGTTAATAATAATAATTATGATATTTGTTAATCACTTATTATCTGCCAAGCCCTGTTCTAAGCACTGGGGTAGATACAAGGTAATCAACTTGGACACAGTCTCTGTCCCACATCTACCCCAGTGCTTAGTACAGTGCATGGCACATAGTAAGTGCTTAACACTTATTATTATTATTCTTATTATCATCATCACCATTATTATTAATAATGATAAGAGTGGCCCTGGCAGAAGTGAGGGGAAGGTTACTTGGCTTCTCCTGAAAGTCACAGGGAATTCCATTAAGGGGGTGATTTTCCATGGTAGTTGGGGCTCCCTTTTCTTCCCTTCCCCACCTCATTAAAGTGGCCCAGCCCAGCCCTTTGATTCTTTGATTCAAAGGTTATTATTTTTTTTAGGGTATTTGTTAAGCACTTACTATGTGCCAGGCACTGTATTAAGTGCTGGGGTGAATACAAGATAATCAGGTTGGACACTGTCCATATCCCTCATGGGGCTCACATTCTTCATCCCCATTTTACAGATGAGGTAACTGAGGCACAGAGAAGTTAAAGTTCAAGATAAACTATCGATGGCTACCGATTAAAAGCTCCATTGGTTTCAGGCAGTTTTAGTTGGTTTCAATCGGTTGGTTTCAAGTGGTTTCAATCAGTTTTAAATAGCTCTGGCCCAGCAGTAATAATAACAATAATTATGGTATTTACTAAGTGCTTACTGTGTGCCAAGCACTATTCTAAGCGCTGGGGCTGATTCAAGGTAATCAGGTTGGACATAGTCCCTGTCCCACATGAGGCTCGCACTCCTAATCCCCATTTTACAGGTGAGGTAACTGAAGCCCAGAGAAGTGAAGTGACTTGCCCAAGGTCACATAGCAGACAAGTGGCACAGCTGGGATTAGAACCCTCAACCCAGAGGTCAGAACTTCCAGGCCCGTGCTCTTGCCACTAGGCCCTGCTGCTTCCCAACCCTAACCCTAACCCTGCAGTATATGCAGAGTTCTCACTTAACACAGTGCTCGACCTCAGAGTTGTCGAATTTTCAGATGACTCGCTGAGTTGCTCAGCCGATAATGACTCAGATCATTTTCGTCTTTCTGGACAGAGAGAAATGTGACAAACTTCCAAAGCCCCTGGGGCATCTATTAGAGCAGGGATTCCTAAGCAGGGAGGAGGGGTCGGTGGGGTGGAAGATTGGGGAGGGAGAGAGTGGAGAATCCTGCCCCGAGAGGGTCGGGTGAGGTAAAGTCTTCCCTACTCCCCGTTTCCCCTCAGACCGAGGCAGGAGACATGTCACGTCAAACCGACAGCCCTGCCTTTCCCGCCTACTTTCTATTCAGTGACCGCATCTGGAACTGGCTAACACATCACCCCCCGGCACATAGTAAGCACTTAACAAATACCTCAATTATTATTACTAGCTCAACTGACCGGTGCCATTGGCTGTGTATGGAGCTGGCATTCTCCAGTCCCATCTCCCTGAGTTCAGCTGTGTTACCTCCCTGCTGGCACAGAATAGCTCTCTCTGCCGGGCCAGCCATTGGCAAATATTAGCCTTTTTGGGAGGTTTGGGCTACCGAAATAACATGGATCTGGAGGAAAAAGTATCTCCCATCTTAATCCTCATGGGCAGGGGTGAGATTCCCATTTCAGCACCTAACCATTGAGCGTGGGCCTGGGTTCTGATCCCGGCTCTGCCACTCATCTGCTGTGTGACCTTGGGCAAATTGTTTAACTTCTCTGGGCCTCAGTCACCTCATCTGTAAAACAGCAGACAAGTGGCAGAGCAAAGATTAGAACCCAGGACCTTCTGATTTACAGGCCTGTGCTCTATCCACAGGATCATGCTGCCTCTCTAACAGTAAGGACAACACTGCAGTCTCAGCTGATTATTACCCAGCCAAGCTCTTGAGAGGCAGGAGGCAGAAACCCCATCTCTCATCATCAATGCTATTTATTGAGGGCTTACTATGTGCAGAGTACTGTACTAAGCACTTCTGCCAATAGAATTGGCAGACAAATTCCCTGCCTACAAAGAGTTTACAGTCTAGAGGGGGAGACAGGCATTAATAGACATAAATAAGAGAAGCAGCATGGCTCAGTGGAAAGAGCATAGGCTTGGGAGTCAGAGGTCACGAGTTCTAATCCTGGCTCCTCCACTTGTCAGCTGTGTGACTTTGGGCAAGTCAGTTAACTTCTCTGAGCCTCAGTTACTTCATCTGTAAAATGGGGATTAAGACTGTGAACCCCACGTGGGACAACCTGATCACCTTGTATCCCCCCCACAGCGCTTAGAACAGTATTTCACACATAGTAAGAGCTTAACAAATGCCATTATTATTATTAATATATAATTTATAGATATGTACATAAGTGCTGTAGTGCCGAGGGCAGGATGAATATCAAATGCCAAAGGTTACAGATCCAAACGTGTTCACAGACCCAAGCACATAGACAACACAGAGAGGGAGAGACAACACAGAAAGGAGAGATGGTGCCAATGAGAAGCAGCATGGTCTAGTGGCAAGATCATGGGCTTGGGAGTCCGAGGATGTGGGTTCTAATCCTGGCTCTGCCATTTGCCTGCTGTGTGACCTTGAGCAAGTCACTTCACTTCTCTGGGCTTCAGTTACCTCATCTGTAATGGGAATTAAGATGGTGAGCCCTATGTGGGATAGGGTCTGTGTCCAACCTGACTACCTTGTATCTACCCCAGTGCTTAGAACAGTGGGGTAGATACAAGTGTGCTTAGAACATAGTAAGTCCTTAGCAAATACATTATTAATATTATTATAATACATTGTTAAACTGAGAAGGTACAGTGTAAAGAAGGTGGGAGCCATGAGTGAGGGGTTCAGCCCGTCCTTTGTGAAGTAAACGACCTCCTGCTTTCAAAGAAAACCAAGCCCATCATGGAGAACTGTTTAGTCAAGCCAGGACTATTCTATATAGGTTCCACCTCAAGAGTTTTGTGATGTGGAGTCATGTGTGGGATGGGAAAAGCTTTAGAATTCAGTGTTATGACCCCAAATTGGTGTTACTGCCGTGCTGTATGGGAGAGGACAATATACAAAATTTGGGAGCAGTGTGGCCAAGTGGAAAGAGCACGGGTCTGGGAGTCAGAGGACCTGGGTTCGAATCCCTGCTCTGCCGCTTGCCTGCTGTGTGACCTTGGGCAAGTCACTTCACTGCTCCATGCCTCAGTTTCCTCCTCTGCAAAATGGGGATTCATTGCCTCTTTTCCCTCCTACTTAGACTGTGAACCCCATGTGGGACAGGGAATGTGTCTGATCTGATTAGCTTGTATCTACCCCAGTGCTTAGACACATACTAAGTGCTTAACAAATATAATAATAATAATAATCATAATTATAGACTGTTTCCAGCCTACACGGAGCTTATAGCCTAGAAAGAAGTGTGGAATGTGAGATGTTTGACTTGACAGAAGCGCTTAGTACAATGCTCTGCACACAGTAAGCGCTCAATAAATATGATTGAATGAATGAATGAACTTTTGGGTGCTCATTGGGATACAATTTGCTCTGCCCTGATTAGCAGACACCTGTAGTGGTAGTGTGCCTAGCTCAACGTTTAATCAGTCATGTTTATTGAGCTCTTTACTGTGGGCGGAGCACTGTACTAAAAGCTTGGGAAAGTACACCATAACAGTTGGTAGATACGTTCGCTGCCCACAGCGAGTTTACAGTCTAGAGGGATATTTGCAGAAAAAATAAATGAGGATGGTTGATATTGCAGGTGATTGGGGAATTCCATTGTAAGTCCCTAAAGGGCAAGGAACAGGTCTTTGCCTTAGGGGTATTGTGGTATTTGTTAAGTGCTTATAAGCAATGCACTAAGAAGTGAGATGTAATATAAGCGGATCGGACACAATCCCTGTTCTACGTGGGGATCACAGTCTAAGAGCAAGGGAGAACAGGTATTTTTTTTTTGTATGGCACTTGTTAAACACTTACTATGTGCCAGGCACTGTACTAAGTGCTGAAGTAGATACAAGATAAACAGGTTTGATACAAGATAAACAGGTTTGACAGTCTCTGCCCCACATGGGGCTAAGTCTAAGTCAGAGAGATTTAATCCCCATTTGGAGATGAGGATACTGAGGTACAGAGAAGTTAAATCAATCAATCAATCAATCGTATTTATTGAGTGCTTACTGTGTGTAGAACACTGTACTAAGCGCTTGGTGACTTGCCCAAGATCATACAGCAGACTAGCAGCCGAGGTGGGATTAGAATCCAGGTCCTCTAACTCCTTGAGGACAGGGACTGTGTTTGTTAGCTCTGTGGTATTGTACTCACCCCAGCACTTAAAACACTGTTCTGCACATGGTACATGCCCAATAAATGCTGTTGATTGAAGTGACAGAGCAGGATTAGAACCCAGGTCCTCTGACTCATAAGCCCATTTAGGACAGACCTTGGCACATAATAGTATCCCCATAGATGAGAAGCAGCGTGGCCTAGTGGAAAGAGCTTGGGGCTGGGACTCAGAGGCCCAGGGTTCTAATCCAGGCCCTGCCACTTGCCTGCTGTGTGACCTTGGGCATGTCATTTAACTTCCCTGTGCCTCAGTTTCCTCATCTGTAAAATGGGGATTAAATGCCTGTTCTCCCTTCCGCTTTTTGAGCTGGGTATGGGACAGGAACTGTGTCAGACCTAATCATTTTGTATCTACTCCAGAGCTCAGTACAGTGCTTGGCACGTAGTAAGCGGTTAACCGATATTATTTTGATGATTGTTAGGATTAATGTTATTATTGATAGGGGTATGAGAATTTTGATTAAGCCAGTCTCAGAAGGAGTGGGAGATGAGGCGGTTGCAGGTTGCAGAACTCTAATAAAGAGCAGAGAGGAAGTGGGTTAAAGCAGGGAGGAGAAGCAATTCTACTTCAGTCTGTTGCTGACTGAGCTCCTTGGAACTGATTGAACGCCTAATGTGTCCAGATCACAGTTCTAAATGCTTGGGAGAGGACACCAGAAGCAAGACCTGAGAAGCAGCAGATGCTTGGAAGATGCCAAGGATAGAGCACAGGCCTGGGAGACAGAAGGACCTGGGTTCAAGTCCCAGTTCTGCCACTTGGCTGCTGTGTGATCTTGGGCAAGTCGCTTCACTTCTCTGTGCCTCAGTTACCTCATCTGTAAACTGGGGAGTAAGACTGCGAGCCCCACGTGGGACATGTGGGCAGGGAATGTATCTGTTATATTGTTGTAGTGTACTCTCCCAAATGCTTAGCACAGTGCTCTGCACATAGTAAGCCCTCAATAAATACGATTGACTGACATGAGCAAAACATAATCAGTCCAACCCTGATTACGTTATATCTACCCCTGGGCTTAGAAAAGTGCCTGGCACATAGTAAGCGCTTAACAAATACCATTTAAAAAATAAAACAAAACAGAAAAAAGCACACCCCCCCCCGCCCCCCACACCCAAAACCTGGTCTCTGCCCTCTAGAGGCTTATGATCTTAAATTACTTAAATAATTTTCAGATAGCAGGAGCGAGAGACAGAACTGGGATGGAGCAGATGGCAGCCCAGGCACAGCAGGATGAGATAGTGGAGATAAATCATTAAATATACAATCAAATATACATTTCAACAGAAGCGCTGAGTGTGGATAGAATGCCTAAGGGTTAGGGTGGCTGCTGGTTTGATGCGATTTGGGATGTTGGGAATTAATCAGGGAAGGCTTCCTGGAGGAGGTGGTGTCACCCTGACTTGCTCCCTTTGCTCTTCCCCCCTCTCCCCTCCCCACGGCACTTGTGTGTAGATCTGTAACTTCATTTATATTGATGTCTGTTTACTTGTATTGATGTCTGTCTCCCCCCAGACTGTGAGCTCATTGCGGGCTCGGATTGTCTCTCTTTATTGCTGTATTGTACTTTCCCAAGTGCTTAGTACAGTGCTTGACACACAGTAAGTGCTCAATAAATACGATTGAATGAATGAATGCATGAGGAGGGCTTTGCAAATGCCAAGGATTGTGGTCCATGTGCTGCTCTCCTTGGGTCAAGGTGGACCCTGGGATCGCCTCTGTTTACTATTATTGTTATTATTATTATTGTTGTTGTTGTATTTGTTAAGTGTTTACTATATGTGAGGCACTGTTGAGAGTGCTGGGGTAGCAGCGTGGCGTTGTGGATAGAGCATGGGCCTGGGAGTCAGAAGATTATGGGTTCTAATTCCGACTCTGCCACTTGTCTGCTGTGTGACCTTGGGCAAGTCAGTTCACTTCTCTGGGCCTCAGTTACCTCCTTTGTAAAATGGGGATTGAGACAGTGAGCCACACATGGGACAGGGACTGTGTCCAACCTGATTTGCTAGTATCCATCCTAGAGCTTAGTACAGTGCCTGGCACATAGTAAGCGCTTAACAACTTCCATAATAATAATAATAATAATAATATAATTATTATAATAGTATTATATATATATATCATTATTATACAAGCTAATCAAGTTGGATACAGTCCATGTCCCACCTGTGACTCACAGTACCGGTTTTCCCTTGTTGTACCCAGAACTCTGAGCCCTAAGTGGGTCATGAACTACACCTGACTGGGATATCTTGCATCTACCTCAGTCTTTAGAACTGTGTTTGGGGAAGCAGCATAGTTTAGTGGGTAGAGCATGGGCCGGGAGTCCAAAGGACCTGGTTCAAATTCTGCCTCCACCACTTGCCTACTCTGCGATTTTGAGCAAGTCACTTCACTTCTCTGTGCCTCAGTTACCTCATCTGTAAAATGGGGATTAAGACAATGAGCCCCATGTGAGACAGGGACTGTGTCCGACCTGATCATCTTCAGTCTACCCCAGTTTAAAACAGTGTCTGATACGTAATCTACCATCAAAGAAGTGCTTAACAAATGCTCCAGTTATTGTAAATTATTAGATCAGCTGGCCAGCAGAGGACAGTTTTGGCTTAGTGGAAAGAACATGAGCCTGGGAGTCAGAGGACCTGGGTTCTAATCCTGGCTCTGCCATTTACCTGCTGTGTGACCTTGGGTGAATCACTTAACTTCTCTGTGCTTCAGTTCCCTCATCTGCAAAATGGGGATTCATTACCTACTCTTCCTCCTACTTAGACTCTGAGCCCCATGTGGGACCTAATTATCTTGTATCTTCCCCAGTGCCTAGTACAGTGCTTGGTACATAGTAAGTGCTTAAGAACTATTAGGTGGGTTTTTTGTGTGTATTGTAGACATCACAGTTGATGTGATTTGTTGTAAGCTCTTTCTGGGCAGGGATTGTCTCAACCAAGTCTGTCATATATTAACAAGTCTGTCATGTCTACTTCTAGACTCTGAGCCCATTGTTGGGTAGGGACCATCTCTATATGTTGCCGATTTGTACTTCCCAAGCGCTTAGTACAGTGCTCTGCACACAGTAAGTGCTCAATAAATACGATTGAATGAGTGAATGAATATTTCTCTCCCAAGCACTTAGTACAGTCCTCTGGACACAGTGAGAGCTCAATAAATGCCTGATTAGTTGTATCTACTCCAGTGCTTAGTTCAGTGCCTGGCACATAGTAAGTGCTTAACAAATGCCAAAAAAATTACCACGGATGGATCTGGTGACTGTTTCTCTCCTTTCTCTTTCCCTCTTAGTTCTGTTTTCTTTCTTAAAACAGATGATCGCAAACACGAAGGCCACCAGGGCCCATCAAGGACAAGTCCTTGTCATGGACCTGTTCTCGAATTTGAGACTTGGAAGACTGGTTGGGAAAGAGTCACTGAGCCACGAGGGATAACGTGGGTTGCTTTCTCATCCCTGTGCCTCAGTTTTTCCCTCTTCCATCGCCAAGTTATTTCTTAGAAAGATAGGGGAAAACTCGAAAGTTTGGAGCAAGTAGGGTTAAGGGAGAATCAGGGGATGCATTGGATTTTCCAACATTGAGTCTAGGCGGTGGGGGGCAGGAAGAGGTTTACTTTAATGTCTGTCTCCCCTCTAAACTGTAAACTCGTTGTGGGCAGGGAACGTGTCTATCAACTCTGTTGTATTATTCTCTCCCGAATGCTTAGTACAATGCTCTGCATGCGGTAAGCGCTCAATGAATACCATTGATGATGATGATGATGTAGGGTTGGGATAATCCCAGAACTACATAACTGCCCTCTTGGTGCAGGTGAATGGTGAGGCAGGATGGGAAGATTAGCAGGGTTGAGTTTCGGTGCCAGAGTCAGGTGTGTGCTGGGGAGGCTGCTTGTTCTGCTTTGACTTTTTCCCATCGTGGCTTTTCCCTGATCTTGGCCGAAGGGACCGTGAAAGAGCAATAGGACACGCGAGGAAAGAGCGACTCGAGTAATTGGCTCCCTCTATGCTCTGTTGCAGATACATTGCGAACCAGCGGATGTTGCAAGTCATCAATGCTGAAGACCTTGAAGGTTATGTGGGACTGAAAAACCTGTGAGTGTGTGAGGCACCTTTAAATGGTCTCCAAGTTGATTCTGCAGCTCTATTTAAGATTATCGTGACATTTACTGGCCAGCATTAATCCTGATTGTACAATTATTTATGTTCCCAGAACCGTGGTGGAATCGGGGCTAACATTTATTGCACGCCAGGCATTTCTGAAAACCCCCAATCTGCAGTTCATGTGAGTAAAGACCATTTTCTGTTTCATCAAGGTCACAGATGATCAGGATTTCTCCTTTCCCCTTCTTCCCCACCCCAAACGATTTCACCTGGCAGCAGAGGTGTGACAGTGGTTTGGAACTCCGGCTACTATTTTGATCAGTTTTAGAGAGGCACTCTAAATAAGCAGAGTTTCCTTGTTTTGGGTGCCATTTCCAATTTAGATGGGGTAAGGCTCATAGACTAGGAGTCTCATCTGTCCATGAATGGTATTTATTGAGCACTCCCTGTGTGAAGAGTGCTATACTAAGCACTTGGGAAAGTACGATACAACAGAGTTGGTAGGCACCATCCCTATCCACAAGGAGCTTACAGTCTACTAGGGGGAGATGTATTTTGGATAGGAGAAGGGCCATTTAGAACAAGCTCCTCCTTATTTTGCTTACCTTCTTTGCCTGTCCCTTTGAAAAAAATGCGTTTCTAAGATTGGACCGGCTCTTCTTCCTGCTCTCCTCCAAGTGATGTCTCTACTGTGTCAGTCTCCCTTAAGAGGGTTTCCTCTGCATTCTTCCTTTTTCCTTGGGTCCTACCATTGTGCCAGTATGCAGGTAGATGATATTGATGATCGATTGATGATATTTATTGAGGGTTTACTGCCTGTAGAGCACTGTACTAAGCACGTGAGAGGAGTAGACTCTGGCAGAGTTGATAAACACATTCCCTGCCCACAAGGAGCTTACAGTCTAAATAATAATAATAATAATAATGGCATTTATTAAGTGCTTACTATGTGCCAAGCACTGTTCTAAGCTCTGGGGAGGTTACAAAGTGATCAGGTTGTCCCACGGGGGCTCACAGTCTTCATCCCCATTTTACAGATGAGGTAACTGAGGCACAGAGAAGTTAAGTAACTTACCCAAAGTCACACAGCTGACAAGTGGTGGAGCCGGGATTTGAACCCATGACCTCTGACTCCAAAGCCCGTGCTCTTTCCACTGAGCCACACTGCTTCTCTAAAGGGGGAGACAGTCATTAATATACATAAATTTAAAAAAATCAATGAGAAAGGCTGATTTAGGTGGGGGGTGAGGGAGAGGAGGAAAGGTCTGAGCAAAAGCTAAAGGGAGGGCCCTCTTTCTTCATTTGACGATTGTGATGTTGTGGTATTTGTTAAGCACTTACTACGTGCCAAGCACTGTTCTAAGCACTGGGGTGGATACAAGCAAATCATGTTGGATGCAGTGTCTGTCCCACTTGGGGCTCACAGTCTCAATCCCCGTTTTACAGATGAGGGAACTGAGGCTCAGAGAAGTGAAGTGACTCACCGAAGGTCACACAGCAGGCATGTGGTGGAGCTGGGATTAGAACCCAGGTCCTTCTGACTCCCGGGTCCATGCTCTATCCACTAGGTTACAACATTGGGGTCTCACCCTAGGCTGTTCACCACTAGTATGGTATACAAAACTAGCGGCGGCAAATGGTTAAATAATTTTATTAGTCCTCCCGGCCCCTCCCCCACCAACCCTCACCAAGCACACCTCTAGCTACTCCCTGGCAGTGAGTTAGGCATTTTTGGAAAAGCAGGATCGCTTTCAGTCCCGTTGGGGACTGTTTAATGCACTATAGCTGAGTTTGCACAAAATAGGCAGTGGCAGAGCAAACATCCCTCCGCAATTGTCTGAAAGAGGTAATGCTGTTCCCAAAGCGCCCAACTTACCAGGAGGGAGTAGAAGCAGCATGGTATAGTGGGTAGAGCACGGGCCCAGGAATCAGGAGGTCAAGGGTTCTAATCCCTGTTCTGCCACTTGTCTGCTATATGACCTTGGGGAAGACACTTGACTTCTCTGAGCCTCAGTTGTCTTATGCTGTCGAGTCGTCTCCGACCCATTGCGATGCCATGGCCACATCTTTCCCAGAATGCCCCACCTCCACCTGCAGTCATTCTGGTCGTGTGTCCAGAGAGTTTTCTTGGTAAAAATCCAGAAGTGGTTTGCCATCGTCTTCTTCTGCACAGTAAGCTTGAGTCTCCACCCTCAACTCTGTCCCATGTCGTTGCTGCCCAGCACAGGGGAGTTTTGACCTGTAGCAGAATGCCTTCCACTCACTGGCCACTGGCCAAGCTAGGAATGGAATGGGTATGCCTCTGCTGGACTCTCCCTCCCAAAGTTGAGACTGGTAGAGGACTGGAAACTCTCCAGGTGAGACCCTGAGAGGGGGAGCCTCAGTTACCTCATCTGTAAAATGGGATTGAGACTGTGAGCCCCATGTGGGACAGGGACTTTGTCCAACCTAATTTGCTTTTATCCACCCCAGCACTTAGTACAGAGTCTGGCACATAGTAAGCGCTTAACAAATACCACAATTATTATTAGTATTATCATTATCATTATTATTATTAGTAATAATAATAAATTCAGGCACCAGGAGAACTGCGTGCCCTAATAGCAGTGTTTGCTACAAGGCAGAGTTGGCAACAGTTAAAAGCAACCTGCTTGTCTGCTAATTTAGATCAAAGATTAGAGAAGCAGCATGTCTCTGTGGAAAGAGCACGAGCTTGGGAGTCAGAGGTTATGGGTTCTAATCCCAGCTCCACTACTTGTCAGCTGTGTGACTTTGGGCAAGTCACTTCACTTCTCTGTGCCTCAGTTACCTCATCTGTAAAATGGAGATTAAGACTGTGAGCCCCACGTGGGACAACCTGATTATCTTGTATCCCCCCCAGCTCTTAGAACAGTGCTTGGCACATAGTAAGCACTTAACAAATACCATCATCATCATCATCATCATCATCATCATTATGCCTTTATTTGTTAATATGGTACGCACTTCAATTTCACAAATCAATCAATCAGTGGTATTCAAGGAGTGCTTGGGAAAATACAATGCGACAAAGTTGGTAGACACTTTCCCTGCCCACAAAGAGCTTACAGTTTAGAGGGGGAGTTCGACAATAAAAGAAATGACAGATACGTATATAAGTGCTGTGGGGCTGAGAATGGGGTGATTATCAAGTGCTTTAAAAGCAAAATTCCGACCGGTTAAGTCATATTTCACCAGAAACTACGCCTCATTGACAGTGAAATCTACAGTATGATTAGACACTAAGGAACTTGATTAACACATTTCATCCGCATACTTTTTGGCATCAGCCCTGCAATCAGTGTGTCTGTACACATCTAACGGCTGCGTAGGCCTCAATGATAATATAAACAACAGAAAAGTTGGAAGGAAGAAAAAGACAAAAAGCTCTAATGCATATCACTTTACTGTAATTAATGGCCTCAGTGGTTAGTTCTGGTATTTTCATTATAGTTGACCTTAGACTCAAATTACTCAACAATCACATTTAATTGGCTGTTCACCACACTACTTTCCTTATGTTGAGTGTACAGACGGTACATTAATAGACTGCTCCATTATATTCCCTTGCATTTTATTTACCGTACACTTGTTTTCATTGGCATAGATCACCCACGGTGTCCTTTTCTTAAAGATCTTACTGGGAAATGATGAGAAAAATAGTACTTCTCAAATGGATGTCTGCACCTGCTTGGCAGTATACCTGGCTGTCTTTGAGGAGGTTGCCAAAATCCATCCAGTTTCCCTGCCCCATTCTCCAACACTGACAATGGAAATCATGGGCATATCTTAAGAGGAGCATTACTTCTTCCTTAGACTTTGAGATAGATGCAAGGGATACAGTGGAAGCAAGCATCAGCTCATTCATTCATTCAGTTGAACTTATTGAACACTTACTGTGTGCAGAGCACTGTACTAAGGACTTGGGAGGGTACATTATAACAGTAAACAGACACATTCCCTGCCCACAGCAAGCTTACAGTCTAGAAGGGGAAACAGACATTAATAGAAATAAATCTGTAAATTACAGATATGTACATAAGTGCTGTGAGGTTGGGAGGGGGGACAGAGGAGAAGAAGCGTGTCCTAGGGGACTGGAAGTCAGTAGTCTGGGATTCTAGTCTCGACTTTGCCACTTGTCCTCCATGTGACCTTGGGTAAGTCACTTAATTTCTCTGTTCCTTGGCTTCCTCATTTCTGAAATAGGAATAAGATGCCTGTTTGCCCTCCCTCTCTGAGTGTGAGCCCCCTTGTCCAATGTGATTATTCTGTATCCACCCCAGTGCTTAGGCCAATCCTAACAAGTGCTTAATTAATACTGTTATTATCATTGTTGCTGCTATTATCAGGGAGCAGGAGAGAGTAAATCATTGGTATTTATTGAGGACACAGTGTGTGCAGAGCATTGTACTAAGCACTGGGGAGAATACACTACAATGGGGTTTGGAGACATGATCTCTGACCGCAAGGAGCTTACAATTCATTCATTCATTGTCATATTTATTGAGCACTTACTGAGTGCAAAGCACTCTACTGAGCACTTGGGAGAGTACAGTACAACAATAAACAGACACATTCCCTGCTCACAGTGAGCTTCCAGTCTAGAAACTACAATCTAGTGGGGGAGACAGACATTAAAATCAAATAGCGGTAGGGGAATAGGCAGAATATAAGGATATGGACATAAGTAAAGTGGGGGTGGGGTGGAGTATCAAAGTGCTTCAGGGGAACATACCCAACTGCATAGGTGACACAAAAGGGAGGGTGAATAGAGTGAGGGGTAAGTCAGGGAAGGCCTCTTGGAGGAGATTTTAGTAGGCCTTTGAAGATGGGGAGAGAAGTGGTCTCCCCAGAACCCTGGAAAATCAGTGGGATAGTGTGTTGGTGAAGGAGCAGGGAAACCAGGAGATAGGGCCTCAGTTTTATCCATTCATACCCAGAGATCGGAACGCCCACTCCCAACTTATGGATTTCAAGTCGAGTTGTATGGGGCTGATCTCCCAAGATTTCCCTCTGTGAAAATTGCACCCTAGGTCATTATATAGATTTTTTTTGGCGGTAGGACAAGAAATCGACTTGCCTAGAATCTGCCTGTGCCTGTTCCTGAACTGGCCCTGTGGTTACCATGGCAACCAATGCCTTATTTGGGGGCCACCCAAATATATGTCCCTTCCCAGCATTGAGAGATTGGCCAAATTCAAATCCATAGAGACCGTAGTCTGTGGCAGTTTCACACTGTTGAGCTTCTGACATGGCAACAAATTAGACTCATCCCAGAGATACTCCCACCGTTCTAATCAGTCAATCATTGCCATTTATTTATTTATTTATTTATTTTAATGGCATTTATTAAGTGCTTACTATGTGCAAAGCACTGTTCTAAGTGCTGGGGAGGTTACAAGGTGATCAGGTTGTCCCACGGGGGGGGCTCACAGTCTTAATCTCCATTTTATAGATGAGGTAACTGAGGCACAGAAAAGTGAAGTGACTTGCCCAAAGTCACACAGCTGACAATTGGCAGAGCTGGGATTTGAAACCATGATCTCTGACTCCAAAGCCCGTGCTCTTTCCACTGAGCCACGCTGCTTCTCTATTTATTGGGTGCTTACTGTGGGCAGAATACTGAACTAAGACCTTGGGAAACTACAGAGTAGCAGCTTGGCCTAGTGGAAAGAGCACAGGTCTGGGAGACAGAGGACCTGATTTCTAATCTCAACTCTGCCACGTACCTGCTGTGTGATCTGGAGCAAGTCACTTAGCTTCTCCGAGCCTCAGTTCCCTCATGCGCAAAATGGGGATTCAATAACTGTTCTCCTTCCTACTTAGACTGTGAGCCCCATGTGGGACCTGATTATCCTGTATATATCCCAATGCTTGAAACATGGTAACAGATACCATAATCACTATTATTTCAATACAATAGAATTGGTAAACCCGATCCCTGCCTTCAAGGAGCTTAGAGTCTAGGGGGGGGATAGATGTTAAAAATAAATTACAGAAAGGGGAAATGGCAGAGGGTAAGGATATGCAATAATGATAATAATGATAATAATTATGGTATTTGTTAAGCACTTACTATATGCCAGGCACTGTACTAAACGCTGGAGTGGATATGAGCAAATCTGATTGGACATGTCTGTCTCCCCCTCTAGACTGTAGGCTCGTTTCGGGCAGGGACTGTGTCCACCAACTCTCTTATATGGCTTAGTGAGAAGCAGCGTGGCTTAGTGGATAAGGCACGGGCTTGGAAGTCAGAAGGACCTGGGTTCTAATCCTGACTCCTAAGTGCCCAATAAATATGATTGAATGAATGAATGAATGAGGAGGGCTTTGCAAATGCCAAGGATTGTGGTCCATGTGCTGCTGTCCTTGGGTCAAGGGCCTGGGGTCGCCTCTTTTTACTATTATTGTTATTATTATTATTGTTGTTGCTGTTGTATTTGTTATGTTTTTACTATATGTGAAGCATTGTTCGGAGTGCTGGGGTAGCAGCATGGCTTTGTGGATACAACATGGGCCTGGGAGTCAGAAGGTTATGAGTTCTAATTCCGTCTCGGCACTTGTCTGCTGTATGATCCTGGGCAAGTCACTTCAATTCTCTGTGCCTAAATTCCCTCATCTGTAAAATGGGAATTGAGACAGTGAGCCGCACATGGGACAGGGACTGTGTCCCCCCCAATTTGCTTGTATCTTGTATTATTTTGTATTATTCTTTACGACTAATAATACCCTAATTTTTTTATGATTATATTGGACTGTCCCAAGTGCTTAGTACAGAGCCCTGCATACAGTAAGCACTCAATAAATATGATTGATTGACTGATTCCACCCTCTTTTCCAAATAGGAGCAGGCTCTCCTGAGTAGACCCCCTGGGGATGGGGACTGGAAGTCCCTTGAACCTGGGGCTGGCTTAAAACTCTGAGGTTCCTGGGGGACTCAAACCTTCCCTTGAACTTGAAAGACTTCCTCCTTCCCCAATACCCATTTGACATCCAAACCAGCCATTCTCCTTCCTCTTGGCTAGTTGGTCTCCTGGCCCAATTGACACCATAGTGATCAAGCAATCAATGGTAATTTATTTATTTCTATTTCTATTAATGCTTGTCTCTCCCTCTAGACTGTAAACTCGATGTGGGCTGGGAATGTGTCTGTTTATTTTATATTGTTCTCTCCCAAGCGCTTAGTACAGCTCTGCACACAGTAAGTGCTCAATAAATACGATTGACTGACTGACTGACTGACCAACAATACAACAGAGTTGGCAGGCATGATTCCTGCCCTCATGAGGCCTATAGGCTACTGGGGAAGATGGGGCATCTCAACCAATTGGCAGTGGGTCACTCCTCTACAGGGACCTTTTCTGATTCCTCTAGGGAGCAGAGGTTTTTTTTTTTTTAAAAAAATAACATTTGTTAAGCGCTTTCTATGTGCTAGGCAATGTACTAAATGCGGGGGTAGATATAAAATAATCAAGTTGGACACAGTCCCTGTCCCACATAGGGCTCACGGTCTTAATTCTAATTTTCCAGATGAGGTAACTGAGGCCCAGAAAAGTGAAGTGACTTGTCCCAGATCACATAGCAGACAAGTGGCAGAGCCGGGATGAGAACCCAGGTCTTCTGACTCCCAGGCCTGGGCTCCTTCCACCTGATGCTCCACCAGGAACGTGACACTGTGACACTATGTGCTCTGAGATTAAGCTGTGATAAGAGCAAATTCTGGCCGTGGCCTTCTTCAGGGTTCAGTATAGTCTGTAGTTCTAGCCTTGTAAGCTAATGCTGGGTCTACTGCAGCAGGAAGAAAGTTGGGGGATGAAGGCCCAAGGAGGGCCTGAAAAGGACAAAATCAAAAACCCAAAATAATCACAAACTCTCCTTAGCTACTCTTTCAGTTCATGGAAAAGATACAGCAGAGGGTCCACGATTCATTTCCTAAAAGCCAAAATACCTTCTCCCCCCACCCATTATTTGCCCATTTTTGTGCCACTGAGGCCCTGCTTTAGATTCTTTAATGGGATGGATGACCCACTTGAAATCCCCGTGGTAAGTGCTGAGCACCTGCTCTTGTCTGCTCAGACCATTTATTGGTACATTTATCTCAGCACCTGGGCACTTTACATTGATTCTTGGACTCAGGCTTCTGGTGCCTTTAATCCATACCCAGAAATCAAGTGCTCGGAGCCGGGCTCAGGGGCTGAAGAAAGACAGTGTCTCTGTTCTGAAGGAGCTCAGAGTAGGTGCCAATTAACTCCTTATGATAGTTATATAATCAAACAGGGAGGTTTTTTTTTTCCCCTTGGGGCTTTCAGCCACAATCGTAAGTATACTTCATAAAACCCTTGTAGTACTTTGGCCCTTAATACTGATTTGCATTGTGCTTTTGGCAGCTCTAAAGAGTTTGCAACTCCCATTGCCAGCAGTTTACTAGATGAGAGGACCTCAGGAAAAAGCAGCTTTTTTTCTTCCTTTTTTTGGTGGAGGGGAGGAGGGCATACTTTTGACAAAGGGGTGGGAATTTCCAATTAAGATAAGAACGACTCTGTCCTGCAGATCGGGAGAAGACAGACCCTTGAATTCTTTACGACTTAAAAAGCAGCTCATTCTTAATTCATGAATGACCAGGATTTCCGTGGGCACGTTTTACAGTTTTTTTCGGGATTTTGCATGTGGGTGATTATTTTACACTCCGCTTGAAAAGAAAAGGCAGAGACTTATGTACGCTGGCATCTGGGTACAACTGGATAGGTGTGAGACTGGGGAGAGTCTCGAACTGGGATGGGCTCACTGCTGAGTTTTGTTCATGGGGAAGCCAAAAGGAAGGTCAACATCTGGACTTTATATAGATTCTTGTATAATGAAATGCTATATCCTGTAAGCCTCGATCGCAGGAGTTGCCTGTACATTCAGTGCTGTGGTGTTCGCCGACCCAAGCTGCCTAGAAGCATGAAGGTTTTACTATCAATCAATCAATCAATCAATCGTATTTATTGAGCGCTTACTATGTGCAGAGCACTGTACTAAGCGCTTGGGAAGTACAAATTGGCAACACATAGAGACAGTCCCTACCCAACAGTGGGCTCACTGTCTAAAAGGGGGAGACACAGAACAGAACCAAACATACCAACAAAATAAAATAAATAGGATAGAAATGTACAAGTAAAATAAATAAATAAATAAATAGAGTAACAAATATGTACAACCATATATACATATATACAGGTGCTGTGGGGAAGGGAAGGAGGTAAGATGGGGGGATGGAGAGGGGGACGAGGGGGAGAGGAGGGAAGGGGCTCAGTCTGGGAAGGCCTCCTGGAGGAGGTGAGCTCTCAGCAGGGCCTTGAAGGGAGGAAGAGAGCTAGCTTGGCGGATGGGCAGAGGGAGGGCATTCCAGGCCCGGGGGATGACGTGGGCCGGGGGTTGACGGCGGGACAGGCGAGAACGAGGTACAGTGAGGAGATTAGCGGTGGAGGAGCGGAGGGTGCGGGCTGGGCAGTAGAAGGAGAGAAGGGAGGTGAGGTAGGAGGGGGCGAGGTGATGGAGAGCCTTGAAGCCCAGGGTGAGGAGTTTCTGCCTGATGCACAGATTGATTGGTAGCCACTGGAGATTTTTGAGGAGGGGAGTAATATGTCCAGAGCATTTCTGGACAAAGATAATCCGGGCAGCAGCATGAAGTATGGATTGAAGTGGAGAGAGACACGAGGATGGGAGATCAGAGAGAAGGCTGGTGCAGTAGTCCAGACGGGATAGGATGAGAGCTTGAATGAGCAGGGTAGCAGTTTGGATGGAGAGGAAAGGGCGGATCTTGGCAATGTTGCGGAGCTGAGACCGGCAGGTTTTGGTGACGGCTTGGATGTGAGGGGTGAATGAGAGAGCGGAGTCGAGGATGACACCAAGGTTGCGGGCTTGTGAGACGGGAAGGATGGTAGTGCCGTCAACAGAGATGGGAAAGTCAGGGAGAGGACAAGGTTTAGGAGGGAAGACAAGGAGCTCAGTCTTCGACATGTTGAGCTTTAGGTGGCGGGCGGACATCCAGATGGAGATGTCCTGAAGGCAGGAGGAGATGCGAGCCTGGAGGGAGGGGGAGAGAGCAGGGGCAGAGATGTATATCTGGGTGTCATCAGCGTAGAGATGATAGTTGAAGCCGTGGGAGCGAATGAGGTCACCAAGGGAGTGAGTGTAGAGTGTACTTTCCAGGAAGTTCATTATTCAGGAACCCAGTATCTAGAGGGCAGTCTAACTCTATCCGTGATGTTATGGTCCACAGTGGGCAGAGTTTAAGCAACTACTCAGCTCTGGCCCCTGTGTCGAATTATTATTCACGGAGATTCCACAAGCCATCTATTTTCTCCACTTCCCAGTAGAGGAAACTAATGCTGAGACTCTAAAGTGACTACTTACCCAAGTGTTGGACTCTAGGCTGTTTTAGCAGAGAGTCAATGTTTATTTAAAAATTCATGCTCCTTATTATACACGTGCTTAGGGGCCTCAGCACCGGGCACATTTTAAATGAATCCAAACACTAAACAAGTTCATCCAGTTGAATCAGCATCTAGCCAGGATTAGAGCTCTGACTCCAAGACTCCATTGAGAAAAATGGCACTTTGGATCGTGCCAGAGTATTCTATTTGTCTCGAGCCACAGAGTGATTTTGTAAATTCTGTCACATTGTATTTTCCCACCTTGGGCTCATACTTCCTCTGTCTCCTCCTTTAGCTCTCCATCTTTTGTTTTCCTCTTCTCTCTCTTCTTTTCTCTCCCTCAGTCAATCATTGGGATTTATTGAGTGCTTACTGCATGCAGAGTACTGTACAAAGCGCTTGGGGAGAGTACAACTGAGTTGGTAGATGTGTTCCCTGCCCACAGTGAGCTTACAGTCTAGAGGGGGAGGCAGACATCAATATAAGTAAATGAATTATGGATATGGACATAAATATCATGGGGCTGTGTGGGGTGAATATTCCTCCCTTTCTCTCTCTCTCTACTTGCCTCTCCTTTCACCCTTTGATTTCTTCTCTCTTTTTCTTTCTCCTTCTGTCCATCTGTCCTTCCTCTCTCTCTGACACACACAAGCTGCCTGTATTTTCAAATTGGTTCATCTGTAGAGCAAAGAAAACATTAAAAATGGTCCCAGGTTAAAGGAAAACTAAATGAATCAAGCTCCTCCCCACAGCCTCGCACCATAAGAACAAACATTCAAGTGTTTCATATGATAGGTTAGGGTGAGAAGAGGTGTCTTGTGTTTAATCAATCAATCAATCATATTTAATGAGTGCTTACTGTGTGCGGAGCACTTAAGCTCTTGGGAGAGTACAACACAGCAACATTCCCTGCCCACAATGAGCTTATGGTCTAGAGGGGGAGACAGACATTAATATAAATATATAAATTATGGATATGTACATAAGTGCTGTGGGGCTGAGAGGGGGGATGAATGAAGGGAGCAAGTCAAGGTCGCACAGAAGGGAGTGGGAAAAGAGGAACTGAGGGCATAGTCAAGGAAGGCAGGCCTCTTGGAGGAGATGTCCTTCAATGAGGCTTTACAGGTGGGGAGAGTAATTGTCAGAAATGAAAAGGGAGGGTATTCTAGGCCAGAGGCAGGACGTGGGCGAGAGGTTGGTGGTAAGATAGATGAGATCTAGGTTCAGTGAGTAGGTTGGCATTACAGGAGCGAAGTGTGTGAGTAGCGAGGTGAGGTAGGAGGTGTCAAGGTGATTGAGTGTTTTAAAGCCGATGGTAAGGAGTTTCTGTTTGATGAGGAGTTGGATAGGCAGCCACTGGAGGTTCTTGAGGAGTGGGGAAACACGGACTGGATGTTTTTGGAGAAAAATGATCCAAGCAGCTGAGTGAAGTATGGACTAGAATGGGGAGAGACAAGAGGCAGGGAGGTCAGAGAGGAGACTGATACAGTCATCAAGGCAAGATAGGATAAGTGCTTGGATTAACACAGTAGCAGTTTGAATGGAGAAGAAAGGGTGGATTTTAGCAATGTTGTGACAGTTTCAATCGACAGGATTTGGTGATGGATTGAATATGTGAGTTGAATGAGAGAGAGGAGTCGAGGATAACGTCAAGGTTATGGGCTTTTGAGACAGGAAGGATGGTGGTGCTGTCTACAGTGATGGAAAGTCAGGAGGAGGACAGAGTTTGGGTGGGAAGATAAGGAGTTTTGTTTTGGACAGGTTAAGTTTGAGGTGACGGCAGGACATCCAAGTAGAGATGAGAGACTGCAGAGAGGGAGAGCGATCAGGGCTGGAGATGGAGATTTGGGAATCATCTGCAAGGTGGCAGTTGAAGCCATGGGAGTGAAGGAGTTATCCAAGGGACTGAACGAATTATCCAAGGGAGCGGGTGAAGATGGAGAATAAAAAGGGACCTGGAACTGAACCTTAAGGGACCTTCACAGCTAGGGGGTGGGAAGCAGCGGAGGAGGCTGCAGAAGAGACTGAGAAGGAGCAGCCAGAGAGATAGGAGGAGAACCAGGAGAGGATAGTGTCAGTGAAGCTGAAGTTGGATGGTGTTTCCAGGAGAAGGGGCTGGTTGACAGCATTGAAGGCAGCTGAGGGGTCAAGGAGGATTAGAATTGAGTAAAGGCTGTTGGATTTGGCAAGAAGGAGATCATTTGTGACCTTTGAGAGGGCGGTTTCTGTGGAGTGAAGGGGACAGAAAGCAGATTGGAAGGGGTCATGGAGAGAACTGGAGGAGAGGAACTTCAGATAGCGGGTGTAGACAACTTGCTCAAGAAGATTGTCCTGTAGACTGTGAGCTCATTGTGGGCAGGGATTGTCTCTCTTTTTTGCTGTACTGTACTTCCCCAAGTGCTTAGTACAGCGCTCTGCACACAGTAAGCGCTCAATAAATATGATTGATGATAGTAAGAGCTCAATAAATACGATTGAATGACTGTATGAGATTGGAGAGGAATGGTAGGAGGGGGAGAAGCGATAACTGGAGGGGGCTGTGGGGTCAAGGGAGGGTTTTTTTTCAGATAGGGGAGACATGAGCATGTTTAAAAGAAGGCATAGTTCTCTTGGAATATTGCTTTATGTTTCTGGCATCTGGTCATGGATCATGGATCATTGCAGTGGTTAACTGCTGTGTGACCTAGACTGTGAGCACTGTTGGGTAGGGACTGTCTCTATATGTTGCCAACTTGTACTTCCCAAGCACTTAGTACAGTGTTCTGCACACAGTAAGCGCTCAATAAATACAATTGATTGATTGATTGAAAAGTCACTTCAGTTCTCTGGGTCTTGGTTTCCTCATCTGTATAATAGGGATTCAGTACCTGTTCTCTCTCTCCTTTAGACTGTGAGCCCCATGTGGGACAGGGACTGTGTGTGGTTGGATTAGCTTGTATTTACCCCAAAGCTTAGTACAGTGCATGGCACATAGTAAGCACTTAACAAATACCACTGTTCTTCTTCTTCTAATGATTATTATTGTTATTGTTGTTATTAATAAAGCCGATGGGTCCTCCAGGGGTATGTGATGAGTGGTTCAAGTTTAGAATCGGAGGTGCCTGAGATTCCTGGATTCTTACTCCCGGCTAGCGGACATTCTTGGTCATCTCCCCTGTTACTTATCCTTTCCTTTCTTCCTGCCATTTTGAGAGAAGCAGTGTGGCTTAGTGGAAAGAGCACGGGTTTGGGAGTCAGAGGTTGTGGGTTCTAATCCTGCCTCTGCCACTTGTCAGCTGGGTGACTTTGGGCAAGTCACTTAACTTCTCTGTGCCTCAGTTCCCTCATCTGTAAAATGGGGATTAAGACTGTGAATCCCACATGGGACAACCTGATTACCTTGTATCTCCCCCAGCGCTTAGAACAGTGCTTGACACATAGTAAGCACTTACCAAATACCATCATTATTATTTTTGTCTCTTCCACTATGTTCCTTCTGTTAGTCTGTTGGTGTGTCTCTTTGTTTGAACATCCCTCTACTCATTTTTCTGTCCATCTCTGTCCCTCTCAGCATCTCTCATTTCCCCTCCTCATTCCCCCTTTCATACTCTGCTCAGTGCTACTTTTGGGCTTTCTCTGTCCCTGTCATCCCTTTTCCTTTTCTGGATCATTCTTGTTTTCTCTTCCTTGAAGTTTCTTTCCCTCTCCTTCTTTCCCTCACTCCACCCGGCACTCTTCTTGGGCCCTACAAGTCCCTCTTCCCTTGTGCCTGTCATTTCTCTTTCCTGTAATTTCCCTTTCTCAGCTGCTATACTCTCCTCTCTTCTTCTTCCTTTTATTTTAGCCCTTTCCTGTCTTCCCTCCCTTCTGCATCGCCTATACACTTGGCTTTGTACGTCTTAAGCACTTTGATATTCACCCCAGCCCCTCAGACCTTAGGTCTGCATTCTATATACTCTGCCACTTCTCCCATCTGGAATTTTTTTTCATGTTTGTCTCCCTCACTAGATCATAAGCTCCTTAAGGGCAGGGGTTTTGTCTACCAAGTCCATTATATTGGACTCTCCCAAGCGCTTAGTTCAGTGCTGTGCACACAGAAAGCACTCAATACATATTGCTGTTCAATTGATAGATCGGTTGATTCCCTTTGCTCTGCTCTGGGGGTCCGTGGGCTGCTATTATATGCTCTTCACACAGTAAGCACTTAATAAATATGATTGAATGAATGTATGAATGCTCTTTTCCCGGCTCCCCCAAGCCACTCTTCTTCCCAGTGAACTCTCTCCCTCTCGGCCCCTCCTGTCTTTGCTTCTTTCCCTTCTCTTCCCCATCCTCCCTGCCCCTGAACCCTCCTACTGTTTCTTTCTCTGAGATAATGCTGTTACAATCTCATATAGCATATTCCCTCCTAGAAGCTCAGCCTCAGAAGTTATACAGTCAAATGGAACAGTCAGCCTGGACTTTTATATCCTGACACCAGTTTAGACACGAGCATTCTGTCTCTGACTTTGACAAAGATGCTGAGGTTTTTTTTGACCTCAGAGTAATAAAGTTTAGTCGTCGGTTCAGTAGACGTCACTTCCTCTCCTCTTTGAGGGGCATTTAAAGGTTTCTTTAGTATTTGGCAAATTCTTTGGGTGAAAAGAGCCAGATAAAACTGAAGACTTTATGTTTGCAAAATATAATAATCATAATGATGGTATTTATAAAGCACCTTCTATCTGCCAATCACTCTGCTAAGCACTGGGATAGCTACAAGATAATCATATTGGATGCAGTCCCTGTCCCACACGGGGCTCGCAATCTAAGAATAACTGTGGAATTTGATAAGGGCTTATTATGTGTCAAGCATTGTACCAAACACAGGTTAGTAGAAGCTAATCAGGTCAGAAAGAGTCCCTGTCCCACACGAGGCTCACATTCTTAGCGGGAAGGAGAAGAGGTAGTGAATCCCCACTTTTAAGAAGGAGGGAGAACAGGAATCTTGCAGCATCTGTAGCATTTTTGTGCTGAATTGAGCTGCATTTTTAGACTCTCATCTTATCACCTGGGAACTCAGTTGTTCCTGTAGCTGTATATTGGCACAAGAAGGCAGTGGCCAGCGAAATTGTACACCCTTTATAGGTAAGCAAAGCTACGGGACACAATCGAGGGACTGTGCTTCACAAAGTCATCCTTCCAGATGAAAGACAGATTAAATAAAACCCAGAAAGCCATTTCAGATTTTTTTTTCTTTTGTTGAAATCATGCCAGCATTGTATCTTGGCTCTTCAATATATTACTGTTTGAAATTAACTTTAAATGGTTTTGGTCTCTTTCAGCAATTTCACCAGGAACAAACTGACAAGTTTGTCTCGGAAGCATTTTGGTCACCTCAACTTGTTTGCGCTGTAAGTAGTGACTACTTGGCATTTGATTATTGATCTGGAGTGGCTGTTCCTCAGTGATGATCCTCAGTCATTTTAGTCTGCAGAATGATTTGGTAGCCCATCTTCTATTTTGAATACGTGAATGTTAGGGACTGCTGGGGTTGGTGTGAGGGGGTTGTTTGCATTAGCTCCCAGATGAGTTTGGGGGGATGGGGTGGGAGGGGGAGGGTGAGCAATGGGAGCAGATTCTTTCATGATATTGAATATGAATTCCGAGTCCATTTGGGACTTGGTAGGAAACCCAGAGACATGTTAATGGTCACATGACACTGTGCAAAACTAGCTCAAGGGCCTTTGCAGTCTAGTGGACACTTACCCAGGTGAAATGGGAGATGGAGAGAGGCAACAAGCCCATGGGAATGGCAAGGAAAGGTTATGCCCAGTGGCAGCCCAGGACTTCAGCCCAGAGAGTTGAAAACCCCGCCCAACCCATCAGATCTGTGACCTTCCTCCATCTTGGTCCTTACCTCACCCAGCTAAGCTTCCATCTGTGAAGAAGGGATCCAGCAAGGATTCCGACAGAATCTCACATCTGGGGTCTGGGCTGTGGCCAGTGGTACCCAAAGGCTGCTGGGACTACAAGTCCCAGAAGTCCCCGGGGATACAGTGCAGGTACAAATGCCCACGGGACCCCGGGTTCTGGCCCGATTTGGTTCCCAGTCATAGGTGTCACCTTGACCCCCTTCGGCTGACCAGTGCCCACGTAGGGCTCTTTCTCACTGGTGCCTAGATCCCCCGAGTCTTTCCTTCAGGGCTGGGGAAATCCTTTGGGGCAACCCCAGGGAATGAAAGGGTCAGAGCAGGAAGAAGCAATATTCTCCCAAGCCTTTCAGTGGATGAGGTAGTCTCCCCCATGATTCCTTGGGAGATGGATTAGGAGTCTGGGGGTTGGGAAGAAGGGATTCCCTGCAGAGCACGTCGCTGGGCTAGGTCCATTCACCCACTGGGGGTCACCTAGGGTGTCCAGAGGCTAAGCAACCAAAGTGCTTTCTCATCAAGGGACAGCGTGGCCTATTGGAGAGATCACAGTTCTTGGAATCAGGGGACCTGGGTTCTAATCCTAGCTCTGCCAGCTGCATGCTGGGTGACCTTGGGGAAGTCACTTCACTTCTCTGTGCCTCAGTTTCCCCACCTGTAAATTGGGGATTCAATGCCTGTTCTTCTTCCTACTTAGACTGTGAGCTCCATGTGGGACAGGGACTGTATCCAACCTGGTTAACTTGTGTCTATGCTAGTGCTTAGAACAGTGCTTGGCACATGGTAAGCACATCACAAATACCATGATAATGATGGTGGTAATCCTCATGACCAGTTACCAATTGAGACAAGTTTCAGCCCTTTATCAATATTCATTAAGCTTCCACGCTGTGCCAAGCACAACCATGGGCACTATAGGGAAGTAGCAAATATGGTCTCTTTTCCCAAGGAGTCTTGACTCTAAAGCTGGAGGCAGGACAAATGCCAGGATAAAAAATGCACAAGCACACACCGTGCTCATGTTCACAAGTTTATACATATATGTGATATATACTCAGTAACACGTAGGGATAAAATCACGGTGCAGGCATTCATGAGTTTCCATAAGCAGATGACTGCACCCTAGAAGACATGTAAATCATGGTGAACCACCTCGTCAAATCAATCAGGGACTACTGTCTTATTGTAAGTATGAAGAAGGCTGAAGTGATGTAGAGTCTGCACCAGGGAAACCCTACACCAAGCTGGGATCTTCATTAAAAAAATGGTGATGAATGCTGTCACAGGATTCTGTTACCTAGGCAGCACGCTGTTCAACATTGCGACACTAGACAAGAAGGAAGAAAATTGAATCAAGAAAGCCTATCTGTCCTATGGGAGACTGTCAGCAGCAGACTGTGCTTCTGAAAGTCTGTAGAGCTGTAGTGTCCTCCAATCCTATTTTCGATTTTGAAACCTGAGCCTCACATAGGTGCCACAACCGACACCTTGAGCCATTCCATCAACATCGACAAAGCAGTGGATTCCTAGAATGAAGTCAGTCTTCTAGCTTTGAAACTACGTTCACTTCAACATTCAACACAGCTTCCTTAGGTGGGACGTGAGAGAAAAACGGGTGTTGGTAGTATACACAAACAGGAGGACCGAGAAAACTTTCTAAAGATGCAGTCAAACAAAGCTTTAGACAATACTGCTTCTCAGCTGAAGACTGGAAGGCAATCACAGCAGACAGACTAGCATGGCACATTGCAGCGAAGAACAGAGCCGAAGCCTCCAGAGGACCATGAGACCAAGGCGCTGTGAGCGGCAACCGTGACAACCTGACAAGGGACAGCTTTTGTGGATTCGTGATGTGGTCAGGCCTGTGGGTTTTGCATTGATCTTTTTAACCACTGGGGAGGAGAGGAGAAAAAAAAGGGTGGTTGGGAGATTTGCTGGAATATTTGGGGTGATGGAAATTAGGAGGGTTAGTCTGAATAGACTCAGTCTGGAGATGGCTCCTGTGATTTGGCTTTTGCTGGAAGGTGAGTTGGTAGGTATATAGACTTTGTGGCTGTGCATATAGAAGGATCCTTTGCTTTGTTTAAATTCATGCAGATCTTATGATGCAGTGGATCTCTGATGCGGCAAACCACTCCGTGGGATTTATTAGAATTGTCAACCTTAGTGCTTCTTGGGAACTGGGAGATCTGGATCCTGACCCAGCTGGGCCTCTGCCTACCTGGTTTGGGCAACCTTTAGCAAGATATTTCACCCTGGGCTTGTGTCCTTATACAAAATAGGGGTCAAAACAGTGAAATATTGGGTGGTGGGGACAGGGAGGGGAAGGGAGGGAACTCATGTGATGTGACCTCTGAAGTACTAGCGACATTTATTATTATTAGTAGTAATAATGATAAGGATAATATTTGTTCAGTGCTTACTACATACCAAGCACTGTGCTAAGCCCAGTGGTAGATAAAGGTTACCATTTTGGACACAGTCCTGGGCCCGCGTGGGGCTCACAGTCTAGGTAGGAGGGAATAGGATTTAATCCCCACTTTACAAATGAGGAAACTGAGGCACAGATAAGTGAAGTGGGTTGCCCATGGTCACACAGCAGACAGGTGGCAGAGCCGGGATTAGAACTCAGGTCCTCTGTCTCCCAGGCCTGTGCTCTTTCCACTAGGCTGTGCTGTTTTTCATGGAAGTTTCTGATATAAAGGCACAACATTCATTCATTCATTCATTCAATTGTATTTATTGAGCGCTTACTGTGTGCAGAGCACTGTACTAAGCGCTTGGGAAGTACAAGTTGGCCAACATATAGAGACGGTACCTACCCAACAACGGGCTCACAGTCTAGAAGGGGGAGACAGACAACAAAACAAAACATGTAGGCAGGTGTCAAAATCGTCAGAATAAATAGAATTGTAGCTATATGCACATCATTAACAAAATAAATAGAGTAGTAAATATGTACAAGTAAAATAAAAAGAGTAATAAATCTGTACAAATATATACAAGTATATACACAACAAGTATATATATATTTATATATGACACAAATGGAGGGTGTTGCCACTATTTACCAGAATCACCCAGCTAGTGATAGATGCACTTTTCTTCGTTCCAGGAGTTACTCCTAAACTATGAATTCTGTGAACATAATAAATTAATTCACTGGTTGGGGGAGGGAAGGGTCCGCAGACCCACTTCTCAGACCATGGAGGTGTCTGTCCAGTTCCTTGTATGCTGCTGATGGAGAAAGGAGGTGTAGCCAAAGTGGGGTGTGGGGGACGATGCTTGTTGTGGGCAGAGAACATATCTACCAACTCTGTTATATTGTATTCTCCCAAGTGCTTAGTACAGTGCTCCACACACAGTAAGTGCTCAATAAATGCAATCGATTGATCAAAAAACAAATCAATCAGTGGCATTTAAGTGCTTACTCTGAGCACAGCATTGTACTAAGTACTTGAGAGTACGATAGAATAAGTAGATGCAATCCCTGCCCTCAAAGAGCTTACAATCTATCCATGTACAAAAAGCAGTATGAGAAGCAGTGTGACCTAGTGGATAGAGCATGGACCTGGGAGTCAGAAGTACCTGGGTTCTTATCCCAGCTCCACCACTTGTCTGCTGTGTGATCTTGAGCAAGTCATATCACTTCTCTGTGTCTGTTACCTCATCTGTATAACAGGGTTTAAGACTGTGAACTCAATGTGTGACCTGGACTTGGTCCAACTTGACTAGCTTGTTACTATCCCAGCCCTTATAACAGTGCCTGGCACATAGTAAGTGCTTAACAAATACCATTAAAAGTCTATTTAAAAATATTTACATGTTTTGTTAGAATTCTCAGTGATCCATTTAAAATGAATAATCAATCAATAGTATTTATTGAGCACTCACTCTGTGCAGAGCACTGTACTAAGCACTTGGGAAAGTACAGTATAACAGTATTAGCAGACATGTTCCCTGCCCATAATGGGCTTACAGTCTAGAATCACATAAGCAGTATTGCGCTTTACTGGGGTTCCTTGTAAAGGCTGAATTAGAAGTTGCCTGAGATTAACTTCAGTGATATACATTTGCGTGGAGAAAGTCAGGACTTGGGCTCTGGCGTCATTCACCACTTTTCCTTGCTTTTTTATAATGGCATATCTAAATCTGTTTTTATAATGTAGACAGTGAGGCTGTTCCCTGCACCAAGATGAGATCCAATCACTTTGAGCCCAAGAACGAGGGGGCTGCCCCATGTCTGTCCCATGACCTGAGCTGCTCTCTGCAGAGAGGATAGAGGGAAGTGTGCTGTTGCAATTGGAATCTCCTTTCTACTTCTTTTTTATGGTATTTGTTGGCATTTACTATGTGTCAAGCACTGCTGTTCTAAGCGCTGAGTTAGATACAAGTTTTTATCAGGTTGGACACAGTCCCTGTCCCACAGGGGGCGAACAGTCTAAAATTGGAGGGAGAAGGATTGAATCCCCATTTTACGGTTGAGGTAACTGCCAAAAGGAGAAGTGAAGTGACTTGCCCAAAGTCACACAGCAAGCAGTTGGCAGAGCTGGGATTTGAACCCAGGTCTTCTGACTCCCAGGCCTGTGCTCTTTCCACTAGGCCATGCTGCTTCTCCCATTGAAGTGGAACCACTCTCCCTGCCCAATTTTTAGTCTTCTCCTTCCCCCACCCCCTCAATTTTTAGGCTGAAAATCCCCCTTGAGACCGTATTTCAAGGCTCATTTGTCTACCTTAGTCTTCTCTGTCTTCACGCCTCAGACTTAGCTCTACTCCCTAGTATCTCCAGGATGCTGCTCTTTGATCCTGTTCATTATCAACTCCTGCTTTGTGCCATATGTAACTTCAGAATTCAGAACAGGATCCCAAACAAGGAGGTTCTGAAACGCCATCAGGTTGCTGAGATGGAACGTCAGTCAGTTCACACATCCTGCCTGTGAGGAGAATGGACGACACAGGAGGGGAATGGATGACAGCAGGAGACCCGACAGCATCAGTAGAGGGAGCCGAACAGGAAGGCAGAAGAATCATTGGAAAGACGCCATGAAGCAAAATCTCAAATGATGTGGCACAGCTTGTGGTCAGCTGGGAGACCGTGGTAGCAGACAGACCAGCCTGGTGTGCAACAATTAGAAACATGGTGACTTCTCTCAGAGCAGACACCAATAGGCAGAAATGAAAAATGTAGCAGTGCAGCAAGGGGCAATCGTCACAAGCACGAGGTGTGGAAAGGAACATTGGTCATGCATCGGTTTCATCAGCCACACTCTCACACGCTGATAAATAGTGTTATCTTCCAACCGCGAAGGATCGCTGTGTGCTGTGTATCACATCCTGAAAGTACAGTAACTGCCAGGTCCCGCTCCTTTCTCCTCAGTCCTCGCTTCTTTCCTCCCGTTCTTCCCCAGCCATCGAGCTTCATCTCCTCATGGCGTCTTCTTACCTGTGGGACCCCCTCCTGACAGATCCTTGCGTGGGGGTCCCCGGAACTCCCATGAGGAAATGCCGAATCTGAGGAATATTTCTAATTGTGGCAGACTCCCTCCAGCAGCGTTACATTATTTTTGTGCGTAAATCGGAAGTAGGTTTGTCGGCCCATGTCAGCTCGAAGTAAACGTGAAGCAGCGATAATGATGATGGCGTTCCCTGCCGCGAATGATGGCCGAGGCTCAGTCCGGGCACGGAGTCTTTGGGGCAGAGAACCCATGTGGAAGAATCGATGGCAGTGCTAGCAATTTGTGCAGCGCTACTCGCACTCCCTCATCCCCGCTGGTCAGGTTCCCACTGGGGCCCAGAGCGCCACGAGCCAGTAGGGGGCAGGGGTGCAGCACATTGGGAAGTGCTTGCGAAAATTTGTATCCCAAACCCATTTGTACGGCCAAACTGAGCACAGCAATGTGCAGGCACTGGGCCACGGGGTCCTAGACCCTGAGGTGGTTGCCAGGGTAGCCACGCTTTTAGCTGCCGTGGTCTTCGCTGACCGAGTTGGTGGGCTATTTTCAGGATTCTTGCTTAGCCTGGCCTCCTTGTGATTCTTTGGTCAGAAGCCTTCACCACTGACAGCGTGGCCTCACGGGGCCGTCCTCTACTCCTGGCTGTTTCACCCCACCCCTACTCCACCCCCAGCACACACCCACAAACTCGCATACCCTCACCCCTCCACCAATAATAGATTGGCTCCCTGTATTTAACTCCCAGATTTTCTGTTCTTGCTCCAGTTTGTGCATCATCTGCTGCTGCAGCCTTGCCTCCCTGTGAGGACTGTGAGTAGATGGGAGCTTGATCTCCTCCCTGTGTGAACTGTTGACTTGTGAGTTACAGTCTGGCAGTGAGGCTGGGGATTAGATCCCTCAACAACATTCTGGACACTGGAACTGGGGGCTCTCATCACAGCTCTGATGAAGGCTGGGAGCTGGTTCAGCTCTCTATAAAATCTTCTCTGTCCACTTAGCCCTCCCTAGCTTAGGTGTTTGCTCTCTCCTACTGTTTCCTGCTGGGTGTTTTTAACCTCCGCAACCATCCAGGGTAAGGAAACTCTTCCACTGAGTGCCCGTGGGGGAAAAAAATAAAAAAAAAATCCCCAGGATGAATAGATCCTAGAAGGATTTTTCTTAAAACGTTAGCCAGGGACCCTAGATTGAGTGATCTCAAAACCTTTATTCAGGTAGGGAGGGTCAGTGACTTTTCAGGCTAGAAAGAAGACAACGTAATGGAGTCCACAGGGTAATGGTGATTTAGTATTGCCAATACCATTAAAAGCCAACCAAACTCAACCTGGGCTGGTTTCCTTTGTGCTTCATTCAGGACTCTAGCGGGCAATCCATTCAAGTGCTCCTGCGACATTATGTGGATCAAGGTATTCCAGGAGACCAGGTCCAGGAAAGGAAGTCAGGATTTGTTCTGCATCAATGAGAGCAACAAGAAGATCGCCCTGTCAGACATGCTGATCCCAAACTGCGGTAATTTACCTTTAAATCAAACGCTCGTTAAAGTTGCCCTTAGGCTCGCCTGCCCGCTTTGATGCATCAAGCGAGCCGAAAGGAAAATCGACTCTATTACCACAATCGGCATTTACGAGAGCTGGGAGGTAGGGGCCTTCTGTGACTCAGGCCGCAGAGCGGTCTTCCTCCCAGCTTGGATGGAGCGATCCATCGGCAGCGACCCTATCGGCTGTTCTCGGCAGCCCCCGGTGTGAATCGGGGAGGGTTCGGTTGAGTGGGGAGGAGATCCTGTCGGGGTCCCGCTGGGGGACCGGCGTCCAAGGGTCAGGTCTGGCTGGGCCTCCCTGGTTAGGTCTGGGCTCTCTTGCCCGCCCTGCTGGCTGATGGCTTCTGGCCAGCTGGCAGGGCTTCCCTGGCACCGGGCGTTGGGCCTCGCAGGTGCTGGTTTGGTTTCGCTGACTGTCTGGCCTGAGCCCCTGGCATTCAGCCTGAGCCAAGGACAGAAAAGAAGGGGAGAAAGCCCTTTCAAATCATCAAGGGGCCTTATAATCAATTCCCCTCCCCACGTGTGTGCCCACACCCCCACACTTGCGCACACCGGCTGCTGAGTCTTATCTTAAGCCTTCCTGGCCTTGAGCTCAGAGAAAGCTTCTCATTTCCAGATAGGAAGCTGACTTGCTGGGGCAGGGTTATTTGACACAAAGGTAAGGGGGTTGGGGTGTTTTGGTTCTGAAGGTTCTCAGAGGATGGAATGCTTGGGCATTTCTCTAATAGTTTCTCCCCCCCTGCCCACCAATCTCAGGGAAGGGGAACTTTTTGCTTCAAGGTGAGGATGGTAATGAGAAAGGGCAGCATGTCAATCATGGGCAGCTTAGGCCTGGCCCTGTTCATTCTCCCAGTTGGCCTCAGCGTTTCTTTCATTTTTAGGCAACTTTTCTGAGTTAAAAGCGGGGATGGTCTCGGGGGTGGTCTCGGAGCCTTTCTTCTCCTTTCGTTGCCACAAACCATTAACCTGCCTAGACGGCAGCCCAAACAGTTTGATTTTGGCCTTGGCCTAGGCAGTGCTCCCCAAGGTTCTCCTTGCCTTACTTTCTATTGCTAAGCCAGCCAGGTTGGGTTGTGGGGAAGGACACATTTCTCTGGCAAACTGGTGCCTAACTGGTTCTTAAAGATGTATGCCGAAGGAGATCCTGGTGACTGTGTTTAGTACTCCAAAGCAGTAAAGGAACATTCCCCCAGAACTCAGTTATCAGAGGGATAGTTTCTTTTGTCATTTCTAGTGAATAACCCATGATATTTGCTGTATGCATGTGTCAGTTTGTGCCTGAGTGATTCCACCTTTAGATTATTAAAGATAGTCTGCAGAGAGAAACAGGTTACCATGATCTAATGGTTTGGCTGGGCCTGTTAGGGTTCCCTGTGCTTTTGTCCAGCTTGACCAGAGTCTGTTGTTCCCAGGGTCTCTGCAGAAGTTCCGATTCCCAGCTTTTGTCCATCAGAGAGATGGAGAGGGTCTCATCAGGGTTAGTTTTGTGGGTGGGGTCTTTATATTCTGTTGACTCTCTTGAGAGCTGTGAGTGCTAACCTTCAGGCTAGCCTTGGTTTGGTGGTTCTGGGGAAGCCACAGGGTGATGGTTTGAGATTTTTATCCCCTGAACATCCTTAGGGTCCCACCTGGTTACCTAAGAGAGGGCATGGTACTTTCTGACAGAATGTTCTTCTTCTGTTTCAAGGCCAAACCCTCTCTGAGGATTGACTTCCCTAAAGTTACTCAATCTGAAACGTGTAACCAGTGCCCTTGTGTCATTGGTTGGTCCAGTCTGGGGCTAAGACTTTTGCGATCTTATTTCTTTATAAGCTAGTGTGCTCTCTAAAAGCACTGCAGCTCCTTAAGTTAACATGAAGCTTTCTTCCTGTTCTTAACCCAAAGGATTTGATTTGTCTCCTTGAAGGGTAAGGTAGGTGGATAGATTAGCCACCCTTCCATGCCTCTCTGGTCTGTTTAGGGACTGTGCCCAAGCTGATTAACTTGTGTCTATCCCAGCACATAGAACAATGCTTCGCATATGGTTAGCGCTTAGGAATGTACCATAATTATTATTATTAAGTGTTAGGAAGGCAAGGAGAACTATAGGGCCAATAGTCAAGGCCAGCGGCTCGACACACGCTATGCTTTGGCTGGAAACTCAATTAATTTTAGCTGTTCCTACTATAAAAATCTCATAATTGGCACTTGAGTCCTTTGGACCCAAACCTTAAGCAGTTTATGGCCTTCCTCTTCAGAGCTCACCCGTCTTTCCAATTTGTGGCCCAGTCATATTTTACTATCACACTGCAGGTTTCCTCTTTTAAGCCCCTGTTCCCCCTGGTGTGAGGTTTAAACTGTGCAGTTCCCTTTAACTGCAAAATCAAAATCTCCCGAGTGCTTTTTAACATGTGGAGACCCATGCTGCAGTTTGTTTTCCCAAGTGGCACTTCTGAACCTTGAAAACATCCCTACTAATCACAAGACAAAAGAAGCACATTACTCTGAAGTTTCAACATTAATTGGAAAAATGGAGAATGGCAGGAGTTGGTTCTAAGGACTCACATTGAATCACACAAGTGTAGAAGAGAAGGAAGATTAATTTTCAAGGCTGAGATGAAGGGATAAATGATATGGCTGTCCTTGTCATCATCAATCGTATTTATTGAGCGCTTACTATGTGCAGAGCACTGTACTAAGCGCTTAGTGCTTTTCCGACTTCCTAGAATTTACTTAATGGAGTAGTTTAATGTACAGTGTTTTTCTGAAACTGCTCAGCCCATTGTTGTAGCAGTAATGATATTTATTAAGTGCTGTGGGCAGAGCACTGTACCAAACTCTGGGAGAGAATACATGGGTGGGTATTAGACTGTTTCTTGTTTCATTTATTTAAGCAATTATTAATAAGTGTTGCACTTCAGGATCTCCCCCCTTACACCTCCCCCACCACACACACTCCCCAGTCAGCCTCCTCAGCTGAACAGGGTCAATCAGTGATATTACAGAACCATGTACCATTTCCTTTCGATTTTAATTATGTCTGTAGTCCTCTTTGGAAGGAGGCTCACCAGTGAAGGTCCGTGATTGAATTTGAATTTGAATACTTACAAAATCCCTCCATTCATTCATTCAATCATATTCATTCATTCATTCAAGTGTATTTATTAATAATAATAATGATGATGGCATTTATTAAGCGCTATGTGCAAAGCACTGTTCTAAGCACTGGGAGTGCTTACTGTGTGCAGAGCACTGTACTAAGCACTTAGAAAGTGCAGTTCACCTCCATCATCTTTGGCATCCAAAAACATTCCCAACATACCAACAAATCTGTTTTCCTGAGGTGAAAACATGAGAGTAATAATAATAATAATTATTATTGTGGTATTTTTTAAGCACATACTATGTACTGTACTAAGTGCTGGGGTGGATACAAGCAAATCGGGTTGGACACAGTCCCTGTCCCACATGGGGATCACAGTCTCAATCCCCATTTTATAGATGAGGTAACTGAGACCCAGAGAAGTGAAGTCACACAGCAGACAAGTGGCCGAGAGGGCTACTCTCGAGAATAGCCCGAGAGTAAATAGAGCATTGCACTTGATAATGGTATTTATTCTTATTTGATATTTAATGGTACTTATTAAGTGCTTACTATGCACCAGGCACTGTACTAAGCCTTGGGGTAGATGCCAGGTAATCAGATTGGACACAATCCCTGTTCCACTTGGGGCTCACAGTCTAAATTGGAGGGAAGAGGTATTGAAACCCCATTTTACAGATGAACTAACTGAGGCACAGAGAAGTGAAATGACTTGTCCAGGGTCACACAGCGGACAAGTGACAGTCAGGATTAGAACCCAGGTCTTCTGACTATCAGGCCCATGCTCTTTCCACTAGGTTGTGCTGCTTCCCTCAAGCTTAATGATGTGCATATAGCCATAATTCTATTTGTTCTGACGATTTTGATACCTGTCTACATGTTTTGTTTTGCTGTCTGTCTTCCCCTTCTAGACTGTGAGCCCACTGTTGGGTAGGGACCGTCTCTATATGTTGCCAACTTGTACTTCCCAAGCGCTTAGTACAGTGCTATGCACACAGTAAGCACTCAATAAATACAATTGAATGAATGAACCTAGCACTGTGCCAAGCACCGGGGTTAATATGAGATAATCAGACACGACACAATCCTTGTCTCAAATGGGGCTCGTGGTCTAAGAGAGAGGGAGAGCAGGTTTCCTATCCTTATTTTCCAGTTGAAGAAATTGAGACACAGAGTGTTTGAATGATTTACCTAAGGCCACACAGTAGGTAAGTGACTATCAATCAATCATACTTATTGAGCACTTACTGTGTGTACAGCATTGTACTAAGCACTTGGGGGAGTACAATATATCAGAGTTGGTAGACCTGTTCCCTGCCCACAAAGAGCCCAAGTTTCCCGACTCCCAGACTTTTGCTCTTTCCACTAGGTCATGCAGCTCAAGTTTCTAATTCAGCTCTAAATTTATTCCAGTCATCTTTGTTATTTATAGCTCATTCTTACAACTTGAAGACATTTGGGGATCACATCTCTGTGGAACTGACACCCCACAAGCATCGCTGTTGGTGAGAGGCAGCTCATGTGTTCACTAGGTCTCAGGGTTCAATAGGGTTTTGATGCTGTTTAAAACAGCCAACAGTGCAGTTTTCCCTCTGAAACATTAATGAAAGGATATTGCTTTGCCTGGACCTAAGGAATTGCTGTTTGTGGAAGTTTCTGGTATAAATAACGTTGTTGTTTTAGAAGCTAACATACAACTTCTCCTGTGGGCAGAAAAATACTTTGCAAATCTTCTGTAAAAGGCTTTAATTTGCTATTTGGTTTCTGCTGGCAAAGACATTTTGCTTTTCCGAACTTAGTTAGTGGTGTGATTGGGTGGATTCTTCTTACTCCTCAAATGTACCTGGTGAAGCTGTTTGGTCAGTGTAGGGGTTTCCTGAATTTCCTTTGTGCTTTTCATTATCAGCCAGTTTATGTAAGCTTATAAGGTACTACTCTGTTCTTAAAATAGAACCAGAAAATCAGTTTGCTAATTTTTGATTTAGTCCCGGAAATACTTATCCAATAATTTCTGAAGCCAAGCGTTAGGCAGCCAATTCTAAATAGATCAGATGCCTCTGGCTTCATTCCTGGTTATGGAAATGACCATGGTGATAGATTTCTCTCCTGCAGGTAAATAAACAGGAAGAAATTCCAAGCCAAAGAGTCTTAAGAGGAGAAGGGGGAAGTTATGCATTTTTTTATGTTAGGGTGAAATGGCGCCTATTGATAGACCAGGTGTATATTTGTTTAAATTCTTTACATGTGTGGAAGCATTTGTGAGTCAGGTTGACTGCTGACAACACATCTAATAAAAACAAACAAGCAGAGGCAAAATTATGTTGCAGTCTTTTGTACTACTAGACTGCCTCCACAAGGAAAGACAATAACAGGCAACTGTCATAACCCAAGTGACATGTCTTCATCATTATCAACACTCTCACCCTCATCATGAGAACTGATTGAGTGTCTACTCTGTGCAGAGAACTGAACTAGGTGCTTGGGAAACAAACAGTAGAAGCATAAGACATGATCACCAGACATGATCACCCCTGCTCTCGAGGAGCTTACGATTGAATGGAGAAGACAAGTAGACATAAAATACGAAATGTACAAATGAAAAGTGTGTGAGTGGGTCTGAATGACAGAACGACAGACAAAGCCTAGGATCCCAGGTTTACTCATCCAATGCCATTGTAGGGGCCTGGGACTTTAGAGGTTCTGTTTCTTTCCTCTTCAGACCCTCCAAAATCTTGCTGTGTTGCTATTTTGTGGAAGATTCTTCCTTCTTCCACAGGGTGAGTTGGTGTCATAGTTGCTGGCAAGCTTGCAGGAGGTGACTGAGGGAAAGAGGAGATAGGATGGGATCATCAGGAGGGGTCGATCATGGAGTTGAGATGCCCCCCCCCGCAGCATGCTGTTCTCATCATCACCATCACCATCAGGGCCATCAGTAGCAGCCACAGCTGTGATAGCAGTAGCAGCGTTTATTGAGTGGCTACTGTGTGCAGAGCAGGGCTCTTGGTGCATGGGAAATGCATAATAGAAGTCAGAATGATGGTTCCAGCCCCTCAAGCGGCATACAATCTCCTGGAGGAGACAGACACAAATCACCCAGTATGTCATAGATCAAAGAGTAAGAGGATAGACACAGATAATAAAAATGAAAGCATCCAAGTTGTCCTTCGGTCTGGAGACAGTGCTGCTGAGGGTGAGATTGAATCCAGGGCTGTCACACTGAAAAGTCTTTCACTCACTTGCATACCGTGCCTGTGAAAATACAGTAGGGCACCTTTTCTGGCCTCTTCCCATTCAAGGTGAGCATTGTTCTGATATCAGTGGCCAAGCAGGGTAATGGTATGCCCTACTGCCAGCAGAACACATACTTAAGTTGTTTGTGTGGTGGTGGAGATGGTTTGTATTGAGCCATCCACACTCTCTCATCTCATCTCCCTGTGGTCAATGGCATGCATTAACAGGAGGCTTGTGGGGAGATCAAGTACAGTCAGTCTGTGTTCACAGAGTGGAATTTCCCTGAATCGCCAACAGCAGCAGTCACCATTGGGGTCCCTGCCCCTTTAAAAAAATAGTGGTATTTATTAAGCACTTATTATGTGCCAGGCACTAAACTAAGCACTAGGGTAGATACAAGCTAATCAGGCTGGGCACGGTCCGTGTCCCACATGGGGCTCACTATCTTAATCCCCATTTTCCAAATGAGGTAACTGAGGCCCAGAAAAGTGAGGTGACTTACCCAGTCACACAACAGACAAGTGGCAGAACCTGGATTAGAACCCAGGTCCTCTGACTCCCAGGCCCATGCTCTTTCCACTAGGCCATGCTGCTTCTCATTTCTTTGCTTCTCACTCTGTGGAGAAGCAGCATGGTGTAGTGGATAGAGCATGGGCCTGGGAGTCAGAAGGTCATGGGCCCCGGCTCCGCCTCTTGTCTGCTGTGTGACCTTGGGCAACTCACTTCACTTCTCTGTGCGTCAGTTACCTCATCTGTAAAACGGGGATTGAGACTGTGAGCCCCACATGGGACATAGACTGTGTCCAACCCGATATAGTGCTTGGTACATAGAAAGCGCTTAACAAATACCATTATTATTATTATTATTTGATTGTATCCACCCCAGAGCTTAATACAGTGCCTGGCACATAGTAAGCACTTAACAAATGCCATGATTATTAGTATTTCTTTTAGCAATCCTTGAATATGACTCTCGGAGTGGCTTGGCAAACTGGGGAGTCTTTTCCACTCTCAAAAAACTCAGGGAAAATCAAAAGAAATGAAAAACAAAACAAAGAATGACAGCAGCAACAAAAAACATGCAGTTGTACTCTGTGAAGCTAGACAGATTGGAGCCAAATAGTGGCAAAGGCGTTTTTTCAGAGGGCAGCACTCCTGCTTCTGCGTAGATTGGGAAGGACCATCCCTGACAATTGTCCGATTGTGGAACTCTAATTCTCTGACACCACCACCGCTCTGAAATAGGCAGGGTGCAATTGGCAGAGGCAGGATTAGAACCCAGGTCCTCTAACTCAAAGGCCTGTGCTCTTTCCGCTAGGCCACACTGCTTCCCCAGGCCTTTCAGTCTCTTCCAGGGCTCTGATATCGATTCCATAGCTGGTCAGCCCTCATGGTGATCCTTCTTATTGTCATTTAGCGCCCTGATGCAAAGAGGTGCACTCTGGAAGAGTGTTGGCCATTAGGAGAGGTCGGGAAGAGAAGTGCGGGTGGTAGGGTGTGAAAAACTGGTAAAGAGGAGATAGGATGTGGAAGTCTAAAGAAAAATACAAAACCCAAAAAGCAGACCCAGGACCAGGCAGCAGGAGGGTAGAAAGCAGTGTAAGCCCAAGTCTTCCTCTTTCTTTTTAAAAATAAAAATTATATAAAAAAAGTTTTATTATATATATACATATATATATATAAATGTTATGATATATGTATACATACACATATATATATATATGTATACTAAGGTGACTTATGGGGTAATATAATTATGATATTTGTTAAGCACTTACTATGTGCCAAGCACTGTATTAAGCACTGGGACACAGTTCCAAGCTGATCAAGAAGGTGGTCCTATGACCAGGAGCACAATAAGTGCTCAATAATTGGTTGATTGATTGAAGGTGGCGATGAATCAGTCAGTCAGTCATATTTAATGAGCACTTAGCTGTACTAAGCAGTTAGGAGAGTACAGGGCATGCCTCTTGGAGGAGGTGGTTTTAAAAGGGCTTTGAAAGAGGGGATGGATGTGACTTGAATGTGGAAGGGTGTGAGCAAAGGGTGAGAAATGGGAAAGTCATGAATAAGGGGCTGCTTGGAGGAAACTTCTCAATTTGAGCTTCCAAGCATTAGCTACTTCTCCACTAGACCAGCCCAATGCCTCATTCTGTATCAAGCAAGAAAGTTTTTCTTTTCTTTTCAAAGGAGAATGGGGAGAGAGGTGTAAATTGTTCTGATTTGTAGGATGAGCACCAAGTAGTCTTCCCATTAGTGAGTTGGGAGTGGCAACTGACTTGTTGGATCAGCATGGCCTAGTGGATAGAGCAGGGGCCTGAGAGTCAGAAGGGCCTGGGTTCTAATCCCAACTCCGCCACTTGTCTGCTGTGTGACCTTGGGTGAGTCACTTCACTTCTCTGGGCCTCAGTTCCCTCATCTGTAAAATGGGGATGAAGCCTGGGAACCCCATGTGGGACAGGGACTATGTCCAATCTGATTAGCTTGTATCTATCCCAGCACTCTGAACAGTGCTTGACATATAGTAAGTGCTTAAAAAATGCCATCATTACTATCTGCAGCACCAAATGGGATGTTCTCCAGATTGATCTGCGCTAGGTAGATGTGTGAAGGGGCCAGGAGGGCAGAGGCAGGAGACAAGTCTGATTCCAGCTGCGTGGGTCCCGGCGAAGCCATTCAGGTTCCTTCCCGACAGTGCTGAGCACGAGAGAGAATATCTCCATGGCAACTTTACTCAGCCCCTTTGCTGCCTTAGCCCCAGCTATGGAAGTAGTGTGGCCTAGTGGAAAAAGCTCGGGCCTGAGAGCCAGAGGACCTGGGTTCTAATCCTGGCTCTGGTCCTTACCTGCTGTGTGACCCTGGGCATGTCTCTGTGCTTCAGTTCCCTTATCTGCAGAATGGGGATTCAATACCTGTTCTCCCCCTCCTTAGACTGTGAACCCCACGTGGGACCTGATTATCTTGTATCTCCCCCAGTGCTTGGCAAATAGTACTTAACAAATTGCATACCAAATACTATTATTGCTATTATTATTATTATTATCATCATTACCTGGAGCTGGCAGCAACGGAAGAAATGCATGAGGCCTCCTATCACAATCACGTTACAGTCAGGCTGAATGCACTGGGAGAATTACCCGTGCATTCATTGTGTATGGGTGCTGATTTCAAATCTGATTAGGCTAGAAAGTGGTACTTGGCAAAAGATTTGCCCTGCCTTTGCTATTAATGCCTTTCAATTCATTTTTATTGAGCTAATTAAACTTAGAGTGATATTTCAAGTACAGATTGGTTTTTCCATTATTGAGTCTTTGGCCAGCATACTAATATTGAAGAATTAAAATGAGTCAGATGCTTACTCACTTATGGACGCCTTTACATTGAAGACATTCAGTCTTGGCCAGCTTCGCGTGAGGTTTCATTAAGACCCAGGAAGCTGGGAGGGTAGGTCAACGCTTCTTGGCCAGACTTAAACCACACTTGCTGAAAAGGGGTATAAATACCCAAATCATTCATATGCAGCATTATTGTTATGGTATGCCAGGAATTTGATTTCAGAAATGAAAAAGGAGTAGGACGTGCTTCGGTAGAAAAATGTAACGTAAGTTGTCTTTCATTAAGTGAAGGTTTTGCCCCTGCCTTTTTTTACACTAAAATAAGAATAGTTTTCAGGGATGAAAAATACATCATCCATCATTGCACGCTGTTAAATATGAGTGGATTTTCATCCTAGTGTGGCTCCTTGGAAAGAGCCCGGGCTTTGGAGTCAGAGGTCAGGGGTTCAATCCCAGCTCCACCAGTTGTCAGCTGTGTGACTTTGGGCAAATCACTTAACTTCTCTGTGCCTCAGTTACCTCATCTGTAAAATGGGGATTAAGACTGTGAGCCCCCCGTGGGACAACCTGATCACCTTGTAACCTCTCCAGCGCGTAGAACAATGCTTTGCACATAGTAAGCACTTAATAAATGCCATTATTATTATTATTATTATTATTATTATTATTATTATCCTCTAAACATGTGTCTGAGCGCTGCTTTGGAAAGTCACGTCAATTGAAACCATCCTGGCTCTTTTCATCTCCTGATTTGGCTACTGAGTCATTCTCCTTACTGGGCCTCCCAGTCTGACTTCTCCCTCTTCAGTCTCTACTACACTCCACATCCCAGATCATCTTCTGAAAACATCATTCCATTATTGAGCTCACTCTTCTCCCCTAGTGGTTTCCCATCTCCCTCCACATCAGCATCTTCTGGCTATCCATCAGGTCTCTCCTTTTTCCTTATCTATCCTCTTCAACAGTGACTTCCCAGCCCACGCTCTACATTCCCCCCAATCAAACAGTCAGTGAAGCGGTCTTATTTATTGAGCATTTACTGTCATGTCTGCTACCGTGATTGTACTCTCCCAATTGCTTAGCACAGTGTTCTGCACACCATAGGTGCTCAATAATTACTCTTTATCAGTTTATTTGGACCCATTATGCATTAATGTGACGTTAGTGGGTCAGTGCTACCAGGCGAGCCAAATAACGATGCTCCCCGGTTGTGGTTGGTTATTATTTCATTCAGTTGAAGTAGACTGGCAAATGATTCTTCAAAAGCAGGCAATGGATGAAAGAGTTAATCCCCTTCCAACTTGTCTGTCTTCGATTTTGGGGTTGTCTGTGCTAATGGTGAGAAGCAGTGGCCCAGATAAAAGAAAACAGCAGATAATCCACCTTCAGCCAATTTTTTTTTAAGTAGCATTTGGTAAGCACTTACTATATGTCAGAAACTGTTCTAAGTGCTGGGACAGATACAAGTTAATTATGTGGGACACAGTCTTTGTCCCACATTGGGGTTAACAGTCTAAGGGAGAGGGAGATCAGCTATTTGAATCCCTATTTTACAGATGAGGTAACTGAGGCACAGAGATGTGAAGTGATTTGCCCAAGATCAAAGGGCAGACAAATGGTGGAGCGGAGATTAGAACCCAGGTCCTCTGACTCCCAGACCAGTGATCACTCCACTAGGCCATGCTCCTTCCCATTCAAACATACACATAGAGTCAGAGATATACACACATCTTCAAGTCCTTTTTTCTCCTTTGGTCTTGATTTCTTGCTGGATTGAGCTGATTGTCACGGAAGACACTTTGATTTTCTCAGCCCCTTAATGAGCTGCAGGGCAAATTCAAGGGTTGGAGCCTTCCTTCTTTCTGCAGAGCCTACCTTTGTGCCTCCTTCTCATCTGATTCGTCATTCAAACTCCAAGCATCAGTGGAGGGCATTGAACCTGGGTGCAAGAGGTGGAGGGGAGAAAATGGCTTTATCTTCCTCTCTTCTCTCTCATTCCACCCACATATACGATGTCATTAAATCCTGTCGGTTCCACCTTCACAATACTGCTAAAATCCACCCATTCCTCTCCATCCAAACTGCTACCATGCTGACCCAAACACTTCTCCTATCCCGCCTTAACTACTGCATCTGCCTCCTCACTGACCTCCTCCTGTCTCTCCCCACTCCAGTCCATACTTCACTCTGCTGCACGGATCATTTCTCAACAAAAACGCTCAGTCCATGTCTCCCCACTCCTCAAGAACCTCCAATGGCTGCCCATCCACCTCTGCATCAAGCAGAAACTCCTTACCATTAGCTTTAAAGCAGTCAGTCAGCTCAGCCCACCCTACCTCTCCTCACTCATCTCCTACTCCAGCCCAGCCCGCACACTCTGCCCCTCTAGCGCCAGTTTACTCACTGTGCCCTGATCTCATCTATCTCACCACCGACCCCTTTCCCATGTCCTCCCCCTAGCCTGGAACTCCCTCCCCCTCCATTTACGCCAGACCACCACTCTCTCTCCCTGCTTCCAAACCATTGTTAAGGTCACATCTCCTCCAAGAGGCCTTCTCCAATTAAGCCCTCTTTTCCCTGTCTCCCTCTCCCTTCTGCGTCGTCTATACACTTGGAAGTGTGACCTTACCGATCAATCTGCGCATCAGGCAGAAACTCCTCACCCTGGGCTTCAAGGCTGTCCATCACCTCGCCCCCTCCTACCTCACCTCCCTTCTCTCCTTCTACTGCCCAGCCCGCACCCTCCGCTCCTCCACCACTAATCTCCTCACTGTACCTCGCTCTCGCCTGTCCCGCCATCGACCCCCGGCCCACGTCATCCCCCGGGCCTGGAATGCCCTCCCTCTGCCCATCCGCCAAGCTAGCTCTCTTCCTCCCTTCAAGGCCCTGCTGAGAGCTCACCTCCTCCAGGAGGCCTTCCCAGACTGAGCCCCTTCTTTCCTCTCCCCCTCGTCCCCCTCTCCATCCCCCCGTCTTACCTCCTTCTCTTCCCCACAGCACCTGTATATATGTATATATGGTTGTACATATTTATTACTCTATTTATTTATTTATTTATTTATTTTACTTGTACATTTCTATCCTACTTATTTTATTTTGTTGGTATGTTTGGTTCTGTTCTCTGTCTCCCCCTTTTAGACTGTGAGCCCACTGTTGGGTAGGGACTGTCTCTATGTGATGCCAATTTGTACTTCCCAAGCGCTTAGTACAGTGCTCTGCACATAGTAAGCGCTCAATAAATACGATTGATTGATTGATTGATTGATTGATTGATTGACCTTTAGGCTTTTGATATTTGCCCAACTCCCAACCCAATGGCACTTATGTACACATCTTTAAATTACTATAAATGACTGATTTATTCTTATTAATGTCTGTCTACCCAGAACGATTGCAGGTGGAGGTGGGGCATCCTGGGAGAGGTGTGTCCATGGCGTCGTTATGGGTCGGAAACGACTTGACGGCATAAGACAAGACAAGACCCCCTCTAGACAGTAAGCTTGTTATGGGCAGGGAACGTGTCTACCAATGCAGTCGTACTCTCCCAAGCACTTAGTACAGTGTGCAGCACATAATAAATGCTCAGTAAATGCCATTGATTTAGTGATTGATTGATGATCCTTGGGCTAGCTGAATGGCAGCAGCTGAGGCTGGTAACACTAGGACATCTTGGAATTGTGGGGGAGGAGGAGGAGGGGCAGACAATGCACCTGTAGATAATCCATGGGAAGGTTAATCAAGAGTCTATGGATCAATGGTATCTACGGAGTGCTTACTGTGTGCAGAGTACTGTACTAAGCTCTTGGGAAAGTACAATTCAGTAGAGTTGGTGACAAGGAGCTTACAGTCTACGGTGGAGGAGAAAGAAAGTAAAATCAATTACAGATAGGGGAAACGGTAAGGTATGAAGATATGTCCATAAGTGCTGTGGGGCTATCAATCCATCGATCATATTTATTGAGCGCTTACTGGGAGCAGAGTACTGTACTAAGCACTAGGGAGAGTACAACACAACACAACAATATAACAGATATATTCCTTACCCACAATGAACTTACAGTCTAGAGTGGGGGACAGACATTAATATAGATGAATAAATTAGGAATATGAATATAAGTGCTGTGGAACTGTAGGTGGAGAATAAAGGGAGAAAGTCAGGGTGACATAGAAGGAAGTGGGAAAAGAGGAAATGAGTTCAAAGGGCATTAGGTGTATCCAGCCAAGTGCATAGGCGATGCATATGGGAAGGTAGATTGAGAAGCAGCATGGCTTAGTGGTAAGAGCATGGGCTTGGGAGTCAAAGGTCATGGGTTCTAATCCTGACCCTGCCACTTATCTGCTGTGTGATCTTAGGCAAGTCATTTCACTTCTCTGTGCCTCAGTTAGCTCGTCTGTAAATTGGGGATTGAAATTGTGAGCCCCACGTGGGACAGGGACTGTGTCCAATGCAATTTGCTTGTATCCTCCCCAGCGCTTAGTACAGTGCCTCGCACATAGTAAGCACTTAATAAATGCCATAATTATTATTATTATTATTGTTATCTGGACCATTCTTAATGGACTATAAGGTTTTCAGCGGCCTCTTCAATGTAGAAATGTCATTTCCACCCGTTTGGTAGTTTTGAGCAGTCTATCAGACTCATGTGTGATGGTTTAATAGCCTGGATGTTACTCATTAATAAAGAAAAACTAATGTTGAAGTGATAAGGTATTCAAAATGCTCGGAGGGTTTTCATGCCTTGCAGTCCTGTGACATGAGAATTGCCCAGAATAAATGTACACAAAAGGGCTAAAAAGCCCTTAAAAAGATAAGACTGAATGCATATTATTATGAATGGTACGATTTTACCCCTTTGGTTAGGCCTCTGACTATGATTTATAATGCCATGATTCCCCCTCATTTGATCGCTACCACCATAGGGTTAAATGACGATTTTGAAGAAGAGTTCAATATAAGTTTATGTCTCCTATCATTGAAAAGTGTGTTGCCACTAATGTGTCGTTCAACCTACTAATTGGGAGTCCGCTTGTTACAAGAGAAAATGATGTTCACCGTATCACTCTAGGGTCTCTCAGTGTGCTAACATTGCTGAAAGAAGTATAATGACACGAGATAGAGGGTACAAGCTACCTGAAAAGCCTGTTATTCTGCAGTTCGGAGTAGTTTGTACACTTGGTTGCCAAAATGCATTCTCCCACAGCACATCGGCCATGCTTGTTGACAGAACTACTTTTTGGGTCTGTGTGAGTCGGTACCTGAGAATAAATGATCCAGATCGAATTCAGAGCGTAGAAAACCTCATTGAGAGGTTGCTGTTCTTGATGGAGAGTGTACCTGTATACAGGTGGAACTACATACACACCTATATGCTTTTCCTCCTCTTGTTTTGTAGGCTTGCCGTCGGCAAATTTGATCACACACAACCTGACCGTTGAAGAAGGAAGGAGTCTCACGTTGTATTGTAACACTTCAGGAGTTCCAGCTCCTGATATTTCCTGGGATTTAAATAATCTGATCTCCAAACATGTGGTAAGATTTATGTTCAGCTTTGTGGTGTTACAGACACAAGATACTTGTCTTGGAGATAGTATTAAGTGCTGTCATCGTCTTTTAATATTTTCCATAATCACAAATAGAAATGGAAAATGAGTTCACTCATTCATTCATTCATTCAATCATATTTATTGAGCGCTTACTGTGTGCAGAGCACTGTACTAAGCGCTTGGAAAGTACAAGTTTGCAACATATAGAGATGGTCCCTACCCAACAGCGGACTCACAGTCTAGAAGGGGGAGACAGACAACAAAACAAAACATATAAACCAAATAAAATAAATAGAATAAATAAGTACAAGTAAAATAAATAAATAAATAGAGTAATAAATATGTACAAACATATGTACATATATACAGGTGCTGTGGGGAGGGGAAGGAGGTAAGGCAGGGGGGATGGGGAGGGGAAGTAGGGGGAGAGGAAGGAGGGGGCTCAGTCTGGGAAGGCCTCCTGGAGGAGGTGAGCTCTCAGTAGGGCTTTGAAGGGAGGAAGAGAGCTAGCTTGGTGGATGTGTGGAGGGAGGGCATTCCTGGCCAGGGGGTGGACGTGGGCCAAGGGTCGACAGTGGGACAGGCGAGAATGAGGCACAGTGAGGAGATTAGCGGCAGAGGAGTGGAGGGTGCGGGCTGTGCTGTAGAAGGAAAGAAGGGAGGTGAGGTAGGAGGGGGCGAGGTGATGGAGAGCCTTGAAGCCGAGGGTGAGGAGTTTTTGCCTGATGCATAGGTTGATTGGTAGCCACTGGAGATTTTTGAGGAGGGGAGTAACATGCCCAGAGCGTTTCTGCACAAAAACGATCCAGGCAGCGGCTTGAAGTATGGAGTTGTTGGTGCACATTTATTTTCCATCTGTTCTTCATCCCCAAAGACCAAGCAGATTGTTTTAAAGAAAGAGATTTGCCTTTTAGAGTATGGGGTCTCTTCCCCAGGAGGGAGGGGAAGGGAGCTACCTAGAGTCTGATTTTCTCACCTCAGAGATTGAAATCTAGCGGAGGCATGGGGGAGGAGAAGCGGATAGGCCCGGCCTCACAGAGCAGCCCAGGGGCAAGAGCTAGGCCGCAAACCCGGCCCTTTTTGGGGAAAGGGGATGGATGAAAGGCCAGATGGCTGCAAATAGGGAATAAGTCCTAAACATAAGCCTTTTTGTCCTATTTGTTCTTATTCATTTCTAGGTGGACACAAGTAAGAAACTGGCCTCCTTAAGCATAACTGGTATTTCGCCCGATGACAGCGGAAAACAAATTACTTGTGTGGCGGAAAATATTGTGGGAAGAGAGCAGGATTCTGTCAACCTCACGGTGCATTGTAAGTCGACTAACGTGCATGTTTTTTTAAAAAACTGATTACCATGGCCAAGTCCTCACTTACCGATTTGGCAACAGGTTTGCAGAGATTGTTAAACAGTGTAGGCATGGGGTCTGCTTTCCCCAAGTTGAGGAATGGGCATCGGTCTTGTTTCCTGGCTCCACTCCCACTCACTCTCCTACTAGCTCACTGTGAAGGGGAAAATTGACTCCGGGTGCCAAAAAATGAAGTCTTCTTAATGGGCCATACGTGTTGCACTCAGTTTTCATTCTTACCAAAGGGGATTGTGAATGGGTGCGTGATGTGTACATTTATCCTGATTGGTTGGGGTGGGGGGTGGGGGGCAGGTTGGCATGAACACGTACGGTACTAATGGTGGTATTAGTATTTATTGAGCACTCACACAGTGCAGTTGCACCATATTCGGAATATGAGAAGTGCAGACTATAGAACTGACACAATCCCTACCCGCAAGGAGCATATATTGTATAAGGGGAGCAGAGCAGTTGTTCAGCCAGTCAGTGAGTCAGTGGTATTTATTGAGTGCTTACTGTGTGCGGAGCACTGTACTAAATGCTAGGGAGAGTACAGCACAATATAGCAGACACGTTCCCTGCCCACAACGAGCTTACAGTCTAGAGGGGGAGACAGACATTAATATGAATAAATAAAAGTACGGATATGTACATAAATGCTATGGGGCTGGGAAGGGGGATAATAAAGGGAGTAAGTCAGGGCGATGCAGAAAAGAGTGGAAGAAAAGGAAAAAGGGCTTAGGGAAGGCCTCTTGGAAGAGGTGTGTCTTCAATAAGGCTTTGAAGAGCACTGGAAGATTATAGTAGAATTAGCAGACCTGTTAGCTGTCCATGAGGACCATCCATTCTAGCTGGGGAGACAGGTACAAAACAGATTAGAGGTAGGAGGGAGAAGAGAATGGCACAATGGCTCCACGGATGAGTAAGTGCTTAAATAAACTGCCTTTTCCCAATCACCTTTGCTCTCTAGATTAGAAAAGGCAACACAACTTGTACATCACTTCTTGAGTTTTTTCTGCTTTTGTAATTGAACTAGAGTTACTCAAGTGGAGGCACTGGCTGATACCATGCTGATTTAGCACAGGAACCCAGTGCCCACGTCACTCAAATATGATAGCAACCATTGAGAGCTTTTGCAGTTGCACCTCCTGGCTGAGGTGGATGAAAGGAGAGAGAAAAGGGCTTGTGCGCTCCAAGGGTTTCTGAGACTTAAAACCTCCACACACTGCCTCAACTGCGGCATTGAACACAGCCTTCTGATTTCTGAGATGCTGTCAGATGCCCCCTTAACCTTCAGCACTCTGCGCATTTTGCTTGTCCCTAAGACTGGCGCAACACACCCTGGTATAGGAAGCAGTGACCTTTTCCCATTTCTCTTAATAGATTATTCGATTTAAAGACCAAGTATGTTTCCGCCCCTGCTCCTCCAGTGAAATATTAACTTTTTTCATACTATTGTTTGGAATCTTACTTCCTCATCTTGAGATGTTTGACCTTCTAATTTCCTCCTTCTCCTCCTCACCCCCTTTCTTTCTCTCTCTCTCTCTCTCTCTCTCTCTCTCTCTCTCTCACTCACACACACACACACACACACACACACAGTCTCATGCTGTAGCAGTAGAAAAGGGAGGGGGGATGTAAATCAGTGACTCAATGATATTTATTGAGCACTTACTGTGTGAAGAGGACTGTACCTAGTGCTTGGGAGAGCAAAATATAACAGAGTTGGTAGGCACGTTCCCTGCCCACGATGAGCTTACAGTGTAGGGGGGGCTTATAGTCTACAGGGAGGTCACAAAGGGAGGATTCTGTAGTGGGGCGAGCACCTTTCTTTATAAAATGTCACCCTTCCAGCCTGGTGTATTGACACTAATGTTGGGGTGGCGCCTGTGAGAGAGAGACCCCCTGCAGAGACAGGACACGAGGCACTTGACAAATCCTCTTCAGAAAATGAAACACAATTACCACTGACACACTGGACCCCTGACTCAGGTCTGCAGATTCTCCCCTTTCTGACACTTACCTTCCTGTTGGCTTTTCTTTGATCTGTGTATTATTTTTCTTTCCTTTGGGTCTTACTTTTTTCACTCAGAGCCTTCTCATATATTACCCACCTTCTGTTCATGTCAATTGCCAGTGAACTTCTGGTGATCGCATTGGAAATGGGCAGTGGCCAAACTGTCTGACCTGCTTCATTGTATCGTTTGATATTTTGAAACCGATACCATTGAGCGTAGCACATGCTGTCTCATCTGTAGTAGAGTTCCTTTAAAAGGAATCCTTATGAACTTTTCTTTTGCCAAACTCAAGATCCGTGCATTATGCCCAACACGGAAGATTCAACTTCTCTCAAAGAGTATTTTCTCCAGTAAGTGTGAAATTCCACTGGATGTACAATTACCCTTAAATTTTCCCAAATCAGTCAATAGTATTTATCGAGCACCTACTGTGTGCAGAGCACTATACTTGGGTCCTTCTGACTCTCAGGCTTGTGCTCTATCCACTAAGCCATGCTGCTTTCTCACTTCAACAGTATAAACTGCTGTTCAGTTTTCGGAGGCTGGAGACCACCTCTCTTTGGAAAGTCTGGCCCACACGTACATTTGTATTCATCTCTCTCTCTCCTCAATCATCAGAGAAAGGCGGTGTTAAAAGTGATTATAAAATGTGAAAAGCTCTCTATACAGGGCAGGAACTCTATTGTCTGGAAATCAACTGGTAATGTTTGTTTTGCCATGGGTAGAGTAGTTCCTACTAGACCTTGGAATAATCTGCAATCTATTTGTCCGTCAGGACCTAGACAAGAGCACGGGCATTTAGAGGATAAAAGCATTGACCCTTTACCTCTGGGAACCTAGCACAAATCCAGATGAAGTGAATTAAATATGATGGTTTCCTATGAGCCTCTGCTACTGACAGTCAGTGTAAAACATCAATTTATTATACTTGGGGGATACTAAGCCTTGGCAACCACTTTTTTCATTTGACATGCCCTAGAAAAGTCTCAACAGATCAAGGCTTCATGCAAGATGGTCAGAAACGGTGCCCAAAATAGCTCCCCTCTGATCTTTGATGTTTGTGATCTTGGCTAAGTCTAGGTAACACCCACATTTGTGCATACGCGCGCACACACACATACAGACACACACGTGCGCGTCCACCCCCCCCCCCCCCCACACCCATCCATAAATGGAAACCTACTGAAGCTGAGCCCTTTCATGATCTGCTTTGTGGTCTGCTTGGGTTTACTTTTGTTCCAGAATCGGCATCGGGCTACAGCGGGATTTATCGAGGTGGCGTCCAGGTCCGTATGAGGAACTGTCCAATGAGCCGCTTGCTCTAGTTCTTTTCTGTGGCTAGACCGTAATATGGTGTGGTGTCCACTGCTTCTCATGGAGGGATGTGCAGGCCAAAAATATCAGTGGGTTCAAGAGAGGTTTAGGAACTCCCTACTAGATTGTGAACTCCTCAAGGGCAGGGATAGTGTCTACCAACTCTATTGTACTCTCCCAAGCACTTAGTCCATTGCTCTGTATTCAGGAAGTGCTTAGTAAATACCATTGATTGCTTGATTGATTGGATGGATGAGTGGTCCTTAATCAGTAGATTCAAGAGGGGTTTGGATCATTTCCTGGACAGAGGTCCATAATGGGTGACTAAGAATAGTGCTCGGCACATAGTAAGCACTTAACAAATACCATAATTATTACTATTATGGCCAGATGGGCTACCATCCCCCAGTTCCCCCAAGCAGTCCGTTGACCCTGGGGGAGACAGAATCTCAAGCTGGATGGGCCACTGGTGATGTAGATTCTCGACTGAAAGCTCACTGTGGGCAGGGAATGTGTCTACCAACTCTGTTATATTATCTTCTCCGAAGCCCTTCGTACAGTGCTCCGCACCCAGTAAACGCTCAATAAATATGACGTCATGCATGATCATCATATTCATTCATTCATTCAGTCAGTCAGTCATATTTATTGAGTGCTTACTGTGTGCAGAGCACTGTACTAAGTGCTTGGAAAGTACAATTCGGCAACATATAGAGACAGTCCCTACCGAACAATGGGCTCACAGTCTAGAAGGGGGAGACAGACAGCAAAACAGAACAATGCTCTTATATGCTCATTTATATATGCTGTTATAACCTCTGATCTTTGATACATTTGATATGTACAAAGAGGAAACAATAACAAAAGGGATTGTCAAGATTTCTGCTGCCATTAACACACACTCTCTCTCTTTGTCCATCTATCTCTCGGTTTAGTTGCGCCAACGATCACATTTCTTGAACCTCCAACCTCAGACCACCACTGGTGCATTCCATTCACTGTGAAAGGCAACCCCAAGCCGACGCTGCAGTGGTTCCACCAAGGGGCTATCCTGAACGAGTCTAAGTATATCTGCACCAAAATCCACGTCACCAATCACACCGAATACCATGGCTGCCTTCAGCTGGACAACCCCACTCATGTAAACAATGGCGCCTATACCCTGATGGCCAAGAACGAGTATGGGAAAGATGAGAAACGGGTGGACGCTCATTTCATGGGCCGTCCTGTTGACGGTGAGTGCGCTTGGACCATGGGAGCCAGGAGGTCTTGGAGAGCGGCGAGAGACGAAGGGGCCTTAGGGCCACTGGGTGATTGCTGTGAGGCAGGAAGAAGCTGGCTGAATTTAGAGTTGAAGCCAGCAGGCCTAATGCAGGCTTTGAGTTTGTCCTTTGTGAGGAGCGTGGAAGAATAAGCTCGTTGTGGGCAGGGAATGTGTGTGTTTATTGTTATATTGCACTCTCCCAAGCACTTAGTACAGTGCTCGGCACACAGTAAGCACTCAATAAATGTGATTGAATGAATGAAAGCATGGGACTGAGGATGTAGCCCCAGCGGTGATCAGTTTCCATGGGGATGTTTTAGGGCAGAAGGTGTAGGCCAGAAGAGCAAGCCACCTACCATCCGTCTTTTCAGAATGGGCTCGAGATTATACTTGCTGTACATTGCCATACCTTTAATTTAGGGAGCGGAATTGGAGCATTTCCTTTTCATTTTCCTCTTTTCAGCAGCTGACGTTTATTCGTTCTTTACCCCCGCACTGACCCACGCCCCTGAAAGGTTGGGGACAAGGATGAGGGGTGGAGCCCCTCCTGCTGAGGAAAAGGGCCCGATATTCCATAGTATCCTTGTGAGGGTGACAGCAGGAGGCATGTTCCCTTCTATTCCCCATGTAAAACCACAGAGTGATCTCTCCATGGATGAAGGCGACCGCTTTCTCAAAGCAGGGAGTAAAGTCAGGCTCAATGCTAGTGATTGCAGTGGCCTTAATTCAGCCCCTTGACCCTCTCAACCCTCCTTCAATAGAGGGATTTTTCCATTCTCAAACCCAGCTGTCCATTTCATAGTAATTCCGGCTCTGCCACTTCTCTGCTGTGTGACCTTGGGCAAGTCAGTTCACTGCTCTGTGCCTCAGTTACCTCATCTGTAAAATGGGGATTAAGATCGTGAGCCCCGCGTGGGACAGGGACTGGATCCAGCTTGATTAGCTTGTATCTACCCCAGTGCTTGATATAGTGCCTGGCACATAGTAAGTGCTGAACAAGTACCATATCAAAAAAAGAGTAATCAATAGCAATAGTCATTTTCTGTTACCTCTTTCCTGGGTTATTTCTTTGGGAGTGCCAGATACATTACTACAGTGCAGCATCAAAGATCAAGCCTGATTTCATTTGTAAGTGTAGTTGATAGAATTGTCACTGCTCTGACATTGAATAGGGTGGGGTATCCTCATCCAGCTTTGAATTCCTCGCTAATTATCATGGCAGTTGGGAGCTGCCTGCACCGGAGATGGAAACAAAGACAAACTGGCAAAAATAAATGGTGCCAACTAAAGTGGATGTACTGTATTAAGATAAATACAGTATTGTGTTGAGTACAGTACAATGGGAGCTCACCAGAAGTGGAGGCAGACACCCTACCTCAGCCCTGAAGCGGGGATGATGAAGATAGGATTCTGGCCAACGCATCACTACCCTATAGTTCCTGGCACAAAGTCTCAGAGATCTGATACGAGGCCAATAAAGACAAAGAAGGTTAGGAGTGCCAGCCCTCTCGACGTGCCGAAAGGAGAATGCCTGGCCTATTGCAAGTTGGGGCAAACCACTAATAGGGAGGGAGAGGGGTCAAAACCTTCCCCTTGTGGGATTGTGCCGTGGCACCATCAGTGCACTGGGATTGAAGCCTGTTCCTTGTCTCTCTGGAACCCGGGCTGAGAGGGAATGTTTAGGGTCAGATTCTTCAAACCATTTACAGCCTCAGAATCCCCTCAAACCAGTACCAAGATCCCAATTTTTCCTTTGTAACTTTCCTGCAATGTGATTAGTGGAAAGAGCTCAGGCCTTCGAGTCAGAGGACCCTTTATTTATGGTATTTTTAAGGGCTCACTATGTGCCAGGCACTGTACAAAGTGATGGGGTAGAGACACGCTAATCAGGTTGGACACTTCCAGGGCCCACATGGGGCGCACAGTCTTAATCTCCATTTTTAGAGATGAGGTAACTGAGGCACAGGGAAATTCATTGACTTGCCCAAGGTCCCACAGCAGACAAGTGGCGGAGCCGGGATTAGAACCCGGGTCCTTCTGACTTCCAGGCCCATGCTCTATCCACTAGGTTATGCTACTTCCCAGGGTTCTAGGACCTGGGTTCTAATTCTGCTCTGCCATTTGCCTCCTGTGTGACCTTGGGCAACTCACTTAACTTCTCAGTGACTCAGTTTCCTCATCTGTAAAATGGGGATTCAGTGGCCACTCTTTCTCCTATTTGGAGTGTGAACCCCATGCGGGACAGGGACTGCTTCTGATTTGATGATCTTGTATCTACCCCAGTGCTTAGTACAGTGCTTGGAAAATAGTAAGCACTTATCAAATATGACAGTTATTATTATTGTTGTTGTAGGCTGGTCTGATTTTTCTCTCCATCTCTGAGCCTGGGATCAGCATTCATTTGAAGGAGGATGTGGGGTTATGCCAAAAACCTTAGAAATTGTGCTGCAGGGGATTTAGGGGATGCAGTTGGTGGCCACAAAGGAATACATTCATCACTCTACCAGGGAACCCCTAATTTCTCCCCACCAGTTGTCTATGGAGTATCCCGGAACTACCCCGAGGGTTTAAAACAGGCATACGAGGTGGGAGTTAGGTCTGCTTTGGGTGGCTCTGACTCTGGGTTCAGGGTTTCTCACAAGCCACTCCTCCCACCTTCCCCAGAGCTGGCTGACATTGTTCCAGAGTTCCTCTGGGGAGATCCTTTCAGCTTGTGAGGATCCCGTGGGAAGGAGAATCAGCATGATCTAGTGGGTAGAGCCCAGGCTTGGGAGTCAGAAGGACCTGGGTTCTAATCCCAGCTCTGGTGCTTTTCTGCTGTGTGACCTTGGGCAGTTTGCTTCACTTCTCTGGGCCTCAGTTCCCTCATCTGTAAATTGGGGATTAAGACTGGGAACCCATGTAGGTTGTGTTCAACCTGATTAGCTTGCATCTACTCCAGTGCTTAGTAGAGTACCTAGCACATAGTAAGCACTTAACAAATACCATTAAAAAAACCCAACAGTTCTAACCTAACCTTACAGAACTCCTTCAAATTTACTAGAATGTACTCAACTCCCCTTTCCTCTCTCACTACCTGCCCTCCTTCAACAAGTATCCTGACCTGGAAACAGCCTCTTCCTGGGGCAGCTGGGACCCGGAGTGGATTCCCTAAAGTCCTTTAGAGAAGCAGCATGGCTTAGCAGATAGAGCACGAGCCTGGGAGTCAGAAAGACCTGGGTTCTAATCCTGACTCCACCACTTGTCTGCTGTGCGACCTTGACCAAGTCACTTCACTTCTCTGGGCCTCAGTTCCCACATTGGTCAGATGGGGGAATGTGAGCTTCATTCATTCATTCATTCATTCAATCATCATCATCAGTCGCATTTATTGAGTGCTTACTATGTGCAGAGCACTGTACTAAGCGCTTGGGAAGTACAAGTTGGCAACATATAGAGACGGTCCCTACCCAACAATGGGCTCACAGTCTAGAAGGGGGAGACAGACAACAAAACAAAACATGTGGACAGGTGTCAAGTCATCAGAATAAATAGAAATAAAGCTAGAAGCTCATCATTAACAAAATAAATAGTATAGTAAATATGTACAAGTAAAATAGAGTAATAAATCTGTACAAACATATATACAGGTGCTGTGGGGAGGGAAAGGAGGTAGGGCGGCAGGGATGGGGAGGAGGAGAGGAAAAAGGGGGCTCAGTCTGGGAAGGCCTCCTGGAGGAGATAAGCTCTCAGTAGGGCTTTGAAGGGAGGAAGAGAGCTAGCTTGACAGATGTGCAGAGGGAGGGCATTCCAGGCCAGGGACACGGACTATGTCCAACCTGATTAGCTTATATCTACCCCACACTTAGTACAGTTCCTGGCATATGCTTAACAAACTAATACCATCAAAAAAAAGTCACCTAGAAACTTCCCCTGAACCCCAAGGCTTTGGGGGGTTGGGGACTGCTCACCTGGAAGCCCCCATATTGACTGCTGGCCCTCCTGGATGGCTTTTTCTGTTGACAGAGGGCCATCGGGAAGTGTCACGTGGAGTGTTGGACGTGTCTACTATCCCTGTGATTAGTTCATTGAGAGAAGCTGAAATGTACATCTCTCCTCCCTACTGGGAACAGAGCATTGTCACCGCCAGAATTCGGGGAGCACTAGCGGAAAATGAAACGGAGGAGGGCGGTGTTGATTCTTCAGCAGATAACATCCGTTGCTTTGTGAATCTAAATCCCATTCTTGGAAACACAACTCAGAGCAGGGGAGATATCTGCTCTGGCGCAATCAGGGCTAAGGGGCCTGCCTGAGAGGAGCTCACCCACTAAGGCAATTTCAAAGAAGTGAGACACGATGGTTATCACTTCCAGGTTTATGATTTTCGGCCTTCCAAAGTGCTCGGCAGCTGTGTGCTGACTAATCACTTAATCTTCTTCATCTCAGGCTGGGGAGATGGGTCAGCATTATTATCCATACAAGCGTTTCATAAATGAGGAGCTTGGGGAACTAGGGAGTTTGGGGATTTGCTACACAACTCTCAGTGAGAGGGAGGTATAACTCCCTGATGCCCAACTTGGCCCAGCATCTGCTGCCAAAGTTCCACATTTTCTTCTCCCTCAACGTGAAAGTTTCAGAATTCAAGTAGCACCTGGGGCAAGTTTCCTGACTTACCCACTATCCCTTTTTCTTATTGCCACTGCCCAGCAGTGGGGTGGGGCGAAGGTAGTGAAGACTGTACCAGGAAGAAGCGCTCACAGTGCAGTAACACTACGGTGTCACCTGGAGAGATCGTGGGCCTGGGAGTCCGAGGATCTGGGCTCTAATTCTGGCTCCACCACTTGCCTGCTGTGTGTAAAATGGGGGTGAATGATGATGGTATTTGTTAAGCGCATTCTGTGTGTCAGGTACTGCTCTAAGTGCTGCAGTAGATATAAGCTAATCAAGTTGGACACAGTCCCTGTCCCATATAATAATAATAGTGGTATTTGTTAAGCGCTATGTGCCAAGCACTGTTCTAAGCGCTGGATGGGGCTCACAGTCTTAATCCCCATTTTACAGATGAGGTAACTGAGGCCCAGAATAATGAAGTGACTTGCCCCGAGGTCACACAGCAGACAAGTGGTGGAGACAGGATTAGAACTCATGTCCTTCTGACTCCCAGGCCCGTGCTTTATCCACTAGGCCATGCTGCTTCCCGTTCTCTGCTACCCATTTTCCCTGCTACATAGACCGAGAGCCCCATGTAGGACAGGGACTGTGTCCAACCTGGTTACCTCTAGACTGTAAGATCGCTGTGGGTAGGGGCTGTGTTTACCAACTCTGTTGGATTATACTCTGCCAAGAGCTCCATACAGTGCTCTGCATATGGTAAGCAATCCATAAATGCCATCGATGATGGCAAAGATTGTGTATGTACCCCATCGCTTAGTACAATACTTGGCATCTAGTAGCATAGTTATTTCCTTCCTTGTCTCCAACTCACGACTTCCAGGTGAGAGGTGTTGGCAGCCCAGGTGGAGAACATGTGTTCCCTGTCAGAGTCAGAGGTCATGGGTTCTAATCCCGGCTCTGCCACTTGTCTGCTGTGTGACCTTGAGCAAGCCACTTAACTTCTCCGTGCCTCAGTTACCTCACCTGTAAAATTGGGATTGAGACTATGAGCCCCATGTGGTACAACCTGATTAGCTTGTATCTACTCCAGTGCTTAGAATAGTGCTTGGCACATAGTAAGTGCTTAAAAAATACCATAACTATTATTATTATTATCAGAGCTAAGGACTCTACATAGTTGAGACGAGGTGCATTTTACAGTTTTGCCTGGCTACCTCAAGAAAACATTGAGAAAAATGAATGACAATCATGATGGCATTTATTTAAGGCTTACTATGTGCCAAGCACTGTGCTCAGGACTGAAGCAGATAAAAGAGGATGAGATTGGACACTGTCTCAATCCCACAGGGGAATTATAGTCTAAAAGGGAGGGAGAGCAGGTATTTTATTCATATTTTACAGATGAGGAAACTGGAGCCCAGAGAGTTCAAGTGAATTTTTCAAAGTCATACAGCAGGAAAACGGTGGAGCTAGGACTAGAATCCGGGTCTCCTGAACCCCAGTGCTATGTTCTTTCCACTAGGACAGCTCGCTCCCAAGAGGCCGAGGATTATTTTCCTCTTAATGTTTTATAATACTAAGTGTGGTAAGTATTTTAAAGAAGGCATTTACCTGCTGGAGGGTCAAGGCTCTTGCTTTGGTTTTGTCACACCCCATGGGAAGCGAAGGAAGCAGGAAGCAGATTCAGCTGGAGTGAGGACACAGGTAGGGCTAGGGAAGAGTTAATGGAGCCACCAATCTTCCAGAGGAATTAAAAACAGATCAAGTTCTAGTCCTCCCCACTAATGAGTATGCAGGAGTCGCATGAGACTTTTCCCAGCCTTTCCTCCATGATTTCCTACTACAACCTAGCCCACATATTTCACTCCTCTAATGCCAACCTTCTCACTGTACCTTGATCTTGTTTATCTCACCGCTGACCTCTCGCTCATGTCCTGCCTCTGGCGTGGCACTCTTCATATCTGACAGATGATCACTCTCCCAACCTTTAAAGCCTTCAGTGATTAGAACAGTGCTTGGCACATAGTAAGCGCTTAACAAATACCATCATTATTTTTGAAGGCACAGCTCCTCCAAGAGGCTTTCCCTGACTACCTCATTTTCTCTTCTTCCACTCCCTTCTGCGTCACCCTTGCACTTGGATCTGCACCCTTTATTCACCCCTCCCTAAGCCCCACAGCACCTATCTACATATCCGTAATTTATTTATTTATTTATTTATACTAATATCTGCCTCCCCCTCTAGACTTTAAACTCGTTATAGGCCGGGAAGTGTCTACCAACTCTGGTATATTGTACTCTCCCAAGCGCTTAGTACAGTGCTGCACACAGTAAGTGCTCAATGAGTATGATTGGTTAATTGATTACAATCCAGTGTTTCCTCTCCTCTGTCCCAGATTGTGTAGAACCAGGGGACTGTTATTGTAGGACAAGGCTCCAAATTACTAAATGTGTGCAGGCCACAGGTATCAACCCCAGCTCTCTGGCCACCTCCTTATCTGCCATATTATGCATCATAGTGAGCAACCTATCACTTTCATCAAGCCCACAGCCAGTCCAACCTAGTTCGTGAAATTTTTACTGTGTCACGGAGCGAGGTGATATATTTCAAACCAGCATGAGAGAATTCACCTGCTACTGTTGCTGCCCTTGTTAGCCATCTATCTTTGTGAGTCATGATCAGAACGCCCAATACACCCCATCAAAAATGATTATACTATATAGAAAGAAGCAGCCTGGCGAAGTGGATAGAGCCCAGGCCTGGGAGTCAGAAGGGCATGGGTACTAATCCCAGCTCTGCCACTTGTCTTCTGTATGACCTTGGGCAAGTCACTTCACTTCTCTGGGCCTCAGTTACCTCATCTGAAAAACGAGGATTGATACTATGAGCCCCATGTGGGACGAGGACTGTGTCCAACCTGATTTGCTCATATTCACCCCAGTACTTAGTACAGTGCCTGGCACATAGTAAGATCTCAACAAATACCTTCCCAGCCTGAGCCCCCTCCTTTCTCTCCCCCTCCTCCTCCCCCCCATCCCCCCGCCTTACCTCCTGCCCCTCCCCACAGCACCTGTATGTATGTATATATGTTTGTACATATTTATTACGCTACTTATTTATTTATTTTACTTGTACATATTTATTCTATTTATTTTATTTTGTTAATATGTTTTGTTGTCTGTCTCCCCCTACTAGACTGTGAACCCGCAGTTGGGTAGGGACCGTCTCTATATGTTGCCAATTTGTACTTCCCAAGCGCTTAGTACAGTGCTCTGCACACAGTAAGCGCTCAATAAATACGATTGAATGAATGAATGAATTATTATTATTATTATTCTTATGATCATTCTAGATCAAAGAGTTCATGGAGTCTCAAATCTGCCAGAGCAACTTAAACTATCCCCAGCCAATCAATCAGTTAATCAGTAGAATTGATTGAGCACATACTGTGTGCAGAGTACTGAGCTAAGCATGTGGAAGAGTACAGTAGAGTTAGTAGACACACGTCCCCACACATAAGGAGTTTAAAATCTAGCTGAGGAGACAGACTGGTAAATAATTTACAGACAAGAGGAAGAAGGAAAAGGGGATTCTTTTTCACAAAAGAGGGAAAGAAATGCAAGTTCATTCATTCATTCATTCATTCATTCAATCGTATTTGTTGAGCGCTTACTGTGTGCAGAGCACTGTACTAAGCGCTTGGGAAGTACAAGTTGGCAACATATAGAGACAGTCCCTACCCAACAGCGGGCTCACAGTCTAGAAGGGGGAGACAGACAACAAAACTCAACATATTAACAAAATAAAATAAATCGAATAAATATGTACAAATAAACTAAATAAATAGAGTAATAAATACGTACAAACATATATACATATATACAGGTGCTGTGGGGAGGGGAAGGAGGAAAGCCGGGAGGGGTGGAGAGGGGGAGGACGGGGAGAGGAAAGAGGGGGCTCAGTCTTGGAAGGCCTCCTGGAGGAGGTGAGCTCTCAGTAGGGCTTTGAAGGGAGAAAGAGAGCTAGCTTGGCGGATGTGCGGAGGAGGGCATTCCAGGCCGGGGGAGGACGTGGGCCGGGGGTAGACAGCGGGACAGGCAAGAACGATTATTAAAATTATTATTTTAATAAGTGGAAATGCTTCTAGGCCTCCTGTGGCTTAAGCCTGGTGAAAGGAAGAAGGTGCTAGGAAATTCCTTAAATCTTTGGCTTGAATGAATGTGGTTGCAGGGATGAAAAATTGTACTTTATTGAAAGACAGTCCCTTGGCCCTGATGTATCCTGTTTAGCTTACAGGCACAAAAAAAATGACTCGCCCAAGATGAAGCTGATCCCAGATCTGGCTAGGAGCAGAACTGAATGCTGCCTCTGCTAACAGCCCTTTATTGAACCCGTTGCAGCAGCAATGGCTGCAGGGTGCAATGGGTGAGAGAACCGCGCTCCTCCTAATGGAACCAGTGTACATTGTCTTGAACCCATTTAAAATCGCTTTAAGAGATATGGGAAGCCGGGGTTAAGTGGTGCAGGTTTTGAGAGCTCTTGAAGGTCAGATGCACTATGCAAAAGAAAACATCAGTAATTTTAGCAGCAGGTCTCCAAACAGAGTGAAACAAAGCTAAATGGGATGATTGACATCATGCGCTGGCTTCTTGCTACCTTGCCTCCTCCCACCTTACCTTTCTGATTTCCTGCTGCAACTCAGCCCTCACACTTTGCTCCTCTAATGCCAATCCATGCCAACCTACTCACTGTACCTTAATCTCATCTATCTCACCCGCCTCTGGCCTACAACCTGCCTCTGGCCTGGAATGCCCTCCCTCTTCGTATCTGACAGATGATCGCTCTCCCCACCTAAAAGCCTCATTAAATATGCATCTCCTTCAAGAGGCCTTCCCCAACTAATATCTTCATATCCTCTCTTCCACCCACTTCTCCGTCACCCTTGCACATGGATTTGCACCCATTATTCACCTTCAGCCCCACAGCACTTAAGTACATATCTGTAATTTATTTATTTATATTAATGTCTGTCTCCCCCTCTAGACTGTAAGATCCTCATGGACTGGGAACATGTCTGCTAACTCTACTATATTGTACTCTTCCAATAACTTAGTACAGTGCTCTGCACACAGTCAGCACTCAGTAAATATGATCGAAACTCTTTATGTTGTAGGGGAAGGGAAGGGTACTGTGTTCTCTTGCTCAACTGAGAAGCCAATGGAATGTCCCAATCAATGGTATTTGTTTATTGAGCACTTGCTGTGTGCAAAGCACTGTACAAAGCCCTTGGGAGAGTACGACAGAGTGAGTAGTCCTGATCCCTGCCCTCAAGGAGCTTACGATCTGGGTGGGGAGAACAATCAATCAGTTGACTGAGCACCTACTTTGTGCAGAGCACTGTGCTTATTATAGTGAATAGCTCTCAAAGAGCAGACTTTCTAGCAGGGGAGACAGACACAAAATAATTTCCAGAGGAGAAAGGGAAAATTGATCCTGAGCCAACTCTATTGTATTCTCCCACATTCTTACTGTGTGCTCAATAAATACTATTGATTGATTGAAAAGTAGTTGAGTAAGAGCTGAAAGAGTCTAGGGCTTGTAGAGTGGCTGGATCTCCATTCGCCTCTGAGGATCTGCATCGAGAACTGCCTGATCTGGACTTCCCTTAGCTAAGGTCACCAGGACCGCTTTCTAGGGCCTTACCTGTAGAGAAGCAGCATGGTGTAGTGGATAGAGCATGGGCCTGGGAGTCAGAACATCATGAGTTCTAATCCCAGCTCTGCCACATGTCTGCTGTGTGACCTTGGGCAAGTCACTTCCCTTCTCTGGGCCTCAATGACCTCACCTGTAAAATGGGGGTGAGAGAATGTGAGCCCCACGTGGGACGAGGACTGTGTCCAACCCGATTTGCTTGTGTCCACCGCAGCACTTAGTACAGTGCCTGGCACCTAGTTAGCACTTAACAAATACCATTATTATTATTATTATTATTCAAATGCTGCTCAGCTTGCTGCTTTTCTGAAACCCCACCTCTCCCTTTGGATGGGTCTGGTGCCACCTTGGCGTATGTGTCTGAATGGTAAGCTTGGGGCAGAGAGTCCAGCCAACTCTTCAGCCGATGATTTCAAATCAGTCTTAATACTGATAATGATGATGTTGATGATGAGAATAATAATGGTTGTGGTATATTTTAAGCAGTCTATGCCAAGCATGGTACTAAGAGCAGGAGTAACTACATGATAATCATGTAGGACATAGTCTCTGTCCCACAAGGGGCTCAAACCCCCATTTTGCAGATGAGGAAATTGAAGTGCCGAAAAGTTTAGTGCCTTGACCAAAGACACACAGCGGACAAGTGGCAGAGTCAGGATTAGAACCCAGGTCGTCTGACTTCCAGGCCTCTGCTCAGAATTCCACTAGGCCATGCTGCTTCTCACAGACCTGGCCCCGGAAAATGTGGTTCCAGCTTCTTGGCATCAAAGCAAAGGGACCTGGCAAGAAGGATACGTCTGCCTGGTGCTTTAAAAACCCCAGCCCGTTTTAGGAGTGTAATTAAGCTTCAGGTTTCTAATAATGGTGCTAATTAATTAATGATTTTTATCCTTCAATAGATTTCTCATAGCCTAGGAGCTCCCACATGACATTATATGTCTCACAACCCTCCTGTGAATTTGGGAAAAGTAAATATTATTGTATTCATTTTAACGATGAGTCACTTGATGAACCAAACTGTTAATTGGTACTCTGCTAGATCCACTTTGCTCATCGCTAGTGGAGCTAGGCACCAAACCCAGTCCACTCGGTGTTTTCATCTCCCATTACAGAGGATCCTAGGGCAAAAGGAGATGCGCTTTGGAAGTGACAAGTTTGAGAGGCAGGTTAATGAGTAAAACAGGGAAGGACTTGTGGAAGAGAACAATTTATTGCTTGTTTCCAGGCAAGTTTCTTCCACTGCCGATCACCCCTGAAACCGGGGGACTGGTCAGAAATGAAGAAGAACATTTTTTCTGAGGTTAGAGGTATTTGAAAACTGGAAGGAAGAAAACAGATGTGACTTTTGCTCTCTTCTGCTTGTCTTCATCTGAAAAAAACAATCTCAGCCATTATTTATAAATTTCATTTTGGCAGGAGAATGGAAAATATGTCTCTCTGTCATGCCTTTCCACCTGCCAACAAAATCTAGTTTAGAGCCTAGCAACCCATCCACCTTTTATTTGAAAGATAAAGGTGCAATTGATACCTCTCGAGGAGGGCAATAAGAGGAGCTGCAAATAAGAAAGAAGGGTAAAAACACCCAACCCACTAGGTGTATTTAGCTCCAAGTGGAGGAGATGTTGAAGAGGTTTGGTTTCGGTATTCAGAATCATGAGGCAGTTGGTTTTTATCCATCTTCTCATAATGTGAGTAGCACAAAGGTCTCTCACAGTTGCTCAATCATGCTAAATGTAGGAATTGCAACAAAGCCAGTTTGGAATTAGCCTCCACCTTACATAATATATATCTAAAGGCCATGCTTTCTCAGGGTAAATGTCAGTCAAAAGTTTAAGGTAGTGATGTTCTCAGAAGAGCAGGTCAGTATTATCCAGTCAGGAACACTGGTTGGTAGGTAAAGAACATAAAGGATCTTTTTTGAGAAAAAGAAATGGAAAAAAAAAATCAAAATATGTCACTAAGCATCAGATAGTCCTCAAGCGTATTTTACCCAAATTCTCTGCCAATCAATCAGTGGTATTTATTAAGCGCTGACTATGTGCAGAGCACCATAATGCTGAAACTTTGATCTGTACACAGATATGTGGGAGTCTTGGATGTTCTGATCCCGTTTCCCATTTTGGTGAGCGTGAGTTGATGAGAAATGTCATTTCACTCTTCCTCAAAGGGCTCAATGGCACTCCCACATTTCCATAAATCCCCTGCTGTAATCATCCTGTCAATCAAGCAGTAGTATTTATTCAGCACCTACTGGGTGCAGGGCACTGGACTCAGTGACTGGGTGAGGATAATAGAATTAGAAGACACGATCCCTGCCCTCAAGGATCTTGTAGTCTACTGTGTGCAGAGCATTTGGTGAGTACAATGGTGAGTACACTTGGAGAAGCAGCGTGGCTCAGAGGAAGGAGCACGGGCTTGGGAGTCAGAGGTCATGGGTTCTAATCCCAGCTCTGCCACTTGTCAGCAGTGTGACTTTGGGCAAGTCACTTAACTACTCTGTGCCTCAGTTCCCTCATCTGGAAAATGGGGATTAAGACTGTGAGCCCCATGTGGGACAACCTGATTACCAGCGCTTAGAACAGTGCTTGGCAGCTAGTAAGCACCTAACAAATGCCATCATTATTATTATTATTGCAATAGAATTAGCAGACACAGTCCCTGCCTTTAAGGAGATTACAGTGTAGTAGGGGATACACACAAAATAATTACAAGAGAACTGACCACCTTTGTTTCCTCCTAACCTCCCCCACGTATTCTCTTTCTATCTGGTGTGGGGGGGCAGGGAGAGGGAGGCTTGGAGAGACTCCATCAACACAATGCCAGCATTCTGGTTTTTCTGAGAATTCCTGCTTGAGATGAGAGGCAGGCTTTTTATACTGGGTTACTGAGTCCTTCCTACTCAAGTCCTAGTTGCAAGTCTGTTCTCTAAGTCTCAGCCCATTTACTTCCTCACATACACTTCAGATTTCCCCCTCCTTTTCATTTCAGCACCATTCCTTGTTCAGATAGCTTTTGTTCTTCACCTGCTTGATTGTAAGTACCTTGAGGGCAGGGAGTGTGTCTGCTAACTCTTTTACACTCTCCCAAGCCCCTGGTATAGTACTCTGCGCATAATAGCTGCTCAATAAATGTGATTGAATAATTGGTCTACATTCTCCAAAATACATGGAGTTTTTCCTCAGCCCTTCCTTCTCTAATCTACCTCTTAGCTGCCAAAGTGTGCCCACCTAAACCCATGAAATCATCAGTGTCTACTGTCGTGGGCTGAAGTTCCCAATTTCTTTCTCGGAAGAGCCTCTTGATTGAACAAAAGGTCACTAAATTTAAATGAAATAAAAGGATCTAGTTTATGTAGCTAACCTGAAGGACTTGAAAAGACAGGACATCATCAAGACACACACCAAGGCTGAACTTTAAAAAGGCAGAGTGTTATTATCAGTCAGATAATAGTAACTCAATATATACAAAGCCCCAATAAATGATGCCGATGACATCCTGAGCTCTGGAGAGTAAGCAGAATGGCAGATTTGATTTGATTTTGGTGCTGCCGGAGGCAGAATGCTGGACTTGATGAACCAGAGACCCAGTCTAGTAATGTTAATATACGCTCTCTCTGCATCTCTTTCTGTCACCCAAAGTTCCAAAAGACTTCAGGGTTGTGAAAGGTATTTCCCTTTCAGGGATGGGCTTACTCTTGCCACATAAAGCTCCAGCATTGCCTTTTCACTGCCGTTGCCTTTCTGCTCCTTTCATCACCTCGGGCTAAATCTGGCCATCCCATTATGAAAGGAAGATTCAGGTGGAAGTTCATTTCATGGAGTCTGAAAGATATTTAGAAAAAAACTCTTCAGCAAATGAGAATGAGACCGAGTTTCCTACTGAGTTGGGGGTGGGGTGGGGGAAGCAGAAGGTCATTGTGGGCAGGGAGCATACGTACCAATTCTGTTATATTGTACTCCCCCAAGTGCTTAGTCCAGTACTTTGCACATAGTAAGTGTTCAACAAATATGATTGATTGATTAATTGATTTAGAGAAGGTTCAAATGCCCCCCACCACACCCACCTCCCTTCCACCACCATAATGAATCAGAAACAAAAACCAAATCATTTGGCAAAACCTCAGGGTCCTTGGGTTCATTTTACAGTCCCTAGAGCAGAACTCATTTTATTTGTTTTATATTGGGTTTACTTTACGGGATTTCAGATGCCCTGTTGGAATGTGTGGTTAGATGCAGTTTTAATTTGACCAAGGTGAAAATAAATCTGGGTGGTATATCCTGAAGGGGGCTCAATGGGAGGCTTCAATAAATCAGTCTTCCCTTTTATCACTGCTGGATGGTAATATTCGTGTAATAATGCTCACTGGCCTCCCTGCCTTCTGTCTCTCCCCACTCCAGTCCATACTCCACTCTGCTGCCCGGATTATTCCTCTAAAAATACCATTCACTCTGCATCTCACCACTCCTCAAGAACCTCCTGTGGTTGCCCCCCACCTCCACATGAAAGAGAAACTCCTTACTATCAGCTTTAAAGCTCTCAGTCAGCTCGCTCCTTCCTACCTTAGCTTGCTGATTTCCTACTACAAACCAGCTCACACACTTTGCTCTTCTAACACTAACCTACTACTGTATCTCAAGCTCAACTACCTCACCGCCACTCCTTTGCCCATGTCCCTCCTCTGGCCTGGAACTCCCTTCCTCTCTGTTTACGACAGACCACCACTCTTCTCACCTATAAAGACTTCTCGCTCCCATTCCACCCACATATTCAATCCGTCATCAAATCCTGCCGGTTGTACCTTCACAGCGTTGCTGAAATCCACCCTCTCCTCTCCATCCAAATGGCTCCCGTGCTGATCTAAGCACTTATTTTGCCTTGACAAAGACTGTGAGCCCACTGTCGGGTAGGGACCGCCTCTATGTGTTGCCAACTTGTACTTCCCAAGCGCTTAGTACAGCGCTCTGCACGCAGTAAGTGCTCAATAAATCGTGGCTCAGTGGAAAGAGCACGGGCTTTGGAGTCAGAGGGCATGGGTTTGAATCCCGGCTCCGCCACGTCTGCTGTGTGACCTTGGGCAAATCACTTCACTTCTCTGTGCCTCAGTTACCTCATCTGTAAAATGGGGATGACAACTGTGAGCCCCACGCGGGACAACCTGATCACCTTGTATCCCCCCCAGCGCTTCGAATGGTGCTTTGCACATAGTAAGTGCTGAACAAATGCCATCATTATTATTATTATTATAAATACGATTGAATGAATGAATGAATGAAGATGTTTTGTATCACTCTTGAGACTATATAAGACCTTGTATCCCCCCCAGTGCTTAGAACAGTGCTTTGCACATAGTAAGCACTTAACAAATGCCATCATAATTATTATTATTATTATAAATACGATTGAATGAATGAATGAAGACGTTTTGTATCACTCTTGAGAATATATTAAACCTTGTATCCCCCCAGCGCTTAGAACAGTGCTTTGCACATAGTAAGCTCTGAACAAATGCTATCATCATTATTATTATTATAAATACGATTGAATGAATGAATGAATGAAGACATTTTGTATCACTCTTGAGAATATATTAAACCTTGTATCCCCCCCCAGCACTTAGAACAGTGCTTTGCACATAGTAAGCGCTTAACAAATGCCATTATTATTATTATTATAAAGGCTTTTTACCTTCTCTGTGCCTCAGTTTCAGCATCTGTAAAATGAAGATTCAGTGCCTGTTCTTCATCCTACTTAGACTGTGAACCCCATGTGGGACAGGACCTGTGTCTGGTCTTTTATCTTGTATCTACTCTAGTGCTTCATGCAGTGCTTGGCTCATAGTAAGCGCTTAATAAATACCACAATTATTATTATTGAAATATCTCCTCTGAGGCCTTCCCTGACTAGGCCCTCATTTCCCTTACTCCCTCTCTTCTGCATCACCCTTGCACTTGAATCTGTACCCCTTATACCCTTGATATTCACCCCACCCTCACACCCATGGCACTTATGTACATATCCATAATCTATTTTCATGTCTGTCTCCCCCCACCAGTCCATAAGCTCATTCAGGACAGGGATTGTATCTACCAACTCTGCTATATTGTACTCTCCCAAATGTGTAGTACAGTGCTCTACACACAGTAAGCACTCAGTAAATACCATTGATTATTTGATTGAACAAGGGCAAATAAGTGGAATGCCAGAGGCTTCTTCCTGAAATGAGGAATTTGGGATGTCCAAGGAAGGCTTGGGAAGCAGTTCTAATTCAGTAGGTTGGCTTGGGAGCCCCATTTCAAAATAAAACATTAAAATGATGGCAAGACACATTTCCAAAACATCTGCTACTCCTAGCTGTTCCCCACAAAGTCCAGCTAGATCTGGCTAGACTATTAATAGAAAATGGTCAACTCACTTGCTGTTTTTCTCTAGAAATGGCAAAGTCAATTTTTATAACAGTAGCCTCAGAAGCATTTTTAAAATGGATGCTGCTAATCTGCTATGGTTTTGTTTTTTAGCTAAGCAATTCTTTAAACCCAACCATTTTGAGTAGGTGAAAATAGTCCATTTATGCATGTAAATACAATGCGTTTTGATCCTCTCTGTTAGCATCTCTATTTGGAAAACAGAACTTATTGAGTTTTTGACTTCCCAGTGAAGAATAAACAAAGTGCCAAATTCAGTTGGTGTTAGGGTGATGGAGTGCCACAGACTGGATTGTAGTTGAAAGAGCCCCATATGGATTCAAATGAATCTGTTAATATAGAGCTTTAAAATTGGAAATCACCCGTATCAGACTGACACCATCAGAGAGAATTTATAAGTAAAGATGGGATGAGAAGCATGTTGATTGCCCCAACCGCGAGGGCCCAAAATACATTTGCAATAACAACTACAGCAAGTTGAAAAAAAGGGACAGATTTGAACTCTCGTTTTTCAGGGAAACTTTTGTTGAGCAGTTCACTGTGTCAGCTCCCAAAGTGATTTCTAGTGTCTTGGCAGTTCATTCATTCATTCATTCAATCATATTTATTGAGCGCTTACTGTGTGCAGAGCACTGTACTAAGCTCTTGGGAAGTACAAGTTGGCAACGTATAGAGACGGTCCCTACCCAACAGTGGGCTCACAGTCTTATAAGTCTTACAAGAAGATTTTGAAGCTGAAGCAGAAATGATCAACTTTTGTATTTTTACAAAATAGTGTCATTGAATTGTGAATCTTTCTACTCGGGGCATTTTTCATTTTCAGACAGACTGTGGTGGGTAGTAATCTTGGAATTCCAAAACGTGTTCTTAAAACTTTTGTTTTGTTTTGCTCTCTAGGTACAGACCCAATTTACGACTCTGGCCTTTATGGTATCTATGGTATTTTGCTTTTTTACCATTTTTTCCCCAAAATGAAATGATAAAAATGAAATAATCCAACAAAAGATGAACTATTATGCTCAGTTAACCTTACATGTCAAGGGGCAAGTTGTTTCAACCTTCACCTGTCTATGCCTTTACATTATTTAGTATTGATTCTCTTTTCCTGTCTCATTTTAATTTCATTCTAATGTGTGCCATGCTCTTATCCAGCTAATCCAGTGCCTATGAATCATAAATCCACACTGTGATTCTAAATGGCCACATTGCCTTCAAAAAAGAGAATTAAAAACCGGCAAGGGGACCCAGTTCCTCTAAAAACCTGAAGGCTGGGCCCAAAAGTAAGATCAAGGCAGGAAGGGGAGACCATGTCCACAGAAGCAATTTATTATTTTCAAGGAAATCCTTGGCTGTATTTTGACTGAGTGTGAAAGGCCATCTTTAACAGGGTTCCAAACCACCTCTGTGTTTTGGGATGCCAGGGTGGGGCAGGGGGAGCAGCAGGGCATTGTGGGTTGCTGGAGGAGGTGACCCATGACTGAAGCTTGTCTAACTTCCTGTAAATTTCATTATCCTGTTGCTCTGACATGTCCTTCAACTGGAGCTATTTTCATTTGGGGCTTCAAGGATTTAGCAATAAAGATAAAATAAAATAAAGATAACAATAAAGAATACTCCTTCTCCCCTTCTTTCTTTAAAGAAGGGATCGATGTTTTGTTGGGGGGGTGGTTTGGACAATTTTCTGCATGTGCTGTGCGATGTGAATTGTACATCTTGTTTTCCAGATCAAAACACTGTGTAGCTTGAAGCAGGAACCCTTATGATTTTCTCAGTGGGAGGAAAATAAGCCCCAAATGTGATTCAAGTGCTTCTTTTCCATTTTGGAAGCACTAACTGTCCTTGGGTCATTTTTCAGTTATTTACAGTTTTTTTCTGTCAATCAGAAGCTTGTTGATACCAGATCAGATCTTCCATAACCTCTTTGGATCAGAACCTCAAGCTGTGGAAAAGCCATGAGAACACTGAGCTCCTGGTTTTCTAACCCTTCAGCTATTTCAAGGATGCAAGTTCTGTGAATAGCCAAGATGGAGGAGGGAGTCATAAACTGACCCAAATGCCGTGTCTGAAATTATTGACTTTCAAGATGTCCTGGACGGGAATGCATTTTATAAGGGAATAAATGTGAATCGATTTAGCTGAAAATCAAGCCCAGACCGTCAGGGCTTTTCCCTTTGAGGTTCCATCCACAATCCCCGGGAAACTGGTCTAGTAACAGTTGGGTTTAAGCAAAGGCTGTGGATCAGGTGGGGGTGGGGGGTGGGAGGGATTCTGACCCAAGGAATGCTCAGGAAACATGGTTCGGACAGAGGCTGGGCCAAAGGCCATAGATACCCCTAAAGCATTGGCCCAAACTTAATGTAAAGGACTATTTCTTTTACTAGAGTTCTCTAACTTTCCCCCTGAATTACTGTTTTTAATGTGCTGGATTACTGATGAAAGAGCCACCTACTAGTACACCAAAGATAAGGCCCTCATCTTTTTTTTTCTGATTGAGCTTCTAGGAGATCTAAAATAGAAGCTGTGTGTGAGATCAAGGCTGATAAAACATCCTTCACAGACAATTTGTACCATTTCCCTTCTCCCAGACAATTGAGTTTTATGAGACTTCAAAAAATGGGAACCCATCTTTGATCTGATAACAAAACAACAGTCATTTTCATCCCAGCGCAGTAGCTGGGTTTTCATGAAATTATTTGTATTTGAACATAGCAGCGTCTAATGACTGTAGTTACCCTCCATTCTATCTTGTAAGTTACATGAATAGCAACAGAGAATTCCTTATGGGTCTGAAGGACAAGTACAACTCATTTTGACCTCAGCCCATAAAACCCTGATTTAAAAGCTCTGGGTTGAATAAAATATTTGACTTTGAAAGCTCCTGACCCTACAACTCAGTTTCAATAGCAAGCAGCAAGCAAAGCAGCATCTTTTCTACAAAGAGGCTGTGAGTTCTCAAAAATGTTTTTCATTTGTCCTCGTTGTCCTCTCGGCCTTCCTGAAAGGCCCAAAAGCATTGTGATCCCTGACTGAGTAAAGACATTGTTTTTCTCTCTCCCTCTCTTTCCCTACCCCTCTTTATTTAAGAGTATGAAACCACATCTAATGATATTGGGGACACTACAAATATAAGTACTCAAATCACTTCCACGGATGTGTCCAACAAGGAGAATGAAGATAGTATCACAGTAAGTATAAATAAGGATGTTTCCTGCTTTGGCAAATAGCAGACTTACTGACTGGAGTGGAACTGCTGTATTTTCATTGGTGAGCTGCTTTTCCAGGATATCAGAGTACTAGATTTTGGTTCAGAAAGAAACGGCTGCTTTGGAAGATCAAGGAGACTGTTCCTGGAGTTGGGATTTTTTGTTTTTCTTTTCCCCCAGAGAAAGAGATGTTGGCCCAGGGGTTTATTTCCTCCTATTCTGCCCACTTCTCTTTAATCACTATTGGTACTTCAGCTGAGTGCCTGTCCTTTAAAAAAGAGTCAGTTATTCAGCCTTCTAAAGTAATTCTCCCAACCACAAACTTTCATTCATATGTAGGGCACATAGAGTTGTAGAACGGAAATGAACCAAGCAGTCCAACTTTGTATTGCCTTTCAGCCTTTGTTTCCTTTGTTTCCTCTTTTATTTATTTTAATGTCTCCCCCCCCCCCCCCCCCCCGCCTCCACTCTGAACCCTAAGCTCATTGTGGGCAGGGAACATATTTGCCAACTCTGTTAGATTGTATTCTCCCAAGGGCTTAGTACAGTGCTCTGCATGCAGTAAGCGCTCATTGAATATGATTGATCGATATCTCTCCATTTGATGGAAATTACAGCATCAACTGCGAGGGCATCTGCCCCTGAAACCCAAAGGGAAGGGGGAATGGAAATTATAATTGGTTAATATGGGTTTTTTGGAGATTAGGAGTAAACTTGACCTAGTAGACCGGCCAAAGCCTGCGTCCTGGAACCTCTACTCACCCCCCTCTGCCCGACGTTTGTTGGGATCTGAATGGATGGCTTGGGCCCGGGATTGTCTAACAAATACCATTATTATTATTATTATTATTAATAATAATAATAATAATAATAATATTCCAAGTGTCTTCGTTCAGAGGGGCAGTCATCCTGCTTTGGGACCCAAATAACCACTCTCTAGGAGTAATATCTGGGTTTGGAGAGAAACCTGTGAGTGCTGTAAGATGAAATGGGAAAGCCAGAACCCTCTCCAGGATCCCCAATAATAATAATAATGATAATAATAGTTGTGGTATTTGTTAAGCGCTTACCATGTTCCAAGCACTGTACTAAGCACTGGGGTAGATACAAAGTAATTGGCTTGGACACAGTCCCTGTCCCACATAGGGCTCACAGTCTTAATCCCCATTTTCTAGATGAGGTAACTGAGAGAAGTGAAGTGACTTGCCCAAGGTCACACAGCAGACGTGGTAGAACTGGGATTAGAACCCAGGTCCTTCCGACTCCCAGGCCCGTGCTTTATCCACTAAACCTCGCTGCTTCTCTGTAGAACTAGAACACAAGTAAATCCAGGCAATATTGAGCAGGGACTTCCGAAGACACCCTGAACTCTCCTGTGCAGAAGAGTTTGCTTCCCTCCATCTTTACACTTCCAACTCCCTGATATGCTTCTCTCTAGCCAGATTAGGCTTAGCTGGAGGGAAGGATGTCATTATTATTATTATTATTATTATTATTATTATTATTATTCCTATTAAGCATTTACTATGTGTCAAGCACTGTATTAAGCACTGGAGTAGATACAAGATAATTAGATTGGACACAATCTCACATGGAGCTCACATTCTAAGTAGGAGGATGTAGGATTTAATCCCCACTTAATGAGGAACTAGATGAGGAAACCAAGGCACAGAGAAATTAAGTGACTTGCCCAAGGTCACACAACAGACAAGTGGTGGAACTGGGTTTAGAACCCAGGTCCTCTAATTCCCAGGTCCATGCCCTTTCCACTAAGGCACAGAATTGCAGTACCAAGGAAAGTGATCATAAGTAGCCAGGGACTCTTCATCTTGCCACCTAAACCCTGTGCTTGCTGACTTTCCCATCCAGGTAGGCAACACCGCTGTAACCTTGGCATTATCCTAGACTCATCGCTCACATTCAATCCACATATTCACTCTGTCATCAAATTCTGGCCATTCTACATTCACAGCATCTCTAAAATCTGCCCTTTTTTCTCCATCCAAACTGCTTCCATGCTGATCCAAACACTTATCATATCCCATCTTGACTACTTCAACAACCTTCTCGCTGTCCTCCTTGCCTTCTGTCTCTCCCCACTCCAGGCCAAACCTCTCTCTGCTGCTTGGATCATTTTTCTAAAAAAACGGTCAGTCCACTTCTCTCCACTCCTCAAGAACCTCCAGAAACTCCTTTCCATCGGCTTTAAGACCCTCCCTCAGCTCGCCACCTCTTACCTTACCTGGCTAATTTCCTACTACAACCCAACCCACGCACACTTTGCTCCTTTAAACTATTCACCATACCGGGATCTCATCTTTCTCATCTGCGACCCCTTGCCTATATCCTCCCTCTGGCCTGGAACTCTTTCCCCCTTCATATCCGACAGACCGCCACTCTCCCCACCTATGAAGCTTTATTAAAATTACATCTCCTCCAAGAGGCCTTCCCTGATTAACCCCTAATTTCCCTTATGCCCTCTCTCTTCTGCATCACCCTTGCACTTGGATCTGTACCCTTTAAGCACTTGCTATTCACCCCACCCTCAGCCCCACAGCACTTATGTACATATCCATAATTTATTTGAATATCTTTCTCCCTCTAGACTGTAAGCTCCTTGTGGGCAGAAAACATGTCTACCAACCCTGTATTGTGTGTTGTGCTCTCCCAAGCACTTAGTACAGTCCTTTGCACGCAGTAAATGATCAATAAATACCATTGATTGATGGATTGCTGAATGCTCAGGGTGTCCTTCCCCCAGTGGGGAGAATGATACTGAATCTGTTTCAGCAGGATTTTGTAAAGAGTTCTTCCTATTTTTCATGCCAAAAAGAGCAGTAGGTAAAAGGCAGGGAGAACAGTTGCAATCTTAGATAGTTTCTGGCAGTTCATAATACTGTATCAGCATTGGATTTACTGCTTGGTCCATAAAACTCAGGACATCGGAAGGGCTCCTAAGAGGACCTAAGTACTGGGGATATCTCACAATCCCCCATGCCCAGAACCTGGACCCCTGTCAGCTGCATTTCTCCCCAGGTTTCTCTTCAGGAGAATCCTTTTGACCACAAGAAGGTCAGTTCTTTGACCTTGGGTTCATTTAAATGTAAGTCGGCTTCTGTTTTCTTACTATTCAGTTAACAAATGGCCCCCTTCCCCCTTTTTCCCTTAGGTGTATGTGGTAGTGGGAATTGCAGCCTTGGTGTGTACTGGCCTGGTGATAATGCTGATTATTCTTAAGTTTGGAAGACATTCCAAGTTTGGCATGAAAGGTAAGAAGTGTGTTTATTTTTCCTCTCATGTGGATGCTTGTGATAACTTCTTGTCCTTAAAGGCTATGTTAGAGTTCCAGTGAAGATGAACATTGGATAAGCAGTAGAACGGTGTTGCTATGACAAATTATCCCAGGAGAAAAGAACGTGAACAGGTGGGCATTTCCCTTGAGGAGGATTGTTCTCTGAAAAAGGCCAACATCTGGTAATTGTGGTGCTAAGCAGAAACCCAGAAAGGGGGACTAATGCTTAAAGACGTCCTCCCTGCAGCAGGTCAAAAGAGGTTGAAATTCAGGGCCAGGTACATTTAGAGAGACTTGTATTGAAGCCCAGTGGGTTAGGAACAGGCCGATTATATATTCATCTTGAAAATCGGACTTCAGGATGTCATCACCGGCCTGTGAGGGGGGGGCAAGAAGTGGGGAAAGGAAGAGAGAAAAACTTGATTAAAGCCTCCGCAACATTTTGAGATGCCTACACCTGAAATCCCAGAGTGCTATTGGACCCAAACCGGGCATGGGTCTAAGCATGCTCCAACTTTGATGTGGATGCCTAAGGAGATCAAAAGGGAGCAAGAGCAGCCAGGATGGTCTCAGAAAGACAGAGATGTCAGTTTAGCCTAGTTAGAAGGATTATTTTTTAGTGAGAAAATGTTCATTATTGTTCTGTGGTGGGTCTTCCTCCTGATAAAGGGTGGTGGCTTTATGTTCCACACTCCTTAGGGAATTTTAGGAAATATTTAAGGGCAGGTAACTAGCAAATGAAAGAACTTCTTCAAAATAAAACTCCTTGCTTCAACAAAGTGATTTTCTATTTTGTAATTGTTCTCCCTTATTCATTTTGTACTTAGTGCAGTCTGGAAGTGCCTAGCGCTGGAACAGTAGTAAAGAAGGCTTATTTAGACCTTTTCCTGCCTGTGTTCACCCAAGGAGAGTTTGGGCTTGTGGAAAAAAAAATTCTGGGCTGATATAGGTTTTGTATGGTTCTGAAAGGCTGACATGAAGTGGCATGCGTAAGTAGCAATGAAAGGTCTGCTATCCACTTTGATCTATAGGGTACGGCCTTCTGAACCTCCTTGCCAGCAACTTTTGGCACCCTGTTTGGAAGTGATTTTTCCCCCACCAGTGAATCAGAGCTTCTGTGTAGGTAATATTTTCAAAATAGAATACAGGCTTTCTAAAATGGTAGGCTTGACTGTTTGAGGCACGGCTTTCCTTGTCTGTCCAGGGCAATGAGGAGATTGCTGAATTTGCCTTATCTTCAGCAGTAATGCCACATAAATGCTCTCAGCTTATGTTTGGAGACCCCAAAGGAAGTAGCATAAGTGCTGAGAGGGTGGGTATCAGTTTTTAGGGTTGAGAGAAGAATCACCATGTTAGTGTTCTGAGGGATGTCTGATCTGGGTAATAGAGCTTGGGTTTGTAGTTCAGGTTTGGATTGGCCACACATTTCCCTGCCTAATTTTCTGTCCCAGATTTTTTTATATTTCTGCCATTTTCCCCAAGATGCCCTTTCCATTCACAACTTGATTTTCATCTGCTCTGAGGAGCACCTCAAAATGGTGGCCCTAAGGCTTACCTCAGAGTTGGGGTTGGCCTTGCAAAGAGCTGAATTCTTTGGCTAAGAATGGGAGTCAGTTGGCCAATAATATTTAATTGAGCAGCTAAGTGCTTGGGAGAGTCCAATAGAGCTAGTAATCACTCTTTGAAGTCACCAAAAGTAGTCGGGGCCATCAGGAATTCTGGGATAAAAGGGAAAGAGAAAATTTAGGAATCAGTCTTGGAAATTTCACTTGGAGTTCCTGCAAGGGTCTTCCAGAACAGGGGAGGGAATTATTCCTTCAAGTGTGGAGCACTCGAGAAGGTTACATTAAGACAGAAGGTAGAAACTCCTGTTGTGAGGCATGGTGGGGTAGAAGGGGGTTTTTTTTGATACAAAGAACCCCGAACTGATTTTGGAATATTACACCGCTTGATAATCCAGGATTAGCTACGCGCGGGCCCGCATATTCTGAGTCATGGCTCAAAAAATTATTCTCCATTGAATAGTTCTCCCTTCTGAATTGTAAGAAAAGTTTTCACTGCACTTTTTAACTGAGGCAGTAAATTACTTCCTATCCTTCAGGCCGCTCCTATGGTAACCATGTGTTTTACTCTTTCTTTTTTTTTAAGCTTCTTAGAGAATTTTTCTCACAGACTAACAGCCTTTCTTGGCATAGCTCATTTCCCTTCCTAGCTACAAACCTTTCCATCTACAACCGGGCTGCAACAGAACATGACCAAGCTAAGAACCGTTTTTGCATACTAATAGGCATTTCAAATACATTCTAAATTGGAAAACAACATCTTATCTTTGGGATTGCCTCCCTCCCCACATCAGACAGACCTCAGCTCTCCCCTCATTCACATCCCTCCTTAAATCCCACCTCCTCCAACAAGCTTTCCCTGATTAATTTCCCAGCATCCTGAGCCATATCATCCCTTTAGCCAATTCTAACACTTATGAACTTATTTACATCCTCCTCAGGACTCCAGTATATATGCCCACTTCATTTATTTTTTACTTCTCTAGTTGTCAGTATTTTTAGATTTGTCTCCTCCGCTAGAGTGTAAGTTCCTTCTGGGCAGGGATCACGTCACTTGGTCATTCTATACTTTCCAGGCATCTAGTACAGTGCACCATACTTAAGTAGGCTCTCAATAAATACTACTACTACCACTCTAGATGCTCAATAAATACTACTACTACCACTCTAGATGCTCAATAAATACTACTACCACCACTATTACTACTGCTATTAATACTACTACAACTACTAGTACTACTACTATTACGAGAAGGAATTACCAAACTCAAATTAATGAAAATAGAATTAAAAGTAAATTTAAAATCCAGTTTGATTCCATAGCAATTGGAATAGAGGTTTCCATTTTTTTCTTAAGATGGGGAAGAGAGGAGACCTTCTCTTCAAACCTTGTCAGATTCTCGGACTAGAGTATCGGGGGCTAGCTTGAATGAACCAGGATGTGAATTGGTGGTGCATTCTGAGCTCCAGTAGTTAGTCTCTGAATTATTAAGTGCTTAGTCTGTGCTAAGCACCATGCTAAGGACTGGGGAAGATACACCATAAGTCAGACATGGTAGGGCTGGAAAAAAATTCTGAAAAGCCAGTGGCCCTTAAAACCTCTTACTTTGTAAAATGTCTTAATCACTTCCACTAGGTTACCTCATGAATCAATCGATTAATCAATCAATGGTATTTATTGAGCATGCCTCTGGACAAATCAAAAGGTCCTTCTGGAAGTGTTTGGAAGAGAATCAGAGTTGACTCTGAGAAAGTTACCACAGTCAGAAGAGGTGGAATGTTGGTGGTGGGGAGGGAGGAGAGAGAGGGAGTTGAGGGAGTGTGGAGGAGGATGGGAGCTGGTCAGTTTATTCGAAAAGGGGTAACAGTTCCTGCTGGTGCAGGCAGCCTCAAAGACAACCAGCCAGCCTAACTTAAAAGAAAAAAAAAGGGAAAAAAGATTGTTGCTGCTTGCCTTTGTTGTTACAGGCTCGAGAAGGTAAGGAAGGGTGGGAGAGGCTGCCCTCAAATATATTTAAAGATAAACCTAGAAGAGGAGTTGAAATGATCTCTGCTGGATTCTCTGGCTTCTGTATTATTCTGGACTTTCTGTATTTAGTGTCATTGTATTAAAGAGAGACTATCCCAAGAAATGTTGTGCACCCAGATAAAATTCACTATAGAAAGGGGAAAGGAGACAGAGAGAGGGAGGCGAGGGAGAGATGGAGATGGAGACAGAAAGACAGAGAAGTGAGAGGGATCACATGAGGGCAAACATGAAGGGGAGGCAGCATGGTCTAGTGAAAAGAGCACAGGCCTGGGAGCCAAGAGGACCTGGGTTCTAATCTCTGCTCCACCATTTGACTGCTGTTTGACCTTGAGCAAGTCACTTAACTTCCCTGTACCTCAGTTTCCTCAACTGTAGAATGGGGATTTCATAGCTTTTCTCCCTCCTACTTACACTGCAAGCCCCATGTGGGACAGGGACAGTCTCTGACCTGATTAACTAGTATGTGCAAAAAAGGCAAACTCGCAAACACAGGGGAGTCAAAGGAGTGAGTGGAAAACACATTTTAAAAAGTTAACCAAACAATAAACAGAACATCATCTGGCTTGGCGGGGTTCCAGAAAGGGAACGAGAAACAGGGCCGCTGGACTTCCCAGCTTGGGGAAAGGACTAAGAACCATTTATCCCTCCTCATATCTGACAATTATTGTCCTCCCCTTCAAAGCCTTATTGAAGGTACATCTCCTCCAAGAGGCCTTCCCTGACTAAGCCTTTTTTTCCTTTTCTTCCACTTCCTTCTGCGTCACCCTGACTTACTCCCTTTATTCATCACTGCTCCCAACCCCACAGTATTTATGTCCATATCTTTAATTCATTAATGTCTGTCTCCCCTTCTAGACTGTAAGCTCACTGTGGGCAGGAATGTGTCTGTTATATTGCTATACTGCACTCTTCCAAGTGCTTAGTACAGCATTCTGCACACAGTAAGTGCTCAAAAAATACGATTGACTGAGAACAGTGGAGCCCTCCCTCTCCCTCCCCACTTCCCTTTTCCCTGTCCCTTTTCACCCTTTGCAGGCTCCAGCTCCATCCGTCCTGTGGATTACCAAGAGTGATCCACTGAAGCAGCATGGCCTACTGGCAAGAGCATGGGCTTGGGAGTCACAGGATGTGGGTTCTAATCCCAGCTCCGACACTTGTCTGTTGTGTGACCCTGTGCAAATCACTTCACTTCTCTGTGCCTCAGTTACCTCATCTGTAAAATGGGGATTAAGACTGTGAACCCCATGTGGGACAGGGACTGTGTCCAACCTGATTAGCTTGTATCTACCCCAGCAGTTAGTACAGTGCCTGGAACATAGTAAGCACTTAACAAATACCATAAAAAGAAGAGTATGAGAGGAGCCTGATGAAGGTGCTTGGCTAGTTAATTGTAACTTAGGCCCAAAGCTGTCTAAGGCAACTCCAGCATTAGGCACGGACTAATGGAGAGAGCACTTATCCGACTCTGTCACTTGCCTGCTCTGTGGCCTGGGGCAAATTACTTGACTTCTCTATGCCTCAGTTTCCTTTCCTGTAAAATGGAGATTAAGTAGCTGTTCTCCCTCCCCCTTTATCTGTGTGCCCCATGTGGAACAAGGAGTGATTATTTCATATCTACCCCAGTGCTTAGTATGGCATGTAGGTACTCCTCCTCCTTGCCCTCCCAGGACATAAGCAGGTATCCTTATACTTAGTTGCTTCCCCTACCTGTAATTTATTTTAGTATCTGTCTCCCCCATTAGATGTAAGCTCCTTGAGGTATTTGTTAATTAATCAATCAATGAATCAATCAGTGGTACTTACTAAATGCTTACTTTGTAGAGTTCAATGCAGTTGGTAATCAATCAAGCAGTGGTGTTTATTGTGTGTTTACTGTGTGCTTGGGGGAGCACAGTGTTGCAGAGTTAGTAGATGTATTCTCTGCCCACAGCAAGCTTACAGACATATGTATAAATCGATAAATTGGGAATATGGACATAAGAGTTGTGGGGCTGAGGGTGAGGTAAATGCCAAGTGCTCTAAAGGTACAGATCCAGCCTGATCCCAGCCTTCCTCCACCCTTGTCACAAACACTACCTGTGTCAAAGGGGACTTGGGACCAAGGGGAAGGGTCAGAGGTCATCCTGGGGAAACACTGTAGATATGGATGGACTTCTGCGTAGCATCAGTATTTATTCCTGCAGCATCATGTAATGCAGAAGGGGAAGGAGAGGCGATTTTTCCCCCGTTATAGGAGTGGCCCTGTATTCAGAGGTCAAACATCATCTCCAGTCTTCTGCCCTGTTTAACCTGGGTCCTTCTGGAACATAATAAGCGCTTAATAATTTTTATGGTATTTGTTAAGTGCTTATATTCATTCATTCATTCATTCAATCGTATTTATTGAGCACTTACTGTGTGCAGAGCACTGTACTAAGAGCTTGGGAAGTACAAGTTGGCAGCATATAGAGATGGTCCCTACCCAACAGCGGGTTCACAGTCTAGAAGGGGGAGACAGACAACAAAACAAAACATATTAACAAAATAAAATAAATAGAATAAATATGTACAAGTAAAATAGAGTAATAAATATGTATAAACATATATCAATCAATCAATCATATTTATTGAGCACTTACTGTGTGCAGAGCACTGTACTAAGGGCTTGGGAAGTACAAGTCGGCAACATATAGAGACGGTCCCGACCCAACAGTGGGCTCACAGTCTAGAAGGGGGAGACAGAGAATAAAACCAAACATATTATGCATATATACATATAGGTGCTGTGGGGAGGGGAAGGAGGTAAGGTGGGGGGGATGGGGATGGGGAGTAGGGGGAGAGGAAGGAGGGGGCTCAGTCTGAACCATTATATCTATAGCTTATATCTTATAAGCTTATATCTTATATCTATAGCTTGTATCTACCCCTGCGCTTAGTATTGTGCCTGGCTGGGGTAGATGCAAGCTACTCAGTCCTTGTGCCACATGGGGCTCACAGTCTTAATCCCTGTTTTACAAATGAGGTATCTGAGGCCCAGAGAAGTGAAGCAATTTGCCCAAGGTCACACAGCAGACAAGTGGTGAAGCCGGGATTAGGACCCAGCTCCTTCTGGCTCTCAGGCCCATGTTCTATCCATTAGGCCATGCTGCTTCTCTCTACCAAACACCATCACAAATAGAAATACCATTAAAAAAAAGGGTGGGTCACCACCAGAGAATCCATCTGCTTTCTCCTTCCCTGGAGGCAGAGGATTGGTCCTTCCCTTCCCCACAGCACTTGTATATATGTATATATGATTGTACATATTTATTACTCTATTTATTTATTTTATTTGTACATATCTATTCTATTTAATAATAATGGCATTTATTAAGCACTTACTATGTGCAGAGCACTGTTCTAAGCGCTGGGGGGGATACAAGGTGATCAAGCTGTCCCATGTGGGGCTCACAGTCTTCATCCCCATTTTACAGATGAGGTAACTGAGGCTCAGAGAAGTTAAGTGACTTGCCCAAGGTCACACAGCAGACATGTGGCGGGTGGGATTCGAACCCATGACCTCTGACTCCAAAGCCCGTGCTCTTTCCACTGAGCCACGCTGCTTCTATTTTGTTAATATGTTTGGTTTTGTTCTCTGTCTCCCCCTTCTAGACTGTGAGCCCACTGTTGGGTAGGGACCGTCTCTATATGTTGCCAACTTGTACTTCCCAAGCGCTTAGTACAGTGCTCTGCACACAGTAAGCACTCAATAAATACGATTGATTGATTGATTGATTGACTAAGTGATTTCTTGAGGTTCCATATGGCTCTGAGCCACTCCACTTCATTTGAGCTGGAAATGTCTAGAAAGTTTAGGGGTTTGAAAGGGCTGACTTTCAAAAGAGAGACATGCGTGGCTGAAACTCACAGGACAGTTGGAGAGGAGATACCAGGCACGTTGGTCCGGCTGCTTCTCTTTACAGATCTTTTAAGAGTCTGTTCAATGTGGCTTTGAAACAGCCTCAATGTGGCATTTTCCAGCAGGCCCCTGGGCTTATTTGATCTTTTCAGAATCGGCAAAGAGAGACTAAAATTGGGCAGAGTTTGGAGGAGATGTAGATTTCATTCTTCTTGCCAGGTGACCGATGGATAGATGGGTATCTGCAGAACCATTAGGAAGCAGTGGGGTTTGGACGGGGTGGGGGAAGGGTGCACTGGCTCCCACAGATGGCTAAAATTTCATGAAATGGAAAATCAGTAAACATCCAAAGAAATATGATCAGATTGTGACTGCTCTTTCTGACAACATTGGCAGTGCCAGAAAATCCTTGGTTAGGTGTGCTCTCTCTGAAAGCCTCACATTTCCTTTTGTGATAATATCTGAGAAGACTGTGGATGAACAGCAGTTGGACTTTAAGTGATTTGGGCCATGGCAGGCTAATGAATAAATGCATTTAGCCTCTGAAAGCAGGCCGGATCAGTTGGACCAGGAGCCGAGAGAGAATCAGGTCCTTTTTCCAGCAGTCTCAGCCCTTCCGCTGCAGGTCAAGGCAACCTGGCCTATTGGAGAGAGCATGGCTTCAGGAGTTAGAGGACTCGGACTCTAGTCCGAACTGTGCTACTGGCCTGCTCTGTGTCCTTGGGCCAGTCATTTAACCTACCTAGGCCTCAGTTTCCTCATCTGTAAAATGGGGCTAATAATAAATACCTTTCCCCTACCTCACAGGGATGTTGGGAGGACCAAAATGAGCCAAGTAATGTGAAAGCACTTTGGGCATAAAAAGGCCCTATAAAATCGAGGTGATATTACAAGCCACTTTTCATGCCAGAAAAAACTATCGTGTGTAATGTGGTGAACTCATGCTTTCTAGCTGAGAGCTTTTTCTTCCCCTAGCCTTTTAGAAGAGTTTGATAATCCTTCAGGACATTGGGTTTTGTTCTTCGAAATGTCAGTTGGACATGTTTCTTTTTCTAGTCATCTAGGATAACCTTTGCACTAACTTCATTTCCCAACTCTGCCACAGAGGCTGGGAAATCATCTTTGCTATTTTCCAAGCAAGAATACAGGCCCTTGTCTGCCTGCTCTCCCTTCCTTCTCCTGCCCTTTCTTACAGGTTCTTTTTCTCTGGCTTTCCACTTTGGAACTCGTATCATTCTTTCTTTCCCTCTTTTGCTCAGCCGCCCTCTTTTTCTGTCCCTCTTGTCCACATTTAGGCTGATGAACTTTTTACATTTTCTACTTCAGTCCAGAAGACGGGAAGATGGCAGCCTAGGTAATAACTTAGCTTAAATGCCAACATATGCTGTTTTTATCTCCTTTTATTTTGGGCAAGACGTCTTGACCGACTAGGGGAATAAAGACCACCTGAAATTGGGAGTATTGTCTTTTGGCACTCTTGGTCACAGCCTGTTTGAATAACCTGCATTGTCCATCAGTGGGTAAGCTTTTAACCATCGAGTGCCCAGCCATTTGGCTTTCTGCTACTTTAAAAGAGTGAGTAGTCTGACAGACTTTATGGATATTATCGAGGAACTGAAGGAAAATGAGGGTTCCTTTTTTACCCATGTTCTGGGGCCTGGTGATTGGAATGAATGCTCACCAAATCCTTCCCCACCCCAGTGGGCTTCCCTTGTCTAGGGATGACTTTGCATTTTAGAAAGCGACTTCTTGCCAGCAGAAGCAGTGACGTTTTCTGAAAGGCTTGCAGTTTGTGAGGGAGTGGAGCAAGGCTTTCCAGAGAAAAAGCTCACTGTGGGCAGGGGACGTAACTACCAGCTCTGTTAGATTGTACTCAAGCACTTAGTTCGTACTCTGCAAACAGAAACACTCAATAAATATGATTTTTTGATTGATTGGTTGAGAACGGTTCTGTGAAGGTTCCTCATCCTCCAAATTTTCACAGCCACTGACAGAGCAGTCGCATCTCCCAACCAAGTTGCCAAGGATCAGACTGGCCTTCCAGCACTTTGGCTTCCTGGCAAGTCATCAAACTAAAGCAGAATGATCATCTGCAGAACTACCGGCCTTGGAGCCCCCTTCCTGAGTTTTGCAAAAGTCCTTGAGTTTGATAAGACAAGAACAAAAACAAATAAATGGCCAGCTTAAAGTAGTTTAATAGTTGGGCCAGGCCTTGAGGCGCTGAATAATTTTGACAAGTAAGGCCTCTGGAGGTCAGTAGGAGTGAAGTCAGCCCACGTCTAGGATATTCACAGCCCCTGAAAGAGAAGTAAAAAGGAAAGTAACTGCAGAGAATGGAGGGAGGAGATAGCCAGACCCAGGGCCAGGCAGGTAAATTCCTCTTTGTGGCTGATGTGAAATTCACCTAGAGAAACTTGGGTGATGAAGGACTAGAGACAGATGGCTGCTGAAACACTTTCCATGGTTGCTTTCATGATTGCTCCATGTTCTGGAGTAGAAACATTTCTACCCCTCAGAAGCCAGGATGGAGAAGCAGCATGGCCTAGTGGAAAGATCATAGGCCTGGGAGTCAGAGGACCTGGGTTTCAATCCTGTCTCTTCCACTTGTCTGCTGTGTGATCTTGGGCAAGTCACTTCCCTTCTCTGGGCTTCAATTACCTCATCTGTAAAATGGGGATTAAGACTGTGAGCCCCAGATGAGACATGGACTGTGTCCAACCTGATTACCTTGTATCTATCCCAGCTCTTAGTACAACATCTAGCAAATAGTAAAGCACTTAACAAATACCATAACAAAAAGCCAAGTTGGAATGTCTCATGGAAATGATGTCTTGATGTCTGGAAGAGGAAGGAGCCTGTGTATCTCGTTCATTCAGTTGTTTTTATTGATCACTTACTATGTGCAAAACACTGTACTAAGAGCTTGGGAGAGTATAGTATAACAATAAATAGACACATTTCCTGCCCACTATGAGTTCACAATTAGAGCAGGAGACAGAGATTAATATAAATAAATAAATAACAGATATAAGCGTAAGTGCCATGGGACTGGGAAGGGAGATGAATGAAGGGAGCAAATCAGGGCAATGCAGAAGGGAGTGGGAGAAGAGGAGAGGAGGGCTTAGTCAGGAAGGCCTTCTCGGAGATGTGTCTTCAATAAGGCTTTGAAAGAGGGGAGAGCAATTGTCTGATATGAGAGAATTGGTTGAATTTGTTGCAAGGGTTTGGAGCACTTTTCCCTCACCAGGACGGGCTCTCTGTAACCTAAGTTCAGGCTTGACAGGCAGTTAGTTAACGGAATGGATTAAGCAACTATCATGAGTGAAGTATGCTGGGTTGGGGTTGGCAGGGAAGGATAAAGTTCATCATTGTCCTCAAGAAGTCTGCAGTCTAATCAAATCAAACACAGACATCGCAACATTCAAACAAGCCCGAATTCCAAGGGGCAGGAGCAAAGGAAGAACACGAATGATGGAAATTTTATAAACGTAATATGTAAGGAGATATAGCAACATGATAGAGGGAGAGTTCCTGGAGTCCCTGGGATGAGCTGGAGCCAGGGGAAGGTATTCAAGGAGGGCTTCCAGGAGGAGGTTGAATTTTTTTTTTAGTAGAGTTGGAGTAGTATTTTTGTGAGGATATATGTCTGCTTCACACCTTCTGAGTTCCACCTCTAAGCTACTCAGCAGCAGGTAGGTGAACAGCAAAAGGGGTTTTGGGCTAACCAAGCCAGAAATTTCCCTGGAGTAATCCTTCTATTGGGAGGATTTTGGGAGATTCATTATCAGAATCTCCAGTTCAGAGAGGCTTAAAACAAGAAAAACAAGGAAGGAGGATGGCTGAAATGGAGAGGGACCATCTGTGCAGGGGAGAATAGGAGCCTTTCATACTGTAATTCTGCATTGGCTCCAGAAATGACCAGCTACCTAAATTTTCACCATCTTCATTCTCTTCCATGTGATTTTTGTAAGCAACAGTACTCTGATGAAGCTTTCAGTGTGTATTCGATTTCTTCCTAATCTTCCTCACCCACAGCCTGATGGCTTTTAAATCCCTGACCTGGGCTAATTTGCACGTCCACTCTAATTTCTATGAAGCTCGCTGCTACTCTACAGTAACTCTTGCTATTCTGAGAACAATACCCAATTAAACATGCAAACCACACTCTTTTTCTGTAACAATTAAACAGATTCAGGTCAGTATTCTCCCAGTGCACCCTGAGGGTGCTCAGTAAATACATGATGATGATGATGATGATGATGAAACCTGTAGTGAGAAGATATTGAGATAATTAGTTTGAAAACACTCTGGAAAAATAGAATCGCTATTGAAATTCAAAGGATTGTTAGCAGAGTAGCAGGGTATTAATGCCCTTCATATATGAAGATGGTGCCTCTGACGGTGAGTACTGATCACACGTGCGTATGGAGTACTGATCACACATGTGCGTGCGTGTGTGGCTGAAAAATCACCCTGTGGGAAGCCATTGCCCTTGCCATAGTATGAACGTGAAAAGACCATTCCTCGGTTGCCTGCAGCTGTTGTGTGCAGAGTCTGGCTTGCGTGTGACTGTCTCTCAGACTTATCAATCCATCAGTGGTGTTGATTAAGTGCTTACCATGTGCAGAGCGCTCTACTAAGCAGTTGGGAGAGTACAGTATAACAGTATTCCCTGCCCACGACAAGCTCACAGTCTAGACTTACGTTCTTCCTGTCCCCTAAACAGAACATGCTTGAAACCAGCTGCATTTCATTACTAACATCAGTGAGAAGCTCATATCCTTCATAATACAGGGTGAAAGCAACTACAAGTAGCGTGGCCTAGTGGAAAGAGTTTGGGTCTGGGAGTCCCGACTCTGCCACGTACCTGCTGGGTGAACCTTGGGAAAGTTACTTCACTTCTCTGTGCCTGTTTCCTCATCTGTAAAATGGGGATCAAATCCTAGTCTATCCGGGTCAAGGACTGCGTCCAAACTAATAACCTTGTATCTATCCCACTGTTTAGAAAAGTGCTTGGCACATAGTAAGCACTTAACAGATTCCTTAATTGATTAATTAACTAATTAATGAATTAATGCATCCTGCCAAGAGAGCCACCCTAATGTTCAGGGAAGGATTGACCCTAACCCTCTACATCCCTAACCTGCCCTTCCGGTTACGCATTCCAGAAGCTTACCTCTTGCTGAAAAGAAGCAGGTCCTTTACTGGAACTGACATCTCCTCATTGTGATGTGAGATTTGGTGTGTAACAATTCCATGTTTGCCTTTCACCCCATCCATGACTCTGGACACCTGCAAGCCAGTGTCTTTCTGGAATGAGGAGATTTGTTGCTGGTACAGAGCTCACAGTCAATTGGTTTTAGGAGGCAGGCTGTCGAGTCAATTATGTTACTTTTCCAAAGTCCTCCCGGAGAATCTTGAAATCTCAAGAGGTCCCATTGGTTTGGCTCCATATTGACGTTTTTTCCTCCTCTTCCCTCGGGTCAGTCAGTCAGTCAATCATATTTATTGAGCACTTACTGTGGCAGAGCACTGTACTAAACGTTTGGGGGAGTACAATATAACAATATAACAGACACATTTTCTGCCCACAATGAGCTTACAGTCTGGAGGGGGAGACAAACATTAATATAAATAACTAAAGTTACAGATTCATATGTAAGTGCTGTGGGGCTGGGAGGGGGCATGAATAAAGGGAGCAAGTCAAGGTGGCTCAGAAGGGAGTGGGAGAAGAAAAGAGGAGGACTTAGTCAGGGAAGGCCTCTTGGAGGAGATGTCCATTCAGTAAAGTTTTGAAGGTGGGGAGAGTGATGGCCCTGACTTTCTTGTCACTGTAGACGGCATTACCATCCTTCCCATCTCACAAGCCCGCAACCTTGGTGTCATCCTCGACTCTGCTCTCTCGTTCACCCTACACATCCAATCCGTCACCAAAACCTGCCAGTCTCACTTCCACAACATCGCCAAGATCTGCCCTTTCCTCTCCATCCAAACTGCTGCCTTGCTGGTTCAATCTCTCATCCTATCCCGACTGGATTACTGCATCAGCCTCCTCTCTGATCTCCCATCGTCCTGTCTCTCCCCACTTCAGTCTATACTTCACTCTGCTGCCCAGATTATCTTTGTACAGAAATGCTCTGGGCATGTCACTCCCCTCCTCAAAAATCTCCAGTGGCTGCCTGTCAATGTGCGAATCGAGCAAAAACTCCTCACTCTCGGCTTCAAGGCTCTCCATCACCTCAGCCCCTCCTACCTCACCTCCCTTCTCTCCTTCTACAGCCCAGCCTGCACCCTCCACTCCTCTGCCGCTAACCTCCTCACTATACCTCATTCTTGCCTGTCCCGCCATCGACCCCTGGCCCATGTCTTTCCCCTGGCCCGGAATGCCCTCCCTCCATCTGCCAAGCTAGCTCTCTTCCTCCCTTCAAAGCCCTACTGAGAGCTCACCTCCTCCAGGAGGCCTTCCCAGACTGAGCCCCCTTTTTCCTCTCCTCCTCCCCATTCCTCCCCCCCACCTCCTTCCCCTCCCCACAGCACTTGTATATATTTGTACAGATTTATCACTATATTTATTTTACTTGTACATATTTACTATTCTATTTATTTTGTTAATGATGTACATATAGCTTTAATTCTATTTATTCTGATAATTTTGACACCTTCTACATGTTTTCTTTTGTTGTCTTCTTCCCCTTCTAGACTGTGAGCCCGTTGTTGGGTAGGGACCATCTCTATATGTTGCTGACTTGTACTTCCCAAGCGCTTAGTACAGTGCTCTGCACACAGTAAGCGCTCAATAAATATGATTGAATGAATGAATAAATTTGAAGAGGGAGGGTATTCCAGGCCAGAGGCAGGATGTGCGTGAGAGGTCAGTGGCGAGAGAGACGAGATGGAGGTACAGTGAGTAGGTTGGCATTAGAGGAGCAAAGTGTGTGGGTTGTAGTAGGAGAGTAGTGAGGTGAAGTAGGAGAGGGCAAGGTGATTGACTGCCAGTCCATCTTTTGTATCCTCTCTTAGCCTTAGGCTTAACTTATGTCCACATTCATATTGTTACGATTCAATAGCTTGGGTCTTGGGCCTCTCTAACCCACAGGCATAGAGGCATGATATCTCTTGGACCTGTTTCTAGACTGTGAGCCCGTTATTGGGTAGGGAACGTCTCTATATGTTGCTGATTTGTACTTCCCAAGCACTTAGTACAGTGCTCTGCACACAGTAAGCGCTCAATAAATACAATTTAATGGAATGAATGAATGTTAGCTCTTTCCACCCTCCCTCAAATGGAATTTTCTTGGACCCGATCTATAGTAGGGCATTGAGGACTGATTTACATTGCCTTAGCCATCCAGATGGTGGTGGTGATAGCTGTAGTAGTAATAGTAGTTGTACTCATAATAGCATGTACTAAACTCCTCTCCTCACTGCACTCCAGTGGATTGCAAAGACACGAGCAATGTGCAGGAAGCAAAGGAGAGTAAAAATGTGGCACTGGAGATTGGCTTTGGTTCCCAAAGCTGGATTGAAGTTTGGCCATTAAAGAGCAAGCACCTTAATCCCATCCGTTCAAGTAGCACTTCAGCATCTCCCTTTCTTCTCCAAGTGATAATCCGGAACAGATCTTCGACCGTTCCAGTATCCATTTAGAATCACGTTTGGAAGATTTACTACCCCAGGGACAGATTTTCCTGTTGAAGTTCCTCTCTGGCCATACTACTTTAGTTAGAGGAACAAAAAGCCCAGATGCTGCTAAGTGGTCATTTTTATTGTCCCCATTCCATTCTACTAGGAACCAGTGCAATTCCTGAAACCCGTTTGTAGTTCATTCCTTTGTCTTTCCAGCATGGTGTAGTGGATAGAGCACGGGCCTGGGAGTCAGAAGGACTTGGGTTCTAATTCTGGCTCTGCCAAATGTCTGCTGTGGGACCTTGGGCAAGTCACTGTGCTTCTCTGTGCTTCAGTTACCTCATCTGTAAAATGGGGAGAAGAGTGTGAGCCCCATGTGGGGCAGGGACTGAGTCTAACTGAATGAACTTGTATCTACCCCAGTGCTTAGAACAGTGCTTGGCAAGTAAGCGCTTAGCAAGTACATTATTATTATCATTATCATTATTATTATTTCCCCCGCTGGACTATCTTGATGATTTCATTTTAAAGCATCTCCCTGTGCAGGTGGCAGCGACAGAGAACGTGCCTTACTTATCTGTATGGCACATCAAGCTCAGCGTGTGCTCCGTAAATAGCAAAATTAAAGTTTGGTTCAAAGAGGTGATTCTGCATCATTGAGTGTGTCTTTGTGAGAGAATGTTTTGGATTCCTTTTTTAAAAAAATGATATCTGTTGTTAAGCGCTTGCTATGTGTCAGGCACTGTTTTAAGCGCTGGGGTAGATACCAGCTTATCAGGTTTGACACAGTCAATGGCCTACGTGGGGCTCACAGTCTTACTCCCCATTTTTCAGATGAGGTAAGTGAGGCACATGGAAGTGAAGTGACTTGTCCCTGGCCACACAGTACTTAACACAGTGCCTGGCACATGGTAAGCACTTAACAAATACCATAAAAAAACAAAACAACAAAAAGTAATGGTGAGGGTATGCACTGAGCCATCCACAATCTCTAGCCAATGCCCCTGTACCCAAGGGCACTCACTAGGAGATGAATGGTAGGAAGGGCAGGTGAGAGCTAAGGTTTACGAAACAGAAAAGCGGATGCTAATAGAGCAACTGCTCCTACTAAGGTGTTTCTGAGAGTAGGTCATGTCATACAGGCAGTAGAGATCCTGTTCTACACTTCCAGAGCTTTGAAATACATGGCAGGCATGCTGGCATTTGTTGCAACCACCCTTGGCATTTTATATCTCAGAGTGCTTCATAATGATCTAAGAATTCATCTTCACAAATACACTGAGCTCCATGTATCTCTGTAGTACCCATTACCGAAATGCCAGAGTTTCATTATTGCCACTCTCCTTTAACTGTTTTACAAGAAATTAAATTATTTTCAGAGATCTCACCCTAAGTCTAATCAGTGTGTTGGCGCACAAAATATCAGAGTTCCTGTGTCACAGAACGGCTCTCACTGTGACACTTACGTTCATAGAATCAGGAAATGTTAGAGGTTAGGTGGGATGATGAGGAATTTGCATAGAAACTTTGGCACCTCCTTTCTTCATCAGGGTTGGGTATACCAGGATCCGCTGGGGCTCAGCCTCTGCCCCAGAATGGTGGTATGGAGGTGTCTTCTCTGTGCCTCAGTTTCCTCATCAGTAAGGATGGGGAGAAGGTACCTATTGGCCCTTCCCCCTTAGACGGTGACCCCAATGTGTTTCCCAACTCCTTGAAAAAGTCCATTGGTTGCCCATCCACCTCCACATCAAACAAAAACTCCTCACCATTGGCTTTAAAGCACTCCACCACCTTGCCCCCCTCCTACCTCACCTCATCACTCTCCTACTACCACCCAGCCAGCACACTTCACTCCTCTAATGCTACCCTTCTCACCATGCCTTGATCTTTTCTATCTCGCCGCCGACTCCTTGCCCACATCCTGCCTCTGGACTGGAACACCCTCCCTCCTCAAATCTGACAGATAATGACTCTCCCCCCATTCGAAGCCTTATTGAAGGCACATCTCCTCCAATAGGCCTTCCCTGACTAAGCCCCACTTTTCTCTTCTCCCCCTACTTTGTGTTGCCCTGACTTGCTTCCTTTATACACTCCCCCTCCCAGCCCCACAGCACCTATGTAAATATCCATGTTTATTGTTGCACTGTACTCTCCCAAGCGCTTAGTACAGTGCTCTGCACACAGTAAGAGCTTGATAAATATGAACGACTGACCATGCTTGGCCCTGTCCCCTTTCCCAGACTTGAGGTCTGTGACCCTATGGGTTAGGCCAGGCAATGAGCCAGGCTGCACCGGAGCCCCACAGCCTTGGCTGCCTCATCGGGGCAAAGAGGCTGGACATTTTCAGACTCACCAGTCTGAAAAAAAGCATCCCCAAATGGTCAAAGAGATAGTGCGATGTTAGCATGTAGGTTGCCCCATGGCCCATGTTAGCCTTTCTGTTGTTAAACTAAGTCTGGTTGGAAGTGACCCATAAAACTCTTTACTGTGTTATAAAAAGTTTAATGTTTGCTAGGAAAAAGACATTCTACCAGTGAACTAACTACATACTTTTAATATGCCATAAATCCTTCAACAGCCCAGCTTGGTACACGTCCTGCATGGGACGAAGAGAGACTATTTTGACCAGAAACTTACCCTGTCTTATTCCTCCTGCATGTCCAAGTCAGGGTCCCTTAGAAAAGTGACTACCGTCACTGTCACTCTGCGGTCTGTGTCCTGAACAGGGTCTCTTCCTGTCCAGCTAACTCATCCTCTTCTTCTTTAGTCCAGTTTTATACCAAACAATCCTGTTTTCATCTGGTCAGTCCCCCTGTCTGATAGAGCTATGTCACCAGGGGCTTTTATGTCCAGGTTTTTTATTTTCAGTGTCCAGACTCCCTCAGCCTCAGCTCCTGCCGCTGAGTTCCCCAGCTTTGAAGTGGTGTCAGCGTTCACGGGGATCTGGGAAGGGAATTTCACAGCTCTAGAACAGTTGAGGATTCAGGGATCCCCTTGGAGAATGATTCTCAGTTTGGATTTGGGTGGACTGGGATGGATTTTTGTCAGATGTTGCATCTGACATCATTGCGATATGTAGGGTGCCTGTAGTCACACATGTGACACCATGTTATCTACAAGAGAAGTAGCATGGCGTAGTAGAGAAGCAGCATGGTGTAGTGGATAGATCACAGGCCTGGAAGTCATGGGTTCTAATCCTGGCTCCACCACTTGTCTGCTGTGTGACCTTGGGCAAGTCACTTCACTTCTCTGTATCCCAGTTATCTCATCTATAAAATCAGGATTGAGACTGTGAGCCCCATGTAGGACAGGGTCTTTGTCCAACCTGATTTGCTTGTATCCACACAAGCGCTTAGTACAGTGCCTGGCACATAGTAAGCACTTAACAAATACCATTGTTATTATTATTAGTATTCCAAGGGCCTCCAGTGAGCAGTCTACTCTTCTTGAACATCCTTAGATCCTCCATCTTTTCTAGATTCAGCAACCAGTTTGTATTCCTTTATTCTTTTATTAATGTTAATGTCTGTCTTCCCCTCTAGACTAGGCTTATTATTGGCAGGGAACATGTCTGCTACTTCTTTTGTACTGTAAGCGCTTAGTACAGTGCTCTGCACCCAGTAAGCGCTCAATAAATACGATCGAATGAAGCGAATGAATTGAACGAATGTGTCCAATCCAATTTGCTTGTATCCACCCCAGTGCTTAGTACAGTGTCTGGCACATAGTAAGGAATTAACAGATGCCACAATTATTATTTTTATTATTATTACTCTCCCAAGTACTTAGTACAGTGCTCTGCACATAGTTAAGTGCTCAATAAATACCATTTATTGATTGATTGATTTAGAGCTTGTTATACCCTACTTAATCCTCTATTTTTGACCCTCCCGTTTCCCTTCCCCACCCTCCAATAAACCCACCACGAAACAGAAATGAGCCCAAAAAAGAATTTATAAAGGAGAGATTAATCCAGTCTGAAGGTAAAAAAAATGTAGTTTGCAGTATTTTATCTGGGATACTTAAAGCAAGGAAAGCAGCAGGCAACCCCCAAGAGAAAACCATGATTCTAGGCCATATTTCATAGTGAGAAGTGGCTTGGTTCATGCAAAAACCCAGAAGAGCCATTTTTTCCTCCAAGAAATCCAGGTCAAATGACTACTAGAGGATACTTATTTTGTTGGGGGTGTTTCACATCGACTCATCAATAAGCTGTTCCTGTGATATTTTCCTCTTTCTAAGCTGACCTAAATGGCATTAGTTTAGCCAGAACAGATTTTTCAGGAATACTAAGCCATGCGAGGAGTGTTTTGAAAAGGCCACGGAAATTCCCTGCTCATTTTTCTCAATCAATTAATTGATCAGTGGTATTTATTCAGCACTTACTGTGTGCAGTACACTAAACTAATAATAATAATTGTGGTATTTGTTAAGCACTTACTAGATGCCAAGCACTGTACTAAGTGCTGGGGCAGATACAAGATCATCAGGTCCCACATGGGGCTCCCAATCTAAGTAAGAGGGAGGACAGATATTGAATCCCCATTTTGAGGATGAGGGAACTGAGGCACAATGAAGTGACTTACTCAAGCAGTAAGTGGGGGACCCGGGACTAGAACCCACGTCCTATGACTCCAAGCCCTGGGCTCTTTCCACTAGGCAACCCTACCTCCCAAACACTTGGGAGAGGGCAATATAATAGAGTTTGTAGATGTGATCGTTGCCCTCGGGGAATTTACAGGCTAGAGTGAAAGACAGACATTAAATCACAGAAAGGGGAAATGGCACAGTATAAAGGTACGTACATAGAAGCTGTGGGGCTAGGAGTGGGGTGAATATCAAACTTTTTTACGGGCACAGGTCGAGGAACAGCATGGTCCAGTGGATAGAGCCGGGCCTAGGAGTCAGAAGGTCATGGGTTCTAATCCTGGCTCCAACACTTGTCTGCTGTGTGACCTTGGGCAAGGCACTTTACTTCTCTGTACCTCAGTTCCCTCATCTGTAAAATGGGAACTAAGACTGTGAGCCCCGAGTGGGACAGGGACTATGTCCAACCCAATTATCTTGCATCTACCCCTGTGCTCAGAACAGTGCCTGGCACATAGTAAGCGCTTAACAGATACCATTATTATTATCATAGGCAATGCAGAAGGGAGGGCAAATAGGGGAAGTGGGAGTTTAGTTAGTCAGTGAAGACCTCTTGGAAGAGATGTAATTTTAATAAAGCTTTGAAGGTGGAGAGACTGGTGGTCTGTCAGATATGAAAGGGGAGGGAGTTTCAGGCCAGAGGCAAGATGGAGGCAAGGAGTTGGTGGTTAGATAGATGAGATGGGTTGGTGGTGGAGGAGTGAAGCGTGTGGGCTGGGTTGTAATAAGAAATTGGCAAGTTAAGGTAGGAGGGAGAGAGCTGATTGAGTGCCTTAAAGCTGATAGTAAGGAGATTCCATTTGATGCCTGGATTGCCAAAAAATTCTAAGAGTTCATTCCCACTAGTTGCTGATGCCCTTCTCTCCTCTCTTCCTTAGCCTCTCCTCATGCCACTCTACTCTAAATGGATCACAGGCACAGCTTAGCGGAGAGGGGAGAGCATGTATAGAGTAGATATAATTACTCCACACGCATGCCCCAGAGTACTCTAGTCTTCAGTTCAGGAATTAGAAACAGAAGCAGTGAAGTGGAATTGAAGTACTCTGATTAAATGCATATTTTTTTTGTCCATTAAAATGTTTACTCGATCCGTGGACTGCTGTAAATTTCTGCTCCTCAGAATTTAAAGATATTCAGTTATTCGGTCAATCCAGAGTTGCCGTTGGCTCGACAATGACACTGTTGGTGCTGAGATTTATCCATGAGTGGGAGTGCTGAGGAGAGAGAGAGAGAGAGAGGATGTCTTGCGCAGTTGAATTCTTGGTCCATGAAAAGTAGTCGAGCACCTTCAGGGTGAGCATGCTCAGACACCAGTACAACCTACCTGCAATATTCAGTTCATAAAAATGATAATTGTGGTGTTTGTTAAGCGCTGTGTGTCAAGCACTGTACAGTAAGCACTCAATAAATATGATAGAATGAATAGGCGCTGGGGCAGATACAGGATAATCAGGGCCCGTATGTCGCTCATAGTCTATGTAGGAGGGAGAATGGGTATTGAATCCCTATTTTGCAGATGAGGGAACTGAGACAAAGAGCCCACTGTTGGGTAGGGACTGTCTCTATATGTTGCCAATTTGTACTTCCCAAGCGCTTAGTACAGTGCTCTGCACACAGCGCTCAATAAATACAATTGATGATGATGATGATGAAAGAGAAGTTAAGTGGTGTGTCCAAGGTCAAACAGCAGGCAAATGACAGAGCTGGGATTAGAACCCAGTTCCTCCAACTCCCAGGCCCGTGCTCTTTCCACTAGGCCCCTCTGCTACATCGCAAGACAATAAAGTAGATACAAATATCTAGGTGCCATGCACATATAAATACCTACATGACCTGCATTTTACATGCCTATACTGAATAAAATGGTCATGCTGAGAAATTAAACAATGTTGCTGTTCCATTCAGTGAAATCTTTTATCAGCATCCCTATCCAGTGCTCTGTACAGAGCAAGGTCTTAATAAATCCTCTCACTACTGCTCTTAGACACTGCAGAATATGAAATGAATAAAATCTGACCTTCCACTGGCCCAAATCAAGTTGTTCTCAACAGTTGTAGGCTTCTGCACACATGTATCTAGGCATGAGCAATCCTCGCCTCATATCCAAGGCTCTCCAGGGACAACAATCCATCAATAGTATTTCCTGAGCACCTGTGGTTTGCTAACTCTTTATTAAGGGCTTGGGAGAGTATAAGAAAGGTAGAAAAAACAAACTGCTCTCAAGGAGTAGCTGGAGAAGTAGCATGGGATAGTGGATAGAGCACAGGCCTGGGAGTCAGAAGGTTCTTATCCCAGCTCCATCACTTGTCTACTGTGTGACCTTGGGTGAGTCACTTCACTTCTCTGGGCCTCAGTTCCTCATCTGTAAAATGGGGATTGAGACTGTGAGGCCTCATGTGTGACAGGGACTGTGTCCAACCCTATTTGCGTGTATCCACCCTGGCACATAGTAAGCACTTAACAATGGCCACAATTATTGTTATTATAAGGAGTTTACAGTCTACTGGTAACACGGGATGGATGGCTGACACTGAATTTTCCTATCCAGAGAGCATTTTCCCAATCAGTCAATCCATCAGTGATATTTATTGCATGCTTACTATGTGCAGAGCAATGTACTAAGTGCTTGGGAGAGTGTAGTGCAGTCAGTCCATCAGTGATATTTATCGTGTGCTTCCTGTATGCAGAGCAGTGTACTGAGTGCTTGGGAGAGTATAGTACAAAAGAGTTGGTAGACATGTTTCCTGCCCACAGCAAGCTTACAGTCTAAAGACAGACATTAATATAAAGAAATTATGGCTATTCACATAAGTGCCATGGGATGAGGGAGGGATGATAAAGAGTGCAAATCCAAGTGCAAGGGTGACACAGAAGGAAGTGGGAGAAGAGGAAATGAGGGCTTAGTTGGGGAAGGCCTCTTGGAGAAAATGTGCTTTTAATAAGATTTGAAAAGCGAAATAACACCAAGGTAACAAATACCTGTTGGATGGTGAACACAAGAGAGAAAATCATAAACAGTGATTCATTCAATCAAAATATTTATTGAGCGCTTTTTGTGTGAAAAGCACTTGTACTGAGCATTTGAGTAATGGCAGGAAAACATTTTAAAGACACGGCACTGTCAGACTTTAGATGAGATGGCAGAGCAGTCTCCCCCTGCAGATCATAAGCTCCTTATGGGCAGGGATTGTGTTTACCAACTCCGTTCTATTGTTCTTCCCCAAGTACTCAGTACAGTGCTTTGCATGCAGTAAATGCTCAATAAATACCACTGATCGATTGATAGACTGATCCCTGTGAACATTTGGGAGACAATGGCAGCAAATAGAGCAGCCAGGCAGCACAGGGTAGTCAGGTGTTCACTTGGAACAGAGATGTCGAGTAGGTCGACACACCAAGGAGAATCGAAAATTTTGCCTGGACAGCAAGCAGCCAAGACAACAACAGCATATACAGATTTTTTTCATGCCAACTGATGAAAGACATCACGCATAGTTCTTCTTAGCCACACTTCTTTTTTTTTTAATGGTATCTGTTAAGCACTTACTATATGCCAGGCACTGTACACGGATAACATGTCATTGACTAAAGCATCATCTTTGAACTATGAACGACATCTATATTCTATTCATTCAGTCTCCTATAAAGCAGGGTGGGTAATTTTAAAGAACCTTGCATTAAGGAGAAATTGCATTCCAGTACTCACATTTAATTAATTGTGGCATTTGTTAAGTGCATACTATGTGCCAGGTACTGTTTTAAGTGCTGGGTTAGATACAAGCTAATCGGGTTGGACACAGTCCCTGCCCCATATAGGGCTCACAGTATTAATCCCCATTTTACAGATGAGGGAACTGAGGCACAGAGAAATTAAGCACTTTACCCAAATTCACGCAGAAGACAAGTGGTGGTGTCTGGATTAGAACCCAAGTCCTTTTGACTCCCAGACCTGTGCTCTGTCCACTAGGCCACACACACACACACACACACACACACACACACACACACACACACACCCCTTTCATTCTAAAACCAGATTATTTTGTGGACAGAACACTTCTTAATTTTTGAACAGCATTCTATCCAAATTCCATGATGAAAGCTTGTGATATTGCACAACCGACTATGTGATTTGCAACTGAACCAATTTTTCCATATTTATCTATATCTACATATCTATCCATCCACCTACCTACTTACCTTCTTACCTACCTATCTAGCTAACAATCTATCCACTTTTATCATTCTATCTCCCTTTCTTGTCTAACTGTAAATTCATCTGCCCTTCATTTCCAAAGGTGAGAACACCTTCGCCTGTGCTGATGTGACTGAAAAAACCAATGCATGATTGGTGTTTTCTCTCACACTGCGTACCCTTAAAGATAGTTTTTTCCAGGCTGGTGGATTTGTTCTACCTAGGGCCCAACTCTGAATTTGACTTTGCCTCTTGGTGCCCTTTGCAAAGCCACTGTGTAAGGAGCTTCATCGCTCTCGATTCCTTCCACCGCTCTATCACACTATTTGTGTCTCCAGTGGTTCTATGTACTAGAAGAGGACACTACTGACATATTAATGTCTATCTCCCCCTCTATACTGTAAGCTTGCCGTGGGCAGAGAATGTGTCAGTTTAATGTTCATTTGGACTCTCCCAAGTGCTTAGTACAGTGGTATGCACACGGTAAGTGCTCAATAAATATGACTGATTGATGGCAGAACACTATATTAAGCGCTTGGGAGAGGACAGTATAACAGACATGGTAGACCACTTTCCCTGCCCACAATGAACCGACTGACCCTCCCTAGGATACAGCTCATGAGCGTCAACCTAGTTAATTGGAAGGGCTTCAGAACTCCAAATCACGAGTGGGGCTTCCTATTCTGGAAAACCATCTGAATAGGAGAGGTGCTCATTTGTCTGGAAGAATTTAAATGCGGTTCTGTCCGAAGGCAGGGGAATGGACTAGATGAAGCATCTGGGATCGATGTGGGAGAGGCGGTCTGGGCTAGATGTGGAGGAGGAGGAGGTGGAGAATCTTGAATCACTGTAGTGTGGTGATTTGCGGTGTTATGATGAGCTGCGAGGCTAGGGACCAGGATATAATATTCCACTCATTGCACTCAGGAGAGCTATTTGAGCCTGATCATCACAATGGTGATGTTTTCATCGGGATGGCTAATGTGTGGGATATGTTGTGGAAGTGCAGTTCGGTTGTGACTCTGTACTCTAGTGTTGAATGGATTTTTTGTTTGTTTCTTTTGTTTTATGGTACTTGTTAAGCGCTTACTATGTGTCGAACACCATTCTAAGCACTAGGTTAGGAACAAATCAGTTAGTGCGACCACAGTCCCTATCCTGCATGGGGCTCACAGTCTAAATCAAAGGGAGAGAGATTGATTCCCCAGTTTACAGTTGAGGAGACTGAGGCTCAGAGAATAATAGTAATCATAATAATTATGGTATTTGTTAAGCACTTACTATGTGCTAAGCACTGTTCTAAGCGCTGGGGTAGATACAAGCTAATCAGATTGCCCACATGGGGCTCACAGTCTTAATCCTCATTTTACGGATGAAATAACTGAGGCACAGAGAAGTGAAGTGGCTTGCCCAAGGTCACACAGCAAAGTGGCAGAGTCGAGTTTAGAACCCACATCCTCTGACTCCCAAGCCTGTGCTCTTGCCACTAAGCCAGGCTGGTTCAAGTGATATGACTTACCTAAGGTCACACAGCTAGCAGTTGGCAGAGCCAGGATTAGAACCCAGGTGCTCTGACTCCAAGACCCAGGCTTTTTCCACTAGGCCAAATCAGATCATTTTTTCCAGTGGATTCCTCGAGTGTGCACCTGGGCACCGTGATCAAAACAAAGTTTCCGCCAGGACACTGTGAAATGCCATTGATTAACTGATGGATTGATTGATTCCGCCTGTAAGTGCCCTTGTGTGAACTCAGGCTGTGCCACTCTAAAGCCGTCAACCCCTCCACACCCCACCACCCACCCACAAATCACCCACCATCACAGACCAGAAGGGAGACCCTCAACTTAGACTCGTAATGGCACATCTTCTCCATTCTAGTCTTGGCAATATCGATCTGGAGACGTCAATTATTTACGTAGTTGATTTATAAAATGGTCTTTTGCCAGCATCTCTGGCTTACATGCATAAGAGTAAAAATATACCCGACTCACAAAACAAACAAACATAGGCTTCCATTCCATATGCTTTCACAACTTCTCCATTAGACCCCTGCTGTCATCGATCCGGGGGCTTCCATTATTTCTTTATTTCATCTATTTATAAAAGGCACCCACTGCCAAGGGCTCTGGGCAGGAGTACAAAAAGCAGAGACATTAGCCAGTAAGGAGAAACAACAACAAATGGATATCTTCTTTCTCGCCTCGCTGTTCATACCAAGACCAGATTGGAAATCCCGAAAGCTAATCGATGCATATTTTGGCCGGGAGGGAGGGGCAGGGAGGACCCTCCAAAAATGGCAGTTGGCCCTCCTGACATCATCGTGCTGGCAAGAAGGCCATAAGCTTTTTCCTCTCTGACAGTCGTTACAAATCGGATTGATTTTTCTCCATCTCAGATGGCTGAGGTGTGGTCTTGCGTGAAGGCAGGAGGATGGACTAGATGACCTCACAGCCCTGCGATACTTTCTGTGTGACTGGGTGACACTGAGAAAGAATAGTATACTGAAAAGGTGAACTTTTGACAAATGGAATGAGCATTTTTGGTGCCTTAGAAGGACTGCAAATGGAGGTAGTCAGATGGCTAATGGACCAAAAATTACTTTTGGCTTTTACTTTCAAAGAGGAGATGACCAAATAAATTGTCTGGGTGGTTTTTGTTGTTGTTGTTGTTTTTACATGCTTTTTCCTCAGGCTATGTGTGGAGATAACGTCATCCCGATAGAACACTGATTTGGTTACTCTCTATCTGTTTTAAGAAGGCAGTGTTACTTAGGGGAAAGAGTATAGGAGACTTGAATTCTAATCCCAGCTCGGTCACTAGTTACTTAACTCCCCAGACTAAGCCCATTATTTCACCTATCTGCCCTCCCCCATGCATCCACTAAGAACTTGATTAGCTTGTGTCCACTGCCACACTTAGAACAGTATCTGGCACGTAGTAACCACTTACTATGGTGAGACAGCATGGCGTAGTGGATAGAGCATGAGCCTGGGAGTCAGGAGGTCATGGGTGGCTCCGCCACTTGTCTGCTGTGTGGCCTTGGGCAAGTCATTTCACTTCTCTGGGCCTCAGTTACCTCATCTGTAAAATGATTAAGATTGTGAGCCCCATGTGGGACAGGGATTGTGTCCAACCCAATTTGCTTGTATCCACCCTATCACTTAGTACAGTGTTTGGCACATGATAAGCACTTAACAAATGCCAGTTATTATGTTTACCTGGAAATGCAATCATATTCTTTCTCACAAAATGTATGCCTCATCTCATCCCCAACCGGCCCCTTGCCACACCCAATTCCCACCTCTTTCCAGTTCCTATCTAGGAATTTCATTCCCTCCACTCTTGAAACAGCCAGGCATAGTGTTTCTGCCAAGTGTCAGGGTCTTGGAAAGAGCACGACCCTCTGAGTCAGAGGACCAACGTTCTACTCCCGGCTCCGCCCTTTGTCTGCTGTGTGACCTTGGGCAAGTCACTTCACTTCTCTGTGCCCCAACTACCCCATCTGTAAAATTGAGGATTGAGACTGTGAGCCCCATGTGGGGCATGGATTGTGTCCAATCTGATTAGCTGTATCTACCCCAGTGCTTACTATAGTGCCTGGCTCATAATAAGTGCTTAACGAATACCATAAAAAACGTCGTCTTATTTTTTGTGCGGTAATGAAGTTGGTTATTTGATGTTCATGTTTTCTTTGGCTTTTTCCTCTGTGATATTTTAATCCCAAATTCTTTACCCCAATAAAACATTTTCTTCTTGGAAAAGAGAAAAATCACAAAGGACCATGAAGCTATTCCTTATTCCTTTGCTGCTGGTTAGAAAATTCCGATTTTCACTGGTCTCTGGAAGGAAACTTTCAGCTGAAAATGCACAGATCCCCTTGCCAGTCCAAATCAACCTCAGCACTCTGACTCCACAGATTGGAGCTCCAACCACATCTGCGTTTCAGTTCCCAACACCTCATTGTTTCAGGGATTTGTAATCTGGTTTTGCAAACTGGGTTCACTCAGGAAGTTGAGAAGACATTTTCTTTTTTCTCTTTCTCCCCAACCTTTGTTCAGCTGGCTTCAGACATGGGAACAGACAGAGGCCTAATGTATTGCTCTATGCCTTCTGAAACTTAATGGAGGCTTTATTATTTAATTTTTTAATGGTATTTGTTAAGCACTTACTCTGAGTCAAACACTGTTCTAAGTCCTGGAGTAGATGCAAGTTAATCAGGTTGAACACAATTCCCTGCCCCACGTGGGACTCACGGTTTAAGTAGGAGGGAGAACAGGTTTTGAATCCTCATTTTACAGTTGAGGAAAATGAGGCCCAGAGAAGTGAAGTGACTTGCCCAAGGTCACACAACACAGAAGTAGCGGAGCCAGGATTAGAAACCAGGTCCTTTGACTCCCGGGCCCATGCTTTTTCCACCTGGCCATGTTGCCTAGTTGGGCCAACGAAGTGCCCAGGCATTGAGCAATCTGATCTTGATGATTCTGCTTGAAAAGGCAGCATGACTTAGTGGAAAGAGGAAAAGAGGGACTTGAGATTGAGAAGACCCAAGTGCTAGTTCCAACTCTATCAGCAGTCTGCTAGGTGACCACGAGCAAGTCACTTAAACTCTCTGGGCTTCTGATTCCTCATCAGTAAAATACCTGTGGCTCTCCCTCTTAGAATATATGCCACGTGGGACAGGGGTTGTCTTGCATCCACCCCAACACTTGACACCTTTTTTGGCACTTCGTAAGTGGGGAAGCAGCGTGGCTTAGTGGAATGTGCTCGGGTTTGGGAGTCAGCGGTCATGGGTTCTAATCCCAGCTCCACCACTTATCAGCTGTGTGACTTTGGGCAAGTCACTTAACTTCTCTGTGCCTCAGTTACCTCATCTGTAAAATGGGGATGAAGAATATGAGCCCCATGTGGGACAACCTGATTGCCTTGTATCTTCCCAAACGCTTAGAACAGTGCTTGGCACATAGCTCTTAACAAATACCATCATTATTATTATTATTGTTATTATTATTATTATTAATAAATGCTGCCATTATATGATCTGTCTGAGAGGTGTGAGAACAGTGTGGAGGAATGAAATCCACCATCACCAAAATATTTTGTCAAGCAGTTAAATCAAAAGGGAGAATTCCTGTTTGGGAGGGGAAGAGAGAGGTCTGGATAATCCCCATGATGGATAATCAGTCTTGATGAATGTCTTCATCCTAATGACTGTGGTACTCCTCTGAGGTGAATGGGCATTACTCATTCTTTTTAAGTAGTATTTGTTAAGCACCTACTAAGTGCCTGGCATGGTTCTATGCAGTCAATCAATCAATCATTCATACGGCATAGTGGATAGAGCATGGGCCTGTGAGTCAGAAGGTCATAGGTTCTAATCCCGGCTCTGCCACGTCTGCTTTGTGACCTTGGGCAAATCACTTCACTTCTCTAGGCCTCGGTTACCTCATCTGTAAAATGGAGATTGAGACTGGGACAGGGACTGTGTCCAACCTGATGTGCTCATATCCACTCCAGTGCTTAGTACAGTGCCTGGCACTCAGTAAGCGCTTAAAAAATACCATTATTATTACTATTATTATTATTATTATTATTTATTAGGCACTTACTGTGTGTAGCACTGTACTAAAAGCTTGGGAAAGTACAACACAATAATATAATAGACATATTCCCTGCTCACAGAAAGCTTATAGTCTAAAGGAGAAGACAGACATTAATATAAATAAATAAATTATGGATATTTACATAGGTGCTGAAGGGGGTGATGAGTAAAGGGAGCAAGTCAGGGTGAGGCAGAAGGGAGTGGGAAAAGAGGAAATGAGAGCTTAGTCTGGGAAAACCTCTTGGAGGAGATGTGCCTTCAATAAGGCTTTGAAGGTGGGGAGAGTAATTGTCTGTAGGATATGAAAAGGGAGAGCGTTCCAGGCCGGAAGCAAGATGTGGGTGAGAGGTCAGCAGCAAGATAGATGAGGTTGAGGTAGTGAGTAGGTTGGCATTAGAGGAGTGAACTGTGCGGACTGGCTTGTAGTAGAAGAGTAGTGAGGTGAGGTAGGAGCGGGCAAGGGGATTTACTGCTTTTTCATTCATTCATTCAATTGTGTTTATTGAGTGCTTACTGTGTGCAGAGCACTGTACTAAGCACTTGGGAAGTACAAGTTGGCAACATATAGAGATGGTCCCTACCCAACAGCGGGCTCACAGTCTAGAAGAGGGAGACAGACAGCAAAACAAAACATGTTAACAAAATAAAATAAATAGAATAAATATGTACAAGTAAAATAAATAAATAAACAGAGAAATAAATACGTACAAACATATATACATTAATACAGGTGCTGTGGGGAGGGGAAGGAGGTATGGCGGGGGGGATGAGGAGAGGGAGGAGGGGGAGAGGAAGGAGGGGGAGAGGAAGGAGGGGACTCAGTCTGGGAAGGCCCCCTGGAGGAGGTGAGCTCTCAGTAGGGCTTTGAAGAGAAGAAGAGAGCTAGCTTGGTGGATGTGCGGAGGGAGGGCATTCCAGGCTAGGGGGATGACGTGGGCCGGGGGTCGACGGCGGGACAGGTGAGAACGAGGCACAGTGAGGAGATTAGCAGCAAAGGAGCGGAGGGTGCGGGCTGTGCTGTAGAAGGAGAGAAGGGAGGTGAGGTAGGAGGTGGCGAGGTGATGGAGAGCCTTGAAGCCAAGGGTGAGGAATTTCTGTTTGATGTGGAAGTGGATGGGCAACCACTGGAAGTTCTTGAGGAGTGGGGAAACATGGGCTGAATATTTTTGTAAAAAAATGATCTGGGCAGCAGAGTGAAGTATGGATTGGAGTGGGAGGGACAGAAGATAGGGAGGTCAGCAAGGTGGCTGATACAGTAATCAAGGTGGGATAGGATAAGTGCCTGAATTAGCCTGGTGGCATTTGATGAGATACAAGATGATCAGGTTGGACACAGTCATTCATTCATTAATTCATTCAATCGTATTTATTGAGGGTGTACTGTGTGTGGAGCACTGTAGTAAGTGCTTGGAAAGTACAATTTGGCAATAAAGAGAGACAGTCCCTGCAAACAACGAGCTTACAGTCTAGAAGGGGGGAGGCAGACATCAAAACAAATAAACAGGCATCAGTAGCATAAATAGAATTATAGATATATGCACATCAGAACAGGTAAATGGGCATGAATATAAATAGAATTATAGATATGTACATATATACACAAGTGCTGTGGGGCAGGGAGGGGATAAAGCAAAGGGAGTGAGTCGGGGTGATGGGGAGGGTAGGGGGAGCTGAGGAAAAGGGGGGCTTAGTCTGGGAAGGCCTCTTGGAGGAGGTGAGCCTTCAGTAGGGCTTTGAAGGGAGGAAGTGTGATTGTTTGGCAGATTTGAAGAAGGAGGGCATTCCAGGCCAGAGGTAGGATGTGGGCCTGGGGTTGGTGGCGGGACAGACGAGAACAAGGCACAGTGAGGTTAGCACCAGAGGAGCGGACTGTGCAGGCTGGGCTGTAGAAAGCAAGAAGGGAGGTGAGGTAGGAGAGGGCAAGGTGATGCAGAGCTCTGAAGCCAATGATGAGGAGTATTTGCTTAATATGGAAGTTGATAGGCAACTACTGGAAATTTTTGAGGAGCAGGGTGACATGCCCAGAACGTTTCTGTAGAAAGATAATCCTGGCAGCAAAATGGAAGTATGGACTGAAGTGGGGAGAGACAGGAGGTTAGGAGGTCAGACAGGAGGCTGATGAAGTAATCCAGTCGGGTTAGGATGAGTGATTGTACCAACGTGGTAGTGTTTTGGATGGAGAGAAAAGGGTGGATCTTGGCGATGTGAAGGTGAGACCAGCAGGCTTTGGTGACAGATTGGATATGTGGAGTGAATGAGAGAGTGGAGTCAAGGATGACACCAAGGTTGTGGGCTTGTGAGACGGGAAGGATGGTAGTGCCATCCACAGTGATGGGAAAGTCAGGGAGAGGACAAGGTTTGGGAGGGAAGATAAGGAACTCAGTCTTGGACATGTTGAGTTTTAGGTGGCAGGAGGACATCCCTGTGGAGATGTCCTGAAGGCAGGAGGACTTCCATCTACCTTAACTTCCTTTACTTCCTTAACTTCCATCTTCAACTGCTCACTCTCCACTGGTTCCTTCCCCTCTGCCTTCAAACATGCCCATGTCTCTCCCATCCTAAAAAAACCCTCTCTTGACCCCACCTCACCTTCTAGTTATCACCCTATCTCCTTCCTGCCATTCCTTTCCAAACTCCTTGAACAAGTCGTCTACACGGGCTGCCTCTAATTCCTCAACGCCAACTCTCTCCTCAACCCCCTCCAAACTGGCTTCCGCCCACTACATTCCACCGAAACTGCCCTCTCAAAGGTCACCAATGACCTCATGCTTGCCAAATCCAATGGCTCCTACTCTATCCTAATCCTCCTCGACCTCTCAGCTGCCTTCGACACTGTGGACCACCCCCTTCTCCTCAACACGCTATCCAACCTTGGCTTCACAGACTCTGTCTTCTCCTGGTTCTTCTCTTATCTCTCCGGCGTTCATTCTCAGTCTCCTTTGTAGGCTCCTTCTCCCCCTCCCATCCCCGTACTGTAGGGGTTCCTCAAGGGTCAGTTGTTGGTCCCCTTCTGTTCTCTATCTACACTTACTCCCTTGGTGAACTCATTCGCTCCCATGGCTTCAACTATCATTTCTATGCTGATGACACCCAAATCTATATCTCTGCCCCTGCTCTCTCTCCCTCCCTTCAGGCTCGTGTCTCCTCCTGCCTTCAAGACATCTCCATCTGGATGTCTGCCCTCCATCTAAAACTCAATATGTCCAAGACTGAACTCCTTATCTTCCCTCCCAAATCCTGCCATCTCCCTGACTTTCCCATCACTGTTGACGGCACTACCATCCTTCCCGTCTCACAAGCCTGCAACCTTGGTGTCATCCTCAACTCCGCTGTCTCGTTCACCCCTCACATCCAATCCGTCACCAAAACCTGCCGGTCTCACCTCCGCAACATCACCAAGATCCGCCCTTTCCTCTCTATCCAAACCGCTACCCTGCTGGTTCAATCTCTCATCCTATCCCTACTGGATTACTGCATCAGCCTCCTCTCTGATCTCCCACCCTCCTGTCTCTCTCCACTTCAATCTATACTTCACGCTGCTGCCTGGATCATCTTTTTGTGCAGAAACGCTCTGGGCATGTTACGCCCCTCCTCAAAAATCTCCAGTGGCTACCAATCAACCTACGCATCAGGCAAAAACTTCTCACTCTCGGCTTCAAGGCTCTCCATCACCTCGCCCCCTCCTACCTCACCTCCCTTCTTTCTTTCTACAGCCCAGCCCGCACCGTCCGCTCCTCTGCTGCTAACCTCCTCACTGTGCCTCATTCTCACCTGTTGCGCCATCGACCCCCGGCCCATGCCCTCCCCCTGGACTGGAATGCCCTCCCTCTGCACATCCGCCAAGCTAGCTCTCTTCCTCCCTTCAAAGCCCTACTGAGAGCTCACCTCCTCCAGGAGGCCTTCCCTGACTGTGCCCCCTCCTTTCTCTCCCTCACCTCCCCCTCCCGATCCCCCCCACCCCCCCACCCTACCTCCTTCCCCTCCCACAGCACCTGTATATATGTTTGTACATATTTATTACTCTATTTATTTTACTTGTACATATTTACTATTCTATTTTTGTTAATACGTTTTGTTTTGTTGTCTGTCCCCCCTTTCTAGACTGTGAGCCCGCTGTTGGGTAGGGACCATTTCTATATGTTGCCAACTTGTACTTCCCAAGCGCTTAGTACAGTGACACACAGTAAGCGCTCAATAAATGCGATTGAATGAATGAATGAATGAACGAGGAGATGTGAGCCTAGAGGAAGGGAGAGAAAACAGGGGAGGAGATATAGATTTGGGCACAGTACCTGTGCCACATAATAATAATAATAATGTTGGCATTTGTTAAGTGCTTACTATGTGCAAAGCACTGTTCTAAGCGCTTGGGGGGATGCAAAGTGATCAGGTTGTCCCACGTGGGGCTCACAGTCTTAATCCCCATTTTACAGATGAGGTAACTGAGGCTCAGAGAAGTTAAGTGACTTGCCCAAGGTCACACGGCAGACACGTGGCGGAGCCGGGATTCGAACCCATGACCTATGACTCCAGAGCCCGTGCTCTTTCCACTGAGCCACGCTGCTTCTCTACTGGGGCTCACAGTCTTAATCCCCATTTGACAGATGAGGTAACTTAGGCACAGAGAAATTACATGACTTCCCCAAGTCCCAGACAAGTGGCAGAGTCGAAATTAGAACCCAGGTCCTCTGACTACCAGGCCCGGGCTCTTTCTACCAGGCCATGCCACTTTTCACTAGGTCACACAGCTTCTCTGGGAACTGTAGCTAAACAGGCCAAGGAGAATTGAAAGAAGGTATGGAGGAGAGTAAGCAGGGGATTATAGGACTGGAAGAGTCCCCATGAGAACAGGTTAGAGGGCCGTTCATTATTCAGGGAAGAGAAGAGAAGGTTGTTCGCCGACTGGGATTGTAAGTTATTATGGAACTGGTGGAAGCTATTTATTTTCCATCTCCCCCTAGGGAAGAGCAGGGGACCACCAGGCTTAAACTGCAATATGAGGGATTTAGGTTATCTCCAGAAAAGAATTTCATGATCCCCGGGGTTGTTTGGGTTACTAATGGAGAGTCTGAAGGTCTTATCTGAATGATAGACTGAAGAGTCAACTAAAAACTAATAATTGCTGGTATTTGTAAGGCACTTTTATTTTTTCCAAAGTACTTCCACATCAGTGATCTCACTTTACCCTCACAACATCCAATGTGGTAGGGAGAGGCAAGTATGATTGGTCCCATTTTGCAGAAGAGGAAACTGAGATCCAAAGAGGTTCAGTGATTTACCTAAGGTCACAGAGCAGGCCAGGGGTGGAGCTGGAACTAGAACCCAGGTCTCTCATTGCTCAGGCCCAAGATCTTTACACTAGGCCACATTCTTTTTTTAATGGTATTTGTTAAGCGCTTACTATGTGCCAGGCAATGTACTAAGCACTAGGGTAGATACAAACTAATCAGATTGGACCCAGCCCATGTCCAACGTGGGGTTCACAGTCTTAATCCCAATTTGACAGATGAGGTAAATGAGGCATAGAAAAGTTAAGTGACTTGCCCAAGGTCACACAGCAGACAAGTGACAGAGCCATGATTAGAACCCAGATCCTTCTGACTCCCAGGCCTGGGCTTTATCCACTAGGCCATGCTGCTTCTCATGCTTCAGGTCCTTGCCAGGGAAAGAGAGTCATTGGTGGACATTCAGCTAATCAGAGGCAGATCTATTGATTTTTGACTCCTAGTTTAGTGTTGGTGGATAGGAATATTAGGGAGGACTCCCCAAACTCTCAATGATCCTTGGGTTAATTTTTCTCTTCCAAATTGCTATCACCTCCTTCCTTAGCCCCACTGCATCTCCATATGGAAACAAACCACAGAATCTAAAGAAGGGCTTGGGATTTGGGTGGGTGAGCAGGTGGTGAATGTGGCAATACAGGTGGCAAACATGTGGAACATTTCCAGGTGAAACAGAGAAGCAGCATGGCTCAGTGGAAACAGCCCAGGCTTTGGAGTCAAATCCCAACTCCTCCAATTGTCAGCTGTGTGACTTTGGGCAAGTCACTTCACTTCTCTGGGCCTCAGTTCCCTCATCTGTAAAATGGGGATTGTGAACCCCCCGTGGGACAACCTGATCACCTTGTAACCTCCCCAGCGCTTAGAACAGTGCTTTGCACATAGTAAGCGCTTAATAAATGCCACCAAAAAAAAAGAAAGAGCATAAGGCCTGGGAGTCGGAGGCCCTGGGTTCTAATCTTGACTCTGCCACTTGTGTGCTGTGTGACCTTGGGCAAGTCACATCTTCTCTGGTCCTCAACTGTAAAATGGGGATTAAATACCTGTTCCCCCTCCTACTTAGACTGTGAGCCCCATGTGGGACAAGGACTGGGTCCACCCTGGTGGTTGTATCTACCCCAGGGCTTAACAAATATAATAATAATAGTAATTAGTTTCAGTATGTATTAAACACTGTTGCGTGCCCAGTGGTGAGATGCAAGATAATCAGGTCAGCCACGCCGCCTGTCCCACACAAGAGTCACCTCAACTAGGGACGGTGTCCAACCTAATCAGCTTGTACCTACCCCAGTGCTTAGAACAGTGTTTGACACGCAGTAAGCTCCTAACAAGTACTATAAAACAAACAAACAAGACAGAGGGAGAGCAGGTTTCATCCCCATTTTACAAATGAGAGAACTGAGGCTCAAAGTGGTTGGGTGATTTGTCCAAATTCACACAGCAAGCCAGTTGCAAAGTTGGGACTTGGACCCAGTTTCCCCAACTCCCAGACCTATACTCCTTTCCATAAACCCTGCTGCCTCCATCAGACATGATTCCCAGACTTCGAATGGGTTTACCCTTTTAGGAGTTGGATTCAGGCTCCGGGAATGGTTCTTGCATTGTGTAATCAGGGGCTATTTTCAAGTGTGGAGATTTAATGGTTTCCCTTGTCCTGGGTCCCACTGTTCTCCCCTTTCTGGAATCTTGCCTAGTGAAGTCAGTCTCCATCTCCAGTCACACCTGCCCTGAGAAACTCCACTTGAGCTCTGTCTTGACTCTGGGGTTTGAGGTTGTCTGAAGAAAGAGGGAGAGATCTTCTAGCCCTTAGGAGCCAGGGGGTGGATTTCTGAATCCATATTTTTCTACCTTCTTGGGAAATTTGGATAGTCAAACATCCAATCTTGGAGGTGAAAGAGACCTCAATCTAGCCCAGCCCCTGCTTTTGAGCAAGTTCACCAAAATCATTTCAAGGGGATCAGCTTGCGTGCCCCGTGCTTAAAATTCTCCGGAGAACAAACGAGAAGCTAGGAAGGCCTTCCTAATGTCTGACCTAAGTTTTTCCTGTTGCAATTTAAGCTGATTCCCCCTGTCTTGTCCTCTTCGGAAATGGAGAGAACATCTCCTCCTTCCTCAATAGGCACTCAGTAAATGCTCCGGGATTTTACCAGTTGATTGATTATTCAATGTGCTGAATCAACATGTGCATTGGAGCATATTTTATTTCCTTTACCAACACGTGATCCAAAGGAAACCACTCATTTCAGAGGTCAACATTGTCAAAAAAGGTGTGCTCCAAGTATGGTATCTGGAGCAGATATTTTCTTTGGGCGATAAAGCCTGCTGAACCCTTTCAAAAACCTTGCCTCCCTTGGCTTTCAGTGGGGAATTGCCCCCTGGTGGAAAAGTTTTCAAAAGGAGCACTGTGGGCCTGTGGATAGAACATGGGCTTGCGAGTCAAAAAGACCTGGGTTCTAATTCCTCCTTCACCACTTGTCTGCTGTGTGACCTTGGGCAAGTCACTTAACTTTTCTGTGCCTCTATTCCCTCATCTGTAAAATGGGGACTGTGAGCTCCATGTGGGACAGGGACTATGCCCAACCTGTTTGGTTTGTATCCATACCAGCGCTTAGTGCAGTGCCTGGCACATAGTAAGTGCTTACAAAATATAATAATAACAGTAATAATAATAATTTTTGGCACAATTTGGGGGGGCAGTGTTTCCAGTTTCAAGATGCTTCATCATCATCATCATCAATGGCATTTATTGGGTGCTTATTGTGTGTAGAGCACTGTACTAAGAGCTTGAGAGAGTTGGTAGACACTTTCCCTGCCAACAATGTGCTTACAGACTAGAGGAGACAGCCATTAATGTAGACAGACATTAATATACATGAATAATTAATCAATATAAATGAATAATATCTATAATTTTTAGGTAGATACATAAGGTTATGGGTTTGAGGGTGGGGCAATTATCAAACACCCTTTCTGAGTGGAACCCAGTTTTCAGTGTATACAGGCTGACTCCTCTTCAGTCTGTTCTGCCCTCTTTGGCCCAGATAATCTTTCTAAAACTTTGTTCAGAGAACATCCCTTAATTCCTCAAAAACATCCAATAGCTACCCATTTGTCTCAACATCAAACAAAATCCCTTGACGATTGGCTTCAAGGTTCTCAATTAATCAATCAATGGTATTTTTGTGTGCTTTCTCTGTGCAGGGCATGTACATTTAGCGTTAGCACTACTGTTAACTAGTTAACAGTAACTAAACTAGTGAGTGTTTTCTGCATGCAGAGCACTGTTCTAAGAAGCAGTGAGGCGTAATGGAAAGAGCACAGGCCTGGGAGTCAGAGGACTAGTCAGTCAGTCAATTGTATTTATTGAGCACTGACTGTGTGCAGAGCACTGTACTAAGCTCTTGGAAGAGTCCAATGTAACAGTTGGTAGGCACATTCCCTGCACAAAATGAGGTTACAGTCTAGAGGGATTTCTAGATTTCTAGAGGACCTAGGTTCTAATCCCTGCTCTGTCGGCTGTGTGACCTTGCCCAAGCCACATAATTTATCTGTGCCTCAGTTACCTCATCTGTAAAATGGGAATTAAATCATACTCCCTCCTATTTAGACTGTGAGCCCCATGTGGGACAGGGACTGTGTCCAACCTGATTAGCTTGTATCTACCTCAACACTTAGTACAGTGCTTGGTACATAGTAAGTGTTTAACAAGTACCGTAATTATTAAGTGCTTAGGAGTGTACAATAGAGTTGGTAGACACTTTAAAGCACTCAATCACCTTGCCCCCTCCTAACTCACCTCACTACTCTCCTTCTACAACCCAGCCCCTCACCCTTAGCTTCTCTACTGCCAAACTTTCACTGAACCCTGATGTTATCTATCTCGCTGCCGACCTCTTGCTCACGTCCTGCCCCTGGCCTGGAATGCCCTCCCTCCTCATATCCAACAGACAATGACTCTCCCAGCCTTCAAAGCCTTATTGAAGGCACATCTTCTTCAAGAGGCCTTCCCTGACTAAGCCCTCTTTTCCTTTTCTTCCACTCCGTTCTGCATTGCCTTGACTTGCTCCCTTTATTCATCCCTCTCCTAGCTCCATAGCACTTATGTACATATTTGTAATTTATTTATATTAATATCTGTCTCCCCCTCTAGACTGTCAGGTCACTCTGGGCAGGGAATATGTCTGTTATATTGTTATATCGTACTCTCCCTTGAGCTTAGTCCAGTGCTCCGCACATAGTAAGCGCTCAATAAATATGACTGACTGACTAGACATGATCTCTGCCTACGAGGAGCTTCTGAGGTTCAGCTAGTTCTCCCAGAATGCTCGATTTTGCTCTGACTTTTGGATGGATGGAACACTGTTAGGATTTGAGGGAACATTCTTCCAGCAAAGTGTGTCTGTCTGGATACAGCACTGCACAGTGTCTGAACACAGTTGTGCAGTGTGCAGTTGTACACATGTGTGAGCGAATGGTCAAGGTGTGACTATCCCAACACAAGCTTTTCCCCATGTGGGACAGAGACTGTGGTCAACCTGATTAGCTTCTATCTACCCCAGTGCTTAGTACAGTGCTTGACACATAGTAAGCACTTAACAAATACCGTTGGAAAAAAAAAGAGACAGAAACAGCAACTAAAAAAAATGGGGTTCTCTGGGATCGGAACCACTGTGTTTAAGGAGAACTGGGTGTTCTTTAAAGTATGCATGAGGGTACTTGTACCCAGGGAATAGCTTGACTGAAAATTCCTACTGTCTCTGCTTGATTGGTTTGCCTTATTAACTTCAGACAATCCATTATCAGTTTGCTGGGGAATATTCTGCAGGCCAGAGGATGTGTGCTTGCCAAACCTCATGTTTTATTTAGAAAGTACTATTTTGGAAGGGGTCTATCTGAGACTGCAAGCACTGGTACCACAGCTCCCAAAAACACTGTACTGATTTCTTTGGAAACAATTTTAGAAGGAAACGGGAGAAGGGAAAAGTGAGAAGAAAATGCAGATCTGTGTGCAAAAAAAAAAACGGGAGACAGATTTATAAAGGGAACAGTCCTATTCCTGCCTCGGCAATTCAGATTCCTTCTGGACCAGGTTGTTTTTATCTCTCGGCAAAATAATCCACCATCCTGCTGTGGTTGTTGATCTAACATTGCTGTACTTAAAAATTGTCCCAGTTGGTGTGCTTGGCTTTTAGGAGACAAAAATATCCAGAACCACTTTGAAGTGAAACCTGCTATTCTTTGTACCCGTCTGGTTCATGTCCATTAAACCCTGGGTGGGGATGGTAAATGCTGTATCGCTGTACTTGTCATCAAACACCACATGTTCCAAAGAAACTATCCTATACCTACACAATAGATTGAAAGCTACCTCCTTTAGATTGTCAGCCACCTGAGGGCAGGGACTAGAGTATCCTGTCATGTGGGAGTCAGAAGGTCATGAGTTCTAATCCCAGCTCCGCCACTTGTCTGCTGTGCGACCTTGGGGAAGTCACTTCACTTCTCTGGGCCTCAGTTACCTCATCTGTAAAATGGGGATTGAGACTATGAGCCCCACATGGGACCGGGACTGTGACTGACCTGATTTGCTTGTATCCACCCCAGCACTTAGTACAGTGCCTGGCATATAGTAAGCACTTAACAAATACCATTATTATTGTTATTATTATTATTATCATTATGTGGTTTTGGACTGCACAGTTTAGCTTTCAGCTGGTTTGTCCCCTGTCCAGGACAGATCAATCGATCAATCAATCAATAGTATTTATTGAGCGCTGACTGTACAGAGGACTGTACCAAGGCTTGGGGGAGTACAGTAGGGTTTGTAGACATAATTCTGGCCCATAAGTAGCAGCGTGGCTCAGTGGAAAGAGCACAGGCTTTGGAGTCAGAGGTCATGGGTTCAAATTCTGGCTCCGCCACTTGTCTGCTGTGTGACTTTGGGCAAGTCACTTAACTTCTCTGTGCCTCAGTTACCTCATCTGGAAAATGGGGATTAAAACTGTGAGCTCCCCGTGGGACAACCTGATCACCTTGTAACCTCACCAGCGCTTAGAACAGTGCTTTGCACATAGTAAGCACTTAATAAATGCCATCATTATTTATTATTATTATCATTATTATTATATAAGTAGCTTGCAGTCTAGAGGGATATGGCAATGGACGCCTTTATGTCTGGTGTTTTCGGTTTCAGTGTCCGGCCCCCCTCCACCATAGTTCCTCCTGTAAAGTACCGTGGCTCAAGCATGGCGCCCATGTTCATTTCCCCTTCCCAGCCTCCCCTCTGTGTCGCCTATGCACTTGGCTGTGAGGAGCGGCATGGCTTAGTGGATAGAGCACGGGCCTGGGAGTCAGAAGCACCTGGGTTCTGATCTTGGATCCATCACATATCTGCTGTGTGATTTTGGGCAAGTCACTTTACTTCTTTGTTCCTCAGTTACCTCATCTGTAAAATGGGGATTAAGAGTGTGAACCCCAGGGACTCAGGGACTGTGGCCAAGCTGATTAACCTATATCTACCCCTGAGCTTAGAACATTGCTTGGCACGTAGTAAGTGCTTAACAAGCACGATAATTACTGTTATTATTATTATTACTCCATAAGCACTTTGATACTCACCCCAGCCCCACAAAACTAATGTACCTAGCCTTATACTCTAGCATTTCCCCTACCTCTCATTTATTTTAATGTCTACCTTGCCCTGTAGACTGTAAGCTTCTTGAGGGCAGGGATCGTGTCTACCAACTCCTTTGTATTGTACTTTCTCAAGTGCTTAGCACAGTGCTCTGTGCACAGTAAGTGCTCAATAAATGCCATTGATTGATTGGAGCATTTGGGAAGGTGGGAGCACTCTGGAGAAATGCTCTAACTTTGGGCTGGCTTAAGCAGAATTGGGCGGACTTTCAAAATGGTGCCTGTACCACGTCATCACGATACTCTGTATGCCACCATAGCTTGTGCGACGTCACGTGTGTCTCGGGACCCGGTTTCTGTCATCATTGGCCAGTCTAGCCGGCTCTTTAAGCTTTTATGGAACGTTCCTCAGCTCCAAGCACAGTGTTCCTCAAAATGTAATTGCTCAGTAAATACTGATGATGATGACGATGACACAGCATCTTAGTGTCTGCAAGGCATGTGAACTCTGGAACCAGCAGGCTAGGCTGAGTTCTTGTCAATTTGGGATTGCTGAGTGATGGCCTGGCTTGGTTGCAGATTCTGTTCTTTACAAAATGTCCCTTGGAAATCTTGCTCTGGGATCCAAGCTTCTGCCAGGTGGGGATATCTCATTGTTTCCTGGGCTAGAGGGCACTACTCACTGGCTTGTGTTTTACAGTAGTAGATCTACCCATGAATTCTTAAGGGCAGGAGCTGATTTTCCAAGAAGCGATGGAACAGCCTAATATATTGGTGGCCTAGGTCAAGGATGGATGCTTTGAATATCTCTTTAAGTGTTTGACCTGCTTGATCTTTGAATTTTCTTTTTTTATTGTATTTGTTAAGCTCTTACTACATGCCACGCGCTGTATTAAGCACTGAGGTAGATAATAATAATAATGGCATTTGTTAAGCGCTTACTATGTGCAAAGCACAGTTCTAAGCACTGGGGGGGGGGGGGATGCGCTCTTACTACATGCCAGGCCCTGTATTAAGCACTGAGGTAGATAATAATAATAATGGCATTTGTTAAGCACTTACTATGTGCAAAGCATGGTTCTAAGCGCTGGGGGGGATGCAGGGTGATCAGGTTGTCCCATGTGGGTCTCACAGTCTTAATCCCTATATACAGATGAGGTAACTGAGGCACAAAGAAGTTAAGTGACTTGCTCAAAGTCACGCAGCTGACAAGTGGCAGAGCCGGGATTAGAACCCATGACCTCTGACTCCCAAGCCTATGTTTTTTCCACTGCGCCACGCTGCTTCTCATAAGATACAAGATAATCAGGTTGGACATGGTCCCTATCCCACATGGGACTCACGATCTTCATCCCCGTTTTACAGATGGGGTGAATGAGGCACAGGAAAGCTGAAGTGATGTGCTCAAGGTCATGCAGCAGACATGTGGCGGAGCCGGGATTAGAATCCAGGTCTTTCAGACTCCCAGGCCCATGCTCTATCCACTAGGCCACGCTGCTTCTCTTTGAATGACAAACTCATGGCTGTTTGGCAGTTCCCTGGCTATAAAAAAAGATGGTTCTCAGGTACAATGCAAGCCCAGTGGCTTTGATGATTTCATTCGGTACAATTCACATTTATTGAAAGCCTGTCAGGTGCCTTGCAGTGTACTGGATGTTTGAGGTAATCTTCAACACATGGAAAGATGTGCTTTTTGCCCTCATGGAGCTTATAAGCTGGTCTAGGTAAGATAGACAGAGCCGAAGTCCTAACATAACCACTGGAATCCTCTCAATGGTCCAATTGATCAATCAGTCGTATTTATTGAGCAAAGCACTGTGCTTGGGAGCGTACAACATCAAACAGACAAAGTCCCTGGCCACAATGAGCTCACAGTCTAGAGGAATCTAATGTCTCTCTTGTTCATTCATTTGCACATTCATTCAGTCAATCTTATTTGTTGAGCGCTTACTGTATGCAGAGCACTGTACTAAACACTTGGGAGAGTACAATATAACATTAAACAGACACATTCCCTGCCCACAATGAGCTTACAGTCTAGAGGGACTTGTCTAGGCCCTTGATGGCAGAAAGCAGCCTCCAATAAGCTCCCTTTCAGAGAGTTGTCCACCTTGAATTTGGATGTCAATGCAGAAAGACAGAGTGGTCATTCCATAATCACTTGGGCCAATTGCCAGAATATTCAAAGTACAGCGTGTCCATGTACACCTACCTTCTTTAGCTATTATAAACCTAGGCATTGGAAGGCAGGCTTGCACCATGAGCTTAGTGTTGGTCCCTGTGAAATAACTGGAGGACTAGCACAGTCACCCTGGAAGAACTGGGATGCAGGGTTTTGAAAACTGACCCATTTGAAGTAAATGATAACAGGATCATGATTCGTATTCTGAGGATGAGCTAAAACTAAGGAAAGGGAAAGTGATTTATCCCAAGAACGTAAGACCACTTGCAGTGCCATCTCTGTAGCAAACCAATGGGCCATCCAGCCCATGAACTTATCTCAATAGTAACGGGATGCTTGGTGGAATCATGTGATGGTTGCCCTCCTGCACATAAAATAATAATATTAATAATTATGGTATTTGTTAAGCACTTACTATGTGCCAAGCACTGTTCTAAGCGCTGGGGTAGATACAAGGCAATCAGGTTGCCCCATGGGGGGCTCACACGTTTTAGTCCCCATTTTACAGATTAGGTAACTGAGGCACAGAGAAATTAAGCGGCTTGCCCAAGGTAACAGAGCAGACGTGTGGCGGAGCCGGAATTAGAACCCATGTCCTCTGACTCCCAAGCCCAGGCTCTTTCCACTAAGCCATGCTCCTTCTCCACATCTATTCTAATAATCATGAATGTATTACCTAACATCCCTAACATTCCCCATACTGTAAACTGTTTTGGACTGTTCATTCTTGAATATTGTTGGTGTGTGTATTGTACTTTCCCAAGCGCATAGTACAGTGCTCTGCACACAGTAAGCGCTTAATAAATGATTGAATGAATGAATAAATGAATGAATATGCCCAAACCTCCCTTGCTTTAGGAAGGTACTGATATTTTCAGGCTTCACGGTTTTCCGTGGGAAGAAATTCCACATACCTACCCCCCGCTAGAAGAAGCGTCATATTTCGAACCCACTACCTTTAAGATTCAGTGAGTTCCTCCTGGCCTTGCTGTTCTCTGTTGCACTGGAAGGGAAAGGAGGAGTTTGGGCTTCATGTCTGGTGTCCTTCATTCAAGACCTGGACACGTCTGAAATACCGTAATGGAAAAATTCATTTGTATTCAAACCTTTCATTGGCATTTTTTCATTTTTATTCAGACTTTTCACTGGAATGTAAGTTCTTTTCCAGACCTTAAGCAGCAGTGTGGAAACTGAGTGGTATAGATTTGTGAAGCTCATGTTTGTCCTCACAATTCCTCTAGCAATTGCATTTAGAAATTAGTCAAATTTTTCAGAAATGCCTAAGGTCACTCTCTGTCTTTTGGTAGACTATGATTTTTGATTCAGCATTTTGTTGCAGCCCTTTGGCTCTGTTTCCCACTTGCTGGTCATTTGGGCTTCCTCCAACAGCTCTGCTCCTCTTATTTAGTGCCTGCAATTTCCCTTATTCTTCCTGCCTAACCATCTAATCCTTTTTAGCCTAATGTATATTTAGGCTGAAGGACAAAAAGCTCCATAAAAGAAAAAGTATTCATTTTTCAAATTTAGGCCAAATGATAATCTCTTCTTTGCAAGAGGCTTTAAATACTGTTCATGTTGAAATTGCATGTTAAATTCACGTCTCATTACCCGATCCACCTGTGTATTAAGTATCACTTAGTGTTTTATACCCTTGAAGAACTGTGAGCCATTAAGAATGGAAGAGGTGATTTTGTTACAGTGCATAATGGTGCCGAGGAAAGGTCTCTGCATCTGATCCCTGGTCTAGAGAGTTTTTACCTTCCTTAATGACATTGTGTTACCCTTCGACCGAAGGATAAGCAATTCCAGTTCTGTGATGCGGCTTGCAGATTTCTGGAAACTTGAATGTGTTCAGATTTCTGGAACTCTGAAATGATGCTAATAAAGGCAGTGCATTTGAGAAATGAATAATTTCTGGAAGATATGCTTTAAAATGCTCTCACGTGTACACAGAAGCAGGCTGACTCTGTTGTATCAGCATAGAACTGATATCTTTGGAGAAGGAGTTGGTATCTCAGGGAATACATAAATCTTCTTCACACCACTGTTTTGAGTTTCAGGTAACTCAGCAGAATCCATGAAATGTGCTGATAGTCCAGACTCAGCAAGTTGGGTCCATGCAGTAAAACCTGTTTCCCCGCCATGTCCCTGATTCACGGGCCTGGGAGTCAGAAGGTGATGAGTTCTAATCCTGGCTCCACCACATGTCTGTTCCATGATCTTGGGCAAGTCATTTCACTATTCTGTGCCTCAGTTCCCTCATCTGTAAAATGGGGATTAAGACTGAGAGCCCCAGGTGAGACATGGACTGTGTCCAACCCAATTACCTTGTATCTACCCCAGCACTTAGAACGGTGCCTAGCACTTAGTAAGCGCTTAACAAATACCATAATTAAGCACTTAGTACAGCGCTCTGCACACAGTAAGCACTCGATAAATACAATTGAATGAATATCATTATTATTATTATTGCAACTACAGACTGTTCTCCAGCCCTGGAACACATCACCTAGTAGTAGACAACGTACTGTACTGAGCGCTTGGGGGAGTATAACAGAAGCATGGGTCATGTTCTTTGCTCACAAGGAACTTATACACTAATGGGGGAGATAGACATAAACATATGTCCTAAAGGGGTTATCAGGATGAATAATCAAATATGCATAGATCCACAATTGATGAGTGTGAATTCATTGTTGCTAATGGTGGTTGATGGGTTGATAAGACTAGGGGTGTTGTGAGGTAATAGAGAAAGAGTTGGTGGATGAGGAGGGATTTAAAGGAGGGCCTTGAACTAGGGGGGAGCTGTAGTATGGGAATGTGTCTGTTTACTGCTATCTCGTACTCTCCCAAGCACTTAGTACAGTGCTCTGCACACAGGAAGTGTTCAATAAATACGATTGAATGAAGCACATAAAAATCATCCAACATTCATCATCATTGAATGTGTCAGCATATCATCAATCATATTTATTGAGCATTAACTGTGTGCTTTGCACATAGTAAGCACTTAATAAATGCCATCATTATTATTATTATTATTTTCTAAACGCTTGGGAGAGTACAATATAGCAGAGTTGGTTGACACATTCCCTGCCCACAAGGAACTTACAATTCAACTTATAATTATGTTTTGGACAGTTCCGAGGTCTATAAATGGTCATTTACTGTGAAAAGATGGCCGGGTCGGTCTCAGTCTCACAGTGGAACGATATTTCCCCCCATTTCAAGGTGAGAGCGGGGCGGGAATCATAAAAGGCACCAAGAAATCACTAAAAACTTCTTTCCAACTTCCTCCACTTGATCTCGCCACCCCTTGTTTTTCAGTCTCTGACCTAACCCTGAAACCAATAGCTTTAGACGAGGGAAGCAGAGTGGAGCGTGAGTGAAACACTCTACTCTCCCAAGCATTTAGTACAGTGCTCTGCACACAGTAAGCACTCAATAAATTCAACTGAATGAATGAGAGTATCCATCCTTCTCCTTTCTGATACTTCCCCTTCTCACCCCTGCCTCCTCCAGTTCCCAGATTAAAGGTGATCCAAGATCAATTTTATTTGTGTTTGGATAAGCTGAGTTGGGCCTGGATACATACCTGATGAGTGGGAATGCTAAATTGAGCCTCTCCATGGAACCTTTGGGTATCCGGGCTACGGCCAAAGGAGATGGACATCAGACCAGCTTTCCACCACAGAGTTCTCTCTTCTTGGTTAGAAAGAGGCTGGAGAAGGCCATACCTCGTCCAGGGATTTGTCCACCAGGCCAACCTAGAATTTTCCGTGATTGAGGTTGTAGCTGGTTACAGATTGTGATTTTTGGAAAAGTAGACTTGGGGAATGAGGCACCAATTGACTATTAGACTTCAGTTTGTCAGTATATCATTCCCTGTTATCTTCCTTCCAGCCTGTAGCCTTCTCTCCTTTACTTAGCACAGGAAAAGACAAACCCTGAGGACATTAGCTCTGAAAGAAAACTGTTCTTTCATTGGCCCTGTTGAGATTGTAGGGAACTTAGAGCTTGAGGGTCAGCGGTGAGACAGACATGATTGAGGAACAGTGTTTGAGGTTGGTGTTATAGGAGTGAAATGTGCAGGTGGGATTGTAGTAAGAAATCAGCAATGTAAGATAGGAGGGGGTGAGCTGATTGAGTGTTTTAAAGTCGTTGGTAAGAAGTTTCTGTTCAGTGGTATTTATTGAGTGCTTAGTGTGTTCAGAGCTCTTTGCTACTACTACTACTACTAATAATAATTATAACTGTGGTATTTGTTAAGTGCTTACTATGTGCCAGTCACTGTTCAAAGTGCTAGTACTCCTACTACTACTACTACTCATAATAGTGGTATTTATTAAGTGCTTACTCTGTGCCAAGTGCTGCACTTACCGCTGAGAAATATACAAGATAATCAGGTCGGACGCCCAAAGTTGTGCAGCAGGCAAGTTGTGGAGCTGGGATTTCTTCTGCACATTGCCACCATCAGAATTGAGTTAGTAGTCTTGATGGAAACTTGCTTTCAGACTCCTCCCGAGTCTTGCGGTCGTTCTACGGAGACTGGAAGGATGGAAGTGTGGGGAGAAGCTCTGTTTCTGGAGAGTAGCTGTCCTTAGCACTAGGCCTTGTTGAGCTAATTGCAGTTAAAAACTCATGAAGGATGGCTTGTCAGAGAAATGAGTGGTTATTGCCTATTATGCTGAGCAGAATGAGGACAGGATCCCATTAGCTGCTTTGAAACAGCAATAACACAGGAGAGACAATGTGGTCTTAGAGGAAAGGGGGTGAGTCTCAGAGGCTGGAAACATGGTTGCCAGTCCCAGCCCTACCCTTGACAGACTGTGTAACTTTAGGCAAGTCACTCGATCTAAGGGATGAGGAAAATAATGGCTATCTCCAGGGCTAATGGGAAAATTTTGTCTCCTATTAAACATTTATCATTTATGATAAATATACAATGATGACTAAAATCCCTCCTAAACATTTCAAGTGTGTGTTTCCTCTGGTCATTTCATAGTAAGAGAGCTTAGTTAGCTGGAATGTCACCTGGGTATCCGGATTAATACCCAACTCCTTCACAAGCACTCAGCAGTGTCTTGCACTCAGTAGGCGCTCAGTTAAATATTACTACTACTACTACTTCACTTCCCTCAAAGCACCATGATCTCTATTTGTCACAAGGGTTCTGGTTGACAGTCTTCCCTCTCTTTCCATTCCCTTGTGTGACTTCAGTGTTGGCTTGGAGGGAAGAGTTGAATTCAACGGTTGTGTCTGCTGTATGTCTTGTAATTCCTTAGGCATTCTTCCTCAGAAAATATTTCCTGCAGATCCATCGGCCCAGGCACGTACGCAGACACCCACACACACAATCACACACACACACATACCATATACCTTCCAGTTCTGGGTTCAAAGCCCCTTGCGAAGAAAAAACAAGTGGGGTTCAGTGAACTCTCCTCTCTGGGGGCATGATGCCAGTGGCCCCCCATTAAAATACCAGTGAGCCCATTCAGGTTATTTCTAAAAATAATGGTATTTATTAAGTGCTTACTATGTGCCAAGCACTGTTCTAAGCTCTGGGGTAGTTGCAAGGTAATCAGGTTGTCCCACATGGGGCTCACAGTCTTCATCCCCATTTTACAGATGAGGTAACTGAGGAACAGAGAAATTAAGTGACTTGCCCAAGGTCACACAGCAGACAAGTGGCAGAGCCGGAATTAGAACCCACATCCTGTGGCTCCCAAGCCCGTGCCGTTTTCCACTAAGCCATGCTGCTTTCTAGCCAAAAATCTTTTCTTGACCATGACATTTGCCATCTCCACACTGCCTGCAAAGTGATTTAATGATATTTGGATTAGAAAACAGATGCTCTTTCTTATTGGAGCTAAAAGCCAAGGTGGTAACCTCTTGGAGATTAAACTTCCACATTTTAGATGGGAAGACATCTTGCAAAGTTATGGCTGCAGTGGAAAGATTTAGTCCTGAAACCCACCTCAAGCTTGCAAAACGTCTGGACCCTTTTATCAGGCCCAGAAGGGCCACAACTGGAAATGAAGTAGAATAGTCAGTTAGATTCTGGAAGGGGACAGACTCCTTTTCAGGGTTGTCAGGGAGAAGCCAAACGGATTTTGGAGACATTCTTTCCCCCTCACCTTGCTAGCCGTAGTGAAGGCACGTAACTTTTACAAGTGTGAAAGAGAAAATCTGGCCATGCTCAGGGTCATCTATTTTGACATCTAGTTAGACTGAATCATCTTCCTGATTTTAGAAACATACTATAGGAGCAAAACTATTGGGGAATGTTATAAGCTTAGTTAATTATACCTGCTAAATAAGACAGATTCCAATTTCCCATGGATCGTGACCTATAATCAGTCAAAGAAGAGAGACAAATCAAAGTTTTATTCAGCTGATGTCGGGTTAATATATTTTAAACAAGTGTTAAATGTAATATATTGATTATGAAATGGGCTTTATGTGGCTCATAAAAATCCGCTAATAGAAAATATACAGTGTTAATGTTCTGTGTGGTAACTAGTACTTCAATCGCATTTGTTGAATTTATCAATCAATCAATCAGTAGTATTTATTGAGCGCTTACTGTGTGCAGAGCACCGTACTAAATGCTTGGGACGGTGCGATTCAACAGAGTTGGTAGACGTGTTCCCTGATCTCCAGGAGCTTACAGTCTAGAGGAGAAGATAGACATTAATTTGAATAAATACATTTTGGATATGTACATAAGTGCTGTGGGGCAGAGGTGGGGTGAATATCAAATGCTCATTGGGTGCAGGTCCAAATTCATCGGCGCTGCAGAACGAAAAAGGAGCAGGGGAAATGAGGGCTTATTCAAGGAAGGTTTCTTGGATGAGATGTGATTTTAATAAGGCTTTGAAGGTGAGGAAGAACAGTAATCTATTGGATAATGATAATTATTATTATGATATTTGTTAAGCGCTTACTACGTGCCAAGCATTGTACTAAGCACCGGGGTGGATACAAGCAAATCGGGTTGGACACAGTCTCCTATCCCACGTGGGGCTCACAGTCTCAATCCCCATTTTACAGATGAGGTAACCGAGGCACAGAGAAGTTAAGTGACTTGCCCAGGGTCACCCAGCAGACAAGTGGCAGAGCCGGGATTAGAACCCATGACCATCTGACACCCAGGCCCGTGCTCTATACACTATGCCAGGCTGCTTCTCAATATTAAGGGGTAGTGAGTTCTAGGCCAGAAGCAGGATGTGGATGAGGGGTCGGCAGTGAGATAGCTGAGATCAAGGCATGTGAGAAAGCTGGCACTAGAGGAGTGGAGTGTGTGGGCTGGACTCTAGAAGGAAATCAGCAAAGTATGGTAGGAGGGGGTGAACTAATTGAGTGCTTTAAAACCAATGGAAAGGAGTTTCTGTTTGATGCGGAGGTGGATGGCCAATCACTGAAGGTTCTTGAGGAGTGGGGAGGCATGGAGTGAATGTATTTTTAGAGAAATGATACAGGCAACAGAGTGAGGTATGGACTGGAGTGGGGAGAGACAGGAGGCAGGGAGGCCAGAGAGGAGGGTGATGCAGTAATCAAGGAGGGATAGGATAAGTGCTTGGCTTAATGAGGTAGCAGTTTGGATGGAGAGGAAAGAGTGGATTTTAATGATGCAGTGCAGGTAGAACTGACAGGATTTGGTGACCTACTGAATATGTGGTTGAATGAAAGAAATGAGTCACAGAAAATGCCAAGGAAATGGACTTGTGGGATTGATAGGATAGTGGTGTTATCTATAGTGACGGGAAAGACATCTTCTGTGTTCCTCTCCTTGGCTCAGAAAACTACTTCCATGACCTCCATGTTCTTAGTAATACGTTCTCTGTAATTGGAGCCACACAAACACTCATCTACCACTGGTTACCAGAACAGATGAGTCACATCAAGGGATTTGATGCTACAACTTTAGGATTGGTATTTTTTTGAAAGATATCAGAGAAGACATATGTGTACAGTACCCTATCATCTTCTTTTTAAAAACTGGGTGAAACCATCCTCCTGAGAGGAGGGGTGACTGGGAGTACCCCTGTTACCAAGGTGGCTTTATTTTTGTTGGTACGGAGGAAATCTCGATATAAGATTCTGAAAAATATTTGTTCTGAAGAGTGTTTCTTTTAGCCAGAGATAATCTCGAGGCCATGTATTACAACAGAGTCCTGGATAGAATCAGTTTCTTCATCAGTCAATTCTAGAAGTTTCACTAGGAGCTGACCTGGTGACCTCCCACTCCCCTCTCAAAGAATCAGTTCTCCTCTAATACAGCAGTTGTGTTGTTAAAGAACCTTGGGCACACAACCATGTCTCCTCCAACCCAGAGAGATGTGCACTGAGGGAAGAAGAATGTTTTCTGATTCTCTTCTAGACGATTCTACCCAAATTGTATAATGAAACCTCACATTCTAGAGGAACAGATTGCCACTTGAAAGTCACCTCTATGATATAATGGTCTTTAAGAAAGACCACTAGCTAAAATTAAAACAAGCAAAGTCACAAATGTCATTTGGCTGGGGATGAGTCCGGTTTCAATAAAAGCTTTTTCTACCTGATATGCTGGGGGCAAGGGAGGTGCCGGTTAATTAGCCGGTTAATTAATCATTTTTTTATGGTATTTATTTACCACTTACTATGTGCCAAGTACTGTGCTAAGCTCTGGGATAGGTTCGAGATGATCAGGTTGGGTCCAGGCTCTGACTCACAGGGGGATGACAGTCAAAACAGGTCTCTCATCCCCTTTTTACAGATGAGGAAAGGGAGCCCCAAGAAGTGTGACTTTGCCCCAGGTCACACAGCAGGCCACTGATGGAGCTGGGACTGGAGCCCTGTACTCCTGACTCCCATACCTTTGTTCTTTCCCCTATGCCATGCTGTCAGTGTTCAAAGATCTATCCAACTAAAGTGGGACAGAGACTGTATCTGAAACGACTATGTTGACTCTACCCAGGTGTTTAGTACAGTGCTTGGCATATTGTAAGCACTTAACAAATACCACAATTAATGATGATGATGATGATGATGATTAGGGTGGTCCCTGAAGGGGAATATGCCCAAGTTATATAGAGGCTTAATGAGGGCCACATAATTGAGAATCCTGTTAGCCTGAGGGAATTCATTGATTCCTGGGAGGTGTTTTCATTCAACCATTTAGAGGGATGTAGGCCCTGGAAATCCTTTAATTCCATAGCAGATCATTTACCTTGGATCAAACAGCCAAAAAATTAGAAGTTTTTTGGTGGTGAAGCATCCCGTAACAGATTTTACTCTGTCTGATTTGGATTTTGGGACGGTTTTAGAAATGAAAATGATGAATGGAAATGAAGGTGGTGAGGGAAAGGGAGGGACTTGAGAGGCTTATGAGGACTTGGCTTCAGGATTTCCCAGCCCCAGCAGAGTGCCACTCGTTCAAATATATACAAATAATTGAACAGCAACACATTCTGGGTTCTGAGAATGAATCATTTATGATCCCGAGACAACTGACCCATCTTTGGAATTCAGCTTCTGCCTGCGCCGAGAGATTCTTTCCTTATAATACATTTTAATTAACATCCCTTGCATGCTACATTCCCAGTACAGTCGTTAGATGCCAAATCTCACACATCGGTTCCCTATTCTCTGAGGGAGTACCAAAAGGGTGCTCTACGCTAACGATCCTCCTGCTGGGGTACTTTCTCATATGGGAGGATGGCTGTAGTGGAGAGAGAAAATTGACTGGAAGAGGGATGTCAGCATGACTTCTTTCTCAGAGGGATCGAGACACGAGTTGCTGTGAGAGGTTATAGAGAGGGGTGAAAGTAAAAAAATTGACTCATGACAGAATCGAGGATGGGGCCAAGGAGCCATCATTGAGGTTCCTGGGCTGGGCTAGCAGCCACGCCACCCTGGCTCACTGCTGGTGGACAACGAGATGCCCGGTACACTGGAGTCCAGGTCCAGCACTGCAGCCTTGGATGTGGCCTGTTGTCACCTCAGAGAAGCAACGTGGCCTAATGGAGCATGGGTCTGGGAGTCAGAAGGAGCTGGGTTCTAATCCCGCCTCTGCCACATGTCTGTTGTGTGGCCTTGAGCAAGTCATTTCACTTATTTGTGCCTCAGCTACCTCATCTGTAAAATGGGGATGAGTGTGAGCCCCATGTGGGAAAAGGACTGTGTCCAACCTGATTAACTTGTATCTAGCTTAGAACAAAGCTTGGCACATAATAAGCGCATAACAAATACCATTATTATTATTATTATTATTATTATCATTATCAGGGCCAAGTCCGCTCCTTGGCCAACATTCTGCCTGTCAGGGGTACAGGAAGCTTGGCTTGGTATTGACCAAGTCCCTCCAAGTGAATCCACCTCAAAATAATTCAAGTTGTAGGGGTGATTGATTTTTATTCTTTAACTGGTGCCCCGTTTTGGATTATTGCCACCCATGGTTATAGAATCTTCATGAAGAAGGAGAGACTAGATCCACATCTGTGTTGGGGTAAGTGCAGTAAAAATTCTACCGTGGCATTTGTTGAGCGCTCACTGTGTGCCAAGCACTGTACTGAGCACTTGGGAGAGTTCAATACAACAGAGTTGTGGGGACTGATTGTGCTGCAATATCGACTCCATTCATGGGCCATTAGAGCTGTCCTTATTGGCCAATGAGACGTCCCAACCATCAGAAGGACTTAGGCTTGAATGGTTTTTCATTAGTGGTGATGGTTTGCACTGAGCTATCCACAGTCTCTTGCCCAGCCTGCCAGAAGCCAAAAGCATGCCTGGCAAGACAGTTGGCTGTGGTATGGGTGCAGTCTGTGGCTGAATAACAAAGTATCCCTGCTCATCCTATAAGCAGTAAACCCTACTGTGCCCTCATCCGGTTTGCACACCATTGCTGAAGGACACATTGAGATAATAATAATGGTACTTATTAAGCGCTTACTATGTGCCAGGCATTGTACTAAGCGCTGGGGTGGTTACAAGTAAGTAGAGTTGGACACAGTCCCTGTCTCTTGTGGGGCTCACAGTCTCAATCCCCATTTTACAGATGAGGTAACCGAGGCACAGAGAAGTGAAGTGACTTGCTCAAGGTCACACAGCAGACAAGTTGGGGGAGCCAGGATTTAGAACCCGTGATCTTCTGACTCCCAGGCCTGGGCTCTATCCACTACACCATGCTGTACCAATCATTGGGGCCTTCCTTGGAAAATCCAATCAAATGTGGCCTGTGGCCATGAAACAGAATATCTCTATATGCCCTCTCATCCCAGGTCAGTGGGGATCAGGACTGAGAGCCCCATATGTGATAAGGACTGCATCCAACTAAATTTGCTTATATCCACACCTGTGCTTAATACTGTTCTAAGCACTGGGGAAGATACAAGATTATCAGGTCAGACATAATCCCTATCCCAAACAGGACTCACAATCTAAGTAGGAGGGAAGACATGTATTGAATCCCCATTTTATAGGTGAGGAAACTGAGGCACAGAAAAGTGAAGTGACTTGCCCAAGGTCACACAGCAGGCACATGGTGGAACCAGGATTAGAACCCCTCTAGACTGTAAGCCCGTTGTGGGCAGGGATTGTCTCTACTGCTGTATTTTACTTTCCAAGCGCTTAGTACAGTGCTCTGCACATAGTAAGCTCTCAATAAATATGAATGAATGAATGAATGAATGAATGAATGAACCCAGGGCCCTCTGACTCCCAGGCCCATGCTTTTTCCACTAGGCCATGCTGTTCTGAAGAGGGAGAGTATACTGAGAAGCAGCACGGCAGAGCAGATAGAGCACGGCCTGGGAGTCAGAAGGACCTGGTTTCTGATCCTGACTCCACTACTTGTCTGCTGTGTGACCTTGGGCAAGTCACTTTCCTTCTCTGTGCCTCAGTTACCTCATCTGCAAAATGGGGATTAAGACTGTGAGCCCCATGTAGGACATGGACTGTATTCAACCTTATTAGTTTATATCTACCCCAGTGCTTAGTACAGTCCCTGGCACATAGTAAGTACTTAACAAACACCATAAAAAAAGGGAAGATCTCTCCCAAAGAAGGTGTATCCGTCATCTGTCTCTGGGAGCTGTCCCTCATAAGATTTATCTTAGTGCATTGACCTTTTCATCCACACACGCACACTTCACTCCCAGTGGTATCTTCTTGAACAAGAAGGACAACTAATAATAATAAAAATTGTGGTATTTGTTAAGCGCTTACTGTGTGCCAGGCACTGTACTAAGCGCTCCATCTACAAGCGATGGAGCCGGGACTAAAGCCCACGACCTCAGACTCCCAAGCCTGTGCTCTTTCCACTAATTGAGCGCCTACTGTATGCAGAGCACTGCACTTGGGAGACTACAAAAATGAGAAAAGATCTACTACCATGTCTTTGAGGATTTTACAGTATCCCAGTCCAGCCCAGACCCAGGCAGGTGACTTTTTGATGTTCCATGCCACCTAAATTTGGAGCATCTAAATTTCCCTAGTCTTATAATAATAATAATAATTATGGTATTTGGTAAGTGCTTACTATTTGCCAGGCACTGTACTAAGCGCTGGGGTGGATGCAAGTGAATCGGGTTGGACACAGTACCTGTCCCACTTGGGGCTCACAGTCTCAATCCCCACTTGAGAGATGAGGTAACTGAGGCACAGAGAAGTGAAATGACTTGCCCAAGATTACTCAGCAGACAAGTGGCAGAGCTGGGATTAGAACCCATGACCTTCTGACTCCCAGGCTGGTGCTCTATCCACTACGCCAGGCTGCTTCTATAGAAGCAAGCAGACCTCTGACAAACTCTGCGGAACAGGTCCACTGTGCCATGATACTTGGTACAGATAAGAAACCCAACAGCTTTAATTTCAGGGAGACAATTAGGCTTAAATAACAAGTTAGCCTTCCTCTCAAGGCTTACGACCTAATAGTCTCCCCTGGTAAATAGAGCAATAAACAGCTAAACCATGGTATTCATTACGGGCTCAAGTCCCTAATTAATTTATTTTATGTTAATTAAGTTTATAATTATATAGTAAAACATTTACTTTCTCCCACAAGAAATTGACTGAATTTTCTGAAGGGGCTCTGTGACTGTAATTTAGATGCAATTAGCCTGTTAAATTTAGTTAGTGTTTAGTTCATTTAGTTACTGTGGGAGGAAGCTAGAAGATGAAGGTAGGGCTCTCACTTCCAGCTCTTGATTTGTCCTTGGGCCCTTATGTTCTCAAGTTCTGCTTAATAGAAAGCAGGAATTTGCATTGCAGGAATGGAATTGAGATTGGCAGGCTGGATTCTTTTCCGTCTGGTTTTCTAGCTTACAGAATCAGACCCTTTGGACCGTTATGGTCCATCATATTAGAGGAGCACAGACTGTGTGCAGAGTACTGTACTAAGTGCTTGAGAGAGTACAGTAACATAGAGCTAGTAAAGTGGATTCCTGTCCTCAAGGAGCTTGCAGACTATTGTGTGTAGGGTGCTGTAAGAGAAGCAGCGTGGCTCAGTGGAAAGAGCACGGGCTTTGGAGTCAGAGGTCATGGGTTCAAACCCCGGCTCTGCCAATTGTCAGCTGTGTGACTTTGGGCAAGTCACTTAACTTCTCTGTGCCTCAGTTACCCTATCTGTAAAATGGGGATTAAGACTGTGAGCCTCACGTGGGACAACCTGATCAACTTGTATCTACCCCAGCGCTTAGAACAGTGCTTTGCACATAGTAAGCGCTTAACAAATACCAACATTATTATTATTATTACTGTACTGAATACTTTGGTGAGAACAATGGAGTTCACAGACGTGATCCCTGCCTTCAAGGAATTTACAGTCTACAGTGTGCAGAGAACTGAACTAAGCACTTGAGAGAGTACAATAGAATAGTTAATAGATGTGATTCCTGGCCTCAAGAAGCTTACAGTCTAACAAATGGGGGGCAGGGGGGGGAAGACACAAGACAGAATAAATTACCAAGAGGCGGAAGAGGAAAATGGAAGAATAGGTGAATTAGTAAGTGCTTAAATTCATTCAGTTAATTCAGTTGTATTTATTGAGCTCTTACTGTGTGCAGAACACTATATTAAGCGCTTGAGAGAGTACAGTATAACAATAAACAGACATATTCCTTGCCCACAACAAGCTTACAGTCTAGAGCGCAAGCTTAAAGAGTAGATTACTTAAATGAATATGCACAAAGGTTCTATGGGTGGCTGTGAGTGCAGAAGTGTTGAGGAGGGAGTTGGGAGGATCTGACCTGACAAGAAGAAAATGAATCATTCAAAACAAAAAACACTGCTCTCCCTGAGCAGGAGCTTCTGGAAGACCAAGAGGCAGACTCAGAAGCATCTTATATAAATGAATGGCATCTTCTGGGGGAAAATAACCCCTCAAAGGGCCAGGTACACACCCTTAACTGATATTCGGAGCAGAACAGGTGAAAACTAAATGTCTATTCCCATCCTGATCCCGGATTACAGCTGCCACTGAAATCCCAGGATGTTGCCCTCCCAGGCTGTGAGTAGTTGTAAACATGTTGAAATGTACTCTCTCAAATGCTTATTACAGTACTCTGCACACAGTAAGTGCTCAATAAATACCATTGATTGAAGGAAGGAGGGGAATATTACACTGTGGACAGGGAACGTGTCAACCATGTTATATTGGACTCTCTCAAGAGCTAAGTACAATGTTCTGTGCACAGAAAGCACTCAATAAGTACGATTGGTTGATTGATCGATCAATCAATTGATAGTAGTTTCCAGCCCAACCGATTCCACTCCAGAGTGAGTGGTCTGATGGGATTGCGATCCATCCTTCTGACAGCCAGGAGTTTTCCAGTGCCTTAATGCCAACACCAAGCCGACTCTCCAACGTGTCCCCCGCCAACCCCCGCCCCCCTCCAGCCACCCCACCCGACCCCAGGTCAGATATTGATGAGACCTTTAAAATCCCACATGGCAGAAATGTCTCAAGATGAACAGTCCCCTTTCCTTATACGACTTTGACGTTGCTCAGAGCTTGCGGCCAATCCTTGATTGAGGGCAAAGGTTGATTGATGGCCAGGACACACTTAGAAGAAAGCTAGAACTCCACAAATCCTCTACACATAAAACTCCATTCTCTCATTTTTGAAAAAAAAAATCTTTATGTAAGAAGGAACCACCCTATTTTCTTGAAAGGATCCTGGGGGCTTATCCAACACCCCTGTTACCAAGGTGGCATTATTTTTGTTGGTACGGAGGCAGGAGAAGGAGTTGTTGGAATGAGTCAGTCTCAGAGTCCTGTAACTCTGCTTGGCTCAGTGTTTAAAGTATTTTCAATTCTCCTCTGGCTGCCCCTACCAGGAAGACTGTAAAGGCAAGAGGCTCATGTCACCCAGAGGGTTATAAACCCGTTGCCCCACCAGGAGACTTGGGTAATTGATGATGATGAGTGTATTTGTTAAGTGTTTACGATATGTCAAGCACTCTTCTAAGCACTGATACAAGATAATCAGTTTGGACACATCCCTGTCCCACTTGGGGCTCACAGTCTTTATCCCCATTTGACAGATGAGGTAACCGAGGCCCAGAAAAGTTAAGTGACTTGCGATCACACAGAAAAAAGTGGCTGAGCCAGGATTAGAACCCAGGTCCTTCTGACTCCCAAGCCCGCTCTCTATCCACTAGGCCATGCTTTTAAATGGGCTTCTTTGCCTCTCCCAAAACATGGTGTCAGGCAGAACTGTAATGACATGATTGGCCGGGGGATTCCTCCCTTATTCCATCAGGATTTCTTGAGCAATACTGCTCTTCAGCACTGATGTCCTTATCTGTGATTTATTTTAATGTCTGTCTCTCCTTCTAGACTGTGAGCTCCTTGTGGGCAGTCAGTCAATCACTCAATCATATTTATTGAGCACTTACTGTGTGCAGAGCACTGTACTAAGTGCTTGGGAGAGTATAATACAGCAATAAACAGACACATTCTCTGCCCACAACAAGCTTACAGTCTAGAGGGGGAGACAGACATAGACATAAATAAGTAAATTACAGATATGGACATAGGTTCTACGGGACTGGGAGGGGGAATGAATAAAGGGAGCAAGTCAGGACGACACTACAATACAACAATAAACATTGACAGTCCCTGCCCACAATGAGCTTACAGTCTAGAGGACTGTGAATACAAATTCTAGTAAATACAAATTACATAGTGGAAAGGGCACGGGTCTTGGAGGCAAAGGATCTGGTTTCTAATTGATTCCACTACTTGTCTGCTGTGTGACCTTGGGCAGGTCACTTCACTTTCATTTCTCTGTGGCTCAGTTCCCTCATCTGTAAAATGGGGATTAAGACTGTGAGCCCATTGTGCGACATGGACTATATCCAATCTGATTAGTCTGTATCTACCCCAGTGCTTAATAAAGTATCTGGCACATAGTAAGCACTTCACAAATACCATAAAAAATGATTTACTGATTGACAGGGAGCCTACAATAAGAGGAGCAGGCATAGTCCCTGCCTTCAAGGAACTTACAATCGAATGGTTTTGGCTCAGTGGAAAGAGCACAGGCTTCGGAGTCAGAGGTCATGGGTTCTAATCCGGACTCCGTCACATGTCTGCTGTGTGACCTTGGGCAAGTCACTTAAATTCTCCAAGGCTCAGTTACCTCATCTGTAAAATGGAGATTAAGACTGTGAGCCCCACATGGGACAACCTGATCACCTTGTATCCCTCCCAGCGCTTAGAAGAGTGCTTTGCACATAGTAAGCGCTTAACAAATGCCATCATTATTATTATTATTATTATTTATCTGGGCTTTTAGGGGGTCTCCCCCAACCTCCCGTGCTTGGGTAGGGAGCAGGCCTATCAATGGAGTGGGGTAAAGGGAGATAGTCTGTACCATTTTCTTTAATCAATCAATCAATCAATCAATGGTATTTATTGAGTGCTTACTGTGTGCAGAACACTGTAGTTGGTCAACAAGGAGATAATAATAATAATGATGGTATTTGTTAAGCACTTACTATATGCCAAGCACTGTTCTAAGCACTGGGGTAGATACAAGGTAATCAGATTGTCCCACGTGGGGCTCACAGTCTTAATCCCCATTTTACAGATGAGGTAATTGAGGCACAGAGAAGTTAAGTGACTTGCCCAAAGTCACACAGCTGATAAGTGGCAGAGCCGGGATTAGAACCCACAACCTCTGACTCCCAAACCCGGGCTCCCGCCACTAAGCCATGCTGTTCTTATTCCTTCCTGTCTTGAGGCTGCCAGGGGATCTTCCCTTAGCTGATCAAGGGGAAAGGGACCAGATTCCTTCCTTCACTTCCAAGGTCTCTTGATTTGGTTTGTGAGGGCAAATTCTGTGTTTGAATTGGGTTTCTGATTCAAAGTGGACTCTGGGCAAATGGGCAGTCTCCCTCCATGTCTGCTGCCTTATCCCTGGAAGGAGACTTGTGCTAAGGGGACAATCGCTGTGGAAGTGAGACAAAACTGACTTGTTTGAGTTCTCATGCGCTCCTGCCTTGGGCTTTCAGGGGCAGCTCCTGGAGACACTTCTGTCTCTCCCTGCCACTCAGACATGGCCTCATCCCCTGGGATGAAAACACAAGGCACCGTTCTTACGGACCCTACCGCCATTTTCCAGAGTGTGTTTTGCTTTTCACCAAGGATGAGGTGACCCTCTGTCCCCTCAGCTTTCCCCCACCAGCCAGCTCAGCCCCCTGGGCCCTGTGCCAAGACCCATTTGAAACCAGGAAAGAGTTGTCACCATGATCCATTCTCTCCTTGAAATGCCTCAAGATTTGCCTCTTCAGATACCAGCCACCCTTTCTCTCCACCTCCCTTCTGCTCAGCAGTTTCCACTTCCCCCCACATAAATTGCTGCTCATTTCAATGGCCTTCAGAGCCATGCCATTTTATGGTTGAGTGCCCCCAAGGAAAAATGTGCACGAGTTTGAATGTAAATCTTAACGTGAGTCAGGAGATAAGCAGCACGCAGGAGGGGCTGTGCAGTCCGGACTTTATCCTGAGGATTGGCAGCTCCCACCCTCTTTAGGAAAATGGGAGGCACGTAGTGGGGTCAAAAGCAGGATGGGCGGGTGGCTGGCCGGTGCCCGACTTGGCCCCAGTGACAGCTCTCGGGGGGGAGTCGCCCTGTCTGTAGCGTGCCACGGGCTGCAGATCTGGCCCCGTGCCAAGTACTGGAGCCGCGCTGAAACGCGGCAAATGTTTCAGAATGTCAGTTTGTCAAAATATCTGTATTTCAGGCTCACGAGGCAGACAGCTAGCTTTGGCTGTTAAACCAACAAGATGTTCAGCAATTTGTTGGAGTCGAAAAAATCTTCCTCCTCCCTCAGAGAAAATAACAATCTATTGTTTCATATCGTCTTGGGATCTATTTCTTTGGCATTTTGTAGCACGAGCAGGCAGCAGAGCAGGGATATTGTCAGGCAAGTCAGTCACCCAATTTAAATTTGTGTACTATCCATGGCAATATTGACGTGTTTGATCCTACGAAAACCTCTAAAAGGTGGTCATACATTCGTGGTCATGGAGAGGTCACTCCACTCAGGCTGCTGGCAAAGGTGATGGGAGGACAAGGGAGAGGGAGGAGAGGAGCCATGTTTTCCATGCATTTTGGGAACTAGGGGTGAATTTTTAATGTCTTGGAGATTTTCTCCTCATATTTGCCACTCTGGAAGCAACTCAGGGTTGAAAATCTTGGACAATTAACAATATGTACATATATATATACATATATATATATATATACATATATATATGTGTATATATATATATATATATATATATATATATATATATATATATAAAATGGTATTTGCTAATTGCTTACTATGCGTCAAGTGCTGGGATGGATACAATCCCATAAGATCAGGCATTGACCCTGTGGGGCTCACGGTCTAAGGGAGAACTGGTATTTTGGTCCCATTCATTTTATAGATAAGGAATATGAGGCACAGAGAAATTAAGCAACTGGGCCAAAGTCACATAGCAGGCAAGTGGTAGAGCTGGGATTGGAACCCAGGTCTCCTGGCTCCTAGTATTGTGAGGTTGCCACTAGGCCATCCTGCTTATAGATAGACTGCTCCTCCCCAGTTCACCTCCTGAGGGTATGACAAAAACACAGTCCCTGCTTCCCAAGTGATGAATTGTTCAGGATTCCTAGATCAAACACCTTTTCATTTCAACTTATGCTGAAAGTTCCTAGGTGTACTGTGAGAGGATCCAGAGGGAACCTTAGCCTGGGAGTCCTATGTGGGGCACGGACTGTGTCTAATCTGATGGTATTATATCTACCCCAGTGCTGAGCACAGTGTTTGGCACATAGTGATAAATTAAGAAAAACTCTTCTCATCGTCCTTCTTCTCCTTCTTCTCCTTCTCCTCCTCCTCCTTCTTCTCCTTCTTCTCCTCCTCTGCCTCCTCCTCCTCCTCCTTCTTCTTCTCCTCCTTTTCTTCTTCTTCTTCCTCCTCCTCCTCCTTCTCCTGTCAGCCAACAGAGAAGCTTGGTATGCAGGGATAAACTAAGAAAAAGTAAACAGTGAAAAGCAAACTGAGTCTTCATTGTGCTTTCAGCCTTAATAATCTGAAAGTTCTTAGTCCAATAGGAAAGACCATGTTTTTAATAGTAGCAGCATTGATTGAGTCCCGACTGGGAAGCCAGAGAGTCCTAAGGGCTTGGGAAGAACAAAATAAGCAGTGACACTTTCCGGACCCACAAGGAGCTTGGAAGTGATTTTGATCTGAGTAGGATCCCTTAAGCCTTTGCGGAGGTTTATGGTGGGCAGATACATTTACTGTGTTCTCAAGTGCTTAGTGCAGTGCTCTGCACACAGTAAGCGCTCAATAAATACGATTGATTGATTGATTGACAGACAACATTTCTCCCTCCTCCCCATCCCCCCGCCTTACCTCCTTCCCCTCCCCACAGCCCCTGTATATATGATTGTACGTATTTATTACTCTATTTTATTCGTACATATTTGTTCTATTTATTTTATTTTGTTAATATGTTTTGTTCTCTGTCTCCCCCTTCTAGACGGTGAGCCCACTGTTGGGTAGGAACCGTCTCTATATGTTGTCAACTTGTACTTCCCAAGCGCTTAGTACAGTGCTCTGCACACAGTAAGCGCTCAATAAATACGATTGATTGATTGACTGATTCTCCAGATTCCGTGTTTCAGTGGTTTTTGTGTGGCTGCATTATGTTTATTGTTATCAGCGGGGAAATGTCATAACCATGGCACACCCATGAAACTTAAAATAAGCTTCTGTTCCTGGTAAACCGAATCCCTGCTGTGGAGAGGTCAATTCCCTAGTGTTTGCATCCAATAAAACTGGCGTGACATAAATATCTTACTGTATATTAAAAGCCTGGGCTCTTCCATCATTCTTTTCATGCTGTTTTCGATCTTGCCCTCAGATAGTAGCAGCATGTTCAGTGTAGTGATTCTGAACCAGCTTCAGCTTCCTGAACTTCTCTCTCACCATGGCCCTGAGGTCTTATTCCATCACTCCCCAACCTCTCACCCGTTGGGGAAATCCTACATCTCAGTTTCAGCCCCTCCACCCAGACTCTTCCCCATTCAATGCCCAAAGTTGGGTTTTGTCTTCCACCTTCTGTGGGCAGCCCAATCTGACACCTCCCATCACCTCTCTCCACCTCCCGCCCCGTCCCTTTAGCTTCAGCAGGTGGTCCAGGGCCCGCCCAGATGGAGCAGGAGATATGAGAAGGCGCCCCTCACAGAGGCCTAGGATCATGCTGACACCTCTTTACTCCTGCTTCTTTGGGGACCTGGGCCCTTCTGTGTTCCCTGCATTTACTTCCTTTCCTGTCTTGCTCCTGACCCCATAAAATTATCTGGCAAGGAGTTCTGGAGTCTGCCTCTCATAGCTGCTTCACAGGGATTCTCCCCCACCACCACCTCCCGCACACACACACTCACACATACTCCACCATCCCAGGCCAGGAATCCGCCCATGGCCACTGCTCAGGATTGAGGCCTGATAACCGCTCTGGTAGCCAGCCAAGGAAGCTGTAGCCAGGGCCAGGTCCCCACGTGCTGCATTTCCACTTCCCAGAACTCTGTCCCTCTCCCTGTCTCCTGCAAAGTTAGAAACAGGCGGTGCCTTAGCCATCAGATGGACTCAATTCACTCTACAGGCATTCAATCAACAATGCCATCTTGGTATTCCTGAATCTGGGGTCTGGTAGGGGGAGGGCCCACTGAGGGCCCACCCCTCACCCCTAACCCTCCTCTGAATCTCCTTTTCTCAACCTCAGTGCAGTTTCTGGCTCCTCCTCAAATACTGCTCCAAACAGCTCCTGCCCTGAAACCTGACACTTCAAAATTGATAGAGACTCGGATGGCTTCTGCTTTGATTAACCAGCTCTTTCCTGTTTTCCGGGCACACTTGTCAGCCCAAGATTAAGCTGGTTGCTTCAGTGGGAAGAAATTTTGAATCCACCCTCTTAAAGCATGAAGTGGCAACTGGCTAAGGTGTTTGGGTTTTTATCTGCTCTGCACATCGTACGTGCCACAGATCACACTGAAACTGTAGCTTTTTATGTTGCCTCAAGGCTAAAAATGAAAGCAAAAAGGAAATTAAGAAGAATTAGTCATGATTATGGATTACTTCCTAAATTCTCTCTGGTATGGAGTGATTCATGAGGGGCGGGGCTAAGTGTCTGGACTTCTGTGCTGGAATTGATGAACTGGGGCTTAACTTGTTTTAGCTCTATCTCGGCCAGATCTGGAAGGTGGAGGTGGGAATCGGTAGGGGCAGCTGAGCGGAGGGAAATCCATAGATTCGAATCTTCCTTCCTTCCTTCCTTCCTTCCTTCCTTCCTTCCTTCCTTCCTTCCTTCCTTCCTTCCCTTCCTTCCCTTCCTTCCTTCCTTCCCTCCCTCCCTCCCTCCGTCTGCCCACAACGAGCTTCAGTCTCTCCATGCCACTGGAAGCAGAAGGGAGTAGATCAATAGGTACAATTTCCATCCCCGCCTATGTGCTGCATACAGCAAAAAAAGGTGGCCACCCAGAGGGAGGTTTGACTTAGGACACCTGTACTGATTCTGACTGCACCCAGGTATGATACAGAGGTTAAGAGCCATGGAGAGTGCTATCTTTTTTTCCTCAACATGTCCCTGGCTGGATTCATTCATTCATTCATTCATTCATTCATTCATTCAATCATATTTATTGAGCGCTTACTGTGTGCAGAGTACTGTACTAAGCACTTGGGAAGTACAAGTTGGCAACATATAGAGACGGTCCCTACCCAACAGCGGGCTCACAGTCTAGAAGGGGGAGACAGACAATAAAACAAAACATATTAACAAAATAAAATAAATAGAATAAATATGTACAAGTAAAATAAATGAATAGAGTAATAAATATGTACAAACGTATACATATATACAGGTGCTGTGGGGAGGGGAAGGAGGTAAGGTGGGGGGGGAGGGGGGGAAGAGGAAGGAGGGAGCTCAGTCTGGGCCCCCAAGAGTGACGGAAATTGGTTCCAGCAGACTAGGTGATAGCTGAGAGGGGGTCAAGAGGGAAAGCTGCTTTTGTGTACCCACCAAATGGCGTGGGGGTCCCCAGACTGGCGTTTTCTGTGACCCTTCTGGAAGCTGCAATGTTTCCCATGGGCCCCTCAGGGACCAAGTGGGTCAAGGCCAATCCCGATCTGAGGTATTCGGAGGCCAGGAAAAATGCCATCAGTTCCCACCACACAGCTTCCGAAAGGGACTAAATTTACAACCGGGGTGTGGCTCAAGCCCTGGGAGGATTTGGCATGGGAAAGAGTGAAATTTATCACCAGATTAAGAAACTGTTCTGTCATCCTGTTCAGTTTTGGAATATTTAAATGGATGGTTTGAAAAGTAATTGGAGAAGGATTTTCTCCATGATTACCAGAGGACACAGCACAAGACTGAAGGTAAAAGAGAATTGAAGGAATGTATAGGAATGACCCATTTCATCTGGACTTCCCCAGAGTATAGGCCTTAAGAGGCAGGCTTACCAACAGTTTTGATTCCTGTCTGTGAAACATTCAGAGGAGAATCGGAAGCTGCAGGAGACCCAGCCTCTTTTTAAAAAGCTAAAGTGTGTGAACCTCTGAAGAGAAGCAATCAATTAATTGTTATTTATTGAGTGGTTACTATGTGCAGAGTACTGTACTAAGCGCTTGGGAAGGTATAATATGATAGAATGAGCAGGCACTTTCCCTGTCTGTAGCGAGCCTACAGTCTAGAGGGGGAGACAGACATTAATATGAATAAATACGTAATTTATAATATATGATTTAACGATATGTACGGAAGTGCTGTGGGGCTGGGGGTGGGAGTGGGCCTAATATCAAATGTCCAAAGGTTGCAGATCGAAATGCATAGATGATGCAGAAGGGAGAGTGAGCTGGGGAAAATAGGGCTTAATCAGGGACATCCTCTTGGAGAAGATGTGACCTTAATAATGATTTCAAGGAGGAGAGAGTGGTGGTCTGGCATATGTGGAGAGGGAGGGAGTTCCAGTCTAGGGGGAGGATGTGGGAAAGGGTTTGGCAGCAAAATAGACAAGATCAGGGCTCAGTGAGTGAGCTGGCATGCATGTGGGGGCTGGGCTGGAGTAGGAGATTAGTGAGGTGAGGTAGAATGAGCTAGTTGATTGAATGCTTTAAAGCCAGTGGTTTCTGTTTGATGTGGAGATGGATGAGGAGCCACTGGAGGTTTTTGAGGAGTGGGGAGACATGGACTGAATGTTTTTGTTGTTAAGTGATCCTTGCACAGAGTGAAGTATGGACTGGGGTGGGGAGAAACAGGAGGCAGGGAGGTCAGTGGGGCTGCAGATGCAGTTGTCAAGGCAGAATAGGATAAGTGCTTGGATCAGCATGGTAGCAGTTTGAATGGAGAGGAAAAGGCGGGTTGTAGCACTGTTGTGAAGGTAGAACCAACAGGATTTGGTGACAGGTTGAATGTGTGGTAACAGATTGAATATGAAGCAGCATGGCCTAATGGAAAGAGCATGGGTCTGGGAGTCAGAGGGCTTGAGTTCAAATTCTGGCTCTGCCACATACCTGCTGTGTGATCTTGGGCCTGTTACTTCACTTCTCTATGTCTCAGTTTCCTCAACTGTAAAATAGCAATTAAATCCTACTCCTTCCTGTTTAGACTATGAGCCCTATGTGGGACCTGATTATCTTGTATCTCCCCCAGTGCTCAGTGTAGTGCTTGGCACATAGTAAGTACTTAATAAATTAATTCATTCTTTCATTCAGTCGTATTTATTGAGTGCTTACTGTGTGCAGAGCACTGTACTAAGCGCTTGGGAAGTACAAGTCGGCAACGTATAGAGACGGTCCCTACCCAACAACAGGCTCACAGTCTAGAAGCTATTTATCATTATTGGGTGGGTAGTAGCGTACTCCCTCCTGGGTAACATTTAAGGGTCTGGGCATGCAAGCACCATTCCTTAGAGTGTTTGAGCAGAAGCCAAATTGCATAAGGGTGAGAGGTTCATTTTCTCATGATTTTTGTATTGTTTTATTTCACATTATCTCATTGCATTGTTTTAAAATGTATTCCATATTAGTGTCTGCTTTCTTTGCTGTTCATCTGTTTTGATCCTGTGAAATTGATTATGCTTTGTGTTCATTTTTCTTTGAATTATTTTCACCTGTGACTTATATTTTATTTTGTGTTTCTTTTAGGTTTTGTTTTGTTTCATAAGATCCCACTGGATGGGTAACTGAAATAAGAAAACAGAGAGTGAGAGAGTGTGTGGGGCTGGGGCGGGGGGAACTGTTGTGCTTGTTGGTTGAAGCTGTACACTGTGCTGGACATTGGGGAATGGTCCGTGTGTTTGTCCGGGGAAGCATTATGTGTGTGGGGCTTTAATAGTGGATATGGGGAGTGTTTGAAGGACTCAAAAGTTTGCACAGGCTGTTAACTGCATTGGTTTATCACCAGTCAAAGCCAGCCTCCAGGCAGCTACGAAACTCAAAAAATCACAATAAATAAGCCACCCAAGTCTGGTTTTACTATGGCCTCACACATGGGCAGTGAAATGAAATTCCATTACATTGTTTTTATCTTCTCAAAAGATGTTGATTTTTATGGTTATTATTTATTAAAGATGACCTGCAAAGTTTTCAAAAAATTAGATCTGAAATTAGTATCAGTATAACTCAACACTCTGAAGAACTTCCTTAGACACGCACACACCTGACATCATTTCCTCCTATTCCCTGCTTAGCTCTGAATTCAGTATGTATGACTTTTCCAACCAGAAGGCAATGGCTTTAGAAGCTCTTTAAGCACAGGGTGTAGTGAATTCCAGGTGGATATTCTTAATCACCTCTACAATCCCGGCATTGGGAAAGCCGTTTTCTGAGTTGGCATTAGAGTTTCAGATTTTTGACACGGACCTCAGGGGCACAAGGCGATGGTGTCCTTAACTAGACTGGAACTTAACGTGTAGGCAAAAAGTGGGGTCATTTGGGTTTCAGTTTTAGGGTCAAGTGGTAAAACGGTGATACAGCTTTGTGGAAGTAAGATGTATTACCACTCGGCCTTCTTCATTCCATCCTACCCTTTCCACTCCCTTTAAAAAGACCTTCTGTGAGAGGCACCATCCCAGACTGCCTCTTTTTCAAACTTGAGTTTGGTTTCCTTGAGGAACCCTACAAATGGAATCCAGGATGGGCTGTGAGGGAGAAGAGAACTCCCCAGGTAGAGTCACTTCAGCACATAATAAAATCCCTTTCTCCTCACTTCCACCCCTACTCTGAAACTCTCTACTGGGATGGCAAAACCTAATCATTTCTGGAATTGAAAATCGGCCTTCTCCCTTCAGGCTTCATCAGGGTGAGTTCAGCCTGCTATCGACAGATTCTTGATTCTCCTTGCCCTTTCCGCCCCCTCCTTCCACCCCTGGCCTCCCACCCACCCTGAGCTTTACAGAACATTTAGCTCCCTTTTCTATCACAGTTTTTTTTCTGCGTATGTTCCATGGCCGATCCAAGTGCTGATATGTGCTAGCACTCCATCAGAAGGGCCCACAGCATCTGGCTTTCAGACCTCGCTTGTCAAAGCAAATGAGGAATCGGGGTGCTTTGGAAAGGTGTTTTGCCACCTATACCCGCACTCTGTCCTGCTGCCATTTCTGGGTCTCAGAGACGATTTGTAATTAGTTGGTAATGCTTTGCAGTTCAGCTTTAAGGTGTGGTAGTGTGGTTTGATTTAAAACTAGTCCTACCTGTGCTGAAACATTGTTTTGAATCCTATGTAACCAAGGCATTAATCTTAATAAACCACAGCCAGTTTAGGCACCACTTGATATCCAGAGAATATCCTTGTTGAATATTTTATACTCGATCTTTTTCATTAGCCATTGAATATGTTACTGCTTGCTGCAGACATTCATGGGGATTTATGGATTACAGCATTTGGTTTCTTACCGCAGATGCTTCAAAGGTGGCAGGCTTTACAATTTTTTCTTGCAAGCAGACCTGCAAAATCGCAAGGCAGCCAGACTTTATTGCAGAGCCAGGGTCCTGTTTCTGTGGGTGACTGAAGAGGCTGTCAGCCCTAACCTCAGTTCTTCCCCGAAGGTGTTGATTTACAAAGAACTTAGCTAATTGCTGCATTCTTGTCCCTTAAGGCAATGAAATTCAAACTCCAAGTGGGCCTGGGGCCATCAACAAGGTAGAAGTTCTTTACACATCCAGCCCTTGATCCCCCAAGCTTTTATGTTATTCCAGTGGGCTTCAAAAGGATGGGGGGAATCCAGTTAAAGAGAGTTTAAGGAGTTTTCCCCGACCTGTCAATAAAACAAATGAATATTTGTACTCCTGAGCTGATAGAGTTCTGGGGTAGACTTTGCTTTGAAATGGAGAGAAGTGGGCTGACAAGGCAACTGAATATATCAAAGGCTGCTGGAGGTCCCTGAACATAAGATGGGACCAACCAGACTTCTCTGCCTTCTACTCTTTCTTCCCAAAAGCCACAACCTCCGTTTTCTCTGGCTAGAGCCACCTTTATCCTGCCTTCATCCATCTCACTCCCTCTCCCCCAGCTCCTTAAGGGACCCTTATGCGGTTTACCTTAGTTACCTGCAGTAAGCAGAGAAGAGGTGAAATGTTCACTGCAAATGGTATTTGTTAAATGCTTACTATGTGCCAGGCACTGTTCTAAGCACTGGGGTAGATAGGAGAAATTTGGGTTGGACACAATACCTGTCCCACATGGGTCTCACATTTTACATATGATGTTACTGAGACCCAGAGAAGTGAAGTGACTTGCCCAAGGTCACACAGCAGACAGATGGCAGAGCCAGGATTAGAACCCAAGACCTCTGACTCCCAGACCTGTGCTCTATCCACTAGGTTACACTGCTTCCTAACTCAGATCAAGCTCCTTGCCTCTTCCCTAGTAGCCACTCAGACAGATTCTTATCCTGTGACCTGCCTGGAGACTCTCTCTCAAGTCAGGCCCATGGGGACCCCTCTGGGCAGGCTCAGGAGAGCCCGAAGGACTTGAGCCCTCAAACCAGTCACTCATTCCCAATCGATGGTATTTATTGAGTGCTTACTGTGTGCAGAACACTGTACTAAGCGCTTGAGAGAGTGCAGTACAACAGTTGGTAGACACATTTCCTGCCCACAATGAGCTTACAGTCTAGAGGAAGCCCATTTGACTCAGAGGTACAAGGTTGCTCTCTCTGCATGTCTGCAAAGCTCCCCAACCCCTGGTCCTTCATTTTAGTCAGGGGCAAGGACTGGAATGAAAATGGGTAGAAATTATTATTATTACTAATAAGAACCATCATCATCATGGCATGGATAAAGCACTTGCTACATGCTAAGTGCTGGGGTGGATACCAGATAATCAGGTTGGAAAAGGTCTCTGACCCACACAAGGCTCAAACACTAAGACAGGGGAGAGCAGGTATTATATCCCCATTTTACAGATGAGGGGATTGAGGCACAGAGAGGTGAAGGGATTTGCCCAAGGTCACACAGCAGGTCAGTAACAGAGCCATTATAGAACCCAGGGTCTCCTGACTCTCATACCTGTGTTCTTTCCAGTAAGGCTGTAAGCCCAGTGTGGACAGGGATTGTCTCTCTTTATTGCTGAATTGTGCTTTCCAAGTGCTTAATACAGTGCTCTGCACACAGTAAATGCTCAGTAAATACAAATGAATGAATGAATAAGACCAAGTAGGCTGGGCTGAGCTGGGCTCTAGATTTCCAGCCTGTGCAAGGCTTGAGTTCTCAGGCTAGAGTTTGAGAAGCATCTAAAGATAGACACAAACTTATTGAAATGCTGATTCCCTATGCACTTCAATTAATTTGTGACTTTTAATTATTAAAAAGAGAAGACTGAGTCAAACCAGTGGTCCATCCAGCCCAGATTCTGTCTCAGTGACAGTGGCAACAGGAAGCTAAGCTTGGAGGAACCAGGTGACAATTGCCCTTCCTGATCATCCATTTTCATGGCTAGGGATGGATCAACTTAGCTCCCCAACTTTTCCCTTTACATCACTCTGTCAGTATTTCACTTTGAACTCCTCATCCTTAAACTGATCCAACTCTCTCTTGAATCTGCCTGAGATTCTTCTTGCTGACCTTCTCGCCAGTGTTTCCCCAGTAAGCTTGACTTCCCTTCTTGTCAGAAATTTCACAGAATAGTCCCCTACATCCTCCAACCCTAATAACCACTCCTTGGTGGGGTTCCATGTTTTTTGTTTTTTTTTTAATAGCATTTATTAAGCACTTACTATGTGCAAAGCACTGTTCTAAGTGCTGGATTGTCATCCGGTTGAATACCCACCTGTGAAGAGGACAATCTCCTCCTGGTAATCATCTGCCCCAGCTGCCCCTGGCCATTCTATGTTGAGATCCGCCATGTTTATCGCCCCATTTTCAGGTACCTCAATCAATTAATCAATCCGTGGTACTTACTGAGTGCTTACTGTGTGCAGAGCACTGTATTAAGTGCTTGGGAAAGTACAATACAACAGAGTTGGTGATGTAACCTCTGCTCACAAGGAGCTCACAATCTACAGTCGGAGACAGACATTAAAATAGATTAGGGGTAGGGGAAATAGCAGAGTATAAGAATATCTATATAAGCATTTTGGGGCCGGGGTAAGTATCAAAGTGCTCAAGGGCACATAGCCAACTGCATAGTCGAGGCAGAGGAGAGGGTGGATAGGAGAAGTAAAGGGCTTATCTCCAAGCATTAGGGACCTGGAAAAGAACCCGCTAGCTCCAGGAGGGGCATTGTATCAGTATCAGTATCAGTATCAATCGTATTTATTGAGCACTTACTGTGTGCAGAGCACTGTACTAAGTGCTTGGGAAGTACAAGTTGGCACCATATAGAGACAGTCCCTACCCAACAGTGGGCTCACAGTCTAGAAGGGGGAGACAGAGAACAAAACCAAACATATTAACAAAATAAAATAAATAGAATAGATATGTACAAGTAAAATAGATAAATAAATAGAATAATAAATATGTACAAACATATATACATATATACAGGTGGTGTGGGGAAGGGAAGGAGGTAAGACGGTGGGGATGGAGAGGGGGACGAGGGGGAGAGGAAGGAGGGGTCTCAGTCTGGGAAGGCCTCCTGGAGGAGGTGAGCTCTCAGTAGGGCCTTGAAGGGAGACACAACAGACCCCCCCCCCCCCCCCACACACACACACACACACAAAAGTCGGTGTGTTTCTCTTCTGGCTTCTTACCACTGGGGCCTGTTCCTCACAAAGCTTAGGGAGAGACAGGGAATTCAATTTTACTCCCAGACACAGCTTAGAGATTAACAGGAAGGTACACTGCTCCTTTCTTTCTTCTAACACCCCTGGAAATTTGCTTCAGTCCCTGATTTCTAGAATTTTCTTTGGGGCAAATGGCCCTTGTCCATCCTCCTGTCTCTTAGATCCAGCTACAGGTGAGCCACCCCAAGCAGGTGAGGCTCTTTTCAATCTTTGAAGACTGCCCCCCAACCTATTTTGGGATTCTAATGTCCAACAACTTCCCTGTCAGGGAGTGCTTCCTTAAGTCTCAAACCCAAGTCCTTTGTGCTGTATCTTTCTGCTCACTTCCTCTTAGACTCTAGAGCTGAAGAACACATAAAAGATCATGCCCTTGAGAAATTTCATTTTTTTCTCGAAACAAGAAAGAAAAAACACTGGCGTGGTCTGGTTTTCTCACAGATCTGTTCGTCTCAGAGGTGACAGGACCCCTTCCTTCACCTGAAGTGTAGAGAGGGAGGGGCTCCTTTTTTGTAGAGAAAAGGAGGCTTCTCATGAGCTGTTGTGTGCCTGCATGCCTTCATGTTTTGGGTTGTTAGTCTGGGTTGCGCCGTCAGAATTATCCCTCCACAAGGCCAGTTTTAAGACAGAACCATCGACATAGGCAACCGCCTCTCCGTTGCTGATCCTGTCTTCTAGACGTGACTGACAAGGGCACATCTATCTCTTCTTCATGGATGGAGGCAGCTCCAGGCCCCGTGATATTGATGTTGGCATCTCCCTGAATTCAACTCAGGCTGATGTCACAATGCAAGGCGGAGATCATGGGATTGATGGGTACAGTTGTAAAGTAAGTATATTCTCCCTCAGTAAGGCTGATCACTAATCCTTTTAGATGTCTCTGAGTGGTGGGGGACCGGGGTCTGGGCTCCCTGGGAGAAACTGTGAGACATTCTAACTCTGCCGAATTGGAGGGCTACATTCCCACCTCCTGTATCTCAATCTGTCTGACCATGTGCCAAGTGGAAAAGGGCAAGAAATTGCCAGAGCTGACCATGAAATATAAAGCCTCCCATTTCTATCATTTTGTTGATGAATCCATTTGCTGTAATCCATAGGCACCCTGTGAATCATCCATATACCCATTTTTCCTCCCTAATGTGTCAGGTTTTAAGCTGTTCTCTCACATTTCCTGTAAATAATGGACAATCATTTTTTTTTTATTTTAAAAGTGCTGTTTTAACAGTGTGGGTAGACCATAAATGTACTTGTTGAACTCATTTTTTAACAAGCCAATAAAGTTTTATCATTCATTTTCATGTGTCTTGCACTCTCTGTAGATTCTGGCCCTCTTCTCCCTTTCTAGCCCCCTGCCTCTCAGGACACCAACAGGACTCAGGATGGAGGACCCCAGAAGAAATGTCCCAGCAGCCTCTGAGGTTGCTCCCCCCGCCCCGAAGCCCATTTAGCCCTCCATTTGGGGGATCCAACCCAATTCCTTTCACAGAGGCATGGCCGTATCCATCGATAGCTCTCAAATCTCTGAAACAGAAGAATGTTCATTTGCTGAAAGGCAGTTTTACAAAATGCTTAAGGGATTCTATAAAATCTATGGGCTCTGGGAAAATGGCCTGACTTTTTCTACTTTGAATGACAAAAGGAACCAATGAAAGGAAACATGTAGTGCTAAGCTAGGGCCCCATGCTGTTCTGGTGTTGGGGTGACTTCCAGCCATTCCATTTTAGTCCAGCCTGGAAGAAGTGGCCCTGACATGATGTTGGGGAAAGTTGTAGAGAGACTGTAGGATTTTAGAGGTCCTGTTTGCCTGAGGTATGTCTTCCCCTGACATGACACAGCGCTCTTGGGTACTCTGAAAAGGACCATAACCACAGGACACTAAGTCTAGAGCATCTGGGCATTCCACCCAAACGAAATGCAGAGGTTATGATTGTAATAATGGTGGTATTTGTTCATTCATTCATTCTATCAATGGTATTTGTTAAGTGATCACTATGTGCCAAACACCATGCTGAGCACTGAGGTAGATGCGAGATAAGCAGTGAGGCCTAGTGGATAGAGCACAGGCCTGAGAGTCAGAAGGTCCTGGGTTCCAAACTGGGCTCCTCCACTCATCTGCTGTGTGATCTTGAGCATGTCACTCCAATTCTCTGGGTCTCAGTTACCTCATGAGTAAAATGGGGATGAAGACTGTGAGCCCCATGTAGGACAGGGATTGGGTCCAATCTTATTTGCTTGTATTCACCCCAGCGCTTAGTAAAGTCCTTGGCACATAGTAAGCGCTTAACAAATACCATAAAAAAGTTCCTGTCCCATAAGGGGAGAGAGGAAGAGAGAACAGGTATTGAATCCCCATTTTCTCCCCCCATGACGCCTCTACCTCCAGATTGTCATGGAGGCTGGGGCTGGTCCTGGATACCAGGTGTACCTAAGCCTCTTACCCCACTGCTGATTTAATAATAAATAATAAATAATAATGGCATTTATTAAGCGCTTACTATGTGCAAAGCACTGTTCTAAGCACTGGGGAGGTTACAAGGTGATCAGGTTGTCCCACAGGGGACTCATAGTCTTAATCCCCCTTTTACAGATGAGGTAACTGAGGCCCAGAGAAGTGAAGTGACTTGCTCAAAGTCACACAGCTGACAATTGGCGGAGCCTGGATTTGAACCCATTAACTCTGACTCCAAAGCCCATGCTCTTTCCACTGAGCCACGCTGCTTCTCTATGCTGATTTGTTCATATAAGATTACCATCCAGCATGATGGTTTCCACCAGGCTTCTAAATTGCTATACCTTGCTCCAAATTCCTGTGCCTAGAGGGTTGCTGCTTGACACCTGCCAGTCAATCAATCACTCAATCCTAGTTCAGCTCCAATACATCCCTCCATTTCAGGTACAGTTATACTGGGCAAGCAGTTAGGGGATCAAGCGAAAAGGACAGGTCTGAAAGTTTGGGTCCCCAAGATGGGAACAAATGGTTATTATTACAATGATTATTGTTATTATCTTTGTTAAGCACTTACTACATGCCAAGCACTGTACTAAGCACTGAGGTGGATAAAATGTAATCAGGTTACATATAGTCCCTATCCCACATGGGGCTCACAGTCTAAATAGGGGGATGTAGGATTGAATTCCCATTTTACAGATGAGGAAACTGAGGTACAGAGGAGTCAAGTGACTTGTCCAAGGTCACACAGCACACAAGTGGCAGAACTGGGATTAGAATCCAGATGCTCTGATTCCCAGGCCTGGGCCCTTTCCATTAGGCCACAGTGCTTCCCAGGTGAAAGGAAACCCCAAATTCAGGGTCCCTGGGAGGAGATTGTTAACTAGAGTGCTAGTCACCTGATTCCTAAATTGGGCTTCCTGGTCTCCCACTGGCTTTATCATTGGCCATTAAACAGGTCTTTTAGCCTGGCTGAACCTGTGTTTCTGAACCTGTGAATAGAGAAAATTTACTAGCCCCCTGCCAGCCTTGTGATATTTGTGAGAAGATGAACTGTGAAGTGTTTTATGATCTTGGGGAGAAAGGCCATTTTAGGGCCCTTTACCACTCCAGTTCAAAATTTGTCTTAATTGAATCAGGGCTTTTAAAAATTATTCTTATGGAGGCCCCCTATGGGTGCTCGAAAGTGGATGATAAGAGACCCCAGCTGCTGTGTAGGAAGGTCAGTTCTCCGCCAGGGGAATCAGGCAGCTTCAATTTACCATGGGTATTATCTGAGGAAACAATCAAGGAGGGACAAAAGGAGGTGGGTTTTTTTATATCACCCTCATCCACCCCCTCAATCTCTCTAACTCTTGTTGTGTAGCTTGAAGCCAGAAGCAACAAATGTTACCTCTGAAATGACCTCAAATAATGGATGTACTTGTGTTCCTAATATCACAGTCACCATCAAGAGGAACAATTGAAAGTCCACTGTCTGCAGAGAACTGTAAATAGGGAAGTTGAAGACAGCCTCTGTCATTACAGTGTAATGGGGAAGGGAGGGACTTAGCCACAAGGGAATTCAGCTGGTCCCTCTGTCATGGCCTAGTTGACTTGCACTCACCCCTGTCCCAGTGTAAATTTGCTAACAGTACAGACGAGTGAGGTTGTCTGAGTCATGGAGCTGTCTCCTTTGTGTGACAGGCACCCGAAGTTCTTATACAATGTGACATGCATGTATGTCCCAAGGGAATGAAGGTCTTGTGTTTTGTTTTGATCAGGTAAGAGAAAGGTGCCGTGGCTGAGGATGGGTAGATTGAGTCCATCCATCCCTATGCTAAATAACAGTTTGATTTCCTCATCGAGGCTCTGCTGTGGCTCCTTGAAGTTTACCTGTTGGTTGAGTCTTAGATTGTGAGCCTCCCAAAGGACAGGGATCCTGTCCAATTACCACCTGTGTATTCTCTCCCAGAACTCAGTACAGTGCTCTTCACACAGTTAGTGCTTCATAAATACTACTTGGTTGGGATCCTGGCTTTTCCCATGCAATGGCATGGGGTTGGATCCCACCAGAAATAGCAGTTCCCATAATTCCTGGCCTTTCCCATGCAATGATATGGGGTCAGATCCCTCCAGAAATAGCCGTTCCCATAATTTCCCTCCTCCCACCACCCTCCACTCTCACTATGAGGTTCCAACAGACGGAAGAGGGTGTGGAGACAGGTGAGCTGGTTGAAAATGCAGCCAGTTGTGGTGGCACCGAGTTTGTATGCCAGCAGAGGAAAGATTGGGTCACTAAATTGCTCCTGTTTCCAAAATTGGTAACTAAGGGCCTAGGCCAACTTTCCAGGCCTGTAGTGAAATCTCTCTCACACTGAACCAGGCTTGGACAGTGACAGAGCCCCTTAGCCTGTACTTATGAAATGAAAATCTCTGCCAAACCTACTTTCTGTGAAAAGCAGACTCTTCCTATTTAGAGAGTGGGAGAAGAAGAAATCCATCTCAGGCTGGTTTTCTCCCCATTTTTGTGATTCCTGTCAGGCAATAGCCAGCGCTACTGAATCACAGAAAAATGCACAGATTGTTAAAGGATCATAAATCATCGTCTGGTAAGTTCACACAGCTCGACCTAGAGTGTTTCCAGTAAAGATGCATGGTGGTACTGGGCTGGATTCGGGGAGATCGGGCTTTAGTTTCTTTTTGTCCTGCTCTTCGGGATTTTTCCTTTGGGAACTCTTCTGTCTCTTTGCAGGTTGATAGCCAGGTGGGATTTTCTCTCCAGTTTCATTAAAGATTTACTGGTCCCTTCCTAGTTCCCCCCGAGACTGTTCCTTGCAGGTGGAAAGGTTTAGGATGCCATCCCCCCCGACCCCAGTCACCTCCCCAAATAATCACTCAGGGACCCATTTTTCACACTGGGCTAATTGCTCCTCGTCCCGGCCAGCTGCCTGTCCGAGCAGTAGGCATGGGGAGGGTCCAAAGTCCAAGGAACCACTCAACTTCTCAATTCCCCTCATTGACGTCACACGTTACTCATGAACCTCTGCCCCTGTGGTCTCAGAAGGCAGCTCTTTCAATGGCCAACACAAAATCAGACAGATCTTCTCATTTCTCCTCCTTGATCCCTGCCTCCCCCCTTCCCTCAATTCCCCCCAGATCGAGCCCGGATGCAACACTCCCTGGATAGTGCAACACCTGGTAGAGTTGGCCCATGGATGATTAAGGAGAGAAAACCTGGTCTGATGTAGGACCAGCCTATTTCCTAAGGCTGTCTCTCCCTGGATTTAACCCTGTTGGTGGGAATGGCAATTTAATCCATGTCTTTACCTTCAGTTACCTGAAACACTTTCCTAGAGTGGTTTAGGTGCCAGCCCCTTTTTCTGAGAGCTGTCCTTTCTGCTATTTCACCCCATTGTGAATCGGGAGTAGTTCAGCCAAACAGAAAGGATTCCAAACCACTAAAGGATGCGTGTTTAGTTCAAAACTCTAAGACTGCAGAGATCCAGTGCATTTTGAACTTGGCGAAATCTAGGCCTTGGCAAAGGCCCCCATCCTTGTTTATGACAGCTTGGAAACTTCCATTTTCCAGTACAAACTAGGATGCTAATTCTTTTCAGTCTTACCCTGGGTTATGTAACCGCCATAGTGATGGCTTCCTTTCAGGGTGAGGGTGGAGGCATGTTTTTCTGAGTTTTGGGCAGGGGGCGGGGGTTCCTTTTTTATTACTATTTCACAAACTCCCCTATGATCTAGGCAGTGTACACTCATCTCCTCTGTCCCTTGACTCATTGCAAAATCAGGGTACCTTCCAGGTTGGGTGGTTTCAGTTTACGCTTTGAGGGACCCAAAAGTTGTTAATTAATAATGGCATTTAATGAACACTTAGTAGTTGCTAAGGCCAGGGACAGATATAAGGTAATCGAATCAGTCTCTGCTCCACATTGGGCATGCAGTCTAAGATGGTTGGAGAGCAGGTAAATATATTCCCATTTCACAGATGAGGGAACCGAGTTACAAAGTGGTTGGGTGACATGCCTGAGGTCACAAAGCAGGGCAAAGGCAATCAATCAGTCAATCATAATTATTGAGTGCTTACTGTCTTCAGAACACTGTACTAAGTGCTTGGGAGAGGATAATATGACAGAGTTGTAGACATTACCTGCCCACAAATGGCTAGAGCTTGGGCCTGAGAGTCAGAAGGTCATGGGTTCTAATCCCAGCTCTGCCACTTGTCCGCTGTGTGACCTTGGACAAGTCACTTTACTTCTCTGTGCCTCAGTGACCTTATCTGTATAATGGGGATTGAAACTGTGAGCCCTTCTTGGGACAGGGACTGATTTGCTTGTATCCACCCCAGTGCTTAGTACAGTGCCTGGCACATAGTAAGTGCTTAACAAATACCACAATTATTAGGAATCTTACAGTCCAGACAGGGAACTTACAGTCTAAAGGGCAGAGCTGGGATTAGAACCTAGGTCTTCTGACTCCCAGTCCCATTTTTTTTACCACCATTCATTCATTCAATCGTATTTATTAAGTGCTTATTCTGTGCAGAGCACTGTACTAACCACTTGGGAAAGAACAATGCAACAATAAACAGTGACAATCCCTGACCACAATGAGCTCTATAGGTAGGGGTGCCTCTCCACCACACAAAATGCCAAATTTAAGGGGTGTATATATATTGGATGGCAACCAGAATTAGATGGAGAAAGTCTATATATGAGCATCTGCAGAATAGTGGGTTTCAAATAATATCTGCTCCTTTTAAACCACAGTGGCCCATTCCACAGCAAATTTCATTTTTGAAATGTCAGCCACTGTTCATTTATGAGAACATAAAATAACATCTGAAAGTGATACACAGTTTTTTGTTTTGTGTTCCTACAAACTAAAAACACAACTGATTTCATTTCATGTCCTGAAACAAATTCATTTTCCCTTCATGACACCATTATGCTCAGCAGTAGTGTTCCTTGAGTGAAGAAAACTGGTGGATAACATCTGGATTCCTAAATCGAGCACTTTACTGAAGCCTGGGGAGCATGAGGTGGGGAAACGAGAAGTTTTGCTCACCCTCTGGGACGCCCAAGGTTCTGCACGGTGGTGAGATCAGCAGAGTAGAAATAAGATGGGAAATGTGGCTGTCTTGTGCGGGGACCCACTAAGCAATCATTGGCCTCCGTGTGAACTCTCTAGGAATAGCAGTAATAGTAGCTGTAGTAGCTGAGAAGCAGCCTGGCATAATGGATAGAGTATGAGCTTGGGTGTCAGAAGGTCATGGGTTCTAATCCTGGCTCTGCCACTTGACTGCTTTGTGACCTTGGGGAATTCACTATTTCTCTGTGCTTAGGTTACCTTATCTGTAAAATGGGGATTGAGACTGTGAGCCCCATTAGGGATAGGAGACTTGCTTGTAATCACCCCCGTGCTTAGTACAGTGCCTGGCACATAGTAAGCACTTAACAAATGTCATTATTATTATTTATTAGTAGAATTATGGAATTTATTCAGCACTTACTATGGGCCAACCACTGTGCCAAGTGCTGGGGTAGATGCAATCAGATCAGACACAGTCCCTACAGGGAGAACAGCTGTTTAATCCCCACTTTACAGATGAGGTACCTGAGGCACTGAGAAATTAACAGACTTGCCTGTGTGGAGGAGCTAGGAATAGCAGTGGTAATAATAATGATGGCATTTGTTAAGCACTTACTTTGTGCAAAGCACTGTTCTAAGTGCTGGGGGGAGATACAAGGTAATCAGATTGTCCCACGTGGGGCTCACAGTCTTCATCCCCATTTTACAGATGAGGTAACTGAGGCACAGAGAAGCTAAGTGACTTGTCCAAAGTTACACAGCTGACAAGTGTAATAATAAATACGATTGATTGATTGACAAGTGGCAGAGCAGGGATTAGAACCCACGACCTCCGACCCCCAAGCCCATGCTCTTTCCACTGAGCCAGTGGTAGAAGTAGTTGTAGGAGTACCATTTATTGAGTGCCCTATGAATGCAGTGAACTGTACTAAATGCTTAGGAAGGTACAACATAGAAAAGTGACATATTCCCTTTCCACAAGGAACTTACACTGTGATAGAATGTTAGACTTTTCTCAGGGCAGAATCACTGCGACCCAAGCCTTAGTCCACAGTCCTGACCAACTTCATCCTGATTGTTCCTGGCCCCATCCCCAGAAGTCAGAGAGACAAAGGATGACCTGGAAAATCCAATAGGTTGAGAGCAAGGGGAATTTGGAGCCAGAATCCTCCAAGAGTGGAAGCCCTGTCTTGACTGACCTGAATCTGGCCAGTCAATCCCAGACCTCAAACAGTTTGTCCCTTGCTGTTTACTGAGTGCTTCTCATGTGTCGAGCACTGTATTAAGCACTGAGGTCAATCCAAAATAAATTAATTCAGACAGTCCCCTGTCACAGAGAAAACCAGATTGCTGGTTCAGCTTGTCATTTCCATAGTGGCCAAATAACCCAGAGGACACTGGGAAAAGGGTAGCAGACGTTCAATGTTATTATCTCTCTCTCAACCACACACACACTTATGAGAGTCCTGACTTCTCAATTGATATGAGCTTTTTCCACCTAACATTCCTGCAATGACATTAATAATAATGACACCTTGAATTTATCTTATCTAGTGCTTTTAATTCCCAGAGCACTTTCCTATAAATATGTTCATTTTGTCCTTACATCCCTTTGAGCTAGGGAAAGGCTGGTATTCTCAGCCTCATTTAACAGAGGAGGAAACTGAGTCCCAGAGAGGTTAAGTGGCTCCCAGTTGTCATATGGCAGGTCAGTGGCAGGACCGGGACTAGAATCTGGGTCTTCTGACAATTTCCACTACACTATGCTGCATTTGAGGGAGCTTAGAGAATAGAGAGGAGTGGGCGGGTTGAAGTTGATTGCCTTCACCCCAAAACTTCCTATAGAGGGGACCACCTCTGAAGAAGCAGACAAAACTCTCCCAAGCACTTAGTATAGTGCTCTGCATGCAGTAAGTTCTCAATAAATATGCTTGTTATTATATTTGTTAAGCACTTACTATGTGTCAAGCACTGTTCTAAACACTGGGGTAATTACAAGTTAATCAGGTTACAGTCCATGTCCCACATGGGGCTCCCATTCTAAGTAGGAGAGAGAACAGGTATTGAATCCCCATTTTACAGATGAGGAAACTGAGGCACCAAGAAGTGAAGTGACTAGCCCAAGGTCATACAGCAGGCAAGTGGCAGAGCTGGGATTAGAACCCAGGTCTTCTGACTCCCAGGTTGGGCTCTTTCCACTAGCTCATGCTACTCCTAGATTGACTGATTGATTGATTGATTGGGATGAGGAGCTGATCATGAGCTGGGTCAGGGAGTGAAGAATGGGGCTGGAACATTCTGGGAGAGCTCAGGGAAAACATGGGACAGAACGAGGGTGCGAAGTTTGCTCTTGGGGGACACTTCTGAGCCAGGGGCTCCCAGAGATTGGGACTGCTGTCAGACTGAGAGCTACCATCACCACCAGGACTGTCCCCATGACTGGTTTCTTTATGGTATTTGTTGAGTGCTTACCCTACATCAAGCACTGTTCTAAGTGCCAGGATAGATACAAATCAATCAGGTCGGACACAGTCCCTATCCCACATGGGGCTCACAGCCTAAATAGGAGAGAGAACGGGGATTGAATCCCCATTTTACAGTTGAGGAAACTGAGGCAGAGACGTTAAGTGCCCAAGGTCACAAGGCAAACAGGTGGCAGAGCCAGGATTAGGACCCAGGTCCTCTGACTTCCAGGCCCAGGCTCTTTCCACTAGGCCATGCTACTTCTTCACATCACTCCTGCTCTGCTGCCCCTGGAGGGACTCTTAGTCCTGTGATCCAGTCAGTGCTCTGAGACACTGGGCAACTTGAATGGCCTTGGATCCCAGGCCTGGAAGGCACCTGGAGGAGATATTTCATCCAACTCCTATGCCACCTTGGAGAGAGAATTGGCACCTGAACATCCTCAGGGCGGGGTCCTAGTTGTCAGTGCATAAAAGCACAATAGTCAGTGTTCGCTCACTGTCTGCATGCTACTGTGGGGAGTTGCAAAACAATCCATCAATCCATGGTACTTATTGAGCGCCTACTGTGTGCAGAGCACTGTCCTAAGTCCTTGAGGAAAGTACAGTAAAAGAGAACAAATGCCCAGCGATCCCACTAATAGAGCCCCTGCAGGTGCTGAGCCCTGAACTATGTTCTTGGGAGGTATTTGTTAAGTGCTTACTATGTGCCAGGCACTGTACTAAGCTCTGGGGTAGATACATACAAATTTGGTTGGACACAGTCCCTGTCCCAAATGGGGCTCACAGCCTCAATCCCCATTTTACAGATGAGGTAACTGAGTCACAGAGAAGTGAAGTGACTTACCCAAGGTCACACAGCAGACACGTGGCAGAGCCTGGATTAGAACCCATGACATCCAATTGAAGTAAAAGACATGACCTCTGCCTTCAGGGAACTAACAGTTCAATGGGAGAGAGAAGCAGACATTCTTTGCCACTTTTACAAATGATATACAAAAGTAATTAAATCAATCAATAAACAATGAATATTATTGATTATTATATATTGCTCTATACCTGTCTAAACATTACAAGGTGATCGGGTTGTCCCACGGGGGGCTCACAGTCTTAATCCCCATTTTACAGATGAGGTAACTGAGGCACAGAGAAGTTGAGTGACTTGCCCAAAGTCACACAGCTGACAGTTGGTGGAGCCGGGATTTGAACCCAAGAACTCTGACTCCAAAGCTTGGGCTCTTTCCATTGAGCCACATTTTGTTGTCTGTCTCCCCCTTCTAGACTGTGAGCCCGTTGTTGGGTTGGGACCGTCTCTGTCTGTTGCCAACTTGTGCTTCCCAAGCACTTAGTACAGTGCTCTGCACACAGTAAGCGCTCAATAAATAGGATTGAATGAATGAACGAATATAATATATACCACCACCTTTTGAAAGCTTTTTTTTTTGGCCAATCTGCTTACTACCATGCTTTCCATTTCGAAGGGTGTTACTTTCTCAAACAGGAGGAGAAGGGCAGGGACAGAGTGATTGGCCCTGGGAAGCAATTAAAAGCATGAATAATTAGGATGTCACCGGGATGACAAAGATAATGTGGGAAAGGCCCTTTAGGTCTTCAGAGCTCCACCTTTCTGGTTCCTCCCTGCAGTGACAGTCTGCGCCCCTGAGCTATCTCTCTGCCCACCTTTTTCTGCCTCCGCCTCCCTCAGTCTCTTTTCCCCAAGGCCGCATAAATGCAGGGATTACAGGGCTTCAGTTCTGGAGCCTTGGGCAACCCCCCAAATCATGGCCTCCGTTGGTCTTACCAACATGGCCACTCATTTCTAGACCGTGAGCCCACTGTTGGGTAAGGACCGTCTCTATATGTTACCAACTTGTACTTCCCAAGTGCTTAGTACAGTGCTCTGCACACAGTAAGCGCTCAATAAATACGATTGAAGGAATGATGAAGGTGGTGGTGTTCTTCAAGCAGCGAGGCCTAGTGGAAAGAACACAGGCCTGAGAGTCTGAAGGATCTGGGTTCTAATCCCGGCTCTGCCACGTGCCTGCTGTGTGACCTTGGGCAAGTCACTTCATTTCTCTGTACCCCAGTTCCCTCATCTGTAAAATGGGGATTAAGATCGTCAGCCCCTGTGGGACAACCCGATCACCTTGTAACCTCCCCAGCACTTAGAACAGTGCTTTGCACATAGTAAGCGCTTAATAAGTCCCATTATTATTATTATTAGTAGTAGTAGTATTATATAGAACCAGTGACCTCTCGATTATCCAGTTGTGCTGACCCAGATAACCCAAAACAGCTAATCATCACAAAACATGATATAGACCAAGTTTGGAGCCAGCCCAACTCAGGAAAGGTTATAGGTTTCTGCATATAGTTTCATTGCATTGGTGGGATCATTTTCGGGCATGAATATATCGATTTATTCCACAGACTAAGAAAAAAATACTTAGAGCAATTAGATAAAGTAATTTGAAACAACTCTTCTGAAAAATTGACAATGTGCAGCATGGATAACCTCCCAGCTGCATATTCTTAAGTTTTGCATATATAAATATGTGGATGCAGAAGGGCTGAGAAAGCTGATAGGATCCCATAACTGGCAAGGTGTGACATGATCAGAGAGGAGGAGGTAACATTTTAGGAGATTTTGAAGGTAGAGAGGATGTGGTTTGGTGGATTGGCAGGGAGAAAGGAGTAAGCAGATTGGAAAGAAGGAGTCAGCCAGTAGAGAGCTTTGAAGCCAATGCTTAGGAGCGTTTAATGTGGAGAGAAAGGGGGAGCCATTGAAAGTTTTAAGGAGGGGAGTGATGGGTTCCATATGGCATTTTAAGATGATGATCCGGGCAACGGAGTACAGAACAGACTGCAAAGGGAAGACGCTTGAGGCAAGGAGGCCAGTGAAAAGGCTAGTACAGTTGCCAGCCAGAAGGTAACAAGAGATGGAACCAAGGTGGTGTGGAGAGAAATTGCAGATCCAAAAAATATTGTCGAGGAAAACTGGGGATTTCGAAGCACCAGTATAAACTTTGGATTGAATGTACTAGTTGATGGACAAAGCATGTGGATCTCTCACTACATATCATTGGAGATTTAGCATGGACATGTCAGACCTGGAAGAAAGCCTTTCCACCTGCAATTTCCTCAACACTTTCCTTCAGGAAGTTTTTCCTCCAAACCCAGATGGCCTCCTTCCCATCTCCTCCTCAGGTCCTTCTTCCAGCTGTCCCCATCCTTCCATGTTTTCCTGCCCATTTCTCCCCATGAAAGTTCCGCTCTCCCCCACAGTGGGTCAGTCGGCCCTTCCTCTACAGCCTTAGCTCCAGCGATGCATTGTCTCCACCTTAGGTGCTATATTAATTTCTCACTGAAGGACGCAGATTTAATAGGTTTCTTAATTAACATTATGTAAAATTGAAGCTGTCATGCTTCATACCAGACTGATACAAATGTCTCTAATTACCTTCTTGGCACTACGTCTTGGGAATCATCTAGAAGTGTTTATTTTAACCCATTCCTAACAAGCTCTGATTTATGGGTGGCCGCGTGCACGTATTTCTGTGACAAGCTAGGTTGTCATGACAACCCAGAGCATCATTTGCCAAAAATATTTAACTGGGGGTAGTGTTGGAACTAAAAATGCCTCTTCAAGGCAGGGACCCCGTAAGGGCCCACGAGTGGAGTTTTGACTCTCTAATTGTGCCGGATCCGGAGAAACCTGTTCATTTCGGTCCTTCCTCTTAGGGGCATGGGAAAGACGGGTTTGCGTGCCTGAGAAGTGGAGAGTAAGGAGGCAGGCTCTAGGCAAGTGAGTTAAGAGTTCATTATGAAGAAGAGGGAATTAGAAGCTGTGTGAAAAGCTACTCCCGAGGAGCTGGCTAGATGCTTTTCAGGGGTCATTAACTCTTTGAGGCCAGTGTATAGTTGGAGCAACGATAGGCTAAATGCCCCCTAGTGGTGTGAAAGAGGTAATGCTCCTCCCAGGCGCCTAATGTGCTAGGGCACATGGGCCCTGGGAGAATCAATCTGCTTTTGCTCAATCAGGCCACGTTGGCCGAAATGGCCTGGGGTATGGGGCACTAACTTTTTTTTTTTTTTAGTGGGGAAAAGGATCTGAATTGCGATTGTTCTAGGTCTGATTTTTACTCCGTGGGCCAAGCAGACAGTAAGGAGCGTAGTGGATAGAGCACCGGCCTGGGAGTCAGAAGGTCATGGGTTCTAATCCCGTTCCACTACCTACTTGTCTGCCGTGTGACCTTTGGCAAGTCGATTCACTTCTCTGGGCCTCAGCTACCTCATCTGGAAAGTGGGGATTGGGACTATGAGCCCCACATGGGGTAGGGACTGTGTCCAACCTGATTTGCTTGTGTCCAGTACGGCACCTGGCACACAGTAAGCATTTAACAAATACCATAATTATTATAATTTTTATTAAGAATGGAGATGTCTCCCCCTCTAGACTGTAAGCTCACTGTGGGCAGGGAATTTGACTGCCACCTCTGTCGGATTGCACTCTCCCAAGCACTAAGTACAGTGCTATACACATAGTAATGTGCTCAATAAATACCACTGATGATGATGATGATGATACAGGGCCCTCTTCAGAGTCCCAGCTACTTACCGCACTGCTGGTTGATTTTCAGACTGTGGTATTGCTGGGGGGATTAGGTGAACAACTAAGTCTCTCCAGAGACATACACGGATTTGTTGAGGAGAGTAAGGAAGACATACCCATGCTGTTCCGCTCTATTTCCAGAGAGACCGCAGTAAGGTATGTCCAGGAATCTGCGTTCCTCATTTTATCCTTGATGGATGAGATAACTTAATCCACCTCAGCAAGAGCTTTACCAAGGTTCTTCCACTGGACATGAGCGTTTTATTCCACATACCTCGACAAAGGACAAGAAGACAAAGGGCAGGGCATGGTCCCAAGCTTTAGACTGGGCCTGCCCAAACTCTTCCTGAATTCTGGATCTTGGCTGCTTTCTTTTTATTGACAATCCCTGAACTCTGTGCTAATTAAAACATGGGAGGTGTTTCAAGTTCTTGGGCAAACCATCTGTCAAGCTGCCGGAAATGTATGCATTTATGCCAAAATTAAGAATTTATTAGTTGGACATGGAATTTTCAGGTGGAAAGGAATATGTTATTTGGGGGATAATGATTGGGTTTTATTATTTCCAATATAGGGAAAATTGGGTTGCAATTTTAAAAATTTCAACTGATTTTCTCTTTTGCTTTTGTGATTTACATACAGTAATAGCTTCATGGCAAGAGTTGGTTTGATAATATTATTCCTTTCCGGCATTTGCAAATGATGCAAATGGCTAAATGAACACTCCACATCCCAGCTAACTATTGGCACATATAATGGTAATTGCTTAATCGCATTATTGAACTCGTGTCAATCCAAATTTAATGATATCCTAATCTTGCTCAAGAGGTGAGAGTTTGGTATGGGAGAGAGAAGTTAAGATAACACTCACGCAAGAAATGATAGTAATGATAATATTTATAAATTGATTTCTACGTGCCAAGTGCTGGGGTAGATACAAGAGTATCAGGTCAGACCAAGTAAGCATTTACTATGTGCCAGGCACTTTTCTAAGCACTGGGGTTGATACCAGATAATCGAGTTGGATGCAGTCCCTGTCCCACATGGGGTTCACAGTCTTAATCCACATTTTACAGATGAGGGAACTGAGGCCCAGAGAAGCAGACAAGTGGCAGAGCTGGGATTAGAACCCACATCCTTCTGACTTCTAGGCCTGTGCTCTTTCCACTAGGCCATGTTGCTTCTCTGCCCCACAATCTAAATGGAAGAGCGGATATCAAAACACCATTTTAGAAATGAGGAAACAGTGGCCCAGAAAGATAAAGTGACTTGCCTTAGTCACCCAGAAAAGCTGGGACTAGAACCCAGGTCTTCTGACTTCCCAGTCCCATGCCCTTTCCACTAGCCCAACCATCACTCCAGGCCAAAATGGACCCTACTCCTCACCCGACCCCCTTGTCTGGCACTCATCAGATCCAGGGGACCAGGGACAAAACTGAACTAAAGGGAAGAAGATAGGACAAATGGGACAAGGCATCTAACCATGCTGGGCCTTAGTTGCATCCTCACAGAGATGTTGTGAGTTTAAAATACGATAGTAATGTGAATGCACTTTGGGAAGATGAAAAGAGTGCCAAATGAATATAAGATGTCAATATTATTAGTATTGTTATAAGTCCCTCCACCCTCTCAGGAGGCAATTTTCCATTTTGAACTCAGATAGACCCTGTGGTGGGGATTTCAGTGGGCGTGGCATCTTAGGGGCAGGACTTCCAGGAGGCCAGGTTTCCGGGCTGGGAATTCCCCTCCCTCCCAACTCTGTCTCTGTCTCTGTCTCTGTCTCTGTCTCTCTGTCTCTCTCTGTCTCTGTCTCTGTCTCTGTCTCTCTCTCTCTCTCTCTCTCTCTCTCTCCCTCTCTCTCTCGCTCTCTCATCCATATCCAGGTCGAGGCACAAAGAACCCCTGCCTGGGCTCCAACGCCAGATTCTGAGACCAGGCGGGGGCGGCTAGAGAAGTGAAGCCACCATCTTGCCAGCTCTACTTCCATCCAGCCACCCATCTGACACCAAGGGACCAGCCAGGCTAGCAATGATCACCCACCCATCATCAATGGTATTTATTGAGTGCTTCCTGTGTACAGAGCACTGTAATAAGCACTTGGGAGAATACAGTACAACAGAGTTAATAGATAGGTTCCCTGCCCACAAACAGCTTAGAGTCCTACCCAAGAGGCCGTGCAGGAGAAGCTAACGTCTCTACTCCCGCATTCCAAATTCTGCAAGATGCCCATGTCTCCCCCTGAAAAAAAAAACTTGGACAACCCCATCAAACTGGGCCAGCTCAACTGTCTCTAACAGCCAAACCCATTTTTCTTTGCTCCATCCAACTTTTGTTGACCTGAACTAGCCTCAGCCCCAATTATCCTGGCGGTTCAGCCTTCTGCTGTGGTGTAAACGAAAGCAGATTGGATGGTGTGCCCGTGGAGTGGTAGAAGAGCAAATATCAAGTGTGAATAAAACCTCCTTCTTCAGGCAGGAACAATCCGTGTATCTGGATATGCTCTCCAGAGGGAGTCTGATCTGGGCTACTTCCCGGGAATAAATTAATCCCTTGGGGAGACAGCATTAACCACCAGAATCCCAGCTTCTGCTCCAAAGTACCCACTGACTCATTGTCCCCTAGTGGTTACAGAGGCAATGGCTTCGAAACGTTCTCGACTTCCATTTCCCCGCTGCTTTCATGGAGTGAAAATCTGAAGAAGCAGCGTGGGCTATGCAAAGAGCACGGGCCTGGGATTCAGAGGACCTGGGTTCCAATCCTAGCTCCACCACTTGCCTGCTCTGTGAGCTTGGGCAAGTCACTTAGCTTCTCTGTGCCTCAGTTTTTCCAACTGTAAAATGAGGATTCAGTCCATGTTTGCCTTACGATTTAGACTGTGAACCCCATGTGGGACAGGAACTGTGTCCATCCTGATTTACTTGTACCTATCCCAGAGCTTAGAACACTATTTGACCCATAGTAAGTGCTTAACAAATACCCCTCCCCCACAAAAAAATTCTCACTGGGGCCTTGGTGGCACATAAGCTTTCTTGACAGCAGAAACCCATTAAGGAATAGAAACAAGCAGCAGCCAGGCTAATCTGTCTTCAAAACAATTCTTTCCTATGTAAACTGGAGTGCTCTGTGAGGTTTTATTTTGGTTCTATTGTTACCCTTGAAAAATCATTGCAAGAGACCATATTTCCTCGAAAGAGATTCTTTTGTTTCGTGAAACAGGTGAAATATCTTTTTCTCCCCTGCTTCATTGGTTAAGGATGAGAGCAATTCTGCCAAAAGGCCCTTGATGCAGTTTCCTCAAACCTTACCCTAAGATTCATGTCCCTGATGTCTCTGCGGAGCTAAGAGCCACAGGAGCCGGAAGGTGTGATGTCCATTTTTCTTCACATCTTTTAGAACACTAACTCTCTTTCTTGCCCCCTTCTCGTCCCTATAATGAGCCTATCCATCCTTATTAATTCTTGAACGTGATCGAGAGTTGATTGCGATCCATTTGTGATTTGGTATTGATGCATTTAGTAGTCACATTGCATCACATTACATCTGTCACTATGCTGTTCCAGCATGCAAATCAGCCGAGTTGATTTGGAGACAAACAGAAATCATTTAATGTCCCTCCCCCTCACGAGACTATTCCCCTAAAATGTGTTCCATAAAAGACGACCAGCTAAATTAGGCAGAGGTGTTTTCGTTCTGATGCTGCCTCCGACATGTGGAAGAAGGCGGTAGTCAGACCGCAGAAACGTTACAGTCATCAGAGACCTATTGAGTCCCTGCTGTGTGCACAGCGCCACTCTCAGTGCCTGCTGTAGAAAGAGTGCTGTACTGGCTGTCTTCTGGGTGCAGAGCACTGTACTGGGCACCTACTGTGTGTTGTGTACCACGCAGGGTCCTTCATGAATTCAATCACATTTATTGAGTGCTTACTGTGTGCAGAGCACTGCACAAAGTGCCTGGGAGAATGTACTATAACAATAGACCGACACATTCGCTGCCCAAGGTGAGCTTACAGTCTGGAGGGGGAGACAGACATTAATATAAATAAATAAATTACTGGGGGCAGAAAACCGTCCAGGGTGATGTAGAGTCCTGGACACCTACTGTATGCAGAGCACTGTCCTCGCTGTTTACTGTGTGTGCAGAGCACTGTAATAGGTGCATGGAAGAGCACAGTAGAAATCAAAGACTAGGTGCCCTGCCCTCATCTAATGGGGGAAGTGGAATAGAGAAGAGAGTAAGTCTGAGCGTTTGCTGTGAGCTGCAGTCCTGCCGAGCTGAGGGCCATTGTGCTCTGCCTGACATCAACCAGATCTCTCTTTCCATCAGCTCCACAGGGGCCCCGAGCAAGGCGAGAATTTGGCCCATTAGCGTTATTTATGGTGACTCGGAGCCAACTTCTCGTGCTCTTGCTCCCATTGACCTCACACAACTTGAGCAATGAATTTGGCCCTTTAAAGTTTTGTTCACTCAGGAGGGCTGGATTCCAATCTGCTAATCCCTGGAAACGGACAGTGTGTGACACTGCCAACAGACCACTTGTGTCGGTAAAATATAGACAAATTGCTACTATTTCCTCCATGCATGCTCGGGTACTGCTCAAACTCATGGGGTTAGTGCATCCCAAGTTTTTTTTTTTTTCTCCTAATCTCCAGTTTCAGGACCAAAGTCTTTTCAGGGGCAGGGACTGGAGTTTTCCTGTAGCAAGTCTGGCTCTGGACTCTCCTCCTTCCAACTTCAGATGAGAAAACAAAGTCTTGGTGGCCATTTTTCTCCACTCTTTGTCCTGAAGTGGCCTGGGCTTCTGCAGTGGGATTGGGGTTGGTCTGTGTGGGTGGCTCTAGAATTGTCAAATGCAGTCATTTAGAGCAGAACCAGTGGTGTCATTGGTGTCAGCCCTGTCATCATCATCAGACAGTATATAGTGTGCTCCCAAAAGGACCTGGCACCGTACTTGGCACTGTGGACATTTTGTGTGGTTTAGTGGAGCTTCTGTCCCTGACTACACAGAGTTCATTCCTGTGTCACTTTGAGATAGGTGGGATAGTTGGGATAAACAGTGGAAAGGGCTGAATCTTCTTCTGAAGTCAAACCTTATGCCGCCACCAACCTTGTTAGAGATGCAAAATAGGTCCAAGAACTTTGAGGAGAGGATGGAAGAAGAAGAGGAAAGGTAACATCTCTGTTGCTCCATACTTCCAGGCTTATCAGCAGAATCACCTGAGTCTCCCCTTAGAAGCAGCGTGGCTCAGCAGAAAGAGCCCGGGCTTTGAAGTCAGAGATTATGGGTTCGAATCCTAGCTCTGCCATTTGTCAGCTGTGTGACTTTGGGCAAGTAACTTAACTTCTCTGGGCCTCAGTTACCTCATCTGTAAAATGGGGATTAAGACTGTGAGCCCCCTGTGGGACAACCTGATGACCTTGTAACGTCCCCAGTGCTTAGAACAGTGCTTTGCACATAGTAAGCACTTAATAAATGCCATTATTATTATTTCTGCACTTGTAAAATGTGGTGGGGTGGGAACCCCTGACATTGGGCAGATTAATCACTGATGGAAAGCATTTTGAAAATGAGAGGTGTTCTGAGAATGCTAAGTTATCTGGCTTTCTCTCTTGAATAGAAGTAGAAAATGTTAGAGAAAATGACTCTTGTAGTCTCTGTGGGGTTTCCAGAACTTCAGTGGAACCACAAATCCTACAGGAACATTTTTAGTCCAGTGAAACCTTCAACTTGATCTCCAGATTGAAGCCTTGGCCGTTTCCAAATGAGAGGATGTTGAACTGAACTGAATCTAACCTCTGAGTCTCAAGGGGTGCATCCATGACTAATTCATCCCTCCAGTTAGTGGATCTTCCTTGGTTGAATAGGACAATCCCAAACCCCATTAGCCCAGCTGACAAACTGGGACTATTCCCCTCTTTTCATCTATTTGGAAAATGATGTGAGTTGCTAGTCCTTGTTGAACCAAATTCAATTTTCCTTGGCATTTGTGTGTATCTTCAGTTCTTGAGTTTCTCTGCCAGTTTATGGGGGGAGAGAGGAGATCCAGGCCAAGTATTTCTGAAATATTATGGGAAGAAACATTTGGAAATTTTATTTGTAGTCATACCTTCTCTTTATTTTTCTTCTTCTTCTTCTCCACTTACTAGCCAATTCCTCTGATCTTTTATTCTCTCCGGAAACATCTTTGATTATATTCTCCTCCATTACAGTGTAATCTCCTTGTGGGCAGGGAATGCCAGGTCATTTCTTTCCCTTGTACTTTCTAGAGTGTATTGCACATGGTGAGTACTCAATATATGCTATTAAGACTAGTATTAAAGGGAAAACTGTATATATATATATATATATATATATATATGTAGTCAAAATAAAAAAAATTGCAAGCTTTCCTGACTGAACATTTAATTTTCCTTGGACCCTTAACTCTCTTTGACTCAAGAATCTGAATTGATTAATGCCTCCATCTCCTCAGTAATACTTTAATCTCATGTCTCAATAGACATAGCCAATGAATTCATCATTGTCCTCCACAGTTCTTGCCATCCAAACCCACAGCCAGCAGGAATATGTCCATCAAGAGCTGGGCAGCTATACAGCTCCCATTTATCCTGAGCCCAAAAGGCTCTCATAATTCTCAGCAATTGGAAATGCAAATGCGTACTTCATCCCAAGCAATGAATTGTGAGAACTGGAGAAGGCTAATTAATGTGGACCAGGATCCTACCGCTCCAGCAAGCTGGAGGAAAAGCACAACAGACCCAAATAGGCAGCTCTAGCTCTTTGTGGATTCAAGGAAACCACAAGAGAGTTGGCAAAAAAAATATTTGAATAGCTGATGTATGTGTAGATCCATTTCCATGGAAATGGCTAAAACCATTCATTGCCCAGCCGCCAGAAGAGTCAAAGCAGTGGAAATAAGGAAGCCTTTCATCCCGGAGAGCTTGCGTTAGACAGGAAGCCCATTTAAATCCACACGATTGGCCTTTGGACACTAAGTGATACTGAAATTTCAGCAGAGCGAAACCCACCAACACCTTCTATTTCATTAGTCTCTATGGCACCTAATCATTAAATTGCTCCCTAGGCAAACAGAATGAACCTGCCATTGTAAGACAGTTTCCCATCATCAAAGCCAAGCATACCGAGAAACAATGTAGCCACATGTTCTGTAAAACTAACAGATAAGGTGAAGTCCAGGAATGAGTTTTCCCTGGCTTCCAAAGGCAAAACAAAGCCATCCCAAATTTATGAAATGAGAGTTGTTTGTGGGGCTACAAACTGGGAAATGTTTTATGGGGTGATATGATGCCTGATCTCTGGCAGAGACTGGAGAAACACAACCAAGACATCGACATTCGATTCATGGAACACAAAAAGCTTTAGATATTGACTCTGGCACCAAATGAAAAAGTTTGGTTGTTTGGGGAAATTAGAGAAGAGCCCAAAATGGCAATGTGTACTTAGTCTCGGTGTCTTCAACTCCTATTATCCAGTCGCACTCAAGGATGCAATTCAGAATCTGGAAATTGGTAGAACTAGCTGTAGTAGTGATAATTATAATAATAATGATTAGAATGATTATGGTATTTGTTAGGCGCTTACTATGTGTCAAGCTCGTCTCTAGAGGGTAAGCTCATTGTAGGCAGAGAAACAAGTCGACCAACTCTGTTATATTGTCCTCTTCCAAGTGCTTAGTACGTAGTAAGTGCTCAATAAATATCTTTGATTGATTGATTGATTGAAGCACAGTTCTAAGCTCTGGGGTTGATACAGGTTAATCAGGTTGGACCCAATCCCTGTCCCACGTGGGGCTCTCAGTCTAAGTAGGAGGGAGAACAGGGATTGAAACCCCATTTCACAGATGAGGAAACTGTAGTAGTAGCCTTTATTGAGTTCCATGCAGTGCAGTGCACTGTACTAGACACTTACGTAGTACAGGATACAGAAGTGACACATTCCCTGCCCGCAAGGAGGATGCACTCCAAAGGGGGAGATAAACCTCAAAATATTTACAACTAGAGGAGTGAAAATATATAAATTGAGTGGGATCACATATATATGAGTGTCAAAGAGTATGACCAGAAGTTCATAGGTGCTAGTGGCTGAAGGAATGAGGAATGGTTCAGAGTGTAGGGAAATTCACTGGGGAAGGTTTGTTGGAGAAGGTGAGACTTTGAAGGTGGGAAGAGCTGTGGTTTGTCTGTTGTGGGGATGCTTCTGGTCCTTTGTGAAACACTTCCAGGCAGTCTGTCAATCAACTGTGAGCCCATTGTTGGGTAGGGATTGTCTCTATTTGTTGCCGAATGTACTTTCCAAGTGCTTAGTACAGTGCTCTGTACACAGTAGGTGCTCAATAAATACGATTGAATGAATGGATGAATGAACTGTGGACATCTACTGGGTGTAGAGCTCTATACCGAGCACCTGGGAGAGTCCAGTAGAATTAGTAGATGCGAGCCTTACCCTCAAGGAGCTTACAATCCTCAACGTGCAGAACACTGTACTAAGCACTTGGGAAAGTCCAATACAATTCTTAGGCACGAGACCTGCCCTCAAGGAGCTTGCGGTCTAGCGATGCAACAAGTAAGGAACATCTCTAGGTGGGCAAATGACTTCAGAGGCATATGCAAGGTAGCAGAGGAAAGATCACATGCCAAGAGTAACAATACAAATAGTACTGAACCCTTTGCCTCCCTTGCTGGATTGTGAGCTTCTTGTGGACAGGGATCATGTCTTCTACCTCTATTGGACTTTCACAAACATTCAGTTCAGTGCCCAATCATTACTATTGATTGATCGAATATGAAAGGCCACCACATATCTATGGCTGGAGCAATTGTGGACACTGACACATGTGTATGTGTGTCTAGAGAGAGAAAATGCAGTTTTAAATTCTATCTATCAAGAGTAAAACATTTGAAATGAAAAATAATATCCTCTAACATTATGCCAATTGGAATAGTTCTGAGCATTAACCAGGAAGCGTTTCCCTAAGATAAATCTCAGAATGCCACTGTCCAAGAAGGCTAAACAACGGTTAACGATTCCATTAACTCTTCCTTGTGGTATCTGTTTTCACTTTATTAATTATGTTTCCCTTCTGCTCTGAACCCTTTACACTTCCTCTATATCTTTTTAAAACTGTGGAGACCAAAATTGGACAAAATACTCTGATTAAGGTGAAAGACCAGAGAAGCCACCATCACATGATACCTCGACCCACCTTGTTCCTATGGAGACAGAATCCTGGACTGGATGGACCATTGGTGCCTTACTTGGTACTTGTTCCGATGGAATTTCATTCTAAGTATAATAATAATAATAATAATAATAATAATAATAATAATAGTAACAGTACTTGTTAAGTGGTTACTATGTGTCAAGTATTCTACTCAGTGCTGTAGTAGAAACATGACCACCAGGTTACACCTAGCCCCTGTTCCACGTGGGGCTCACAGTCTAAATACAATGGAAGAAAGGTAGTTCAGTCCCATTTTACAGATGAGGAAAATGAAGTGCAGATAAGTTAAGTAAGTTTCTCAGGGTCACACAGCTGACAGCTGGCAAGTGTGTGTGTATGTCGGTGGGGGGGGGGGTAGGAGGTAGGGGGGAAGGATTAGAATCCAGATCCTCTAACACAGAAGACTGGTAGGTCCCTTTCGGAATGGAAGGATGGAAAGTCAAAATAAAATAGGAAAAATTCACTGAAGGATATTCAAAAGCTGGGAGCAGATGACATGAGTCCTAGGGCAATAGAGAAGCATCATGGCTCAGTGGAAAGAGCCGGGCTTGAGAGTCAGAGGTCATGGGTTCAAATCCTGGCTCTGCCGCTTGTCAGCTGTGTGACTTTGGGCAAGTCGCTTGACTTCTCTGTGCCTCAGTTACTTCATCTGTAAAATGGGGATTAAGACTGTGAGGCCCACATGGGACAACCTGATCACCTTGTATCCTCCCCAGCGCTTAGAACAGTGCTTTGCACATAGTAAGTGCTTAACAAATGCCATTATTATTATTATTTAAGGAATTAGTGGATGCTAATGTGAAGCCACTAGCTATTATTTTGAAGGGGTTCCGGAAGACTGGAAAAGAACAAATTTATTACTGTATTTATTTTATTAATGTTGTGTATATAGCTATGATTCTATTTATTCTGACGGTATTGTCACCTGTTTACTTTTTTTGCTTTGTTGTCTGCCTCCCCCTTCTAGACTGTGAGCCCGTTATTGGATAGGGAATGTCTCTATATGTTGCTGACTTGTACTTCCCAAGCGCTTAGTACAGTGCTCTGCACACAGTAAGTGCTCAATAAATATGATTGAATGAATGAATGAACAAATGCTATTCCTTTCCTTTAAACAAACAAGAAGATACATTAGGTTATCAGCTTCTTCCATTAGATCGTAAGCTCCTTAATGGCAGGGATCACATCTACTAATACGCTTGGAAGGGTGGACAATGAGGAACTAGTGGATTGAGCACAGGCCTGGGAGTCAGAAGGTCATGGGTTCTATTCCCGGCTCTGCTGCTTGTCTGCTGTGTGACCTTGGGCAAGTCACTTCACTTCTTTGGGCCTCAATTACCTCTGCAAAATGGGGATTAAGACTGCGTCCAACCCGATTTGCTTGTATCCACCCCAGCTCTTAGTACAGAGTTTGGCAAATAGTGCTAAACAAATGCCACAGTTATCATTAATATTATTATTGCACACTCCCAGACAGCAGAGGACTCTACAACTAGGGGACTTTTCCTAATTTATTTTGACTTTCCAACCTTCCATTCCAAACGGGACCTACCCAGTCTTCTGATGACAGTATGTAATTCGAAGTAAGAATCTGAAGAAAATGAGATTCAGAGCAATAGGAATTTATCTCGTGATGACAGATTTCAATCACAGGTGGATTAATATTCTCACCCAAAGCGATGCTCAACAGACTTGCCTATGGGTGATCTGTTTGGTGTGTATAGCATCAATCAATCAATCAATCAATCGTATTCATTGAGCGCTTACTGTGTGCAGAGCACTGTACTAAGCGCTTGGGAAGTACAAGTTGGCAACATATAGAGACAGTCCCTACCCAACAGTGGGCTCACAGTCTAAAAGGGGGAGACAGAGAACAAAACCAAGCATTCTAACAAAATAAAATAAATAGAATAGATATGTACAAGCAAAATAAATAAATAAATAAATAGAGTAATAAATATGTACAAACATATATACATATATACAGGTGCTGTGGGGAAGGGAAGGAGGTAAGATGAGGGGGATGGAGAGGGGGACGAGGGGGAGAGGAAGGAAGGGCCTCAGTCTGGGAAGGCCTCCTGGAGGAGGTGAGCTCTCAGTAGGGCCTTCTCCTACTCCTCAACATCCTCAACAATAGGTTTTCATTTGGTTCTATTTATGGTTTTTCCATTCAGTTCTCTTTATTCAACATTCAACTATATGAGACAGCGATAATATACAATAATGTTTATGTAATTCTATTATTCTCTCTTCTATTATGTTCTCTTCTGTTATTTGGCATAATGAAATTACATAAAAAGAGTTGAGTATTGTTGTGGCCTTTTATCTTCCTGTGCTTGGGCTGAATTTCAAACCCAGAAGAGGGAACCATTTCACACTGTTTGATTCAGAAATCAAGAGAGAATAGATATCTAGAGTCACCTGATGATTTTAGGCACTTGATAGTTACCCCACCTTCAGCCCCACAGCACATAGGTACATCCCTAATTTATTAATTTGTATTAATGTGTCTCCTTCTCTAAACTGAGAACTTCCTAGTTTTTTTAATGGTATTCATCAAGTGTTTACTAGGTGCCAGGCACCATATTAAGCGACTGTGAGCCCGTTGTTGGGTAGGGATTGCCTATGTTGCCAAATTGTACTTTCCACGTGCTTAGTACAGTGCTCTGCACACAGTAAGTGCTCAATAAATATTATTGAATGAATGAATGAAAGTGTTGGAGTAGATACAAACTAATCAGGTTGGATACAGTCCACGTCCCACACAGGGCTCACAGCCTTAATCCTCATTTTGCAGGTGAAGGAACTGAAGCACAGAGAAGTGAAGTGACTTGCCCAAGGTCACACAGCAGACAAGTGGTGGTGTCAGGATTAGAACCCAGGTCCTCCTGCTCCCAGACCTAGGCTCTTTCCACTGGGCCCCGCTGCTTCTCATTATTAAAATTATTATTATTATCATTACCATTATTGTAATCATTGTATTTGTTAAGTGATTACTATATTTCAAACACTGTTCTGAGGACTGGGGTAGATACAAGTTAATCAGGTTGGATACAGTCCCTGTCCCATGTGGGGCTCACAGTCTAAGTAGTAGGAAGGGCAGGTATCAACTCCCCATTTTACAGTTGAGGAACCTGAGGCACAGAGAAGTTGAGTCATTTATCCAAGGTCACACAGCAGGCAACTGGCAGAGCTGAGATTAGAACCCAGGTCTTCTGTCTCACAGGTCTGTGCTCTTCCCACTAAGCCATGCTGCTTCCAGTGGGCAGGGAACGTTTCTACCACTCTGCTGTAGCGTACTCTCTCAAGCACTTAGTACAGTGCTCTGCATACAGCAAGCACTCAGTGAATACCACTGATTGATTGATTTTCCGTAGGAGGAGAGGGAAAAGGTCAGGTGGTCAATCAAAGAATCTCTTCACTGCTTTCCTGCTTCCCTCTTTCCTCTAGTTGACAAGTAGTTAGGAACATTCACAGGTCTTTGACTGAAAAAGAGAGCTTGCTAAGCGTTTTTCATTTCTGCAGTTCCAGGCCTTTGGCAATAATTTAAAGTTGCCTTGATTTAGGTCCCTTGGCTTCCAAATCATTAAGATATTTGTGGATTTGAAATACTAGTGGTTATGCTTCCTGCCATTGGGTATTCACTATTCTTACTTTCTTTGAATAGACAATGCATGAAGTCGAGATGGCAGTGGAATTTGGGAAGTTGTGGTCTGAGTTCTGTTTGAGCTTCACCACATCTTGTGACTTGAAAATCATGGTATGTTACAGGGAAAATTTAGGGATAGTGCCCACCCACTCTATTGTACTGTACTTTCCCAAGTACTTAATACAGTGCTCTGCAGAAAGTAAGCAGACTTATTGATTGATTGGTAATGGCACTGCATGTGATCTTATGTTCTTAGTCAGGCAGAATCAGCAAATGGGAATCTGTTCCTAGTTTCATGTAGGCACCATCATGATCCCAGTAATCACCAATATTTATTGAGTGCCTACAGTTTGCACACACTCTATTAGTACTCGGGAACACACACTAGAAATAAAAGACTCATCCCTCTGCCCTCGAAGCTCGCACACTAATGGGACATGTTTTCCTTCATTCAGCACCCCATTTTCTGAAGTGGAAGATCAAAGAACATAGTAGTGGTTTTACCGGCCTGTAATGGTGATGATACCCTCTGAGGGTCACACCTGGAGAGTTCAGTCCTCTACCAGTCTCGACTATGGGAGGAGAGTCAAGCAGAGGCATACCCATTCCATTCTTGGCTTGAACAGTGGCTAGCGAGTAGAAGGCAATCTACTACAAATCAAAACTCACCTGTGCTGGGCAGCAGCAGCATGGGAGAGAGCCGAGGGCAGAGACTTAAGTTTACTGCATAGAAGGAGGCAATGGTAAACCACTTCCAGATTTTTACCAAGCAAACTCTATTCATTCATTCATTCAATCGTATTTATTGAGCGCTTACTGTTTGCAGAGCACTGTACTAAGCGCTTGGGAAGTACAAGTTGGCAACATATAGAGACGGTCCCTACCCAACAGTGGGCTCACAGTCTAGAATGGGGAGACAGAGAACAAAACAAAACAAAACAAAAATAACAAAAAAAAACAAAAAACAAAAAAACAAAATAAAATAATTAGAAAAAACATGTACAAATAAAATAAATAAATAAATAAATAGAGTAATAAATACGTACAAACATATATGCATATATACAAGTGCTGTGGGGAGGGGAAGGAGGTAAGGTGGGGGGGATGGGGAGGGGGAGGAGAGGGAGAGAAAGGAGGGGGCTCAGTCTGGGAAGGCCTCCTGGAGGAGGTGAGCTCTCAGTAGGGCCTTGAAGGGAGGAAGAGAGCTAGCTTGGCGGATGTTGGGAGGGAGGGCATTCCAGGCCAGGGGGATGACGTGGGCGGGGGGGTCGATGGCAGGACAGGCGAGAACGAGGCATGGTGAGGAGGTTAACGGCAGAGGAGCAGAGGGTGCGGGCTGGGCTGTAGAAGGAGAGAAGGGAGGTGAGGTAGGAGGGGGCGAGGTGATGGAGAGCCTTGAAGCCGAGGGTGAGGAGTTTCTGCCTGATGTGTAGGTTGATTGGTAGCCACTGGAGATTTTTGAGGAGGGGAGTAACATGCCCAGAGCGTTTCTGAACAAAGACAATCCGGGCAGCGGCATGAAGTATGGATTGAAGTGGGGAGAGACAAGAGGATGGGAGATCAGAGAGGAGGCTGATGCAGTAGTCCAGATGGGATAGGATGAGAGCTTGAACGAGCAGGGTAGCACTTTGGATGGAGAGGAAAGGGCGGATCTTGGCAATGTTGCGGAGCTGAGACCGGCAGGTTTTGGTGACGGCTTGGATGTGACAAATGAACGAGAGAGCGGAGTCAAGGATGACACCAAGGTTGCGGGCTTGTGAGACGGGAAGGATGGTAGTGCCATCAACAGTGATGGGAACATCAGGGAGAGGGCAGAGTTTGGGAGGGAAGACAAGGAGTTCAGTCTTGGACATGTTGAGTTTTAGGTGGCAGGCAGACATCCAGATGGTGATGTCCTGAAGGCAGGAGGAGATGCGAGCCTGGAGGGAGGGAGAGAGAGCAGGGGCAGAGATGTAGATTTGATTTTTACTGTATGCAGAGCACTGTACTAAGTGCTTGGGAAGTACAAATCGACAACATATAGAGATGGTTGTGAGCCCATGGTTGTTCTAAGCACTGGGGTAGAAACAAGATGATCAGGTCAGACACAGTCCCTATCCTACACGAAGCCTCACAGCCCACAGTCTGACCCTGTGGATCAAAAGATTCTTTCCAGCCCTCTCCCCAAGCATGATGTTCAAATGACAAATTTTCTGAGAGAAAAATTCACCTCTTCACTCACCTCAGACAAAGATTTGTTTTCTCTCGAGTTTTGCCCCCGCTATGGTGTCGGACCAGAGCCCATCTGTCAAACATACAGCCCTTTCCCCCCTCACTACCGTTCTCCTATCACTCGTTCACCCTTGGGGGAGGGATCCCTCCGCTTGCTACAGAGAAGTGAGATTCCAGTAGCCCTCACCACTGGTCCAGACAGCCTGAACTTCTGGGAAGGAGAGAGCCTTGGTTTTCAGCTAGCCCCACCCAATTTGGTGGTGGCATTGGCTATGAATAGTTTTCCCTTTCCCAGACTATCTTTGTCTTTTTTGTTATTGGGGTTTTACCAGCTTCTCTTTGGGGACTGGCGAGAGAAAGAATCAATGAGAGGTCTGGGCAAATCAGCTCCCACTCTGTCTGCATTTGACAAATAATAAGATGACCCCATTCAGTCAGGAAGAAGCCACTAGTTAGACACTCTTTAAGGAATTAGCCTTTGATTCATGCTCTATGCAAATGATTCCTGAACGGGGAAACACAAGCCTTCTGCCAGCAGAAAGTGGTCTTTTTCCAATCGCATTCTGGAAAATTGTTTTGTAAACCCGAAGGCTTTTGCTCCTTCAGGAAAGTGTCAGATGCTGCCCTAACTCTTGACCATGATGTAATTTAGTCTGTGCATTAAGAAAATTGAATGTAAGTTCATGTAAAGCAGATAGTTTGTCAAACAAGCAAGCGTTCAAGCCGTTTGAGTCCCCACCTGCATCTATTTGACAAAGCGGATTTCTGAATTGACAAATTCCATTTTCTCTCCATGTGAAAATTAATTCCCCCCCTCAGCTGCTCAGTTCTGGGTATTCTGTTTACATCAAAACAGATTTCACCTTATTAACTGCAGCGTATTTTAGACTATGTTTGCTTTTCTGAGCTGAAATTTTATCTAACCCTTTCTGGAAAAATTCTGAGCTCATTATTGGGGTTCACATGGTCTTGGCCTTTACTGGGACCATGTGGCATCTCTCAGGATCTCAGACTTGGATATCTTCCCTTCCACGGCCATGTGGGGAAGGGGAATGTAGAAATTTCTCCTAGCCACCCCCTCTCCACCTTCTTTTAGGGACTGTACTTCTTAGGCAGTTCACTTGAAGAAGGTGCTGGGTTGGATTGGGAGATGCCAGGGGGAAGGAAAGGCATAAAAAGAAGATGCCCTTAGATTGTACAAATGCTCTTCTCATCCCAGTATTTTTGTCCTCTGGACCAGTTGAATCAGTTGAATGGTTGTAGGATCCAGGACTTCACTTTACTGAATAGCTGAATTTTCTGCTTTATGAAGTGGGTGACCACCATTTCTCCAGGATGTTTTGCATAAAGACCTGAGTTGAAACTCTCCCGCCTTTCCCCTTGGGGGAATTTGGCCCATCTAAAGGGTTGGGCTCTCTGAATGCTAGGGGGAAGAGTCCTGGTATCCAAGCCCACTTCCCTGGAAAGAGGGAAATTCGGTCCAATGTGGGGCAGAGGATTGAGGTAGAGAGAGGCTCTTTTGGCTTCCAGTAGCCTGATGCCGCCCTCCCCTGCCCCCACCCCCACCCTTTGAGAGCCTTGAACCAGCCGACCTGGATCAATCACATTGACATCACCACAAGCGCCAAGGGTAGCTCATGGTGAAGTGTTGCTTTGAAAAATACACCCAGGACTGCTTACCCAGCTGCTTAAAAAAAGGATTGAGCCTTGTGCAACTGAGTTTTTGAAACAAAAAGTACTGCACCTCTGCCAGGTATAATGCATATCTGTCCATCAGATGAGTGGCACCTCCTATCAAAACTCAGCAAATCCCATCCCTGCCTCCCAATGACACTGACCTGGTGAAACTTTTCTGTTGGGTATTTTGTTTTTAATGGTATTTGTCAAGCATATACTATGTGTCAAACATTGTTCAAAGCACTGGGGTAGATACAGGTTAGATTGGATGTAGTGCCTGTCCCATATGGAGCTCACATTCTCAGTAGGAGGGAGAACAGGAAAACTGAGGCACAGAGAAGATGTGACTTACCTAAGGTAATAGAGCAAGCAATTGGCAGAGCCAGGATTAGAACCCAGGTTCTCTGACTCCCAGGTCCATGCTCTTTCCACTAGGCCACGGTGCTTCAGTTGTAGCAATGATCCCACCATTGTTTATGGGCTTAACCTCCTTTCCTGTGTCTCCCCTTCACCTCATCTCACACACACATGCACACACACAGATGCACAGACCCTAGCTGTTGTTACATGGCGTGAGCATTTATTGTGCCAGCTTTGTGTGCTTTGCTTTCCTCTTCTCCATTCCTCGGTGTGCTCTGCACTTCATTATATCAAAATGTTCACAGAAAAATGGCCTCAATCCCCAGGACTTTGCTCATGGTATCAATCTTCTAGGATTCAGAACATCAATAATGACAAAAACAGCATTAGAATTAATATTTCACTTGATAAATTGCAGAGATTTATGTGTTGTTTAAATTTGTCAGCAGAGACATTCCAGCAATGGGCAAAGGCATTTGAAAAATGACATCTCATGCTTCATCTTGTGTCTTCGTTGGGGGATGGGGGAGGAGGAAAAGTATTTTCCTCAAACAACGAAAGCGTTTCCCTGACGGACTGCTAAAGCAGTCAAGGTTTTAATTGGGGGAACTATGGGGCTGTGGGAGGGAGAAGAGGGGAAAGAGCTGAAAGGAGGCTCCCTCAGTTGAACTCATAAGACTGGGGTTAAAACATCCCCTTGGCAGATGATTTGAAAGGTTGAATTCCTGATTGACTCTTTAAGCCATTCCCTGTGCCTGGTAACGATATGATAGTCAAATACAGCTGGAGGAGGGAGAGTCACAGGAGAAAGCATTTAGGAAAGTAAAGTCCATCGTGGGCCTTGGCATTTTTAGTCAGGAGGTAAAGTTAGGAAGCTGCTGACTTAGCCGAGACCAGAGGTGAGTGGCAAATTCCAACTATTTTGTTGTGGTGAGGGTGTGAATCAGAGAATGACTAATTGCATTCTTATCCTTGCTAGCTGGGACTGAAGCTGGTTTATCACTCAGTCATATTTATTGAGTGCTTACTGTGTGCAGAGACCTGTACTAAATGCTTGGGAGAGCACAATATAACCGAGTGGTTTACTGCAGAGCCTTTTAGACTGTGAGCCCACTGTTGGGTAGGGACTGTCTCTATGTGATGCCAATTTGTACTTCCCAAGCGCTTAGTACAGTGCTCTGCACATAGTAAGCGCTCAATAAATACGATTGATTGATTGATTGATTGCAGAGAGACTAGGTTTCCTGCCATACACAGATCAGGGCTGGTCATTCAAAGACATAAATAGCAGGTGAACCAGAAGAACTTGGGGAGTGGTTTGCAGGGTAGGGAGAGAGACCTACAGGGGCCCATAAATAGGAAAATCATGTATACATTAAATCTGTCTTTATGGTAATGGGCAGGTTGCCCAGGTTAACTAGTTAATTAGTCCATACTTCACTCTGCTGCCCAGATCATTCTTCTACAAAAACATTCTGGGCATCTCACCCTACTCCTCAAAAAACTCCAGTGGTTTCCCATCCACCGCCATATCAAACAAAAACTCCTCTCCATTGGCTTTAAAGTAGTCCATCACCTTGTCCCCTCTTACCTCCCCTCACTTCTCTCTTTCTACAACCCAGCCCACACCTAGTTAACCTAGCGTGGCTCAGTGGAAAGAGCACAGGCTTGGGAGTCAGGGGTCATGGGTTCGAATCCAAACTCTTCCACTTAGCTGTGTGACCTTGGGCAAGCCACTCAAGTTCTCCATGCCTCAATTACCTCATCTGTTAAATGGGGATTCAGACTGTGAGCCCCCCGTGGGACAACCTGATCACCTTGTAACCTCCCCAGCGCTTAGAACAGTGCTTGGCACATAGTAAGCGCTTAACAAATGCCATCATTATTGTTACTATTAACCTCACTGTGCCTCTGTCTGGCTTGTCTCACCACTGACACCTAGCCCACGTCCTGCCTCTGACCTGGAACGCCCTCCCTCCTCTAATTCGACAGACAACCACTCTCCCCCGCTTCAAAGCCTTATTGATGGCACATCTCCTCCAAGAAGCCTTCCCAGACTAAGCCCCACTTTTTCTCATCTCTCACTTCCTTTTGACTCGCTCCCTTTGCTCTTCCACCCTTCCCAGCCCCAAACCACTTTTGTACATATCTGTAATTTTATTTACTTGTATTGATGTCTGTCTCCCCCACTCTAGACTGTGAGCTCACTGTGGGCAGGGAATGTCACTGTTTATTGCTGTACTTTCCCAAACGCTTTAGTACAGTGCTCTGCACACAGTAAATAAATGTGATTGAATGAATGAATGAACTAGGCTGTTTTTTCAGTTCTGGCCAGAAATTGCCTCTTGTCCTTTGGGACCACCATTCCTACCAGTATGTGAATCATTTCAACAGTATAATCATCACTTGGGTTTCCAGGATAAAGATGACTCTCATGAGAGGGGCTACTTCTTACAATCAAACACCTTTGGGGGATTTCTGCTCTTTTTCCTTTTTGGAAGTGCCCACACATTTATATGAACCCACGAGTACCTTGAATCAATCAACCTGTGGTATATATTGAGCACTTCCTGTGTGCAGAGCACTGTACTAAGTCCTTGGGAGAGGACGAAAACATTCGTAGACACATTTTCTGCCTACTAGGAGCTTGTAGGCTAGAGGGAGGTAGGGCAGGTACTTAGCAAATACCAATGTGGTGACATATCAATCAATTAATCGTATTTATTGAGCGCTTACTGTGTGCAGAGCACTGTACTAAGTGCTTGGGAAGTACAAGTTGGCAACATACAGAGACGGTCCCTACCCAACAGTGGGCTCACAGTCTAGAAGACATATGTAGGGAGATGGTCAAGGAATGGAGATTTGAACTATCCAAAGTCTTCTGGAAAAATTTTCAAGGTCCACTGTGGCTTTCCTCCTTTGGAGTCAGAGGTCATGGGTTCGAATCCCAGCTCCACCACATGTCTGCTGTGTGACCTTGGGCAAGCCACTTAACTTCTCTGAGCCTCAGTTACCTCATCTATAAAATGGGGATTAAGACTGTGAGCCCCACGTGGGACAACCTGATCACCTTGTATCCCCCCCAGCACTTAGAACAGTGCTTTGCACATAGTAAGTGCTTAACAAATGCCATCATTATTATTATTATTATTATGCCCCTCCCTCCCCCTACAGAGTCACTTGGCTAGGCCTACATTCTGCTTGTTTGCCAATTCTTCTGTACTCCTGAGGAGAGGTGGAGCCTGGTATAGTAGCAATCAATCAGTGATATTTATTGAGCACTTGTGTGCAGAGCATTGCACTAAATGCTTGGGGCAGTTTAGGAGAGACATACATTAATATAATTATAGATATTTACATAAGTACTGTGGGGCTGAAGGTGGGGTGAATATCAAGCGCTCAAAGGGTCCAGATCCCTACATTGTATAGGCAGTGCAGAAGGGAGAGGGAATAGAGGAAAAGAGGGCTTAAGTGGGGAAGGCCTCTTGGAGGAGATGTGATTTTAACAAGGCTCTGGAGGTGAGGAAAGTGGTGATCTGTGGATACGAAAGTGGACGGCATTCCAGGTTAAAGGGAGGATGTGGGAAACGGGTCTGTGGTGAGATAGATGAGATAGAGGTACAGTGATTAGGTGGGCATTAGAGAAGCTAAGTGCGATGGCTGGGCTGTAGAAGGAAATCAGCTGTGAGCCCCATGTGAGACAGGGACTGTGCTGATCTCATGATCTTGTATCTACCCCAGTTTGGTACCTAGTAAGTGCTTAGCAAATACCACAATTATTATATACCATTATGATTGCCTCAGAGGTCAAACAAGGAGTAAATTTCTATGTACCGGGGTCTGTCTCTGTGGGCTAGCTTATTATATAAGCTAGTGAGTGAGTAAAAATGGTTAAACAAAGCCTCAGACACTGTTGTTTTCCAAATGAAAACTGGAAGTAAGTTGCCAAGGACAGCCCTGTATGGAAAACTGCCATCGAGAAGGGAGTGATTCTCTTTAAGCTGAAGCTCACGGGGAAACATGGAGGCCAGAGAGAAAACTGCACCAGGATCTTCAGACATTAAGGGGCAACTTTTTTGTGTGCTCAGTGTGGCCAAGACTGCGGACCCCACATTGGCCTTTTCAACCACAAGCACTCATAGGGGAACTTTACCATCAGTGGTGTCTTCTCCGACCGTGACAGACAATTAGATGTAGCAAGCGATGTATGCCACAGGGCAGAATTCATTGCTACTGAACATTCTCCCAGGAAGGCTGTAATGAGAGCATGGGGAACCCACAGTCAGCTTCTGCCCTTGCTCTCAGGACCATTTGTAAAGGTTAATTGAGGAGAATAATAATAATTATAGTACTTGTTAAGGGCTTACTATGTACCAAGCACTGTTCTCAGAGCTGGGGCAGATACAAGTTAATCAGTTTGGACACAGTCCCTGTCCCACGTGGGGCTAACACTCTCAATCCCCACTTTCCAGATGAGGTAACTGAGGCCCAGAGAAGTGAAGTGACTTTCCCAAGGCCACACAGCAGGCACATGACAGAGCTGGGATTAGAACCCTGGTCCTTCTGACTCCCAGGCCTGTGCTCTATGCACTGAGCCAAAGAGGTTGGGTGGACACAGATGTGCTGCCTTGTGAGTTACAGGAGAATCTTCATTTCCAACTGTAGGTCCTTCTTCAGTCATCAGCAACGATGACGACTCAGCCAGCCCGCTCCATCACATCTCTAACGGAAGCAACACCCCATCCTCCTCCGAAGGTGGCCCAGATGCAGTAATCATCGGCATGACCAAGATCCCCGTCATTGAAAATCCCCAATACTTTGGCATCACCAACAGTCAGCTCAAGCCGGACACATGTAAGTCCAGATGTTTATCTTGACTGTCTTGATTTTTGTCTCTTTCCTGAATGAGCAGTGGGTTGATCAGAGTCCCCTGGGAGGCAAATGGAAGGAAGTGGAGGGTCTGAGTCTCGGAGAGACCACCAGTCCATCGAGTCGATATTGCCCACGAACAAAAGCTGGGAAATGCATTTCCCATTGGTGGGAGACCCATAGGCCGATGCTGACTTCTCTTGGGGTCCGGTCTCTGCTTCCTTAACCAAGATGAAGTCAGAGTTCAGACACCCCTTATCTAGAGTCTAGCCAAAACTGCAAGTCAGTATTGGCACATTCTTTTGTCCCCTGCCTAGTCATTCAGTTACCGAGGCTATGAGCATGATTTGATTTTGGTTGGACCAAAAATCACTCCGCAAAACCTTCTCAAGTGGTCATGGAAGGCAACACGTGGTGGGGAGGAAGGTGCGTTTAGTTCCTTTTCTGTTTCTTCCTCCATCGGATCCTATTTGACAGCGATGGTTTCGGCTACAAATGTGAGCAGTTAGTCCAGTACAAGGACCATCAGATTGCATTCATTTAGAGGCAAGAGCATCTAAAATGCAGAACTGTGGTCCTGATCAGCGGCATCAAACCCACCGTGGTGGCTGAGGAAAGCGAATGGCCCCTGCAAGCCTGTGGCTTGACTCCCTGCAAGGGTTACTGGGATTGAGATGAGTGGGTAGGGGATGGGGGGTGGGGGGTGGAGAATCACAGGTCCAGAGTTGTGAGGTTCCTCCCCTCAGCTTCTTCCAGAGAGGAGTGCTGTCTCCTGACTGCTCCTTAACTGTTGATGCAACCGTTCAGAAACAGAGGACACCATATTGTTGAGTTCTTGCACAGATCTCACAATGGCATTTGAAGGACGGACTAGAGTGTTGGTTGCTTAAATTGGATTAGTGAAAGTTCAGTTGTGGTGTGCTGGTCAGAAGGAGCCTGCTCTGGAATGTACTTTCAGTGTTTTTAGAACTTTTCTCAACAGGCATGTCAGCTAAGGTGATTTTTTGAATATCTAAGATGTGAGACGAAATGCGCTAAATGGCAAGTCCTTTGAATTTCTTGAAATAAAAAGATCGAATCTAAGATATTGCTGCTCTACATCTATTTCTCAAAATAACCAGGCATAATCGAATTATAGCAAGATGGGCATTAGCCAAGTGCACCCTAATTTCCGGTTGCTGCGACTAAGATTCACCTGGTTATGTGCTAGGTATTCAATAGTATAGCCTTTTTCATTGATGCCAACATATAATGAATCCCCAAGTCATTTAGCTGTTTGATTACTGTGTGAGGAATCACCATGGGAATCATGTTGATATTTGGCAGAGAAGCATTGTGGCCTAGTAGAAAGAGCACAGGCCTGGGATTCAGAGGACTCAGGTTCTGATCCCTGCTCCACTGCTTGCCTGCTGTGTTCTTGGGCAAATCACCTGACTTCTCTGTGCCTCAGTTTCCTCATCTGTAAAATAGGGATTCAATACTTCCTCTCCCCTTACTTAGGTTGTGACCCTCAGGGGAAACAGTGATTATCTTGTATCTACCCTAGCATTTAGTAAAGTATTTGGCACACAGTTACTGCTAAACAAATACTCTTATCATTATCATTATTATTATTATAAACCCTCCACTTCTGTTTCACATCCTCCCCTAGATCAGCATATTTATTTATCCTCTTGGCATGTGTTCAACTATTTCTGTTTAAGGGAATATCAATATCAATCAGCTCTTCTGTTTTATTAAGTATCTCAAAGAGCAATCTATCTGGTCTGTTGGCCTTCTCCAGCTTCCCAGGGATTGGGGCTGCAGTTGCCCACTGATGATACCAGCTGTGCTCCCAATCAATCAGTCGTATTTGTGCACTTACTGTGTGCATAGCACTGTACTAAGCTCTTGGGAGAGTACAATCTGACAGAGTTGGTAGATTCGTTTCCTGCCCACAACGAGCTCACAGTCTAGAGAGCAAGAGAGACGTTGATATGAATAAATAAATTACAGGTATGGACGTAAGAGCTGTGGGGCTGAGGGAGGGGTGAGTAAGGGGAGCAAATCCAAGTGCAAGTATGACACAGAAGAGAGTGGGAGAAGAGGAAATGAGACCTTACAATAGCTCTACCCAAGATGCCTCTCAGAACCACCCATCGAGGAATTCTTGGCTTGAATAATAGTAACAATGATAACAGTCAGTGTGGTATTTTTTAAGTGCTTACTGTGTGGCAAGCGCTGGGGTAGTTACATCATGATCAGATCAGACCCAATCCCTGTCCCATGTGAGGCTCACAGTCTAAAGGGGAGGGAGAACAGGTATTGAATGCTTCTCTTACAGATGAGGAAACTGAGGCACAGAGGTTAAGCAACTTACCCAAGTTTATACCCACCAGAATAGTGGCAGAACCTGGATTACAACCCAGAGTTCCTGACTCTGTCCTGTGCCCTTTCCCCTGGGGCACGCTGCTTGCAGCTTGCCTAAGAGAGCAGGTGCCTGCTTCATTCAATCATATTTATTGAGAGTTTACTGTGTGCAAAGCACCATACTACGTGCTTGGGAGAGTACAATGCAACAACCAACAGAAACATTCCTGCCAGCGATGAGCTTACAGTCTAGAGATGGGGGAGGGACATCCAGGTAGGGATGTCCTGAAGGCAGGAGGAAATCAATTGATCGGAAGTGCGAGATTGCAGACAAGGAGAGAGGCCATGGCTGGAGAAGTAAATTTGGGAATCAACCACATAGAGATATCAGTCCATTCTAAAATGTACTAAGCACAAGGAGGCTTCTTTTTGACTCCATTAATATAGAGGTCAGAGGGCAGAGCTTCCACCGGAAATTTGGGAGGGGACAGAAGTACGTGCTCTTCTTTCTCCCATCAGGAGCCGGTCAGGGGAGGCTTTTGCCATGCTGCCTCCAGGAGGTCTGCTAGGGTCAACTTTCCCATGGCGTAATGATAATAATAATAATGTTGGGATTTAAGAGCTTACTATGTGCCAAACACTGTGCTAAGCACTGGGGTAGATACAAGGTAATTAGGTTGTCCCACGCGGGGCTCACAGTCTTAATCCCCATTTGACAGATGAGGTAACAGGCTCAGAGAAGTTAAGTGACTTGCCCAAGGTCACAGAGCTGACAAGTGGCGGAGCCGGTATTAGAACCCATGACCTCTGACTCCCAAGCCATGCTCTTTCCACTAAGCCATGCTGCTTCTCTAAGGCATAGGTGATTTCCTCAAGGTTGTCCATTATCCAGCCAGAGCGGACACCTCATCAGTGGTTCCTGATTTGGCTTGTGTGCTAACATCAGAAATCTGAAGGAGTGGAGAGGCCTATTTGGGGGTGGGGCTGAAGTGGCAGGCATTAAAAGCCTCGGAGACCCAACCCTTTTGGGGATATAGCCAGGTACAGAATGGCAGGGTGTCTCAGGATATTCTGAGAACTTGCTTTTCTCTAGGTTAAGGGGACGGTCAGGGGGGCCTACAAGTCCTCCCCTTCCCAACCTAATAGTTGTGGTATTTAAGTGTTTGCCATATGCCAAACACTGTACTAAGCCCTGGGTTAGATACAAGGTCATCAGGTCCCATATGGGGCTCTAAGTAGGAGAGAGAACAGGTACTGAATCCCCATTTTGCAGATGAAGTAACTGAGGCACAGAGGAGCGAAGTGACTTGCCTGAGGTCACGCAGCAGACAAGTGGTGGAACCAGGATTAGAACCCAGGTCCTCTGACTCCCAGGCCCGGGCTCTTTTTCCTAGGCCAGGCTGCTTCTCTCCTACAGTAATAATAATAATAACGGTATTTGTCAAGCGCTTACTATGTGCCAAGCACTGTTCTAAGCACTAAGAGAGATACAAGGTAATCAGGTTGTTCCACGTGGGGCAAACAGTCTTAATCTCCATTTTACAAATGAGGTAACTGAGGTACAGAGAAGTTAAGTGGCTTGCCCAAAGTCACACAGCAGACAAGTGGCAGAGCTGGGATTAGAACCCACGTCCTCTGACTCCCAAGCCTGGGCTCTTTCCACTCAGCCACGCTGCTTCCTATTGAGGGAGATGGCTTGATGCTAGTGTGTCCTGCTTTGAAAAGCCTAAGTTGGGGGGATGGGGTGACTTGAAAACAGGGGCAAGCCGCCCCCTTTCCACAGGGGTGCTTTGAACCTGGGGAAAACTGTCAGTCCAGCTGGGCAAGTGCTCTGTGCTTTCCGATGGAGATTCCTGTCAGCAACGACTGCCGAGCCTTCTCACTCACCAGCCACCCTGCCGACTTGGGGCTGTACTGATAGAGTGCTGAAGGATCTTTCTTCCCAGCCCAGCACTCCCTTCCCAACGCCTCTCTAGGGGCCGTGGAGCTGCTGCCTCTAGTGGGAACCGGGTTCCCTCTCAGAAGAAGTATTCTGCCTGGATGGTGCCAACTGGAAGATCCCAAAGGATGTGGTGGGTCTGTGTGTCACCAGTAATTCATCACACTTGTATTATGTGGGGTTCCACATTTCCAGCTGTATCATCAGTGGTATTGAGCACTTACTGTGTGCAGAGCAGTCAGTTAATGGTATTTTGAGTTCTTACTGTGTGCAGAGAGGACTGTACTAAGCATTTGGGAGAGGGCAATAAAACAATAAACACGTGCATTCTCCACCCACAGAGAGTTTACGGTCTAGAAGGACGCCACTTGTCACAGGGAATTTCAGGGGGACACCACTTATGGTACTTGTTAAATGCTTACTATGTGCCAAGCACTGTTCTGAACACTGGGGTAGATGCAAGTAAAGGAAGGTTGGACACAGTCCCTGTCCCACGTGGGGCTCACACTCTTAATCTCCCTTTTACAGATGAGGTAGCTGAGGCCCAGAGACTTGCCCAAAGTCACACAGCAGACACGTGGCAGACTGGGATTAGAACCCAGGTCCTTCTGACTCCCAAGCCCGTGCTCTATCCACTAGGCCACACTGCTTCTTCCTGTGGGGAATATGGCCCAAATCTGTCCGAACCAAAAATACGTCTCTGTGGGACACCAATTTCCTGCTGCCATCCCCCAATCCCATCCTGGCCCACCTCCCAATCCACATGTTCCAAAGCCATTTTGCTTAAAATGAATGACTGGCCACCCAATCTTGAAGCCAGTTTAAACCAGGTGTGCAAGTCATATTTGATGGGGGCTTGGGAGGGTGGTATTATGCAGGAGGTTGGTCATTCTGTCAGCCAATTCTGGGCCTAGGTGGATGTTGTTTGTTCTCTCTCCTCAACCACATTTACCTTGAGTTAAAGAAGTTCCAAATTTACATTATTTGACTCTGTTTTCTTCCTCCTGTGAACTGATTTTCCACGAGGTCCTAGAGAGGGTGGCGAAGAGAAAGTTGGGGTGAAAATGGAATGGCTTGGCCATCTGTGGAAGCTCACACCTTCGCAGCTGGTCTTATCAATAAATCTGTGGTATTTATTGAGCATCTACCATGAGCAGAACCCTGTTCTAAGCACTTGGCAGAGTACGATACAATAGAGTTGGTAGACAGGATCCCTGCCCACAGGGAGCTACAGTCTTATCTTCCTTGCCTTACTTTAAAATCAATCAATCATATTTATTGAGCACTTACTGTGTGCAGAGCACTGTACTAAGCGCTTGGGAAGTACAAGCTGGCAACATATAGAGACAGTCCCTACCCAACAGTGGGCTCACAGTCTAGAAGGGGGAGACAGAGAACAAAACCACAACATACTAACAAAATAAAATAAATAGAATAGATAGGTACAAGTACAATAGATAAATAAATAAATAGAGTAATAAATATGTACAAACATATATACATATATACAGGTGCTGTGGGGAAGGGAAGGAGGTAAGATGCGGGGGATGGAGAGGGGGATGAGGGGGAGAGGAAGGAAGGGGCTCAGTCCGGGAAGGCCTCCTGGAGGAGATGAGCTCTCAGTAGGGCCTTGAAGGGAGGAAGAGAGCTAGCTTGGCGGATGGGCAGAGGGAGGGCATTCCAGGCCCGGGGGAGGACGTGGGCCGGGAGTCGATGGCGGGACAGGAGGGCTGAGTAGGTGCGAATGAGGTTGTCGTTAATGTAACTTGGTGATAACAAGGGCTTTTTTCCCGGGGTGGGGTGGGGGGGAGTCAGTCAGGACCGGACCGGGAAGAGGGGTTGGGGGGCACTATAAGGAAGGTCGCTTAAGGGCGGGGGGGGGGGGGGGGTGGGGGGGTGGAAGCAGGGGGCGTCTATGGCGGCGCTCGGAGGAGAGGAGCCTTCTGGGAGCAGTGGGGGCCACGCGGTGTGATGGCGGGCGGGCCTCTCGGGAACGGAGTCCCGGGCGTCTATGGCGGGCCTCTCTAAAAGCAATGGTTAAAACCCTGGTCTGGTGCTTCTTTCCTCTCTGGACTCCTGTTGCATTAATCAATCACATTTACTGAGCGCTCACTGTGTGCAGGGCCCTGTACTAAATGCTTGGGAGAGTACGATATAACAGAGTTGATAGACCTATTTCCTACCTAAAATGAGCTTCCAGGCTAGAGAGAACTTATTCTCTCTCCCCTCACTCCCTTGGTGACCTCATTCGCTTGCACGGCTTCAACTATCATCTCTACGCTGATGACACCCAAATCTACATCTCTGCCCCTGCTCTCTCCCCCTCCCTCCAGGCTCGCATTTCCTCCTGCCTTCAGGACATCAACTGGATGTCTGCCCGCCACCTAAAACTCAACATGTCCAAGGCTGAACTCCTTGTCTTCCCTCCCAAAGCCTGCCCTCTCCCTGACTTTCCCATCACTGTTGACGGCACTACCATCCTTCCCGTCTAACAAGCCCGCAACCTTGTTGTCATCCTCGACTCCGGTCTCTCGTTCACCCCTCACATCCAAGCTCTCACCAAAACCTGCAGGTCTCACCTCTGCAACATTGCCAAGATCCACCCTTTCAATCAATCGTATTGATTGAATTTCAATTCAATCAATCAATCCTCTCCATCCAAACCGCTACCCTGCTCGTTCAAGCTCTCATCCTATCCCATCTGGACTACTGCATCAGCCTCCTCTCTGATCTCCCATCCTCTTGTCTCTCTCCACTTCAATCCATACTTCATGCCGCTGCCCGGATTGTCTTTGTCCAGAAACGCTCTGGGCATGTTACTCACCTCCTCAATAATCTCCAGTGGCTACCAATCAACCTACGCATCAGGCAGAAACTCCTCACCCTCGGCTTCAAGGCTCTCCATCACCTCGCCCCCTCCTACCTCACCTCCCTTCTCTCCTTCTACAGCCCAGCCCACACCCTCTGCTCCTCTGCCGCCAATCTCCTCACCATGCCTTGTTCTCGCCTGTCCTGCCGTCGACCCCCGGCCCACGTCATCCCCCTGGCCTGGAATGCCCTCCCTCTGCCCATCCGCCAAGCTAGCTCTCTTCCTCCCTTCAAAGCCCTACTGAAAGCTCACCTCCTCCAGGAGGCCTTCCCAGACTGAGCCCCCTCCTTCCTCTCCCCCTCGTCCCCCTCTCCATCCCCCTATGTTACCTCCTTCCCTTCCCCACAGCACATGTATATATGTTTGTACATATTTATTACTCGAATTATTTATTTATTTATTTTACTTGTATATATCTATTCTATTTATTTTATTTTGTTAATATGTTTGGTTTTGTTCTCTGTCTCCCCCTTCTAGACTGTGAGCCCACTGTTGGGTAGGGACTGTCTCTATATGTTGCCAACTTGTACTTCCCAAGCACTTAGTACAGTGCTCTGCACACAGTAAGTGCTTAATAAATATGATTGATTGATTGATTATTCACACCTCTCCCTCTCCATTCAACTCTCCCTGTTTGTACTCTTCTGCTCCTCCTAAGCAAATCTCCTCTCTGTCCCTCACTCTCAACTCTCCCACCCATTGCTCTGACCCATTCCTCACACCTCTCCCCATGCCCGGAATGCCCTTCCCTCTCAGCTTTGCCAAACTTGCCCCTCTCCTCCATTAAAGCCATCCTCAGAAGTACTCACCTTCTCCAGGAGGCCTCCTCTGATTTAACCCCCAACCTTCCCATTCATGCTATCTCTTTAGAAACTTCAGCACTTAATTGATTTATTAGTACAGTGCCTGGCACATAGTAAGCACTTAACAAATACCACAATTACTATTTATTGAGCGCTTACTGTGGGCCGAGCACTGTACTAACCCCTTGGGAGAGTACAATATAACAGAGTTGGTAGTTTCTTTCCATGCCCACAGTGAGCTAAAGTGCTCATCTTCTCCAGGAGACCTTCCCTGATTAATTCCCAACCCACCCAGTCACGCTCAAGAAATCCAACCTGTATTGACCATACTGTTGCCCTCTAAACTACCCAGCCTTAGTTGTTTCCCCTGCTACACTCCTTATAAATGACTGCTCTCATCCTACTCCCAGTTTAGCACCTTCTTTAATGATCTAACTTCAGTTTAGGAAAAAAAAAAGCATCACCATAGTTTAGTGGATAGAGCACAGGCCTGGGAGTCAGAAGGACCTGGGTTCTAATCCCGGCTCTGCCAAATATCTGCTGTGTGACCTTGGGCAAGTCACATCACTTCTCTAGGCCTCAGTTATCTGAGCTGTAAAATGGGGAATAAGCCTGATGTGGGTTAGGAATTGTATCCAACCTGATGAGCTTGCATCTATCCCAGTGCAGTGCCTAGCATGTAGTAAGTGCTTAACAAATGCCACAATTATTATTGTTATCATCTGGTTTGATGCTTGTTCATTCAGTTTCTGGTGTCCTTCATTCGCTTTCATACATTTTTGAGTCTTTGGTATAGATTGTACTTTTCTAGGGGGCAGAGACTGGGACAGCTTAATCTTGTATAGTGCCCTTGGTTCAGGTGGGCACTAGACAATTTTTTTTTCTTTTAATTGTGGTGATGCTAGTTAGTCAAAATTTGTGGACAAGTAATTGAAATCTTGAGCACTCTATAGGTGCCCCAAATGAAAGTGATCCTTATCTGAAGAGCAGCAACATTTAAAGGCTTGTGATTATTTTGATTATTGTCATCGAGAGGTCTTGATTGAAGGTATGACTATAGGCTATTCTTAAAGGTTATGGAATTAATTTCATAATGGATATTTGGTGCCTCATTCATTCATTCAATTGTATTTATTGAGCGCTTACTGTGTGCAGAGCACTGTACTAAGTGCTTGGAAAGTACAATTTGGCAACAAATAGAAGCAATCCCTACCCAACAATGGGCTCTCATCATCTTATTTCTTTAGCTTCTGGCTCATGGGATAGTACTTTCTTGGAAGGAGCGTAGGTGGGATTTTCCCAGGTAGGACAGAGACTCAACAGGTTTCTTTTGGAAAAACAAATAAATTTAAGGAGAGCCTTCAAGAAGACGCCCAGACTTCTTCTGCTTGACTTGAAGCAACTTATTTTGAACTGAAAATGTGTGTTCTTCCTTCTGGAATTCATTAAAGGCTCCTTTGCTTCTAATGTTGGAAGGAGAACGTATCCAGAAGAAGTAGGTGTTGGAAAGCTTTGGGATTTGGAGAAGAGCTTGGGTGGACAGGCTTGTGGCTCTATCATAAAGGGAAGTTTAGCTGCCTACCCACGTTTTTTCAGATAAGACCAAAATGACTTTGAAGAAAGTCAAGATGGGGAGGAAAGGTCACTGGCCTCTGAGATACTGTTAATATGAAATTGAGCTTCATGTCTTCATTATTACAGACATAAATGGTCGTTCTTAAGGGTTGACGAGAGAGAGAGAGAGTGTGCATGTGTGTGTGTGTGTGTCTGTTGTGAGCAGGACCCGAATCTGTTCATTTTTATTGTATTTCCTCCAGCGTCCAGTACCATGCTTGGCAAGTTGTCATGTACCTAATAAAACTTGTGACGATGATGACGATGACACACAGTAAGCACTCAATAAATACGATTGATTGATTGATTGATTGACAACCCGGCTTTAAAAATAAAACCGGTCATCTGAAACTCAATTGTCACTCTAGGAGATGATGAGAAATTGGCACCAGGGCCAGGGATTCCATTTTCCAGGAATTTTCAAAGTTGGCATAGAACCCAATGGCTCCTGAACTCTTTCAAACAGAAAATCTGTCTACTTCATTTTGGAGCTCCCGATAATAATTTGCTCTATGGAAGCTCCTGTGTCACTTCTGGAATTAAGAGGCTAAATCCATGCCAGATGGAAGAAGAGAGTTCTATGGTTTATCTGCACATTCTGTCCAGACAACATCCTGACATGACTTGCTTAGCTCCTTTAACTAGCCAGCAAGGACGTTACCTTGCAGAGACGATGCACAGCAATGTGCCACTTAACTATAGACCAGGCTACTTGATGAATCAAGTTTGCTAGACTGTGGTGACGGTCTCAGCAACAATGAGCTAGCTTCCGGAGTTAATACAATTTGTCTAGGCCTTTATGGAAACAACATAATCTGACAGCATGAGGTGGTTTCCTGCTAGGATTTACAAGGAGCCATGTGAAACTATCTGCTCAGAAACCCCATGATACATAGAAGGGGACAACCTCCCTTTCTAAGCTGAGAAGACAAAAGCTATCCTTTAAGACAGGAAGTCATTCACCTTTCCATGAAAAGACCTCTGACACTGCTTAACCCCTTTTCCTGTATCTCTAAAGCAACCATGCAAATTAGCATAGGCCTTCGGGCCCAGGGCTCAAAAGGAGTTAGGCTGGAACTTATGTGTCTATCTATCTTTCTGGAAACTTGTGCCTATCATGAAGATTGCTTGTCCTGTATGCCCAGGGTTCACAGTGACTTGGAGCAGATCAGTAGGAAATTTTCAGATGGTGTTCAATGCAAAATTCAAATTCAAAATTATTCCACTTAATTTTCTGTTGGGATAAAATGTATTGAATGTTGGGAAGCAGCCTGGCCAAGTGGATAGAGCATGGGCCTGGGAGTCAAAGGACCTGGGGTCTAATCCCGGCTCTGCCACTTGTCTGCAGTGTGACCTTGGGCAAGTCACTTAACTTCTCTGGGACTCAGTTACCTTATCTGTAAAATGGGGATTAAGGCTATGAGCCCCATGTGGGACAGGGACTGTGTCCATCCTAGTTAGCTTGTATCTACTCCAGCGCTTAGAACAGTGGTTGACACATAGTAAGCGCTTAACAAATATCATTAGTATTAAAGTGAGCACTGCCCAGTACTCAGTGCTCTAGTCCAAAGATAATGCATGTGTTAAAACCATCAGGTGGCTCAGCACTAATGCAAATTAGCATAGGTTCTCAAGGCCAGCATCTTTAGGAAATTAGACAAAGTCTTAAGGAAACTCAGATTGTGGACAAGTAAAGAATTTTAATAAAAATTGAAAATAAAGTGTTTGCCACTAATGTCTCACTCCTTGACCATCAGCCACAGCATCCTCGCTGTGACACTGGAAAGAGCAGGGGATGTTGGGCTGGTAGATTCAGGCTGGTAGATTTTATTGAACCTATCTGTAGTCTAGAGATTCCTGCAAGTATCTTGTTCCTAGGAGAGTGAAAAATTGAGGGTTCCCCTAGGGGATTTCCAGCAATGGATTCACCAAGTGGGCAGGGGCTGGTGAAATTTAAGGGTCCCCCATCTCTCCTCAAGTGATGAACAGACAGTTATGGAGCTGATTCTGGTTTAGAAATAGAGATGGGTGAAATACAGGTAGAATCTAGAGGTTCAGTGTTTCTCCTACAGATATCTCTGCTACCAACCAGTTCCTTTGTATTGGTTGGTTGATGGGAAAAGCTTCTTTGGAAGAACGTTCAGGCCTGCGCTTTAAACATCTTCCACTTTCATCCTGTCAGGCACCAGAGGGAGGCGGAAATGAAATATTTTGAAAGATTTTATTTTTTAAATGGGCTCAAGAAGAGTTGACTAAGTAGGTATCAGGTCCTAGGGCTACCATCGTGCTGACACTACTGGACTTTCCAGAAGGCCCAGACCAGTTCCTGTCCTCATCTGTGCTGCAGTTGCCCCTTCACTGGGGATAATACTGGTTCATTCCACTCCATCCTAGGATATCATAAGGTTAATTAGAGAATGAGTTATCATTTCTTCTAGACTGTGAGCCCACTGTTGGGTAGGGACTGTCTCTATATGTTGCCAACTGGTACTTCCCAAGCGCTTAGTACACTGCTCTGCACACAGTAAATGCTCAAATACAATTGATTGATTGATTGATTTGGAATAAGGAGCATAATTTCGAGGAGGTTTTCCTCAGAACCTATGTAGGATTTGCAGGGGAGGGGTCTATAAGTCATGCAGGAGGTAGACAGGGCAAAAATAGAATTCTCACTTACCAGATTCCACAACAGCAGGATGAGGTGTACCCTCTAGCATCCCTAATTCTTTCCTTCATATCCCTAAATGTGAAGATGGATATCCAAGAGGGCAACCATCACATGGTTCCTCCAAGTGCCCTGTTTCCAAGGAAACTGGACCCTAAGAATAACTATGGTGTTTTGTTTAGTTTTTTTTTGTTTTCATTCCTTTTTTAAATTTGTATTTAAGTGCTTACTATAGATACAAGTTTGTCAAGTTGGACACAGTCCCTGTCACAGTCTTAATCCCCATTTTACAGATGAGGGAACTGAGGCATAGAGAAGTGAAGTGGCTGTGCCCAAGGTCACACACCAGACATGTGGCAGGGCCAGAATTAGAATCCAGGTCCTTCTGACTTCCTGGCCCATGCTCTATCCACTAGACCGTGCTACTCTTTTGAGCGGGGAGGGGGAACAAGTAAACAATTTCTATGTGTCAAGCAATGTGGTAAATATATGATCAAAGTAGACATATAGGAAGTATATATGAGGCTTAAAGTTTAATTTTGTTAAGTGCTTAATATGTATCAAGCACTATGCTAAGTGACAGGCAGGATACAAGATAATCACGTTTGTCACAGGTCCCGTCCTGCACAGGGCTCACAATCTAAATAGGAAGGAGAATAGATGTTGAGTCCCCATTTTACAGATGAGGTAGCTGAGGCTCAGAGAAGTGAAGTGACTTGTCCAAGGTCAATCAATCAATCAATCAATCGTATTTATTGAGTGCTTACTGTGTGCAGAGCACTGTACTAAGTGCTTGGGAAGTACAAGTTGGCAAAATATAGGACAGTCCCTACCCAACAGTGGGCTCACAGTCTAAAAGGGGGAGACAGAGAACAAAACCAAACATACTAACAAAATAAAATAAATAGAATAGATATGCACAAGTAAAATAAATAAATAAATAGAGTAATAAATATGTACAAACATATATACATATATACAGCACACACAGCAGGTCACACAGGTCTGCAGGTCACACAGCAGGCACATGGAGCCAGGATTAGAATCCAGGTCCCCTGACTTCCAGGCCTATGCTCTTTCCACTAGGCCACGCTACTCCTTTTGAGGAGGACAAGTATCAAATCCCTATCCGACAGATGAGAAAACTGAAGCTTAGAGAAGTTAAGTGATTTGCCCGAGGTCACACAGCAGGCAGGAGGCAGACCTGGAATTAACAGCCAGGTCTCCTGAGTTCCAATCCTGTGCTCTTGCCACTAGGCCATGATGCTTTCCCTGGGCTGGATGGACCATTGGTTAGACCTAATAATGGCCTTGCTCACGATCATCATCTGATGCAGTCTCCACAATAATGATAATTATTGTGGTATTTGTTAAGGACTTACTATGTGCCAGGCACTATACTAAGAGCAGGAGTGGATACAAGCAAATTGGGTTGGACACAGTCCCTGTCCCACATGAGGCTCACAGTTTCAATCCCCATTTTACAGCTGAGGTAACTGAGGCCCAGAGAAGTGAAGTGACTTGCCCGAGCCCTACTGAAGGCTCACTTCCTCCATGAGGCCTTCCCAGACTAAGCCCCCATTTTCCTCAGCTCCCCCTCCCTTCCGCATCACCTCGACTCTCTCCCTTTGCTCTTTGCCCCCTGCCCACGCACTTATGTTTATATGTATATATCTATAATTCTATTCATATTGATGCCCATTTACTCGTTTTGATGTGTATATATCTATAATTATATGTGCTTATATTGATGTCTGTTTACTCATTTTGATGTCTGTCTCTCCCCTTCTAGACTGTAAGCCTAGTGTGGGCAGGGATTGTCTCTCTTTATTGCTGAATTGTACTTTCCAAGCACTTAGTACAGTGCTCTGCACACAGTAAGCACTCAATATATATGATTGAATGAATGAATGAAAGGCCACCCAGCAGACAAGTGGCAGAGCCAGGATTAGAACCTATAACCTTCTGACTCCCAGGCCCCAATCTATCCACTATGTCACATTCGATTGGCATGCCTCCGTCTCTATGCCAACTGATGGGGGCAGGGGGCCAGTATGTGGCTAGGAATGGGGAGGTTGCCACACTCACTTGGGTAGATTTATCCCATCTATCCATCTTCTTGAGGCCCTCAAGAGATCTTGTACCGCAGTGTGCCCTTGGCCTTCCGCCACCCCCTCCCTGGCCTGTGGAGAGTCTTGCTTCCATGGATGGCAGGGGGCTGGAGAGTCTGTTTCTCTGACAGGAGATCAGCAAGACTGGGTGTCCCAGGGGGATGAGACAGATCTCTCCAGAACCCCTTAGAAAATGGAGTTAATCGCAAACTTCCTGGGATCCCTGGGAGAAAGGTACAAAATCAAGTCAGAAGAAATAGCTGAGGAAGTGAGGTCATTTCAGAAGTTCCCCAAAGCAAACAGGAAGCTAACTCAAACTGTTACACCTAAACCCAAAAGGCAGGGGCATTCTGCCTCCAGACATGAACAAGATACCATCTTTTGGCCCCACCAAGCATCCCGACCCCAGGCCATCCAAACTTAATGGAGAAAACACTCAATTCCTCCAGTGGACAGCTGCAATGGGGAAATGATTGTGGATTTATGCCGGCAAGTCTTGCATAATAACTTCCAGAAGGCGTTTATGGCCTGAAGATCACCAAGCAAACATCAGACATTCCTATCCAAGTCCACAAAATCCGCCCTGCCTCACCAGAGATATATGCTGGAAATGTCCCAACAGCCTCAGCAGTTTTATTGCATTTGTCCTGGGGAAGTCCCAGAGCGAAGCCCTTCCTTTAAGCTTTTGTACCGCGGATTAATCTAGACTAACGAAGCCTTTGTTTTGATTTCTTGTTGATTGCTCTTGCACGTCCTGGCTGACTGGGGAAGCTGGACATTCACAGCAGGACCTGCTGCTCAAGAGCCGCCTTAGCTGTTGAGAATCTCATTCTTTCCAGATGCTGGGAAATTTGAGAGATTCCTCTGATTCATCTAAAAAGCCAGATGAGTGGAAAACTCTTATCTGAGATTTTAATAATAATGGGGGCATTTATTAAGTGCTTATAATGGGCCAAGTGCTAGGGTAGAAACAAGATGATCAGATCAGACACAGTTCCAGGCCCACACGGGTCGCATGGTCTCAGAGGGAGGGAGAATCGCTATTTGATCCCCATTTTACAGATGAAGAAACTGGGGCCCAGAGAGATGAAGTGACTAGCCCAAGGCCACACAGCAGGCAAATGGCAGAGCTGGGACTAGAACTTGGGTCTCCTGACTCTTCAGTTTCACGTTCTTTCCACTAGGCCATATTAGGTACTCCATACTATCTGGAGTTCTTCAATCAATCAGTCAATTGTATGTATTGAGTGCTTACTGTGTGTAGAGCACTGGACAAAGTGCTTGAAAGAGAAAAGTATAACAGAGTTGGTAGAAGTGTTCCCTCCCCTCTCAGGGTTACACCTGGAGAGCTTCCAATACTCTACCAGACTTGGCTACAAGAGGTAGAGTCAAACATAGGCATATCCATTCCATTCCTAGCTTTGCAGTGGCTAGTAAGTGGGCAGCAGCGGCATAGGAGAGAGTCAAGGGCGGAGACTCAAGTTTACTGCATGGAAGGAGGCAATGATAAACCACTTCCATATTTTTACCAAGAAAATTCTGTGTATACACTACCAGAATGATTGCAGATGGAAAGCGGGGTATTCTGGGAGAGATGTGTCAGTGGTGTTGCTATGAGTTGGAAATGACTCAACGGCATAAGACAAGATGTGTTCCCTGCCCACAACAAGTTTACAGTCTAGAGGGGAGTTCTTGATAAGAAGGAGCAGATTTGCCTCTAATGTGAAGGTCTTCCCTGCTTTCATTAACTTTGCCAGTCCTTGAAAGTCAGTCAGTCATCAGCATTTGATTTGTTTTATTATCTATAGACTGTAAGCTCGTTATGGGAAGGGAACATGTCTGTTTATTGTTGTATTATACTCTCCCAAGCGCTTAGTACAGTGCTCTCAATAAATATGATTGAATGAATTGAGCATCAACTGCAGGACAAACGTGGCATTTAGGCCCTTGGAGTGTAGAAGACACAGTCCTACCTCCACAGAATTTATAATCTAGCCTACCTAAAATGTTAGCAAGAGAAAAACTGTATGCAAAATTGATAAAGCAAAGTGAGGTGGCAAAAAATTAATGGGTCTGGGAATCAGGAGACCTGTGTTCTAGTCCCAGTTTGGCCACTGGCTTGCTGGGTAACACCTCTGGGCTTCAGTCTCCTCAACTGTAAAATGGGGATGGCGTACCTGCTTTTCCTCTACCTCTGAGACTGTGAGCCCTGTGTGGGGCAGGGACTGTGTCTGGTCAGTATTTGATGGCCTTGTGACTACCTCAGCACTTAGTACAGTGCTTGGTACATATTAAGCACTTATATCACAACTATCATTATTATTATCCTAAATAATTTATTATTTATTATTCTAAATATCCTAAATAATAATAATAATGATAGTTATGGTATAAATTCAGTGCTTAATACGTACCAAGCACTGTACTAAGTGCTGAGGTAGTCACAAGGCAATCAAATCCCACATAAAGCTCACAATCTAAGCAGGAGGGAGAAGAGTTATTGAATCCTCACTTTGAACATGAGGGAACTGAGGCCTAGAGAAGTGTAGTGATTTGCTCAGGGTCACACAGCATACCAATGGCAGAGCCAGGATTAGAACCCAGGTTCTCTGACTCTCAGGCCCTGAAGCAGCATGATGTAGTGGATAGAGCTTGGGCTTGGGAGTCAGAAGATTATGCGTTCTAATCCCTGCTCTGCCACTTGTCTTGTGTGTGACCTTGGGTACGTCATTTCTCTGGGCCTCAGTCCCTCATCTGTAAAATGGAGATTGAGACTGTGAACCCCATGTGGGACAGAGACTGTGTCCAACCCAATTTGCTTATATCTACCCCACTTAGTACAGTGCCTGGCACATAGTAAGCCCTTACCAAATGTCATAATTATTATCATCATTATTATTATTACTCTTTCTACATGCTCCAAATTAAATTCAAGATTCTGGAATGGTGGGAAGGGATGAGTTTTGAAAGGCTCGGAGACTTGTGCCTCATATCCATTATCCTGAGCAGTTTCATCAGCATTCACATCGAGTCACCAAAGCAAGATTGAGTAATGTTTTGGGAGGAAAGTCAGGACAATAGTGCAAGCAGGAAACATCCCCAAACTATGCTTCTCTCATCTGGATATGAGGATGATGGATGACAACAGGACCCCAAAGCAGCTGCTTTATCCCACCTCCCCAACTAACTAATCAGGGAGCATCTTTTTTTAAAAAAAAATTGTTTAGTGCTTATGACGTACCAGGCATTGTACTGAGAGCTGGGGTAAACACAAGCAAATCAGATTGGACACAGTTTGTGTCCCACAAGGGACTCACAGTTTGAATCCCCATTTTACAGAGGAGGGAACTGAGGCCCCGAGAAGTGAAGTGACTTGCCCAAGGTCACACAGCAGGCAAGTCCCATCTTTGACACCTAGTCCCATGCTATTTTCACCAGGCCACACTGCTTACAATCTTATGGATCTATAACACAGCAGCATTCTCTACAAGCAGTGCTTTGCACATAGTAAGCACTCAATAAATAAGATTAATAATAAGTGACGAGGACTGGGAAGCAGCATGGTGTAGTGGATAGAGCATGGGCCTGGGAGTCAGAAGGTTATGGGTTCTAACCCTGCTCCACAACTTGTCTGCTGTGTGACCTTGGGCAAGTCATTTCATTTCACTGTGCCTCAGTTACCTCATCTGTAAAATGGGGATTAAGACTGTGAGCCCCATGGGGGACAGGGACAGTGTCCAACCTGATTTGCTTGAATCCACCCTAGAATTTAGTACAGTGCCTCGCACATAGTAATTGCTTAACAAGTACCATAATTATTATTATTATTAAACGTTGTAGGGGAGTGCTGTAGCTGAAGAACTATTGACTGCAATAGTTCTTCAGACTTCCCAACTTTTTTTATGGTATTTGTTAAGTGCTTACTATGTGCCAGGCACTGTACTAGGTGCTGGGGTAGATACAAGCCAATCAGGTTGGACATAGTCCATGCCCCACATGGGGCTCACAGTCAATCCCCGTTTTAGAGATGAGGTAACCAAGACACAGAGAAGTAAAATGACTTGCCCAAGGTCACACAGCTGACAGGTGGAGGAATCAGGATTAGAACCTAGGCCCTTCTGACTCCCAGGCCCCAGATCTATCTATTAGACTACACTGCTTCTTGCGACCACCCCCCAGTCAAACACAGCAGTAACATCGTGAGTTTCTGTTGGCGAGGGATCTTGGATTACTTAGGGTAGGTGAATGCAAACATATTCCCATAGCCTTTCTGTTGGGGCCCAGTGCAGGTGAGAGATAGGGCACTAACAGATGAGAAGCCGGGATAATGCAATATGTGTTGGCCAAAGGGCATTTTGTGGTCCTAATGGCTTTGCAAAAAGTATCTGCCGGGTGAACTGAGTCATGCGTGTTCTCCAATAACATCCTTCGCAACTCCTGGGATATACACTCTACCCTTTTGGAATCCAGCTTATTCTGCTATTGTCAAGTGTTTTCAATTGTTCCAAGTGTTCGCGGAGGTTTACGGAATGGAGAGCTGTTGCACAATGGAACCTGTGTGCTCTGTCGTGTGCGCCTTCGAAACAATGAACTGCATGTTAGCTTCAGGTCCGTATCGTTTTCCGTATGGAGCTGCATTACATCAACGTTGGTATTTGATATTGTAACATAAAAATGGAGAGATTAGGGAAAATGTCTCTAAAACAAACACATTCCTGGAATTTACGAGCCCTTAGATGAATGTGGCACTAGATGCATCTGGAGCAGTTCTAACAACTGGCTGGATCTCTGGACTTTTGTCTTTTCCTCTTTTTGGGACTGGTTTATGGAGAGAGATATGTCAGCATAGTCTAGTGGAAAGGGTATGGGCCTGGGAGTCAGAGGAACTGGATTCTAATCCCGCCGTGGCCACTTGACTGCTGTGTAAACTTGGGCAAGTCACTTCACTTCTCTATGCCTAAATTACCTCATCTGTAAAATGGGGATTAAGACTGTGAGCCACATGTGGGACCGGGACTGTGTCCAACCTGATTAGCGTGTATCTATCTCAGTGCTTAGAACAGTGCTTAGAACAGGATGTGATAGTAAGTTCTTAACAAGTACCATAATTATTATTGTTAGAGCATGTTCGTGAAGAAAGAGCCCATTCCTATCTATCAATCAATGTTATTTATTGAGCGCTTACTGTATGGAGAGCACTGTAGAGTTGGGAGATGCAATACCTGCCCTCAAGGATTTGTCTCTTGGTGGGAGGTTCTAGTGTCCATAAAAGCAGTGGCATCTGTCTCTGGAAAATGCCATATTCTTCCAGCTCACTCCCCACAAACCCAAATGCCAGAAATTTCTGCCCAAATGTAAAATGGGGATTCAATCCCTGTCTCCTTCCTTCTTAGACCGTGAGCCCATGTGAGGCAGGGACTCTGTCAGACTTTGTATTTACCCCAGTGCTTGGAACAGTGCTTGACACATAGTAAGCGCTTAATAAATGCAATCATCATAATAATAAATCTGCCATCTTCATTGTCCAGAATGCCACTCTTACCCACCACAGTCCCATTCCAGTTCTCACTCTCCAGACAGGAGACATTGAAGCAATCCAGCTGCTCTGATGTTTCATCTGGGCTCACTTTGATTTGGTTAGCAGGCCGGAGTGTATCAGTGGTTTCACAGATACCAGGCTATGTTCAGGTCAGGCAAGGCCCTCCCCCTGAAACCTGATTCTTTCTAGAAGTCACCAGACTGGTGATCAGAATGCTTGGAATCTGAAAGTAGAATAAAGACCTTGTGGTCAGGCCCCATCAAATCAAGAGCATGCCCCCCTGGGCTCTAGGTCATCCACTTTTTTTTTTTAATGGTAGTTGTTAAACACTTATTATGTGTCAAGCACCGTTCTAAGTGCTGGGTTAGGTACAAGATAATCAGGTTGAATCAATCAATCAATCAAGCAATCATATTTATTGAGTGCTTACTGTGTGCAGAGCACCATACTAAGCGCTTGGGAAGTAGAAGTTGGCAACATATAGAGATGGTCCCTACCCAACAGTGGGCTCACAGTCTAGAAGGGGGAGACAGAGAACAAAACAAAACATATTAACAAAATAAAATAAATAGAATAGATATGTACAAGTAAAATAAATAAATAAATAGAGTAATAAATACGTACAAAAATATATACATATATACAGGTGCTGTGGGGAAGGGAAGGAGGTAAGGCGAGGGGGATGGGGGGGGGAGAGGAAGGAGGGGGCTCAGTCTAGGAAGGCCTCCTGGAGGAGGTGAGCTCTCAGTAGGGCCTTGAAGGGAGGAAGAGTGCTAGCTTGGCGGACATGGGGAGGGAGGGCATTCCAGGCCAGGGGGATGACGTGGGCCGGGGGTCGACGGCGGGACAGGCGAGAACGAGGCACGGTGAGGAGATTAGCGGCAGAGGAGCGGAGGGTGCGGGCTGGGCTGTAGAAGGAGAGAAGGGATGTGAGGTAGGAGGGGGTGAGGTGATGGAGAACCTTGAAGCCGAGGGTGAGGAGTTTCTGCCGGATGCGTAGGTTGATTGGTAGCCACTGGAGATTATTGAGGAGGGGAGTAACATGCCCAGAGCGTTTCTGGACAAAGACAATCTGGGCAGTGGCGTGAAGTATGGATTGAAGTGGGGAGAGACAAGAGGATGGGAGATCGGAGAGGAGGCTGATACAGTAGTCCAGACAGGATAGGATGAGAGCTTGAATGAGCAGGGTAGCGGTTTGGATGGAGAGAAAAGGGCGGATCATGGCAATGTTGCGGAGCTGAGACCGGCAGGTTTTGGTGATGGCTTGGATGTGAGGGGTGAACGAGAGAACGGAGTCGAGGATGACACCAAGGTTGCGGGCTTGTGAGACGGGAAGGATGGTAATGCTGTCAACAGTGATGGGAAAGTCAGGCAGGGGGCAGGGTTTGGGAGGGAAGACAGGAGTCCAGTCTTGGACATGTTGAGTTTTAGGTGGTGGGCAGACATCCAGATGGAGATGTCCTGAAGGCAGGAGGAGATGCGAGCCTGGAGGGAGGGGGAGAGAGCAGTGGCAGAGATGTAGATTTGGGTGTCATCAGCATAGAGATGATAGTTGAAGCCGTGGGAGCGAATGAGGTCACCAAGGGAGGGAGTGTAGATCGAGAACAGAAGGGGACCAAGAACACAGGCCCTGTCCCACATGGGGCTAAAAGTCTAAGAAGAAAGGAATAATATTTAATCCCCATTTTGCACATGAGGTAACAAAGGCAGAGAGAAGTGAAGTGACTTGCCCAAAGTCACACAGCAGACAAGTGGCAGAGCTGGAATTAGAACCCAGGTCCTCTGACTCCCAGGCCTGTTCACTCTCCACTGGGCCATGCTGCTTCCCACTTAGCATGCAGGCTATGGAATAATTAGTCAGAGCAGGAAATTGGTTTGAGTGAGAAGCCGTTAAAAAGGCCGGGCCATCTCTGGAGCCATTTGTACTATCTGAAGTCCCACTGGCCTTTTAGCTAGCTGGCCTGGAAAATCCTTTTCAAGATAATAATGACACCCCCACACACCATTCTCCCCCTAATTCTGGTCCCTCTTTGGTTGGCCAAACTTCTTCTGGGTTGCACACTCCCATTTCCTAAAAAAACATGTGACTGAATATTTGCACAACAAAAGGTGGCTGGCTTCACCTACAGATGGATCAGCTCCTGGCCTATGCAGTGTCCTCAATGAGCACTGTGTGTGCCTATCTGGGTTCACGCCCCAGGCCAACGCATTTGGGCTTCAGTGCCCAGGTATGACTGGGCACACGGTGACTAATTGCTTATTGGTGGGAGCGACTGGTGAAGCCAGGTTTCGCCACAGACAAGACACCACATGGAGTTACAGAGGGTAACAATAGTAACTGTGGTATTGATTAAGCTCTTAGTATGGGCCAAGCACTGAGATCAGGGCTGGAGCAGATACAAGGTAATCAGGTCAAACACAGTCGCTGCCCCACATGGAGCTGACAAAGTGGGAGGGAGATGGGGTATTTTATTCCCATTTGACAGATGAGGAAACTGAAGCCCAGGGAGGCTAAATGACTTGCCCAAGACAAACTGCTGGTAAGTGGTGGAGCTGGAATTAGAACTCAGGTCTCCTGACTCCCAGCCCTGGGTTCTATCCACTAGGCCATGAAGTTTTAGAGGCATATGGGTGGATTGTAATTTTCTGAAAGAGAACTTTAGTGAGGCTGCTTTGGCTTTTCCACTTGTGGTGTACAATCAGCATTTTCCTGTTTGAAGTGTTTAAGGGGGACGTTCAGGGTTAGGGGGGGATGTCCCAGTATCATGGCAGATATGAGGCAGTCCAGAACCCAGTATTGTTGAGCCAGTGGGAATGTTTTTGATTTTTTTGTTTTTAATTTATGGTATTTAAGTGTTCACTATGTGCCAGACACTCTTCTGAGCACTGTGGTAGATACAAGGCATTGAGGTTGGACACAGTCCATGTCCCACATGGGGCTTATAGTTTTAATCCCCATTTTACAGATGAGGTAACTGAGGCACAGAGAAGTGAAATGACACGTCTGAGGTCACAGAGCATACAAGTGGCATTGCGGGGATTAGAAACAAGAGTCTTCTGATTCCCGGGCCCATGCTCTATCCCTGTTGTTGCTACAGTGCTGGAAGATGCCACAATCTCCAAAGTCGCAGCAGGATCCTGATGGGTGTAAAGCGCAGGGTTACTGTCCTGTTTGCCTTTTTTTTCCTTCAGCCCTGTGTGTGTGTAGTGTGTGTATGTGTGTGTGTGTGTGTGTGTGTGTGTGTGCACGTGTGCACACAGCTGCACACACACGAGGGCAGATTTTTCCAATGAAATGACATGGGAGAAGAGAATTACTCTTTCCACTGACTAATAAATGCAATCTAATCTAACATTTTTTAATGAAACCATGGTGAGGTGGAGGGAGGAGGTAGAGCTGAGATTGGGGAAGCAGCGTGGCTCAGTGGACAGAGCCCGGGCTTTGGAGTCAGAGGTCGTGGGTTCTAATCCCGGCTCCGCCAACTGTCAGCTGTGTGACTTTGGGCAAGTCACTTAACTTCTCTGGACCTCAGTTCCCTCATCTATAAAATGGGGATTAAGACTGTGAGCCCCAAGTGGGACAACCTGATCACCTTGTATCCCCCCCAGTGCTTAGAACAGTGTTGCCCCCTCCTTCCTCTCCCCCTCCTCCCCCTCCCCATGCCCCCCGCCTTACCTCCTTCCCCTCACCACAGCACCTGTATATATGTATATATGTTTGTATGTATTTATTACTCTATTTATTTTATTTGTACATATTTATTCTATTTATTTTATTTTGTTAATATGTTTTGTTTTGTTCTCTGTCTCCCCCTTCTAGAGTGTGAGCCCACTGTTGGGTAGGGACCGTCTCTATATGTTGCCAACTTGTACTTCCCAAGCGCTTAGTACAGTGTTCTGCACACAGTAAGCGCTCAATAAATACAATTGAATGAATGAATCCAACCTTGGCTTCACAGACTCTGTCCTCTCCTGGTTCTCCTCTTATTTCTCCGGTCGTTCATTCTCAGTCTCTTTTGCAGGCTCCTCCTCCCCCTCCCATCCCCTTACTATGGGGGTTCCTCAAGGTTCAGTTCTTGGACCCCTTCTGTTCTCGATCTACACTCACTCCCTTGGTGACCTCATTCGCTCCCACGGCTTCAACTATCATCTCTATGCTGATGACACCCAAATCTACATCTCTGCCCCTGCTCTCTCCCCTTCCCTCCGGGCTCGCATCTCATCCTGCCTTCAGGACATCTCCATCTGGATGTCTGCCCACCACCTAAAACTCAACATGTCCAAGACTGAACTCCTTGTCTTCCCTCCCAAACCCTGCCCTCTCCCTGACTTTCCCATCACTGTTGATGGCACTACCATCCTTCCCATCTCACAAGCCCGCAACCTTGGTGTCATCCTCGACTCCGCTCTCTCCTTCACCCCTCACATCCAAGCCGTTACCAAAACCTGCCAGTCTCAGCTCCGCAACATTGCCAAGATCCGCCCTTTCCTCTCCTTCCAAACCGCTACCCTGCTCATTCAAGCTCTCATCCTATCCCGTCTGGACTACTGTATCAGCCTCCTCTCTGATCTCCCATCCTCTTGTCTCTCCCCACTTCAATCCATTCTTTACGCTGCTGCCCGGATTGTCTTTGTCCAGAAACGCTCTGGGCATGTTACTCCCCTCCTCAAAAATCTCCAGTGGCTACCAATCAACCTACGCATCAGGCGGAAACTCCTCACCCTCGGCTTCAAGGCTCTCCATCACCCCGCCCCCTCCTACCTCACCTCCCTTCTCTCCTTCTACAGCCCAGCCCGCACCCTCCGCTCCTCTGCCGCTAATCTCCTCACCGTGCCTCATTCTCGCCTGTCCTGCCATTGACCCCTGGCCTACGTCATCCCCCCGGCCTGGAATGCCCTCCCTCCCCACATCTGCCAAGTTAGCTCTCTTCCTCCCTTCAAGGCCCTACTGAGAGCTCACCTCCTCCAGGAGGCCTTCCCCCTCCTTCCTCTTCCCCTCCTCCCCCTCTCCATCCCCCTCGCCTTACCTCCTTCCCTTCCCCACAGCTCCTGTATATATGTATATATGTTTGTACATATTTATTACTCTATTTATTTTACTTGTACATATCTATTCTATTTATTTTATTTTGTTAATATGTTTTGTTCTGTCTCCCTCTTCTAGACTGTGAGCACTCTGCACACAGTAAGCACTCAATAAATACGATTGATTGATTGATTGTTGGGTAGGGACCGTCTCTATGTGTTGCCAACTTGTACTTCCTAAGCGCTTAGTACAGTGCTCTGCACACAGTAAGTGCTCAATAAATACGATTGATTGATTGATTGAATGAATTGGGATCACATTCCGCATTGTCAGATATCTCTGGAAGAATGAGGAATGGGTGATGAGTATCCCGTGCCTTTCCCAGAGGCCCAAGGATAGTCATTACAAACAGAGCCCTGTTCAATGTCCATGATTCCATAAGTCTGGCTGTTTGGTGGGCAAATCCCCATGCAACATGGTGAAGAGGCAGAGGATCAATCATTCATTTGAGGGACAAGTCAAGTTAAATCCAGCTTTGTTGTCTTTACTCAATTTACTGGGCCATTTTTCATCTTTTCCTTACTTAGCTCATGAGACATTTGGTACTGTTCCCAATCCATATATGTATTTTCCAATTTCAGCCATTTTGGATTCAGTTGGTGCTTTCTATGTACACAGCTGTCCTTCATATTCAAAGATGGCACTGCTGAGAGCGAGATTCTATCTATGCACTTGGGTGTCACTGATCAATCAATTAGTAGTATTCTTTGAGGACCCGCTGTGCATTAAGCATCCGGGAGCATACAATAATCAGTCGACACAAGCCCTGCCCTCAAGGAGCTTACAGTCTATTGCGTGCAGAGCACTGTACTAATACTAAATAATAATAATTATTGTATTTGTTAAGCATTTAATATGTGCAAAGCACTGTTCTAAGCACTGGGGTAGATACAAGGTCATCAGGTTGTCCTACGTGAGGCTCAGTCTCAATCTCCATTTTACAGATGAGGTAACTGAGGCACAGAGAAGTGAAATGACTTGCCCAAGGTCACACAGCAGACAAGCGGCAGAGGCGGAATTAGAATCCACGACCTCTGACTCCCTAGCCTGTGCTCTTGCCACTAGGCCATGCTGCTTTTCTAAGTGCTTGGGAGAGTGGGCAGGGAATGTGTCTACCGACTCTGTTGTACTCTCCCAAGCACTTAGTACACTGCTCCACACACAGTAATCGCTCAGTAAATACTGTTGATGATGATGGATGAGTGTACAGTTGTTAGTAGATAAAATCCCTGTCCTCATCGAGTTCAGTATATGGTGGAGGAATCTAAATGCCAATTTAAGGTAGAGATGTGTTCTCCTGATTTTACATTCTGTTAAGTCAGACAGACAAGAGTACTTTATTACCTGCTTAGAAACATGCAAGAGAAGTAAAAGGCATGGTCCCTGCCATCAAGTTGCTTCTACTCTAATGGCAGAGAACATTTTCACTTTGAGATATGAAGAAACTGAATGAAACTCTTCAAAGTGAGATCAATTTTAAGAGAGAAATAGCAATCTGCTGAGAATCAACCGATTGAGAATGATGAAAATTTTCATTTTTTTTTGTCGAATTCCCCCTTTTGGGGGAAGGAAGACGTTTATCCTCCCAGATTCACTGGGAAACTGGGTTTTTGCTCAAACATTAAATTGTAATCCAACTGGTGAATGTGCTCCACTCCTGGAGCAGTGGAGTTTATTGCAAGCCTACCTGGCAAGATGAAGCACCCACTCCCCTAGCAGAGTGCGGGACCAAAAATTTGATTTCTGAAGTAGTCAGCATGGTCAGTAGAGCAGAGAGCCTGCTGACTATAGTGTCAGAGCAGTTTCAGGAGGAAATTCAGCAACTCACTTCTCAGAGTTCTCAGCTGGACAATTATGCTCAAACAGCACAGATATTCGAACAGCTCCATAATGCATTGATTAGTCCAAACAACTCAGTCAAAAAATTGGACTTAGACAATATAAGGCTAAATCGATGTAAAAGAGAGTTTAATTTCCTCAGAGACAAGATGCTATATGAATTCAAAATGATAGTACCAGTCCCAATTATGTGGCTTGGTCTACATGGTATGAGGAATCCTTAGAGTAGTCATTTGAGAAACAAACAGAGACTTCAATAATGTTGTTTTCAGTCTTTTGAAAGATGAGCAATTCCTAATATGAATAAATCAGCCCCAAAATAATATCTAAAGAGATTCTGGCATTTAAGGAAAGAAATGATTGAATGGTAAAACTTACGTTAAAAAAAATACATTTCAGCACATAATGAATCCTAATGCAGCTTGCGGGGACATAAATAAGATTGGGGACCTAGAGGTAACTCAAATAGTGTCTATCCAGCATTGCTTATAAATTAATATAAAATCCAAACTACTTCAATTTATCACTAAGTGGTTGCATCACTCAAACAGCTTGTGCTTGTTTATATAATGGAACAAACAGTATGGAATGGAGCTAAGACAACCCGTTTTGTTAAAAGCCAAAAACGTGAGGTATGGCAAGCAAATATTCATTACTGACTGTTAGGTATTCCTTCCAAGCATCCTCAAACCACCCCCTTGTAGCCATTGCGATCAAATCTTAGCTTTAGCTCCACATTCTGTTAGGCCAGCTTGGAGTGGCTGGATCCACTTACAATATCACTGATTACCAATTAAAACCTAGGCTCCTAAATATGCCCATATGGTAACCTCAGGGAAATAGTAGCCCTTACTAAGACCTGTTCTCTGCCCCCAGTATGCATTCAGTAAGTATGGGACAGGGATAGTGTCTAACCTGATTATCTTGTATCTGTGCTCAGTACAGTTTGGCACATAGTAAACACTTAACAGATACCACAGTCATGAAGTACCATCGATTGATTGACTGATTGGTTTTTCCTAACCTAGTATTTCACACTCATGGATCTTGTGCAAGATCACAGTCACATCTATATGGTTATCCTGCCACATTCGTAATATGGTCACTGTTGAAACAATTTATAAAATGGAAACCATTTCACAAGTAACAAAAAGTGATGGTCATGTCAAAATATGAATCCAGACATACCTGAGCAATTGTTTAGGCCCAGGGATTAGGCGCTTAACAAAGCATTACTCATGCTTAACATCCATCATACTGTACAAAGATACTGCTGTAGGAAGAATGATTCGATTTGTCTTCCTTTGTAAAGCATACAAGTATGCATATTACTGTTTCTAGAGCACTTCTGCCATACTTGGAAACATTTATCTATACTTAGAAACTTTAACAGTGAAGACTTTGCCTCTCACAAAGTGTGAGACCCAAGAGACCAGGTCTTTGACCTAAGAGGAATGTAAAATCGGAGCCCGTGTACATTGCCCACTGGTTAGATGATGAAAAGCAGAACTGAACCTAACCTATATAGTGATGGTGGAACCAAATATGAAGGTCTCAGGAACCAAGAGAAACAGGGGAAAGCTAACAAGAGAAAACCAGAACCCACAGAAACAAACTCCAACTTACTCACTGTACCTCGATCTTGTCTATCTCACTGCCGACACATTGGCCATATCAGTCAATCCATTGTATTTATTGAGCACTTACTGTGTGCAGAGCATTGTACTAAGCACTTAGGAGAGTATGCTAATAACAGAGTTGGTAGATACATTTCGTGCCCCGAAGGAGCTTACAATCTAGAGGGGGAGAGATATTAATATAAATAAATTATGGATATGTAGATAAGTTTTATGGGGCTGAATAAAGGGTGCAAATCCAAATGCAAGGGCAACACGGAAAGGAGTGGGAGAAGAGGAAATGAGGGTTTAGTTGGGGAAGGGCTCTTGGAGGAGTTCTGCTTTTAATTCAGCTTTGAAGCAATGGAGAATGATCACCTGTCAGACATGGATGGAGGGAGCTCCAGACCAGAAGCAGGATGTGGGTGAGAGATCAGCGAAGAGGTAGATGAGATTTAGGTACAGTGAGTAGGTTGGCATTAGAAATGAAGTATGCCCAAACTACCTTCTCGACAGACAAATGGACATCCCCAGCACCTCCCTTTCCACTGAACTCAACTTCCTTGCTCTCCAGTCTCTCTGCTGATCTCGTACTACTAACCCACAGCCCTGGATCACCTTTCCTGTATGCTTCCTCTGCTCCTGTGCTCGAGCAGTGGAGCGTTGAGGGCAGAAATCCAGACATTTGCTGATCTTGTCCACCTGAAATTCATTGTTACCTGCTTCAGTTTGGCCCTCTCTTCAGCCCGACAACAATACTTCTCCTTCCTAATTCACTCCCATACCCATTGCCCAAGCCAGCTGTTGCAGACACTTAATTCCTCAAACCTCCTGTCTTCATGCCCCCATCATCTCTTTCTCCTAATGACCTGGCCACATACTTCATTAGCAAAATTGAAGCCAGCAAGCATGATCTCCTTAATTTCTCCTCTCCAATCCTCCCCTCCTCTACTCTCTTGGACTCTCCCTATATTCCCTGCAGTATCTCAAGAAGAAATCTCTTGCCTCTTCTCAAAATCTACCCCCTCTACCTGTGCTTCTGACCCCATCCCTTCATGCTTTATTAAAACACTTGCTCCCTCCCTTCTTCCCTCTTTGCCACCTTCAACCATCCAGTGGGTCTTCCCCATTGCTTTCCAGCATGCTTATGTCTCCTCTATCCTAAAAAAACCCTTTCTTGACCCCACAGTTATCACCCCATCTCCCGCCTACCATTCCTCTCAAACTTCTTGAGAGAGCTATTTACACCCAATTTCTCCACTTCCTCTCCTCCAATTCTCTCCTTGACCCCTTCCAATCTAGCTTCCATCCCCTTCACTCCACAGAAACAGCCCTCTCTAAGGTAACCAATGACCTTCTTCTTGCCAAATCTGACGGCCTCTACTTTATCCTAACCCTCCTAGACCTCTCAGCTGCCTTGGACATTGAGGACCATTTCCTTATCTTTGAAACCTTATCCAACCTTGGCTTCACTGACACTGTCCTTTCTTCATTCTCCTCCTATCTCTCTGACTGCTCCTTCTCACTTTCTTCTATAGGCTTCTCCTCTGCCTCCCACCCTCAGTGTGGAGGGGTCTCTCAAGGCTCAGGTCTGGGTCCTCTTCTATTCTCCATCCACTCCCTTGGAGAACTCATTTACTTCCAAGGCTTCAGTTACTATCTCTATGAGGATGATTCCTAAATCTACATCTCCAGCCCTGACCTCTCTCATTCATTCATCCATTCATATTTATCGAGTGCTTACGGTGTACAGAACACTGTACAAAGCGCTTGGGAGAGTACAGTATAACAGTAAAACAGATGCATTCCTTGCCCATAACAAGCTTACAGTCTAGATTGTAGTCTCTTTCTCTGTAATCACACATTTCCTCTTGGCTTCAGGACATCTCTGCCTGGATGTCCTGCTGACACCTCAAACTTAACATATCCAAAACAGAACTCCTTCCCACCCAAGCCCTCTCCTCCCTCTGTCTTTCCCATCACTGTAGACAATACCACTACCCTCCCTGTCTTCTAGCCTGTAACCTTGGTGTTGTCCTCGACACAGCACTCTCATTCAAACCACATAGTCTGTCACTAAATCCTGTTGGTTCTATCTTCACAACACTGTTAAAATCTACCCTTTTTTCCTCTCCATCCAAATGGCTACAATGCTGGTCCAAGCACTTATCCTACCCCAACTTGACTACTGCATCTGCCTCCTCACTGACCTCCCTGCCTCCTGTCTCTCCCCACTCCAGTCCCTACTTTACTCTGCTTCACAGATCATTTTTCTAAAAAATATTCAGTGCCTATCTTCCCACCCCTCTAGAACCTCCAATGGTTGCCCATCCACCTCCACATGCAACAGAAACTCCTTAGCATTGGCTTTAAAGCAATTCACCCCTTCCTTCCTCACCTCACTCATCTACTACAGCCAGCCCACACACTTAGCTCTGCTAGCTTGAGTTTACTCACTATTCCTCGATCTCATCTATCTCACCACTGAACCTTTTCCCACATTCTCCCCTTAACCTGTATCTCCCTGCCCCCTACATATATGCCAGACCAGCCCTCTACCCCTTCAAAGCATTATTAAGTCACATCTCCTCCAAGTGGCCTTCCCCAATTATGCCCACTTTTCCACAGCTCTCTTTCCCTTCTGTGTCATCTATACACTTGAATCTGTAACCTATGGGCATTTGATAGTCACCCCACCCTCAACCCTACAGCACTTATGTACATATCTTTAAATTAGCTATTAAATTATATTATTATTATTAATAATGGTATGTAAGTGCTTACTATGTGCCAAATACTGTTCATTCATTCATTCAATTGTATTTATTGAGTGCTTATTGTGTACACAACACTATACTAAGCACTTGGGAAGTACAAATCGGCAACATATAGAGACGGTCCCTACCCAACAACAGGCTCACAGTCTAGAAGGGGGAGACAGACAAAAAAACAAAACAAGGAGACAGGTAGATGCATTTTCCACTATACCAGAATCAAATTCTCACACTATATTCCTTGTTTGATTTTTTGTTTTCTTTTCTTTATGGTATTTGTTAAGAGCTTACTACATGCCAGGCATTATAGTAAGTGCTAGGGTAGATATAAGCTAATCAGGTTGGGCATAGTCCATGTCCCACATGGGACTCACAGTACTAATTCCCACTTTACTAAGCACTGGGGTAGATACAAGTTAATCAGGTTGGACACAGTCCCTGTCCCACATGGGGCTCACACTTTTAATCCCCATTTTACAGATGAGGTAACTGAGGCCCAGAGAATTTAAGTGACTTGCCCAAGGTCACACAGCAGATATGTGGTGGAGATTAGAACTCAGGTCCTTCTGACTCCCAGGCCCATGCTCTATCCACTGAGCCATGCTGCTTCCTGTCTCCCTCTCTAGACTGTAGCTTGTTGTGGGCAGGAAATGTGTCTGCCAACTCTGTTATTCTTCCAAGTCCTTAGTACAGTGCTCTGCACATAGTAAGTGCTTAATAAATACCAATGATTCATTCATTCAATCGTATTTATTGAGCGCTTACTGTGTGCAGAACACTGTACTAAGTGCTTGGGAAGTACAAGTTGGCAACATATAGAGACGGTCCCTACCTAACAGTGGGCTCACAGTCTAGAAGGGGGAGACAGAGAACAAAACAAAACATATTAACAAAATAAAATAATTAGAAAAAACATGTACAAATAAAATAAATAAATAAATAGAGTAATAAATACGTACAAACATATATACATATATACAGGTGCTGTGGGGAGGGGAAGGAGGTAAGGTGGGGGGATGGAGAGGGGGAGGAGGGGGAGAGGAAGGAGGGGGAGAGGAAGGAGGGGGCTCAGTCTGAGAAGGCCTCCTGGAGGAGGTGAGCTCTCAGTAGGGCCTTGAAGGGAGGAAGAGAGCTAGCTTGGCGGATGTGGGGAGGGAGGGCATTCCAGGCCAGGGGAATCAATGATTGATTGATAACGTCTGTCTCCCTCTCTAGAACATAAGCTCCCTGTGGGCAGGGAATGTCTACTAACTCAATTGTATTGAACCCTCCCAAATTCTTAATACAGTGATGTGCGCATGTAAGCATTCAATAAATACATTGATTAATTGTTTGCTGGAAAGTCAGTGATTGAAGTATGGTGTCTCGGGAAGGCTTAATAACTGAGATCAGGACCCCAAATCATGGCCTGGAGCAGTTTAACTACTTTGAAGAATAAGCTTGGAACATGCGGCATCTCAGTAACAAATAGATCTTTCTATTTAGCCAGTGGTTTAGATGGAAACCATATTAGAGACTCTAAATATTTTAGTACCCCCAAAATGGTAAAAATTGTCAAATACTGGCTGTTGAAGCCAGAGGAAGAGCTCATATTTTTCTTCAGTACCAAGTGGCACACTTTGCCAAAGCCTTTGATACAATTCGGAATGGAAACTGAGCTCTTACCAGTAGTATTTTCAAGTTGAAGAAGGTCATGGCCAACGGGGACCTAGTGTGTTAGAGTTCTTCTCCAGTCAGGCAGGCCGTAAGCATTCTTTGTACATAGTTATTGGAGCTCTCGGTAGGATGCATCTAACAGGTGAAGGAAGGAGCCAGACAGAAGTCTGCTGCCATCTCATCCATCGAATTCACCATCAAATCTAGATTTCAGCTGGCGCCACTGGGCCAGCAGGAGGGTTTATTTGTGTTCGGATTATAGCTGAGCCTGCATAGGGCCAGGATCTTTGTTTTAAAAGAATGTTCTAAGGGAAAATGTATCCTTTCTCCCTGGTGAAAATCTGTCCTTTGGATACCCTTTGCAAATCTATCCTATGGAAGCAGCACAGCCTAGTGGATAGAGCATGGGCCTGGAAGTCAGAAGGACCTGGGTTCTAATTCTGGCTCCACCACTTGTCTGCGGTGTGACCTAGGATAAGTCCCTTCGCTTCTCTGTGCCTCAGTTACCTCAATTGTAAAATGGGGATTAAGACTGTGACCCCTATGTTGGATACAGACTGTGTCCAACCTGATTAGCATGTGTTTAGAACAGTGCTTGACACATAGTGAGCCCTTAACAAATACCATCCTCATCATCATCCTTTGTTTTTAAAGCTGGGCTTAAAACCTAGGTTTCCTAACTCCTAATCCTGTCCTCTTTGAGCTATGTGAGGTTAATTCTTTAGCTAGGACAACCCAGGTGGGAAAGACTATCATTTTTGAAGTTCTCCATTGAAAGTCTAGTTAGTTAATATTAGTACTACCACTAGTACTACTAATAATAATAATCAAAGTTTTTATTAAGCACTTATGTGTCAAGCACTGGGTTAGAATCAAGATCATCACATCAAATACAGTCCCTGTCCCTCATGGGGCTCACAATCTGAGAGAGGGAAAACAGGTATTTCTTCCCCATTTTTACAGGTGGGGAAACTGAGGCACAGAGGAAATTAAGTGATTTGTCCCAGGTCACCCAGCAGGCATGTGTTGGAGCTGGGTTTAAAACCTAGGTCTCCTAACTCCTAATCCTGTCCTCTTTTAGCTATTTGAGGCTGCTACTTTAGCTCGGAGGACCCAGGAGGGAGAGGCTATTGTTTTTGAAGTTCTCCATTGAAAGTCTACCAGGGATCTCACGCAAATCCCTCCCCTCGGCACATCCTTTGACTGAAAGAGACCATTTAATACTTCTGCCCTCCCCACCCGGTGGGAGCATCCACGGTCAGGCAGTCTGGTAGCTGCCAATCAGGCAGACTTCTACCAATCAGGAGGGCCGGAGGGTGAGCTCCCTCAGCCAGAAATCCCAGTTGATTCAGAAATATTGAGACATAAGAACCTGTTTGCCAGGCCCCTGTCGATTGGGCTGAAAAGTCAGGCTAGGACCATTTATGTGCCACCTTGCTCTCTGTGTTTTCAGTGACGAATGCTGTGATGGTCTGTATTTGGGGGGAAGAATCTAACCTTGCTCCACATCACAGCTAGCCTAGAGAAACTTCCCTGCCCCATAAGGCCCAGCCAAGGAGTTGCCTCCAAAATTTCAGTTTGAAGAGGTTTTCTCAAGGAATAACTGAAGGAAAATCAGTTCTAGAACTCATTTCACCCCTTTTGCAGACTTTTCATTCATTCATTCATTCAATTGTATTTACTGAGCACTTACTGTGTGCAGAGCACGGTACTAAGCACTTGGGAAGTACAAGTTTGCAACATATAGAGACGGCCCCTACCCAACAGCGGGCTCACAGTCTAGAAGGGGGAGACAGACAACAAAACAAAACATATAAACCAAATAAAATAAATAGAATAAATATGTACAAGTAAAATAAATAAATAGAGTAATAAATATGTATAAACATATACACATATATACAGGTGCTGTGGGGAGGGGAAGGAGGTAAGGTGGGGGGGTGGGGAGGGCAAGTAGGGGGAGAGGATGGAGGGGGCTCAGTCTGGGAAGGCCTCCTGGAGGAGGTGAGCTCTCAGTAGGGCTTTGAAAGGAGGAAGAGAGCTAGCTTGGCGGATGTGCAGAGGGAGGGCATTCCAGGCCATAGGGAGGACATGGGCTGGGGGTCGATGGCAGGACAGGCGAGAACGAGGCACAGTGAGGAGGTTAGCAGCAGAGGAGTGGAGGGTGCAGGCTGGGCTGTAGAAGGAGAGAAGGGAGGTGAGGTAGGAGGGGGCGAGGTGATAGAGAGCCTTGAAGCCGAGGGTGAGGATTTTTTCCTGATGCGTAGGTTGATTGGTAGCCACTGGAGATTTTTGAGGAGGGGAGTGATCAATCAATCAATCATATTTATTGAGCACTTACTGTGTGCAGAGCACTGTACTAAGCGCTTGGGAAGTACAAGTTGGCAATATATAGAGACAGTCCCTACCCAACAGTGGGCTCACAGTCTAGAAGGGGAAGACAGAGAACAAAACCAAACATACTAACAAAATAAAATAAATAGAATAGATATGTACAAGTAAAATAAATGAATAAATAGAGTAATAAATACGTACAAATATATACATATATACAGGTGCTGTGGGGAAGGGAAGGAGGTAAGATGGGGGGATGGAGAGGGGGATGAGGGGGAGAGGAAGGAAGGGGCTCAGTCTGGGAAGGCCTCCTGGAGGAGGTGAACTCTCAGTAGGGCCTTGCAGGGAGGAAGAGAGCTAGCTTGGCGGATGGGCAGAGGGAGGGCATTCCAGGCCAGGGGCATGACGTGGGCCGGGGGCCGAAGGCGGGGCAGGCGAGAACGAGGCACAGTGAAGAGATTAGCGGCAGAGGAGCGGAGGGTGCGGGGTGGGCTGTAGAAGGAGAGAAGGGAGGGGAGGTAGGAGGGGGCGAGGTGATGGAGAGCCTTGAAGCCGAGGGTGAGGAGTTTCTGCCTGATGCGCAGATTGATTGGTAGCCACTGGAGATTTTTGAGGAGGGGAGTAACATGCCCAGAGCATTTCTGGATAAAGACAATCTGGGCAGCAGCATGAAGTATGGATTGAAGTGGGGAGAGACACGAGGATGGGAGATCAGAGAGAAGGCTGAAGCAGTAGTCCAGACAGGATAGGATGAGAGCTTGAACGAGCAGGGTAGCGGTTTGGATGGAGAGGAAAGGGCGGATCTTGGCAATGTTGCGGAGCTGAGACCGGCAGGTTTTGGTGACGGCTTGGATGTGAGGGGTGAATGAGAGAGCGGAGTCGAGGATGACACCAAGGTTGCGGGCTTGTGAGATGGGAAGGATGGTAGTGCCGTCAACAGAGATGGGAAAGTCAGGGAGAGTGCAGGGTTTGGGAGGGAAGACAAGGAGTTCAGTCTTGGACATGTTGAGTTTTAGGTGGCGGGCAGACATCCAGATGGAGATGTCCTGAAGGCAGGAGGAGATGCGAGCCTGGAGAGAGGGGGAGAGAGCAGGTGCAGAGATGGAGATCTGGGTGTCATCAGCGTAGAGATGATAGTTGAAGCCATGGGAGCGAATGAGGTCACCAAGGGAGTGAATGTAGATCGAGAACAGAAGGGGACCAAGCACTGAACCTTGGGGATCCCCCACAGTAAGGGGATGGGAGGAGGAGCCTGCAAAAGAGACTGAGAATGAACGACCGGAGAGATAAGAGGAGAACCAGGAGAGGACGAAGTCTGTGAAGCCAAGGTCGGATAGCGTGTTGAGGAGAAGGGGGTGGTCCACAGTGTCGAAGGCAGCTGAGAGGTCAAGGAGGATTAGGATAGAGTAGGAGCCGTTGGATTTGGCAAGCAGAAGGTCATTGGTGACCTTTGAGAGGGCAGTTTCCGTGGAATGTAGGGGACGGAAGCCAGACTGGAGGGGGTCAAGGAGAGAGTTGGTGTTGAGGAATTCGAGGCAGCGCGTGTAGACAACTTGTTCAAGGAGTTTGGAAAGGAATGGTAAGAGGGATATGGGGCGATAACTAGAAGGTGAGGTTGGGTCAAGAGAGGGTTTTTTTAGGATGGGAGAGACATGGACATGTTTGAAGGCAGAGGGGAAGGAACCAGTGGAGACTGAGCAGTTGAAGATGGAAGTTAAGGAGGGGAGAAGGGATGTATCAAGAGATTTCATGAGATGAGAGGGAATGGGGTCAGAAGCACAGGTGGCCGGAGTAGCACTTGAGAGGAGGGAGGAGAGCTCCTCTGAGGATACTGCTGGGAAGGATGGGAGAGTAGCAGAGAGTGTTGAGAGCCGGGGGGTTGGAGAAGTGGGGGGAGTGACTTTGGGGAGGTCGGACCTGATGGATTTAATTTTGTTAATGAAGTAGGAGGTCAGATCTTTGGGGGTGAGGGAAGGAGGAGGGGGAGGAACCGGGGGCCTGAGAAGGGAGTTGAATGTATGGAAGAGCTGGCGGGGATGATGGGCATGGGTGTCGATAAGGGAGGAGAAATAGTTTTGTCTGGCAGAGGAGAGGGCTGAGTTAAGGCAGGAAAGGATAAACTTGAAGTGAACGAGGTTGGCATTGTGTTTAGACTTTTGCCAGCAGTGTTCGGCAGCTCGAGCATAAAAGTGAAGGAGGCGGACAGTGGCAGTGATCCAGGGCTGTGGGTTAGTGGTACGAGAGCGGCAAAGGGAAAGGGGAGCGAGTGAGTCTAGCTGAGTAGAAAGGGTAGAGTTGAGAGCAGTAATCTGATCATCAAGCCTGGGCAGAGAGGAGAGGGAGGCGAGGTGGGGTGTGAGGCACTCAGAAAGATGGATGGGGTCAAGAGAGCAGAGATCTCTGTGAGGGAGTAATATGGATTTACAGGGGAAAGGAGTGTGAGTGAGGAGGCAGGTGAGAAGATTATGATCAGAGAGAGGGATTTCAGAGTTGGTGAGGGTGGACACAGTGCAGCGATAGGAGATGATGAGGTCGAGGGTATGACCAAGTTGGTGAGTGGGTGAGGTGGGGTGGAGCAAGAGGTTGGCAGCACCGAGGAGAGATAGAAGGCGGGCGGCAGAGGAGTCATCAGGGATATCCATGTGGATGTTGAAGTCTCCGAGGATCAGAGTGGGCATGGTAAAGGAGAGAAGGAAGGTGAGGAAGGGGTCAAAATCGTTAAAGAATTTGGAGGTGGGGCCCGGGGGGCGGTAGATGACGGCTACAAGAATCTGGAGGGGGTGGTAGAGGCAAATAATGTGGGCTTCAAAGGAAGAGAAGGAAAGGGAAGGGGGAGGAGGGATAGGGCGAAAGTGACATTGGGGGTCGAGAAGGCAACCGACACCTCCTCCTTTTCCGGTGAGTCTGGGGGAGTGGGAGAAGAAGAGGCCTCCACTGGAGAGAGCAGCAGAAGAGACCGTGTCATCCGGAGACAACCATGTTTCAGTTAGGGCGAGGCGGAGTAGAGAGCTGGAAAGGAATAGGTCCAGGATGAAAGGAATCTTACTTAAAACGGAGTGGGGGTTCCAGAGGCCACACTTGGCAGTAGCTGTCGAGGGAGGGGAGGGAGGGGGAAGGGTGCGAGGGGTGGGGAGGGTTTGGATTGGGATGAGTTGGCAGGGGCCTAGGCGGGGAGAGTGGGAAGAGGGGTGGCGATGGGAAAGGAGAACTGGGATGGGGTGGGGGGGGGAGAAGGGGAGGGAGGGGGCTGGGAGGGAGGAGCAGAGGACTGGTGCTGGTACAGAGGGATCCTTGGTAGGGGGTGAGGGGGAGTGGTCTGGGAGTAACATGCCCAGAGTGTTTCTGCACAAAGACGATCCGGGCAGCGGTGTGAAGTATGGATTGAAGTGGGGAGAGACAGGAGGATGGGAGATCGGAGAGGAGGCAGATGCAGTAATCCAGTCGGGATAGGATGAGAGATTGAACGAGTAGGGTAGTGGTTTGGATGGAGAGGAAAGGGCGGATCTTGGCGATGTTGTGGAGGTGAGACCAGCAGGATTTGGTGACGGATTGGATGTGTGGGTGAACGAGAGAGCGGAGTCGAGGATGACACCAAGGTTGCGGGCTTGTGAGACGGGAAGGATGGTAGTGCCGTAAACAGTGATGGGAAAGTCAGGGAGAGGGCTGAGTTTAGGAGGGAAGAGAAGGAGTTCAGTCTCCTAAGGAGTTGGACATGATGAGTTTTAGATGTCGGACAGGCATCCAGACGGAGATGTCCTGAAGGCAGGAGGAGATACGAGACTTAATCTTGTACATAACAGGGGTTTGATGCACTTGAGGGACCCCTAAGCCCGATATACCTAAATTTGCCCTTAAATTGTCACCCTAACAGCATGACATTAAGGCAACTTCAGCTAACAATATACCCAGTCCTGGGGTGCTTCAGACTGGCTCTGGTCAGATGTGGAGCAGGCTGTTGGAACATAGGTAAGGACGATCTCATCAAGATGTTGAAGAGAAATGTCTAGCCATGACTATGTCAGGAAAATTGTAGGTGCCAATCTGTTTTTTTCCCCTTTTCCAACCAGACTAGAATGAGAACATAGAACGGAATTATCATCTTGCTGTAGCACTCCCTAGGCTAGAGCCAGACTTTTGTTATGGTATTTGTTAAGCACTTACTATGTATCAAACACTCTTCTGAGAGCTGGGGTAGATACATGATCTACCCCACATGATCCCCCGGCTGACTCCCTTACCCCCACCAGCCTCCTGTGACCCTCCCACCCCGGTGACCCCTTATGTCTATTTCCATGGGTTCGAATCCCGACTCAGACACTTGTCAGCTGTGTGACCTTGGGCAAGCCACTTAACTTCTCTGTGCCTCAGTTACCTCATCTGTAAAATGGGGATTAAGACTGTGAGCCCCATGTGGGACAACCTGATCACCTTGTATTCTCCCCAGCGCTTAGAACAGTGCTTTGTACATAGTAAGCGCTTAACAAATACCAACATTATTATAATAATTATTATTAATATTATATACAAGGTAATCAGGCAAGGCACAATCCCTGTCCCACAAGGAGCTCACAATCTAAGTAGGAGGGAGAACAGGTTTTGAATCCCCAGTTTACATTTGAGGAAACTGAGGCACCAAAAAGTGAAGTAACTTGCCCAAAGTCACACAGCAGGCAACTGGCAGAGCCAGGATTAGAACCCAGGTCCTCTGACTCCCAGGCCCATGCTTTTTCCACTGAGCCACCCTGTTTTCAAGACCACTGACTTTTTTTTCTTTTCTTTGCTGATTTATGTAATAGTTTTCCTTGGGTAATGTGAAAAAGAGACAGACTAAGCCAGGAAGCAGATGTCTCTTGGGTGGTGTGCATCTTGGAGAGATGGAATCTGAAATCTTCTTTTGCAAGCAAGGAGCAGTGAATGGGTGTAATTAGTGAGGCAGATGAAGGGGTAAAAACCTCGTAAGCAATTTTTCATGCCTGGCTTAATGAAAAGCACCAGCTATCAGTTTCCGTCGAAATGCTGTGTGAGGGGGAGATAAGCGGGCGGTTATTTGCTGCAGATTTTGAGCAAAAGATAAAGACTCAGCCTGGGCTGGGGTTCGGTGGGGCTGAGGAAGGAAGGCATGTAGTGTCTTGGGGAGAAAAGAAAAATCATTGGCTTCATTCACGTGGGGCTGTCTGAGCATGTTTCACCTGGGCATGGTGAGGGTGGGGGAGGAAGGGCATGTTGAAATGTGGAAAGATTTCCAGGGAGTTCAGGGCTCTTGGGCAGACTGGCACTGGCACCTAGAGTGAGGTGAGAAAGGCTCAGCTGATAATGTTCCCCCCAAGCTTGTAGAGAGCTAGTCAACACCGTCTCTGTCAGAGTAAGTGCAAACCCTGTGAAAGAAAGGTTCCAGTCAGCTTTCAGGGAGCCAAATGTTGTGCAGTGGAAGGAAAAAACAACAATTTTGCATTCTTCTGGGGCGTGTGTCCTTGACCACAGACTCTTTCAAGTATTCCTTGCCCATCAAGAACAAACATATCAGCGTTAAGGCTCTTGCCAGCAAGATTAGCCAAAATGTCCTTTTCACTTTCTGGCCGGATCCATCCAGCCTGACTCTACCATTAAAATCCCCTCCAGGATCCTGGAGCATGAGAGGATAGGGTCAGGTCTTTTTTCTGAAAAGGAAAAGAGCACCTAGAGATGTTTCTGGAAATTTTCATTCATTTTCCTTGATCAAGGCAAAGTGGCCAGGTTACAGAGTCTCCTTTGAGATTTTCTGGGTGAATTACTAGGGAGTAATAGCAATGTATTTTGTTTTGGGCACCTTTACAAGAAATAATGAAACCAAATATTTTTTTGAAAGGGTACATTGCCTCCAACCAACCAACCACAGCACTGAGCTGAAAACAAAACACAAACCCCATCTCAATATTTCCCATTCAGGAAATAATGCAAGCAGAACTTGGGCTGCAGTGAGAAACTGAGAAACAAGGGAAGGAAATGAAGCCACTTTTGGGAGAAGATTCTTGATCTTTTTTCTCCTCTCCAGACTCCTCTGGGCAAATTTTTAGAAAGATAGGGTTATAATAATAATAATAATAATGACATTTATTAAGTGCTTACTATGTGCAAAGCATTGTTCTAAGCGCTGGGGAGGTTACAAGGTGATCAGGTTGTCCCACGGGGGCTCACAGTCTTAATCCCCATTTTACAGATGAGGTCACTGAGGCACAGAGAAGTGAAGTGACTGGCCCAAAGTCACACAGCTGACAATTGGCGGAGCAGGGATTTGAACCCATGACCTCTGACTCCAAAGCCTGGGCTATTTCCACTGAGCCACGCTGCTTCATAATGGTTTTGGATGGGATAAGGAGTGGCGTGGCTCCGTGGAAAGAGCATGGGCTTGGGAATCAGAGGGCATGGGTTCAAATCCTGGCTCCACCTCTTGTCAGTTGTGTAACTTTGGGGAAGTCACTTAATTTCTCTGTGCCTCAGTTACCTCATCTGTAAAATGGGGATTAAGATTGTGAGTCCACATGGGACAACCTGATCACCTTGTATCCTCCCCAGCACTTAGAACAGTGCTTTGCACATAGTAAGCACTTAACAAATACCAAAATTATTGTTATTATTTATTATTATTAGCAGAAAGATCATTCATTCAATTGTATTTATTGAGCGCTTACTGTGTGCAGAGCACTGTACTAAGTGCTTGGGAAGTACAAGTTGGCAACATATAGAGACAGTCCCTACCCAACAGCAGGCTCACAGTCTAGAAGGGGGAGACAGACAACAAAACAAAACATATTAATAAAATAGATAGAATAGTAAATATGTACAAATAAAATAGAGTAATAAATCTGTACAAACATATATACAGGTGCTGTGGGGAGGGGAATGAGGTAGGGCGGGGGGATGGGGGGGAGGAAGGAGGGAGGGTGGGGGGGATGGGGAGGGGGAGAGGAAGGAGGGGGCTCAGTCTGGGGCCCTCTGGGGCCCCCAGATCACAGTCCCGGAAATCAGAGGTCCTGGATCCTAATCTCAGCTCCACCATTTGCCTGCTGTGTGACCTTGGACAAGTCTTTAACTTCTCGATGCCTCAATTTCCTCATCTATAAAATGGGGATTTGATACCAGTTCTCCCTCCTATTTAGACTACAAACCCCATGTGGGACAGGGATTGTGTCCAACCTTAACTTGTATTTACCCCCCATTACTTAGAACAGTGCTTGACACATAGTAAGTGTTTAACAAATACAATGCTAATGATAATAAAAAGAATGATGATGATGTTTGGATTTTCATTTTTCTGATTCAGCTGTGCGAGGTGTTAAGATTGGCTGGTCTTTGAATGCCTGGCTGAGGCTGATGCGTCTGGCCCTTTAAACTTTGCAGGGTGCCATTACAAAGTGTTCTCATTAGTGATAATAATGATGAATGATTTTGATTTCTCCCAACTTCTGGGACATTTCCATGACACACATGAATTAGTACTCACTGCCTTCTCTTGGGGGCTCACAGCGCCTAGAATTGTGAGCCCCCTGTGAGACAGAGACTAGTAAGTGCTTAACAAATACCATAAAAATGATGATTATTCTGAGTATTTCCCACGTTCACTGAAATAATTCTTGCATTGACCCCGGGACTTATTCCAGTTCTTGGCATTTAGTAAGTGCTACTATAACTTACTAGTACAATAATCCTTTCACAGTTGGTGTTCCATCAATACTCTTGTGAATGTTTATGATGATGATAATGACTTTTCTCTTTCTCGACCAAAAATGCCACCATGACTCCCAGATGAACCAAAATCCACATATCTGTTAGGGAATAGTTTGGTAATCACATTTTCTAATAATAATGACTTGTGGTATTAAGCACTTACTAAGCACTGGGGTTGATACAATATAAGAAGATTGGAGACAATCCGAACCACATCGAGCTCACATTTGAAGAGGAAGGGAGAATAGGTATTTTAACTCCATTTTAAAGCTGAGGTAACTGAGGCACGGTGAGGTTGTGACTTGCCTATTGTCACATTACAGACAAATGACAGAGCCAGGATTAGAACCCAAGTCTTCTGATTCCCAGGCCCATGCTCTTCCCACTAAGCCACACTGCTTCTCTGTTTTCTGAGACTCCTCCAGATGACACCCAGAAATTGAGGCAGGCTGCTTAAGGAGACCAGATTCTCCTTAAAAAGGAATGGTCCCCTCTTAAAATTTGGTCTCGGGAGTCCACAAATCACTTGAAGTACCAGAAAGTTGTTCATTTTTTTCTGATTCGGAGATCCGTCAGCATAAGATCCCTAGCTGGAAGAATCTTACACCTTCCCCTTTGCACACCAGTGAATGGAGCAATCTTATGGTGCTCTGCACACAGTGAGTACCCAATAAATATCATTGATGATGGACTGTGAGCCCACTGTTGGGTAGGGACTGTCTCTATATGTTGCCAACTTGTACTTCCCAAGCGCTTAGTACAGTGCTCTGCACACAGTAAGCACTCAATAAATTTGATTGATTGATTGATTGATGATGGTGACTATGAAGATGGGAGGGTGGTGGTCTGTCAGATATGAAAGGAGGGGGGGGGGAATTCCATACAAGAGGGAGGGTGTGAATAAAGTGTTGACAGTGAGAGAGACGAGAGCGAGGTACAGTAATCAATCAATCAATCAATCGTATTTATTGAGCGCTTACTATGTGCAGAGCACTGTACTAAGTGCTTGGGAAGTACAAATTGGCAGCACATAGAGACAGTCCCTACCCAACAGTGGGCTCACAGTCTAAAAGGGGGAGACAGAGAACAGAACCAAACATACCAACAAAATAAAATAAATAGGATAGAAATGTACAAGTAAAATAAATAAATAAATAAATAAATAGAGTAATAAATATGTACAACCATATATACATATATACAGGTGCTGTGGGGAAGGGAAGGAGGTAAGATGGGGGGATGGAGAGGGGGACGACGGGGAGAGGAAGGTAGGGGCTCAGTCTGGGAAGGCCTCCTGGAGGAGGTGAGCTCTGAGCAGGGCCTTGAAGGGAGGAAGAGAGCTAGCTTGGCGGAGGGGCAGAGGGAGGGCATTCCAGGCCCGGGGGATGACGTGGGCCGGGGGTCGATGGCGGGAGAGGCGAGAACGAGGTACAGTGAGGAGATTAGCGGTGGAGGAGCGGAGGTTGCGGGCTGGGCAGTAGAAGGAGAGAAGGGAGGTGAGGTAGGAGGGGGCGAGGTGATGGAGAGCCTTGAAGCCCAGGGTGAGGAGTTTCTGCCTGATGCGCAGATTGATTGGTAGCCACTGGAGATTTTTGAGGAGGGGAGTAATATGCCCAGAGCATTTCTGGACAAAGATAATCCGGGCAGCAGCATGAAGTATGGATTGAAGTGGAGAGAGACACGAGGATGGGAGATCAGAGAGAAGGCTGGTGCAGTAGTCAAGACGGGATAGGATGAGAGCTTGAATGAGCAGGATAGCAGTTTGGATGGAGAGGAAAGGGCGGATCTTGACAATGTTGCGAAGCTGAGACCGGCAGGTTTTGGTGACGGCTTGGATGTGAGGGGTGAATGAGAGAGCGGAGTTGAGGATGACACCAAGGTTGCGGGCTTGTGAGACGGGAAGGATGGTAGTGCCGTCAACAGAGATGGGAAAGTCAGGGAGAGGACAAGGTTTGGGAGGGAAGACAAGGAGCTCAGTCTTCGACATGTTGAGCTTTAGGTGGCGGGCGGACATCCAGATGGAGATGTCCTGAAGGCAGGAGGAGATGCGAGCCTGGAGGGAGGGGGAGAGAGCAGGGGCAGAGATGTAGATCTGGGTGTCATCAGCGTAGAGATGATAGTTGAAGCCGTGGGAGCGAATGAGGTCACCAAGGGAGTGAGTGTAGATTGAGAACAGAAGGGGACCAAGCACTGAACCTTGGGGAACCCCCACAGTAAGAGGATGGGAGGGGGAGGAGAAGCCTGCAAAAGAGACTGAGAAAGAACGACCGGAGAGATAAGAGGAGAACCAGGAGAGGACGGAGTCTGTGAAGCCAAGGTCAGATAGCGTGTTGAGGAGAAGGGGGTGGTCCACAGTGTCAAAGGCAGCTGAGAGGTCGAGGAGGATTAGGACAGAATATGAGCCGTTGGATTTGGCAAGCAGGAGGTCATTGGTGACCTTTGAGAGGGCAGTTTCCGTGGAATGTAGGGGACGGAAGCCAGACTGGAGGGGGTCGAGGAGAGAGTTGTTGTTGAGGAATTCTAGGCAGCGCGTGTAGACAACTCGTTCAAGGAGTTTGGAAAGGAATGGTAGGAGGGATATGGGACGATAACTAGAAGGTGAGGTGGGGTCAAGAGAGGGTTTTTTTAGGATGGGCGAGACATGGGCATGTTTGAAGGCAGAGGGGAAGGAACCAGTGGAGAGTGAGCGGTTGAAGATGGAAGTTAAGGAGGGGAGAAGGGATGGAGCGAGAGATTTCATAAGATGAGAGGGAATGGGGTCAGAAGCACAGGTGGCCGGAGTAGCACTTGAGAGGAGGGAGGAGAGTTCCTCTGAGGATACCGCTGGGAAGGATGGGAGAGTAGCAGAGAGTGTTGAGAGCCGGGGGGATGGAGAAAGGGGGGAAGAGACTTTGGGGAAGTCGGACCTGATGGATTTAATTTTGTTAATGAAGTAGGAGGCCAGATCTTTGGGGGTGAGGGAAGGAGGAGGGGGAGGAACCGGGGGCCTGAGAAGGGAGTTGAGTGTATGGAAGAGCTGGCGGGGGTGATGGGCATGGGTGTCAATAAGGGAGGAGAAATAGTTTTGTCTGGCAGAAGAGAGGGCTGAGTTAAGGCAGGAAAGGATAAACTTGAAGTGAACGAGGTTGGCATGGTGTTTAGACTTTCACCAGCAGCGTTCGGCAGCTCGAGCATAAGAGCGAAGGAGGCGGACAGTGGCAGTAATCCAGGGCTGTGGGTTAGTGGTGCGAGAGCGGTGAAGGGAAAGGGGAGCGAGTGAGTCTAGCTGAGTAGAAAGGGTAGAGTTGAGAGCAGTAATCTGATCATCAAGACTGGGTAGAGAGGAGAGGGCGGCGAGGTGGGGTGTGAGGGATTTGTTAGGCACATACTATATGTCAAGAATTGTTCTAAGTGCTGGGATAGGTACACGCTAATCAGGTTGGACGCAGTCTCTGTCCCACATGGGGCTCACAGTCTTAATCCCCATTTTACAGTTGAGGTAACTGAGGCATAGAGAAGTTAAGTGACTTGCCGAAGGTGACCACAGCAGGCAAGTGGCAGAGCCAGCATTAGAACCCATGTCCTTCTGACTCCCAGGCCCATGCTGTACCCACTAGGCCATGCTGCTCGTGGTAGACATGCTGCTGGTAGACACGATCCCTGTCCAGGACTCATACCAACAGCATGGAGGCATCATGGATTGGAAAAGGTGGGCTCAGTTGTCATGATGGGATATGAACTGCCATGTGTCATCATGGGTAAGAGGGGTGCCCCCTTCTAGTCTGTGAACCTGTTGTTGGGTAGGGACGGTCTTTATATGTTGCTGATTTGTACTTCGCAAGTGCTTAGTACAGTGCTCTGCACACAGTAAGCACTCAATAAATACGATTGAATGAATGAATGAATGAATGAATGAAAGGGCAGGTGGAGGACAGTCCTGCTCCTCCCCTGTCTGCTGCCCCCTGGTGGTGTGAACTGGAATGGTGGAGTCGGGTGTTAGGGGGAGACAGAAGAGATGGGATTCTGTGTCTAAGCTTTCCTCTACATCATCCAAGTATTTGGGTATTCCCTCCCCTAACCGTTGAGCTTATGTACACATCATATACTCTGTTACTTCCTCCTACCTGAAATGTATTTTAGTGTCTGTCTCCCCTGCAGGATTGTATGCTTCTTAGGAGCAATAATCATGTCTATTAGCTCTATTGTACTCTACCAAGTGCTTAGTACAGTGCTCTGCACACAAAAATTGTAAGTTCCTTGAGGGCAGGGATTCAGCCCATTAACTCAATTGTACTCAACTAAGTGCTTAGTATAGTGCTATGCATAGAGTAAGCACCCAGTCAATACTATTGATGATTATTGTTATTGGTTATCCACCCTGGGCCGAACAGGAAGGCGTGCGGAGTCCTTCATGGTTGGAGGCAAGCCCGTTGGCCATTTGACCCTGGAAAGGATGTAGAACAGAGGAGAAGCAAGGGTGGAGGCCCAGACCGCTAAGGTTTCTCTACTATCCACAATGCCTCATGAGTCGCCCAACATCTGTTGCCTCTGGGAACTTCAAGGGCGAATACAACAATTGCTTTTCACATGTCTTCCAAGGGGAGGGAGAGAGAGAGAGAGAGAGAGAGAGAGAGAGAGAGAGAGAGAGAGAGAGTCAGTCAGTCACTCAGAGTCTCCTGCTGGCTAGATCATAAATGGGGAAACTGGAGCAGAGCTGCAGTAATACAGCCAGCCCCTTATAAAAAAAGATAGCCAGTAGTGAAGCTTAACTTCTTTTCAGCTCAGCCAATGGCCTCTGTTCGAAAGGGATCCTGACCTCTCCCAGGTGATCCTGAAAGGATTCTTCTGTTCAGGTTGGGCCAGAATGTTGGCAAAGGGCATCTCCAGCTGTGGTGGCTCTAGAATTTGGTTGGAGCATGAAAGGGAGGAGAGGGAGAAAACTGTTCATTGTCCAGTGAGGGAAGGCGGATCTCCATCCTGTGGGTTAGTTAGCAAGGGTGCTGGGAAAGACAGCAGAGTGGCCAGGAAACTAGTCCGCTTGTGAAATGAAACTGTTTCTCCTTCAGGTCAAAGTATGCAGAGCGTCCAAGAACTTATTCCTCACTTTAGCTATCTGTTAAGGACTACTAACTTGTCTGTTGCAGGACTAGCTCAAAGAGGAAGTGATGGTTCCCATGCTTGTGGAGACCCACGTACTCAGAGCTTGAGATACTCTACCCTCCTCTTCCCCCGTCTTCACCCCCACCAAAGAAAACTGTAAAAACTTTGGGACTGAGTTCCTTTCAGTAATGGATGAAAATATCTAATCTGCCCTTGGCCTTAGCCTGCTGCTTTGGTCTGGGATTTGGGGAAAGAGGCCATTTTAGAGCATATGCTCTTTATTTTGCATCCTATAAAAAAGGGTTATTGCTGTACCAAAAGTCAGGCTTGACTGCTCTGCAATTTCTGGCATGGTCACAACTTTGTCTCCTCGTTCCAGCTTCCAGAAAACCTTCAGCAGACAGCATTTCCTTGCTCTCAGCCGAGCCCATACGGGAGTGTGTGTGTGTGTGTGGGGGGGGGGGGTGTAGGTGTGTGTGTGGGGGTGTGTGTGTGTACGTGCTCTTTAGCCCGTGAAAGTGCGAGGAAAGAGGGGCCCACCCCTGGCAGACACAGACACCCACAAATTCCAAACATGGCATTGTTTATTAGTTGATCTGTTTATTAGCCGATCCGAGAACTGTGTTCTTGAAAATTCACTCTGATTGTTCTGTGAGCCAAAGGAGGAAATGTTGTGCAGGGAAGTATGTAGATGGCAGGGAGAAAATGGCATCTAGCTCAGGCAAGGAAAGCTGCCCAGGAAAAAACTGGGGGAACCATAGTTTCTCTTCCACACCTCCAAGTAGCCAAGAGGCAAGTGGGTCACCTTTTCAGAGCATGGGTTCGGTCCACCTGGTGGAAAAGAAAGACATCCTTTCTAGGACTGAGTGAGAGGAGGGCCGGGCAATTGAGATCCAGGTTCTTCAAAATGGCTGTTGAAGTCAGAGACCTGAGATAGGGGTGCATGACTGTTGTTTCTGGTATCTAACCCAGTGCTTATTACAGTGCATGGTCCAAAGGAAATGCTTAATAAGTACCCTACTTATTATTACTAGTCCTCAACCTTCCCCACTTCTAGCCACTTTAATCATAGCATGATGAGGCCCTATGTCCAGTAATAGCTCCCAAGCCAGCATTTCAAAGAGTTTCCACTGCTCTGTAGAACCACCATTGATCAAGTATATTTGATGAGTGTCTACTATGTGGGCAACACTGTGCTGAGCACTTGGAAGAGTACCATAGGAACCCCAATCAGGTGAAGGAAGCTGTTGATCGAAGTCTCTTTGAACTAGGATGGCCAGGTGTCTCGCTTTCAGCTGGTCTGCTCCCTGTCTGAAACAGATACAGTGCCATGCCCCCCTCCCAACAGGCACTTTTATGTCTGATGTTTTCATTTTTGGCTCCTGCTTCCGAGTCCCACAATTCAGAAGCGGCACCTGTTTTCAGAGGGTCCTGGGAGGGAAACGCGGTGGCTCTGGAGCAATGGAGGATGGACTCCTACAAAATGGTTCCGCTGGGTGTCCGGCGTCACACATGCGACGCATTGTGTACTTCCTCGTCCCCTATCCCAGAGGACTGTCAGTGCCACCCTCGTTTCAACACATTCTGACTGAAAGAATTGGTGCTATTTGCTTTCCATGGTACACCATTCTAGAACAACCCCTCTTCTCTCCAGAGTCGAGAGGCCCTGTTGCCAGCTGGGATCAAACAGCAGAACTTTCTTAACTTGTCTGACCCTGAGCTTGCCTGTAAGGCCCTGAGGTGAGGCTTGGGTTTGGGGACCAGAAGGAAGAGGGGGATGTAGTTCCACAAGGAGGTTGAGCAGTGATCCAGGACACACTTGTGGAGCTGACAGGAGGGATGATCTTCTTGGGTTGGGGAAATGTGATAGTTGCCAAGTTCAAATAGCTTCTGAATCCCAGCCTTTTCTCTGGCTCCTTCCTTATTTCACGATAATAATAATAATGGCATTTGTTACTATGTGTGAAGCACTGTTCTAAGCACTGGGATGGATACAAGGTGTCATCCTCGACTCCGCTCTCTCGTTCACCCCTCACATCCAAGCCGTCACCAAAACCTGACGGTCTCAGCTCGGCAACATCGCCAAGATCCGCCCTTTCCTCTCCATCCAAACCGCTACCCTGCTCGTTCAAGCTCTCATCCTATCCCATCTGGACTACTGTATCAGCCTCCTCTCCGATCTCCCATCCTCTTGTCTCTCCCTGCTTCAATCCATATTTCACGCCGCTGCTCGGATTGTCTTTGTCCAGAAATGCTCTGGGCATGTTACTCCCCTCCTCAAAAATCTCCAGTGGCTACCAATCAACCTACACATCAGGCAGAAACTCCTCACCCTCGGCTTCAAGGCTCTCCATCACCTCGCCCCCTCCTACCTCCCCTCCCTTCTCTCCTTCTACAGCCCATCCCGCACTCTCTGCTCCTCTGCTGCTAATCTCCTCACCATGCCTTGTTCTCACCTGTCCTGCTGTCGACCCCCGGCCCACGTCATGCCCCTGGCCTGGAATGCCCTCCCTCTGCCCATCCGCCAAGCTAGCTCTCTTCCTCCCTTCAAGGCCCTACTGAGAGCTCACCTCCTCCAGGAGGCCTTTCCAGACTGAGCCTCCTCCTTCCTCTCCCCCTCCTCCCCCTCTCCATCCCCCCATCTTACCTCCTACCCTTCCCCACAGCACCTGTATATATGTATATATGTTTGAACATATTTATTACTCTATTTTACTTGTACATATCTGTTCTATTTATTTTATTTTGTTAATATGTTTGGTTTTGTTCTCTGTCTCCCACTTCTAGACTGTGAGCCCACTGTTGGGTAGGGACCGTCTCTATATGTTGCCAACTTGTACTTCCCAAGTGCTTAGTACAGTACTCTGCACACAGTAAGTGCTCAATGAATACGATTGATTGATTGATCAGATTGTCCCACGTGGGGCTCACAGTCTTAATCCCCATTTTACAGATGAGGTAACTGAGGCACAGAGAAGTTAAGTGACTTGCCCAAAGTCACACAGCTGACAAGTGGAGGAGCTGGGATTAGAACTCATGACTTTTGTCTCCCAAGCCCGTGCTCTTTCCACTGAGCCACACTGATCTAACCAGATGAGAACACTGGGTTCCTCTGAGTTGAAATCCCAGAAGGGTAACAGTGAGGCAGAACCATCATTTAACCAGACTCAAAACTAAGAAGCTCACCCTTATGACACAAAATCTCCAGTAGAAATGAGCTGCATCACTCACCAAAATAATAAAGGGTAATGTACCTTCAAAATAACGGAGAAACTCGATTTTTCGGGACATCATCTGAAAGGCCCTCTCTGAGAAATCTAGGAATAAGAGTGCTTTCTCCCAATTAGCTGCAGAGCGAACTCAGTCAATGAGGCAAAACTGGACAAACATCAGAGGAGATGAAAGATGTATGCATCTTGGTGTGACAGTAGTAAAATTGGAGGAAAAATATAGGAGCCAAGGATTCAAACTTATCCAAGCAGTAAGGGGGGGAAAATAGCCCTTGGATAATAGGTGGCGACCTGAGAGACAATAATCTGTGCAACTTGCCCATTTGGGGACAAAGAGAAGGAAGTGGAGGGTGGGGAGACATCAGGATATTGACAATAAGACAGACAGGGCAGGCGGGGGGCGGGGGGGGGGTGTCTTTGTGCTGCTCTTTTTAATTAAATTAAAGACACAGGCACATTACCGCTCTCCAGCGCTAGTTTTGCCAACTGGATTTTCCACCTTCCCCAGATTCCAGAGCAGTTGAACTGGGTTTTCTGGGAGCCAGAGGATTTCGAAGTGTCTCCAGAGCCTTTGTTCCATGACCTGCCTTGATAATGGCATGGGACTTTGATGAAAGGGCTTTTTAATGGCTTTTCCCGGGGAATGGTTTGCTCCTAGGCTGGGTTTCCCTCTCCCCTCATGCATTTCCTCCTGACACTCGGATAATTGAATGAGCTGGTCAGGGGAGGGAGGGGTTTCTTCCTCATATCTGCGGGCCAGGACAGTGGCCCCAATTAGAGAATCGGGGGTCAGGATGGCAGGGCCCAAGATGGGTGGCTCCTAGGGCTGGTTGATAGGGTTTTATGGCTTTTAAATGGATACTGATTGTCTCTTTAAATGTTAAAGAGGGAAGTCCCCTTGAACCCCTGATGGCATTCAATTATGGTCATGATTATAAAATGTCTCAGGTCTTCGGGGAGTGTGAGGGAATCAATAAAGTGCAGCAGAGAAGAGGAATGAAAAGCTCTTAAGGGTTGATGTTGTTGCTGTTTTTATTCCCACCCCCTGCTCACAGCGCTGCAGAGGAGGGAAAAGCCTGTGGGGAGAGTAGGTTGAAGGCAGGGTGGGTGGGGGAAGGGGAGGAGGAATTATTTAACCATCAAGGACAAACAATTTCCTGCAGCCCAGATCCTGTATGCAGGGCCTGGGCTGGCTCTGTTTACAAAGGGGCCACGTTCCTCTTTGGCTACTGGCGGCTACCCGCACTTGACTTGGAGCTTTTTGCCTCTGAGCCAGAAACACTCGCCCGGGGAAGAGAGGATGGGGGAGTGGAGAGTGAAGAGGGGCAACTCTTTTCTATCATCCTGGGAAGAGGACGTTTCAGGAGGGAAGCAGCATGGCTCATTAGTAAGAGGACGGGCTTTGGAGTCAGAGGTCACGGGTTCGAATTCCGACTCCGCCAATTGTCAGCTGTGTGACTTTGGGCAAGCCCCTTCACTTCTCTGTGCCTCAGTTGCCTCATCTGTAAAATGGGGATTAAGACTGTGAGCCCCCTGTGGGACAACCTGACCACCTTGTAACCTCCCCAGCGCTTAGAACAGTGTGTTGCACATAGTAAGCGCTTAATAAATCCCATTATTATTATTATTATTATTATTATTAGGAGGGATGCCAGCCTTCCTTGATTTTTTGTCTGTCTCCCCCTTGTAGGGACCGTCTCTATATGTTGCCAACTTGTACTTCCCAAGCGCTTAGTACAGTGCTCTGCATACAGTAAGACTCAATAAATACGATTGAATGAATGAATAAATGAATGATAAAGTTGCTCTTAGAGTTCCAGCCTCAGACATGCCACAGGGCCACCACACGGCTTCCATGTGACAAAAAAGCCAAATGCCCCCCTTCTGCCCCTCCAAAGAGGGAACAGGTCGCACTGCTCCCGAGGAGTCAGACTCTGAGATCCATAGGCCTCTCCTCCTTAAGAAATGCCAGATGAAACCCTTCAACCCTACTCCCTGACGAATGCATTTTGCGGGGCTGCAAGCAGCCGACAAATTTGACTTTCTGGAATGACCCCATCTCTTTCTAACCTAATGCTACGATTACTTTGGATCTATATTGCCTATATTGCATCAATCAGTGAATCAATGGTATTTGAGTGTTTACTGAATCCGGAGCACTGTACTAAACACTTGGGAGTGTATAGTAAAGTTAGTAGACCCAATCCCTGCACTCGAGTAGCTTAAAATATATCGTGTGCAGATCACTATATTAAACTACAGGGGGAGTACAATAGTTACTAGAGAGCAAGGAACTTACAGTCTACCTGAGGAGAAAGACATATAAATAAATTACATGTAGGGGGAGCAGTGAAGTATAAATAAATATGCATGAGTGCTGTGAGGAAGGGGTGAGTATTTAAGTTCTTCGTGGTTATGGAATCCCACGAAGATGACACCATAAGAGAGGAAATATATATATATATATATAGAGAGAGAGAGAGAGAGAGAGAGAGTGAGTGTATGGGGTGGGGGGGGGGGGGGGGAGGAGAGATGTGAGATCAGAGGTTTCCTGGAGGAGAAAGTAGAGATTTGAAGGTGAGGAGACTAGTGGTCCTTTGGCTATGAAAGGGGAGGGAGTTTCAGGCCAGAAGAAGGATGTGGGCAAGAGCAGATTATTACTGCATCAGCCTCTTTGCTGACCTCCCTGCCTCCTGTCTCTCTCCACTCCAGTCCATACTTCACTTTACTGCCTGATCATTTTTCTACAAAACTGTTCAGTCCATGTTTCCCCACTCCTCAAGAGCTTCCAGGTGTTGCCCATCCACCTCCATATCAAAAAGAAACTCCTTACCATCGGCTTTCAGGCACTCAATCACGTTGCCCCCTCCTACCTTACCTCTCTGATTTCCTACTACAACCCAGAACACTCACTTCACTACTCTAACACCAACCTACTTAACTGTACCTCGACCTCATCAATCTCACCGCTGATCCCTCAACCGTGTCCTGCCTCTGGCCTGGATCACCCTCCTCCTTCATATAATATTAATAATAACAATAATAATTGTGGCATTTGTTAAGTGCTTACTATATGCCAAGCACTGTACTAAGCACTGGAGTAGATACAGGATAGTCAAGTCCCACATGGGGCTCACAGAATAAGTAGGAGGGAGGACAGGTATTGAATCTCCATTTTGCAGATGAGGGAACAGAGGCACAGAGAAGTTCAGTGATTTGCCCAAGTTCACATAGCAGACAAGTGGCAGAGCCAAGATTAGAACCCAGGTCCTCTCACACCCAGGCCTATGCTCTTTCCAGTATGCCATACTGCTTCTCACCCTGCCATGGTTGCTGGATGGGCAACTATTTTGAGTGGGGAGATGTGCATGGAATGATTTTTTAGAAAATGTTAAGAGCAGCAGAGTGAAGTATGGATTAGAGAGGGGAGGCAGGGAATTCAGCAAGGAGACCGATGCAGCATTCAAGAAGGGGCATGACGAGGGCTTGGGCTGGCAGGGCAGCAGTTTGGATAGAGAGGCAAGGGCAGATTCTGGAGATGTTACAAAGATAGAACCGACAGGATTTAAACACCAGAGAGTTCTGAGAGCTTGGATATTTACCCATCTTCAGGTTGAGGCACAGAGTGGTCAAGGTGACTGGACAAGCCTTGAACAGTGACTTCCTGATGGAGCCAGCAGCAGAAACCAAGTTTGAGTGAACAGTGAAACTCCCTAAATGGGGTGAAGGAACTCTTTCACAATGCTCTTCAGGTCTCACTGGGTTATCACTCAAGCAATTCAGGACATTGAACTCTACTTCCTGGATGTGGCTTGACAATATTTGATTTCTTTGCAATGAAGCTAACACCAGATTTTAGCTGTCTATTTGCATTAATATTGACTTAATAGAAGTAATTGACACATTTGAATTCTTCCCCCTTTATTTCTTTATGATCTAGTGCACAGTGTGATGAATATTCTCTTACCATAAATATTAGATGGAGACAAAAATACACCGAGACAGTATTGGCATTGAGATTTGTAATGCCCAGAAGTCAGAAAATTAATATTGAGAGGCTTTGTCATCCGGGGTTGGGATGTGGACCCTTTAATATCCATGCCCACTGCCTCTCTCCTTCCTTGCCTGATGGTGGGCAGTGAGCTCCCGACAGGGACTGTGGGTGGGACCAGGGAGGTGGGAGGAGAGGAAGGCCTTGTGCGGAGCTGAGCCAAGTAGAATTAGGCTGGTTTGGAGTAGCTCTATTGGAGCCAGCTCCTTGAGGATCAGAGATGGACGATGGGGATGGAGGCAGCTATAGGGTGAAAGCACAATACTGTACAAAGTCCACCTTACCTACAACCCACTGCCTTCAGGGTTAGGGCAATAGAAGTGGTGTAGCTCAATGGATAGAGCATGGGTCTGAGAGTCAGAAGGACCTGGGTTCTAATCTTGGCTCTGCCACTTGTGTGTTGTGTGTCCTTGGGTAAGCCACTTCACTTCTCTGTGCCTCAGTTCCCTCGTCTGTAAAATGGGGATTAAGATTGTGAGCCCTATGTGGAACAGGGACTGTGTCCAACCCAATTAGCTTGTATCTATCCCAACACTTAGCACAGTGTCTGGCACATAGTAAACACTTAACAAATATGACAATTATTATCAACCCTTTATGGATCTATTGGCTTTCTTGTGTTCATACCATTTGTATCTAGTCTCTTACCCTCTTATTCATTTCATTCATTCATTCAATTATATTTACTGAGCACTTACTGTGTGCAGAGCACTGTACTAAGTAAGCGCTTGGGAGAGTACAATATATCAATAAACAGACATTCCCTGCCCACAACGAGCTCTGTCAGTGGAAGGCAAGTTGTCTCCCCCATTCCAAGGGAAGTTCCTCGAGGGCAGGGATGATGTCTTTTACGTCTACTGTATGTTCTGCACATAGTAGCTGCTCAGTAAATGCTAATAGTAATAATTAGAATAATTGTGGTAATTGCTAAGCATTTACAAGGTACCAAGCACTGTATGAACTGCTGGGGTAGATACAAATTGATCAGGTAGGTCACAGCCCCCATCCCACACAAGGCTCTCAGTTTATTAAGTGGGAGGGAGAACAGGTATTGAATCTCCATTTTCCAGATGAGGAAACTGAGGCCCAGAGAAGTCAAGTGACTCACCCAGGTCACAATGCAGGTAACAGGCAGAGGTAGGATTAGAACCCAGATCCTCTGACATTCAGGATGATGGTAGTGGACCCTGACTAGAAAACTGGGATTTAGGAACTAAGCCCTCTTAATCAGTCAATCATTCAGTGGCATTTATTGAACACTACTGTGTGCAGAGTCCTGTACTGACTGCTTGAGTGAGTATGGTAGCATTGGTAAACATGATCCCTGCCCACAAGGAGTTTATAATCTAGGTGGGGAGACATTGAGATGAATTAGAGGTATTATAGAGATGTGTCCTCTTGCTCTGACATCCTGGTCACTTAACCCAGCTGTACCTCAGTATCCCCATTGCACTTTGGGAACCAGGACACTTAACCCTTTTCCATCCCTCTGGCAAGTGCTGCAAATTGGAAAAATTCTGTCTGAAATGTGCTTTAAGCTCTGGGTGGAAGACTTTCCATAAACACCAGATAGCATTATCTCGGTTGCTATAGCAGCCACCGCCAAACCCCTCCATGGATAGACGACCAGACCTCCAGTTCTGTCAGCACACTGCTGCCAACTTCCTCTGCACACGCAGTTCCTTTGGACTTGCAGGGGAACAGGGTATCCCATCAGGATGGGAACTAGGCCCTGACTACTAAGCAGTATTTCTTCTTTCTGTTATGTTCCTGTTTGGTCTTAAGTGCTGGAGACGGAGTGAGACAAATCCCATCTCCATACATTTCTCTCTCCCTCTGTCTACCCCCAACCCTCATTTACTTTCCGAGGGAGGTGAAGGGAGAGGTTAGGAAGCAGATTTGGGCTTATGGTGTGCAGTATAAATGAATAACAGCTATTCTGTCCTCCCTGACTTTTGTGTACATAAAAGTCTCAAGTGCATTAATGTAGCTTTTACATACTTAACTCCTTCCCTTTTCTCTAAAACCACCAACCCTTTAAAATACAGTTTCTGTGGATTTGCATTGGCAGCATCACCTTCTGTCAACTACTTGCAGCGGGTTTCACCCTAATGCACGTTCAAGAGAAGATGTGGGCCTCTCTTTGCATGCCCGTACTCGGTCCTCTGAAAATTAGTGAGGTCACTGATTGCCAGTATTTGCGATTCCTTTCCAAACAAAGGATATTTGGATCTGCCTAGACTAAGTGTCAGCGTGATGTTTTTGAAACCAGGCCAACCTGCAGGGTGGACGGCGGGGAGGCTGGAGAAAGTGGGCTTCCAATTGGAGCTGCTGCAATATTGCAACTGCTCCTGACACTTCCCTTTCCACGCTTCTGCAGCTTTCTCCAAGATCCCCTGTCTAATAATAATAATGATTATGGGACTTGTTAAACACTTACTATGTGCCAAGCACTATTCTAAGCGCTGGAGTAGATACAAGCTAATTACACTGGACATAGTGCATGTCCCAAGTGGGGCTCCCAGTCTTAATCCCCATTTTACAGATGAGGTAACAGAGGCCCAGAGAAGTGAAGTGATTTGCCCAAGGTCACACAGCAGACGTGGCAGAGCTGAGATTAGAACCCAGGTCCTTTTGACTCTCAGGCCCGTGCTCTATCCACAAAGGCATGCTGCTCCCTCTGAGCAGTGATGGCAGAGGAGAGAGCCTGGGGTTGGGAGGAAGGGAGGGCAGAATAAGTCATAGAGGATTCTTCCAAGGTGTCCAAGGTTGGGGCTGGGCGGTGCAGAAGATGCAGGGGACCTGGCCCCTCGTTGATCCCCAAACGGAAGTCCGAGGTTAGGATGCCAGGACAGGATGGCTTGGTCTGTCACCCTCCTCCGGCATTGTGCCAACAGTTGCCGGTGCCTGTGCCGATCTTCACTGACGACTCAGTCCACTGTGCGAGTCGAGGGTAATCAAATAGACACTCTTTGTGAGTCACCACAACACCAAAAAATAGCAGATGAAAATTCTCAGAACTAATGACATTAATAATTTTTTTCCCCTTGGCAGAGAAACAAGCAGGAGAATTTGTCTCACTAACCAGACGGGGGAGGCTAAATGCATCTCTTAAATGTGAAGCGAGAGGAGTGTGTGGGTTTGGTTGTTTCTAATGAGCTAATAGATCTTGGAGGTCTTTTCTGTTTCTCATCGAATGGTCGTACGGCTTGAGATCAAAGGTTGGGCAGGTACCCAAGAGCAGAATTTGTACTTGGATACTATAGAAATCCGGAGCACTGTATCTTGAGGGTCATTCATTCATTCAGTAATATTTATTGAGCGCTTACTGTATGCAGAGCACTGTACTAAGCGCTTGGGAAGTACAAGTTGGCAACTTACAGAGACGGTCCCTACCCAACAGTGGGCTCACAGTCTAGAAGAAGTCTAGGGTCCCAGGTCTAAGTAATATTGTAGATTGTGGAGGAAAATGAGTGGAAAAAGGAGAATTCTGGGAAGTTCAGTCACTCATAGTCTAACCTACTCATTAATGCTGGGATTGCAGGTTTGTCCCTGGGGGCTGGGGCAGGGGGAGAGGGAGGTGGGCAGATCCTACTCAGAGAGAGATATTTACCACCACCACTGTATGCTTTACCCATTGGCTGCTTCTCACTTATAAGATCCAAGGCCCAACAGATGATCCCACTCCTTCCTAGCCAGGCCGAGCAAACACTTTCCAAGAGGAAAAGAAAATGCATTCCCTCATTACCCTCTTCTGTATGGTTATCACAGGATATCAGAAACACTAGTGTAAAGGAATGAAGACTTATCCAGTTACTGCGTGGGCATGATGGCTTTGTCCATGCTTGTCTGTGCCCAAACCTGAGACCCCTCAGCTTTCTCTGTCCAGCTGCAGGTAACATTTAAAATGTCATCACTTCATCTACAATCAGTCGATCAATCAAAATTCCTACTTGAGCACCTTCAGTGGGCTAAGTGCTTGGGAGAGAACAATAGAGAAAGGCGATATCCCAGCCCACATCAATCAATCAATCAATCAATCAATCAATCGTATTTATTGAGCACTTACTATGTGCAGAGCACTGAACTCAGCACTTGGGAAGTACAAGTTGGCAACATATAGAGACGGTCCCTACCTAACAGTGGGCTCACAGGCTAGAAGGGGTAGACAGAGAACAAAACCAAACATATTAACAAAATAAAATAAATAGAATAGATATGTACAAGTAAAATAAATAAATAAATAGAGTAATAAATATGTACAAACATATATACATATATACAGGAGCTTACAGTCCACTGTGTGCAGAGCACTGCACTGATCATTTGGGAGCAAACAATAGAGTTAGTAGGCACGACCCTGCCCTCAAGGAGCTTGCAGTCTGCTGTGTGCAGAGCACTGGACTGATGACTTGGGAGCGAACGATAGCATTAGCAGATCTGCTCCCTGCTCTGAAAGAGCTTATGCACTAGCAATAGGACAGGGGGTCAGTGGGACAGGCTCCTTTAAAGCTGGTGGATGGCAGACTACTTTTCAAATCACCTCCAGGTTAGTGAGATGGTTGAGAAGAACCACAGGAAACACTCATGACTCCTGGTATTCCCCTAAGCCCAGAAGCAGAACTCTTATTCCTACTGCATTCTGGCACCAGGAGATCTGCCTCAGGGTGTCCTTCCTTTTCAGGCCCCTACCACATCTCCTCCCAGTCCCCATTGGGTCCTTGAGGTGGGAGAGTTCTCTCCAGGGAAATACACCATCATTTGTCCAGGGAAAGATCACGCCAAAAGAGGGGCAAACTCTGTTACTACCATTGGCACAGTTATGAGGGAGGGAAGTGTTTCCACTAGGAAGGGGTAAAGGAAATGCCTGAATTGGAGAGAGACCTATGTACTCCTCCCCAGGTCTCTAACTGGGGAGGATCAGGATGGCATAGTGGATAGACCATGGGCCTGGGAGTCAGAAGATCATGGGTTCAAGTCCAGGTTCCACCACTTGTCTGCTCTGTTACCTTGGGCAAGTCACGTCACTTCTCTGGGCCTCACTCAGTTACCTCATCTGGAAAATGGGGATTGAGACTGCAAGCCCCTCATGGAACTGGGATTGTGTCCAACTCAATTTGCTTGTATCCACCCCAGCGCTTTGTACAGTGCCTGGCACATAGTAAGCGCTTAACAAATGCCATCATTCATTCATCATTCATTCTCTACTAATACTCATTTCAGGGGCAAAGGGCTGTGAGAGGAGACACTGTGGGAGGGATGAGGGAATTTCAAAAAGTCTTCAATGTCAGTACCCTGGGTCTCCTCTTACCTCCACCCCGTGCCCTGGATGATGTCAAGATGGAGGCATTGATGATCTGGGTGAGGCACAGGAGGAAGAGTGCACCTTTGGGTCTTAAACCAGGTGGTCCTGCTCTATTGACCAGGTTCCCCAGGGCCAAAGTGATACAGGAGCATTGCTAGGGCAGGGGGATGAGAGAATGGGGGCAGAGGGGTAAAAGGGAAAGGAGAGAGAGGGCCTGGGGGTGAAGAGAGTGACTCACTGATCTGCCTTCCCCCACAACCACCGTTGCCTAGCCCCAGCCAAACTGGCCTTTCCTGGGCTGAACTCCAAGTGATGGTCCTGAAGAGCCAATTCTGCTGGGGCTGGGGACAGTTCCTTGGACCGATGTGGCCCACAGATGACTTGGCTAGACCAGTCCAACCCAGGTGGTGGTTTTTGAGGTAGAGTGGCCAGAGAGAATGGAGAGGGGAGAGACCCGAGGCAGGGAGGACTCCGAGTTGGCCGAAGCAGTAGTTGAGGTGGATTATGATCAAGTGCTCGGACCAGTGAGATGGCATTTTGGATGGAGGGGATGGGGTGGATTTTGATGTTTGAAGACAGAACTGATGAGATTTGGTGACTGACAGTATGGGCATTGGAAGAAAGTGAAAAGTCAAGGATAATGCCGAGGTTTCAGACTTGAGAGATGGGGAGAGTGGTGGTGTCAACGGTGATGGGAAAGTTGGTGGAAAAGTGACAAGTTCAGTTTTAATAATGTTTATAATTATGGTATTTAAGTGCTTCCTATGTGCCAAGCATTTTAGACATTGTGGAGAGATGTCTTACAGACTGGAGAGGACTCGAGACTACACTTAGATTTGTATCCTTTATTCAGCCCACCCTCAGCCCTACAGCATTTATTATATCTGTAATTGATTTATTTTACTATCCATCTACCAACATGTCTAGCAACTTTGTTATATTGTACTCTCCCAAGAGCACAGTACTGTGCTCTGCACACAGTAGCCTCTAAGCTCCTTGGAGGCAGGGAACATGTCTATCAACTCTATTGTAATGTAGTCTCCCAAGTGCTTAGTGCAGTGCTCAGCACATGGTAAGCGCTACCTAAACATGATTAATGGATTTCAGAGGAGAGAGGTGAGGGCTAGTAAGGTAGATTTGGAAGCCGGACGTGCAAAGGTTGTAATTGAAGCTTTATGTTTTGTGAGAGGATGGTTGTCAGCTGTGTGACTTTATGCAAGTCACTTAACTTCTCTGTGTCTCAGTTACCTCATCTGTAAAATGGGGATAAAGACTGTGAGCCCCCCATGGGACAACCTCATCACCTTGTAACCTCCCCAGCGCTTAGAACAGTGCTTTGCATGTAGTAAGCGCTTAATAAATGCCATTATTATTATTATTATTATTATTATTTTGGGACTCAGAAGGCTTGGGTTCTCTTCCTGGAGCTGGCCACATGCACTCCTACTCCCCTACTCACTCGTTGCTCTCCGAGCCCCAGCAGGAACACGACAGGCAGGAGAGAGAGAGCATCACTATGCAAACTGCTAATGTCATCAATTCCTCTGAGCAGTTTCTTAATCCTGAGGTCTCAGGGTGGAGCCTCATTCTTTGTCCCTGATGGACGACTCTACCACCATCATCATCTGAGGGAGGCAAAGGGTCTATAGAACTTGGGCTAAGCAGATGTTGGAACCCTAGGCGAGCAGCTGCTTGAGCTTTTCCAAATGAATGGTTCGAAGTGACGAGGACCAGGGTAGAGTGCTTCAGTGGGAAAGTGGGGAGAAAATCTAATGAGTGTTGCAAATCAACAGAACAGTGAGACACCTCCCCTGCCCCTGTCCCCCAAAACACACACATAAACACATTTTCTTCTAAACCTATCAAGCCCTTCCTATCCTTTTTGGTTTTTTTGCCATTTGTGATCTCTTCCTTGCTCCCTGGCTCTCCCGTGGTGCTTGATTGGTTTGAGTTGGGAACTCTCGATTCTGACTCTGAACTGTGGGACTAACTCAATTCCCATCTCTCTCTCCATCCTCCTTCCAGCCTCTAATCTCCATCATAGTCTGACGGAGAGCATGTATGTCTGGTAGTCAGGACACTTGGGAGCTAGCCCCAGCTCTACTGTGCGATTAGGGGCAAATGGTCTAACCTCTGGGTCTCAGTTTCCTCCTCAATCAAACATGCAATCAGTGGTATTTGTTGAGCATTTACTGTGGCCAGAGCACCGTACTAAGCACTTGGGAGAGTACAGTGCAATAGAGTTGGTAGACATGAACCCTACACACAAGGAGCTGACAGTCTAGAGGGGACTGTAGTAGTAGTAATAATCATATTGTGTACCTAGTGAGAGGTTGAGTGACTTGCCCCAGGTCACCAAGCAGGCCAGAGGCAGAGCCAGGAGTAGAACTTGAGTCTCCCACCTCCCAGATCCGTGCTCTTTCCACTAGGCCATGCTCATTAGGGGAGGCTTCTCTTGAAAGTGCTAAGCACTTCGTACAGTGCTCTGCACACAGTAAACGCTCAATAAATACGATTGAATGAATGAAATGAATGAAAGAGGATCCCTGCTGCATCCTTTGAATCCCGAAGAGGGGCTGTCAGGAAACAGCCTGGGAGTCGAGGTCTGCCACAAGCGAGTGTCTCCATAAATAGAGAGGGACTCTCCACCCTTCCCCCGCCTCCCTCTTTCCCAGATGGAAGTGGAACGTGGAATCCCTTGGCCAGACAGAGCAGCCCTCAGACTGAAGCATTTGAGAACCGTGGTTGTCAGAGCTCTGAAAGTAAATGGGGCCAGGTAAGCTCTGAGGATGGTCGCCACTTGGTTAGTCAAGGACCGATTATGCAGTAGGTGAATGATCCAGAACCTCTGCTCTCCTTCCTCCTCCTCCTTCTCTGAGGCCACCATTGGCCTCTCAATCACTTTTCCACTGCCGAGTAGTGGCCTCGAGAGGGAAATTTCCAACCGGTACATTTTCCCGTGCATTAGCGGCTATGGTGAAAGTCGGGTGAGGGCGAAAGTTGAAAGTATTGCTGAAATGAGCATTTCGGTTGTTTCGATTTCATTTATCCATGCTATGCCTGACTCCCGTTTCTGGGGAAAGAGTGGAGTCCCCTGTGTTATTCGTGTGCTCTGCAGGAATTCATCCCAGCCCGGGCTGATCGCTAACAAACACGATGCAGACGTGACCGCCTGTAGACTTTCAACCAATGGTAGCCTACGAAACTGAAGCTTTATCTTTCCTTTCGCTTTGCTTAAAAGAATGGCTTTCTCAGCAACCAAGACACTGTATCCACATCCAGCTTTTTCATCCTTAAAACATCTGTCTCAGTGAAGAGTGCTTATTCATCGTCTCTCCCTTTTTCTTTCTCCCCTTCTTCTATCTCCTCCTCTCTTTCTCTCCTCTCCTATCACTTTTCCCCTCTCTTTCTCCTTTCTCCTCATTCTTTTTCTATCTTCCCCCTTTTCCCGAACTTCCCTTCTCCTCTCCCCTTCTTCCCTTGCTGGCTCAGAACTCACAAGCTGCCTCCTTTGTGTTTTAGCTGTCATTGTGGCTATAAGCAAAGTTCCTCTTGAGAAAACGCTTAGGCTAACCATTTTATTTAAAGAAACAAGAGGAAACAGGGTGAACCCAGTTAGAAGGTCCTTCTCACCTGTGAAATATGTATCTTGGCTGAATAAGCAGCATTGGAATGCAATTTATTAACTCCCCCAATTTCCATAGCAACAGGACATTTTTCAGAATCTGAAACTGAGAACCACGCTACTCTTGGAATCCTTTACAGCTTTGCAGCGAAACTCTTTCCAGATGCATTTGCCCACCACCACTACCACGAGCGAAGACAGTAACAACAACCAAGAAAGTCGCAAGGAACTTAGTTTCTTTTTTCCAGGTGAGGAAGGGAAAGTAGTTCAAATATTGTCATGTGTGCTGGATGTAACATTAATCCCAAAAGGCGTGTTCATTTTTGCCCTTAATGGTCTATGAAAGCCAGTTGTACACTAACTTCAAATACCAGGGGGTGAGAACACTGCATCACAGCTGACAAAGCAACAGATTTACTTCGATTTTTGTTGGATGCATGACAAGAGTTTTTTTGTGTGTGTTTTGTTTTGTTTCTTAAAAGATGAGTTCTTGTCCTGCATTTTTGAGTTATTTGCCAGCATAGAGATTCAGAGGGGAATTTGGAGGTTGAAGAGTTGGTCGGCCTTCCCTCTGGTGGATTCCTGTATGCATTGAGAAACGTTCAGAATCCCTGTCCCAGATCTTGGGGTCAGGTGGGGGGGCCCGGACTATTTTCTGGCTCATCCACATTTATTGGAACCAGAAGCATCGCCAACCTGAGAGCCCAGGAAGCTGTATGGCTGCTCAGATGGTAGGTGGCAAGAGAGGAGAGTCCTGGATGGGCCAAAGAACCAGGTATTGGGCAGGTTGCAGAAAGCCCTTCCAGTGAAAGTGGGGTGATTCTTACCTGAGGGCGGGAAACCTGGTACATCGTTTCATTAGCCCTGATTTCCAACCACTCCTAGAAAGAGGTCTTAAGTAGTCCATTTGACGCTGATTTCTTTAAACTTTGCCACAGGGCTGTTCTTGGGAGAGCAGCATAAGAGACACTGAATCCCCACCAAACTCGTCCTTGGGTTTTCATTTTTCCTGGGAGCATGGCCAACTGGAAAGATTTTTGAAGACTGAGAATCAGGAGTCCCATGTCTAGTTAGCTCTGCCGCTGGCCTTCTGGGTGACCTTCACCTCTAACTTGCCTCATCTGTAAAATGGGGTTATTAATACTTTCTCTCCCTATGTCTTTGATTATAAGCCCCATGAGGAAAAGGGATTGACTGATCGGATTGTCTTGTATATGCCTCAGTGCTTAGCACAGTGCTTTGGCACAGAGGAAACAATAAATATCATAATGATGATGATTGATTGGAAGGGAGGAGAGAGATTTGTTTGATCCCTTAATCCTCCATAAAGGACCACATTCATTTTGTTGGCTGATATCGCTCCTTTTGGCCCAACCATGGGGTACCTCAATGGATAATAATAATAATAATGATGGCATTTGTTAAGTGCTTACTATGTGCAGAGCACTGTTCTAAGCGCTGCGGGTGGGGATACAAGGTGATCAAGTTGTCCCACGTGGGGCTCACAGTCTTAATCCCCATTTTACAGATGAGGTAACTGAGGCTCAGAGAAGTTAAGTGACTTGCCCAAGGTCACACAGCAGACATGTGGCAGAGTCAGGATTTGAACCCATGACCTCTGACTCCAAAGCCCAGGCTCTTTCCACTGAGCCACGCTGCTTCACATAAGTTTTATGTGGGGTCCAGATGTTGCACAATCCTCACTCATAAACAGGCGGTGCTTGTACACAGTTGGAGCCAACTATGTAGCCAGGTAGACCATACCCACCACCCCGTGTTTCTTTTCCTGCTAGTTTGACCCCCTCTAATCAATCAATCAATCAATCGTATTTATTGAGTGCTTACTGTGTGCAGAGCACTGTACTAAGCGCTTGGGAAGTACAAGTTGGCAACATATAGAGACAGTCTCTACTCAACAGTGGGCTCACAGTCTAGAAGGGGGAGACAGAGAACAAAATCAAACATATTAACAAAATAAAATAAATAGAATAGATATGTACAAGTAAAATAAATAGAGTAATAAATATGTACAAACATATATACATATATACAGATGCTGTGGGGAAGGGAAGGAGGTAAGATGGGGGACGGAGAGGGGGAGGAGGGGGAGAGGAAGGAGGGGGCTCAGTCTGGGAAGGCCTCCTGGAGGAGGTGAGCTTTCAGTAGGGCCTTGAAGGGAGGAAGAGAGCTAGCTTGGCAGATGGGCAGAGGGAGGGCATTCCAGGCCAGGGGGATGACGTGGGCCGGGGGTCGACGGTGGGACAGGCGTGAACGAGGCACGGTGAGGAGATTAGCGGCAGAGGAGAGGAGGGTGTGGGCTGGGCTGTAGAAGGAGAGAAGGGAGGTGAAGTAGGAGGGGGTGAGGTGATGGAGAGCCTTGAAGCCGAGGGTGAGGAGTTTCGGCCTGATGCGCAGATTGATTGGTAGCCACTGGAGATTTTTGAGGAGGGGAGTAACATGCCCAGAGCATTTCTGGACAAAGACAATCCGGGCAGCGGCATGAAGTATGGATTGAAGTGGGGAGAGAGGCCCTAGAGTGTACGTGGGACTTACTGCCATGTACAAAGTACCTTGAACATCATGGAATGGGAGCGCCAAGGCCAAAATGGCGCCTTTATACCTCTAGTCAAGCCTGGGCTTTCTAGCCATGGCAGAAAGGCCCGAAAAAGGTTACCACCCTGGAGGATGTGTATTTGAATAGATAACGGCTTTATGGCTGATTGACAGAGAAAGGTCTTCCTTTCTTTGCCAAGTTTGTTTTGCTGAGGAGACCCAAGGGTCACATTTGCGTTGAGGTCAGTTCACTCTCAACTACTGAAGAATCAAATTGAATTGCCAGGGAGAGAGGTGAAAATGATTTACGATGACATCTATTAAGCTCTTATAGAACATAATGCATGTGTTCTTGCTACCCCCATAAAATTAATTGTTGCTAATTAGTCAGGCCTGCCAAGTCACACACCCTTTTTCTGGCCACATTAATTGTCCTTGCTGAGTAAGCCAATGTATGAAGAAGGTTTGCACTCCCTGCCCTCCCCGCCCATGCCCCTCCCTATCATCAGTGCCACTCCCTTTAAAACACGTGTTTCTTTAAATGACCTCTAACCTCCAGCTCAGTTTCTCTGGGTCCTACAGGTACTGACCAAGTTAGCACCTCTCAGCCATAATAGTGTATTCGTTAAGAGCTTGCTGTATGCCAAGCACTGTACTAAGCACTGGGGGAGGTGCAAGAAAATCAGGTTGAACAGAAGCCCTGTTTTACATGGGGCGTACAGTCTGAGCGGGAGAGAGAACAGATATTTTTCCAACAGAGCTTTCCCCACTAAGCCCTCATTTCCCCTACTCCCTCTCCCTTCTGCATCATCCTTGCACTTGGATTTGTACTTATTTGCCCCACCCTCAGCCTCACAGCCTTTACATACTTATCTGTATTTTATTTGAATTCTTGTCTCCCCCTTTAAACTGTAAGCTCCTTGGAACATGTCTGCCAACTCTGGTATATTGTACTCTCCCAAGTGCTTAATACAGAGCTCTGCACACAGTGCATGCACATTAAATATCACTATTGATCCCCATTTTAAGATAAGGGTACTGGGGCATAGAGAAGGCAAGTGATTTGCCCAAGGTCACACAGCAGGCAAGTGGAAGAGCCAGAATTAGAACTGAGATCCTAACTACTAGGCTACGTTGCTTCCCTATAATAATAATAATAATGGTATTCGTTAAATGCTTACTAGGTGCCAAGCACTGTTCTAAGCACTGGCACTGTCCTCTCCTCAAGGAGCTAACCCTCTACCAAATGGGGACGGCAGGTATAAAAATTTTTTTTTCCACATAAAAGTATTTTTTTCCACATATGTTACTCAGGTAAGTGATGATAAAAGCAATGAAGTTGGTGTTAGGAATTAATACTTTGAAAAATAGGTTGAAGCAGACTTGGGTCTAACAGGTAGAAGGCCCATCAAACCCCAACCCCATGAGCTCCAAGGCAAGTACATCCAGAAGTATGTAATTTTCCATTCAATAGGTCATTAAAAGAGTTGATCAAATTATGCTCTTTAACTTAATGTCATCAAAACTTTCAACCAACTGGAAACAGAAGAGATAGCATGGTCTTCGGAAAGAAACTTCAATAAAGGACTGGCTGAAAGTAGTTTTAAGCCCCTTGTGCTCACAGAATGTGAACAGATCTGCAGTTAATAATAATAATAATTATGGTATTTAAGTGCTTACTATGTGCCAGGCACTATAGTAAGCAATGGGGTAGATTACCATGTGCCAAGCACTGTACTAAGTGCTGGCGTAGGTATAAGATAATCAAGTCAAACACAATCCCTGTCCAACATGGGGCTTACAGTCTAAGTAGGAGGAAGAACAGGTACTGAATCCCCATTTTACAGACGAGGAAACTGAGGCTCAGAGAAGTGAAATCACTTACCCAAAGTCACACAGGAGGCCAGTGGCAGAGCCAGGATTAAAACCCAGATCCTCTGACTTTCAGGCCTGTTCTCTTTCCACTAGGCCAAGCTGCTTCTCTAGTATTATTTTCCTGCATTCTAAACATTTTACAGTAGAATTTTAATAGATCCCCATCAGTGCTCAACTGTGCCTAGAAAAAAATTACCTTTTCAGTCAGCGGTATTTATTGAGTGCTTAATGTGTGCATAGCATTGTCTTACTCCCTTAGAATCCAGAGCAAAGTGCCCCAATCCAATAAAAACCTTTCTGGTTCCACGTCGGCCCCTCTCACTCTCCCAGCCATGACCACAGCTCCTAAACAAAATGCTTTAGAAAATTGCCACTAAATTCATTACAGCATAATGATAAATCAACCACTATGCATGCAGACTGTGTGCTGGAAGAGTTTGGGAAGCTCCTATTCCTTAGTGACAGCTGCTTGGCACAGAGCGTTTTAATTATCATCTCCGAAGGAGTAGCTTGGAGGTGTTCAAAGCACAATGGCAGAGGACAGAGTTTGTTCTTGGCTGGCTCCTGTGCCATGACTTGAGCGAATCCCACTTCCCACTTGGTAGCGTTGCTGCAGTTGGAATTGTCACAGTGCTAGAAGCAGCAGTGCTGCCCCACGAAGTGGGAAAGGACAACAAAGTTGGGAGCTGGCTGCTTTCAAGGCATATGGGGGTGGGGGCTGTGTGTGTGTGTGTGTGTGTGTGTGTGTGTGTGTGTGTGTGTGTGTGTGTGTAGACTGTGAGCCCACTGTTGGGTAGGGACTGTCTCTATGTGTTGCCAATTTGTACTTCCCAAGCGCTTAGTACAGTGCTCTGCACATAGTAAGCGCTCAATAAATACGATTGATTGATTGATTGTGTGTGTGTGTGTGTGTGTGTGTTTGTGTAAGAATGAGTCTTTAAAGATGACCCCTCAATTCAAAGTCATGCCTATTTAATTCTTTTGCAGCCCACTCAGCAAATAGTAACACTGCAGAGAGAGAGAACACACAAGAAGAAAGGAGGGAAAATATCTTTTAATTTACATAACATCTGGATAGGCATCCTTTGGCTCAGATTCATCATCATCATCATCAATCGTATTTATTGAGCGCTTACTATGTGCAGAGCACTGTACTAAGCGCTTGGGAAGTACAAGTACAAGATTCACCACTGCCATTTGGATTTATTCCTCCCATGTCCCATTCTGATAAATGTTACTTCATGGGCTGGCAGGTGGCTGTCAATACACTCTTCAGATTTTGTTTTTTTGTTTTTTGTTGTTGTTGTTGTTGTTGTTTTTAAGGCCCACACAGTGGAATGGAGCCACTCCTGGAGGTGAATGAAAAGCCTTTTACTGCTCCTGATAATTAGTGGCAACTCTTTGCTCCTGCTCCCATGCAGAGGTGGAGGCCACAGGGAGACACTGATCACTGAGTGAGGAGGGGGAGGGGGGGCAAGAATGCTCCTGCCTTACTCAGGAAAGGGAAGCATTCCAAGTACTGACCACTTAGAGCAGCGCACCGAGGCCTTCTGGAACGTGCGGAAGGGAGAGGCAGGATTGGTCACCATGACTTAGCTGGCCCCCTATCAGTTTGTCTGTCAGGAGCAATGTGGTCCCTAAGCTTAGGCAGATTTCACACAGGTCCCTCACCTCACCAGGCCTCTGGTTTTCAACTGTGAAGCCAAGCTCACCCCTCTAGCCAGCTCCCAGGTGAACTAGGAGGATCTCCACCAGGGCTGAAAGACATTTTGGGAAAGGGAAGTTCCCAACAAGAATCTGGTAGGGAGCATCCCCAAGGTACCTTACTGAGACCATGACCATTTTGCCATAATCTGTGCTAAGGACTGGGATAGATACAAATAATAATAATAATGACGTTTGTTAAGCATTTACTATGTGCCAAGCACTGTTCTAAGCACTTAATGGGATAATCAGATAAGACTCTGTCCCTGTCCCATCCAGGGCTCACAGTCTAAGAGGGCGGGAGACTAGGTATTCAATCCCCATTTTACAGATGAGGAATCAGAGGCTTAGAGAGGTTAATGATTTGCCCAAGGTCACACAGCAAGCCAGTGGGGAGCTGGGATCTGAGGCTGGATCACTTAGGCCTGGGGTCCCAGTTTTCAAAAGATTCTCTTGTGGGTGAAGGTGACCCCTTCTGAGTCCCCATTCAGTGACCTCCTCCGACGCCTGCAGATTTGTAATGAAAGAGGTGCTGGGACTCAAATGATTAAAGAGTTTCATATTTTCAATGTGTAATGATTTTGAATGTGCAGCTGTCTTATTGTCCTTTTGACCAGCGTCAGTAATACCGCCACTTAGGCGAGGCACGTTTATTCAAGTACCATATTGAACCATGTTTGATGTTTATAACATCTGATACGTTTCCAAATCTAAAGGACAACATTTATTTTTAGTTTCACAAGGGAATTGCCAAGCCCAGACAATTCTAGGGAATTCCAGAGAATTCCAGGAAAGCCCCAGCCCACTATAAGCCCTGGTGCTCTGTTTCTTTAAGTCCTTCAGCCTCTGCTGATTATCATTATGGGGATAATCGTCACCCCACGTCATCCCCCTGGCCTGGAATGCCCTCCCTCTGCCCATCTGCCAAGCTAGCTCTCTTCCTCCCTTCAAGGCCCTACTGAGAGCTCACCTCCTCCAGGAGGCCTTCCCAGACTGAGCCCCCTCCTTCCTCTCCCCCTCCTCCCCCTCTCCATCCCCCCATCTTACCTCCTTCCCTTCCCCACAGCATCTGTATATATGTATATATGTTTGTACATATTTATTACTCTATTTATTTTACTTGTACATATCTATTCTATTTATTTTATTTTGTTAATATGTTTGGTTTTGTTCTCTGTCTCCCCCTTCTAGACTGTGAGCCCACTGTTGGGTAGGGACTGTCTCTATATGTTGTCAACTTGTATTTCCCAAGCGCTTAGTCCAGTGCTCTGCACACAGTAGGTGCTCAATAAATATGATTGATTGATTGATTTGACCCAGGTGAGTTGACTTCTGACCTGCCCAATTCTCCTAGGAAAGTTGTCATGCAGTCCCAAGTTGCCTTCTGAAATTGGAAGCCTTCCAGCTGAGAGAAACATAAAATAATTTCTTATCTATAAAGAGAGAAAGAGAGAGATAGAAGCAGAGCCCACGACTCTCACTTTATAAATCTGGGCTGAGCTAGCTTCCACTCACACTTCTTCCTGACAGAAGTGTTCACACCCAAGTTTTTACAGCCCATGAAAGGTAGTGGGTGTAAATGTCTTGGGCACCAAAATATTCTGAGAGGAAGGAGAGTCAGTGGCCTAGTGGAAAGAGCAAAAGACTGGAAGTCAGGAAACTGTGGGTGCTAGTCCCAGCTCTGCCATTGGCCTGCCGTGTGATCTTGGGCAAGTCACTTCACCCCACTGGATCTCAGTTTTTCTCATCTGTAAAATAGGGATAAGATTCCAGCTCTTCCAACCTCTTTAGAATGTGAGCCATGTTTGGGACAGGGAATATTTGTGAGCTGGTTTTCTCGTATTGATCAGTCAATCAATTGTATTTATTGAGCGCTTACTGTGCAGAGCACTGTACTTAGTGCTTGGGAGAGTACAATATAACAGACACATTCTCTACCTACAAGGAGCTTACAGTGTTGACCCAGTACTTGGCCCATAGTAAGCACTTAAATACTAGGGATAAACAGTTTGGGATCTGCAAGGCAAGAGATTTGGGTTTGTTTTTTTTAATAAAGGAGTAACTCTCAAGGGAAATTATTTATAATCCACTGACCCACATGCCTCTCATACCAAGGTCTCTCTCCCTCCCTCCATCACCACCCCTCAGCCCTTTGTCGCCTGGACTCAACAGCAAAGCCTGTCTTCTTTCTTTCCAGGTTGTAGTACTTACCCAGGGGGCTGGGGCGAGCTGCAGAATGGGTTTGTCAGGCTGAAGCAGGGGATTTCCTGATGAAAGCAGAGCCAGACAGGTGGGGGGAGGGGTGACTCTGGTGGTGGTAGCTGAGATAATTGTATCTCCCTCACACCAATTAACTTGTGCATGGGATAGTGATCGAAATTGTCACAATGAAATAAAAACAACAGACACTTTGCCCAGCACCACAGTCACAATAGCCTCCGGGCTCTTTTCAATCAGCCTTTTATTGAAAAAACTGCATCTGCAGCTGCTTAGCAAAATTATCTACCTCTCGCTCTTCTTTCTCCCCCCACCTCTCTCCCTTTCTCTCTCATTCTGTCTGTCAACATAGTTCTGTGTGTGTCCTCGTCCCTCTCTTTCTCTGACTCCTCTCACTATTCTCTGTCCCTCTGGCTTCCATTTCTCTGTCTCATTTTTCTTTTTCTCCATCTCTTCTTTAAGCAAGGAACTTGCAAGTTCTGGAATGTAGTCAGTCTCCTCGCATCAAAGCTATGCTCACCATAACACAACTACGCTGAGTGGGACTTGTGAGGAGAATGAGTGACATCAGGATACCCAAAAAAGCTGCTCTATGCAAGAGCTGAAATTGCAAAACAAAAAGCAAGAAGGTCAGAGGAAGCAGGACAGAGCAAAGCCTCATGGATAGTGCATGGGACTGGGAGTCCGAAGATCTGGGTCCTAATCCTGGCTTTGCCACTCACCTGCTGTTAAGACTCTGGGCAAGGCACTGTGTCTCCGTTTCTTCATCTGTAAAATGAGGATCTAGTACCTGTTCTCCCCTCCCTCTTTAGACTGAATTTTGATGGTGTCAAGAGTCACAATTCCAGGACCCCCAGATTGCAACTTTGGTCCCTGGGTATCCATTCTCTGTCTTTCAGCTGTGATGTCCTGGTAGAAAGATGCAGAAAAAAAACAGCTTCTATAAGGATCTAACTATGGCAATAACTCAATAGTGTTTATGTAAACCTCTTGGCATTCAGGATTCTGGTAGTCTTGCCATCCATCACAGAGTTCTCACCACGTAGACAACACCAGAGGCAACTTTGGCTTTTCCCTCTGTATCTGCAGAGAGGAAAAAAAGAAAATGAGGAATGAAACAACTTAGAAACCAAAAGCAAATACCACACCTTGACTGTTGGCCAGTAGGTTGTCCTGAATACACTCTGGGGTGAGTCCTGACTTGAATCTGTCCACATGCCAACCTCAGAAATATTAACCACCTGGAAAAGGGACCATCATCCTTCAGGGCAGCCTTTGGAATGGAACTCAGCAGTTAGATACTGGAGGCAGCTGTGAAATCAAGGTTTTATCAAAAGCCAGCCAACCCCACCAAATTTAAATCTGAAGACCTGAGGCTTCCCATTTAAACCTTCTTTAGAAACAGGAGCTATAGCCAACTTAGAGGAAACAGACATGGTATTAGTGATGATGGGCAGAAAAAATATCAAAAAACAATGGCCACACAGAATGGGTTCTGGGTTTTTTTCTTTTTTATGGTATTTGTTAAATGTTTACTATGTGCCAGGCACTGTACTAAGCCCTGGGGTAGATACAAGCTAGTCAGGTTGGAAACAGTCCCTTGTTCCACATGGGGCTCACAGTCTTAAGCCCCGTTTTACAGCTGAGGTAACTGAGGAACAGAGAAGTAAAGTGACTCGCCCAAGGTCCCAAAGCAGATGAGTGGCAAAGCCAGGATCAGAACCCAGGTCCTTCTGACTCCCAGACCTGTGCTCTATCCACTAGGCCTCATTGCTTCTCACTAGGCCACACTATGTCTTGCTTGGAGGGGTGGGGTGGGGGGTGAGAGGATGGTGGGGTGCGAGAGGAAAAAAAAACGGCCTCAATTTATTTACCCTGAAGTCGACTCTTCCAGAATGTGAGTCGTCCAGGACAGATTTGCAGTTGAGTTTTCATTTCCCTTGGAAAGATTAACCTTGAAATTTCAAATCCAGCTTCCACTGATTGACAAGTAATGCTCAGGTTTGGGGTGCGGCCAGTTTGAATTAATCCCGGCTTTCATACCTCTTGGCTCTCCCCCAAACCACTGAAAAGCGCAGGTGGCATTCAGCTAGGCTGATGGAGCATGAGTGGAGAAGGATGGATAGGAGCACTCATAGAGCCTGATAAACCTGCAAGTCCTTTCAGAATAGCAGATGCGAATGGTCTTTGCAAAAAGAGCAGTAGCAGAAGTACTTATTGACTGTGCAATGGTGCAGCGCTTGGGAAAACATAACAGAATCAATCAATCCTATTTATTGAGCATTTACTGTGTGCAGAGTACTGTACTAAACTCTTGGGAGAGTACACTGTTGCAGAGTTAGTAGTCACATTTCCTGCCCTCAGTGAGCTATCAAGAGATATTTTCCCTGACCACCTGGAGCTTAGACCTATTCTGATTAGGGTACCAGACAACAAAGTATTTACAAAGAGAGTCATCCAAATAAGTATTTGATTGTACAATTGAAGAAATTATACACAGAAGTGCTGAGACTTTTATTTTCTTTATGTTTATGGTATTTTTTAAGCGCTTACTATGTGTCAGGCGCTGTACTAAGTACTGGGGTAAATACAAGTGAATTAGACTGGACATAGTTCATGTCCCAAGTGGGGCTCACAGTCTTAATCCCTACTTTACATATGAGGGAACTGAGGCACACAGAAATGAAGTGACTTGCCAAAGGTCACACTTGCAGACAAGTGGCGGAGCTAGGATTAGAATCCAGATCCTCTGACTCCCAGGCCTGGATTCTTTCCACTAGGCCATGCTGCTTCTCAATGCTAGAGCTGGCTGATGGGTTTATATGATTTAAGGTACTGGGAATTGTACAGTCTTAACCCCAAATAACCTGCTGCATTGGATTCCCTTTGTCAATTAGTCAGTTGTAGTTACTGAGCGCTTACTGTGTGCTGAGCACTGAACTAAGTGCTTGGTGAGAGTAAAACAGACACAGTCCCTGCCCTCAATGAGTTTACGGTCTAAAGGGGTTGGTTGGTTTTTACTGATAGTGAAAGAAAGTGTAATTCCAACCCTTTTAAAAACTGCTTGAAATCTTCAATCCCTCCCTCTTTTCCCCACATCCATCCTAAATAGCACCAGAAGTGTTCAAAACTTCAAGAGGTAGTATAGGGTATCTCCATTCACTCAATTGTATTTATTGAGTGCTTACTGTGTGCAGAGCACTGTACTAAGCACTTAGGAGAGTACATTAAAAAAATAGACACATTCCCTGCCCACAACGAGTTTATGCATCAGGTACAGTGCTGTTGAGCCCGGTGATAGAAGCCAGTGGATTTGGGGGGCTGGGACTATCTGGTAGGCAGACAAATTCCTTACAGTGATGAACTGATTGATTGGGAACCGAGTCTTAGCTGTTCAAGACCTCTAGAGGTCATTCATTCATTCATTCATGTTTATTGAGCACTTACTGTGTGCAGAGCACTCTAATAAGCGCGTGGGAAGTACAGTTCAGCAACAGAGACAATCCTTGCCCACAACGGGTCATCTACTGTATTCTTCTATTGCCAAGCAGGACCATTTAACATATTGGTTCATTCGATCATATTTATTGAGTGCTTACTGTATGCATAACACTGTACTAAGCACTTACCCTGCTCCTCCCTACCTCACCTCCTAACTGTATCCTTCTCACCCTTTGGTCATGGTGTCCTCCCGGCCTGGAATTGCCTTCTCCATGAAATTCACAGAACTCAGTCAGCCCCACCTTCAAAGCCCTCCTAAAATTCCAGCTCCTCCAACAAGCCTTTCCTAATTCCCAACTCTGAGTTATTTTTGAACCCAACAGCTGCCTCTAAAACTTGTGTACTTATTTATGCCCCACCCAAGCATGGGTATACATATGTATGGTTGAATATAATAAAAATGATTGTGGCATTTGCTAAGTGTTTATTGTGTGTCAAGCACTGTATTAAACACTGGAGTAGATACAACATCATCAGGTTGTCCACAGTCCCTGTCCCACATGGGGCTTATAGTCTAAATAGAAGGGAAAACAGGCTTTGAATCCCCATTTTTACAGAGGAGGAAATGGAAGCACAGAGAAGTCAAATCACATGCTCAAATTCACAAAACAGTCAAGTGGCGGAGCAGGGAGTCAGTTGAACATTCATTTCTATCGACTTCACCATGTGTAAATATTTTTGCCTGTCTCCCCTGTTAGAGTGTAAATTCCTTGTGGGATGGAGTGTGTCTTGTATTTTCCCAATCAATCAATAGGATTTATTGAGCACTTACTTTGTGCAGAGCACTGTACTACATGCTTGGAGAGAATCCAATACAGCTGGTAAACATAATCCCCAATATTTAGGAGCTTAGTACAGTGCATTGCACTTGGTAGCCCTCAATGCATACTATTACTACTGCTACTACTGCACCTAACTCAGGGCATGCGGGTGCCTGGCCTATCCTAAGGAGTCCAATCCTTAGGAGTCCATTCCTGGGCTTAATCACACTGATGATCGGCAGGATAGAGAGGGTTTCTCAGAGAGCCCCATTACCAATCCATGGTGTGTATTAAGTGCATATTGTGTGCAGAGCATTACTAGTACCTTCCAGTCTGCCTCTTGACCCCGTCTTCCTCCTTAAAGCCTGAGAAAGTAAACCAGATGGTTAGAGCAACAAATAGGTGGGGAGCTTACAGAGTAGGTCTATTTGCTGTTTCCTCTTGAAATGAATGTGTTGATCTGATTCCATTGGTGTGGTGAAAATTAATTGATTTCAATTGTAATGCACTTTGAGAGATGTGTAGATGGAAGGGGTTTTTATAATGGCAAAGTATTACTCCTTCTTTACTCATTATTATCATTATTTATGAATACCCAGCCCACTCTTGTTCCTGCTGTGTTTTTATGTTTGCACTCCTAATTGTATTTATTGTCATTTTCAGTACAGCACCAAGTTCTGTCATAATGGCAACTGGGAGATAGAATTTGACAAATTGTTCACAGATATATTCCAGACAAATTGATTTCCACAGGCTGATGGGGCTGCATGGGCTGCAGTGTTTTGCCATTGAAATGTGCAAAGGAGACAGCGAAAAATAGCATTTTCTATGATTTAGATTTAAGGGAAAACCCAGGCAGTTTTCGAAGCATTTCATAATTAAGTGTGGCTTTTTGCGGCTCAATATAGGGTGTTCTTGCAGTCATTTGAAAATACAATTTTTTCATTTGCCATTTAGGGTCCCCTTCAGAGGTAGCGTGAAAGCATTCAAGGGTTCCACATGGAGGAAATATGCTGAATTTCCTTGGGGATGGAGAGGATTTTAAGAGACTATTAACATTGGTCTCTTACTCCTTAGGGAGATTACAGTTGGTATTGTCTTCCAGTTTGTCAGTGCTTCGTGTGGAGTAAGCAGAGTCTCCTTGGAGTATTTCTGAAAGCTGTCACAGAGTTAGACAAAAAGTTAGCATTGGTGTAATAGTATTTGTTAAGCACTTACTATGTGCCAGGCACTGTACTAAGCGCTGGGATGGATACAAGCAAATTGGGTTGGACAAAGCCCTTGTCCCACATGGGGCTCACAGTCTCAATCCCCATTTTCCAGATGAGGTAACTGGGGTACAGAGAAGTGAAGTGACATGCTCAAGGTCACACAGCAGGCAAGTGGCAGAGTCAGGATTAGAACCCAGGTCCTTTTGACTTTCAGGCCCGTGCTCTATACATTAGGCCATGCTGCTTCTCACACCGGTGTAGCCAGTGGATATATCGACAGATTGTTCAAACAGCAATTAAATTGAAAAAAAAATTACTTTTGGCGACTACATTGCCCACTTTATTACCTTCAGAGTCCTGTCCTTGGAATTGGATGAGGCCATCCACACCTGTCAGGATGGCCCCAAAGCCCTCTGGCCAATTGGCACTCCACCTCTGTGTGCATGTCAAAAGCATCCTTTGTTGCACTTTGCTTTAGCCTGTATGAACAAGCTTGCCTCTTCTGGTTGCCAGAGCTCTTTGGTATGGAATTCAGGGCAGTACAGTGACATCCCCAGGGAGAAAATGCCCAAAGGGTGTTGGATTTTGGTAGTTAGTTGAGTCGTTTTGCCTCTCAGAACCAAAACGAACTGATCAAAGCATTACCTTTCCACAAAGAAAGCGAAGTACTAGAAAGATGCATGGACCATTTCTTTGACGAGTATAGACACAGGAAGCTTGGAAGCCAGTGGTATTGTGGAGCCATCAGTTACCTTTCAGTCACTCTTCCTGAGGCATTAGGCCCAAAAAAGAGATGAAAAGTTTAGAAAAATTGAAGAAAGATGTCATAAGTCATCACTTCCAGGGTTGGGCTGGACCCTCTCTCATAAAATCCCAGTTGGGCAGCTTACTTGAGCTGAAGGTTCACCATTATAAAGCAGTTGCACTTTGAAATCAGTTGAAAGCAGTTGAAATCATGCCTTTTCAAAATGTCTGAAAAACAGGAAAACCATCCAAGGATGATGACATCTGAATGCCATTAATTAGGTACATAAAATCAGGAGCATAGGCCAGCACCATCACTCTGGCAGATGATGATGATGATGATGATTACTATTATTATTATTATCATTATTATTTTCATCTTAGCCGAGCACACAGTTCTGAAGTGAGTGGGAGAATGATATTGCAACACTTGTCCTTTTGGAGGATTCAGGGCCAAGATTCCTCCCCTCCCCCCATAATTGATGGCTTCACTAGGACTTAGAACAGAGCCAGCGCTTAGAACAGTGCTGGCACATAAAAAGTGATTAACAAAATCAATCAATCAGCCATATTTATTGAGCACTTACCATGTGCAGAGCATTGTACTAAGCGCTTGGGAGAGTTCAACACAACAAAATTAGCAGACAGGCTCCCTACCCATAATGAGTTTACAGTCTAGAGGGTGAGACAAGACATTAATATGAATAAATCAGTCATTTATAATATGTAATTTAAAGATATGTACATAAGTGCTTTGGGGTTGGGGGTGGGGAAAATATCAGATGTCTAAAGGTCACAGATTGAAGTGCATAGATGATACAGAGGGAGATCGAGCTGGAAAGAGGACTTAATTGGGGAAGGCCTCTTGGAGGACCTGTGACCTTAGTAATACTTTGTAGGTGGAGAGAGCGGTTGTCTGGCATATATGGAGGAGGAGGGAGTTCCAAGCTGTGGGAGGATGTGGGAAAGAGGTCAATGGTGAAATAGATGAGACTGGGGCATATTGACTAAGCTGACGCTTGACACTGATGCTTGTAGTAGATTAGTAAAGTGAGGTAGGATGGGGCAAGCTGATTGAGTGCTTTAAAGCCAATGATAAGGAGTTTCGGGTTGATGCAGAGATGGATGGGCAGCCATTGGAGTTTCTTGAAGAGTGTGGAGACATGGACTGAACGTTTTTGTTGATAAATGATTCATGCAGCAAAGTGAAGTGTGAATTGGAGTGGGGAGAGAGAGGAGGCCAGGAGGTCAGTAAGGAGGCAGATGCAGTAGTCAAGGCAGGATAGGATAAGTGCTTGGATCAGCAGTTTGAATGGAGAGGAAAGGGCTGATTTTAGCAATGTCATGAAGGTAGAATCATTGAGATTTGGTCACAACGATTATATGGGTGGAAGGGAGAGATGAGTCAAGGATAATGCCAAGGTTATGTGCTTGTAAGGTAGGGAGGATAGTGGTGTTGTCTACAGTGATGGGGAGGACAGGGTTTGGGTGGGAAGCTAAGGAGTTCACTTTTGGACATGTTTAATTTGAGGTGTCAGTGGGACATTCAAGTAGATATGTCTTGAAGGCAACAGGAAATGTGAGATTGCAGGGAAGGAGAGAGCCCAGGGCAGGAGATGTAGATTTGGGAATCATCTGCAAAGAGATGGTGCTTTAAGCCATGAGAGCGAATGAGTTTTCCAAAGGAATGGGTGTAGAGGGAGAATAGAAGGGGGGCCTAGAACTGAGCCTTGAGGGACCCCTACTGTCAGTGTGGAAGGCAGAGGAGGAGCCAACAAAAGAGACTGAGAAGGAGCAGTCAGAGGTAGGAGGAAAACCAAGAGAGGAAAGTGATAGCTAATCCAAGGTTAAATAAAGTTTCAAGGAGAAGGAGGTGGTCTACAGTGTCAGAGGCAGCTGAGAGGTCTAGGAGGATTAGGATGGAGTAGAGGCTGTCAGATTTGGCAAGAAGAAGATCATTGGTTACCTTAGAGAGGGCTGTTTCTGTGGAGAGAAGGGGATGGAAGCCAGATTATCCTCAAAAATCTCCAGTGGCTACCAATCAATCTGCGCATCAGGCAGAAACTCCTCACCCTTGGCTTCAAGGCTCTTCATCACCTCGCCCCCTCCTACCTCACCTCCCTTCTCTCCTTCTACAGCCCAGCCCGCACCCTCCGCTCCTCTGCCACTAATCTCCTCACCGTACCTCGTTCTCGCCTGTCCCGCCGTCGACCCCCGGCCCACGTCATCCCCTTGGCCTGGAATGCCCTCCCTCTGCCCATCCGCCAAGCTAGCTCTCTTCCTCCCTTCAAGGCCCTACTGAGAGCTCACCTCCTCCAGGAGGCCTTCCCAGACTGAGCCCCTTCCTTCCTCTCCTCCTCTTCCCAATCAATCAATCAATCAATCAATCGTATTGATTGAGCGCTTACTGTGTGCAGAGCACTGTACTAAGCGCTTGGGAAGTACAATCTGGCAACATATAGAAACAGTCCGTACCCAACAGTGGACTCACAGTCTAGAAGGGGGAGATAGAGAACAAAACCAAACATACTAACAAAATAAAATAAATAGAATAGATAGGTACAAGTAAAATAAATCCCCCCCATCTTACCTCCTTCCCTTCCCCACAGCACCTGTATATATGTATATATGTTTGTACATATTTATTACTCTATTTATTTTTTTATTTTACTTGTACATATCTATTCTATTTTATTTTGTTAATATGTTTGGTTTTGTTCTCTGTCTCCCCCTTCTAGACTGTGAGCCCACTGTTGGGTAGGGACTGTCTCTATATGTTGCCAACTTGTACTTCCCAAGTGCTTAGTACAGTGCTCTGCATACAGTAAGCACTCAATAAATATGATTGATTGATTGATTAGAAGGGGGGTCTAAGAGAGAATTGGGGAATAAGAAGTGGAGACAATGGGTATAAACAACTCTGTCAAGAAGTTTGGAAAGACATGGCAGGAGGGAGATGGGGTGATAAGTGGAGGTTAGTGTGGGGGGGCTTTTTAGGATAGGGGATATATAAGTATGTTTGAAAGCAATGGAGATGAAGCCGTTAGAAAGTGAATAGTTGAAGATGGCAGTCAAGAAGGCAAGAAAGGAGGGGGTGAGTGTTTTATAAAGGTATGAGGGATGGCAACAGAAGCTCAGGTGGAGGGGGTAGATTTAGAGAGGAGGTGAGAGATTTCATCTTGAGTTACTACAGGGAACATAGGGAGAGTCAAAGAGGATGGAGGAGGAGGGAAGGATTGGAGAGGAGCAGGGGAGATCTTACGGAGATCATGACTGATGGTTTCAATTCCATTGATGATGTATATAACCAGGTCATTAGGAGAAAGAGATGGCAGGGTTGGGGGACAGGAGCTTTGAGAAGGGAGTTTAAATGTCTGAAACAACAGGCAGGGGCAGTGGGTATGGGGAGCGAATTAGAAGTATTGTTGTCAGGCAGTGGAGGGGGCCAAATTGAAATAGATAAGAATGAATTTGAGGTTGACAAGGTTAGAGAGATGTCTGGATTTACAGTGCTCCACAGATATCAAAATTATCATTTTTATTATTACTGAGGGATTGGTCAGCTGATCCTGGGCCACACCAAATTGGAGGGATGTGAGGAGGGATCAGTTGCAGTCTAGGAGAAAAGGAAGATCATTACGAATAGTTCAGACCTGGTTAATCAGTCCTGGTTGATTGAAACCCTCCTAGAAGGAGCCTGGGAGCAGCTGAACCCAGGGATGACCACCGAGAACCAGGAGAGTTGTTCCTGTGTTGCTTCCGGGTAAACTTTCCATTGGCTTTCATGACAGGTAGAGATGCCAATGCATGGTTGCCTTGCACATTAATGTTCCCCCTCAGGGGATGGGCTAGAAAAGTGGAGGGCTTCTCCTGACCAAAAATAAAACATTCATCTCAAAAACAACAGCATTTAAGATGTTTTTGGTGGCAAACTTTATCTGAAACTTACTCTCCATCTGCTTGGGTAAAGCCTACGCAGATGGCCAAGCAGCTCTTCTCCTCCCCATTCGTCAATCTCGGCAAGGATGCAATAGGGTCCTGGCGCTCTGACTGAGCTGCCTCTTGGTTGTGTGCCACAGAGGCAGCGGTGGAAGCGTTTCAAACCTGGACTCCCAAACAAGTTCAGTGAAGAGTAGGGAGAGGGAAGAGAGTGGAAGGATGAGATTGAGATCTCCTTCAGTCCATTCCAGCCTGAACTGAACTCACTGTGTTCTTAAAGCAACTCCAGGAAGGCGAGGGAGCAGGCAGAGCTGGAAAGGGGAGTGGGTTGGGAGAGGCAGGATGGATGGAGGGAACGTGAAAGGGAGAAAAGGCTAAAGTGTGAAATTCACACTCTTCCCTGAGGTAAATGCAGTTGGCAATATAGGGGGCACCTTCTTCCCCAGGGAGTACTAAGGCTGCTCCTCACCACTTCAGGAACCTAATAACCTTGGATGCCACCTGAAATGGGACCTTAAGGATTTGCCCCATCAGTAAGCCACGCACTTAGTGTTTTCCAGGAAGTGGTGAGCAATGTCCTGGCCAGTCCCACTGGGTCCACGACTCTGACAAGAAAGTTCAGACCAAGGGGCTGCTGCAAAATGAGGTGAAGTGGGAAGAGGGAAAAACAAAGGGAATTCTGGTTGTGGAAATATTCAGACCCCAAATGGAGGCAGATCTAAGGTCAGAGGGATTGATGGGGAAGTGGCAACTTGTTTTCACAGTACCCGTGGCCTGGGAACTACTTTTCCCAGACTCCTCTGAGAAAGTTTCAGAAGCGTCTGGAGGCAGTATGAATTTTTCTCTGGTTCCTTCAGCACTGATCCGTGCAGACCAGCTCTCCCTAAAAGCCACATGGATAGTTATTGCAGTCCTGTGGCTTGAAACTTCAGTCCAAGACAACCCCTAGAACTTGGAGAGTAACAGATGGGTGGAAGTACAGTTCCACCCGATGTGGCAGAACCAGGGGTTTGCAGTGAAATGACAGCTGTGGGCTTCCCCTCTGCCCCCCACCCTTCAGAATCAATCTGAAGCAGGTGGCCCATTTTGAACAAAGGGAGTGAACAACCCATGTGGCAAAGAAGCAGAATGGTGAAGCACATCAGGCTCTGCCATCAGTAGCAACAGCTACAAACTAAAGGGAAATCCTCCAGGGTATATGCTGCGGAAGTGGCAGCAGCTCTCAGATTGGATTTTATTGGTCCAGTTGCCCTGTGGACGATGTCAGTAGCATCATCTTTGAACGTGAACGACAGTAACACCTCACAAAATTAACGTTCTGAGGACAAACAACAGTCCAAGGGACAATAGCAGCTGCCTCAAATTATGCAGCATTTTGATCTCATGAGATTTTATTGGGCATATAGTACCCAGTAGCTCTTGCTATGCGGTTCAGCATGGCCTATATCTAAACCACACTAGGGTATGTAAAAAAACATTTTCCTCTCAGAAGGGACAGAATTTCTCTGCTTTTGTAGATTACACTGCAGATAGAAGAGAGCCCTTGGCTCTTGTTTCTTCAGGCAGCAAAACTGAGGCTTTTTGCCCCCCTTAAATGGAAAAGCCCAATTTCCCTGAAACTTCTCTTTTCCTCAGTATCTTAAAGAAGCAATGTAATTCAAATGAACAGAAGCGAACCATCAACTTCGTGGCAACTTAGTTCAAGATTCACATCCTGGATTTGATTAAGACGATGCTTTGGCTCTTGAATTATTATGTGTTCATTGCGGCCCCTCTACCCGGGGAACCGAGTTATCCAATTGAACCCACATTCTTTTGGTCTGACCGGAGGAGTTGCTGGTTCATTTTGAGAGAGACTCACATTAAACATTTGGCATTTATGTGGCACTTAATTGATGCTGATGAAGATAATGAAAAGAGTGATATTTACTGAACTTTACATGCACTTTCTTCTTACTCTTGCTTCTAGCAGAACCATCCTTTTTTCCTCCCAGTCGACAAAGCTTATCCAGGTTCCCATAGTAAGTTCATAAGCTATTTGGATAAGATTCATGGACCTTCATGATTCATGATTCATGGATGTCTAGTGGGAGAGTTCAGGCTGTAGAGCAGGCAGCTGTGTGAAAGTGTGACCCCTGTGTGAATAAAAGACCACACATGTAGCCCATTTCCAGGCTTGAGTGTGACATACCAGCCAAGTGCAATGGGCTATAAGAGCAAGTGCAGGCTGAGTCTTCTTGGGTGTCCACAGGAGAGTAGATAAAACCACCGTTCTAGTCTTTTCAGGATGTACAGTATGTCTTTTCTGCTCTGTACTTCCTCACAACTTCAGTGCCAACATCCACATTGTCTTTGTTTTCCAGTTGTTCAGCACATCAAGCGGCATAATATTGTTCTGAAAAGGGAACTGGGAGAAGGAGCCTTTGGGAAAGTTTTCCTGGCGGAGTGCTATAACCTCTGTCCCGATCATGACAAGATCTTGGTGGCCGTGAAGGTAAGAGAGCCCCCAAAGCTCACTGATAATGTTTTTGATGGGAAAACCCTTATCTCTTCAGTACCATACAGGGGCTCCTGCAGAGTCAGGGCTGGGTTACCCCTGGATTGCAGAACATCAGAGGAGCATTTTTTGATCTCACTGTTCTAGACAGAATGGAAGGGAATTTCATAAAGTTTTTTTTTAAGCAAAGCAAAATGAAAACCACTAAAGAGAGTAAAAATCTTTAGTGACCTTTAAGTCTCAACACTCATTTCTGAAAAATGTCATAAGATTCAGGTGGTTTTCTATTTGAATATTTTAAAATCCTTTAACTTACAAAATCATTGGAAGAGCTTTATAAAATAATGGAAAAAGGTCAGCCATGTGAACAATGCAAACTGGTTATCCATAAACTGCAATTGCATACTGCTTCCTGCATTGCTGTGTCATGTCAAGTGGCTTGTGTATTTTATCCAGAAATAGCTGCATTTCAGGGGTGGGTTGGCAAATCTGTGAAGTAAATCATTTAGGGAGGATAAGTGTTCTGTCCAATTTATTATGGTCCAACCAGGTTCTCTCATCTGATAGTCCTCAGAGATCAGCTCTCCTCCAATTGGTGTTATGTCCCTAAAAAGATGCAAAAAGGAGGGGCAAATAAGAAAGAAGAAAATAAAAGCTTTTTACAAAGGCTTCCCCCGCACCAAACACAGACAGAGGTACTGAAGTTCTTCCAAATCGACATGCGCTCCGAGGGTTTCCCTTATCATAGAAAGTGATTCCCTTAGGGAGTAAAGAGCTGCAGGGTTTTTCTTCGGAGGCTTCTACATCCCCGTTTTGGTGGGGTGGGGAGGGAGGGAATCTATCGGGGTGTATTGCTGTTTGTCAGGGAGCAACATGGCCTAGTGCAAAGAGCCTGGGCCTGGTAGCCAGAACACGTGGGTTCTAATCCCGGTTCTGCCACTTGTCTGCTGTGTGACCTTGTGCAAGTCATTTCACTTCTCAGGGCCTCAGTTTCCTCACCTATAAAATGGGGATTCAATGTCTGTCCTCCCTCCTACTTAGACTGTGTCCAACCTAATAACTTGCAACCTCCCCACCACTTAGACTAGTGCTTGACACGTGGTAAACCCTTGAATACAATAACAAGAATCCTTTTATTATTAATAATAATGATAATATAACCTCACTGGAAGGGTGAAGAATTAGGGATAAGATTCAGTGAGAGCAAAGGGAGAGATAAAGGTTAAGGTGTGCAGAGAAGGGAGGGCCAGGAATGTGTCTACCAACGCTTTATTGTACTCTCCCATGAACTTAATACAGTGCTCTGCACAAAGGATGCACTCAATAAATTCCATTGTTGATGATTATGGGGGAGGAAGGCTTCAAGTGGGAGCCCCTACTCTGTTTTTTTAATGGTATTTGTTAAGTGTTACATGCCAAGCACTGTATTTAGTGCTAGGGTAGATATAAGATAATCTCATTGGACATAGACCCTGTCCCACATGGGGCTCACAGCCTAAATAGGAGGGAGTAGGATTTAATTCCCATTTTGCAGATGAGGTAACTGAGGTGCAGAGAAGTTCAGTGACTTGCCCAAGGTCACACAGCAGACAAGTGGTGGAGCTGGGATTAGAAATCAGGTCCTCTGACTCCCCAGCCCGTGCTCTTTCCACTAGGCAACACTGCTTCTGGAGGCGGGGAAGTCAGTGAGGTGGCTGATGCAGTAGCCAAAACATGATATGACAAGGTTATGAACCGGTGTGGTAGCTGTTTGGATGGAGGAGGAAAGATTGGATTCTAGAGGTGTCGTGAAGGTAGAACTGGCAGGATTTAGCTACTGAATATATGGAATGAATGAAAGAGATAAGTCATCCATTCATTCATTCAGGTCCGGATGCCTCAATATTAGCTTTCCAATGCCTCCCTCCCCCTTCTCTTCCCTTGCATTTATTTTTAAAGCTCCCCCTTGTCCTGTAGCCTTGGATGTGGCTTTACATGGGACTAGTGAACTTGTGAGCTTGTGAGTCCCCCTTCTAGACTGTGAGCCCACTGTTGGGTAGGGACCATCTCTGTATGTTGCCAACTTGTACTTCCCAAGTGCTTAGTACAGTGCTCTGCACACAGTAAGTGCTCAATAAATACAATTGATTGATGTCTCTATGTTGCCGACTTGTACTTCCCAAGCGCTTAGTACAGTGCTCTGCACACAGTAAGTGCTCAATAAATACAATTGATTGATGTCTCTATGTTTCCGACTTGTACTTCCCAAGCGCTTAGTACAGTGCTGTGCATACAGTAAGCGCTCAATAAATATGATTGAATGAATGAATGTTTGACCAGGTTTTGGTGCTCCACAGCACTTATGTACACATCTATAAATTGTATATTATAAATGATTTACCTATATTAATATCTATCTCCCCTGCTAGTCTGTAAGCCCGTTGTGGGCAGAGAACATATCTACCAACTCTGTTGTATTGGGAACGTGTCTACCACCTCTGTTATATTGTACTCCCCCAAGCACACAATAAGTGCTCAATGAATACCATTGATGGATTGATATTGTACTCTCCCAAGTGCTTAGCACAGTGTTCTGCACACAGTAATCATTCAGTCAATACCATTGATGATGATAATGATGAATAACCTAGAGTCTTGGAGGAGAAATGTCCTGGTTGATTCCTAGAACAATCCAGAAAGTTTCCTTCAGAACAGAACAAGAAGAACCATGTTTAGATCAAAGGCTGGCACCATCTTTAAAGTGCCTCCTGGGTAGAAAGAATAATCTTGGCTCCCTTCACTGTGTGCCGCTAATGGGGTGCTGTTGGGGAAACGGCCTCTGCAGGGTGGTTGGAAGGCCTCATTTGCACCTTACTTTATCTGTGGGGGTGTTCTGCACTCACATTCTGGGAAAGCCCAATCCCAACAAGCCCAAAAGGAAACTGTTTTGCTGGATCAGTTTGAACCGGCCCCATCAGAGGGCACAAATGGCTCCCGGCAAAAATCCATCTCAGCACATTTTAGGAGGCAAATGAGCTGAGCAAGGGAGCCCAGGAGCGAGCATGTTCTCACCTATTTGAAAACGCTGTCAGCACTTCTCTCCATTGATTGGAGGCTCCTTGGGATCTCTGACATGCCTTCTGCTGGTTGCCTGGCAACCACTGCAGGATTGGGCCTACATGTTAAGAAATAGCCGCTATTGTACTTTATTTTTCTTTAGAAGGAATTGGCTATGACTCCAAATACAGTGCTGGAGGGACTGACTCCACTCTCAAGCCCGAGGTAGTTACAGAAAACGATTTCTGAGCGATTCACAGAAATCTAGTGAAAAGCAAACACAGGCAAAACACTCCCTACCTCGCACAAATGATCCAATTACACCTTTGAAAACATCTAACTTTTAGGCGGAAAAGTTTGACTGTTTCCCTAGATATTCTCCTGTACTTTTCACAGCTTAACACAGGGTGTTTTGGGTTTTTGGTTTTTTTCCTCACTGGAACCAGAGCCAGAGGAGGGCTGAGGATCACATAGAGAGGGGAAACTTCTGCCCTTCTCTCCGGAATGTGAATTTATGCTGCTCATCTTGGACTCTCCCTTTTCTACATTTCCAGTGCTTAGTTCAGTGCTCGGCACACAGTAAACGCTAAACAAATACCACGATTATTATTTCAGTAGCTTCTACAATTCCTCATTTTTAGTGTTCAAAAATCTTTTTTGTTCATTAACATACCCTGGAAAATTATCTGGATTATAAAAGTCCCCAGAAACACCCTATCCCCAATTATCTGGCTATTTCAGGCACCGGGTTTCATTGATATTGTTTGGTCTGAAATCACCATACAATTGAACCAAAATGTATGTGGGGACTGGAATTGTCCAGGTGATTGTAAACTTGACAGTTAATATTAGACAGTAAATTCCTCACTGTAAACTTCTTGCTAGACAGCAAACTCCTTGAGGGCAGGGATTGTGTTTACTAACTCTGTTGTCCTCTCCCAAGTGCTTAGTATAGTGCTCTGCACACAGCAGACTATAAGCTCTTGAGGGGAAGGATCATGTCTCCTAACTCTTGTAGTCTCCCAAGTTCTTAGTTCAGTGCTCTGCACACAGTAGATCGTAAGCTCCTTGAGGGCAGGAATCGTGTTTACTAACTCAAATGTCCTCTCCTAAGCACCTAGTACAGTGTTCTGCACACCGTAGGTGCCCAATAAATACTGTTGATTGATTGATTCTAGATTTCAGAGAGCTTTGAAGAATTTACACACACTTCTCCTCTCCAGACTTGTCCTTCCTTATGTCACTGGTAAGTACTGGGGTAGATTTAACATCAGCAGGCCCCATATGGGGCTCACAATCTAAGTAATAATACTAGTAATGATGATGGTATTTGTTAAGTGCTTACTATGTGCAAAGCACTGTTCTAAGCGCTGGGGTAGATACAAGGTTATCAGGTTGTCCCACTTGGGGATCACAGTCATAGTCCCCATTTTACAGATGAGGGAACTGAGGCACAAAGAAGTTAAGTGACTTGCCCAAAGTCACACAGCTGACAAATGGCAGAGCCAGGATTTGAACCCATGACCTGACTCCAAAGCCCGTGCTCTTTCCACTAAGCCACTCTGCTTCTCTGTAGGCAAGAGAGCAGATATTGAATCCCCATTTTGCAGGTGAGGGAACTGAGACACAGAGAAGTTAAGTGACTTGTCCAAGGCCACACAGCAAAGTGATGGAGCCATTGCTAAATAGTATTCAGTTGAGATTCTTCACCTTGTAGTGCATTTATCTACCTGACAGTAGCATGGTCTAAACAAAATACTACTAATTAATAATAATTATTATTACTATTATGGTACTAAGTGCTTACTATGTGCCAGGCACTGTACTAAGCACTGGGATGGATACAAGCAAATCAGGTTGGATAGAGTCCCTGTCCCACGTGGGGCTCACAGTCTCAATCCCCATTTTACAGATGAGGTAACAGGCCCAGAGAAGTGAAGTGACTTGCTCAAGGTCACACAGCAGACAAGTGATGGAATCAGCTTTAGACCCCATGACCTTCTGAATTAATGAATTATGGTATTTATTTAGCTAAGTGCTGTGTCAAATCTTTGTTCTCAGCACTACAATAGTTGCAAGATGATCTGATCGGACATTTTCTCCAGCCCACAGAAGTCTCACAGCCTAAGAGGTGAGCTTGAGCAAGGATATTATCCTCATTTAACAGATGGGGAAACTGAGGGCCAGAGAGGTGAAGTGACTTGACCAAGGTCATATGGCAGGACAGTAGCAGAGCTGAGATGAGAACTTGGATCTCTTGACTCCCAGATCAGTGTTCTTTCCACTAGGCTATGCCACTAGGTTATCAATCAATCAATTGTATTTATTGAGCACTTACAGTGAGCAGAGCACTGTACCGAGTAATTGGGAGAGTACAGCATTACAGAGTTGGTAGACCCAAGGAGTTTACAGTTTAGAGGGGGAGATGGAATTATCAGGTGGGACAGAATAGATATCTTTATTGCAATTCACATGGAACACCGTCTGAGAAGCAGCATAGCCTAGCGGAAAGAGCCTGGGCCTGGGAGTCAAAGGACCTGAGTCCTAAACCCAGCTCTGCCACTTTTCTGTTGTGACCTTGGGCAAGTCATGTAACATTTCTGTGCCTCAGTTACCTCATCTGTAAAATAGGGACGTGAACTGTATCTAACCTGATTATCTCATGATTACTCCAGCACTTAGTACAGTGCCTGATATTTAGTAAGAGCTTAACAAATACCATAAAAAAGCGAAACACATGTTCACCTAACTCTCCCAAAGCTCAGTTACCTTGTTCTCCCAAAGTCCTGGTAATCACTAGTTATTCTAGCTGCTTGGTGATTTGTTCTAGAACAGTCTGTCTGGTCTATATAAGCCAGGGGTTGACCCTTTTTTTGAGATATCTCATTTTGCTTTGCTAGTCTTCAGAGATTTCTCCAGCCATCCATGAGTTCTCAAAAAAAAAAGATAGGTCTGCTATAATATCCATCAATTTTTGAAGAACTCTGGGTTGCATGTATTTAAGGACTGTTGATTTGAATATACCCAGTTTTTCTAAGGGCTCTTCAACCCCTCTCTTCCTCAGTCTAGTGTGCCATTAGTGATGGGAGGATGGGAAACCAATTCCTCTGGTTGACTGTTCATAGTGAAACATTGCTGAAAAGACCGAAGTAGAAAAAAAAATCCTTAAGAGGCTCAGCTATTCCATAATGATCTATTATCAGCATGCTCTCCTATCAGCATGCTCTCCCTATCTCTCAGGGGTTCAACATTTTTCTCGGTTGTCCTCTTGTGTCTTATATGATTGAAGAATGTTTTCCTGTTTCATCTTCTCTATCTCACAAGTGGAATCTCTCTCTCTCTCTCTCTCTCTCTCTCTCTCTCTCTCTCTCTCTCTCTCTCTCTTTCTGCTCTAACTTCCTTTATCCTGTGCTTTCACTAGTGAGCTCTGTCTCTCTGCTCGTCTTTTGTGATCTGACCAGATACACCTTTTTGGGCCATTCTCATCCATCTTTTAGGTCTCTGAATTTAGCTAACCTGGCCCCTTTCTCCTTATTCCAAACTCCCTACATCCTGAAATAGATTATTTTTCAGCCTGCAGAATAGTCTTGTTCAAAGAACAGATAGCTCTTTTGGACTCCTCCTTTCTGTTGTCCTTCCTAATGATCAATCAACTGTATTTATTGAGCACTTACTCTGTGCAGAACACTGTGTTAAGGGCTTGAGAGAGCATAATACAACAAATTTGGTAGACATGTTCCCTGCCCACAAGGAGCTTATCATCTAGAGATGCCCTATAATGAAGCAGTGTGGCTCAGTGGAAGGAGCCCGGGCTTGGGAGTCAGAGGTCATGGGCTCTAATCCCGGCTCCTCCACTTGTCAGCTGTGTGACTTTGGGCAAGTCACTTAACTTCTCTGTGCCTCAGTTACCTCATCTGTAAAATGGGGATTAATACTGTGAGCCCCATGTGGGACAACCTGATTACCTTGTATCCCCCCAGCACTTAGAACAGTGCTTGGCACATAGTAAGTGCTTAACAAATGCCATTATTGTTATTATTTTGCTGGGTTATTTCTATCCTGTAAATTTTCTCTCTTCTGTTAAGAGCCTCAGTGTTGTAGCTTATGGGAGCCTCCTTGATTAGTTCCCTGATTTTCAGAACTAAATCAAGCAGGACACTTACCTTAGTCAATTCCCAGACATCCTATGCCATGATCCACATCAAATGACATGACAGGATCACCATCTGTGAAGTTTTGGAATGTAGTCAGTCTCCTAGCATTGTAACTCCACTCACCTCAACACAGCTATGCTGGGTGGGACATGTGAGAAGAATGAATGACAGCAGGAGACCTGAACAGCTGTTGGATGGAGAGCTGAAATTGAGAAATTGAAAGCCTGGAGGGCATAGGGGAAGCATTTTAAGGACACAATTACACAAAACCTCAGAAAATGCTCCTTCCCAGCTGAAAGCTGGGAATTAGTTGCCTAGGACAGACCTACTTGGTGCACTCCTATCAAGAAAGAAATGACTCTTTTTGAACAAAATCTCCATAAAGAAAAAGGGTTAAAGAAGCTAAAGCGAAAACAGTATCAGGAGCTGCTAACATTAAACATAACAACCCAACAAGGTTGTTGTGCTGTGTGCATAGTGTAGCTGGGATCATAAACTCGCTTTGGGGAGGGAACCTTTCTGTTTGTTTCCCTTCAAAGCCCTATTGAGAGCTCACCTCCTCCAGGGGGCCTTCCCAGACTGAGCCCCCTCCTTCCTCTCCCCCCTCCTCCCCCTCCCCATCCCCCCCGCCTTACCTCCTTCCGCTCCCCACAGCACCTGTATATATGTATATATGTTTGTATGTATTTATTACTCTATTTTACTTGTACATATTTATTCTATTTATTTTATTTTGTTAATATGTTTTGTTTTGTTGTCTGTCTCCCCCTTCTAGACTGTGAGCCCGCTGTTGGGTAGGGACCGTCTCTATATGTTGCCAACTTGTACTTCCCAAGCGCTTAGTACAGTGCTCTGCACACAGTAAGTGCTCAATAAATACGATTGAATGCATGAATGAATGAACATTTCTGCCAACTCCATTGTATTTTAGTCTCTCAAGCACTTAGTACAGAACTTGGCACACAGTAAGCACTCAACAAATACCAGTGATTGACTGGATCCTGCATTGGCCTTTTCAGCTACATGTGCAGCGGGGAAGCAGCATGGCTTAGTGGAACGAGCACAGGCCTGGGAGTCGGAGGACCTGGGTTCTAATCCCACCACTTTGCCTGCTGTGTGATTTTGGGCAAGTCACTTCACTTCTCTGGACCGCAGTTCCCTCATCTGCAAAATGGGGATTCAATACCTGTTCTCCCTCCTACTTAGACTGTGAGTCCCAAGTGGGACCCGATTACTTTGTATCTATCCCAGCACTTAGTTCAGTGCTGGGCACAAAATAAGCAGTTATCAAATTCCACAATTCTTTATGCACTCATACATGAAATTCACCAGCAATGGTGTCATCTTCAAGTATGAAGGGCAACTAGATAAGTTATATAATTGCCCTCGGAACCATACTCTGTTAACTCGAGAAGCAGCATGGCCTAGTGGGTGAAAACTGGGCTTGGGAGTCTGAAGTACCTGGGTTCTAATTCTGGCTCTGTCCCTGACTGCTGTGTGACCTCGGACAAATCACTTCCCTTTTCTGTGCCTCAGTCCCCTCACCTGTAAAATGGAGATTAGGACTGAGATCCCCATGTGGCAGCATGGACTTTGTCCAATGTGCTTAGCTTGTATCTACCCCCTGTGCTTAGAACAGTGTTGACACAATATAAGCATTTAACAAATACCATTATTATTATCATTAGAAAATTTTGGAACTGAATTGTCTAACTGTGGCTTGCCAGGTTGTTTTCAGCAGATATATAAAGAGAGTCCATTATCCCCACTAGATCTTAACCCCAAACCTTTTTGGTAAATGGGCCAAAAAAAGGCCTTGTCCCTTTTACCCTCCTGCTCTAGACTCCTACTCCTATTTGGACTTCCACCACGATATCCTCTCTTATTTTTCCCTTATGTCATAATACAAACTCCTCCTGTTGAGACTTCCCAGCTAAAGGAGGCTCATCACCTTTTTTCTGGTAGGATTTAGGAAAAAAAATTCCCCCAACAAATTTCCAGTCTCCATGAACCCTCAGACCTCCTGCCCCTAAATCCCCACTCTTCATGACCCTGCCCCGGCCCCCAGACTTTGCTTTTGTATTGTTGCAGTATTCCAGGAACATTGCGAGTATTACACTCTGCAACCCCTGCTGGTGATCTAATAAAATCTCACTGAACCCAGTGTGCTTCGCTCTCTTGAGATTTTTTTTTTAATGGTATTTGTTAAGCACTTACAATGTCCCAGGCACTGTATTAAGTGCTGGACACAGTCCATGTCCTACAAGGGGCTCACAGTCTTAATCTCGATTTTACAGATGAGGGAACTGAGGCCCAGAGAAAAAGCGACTTGCTCAAGGTTACAAGCAGGTACATGGTGAATCCGGGATTAGAACCCAGGTCCCCCAACTCCCAGCCCCGGGTTCTTTCCATTAGGCCACACTGCTTCTCTAGTGTGCTTCAGTTTGCTATTGACCAGTGCTGTTCATTCATTCATTCAATCGTATTTATTGAGTGCTTACTGTGTGCAGAGCACTGTACTAAGCGCTTGGGAAGTACAAGTTGGCAACATATAGAGACAGTCCCTACCCAACAGTGGGCTCACAGTCTAGAAGAGTCTAGACATGAGTGTTCCAACTCATGTCACTGATTTCAGTTGTTGTGAAGGTGGCCCTGAGCTACGACCTCCATTTCCTATGATCCTTGTGTATTTTCCTTAAAAGTTTCAGGAGGCCCTAGAGTTTTGCTTCTGCTCTCCCATTTCAGTCTTGTCAGAATTATCCATATTGCCCCAAAGGGGCAGTGGGGGAGGTATGTCTATGTGTGTGTGTGGGGGGGGGGGGGGGGGTCCCCTCCCGTGAATAAGGCAAATTTACTTCGTCAAGTATCTCTTTGTGGATGTGGCTAGAAGTGCTCCTTTAAGGATTCCCGCAGGAATACTGTCATCTCAGGAAGGTCAGAGGATACAGTGGAAGTTGCAGCCATCAGAAATAGAAAGATAGCTGTGTTCAGCAAATAAGACATAAGTGTCCTGTCAGAGTTGGAGCTGTAAAGAGAGAAAATATCCCCAAATGAAGTTGCCGTGTTACATCCATGGGTGGGATGTGGTCCCGTGGGACATTCTGAGCAAGCAGAAGTTGCTGCTAATCAATGCAGATGACTGTCAGCTCTCAGTGTTTTTGAAATGGTGGGTTAAAATGGAATGTGACTGCTTCTCTTTGGGTGACTTGCTTCATTTCTGCCCTAGAAATCCCACTCGAAAGTTTATAAAGCTGAGGATGATTTTGCACAAATTAAGTGTGATGATTTTTAACTCATTAAATTCCCATTCAACTTATCAAAGAAGTGAACAACTTTTTGGAGTGAATACAGTAAAATCTTTGAGCATGGCCTAGTGGAAAGAGCACTGTTCTGGGAGTCAGAGGACCTGAGTTATAATTCATTCATTCAATCATATTTATTGAGTGTTTACTATGTGCAGAGCACTGTACTAAGCGCTTGGGAAGTACAAGTCGGCAGCATATAGAGACGATCCCTACCCAATAGCGTGCTCACAGTCTAGAAGGGGGAGACAGTCAACAAAACAAAACATGTGGACTGGTGTCAAAATTGTCAGAACAAATAGAATTATGTGTATATGCACATCATTAACAAAATAAATAGACTAGTAAATATGTACAAGTAAAATAGAGCAATAAATCTGTCCAAATATATACAAGTGCTGTGGGGAGGGGAAGGAGGTAGGGCAGGGGGTGATGGGGAGGAGGAGAGGAAAAAGGGGGCTCAGCCTGGGAAGGTCTCCTGGAGGAGGTGAGCTCTCAGTAGGGCTTTGACGGGAGGAAGAGAGCTAGCTTGGCAGATGTGTAGTGGGAGGGCAGGGGACGAGCGAGACATGGGCCAGGGGTCGATGGTGGGACAGGCAAGAACGAGGCACAGTGAAGAGGTTAGCGGCAGAGAAGCAGAGGGTGCAGGCTGGGCTGGAGAAGGAGCCAAGGGAGGTGAGGTAGGAGGGGGTGAGATGGTGGAGAGCCTTGAAGCTGAGAGTGAGGAGTTTTTGCTTGATTCATAGGTTGACAAGTAACCACTGGAGATTTTTGAGGAGGGAAGTGACATGCCCAGAGCATTTCTGTACAGAGATAATCTGGGCAGCCGAGTGAAGTATAGACTGAAGCAGGGAGAGACAGGAGGATGGGAGATCAGAGAAGAGGCCGATGCAGTAATCCCCACTCTACCACGTGCCTACTACATGACCTTGGGCAAGTCACTTAACTTCCTGGTGACTCAGTTATCTGTAAAATATGGATTCAATGCCTGTTCTCATTCTTCTTAGATTGTGAGGCCTGTGTGGGACAGGGACCAGGTCTGACCTGATTATCTTGTATCTTCCCCAGCACAGGGCTTGATACATAGTGAATTCTAAATGGATACCATTGTTGTTGCTATTCTTATCATTATTATTATTATTATTAACTTTGCTCTCTGATGTACTTGGGGAATGGGAAGTGCTGGTTAGAAATGTCAGATAAATGAAGAGTCAGAGCTAAACAGCAGGGAGCTTGCAAATGATCACCAATCAATCAATCATATTTATTGAGCGCTTACTGTGTGCAGAGCACTGTATTAAGCGCTTCGGAAGTACAAGTTGGCAACACATAGAGATGGTCCCTACCCAACAGTGGGCTCACAGTCTAGAAGGGGTAGACAGAGAACAAAACAAAACATATTAACAAAATAAAATAAATAGAATAGATATGTACAAGTAAAATAAATAAACAGAGTAATAAATACATACAAACATATATACATATATACAGGTGCTGTGGGGAAGGGAAGGAGGTAAGGCGGGGAGGGGGAGAGGAAGGAGGGGGCTCAGTCTGGGAAGGCCTCCTGGAGGAGGTGAGCTCTCAGTAGGGCCTTGAAGGGAGGAAGAGAGCTAGCTTGGCAGATGGGCCGAGGGAGGGCATTCCAGGCCGGGGGATGATGTGGGCCAGGGGTCGATGGTGGGACAGATGAGAACGAGGCACGGTGAGGAGATTAGCAGCAGAGGAGCGTGCGGGCTGGGCTGTAGAAGGAGAGAAGGGAGGTGAGGTAGGAGGGGGCGAGGTGATGGAGAGCCTGGAAGCCGAGGGTGAGGAGTTTCTGCCTGATGCGTAGGTTGATTGGTAGCCACTGGAGATTTTTGAGGAGGGGAGTAACATGCCCAGAGCGTTTCTGGACAAAGACAATCCGGGCAGCGGTGTGAAGTATGGATTGCAGAAGCAGCGTGGCTCAGTGGAAAGAGCCCGGGCTTTGGAATCAGAGGTCATGGGTTTGAATCCAGGCTCTGCCACATGTCTGCTGTGTGACCTTGGGCAAGTCACTTAACTTCTCTGAGCCTCAGTTACCTCATCTGTAAAATGGGGATGAAGACTGTGAGCCCCACGAGGGACAACCTGATCACCGTGTATCCCCGCCAGCTCTTAGAGCAGTGCTTTGCACATAGTAAGTGCTTAACAAATGCCATTATTATTGGGACTGTCTCTATATGTTGCCAATTTGTACTTCCCAAGCGCTTAGTACAATGCTCTGCACATAGTAAGCGCTCAATAAATACGATTGATGATGATGATGATGATTGAAGTGGGGAGAGACAAGAGGATGGGAGATCGGAGAGGAGGCTGATACAGTAGTCCAGATGGGATAGGATGAGAGCTTGAATGAGCAGGGTAGCGGTTTGGATGGAGAGGAAAGGGCGGATCTTGGCAATGTTGCAGAGCTGAGACCGGCAGGTTTTGGTGACGGCTTGGATGTGAGGGGTGAAGGAGACAGCGGAGTCGAGGATGACACCAAGGTTGCAGGCTTGTGAAACTGGAAGGATGGTAGTGCCATCAACAGTGATGGGAAAGTCAGGGAGAGGGCAGGGTTTGGGAGGGAAGACAAGGAGTTCAGTCTTGGACATATTGAATTTTAGGTGGCGGGCAGACATCCAGATGGAGATGTCTTGAAGGCAGGAGGAGACCAAGGAAACTGAGGCCCAGAGAAGTGAAGTGATTTGCCCAAGGTCACACAGCCAACAGGTGGCAAAGCTGGAATTACAACCCAAGTCCTTCTGAATCCCCAGGAAGGTCTGCAGTACAGCCCACCCACTTACATTCAGATTAGGAGATGCCTTAGTGCTTAAAAGAACTGTCTACTAATCAGATCAATAGGACAACAAACCTTGTGTTGAAGGGAAAGGTTATGCAGAACATCCTGAGGCACCCAGACAGCTGGAAGCCTTTAGATTGTAAACTCCTTGAGGGTAGAGACCATGTCTTCACTTTTATTGTACTCTCTGAAGCACCAGGTACAGAAGCACTCAATGAATGCTAATGGATAATTGAATGAATGAATGAATACCATTGAGGAAGTTGGCGATGATGTAGTCTGAATAGCAAACATTAACTAGGAGAGTGAGCTCACTGATGGGTGGAATGTGAGGCTGTTTGCTAATCTGATTAGCAGAGAGTTTATACCAAAGCCCTAGGGAAGCTGCCAGTCAACCCTGGGAAAACTCAACTTTATAAACTTTTTCTCAACAAGGGATCACTTGACCATGATTGTACAGGGAATAACTGAAGTGCTGGTTAGTAGAGCTTTCTAGCTGGGAATGAGCCAGATACCACAGCTCTTACAGCGTTTCTTTCAGGGGCTGCACATGCATGAAGAGCATGGCCTAGTGGATAGAGCCCAGGCCTGAGAGTCAGAAAGACCTGAGTTCTAATCCCAGCTCCACCATTTGTCCACTGGGTGACCTTGGGCAAGTCACTTCACTTCTCTAGGCCTTAGTTACTTCATCGGTAAAATGGAGATGAAGAGTGTGACCCCTACGTGGGACAGGGACAGTTCCAATCTGACGAAGTTAAATCTACCCCAGCGCTTAGTACAGTGAATGCTTAACACACATAGTGAATGCTTCATGAATACCACAATTATTATTATTATTCTTAAGAGTCAGTTTCAAAGATTTATTACCCCTTCCCTACAGAAATGGTGAGATCCCTCACTGACACTGAATTCATTCATTCATTCATTCATATTTATTGAGCGCTTACTGTGTGCAGAGCACTGAATGTATTCTGAGCTCCCTCATTGACATTAAATGTATTCTGAGCTCTGTTTTTCTTGGGTCTAGAAGTCCTTTAAGAACTTTGAGCCACGAGGCGCACTCTTCCCCGCTGGAGTGAAATCAGTGGGCCTTCCACTGGCTCAGTGACTTTCCATGGTGCTGATTCCATTCCAGTCGCTCAGTCCTATTTATTGAGTGCTTATTGTGTGCAGAGTCTTGTACTAAGCGCTTGGGAGAGTACAACAATAAAAGGACAGGTTCCCTGCCCACAACGAGCAGCAAGGGGCCAGTAATTTTCCTTTCGCCTTTCTTTCCTCTGCCCGGGAGAGCAAAATCAGCACACTTTTGGGGTACATTGTACTCGTTTATCGTCTGACCCAAATATTTCCACTCTCCGTTGAACACAGTTCCTGGAGCAAGAACAAAAAAAAGATAACTTTGCTACTTCCCCAGAGCAACGGGAAGAATAAAAGGGGGTCAGTTTGGGTGAAAGGAAGTTCTACTACTGTCGCTCCACAGCAGCAGTAACACTCACAACAACAATTACAAACTGGCCCTGAGGTCACTCTTCATTTTGTTTTTCAATGAAGAATGTGTAGTTACCATGGCAGCTGCTCCATTGCTTGGTATCTCCACTGCACCTCTGGGATACGTGGCAGAACTTACTGAACTTCCCCTAATACCCTCGTTACAGGGCAAAATTGCGGGCGGTTTTTTCTTGTCACTTCAGAAAATACAGTTATTGCTAGCAGCCGCTCTCTCTTGTGGATGAGAGTGATTTTCTTTTTCAACTGGGTTATTGATGAGTTCAAAAGGAGCTTCTATGGCTGACATGGGACCTGCAAAGTATGCTGTATCTTGTGGAGATGTGTGCATTGGGGAGGTTCGTGGTTGTGGTGTCCTTCCTAAGCAATAGTTTTTGTTTTTGTTTTTTTAAATGTTCCCCGAAGTTTCACTTAAATGAGCTGGAAACCTGGGTTATCCTGACTCTATCCTAGTAAAAATTACTTGAACAATATGACTGACTGATTCATTGAACAAGTTCTTCACAGCACTGAGCTCAGAGGCCTGCATGGTATGAGGGCTGGATTAGTGGATTCCTAAAAGGCAAAAAGATGATAGCTCTGGGTTTGGGGAAGTTTTGGGGTGTTTTTTTAATGATATTTGGTGTTTACTATGTGTCAAGTAACGTTCCAAATGCTAGGGTAGATACGAGTTAATCAGGCTGGATACAGTCCTTGTCCCACATGGGGCTCACAGTCAAGTAGGAAGGAGCACAGGCTGTTGAGGAAACTGAGGCAAGGGAGGCACTGGGATTTAGAACCCAGGTTCTCTGGCTCCCAGGCCCATCCTTTATCCAATAGGCCACTCTACTGTTTGAGTTTCTGTCAACTCCTCACACGTAATATCTTAAAATTTCAAATCAGTTTTCCAAGTTTCAGGAAGCAGCATGGCCTAATGGATAGAGCACGGGCCTGAGAGTCAGAAGGACCTGGGTTCTAATCGAATCCCTTGTCTGCTGCATGACCTTGGGCAAGTCATTTAACTTCTCTGTCCCTCAGTTACCTCATTGGTAAAATGGTGATCAAGACTGTGAGCCGCATGTGGGATATGGACTGTATCCAACCTAATTAACTTGTATCTACCCCAGGGCTTAGAACAGTGCCTGGCAGACAGTGAGTGCTTAACCAATACCAAATAGTAGTAGTCTAGTAGTACGTTCAGTAAACCCCCAGTAAATCGACCCCTGCTAAACCAGAATTTATGATCATTCAGTTGTAATCTGAGCCCACTGCTTGCTCCCTTTACCTTTTCTCTCATCCTGCCTAAGGATGGCAGGTTTTGGTAGTAAGGAGGATGTCCTTGATTTACACTGGAATTTATATTGAGATGGGAGGATGGAGGAGGACAGACAGGCTGGACCCAACAGGGAGTCACTTCATACCTGAAGGTTCCTTAGGGTCATATTTAAAATGTCAGAGAATAAAGTAGACCAGCGTGATCTAGTGAATAGAGCATGGGCCTGGGAGTTAGAAGGGCCTAGGTTCTAATTCCGCCTCTCCACTTGTCTGCTGTGTGACCCTGAGCAAGCCATTTAGGTTATCTGTAATCTGTTACCTCATCTGTAAAATGGGGATCAGGATTGGGAGCCCCATGTGGAACAGGGCCTGTGACCCAACCTGATTAGCTGTATCTACCCCAGCTCTTAGTACAGTGCCTGGCACATAGTAAGCATTTAACAAATTCCATTACAAAAAAAATGGAGGTATACACCCACACAGCCGTTAAAAATGCTTCTAACAATCCAACCTTTTCTCCACTTCAACTCCCCATCACTCCCTGCCTTTGGCTTCATGAGTGAGGAACCCATGTCATGGGAGTCTGTGTGGCCTAATGGAAAGAGCATGAGATTGGGAATCAGGAGACCCCAATTCTAATCCCAGCTCTGCCACTCATCTGCTGTGTGACCTAAGACAAATCACTGACCTTCTTTGAGCCTCAATTTCCTCAATGGGGAGAATATTACTGTTCTCCCTCTCTCAGAGTGGGAGTCTCACATGGGACAGAATCAATCAATCAATCAATCAATTGTATTTATTGAGCACTTACTGTGTGCAGAGCACTGTACTAAGCGCTTGGGAAGTACAAGTTGGCAACATATAGAGATGGTCCCTACCCAATAGTGGGCTCACAGTCTAGAAGGGGGAGACAGAGAACAAAACAAAACATATTAACAAAATAAAATAAATAGAATAAATATGTACAAGTAAAATAAATAAATAAATAGAGTAATAAATATGTGCAAACATATATACATATATACAGGTGCTGTGGGGAAGGGAAGGAGGTAAGGCGGGGGGGATGGAGGGGGGAGGAGGGGGAGAGGAAGGAGGGGGCTCAGTCTGGGAAGGCCTCCTGGAGGAGGTGAGCTCTCAGTAGGGCCTTGAAGGGGGAAGAGAGCTAGCTTGGCGGATGTGGGGAGGGAGGGCATTCCAGGCCAGGGGGATGACGTGGGCTGGGGGTCGATGGTGGGACAGGCGAGAAGGCACGGTGAGGAGACAGAAACTGTCTAATCTGATTATTTTGTTATCTACCACACTCCTTGGCATATAGTAAGTGCTTATTGCATGCTATCACAGTGACTGTTCCATGTGAACGTTGAGTGACACTGGCAGAAGAAATTTAAGTTCAGGTGTCCCAGCAAACTTTACCTGAAGGGAGCATTTGGGATGTAAGGTCATGGGCAGGGAATGTGCCTGTTATTGTTATATTGTACTTTCCCCATGCCTTAGTACAGTGCTCTGCACACAATAAGCACTCAATAAATATGATTGACTTACTGGCTGACTTGGTGAATGACAATGAGGGATTAATTCATGTGCAAAGTTCCAAGTTTTCCAGTAGAATATTCAGAGATTATTTTGATCAGGCAAGACGATATTTTCTTGTCATCAGCATTAATTGAGCAGCTACTATGTGCCAGGTACTGAACCGGTTGTCATCTCTATGTGGAGCACTGAACTGGGTGCCTACTCTGTACAGAGCACTGTATTGGGAGGCTACTGTGCTAAGTGCTTGGGAACATGCAATAGAAGTGGAAGACCCAGTGCCTGTCGTGGAGGAGTTTACAGGCTATTTCGGGTTCTAGCCTGATTTTTTGTTTGTGTTAGCAGGGGAAGGGGAATATTAAAATTTCTCACTAACACGGGTTTCAAAGATTGAAGTTTGGCTCTTTAAAAACTTCTATCCATCCATTCATTTCCCCTTTGTCTCCTGTTGCTGCCTGCTTGCTGGGTTTGTTTTTTTCCACATGCCCCCGGTCACTGTGGAGGAGCAGAGAGACAAAGCTCACTAGTGAAAGCACAAGATAAGGGAAGCTAAAGCAAAAAAAAGAGATTTCACTTGTGAGCTAGAGAAGAGAAAGCAGGAAAACATTCTTCAATCATATAATAATAATAATAATAATAATAATAATAATAATAATAATGACATTTATTAAGCGCTTACTATGTGCAAAGCACTGTTCTAAGCACTGAGGAAGTTACAAGGTGATCAGGTTGTCCCTCGGGGGGCTCACAGTCTTAATCCCCATTTTACGGATGAGGGAACTGAGGCACAGAGAAGTTAAGTGACTTGCCCAAAGTCACACAGCTGACAATTGGCGGAGCCAGGATTTGAACCCATGACCTCTGACTCCAAAGCTCGTGCTCTTTCCACTGAGCCACGAAGGACTACCAAGAAAGAATCTGAATCCTTGGGAGATAGGGTTCTGGTGGGCAAATCATCCTGACTGATGGGCAATGTCCTGGCTTTTCACTGGAATAATAATCCTCCCTTGGGTTTATAGAGCACTTTATTTCCGCAGAACCCGTTCACGTCCATTATTTTTCTTCATCCCCCCACCTTCCCTCATGGCATAGTGGATATAGCATGGGCCTGGGAGTCAGAAGGTTATGGGTTCTAATCCTAGCTCTGCCACTTATCTGCTATGTGACCTTGGGCAAGTCGCTTCACTTCTCTGGGCCTCAGTTACTGCATCTGTAAAATGGGGATTGAGACTGTGAGCCCCATCTGGGACAGAGACTGTGTCCACCCCGATTTGCTTGCATCCACCCCAGCACTTAGTATAGTGCCTGGCACATAGTAAATGCTTAACAAATACCATAATAATATTAATAATTATTATTATTATCATTATTATTATGTACAGGCAGGTATTATTAACCCATTTTACAGGTGAAGAAACTGAGGCCCAGAAGGGTTAAATGTCTTGCCCATGGTCAGACAGCAGGCCAGTAGCATAGCTGGGACAAGAACCCCAGTCTCCCCTCTAGACTATGAGCTCCTTGTAGCCACTCTGTTTTATTGTACACGCACAAGTGCTTACTACAGTGCTCTGCATATAGTAAGCACTCAATAAAATACCACTGAGACAAGGAGTGACTGAAACTAAGCATTTTGTGGACCGGGTGGAATCCCCAGTGATATCTGCCTGGAGGTGAAAGTTCTTGGTATATTGGGTTTCACCCCTCCTCCTACACACAGACACACAGACACACACACACACACACACACACACACACACACCAGTCAATCGTATTTATTGAGCACTTACTGTGTGCTGATCATCGTACTAAGCTCTTGGGAGAATACAGTATAACAGAGCTGATAGACATGTTCCCTCTCTCTAGACTGTAAGCTCATTGTGGGCAGGGAATGTATCTGTTTATTGTTATATTGTACTCTCCCGAGCACTTAGTTCAGTGCTCCACACACAGTAAGCCCTCAATAAATACGACTGAATGAATGAATGACTTTTTTGCAGAGGAGAGAATACTCCTAGGAGCCAGGGGAGTTAACACTTGCCCTTCTCAGAGCTCATGCGATTTTCCAGGAAATCTGTTTCATAAACTACCTGTAAATTCACTGACTCGGGTATTTCCCTGGAGGCCAAATTATCAGTCGTGGTTTCTCCATCAATACCCTCCTCCCCCTTGAGTTTTAGTTCTGTCTGTTTCACCGCGTCTCTCCTCTCCCTTAGACCCTGAAGGATGCCAGTGACAATGCCCGGAAGGATTTCCACCGGGAAGCTGAACTTCTGACGAATCTCCAGCACGAGCACATCGTGAAGTTCTTTGGGGTCTGTGTGGAAGGGGATCCTCTCATTATGGTCTTCGAGTACATGAAGCATGGAGATCTCAACAAATTCCTCAGGTAGAGCTGTGATCATGGTGCCCATGATGGGGCTTGTTAAGCACATACTACATGCCAAGCCTTGTGCTAAACATGAGCCTGGTACTGGGGGGAGGGGAAGGGGAAGGAGGGTTGTCCCAAAAGGATTGCTGAGCTTTTTCAGGTTGACCCCATGAAATATGGGGGAGAAAAGGATAACATTAAAAATACACAACTCCATGAAAATCCACTTACGTTCATGCAGCATGCAGAAGGGGTTTAAGGAGTGAAATAAGGCTGCACCAACTCATTGTGGTCAAGGAATGTGTCTTTTGTTATATTAGACTCTCCCAAGTGCTTGGTACAGTGTTCTGCACACAGCAAGCACTCAGTAAATATGATTGAATGAATGAATGAAGCCCTTGTTTCGTGCTTTGAGCTAAAATCAGGAAAGTTTACCTGTGGCTGAGTGTCTGAGTCCTTGTTGGCCTCACGCTTCACCCGGTTCACTGAGTCAGAGCAATCTTTTTGAGGTCAGGAAAGAACACTTCCTCTTTAAAGGATGAAAGACTCCCCCCCCCCCCCCCCACCTCCCCTAACCATACCTCTAATTGGTTTAGGCTGGATTCACTTTTAATGGGAGGGGGAATAGGTCAGGCCCTTTGGAATCCTTAAGGAGTATATCTACAGCGCACAAGACATGGGGAAAGTGGACAGTGATTTCTGTTTTCATCTCACTCTATTTTTAAGGCAGGCTTCTGTGTTCCTAGCCTTTTTCCCCATCCTGTCTTTTCCCAGCCTTTTCTCTTCCATGGTCTGACCGGGCTAGCAAAGGAGCTGGGTTGGGATTTGAGCCAGGAGTGTCTCAGGATCTGGCTTTTGGTCTGTGTCACTGTGGGTACCTCTATCCCCATACACTGTCATCTTGGGGAGAGGAGATGGCGTGTAAGCTCGTTGTGGGCAGGGAATGTGTGTTTATGGTATTTATTTATTCATTCATTCATTCAATCGTATTTATTGAGCGCTTACTGTGTGCAGAGCACTGTATGAAGTTCTTGGAAAGTACAAGTTTGCAACATATAGAGACAGTCCCTACCCAGCACCGGGCTCACAGTCTAGAAGGGGGAGACAGACAACAAAACAAAACATATAAACCAAATAAAATAAATAGAATAAATATGTACAAGAAAAATAAAGGAATAAATAGAGTAATAAATATGTACAAACATATATACATATATACAGGTGCTGTGGGGAGGGGAAGGAGGTAAGGTGGGGGGATGGGGAGGGAGAGTAGGGGGAGAGGAAGGAGGGAGATCAATCTGGGAAGGCCTCCTGGAGGAGGTGAGCTCTCAGTAGGGCTTTGAAGGGAGGAAGAGAGCTAGCTTGGCGGATGTGTGGAGGGAGGGCATTCCAGGCCAGGGGGATGACGTGGGCCGGGGGTCGACAGTGGGACAGGCGAGAATGAGGCACAGTGAGGAGGTTAGCGGCAGAGGAGCGGAGGGTGTGGTTTGGGCTGTAGAAGGAGAGAAGGGAGGTGAGGTAGGAGGGGGTGAGGTGATGGAGAGCCTTGAAGCCGAGAGTGAGGAGTTTTTGCCTGATGCGTAGGTTGATTGGTAGCCACTGGAGATTTTTGAGGAGGGGAGTAACATTCCCAGAGCATTTCTGCACAAAGACGATCCAGGCAGCGGCATGAAGTATGGATTGAAGTGGGAGAGACAGGAGGATGGGAGATCGGAGAGGAGGCTGATGCAGTAATCCAGTCGGGATAGGATGAGAGATTGAACGAGTAGGGTAGCGGTTTGGATGGAGAGGAAAGGGTGGATCTTGGCGATGTTGCGGAGGTGAGACCAGCAGGATTTGGTGACAGATTGGATGCGAGGGGTGAACGAGAGAGCGGAGTCGAGGATGACACCAAAGTTGCGGGCTTGTGAGACAGGAAGGATGGTAGTGCCGTCAACATTGATGAGAAAGTCAGGGAGAGGGCAGGGTTTGGGAGGGAAGATAAGGAGTTCAGTCTTGGACATGTTGAGTTTTAGATGGTGGGCAGACATCCAGATGGAGATGTCCTGAAGGCAGGAGGAGATACGATCCTGGAGGGAGGGAGAGAGAGCAGGGGCAGAGATGTAGATTTGGGTGTCATCAGCGTAGAGATGATTTATTTATTAGCACTTACTATGTGCCAAGCACTGTTCTAAGCTCTGGGGTGAATACAAGCAAATTGGGTTGGACACAGTCCCTCACCCCATATGGGGCTCACATTCTCAATCCCCATTTTCCAGATGAGGTAAATGAGGCACAGAGAAGTGAAGTAACTTGTCCAAGCTCACACAGCAGACAAGTGGTGGAGGTGGGATTAGAACCAATGACCTTCTGACTCCCAGGCCCATAGTCTTTCCATTATGCCATGCTGCTTCTCTAATTTATTGTTTAACAGTACTCTCCTGAGAGCTTAATACAGTGCTGTGCACACAGTGAGTGCTCAATAAATATGATTGAATGAATGAAGGTGGTGGTCTAAGGGGTGTGGGGCTGTGTAGCTATGAGAAGCAGCGTGGCTTAGTGGAAAGAGCTCAGGCTTGGGAGAGGACATGGGTTCTAATCCTGACTCTGCCACTTGTCTGCTGTGTGACCTTGGACAAGTCACTTAACTTCTCTGTGCCTCAGATACCTCATCTGTAAAATGGGGATTAAAACTGTGAGCCCCACGTGGACAACCTGAATACCCTATATCTACCCCATTGTTTAGAATAGTGCTTGGCACATAGTAAGTGCTTAACAAATACCATTATTATTATTATTATGTGGGGGTGATGCTGGGGTGAGACCCCTGAGTTCCCAGGGCAAGGGTCCCAGGTCACCCCCAAGGACCCCAGGGGGTAAACACCACAGGCCCCCCAAGACCCACAGGGGAAAGGGGCTCTCTGCAGCCCCTAGCTGAAGGTGGGTCCTGAAATTGGTTCTTCCTTCATTACCAGTTGGAGGTAAGTAGAGATTTGAGGGGGCTGTGGGTTTGCAGGGGGCAGATGAATGAGCTGATATAGCTGACACACACCCTCAATCATTCAATGATATTGAGTGTTCACTATGTGCAGAGCACTGTACTAAGTGCTTTGGAGAGTAAAATACAACAGAGTTGGCAGATACATGCCCTGCCCACAGTGAGCTTACAGTCCAGAAGCCTCCTCTTCTCTGGGAGGTGCCAGGCCAAGGGGGATGCATTGGGATTTCCCTGGCCGGGCTGGTGACCATATATCTTCTAGCTGAGGCACCCCAATCCTCTTGAGGGGCTACCAAATAATATAATTATTATGGTATTTGTTAAGTGCTTATGTGCCAAGCATTGTTCTAAGTGCTGGAATCCTCCAGTTCATGGCAGGAGAGTGAAAAGGCAAGTGAGGTTTCATGGCTCAGTGGAAAGAGCCCGGGCTTTGGAGTCAGAGGTCATGGGTTCAAATCCCGGCTCTGCCACTTAGCTGTGTGACTTTGGGCAAGTCACTTAACTTCTCTGGTCCTCAGTTACCTCATCTGTAAAATGGGGATTAAGACTGTGAGCTCCACATGGGACAACCTGATCACCTTGTAACCTCCCCAGCGCTTAGAACAGTGCTTTGCACATAGTAAGCACTTAATAAATGCCATCATTCATTCATTCATTCCTGCCTGGCTCAGACTCCATGTTCCCATGAACTTCTCATCCTCAGGCCAGCAGAGACTGATCAGTCTGCAAAAGAACCTGGGTTCTCATCCCCGCTCCACCATTTGCTGCTGGGTGACCTTGGGCAAGTCACTTCAATTATCTGTGCCTCAGTTCCCTCATTCATAAAATGGGGATTGACACTATGAGCCCCGCATGGGACAGGGACTGTGTCAAACCCGATATGCCTGTATTCACCCCAGTGCTTAGTAGAGTGCCTGGCACATAGTAAGCACTTAACAAATACCATAACTATTAGTATTATTATTCTCTGTGCCTCAGTTCCCTTATCATTAAAACTGGAAGCTCCACGTGGGACAGGGACTGTGTCCAACCTAACTAGCTTGTATCTACCTCAGCGATTAGAACAGTGCCTGACACATAGTAAGCGCTTAATTGATACCATCATTATTATTATAGTATTATGGTATTGAGAAGCAGTGTGGCTTAGTGGAAAGAGCACGGGCTTGGGAGTCAGAGTTCATGGGTTCTAATCCCGCTTCTGCTACTTGTCAGCTGGGTGACTTTGGGCAAGTCACTTAACTTCTCTGTGCCTCAGTTACCACATCTGGAAAATGGAGATGAAGCCTGTGAGGCCTCGTGGGACAACCTGATTACCTTGTATCTAGAGCTTAGAACAACAGTACTTGGCATATAGTAAGAACTTAACAAATGCTACAGTTATTATGATGATGATGATGATTAGGTTTCAAAGCTTAGGCTGCTGGTCGGCTCCGGCCGATCCAGCCCCTCTGGGGATCCGTTGTAGGTCAGTTGTTCTGATGGATCTGGGAAACTGGTCTTCCCATCGCCCAGCAACCAAAACGCTCTGTGCTGGGGCTAGAGCGTTATCCCAACTGCTCACTTTGCTCTCTGCTCTGCCGGACCAAGACGAAGACCCTCTATTCCTTACCCTGGAGCGCCCTCTTAGGCTAGATGGGGAAAATCAATCCCGCTTCCCAGGCCCAACCTTCCCAGCACCCCAGCTTCCCAACTGGGGAGCCCCGGAGCTGTGTGGCTTGAAGCCCGAAAGCCCCCTGCCCTCCCTCCAGGCCTGGGCTGAAGGAGCGAGATCTGCTCTCCCCTCTGGTGTAGAATGCGCTGGGACTGACTGCTCCAGATGGGTGGAGAGACAGAATGCACACTGTAAGTGCTCAATAAAGTATGGTTATTATTACTAAGTGCTGTCGAGTCATTTCCGATTCATAGCGACTCCAGGGATAGACTTTCTCCAGAACGTCCTGTCCTCTGCCATAATCCGCAACCTTTCTAACAGTTCTTCCGTTATTGTCGTTGTGGTCGTTACTCAATCAATCAATCATATTTATTGAGTGCTTACTGTGTGCAGAGCACTGTACTAAGCGCTTGGGAAGTACAAGTTGGCAGCACATATGATTGAATAATAATGATGATGGTATTAAGTGCTTACTATGTGCCAGGCACTGTACTAAGCGCTGGGGTGGAAACAAGCAAATTCAGTTGGACACGGTCCCTGTCCCACGTGGGGCTCACAGACTCAATCCCCATTTTCCAGATGAGGGAACTGAGGCACAGTTAATAATAATAATATTATAATAATATACATATATAATAATTAGTAGTAGTAGTAAGCACTCAAAAAATATGATTGAATGAATGAATGAAATGCAGCCCAATGACCATCCACCTCTCCTTGTATACCACCCTTCCTCCAGGGCTCACGGACCCGATGCAGGGCTGATGGCCGAAGGCAACCGTCCCGTGGAGCTGACCCAATCCCAGATGTTGCACATCGCCGAGCAGATTGCCGCTGGCATGGTCTACCTGGCATCCCAGCACTTTGTGCACCGCGACCTTGCCACCCGGAACTGCCTGGTCGGAGAGAATCTTCTGGTGAAAATTGGCGACTTTGGAATGTCCCGAGATGTGTACAGCACTGATTACTATAGGGTAAGTGAAGCAGCGGTCTGCAGGGGTGGGGAGGAGCAGGAGGAATTGGCAGTGGGTCTGGGGGCAACAGGTCTGCTCCTTCAGACAACCAGCAATACCCCCTGAACATCCCAAAGTCTTTCCTGCTTCTCACCTTCCAAAACGATCTGGCGGGAATTACGGCTAGAAATATTTAGGGCAAACCCGATTGCACTCTCTCTATGTGACGAGTTTATTTCCATGAAATGATATCAAAATCCTTTGCTCAAGGTCAGAGCTCAAGTAAGTTTCCTTGTCTATGGAAATAGAGACTCGATCTTCAAGGCTCATTCACAGGATTCTGAAAAAGTACATCCAAGCGTCTCTTCTTTTTTGGAATGTCTATGGGATACGGCTTCTACGTGAGCAGAAGCTTGAGATGTGGGGTTTCTGTGAGGTTAAAGAAGAATAAATCGATGAGGGGCAAAGGCGATCTGTCTGGGGGTTCTCTTTGCTACATGCCAAAGGACAAGAGACCTACACTTGGGTCTTAAAAGTGGAGAAAAGGACACAGACCTACTTTCCCTTCTTAGAACTTTGCACCAGTATTTAAAGTAGAAGCTCCCAACCCCTCCTCAAAATCAACCAGTGGTACTTATTGAGTCCCTACTGTGTTCAGAGCACTGCACTAAGCGCTCAGAAGAGTACAATAAACAAAGTTGCTAGACAAGCTCCTGATCGCAAAATGCAAAGGAGCCCAGTTGACTGAACTTGAAAATGAACAAAAATGATCCTTTGAAATAGGGGAAAATCCAGCTCAGTGATGATATATTTTTGTTCACTGCAGGATGGTTTGGGGCAAATGCATTGTAAGTTCACTGCTACGTTCCAGTTTCCAATTTTGAATGTCTCCCCCAATAGGCTGCAAGCTGTTTGAGGGCAGGGATTGTGTCTACTAACTTTGTTGGACTCGCCCAAATGTTCAGTATAGTGCTCTTCACCCGGTAGACTGCAAGCTCTTTGAGGACAGAGATCAGATTGACTAATGCTATGGGACTCTCCCAAATGTTTAGTACAGTGGTCTGTACAGAGTAAACACTCAATAAATACCATTAAGTTGAACCTTCCCTTCAAGGAGGGGCATAGCCAGGTTTCCAATGCATTTGCCCCAAGCCATCCTGCAGAGCTGAGAGTTCTACTTGTGGAGAGCACTGTACCGAGTGTGTGTGAGAGTACAGTAGACAGTAGGCATGATCCCTGCCTTCAAGGAGCTAAGAGTCTAGCAGGGAGAAGCAACGTTGCCTTACAGGGAGAAGCAGCATAGAAATAAGGCTAGAGCATGGGCCTGGGACTCAGAAGGACCTGGGTTCTAGTCCTGATTCCGCCACTTGTCTGCTGTGTGACCTTGGGCAAGTCACTTCTCTTCTCTGGACCTCAGTGACCTCATCTGTAAAATGCAGATTAAGACCGTGAGCCCTATGTGGAGCTGGGACTGTGTCCAACCCAATTTGCTTGTATCCACCTCAGCGCTTAGAACAGAGCCTGCCACAGAGTAAGGGCTTAACAAATACCATATTTATTATGAGGGAGAAATTTGCCCCAGGGATGATAATGTGGCACAGAGGCAGCTGGAACAGGGAGTGCTGTTGCTTTAATATGTAGGCAGAGTAGGGGGATCCCAAGGGTGGGTGGGTGGAGTGTCCAATGGAGAGCCACCTGAAACTGGAACAACTCAACCAACCATCCCTTTTTCCCAGTGTGGTCTGTGAAGAGGCACTCATCACAGGAAGCAGCATGGCCCAGTGGATAGAGCACGGGCCTGGAACTCAGAAGGTCATGGGTTCTAATCCTGGCTCCACCGCTTGTGACCTTGGCCAATTTACTTCACTTCTCTGGGCCTCAGTTACCTCATCAGTTAAATGGGGATGAGGACTGTGAGCCCGATGTGGGGCCAGAACTGTGCCTGACCTGATTTGCTCGTATTCCCCCCGGCACTTAGTACAGTGCCTAGTGCATAGTAAGCACTTAACAAATACCACAATTATTATTATTATCCATTCTGAGGGGCAGCCTCACTCCACCTCAGACCAGCTTGGAGCTTCAGGACATAGTTGGGGTGGGGAGGCATGGATGCAGCTGAGCTAATTATATGTTTGCAATGAAGAGAGAAATCTGAGGACGACATTTGCATTGAAACCAGTCCTATATGGCTGTCAAAAATTACTGCAGCATTTATATCCTCTGAATTGTTTTAATTAGCAGCTCTACAGCACAGATCTTTTCTGTTGTTGTTTATTTCTTCCCTGCACTGGCACAGCCTGCCATTTAGGAAACATCTGAACCAGATTTCTGCCACATTCTGCCCTTCATAAGTCCAACCTCTCACGCTAGTTGATCCCTATAATGCAGCGATGGTTCCATTGAAAACTGGTTTAAAATGTATGAGTAAGGAACTGACCATTTTTCCTTAACATGTACTGGGGGGGAAGATCTGCTAGTGGTTAGAGCTAGACCTGTAGTGGGAAATCCTAGTTTTTAAACCTGGTTTGGGCTTGGACTTGCTTTGTGACTCTGACTAGTAATTCAACCTTCCTGTGCCTCGACATAGTAAAAAAAAAAAAAAAATAGCAGAACCGGAGAAGTGATTCTTAAAGTGAGTCAGTCGTATGGATTGAGTACCTGCCATGTGCAGGCACTGTACTGGGGGCTTGGGAGACTACAGTAGAGTTTAGTAGGCAATATCTCTACCCTCAAGGAGTTTACTATATGCAGAGTCACTGAACTGAGCATTTGGAAGAGTGCAATAGAATTAGTAGACACAATCGCTGCCCTCGAGGAGCTTCCAGTCTAGCTGTGGTGAAGATTCACAATGAAACTTTTACAGAAAGGAGGACTAAGTAGAAGTGGATATCCCACCGAGTTAGTCCTTGAGGAGTATAAGTTCATCGTGGACAGGAAATGTTTCCATCAATCGATCAATCATATTTATTGAGTACTAACTGTGGAGAGTACAGCACAACAATATAGCAGTCTACTAACTGCCTTGTAGTCTTCAAAGCACTTAGTACAGCCCTCTTCACACAGTAAGCAGCATGGCTTAGTGGATAGAACAGGGGCCTGGGCTTGGGAATCAGAAGTACCTGGATTCTAGTCCTGGTTCTGCCACATGTCTGCTCTGTGACCTTGGGCAAGTCATTTAACTTCTCTGGGCCTCAGTTACCTCCTCTGGAAAATGGGGATTAAGAGTGTGAGCCCAAGTGGGACAGGAACTGTGTCCAACATGATTAACTTGTATTTACCCCAGTGCTTAGAACAATGAAAAGGAGGGAGCCAAGACTGGATTGAATGAACAGCTTTGCCTTGAGTGAAACCGGAAACACCTTTTCTGCCTTCTTGGGGAAATGAATGGTGGGAATCCATTTTCCTTCCCATTCATTGAACAGCATAGGTGCCTTATGAACATTCCCAAACACCCATTCCCTGCCTTTCAGAAAGGATTTTTCCCTTCAGGGATTGTGCCACCATAATGAATCGCCATTCAAGACATAGGGAATTCCCTTTAAATATAAACGAGAGCAACCTAGCTTTCCTGCCTCAGCACCTTAGCCATCTAGAATGTACATTTCTTCTGACAAATTGGCTCCAACAGTCAATCAGTGGTATTTATTGAGCACTTACTGTGCACAGAGCACTGTACTAAGCACTTAGGAGAGTACAATCCGATAGAGTTGGTAGAAACCATCCCCACCCTCAAGAAGCTTACAATCTAAAGAGCGAGGCAGACAGTAAAATAAATTACAGCTAGGGGAAGCAGCAAAGTATAAGGATAAGGACTTCAGTGTGGCCTAATGGAAACAGCATGGGCCTTGAAGTCAGGACCTCCTTCCTCTCCCCCTCCTCCCCCTCTCCGTCCCCCCCGCCTTACCTCCTTCCATTCCCCACAGCACCTGTATATATGTATATATGTTTGCACGTATTTATTACTCTATTTATTTTACTTGTACATATTCATTCTATTTATTTTATTTTGTTAATTTGTTTTGTTCTTTGTCTCCCCCTTCTAGACTGTGAGCCCACTGTTGGGTAGGGACCGTCTCTATATGTTGCCAACTTGTACTTCCCAAGTGCTTAGTACAGTGCTCTTCACACAGTAAGCGCTCAATAAATACGATTGATTGATTGATTGATTGATTGGTTTTAATCTTAGTTCCACCACTTGGCTGCTGTGTGACCTTGGGCAAGTCACGTTCCCAATTTCTCTGTGCCTCCATTTTCTCAACTCTAAAATAAGGATTCAATACCTTTTCTCCCTCCTACTTAGACTGTGAGCCCCATGTGGGCCAAGTGCTGCATCTGACCTGAATACCTTAAATCTACCCCAGGGCTTTAGAAAAGTGCTTGACACATAGTAAGTGCCAAACAAATTTTATTATTATTGTTATTATTATAATGGCTGTGGGGTTGGGGATGGGGCCCAGGTAAGAGAAGTTCAAGACTGGCTCAGATACATGTCAACCTGGAGGGAGCCTCAGGCTTGTTCAGAAGTAAGCACCTGCTCTGAATGGCAAGAGAAAGAAAGAATGTGAAACTGAGGCTCTCACTGGCCAGGCCACAGCCCAGCGCAGGTTTCCCCCTAAGGAACCTACGTCAGACTGTTTGGAATCCGTATGGGTGACAGGCACCTGTGGGCCTTCTCTCTCATTCCCCAGCTGCAGAACTGTGGGGGAGACTGGCAGAGGCATCACACAGGAAAAGCCAGAAAAGGAATGTGCGAAGTCAAGTTGCTTGTCAGGGAACGCTTGTGGGTGTCTGTTTGGAGGTGTCGCTGCTTGAGGGCTTTGTATTAGCAGCTATTTTCATCGCACACGCTGAACAAGGACAACCTCTTCCCTCCCTCCCAGTCCTACAATGTTCTCAGGCATGACGTGAGGAGCGGGAAGGACATGACGCTGAGCTCCCGGGGCGGGACCTCCTCTCCTCTCCCTCCCCCCACAGATACGTGGGGCGGTTGACGTGGAGTGCACAACGTGGGTGGTGTGGAGCTGTTTTGATCTGCTTTGGGTGTGCTGCCACGAATGCTCTGTGGAGAGCCCGCTTGAAACAGGAGGTTCTCAGCCTGCTACTCAAGGCTTCCATAGGCATCAGGGAAGGCAGCCCGGTTAACTGAATGGGATGGGGAGGATCCCAGTTGGCCCATCTAAAAGCCGCCCCATTTGGGGAACTGGACCATCCACTCGTCATGGCTCCTGGTCAGTGCAAGCTCAGAAAGGTGGGGTAGGAGCGTTTGTAGAGGGTAAGGTTGAAGGTGGTAGCCCCCTATGGAAGTCTAAATCTGGAGAAGGCCCATTACTACCACCAGTCCAAGGGCCTTGTAAACCAGTTTTCTACAGTGTGTGGAGGGAGGATCACATAAACATAAAGCTGAGCATCACACTCTGTCTTTTCCTCCCTCATGCACAGGTGCTGGAGCCCCAATCTGGGATGGAGTACACCCAGTACATATTCAGTTAGGCCCCACAGAATTCTGGGACTTGTAGGCCAATGTCCCACCAACCAATCAAAAAATCAATCAGTGGTATTCGTAGAGTACTTACCGGGTGCAGAGCACTAAACTAAGCTCTTGGGAGAGTAATAATAATAATGATGATGATATTTGCTAAGCACTTACTATATATCAAGCACTGATCTAAGCCCTGGGAAAGATACAAGGTAATCAGGTTGGACACAGGCCCTGTCCCATAGGGGACTCACAGTCTTAATCCCCATTTTACAGATGAGGTAACTGAGTCCCAGAGAAGTGACTTGCCCAAGGTCACACAGAAGACAAGCAGAGGATCTGGGTTTAGAACTCAGATCCTTCTGACTCTCAGGCCCATGCTCTAGGCATTAGGCCATGTTGATAGACCTGATCCCTGACCTCAAGAAGCGTACAGTCACCGATGCTGAGCAGACCTCTTGCTCATGTTCTCCCCACTGTCTGGAATTCTCTTCTTCATAGTCAACAGAGCACAGCTCCCCCTGTCTTGAAAGCCCTTATGAAATCATTTCTCCTCCAGGAATCCCTCCCTGATTCATTTCTAATCACCCCATCTTATATCATTCCACTCCTATGTCGGCACCTTTGCAGCAAGCCCTTAAGTACTCACAGTCCCTGGTAACACTTCTGAACATGTGCTATATATCGTACTATTTCCCCGGTAAGTAATGTGCTTTAATGTCTGCCTCCACTGCTAGATTGTAAGCTCCTTGAAAGCAGGTTCATATGTATCAACTATTGTGCTCTCCCAACCAGTCAGGACGATGTTCTCCGCACAAACTGTACGCTCAATTTGCTCATTTTATCACCCCCTCATCCTTGTGAGGTAGGAAGAGGGGCAGGTGCTAACATCTGCATTTTATGGGCAGAGAATGTGCCTGTTTTATTGCACTCTCCCAAGCTCTTAGTACAGTGCTCTGCACACAGTGAGTGTTGAAGAAATACGACTGACTGGCTTATAATTGAGGAAACTGAGGCCCAGGGAGGTTATGAGACTTAGCCGAAGTCACACAGCAGGCCAGTGGCAAAGCCGGGACTTGAACTTGGGTCTCTAGACTCCCACAAGGCAATGCTACATCATTGAGAACTTGAGAGACTAACACCAAACCTAGGTGCATTAAGGAGGAATCCAGAGATCCAAGTCAAATGGGAACTTGGGAGCAAGAATCAAAGTGCCTGGCCCATTTTTCATCCTCCTCCTTTCCATCCCCAGTAGCTGCCACAGAAGAGTTAGCAGCAGGCCAGGGAAGCTAGGAAGAGAGAAAAGAGTATGGGTTGAAAGCAACCCAGACTGTCTGACCTACAGCAGTCCCAGGGGTGAGGGAAATCCCCTCAAAGGCCTGGAAACCCTGGTGGCTTACATTGGTCCATCTTCAGGAAGCTTTATGTTAATAGCTTTCACCCTCAGAACCAGGAAACCAAGGAGTCACCTGGCCCCTCCGAACAAGGAGCACATTTTCCTTCTTCTGGCCCCAGTGACACAGAGAGCTTTTCAGCAAACAGTAGCAAGGTGGAGCAAAAGGAGCAGTAAAGATTACTAGGAATCCGAGGTAGGAAGGGGCAGGCTGGTTGGAGTGTGGAAAACAGAGGTCTTTAGCTATGTGTGGGCTTATCGTTTCTTCACTGATGGCCTTTTCTGGCCTGGCTCACTGGGAATGATGCCCCTCTAAGCCAGGGAACGGATCAAATTATGGAGTCCCAGGCTGGGGGGCTAAAAATCCAGGATTCCAGGCCTGGCTCCACCACTGAATAATTAGGTTGCCTCTGAGGCCATATCTCACCTGATCCCACTGTCTGATATATATATATATATTTTCCTATAAGGTTTCTTGCTTTCTTCGACACTGTCATCCTTAGATCACCCTCTCCCCATCCCAAATCTGGGCATCGTATCTCCTCTTCGATGCTGTATATCATCTAAGTGGTGGTAGATAAATGGGTGGGGGAGGTAGCGGGGTGGGGGTGGGGGGCGGGTTCTCAACCTGCAGGCCGAGCCCAATTTGGATCAGTGGCATTTGTAATAATGATGATAATAATGGTATTTATTAAGAGCTTACTATGTACCTAAGCACTCTGCTCAGCACTGGAGTAGATATAAGATAATCAGGTTGGCTATAAGTCCCTGTCCCTTGTAGGACTCCCAAAATGAGAGGTAAGGAGAGCAGGTACCTTTCCACATTATACAGATGTGGAAATTGACACCCAGGGAGGTTGTCACTTGCCCAAGATCACACACAGCAATCAATCAATCAATGGTATTTATTGAGTGCTCACTGTGTGCAGACCACTGGACTAAGTACTTGTGTACTAAGTACAGTCAAACACTTAGTACAGTGCTCTGCACACAGTAAGTGCTCCACTTAGTACAGTGCTCTGCACACAGTAAGTGCTCAATAAATATGATTGAATGAAGTGCTTGGGAGAGTAATAATAGTAAAAATATTAAGCACTTACTCGGTGCAGAGCACTGTACTAAGCACTGGGAGAGAATACACAGTTGGGAGTTAGGCACGGTTCCTGTCCCTTGGGGAGCTTACAATCAAAGAAACAATTAAACAGACCAATATATACAGAGTTGGTAGACATGTTCCTTGCCCACAAGGAGTTTACAGTCTTGAGAAGCCATGTGGCTTACTGGGTAGATAAAAATAATAATAATGATAATAATAATAATAATAATAATAATGGTATTTGTTAAGTGCTTCCGATGTGTACTGTACTAGTCACTGGGGTGGATACAAGCAAATCAGGTTGGACACAGTCCATGTCCCACATGGGGCTCATAGTCTTAATCCCCATTTTACAGATGACATAACTGAGGCACAGGGAAGTGAAGTGACTTGCCCAAAGCCACACAGCAGACAAGTAGCAGAGCCAGGATTAGAACACATGACCTTCTGACTCCCAGAGCTATGCACTATCCGCTATGCCATGCTGCCTCCCGTAGAGCACAGACCGGGAAGTCAGAAGGACCTGCGCTTTAATCCCAGTTCCACCACATGTGACCTTGGGCAAGTCACTTAACTCCTCTGGGCCTCAGTTACCTCATTGGTAAAATGGGGATTAAGAGGGTGAGCCCCGTGTGGGACAGGAACTGTGCCCAACCTGCTTAACATGCACCTATCCTAGTGCTTAGAACAGCGCTTGGCACATAGTGCTTTACAAGTACCATAATTATTATTATTATTGTTAACGGATGACAGAGCTGGCACCAGAACCTGGGTCTCCTAACTCCCCATACCTGTGCTCTTTTCACCAGGCTACACGGCAAAATAACTTTTAAGGCAGTGTCTCCAAACTCAGTTGCTTCAAACTGGCACTGTTCAGTTCCTTAGTATAAATGCAGGGAGAGCAGAAAGGTCAGCAAAGGAAAGATGTTTTTGTTGGGTAATCTAAGCATAATTGAGACCCAATAAGTGGGTGACATTCAGCAGGGGCCATTTGAAGCAGTGGGCATTTTGACATCTGTACCACTCAAGAGCCAGGCCATTTAAGCGAGGATGTTTAGCAATTTTATCAGTCATTTTAAAACACTTTAAGCTTAAACATCCTTGTGGTGGACTTAAAATAGAGGTAAATTATCCAGTAGGTTAGAGCTTTGCGAATGCTGTTGCACGATCCCATCTTCCTCTATGGTCTTGATGGAACCAGTTGTGCTGGGAATGAAAAATAATTGCATGTACACAATGAGCAGCTTTGCAGGAGGCCAGAAGAAGCAGCATACTGATGTTTAATGAGTCGTGGTCCTCTACTTTCAATAGACGACCCCAAACATGTTTCCTTATCCCCATCAACCCTATCGTCCTCAGCCACATCGCATCATCAGCATTATCAACAGCATGAATTGAGTATCTACCGGGTGAAGAACACTGTACTCAACACTTGGGGAGCACTGTGAACTAATCAATGATATTTATTGAGCACTTACTGTGTTCAGAGCACTGAACTAAGTGCTTGGGAGAGTATAATACACATCAGAGTTTGGAAGACACCGTTCTCTGTCCTCAGGGAGTTTACCATCCAAAAGGGACTGCTTTCCCCCTTTAGAGTGTAAGCTCTTGGTGGCCAGGGAATTTGTCGCTTCTTTGTTTTGTACTTCTCAAACGCTTAGTCTATCGATATTTACTGAGTGCTTACTGGGTGCAGAGCACTGTACTAAGCCCTTGAGAGAGTACAGTACTATTGAGTTGGTAGACAGAATCCCTATCCTCGAGGAGCCTTTTGAGCTCTTAATACATGCCATTACTCCTATTACTTTAAGCATATGCTTTCTTCCCAACTGCCCTACTGATGCAGATGAGAGCTTACCGTTGGTTTTAAGGGACTTAGAGATTAAAATGAAAAGTCAAAGGGACCATTCTTCATTTAGTGCTAGCTTAGTGCTACAAAGGTAATGGGCTCTATCCACTGGTTCTTCATTCCATGATGAAATATGAAATGTGGAAAATGTAGTGCTATTCTCTGGCTATTTAGGCAAGGAGGCAAGGACATTTGATTTTCTAAACAGACTTGCTCATTGATTTACTCTTCAAGTATGTTCAATTCCTCATTCTCCTTTTTTTTTTCCTGATGGGGAGAGGGAGGGAGGAAGAAAAAGAGTGAGAGAGTATGCACTGGAGTTAGTGGGTGGAGGATTCATAATTTTCTAACCCTTCTGAATTATGTCTCGATGCTGAGATCATTCTGCAGATGCATGATCTCAGGGGAAATGTCCAGTTAAGAGCCTGCAGATTCTACCATTAGAAATTACTACCTCTCCTTCTTTAACTCCATACTAGTGCTAACGCTTGTGTTTATAGCCAGCTCTAGTCCCAGAGTCACCAGAAAATTTAGGGGCAGTGAGATGGGTTTCAGGAGGGTGAGAGAGAGAGAAACTCTGCAGCCTCTTACACGAATGACCTCTGGATAATAATAATAATAATAATAATAATGGCATTTATTAAGCGCTTACTATGTGCAAAGCACTGTTCTAAGCACTGGGGAGGTTACAAGGTGATCAGGTTGTCCCACGGGGGGCTCACAGTCTTCATCCCCATTTTACAGATGAGGGAACTGAGGCCCAGAGAAGTTAAGTGACTTGCCCAAAGTCACACAGCTGACAATTGGCGGAGCCAGGATTTGAACCCATGACTTCTGACCCAAAGCCCGTGCCCTTTCCACTGAGCCACGCTGCTTCCCTAGATGCCACCTTAGCTCATTGGATGAGGGGGGCGGGTGTCCATGCCACTGGTAACCCTTGAAAAAGGGTCTGTTCACACCCTGCCTCCTGCCTGGAACTTCCTCCCCCTTCAAGTTCACCAGAGTACAGCTTTCTGCATCTAATAAGCCTGCCCAGAATCTCTTCTACTCCAGGAAGCCTTCCCCAATTTTTCTTCTCCCCACATCATATTCTCCCAACAACCACCTTTGTGTCGCTTCTGCACTTGGCAAAGTGGTTTAAGCATAGGCCTGGGAGTCACTAGGGCAGGGGTTCTAATCCTGGCTCTGCCACTTGTCTGCAGTGTGGCCTTGGGCAAGTCACTTCACTTCTCTGGGCCTCAGTTAGCTCATCTGGGAGCCTGTTGTTGGTTAGAACAGTGCTTTACACATAGTAAGCGCTTAATAAATGCCATCATTATTATTATTATTAGGGACTGTCTCTATATGTTGCCAACTTCTACTTCCCAAGCGCTTAGTACAGTGCTCTGCACACAGTAGGTGCTCAATAAATGCAAATGAATGAATTAATGAATCTGAGGGTTGAGACCGTGAGCCCCGTATGGGACAGGGACTGTGTCCAACCCAATTTGCTTGTATCTATCCCAGTGCTTAGTACAGTGCCCGGCACAAAATAAGTGCTTAACAAATACCACAATTTTTTTTAAACAAGCTCCTGTAGCACTTTTGTACCTATCAACTTACTCTACTATTTTACTCCTCCACATGCCCACCCCTTTCCTCCTATCTGTAATTATTTTGTGTCTGTCTCCCCCGCTAAGACATAAGCTCCTCGTGGGCAGGGATTGCATCTTCCAAGGCTTTTGTACTCTCCCAAGTACTTAATATGGTGCTCTGCATACAATGGGTGTCAATCAGTAGCACTGATTAATTTTTAAAATCTGATCCAGACAGGACCAAGGCAGGGGGGAAAGTTTCTGTTTAGCCTCATCATTGTGTGGAACCATTTGGCCCCACCATCCATTCAGTCTAATTTTCTACACCCTTTCTAAGCACAGACTGTAGAATCTGCTATGATTGGTGGTTATAGGTTATATGCAGTTTAATGTGTGCTTTGGTTAAAGTCATATTTATCGCTTTCTGAGCGTGCTGGAGAATTTTTAAAAATAGATTGTTGTATCTGTCAGCTTTGCTTTCTGAAGAGCCACGAGTGTTTCTAGAACATCCCTGGGTGGCGTCAGATGTTTTTAACTTATCTCCCTGTGCTTGACTTCCCCTCCCTGGAAAATGTTTTTCATGACACTTGCCCACCTCTTGGATTGAAGTCTCCTTGGGCATTTTGGTCAGCCAGTACGTTGGTCAGTTTTATTTAGATGACTAGGTCATGCAGGACATCTGGGAAAGAGAGAGTAGGGGGAAGGGAAAAGGAGAGATGGAAAGGAAAAAAAGGAAGGGAGAGACAGTAAGGGAGAGGAGGAGAGAAAAATGAAAGAAAGTGATAAGAGGAAGAGAGACTAGAAGAGAGATAGAGAATGAGAGAGTGAAATAATAATTGTGGTATTTGCTAAGTGCTTACTATGTGCCAGGCACTGTATTAGGTGCTGGGGTGGATACAAGCAAATTGGGTTGGACACAGTCCCTGTCCCACCTGGGGCTAGCAGTACCAATCCAGAGATATCAAAAGGGAATGAAAGAAGATGGAGGTGCTAAGAGCAAAGGAGACGAGATTCAGAGAGAAATGGGAAAGAAAGAAGCAGAGAGAGATTGATGGAGAAAGGAAAAAGAAAAGCTAAAAAGATAGGATAAGAATCAGAACTAAAGAGAATGAAGGAAGAGAAACAGTGTGAAAGAAAGTGAAGGAAGAGAAAGAGAATGAAGGAGACTGTGAGCCCACTTCTAGACTGTGAGCCCACTGTTGGGCAGGGACCATCTCTATATGTTGCCAACTTGTACTTCCCAAGCGCTCAGTACAGTGCTCTGCACACAGTAAGCGCTCAATAAATATGATTGAATGAATGAATGAATGAATGAGAGAAAAGGAATGGGAAGAGGGAAAAGGAAATGAAAAGGTAGAAAGAGGGAAATAGAAAAGAAAGTGGAGAATACAGTGAGAGAGATAAAATCAGGGAAAAAGCAGGAGAGAGGAGAGAAAAGAGAGAGAATGTAGGCGGGGGGAGAAAGGATAAAAGAAGTCAATAAGAATTAGAAATAGTGGATGAGAGAGAATGCAAAGAGAGTAAAAGCAAGATAATGAAAGCAGGGAGAGGTGGAAAAAAGAGAAGGGAGTAAAAAAATCAATATTTATTGAGCACTTTGTGCAGAGGAAAAAGGAGAAAGGGGGAGAAGAGAACAAAGGAAAAGAGATACAGAGGTGAAAGAGAAGAAGAAGAAAAGGAGAGGGAGAGGAAGGAGAAAAATAGAGAGGGAGAAGCAGAGAATGAGAAGGAGAGAGAAAGTAAAAAGAAAAAGCAAAAGAAGGAAAAAGAGAGAGGGAGAGAAAGCAAGTGAACAGGACCCATTCCCCTAGATTCCTTGAATCTCTGATGGAGTAGTTCCATGCAGCTGTAGTTTTAATTACATAGAGATGTTCCCTGCTCTCTATGGAGAAAGCCCCCAGAGTTTAAAAGGGAGCTGTAGACTGCTGGGCCTAGGCAGGTTAAATTATAGTTATTATCTGACAACTATTTAAAGACCAAAGATGACTACCCTCTGACAAGCAAGCCTCAAATTGATTCCTTTCCCAACCAGCCCCCCAAACCCAACCGCAACCCAACAATAAAATTTCCTTACCACCCCCAAATCCCACCAGCAGTCAGCTCGTGATTTGCCGGTTTTATTGTCTCACCCACTACCTTCCAGTCCCAGTCCAGGAAGATTCTGTTCAGCTGAGATCCCTCACCACTAGCCCACCAAATGCAGAAGCTTCAATAGCCTCTTTATGTTGCTAATAAGCTCGTGGCTTTGGAAGCCAAGTGCAACATTACACCATGGGTTTCATTCTATAAAGCAGTTGGAACCAGTGTCCCTCTGAAGATGTGTGCATGTGTGTGTGTTTGTGTGTGTGCATGCTCACCCTACATCCTGAGCTTTACGGACACACTGCAGCTGCTGCTGTTTGAGACTGAAAAGTTGCTTTCCATCTTAACTGTTCTTTTATAGCCATTCACAGATCTCGCCACAAAAATGGATGAGTCCTTTAGACTGAGCTGTTTCCACCTGGGCCTGTGTCCATTGGTGAATTTGATTCAGAATAATAATAATAATAATAATTATGGTATTTGTTAATTACTTACTATGTGCCAGGCACTGTACTAAGCGCTGGGGTGGATACAAGCAGACTGGGTTGGACACAGTCCCTGTCCCACATGGGGCTCACAGTCTCGATCCCCATTTTACAGATGAGGGAACTGAGGCCCAGAGAAGTGAAGTGACTTGCCCAAGGTCACACAGCAGGTAAGTAGTGGAGCCGGGATTAGAACCCATGACCTTCTGACTCCCAGGCCCATGCTCTATCCACTACGCCATGCTGCTTCTATGTAGAAATATGTAGTCAATTAGCTGGAGCCATGTTGGAGGAAAAGGAAGGGGAAGTCCAATTTCCTGCAGGAAAGGAATGGTCATGACGCTTGGGGATAGAACTCTAGAGGTAAGGGGAGGGCAGGTGAACCACATTTTGGAAAGAAAAGGCCACCTGCCAACAAATTATCATTCCAAACAGGTCTTTCTCCCCTTTTGACATTTCAATCCCAAATTGCTCCCGCCTAAAGGATAATGGGAATCAATCAATCAAAACTATTTATTGAGGGCTTATGCTGGAGGTCAGGGTTCTGCCCTCAAGAAGCTGACAGTCTGCTGTGTGTGTGGAGCACTGTACTGAGCACTTGGGAGAGTTCAATAGAGTTAATTCATTCAATCATATTTATTGAGAGCTTACCGTTTGCAGAGCACTATACTAAGCAGTTGGGAGAGTACAATATAGCAATCAACAGACACATTCCCTGTCCACAACGAGTTAATAGACACAATCCCTGCCTTCAAGGACCTGACAGTCTACTATGTGCAGGGCACTGTACTTAGAGTTTGGGAGAGAACAATTCATTCATTCATTCATTCAATCGTATTTATTGAGCACTTACTGTGTGCAGAGCACTGTACTAAGCGCTTGGGAAGTACAAGTTGGCAACATATAGAGATGGTCCCTACCCAACAGTGGGCTCCCAGTCTAGAAGCAATCAAATGAGCAGAACCGATTCTCGCCTTCAAGGAGTTCACAGTCTAGCTGGATACTGCAGAATAGTCCAGAGGGAGAAAAACAAATCAGCACCTTGTTTGCCACCCACTCTTTTCTGCAGGTTGTTCTGTTATGCAGAGGTTTCAGCAAAACATGCCTATATAGGAACCCACAAAGTTGCAGCCTCTGGAGAGCATCGTCACCCCAGATTGAAATGTTCCTCAGGAAAGTGATTATCAGTTAAGAATGTAAGACCACCGGAATATGAGCAGTACCAAAGCGATGGCCCATCCAGCTCAGGATTTTGTCACCCACAGTGCAACAGGACTCCTGGTTATTTAAGACATTCTAGGTCACCTCAGCTAGTCACCCCAGTTAAAATGGGATTGAGAGCAGCAGTCTCGAGCTAGTCAGAGCATAAAGCTTTCTCCCCTTCCCCGGATAACCCTCTCCCCATCCCCATGGGGGCCCACCTTATTGCCCCCAGAGACATACAGAGATCATGGAAATTAATTTTTGAAAGAATCAAAGGTTAATGAAACATTAAGAATGAAAAATCAGCCACACCAAGGCTCGACATTTCAAAGTTATTGTTCCGAAAAGCAGCGTTAACCCAGCTCTGCTTGCCTGTTTAAATTTATAGCTTAATATACTACAGTTAATGTTTAAATATACGCTATAAAATATGTAGGCTTGGCAACATTAGCCAAGTTAACTTTACTGAAAGAGCCTGAGCTGTGGAATTTCCTGACCTTCCCTTCCTACATTTTCCAAGCTTATCCTGAATGTTTAATTAATATTGAGTTAGCGGGTACAAAGCCAAAGTAAAAAGTGTCCAACTCTGTCTTTCTAAATCCTGCAATTACTCTGTTAAATTAATAATTTGACACCCAGCTAAGCCTATCCTATGATCAGCCCTACTCTCTCCTTTTCCTCTGTTTCTCCCATGTGTCTCTCATCCCCTCCTTGTTAAATGAACAGTCTGTCTTAGGAGTGAGATCAGTCATTCATTCAATCATATTTATTGAGTGTTTAATGTGTGCAGAGCGCTGTACTAAACTCTTGGGAGAGTACAATACAACAATAACCAGACACATTCTCTGCCCAAATGAGTTTACAGTCTAGAAGGGGGGGGTGTAGCATGCCATGCTGCTAGGTGGCTGTAAACCCCCCTCCTCCCCACCCTGGTTTTATTATCTTTGGCATTAAGCGCTTACTGTGGGTCAAACATTGGACACAGATTGGTCACAGTCTCTGTCCCCAATCGGGCTTACAATCTAAAAGGAAGGGAGACCAGGTAGTTTTCTCCCATTTTACAGATGAGAAAAGTGAGGCCCAGAGAGACTGTAACTTGCCCAGAGTAACACAGCAGGCAAGTGTGACCCAGTCCCAGTCCTGTGCTCTTTCCACTGGGCCACAAAGTCTGAGAGCTATTGGATTCCAGGTCCAGAGCAGAGGTGGGGAGTCCTGGAAGGGAATTGCCCTGGGGTAGCTTAAAATGTTTGTTTGAGACTTGTGGTGAGGCAAAGCCATTTGGCAATGGAAGGGCAGACAATGTGGGTGTAGGGGAAAGAGCATAGGGTGGGGAGAGAGTTATTTCAAGTTATAGCTCAAGTTACTTCAAGTTTCAAGTCACCGGGCAAGTTATTTCACCTCTCCAGGGCTCAGCGTCCTCATCTGTAAAAGGAATCCAGAACTCAGAGGGATGTTGTTGTGGGAAAATAAAGTAACGGGTGGGAAATTATTTTGAATAAATAAAAGCACTTTAAAGATTCATGGTATTATTATTATTATTATTATTATTCTAGACTGTGAGCCCACTGTTGGGTAGGGACTGTCTCTATATGTTGCCACCTTGTACTTCCCAAGCACTTAGTACAGTGCTCTGCACACAGTAAGCGCTCAATAAATATGATTGATTGATTGATTGATTATCATTATACTTAAGCGCTTACTATGTGCCAAGCACTGTACTAAGTGTGGTTATTGTTCAAATCTCCTCCCTCTATTCAATAATAATAATAATAATATTATGGTATTCGTGAAGTGGATACTATGTGTCAAGCATTATACTAAGTGCTGGGGTAACTACAAGATAATCAGATCCCACATGGGGTTCACAGTTTAAGTAGGAGGAAGAACAGGTATTGAATTCCCATTTTGAAGATGAGGGAACTGAGGCCCAGAGAAGACAAGTGAAGTGACTTCCCCAAGGTCACACGGTAGGTGAGTAGCAGACCTAGAATTAGAACCCAAGTCCTCTGACTCCCAGGCCGATGCTCTTTCCACTAGGCAATACTGCTTCTCTAATTAGGGGTGGGGGAGTAGTCTATCCTCCTGCTGGGACTGCTGGATATACTGGGTGTTTATGGACCCTTTCTTTTTCACCTTCCCCATTAAAGGCCCAAAGAGGTTAACTGACTTGCATAAGAGCACACGATTTGTTAGTGGTAGAGACAAGAATCCAAGTCTCCCAATTCCCCTGTCATCATCATCAATCGTATTTATTGAGCGCTTACTATGTGCAGAGCACTGTACTAAGCGCTTGGGAAGTACAAATTGGCAACATATAGAGACAGTCCCTACCCAACAGTGGGCTCACAGTCTAAAAGACTATACCATATTCAATCAATAATATTTATTAATATCAATAATCCTGACAATATAACAGACACATTCCCTGCCCATAATGAGCTTACATTCTAGAGGGGGAGACAGATATTAATATGAATAAATAAAATATCAGATATGTACCTCAGTGCTGTGGGGCTGGGAGGGGGAATGAACAAAGGGAGCAAGAGTCAGGGTAATGCAGAAGGGAGTGGAAGAAGATAAAAGGAGGGGCTTAGGCAGAGAAGGCCTCTTGGAGGAGATTATTATTATTATTAATTATTGTGGTATTTGTTAAGTGCTTACTATGTGCCAAACACTGTTCTAAGCTCTAGGGTGGGTACAGAGCAATCCGGTTGTCCCACGTGGGGCTCACACTTTTAATCCCCATTTTACAGATGAGGGAACTGAGGCACAGAGAAGTTAAGTGACTTGCCCGAGGTCACACAGCAGACAAGTGGCGGAGTCGGGATTAGAACCCATGTCCTCTGACTCCCAAGCCCGTGCTCTTTCCACTAAGCCACGCTGATGTGTCTTCAATAAGGCTTTGAAGGTGGGGAGAGCCATTGTTAGATGGATATGAAGAGGGAGGGTGTTCCAGGCCAGAGGAAGGATGTGGGGGAGAGGTCGGCCGTGAGATAGACAAAACTGAGGCACAGTGAGAAGCTTGGCATTAGAGGAGCAAAGTGTGCGGGCTGGGTTGGAGTAGGAGAGTAGCTTAGAAAAGTGCTCTGCACACAGTAAGAGCTCAGTAAACACGATTGACTAAGAGCATGAGAGAGTACAATACGGAGTTAGTGGACTTGATCCCTGCCCTTAAAGAGCTTACAGTCTAGAGCTGGAGACAGACTCTGAAATAACTTACAGACAGGAGGCAGGAGTAGAGTTTATAAAATAGGTACATAAGTGCTATAGGGATTTGTGAGTACTTATGTGTTTAGGTGTCACAAAAGTACTGATGTGGGAAAATGAGATGTGATTTTCAAAGGACTTTGAAAATAGAGAACACTGGTCTGCCAGATATGAAGAAGGAAGGGAGATCTAAGCTGGGGGCAGTGGGTGTGAGCAAGAATAATAAAAATAATAGTAGTGGTACTTGTTAAGCACTTACTATGTGCCAAGCACTATTCTAAGTGCTGGGGTAGATACAAGTTAATCAGGTTGGATGCAGTCCCTGTCCCACATGGGGCTCACACTCTTATCCCGATTTTACAGAGGAGGTAACTGGAGCATCGGAGAAGGGAAGTGACTTGCCCAAGGTCACACAGCAGATATGTGGAGGAGCCAGGATTAGAACCCAGCTCTTTCTGATTCCCAGGCCCATGCTCTATCCACTAGACCACGCTGTGGTACACAGGAATTAGGCATAGTGAGTAGGTTGCCTTAAGAAGAACAAAGAATGCGATCTGGTTTATGGCAGAAGAGAGTGGGTAAATAGGAGGTAGAGAGCTCATCGAGTGCCTAAAAGCCAATGATCAGGAGTTCTTGTTTGATATGGAGAGGAAAGGGCATTACTCATCTCTCCTTTTCATTCAGTGGAGCACAGAAGGATGAATAGACCAGAATGGATTTAAACACTTAATCTCAGTGTCATCTCCCTCACTCTCCCATCTATCCACCCATCTACCCAAATGGAAATCATTTGCCATTTAATCATTCCGTTGTGGAGAAGCAGCATGGACTAGTGCTCTTGCCACTAGGCCATGGGAAGAAAGGAGGCAGAGGGGTCAGGAGAGGGGCTGGGCATTTGGGCCTCTCTGATGGCCACCTACCAAATAGAAGGGAGGACAGGTACTGAATTCCCATTTTGCAGTGGAGGAAACTGAGGCACAGATAAGTTAAGTGATTTACCTACTTGCCTATGCCTGCTGTGCATGACTTTGGCCAAGTCACTTAACTTCCCTGTGCCTTGGATTTCTCATCTATAAAATCGATAGTATTTTTTGTGTGCAGAGCCCTGTACTAAGCGCTTGGGAGAATATAACACAACAGAGTTGGTAGAAACCTTCCCTGCCCATAAAGAGCTTGCATTCTCTCTTCAGCAATGAGTCCTATAAAGGATTAGGACTGTGTCTGATCTGATCTGATCTGATGACATCTTCCCCAGAGCTTAGCCCAGGGCTTAACAAATGATGATGATGATGATGGTATTTGTTAAGCTCTTGCTATGTGTCTTCTTTCCTCTCCCCCTCGTCCCCTTCTCCATCCCCCCGTCTTACCTCCTTCCCTTCCCCACAGCACCTGTATATATGTATATATGGTTGTACATATTTATTACTCTATTTATTTATTTATTTATTTATTTTACTTGTACATTTCTATCCTACTTATTTTATTTTGTTGGTATGTTTGGTTCTGTTCTCTGTCTCCCCCTTTTAGACTGTGAGCCCACTGTTGGGTAGGGACTGTCTCTATGTGATGCCAATTTGTACTTCCCAAGCGCTTAGTACAGTGCTCTGCACATAGTAAGCGCTCAATAAATACGATTGATTGATTGATTGATTGATGTGTCAAAGCACTGTTCTAAGCGCTGGGGTAGATACAAGGTAATCAGGTTGTCCCACGTGAGGCTCACAGTCTTAATCCCCATTTTACAGATGAAGTAACTGAGGCACAGAGAAGTGAAGTGACTTGCCCAAAGTCACACAGCTGGTAAGTGGTGGAGCCAGGATCAGAACCCACAACCTCTGACTCCCAAGCCGGGCTCTTTCCACTAAGCCATGCTGCTTCTCTTCTATGACTCAATTTCCTTGTTGTGCAGCACAAGATGAAATAATAATAATCGTATTTCTTGGGGGCTTGCTGTATGCAAAGCCCTGTACTAAGCACTTGGGAGAGAACAATATGGCAAAGGTGATAACATTTTTTTTTCCACATTAACAAGTATCCTTCATTTGAATATAGTCATACTCTTTACAGATTTACTCTGACAGCAGCAAGAATGGTTGTTGGCCATCAGAAAGTCTTGCATCCTGCATCTTGTCAGAAGTTTCTGTCCAATCAACAACCATCCCTGCCCCTCTATCCAAGTCATGAAAGAAAGGTCATGATGGGGGGAGCTCTAGGGAGAGAGGTGGCTATGGCAAGCTTGGGAGCTGGCCAGCAGAGAGGCCCAAATTCAAAGCCCCTCTCCTTACCCCTCTGTCTCTCTTCTTCCCATGGCCTAGTGGCAAGAGCACGGGCTTGCAAATCAGAGGGTGTGGGTTCTAATCCCGGCTCCGCCACTTGTCTGCTGTGTGACCTTGGGCAAGTCATGTCACCTCTCTGTGCCTCAGTGACCTCATCTGTAAAATGGGGATCAAGACTGTGAGCCCCACATGGGACAACCTGATTACCTTGTATCTCCCCCCAGTGTTTATACTAGTGCTTGGCACATAGTAAGCACTTAACAAATGCCATAATTGTTATTATTATTATCATTATTACCACACTAAACTTGAGCTTTCTGGCCTCTTCTCCCTTTGCCACTCCCCACGTCTTCCATGGTACCCAGCGTTTGATGGTGCCATAAGCTAGTAGTCCTGTATTAGCTCTTCATTTGGGTGAATGGAAATCATCATCAATCGTATTTATTGAGCGCTTACTGTGTGCAGAGCACTGTACTAAGCGCTTAGCACTGTACTAAGCACTGTACTAAAAATAATAATTATTATTTTTATGGCGTTTGTAAGCACTTACTATGTGCCAGGCACTGTACTAAGCACTGGATGCCATCCACACTTTGAAGGAGGAGAAATGGGGGTGTGTAGAGGGTGAAGGGGACTTGAAAAAGTCACGTTGAAAGCCCAAACTGGTTCGCCTAGCACTTTGAGAACCTTGATGTTAGTGTGACAATTGGAAGGGACCCTTATTCCCCTTTAACAGTGCAGTCACTGGCCCACAGTGGCTCCCCACCTATCGTGTCTCAAGCGCAGACATTTCCTGTTTTTGTGGATCTTTCAGTATTTCGGGCCCAAGATCGAAACACCACTTAACCCCATGGGGTATTCTGACTCGAATCTTAAATGAGCTCCCGGCATTAGCCAGTTGGAAGGAGTTATCAGAAACTCCAGGCTCAGAGAAAGGAGGCGGCGTTCTGGTCCAGGTCTCTGCGAGAGGTTGCTGGAGATAGAATCTGCTGCTGTCGGTCTTTAGAAATGCACTGAGCCATCCATTCAGCGCTTTTTCGCATTTGTCCCCAAAAGAATGTTTTTTGGGGGGAAAGAGGGTCTGCTTGAATAGGCTAACCTCCTTTTTTGGCATTATGTCTCAGAGGCACTCGATGCCTGCCTGATGTATCAGATAGCCTCAGATGTGTCATATTGTACTCTCCCAAGTGCTTAGTACAATGCTTTGCGTACAGTAAGCTCTCAACAAATACGATGGAATGAATGAATGTGTGCCTCCTAGGGGACCGAAACTCATCCTTTGGGGACACAGAGGTCACTGAGAAGGGTTTTGTGAGGAGGAACAGGGCTGAAAGTCAAAATGGGTTCATACTAGAATGGGGAGGGTGGAGTGGGGTGACTATTTTGACAAGACCAGGCCAGCGTTGAGACTCCAACTGACCCCGCTGGCCAAAAGAACAAGAAGAGCAGTAGTGCAGGCTGTCTTTCCCACATCCCCACCCTTGGGAGGCCCCTGAGCTCCTCCCCTCCCTGCCCCCGCCTCCCTCCCCCTGACCCATGCCTCGAGCCGATGGAGCTGCTGGTGGCTGATGGGTTGCCTGAACCATCTGCAGCCTGGCGTAGTAGATAGAGCACGGGTCTGGGAGTCAGAAGGTCATGGGTTCTAATCCAGACTCAGCCACTTGTCTGCTTTGTGACCTTGGGCAAGTCACTTAATTTCTCTGTGCCTCAGTTACCTCATCTGTAATATCGGGATTGAGAGTGTGAACCCCACGTAGGACAGGGACTGTATCCAACGCGATTTGCTTGTATCCACCCCAGCTCTTAGTACAGTGCCTTGCACATAGTAAGTGCTTAACAAATACCAGAATTATTATTATTATTATTATTATTATTATGCAGTTTAGTTCTCACCCACAGTCTAGGTCAGGGGTTGGGGTCACATTGGGGCCACTCCCACATACCCACCCTAGAGCTAAATGTGTTAAGTTCATTCATTCATTCAATCATTTATTGAGCACTTACTGTGTGCAAAGCACTGTACTAAGCGCTTGGGAAGTACAAGTTGGCAACATATAGAAATGGTCCCTACCCAACAATGGGCTCACAGTCTAGAAGGGCTTACTTTATGCTAAGCACTACACTAAGTGCTGGGGGACATACAAGATAATCAGGTCAGACACAGTCCCTGTCCCACGTGGGACTTACAGTCTAAGTAGAAGGGTGAAGAAGGATCGAGCCCCCATTTTACAGAAGCAGCATGGTGTAGTGGATAGAACACGGGCCTGGGAGTCGGAGGGTCATGGGTTCTAATCCTGCCTCCACCACTGTCTGTCATATGACCTTGCGCAAATCACTTCCCTTCTCTGGGACTCAGTTCCATCATCTGTAAAATGGGGATTGAGACTGTGAGCCCCACGTGGGACAGGGACTATATCCAACCAGCTTTGCTTGTATGCACCCCAGCACTTACTACAGTGTCCGGCACATAGTGAGCGCTTAACAAATGCCACTATTATTATTAGTTGAGGAAACTGAGGCAAAAGAGAAGTAAAGTGACTTGCCCAAGGACACACAGCAGGCTAGTGGTGGGTCTGGGATTAGAAAAAAATTCCATTTTGAAACAATTTAAACTGTAATGGTCACATCAACACTTATTCTCTTCCCAGTGTCCTGTTCTAGCCTGAAAACCTGCTGGGGATGGGGTAGATGGGTAGGGTGGGCAGATCCAGATGAGTTTGAACACAGATCCTGATTGAGTCACCTAAAATGCTCCTTGCTCAATCAGTCAGTAGTATTTATGGAGCACTCACTGTGTGCAAAACAATGTACTATCCACTGAGCTAGTGTAGGAATTCCAATACTCTCCTGAAAGCCTGTCTGGTCCAGTTCCCCTCAGCCTAAGTCATAACAACCCATCAGCCATCTCTAGCACTTATCAATCAATTAATCAATGGTATTTATTGAGCACTTCCCATGGGTGGAGCTCTGCGCCACTTATATACTTCCTTTTACCCATCCTCGGCACTTAGGCACAGACGTTTATTCAATTATTTATTTTGAATGCTCTGTTTGCAAATACTTTTATGTCTGTCTCCCCCATTAGGGTGAGGGCTCCTTAGTGGGCAAGGAATGGGTCATTTTCTATTTGTTCCAATGAATACAATCGGAATATCTGATCCCTAAAGCCTGGAGAGCAGCTGAACTCTGGGACACCCCACGTGTTGTCCTGGGGCAATTGAAGTGCAACATGGCCTGGGAGTCAAGAGGACCTGGGTTCTAATCCCAGCTCTGCCAATTGCTTGCTACATGACCTTGAGCAAGTCACTTCCCTTCTCTGTGCTCCAATTTCCTCATCTGTGAAACAGGGATACCCATTCTCCCTCCTATTTAAACCATGAGCCCCAGGCAGGACAGGGACTGTGTCTGTCCTAATGAACTTGTACCTCCCCCAGCACTTAGAACCATGTTTGACACTTAGTAAGTGGTTAACAAACACCATAAGAAAAAAACCAAAACGTGGTGTGTTCAGAAGGAAGCATCAACCTGTGATGGGGCATTGTTGGCTTCTAGCTCTGGGAAGCCGGGTTGTTCAGGGGGCTTTCCCGAAGGTAGTTTCACAGGACGATAGCGCTGAAATGAACAGATTGGCTTTGTTTGCTCTGTGCGCACCAGGCCGGCTCTCCCGAAGAAGTTGAGAGACTTCCAGAACAGACCCATCTCTGGATTCCCCCTCTCCCCCCCCCTCCCCCCCCCCCCCCCCCCGATCCTCTTCCTTCCACCCCTTTTTCCATCTTCTCTTCCTTGGGACCTTCCTCCAACAAACTCCTTTGGAAATTCACTGGTGGAATTTTCTCCACACATCTGTAGGGTCGTTTCTGCACATTCAGAGACTCGGTTTCCATGGTAGCAAGCCTCCTCTGCTGGGAGCAGGCGATTCAGAAGAGGGAACTGTGGGGGAAAGGGGGGTGGGGTGGGGAGAGCTTGGAAGGAGGAGAGGAGGAAAAGTCATTAAAGTCTGTCAATTAGTATGCAGCCCCATGGCTGCTTTCCCTGTGTGTTCTCTTGCAAGAGCATCCAGTGTTTTGTGGCTTCCCAGCAGCTCTGAGCTGGACTGAATGAGGAAGGAGAGAGGCTCTTGCTTTTAACCCAGTACAGGCCAAGCTGAATGGCAGCAAGCCATTATCCTCACATTAGCCTGCTAATAACAAACAGTCAGAAACATCTGACATCCCATCACTGACTCCCTCTATCTTTCAAATTCACCAACTCATTTCCCTTCCCTTGTTCTGCCCCAAACCCTCCCCCCTGAATTCAGAGCATAATGGAATAACCACTGGAAAGCAAAAAGCTATTCTTCAGAGAAAAGTCATTTCTCTGTTTTTTGTGTCTGAGGGTTGGGCTGTCCACTTATCAGGAATGAGACAGAACTCTGAAGCACGTTCTGTGCTGGAATTGGGTAGAGTTGGCAAAAGGACACAGCCTACCTGGATTAAGAGGAAAGCAATGGAAATCGAGCCGGAGTGACAGGGATGTTCTGTTGTGAAAAGCCTGCTCATCTGGAAAGATGGAACTCTGTTTTTGATCCGGTGTGCTAAGTGGAAGTTGTTAGCGCTTTAGCCGATCGGAGCGTAGCATCATCAACACTGTTGACTGGGCACCTGCTGCAGGTGGAGGAAGGAAACGCGTGAGAAAGGTTAAAGATACCCTCCCTGCCCTCGAGGAGTTCACCCTCTAATGGTGAGCCATCGACTGTGCCGAGCCAACCTGGGAATCAGGAGGCCTGATTTGATTCCTGCTTCCCCGGGTGTCTTGCTGTGGGACCCATTTCCCTTTCCATAAAGGGCACAGAATGTCATGGCACTTTTGGCTTTCCACCTACGCCCTAGGGCCTGCTGGGAAATTTCACTATATCACAAAGGAATAGACCTCTTGCGCTCCGTTACCAAAAGGTCCTTGGAAAGTTCCCAGGGATCCTCGGATTGCACCACTTACAGGGGCAATCTAACCTTCTAACCTGCTAACCTCACTGTACCTCGATCTTGTCTACCTCACCGCCGCCCTCTCACCTCTGGCCTAGAATGCCCTCCCTCCTCATATCCGACAAACAATGACTCTCCCCGCCTTCAAAGCCTTATTGAAGGCCCATCTCCTCCAAGAGGCCTTCCCTGACTAACCCCTCCTTTCCTCTCCTCCCTCCCACTTCTGCATCCCCTGACTTGCTCCCTTTATTCATCCCCCTCCCAGCCCCACAGCACTCATGTACATATCTGTAATTTATTTATGCCTATTAATGTCTGTCTCCCCCTCTAGACAATGAGCTCATTGCGGGTGGGGAATGTGTCTGTTCTATTGTTATACTGTACTCTCTCAAGCGCTTACTACAGTGCTCTGCACACAGTGAGCGCTCAGTAAATATGATTGACTGACTGACCAGGCAGGCCCCATGAAAGGGAGAGGGGTGAAAATACTATTAAAATCTCCCTTGAGGCAATGGGCTTAGGAACCAAATCAATCAATGGTATTTATTGAGTGCTTATTGTGTGCAGAGCACTGTACTAAGCACTTAAAGTCCAAAGACCTAGAGTATCCTTTCTCCATTCGGGAAAGTTAGCATGGCCCAGGAGCTGAGAGTAACGAGGCTCGACCAGAAAGAATCAGACTGTGGCCAATGTCTCTTGGGCCATCTGCAGCTCTCCACCACCCAAGCCATCACCATTATATGTTGGCTTCCACAACAAGCCCAGAACAAAGAGTTTCTGTCGAGAGTAGGGACTGGCTTTCCATCTGGATGCCCCAAAACTGAGAAAGCTCCAGAAAACACCTTTCAGTCTCCAGCTTTCCCTGAATAAGCCCTCCTTTCATCCTCTTCCACTCCTTTGGGGGTTGGCCCTGACTTGTTCCCTTTAGTCATCCCCCCGTCGCAGCCCCACAGCACTTATGTACATATCTGTCATTTATTTATATGAATGTCTGTCTCCTCCTCTAGACTGTGAGCTTGTTGTGGGCAGGGAATGTGTCTGTTATATTGTTATATCGTACTCTCCCAAGCACTTAGTACAGTGCTCTGAACACCATAAGTGCTCAGTAAATACGATTGACTGCCTGACAGCCCTAACCCCATACATCAGACTGTAGTCAAAACAGAATCCAGGAGAGGTGATGGAGACCATGATATTGGTTGTTGTTATTATTATTATTATGCTATTTGTTAGGTGCTTACTTCAAGTCAGGCATTGTTCTAAGCATTGGGGTAGATACAAGCTTATCAGGTTGGACAGAGTCCCGGTCCCACGTGGGGCTCGCAATATGTGGGGGAATAGTAAAGCAGGTATTTAATCCCCATTTTCCAGATGAGGCAACTGAGGCACAGAGAAGTGAAGTGATTTGCCCGAGGTCACACAGCGAGCAGTTGGCAGAGCCGGGATTAAAACCCAGATCCTCTGATTCCCAGGCCCATGCTCTTTTCACTAGGCCACACTACTTCTCATTAGAGAAGCATGGGAGGGGCTGAACAAGAGTGGTGGGCTGCCAGGGTTCAGTGGAAGTGGTAATTAAGGTGACTTTCCTCCTGACTCTCTCCCTCCCTCATTTTAGCCTGCTAAGAGGGGTATTTATAAGAAACTGAATATGTTTGGGTTTTCCTGAAGCCCTAGTTTCTTATGTTCTCCTTGGCCATCTCGGCCCAGTCCAAAACCTTGAAATTCTGACTCTGCCATCAGAATCCGTGCCTTTAAGGGAACATTTCAAAGGAAAGGACTATGGATGTGCTTTCTGAAAATAGACTCTATTGAGGAAGAGAAGGACTTGGTTCTTGTGAGCATTTAACATTTATGGAGTGAAAAAAACATTGAGCAGGGCACCATACAGAGCATAGAATTAAAGAGTTCCTGCACAGCAGGGAGCACTGTCTAAAATTAGTCCAACCAGACACAAATGTGCAGAAGGGAGGTATCGTTCAGTCCTGATATAGGCTTAGGCTGCCCCTGACGGGATTGGATTTTCTGGGGGAATCTAGTGTCCAGCGAGGACAGACCGAACTTTCAAATTGTAGACGTCCTGGTCAATTCCCTGATACCATGGAGGCTGTGAAAGAGTGTGTTTTTTTCTCCAGAGCCGGCCACAAGGAAATTAGAATCAGTAAAAATCTGACAGAGTCAAGGTCTATCAGCTTGACAATACTGACTCCTTCGAGGGTGTGTTCAGGGAAATTTACTGGGCCACACTGGAAACATTCATTTTTATGGTGTGTCTCTTCACCTGTAACACGGTTACCCAAACATGCTTTCATTTGGGGGGTGGAGGGGATGGTATTTGTTAAGCACTTACTTTGTGCCAGGCACTGTAGTAAGCACTGGGGCAGATACAAGCTAATTATGCTGGACACAGTCTTAATCCCCATTTTACTATGTGACAAGCATTGTACTAAGCACCTGGAAAAATACAGTAGAGTTAGGAGACATGAGCCCTGCCCTCAAGGAGTTTGCAGAGCACTGAACTGAGCTCTTGGGAGACTACAGTAGAATTGGTACAGTGCTTAGTATAGTGCCCAAATGCTCAGTATAGTGGGTGGCACATAGTAAATGCTTAACAAATACCATTAAGAAAAAATTGGTAGACATGATTCTCGCCTTCAAGGAGCTTACTGTCTACATTGTGCTGAGCATTGTACAAGATGCTTGGGAGAGTACAGTAGAGTTGTAGAATAGAGAAGCAGCATGATGTAGTAGATAGAGTAAGGACCTGGGAGTCAGAAGGACCTGGGCTCTAATCCCCACTCCTCTACTTGTCTGCTGTGTGCCCTTAGGCAAGTTACTTCATTTCTCTTTGCCTCAGTTCCATCATCTGTAAAATGGGGATTGAGACTGTGAGCCCCACGTGGGACAGGGACTGTGTCCATCCCGATTACCTTGTATCTTATCAGGGTAAGAGCTTAACAAATACCACAATTATTGTTATTATTCATTCATTCATTCAATCGTATTTATTGAGCACTTATTCATTCAATTCATTCAATCATATTTATTGAGTGCTTACTGTGTGCAGAGCACTGTACTAAGTGCTTGGGAAGTACAAGTTGGCAACATATAGAGGTGGTCCCTACCCAACAGTGGGCTCACAGTCTAGAAGGGGGAGACAGAGAACAAAACAAAACATATTAACAAAATAAAATGAATAGAATAAACATGTACAAATAAAATAAATAAATAAATAGAGTAATAAATACATACAAACATATATACAGGTGCTGTGGGGAGGGGAAGGAGGTAAGGCGAGGGGGATGGGGAGGGGGAGAAGGGGGAGAGGAAGGAGGGGACTCGGTCTTGGAAGGCTTCCTGGAGGAGGTGAGCTCTCAGTAGGGCCTTGAAGGGAGGAAGAGAGCTAGCTTGGCGAATGTGCAGAGGGATGGCATTCCAGGCCAGGGAGATGACATGGGCTGGGGGTCGATGGTGGGACAGGCGAGAACGAGGCACGGTGAGGAGATTAGTGGCAGAGGAGTGGAGGGTGCGGGCTGGGCTGTAGAAGGAGAGAAGGGAGGTGAGGCAGGAGGGGGCGAGGTGATGGAGAGCCTTGAAGCCGAGGGTGAGGAGTTTTTGCCTGATGCGTAGGTTGACTGGTAGCCACTGGAGATTTTTGAGGAGGGGAGTAACATGCCCAGAACGTTTCTGGACAAAAACGTTCCGGGCAGCGGCATGAAGTATGGATTGAAGTGGGGAGAGACAGGAGGATGGGAGATCGCAGAGGAGGCTGATACAGTAATCCAGACGGGATAGGATGAGAGCTTGAACGAGCAGGGTAGTGGTTTGGATGGAGAGGAAAGGATGGAGAGGATCTTGGCAATGTTGCGGAGGTGAGACTGGCAGGTTTTGGTGACGGCTTGGATGTGAGGGGTGAATGAGAGAGCGGAGTCGAGGATGACACCAAGGTTGTGGGCTTGTGAGACGGGAAGGATGGTAGTGCCGTCAACAGCGATGGGAAAGTCAGGGAGAGGGCAGGGTTTGGGAGGGAAGACAAGGAGTTCAGTCTTGGACATGTTGAGTTTTAGGTGGCGGGCAGACATCCAGATGATGTCCTGAAGGCAGGAGGAGATGCGAGCCTGGAGGGAGGGAGAGAGAGCAGGGGCAGAGATGTAGATTTGATTTTTACTGTATGCAGAGCACTGTACTAAGTGCTTGGGAAGTACAAATCGACAACATATAGAGATGGTTGTGAGCCCAACAACGGGCTCACAGTCTAGAGTTAGTAGACGTGATATCCCATCTACCCTGAACTCTTTTGCTCAAAGGGTCATTTAAATTCCAGCCCACCACCAATTTGCTACAGCTCCCGGCCCAGCCTCAGTTTATCGATACTCCAAGGCTGTCAGACTCTCCCCCCACCACCCCCATAACCCCCAATCTTTTCCCCAGCATGCTAGCATGCAGCAAATTAACTGTTTGACATTGCTTCACTTTCTTTTCCGGTCTCTGCCTCGGCCCCTGGTGGAGGTGCTTACAAACAGTGTGCAGAGCACTGTACTGGATGCTTGGAAAACATAAATGAAGTAAAAGAATAATAATAATTACGGTATTTGTTAAGCGCTTACTATGTGCCAAGGACTGTACTAAGCACTGGGGTGGATACAAGCAAATCAGGTTGGACACAGTCCCTGTCCCACTTGGGGCTCACAGTCTCAATCCCCATTTTACAGATGAGGTCACTGAGGCCCAGAGAAGTGAAGTGACTTGCCCAAGGTCACACAGCAGACAAGCAGCAGAGTCGGGATGAAAACCGACAACCTTCTGACTCCCAGGCCAGTGCTCTATCCACTATGCCATGCTGCTTGATTTTCCCATCACGGAGTTTATAATATAATGGGAAAGGCAGTAGGCCTAAATTGCTGTTTATGTAATCATTTAAAGAGTAAGAGAATAGATATAATAAAAGCAAGGGCATAAACCAGTCAATAACAAATAAACATGGACTGAGAGGGAGAAAAACAGTGTAGACGAAGTAGTCTTGGAACCTCATTTTTCAGCAATTAATTTCCATCTTCCAGACAAAACATTTAGAATATCAGATTAGAATTTTCCCTCCCATCTCCCTTTCTACTTCTAATGCTCTTCCCCTCCCTGTCTCCTCTGCTTATTTCCATTCAGTCAATTAATCGCAAGTGTCCAGTAACCAGCTGCGGAGGGGCTGGTGGGTGGTGGTAAGAAATCAAGTGGGCTGATTAATTCATTCTGAGGTAGCCAAGAGTTGGCAATATTGAAATTGCAAGTGACCCTTTATATGAGACAGATGATGGCAACCTTCCCAGAATTCCATACTCTAAAGAACCCATCTTTCTTCCCACCTAGCCCCTCCAAATTCGCTATGGAATCCCAGCATCTAAACTCAGTGTTAGATCCTTTATCTCTGAAAGTTATTAAAGGAGTTACCTTTCCTCTGCACTGGTGATTAGGAGCCCCATGTTGTGTTAAAAGAGATGCTGTCAAGGAGAACATTGTATTTTTAATGTTTTTAGCTGGGATACCATTAACACATTTGATCATTAAAACAGAGGTCATTATAATTAGAGGAAAACCTCACTTGTATTCTTCACTGCTGCCGAACCTTTAGGCTTTGAATTTTCTCAGGCTGCATCCCTACAAGCAAGCTGAAAGGTCCCAGCTCAATTTGTAATCTTCTTTGGCAATTTTCACTTTTTGATTTCTCAAAATTAAAGCTCAAAAAAAAACCACCAAAAAAAAAAAAGTATCTTGTCAGGGGAAAGAAAAATGACCTGACTCTATACAAAGTGAACCAATGGTCATCGGAAGAAAAACTCTGCAAAATCTATGCCTTATTATCTTGTCTCTGCCCCAGCATGTAACATAGTACTTGGCACATAGCACTTAACATTAATAACTGTGCTATTTATTATTACATATGTTTGCATCTTTTGTTCTCAATACAACAAAGAAGAGCGAATCTCCAGCAGATGAGGTTGCTATTGCTATTGAAGTGCATCTTCAGGCCAGGTTCCTGATTGGCCCAGAAGTCTCCATAGTTGGCACTGCTCTCTGGGAGGAGATTCTCATTGGTTCCTTCTTTGCTTTCATTACTCATTCATTCATTCATTTAATTTGTATTTATTGAGCACTTACTGTGTGCAAAGCACTGTACTAAGCACTTGGGAGAGTGCAATATAACAATAAACAGACACATTCCCTGCCCACAATGAGTTTACAGTATAGAGGGGGAGACAGACACTAATATGAATAAATGAATTAATGAGGGAATTATCATTAGATTGTAAACTCCTAGAGCACAGGAAATATGCCTTTTCCATTTGTTGTATTCTCCAAAGCACTTGGCTGCAGTCACTTGAGGCTCTAGAAATACCAGTGATTGATGGACTTTTATGTACAAGGAGATGTTCATCAATCCATGGTATTTATTGAGCGTTTTTTGTGTGCAGAGCACTGTGCTAAGTGCTCGGTAAAGTACAATGCAACAGAGTAGTTCAGTGCCATCCCTGCCCATATGGAGCTGACAGTCTAAATGGGGAGACAGTCATCACAGATAGGGGAGAATAAGGACGTTTTCATAAGTGCTGTGGGGTTGGGGTGAGTATCAAAGTGCACCTCCACTTTGGAGGGGGGCACCTCCAAGCGCATAGTCGATGCAGAGGGGAGGGTGGAGAGGGGAAATGAATGCTGATTCAGGGAGTTGTGATTTTAGGTGGGTTTTGGAAGGTGGAGAGGGTGGTAGACTGTCGGATATGGAGGGGGAGGGAGGGAGTTCTAGGTCTGGGTGAGACTTGGGCAAAGGTTCGGTGGGAAGATGGATGAGTTCAAAGTACAGAGGATAATAATAATAATAGTATTTGTTAAGCGCTTACTATGTGCCAAACACTATTCTAAGTGGTGGAATAATAATGATGGTATTTGTTAAGTGCTTACTATGTGCCAAGCACTGTTCTGAGCGCTGGGGTAGATACAAGGTAAGCAGGTTGTCCCAGGTGGAGCTCACAGTCTTAATCTCCATTTTATAGATGAGGTAACTGAGGCACAGAGAAGTTAAGTGACTCTCCCGAAGTCACACAGCTGATAAGTGGTGGAGCTGGGATTAGAACCCATGTCCTCTGACTGCCAAACCCGGGCTCTTTCCACTAAGCTATGCTGCTTCTCTATGTATCAACTGATAAATAGCAGGTTGGTATTGGAGGAGTGAAATGTGCAGGTTAGGTAGTAGTTGATGAGAGAGGTAAAGGTAGGAGTAAGAGAGCTGATGGAGTGCTTTAAAGCCCATGGTAAGGAATTTCTGTTTGATGCAGAGGTGGATGAGCAACCACTGGAGGATTTTGAGGAGTGAGAAGATATGGACTGAACATTTTTTATAATAATAATAATAATAAAATTGTTAAGAGCTTACTATATGCCAGGCACTGTGCTAAGCGCTGGGGTATACACAAGGAAATCAGGTTGGACACAGTCCCTGCCCCATGTGGGGCTCACAGTCTCCATCCCCATTTTACAGATGAGGTAACTGAGGCCCAGCTAAGTGAAGTGACTCACCCAAGGTCACACAGCTGACAAGTGGTGGAGCCGGTATTAGAACCCATGACCGTCTGACTCCCAGGCCCATGCTCTATCCGCTATGCTATGCTTTTCAGAAAAATGATGTGGGCAGCAAAGTGAAATATGGACTGGAGAGAGGAGAGACAGGAGGTAGGGAGGTCAGCGAGGAGACTGGTGGCATAGTCAAGGTAGGAATAGGTAAGTGCTTGGATTAGTGTGGTAGCAGTCTGGATAGAGAGGAAAAGGCAGATTGTAGAGATGCTGTGAAGGTAGAACTGATAGGACTTCAGGACAGATTGAATGTGTGAATTAAATGAGAGAAATGAATTAAGGATAATGCCAATGTTAGGGGCTTGTGAGAAGGGAGGGTGGTGGTACTGTCTACAGTGATGGGAAAGTCAAGAAGAGGACAGACTTTGAGTGGGAAGATGAGGAGGTCTGTTTTGGATATGTCAAGTTTGAGGTGTTGACAAGGCATCCAAGTAGGGATGTCCTGAAGACAGGAGGAAATGTGAGACTGCAGAAAAGGAGAGAGATCGGGGCTGGAACATGTGGAATGAATGAGTTCTCCAAGGAAGAGGATGTAGATGGAGAATAACAGGGGACCTAGATCTGAGCCTTGAGGGACACCCACAGTTAGAGGGTGGAGCCAGCAAAAGAGACTTGAAAGGCATGTACAGAGAGATAAGAGGAGAACTAGGAAAGGGCAGTGTCAATGAAAACAAGGTTAGATAATGTTTCTAGGAGAAGGAAGTGGCCCATAGTGTCAAATAATAATAATAATAATATTGGTATTTGTTAAGCACTTACTATGTGCCAAGCACTGTTCTAAGCACTGGGGTAGATAGAAGGTTCAGGTTGTCCCACTTGAGGCTCACAGTCTTAATCCCTATTTTACAGATGAGCTAACCGAGGCCCAGAGAAGTTAAGTGACTTGCCCAAAGTCACACAGCTGACAAGTGGTGGAGCCAGAATTAGAACCCACGACCTCTGACTCCCAAGCCCACTCTCTTGCCACTAAGCCATGCTCCTTCTCTGTCAAAGGCAGTAGAAAGGTCAAGGAGGATTAGGATGGAGAGGAGGCCATTGGATTTTGCGAGAAAGATAACATTGATGGTCAATCATTCAATCTATCACATTTATTGAGCACTTAACTGTGTGCAAAGCACTCTACTAAGCTCTTCGGAGAGTAAGATATAACAGAGTTGGTAGACACATTCCCCTGAAGCATACACTCTCAAGGGGGAGGCAGATATTAGTATAAATAAATAAATTAAACATATGTACATAAGTGCTGTGGGGGCTGAGGGAGGGGTGAATAAAGGTCATGGGTTCAAATCCCGTCTCCGCCAATTGTCAGCTGTGTGACTTTGGGCAAGTCACTTAACTTCTCTGTGCCTCAGTTACCTCATCTGTAAAATGGGGATTGGGACTGTAAGCCCCCTGTGGGACAACCTGATCACCTTGTAACCTCCCCAGCACTTAGAATAGTGCTTTGCACATAGTAAGTGCTTAATAAATGGCATCATTATTATTATTATTATTAAAGGGAACCAGTCAGTACGATGCAGAAGGGAGTGGGAGAAGAGGAAAGGAGGGCTTAGTCAGGGAAGGCCTCTTGGAAGAGATGTGACTTCAATAAGGCTTTGAAGCAGGGGAGGGTAACTGCCTGTCAGATATGAGGAGGGAGGGTGTTCCAGGTCAGAAATCAGTAGGCATGAGCTTGCCCTCAAGGAGGACACTAAAAGGGGAGATGGACACTATAATAAATTAGAGACAGGAGGAAGTAATAGAGTAAAAAGAAATGTACCTAAGGGCTATGGAGTGGTGGTGGTGTAGGGGGGCAGGGGGGAGGAGTGTAACCCAAAAGCTTAGATGATGCGGAAGTGGTGAAGTGGAAATTCAGGAGGCTAAAGGATTATGAGATGATGGGATTCAGAAGGTCATGGGTTCTAATCCTGGCTCCGCCAAGTGTCTGCTGTGTGACCTTGGGCAAGTCACTTCACTTCTCTGTGCCTCAGTCACCTCATCTGTAAAATATGAATTGAGACTCTGAGCCCCACGTAGGACAGGGATTGCGTCCAACCCTATTTGCTTGTATCCGCCCCAGCTCTTAGTATATTGCCTGGCACTTAATAAGCACTTAGCAAATACTATTATTATTATTATCATTATTATTAGTAATAATAATCAGGATCAGGGAAGAACAAGTCTTCCCTATTCTTTAAGCTCTCCAGGTAAGACCATTCTGCTGCCTCTCTGGATAAAACTCTCTAATAAGTAACCAACTTTTTGATTAGAAATTATTTTTTTGTAACCTCAATTTCTCACACCGCAATCTTCCCACATTTCTTCCAGTTCTGCCCTCGGTATCAAACAAATTTGATCACTGCTTTCCCCATAATAGACCTCCATGTTTTGGGAGAGATCGAATAGGTCATCCCCAAAGCCTTTTGTTCTCGCTTCTAAATCATCCCAATTTCTCTAACCTTTCCCCCAAACCAAATACGCGCTAGATAAAGGCAAAATAATCGTCGTCAGAGTCTGTGAAGAACCCAATTAGAATACACCCGACTCTCCACTGGGTGAGTTTCCATTAGCAGAGATCATTAAAAACCTGACCCTTTGAAGACTTATGTTTCAGCTCTGAGTGTGCGTCTTTGATGTTGCTGCTGCTGCGGCTGCTTCTTCTTCTGCTCTGGCTGATGCGCGCTGCTTTTTACTGTGATCGTCTTTGGTTCCTACTTTTGACTCCTATTCAGATGAGTTCAGATTTTACCCACAGGGAGTGGTTTCTGCTGCTTTCAAGGGACAGTGTTCCCTCCGTGATTTGATTTGGGTAGGCAATTGAGTGACCATCAATCACAGTATGGTTCAAATGTGGCAGGAGAAAATCCTTTGGAAACCTGAGATGGTCCCACCCCGGTCTTTTACTAATACTGACCTCAAATTTCATCAGTATTTTTCCATACGATTCTCGCTGACTGCCGGATGGCCTGCTTTTTCCATGTGTTGTGTAAATCTTGGCTGGAATGCATTTTCTCTGGTTTCTCTCTCCCTCTCATCACTAAAGACAATTGTGGAGCTGGGAATGGTTTTCGGGCTGCTCTGGCTTGGTTTTTATTCACTAGGGGAAAGTCTGGAAACTCTTCCCCCCCACCCCCACCCTGGAAGAGATTGGTGACAAATATTCACTCAAGATAGGCAATGAACTGGGTATTTCTCTCCCTTTCTAGGGGCGACTTGGATGCTCCCAAGTTGTGTGGGGGTGGGGAGAGTGGCTAGCAGCAAATAGTTATGGACCAGGATCAGAGGACTCTGTAGCATGGCCTAGTAGAGAAGCAGTGTGCCTAGTGGAAAGAACCCAGGCCTGGGAGACAGAAGACCTGGATTCTAGTCCCTGCTCTGCCAATTACCCGCTGTGCAACCCTGGGCAAGTTACTTAACTTCTCAGAGCCTCAGTTTCCTCATCTGTTAAAAATGGGAATTAAATACCTGTTCTCCCTCCCTCTTGGATGGTGAGCCCTAGGGGGAACAGGGAACATGTCCAAACCACTAAACCATTTCTACCCCAGTGCTTAGAACAGTGCTTGACATATAGTAATTGCATAACAAATGCCATAATAATAATTATTATTGTTAACAAGGGAGCGAGGAGGAAGAAAGATGGAGTAACTGCTCACTTTGTCAAGAGCAAATCCCCTCTCCTCATGCTGCCACAGAGGCAACTGTTTTTCTGGTGAAATGAGCTGGCTGAAGTAAGATAGGGCTGGCAGCTAGCAGTGGAGGAAGGTGGAATGAAAGGGAAGTACCAGGCACAGTCCCTCCTTGCCCTCAAGGAGCTTTCAGTCTAACAGGTTGTCTTTCATCAGCTTAGTGGTGAAAGCTAAAATAATCAAGTGGTTGCAAGACACTCCCCCTTGTGGTGCTGTCTTGCTAGGCTGAGTGAGGAAATACATTTAGATTCCCACAGACAACCTGCCTTCCCTTTCCTCTCCTCTATCACAGAACAGAGTGTGAGTGATGTAGCCAGGTGTCCTTCTGTGACCTTTAGTGCCTTGGACAAAACGTGGTTTCCTGAGGAAGACAGAACTGGCTGCTTGGTTTGTTTTCCTCACAGCAGTGTCATCAATTCGTCTAGCCTGGACCAGTGCAGACCAGGTCCTTCATCATTCTTGTGGGGAAGCATCTGTGGCTTGGCTTCCTGCCCCTCATGGATGAGGCGGCCTGGCGATCCAGGCCCCTGGTGGACAGAGTCCGAGTATGGGCCTGGAGAATTGCTGGCCTATGGCTCCTGCGGTGACCTACCCAGAAACAGCATGGCCTAGCGGATAGACCCTGGGGCCTGAGAGTCAGAAGGACCTGGGTTCTAATCCCACATCTGCCACTTGTCGGCTGTGTGACCTTGAGCTAGTTCTTTGTGGGCAGGGAACATATCTACCAACTCTGTTATATCGGACTCTTCCAAGCACTTAGTCCACAGTACTAAGTATTCTGCACACAGTAAGAGCTCAGTAAGTACGGTGATCAATCAGTGGTATTTACTGAGCTATTGAATCCCCACTTTGCAGATGAGGGAACTGAAGCCCAGAGAAGTCAAGTGACTTGACCAAGATCACACAGCAGGTAAACGGCAGAGCTGGAATTAGAACCCATGGTTGCTGACTCCCACAGCCATGCTTTTTCCACTAGGCCAAGCTGCTTAAGAAATGATAAGCACTTAATAAATACCATAGGTTGCTAACTTATGCTAACTTTGGGCAAGTCACTTACCTTCTCTGTGCCTCAGTTACCTCATCTGTAAAATGGGGATTAAGACTGTGAGCCCCATGTGGGACAACCTGATAACCTTGTATCTATCCCAGTGCTTGGCACATAGTAAGTGCTTAACAAATGCCATAATCATTATTATTATTATTATTATGGTCTTTGGTCCCGTATAACAGCACTGATGATTGAACAGAAAGAAGCGTCTGGATAGATCCATCGATGAGAGGCCTGTAATTAGAGGGAAAAACATTAGGGTTGATAGAGACAAGTTATTGTTAGATTATGCATCTCTAAGCAGGAGGGCAACACCACTGTTGAAGAGTGGTGGTATTTGTTAAGCACTTACTATGTGTCAAGCACTGTTCTAAACTCTGGGTAGATACAAGCTAATTAGGTTGGACACAGTCCCTGTCCCACATGGGACTCACAGTCTTCATCCCTATTTTACAGATTAGGGAATTGAGGCCCAGATAAATTAAATGACTCACCCAAGGTCTTGGACCAGACAAGTGGCAAAGCCGGGATTAGAACCCAGCTCCTTCTGACTCCCAGGACCGTGCTCTATCTACTAGGCCATGCCACCATATAGCATAGATTTAAGTTCTTATGAACCCAACAACAGCTGGAGAGGAAATTTCCTGCCGTGGAGGAGTGCCACTTGGAAAAGAGCTCAGCGCTGTGGCTTTGGGCACGCAGTGACAGATGGGAATGAATCGTTCAAGGAGCTACCAATATGTTAGATTGTAAACTCCTCGAGGACAGAGACTTAGTCATAGAGACAATGATGATGATGTTGATGGAGGAGAGAACAAAGGCAGGGAAATTCTGCAGTGGCCAGTCCTCTGCACTTTCCTTCTTCTGCCTCTATTCTCCACATGACTGCTTTTTCCCAGGTCTGTCGAAGTCCACTCCTGGAGGAACCCACCGAGGTGTGGCTCAAGCCGGAGAATCTTGGCTTCGGTGGCTTTCCCCTGTAACGTCTCCCATATGTTCATTACCCCATGCTTCCCGCACTTCTGCTTCCATTCCTTATTACGGTTTAAATTGGAAACGGGTGTCACTTAAAAGAAAAAAAATACAAATTGGCTACTGGTTGTTGCTCTCTGGTTTTTCCCTTTGGTGATGTATTCCACTCTCCCCAGGGATCTGAGTGCTGACAATTGGTCCAATGCAGTCCTTGCTCAGGGCCGCCCTTGTGGCTTCCAGTCTCAGTTTTCCCCCTCAGTTCTTTTCCCTTTAATAATACTAATTGTGGTATTTGTTTCTTACTCTTTGCCAGGCACTGTACTAAGCGCTGGGGTGGATACAGGCCAATCGGGTTAGACACAGCCCCCGTCCCACCAGGGGTACACAGTCTTCATCCCCATTTTCTGGATAAGGTAACTGAGACACAGAGAAGTGAAGTGACTTGCCCAAGGTCACACAGCAGACAAGTGGAAGAGCCAGGATTAAAGCCCATGACCTTCTGACTCCCAGGCTTCTTCTCCCAGCAGCATGATACAGTGTATCATTTCAGATACATTTCAGAAAGTGTAGACAGAACACTTTCCAGTCTAGGCATGGTAAAGAATCACTTCAACTCACCCCAACACCCAGCCACCTCTGAAAGTGTAATGGCTTAACGGTCCCATCCCCCAGCTGAACTACCCAGTGCTTAGGACAGTGCTTTGCACATAGTAAGCACTTAATAAATGCCTAATTAAATGCCTCATTCTACCTAAGGGAAGACCCCAGATCCAGTTTCAGACCCCACTTGTTTTTTTTTTTTTAACAATGTTTTTTAAGTGCTTACTTCATGCCAGGCACTGTACTAAGTGCTGGGGTAGATACACAGATACACAGTCCCTGTCCCACGTGGAGCTCACAGTCTTCATCCCCATTTTACAGATGGGGTAACTGAGGAACAGAATAATCAAGTGATTTGCCCAAGGTCTCACAGCAAAATCTTAGAGTGAACATGAGAAGCAGTGTGGCCTAGAGAGAAGAGCGTAAGTCTGAGAGTTGGAGGATACGATTGAATGAATGAATGAATCTGTGTTCTGCCACTGACCTGCTGTGCGATCATGAGCAAGTCACTTCACTTCTCTGGGCCTCAGTTTCTTCATCCATAAAATGGGGAATTCAATAAATATTCTCCATCCCCCTTAGATGGTGAGCTCCCTGAGGGACAGAGATGGCGTCCAAGCTGATGATCTTGTATCTACCTCAGTGCTTAGTACATTGTATGGCACATAGTAAGCCCATAACAGTTACCATTATCATCAACCTCATCATATAGGGATGGAAGGTTCGGATTTCTGGAAACCAGGCACTAAGCCATATCCTGAAACTAGGTCCATGAGGAAGGACAAGGGATTCTCCAGCTCTCACATCCAACCCGTTCACTTCCAGAGACATAATAATAATGATGTGTGGTATTTGTTAAACCCTTACTATGTGCCAGACACTGTACTAAGCATTGGGGTGGATGTAAGCAAATAGGGTTGGACACAGTCCCTGTCCCTCATGGGGCTCACAGTCTTAATCCCCATTTTACAGATGAGGGGACTGAGACACAGAGAAGTTAATTGACTTGCCCAAGGTCTCACAGCAGATAAGCGGCAGAGCTGGAATTAGTAGATGTTGTTAGAGTCCAACTTTCCATCTTTCAGTGGTACCAGCCTTTTTTTCAGGGCCCAGCTCATTTTTATCCACTGGGTTCTCTGAAAATGATTGCCAACAGGATTCTACCCCAGTCTCTTCGTGGGAAGCAAACCTCTACTTTCATACAGGAAAGTCTACCAACTCCATTGACTGGGACTCTCCCAACTGCTTAGTACAGTGGTCTGCATATGGTAAGTGCTCAATAAATCAATCAATCAATCATATTTATTGAGCGCTTACTGTGTGCAGAGCACTGTACTAAGCGCTTGGGAAGTACAAATTGGCAACATATAGAGACGGTCCCTACCCAACAGTGGGCTCACAGTCTAGAATGGGGAGACAGAGAACGAAACCAACCATATTAACAAAATAAAATAAATAGAATAGATATGTACAAGTAAATTAAATGAATAGAGTAATAAATACGTACAAACATATATACATATATACAGGTGCTGTGGGGAGGGGAAGGAGGTAAGGCGAGGCGGATGGGGAAGGGGGCGAGGGGGAGAGGAAGGAGGGGGCTCAGTCTGGGAAGGCCGCCTGGAGGAGGTGAGCTCTCAGTAGGGCCTTGAAGGGAGGAAGAGGGCTAGCTTGGTGGATGTGCAGAGGGAGGGCATTCCAGGCCAGGGGGATGACGTGGGCCAGGGGTTGACGGCGGGACAGGCGAGAACGAGGCACGGTGAGGAGATTAGCAGCAGAGGAGCAGAGGGTGCGGGCTGGACTGTAGAAGGAGAGAAGGGAGGTGAGGCAGGAGCGGGCGAGGTGATGGAGAGCCTTGAAGCCAAGGGTGAGGAGTTTCTGCCTGATGCGCAGATTGATTGGTAGTCACTGGAGATTTTTGAGGAGGGGAGTAACATGCCCAGAGCGTTTTTGGACAAAGACAATCTGGGCAGTGGCATGAAGCATGGATTGAAGTGGGGAGAGACAGGAGGATGGGAGATCAGAGAGGAGGCTAATACAGTAATCCAGACGGGATAGGATGAGAGCTTGAATGAGCAGCGTAGCGGTTTGGATGGAGAGGAAAGGGCAGATCTTGCCAATGTTGCGGAGCTGAGACCGGCAGGTTTTGGTGACGGCTTGGATGTGAGGGGTGAACGAGAGAGTGGAGTCGAGGATGACACCAAGGTTGCGGGCCTGTGAGACGGGAAGGATTGTAGTGCCGTCAACAGTGATGGGAAAGTCAGGGAGAGGGCAGGGTTTGGGAGGGAAGACAAGGAGTTCAGTCTTGGACATGTTGAGTTTTAGGTGGCGGGCAGACATCCAGATGGAGATGTCCTGAAGGCAGGAGGAGATGCGAGCCTGGAGGGAGGGGGAGAGAGCAGGGGCAGAGATGTAGATTTGGGTGTAATCAGCGTAGAAATGATAGTTGAAGCCGTGGGAGCAATTGAGGTCACCAAGGGAGTGAGTGTAGATCGAGAACAGAAGGGGACCAAGAACTGAACCTTGAGGAACCCCCACAGTAAGGGGATGGGAGGGGGAGGAGGAGCCTGCAAAAGAGACTGAGAATGAACGACCGGAGAGATAAGAGGAGAACCAGGAGAGGATGGAGTCTGTGAAGCCAAGGTTGGATAGCATGTTGAGGAGAAGGGGGTGGTCCACAGTGTCGAAGGCAGCTGAGAGGTCGAGGAGGATTAGGATAGAGTAGGAGCCATTGGATTTGGCAAGCGGAGGTCATTGGTGACCTTTGAGAGGGCAGTTTCCGTGGAATGAAGGGGACAGAAGCCAGACTGGAGGGGGTCGAGGAGAGAGTTGGTGTTGAGGAATTCGAGGCAGCGCGTGTAGACGACTCGTTCAAGGACTTTGGAAACGAATGGTAGGAGGGATATGGGGCGATAACTAGAAGGTGTGGTGGGGTCAAGAGAGGGTTTTTTTAGGCTGGGAGAGACATGGGCACGTTTGAAGGCAGAGGGGAAGGAACCAGTGGCGAGTGAGCGGTTGAAGATGGAAGTTGAGGGGAGAAGGGACGGAGCAAGAGATTTCATGAGATGAGAGGGAATGGGGTCAGAAGCACAGGTGGCTGGAGTAGCACTTGAGAGGAGGGAGGAGAGCTCCTCTGAAGATACTGCTGGGAAGGATGGGAGAGTAGCAGAGAGTGTTGAGAGCCGGGGGGTTGGAGAAGGAGGGGGAGTGACTTTGGGGAGGTCGGATCTGATGGATTCAATTTTATTAATGAAGTAGGAGGCCAGATCGTTGGGGGTGAGGGAAGGTGGAGGGGGAGGAACCGGGGGCCTGAGAAGGAAGTTGAATGTATGGAAGAGCTGACGGGGATGATGGGCATGGGTGTCAATAAGAGAGGAGAAATAGTTTTGTCTGGCAGAGGAGAGGGCTGAGTTAAGGCAGGAAAGGATAAACTTGAAGTGAACGAGGTTGGCATGGTGTTTAGCCTTTCGCCAGCAGCGTTCGGCAGCTCGAGCATAAGAGCGAAGGAGGCGGACAGTGGCAGTGATCCAGTATCCAATGGTACAGGCAAGGAAGCCCTCCTTTCCAAACTCAACTGTTGAAGAAAACTTTGGAGAGCCATCCTCCGATTAGGAGACAATGTTTCCCACAGCAAAACTGCATTGTCCCCCTTCCCCTCGCTGTCATCACTGTGGACCTAAGGTCCCAGGAGAAAGATTGGAAACCAAGTTGCAATCACCCTGGCCCTAGGAGTCCTGTTCCTCAGCAGCAAAAACTGCAACCAGAGAGATGCAGCAGCATGGCCTAGTGGATAGTGCATGGGCCTGAGAGTCAGAAGGACCTTGATTTTAACCCCATCTCTGTCACTTGTCCGCTGTGTGACATTGGGCAAGTCACTTCACTTCTCTGTGCCTCAGTTACTTCATCTGTAAAAAAGAGATGAAAACCATGAGCCCCATGTGAGACAGAGACTGTGTTCAACCTAATTAACTCATCTCTACCCAAGTGCTTAGTACAGTGCCTGGCACATAGTAAGTGCTTAAGAATACCATAAGAAAGAGAGAGCTTCCTGCTGGTTGGTAATGGGATGGGAGCTAGATACAAGGAACCGAAGAGAAAACCCCAACGGTACATTTACCAGATGCATTGCACAGCAGTGGGACAGGATTTCAGCTGGTCGCAAGTCTGGGGAGTTGTGGAAGCAATTCTCTGCACTGTGGCATTTGAAGTCACATTGCCTTTTTCCCTGAAGACAACCCATTGTATCATCCTCCTTGAGCCATCCGCTATGGAACAATTCAGCATTAATGTTTGGGTGCTTAACACAATCACCATAATACAATCATCTTGAAGTAGGCACCAGTGAGATAATTCAGTCAGACTCGTTTATGTTTTCTTCAGCGGTCAGCTACTTCCTTTCCCCAGAACCTGAAGTGAACCGTGATTTTTAACCAGAAACTCTGTGGAGCTTCAGGAAAAGTTCAACAGTGGAAGCAAAACCAACAAACTCATCTCTCCTGTGAAAACAATGGTGTGCAGAAGTTTGGCATAACCTTAGCAACAGGGAGCCCAGAAGATGAAATGCATGTCCCTTGAATTTACAACTTAGAGTTCCTAAGTGGAGGCTAGTGCCTGACAGCCACAGACCAGACCAGGGTGTAATATTAGTGCTCTCAGAAGCCGGATCTCACCATTGATCTAATCGGGTAACATTCATTAATGTTGTTAAGAGTGACTTGAGGGCATTGGTGGTGGGGGAAGGAAGCAGGGGAAATATGAGGACTTTAGGGTTGAATTTTTGCTTTGTATTTCAAATGGGGAATGACTCGGCGGGAGGGGTAAATGAGTTTTCAAACGCAGTGGCGGACATCGGATCTTGCTGCTTATAGGATCGATGCTAAAGTGTCCTGAAATCTACAGAGGAAGGCAAGGGTAAATGTGGAAAAGAGCTAATCAAATAAGAGGAATGGAGGAAGCCAGGGCTAATGGAAAGGGCCTAGGTCTTGTCCCGGGTCTGCACACTGGCCAGCTGGTCCTGGACAGGTGGCTTTACCTCTCTGGGTCTCAGTTTCCTCTTCTGTGCAATGGGGATAAGACCTTGGCTTCTCTCTACCTCCCGGGGATGTTACTAGACATGAGCTAAGTGATGTGAAAGAGTTTCGGGAAAATGAAAGGTAGTACTATCAGTAATAATAATAATAATAATAATGGCATTTATTAAGTGCTTACGATGTGCAAAGCTGTTCTAAGTGCTGGGAAGGTTACAAGGTTGTCCCACGGGGGAGCTCACAGATCAGGTTGTCCTACGGGGGGCTCACAGTCACCATTTTACAGGTGAGGTAACTGAGGCACAGAGAAGTTAAGTGACTTGCCCAAAGTCACACAGCTGGCAATTGACAGAGCCGGGATTTGAACCCATGACCTCTGACTCCAAAGCCGTGCTCTTTCCACTAAGCCATGCTGCTAATGTAGATTGTAGCAGGATAACAATAATAATAATAACTGGTATTTGTTGTTGAGTGCTTACTATGTGCCAGGCACTATTCTAAGAGCTGGGGTAGATGCAAGATAATCAGGTTGGACACAGTCCCTGTCCCACGTGGGGCTCACAGTCTTAATCCCCATTTTACAGATGAGCTAACTGAGGCACAGAGAAGTAAAGGGACTTGCTCAATGTCACACAGCGGACAAGTGGCAGAGCTGGGATTAGAACCCAGGCCCTTCTGACTCCCAGGCCCTTGCTCTATTCACAGGGCCACCCTGCTTCTTTACAGAACAAGGAGCTAAAGGCTATATGAGACCTTACGATCCCTGGTGGATCTCCCAAGCATTTAGTACAGCACACTCAGCGAGCACTCGATGAGTAGCATTATGCCACTGCAGTACTGAGCGACTTCTGTTTCTGTCTACCTAAGATGAGAAAAAGGCTTTGCCCAAAATGCCACTGGCAGCAAGAGGACCAAAGTTCCTGCTCCTCCACCCTGTGTGATTTCCCCTCTAGTCAATAAGCTCTTTGTGGGCAGGGAATGTGTCTACCTGGGCTAGCGGCAACATGGGCTAACGGATAGAGCACAGGCCCGGGAATCGGAAGGATCTGGGTTTCAATCCTGGCTCCACCACTTGTCTGCTGGGTGACCTAGGGCAAGTCACTTCACTTCTCTGTGCCTCCTTTTACCTCATCTGGGGATTAAGACTGTGAGCTCCACATGGACAGGGACTGTGTCCAACCCGATTACCTTGTGTCTACCCCAGAACTTAAAACAGCACTTGACACATAATAAGGCACTTAACAATACCATCATCATCATCATCAATTCTGTTATATTGTAATAATAATCATTATTATCATGGTATTTGTGAAGCGTTTGCTCTGCATCAAGCCCTGTTCTAAACGCTGGGATAGATACAAGTTAATCCCATCAGATGCAGTCTCCATTGCACAGGGGGTTCACAGCATGAGGAGGAAGGAGAGCAGATATAGGACCCCCATTTTACAGATGAGGAAACTGAAGTAGGGATAAGTTAAGTAACTTGCCCGAGGTCAAACAGCAGGCAAGTGTCAGAGCCAGGAATAGGACCCGACTCCCAGGCCCATGTTCTTCCCATCAGGCCACACTGTTTCTCAAGCGTCCCCTAAGAATTAATTCAGTGCTGTGCACGTTGGAAGCTCTCAGTACATTTGACTGATGGACTGATTAATTCCATGAAAGACTGCCTCCATTTTCTGTTGTTTCAGTGCACTAAAGCCCAACCCGTCCCTTCTTCCGCTGGGAAGGCTCAGAACTGGCTCTTTACCAGTCCTTACTGGACTTGGTTCACTTCATCACTTACTAATGACCAGGTTATTACTGCTAATGCTAATGAGGGGAATCATTTAGATGGTAATGAATGTTTTTTTCCCCATGCCAACCCAATTATCAGCTCTTAATCTGAAAGAGAGAGTGGGAAGTGCTACAACCTGGAGCAGCCGTGCTCACTGACTCACAACATTATTGGAGAAAGAGACCAGGTTGGGGATCAAATCCCTCCCCCTGGAAGCTGTTCCACAGTGTGGCCTAGTGGAAAGAGGCCAGACCTGGAAGTCAGAAGACCTGGGTTCTAATCTCAGCTCTGCCACTTGTCTGCCTTGTGACCTGGGGCAAGTAATGATAATAATAACACTCGTGGTATTTAAGTGCTCACTATGTGCCAAGCACTGTTCTAAACGCCAGGGAAGATATGAGATCATCAGGTCAGGCAGTCCCTATCCAGCAATGGGCCCACAATCTAAGTAGGAAGGGGAAGAGGTATTGAATCCCTATTTTACAGATGAGGGAACTGAGGCACAGAGAAGTGAAGTGATTTGCCCCACATCACACAACAGACATGAGGAAGAGCCAGGTTTAGAGCCCAGGTCCTCTGACTCTATCCACTGGGCCATGCTGCTCCTTCACTTCATTTCTCTGGGCCTCACTTCAATCATCTGCAAAATGGGGATTCATTACCTGTTCTCCCTCCTACTTCAAATGGGAGCCCCATGTGGGGATTGATGATCTTATATCTACCCCAGCACTTAGTACAGTGCTTGGCACATGGTAAGCATTGAACAAATACCACAATTATTATTAATTGTGCCACCACCACCGGCATTTCCTTCTAGACTGTGAGCCCACTGTTGGGTAGGGACCGTCTCTATATGTTGCCAACTTGTACTTCCCAAGTGCTTAGTACAGTGCTCTGCACACAGTAAGCGCTCAATAAATATGATTGAATGAATGAATGAATGAGCACCAGATTAACAGTATTTATCTTCCTGCCATGAGTCCGCCCATCTACAGTTTGACCACCACAGGTCCACAGGGTTTGAGGGAGACATTTTATGTAAATCGTTCTTAAAACCTCACATTACAGCTGGGACACATAATAAATAAGTAAATAAGGTATAACCATTTTTCAAAGTTTACAGCTTTCATGAATTTTTAAGGTAGTAGTCGGGGAAACTGCTGAAACAAACCAATTGTGGAGAGGGTGTGATGAGCAGGTCTAAGAGCTACTTAAATATTTAATGAGACCAAAAGCCTCTTACAACTAATCATCTCTTAATGGCACTTGCCCTTCGCCCCAGTGCAGACCCATGTGTTTCTAAGAGAGTAAAATGTTTGGCTTCCAAATAAATTATTGCTAGTCCAGTGAGTAAATGTCCTAATCTGAAAATGGTCTCACAGCTCTCTAATAATAATAATAATAATAATAATGGTATTTGTTAAGCACTTTTGTGCCAAGTTCTAAAAGTCTGTAATGGGCTACAAGAAAGAATATGGGAGCAAGCGGGAAATGTTGGGGGTGTTAGATGGTCCATTCTTAAAATAGTGGGAGGATATCCAGGAGGTGATCCCCACATTTTTTAGTGGTATTTGTTAAATGCTTACTATGTGCCAGGCACTGTACTAAGTGCTGGGGAGGACACAAGATAATAACATTGGACACCTGGGCTACCCCTTCTAGACTGTGAGCCCGTTGTTGGGCAGAGACGGTCTCTGTTGCCAAATTGTACTTTCATTCATTCATTCATTCAATCGTATTTATTGAGTGCTTGCTGTGTGCAGAGCACTGTACTAAGTGCTTGGGAAGTACAAGTTTGCAACATATCGAGACGGTCCCTACCCAACAGTGGGCTCACAGTCTAGAAGGGGGAGACAGACAACAAAACAAAACATATGAACAAAATAAAATAAATAGAATAAATATGCACAAGTAAAATAAATAAATAAATATTTATTTATTAAGTCACTTCACTTCTCTGGGCCTCAGGGACCTCATCTGGAAAATGGGGATTAAGAATGTGAGCCCCATGTAGGACAGGGAATGTGTTCCACCTGATTTGCTTGTATCTACCCCAGCACTTAGAACGGTGCTTGGCATATATTAAGCACTTAACAAGTATCATAATTATTATTGTAATTATTGCCTGGGGAACTATCATACAAATCACTTCTCCTTGCTGTCCCCATTTAATTGATCGATTCATCCATCAGCAATGTTTATTGAGCCCCTTCAGCGGAGAGAACCATATATGGAGGACTTGGGAGAGTAGAGTAGACCTAGTATATGCTTTCCTTGTGCTGGAGGAGCTTTCAGTCTACTGTGTGGAGAGCACTGTATTAAACCCTCAGGAGAGTAGAATAGAGTTAGTAGACATGATCCCTGCCCTCGAGAAACCTACAGTCCACTGTGTGAAGGGAATTGTACTGTAAGAAGCAGCATGGCCTAGTGGAGAAAGCACATGCCCGAGAGTCAGAAGGACCTGGGTTCTAATCCCGGCTCGGCTACTTGTCTGCTGTGTGACCTGGGGCAAGTCACTTCATTGCTCTGGGCCTCAGTGACCTCATTTGTAAAATGGGGATTAAGACTGTGAGCCCTATATGGGACAAGGGACTGTGTCCAACCTGATTAGCTTTTATCCAACCCAGTGCTTAGAACAGTGCTTGACCATAGTAAGTGCTTAACCAATACCATCATCATTATTATCATTACCACTGAGTGATTGGGAGAGTACAGTAGAGTTAGAAGACAAGACCCCTTCTCTTAAAATCAAATGGATTTTGTTTGAGCTTTATGATAATCTGGGTTTGTGGAGGATTGTGAGAGTATCGGCTGTGGAGCGATGCTTGAGTTGGTGTGGTGGCACTGAGTAAATACTATTAATTGACTGAATTGTTTTTCAGAGCTGTGTGAGGGAATGCCTGAATTAAATCAGGGGCAAAGCTGGGAGAAGAGTCCAGAGGTCCCAGTATCCGGTCATAATTAGTCACCACTCAGACACATTCCATCTGACATAGCGGACTTCCATGGTTGGTCAGGGGAGGAGTTAGGTGCCAAGCCACACAACTCAGAACAAACAACTCATTGTGTTGCAGGGTGTTTACGAAATGCTGTCTTGGCTGGACAAAACCATGGAAGGGCTGTGTTTGGAACAATGAAGACTGCGTTTGTTTGTTGGTTTATTCCATTTCTCTCCAGGACATAGTGTAAAGCTCTGATAAGGATTGGGAATGAAACACAAGTTTAGAAAGAGCATGACCACTGACTGAACTTGTACTAGATTCTCTTACCACTAACCATTTGACCGAGGAACAAGGACAGTATTGTTTATGACGGCATGGGTGAAATCCCGCAAGGAATTCTCCAGCGTTGAGATGAAAGATCTACCCAATGAGACTCCAGGCCCATAATAAGCTATCAGATGGGAAAACAGGAAAAAAATCAAAAATTACATTTGTTCAGCAGAGCAAACAGAATTATCCAGAAACTACTTCTTTGAGTCCACCATATGGGATAGCTTGAACTTTTCTAGGTGATCATCACAGCAGATTGTGCAGTCTAAAAAAGTCAGAGAGGACCCTCACCCAGCTCTGACCATCTTCGAAGCCCATCTGAAATCTTGTCTCCCCCAGGAAGCCCTCCGTGACTCATTTATCTCCCCCTCCCCAACTCCTGCACAGGCTAGAGCCCCTCAACTACCAACCACCTCAGCCCTTCTGCGCCATCTATAATAATGATGATGGCATTTATTAAGCACTTACTATGTGCAAAGCACTGTTCTAAGACCTTGAGCAAGAGAAGCAGTGTGGCTTAGTGGAAAGAGCATGGGCTTGGGAATCAGAGGTCATGGGTTCTAATCCTGACTCCGCCACTTGTCAGTTGCATGACTTTGGGCAAGTCACTTAGTTTCTCTGTGCCTCAGTTCCCTCATCTGTAAAATGGGGATTAAGAATGTGAGCCCCACATGGGACAACCTGCTGACCTTTATCTACCCCAGAGCTTAGAACAGTGCTTGGCACATCGTAAGCACTTATACTGTAATTATTATTACAATAATTAAGTTACTTCACTTCTCTGTACCTCAGTTTCCTCATGTGTAAAATGGAGATTCAGTCCTGCTCCCCTTCCTACTGAGACTGTGAGCTTCACATGGGGCAGGGACTGTGCCTGACCTGATTATCTTGTATTTATTCCAATCTTTAGTACAGTGCTAGGCATATAGTGAAGTACTTAACAAAGACCAAAATGATTACATACCTACCATTTAAGCCCTGTCACATATGTGCATGTATCAAAAAGTCAATCGATAATATTTATTGAACGGTTACTGTGTGCAGAGCACTGCACTAAGCACTTGAGAGAGTACATTATAGCAGATTTGTTAGACATGTTCTTGACTCACAAGGAACTGGGAGTCTAGAGGGGGAGACAGACATTAAATTACAGATATATAAGGGCTGGGGGGCTGAGGGTGAGGTGAATAATGGGTACAAATCTGAGTGTGAGGGTGATGCAGCATGATGAGGGATTAGGGAAAATGAGGGCTTAGTCAGAGAAGGCAACTTGAAAGAGATGTGATTTTAAAAAGCATTTGAAAATGGAGAGACTGGTGAATATGAAGGGGGAGGGAGGTCTAGGTCAGAGTCAGGATGTGGGGAAGGGGTCGGTGGTAAGGAGAGATGAAAGCAAGGTGTGGTGAGTAGGTTGGTGTTAGAGAAGTGAATTGAGTGTGTTAGGTTATAGTTGGAAACTGGAGATAGGAAGGGCCAAGGTGATCGAATGCTTCAAAGCCAATGTTAAGGAGTTTTTGTTTCATGTGGAGGTGGAGGAGCAACCGCTGGATGTTTTTGAGGAGTGGGGAATCATGGACTGAATGATTTTGTGGGAAAACGACCCTGGCAGTAGAGTGAAGTATGTACTGGAGGGGGTGGAGACAGGAGGGAGGGAGGGCAGCAAGGAGGCTGATACAGTAATCAAGGTGGGGTAGGATAAGTGCTTGGATTAACATGGTAGCAGTTTGAATGAAGAGGAAAGGGGAGGATTTTAGTGGTGTTGTGAAGGTTGAACTGACAGAATTTAGTGATACATTGAATATGTGGATTGAACGAGGGAGAGGAGTCAAGGATAACGCCAAGGTTATGGCCTTGTGAGACAGAGAAGATGGTGGTGATGTCTACAGTGATGTGAAAATCAGGGGAAGGACAGGATTTGGGTGGAAAGATAAGGAGTTCTGTATTGAACATGCTAAATTCGAGGTATAGCTGGAACACCCAAGTAGAGATGTCTTGAAGGCAGGAGGAAATGTGAGATGGCAGAGAAGGAGAGAGATCAGGGCTGGAGATGTAGACTTGGAAATCAGCCACGTACAGATGGTAGTTGAAGCCTTGGGAGTGAATGAGCTCTCCAAGGGAATGGTTGAAGATGGAGAAGTGAAGGGGACCCAGAACCAAGCCTTGAGGGACTCCCACCATTATGGGGTGGGAGGCAGAGGAGGAATCCATGAAGGAGACTGAGAATGGGCGGCCAGAGAGGTAGGAGGAGAACCAGGAGAGGATAGTGTCAGTGAAGCCAAGGTTGGATAATATTTCCAGGAGAAGTGGGTGGTCGATCGACATTGTCAAAGGCTGATGTGAAGTGAAAGATTAGGATGGAGTAGAGGCCACTGGATTTGGCAAGAAGGAGATCATTTGTGACCTTTGAGAAGGCAGTTTCCATGGAGTGAAAGGGGAGGAAGTACATGTATTTGCATTTACTAAGCACTTAATAAATGTATTATTGTCATCATCATCATTATTCCTCTTTCTCCTCCCAGATGACTGCTCCTTTACTAGGTCCCTCCAAAATGGGAGGTGTGATGAGCAGCCAGATTTTCACTCCAAGCTCTTGCCTCCTAAGCCTTTCTGAGTTCTATTTGCCAAGGCCATGAAGTAAATGATTGTAACCAATGTTTGACCTTCTGTCTGTATTGATGGAGATAATGACTTCAGGCTGACAAGGAAATGATATTTCACTGTTTGTTTTACAGGTTCCCAAATAGCTGGGCAAGATGAAAACAAAAGCATCATTGCCTTTTTTTTTTTCACTTCGAAAGGGGTGGGAGCTTCCCTCCGCTGGCCTCTCGACAGGATCACAACCTTGTTTGTCTTCTGCTTCCAGGTCGGAGGTCACACGATGCTGCCTATCCGCTGGATGCCCCCGGAGAGCATCATGTATAGGAAGTTTACCACAGAAAGTGATGTCTGGAGCTTGGGTGTTGTGTTATGGGAGATCTTCACATACGGCAAACAACCATGGTACCAGCTCTCAAACAACGAGGTGCATTGCCGGGGTCCCTGGGGGGCTGGTCCACTCCTGCCCAGTACAGGGGATGGAGAGGGGACAGGTGGGAGCCATGACAGTGGGAGGCCACCAGCCCTCCAAACATGGCTAAACGTGGATCTTAGGGGAAGTGGATGGAGAACAGAGGCATGTTTCACCCTCTCCATGTTTCGGCTTTCTTGATTTAGAAGCGCTGCAGAGCAGAGCAAAGAAAGAGGAGAAAAAGCCCCGTTAATCAGACCCCTTTCTGCCTGCGCTGTTGTCATCTGAACCAGTAGATCAGCTCATGAAAGTATGGCGATACGGACTTAAGGCTGATAGGGAAATGATATTTCCTGAAGAGTCACGCATCAATTAATCAATTGATGGTATTTATTGAGCACTTACTGTGTGCATGGTAATAAGCACTTGGGAGAGTACAGTACAATAGAGTTGGTAGACGGAATCCCCACCCTTCAGGAGCTTTATTACCTGTCCAGAGTCATGGCTATGAATCAGCCCAAGTAGGAAGATTAGATACAAATGGAAATTAAAAAATTAAAAACAAAACAGGAAACAGGCTAAAAGTGTTTTTCAACCAGTCACGCCCACTGTGTAATGTGTGGTCATTCTTCCTTCTCATCCCCAAATCTTAACATCTCACTCCAGGTTTACCTCATCTACCCTCTTAGACCAGAGACTTGACTCTCTAGACTGTGACCCTGTTTTGGGCAGGGAATGTGTCTGTGTGCTGTTGTATTGTACTCTCCCAAGGGCTTAGTACAGTGCTTTGCCCACAGTAAGCACTTAATAAATACTATTGAATGAATGAATGAATGACTGGCTCCATACAAGCTCTAGACTTCCCTATCTTGAATTTCACTGTGTCCGTGAAATTCCCCACGGGAGTGTGTCCAAGCCCTGGTGATGAAATCCAAGATGGTGAAGCCTGGAAATGCAGCTAGTTTTCTATTTTGTTAAGTCACTACCCTGACTTTTCCTGGCCATCCACTGTATGTGTAGTGGTTACAGCACAGGCCTGGCAGTCAGAAGGTCATGGGTTCTAATTCTGGCTCCGCCACTTGTCTGCTGTGTGACCTTGGGCAAGTCAAAGTGACTTCTCCGTGCCTCAGTCTCCTCACATGTAAAATGGGGATTGAGACTTTGAGGCCCACGTGGGACAGGTCCTGTGTCCAACTCAATTTGATTGGATCTACCCCAGCACTTAGTACAGTGCCTGGCACATAGTAAGTGCTTAACACATACTACAATTATTATTATTGCCAAGGGCAGGAACCCACCTATGAGGGATGAGGGAAATACACTTTCCCAGGCCCACCTGGAAGTATCCCACCGGCAATCTCCATTTGAAGCCGAAGCTCTCCTTGGCTGCTAATTCTCCTTTGATCTCTCGGCAGGTGATCGAGTGCATCACTCAGGGCCGGGTCCTGCAGCGACCTCGCACGTGCCCAAAGGAGGTCTACGATCTGATGCTGGGGTGCTGGCAGCGGGAGCCCCACATGAGGCTCAACATCAAAGACATCCACTCCCTCCTTCAGAACTTGGCCAAGGCTTCTCCAGTCTACCTGGATATTCTGGGCTAGAGCCCTCCGCCCCACCCCCCCACCCTGCTCCCTCCCCTCCCCCACCCCTTCCCCGCAGCCGCGAGGATGGGCCAAGGGAACCAATGTGTTTTAACTGCCGCTGGACTCCATCAAAATATATTCTTAACTCTGACAGTATTAATGACAAAGAGGTGGAGAAGCTTTCAAAGGGCAAGCAGTGGGCTCTGCTCCACCTGTAGATATAGTCACGACTTCTCTGACATTACCAAGTCATCTCATTTCTTCTTTCTCTCTTTCCATTCCCCTCCGGACTTTTGATTTGGGTTCCTTGTCTCAATCTCTCTCTTTCTTCCCTTCTCTCCCTCTCTTCCTCCGTCTCTTTCCCTTCCCCTTGCTTTTGATTCAATCTGGCTTCTGCATCATTGTTAATTCTGCATAGACAAAGGCCTTAAAAAGCTGACCTGTTATATCAGCAGACATTTTTGCCCACCACAGATAACAATGCCTTGTTGTATTCCTGCCTTTGACATGGATGAAAAAAAAGGGAAAACAAATCATTGACTCAAACTTTGTGACTTCTGTTCTATAGACACTAGGAGTTTCTATGGATCCATCTCGATTTCTGATTCTTCTCGTTGACATTTTTCTTTTTGGTGGCTTCAGCCTTGGGATAGAGAAGGAAAGCCAACCTTCCAACTGGAAGCAGATTTCATTGGGAGACGAAGCCAGAGAGAACGAACCCAGCGATGCCACCCACAGTCCGGGGACCAAGGAGACAACAACGACCCAGTGACCCTGAATCCCACTTAAGAAGGTTTCACCACTATGCTGGGGAAGGTTTGAGATGACAGAAGGGTTGACCTTTGCATTGGGGACTCTCTCTTTGTAGGAAAGAAAGGGCTCTCTCCTGCCTCACCCAAGGCACCAACCAGGATTATGAGCACAGACACCCCCTTGCCTTGCTGGTACTGGTGTTGTAGAAAAAGTGTTTTCTGCCCAGCGTGGGGCAGAAACTTGGTGTATCTGTGTACGGTGCTCATTTCAGGCTCCAGCTGGAAGCTGAGAACCCAGAATGAAGGTAGGGTGAGCTGGAAAGGGGGAGGCAAGTGGATCTTAGATTGTGCCTGTCACATCCTCTTCTTCTCCTCCCTCTCTCCCCTTCTCACTTGTGCCAGCAATACCGTGCACGGTCTCGGTCAGTTGCTCCCTGTTCAGTCGGCCGGAAGAGCAGATCCGGAAAGCATGATTTGTGCCATTAGGCGAAGCAGAGCAGATACTCCCAAGGAGAGACTTCATCGCAGGAGGTCTGTGAAGGTCTGTGGTATCCCAGGAGGACGAGCCCACCCTGGCTCTTTGCCCTCGCCCTCCCCAACAGCGTCCCTCTCATCTTGCTTTGATTTTTGTTCCCTTGCTTTCTGTTGCGGTGGACACACATGGCCCCATTGGGCATTGCTGAGCTCCATCTCACACAGGGAAAGCCAGGGACTGGAAGTGAGATGAAAGAGGGAGTTGAAGAAATGATCGTGATGATTCACAATCAGACGAAAATCCAATCGGTTCTTCGAGAACATTTGCTTCTCTCTCTGAGAGGGCCTTTGCTGCACAAATGGACATTTTTCTAACACGAGCCAGATTGAAAAGACGTTCTTATTCATCGTGTGCGTGTGTGCTTTTATTTCATACGTTGAGCATTTTTCATTTTGAATGTCATGTACTAGCTGGATTCCTATTTTTCTTGTATATATTATTTATTCCAGAACTTGCTTTTCCATTATAGGCTTTCTGTGCCAGTTCTTAGAAATTTAGAAATTGAAAACAGTAGCCGCAACACACACACACACAAAAAAAAATTTTGGTGTAATCTACAGGGCAGTGTCTGACAGCGTTGAGCTCCACTCTTTGTTGACGAACAGCAAACACTCCCAAATAGGCATAACGATGTAACTAAAGCCATAGATTTCGTTATTGACTCACTGTAGAACCACGTTAGAAGTAAGGTGAGGGAAGATGAATTCACAGTCTTCCTCCAATTCCATCCGGCTTGGGGAGAACTCTTCCGGACCCCGGGGTCCACAAGGGATGAAGCGGAGTCGAGCCATTTGGAGAAGTGATGGTTTGGTTCACTCTGATGGGCGGCAGAGGCATTAAGTGCCCAGAGGACCAGATTTGAGAGGGATGAGGACTCAGCTAAGATAAGCAAGACTGAAGGGGCTTTCCAGATCTCACCAGGAAGCCATCTCCTCAGGAGGAAAAAAATAAGTGTCCCTGCAACATCTGAAAAGCACCTCGAAGTTGTGGGATGAAGGACTCTCTGCAAGTGCAAAGTATTTATTGTTCGTCATCATTCTCACTCTTATTTATTATTGTTGTTATTGTTTCCATGTTGATGGAAAAGTGCTCCAGGTGTCCCAGACAGCAAATCATGTCTATCCACTGTAATGGACTTACAGTGAGTGAGTACTGTGAGGCTTAGTACCCTGCCCTGCACAAGGTAAGCACTCAATAAATACCACGGATTGATTGAAACGCAACAGCCCAGAAACGGGGAGTTCCTGCATGTGCCCCCCGACAGAAGGGACCGTCCCTGCTCCCCCCACAACCCTCCTGGATCAGGTCCACTGTCCTTAGCCTTCCTGGCAAACTCACAGGCCATCGTTCTGTGCCTTTCTCCGTCTCCTGGGCAAGGGTTAGAAGACAGCATTTAGAAAACCAGAAAGCAGTTTGGCTCCACCCAGAAGACCTTGGGCCCCCTCGAGGAAGGCAGGAGCAGAGACCTCAAGTAGGGGATAAGGAGCAGATGAAACGCTTCCAACTACCCCTGCCTCTGGGCTAGATCCCAGCTCAAACTGGCTTCAGCCCTAGAGAGAGAATCTGGCACCTAAGAGTGCGGTGCAAATGTTGCCCCATAGAAAGGGAGCCGGACCTTGGGAACCTGCAACAGAAAAACCCAAGGGGAGTCGCAAGGTCTCTAGAGGCTGAGTAGAATGAGAAGACATGTTTGTCATCACTTCAGCAGAGCCTTAGGGGAAAATGAGCAGATCTGACAATTGGGCTTCTACACTCTCCTTTTTAGATCGTGCTAAAAGTGATTCTCTATATAATATACATAGATATGTTTTCATGTATGCTCTACATATGGTATTTACAGATATGTTTATGTGTTAGTAATACTTGATTTATGCATATGCAGGTGTGTGTATATGTATAAAAAATAACAGGTGCACATATTCATGCAGATCATTATAATTAGGGAGTGTGGTGTAGTTAATAGGATGATCAAACCTGCGAAATAACCCATACTGGTTTCTCTTTGTTCGTTTTGTTTTGTTCTTTCCTTTCTCCATGTCCATCAGCTTAATTTTCCAATGGTGTGGAGTTCAGCCTGGGGGAGGGGGTGGGAAGGAAATACTAGGAAAGCTGGCCTTGTTCAGAACAGCATTCCTGGTATGAAAGCCATCCCACCGGTGCCAGCCCGGATAACGATTTCTCACAAAGAAAAGGCTGGATTCAAACAGTTTCAGTGAAAAGTTCCAGGAAAGGAACATGGATTTAGTATTCTTTCGGCTCCTTATCATTGTTCTCCTATTGTCCCATTGCGGCACTTATGCAACCTTGGAATTCTGCTAGGGTTAGGGTTGGACGGGGGCGGGGCGAGACAGGATAAAAGGCTTCCAGGGAGGATTGGAAGACTCGGATACAACACCCTGGGGGGACAATGGTGAGAACTGTAAGACTTCCCAGAAGGAGGAGCACTTTACCACATTCCCTCTGCTCTCCCCCAACCCCGGAGTCCTTCAGCAGCACACAAAAAAAACAACCACCCCCACCCTCCGGGAACCCTGCAGGCAAAGAAGCCGGGCATCCCCTTTTCCTGAACCAACATCTTATTTTCGGTTTGTAAACCAGTGCAGTCTATATTTATCATCTATATTCTGATAAGTAACGGTCATTGCTCTCTTTCTTTTGTTTCCTTTCTGTGACATAAGAATCCTAGAACAGCCTAAAACGGGCAGCTTTTGCTCCGAGGCAAAAAAACAAAAAACAAAGAAAACCCACAAAAAAATCCAAAAAAACCTGACCAACTTACTGGTTGACTAAGTTTAGCAAGCGATGAATAAGTTCTAAAGCAAAGACCGTTTCTGAGCTTGTGAATGAATTTCAAGTGTTCTAAAGGATGGGGGGGTGGGAGGGAGGGGGTTTCTACTTCTACTTCGAGATGAAGGTTTTGATAGCACAGGAAACCGTATTTTCTAGGTGTCAGGCCTGGGATGAATCATTGCTGCTGTGGGTCCAGGATTCAATGAAAAGTCTTCGTTGCATTGTTTTCTGTTGTCTGTGCACATTGGATGTCTTTTTTTTTCATTTTACTCCATTCCCCACAAATACAAAGCAAAAAATAATCTACATGTTGCAGGCAAAACACTGTGAATTTCACAACAGCCACCAAGCAACTATTTTGCCATCTTCAACACGTCTCAGGAGAAGAAATGGGAAATGATGGGAATATTATTTTATCGTCTATGCTTTCCTGGCCAGGTCTATGTTCATTTGAATTTGGGGTTTGCCATTGAATAAGGTCCTGAATGAAGATTGACCAAAATGAATACGTATCTTTAGAACCCAGAGTACATTGAGCAAGTAAGAGCTGCTAGTAATCAAGTTGTCGGAGCAAAAAGAAGAAAATGAAATACAATTGGATGTCTTCAGAGGCCTACATCTTGCAGCTTCTACGTGTCTTTCTACCGCTTAAAACCCAAGTGTGTTTAAAGCAGTCAAGAATGTTTTCTAGCCAAGGTAAATGAACTGAATGTGGATTTTGAATTATGTAACCCATCAAGAAATGACCAAATTCATATTAAATATTTGTCCTTCCCTTGGTCTCTACTTATAGTCAATATATCTTTGTGGAGATATAACCTTATACACACCTGTATATTCGAGAGATGGTTGTATATATCTAGGCAGTATATACATTCATACCAGTATCTCTGAATAGATATATTTTCACTAAAACTGTGACCTGCTGTTTGGAACGCGCTCTCTCTCTCTTTTTCTCCCTCCCTCTTCTCCTTCCTCTCTCCCTCCTCCCTCCAAGCTCCTCTCCTTCTCTCTCTTCTCTGTTCCCTCCTGCTTTCCCCCCTCCTCTCTCTCATTGGATTATTTTCTTTTTAATGTGATGTCTCTGTGCAGATATTTAGTGGTTCTTGTTTTGCCGTCTGTTATAGAGGTCCATTGCTTTTAAAGACCCACTGCATCTTGGCTGATTTCAAAGTGACGCCTGAGTATCAGTGTTAAAAAGTTCTGTTTGTGAATCATGTGACCAGCTTCTCTCAACCTGACATGGAAAGTCCCTTGTACTACAGTGTATTTAATAAAAATGATGTCTTACAATAAATAACATCATCCTAAAGAAAGGTTGTAAGTGACCCAATAATGATCATTTCAAAGAGCATACAGAATTTTCCCGGGGTGTTAGCATTCTATGGTCTTCAGGCTGGGCCATTTTATTTTCTTGTTTCCTGTATGAATTCCCAGCAAACCACATGTGTCTTCTCTATCTTTTAGCTCACCCTTGGAGCCTCTCAATCCCCCATAACCCAACCTAGTAGCCAATCATTCAGTCATCTTTATTGAGTCCCTACCAAGGGCAGAGAGCACTGTATTAAGCATTTGGGAGAGTACCTACTTACTATGTACCAAGGCCAGTGCTAAACTCCGGGGTAGATACAAGATTATCAGGTCAGAACCAGTCCCTGTTCCTTGTGGGGCTCATGGTCTGAGAGAGAGGGAGAACATAGTCATTCTCCATCCATTTTCCCTCCCAGAAGATCTCCATGCACCCAGGAAGCCCTGGGGCAATGTGGTTGACGTCTGACTCACTGACGTCTGAGGAAACTGGAGCACAAAGAAGTTAAGTGACTGCACCAAGTTTACCCAGCAGGCAAGTGGCAGAGCTGGGATTAGAACCCAGGTCTCCTGACTCAATGGAAGCACTAGATATGATCTCTGTCCTCAAGAAATTTAGTAATCTAGCCGGGGAGACAGACACCAAGATACATTCCAGATAGGAGGAAGCAATAGAGTAGAAGAACATCCGCATAAGTGCCGTGTGTGTTGGTGGCAGGGTGGGGTGGAGTTCTTTACACCCACCTCTTGCTCTGCTATCCAGTTTTAAAGAGCAATGCAATCCCTGTCAAATCCTTTCCTGGGCCAAGGGCATTCAGGATGGCACTATGCAAGACCCCCTTCCCCGGGGAATAGGTTGGAGGCCATGGGGAGTAGACCAACTTCGTTCTCAATATTTGACTGACCCCAGCTCCTGGCCTGGAGAATTTCCATGCTTTCATATAATAAGAATAATAATGGTATTTGTTAAGTGCTTACTATGTGCAAAGCACTGTTCTAAGTGCTGGGAGGATACAAGGTGATCAGGTTGCCCACGTGGGGCTCACAGTCTTAATCCCCATTTTACAGATGAGGTAATTAAGGCACAGAGAAGTTAAGTGACTTGCCCAAAGTCACACAGCTGACAAGTGGCAGAGCTGGGATTAGAACCCATGACCTCTGATTCCCAAGCCTGGCCTCTTTTCATTGAGCCACACTGCTTCCCAGCATCAGTAGCAGAGAAGTGAGTCGCTTGGTAGTTAGCCGGCTTCTAGCTTCAGCTATGAGAAACCCAACAGCACTCATTCTTGTATTTGCCATAGGTGCTAATCAGGATCCTGATTGCTTGGCTTTCTGGGCTCAATTAGGAGAAATTGTGAGGAGGCACAGGTGGTTTCCTTAGCAGTGACTCTGCACTGCAGCCGAAGAAATCAAAAAGAACTGAGAGGGCAGGGGGAAGGGAGGGTGCAGTCAGACGTCAACCACATTGCCCCAGGGCTTCCTGGGTGCATGGAGATCTCCCGGGAGGGAAAGTGGATGGAGAATGACTATTTTCCCACGAAGACCAGAAAACAATAAAGGGAGGTTTGGCTTACCTAAAGATAGCTTTCCTTTAAGGAACATCTGTTCAGAGAGCTATTAGGCACTGACATTAATTAACACAGGAAGTAAAGTGGGTGAAGCTTGTGTCACTGGCGGTGTTGGAGGAAGAAAGAAGATAGACACCAGTGGGAGGAATGTGAGAAAATGTCTCTCTCTGGGCAGGATAATACATAGTGGGAGGAGAGCTGGATGGTAAGAATTTTGCAATGTGGAGCTAGGTGCCAAGGGTTCTGTGCTTCTGTTCACTTAGGGCAAATCATCTGCCACTGCCTAGGAATTCACTTTATGGCCAAGGATCTTGGCAATCCTCAGAAAAAAATAATCCCATTGTGCCCCATTTTTACAGCCAAACCTTGGGTGGGGGGTGCTCATCACCCCTTGGGGATCACGCTTTAAATAGGCTCTAGAAACACAGTAGACAGGCCAAATGGGAGCATTCATTTATTCATTCACTCAATCGTATTTATTGAGCACTTACCATGTGCACAGCACTGTACTGAGCACTTGGGAGAGCTCAATACAACAATACACAGACACATTCCCTGTCCACAACAAAGCCACTTCATTCATTCTCAGATGGAAGGCAGTGGGAGCATCAGAAATATGTCACTCCAGAAATATGTCACTCCAGTTCCCAGTAGCAAAAAAGGCTTCCCCTTTCCACATAATAATAAGAATAATGGTGGTATTTGTTAAGTGCTTACTATGTGCCAGACACTTTACCATGTGCTGGGGTAGACAAAACAATCAGGTTGGACACAGTCCCTGTCCCACATGGGGCTCACAGTCTTAATCCCCATTTTACAGATGAAGAAATAGGCACAGAGAAGTCAAGTGACTTGCCCAAGTTCATACAGCAGACAAGTGGCGGAGCTGGGATTAGAACCCGGGTCCTTCTGACTCCCAGGTCTGTGCTCTATCTATCAGACCACACTGCTTCTCCTAACTGATGTGAAAGGAAGAAATGATCGCTCAAACATAGACACCAGTTTTGAAAATATCCAAACTGCTCTGGGGGAAAACTAAGCCTCCTTAAGTTCTCCATCACCTTCCTGAGTCACTTGGGGTGATTTTCCACCACACAACATGATATTTCCCCATGACCTTTCCTGTGGACTTGTCCCCTCAATAAATAGGTTTCCACAAACCCTAATCTCCCTGGAGATCATGTAATTCAGAAGCCAAAACTCCCACTTCAGAGCAGGAACATTATCTCAAATCTCCTAATGAAGCACCTTAGCAGGGGAAGTTGTTTATTTTTAAAGAGCTCAGAATGGCACCAAAAATATTTCTCCTCAGGGTTCTTGCTTAAACCAATCTGAAAAAACAAAAACCAAGTAGCACTGCTTCTCCAAACCATGGCGGCCCTTCTCAACTTTTGATCCTCTGTGTGATTAATGGCAGCCCTGGGAGAAAAAATGGGCCCCTGGAAAGCCTTGGGAAACCAATCGATCTCTATGCCTCTACCTGGGCTTCCTGTCTTGGGCCAATCACCCTCATTCCTCCTCACCACCCGATCATTCTACCAAACTTGCCTTCCAACCCTCACACAAATTTTCAGAAATATTTTGGGAATGAGCACACAGGCACATATCCAGACCAATTATTCAATCTCCTCGCAAGTCCGTAGTTGATAGAAGTACGGTATAGTCCTTCCATTTCCTAGCAACAGGATGGTGGGGGGGGGGGGGGGAATGAAAGCCAGAGATACGGGTACCCAGCCATCCTCCTGTGTAGTAGACATGTGTGCGTTCTGCTTTTGTTGTCTATGACTGCCATTTCCAAAACGGGGTTTTTTATTCGCCGAGTGACATGAAGCGCTTTAAGTTATTCATTTAAGAGATCTCGGTTGACATCCCCGGATCCTATAATTAACATCTCAAACCATCCCAAGGCTGAGACTCAGCACACTCCATTGCCAAAAATTGGGAACATATGCACTTTCTTCTCCACACACCCCCCCCCCCACCCCCCCGCACCCTCCACTCACCCCATACTCTCGCAACTGCACCCCAGGAATCCCACAGTCCTTCTGTCGGCTTCCTCACCTGTGGGCACGGCATCCCCTCGGCCATCCTTATCCTTCGCCCTGAGTAAAGCCTTCTGGGAAAAAAGAAAGTTCACAAAGCCCTGGCAACTTTCTGTGTGTGTAGGATGGTGATTCCCTCTCCCGGAGCCGACCCTTTCCCCCCCCCCCCACTCCCAAACCCTATTCCTGGCCAACCACAGAGGACTTTGCCACCAGATCATCTTCCGTGAGGGTCCCAACGGAGGTTAGAAACCATCAAGTGAGCACGGTGACAAGAGGAGATATGGAGAGGACCCGAAGAGGTTTCAGCAGTTGGGGGACATGGGTGAGGTGTGTGGGTTCAAGGGCAATCAGAATGAAGGGATGAGAGACTGGGGTGGGAGGGGGAGAGGTGAGATGAGGAGGCAGGGAGGTGGGACAAGAGCCAGGCAGGATTCACCACTCCTCAACAAGCCTGTTGCCTCAAGCGGTACAGGCCTGTTCTCTCAGAAAAGGCACCAGGGCAGGAAAACCCTCCACCACCCAAATGGGTTGCCATGGGTGCTCCTGTAAATCACCTCAGCCTGAGGGCTTGAGAAGAAAGACCCGCAATGCGCCTATCCACTCGATCTCAAAGTGACCCGCATTGGGGTCTGGGGCAAGGAGCAGGCTGAAGAGCCCATCTCTGCCCAGCACCAACCTGTTAGTTTGTGGCTCAGGGGTTGGCAACCATTGCAGCCTCTGACACTAAGAACCCAGGCTACTGTCTGGGCCAGGCAGGAGTTGGATTGATTTGAAGTACAGGTGTTGGCACCCAATGTAGTCCCTCTTGGTATTATCATGATGGCGTAGTGGATAAAGCACGGGCCTGGAAGTGAGAAGGTCATGGTTTGTAATCCCGGCTCTGCCACTTGTCTGCTGTGTGGCCTTGGGCAAGTCACATCACTTCTCTGTGCCTCAGTTACCTCATCTGTAAAATGGGGATTAAGACTGTGAGCCCTCTGCAGGACAGGGACTATGTCCAACCTGATTTTCCTCTAGCCACCCCAGTGCCTGGCACAGAGTAAGCACTTAAATATCATAATTATTATTCTTCCATGACTCTCAGTTTACAATGAATTATGGAAAAGCAATTCCTCCAAGCAGACAGAGAGTATGCTCAGCCCCAAAAGGCATTGAGGGACATGCCAGTTTTAGACCCTAATTAACCAGCCAGCTGGCCAACCAATCAACAGCTGGTCAGCCATGTTTTGGCAGCCTCCCTGAGATCAGAGAGACCTTAAACAGAAACTCCCTTGTGAAGATGGGAAACCCAGGAGGTAGGAACAGGTTGACTCAATCTCCACAGAAGAAGGTTTTCCAACTCCTTGCTCCCTCACACAGACAGGGACCAACAGCAGTCAGGAATTTGAAGTAAAATCTAATAAATAGCCATTGTCATGACATTTAGGAAGCACAAACTATGTGCCAAGCACTGTGCTAGATACAGGATAATCAGATCAGGCCCAATCTGGGTCTCACCCAGGACATGAGAAGCAGCGGGGAGTTAGCAGACCTGTGTTCTATTCATTCATTCAGTCATATTTATTGAGTGCTTACTGTGTGCAAAGCACTGTACTAAGCTCTTGGGAGACAATACAATAATAAACGGACACATTCCCTGCCTGCAGAGAGCTAATCCTGGCTCTGCCACGCACCTGCTGTGGGACTCTGGGCAAGTCACTAACTGCTCTATGCCTTAGTTTCCTCCTCTGTATACTGAGGATACGTGTTCTTCCTCCCCCTTAGACGGTGTCACCCGTCATCCGGGGACGGGTTTGTTCAGTGATCGGTGAGGCGAGAGAGAGAGAGAGGCCGGGGACAGAAAGCCTGAGTTTTATATAAAATTTATTCTGCAAGGCAAATTGAATTATGTAGTTGTTTAGGCGCAATGGATTGAACTTCCCTTTCGGGATGAATATAATCAATTAGCAATATTAGAGCTTCCTTACATGGGAGGAACACAATCATACGTTAATCGCACGTGGATGAGGCAGCTAGCTCTCACCCATGTGCACTTCCCACTCGGGAAGAATCCACTTACGTTCCCACATGGGAGGAATTCATCACATTACCCGTGCACATGGTGGGCAGCTAGCTCTCACCATGTGCTCTCCCTACATGGGAGGAATCCACTCATGATTCCCATCAGCAGTGGGGCACCTGTGTCCCACCCACGAGACACTCACCTGTCCTGTGGCCCTTGCCTCAGTGTGTTGGTTCTGGTTGCAGAGTGGGCATCTGGCCTTCTGGGCAGAGAAAGACATGTGGGTTGCTGCTCCTCCTGCTGCGTGTCTTGGTGTTCTGACCCCAAAAGGTCAGAGGTGACAGGTATTTATCACCTGTGCCCCTAGGCCATTCCAGCTTCCGGCCTCAGTCTATCCAATCTCTGCCCTCCCCTCTCCTCCATACCTAATTTGATTGGCACGGGGGCGGGGGACACCTTCTGTATTCCCAGCTTGGGCTGTCAATCTAGCAGATTTGGTCGTGGGGGCGGTATCCCACCCTCACTTCCGAGTTCCGCCTGCTGGCTCAGGTGGTTACGAAATAGCTTTTGACCTTGAGATGGCCGGTACCCCATGGTCACCTCGGGACAGACGGTGAGCCCCGAGTGGGATGGGGACTGTGTCCAGTCTGGTTAATTTGTATTTACCCCAGGTTTTAGAACAGTGCTTGGCACAAAGCAAGTGATTAATAAAACACACACACACAAGAAAAATTCACCAAGAAGGAGAGCAGGTATCCTCTTGCCCCCCGCCCATGTCCTGCCTCTGGCCCGGAATGCCCTCCTTCTTCATATAGGACAGACCACCACTCTCCCCACCTTCAAAGCTTTATTAAAATTACTTCTCCTCTAAGAAGTTTTCCCCATATCAGCCCTCATTTTCCCTACTCCCTCTCCCTTCTGCATCACCTTTAATATTGGCTCCCCCTCTAGACTGTAAGCTCCTCGTGGGCAGAGACTGTGTCTACCAACCCTGTTATAGTGTTTTCTCTCAAATGCTTAGCACAGTGCTCTGTGCACAATAAGTGCTCAATAAATATGAGTGATTGAACAGGCAGAAAGGCAGCATTTTGGGGACTTTTCAGATAGTCGGAAACACTGAGGTCTTGTCAGGGAGGCCTTGGGTGAGGGCAACTAGGAGTCCAGCTCAGAAAGTCATGAGTGGCAATTGCCCCATCAAGTTGGTATGTTTGGTCTCAGACCCAACGCTTAGAAGAGTGCTTTGCACATAGTAAGCGCTTAACAAATGCCATCATTATTATTATCCTATGCCTACTTTACAACTGAGAAAGTAGCGTGGTTTAGTGGATAGAGCACGGGCCTGGGAGTCAGAAACATCTGGGTTCTAATCCCAACTCTGCCGCTTGCCTGCGGCAAGTCTCTTCACTTATCTGGGCCTCAGTCTCCTCATCTGTAAGATGGGGATTTAGACTGTGAGCCCAATGCAGGACCATGTCCAACCTGTTGAGCTTGTATCTACCCCAGCACTTAGTACAGTGCTTGGTGCATAGTAAGTACTCAACAAATACCATAAAAAAATCTTCCCCCAATGACTTATACCAAAATCAGGTCCTACCCCTCCTTGAAAGCCCAACTAAAAATGAGGCCTTCCCTGATTGATCACCACTCAGTTCCAGTCATGCCATCCCACCAGTCATCTCAGCATTCATCAGTCAATCAATGCTGTTGACTGAGCACTTACTGTGTGCAGAGCACTGGACTAAGCCTTTGGAAAAGTACAATAGAACAGAGTTGATAGACTTCTTCCTTGTCCACAAGGAGCTTACAATGTAGAGGGGAAGACAGATGTTAATATAAATTGCAGCTATGGACATAAGTGCTGGGAGGCTGAGGGTGGGATGAGTAAAGAAGGGTACAATTCCAAGTGCAAGGGTGATGTCAATCAATTAATCAATAGTATCTCTTGAGTGCCCACTTTGGGTGGAGCACTTCGCTCTTGAGAGCACATAATGGAAGACATAACTCCTGTCCTCAAGGAGCTCATGCGTTTGTTGATTTATTTACAAATAGTTACTTTGTGCCTTTATTTTCTCACTCTTACCCTATGAGATAGACATCCATTTCTGCTTGTCTTCCTGATTCGATCTTAAGCTCCACAAGGGCAGGGATGCAGTCTTTTAATTCTTTTTTTATGTCCCCAGTTGTCTAGTTCAGTGCACTACATCCTCCATATTAGGATCGGTGATCCTAATACTTTCCTGGGTAGCTGAGACTTGCAATTTCACAGTGAACAAGCCTTCAGAATCAAATCAGAGCCAATACCAGTCCCTGCAGTGAACCAGGAGTCTAAACCAGAAGCACCCCAAATAGCTGCACTCCCAGTTTTAGCTGTAGTTTTAGGGGCTGGCCCCCCATGATAAAGCCTTTTTCCAGTTTCTCCTTCCCTCATTTCTTTCTACATTTATTTCTTTGCCTCCCCAAGATGTCAGTCAACTCACTTAAGATCACTGAGATGTTGCGATAACTTTAACTCCTGGATGGGATGGAAATTGGGAAAATTCCCAGCTCCCAAGTGTTCTGACTGGGATTTGTAGAGATTTTCCCTTACATGAAATGATGAGACATGTCCATAGGAGGCCTCCAGGCAGTCAACCACTCAGCAATGAGCCCGCTTCACTATTCTGTCTCTAAACATAAGGAGTTCAGTATGCACCTAGGGAAAAGGCACATTGTATTTTCCAAATGCACAGATCTTCCTTACAGCATTAGAGGACAAGACACGCTCAGAGAAAAATCACTCCAAGGTGTTAGAAAACACTAAGACCCAACCAATTTAGAATTTGATGATATACAGCACTGTGCTGGCAAATTTTAATATCATTGAGAGGCGTAGGGGCTATCTAGTCTTTCCTTGGTGAGGGTTGGAAAACAGATGACTTCCATTTTCTTGATGCAGTTGAGAGATCTCCTGGATGAAACAGGAAGGGATAGGACAGAGAGTTCACAGTTGGCTTTCCGGAGAGCTCTGAAACACTGAAGCCACAGTGAGGAGAAAAACTGCCCCATGGAGGAGCCTCAGGAAGGCATCCAGGGAAGTAATAATAATAATGATAATAACTGTGGTAAAATTGTTAAGTGCTTACTATGTGCCAGGCACTGTACTAAGTGCTGGGGTAGATACAAGCAAATCGGGTTGGACCCAGTCCCTGTCCCACGTGGGGCTCAGTCTCAATCCCCATTTTCCAGATGAGGTAACTGAGGCCCAGATAGGTGAAGTGACTTGCCCAAGGTCACAGAACAGACAAGTGGCAACACACCGCAACATTGCCAAGATCTCCGCAACATTGCCAAGATCCGCCCTTTCCTCTCCATCCAAACTGCTACCCTGCTCATTCAAGCTCTCATCCTATCCCGTCTAGACTACTGCACCAGCCTTCTCTCTGGTCTCCCATCCTCGTGTCTCTCTCCACTTCAATCCATACTTCATGCTGCTGCCCGGATTATCTTTGTCCAGAAACGCTCTGGGCATATTACTCCCCTCCTCAAAAACCTCCAATGGCTACCAATCAATCTGCGCATCAGGCAGAAACTCCTCACCCTGGGCTTCAAGGCTCTCCATCACCTCGCCCCCTCCAACCTCACCTCCCTTCTCTCCTTCTACAGCCCAGCCCGCACCCTCCGCTCCTCCGCCGCTAATCTCCTCACCGTACCTCGTTCTCGCCTGTCCCGCCGTCGACCCCCGGCCCACGTCATCCCCCGGGCCTGGAATGCCCTCCCTCTGCCCCTCCGCCAAGCTAGCTCTCTTCCTCCCTTCAAGGCCCTGCTGAGAGCTCACCTCCTCCAGGAGGCCTTCCCAGACTGAGCCCCTTCCTTCCTCTCCCCCTCTTCATCCCCCCATCTTACCTTCTTCCCTTCCCCACAGCACCTGTATATATGGTTGTACATATTTATTACTCTATTTATTTATTTTACTTGTACATATCTATCCTATTTATTTTATTTTGTTAGTATGTTTGGTTTTGTTCTCTGTCTCCCCCTTTTAGACTGTGAGCCCACTGTTGGGTAGGGACTGTCTCTATATGTTGCCAATTTGTACTTCCCAAGCGCTTAGTACAGTGCTCTGCACATAGTAAGCGCTCAATAAATACGATTGATGATGATGATGAAGTGGCAAAGTGAGGATTAGAACCCATGAACTTCTGACACCCAGGCCCGTGCTCTAGCCACCAGACCATGCTGAAAATGGAATCCACGCAGCAGTGGCCTAGACTGGAACTTCATGGAGTGTAAAAGCCTGAGGGGGACAGGCTTTTCACTTGTTAGATATGCGATGCTTGAACTTAGCCTGGAGCCTGACCATCTGGGCTGACAAATCATTTCCTCATGGCGTGAGACTGGTATTTATCAGAGCTGGCCAGGGGGGTCTGGGGCATTATGGACATCACCACTGGCCTTTCCTACAAGGACGTAATAGGTTGATGGTAACCATGGTGTAGATTGAAGATTGATAATGATACATTTTCTTTGATAATTGATGATGATCATTGATTATTAATGCTTTATGATGATGATCATTATTATGGGTATTTGTTAAGCGCTTCCTATGTGCCAAGCACTGTTCTAAAGACTGGGGCATATACAAGGTAATCAGGTTGTGCCACGTGGGGCTCACAGTCTTAATCCCCATTTTACAGATGAAGTAACTGAGGCACAGAGAAGTTAAATGGCGGAGCCGGGATAGAACCCATGTCCTCTGACGCCCAAGCCCGGGCTCTTTCCACTAAGCCACACTGCTTCTCATTGATGATGATTGATAAGCGATGATAAGGATAGTGGGGGACCAACGGTGACTGAGGTGGTGGCAGCAACAGTGATGAATCGATCTTTGGGCTTGAAGAAACTAGAGGCTACAAATAATAGCTGAAACCACATATCCAATCAATCACATTTATTGAATGCTTACTGTGTGCAGAGCACTGTACTAAGCTCTTGGGAGAATCCAATATAGCAGAGCAAGCTTACAGACTAGAGGGGGAGACAGATATTAATATCAATAAATTGTAAATATGTACATAAGTGGTGTTATACCCTATTTCCCCTGTCCTTAATCTATTTTAACATGTCTCCCCCTGTAGACTGTAAGCTATGGGACATGGGTTTGTCACAAATGGGTCTTTTCAGTCACACCCACCCCACGGTTTTCATCATTAGAAGCATCAATCATTTAAAGTGCTCTGCACACAGTCAGTGTTCAGTAAATACCATTGATGATGATGATCTTAACTGGGCAGCACACTGTTCAATGATGCAACGATAGACAAGAAATCAGGAATCAAGATTCAGCTCCAATTGAAGGTCAACAGAATACAGAGGACTCCCCCTATTGGTTCAGAGATTTGAATTTGCAATCCCAAGACTCCACTTGAAATCTGGGGACTCTGGTCAACACCAACAAAAATTGTGACCTTCAACCTGTCAGTCTCAGTTCAGATCCTGTCTTCTCATACCCATCAGCCTCCTCAGAAAAATAACTCTATGGGAAGCCACAGAGCCTAGAGGGAAGCTGCATGGCCTAATGAATACAGCCTAAGAGTCGAAAGGACCTGGATTCTAATCCCAGCTCTGCCAAGTGTCTGCTGTGTGTGACCTTGGACTTCACTCCTCTGGGCCTCAGTTACCGCATCTATAAAATGGGGATGAAGACCACGAGCCCCATGTGAGTCAGGGACTGTGTCCGACCTGTTTACCTTGTATCTACCCCAGCACATAGAACAGAACCTGGTATGTAATGAGCATGTAATAAGCGCTTAACAAATACTAAAAACCAAGACATCTGGTGGTGATCTCCATGATTGTGTTTCTCTAGTTCTCTTTACCACCACGCCCACCCCCACCCCCCCCCAACGCCCGCGGGAAGCGTGGAAGAAATTCCAGGCATTCCATCGATTGTGCTCCTTTCAAACTGTTCAAGCTTCGCTGGTTGCCTTTCTGCCTTGTTGCCTAACAGTGCTAATTCTCTCCTAACAATAAAGGTGTGGGGGAAGAGAACTTCTCAGGAGGTCCCTGGGCTATCAGGAGACAACCTGTGTTTACCCGAATTGTTTTGGCATTCACAGATGCTTAGCGCAGAGCACGGTAGTAATTTAATTTAATGAGTTGAGGAAGCCTTGCAGGACTCATTTAGCAAATCCCAGGGGGTGAGGTAACTTTTTTTTGGCTGTTAGAAAAAGGAGGAAATGGAATTCGGGGGTCAGGGTTCTCCCCTGGTGGGTCCTAGCACTGCCTGGCTTAGTGATGCCACATCCTCAGTGATGCTGAGGGCGATGCAGGCCTGTTTGAGCAATATGATGGGGACCCTTTTCCTCCTAAAGCCATTTCTCTAACAGCAGATTTCTAGGAAATTGCCCCAAATGATGCTTTAATGACACCCTCCTGGGCCTTCATGTCTAATTTTACCCACAGAGCTGAGATTTTCACCCTCCTTCCGTGTGGCCCCCAGGAGTGGGAGGATGCCATTGGCCCAATTAGAGGCCCCCGAGGGCTTCTGGGGCTCTGGATTTCACAGGCAACCGTAGCCTTTCAAGACTTCTGGGGTTCTGAGGAGACAGGGTTTGGGGCTCACTGGGCAGTGTGGCCTAATGGACAGAGTTCAGAAGTGAGTGCCTGCCTCGTGGTGCATTCTGGAAGCTCTTGCTCACTGGTGTGGGTCCCATCCACCTTCTGTCTTCCCATCTCGGCTTAACTGGAGCACCTGGCTCTTTTCCACTCTGGTCCATTCAGGAGGGCAGGGGTCTGTCTTGGGCCCAAGACCTTTATTTCATCCCCCTCTAGACTGTGAGCTCGTTGTGGGCAGGGAGTGTGTCTGTAGTTGTATTGTACTCTCCCAGGCGCTTACTACGGTGCCTTGCACACAGTAAGCACTCAATAAATGATTGAATGAACCCGGATTCTATTCCCAACTCTGCCTGCTGTGTGACCTTGTGGAAGACACTGAACCCCTCCCCTAGTAAAGTGTAAGCTCCCTGTGGGCAGGGAACAGGTGTCCCTCTTATGTTATACTTTTCCATGCTCTTAGTACAGTGCATTGCTCCATGTGGGTGCCTAATGCAATTGCTACTATTTAGTTTCCTCCAGAAAGAGCATGGACTTGGGAGTCAGAAGACCTGGGTTCTAATCCCAGCTCTGCCACTTACCTGTTGTGTGACCTTGGACAAGTCACTTAACTTCTCTGTCCCTCAGTTCCCTCATCTGCAAAATGGGGATTTATACACATTTTCCCGCTTAGATTATGAGCCCTGTGGGACCTATTTATCTTGTATCTGTCCCTGCACTTAGTACAGGGCTTGGCATATAGTAAGAGCTTAACAAATACCACAATTATTATTATTACCATTATTATTTAATGGAGAAAGAAATCCTTGCCTCTCCCAATTTCAATCAATCATATTTATTGAGAGCTTACTGTTTGTACAGCACTGTACTAAGCTCTTGGGAGAGTACAATATAACAATAAACAAACACATTTCCTGCCCCCAAGGAGCTTACAGTCTAGAGGTCTAATCTACATCACCATCTATTCTTACATCACCACTTCACAGAGGTGATGTGAGGATAAGGTGAAATCGCTGAAAGAAAAGCGTCAAGGGAATGGCAAATTCAAGGTAAGGAACCCTAGGAGGTGGGAGGGAGAATGTTCTGGTGAATACCATTGGCCACGCTATACCTACCCTCAAAAAAGTCCCATGATGCCCAGGTCTCTTGACTCACAGGATATAGGTTCCATCTTTTTCCCTCAAAATTTTACCCACAATAAAGTGAGGTGAGGAAACCCCAGTTATCCCAAAGATGAGGGTAAGTGCTTGTCCTTTAGGGTAGTAGGAAGCCTGAGTTCATTGGCTTCTTCCTAAGATTTTTTTTTTTTTGCATGGGCTCTGATTCCCCAGAGGATTGGGAATTTCATTCATTCATTCAATCGTATTTATTGAGCGCTTACTGTGTGCAGAGCACTGTACTAAGAGCTTGGGAAGTACAAGTTGGCAGCATATAGAGACGGTCCCTACCCAACAATAGGCTCACAGTCTAGAAGGTGGAGACAGACAACAAAATAAGTGGACAGGTGTCAAGACATCAGAACAAATAGAATTAAAGCTAAATGCACATTAACAAAATAGAATAGTATATATGTACAAGTAAAATAAAAAGAGTAATAAATCTGTACAAATATATACATATATAGATATATATATATATATATATACACACAGGTGCTGTGGGGAGGGGAAGGAGGTAGGGCGGGGGGATGGGGAGGAGGAGAGGAAAAAGGGGCCTCAGTCTGGGAAGGCCTCTTGGAGGATGTGAGCTCTCAGTAGGGCTTTGAAGGGAGGAAGAGAGCTAGCTTGGTGGATGTGTGGAGGGAGGGCATTCCAGGCCAGGGGTCGATGGCGGGACAAGTGAGAACAAGGTACAGTGAGGAACTGAACAGAACATCAAAACACCAAAGGAAGAAGAAAGAAAATTTCCTCATTCAGGCAATTAATGGTCACAGAATGTGACAGTTTGTTGGGCCCCTGAAAAGCTTTTATGATTATTAATTATGATGGTCTACTAATAAAAATTTTGTTAAGATCCTCCGACTCCCAGGCACATGCTCTTTCCACTAAGCCACACTGCTTCTTAATCCACCCCCAACTTGCTATTCCTGCCAGACAGATGGCACATACCAATCAATAGTATTGATTGAGTGCCTACCAAGTGCGAGAAGCAGCATAGCTTAGTGGATAGAGCACAGGCCTGGGAGTCAGAAGGAGCTGGGTCCAGCACCGCCACTTGTCCACTGTGTGACCTTGGGCAAGTCACTTCACTTCTCTGTGCCTCAATTACCTCATCTGGAAAATGGGGATTAAGAGCATGGGACAGGGATTGTGTCTGACCTGATTTGATTGTATCTACCCCAGCGCTTAGAACAGTGCTTGACACATAGTAAGCGCATAACAAATACCATTACTACTACTACATGCTTGAGAGAGTACGCCAGAAGCACAAGTCACAGCCTCTACCTTATTTGTAGGGATCATATAGAGAAGCAGCATGGCTCAGTGGGTAGAGCCCAGGCTTGGGAGTCAGAGGTCATGGGTTTGAATCCCAACTCTGCCACTTGTCAGCTGCATGACTTTGGGCAAGTCACTTCACTTCTCTGGGCCTCAGTTCCCTCATCTGTCAAATGGGGATGAAGACTGTGAGCCCCACGTGGGACAACCTGATGACCTTGTAACCCCCCCAGTGCTTAAAACAGTGCTTAGCACATAGTAAACGTTTCACAAATGCCATCATTATTCAGCGCTTAGAACAGTGCTTGACACATAGTAAGCGCATAACAAATACCACTACTACTACTACATGCTTGAGAGAGTACACCAGAAGCACAAGTCACAGCCTCTACCTTATTTGTAGGGATCCTATAGAGAAGCAGCATGGCTCAGTGGGTAGAGCCCAGGCTTGGGAGTCAGAGGTCGTGGGTTCGAATCCCAACTCTGCCACTTCTCAGCTGCATGACTTTGGGCAAGTCACTTCACTGGGCCTCAGTTCCCTCATCTGTCAAATGGGGATGAAGACTGTGAGCCCCACGTGGGACAACCTGATGACTTTGTAACCCCCCAGCGCTTAAAACAGTGCTTGGCACATAGTAAACGCTTCACAAATGCCATCATTATTCAGCGCTTAGAACAGTGCTTTGCACATAGTAAGCGCTTAAAAAATGCCATTATTATTATTATTATTATCATCATCAAATGGAGAAATTCCACACCCTCACACAGTTACCAGTTTTGTCTTTTCCTAACTCCCAGATTGGGAAGGTTTGCCTCTGTGCCAGGGGCCCAAAGTATGTGCTATAGAAGAAAGAGCACCGGCCTAGGACTCGAGTTCTAATCTTGACAATGCCAGTAGCCCACTGGGTGACTTTGGGCAAGTCGCTTACCTTCTATGTTTCTTAATTTTCTTGTCTATAAACTGAAGATTAAATAAATGTCAATAATAATAATAATAATAACTGCGTTATTTGTTAAGCACTTACTGTGTGCCAGGCACTGTACTAAGTGCTGTGGTGTATACAAGATCACCAAGTCCCACACAGTCTAAGTAGGAGGGAGAACAGGTATTGAAACCCCATTTTAGAGATGAGGAAACTGAGGCACAGAGAAGTTGACTCACCCAAGGTCAAACAGTAGGTACGTGGTGGATCTGGGGTTAGAACCCAGGTTGTCTGAGTCCCAGGCGTAAGTTCTTTCCATTAGGCCACACTGCTTCCCCATCCCCATTCTCCCACCGCCCTTGAGTCCTGGGGGGTAGGGACCGTGTCTGACCCAATTATCTTGTTTTCAACCACAGTGCTTAGGACCTAGTAAGCACTTAACAAATCCCCCAATTACTAATATTGTTAAATGATCCAGATGGAGAAGGCCTACAGTCCATTTGAGTAGAGTGGCCAGTCTGTGAGGATATGGGACACTGGCCTCTGTCCAACTTCAATCCACCCTCTGCTCCTTTGGACCAATAAAAACTTGTGCCCCTTAAATAAGGAGACATTAGACATCCCCTCCTGTCAGACCTATCCATAATAATTATAATGGTAATTATATTTGTTAACTGCTTACTATGTGTCAAGCACTGTTCTAAGTGCTGGGGTGGAGACAAGCTAATCAGGTGGGACACAATACCTGTCCCACATAGGACTCATAGTCTTAATCCCCATTTTCCAAATGAGGTAACTGAAGCACAGAGAAGTGAAGTGACTTGCCCAAGGTCACACAGCAGCCAACTGGCAGAGCCAGGATTAGAACCCAGGTCCTTCTGACTCCCAGGCCTATGCTCTATTCACTAGACCATGCTGTTCCAGAAGACAGGAGCAATCCCAGATAGAAGGGACTTGAGCTATTTCAAGGGAAGAAACTATTTTGGCCTGCGATATCCAGCTCAAAGAAGCCAAAGTATAATAACGATGGTATTTGTTAAGCTCTTATTATGTGCCAAGCACTGTTCTAAGCACTGGGGTAGATACAAAGTAATCAGGTTGTCCCACGTGGGGCTCAGTTTTCATCCTCATTTTCCAGATGAGGTAACTGAGGCCCAGAGAAGTGAAGTGACTTGCCCAAAGTCACACAGCTGGTAAGTGGCGGAGTCAGGATTAGAACCCACGACCTCTGACTCCCAAACCCGTGCTCTTTCCATTAAGCCATGCTGCTCAAGTCCAACTCTATATTGTGGCTTCTTTGAGCTCAATATCACAGGCCAAAATAGCATCTTCATTTGAAAGAGCTGGCCATTGCACAGCAGAGTGAATCTTGGGGCTCAAATTATCTGGGAAATGGGTGGCTGTAGGTTAAGCTAAGGAATGGGAACACTGTATTTCCAGCTTGGGTGTCTTGATGGCCAGTAAAAACCCTTTCTCTTGCTCCACTCTTCCTTTCTTTGCCTGTCATTTCCAACCCACAGATGAGCTTGTGCTCTTCCACATTGCTCATCCCCTCCCTGGTCTAGGAGAGTGATTCCACTTTTTATGGCAAAGGCTCACCTTTCAGTCAATCCAGGATGAGGTTCTACCATCAATACTCGAGAGGAGTGTGTAAAATCTGGCTCTTGCCTTGCAATCAGATATAACCCTCCCAAAGGGGTTCAAAGACCCTCCATCCAGGGTCCCAATAACATTCTACTTCATCCATCCTCGTTACCTCTGGGCCAAGAAGCACGTTAACAGCATTGGCAGTGCCAAGACTGTGCGGAGCCCATCTGCCGATTTAAAATCTGGCCCATCTCCCTGACCCAAACAAAATAATAAAGCTCTCACATTTTCCACGTAGCTGAGGGACCATTGGAAGGAAGGATAAAGTGACCTTGCAAATAAGTAAAAATATTTACCAGCCCATGCTCAGGTAGGAAACAAACAGCATCGTCTTGGGTATTTACCTATCCAACATTAACTCATTCAAATAGAGCAAATGAATGCTTGCTAAACTGGATTGTTACATATTTTGAACATAATAATAATAATAATAATAATTGTGGTATTTGTTAAGTGCTTACTAATTGCCAGACACTGTACAAGGCACTAGGGTAGATTACCTTGTGGTAATTGGGTTGGACACAGTCCTTGTCCCACATTGGGCTCACAGTCTTAATCCCCATTTTTCACAGATGAGGGAACTGAGGCACAGAGAAGGAAAGTGACTTGCTCAAGGTCGCACACCAGACCCTTGGCAGAGTCAAAATTAGAACATGGGTCTTTCTGACTCAATAGGCCAGGGCTCTATCGACTAGGCCACGTAGCGTGCCTCAGTGGAAAGAGCATGGGCTCGGGAGTCAGAGGTCATGGGTTCTAATCCCAGCTCTACCACTTGTCTGCTGTGTGACTTTGGGCAAGTCACTTTACTTCTCTGTGCCTCAGTTCCCTCATCTGTGAAAAATGGGGATTAAGACTGTGAGCCCTACGTGGGACATCCTGATTACCTTGTATCCTCCCAGTGTTTAAAACAGTGCTTGGCACCTAGTAAGTGCTTAACAAATATGATCATTATTATTATTTAGACTGTATACCTTTTATTAGCAGGTTAATATATTTATCTCTAATAATAATGTCTTTGATTTACATAATTCCTTTCTTTCCAAAAGTCCAAAGCCCTTTCACACCAACAGAGGGAAGCTTTTTAAAACGATATATGTATGTGTGTCTGTGCATATATAGAGAGAGATATACATATTTATATACAATTTTATAACCTTCTATAACAGCTGATACAGCAGAGGACTGTAGTAGACGTACTTAGGCATCCTTGGGTCGCTGGTTCGATTCCGGATCAAAGGACTCTTTTTTTCCCCCTTCTATCAATCATCATCATCAATCATATTTATTGAGCGCTTACTGTGTGCAGAGCACTGTACTAAGCGCTTGGGAAGTACAAGTTGGTAACATATAGAGACAGTCCCTACCCAGCAGTGGGCTCACAGTCTAAAAGGGGGAGACAGAGAACAAAACCATACTAACAAAATAAAATAGAATAGATATGTACAAGTAAAATAAATAAATAAATAGAGTAATAAATATGTACAAACATATATACATATATACAGGTGCTGTGGGGAAGGGAAGGAGGTAAGATGGGGGATGGAGAGGGGGATGAGGGGGAGAGGAAGGAAAGGGCTCAGTCTGGGAAGGCCTCCTGGAGGAGGTGAGCTCTCAGTAGGGCCTTGAAGGGAGGAAGAGAGCTAGCTTGGCGGATGGGCAGAGGGAGGACATTCCAGGCCCGGGGGATGACGTGGGCCGGGGGTCGATGGCGGGACAGGCGAGAACGAGGTACGGTGAGGAGATTAGCAGCAGAGAAGCGGAGGGTGCGGGGTGGGCTGTAGAAGGACAGAAGGGAGACTCTAGACTGTGAGCCTGCTGTTGGGTAGGGACCGTCTCTGTATGTTGCCAACTTGTACTTCCCAAGTGCTTAGTACAGTTCTCTGCACACAGTAAGCACTCAATAAATACAATTGAATGAATGAAAGTTTAACATATCTCCATTTATTACCATCTCACAAACAGCTTATTGCTATAAGCAAATAATTTATAGAGGATCATGTATTATATCTTCATTTTGCAGGCAGAAAAAATGATGCACTGCTAGGTTAAGTGAAACTCACTATTCTTTTAATAACTCTTTATATTTTCCCTACTGCTATGATTGCACAGAAGCCCTATTGCTTAATACTGCTCAATCAAATCTGGATAGCTCATATAGCTTTTTTATAGATATTGATATGGTTTTAATCATTCTCAGGACCATCTCCAAAGAGCTGCTTCACTTTGAACATATAGTATAATATAGGAAGATTATGGGAGTTCCAAAAAATGCTATAAAGCATGAAAAGTACACATATATTCATCTATAAGACATTACTGCTATCTTTCCATTATTGGGTGATGCAGCAGAGTCTAATGGAAACAGCATGGGCCTGGGTGTCAGGAGATTCCACCACTAACCTACTGTGTTGCCTTGGGAAAAAAAAAAATCACTTCACCTCTCTGATCTTCAGTTTCCCCATCTGCAAATGGGGATAGAATAGATTGTAAGCCCCATGTGGGGCAGGGATTGTGTCAGATATCCTGGTACCTATACAACCGCTTCATAACTACTGTAATTGCAGTGCACAAAGTCAGTGCTCAATACATGCTATTATAGATTGTCATCTTTATTGCATAAGCAATTCCTGAACAGCCAAAATCCAAGGGCCCAACCCATGACAGTGATGATATTTGTTAAGCACTTACTATGTGTCAGGCACTCTTCTAAGCACTGTAATATAGTCAAGATAATCAGGTTGGACACAGTCCCTGTCCTGCATGGGTGTCACAATCTTAATCCCCAATTTATAGATGAAGTAACAGGCACGGAGAAGTGAAGCGACTTGCCTAAGGTCACCCAGCAGACAAGTGGCAGAGTGAGAATTAGAAACCAGGTCCTTCTGACTCCCAGGCCCAGGCTCTATCCACTAGGCCATGCTGCTTCTCTCTGTTTGGCCTTTCTATCCCACCTCCCCATTTTCTTTGCCTTGGCCTAGTTTTAGGCCCCATTCATCTCCCCTTACCCAGAGGAATCTGGGTGAGCAAGACCACCCTGGACAGAATCATTATGGGTGGAAGGGTGGCAAGGCAGATAGGGGATGCTCACCCCATCTTGTGGAAGCCCCCCCCCCCCCCCGATTGTCTAGACTCGATGACTCCTCAGTGTCCCGTCTAGCTTTGTCTCTAATGAAAATATATATCAGTATCTTGAAATTAAGTGACACTGCTGCTTTGGGTCATAATTGCCACTCTTCTTAAATTCAGGCCTTTCCAAAGAACCTGTGGGTTTGTGCTAATCTGCATGTTTGTGTTGCTGAACAGAGCAGCATGGCATGGCCTAGTGGAAAGGGCACGGGCCTGGGAGTCAGAAGTCCTGAGTTCTAAGCCCGCTCTGCCACTTGTCTGCTTATGTGGCCTTGGGCAAGTCACTTCACTTCTCACAGCCTCGGTTACCTCATCTGTGAAACAGGGATTAAGACTGTGAGCCCCATGGGGAACATGGATTATGTCCAATCTGATTAGCTTGTATCTAATAATAATAATTGTGGTATTTAAGCACTTACTATGTGCCAGGCACCGTACTAAGGGGGTGGATACAAGCAACTCAGGTTGGACCCGATCCTTGCCCCCAACTAAGGGGGTGGATACAAGCAACTCAGGTTGGACCCGATCCTTGCCCCCATAAGGCTCACAGTCTTACTCCCCATTTTACAGATGAGATAACAGAGGCACAGAGAAGTGAAGTAGACTTGCTGATAGCCACACAGCAGGTAAATGGTCGAGCCGGGATTAGAACCTAGGACCTTCTGACTTCCGGGCCCATGCTCTATCCACTATGCTATGCAGTATCTACCCCAGTGCTTAGTATAGTGCCTGGCACATATTAGGCACTTAAGTTGTGGTGAGTCCACACAAGCTAATAAGTGACTGCTTGTGATCCCATGAACAACAACAAGGAAAAAACTGGTGAAGGCACTGATGAGCTTTACTTGAGGACAGGGGATTGCTGGCCTGGGGGCAGGATGGAGCATGGGAGGGAGGCAGGGCTTTCACTCCCTGTTCCTCCCCGTAATGGCCTGGACCAATCAATAACTGCTACATAGGACCACAGCTTCCATGGCTTAGGCAGATAAAAGACACTCGTTTTGAATTGCGAGAAAGCACACACAGAGGAAGCAGCACTGAGGCACGCAAGGGGCACACAAAGGTGTGCGTGTATATGTGTGTGTGTGTGTGTCACTCCCTTGCATGTTGGTAAAACTAAGTAAAAAACTTTTCACAGTAACCTTGGTGATCAGAGATGTGGTTTGACTTCTACTACATGTCACCGAGGCTCCCCCGGTCCAGGAAGGTCCTGGTTGGTACGAACCAGGGGCTCGCGACAGTTTGTAAAATGGGGATTGAGACTGAGCCCCACGTAGGACAGGGACTGTGTCCAACCCAATTTGCTTGTATCCACCCCAGCGCTTAGTATAGTGTCTGGCACATAGTAACCACTTAAATACCATAATAATTATTATTATTCCTGAATCATCATACATCAACTATCTCATTCTGATACGTTTGTGCTACTAGATATTAAATGGCTCCCTTATTCATATTATCCATTGCAAGAGGCCTGCCTAGACCAAGCCTTTTATTTCTCCTATCCGTCCTCTCCTCTGTGTCAACTTTACTTGGCTGTGTAAAAAGCGCTTATTGCTATTAACATCTGTCTCCCCCTCTAGTCTGTAAGCTCGTTGTGGGCAGGGAACATATCTACTAACTCTGTTATACTCTCTCAAGTGCTTAGTACAGTGCTCTGCACACAGTAAACACTCACCCTGGCCCAACAAGACTTGGGTAAATACTCAGATTTATTGAGTGCATCATAATAATTACTATTATTATTATTATAGTATTTAACTGCTTACTATGTGCCAGGCATTGTACTAAGCGCTGGGGTGGATACAAGCAAATCAGGTTGGATGCAGTCCGTCTCCTATGGGGCTCACAGTCTCAATCCCCATTTTACAGATGAGGTAACTGAGTCCCAGAGAAGTGACTTGCCCAAGGTCACACAGACAAGTGGCAGAGAGGAATTAGAACCCATGACCATCCAACTCCCAGGCTCATGCTTACTGTGTGTAGAGCACTGTATTAAGCACTTGAGAGAGTATAACAGAGTTAGTAGATATGTTCCCTGCCCACAATATGCTTACAGACTAGAGGGGGAGACAGAGGGAGACAGACATATATGCACTCCACCACCCAAGGGTCCAATATTCAAACATTCGATCATATTTATTGATCACTTTCTGTGCACAGAGCACTATACTAAGCATTTGGAAAGTACAATTCAGCAACAGAGACAATCCCTACCCAACAACAGTCTCACAGTCTAGAAGGGGGAGACAGAGAATAAAACAAAATGAGTACAGTGTCAATACCATAGAAATAGAATTATAGATATATACACATTAATAAAATAGAGTAATAAATACATACAAATTTACAAGTGCTGTGGGGAGGGGAAAGAGTAGGGCAGAATGAGGACTATGGGGAGGGGAGGAGGAGTAGAGGAAAAGGGGGGACTCAGTCTGGGAAGGCCTCCTGGAGGAGGTGAGCTCTCAGTAGGAGTTTGAAGGGAGGAAGAGAGCTAGTTTGGTGGATTTGTGGAGGGAGAGCATTCCAGGCCAAAAGTAGGACATGGGCCAGGGATTGACAGATGAGAATGCCAGTACCAGTCTGTGGTCAAAGGAGCCCATTCTGCCAATGTATCTTCTTTCTGCTTCTAAGTGCTGCTCTCCTGCTGTGCCAATGCTTGCTTCTCTCTGCATCTCAACATACCCCCACCCCAGGTATCTCAAAAAAAAAAAAAAGAGCACCTTTTATCTGCCCTAGACGTTGCAGCTGTGGCTCTATGTGGCAGTCATTGATTGGTTCGGGCCCATTAGTGGGTAGAACAAGGAGGGAAAGCCCAGCCTCTCTCCTTGCTCCACCCCCACAGGCCTGTAATCACCTGTTCTCAAGTAAAGCTCATCAGTGTCCTCACCAGTCTTTTCCTAGTTGTTGTTCGCGGAATTGCAAACAGTCACTTACAAGGCAGCTTGTTGTGGGCTCACCACATCCCACCGATCAACAACATTAACTCATTTATACTCATCCAGGGGTACAGTTGATGGGGGAATTTACATTAAGGTACACATATGAGTGGTGATCAATATCACCAATCCCTTCGATAGGGATTGCTCCAAACTGGTAATGCAGTAATCCAGCAACTACATAAGCCATATCACATGTGACTGTTGATCAATATTACCTTCAATTCCTTCAATAGGAATTTGCTACACTGGTAAACCCAATAACTATACAATATAATCTTCAAACATGAGGGAAAAATGCTATCACATATGTGGTGATCAAGATCACCATCAATCCCTTCAACAGGGATTTTTCTACACTACTAATATAACAACCCCGGGATGTAAGTTTGTCTCCATTTCCTCAGTGCTCTGCACACAGTAAGCGCTCAATAAATACGATTGATTGATTTCCTCCTTTTTCTTTGGCTCTCCTATTTGACTAACAGCAAGACCAATAGGAGGGATTTATTCGTTCACTCATTGTCATATTTATTGAGCGTTTACTTTGTGTCGAGTACTGGAAAGTACAATTCAGCAACAAATAGAGACAATCCCTACCCAACAACGGGCTCACAGTCTAGAAGGGGGGAGACAGCCATCAAAACAAATAAACGGGTATCAATAGCATCAATATAAATAAATAGAATTCTAGATTTATACACATCACTAATAAAATAAATAGAATAATAAATAATAAATATGTACATATATACACAAGGACTGTGGGGCAGGGAGAAGGGTAGAGCACAGAGAGAGAGTTGGGGCGATGGGGAGGGGAGCAGGAGTAGAGGAAAGGGGGGGGTTTAGCCTGGGAAGGCCTCCTGGAGGAGGTGAGCTTTCAGTAGGGCTTTGAAGGGGGGAATTGTGCTAGTGTGTGAGGAAGGAGGGCATTCCAGGCCAGAGGTAGGACATGGGCCAGGGGTTGACAGTGAGACAGGTGAGACCGAGGCCCAGTGAGGAGGTTAGCACCAGAGGAGCAGAGTGTGCGGGCTGGGCTGTAGAAAGTGAGAAGGGAAGTGAGGTAGGAGGGGGCAAGGTGATGGAGAGCTCTGAAGCCAATAGTGAGGAGATTTTGGTTGATGTGGAAGTTGATAGGCAACCACTGGAGATTTTTGAGGAGGGAGGTGACATGCCCAGAGTGTTTCTGTAGGAATTTCACCATGCACAATACACACCCTGAGACCGTTTCACCACCCTGTCCAGTTCACCTAACCACACTTGTTCTATATACACTCTTACATAGACAAGCAAGTGCAGCCAATCTCAACATATTTACACAATTCTTTCAGAACTTAAACTGAATGGAGATAGTTTCAGGTCATCGTCAGGAGGACCTTTCTTCATCGGGGGTGGTAGCAGGTTTCAGCGCAAGAGGCCTGGTTCGCAAAGGCTGATTGGGTGCCAGCAATTCAAACTTTAGTCGTTAGTACAAATATGCCTAATACATTTCATGTCAGAAACCTCGGGAAAAACTATTCTCGGAGTTTAATTTGTAACCAACGGTCTCATCTTGAGCACCCCCAGGGTCTCCCTAACCCACTCTATTTGGCTTTCAGGCTAGGGCAGGGAGCAAAAGGAGTGCCCTAGCTCCTGGCTGCGTGTTAGTTGGGATTTTTCCTTTTCCTCTTTTCCCCTGTGTTAGGGTCTGGAGGATTCCCTCTGAGACTGACGTGGGTAGCCCATCAATCTCTATCCTCCAAATTCCCAATTCCTGAAGCTGACGCCATACCACGTCACGCTGTGGCTCAAAGCCTGTACTTGGTCGGGGTCCAATCAACCTGACAGAAAGTGCCCATCCCTGTCTCCCTCCCTTCTCTATGGCTACTGTTTAGACCTGTGTGGGAGGAGGAGTCCTTCCCCCCGCCATGAGCCAGAGCTGCATTTCATCCATCTCAGCTAGATGGTCTAATGCAGTGGCAATTGTGACATCCTTCTGTAATCCCGTTTGGCTGTTTGCCAGGGTACTCAGAGACAGGGCCTGTTGAACTGCAGTCCTCAGCACTGGTTTCTTAAGAAGAGCTTCTTCAGGCCCTAGGTCAAACTCCTCCCTGGATGTAAATGGGCTCCAGATAGCCCACACTAAACCCAGGGGACGCAATCCCTGTTGTACCTCATTTAAGTCCTTCCATGGTTTACATGGGTAAGGGACCTCCCCGGGGCCCTCATAGGCTCTCTTTAGTACTGCCATTATTTCCTTCCATAGAGTTCCTTGGCTGGCATGAAAGGTCCTCATGGCCTTATCCTCGAGTCTGCCCAAATCCCCCACACCCTTGGCTTCCTCTTCAGTAAGGAGGAATACAGCTGCTCCATGATTATAAATCCGGAGAAGCCACTCTGGTATGGGCTCTCCGACACCCCTGCAGAATCACTGACCTAACTCAGCTAATTCAATGCCAGTACAATCCCTCGAGGTCTGAGTGGCGGGCCCCCTCACCCCATGGTCTTGGTAACCCTAACTGGGGTCACCCTTAAAGTGGAGTCAGCTTCATCTGGCTCCTCATCGGACCAGATGCCTCCATTAACACCATCAGGGTCACACCCACCTGTAATGGTGGCATTTTCTGGGCCTGGCTGATTGTCCCCAATTTAGCCTTCAGGATCCTCTCAACTACCTTAATGAAATCAGTTGCAGCTTCTCTGGCTTCTTTAGCAATGACCATACTATCAGAAGGAGCTGCGCCTAGAACACTGCTTGGCACATAGTAAGCACTTAACAAATGCCATCATTATTATATAGGATAATCTTACACACACTATTGCCAGCAGACCCATGCCCAAAGTTAAGGGTTCCAGGTGGATAACAATATTTCAACATTGAGTCACCATTACCCAGAACTCCATGAGGGAGGTAAGAGAGAACAGAAGAGGGAAGAAATGACCAAAAGAGCCAGCAAAACAAGACATCATAAACACCAGGCCATAGGACTAAGGTCCACAAATCCCGTCCTTGTCACCATTCGTGTGCTGCAAGCCCCCAGTTCGTACCAACCAGGACCTTCCTGGACTGGGGGAGCCTCAGTGACATGTAATAAAAGTCAAACACACCTCTGATCACCATGATTACTGTGAAAAGTGCTGGGGTAGATACAAGATCATCAGGTTGGATAACATTCCCTGTCCCACTTGGGGCTCACAGTCAAAGTAGGAAAGAGAATAATAATAATAATAATAATGGTATTTGTTAGGCATTTACTATGTGCAAAGCACTGTTCTAAGCGCTGGGGAGGTTACAAGGTGATCAGGTTGTCCCACCGGGGGCTCACAGTTTTAATCCCCATTTTACAGATGAGGTAACTGAAGCACAGAGAAGTTAAGTGACTTGCCCAAAGTCAGACAGCTGACAGTTGGAGGAGCCGGGATTTGAACCCATGACCTATGACTCCAAAGCCCTGGCTCTTTCCACTGAGCCACTCTGCTTCTCATTTTACAGATAATGGAACCGAGGCCCATCACGGAGAAGTGAAGTGACTTGTCCAAGGTCGCAAAGCAGGAGAGTGGAGGAGTCAGAATTAGAACCCAGATCCTCTGACTCCCAGGCCTGTGTTCTTTCCACTAGGTGCTTATAGCCTTAGCTTTTTGTTCAAGCAACAATGGTTAAGCCACATTAATGATGGTTAAGCTAGACTGTTAGCTCATTATGGACAGGGAAGGCATCTGTTTATTGTTAAGTGCTTAGCACAGTGCTCTGCAAAAGTAAGTGCTCAGTAAATACGACTGACCAACTCCACTGACAGAGATTTCAGCATCTTCCCTAGAGGGTGAATCCCTGGGTCTGTCTCGAGGTCACCCTCCCTTATGGTCACTCTAGTCCCAAATCTATTGCCTATTTTTCATCTCAGAGTGGGCAGAGAAGAGAAATGATGAGGAGGCGAGGGGAGAGAGAGAGAACTATGCTCCACAGACATCTTTTCTGCCCTGATTCTGTGGAAGTACCGAAGTTAATTATGGAAAGGAAAAAGTCCTGGAGAAAGCTTGAATCTCAAAGAGCCATGGCTTTCAATTCCCTACTCTGTTCTTCCCCAAAGATGGGGGGTTGGGGCGGAGTTGTAGAAATCTGACTGCTTAACAACCTGCACAATAATCCTCAAGGGTACTGAGGTAATTAAATCACACTGAAGAGATTTAACCAGGGTATCAGTTCCTGTGCTGCTTGAGATTAGTTATCTTGTACTAATCATCAGAGCTTTGCCTTGCCAACAGTTTTTAAGCCCAAATCCTTTACAGTTTAATTAAAAGTGAAAAAAAATCAACCCTCACTTTAGGAAAGTTCGCTGTGTGGAGAGGGGAGATAGAAGGAAGGGGTTGATGTTTTAGCTTTTTGCTTTTGTAAATGAGTCCAAATTCACCTGGGATTTAAATCCAAGCTCCCTTCGACTATTGCATTGGCTATCTTATTGGTTGGAAACATAACAGAAATGTCAGCTTGACCTCATCCCTACTCAATTTCTAGTGAATGACTCAATATTTTTGAGAATAAAGCAACATCTCCATTTATAATGAAAATATGTTTATAACACCACAGATATTTTTTAGAGCTGCTGCCAGAAAAGAACCACACACACAAAGGTCTGAAGAACCTGAAGTCTGAGCCAATCAAAATGGCATGGCTCATTTCAGCTTTCGTGAAAAACTAAGAAGCGTTCTGTGACTTGGGTCCTTATTGTCCAAACTCCACATAAAAATCTGCATTTTCAGAATGTCACACAATCACTCACTGTAGGCAGGGAATGTGTCTACCAACTCTACTATACTGTACTCTTCCCAAGCACTTTACAGTGCTCTGCACACAGTAGGCGCTCAGTAAATATGATTGATTGAAAAATAATCACATAACTATCTGAAACTACCTGTAAAACTATCCCAACTCCCCAGAAAAGGGAGTCGAAATCTGTACCCCCATTTCTGTACCCCATCTCTTTATGTTGCCAACTTGTACTTCCCAAGTGCTTAGTCCAGTGCTCTGCACACAGTAAGCACTCAATAAATACGATTGATTGATTCTTAGATGATACCTAAGATCAGCCCAGTGCTAAGTACAGTGCCTGGAATATAGTATGTGCTTAGGAAATATTATTATTATTATTATCGGCCCGGATGAAGATAAAGATTGAGAAAGTGCTCCCACAGCCATGCAAAATAATAATCATCATGGTGTTTATTAATGATAAATTTGTTATTCATATGGCACCTACTGTGTGTCGATCACTGAGCTCTGCATTGGGACAGATAGAGGATAATCAGATCAGACCCAAGAAAATTCAGTGTTCTCAAACCAAAGGCAAATCAATTTCATTCCAAAACTGTCAGGGTTCTCAGAATAAGGAATTTTCATTGCCTACCCACTGGGCATGACAGTGGTATACCAGATGTGTTCACAGCTTGCCAGGCACCTACGACCATCTGCTCAACAAAGAGAGAGCTCTCTTTGTCTGAATGGAGCCAGGGCCTAGAGGCAGTAAGTATTCAATCAATGCTTGTGGTGTCGAGGATGAGGATGGTATGGAGGAAGGGGAGAATGAGAAGAGGGAGGAGGGGCGGGAATGGAAGTAGGGAGGGAGGAAGGAGAGGGTGCCACTTTCCTGCTGAGTGTCCTTGGGCAAGTCACTTAACCAGACTGAGCCCCCATTTTCCTCTCCTCCTCTCCATCCCCCTGCCCCACCTCCTTCCCCTCCCCACAGCACCTGTATATATGTTTGTACAGATTTATTACTCTATTTATTTTACTTGTACATATTTACTATTCTATTTATTTTGTTAATGTGGTACATCTAGCTTTATTTCTATTTGTTCTGATGACTTGACACCTGTCCACATGTTTTGTTTTATTGTCTGTCTCCTGTGAGCCCATTGTTGGGTAGGGACCATCTCTATATGTTGCTAACTTGTACTTCCCAAGTGCTTAGTACAGTGCTCTGCGCACAGTAAGCGCTCAATGAATACAATTGAATGAATGAATGAATGAACTTCTCTGTGCCTCATTTCCCTCGTATGTAAAGTGGAGATTGAATCTTCCTCCTTCTGATTTAGACTACAGGCCCCATATAGGACAGGGACTGTGTCCAACCTGATTATCTTATATTTACCTCAGCCCTTATTACAGTGCCTGTCACATAGTAAGTGCTTAACAAATAACCACAATTATTAAAAAGAAGTAGAGTGGGAGGGAGAAGGAAAAGCGGAAAGGAAGGAGGGAGAGGAAATTGCTATCTTTAGGAGCTTTTTAAAATGGTATTTATTAAGTGTTTACTATGGGCCAGGCACTGTACTAAGAGCTGGGGTGGATACTAGCTAATCAGGTTGGACACAGTCCCTGTCCCACATGGGGCTCACAGTCTGAATCTAGACTGTGAGCCCGGCGTTGGGTAGGGACCGTCTCCATATGTTGCCGATTTGTACTTCCCAAGCACTTAGTACGGTGCTCTGCACACAGTAAGAGCTCAATAAATACGATTGAATGAATGAATAAATGAATCCCCATTTTACAGATGAGGTGAGGCACAGAGAAGTGAAGTGACTTGTCCAAGGTCACACAGCAGACGAGTGGCAGAGCCGGAATTACAACTCGGGTCCTTCTGACTCCCAGGCCCGTGCTCAATCCACTAGGCTTCTCTACTGCTTCACAGATGATCTTCAGGGCCTGCTTGAAGCCAGAGTGGAGAGCTTCCTGTAAATGTTCATGGCACTGAAGAGCAGCCCCCGGAGCCCAACCTCTTTTTCCACCCTATGGCTCCATCTGCTAGTAGAACATCATTCATGATAAGCTACTTCCAGATGTCTGATAAGGTGCTCATCAGAAAGGACAGTTCCTCTAGATTGTCAACTCCTTAATAATAATAATTGTGGTATTAAGCGCTGACTGTGTGCTGGGCACTGTAGTAAGCACCGGGGTGGATGCAAGCAAATTGGGTTGGACACAGTCCCTGTCCCATTGAGGCTCACAGTCTCGCTCCCCATTTTATGGATGAGGTAACTGAGGCACAGGGAAGTGAAGTGACTTGCCCACAGTCACACAGCAGACAAGTGGCAGAGCAAGGATTAGACCCCATGACCTTCTGACTCCCAGTCCCATGCTCTAGCTACTCCACTATGCTGCTCCCTGTGGGCAGGGACAGCATCTACCAACTCTATTCTAATGGACTTTCTCAAGTGCTTAGTACACTGCTTGGCACACGGCAAGTGCTCAATATATACCATTCATCGTTTGGTTTGTAGGCCTACTTGCCGCTACAACACATTTAGAGCTGGGTAAAGGAGACAGATCCCTCCAATTACCTGGTTAATCAAGAAGACTAGCCCCTTAGTCCCCTCTTAGGAGTCCATTTTAGTTCATGTCCCTCCTGCCCCAAGTGGTGAGCAGGAAATTATAAATGCCACAAGAATGCCCAGGCGGAAGCAAGAACGTTTGTGTACAAGATGGAGTCTCCCAACAGGAAAGAAGGCTTATGTACATAGCTGGCTTCTAATCCCAGCTCTGCCACTTGCCTGCTGTGTGACCTTGGGTGAGTCACTTCACTCATGTTTAAAATGGGGATTCCTCAAATACCTGTTCTTCCTCCGATTAGACTGTGAGCCCCATGTGGGACAGGGACTGTGTCTAACCTAATTATCATCTATGTACCCCAGTACTAAGATGCTGTTCTCCATAGAGTTTACTCCCAATTATGTGGTTAAATGAATTAGCCTTATTTAGTGCAGAAAAGAGAATACTGAAGTGGAATTATCAGTGGCTTCAGATTTTTTTATGATTTTTGTTAAGTGCTTACTATATGCTAGGCACTGGACTAAGCGCTAGGCTAGATACTAGCTAATCAGGTTGGACACAGTCCCTGTCCCATGTAGGGGTCACAGTCTTAATCCTCATTTTATAAATGAGATAACTGAGGTGCAGAGAGGTGAAGTGACTTACCCAAGGTCACACTGCAGACAAGTAGCAGAGCAGGGATTAGAACCCAGGTCCTCTGACTCCTGGGCCCAGGTTCTTTCCACCAGGGCATGTTGCTTCCCTACCTGAAACGTATTATTATTTAGAGGAACTTGTCTAACTATGGTCCAACTCTGTCAGAGTCAGGAGGGGAGGAAATAGGCTCACCCTGCAGGATAATATGTTTAGATTAGTACAGTGCTCTGCACACGGTAAAGCACTCAATAAATATGATTGAATGAATGAATTATGCCTAGGCGAGAATTGTGTCCTAGAAGTGAGGACTGTTAAAGATGAGAACAGGAGTCCAGAGAAAAGTGAGCAACCTCCTTCACTGATTGTCTTTCAGAATGGTCCAGGTGCGATATTACCCCTCTCCCAAATCCAGTGATTGCAGTGTTTCCTCTCTGAGTTTTGAGTGATTGTGCCTGGAGAGCCAATATTCCGATCCAGCCCGGTACTTTTCCTGACACAAAGCAATAAAAAAGTAGATCTAAATATGGAACAGATGCAGAAGTGCAACTTGAGCTGAATGATTGTGGATAAGGAACTGTCATCACCTAGCTTACAAACACATTGGGCTGCCATCTGATAAATAATGGATCTGGGAAAGTGGAATGTAATCCTCAGAGGGGTTGACCAGAGAAGCTGGTCGGGTGAGCCACACTGATGAGTCTCAAACCGCCTGGAGGATCCCCTCCCCCGCCAGAATCTAGCTGGAAAACCCAAGTGGGGGGATGTAGGGTGGGGGGTCGTCCAATCTGCATGCCAAGATCTACCTTCTGGACAGGTGCAGGATGGGCTGAGGCCGTTGTTTTGGGGGCCTTCAGGAATCACCCGGAAAAACGATTCTAGACAGAGTTCATCGCCTTCAGCAGGACTGCAGCCCCTGAGTTGCCCTACTGAGGCCAAGTGGGGCAGTGGAACTGAGAAAAATTATTAGAGAAGCAGTGTGATTATTAGAGAAGTGGCGTGGCTCAGTGGGAAGCATGGGCTTGGGAGCCAGAGGTCATGGGTTCTAATGCCGACTGTGCCACTTGTCAGCTGTGTGACTTTGGGCAAGTCACTTAACTTCTCTGGGCCTCAGTTACCTCATCTGTAAATGGGAATTAAGACTGTGAGCCCCATGTGGGACAACCTGATCACCTTGTATCCTCCTCAGCACTTAGAACAGTGCTTCACACAAAGTAAGCCCTTAACAAATGCCATTATTATTATTATTAAAAACAAGAAGAAAAGAACAACGAAGAAGTCAGATGGTCTGTCCAGGTGTCAAACTGATTCGTGGTCCACCAAGCCTAGGACTCTGTCTCGATGGACTGTAAGCTCATTGTGGGTGGGGAATATGTCTGTTTATTGTTTTATTGTACTCTCCCAAGTGCTAAGTACAGTGTATCCAGTTGCCATCAGTCTGTCAGTCAGTAGTATTTATTGAGCGCTTACTGCACGCGGAGCACTGTACTAAGCATTTGGGAGAGTATAATGCAGCAATAAACAGATGCATTCCCTGCGCACAATGAGCTTGCAGTGTAGAGGGCTTACAGTTTGGATAAGTCACTTCACTTCTCTGTGCCTCAGTTTCTTTATCTGTAAAATGGGGATTCGATCCTACTCCCTCCTTCTTAGGGACAGGGACTGTCTGACCTGATTATCTTGTAGCCACTCCAGTGCTTAGGTTTTGCTCCCTTTTTTCACCCCTTTCTCAGCCTCACAGCACTTTCGAACCTACCCGTAGTTTATTTATTTATATTAATGTCTGTCTCCCCCTCTAAGCTCTAAGCTCACTGAGGGCAGAGAACATGTCTGCCAGCTCTGTTATATTGTTCTCTCGCAAGTGCTTAGTCTTTTCTCTGGGCACAGTAAGTTCTAAATACAATTGCTTGATTAGAACAGGGCTTGACACATAGTAAGTGCTTAACAAGCACCACACTAATAATAATAATAGTACAGCATCATTATTATTATCAGTCCCTAATTTTCCCACACAAAACCCAGAATGAGCTGTTTATCTAGGAATTTATCCATACTCTTCTTGAACTTACTTGCTTCAGTTCAGCACAAACCTTGCTGTGGTCGCTGGTGGAATTTACCACCTGTTGGGTGAAAAAGTATTCCTTTTTGTTCAGTATGAACCTGTCACCTTCAAATTTCAATAGGTGTTGCGTTGTCTGGATGGTGTGGGATTTAGGGAGCAAAAATTCCAAGTTTGCCTCATTCACACCCTTCCATGATTTAGAGATGCCATTCAAGTTTTGTCTCAGTCGTCCACTTTTCTGTATGTCTTCGTACAGAAACAGCTCCCTGAGATTCAGAAGTAGTTAGAGAATAGGCCAGTGGAGAAGAAGGAAAATTGCACTTGGATTTGATCCTTTAATTCACCCCTCCTTCAGCCCCACAGCACTTGCATTCATATCCGTAATTAATATTTATTAATGCCTGTCTTCCCCCTCTAGACTGTAAATTCATTGTGAGCAGGGAACATGGCTACCAATTCTGTTATATTGTTATATCGGACTCTCCTGAGCACTTACTACAGTGCTCTGCACACAGTAAGTTCTCATTAAATACCTTTGGTGGATTGATTGATTGATTGGAGATAGGTCCTGAAAGTCAGAGAAAAATAGGCAGCAGGCCAAATCTCCATGGAAGCCTTGGGCTTGATGGGCCTATGAAGGTCATCTAGTCCATCCCCCAACTTCAGGCAAGGACCCTACCAAAAACAACGTGGCCTAGTGGATAGAGCCTGGGCCTGGGAGTCAGAAGGACCTGGGTTCTAATCCTGACTCTGCCCCATGTCTGCTATGTGACCTTAGGCAAGTTGCTTCACTTCTCTGTAACTCAGTTGCCTTATCTGTAAAATGGGGATTAAGACTGCAACCCCCATGTGAGACACGGACTGTGTCCAACCTGATTAGCTTGTATTTACCCCAGCACATGGTAAAGTGCCTGGCACATAGCGAATGCTTAACAAATACGATTAAAAAAAAAACCCTCAGGATTACGGCGATATGCCCTAATCCACAACTTCCACAGGTCTTCCACAGGTCTAAATCCCCTTTTCAGCAATTTAAGATGGTTTTCTCTTGTTCTACCCTTGGGGACATGGAAAATGGTTGAATACTGTCCTCTGCATGATGATGATAATAATAGTAGTGGTAGTAAATGCTTACTATATGCCAGGCACTGTATTAAGCCCTGGGGTGGATAGAAGCAAATCGGGTTGGACACAGTCCCTGTCCCACATGGGGCTCACAGTCTCAATCCCCATTTTACTGATGAGGTAACTGAGGCCCAGAGAAGTGAAGTGACTTGTGGAAGAGCTGGCATTAGAACCCATGACTTTCTGACTCTCAAACCCCTGCTCTATCCACTACACCATGCTGCTTCTGTATAGACATGAAGCCTCCTGGTTTTCTCTCTGCCAATGTGATTAATCTTAATCCCGTTTCTTCATGAATCTTCTCCTGTCATGCAAATTCCAGGCACTTGAACACCAAACCCTACAGAAAGGTTTCAGGGAGTCGGGGGACTGAGTTATTCAATCTAAAGGTCAAATACCAAAATTAAAGAGTCGTGAGATAGCAGCCTCCTCTGAGGTCATCTCAGCCATCGTGGATTCTGCCCGGAGATTGTTTTAGCTCTTCATAGTGTTTCATTTTCCACCTCTCAGGGGACTCTAAACAGTCTTTGGAAAACTCTTCCACAAGTTAAGAGAGCTCACTGTCAGCAGTTCCCATGGCATCGTTCCCTTTCCTAAATGCCTCCCTAGTTTACCTGATGGAAAGGCAGTTTAGGGCTCAAAAATATAAAATTCCTTCCTTGGCACTAGATGATGCCACTCTACCACTTTATATGTCCTGCTACTGAACAGGCCTCCAGGCCTACCCAGTTTAACAGGAAATGGCCTAACAATGAAAACCAAATCTCTAGTTGCTCTAGTAGTGTGCTAATCAATCGATATTTACTGAGTGCTTACTGTGTGCAAAGCACTGTAGTAAGTGCTTGGAAGATTATAGTACAGTACCATACAACCACAATGAGCTTACAGTCTAGATGGGGAGACAGACATTCGTATGAACACATAAATTACAGCTACGTACATAAGTGTTGTGGGGCTGAGGGTGGAGTTTATATAGAGAAGCAGCATGGCCTAGGGGAAAGAGTATGGGCCTGGGAGTCAGGGGACCTGGGTTCTAATCCCGGCTCTGCCACTTGTCTGCTGCGTGACCTTGGGTAAGTCACTTAACTTCTCTGTGCCTCAGTTACCTCATCTGTAAAATGGGGATAAAGACTGTGAGCCCCATGTGGGAGAGGGATTATGTCCAACCTGATTAGCTTGTATTTACCCCAGTGCTTAGTACAGTGCCTGGCACATAGTAAGTGCTTAATAAATACTACTATTATTAATATTAAAAAATACCATAAAAAAGTGCTGAAAGGTACAAATCCAAGTGCAAGAGTGACACAGAAGGGAGAGGGAGGAGGGGAAATGAGGGCTTAGTAGGGGAAAGCCTCTTGCAGGAGATGAGATTTCAAAAAAATTTGGGAGACATCATTCAATGTGTTCTTGAGCATCCTTGACCTTTCAACCTAGGGTCCATCACCTCTGGTAGCTCGGTGATGAACTGCTTGTCAAAGGTTCACAGCCGAAGGCTAAGGGGAGAAGATGTTGACTAAACTAGTAGAGCTTCCTCAACTAGAAGAGTTGACCTCATGGGAGGAGTAAGCTCAATGGGTTGGATTTCCCCCTTTCCATCACAGGAAGGCTGGCCCTCCTAATCACAGAGGAATGATGGGAATTCCCATACTACCTAAACCTCCTCCTTGCTCCTTCCCAGAGTTTGCCCTCTGCCAGGCTTATGTTGGTGGAGGAGAGAAGTCTTCAGCTGCTGCAGGTGGCAGTCTCCCTTGAGGAGGTGGAAAGTACCATTCTCCTAGAGGTGATAGGACTGAAGCAGCATGGTGTAGTGGATAGAGCACGGTTCTGGGAGTCAGAAGGTCATGGGTTCTAATGCCAGCTCTTTTCTGCTGTGTGGCCTTGGGAAAGTCACTTCACTTCTCTGGGCCTCAGTTACCTCATCTGTAAAATGGGGATTGAGACTGTGAGCCCCATGTGGAACAGGGACTGCATTCATTCAATCATATTTATTGAGCGCTTACTATGTGCAGAGCACTGTACTAAGTGCTTGGAAAGTGCAATTCAGCAACAGAGACAATCCCTACCCAACGGGCTCACAGTCTAGAAGGCGGAGACAGACAACACAACAAAACAAAGCAAGAGGACAGGCATCAATAGCATCAATGTAAATAAATAGAATTATAGATATATACACATCATTAATAAAATAAATAGAATAATAAATATGTACATATATACACAAGTGGTGGAGGGAGGGAGAGGGTAGGGGCGATGGAGAAGGGAGAAGGAGCAGAGGAAAAGGGGCGGCTCAGTCTGGGAAGGCCTCCTGGAGGAGGTGAGATTTCAGTAGGGCTTTGAAAGGGGGAAGTGTGCTAGTTTGGCAGATGTGAGAAGGGAGGGCATTCCAGGCCAGAGGTAGGACATGGGCCAGGGGTCGACTGTATCCAGCCCGATTTGTTTGTACCCAACCCAGCACTTAGTACAGTGCCCGACACATAATAAGCACTTAACAAATACCAAATTATTATTATTATTACTGGCATTGTACATGGCTTTCTATTTTTTCCCTCACGGGAGAACAATGAGGGTTCAAGATAGGGAATAGCCAACTGGCTTCAAAAATCCTCAACTCCAGCCCCTGCCCCCCGCCCCTTCTACAATAATAATAATAATAATTGTGGTATTTGTCAAGTGCTTACTATATGTCAGGCACTGTACTAAGCACTAGGGTAAATGCAAGGGGATTGGGTTGGACACAGCTCCTATCCCACACAGGGCTCACAGTTTTAATCCCCTTTTTCCAGATGAGGTAACTGAGACACAGAAAAGTGAAGTGACTGGCCCATGGTCCCACAGCAGACAAGTGGCAAAGCCAGGATTAGAACCCAGGTACTTCTGACTTCCAGACCCATGCTCTCTCCACTCAACCATGCTACTTCTTAATTGAGCACTTACTGTGTGCAGAGCACTGTAGTAAGAGCTTGGAGGAGTACAATATAACAGAGTTGGCAGACAAGTTCCCTGCCCACAATGAGTGGCCTTATCTAGTATGCATCAGTTGCCTTTTCTAGTGCTCCTCTAACTCCCAGTGACTAGGTCCACCAAAACGCCCTGCTAATGCATGATGGTGATGATGAGAAACCCAACAGGCATCTGGCCTATAGCAGAGATAGATTGCAATGGGAAGACACAACTACCATTCTCTCATTCTCTCTCTTCCTCTCTCTTTCTCTTCCCCAGAAGACCTGCCTCCATGAGAAGAGTCAAGCTACAGAGAGTAGAAGACTGCTTGCCTGACTCTGAAGGTTTCTGGGAATTTCCCACAATTCATCAGGTTAGCAGAATTCTTCCCTCCCCATTCCAACCCTGCCTGGCCCTGCCGGGCTCATTGAGCTCCTGGTCTCAGTTCCTCTTCTCTGGAAGTTTGGCAAGGCGTCTCCAGTCTCTGGCATCAGGGAGTCTCACACACACGAACACACACACACACACACACACACACACACACACACACACACACACACGAGAGAGAGAAATGAATTGTATCCTCCCCTAGAGGCAGCAGGCTACAACGTGCTCCCCGTTCCCCAATCACCCAGCACGCCGGAACATTGGGACTGGTGAACAGAAAACTTCGGCCTAAAGGTTTGTGCCAAAAGAATGGACTGTCAGGATGTGATAGATCGCACAGCTGCAAGATAAACACATTAGCTGGAAGTTTCTGATAAAATGAGCAACAGTGAAAGAGCACTTAAGTTTGTCATAATTCAATTTTAGCATCTTGAAAACCAGGAGTTGCACTGCCACTGGGGCAAAAGACCTAGAGAATTACACAGTTTCAGTCCAGCTTCCCCTAAGCTGTTTTTGGTAGCCATCAAATCAATCAATCATAGTTACTGAGGGCTTACTGTGTGCAGAGCACTGTACTACTAAGCACTTGGGAGAGGACAATAAAACAGAGTTGGTAAACACATTCCCTGCCCACAGTGTATCTTCTGAGCAACTTTCAAGCTTGCAGGGAGGAAGAGCACTGACCTAATATCAGTGGCATCTTCTTATTTTTATGGCATTTGCTAAGCGCTTACTAAGTGCCAGGCACTGTACTAAGAGCTGGGGTACATAAGAGCTAATCAGGTTATATCTACCTCAGTGCTTAGTACAGTGTCTGGAAAATAATAATAATAATAATAGCATTTATTAAGCTCTTACTATGTGCAAAGCACTGTTCTAAGTGCTGGGGAGGTTAACAAGGTGATCAGGTTGTCCCACGGAGGGCTCACAGTCTTCATCCCCATTTTCCCCAGGGCTTAATACAGTGCTCTGCACACAGTAAACGTTCAGTAAATACAGTCAATTGTCTACTGTCTGCAGAGCACGGTACTCAGCGCTTGGGAGAGTACGCTAGGCATCACAGAGACACCCCCTACTCTCAAGAAGTTTATAATCTAATGGTTTATTTTCATGTCATCTGCATGGCTGCAGGCTCCGTGAGACAGTTTGGGGCTGCCCTCTGAAGATTATCCCTGATCCAGACAGGCTAGGAGTCCAGGTATTTATTTTTCTAACAGACAGGAAGTTCAGGTTTTGAAGAATTAGTTGTTGAAGATTTTGAAGCATTAGCAGGAGCAGAACGGAAACAGATGTGAAACTTCAATTTCAGTCTGGATATTCCAGCAAGAGCCTAGGCATCCATCCTCTTTGGGACTCTCAGCTTCTCCTGGTCCAGAGGAGCAGTGTTCAAGGAGGTGCCTACCTTCCTTATAACCCAATGGGCCTCTTTGAGAAAATAGACAAGGAGAGAAACACCCGAGGCATTTCCAGGTGTCTAGAGCAAAATGATGCTTGTAGGACAGTGTGGCCTGTTGGAAAGAGCACGGGTCTGGTGAGTCAGGGGATTTAGGTTCTAATCTTGCCTCTGCCACAGGTCTGCTGTGTGACCTTGGGTAAGTCACTCAACTTCTCTGGGCCTCAGTTACCTCATCTGTAAAATGGGGATTAAGACTGAAAGTCTCATGTGGGACAGGAACTGTGTCCCACCTGATTAACTTGTATCTACCCCAGAGCTTAGAACAGTGCTTGGCACATAGTAAGCACTTAACAAGGACCATAAATATTATTATTATTATTGTTATTATTCGATCCCATGACTTCAAATACCATCTCTACATAGATAACTCCCAAATCTACCCCTTCAACCCCAACTTTTCTTATCAGCAGTCTCACATTTTCTCCTGTCTTCACTTGGATAGCTCACTGAGGCCTCAAATTTAACAAGTCCAGAACTGTTAGAGAAGCAGCATGGCTTAGTGGAAAGAGTTTGGGCTTGGGAGTCAGAAGTCATGGATTCTAATCCCGGCTCTGCCATTTGTCAGCTGTGTGATTTTGGGCAAGTCACTTCACTTCTCTGGGCCTCAGTTACCTCATCTGTAAAATGGGGATTAAGACTGTGAGCCCCCCGTGGGACAACCGGATCACCTTGTAACCTCCCCAGTGCTTAGAACAGTGCTTTGCACATAGTAAGCACTTAATAAATACCATTATTATCATTATTATTATTACTATTATTCTCTGGGCCTCAGTTACCTCATCTGTAAAATGGTGATGAAGACTGTGAACCCCATATGGGACAACCTGATTACCTTGAATCTACCCCAGTGCTTAGAACAGTGCTTGGCACATAGTAAGCGCTTAACATTATCACCACAGGCTAAAGATTGCACTTGGATTTGCTCCCTTTATTCCCCACTCCCTCAGCCCCATATCACTCATGTACATAACTGCAATTTTTTTTTACTTCTATTAATGTCTGCCTCCTCCCCTAGACTGTAAACTCACTGTGGGCAGAGAACATGTCTATCAACTCTGTTCTGTTGTCCTCTCCCAAGCATTTAGTACAGTGCTCTGCACACAGTGAGATCTCAGTGAATACCATTGATTGATTGATCAGTTAAGGAGCAGCAAGACATGCATACATTCCCTGACTTCAAGGAGCTTTACGCTCTAATGTGGGGCAAAATGTCCTGCTTCAAGCCCGTACTCCAGTACAAGCCATTAAGAAAGGAAAAAGGCTGGGGGAGTGAGTGGGTTAAGGTCAAAAAAAAAAAAAGGAAGATTCTAAGGTGGGGATACGGGGATGGGGTGATCTCTCTTTGATCCTGACACATTTTCAACTGTTGGAAAGCTCAAAGACACAGCACATCTTGAAGGCACACCTCCTCCAAGAAACCTTCCCTGCCCCCTCTCATGCATTCATTAATTCAATTGTATTTATTGAGTGCTTATTATTATTATTGTTATTAAGTGCCATTGAGTCATTTCTGATTCATAGCAACTCCATGGATCTACTTTCTCCAGAACATCCTGTCCTCTGCCCTAATCAACAACCTTTCTAATGGTTCTTCCGTTATTGTCATTATGGTCTCTAGCCATCTAGCTGCCAGTCTGCCTCTAACACGTTTTCCCTGGACATTTCCTAGCATTAGTGTCTTCTTCAGAGAATTAGGCCTCCTGATTATGTGTCCAAAATATACTAATCTAAGTCGAGTCATTTGGCCTTCCAAAGACCACTTTGTTTTAATTTGCTCTAAAATCCATATGTTTGTCTTTTGGGCAGTCCACGGTATTCTCAAAAGCCTTCTCCAGCACCACATTTCAAAAGAGTTCTTACCGTATGCAAAACACTGTACTAAGCACTTTTGAGAGTACAGCAACAGACACATTCCCTGCCCTACAATGAGCTGACAGTCTAGAGGAGGAGACAGACATTAATATAAATAAATAAATTACAGATATATAAATAAATGCCGTGGGGCTGGGAGGGAGGATGAATGAAGAGAGAAAGTCAGGGTGATGTGGAAGGGAGTGGGGGACGAGGAGAGGAAGGCTTAGTCATGGAAAGCTTCTTGGAGGAGATGTGCCTTTTCCCACTCCCTTCTGCATCACCCCAACTTGCTCCCTTCATTCATCCCCCCTCCCAGCCCCATGGCATTTATGTATATATGTGTAATTTATTTATTTATATTAGTGTTTGTCCCCCCCTCTAGACTGTGAGCTTACCGTGGGCAGGGAATGTATGTTTATTGTTATATTGTTCTCTCCGAAGCGCTTTGTACAGTGCTCTGCACCCAGCAAGTGCTCAATAAATACAATTGAATGAATGAACTGCAGCAAAAGTCAGAGTTGCCCAACACATACCAGCTCCACTTTGCAATCCAGGTTACAAAAAAGTCCCTCCATGTTTATGCCCATGTACACCAAAACAAAGCAAGTTAAAACTTGGCTGAGACTCCTAGATTATAGACAGTTAGTACACGAGTACAAGGCTGCACCACCCCCTGGAGGAAATGAGAAAGCTCTGTTTCACCTTTTAAGAAATTCTTAAGTCGCAGCACCAATCCTATTAATGCAGCATCTTCTGGCTATGAAACCGGTCTGCCATTTTCCCCTTGCTTTTGCAGCTGAATTTCCTTAAGCTCCTTTTTTCGGAGCTGCAGCTTTGCTTTTGCCTGACTGGCTCATTTTAACCCAAGAAAACCTGCAGGAGACAGGAACGGATGAAAGTCTTCCCTAATTGCCAACGGGCCTTCAGACATAGGTTAGCAGCAAGGCTGTGGTGGTAGTATTTACTGGGCTCCAAGTAGCTGTGATGCACTGTACTAAACACTCAAGAAATACCAACCAGAGAAGTGGTATGCCTCGTGCCCTTAAGGAGCTTACACTAAACTTTCCAAATAGAGTCACCGAATCACTCAATCTAATGAGTGCTTACCGTGTGCGAGGCACTGTACTAAGCGTTTGGGAGAGTACAACACAATAATATAACAGACACATTCCCTGCCCACAGTGAGCTTACTACAGTCTAGAGGGGAAGACAGACATTAATAGAAATAAATAAATTACAGCTGTGTACATGAGTACTGTAGGGCTGAGAGGAAGGATGAATAAAGGGAGCAAATCAAGGCGATGCAGAATGGAGTGGGAAAAGAAGAAATGAGGGCTTAGTCAGGGAAGGCCTCTTGGAGGAGATGTGCCTCCAGTAAGGCTTTGAAGGTGGGGATGGAGTAATTGTCAAAGTAAAATAATTGTAAAGTAAATAAATAAAAATAAAATAAAATCATACAAAAGTAAATAATCAAATGTACGATCGAATGCTTCCCACGCTGCTAGGAAGCAGCATGGCCTAGTGGAAAGAGCATGGGCCTGGATCTCAGGAGACCTAGGTTCTAATCCCGGTTCCGCCACTTGCCTGATCTGTGACCTTGGGCATGTCACTTCACTTCTCTGGGCCTCAGTTCCCTCATCTGCAAAATGGGAATTCAATACCCTGTGTTCCCTCCTACTTAGATTGTAAGCCCAATGTGGGACCTGATTATCTCATGTCTCTCCCAGCACTTAGTACAGTGCTTGGCACATAGTAAGTGCTAAACAAATAATAATAATAATAATAATGGCATTTATTAAGAGCTTACTATGTGCCAAGCACTGTTCTAAGTGCTGGGGAGGTTACAAGGTGATCAGGTCATCCCATGTGGGGCTCACAGTCTTAATCCCCATTTTACAGATGAGGGAACTGAGGCCCAGGGAAGTTAAGTGATTTGCCCAAAGTCACACAGCTGACAGCTGACTGAACTCCTTGTCTTCCCTCCCAAACCCTGCCCTCTCCCTGACTTTCCCATCACTGTTGACGGCACTACCATCCTTCCCGTCTCACAAGCCCGCAACCTTGGTGTCATCCTCGACTCCACTCTCTCATTCACCCCTCACATCCAAGCCATCACCAAAACCTGCCAGTCTCAGCTCCGCAACATTGCCAAGATCCGCCCTTTCCTCTCCATCCAAACAGCTACCCTGCTCGTTCAAGCTCTCATCCTATCCCATCTGGACTACTGCATCAGCCTTCTCTCTGATCTCCCATCATCGGGTCTCTCCCGACTTCAATCCATACTTCATGCTGCTGCCCGGATTGTCTTTGTCCAGAAACGCTCTGGGCATGTTACTCCCCTCCTCAAAAATCTCCAGTGGCTACCAATCAATCTGCACATCAGGCAGAAAATCCTCACCCTCGGCTTCTAGGCTCTCCATCACCTCTCCCCCTCCTGCCTCACCTCCCTTCTCTCCTTCTACAGCCCAGCCCGCACCCTCCGCTCCTCTGCCGCTAATCTCCTCACCGTGCCTCATTCTCACCTGTCCCGCCGTCGACCCCCGGCCCACATCATCCCCCTGTCCTGGAATGCCCTCCCTCCCAACATCCGCCAAGCTAGCTCTCTTCCTCCCTTCAAGGCCCTACTGAGAGCTCACCTCCTCCAGGAGGCCTTCCCAGACTGAGCCCCCTCCTTCCTCTCCCCCTCATCCCCCTCTCCATCCCCCCATCTTACCCCCTTCCCTTCCCCACAGCACCTGTATATATGTATATATGTTTGTACATATTTATTACTCTATTTATTCATTTATTTAACTTGTACATATCTATTCTATTTATTTTATTTTGTTAGTATGTTTGGTTTTGTTCTCTGTCTCCCCCTTTTGGACTGTGAGCCCACTGTTGGGTAGGGACTGTCTCTATATGTTGCCAATTTGTACTTCCTAAGCACTTAGTACAGTGGTCTGCACATAGTAAGCGCTCAATAAATACGATTGATGATGATGATGATGATGACCTCTGACTCCAAAGCCCGTGCTCTTTCCACTGAGCCACGCTGCTTCTCTGTTATTATTATTATAGACTGTAAGTTTGTTGTGGGTGGGGAATGTATCTGTTTATTGTTACATTGTACTCTCCCAAATACTTAGTACAGTCTCTGCACACAGTAAGTGCTCAATAAATATGATTGATCTACTGATTGATTTTTAATAAACTGTAGGCAAAGGAGACATCCTGGCCTAATGGAAAGAACATGGGCCTGGGAATCAAAGGACCAAGGTTCTAGTCCTGGCTCCATCACTTGCCTGGTTTGTGACTTTTGGTAAGTCACACTTCTCTGTGTCTCAGTTTCCTCATCTGTCAAATAGAGATTCAATGCCAGCTCTCCCTTTCACTTAGAACTCTGAGGCCTCATGGGGGTCATGGACCACATCTGACCTGATGATCTCATATCGACCCCAGGTCTTAATACAGTGATTGGCACATAATAAGCACTTAGCAAACACCACTACTCTGCTGTATGACTTTGGGCAAGCCACTTAACTTCTCTGGGCCTCAGTTACTTCATCTGTCAAATGGGGATTAAGACTGTGAGCCCCACATGGGACAACCTGATTATCTTGTATCTAACCCAGTGCTTAGAACAGTGCTTGGCACATAGTAAGCGCTTAACACATACCATGATTACTATTATCATTATTATGACTGGATATCGAACACAAGCATATATACCTACCTGCAATGGCAATCGGGAATAATACAAATTGTGGCAAGAAAGATTTTAGTCTGACAGTGGGAAGAACTTCTGGAAAGACAGTAAGGATTGTTACAAAGTAAAGTTATGGCTTGGAACATCTTTCAAACCATATAGAAATCCTCCCTCGCTGGAGGGATTTAGGCCAAAGCTTACAGAGGAAACAGGGGAATATACCCAGAAGCAGTCAGTTAGTCAGTTAATCATATTTATTGAGCACTTACCGTTTGCAGACCCTTGTGGTAAGCGCTTGGAAGAGTACAATATAACACTAAAGACACATTCCCTGCCCACAGTGAGCTTATAGTCTAGAGAGGAGACAGATATTGATATAAATAAATAAACGACAGATACAGACAAAAGTACTGTGGGGCTGGGAGGGGGATGAATAAAGGGGGAAGTCAGGGCAATGCAGAAGGGAGCAGGAGAAGACGAAAGGAGGGCTTAGTCAGGGAAGGAGAGCATACAGTCATGGGCTGGGAAAGGAGAGAAAAAGTCTGCTTTTGTTCATTTTGCTCTACCCACTGGGGTGAGGCAGAGGGTCGGCTTTTTTGAAAATTATGGGTCTGTAGAACAGCACAGTTTGCAGAGGGTTGGGTGGCCAACAAATAATAATAATAATGATGGCATTTATTAAGTGCTTACTATGTGCACAGCACTGTTCTAAGCACTGGGGAGGTTACAAGGTGATTAGGTTGTCTCACATGGGGCTCACAGTCTTCATCCCCATTTTACAAATGGGGTAACTGAGGCACAGAGAAGTTAAGTGATTTGCCCAAAGTAACACAGCTGACAAGTGGCGGGGCCGGGATTTGAACCTATGACCTCTGACTCCAAAGCCTGTGCTCTTTTCACTGAGCCATGCTGCTTCTTGAGACAAAGAGACACTGTTTCATGTTCGTACCATTCTGACAGGCCTCAAAGTCCCAGCTGTGGCTACAGTCTGTTCTCTGTATCTGTGCCAGATCATATTTCATTCAGGTGTTAAAGAGGCTCATTGGTTTCTTCTCTTTGAAGGACACACCTGCTTGGAGAGACAGTAAACATAACTGCCCCGAATCAAGCCAGTTGATGTAGAAGCAAGAGCTGCTAATGCCCCTAAACTCAGAGAGTGCCATGATACCCCTATCCATTAAATGCCACACTGCATAGCTTCCTGGGGGCTAAGTAGCGTGGCTCAGTGGAAAGAGCACGGGCTTTGGAGTCGAGGTCACAGGTTCAAATCCTGGCTCTGCCAATTATCAGCTGTGTGACTTTGGGCAAGTCACTTTACTTCTCTGTGCCTCAGTTACCTCATCTGTAAAATGGGGATTAAGACTGTGAGCCCCCTGTGGGACAACCTGATCAATCAATCAATCAATCAATCATATTTATTGAGCGCTTACTGTGTGCAGAGCACTGTACTAAGCGCTTGGAAAGTACAAGTTGGCAACACATAGAGACAGTCCCTACCCAACAGTGGGCTCACAGTCTAGAAGGGGGAGACAGAGAACAAAACCAAACATATTAACAAAATAAAATAAATAGAATAGATATGTACAAGTAAAATAAATAAATAGAGTAATAAATATGTACAAACATATATACATATATACAGGTGCTGTGGGGAAGGGAAGGGGGTAAGACGGGGGGATGGAGAGGGGGACGAGGGGGAGACAGCAAACCTGATCACCTTGTAACCTCCCCAGTGCTTAGAACAGTGCCTTGCACATAGTAAGCACTTAATAAAATGCCATTATTATTATTATTAATATTATTATTATTATTATTCTAATCCCGTCTGCGCCACATGTCTGCTGGGTGACCTTGGGCAAGTCACTTAACTTCTCTGAGCCTCAGTTACCTCATCTGTAAAATGGGGATTAAGACTGTGAGCCCCACTTGGAACAACCTGATCACCTTGTATCCCCTCCAGCGCTTAGAACAGTGTTTTGCACATAGTAAGCACTTAACAAATACCATCATTATTATTATTAATTCTGCCCTGTGCATGAACTCTCCCAAGCATAGTGGATAGACCACGGGGCTGGGAGTCAGAACGACCTGGGTTCTAATCCCGGCTCCGCCACGTGTCTGCCATGCGACCTTGGGCAAGTCGCTTCACTTCTCTGGGCCTCAGTTCACTCATCTGAAAAATGGGGATTAAGAGTGTAAGCCCCATGTGGGTTGGGGACTGTGTTCAACCTGATTAACTTGTATCTCCCCCAGTGCTTAGAACAGTGCTTGGCACATAGTACGTGCTTAATAAGTACCATAATTATATTATTATGATTATTACAGTGTTCCACATACAGTAGGCACTCAATAAATATGATTGAATGAATGAACGGCACCAGAGAAGGATGCTGACACTGGCTCTCTGCCTCCACCGATCTTGTGTTAAAACTGTGATCCCATTAGCCAGGAGACTATTAATCTCCATATAGACTTTTAGACAGCAAACCACAGACAAGGAAGTAGCAGCCAGTTGGGAGTGATGAAATTTTAAAAGGGTTCGGTGGAGTAGCCAGGTTTAAAACCACCATTGAGGGGCTTAACCTATAAGACATCAAACATGGCTACATCCTCTCCTGGCTGGCTGAGGGAGGGAGGGGGTGGGAGACGTCTGATAGACCTGTCACTCATCACGTCTCTTGCGACCGTGGCCTTGAAGGACCCTTGGGGCCACCATCCCTTTGACCAGCCTTCAGCATGTGTTCCTGCACTTCCCATGCTTATCACTGTCATAGCGCTCATTCTCCACCTTGGCCCGGAGCCTGAAACAAATACGGTCCAATGGGGTGAGCTCAATTGTTTCCATTTCTTCTAGGATTCCAACTTGTTCACTGGCTGGCTTCCATTAAGCCTGTCAGCCCCTGGTCATTCTGCCTGGCAGCATTGTTGTAGGTGGTCTGTTTCTGGCTCCTCAGAACCTCAGTTGATCCATCTGTAAAATGGGAATGAGAAAGGCCAAATGGTAGGGTTGACATGAACTTTGGAACTCAGGACTCTGGGGTGAGTCAGAGTCAGGGGGCCGGGGAGAGGGGAGGTTGAAGAACGGGCAGAGTAAAAATCCTCTGGGGTCATCCTCCTGACCTTTAATCTAAGGTAGTGAGGCTTTAGGGCCCTGACTATATCAGCCTCTTCACTGGCCTCCTTCCAGAAGGCCTTGGGTTCTAATCCCTTCTCTGCCACTTGTCTGCTGTGTGATCTTGGGCAAGCCACTTCACTTCTCTGGGTCCCAGTTACCTCATCTGGAAAATTATTATTATGGTATTTGTTAAGTGCTTACTATGTGCCAAGCACTATTCTAAACACTGGGAAATGGGGATTGAATCCCATGCCCATCGCCCCCGCCAGCTCTTCCATACATTCAACTCCCTTCTCAGGCCCCCGGTTCCTCCCTCTCCTCCTTCCCTCACCCCCAACAATCTGGCCTCCTACTTCATTGACAAAATTAAATCCATCAGGTCCGACCTCCCCAAAGTCACTCCCCCCCCTTCTCCAATCCCCCGGCTCTCAACACTCTCTGCTACTCTCCCATCCTTCCCAGCAGTATCCTCAGAGGAGCTCTCATCCCTCCTCTCAAGTGCTACTCCGGCCACCTGTGCTTCTGACCCCATTCCCTCTCATCTCATGAAATCTCTCGCTCCATCCCTTCTCCCCTCCTTAACTTCCATCTTCAACCGCTCACTCTCCACTGGTTCCTTCCCCTCTGCCTTCAAACATGCCCATGTCTCTCCCATCCTAAAAAAAACCCTCTCTTGACCCCACCTCACCTTCTAGTTATCACCCCATATCCCTCCTACCATTCCTTTCCAAACTCCTTGAACGAGTTGTCTACACTCGCTGCCTAGAATTCCTCAACAACAACACTCTCCTCGACCCCCTCCAGTCTGGCTTCTGTCACCTACATTCCACGGAAACTGCCCTCTCAAAGGTCACCAATGACCTCCTGCTTGCCAAATCCAACGGCTCATACTCCATCCTAATCCTCCTCGACCTCTCAGCTGCCTTCGACACTGTGGACCACCCCCTTCTCCTCAACACTCTATCTGACCTTGGCTTCACAGACTCCATCCTCTCCTGGTTCTCCTCTTATCTCTCTGGTCGTTCATTCTCAGTCTCTTTTGCAGGCTCCTCCTCCCCCTCCCATCCCCTTACTGTGGGGGTTCCCCAAGGTTCAGTGCTTGGTCCCCTTCTGTTCTCGATCTACACGCACTCCCTTGGTGACCTCATTCGCTCCCACGGCTTCAACTATCATCTTTACGCTGATGACACCCAGATCTACATCTCTGCCCCTGCTCTCTCCCCCTCTCTCCAGGCTCGCATCTCCTCCTGCCTTCAGGACATCTCCATCTGGATGTCTGCCCGCCACCTAAAACTCAACATGTCCATGTCCAAGACTGAACTCCTTGTCTTCCCTCCCAAACCCTGCCCTCTCCCTGACTTTCCCATCTCTGTTGATGGCACTACCATCCTTCCCGTCTCACAAGCCCGCAACCTTGGTGTCATCCTCGACTCCGCTCTCTCGTTCACTCCTCACATCCAAGCCGTCACCAAAACCTGCCGGTCTCAGCTCCGCAACATTGCCAAGATCCGCCCTTTCCTCTCCATCCACACCGCTACCCTGCTCATTCAAGTTCTCATCCTATCCCATCTGGACTACTGCATCAGCCTTCTCTCTGATCTCCTATCCTCGTGTCTTTCCCCACTTCAATCCATACTTCATGCTGCTGCCCGGATCGTCTTTGTCCAGAAACGCTCTGGGCATGTTACTCCCCTCCTCAAAAATCTCCGGTGGCTACCAATCAATCTGCGCATCAGGCAGAAACTCCTCACCCTCGGCTTCAAGGCTCTCCATCACCTCGCCCCCTCCTACCTCACCTCCCTTCTCTCCTTCTACAGCCCAACCCGCACCCTCCGCTCCTCTGCCGCTAATCTCCTCACCATACCTCGTTCTCGCCTGTCCCACCATCGACCCCCGGCCCACGTCATCCCCCGGGCCTGGAATGCCCTCCCTCTGCCCATCCGTCAAGCTAGCTCTCTTCCTCCCTTCAAGGCCCTATTGAGAGCTCACCTACTCCAGGAGGCCTTCCCAGACTGAGCCCTTTCCTTCCTCTCCCCCTCATCCCCCTCTCCACCCCGCCATCTTACCTCCTTCCCTTCCCCACAGCACCTGTATACATGTATATATGTTTGTACATATTTGTTACTCTATTTATTTATTTATTTATTTTACTTGTACATATCTATTCTATTTATTTTATTTTGTTATTATGTTTGGTTTTGTTCTCTGTCTCCCCCTTTTAGACTGTGAGCCCACTGTTGGGTAGGGACTGTCTCTATATGTTGCCAACTTGTACTTCCCAAGCGCTTAGTACAGTGCTCTGCACACAGTAAGCGCTCAATAAATACGATTGATGATGATGATGTGCCCCACATGGGACAAGGACTGTGTCCGACCTGATTTGCTTGTATCCACCCCAGCGCTTAGTACAGTGCCTGGCATATAGTAAGTGCTTAACAAATACAACAATTATTACTATTACTTTTACTCCGAGCTGCAGCTGCCACCTGGATCATCTTCTCGAAGCATCACTTAGCCCACCTCCTTCATTCTTTTTTTTTGAAAAAGGTGTTTGTTAAGTGCCTACTATGTGCCAGGCACTATACTAAGCACAGGGGTAGATAAACGTTTAACAGGTTGGACGCAGTCCATGTCCCTCCTGAGGCTCACAGTCTTAATTCCCATTTGACAGATGAGATAACTGAGGCCCAGAGAAGTGAAGTGACTTGCCCAAGGTCACACAGCAGAATGGCAGAGACAGGATTAGAACTCAGGTCTTTCTGACTTCCAGGCCCGGGCTCTATCCACTAGACCACACTGCTTCTTCTCAAAACCCTCCGCTGGCACTCTGTGTCCTTCAAGATCATTCATTCAATCATATTTAGTGAGGGCTTACTGTGTGAAAAGCATTGTACTGAATGCATTAAGCAAGAGCTCCTGTCAGCTTCAAGGTCCTCAACTGACTTGCCACACTTTATGTATCTCATCTCTCCATCCGTGACTCATTAATGCTCTCTCTTCAGTCCTCCTAGGCTCACCTTCTCACTCTACCTCTCCCACGTATATATATACATGGGTGTGTGTGTGTGTGTGTAGTTGCCCTTCGTATTTGAAGAATTAACCAATCAATGGTATTTGTTGAGTGCTTCCTTTGTGCAGAGCAGTGTTCTCAGAGCTCGGGCGAGTGAGTTGGTAGACACATTCTCTGCCTACCAGGAGCTTACAGTCCAGAGGGGGAGACAAACATTAAAATGAACGAATAAATTATGGATATGTACTTAAGTACTGTAAGGCTGATGGTGGGATGAATGTCAATCAATCAATCATATTTATTGAGCGCTTATTGTGTGCAGAGCACTGGACTAAATGATTGGGAGAGTACGATAGAGTGGCAGACACATTCCCTGCCCATGAAGTGCTTAAAAGGTACAGATCTATCTGCATGGATGACAGAAGAGAGAGGGGTAGGGCAAGAAGACAATGCTAAGAATGATAGGTATATGATGATGATCTTGTATTTATGCCAATGCTGGACATAAAGTAGCCCTTCATAAATATCATAACTAAACTACATTCAATTATTAATCTGGCTATTCCATCTTGACCTACTCATCATATTACCTGTTTTAATCCATGTTCTTCCTCCTGCTGTTGCTAACTGTAAAGGATTTATATCTATTAGGTTTATTCAATTGCCTAGAGAGCAGGGATCATGTGTTTTGTTTTTGCTGGATTCTCTCAAGCATTCAGTTCAGTGCCCTGCACACTGGTGCTCAATAAGTACTGTCGATTGATTGATTTAGTATTTGTGAAAAACTTTCTAAGTGCAGCTCACACCTACTTAAAAAAAGACTCTAGATTGTAACTCATTATGGGCAGGGTAGGTTTCTGCTAATTCTGTTGTACTCTCCCAAGTGTTTAGTACAATTCTCTGCACATAGTAAATGCTCAATAAATACTATTGATGGATTGATTGATTGACTCACCTCTGTCTCCTGAATGGAATTTAGGACAGAAGAAAAATTTTCCCAGAAATATTTCCAAAAAAATAAACCAACCCAGCTCCCCATGAGCCCCTGTGCCTCCTCCCTCTACCCCCTTATCTTAATAATAATGATAATAATTGTGTTATTTATTATGTGCTTACTATGTTCCAGGCACTCTGCTAGGCACTGGGTTATCGGATTGGACACAGTCACTGTCCCACACTGGACTCCCAATCTTAATCCCCATTTTCCAGAGGAGGTCACTGAGGCCCAGAGAAGTGAAGTGACTTGCCCAAGACCACACAGCAGACATGACTTTCTGACTCCCAGGCCGGTGCTCTAGCCACTATGGCGTGCTGCTTCCCATAGATCCTGACGAGTGCCTATGTCCAGGGGAGAGAAGAGGGCCAGGTCTTCTGAGTGATCCAGGGTCTTTCAAGCAGGGACTCCGTGCCCCAGGCTAGCAATTTACAAAACAGGGCTCGAGTCCCTACTTCTAAGGGGCCTAATTTTTACTCCACTGAAAGAGTCGAACCCAGTGACCCTTAACCTCCCCCTCACAACCTGATTTGGCCCAGTGGCCTCATCTCTGGTTTGCTTTATTTCTGACACCCTTTAATGAAGAGCCCTGTTTTTGAATCAATCAAAATGGACCTAGTCAGTTTACAATTCACAGTAACGGCCTTGCAGTTCTAAAAATGGATACTTAATAAGTCTTTCCGTAGTAAAGAAGGGCCATCACCACGGTATTCTCTACACATCACGAATCCGGTAAGTCTCCGTATACAGGAGCTCACGTGACGTGTGCTATGGATTATGCAAATGGGATTTCTTCTGCGCTACACATAAACAGACTGTGTGTGCATGCTGAGAGTAACAACCTAATTATCCAAACTGCCGGTATCCAAGATACTATCTAGCAAGATTAATGTGTTTGTGTTATGAGATTCCCTCTGAGTGAGAGACAGTGGTCCTAAATAAATTGCACTGAACTGCTGTAATGCACAATGAAAATAAATCAGCTGTTAGTGTCACTTCCACTACTCGAGGTGATTTCCACAGCAGACAGAGCACAGTGAATGCCACTGTGTTCCAGAGGAAAGAACAGGGAAATCTTTCACCTGGTTGAAAGACCCAACTGCCCCACCTTGCTTTTCTTCTTCCTGGACAGCAGAGCGAGGCATAGCCAGTAAGCTACCTCGAGAGAAATGGAGTGTAATAGTAATAATAGTAATGATGGCATTTATTAAGCACTTACTATGTGCAAGCTAGGGTGGAGTGGGAGAAGAGGATGGAGAAGCAGTCGGGCCTAATGGGTAGAGCACGGGCTTGGGGAGCCAGAGGACCTGGGTTCTAATCCCTGCTCGGCCACTGATGGCCGTGTGACCTTGGGCAAGTCACTTTGCTTCTCTGAGCCCTGGTTATCTCATATGGAAAATGGGGATTAAGATTGGGAGCACCCTGTGTCCAAACCAATTAGTTTGTATCTACCCAGTGCTTAGTTTAAAAAAAAAAGATCGTATACATTAAGTGCTTACTATGTGACAGGCACTGTTCTAAGCACTGAGGTAGATACAAGGTCGTAGGGAGCGGGGGAAGGCGATGAGACAGGCAGTATGTGCACACAAACCGTACCCAACGGCTCAAGGCCAAACAGACTCAACAACAGGAGATAAAGAGACCAGGGCAAGAAAAACAAGCTTGCACCTGCAAGGCTCGGAGGCAACCTCAAGGCCATATCCACAGCCAGCGATGGTTGGCAATGGGTGGCTGGGGGCGAGCCAGAGCAAACCCTTCGTGACTGGACAGAGCTGTTGTTAGGCTAGTGGCTGGAGGGCGGTCAAAGCCTCGATACGCCATCCCCCGAGAAAACCCTGCCCCCGGGCAATGGGGGGTATAAGAGACGAACAAGACAAAGGGGGGGCTCTCTCTCTCTCGCATACGTGCGCTCTCTCCCTCTCTCTCTCTCGCTCTCTCTCTCTTTCAACCATGTAACCGCTGATAGCAAATAAACGGCAACCAAGCTTTGAACCTCTGGCTGACTCTTCCTGGTATGAACGCGCGGGCCGCGTCCGGAGACGTCCGAAGACCCGGAGAGGGTAAGAACCCGAGCGTTGCCCCCGAAACCACGGGGAGCAACGAGTGGCGCCCAACGTGGGCTCGGATACCCCCATTTGGGAAGACCAGGGAGAGTACCCCGTAGGCCAGGTAGCTAAAGGTCAGGTGGGAAGATGGGGACGGCACGATCGTTGCCCATATATAAGCCAGAAGATAAGGAATTGTACACCCGGCACTGTTACAAGATTTTGAGAAGTAAGGGGGTAAAGATTGAGCTGAAAACAATAAGGGAATTTATAGGGAAGATAACTATGACCTCCCCGTGGATATTTGATTCCGGGATCACGGAGGAGCGGTGGGACGTTATTGGGGAACAGATGACGGCCTATGAAGACTCCCACCCGGGGGAGCTAAAGGACGTGGACTTCCTTATACACGGTATCCTCCGTGCAGCCTTTCAAGGGCAGCAGACACTCCTAGCAGCCATCCAAGAATTGGGCCGTAAACCCCCTAATTGGGACTCCTTCCACGGGATGATCCAGAGGGAAAGGGAAACCTCTGATGACTTTTTCACTCGTCTTAGTGAGAGAGAAGAGACGATGGTTAAAAGAATTGTATGTGTATAAAGGAGGAAGGAGGGAAAAGGAGAAAGAAAAGAGAAGGTGAAGCAATTGCAGTTGAAGGAAATTGTCTGCTCAGGCATCTACACCCTGCGAAGCAGGTGTCCCATAAGGGGGAATGATGGGTGTAGAGATTGCCTCTGAAGGAAATTGTATGTGTATGAAGGTTAGAGTAAGTGTGTATGAAGGAGAAAGAGAAGAGACACGAGGGAATTTTAGTCGAATGTCAGTCTTCCTGTAATACTCCTGTGTTGCCTGTGCGAAAACTGGGCTCCCCTCTGTCTTATCGGTTAGTCCAGGACTTGCGTGCAATTAACTCTTACGTTTTGCCTATGCATGCTGTGATTCCTAGTCCCACGGCAGTAGTTAGCTCCATGAGCCCCAAAGCAACCTGTTTTACTTGTATTGATCTAACTGGTGCTTTCTTTACTATCCTGGTGTCCTGGGAGAGCCAGTACCTTTTTGCCTTTACCTGGGAAGGTCGTCAACTAACCTGGACGAGACTTCCCCAGGGTTTTGTTCACTCCCCAACTATCTTTTCGAGAGAATTGTGCAGAGCCTTCTCTCTCCTCATATTACCCGAAGGGATCAGTATGTTCCAGTATATGGATGATATCCTTATTGCTGGGGACACGAAGGATCTGTGTCGGTCAGGTTCCCTCCAGGTCCTAGCATGTTTGCATCAGCTTGGTCTTAAAGTTAGTCGCGAGAAACGGCAGTGGTGTCAGCCCCAGGTAAAATATCTTGGGTTCATGTTGCGGGCGGGAGAAAGAGCAATCGCCCCCAAGCGAGTGAGCCTTATTCAATGCATGCCTCGCCCCACTACTAAGCGGGCCCTGAGAGGTTTTTTGGTGCGGCTGGGTTTTGTCGAGCTTGGATTCCAGAATTTGGGTTGTTAACCAGACCCCTTTTTGAGCTCCTAAAAATTACTTCCCCAGAGCCCCTGGACTGGACTCCCGAGACTGTAGAAGCCTTTCAATATGAGGCACTGGAACGGGACGGACTCTTTTGGGTCCCTGATGGACGCCCTATTTTGCCCGCTGCTGCACTGCGACCAGTTTGTCTGAGTCTTCACCAGGAGACTCACTTTGGTGCAGATGCCTTGGCAGCCACAGTTCTTCGAGTTTGGTTTGCCCCAGGTATCCATCCTGTTGCCAAACGTGTCACAGCCAGTTGTGCTACTTGCCAGAGCTTCAATGCTCACCCTGGTTATCGGGTTCCCTTGCGGGGGACGCCCTTGGGTCTATTCCCCTTTTGAGGGTTTGCAGGTTGATTTTGTGACACTTCCGAGGGCTGGTCGTTTCCGATATTTACTAGTCATTGTTGATCACCCGACTAGGTGGATGGAGGCTTTCCCTTCCTCCCGAGCAACTGCTCTTACGGTGGTGAAATGTCTCTAGCGGGAAGTCATTCCCAGGTTTGGGCCACCTGCTGTTATTGATTCTGATCAAGGATCACATTTTACTGAGTCTGTTCTATCTGAAATTTATCGACCTGTCTCTATATGTTGCCAACTTGGACTTCCCAAGCGCTTAGTACAGTGCTCTGCACACAGCGCTCAATAAATACGATTGAATGAATGAATGAATGAATCGACCACTTGGAATTGAATGTTCTTTACATGCACCATACCAGGGCGATGATGCCCTGCGAGCCTATGTTTTGTCTCTCCAGGGAATTCTAGCTGAGCTGCAGGCTGCTGGAATCCTCCGTCAGCGCACCCCTCTCACCGATCATCTGCATCCGTTCATCGCTGGAGATTGGGTTTGGGTTAAGCGCATGGTCGGCAACGGTTCACTTAAGCCATCCTGGGAGGGGCCCTTCCAGGTTCTCTTGTCTTCCTTTTCTGCAGTTCGTGTTGCCGAGCGCCCCTCATGGATCCATCACTCCCAGGTGAAGCCAGCCATTTTTGATGCTTCACCTCCTGATTGTACTCCCCCGTCGGTTTCTGCTGACTCTCAAGATTCCGAGCCATCCACTGTCTACTGGATAGGCCTCGGTCCTGTGAGATTTTGTCTGGTTGCTTATTTGTGTGTCTTGCCGCTGGTTTGGTTTTTTGCTGTGCTGTGTTTTTCAGCTCCTGAAGGCCTTCCTCTGATGTGCTTCATCTACCCTGATGCTTCTACAAACCCCGACCACACGCCTGTCCAAAGCTGAAGTCACAGACATGCAGCGCCGTCTGGACGCTGTGTTTCGCTGAGGAGGGGGATTGCTGTGTGTGCTCAGTTGTGCTTGAATTTTTCTGTTGGATTTTTCTATCTTTTCTTTTTGCCTGGATGTTTTTGTCTTTTCCTTATCTTTTACTTTAGGCGCCGGCTTTGCGGAAGACCTTTGTTATCCCGAGGAGGGTCGTATGTGATCCTCCCGGTGGCCATGGGCCTCGGAAGGATCAAAAGTGGTTTTTGCTTTTGCTCATGTGCCTCCCGTGCCTCCTTCATCTCTTTTGCTCCATTGTTGCCCGGGTGGTCCGCGAGATTAAGGTCGAGATGCTCCCATTGCGCGGACGCCCTTAGCGGTCCCCGCCATAACGGGAGGGGGACACGTAGGGAGCGGGGGAAGGCGATGAGACAGGCAGTATGTGCACACAAACCGTACCCAACGGCTCAAGGCCAAACAGACTCAACAACAGGAGATAAAGAGACCAGGGCAAGAAAAACAAGCTTGCACCTGCAAGGCTCGGAGGCAACCTCAAGGCCATATCCACAGCCAGCGATGGTTGGCAATGGGTGGCTGGGGGCGAGCCAGAGCAAACCCTTCGTGACTGGACAGAGCTGTTGTTAGGCTAGTGGCTGGAGGGCGGTCAAAGCCTCGATACGCCATCCCCCGAGAAAACCCTGCCCCCGGGCAATGGGGGGTATAAGAGACGAACAAGACAAAGGGGGGGCTCTCTCTCTCGCATACGTGCGCTCTCTCCCTCTCTCTCTCTCTCGCTCTCTCTCTCTTTCAACCATGTAACCGCTGATAGCAAATAAACGGCAACCAAGCTTTGAACCTCTGGCTGACTCTTCCTGGTATGAACGCGCGGGCCGCGTCCGGAGACGTCCGAAGACCCGGAGAGGGTAAGAACCCGAGCGTTGCCCCCGAAACCATGGGGAGCAACGCAAGGTAATCAGGTTGGACACAGTCCCTGTCCCACATGGGGCTCACAGTCTGAATCCCCATTCTACAGATGCCATAACTGAGGCCCAGAGAAGTGAAGTGACTTTCCCAAGGTCTCACAACATCATCATCATCATCATCAATCATATTTATTGAGCGCTTACTATGTGCAGAGCACTGTACTAAGCACTTGGGAAGTACAAATTGGCAACATATAGAGACAGTCCCTACCCAACAGTGGGCTCACAGTCTAAAAGGGGGAGACAGAGAACAAGACCAAACATACTAACAAAATAAAATAAATAGAATAGATATGTACAAATAAAATTAATAAATAAATAGAGTAATAAATATGTACAAACATATATACATATATACAGGTGCTGTGGGGAAGGGAAGGAGGTAAGATGGGGGGGATGGAGAGGGGGACGAGGGGGAGAGGAAGGAAGGGGCTCAGTCTGGGAAGGCCTCCTGGAGTAGGTGAGCTCTCAGTAGGGCCTTGAAGGAAGGAAGAGAGCTAGCTTGGCGGATGGGCAGAGGGAGGGCATTCCAGGCCCGGGGGATGACGTGGGCTGGGGGTCGATGGCGGGACAGGCGAGAGCGAGGTACGGTGAGGAGATTAGCGGTGGAGGAGCAGAGGGTGCGGGCTGGGCTGTAGAAGGAGAGAAGGGAGGTGAGGTAGGAGGGGGCGAGGTGATGGACAGCCTTGAAGCCCAGGGTGAGGAGTTTCTGCCTGATGTGCATATTGATTGGTAGCCACTGGAGATTTTTGAGGAGGGGAGTAATATGCCCAGAGCGTTTCTGGGCAAAGATAATCCGGGCAGCAGCATGAAGTATGGATTGAAGTGGAGAGAGACACGATGATGGGAGATCAGAGAGAAGGCTGATGCAGTAGTCCAGACAGGATAGGATGAGAGCTTGAATGAGCAGGATAGCAGTACGGATGGAGAGGAAAGGGCGGATCTTGGCAATGTTGTGGAGCTGAGACCGGCAGGTTTTGGTGACGGCTTGGATGTGAGGGGTGAATGAGAGAACGGAGTCGAGGATGACACCAAGGTTGCGGGCTTGTGAGACGGGAAGGATGGTAGTGCCATCAACAGAGATGGGAAAGTCAGGGAGAGGGCAAGGTTTGGGAGGGAAGACAAGGAGTTCAGTCTTCGACATGTTGAGCTTTAGGTGGCGGGCGGACATCCAAATGGAGATGTCCTGAAGGCAGGAGGAGATGCGAGCCTGGAGAGAGGGGGAGAGAGCAGGGGCAGAGATGTAGATCTGGGTGTCATCAGCGTAGAGATGATAGTTGAAGCCGTGGGAGCGAATGAGGTCACCAAGGGAGTGCGTATAGATCGAGAACAGAAGGGGACCAAGCACTGAACCTTGGGGAACCCCCACAGTAAGAGGATGGGAGGGGGAGGAGGAGCCTGCAAAAGAGACTGAGAAAGAACGACCGGAGAGGTAAGAGGAGAACCAGAAGAGGATGGAGTCTGTGAAGCCAAGGTCAGATAGCATGTTGAGGAGAAGGGGGTGGTCCACAGTGTCAAAGGCATCTGAGAGGTCGAGGAAGATTAGGATAGAGTATGAGCCGTTGGATTTGGCAAGCAGGATGTCATTGGTGACCTTTGAGAGGGCAGTTTCCGTGGAATGTAGGGGACGGAAGCCAGACTGGAGGGGGTCGAGGAGAGAGTTGTTGTTGAGGAATTCTAGGCAGCGAGTGTAGACAACTCGTTCAAGGAGTTTGGAAAGGAATGGTAGGAGGGATATGGGGCGATAACTAGAAGGTGAGGTGGGGTCAAGAGAAGGTTTTTTTAGGATGGGAGAGACATGGGCATGTTTGAAGGCAGAGGGGAAGGAACCAGTGGAGAGTGAGTGGTTGAAGATGGAAGTTAAGGAGGGGAGAAGGGATGGAGCGAAAGATTTCATGAGATGAGAGGGAATGGGGTCAGAAGCACAGGTGGCCGGAGTAGCACTTGAGAGGAGGGATGAGAGCTCCTCTGAGGATACTGCTGGGAAGGATGGGAGAGTAGCAGAGGGTGTTGAGAGCCGGGGGGTTGGAGAAAGTGGGGAAGAGACTTTGGGGAGGTCGGACCTGATGGATTTAATTTTGTTAATGAAGTAGGAGGCCAGATCTTTGGGGGTGAGGGAAGGAGGAGGGGGAGGAACCGGGGGCCTGAGAAGGGAGTTGAATGTACGGAAGAGCTGGCGGGGGTGATGGGCATGGGTGTCAATAAGGGAGGAGAAATAGTTTTGTCTGGCAGAAGAGAGGGCTGAGTTAAGGCAGGAAAGGATAAACTTGAAGTGAACGAGGTTGGCATGGTGTTTAGACTTTCGCCAGCAGCGTTCGGCAGCTTGAGCATAAGAGCGAAGGAGGCGGACAGTGGCAGTGATCCAGTGCTGTGGGTTAGTGGTACGAGAGCGGCGAAGGGAAAGGGGAGCGAGCGAGTCTAGCTGAGTAGAAAGGGTAGAGTTGAGAGCAGTAATCTGATCATCAAGACTGGGTAGAGAGGAGAGGGCGGCGAGGTGGGGTGTGAGGCGCTCCGAGAGATGGGTGGGGTCCAGAGAGCGGAGATCTCTGTGAGGGAGTAATACGGATTTACAGGGGAAAGGAGTGTGAGTGAGGAGGCAGGTGAGAAGATTATGATCAGAGAGAGGTATTTCAGAGTTGGTGAGGGTGGACACAGTGCAGCCGTAGGAGATGATGAGGTCGAGGGTATGACCAAGTTGGTGAGTGGGTGAGGTGGGGTGGAGGAAGAGTTTGGCAGCATCAAGGAGAGATAGAAGGCGGGCGGCAGAGGAGTCGTTAGGGATATCCATGTGGATAATGAAGTCTCCGAGGATCAGAGTGGGCATGGAGAAGGAGAGAAGGAAGGTGAGGAAGGGGTCAAAGTCGTTAAAGAAGTTGGAAGTGGGGCCGGGAGGGCGGTAGATGACAACAGACAGATGGCAGAGCCAGAATTAGAACAGTGACTGGCACATAGTATGTGCTTAACAAATACTGTCACAAGCCCCGGGTTCATACCAACCAGGACCTTCCTGGACCGGGGAGCCTCAGTGACACATAGTAGAAGTCAAACCACACCTCTGATCACCAAGGTTAACGTAAAGTTTTTTACTTAGTTTGACCAGCTTGCAGGGGAGTGACAGATACACACACTCACTCACTCCACCAAGGGTCCAATACCAGTCTGTGGTCAAAGGACCCCACTCTGCCCATGTTTCTTCTTGCTGCTTCCAAGTACTGCTCTCCTGCTGCTTCTCTCTGTGTCTCAGCCAGCTTCTACTCCTACCCTTGCTGTTTCCGCATGTGACCCCTTTGTGTGCATCAAAGCCACCGCCTTTTATCTGCCTTAGGCGTGGCAGCTGTGGCTCTATGTGGCAGTCATTGATTGGTCCAGGCCCATTACTGGGTAGAACAGGGAGAGAAAGCCCTGCCTCCCTCCATGCTTCACCCCCCACAGGCCAGCAATCACCTGTCTCAGGTAGAGGCCTTCAGTGGCTTCGTAAAGTTTCTTCCTTGTTGGTGTTCACGGGATCATAAACAGTCATTAATAAGGCAGCTTGTTGTGGGCTCACCACAAATACAATTACAAAAAAAGATAATAGGAGGGAGATTGCTGATTTCTGATTTAGTGCCTTAAAGCTTCCAATGGGAAGGTTTTTTCCTTCTCTTTTGATCTGTTTCTACACACGGCCTAGTATGACCGAGATTTACAGCACGAAATCTGACATATAGGGAATGGTGACATTAATATCCTAGGGGACTCAGGAAGGCTTGGGCCCCTATGTGCAAGGCACAGTACTAAGCGCTGGGGTAGATACAAGTTAATCGGGTTGGACACAATACATGTCCTATGTGGGGCTCGCAACCTCAATCCCCATTTTACAGATGAGGTAACTGAGGCCCAGAGATGTGAAGTGACTTGCCCGAGGTCACCCAGCATAAAAGTGGTGGAGTTGGGATTAGAACCCAGGTCCTTCTGACTCCCAGGCATGTGCTCTATCCCACTAGGCCACACTGCTTCTTTCAGTAATAATAGCAATAATTGTGGTATTTGTTAAGCAGTTGTCATGTGCCAAGCACTGTACCAAGTGCTGGAATACATATAAGATAATATCAGATCCTACATGGAGGTCACAGTCTACATAGGAGGGAGACCAGGTATTGAATTCCCATTTTGCACATAAGGGAACCGAGACACAGGGAAGTCACACTGTGAGCAGTGAACATGTCTGCCAACTCTGCTATATTCTACTCCCCCAAGTGCTTAGTACAGTGCTCCACACATACTAAACACTCCATAAATACCACTGATGATGAAGTGACTTACCCAAGGTCACACAGCAGCCAAGTGGCAGAGCCGGCATTAGAACCCAGGTCCTTCTGACAATCAGGCCTGTCCGCTTTCTACTAGGCCATGCCGAAGCCTAACTAGGGTACTTAAGCTTGGTGGCCCTCCACATTTCAAGGTGAACCTCGCAGGGTCACACCTAGAGAGTTTCCAGTCCCCTCCAGTCTCAGCTAGGGGAGGGAGAGTCAAGCACAGGCCTACCCATTCCATTCCGAGCTCGGGCAGTGGCTAGCAAGTGGAAGGCAATCTGCTACAAGTCAAAAGTCACCTATGTTGGGCAGCAGCAGAACGGGAGAGGGTCAAGGGCGGAGACTCAAGTTTACTCCGCAGATGGAGGCAGTGGTAAACCACTTCTGTATTTTTATCAAGAAAACTCTATGGATCCACTACCAGAATGATTGCAGATGGAGAGTGGGGCGTTCTGGGAGAGATGTGTCCGTGGTGTCACTAAGGGTTGGAAATGACTTGATGGCATAAAACAGGACAGGGGTGGGTGAGAGATTGGAAAGAAATCTAGAGTAAAAGGATGAAGCCATCAGGACCTTTGAGATCTCTGAGGAAAGTTTAAGGGAAGGAAGAGGAGGTAACTGGGGGGTAGTTGTAGGGTCTAGATATTCCCTAGATATTAAGGAAGAGAAAAAGCAACAAAAAACAACATATCCCAGAAAGAATCTGGGGACCATGATTTCTTGCTTTTTTCCAAGTGTGGGAAGTAAGGCAAGGGTCCATAAAGATGAGCAATTATCCCACCTTAGTTCCTTTGCCCAGTTTCCTGAGAAATTCTCCAAATTTACTAACATATCCAACTTTCACATTGTGAAAATCTGATCACCCTAAGAACAGCAAATGGTATAAAGGGCTCTAATTAGGAGGAAACTGCCTTGCTGGTTTCTGCTTCTGTCTCCATGGAGGACAGAGAAAGAGGAATTGGGCTTAAATCAAAGCAAGGGAGGTGAGAGCAATGCAGAAGGAAGAATTTCCTACCAGGAAAGATTAAGAAACAACAGAGTTAGTCTCTGGGAGAGGTTGCAAAATCTTGCTTAGCAATGTTACAACAGGATATATTTTTTTAAAAAATTGGACATTAAAGACAAAGAAATATTCCCCATCCACTCACCCTGACAAAAAAACTCCACGTATTTTTTTCATGGTTCTTGTTAAGCACTTACTGTGTGCCAGGCACTGTACTGAGCTCTGGGGGCGATATTACGCTAACCAGGTTGTACACAGTCCCTGTCCCACGTGGGGCTCACGGTCTTAATCTGCATTTTACACATGAGGGAACTGAGGCACAGAGAAACAAAGTGACTTGCCCAAGGTCACACAGCAGACAAGTGACAGAGTGGGGATTAGAATCCAGGTTCTTCTTACTCCTAGGCCCATGCACTACTAGACAATGCATTTAACCAACTCTTTGCCTGCTGTAGCTGTGGCAGCTCCTGTGACATTACAGTACTCTGCACACAGTAAGCGCTCAATATGAATGAATGAATGAATGAATGAATGAATGAATAAGCGAGCTGTGAGGAGCCTGAAACTTTGCTCCTTTATCTAGAGGGGTGGATCTAGATGAAAGGCACGTGGCTGATAAAGTGGATAAGCATATGGGTAATACAAAACACTGATAAATAACTGGACAAGACTGAGAGGTGAGTCAGGGTTAATAAATCATGGAGAAGAGACAGACTGTCATGGACTATGAGTGGTGATGTGGAGGAAAAAGCTAACTGGTAAAGCTTTCAAAAAAAGAAAAACAAAAACAAAACCCTTTCATGGATAATCCCCAAAGCAGATCATCCAATCTGAGAAAATTAGGACTTTGGGTAAATAGAAAATTTCCCTCACTGCTGGGATTAGACGGCTTTGGCATGTAGACAAATGCATATTTTCAGGGCTGAAATAAGTGACCCATCTGAACCAATATACCTTCGTATATCTGTAACTATCCCTATCTCTATACCTATCTTTATCCTTGACTCCCTTTATTCATCCCCCCTCCCAGCCGCAAAGCACTTATGTACATATCTGTCATTTATTTATCAGTATTGAAGTCTGCCTCCCCCTCTAGAAGTGTAAGCTCATCATAGGCAGGGATGTTTATTGTATTCTCTCAAGCGCTTAGTACAGTGCTCTACACACAGTAAGTGCTCATTAGATTGATTGACTTTATGCATATATATATCTATATATTTGTCTTTCATAATTGTAGACATTGCCATTGACAGTTAAATTCACCTTTTAGTGTGTTTGTGACTGAAAAGGCCAATGTGAATCCCCCAGTTCTGACCCCCGCCCCCCAGGCACCCACACATACTGACACTTTCCACTAAGCAGCATGGTTTAGTGGCAAGAGCACGGGCTTGGGAGTCAGAGGTCATGGGTTCTAATCCCGGCTCTGCCACTTGTCAACTCTGTGATTTGGGGCAAGTCACTTAATTTCTCTGTGCCTCAGTTACCTCATCTGTAAAATGGGGATTAAGACTGTGAGCCCCACATGGGACAATCTGATTACCTTGTATCTATCCCAGCACTTAGAACAATGCATGACACACAGTAAACGCTTAAAAAATGCCATTATTATTATTATTGTTATGGCCTATGATATCTCTTGCCTCCGTTTTCCCCCTTGCCTCTTGCCTCATGATCCTTTCTACATTTCTGCTTGAAGAGTCTCTCCTTGATGGCAGTGGACCAGGTCTATCCATCTGTGGCCACTACGTCCCAGTTTTTAGCTTTACTGCCTTTTTAAAACATTTTCTACCTCACCCTTGCTCTCATATTCACGTCCGTCTCCCCATCTAGACCATAAGATAACTGTGGGCTGGGAACATGTCTACCAACTCTGCTGCATTGGCCTCTCCAAAGCGCTTAGTACAGTGCTCTGCACATGGTAAGCGCGCAATCAGTACCACTGAGGATGACAGAGGATGATTGATGACGGATAAACTGAAACTGGGTGAGACGTGTCTTGTTGTCTCTCTCCCCCTTCTAGACTGTGAGCCCGTTGTTGGGTAGGGATTGCCTCTATCTGTTGCCGAATTGTACTTTCCAAGTGCTTAGTACAGTACTCTGTACACAGTAAGCACTCAATAAATATGACTGAATGAATGAATGAATGAAAATGCTAGGAGAATGAGGGGCTAAAGAGACTGAATTCATTTCAGGACATCACTGTTGGTGATCCTGTCCTGCCACCTAATGTTAACTCATTCATTCCTTCAATCGTATCTATTGAGCATTTACTGTGTGAAGAGCACTGTACTAAGCACTTGGGAGAGTACAATACAACAACAGAAACATTCCCTGTTCTCAGTAAGCTCACAGTCCAGAGGAGAAGACAGACATTAATATACATAAATAATTAAATAAAATTACGCATTCCCTGCCCATAACAAGCTCACAGTTTAGAGAAGCAGCGTGGCTTGGTAGCAAGAACATGGGCTTGGGAGTCAGAGGACGTGAGTTCTAATCCCTACTCTGCCACTTGTCTGCTGTGTGACCTCGGGCAAGGCACTTAACTTCTCTGTGCCTCAGTTTCCTCATCTGTAAAATGGGGATGAAGACTGTGAGCCCCATATGGGACAACCTGATTACCTTTCCTCTACCTCAGTGCTTAGAACAGTGCTTGGCACATACTAAGTGCTTAAAAAATACCATTATTGTTATTATTAAAGGGGAAGTTGTTATCTAACCATCTATGATATAATCTCTATATATAACAGTCTAGTTATATTGTGATATTGTATTCTCCCAAGCACTTAGTACAGTGCTCTGCACACAGTAAGTGCTCAATACATGTAATTGACTGACTGTTATATTATACTTTCCTAAGCACTTAGTACAGTGCACTGCACACAGTAAGTGCTCAAAAAGTACAAATGACTGACCACCTGACCTGATGGACCTGCTCGAAGAGTCGGATGTGGCATCTAAATGAAGTCCACCACTTTCTGCCACGGAGTAGGTTGGAGAGCACTTGCTTAGCATTCAGTAGGTGTTCAACGAATACAATCCATTCATTCATTCAATCGTATTTATTGAGCACTTACTGTGTGCAGAGCACTGTACCAAGTGCTTGGGAAGTACAAGCTGGCAACATATAGTGATGGTCCCTACCCAACAACGGGCTCACAGTCTAGAAAGGGGAGACAAACAACAAAGCAAAACAATCTATTGATTGTCTGATGACAACGTTAGTCAGTGTTTGGGGTGACAGGATTCTGTGCCACTATTTAGCTCCGTGTTGCCGATACAGATCTCTGATTGTGTCTATGGCTTCCCTGGTTCAGGTCGATACATTAACTTGGTTTTTGTTAGATTTATCAACAGTCCATAACACCTGGCTGAGTCAGGGATGCAATTGACAATCACTTGCATGTCTTTTTGGCATATGATGATTCTCAAAAGATTCTTTCTAGGATTTTGGATGATGCTCGAAGTCTGTTGACTTGGAAGACGTTCTTAGGAGACTAACACCTGCATCCCTGTGTCAATCAATCAGTCAATCGTAGTTATTGAGTGCTTAGTGTCTGCAGAGAGCTGCTATAAGTGCTTGGGAGAGTAGAGTATAACAGAGTTGATAAACATGTTCCCTGCCCACAGGGAGCTTACAGTCCAGAGAAGGAGACAGACGTCAAAATCGATTATGGATACACACATAGGTGCTCTGGGTGGGGTGACTATCAAGTGCTTAAAGGGTACAGATCCAGGTGCAACAGCGACAAAGAAGCGAGAGGGGGTAGAGGAAATGAGAGCTTAGCCAGAGAAGGCTTCTTGGAGGAGATGTGGCTTCAATAAGGCTTTGAAGGTGGGGAGAGTCATTGTCTGCTGGATTTGAAGGGGGAAAGAGTTCCAGGCCAGAGGCAGGATATGGCGAGTGGTCAGCAGCGGGGTAGGCAAGATGACAGTACAGTGAGTAGGTTGGCATTAGAGGAGAGAAGTGTGTGGGCTGGGTCGAGGTAGGAAAGTACTGAGGTAAGGTATGATGGGGCAAGGTGACTGAATGCTTTAAAGCCAATGATAAGGAATTTTTGTTTGATGCAGAGGTGGATGGGCAACTATTGGAGGTTCTTGAGGAGTGGGGAAGCATGGACTGAACTTCCCCCTTCTAGACTGTGAGCCCACTGTTGGGTAGGGGCCATCTCTACATGTTGCCAACTTGTACTTCCCAAGTGCTTAGTACAGTGCTCTGCACACAGTAAGCGCTCAATAAATACAATTGATTGATTGATTGAATGCTTTTTTAGAAAATTGATCGGGCAAAAGGATGAATAATAATAATAATGGCACTTATTAAGTGCTTACTGTGTACAAAGCACTGTTCTAAGTGCTGGAGAGGTTACAAGGTGATCAGGTTGTTGTCCCACGGGGGGCTCACAGTTTGAATCCCCATTTTACAGATGAGGTAACTGAGGCCCAGAGAAGTTAAGTGACTTGCCCAAAGTCACACAGCTGACAATTGGCGGAGCAGTATTTGAACCCATGACCTGACTCCCAAGCCCGGGCTCTTTCCACTGAGCCATGCTGCTTTTTATGGACTAGTGAGGGGATAGACAGGAGGCAGGGCGGTCAGCAAGGGGGCTGTAGCAATAATCAAGGCAGAATAGGATAAGTGTTTGAATTAACATGGTAGCAGTTTGGAAGGAGAGGGAAAGGCAGATTTTAGTGACATTGTTGGTGATAGATTGAATACGCTGGTTGAATGAGAGAGATGAGTTGAGGATAACGCCAACGTTGTGGACTTGAATGACAAGGAGGATGGTGGGAAAATCATGAGGAGAGGAGGTTTTGGGTGGGAACTTGGAGTTCTGTTTTGGACATGTTACATTTGGACAGTTTCCATGGAGTTGAGGAGGCAGAAGCCAGATTGGAAGGGGCCAAGGAGAGAATTGGGTTTCAAGGGAGGATTCTTTTAGGATAGGGAATACACGAGCGTGTTTGAAACCAGTGGGGAAGAAGCCATTAGAGTTGAAGATGGCGGTCAGGTAGGGAAGAAGGCGGGGGGGGGGAATTATCTTAAGATACGAAGGGATGGGGTAGGATGTGCAGGTGGAGGGGGTGGATTCTGAGAGGAGGTGGGAGATCTTCTCTTGAGATACTGCAGGGAAAGATGGGAGAGTTGAAGAAGGGGTAGGAGAAGGGAAGCTGGCATAGCTGCATAGAACAAGTTGCACAGAACCCTGCCACTATGCATCCAAGCTATGCCCCATTGGTGATGGGCAATGGATCAGGCAGGGCACCCTTGGCTCTGTCATTCTGAAGTAGCCTCTGAATAATAATAACAATAATAATAATGATGGTATTTGTTAAGTGCTTACTATGTGCCAGGCACTGTACTAAGTACTGGGGTGGATACAAGCAAATTGAGTTGGAAACAGTCTCTATCCCACGTGGGGCTCACAGTCTCAATCCTTGTTTCACAGATGAGGTAACTGAGGCCCAGAGAAGTGAAGCGACTTGTCCAAGGTCACACAGCAAACAAATGACGGGGCCAGGATTTGAACGCACAACCTTCTGACTCCCAGAACCGTGCTCTATCTACTATGCCATGCTTTTTCTACTAACTCCTTTGTATAATAATAATGATGGCATTTGTTAAGCACTTACTATGTGCCAAGCACTGTTCTAAGCACTGTGGTAGATACAAGGTATTCAGGTTGTCCCACGTGGGGCTCACATTCTTAATCCCCATTTTACAGATGAGTTAACTGAGGTACAGAAGAGTTAAGTGACTTGCCCAAAGTCACACAGCTGACAAGTGGCAGAGCTAGGATTAGAACCCATGACCTCTGACTCCCAAGCTCATGTTCTTTCCACTAAGCCAAGCTGCTTCTTCTTGTACTCTCCCAAGAGCGTAGTAATAATAATAATAATGATGTTGGTATTTGTTAAGTGCTTACTGTGTGCCAAGCACTAGTACAGTGTTCTGCACACAGCACATGCTCAATGAATACCACTGCTCGATTGATGGAGAGACAGGCGTGTTTTAAATGCAGAGGTGAAAATGTTGGGTTTGGCTGGAGAAGGCAGTGGCTCTCTGGCTGTCTTGCATGCTAGCCTCCCTGAAAATCCCCTGGCAACAATAGAGATCGGCAGCATGCCTGCCATGCGTGTGAGGATTAGGACATTCACATCGGTAAAGTCCATCCGGGTTTCATGATGGAGGGATCTACAGCTCTCTCTCCATTGAGCTCTGTGATTCTGGGCTTATCACTGTTCACAAGATATTAAGAAGACACAGTGTCCGCCATGGGTTTTATAATCCCCACTCTTATTGGGGCCACGCAGCTTTGCCGTTGGAACGAGTCGCGTGTTTTTGGCTAGGAAATGGTCTCGACGGCTGGTCAAGAACCACAGGAGTTGGAGAACAGTCCAGGAATCTCCACCGGGTGGCTGCTTCTTGAAGAATGCAATGTGACATTTGAACAGGTTGTGAAGAGGATTTTGAGTCAAGTCAAGCAAAGAAGGCAGGACGTAGTTCCAGAAGAAGCTGAGGCCTCTTGAAACGCGGTACTGAAGAAGCACAGCTAAGAGCCGAAACTTAGCAGATTCCCATCTTGACATCCGCTTGTATTCTATATCCACTGGGATTTATTTTTCCCTTCTTTCTTCTTACTTCTGTTTTGAAATAGCATTAGCTATTTAGCATCCGCTCATATGACGATTCCAGCCATCTACAGGGGGAAAAAAGAAACATCAATTTGCTGTCTGCAAGCACCGATCAATCATCCCATCTCTCACATGATTCTGGGCACGGGAGATATTACATTATAATATTTATTGATCTCTGATCTTCAAGCCCCCCATTTATTATTCAAAAAGTATATGCTTCAATTAATAATAGATGGTCGGCCACATAGTTAAGTTAGGTGATTGGCATCTTTTATTGGTTGTCTTTAAGACTAATTTAATGAGTCCAGAGGACAAGAAAAGCAAAGGCCTTCCTCCACTGCTTTATTGTCTGACCTGCCTGTTTGCAAACAAAGAAAAGCCATCTGTCTACACCCATTAAGGGATTTGGGAAACTCACTTGATTAGAAAATTGGCCACAACCACACAGTGCAATGTTTTCTCAGTAGCAGTAATAGCATTTATTAAGTACTTACCATGTGCAGAGCACTGTACTAAGCCCTGGGAGAGAATACACAGGAGGAAATTAGACATGATCCCTCTCCCATAGGGAGCTTGCAGCATAAGTGGGGAGAAGGGACAGGCGACAGACCCATCAGAGATGAGGAAATATTAAAACACAACACAGACACATGCATGAAGTAAAAACAACATCAGTAGGGAGCTGTGGCTCCAGGAGAAGAATTTCAGGCTCCTCGAGATCAGAGTTCAGGCCACACCCATAGCCACAGCAATCACTACAGCAGGCACCAATTTTCCCTGGGTTTTCTGGGAGCCTTATGCTGTGGATGATTTTCTCTTTCCTGTCGGGGTGGATTCACCTCAGCGATGCCCCAGGACACTTATGTCCATATCCATAATTTATTTATTTATATTAACGACTGTCTCCTGCTCTAGACTTTGAGCTCAATGTAGGCAGGGAATGTGTCTTCTGACTCTGTTGTATTGTACTCTCCGAAGCACTTAGTGCTCTGCACAAGGTAAGCGCTCAATAAATATGATTGATTGATTGACGTGGAGGAGAGCTCGTGCTGGTTCCCAAGGAGAAAGCTCTCTGGTGTGGGGATGCCGAGGTCGTTTTCCTTGCATTGTGCTGTAGCCAAGTGGCAACCAACTCAACCATGCTGGGAAGCAGTGTGGCCTAGTGGAATGAGCCTGGGCCTGGCAGTCAGAGGACCTGAGTTTTAATCCCAGCTACGCCACTTTTCTGCTGTGTGACTCTGGGCAAGTCACTTCACTTCTCTATGCCTCATTTACCTCATCTGCAAAATGGGGACTAAAGCTGTGCGCCCCATGTGGGACATTCTGACTAACTCGTATCTACCCCAGTGCTTAGTACAGTGCCTGGCACATAATAAACGCTTATCCAATACTCTTAAAAAAAAGACAGAAATTGTGACCGAGATTTATTTTTCAAAATCTGACTCCCTTTGCAGTCAGTACTTTGATTTGCTAAGGGTTACATTATCTACCTTGTTGAACTCATTGGCTAATTCAGTCAGGGTAATTACTGAATGATTAATCAGGATGAAGACAGGTTTGGGGTGAACTGCAATTCTTTAGCAAAGACCCTCAAATCTGTCAGCTCTCCTTTTCTGGATGGTTCATGTTCTGCTGGGCATCCAGGGGCTTGTCTCAGAAGCAAGTGTAGGAACAGCAAGCCAGCCAAATAAATAATGCAAACTTAGCGAGAAAATATAAATCAAACGCCAAAAGCCAAAGATAACCACAAAGAGGACCTAAGAGATGGTGGTTTGGCACTTTTTGTTAATACCAGTATCAGTAGCAATGGCACTGATTGAGTAGCTACTCGGTGCAGAATATGGTCCGAGGTGCTGTGTTTTTTGAGTTTTTTTAATGCTATTTGCTAAGCACCTACTATGTGCTAAGGACTGAACTAAGCACTGGGGTAGATACAAGCTAATCAGTTGAGAGACAGTCCATGTTCCGCTTGGGGCTCACAGTCTTCATCCTCATTTTACAGATGAAGTAACTGAGGCCCTGAGAAGTGAAGTGACTTGACCAGGATAACACAGCAGACAAGTGGCAAAGCTGGGATTTGAACTTATGACCTCTGACCCCCAAGCCCGGGCTCTTGCCACTAAACCACGCTGCTTCTGGGTGAGAACCCACAAAAGACCTAAGAGACAATCCTGGCCCTCAAGGAGCTTATGGTCTAATGGCAAATCAATCAATCAATCAATCAATCGTATCTATTGAGCGCTTACTGTGTGCAGAGCACTGTACTAAGCACTTGGGAAGTACAAGTTGGCAACATATAGAGACGGTCCCTACCCCACAGTGGGCTCACAGTCTAGAAGGGGGAGACAGAGAACAAAACCAAACATATTAACAAAATAAAATAAATAGAATAGATATGTACAAATAAAATAAATAAATAAATAGAGTAATAAATATGTACAAACATATATACATATATACAGGTGCTATGGGGAAGGGAAGGAGGTAAGACAGGGGGATGGAGAGGGGGATGAGGGGGAGAGGAAGGAGGTGGCTCAGTCTGGGAAGGCCTCCTGGAGGAGGTGAGCTCTCAGTAGGGCCTTGAAGGGAGGAAGAGAGCTAGCTTGGCGGATGGGCATAGGGAGGGCATTCCAGGCCAGGGGGATGACGTGGGCCGGGGGTCGACGGCGGGACAGGCGAGAATGAGGGACGGTGAGGAGATTAGCAGCAGAGGAGTGGAGGGTGCAGGCTGGGCTGTAGAAGGAGAGAAGGGAGGTGAGGTAGGAGGGGGCGAAGTGATGGAGAGCCTTTAAGCCGAGGGTGAGGAGTTTCTGCCTGATGCGCAGATTGACTGGTAGCCACTGGAGATTTTTGAGGAGGGGAGTAACATGCCCAGAGCGTTTCTGGACAAAGACAATCTGGGCAGCAGCATGAAGTATGGATTGAAGTGGGGAGAGACATGAGGATGGGAGATCAGAGAGAAGGCTGATGCAGTAGTCCAGATGGGATAGGATGAGAGCTTGAACGAGCAGGGTAGCAGTTTGGATGGAGAGGAAAGGGCGGATCTTGGCAATGTTGCGGAGCTGAGACTGGCAGGTTTTGGTGATGGCTTGGATGTGAGGGGTGAATGAGAGAGTGGAGTCGAGGATGACACCAAGGTTGCGGGCTTGTGAGACGGGAAGGATGGTAGTGCCGTCAACAGTGATGGGAAAGTCAGGGAGAGGGCAGGGTTTGGGAGGGAAGACAAGGAGTTCAGTCTTGGACATGTTGAGTTTTAGGCGGCGGGCAGACATCCAGATGGAGATGTCCTGAAGGCAGGAGGAGATGCAAGCCTGGAGGGAGGGGGAGAGAGCAGGGGCAGAGATGTAGATCTGGGTGTCATCTGAGGTCACCAAGGGAGTGAGTGTAGATCGAGAACAGAAGGCGACCAAGAACTGAACCTTGGGGAACCCCCACAGTAAGGGGATGGGAGGGGGAGGAGGAGCCTGCAAAAGAGACTGAGAATGAACAACCGGAGAGATAAGAGGAGAACCAGGAGAGGACGGAGTCTGTGAAGCCAAGGTTGGATAGAAGGACAGTACACATATATGATATCAATTGATGAGTGTACAAATGTAGTAATTATAATAATATTTGTGGCATTTGTTAAGCACTTACTATGTTCCAGGCACTGTACTAAGAGCTGGGGTAGATACAAACAAATCAGCTTGGACACAGTCCTCATCCCAGGAGAGGCTCACAGTCTCAATCCCTATTTTACAGCTGTGGTGACTGAGGCACAGCTGTGGTGACTTGCCCAAGGCCATGCAGCAGACAAGTGGTGGAGTCGGGACTAACACCCGTGATCTCCTGAGTCCCAGGCCTGTGCTCTACCCACTATGCCATGCTGCTTCCCACTTACAAACATGTGTGTATAAGCATTTAAGTGGGCAGGTTGCCAACATACAGGGTGTGTGTGTGTGTGTGTGTGTGTGTGTGTGTGTGTGTGTGTGTGTGTTGCAACAGATGGCTGTGTATGCTGCCTAAGGTGACAAGCAACACTTCTCACATGAAACAGCAGCAGAAGTCGTGGCCTAGTGGAGTCAGAGGACCTGGGTTCTAATCCTAGTTCTGCTGTGTGACGTTGGACAAGTCACTTCACTCCTCTGGGCCTCAATTACCTCATCTGTAAAATGAGGTTTCAATCATACCGCCTCCTAGTTTTCCTGTGTCCAACCTGATTAACTTGTATGTACCCCAGCTCTTAAAACAGTGCTTGGCACATAGTAAGCACTTAACAAGTTCCATAATAGTGATTATTAGTATTATTTTAGGACAGGGACCGTGTCTGATTTGGTTATCTTATATCAACTTTAGGAAAGTGATCAGCCCATAGCAAATGCTTAATAAACACCATTCTGAATATTTCACTCCTGACAATCAAACCCATGGACTGCAGCCATCTTCCAGAATGCCTCTTTCCTCCATTTCTTAGAACTGTTCTCAGATGGGTAGCTATATTCATCCTGTTTGGTCGAATTAGCAGACTCGTCTCCTCCTTCATGTCTCAATCCCCCTCTGAAATGGTCAATAAAGAAATTTCTTAACCATCAGCATATTCCCCATCATGATTTCTCTGGGCTTTCATTCCCTGCTGTGCTCAAAAGTACCTTGCTTTGATCTTCCTTGACTTTGAAATAATTGCATCTCGTCCAGTTTCTAAATGGACCAAGCAGTTACATACTGAATGTTCAGGTAAACAGACCAATATTTCAAAAGCACTAAGAGCCCTTTCCCTCAATATATTCCCAGAATACTGTAAGGGTTTCCAATTACGCTACGTTTCTTCAAACCTACAGACGATAAATGGATAGCAGATGTCAATTCCTATTGAAGGCTACTTACTGAATACTCACTTTTTTTGCTTATTGGAAACGCTTTCAGAAGGGTTTCTTTTTTCTTTCTGTTACCATGACAATGTTGGGCCTAATCACGTGTTTTTTTGTTTTTTCCCCGTAGATATAAGGAACACTGTGTAGGCAGTGGAATTATCATTAAAATGAATTCTACTTACAGTTATAATGAATGCCTTAGACATGTCCTTTGTTAGTCAATCAATCAATCAATCAATCGTATTTATTGAGCGCTTACTATGTGCAGAGCACTGTACTAAGCGCTTGGGAAGTACAAATTGGCATCACATAGAGACAGTCCCTACCCAACAGAGGGCTCACAGTCTAAAAGGGGGAGACAGAGAACAGAACCAAACATACCAACAAAATAAAATAAGTAGGATAGAAATGTACAAGTAAAATAAATAAATAAATAAATAAATAAATAGAGTAATAAATATGTACAACCATATATACATATATACAGGTGCTGTGGGGAAGGGAAGGAGGTAAGATGGGGGGATGGAGAGGGGGACGAGGGGGAGAGGAAAGAAGGGGCTCAGTCTGGGAAGGCCTTCTGGAGGAGGTGAGCTCTCAGCAGGGCCTTGAAGGGAGGAAGAGAGCTAGCTTGGCGGATGGGCAGAGGGAGGGCATTCCAGGCCCGGGGGATGACATGGGCCGGGGGTCGATGGCGGGACAGGCGAGAGCGAGGTACAGTGAGGAGATTAGTGGTGGAGGAGCGGAGGGTGCGGGCTGGGCAGTAGAAGGAGAGAAGGGAGGTGAGGTAGGAGGGGGCGAGGTGATGGAGAGCCTTGAAGCCCAGGGTGAGGAGTTTCTGCCTGATGCGCAGATTGATCGGTAGCCATTGGAGGTTTTTGAGGAGGGGAGTAATATGTCCAGAGCGTTTCTGGACAAAGATAATCCGGGCAGCAGCATGAAGTATGGATTGAAGTGGAGAGAGACACGAGGATGGGAGATCAGAGAGAAGGCTAGTGCAGTAGTCCAGACGGGATAGGATGAGAGCTTGAATTAGCAGGGTAGCGGTTTGGATGGAGAGGAAAGGGCGGATCTTGGCAATGTTGCGGAGCTGAGACCGGCAGGTTTTGGTGACGGCTTGGATGTGAGGGGTGAATGAGAGAGCGGAGTCGAGGATGACACCAAGGTTGCCGGCTTGTGAGACGGGAAGGATGGTAGTGCCGTCAACAGAGATGGGAAAGTCAGGGAGAGGACAAGGTTTGGGAGGGAAGACAAGGAGCTCAGTCTTCGACATGTTGAGCTTTAGGTGGCGGGCGGACATCCAGATGGAGATGTCCTGAAGGCAGGAGGAGATGCGAGCCTGGAGGGAGGGGGAGAGAGCAGGGGCAGAGATGTAGATCTGGGTGTCATCAGCGTAGAGATGATAGTTGAAGCCGTGGGAGCGAATGAGGTCACCAAGGGAGTGGGTGTATATTGAGAACAGAAGGGGACCAAGCACTGAACCTTGGGGAACCCCCACAGTAAGAGGATGGGAGGGGGAGGAGGAGCCTGCAAAAGAGACTGAGAAAGAACGACCGGAGAGATAAGAGGAGAACCAGGAGAGGACAGAGTCTGTGAAGCCAAGGTCAGATCACGTGTTGAGGAGAAGGGGGTGGTCCACAGTGTCAAAGGCAGCTGAGAGGTCGAGGAGGATTAAGACAGAGTATGAGCCGTTGGATTTGGCAAGCAGGAGGTCATTGGTGACCTTTGAGAGGGCAGTTTCCGTGGAATGAAGGGGACGGAAGCCAGACTGGAGGGGGTCGAGGAGAGAGTTGTTGTTGAGGAATTCTAGGCAGCGCGTGTAGACAACTCGTTCAAGGAGTTTGGAAAGGAATGGTAGGAGGGATATGGGACGATAACTAGAAGGTGAGGTGGGGTCAAGAGAGGGTTTTTTTAGGATGGGAGAGACATGGGCATGTTTGAAGGCAGAGGGGAAGGAACCAGTGGAGAGTGAGCGGTTGAAGATGGAAGTTAAGGAGGAGAGAAGGGATGGAGCGAGAGATTTCATAAGATGAGAGGGAATGGGGTCAGAAGCACAGGTGGCCGGAGTAGCACTTGAGAGGAGGGAGGAGAGTTCCTCTGAGGATACCGCTGGGAAGGATGGGAGAGTAGCAGAGAGTGTTGAGAGCCGGGGGGTTGGAGAAAGGGGGGAAGAGACTTTGGGGAGGTCGGACCTGATGGATTTAATTTTGTTAATGAAGTAGGAGGCCAGATCGTTGGGGGTGAGGGAAGGAGGAGGGGGAGGAACCGGGGGCCTAAGAAGGGAGTTAAATGAACGGAAGAGCTGGCGGGGGTGATGGGCATGGGTGTCAATAAGGGAGGAGAAATAGTTTTGTCTGGCAGAAGAGAGGGCTGAGTTAAGGCAGGAAAGGATAAACTTGAAGTGAACGAGGTTGGCATGGTGTTTAGACTTTCGCCAGCAGCGTTCGGCAGCTCGAGCATAGGAGCGAAGGAGGCGGACAGTGGCAGTGATCCAGGGCTGTGGGTTAGTGGTGCGAGAGCGGCGAAGGGAAAGGGGAGCGAGCGAGTCTAGCTGAGTAGAAAGGGTAGAGTTGAGAGCAGTAATCTGATCATCAAGACTGGGTAGAGAGGAGAGGGCGGCGAGGTGGGGTGTGAGGCGCTCCGAAAGATGGGTGGGGTCCAGAGAGCGGAGATCTCTGTGAGGGAGTAATACGGATTTACAGGGGAAAGGAGTGTGAGTGAGGAGGCAGGTGAGAAGATTATGATCAGAGAGAGGGATCACAGAGTTGGTGAGGGTGGACACAGTGCAGCGGCAGGAGATGATGAGGTCGAGGGTATGACCAAGTTGGTGAGTGGGTGAGGTGGGGTGGAGGAAGAGGTTGGCAGCGTCAAGGAGAGATAGAAGGCGGGCGGCAGAGGAGTCGTTAGGGATATCCATGTGGATATTGAAGTCTCCGAGGATCAGAGTGGGCATGGAGAAGGAGAGAAGGAATGTGAGGAAGGGGTCAAAGTCGTTAAAGAAGTTGGAAGTGGGGCCCGGAGGGCGGTAGATGACGGCTACAAGAATCTGTAGGGTGTGGTAGAGGCGAATAATGTGGGCTTCAAAGGAAGGGAAGGAAAGGGAAGGGGGAGGAGGGATAGTGCAAAAGCGACATTGGGGGGCGAGAAGGAAACCGACACCTCCTCCTTTTCCGGTGAGTCTGGGGGAGTGGGAGAAGAAGAGGCCTGCACTGCAGAGAGCAGCAGAAGAGACCGTGTCGTCCGGCGACAGCCATGTTTCAGTTAGGGCGAGGAGGAGTAGAGAACTGGAAAGGAAAAGGTCCAGGATGAAAGGGATCTTACTTAAAACGGAGCGGGGGTTCCAGAGGCCGCACTTGGCATCAGCTGTCGAGGGTGGGGAGGGAGGGGGAAGGGTGCGAGGGGTGGGGAGGGTTTGGATTGGGATGAGTTGGCGGGGGCCTGGGAGGGGAGAGTGGGAAGGGGGGTGGCGATGGGAAAGGAGAACTGGGATGGGGTGGGGGCGGGGAGAAGGGGAGGAGGGGGGCCGGGAGGGAGAAGCGGAGGACCTGCGCTGGTACAGAGGAATTCTTGGTAGGGGTTGAGGGGGAGCGGTCTTGGTGGGTGAGAGGGAGGGAAACAGCTGGGTGGGAGAGGGGAAGGGGAAGGTGAGGAATGGGAATGGCAGTTGGGAGCAAGGGAACTGAAAGTTCATGGTGAGGTCAGCAGGGCGAGTGACAGTACCGCGGGGGGTTAACAATTGAGATGCAGAAGCAATAAAACAGTAGCAATGATAAAAGTAGGCGATGGCATCACAGGGTGTAGTTGAGCAATCAATATGCTATGGCAATAATAGAATTGGCAGACAAAGTTAGTGTCATGCTTTCCTCAAATTGGACAAATCTGAAATTTATGATCGCTCACCTTTGCTGGATTTTGCAAACTAGAATTTTGTTTTTCAAATTATGGGGACAAGAGCAAAGGTTCAAGGCGACAAGTTTAAGAAGCAGCGTAGCCTAGTGAATAGAGCACAAGTCTGGGAATCAGAAGGACCTGGGTTCCAGTCCCGGCTCCACCACTCGTCTGCTGGGTGAACTTGGGCAAATCACTTCAGTTCCCTCTGCCTCAGTTACTTCATCTGTAAAATGAGGATTAAGAATGTGAGCCCCTTGTAGGACATGGGACTGTGTCCAAACTGATTAGCTCATATCTACCCCAGCACTTAGTACAGTGCCTGGAACATAGTAAGCGCTTAACAAATGTCATAAAAAACCCAGAAGCACGTGTTTCCAGATTACCCTGTCCATAGTTCAGTCAGACACCTCTGACTGAGATTGAGACTCCTCTTAGTCAGATGGAGCTCAATCACTGTCCGGAAGACTTCCAAATGCACTGGTGGATTGTGGAATGAAATTTCCTAGCCAAGGCCAAAACACTTGAGGAATTTCCCATCTAAGGGACAAGTTGTCTCAATTTCAACCCAATTAAGAGAAAGCTTGGAAGTGAGTGACTCCCACCAGCTAGTTTGATCTCTGCTTCCTGTTTAGGGTGCTTAGAACGGTGCTTGGCACATAGTAAGTGCTTAACAAATACCATCATCATCATTTGAGCCATCTGAAGTTGAATGTTTGCACTAGAGGAAGGGAACCTTGGATTCTGAGCACAGGATTAGCATACAACAGCTTCTAGATTCTTACATTGCTACAGAGGGATAACATTGGACTTTCCTCTTCACCTCTTGGAGATTAACTATCTCGCTGCCGACCTCTCGCCCATGTCATGTCTCTGGCCTGGAACTTCCTCCCCCTTCATTTCCTACAAACGATCACTCTCCCCACCTTCAGGGCCTTATTAAAAGCACATCTCCTCCAAGAGGCCTTCTCCAACTAAGCCCTCATTTCCTCTTCTCCCTCTCCCTCCTGTGTCGCTCTTACACTTGGATTTTCCCCTTTATTCACCCCTCTCTCAGCCTCCCAGCATTTAAGAACATATCTGTAATTCATTTACTTATTTATATTAATGTCTCTCTCCTCCTCTAGACTCTGAGCTCACTTTGGACAGGGAAAGTGTCAGCCATCTGTTATATTGTACTCTCTCAAGCACTTAGTAAAATGTTCTGCATGCAGTAAGCACTCAAATACCACTGATTGACAAAAACGATCAATGGAATTTATTGAGTGCTTACTGTGTACAGAGCACTGTACTAAGCACTAGGAAGAGCACAATACAACAGAGTTGGTAGAAACATTCCCTGCCTGCAAGGAGCTCACAGTCTAGACGGAGAGACAGACATTAAAATAAATTACGGCTAGACACATAAGTGTTGTGGGGATGAGAGTGAGAAGCAGCGTGGCTCAGTGGAAAGAGCACAGGCTTTGGAGTCAGAGGTCATGGGTTCAAATCCCGGCTCCGCCAATTGTCAGCTGTGTGACTTTGGGCAAGTCACTTAACTTCTCTGTGCCTCAGTTACCTCATCTGTAAAATGGGGATTAAGACTGTGAGCCCCCGGTGGGACAACCTGATCACCTTGTAACCTCCCCAGTGCTTAGAACAGTGTTTTGCACATAGTAAGCACTTAATAAATGCCATCATTATTATTATTATTATATGAAGTGCTTAGAGGGTACAGAGCTAAGGCATAGGTGATGCAGAAGGGTGATGGAGGAGAGAAAATGAGAGTTTAGAGAGGGAAGGCTTCTTGGAGGAGAAGCAGCATGGTGTAGTAGATAGAGCATGGGCCGGGGAGTGAGAAGGTCATGGGTTCTAATCCTGACTCCTCCACGTCTGCTCTGTGACCTTGGGCAAGCTACTTCACTTCTCTGTGCCTCAGTTACCTCATGGAGATTAAGATTGTGAGCCCCTTGTGGGACAGGTACTGTGTCCAACCTGATTATCTCGTATCTACCCCAGCGCTTAGAACAGTACTTGACACATCGTAAGTGCTTAATGAACACCATCATTTTTATAATGAGACTTTGAAGGTGGGGAGAGTTCTGGCCTGTCATATATAAAGGGGGAGGGAGCTCTGGGCATAATAATAATAATTATGGTATTTATTATGCATTTACATATTCCAAGCACTCCACTAAGTGCTGGGGGAAGATACAAGATATTCAGGTTAGACACAGTCCCTGTCGCACATGGGGTGCACAGTCTAAGTAAGAGGGAGGAGGATTTAATCTGCATTTTACAGATGAGGAAACCAAGGCACAGAGAACCCAAGGTCACACAGCAGGCAAGTGGAAGAGGCATGATCAGAACTCAGATACATCTCCAGGCATCTCCAGGACATTTCTAGACTCTAAGCTCATTGTGGGCAGGGGATACATCTACTTACTTTCATTTTGTACTCTTTCAAATCCTTAGCATAGTGCTCTGCACACAGTAAGTGCTCAATAAATATGACTGAATGCATGAATGAACGACTCTCCACTTGACCGTCCCACCACATCTGAAACTGAAAATGTCTGCAACTTAATATGTCATCTTTCTTCTTGAATCTATTTCTTCACCCAACTTTCCCATCTCTTTTGATAATTCCAACCATCCTACCTGTTTCAGAAGCCTACCATCTTGGCGTCATCCTCAAAGCCCCACTCTCTGTTATCCCTCGTATTCAATCAGCGGCTACCTCTTCCCCATTTTTCATCCATAACACTTCCCAGATCTCTTACTTCTTTACCCAAACAGCTACAAGCCTAGCCAAGCAATCAATCATCTTTATTGAGCTCTTATTGTGTGCAGAGTACTGTACTAAGTGCTTGGGAGAGTACACTATAACAGAGTTGGTAGACACATTCCCAGGTTCCTGACTTTCTCCCCAGTTTAAATTTGGGCTCTCTCCACCTGCTACTCCCCAGGGGGCACTTATCACTCCTTGTCTCATTTTCAAACTGTTCCTCATTCTTATTATTATTAATAATAATAATAACAGTACTTGTTGAGTTCCAGGCACTGTTCTTAGCGCTGAAGATACAGGATGATCAGGTCAGACACTATCCCTGTCCCACACAGGGTTCACAGTCTAAGTAGGGAAGAGAACAGATATTGAATCCCCATTTTCCAGATGAGGTAACTGAGGCTCAGAAGAGTAAAGTGAAGTTAAGAGAAGTTAAGTCTCTCACCACTCAGAAAATACCACAGCTTGATTTACTGATTTATCAATACCCGAAGTCTGTTTGCCCATCACAAGCAACAAATCAAGTCACACTTTTGACCACAGATTTCTAATCTCACCATTTTCTGATCCATGATCATCAGTCGTCTATTTTGCGACTACTGATATTCTCGATAACTTTCACCGACTTCTATGTTTTCCTTATATCACTCTGTCTGGGGCCAGTACCTAGCATCATCCCTTGTGTTTCTCTTACATTTCTCTCATCTCAAGTGATCTTCGTGTACCCATGCTAACAAATCCACTGATAGCATCGAATGCGCTACTATCCCATTACCTATGAAAAGGAATGCATCAATTATACTTAATTCAAGGCTTGCTCCCCAGGAGGGTGACATAATTCCCAATTAAATTTCATTCACACATTTCTCCCCACATTTCTAATTTAAAGAAATTGCTAGGGTTCCAAATAGGTTGTAAACATTTCATTTTACGTCTGATATCTTATATGAAATTTCAATCTATCCATCATCTCATTAGACTTTGGGAACTAGTAGTCTCAAAAACTTCCATATTTTAATGTTATAGTTATTCTTTTTAGGCTCTGATTAATTAAACTTCGGTGAGTCAGCTTCTCTGGCTGATAGACTTACAAATCCTTGCAGTTCTCCTTTAAGGGCTCAGCTGTTTTCCAGTTTCTCCAGGTAGCATGAAATGCTGAGCTCATATAGATCTTGAAATCCCTGAGCGTAGTTCAGGAGTCAATCCATCAATAGTGTGGATTGAGCATTTACAGTGTGCAGATCACTGTACTAAGTGTTTGGAAGAGCATAATACAATATGAACAATCAATCAATGGTATTTATTGAGCGCTTACTATGTGCAGAACACTGTATTAAGACACGTTCCATAAGCACAGTGAGCTTACAGTCTAGGGGGGAGCTAGACATTAATGTAAATTAATGTGCTAAGATGAATATAATTATACTGTTTTGTATAAAATTTATTATATGATATGATCGAATGCTATCATAATTATTATTTATATGGAATCAAGGCAGTATGTTGATGTTATGATATAATGCGTGGCTCAGTGGAAAGAGCACAGGCTTTGAAGTCAGAGGTCAGGGGTTCAAATCCCAGCTCCGCCAATTGTCAGCTGTGTGACTTTGGGCAAGTCACTTGACTTCTCTGGGCCTCAGTTACCTCATCTGTAAAATGGGGATTATGACTGTGAGCCCCCCATGGGACAACGTGATCATCCTGTAACCACCCCAGCACTTCAAACAGTGCTTTGCACATAGTAAGCGCTTAATAAATGCCATCATCATTATTATTATTATAATGTGCAATGTACTGTCAGCATTATATCATATTAGTGTTATTGTTGATTAAATTATAAATATAATGATGATATAGTATATTATTAACATGAATGAATGATTCAATCAATAAATTCCAGGTCCCCTTCTATTCCTCATCTACATCCCACTTCTTGGTGAACTCATTAGCTCCCATGTCTTCAACTACCACCTCTATGAGGATGATTCCCAAATCTACATCCCCAGTCATGCCCAAGCGTTTAGTACAGTGCTCTGCACACAGTAAGCGCTCAATAAATACGATTGAATTAATGAATTGTCTCTCTCCCTCTGCAGTCTGGCATTTGTTACTGCCTTCAGGACATCTCTACTTGGATGTTCCTCCACCACCTCAAACTTAACATTGCTGTGAACTCATTCGCTCTCATGGCTTCAACTACCACCTTTATGAGGATGATTCCCAAATCTACATCTCCAGTCATGCCCAAGCGCTTAGTACAGTGCTCTGCATACAGTAAGCACTCAATAAATACGATTGAATGAATGAATTGTCTCTCTCCCTCTGCAGTCTGGCATTTGTTACTGTCTTCAGGACATCTCTACTTGGATGTTCCTCCACCAAATCAAACTTAACATTGCTGTGAACTCATTCGCTCTCATGGCTTCAACTACCACCTCTATGAGGATGATTCCCAAATCTACATCTCCAGTCATGCCCAAGCACTTAGTACAGTGCTCTGCACACAGTAAGTGCTCAATAAATATGATTGAATGAATGAATTGTCTCTCTCCCTCTGCAGTCTGGCATTTGTTACTGCCTTCAGGACATCTCTACTTGGAAGTTCCTCCATCACCTCAAACTTAACATTGCTGTGAACTCATTTGCTCCCATGGCTTCAACTACCACCTCTATGAGGATGATTCCCAAATCTATATCTCCAGTCATGCCCAAGTGCTTAGTACAGTGCTCTGCACACAGTAAGCGCTAAATAAATATGATTGAATGAATTGTCTCTCTCCCTCTGCAGTCTGGCATTTGTTACTGCCTTCAGGACATCTCTACTTGGTTGTCCCTCCATCACCTCAAACTTAACATTGCTGTGAACTCATTCGCTCTCATGGCTTCAACTACCACCTCTATGAGGACGATTCGCAAATCTACATCTCCTGTCATGCTCTCTCTCCCGTCTGGCATTTGTTACTGCCTTCAGGACATCTCTACTTAATGTCCCTCCATCACCTCAAATTTAACATTGCTACCCCTCCCGGTGAAGGGTAGTGTAGAGACGACAAAAAAAAAAAAAACCCACAGCTTGCTATAAATCAGGCACCTTTAATCCCAGTCCCCCCAGGGTGGGCTCAGCGAACGAGCAGTCTACATACTGAGCACTGGCCGCTGACAAGGGCGGGGTGTTAACACATTCATTCATTCATTCATTCAATCGTATTTATTGAATGAATAAATGAATGAACATATCCTTTAGGCCCAGCCCTGGCTGACCCAGGCAGCTCCCCTTGGCCCTCCCGAAGAGGCTCCCACAGGAGCGAGCCCTCATTAGTTCCCCGTGCTGTCCGTCAGGCTCCGGGGCCTCTCGTTGGTGGTGGAGCACGAAGTTGGCATCCCCTGTTCTCCAATGGTCTCCGTTCATCGCTCTTAGTCCCGCCTCTAACGGTCCGTTGATCTCCGCCTCCTGGCCCCATCTGCGTTCTTATTCATTCATTCAGTTCATTCAGTTGTATTTATTGAGTGCTTACTGTGTGCAGAGCACTGTACTAAGGGCTTGGAAAGTACAGTTTGTCAACAGAAAGAGACAATCCCTACCCAACAACCGGCTCACAGTCTAGAAGGGGGAGACAAACAACAAAACAAAGCAGATAGACAGGCATCAGTACCGTCAAAATAAATAGAATTATAGATAACCACATCATTAATAAAATAGATTAATAAATATGTACAAATCTACACCAGTGCTGTGGGGAGGGGAAGAGGGTAGGGCAGAGGGAGGGAGTGGGGGCGATGGGGAGGAGAGAAGGAGCAGAGGAAGAGGGGGGCCATGTGACCTGGGGGTGGGGGAAAGCCCCCTCTCTGCGCTGCAGGGCCACCCTGGATGGCGGTGTTGAGGGTGGTGGGGACAAGCCAGCTTGAATCCCCCTTCTCTCACCTCAGCAGAGCCCAAGCCAGACCACTGTTTGGAGCCATGGAGGGGAAGGAATAATTTGGAAAAACCGCCTTTAGGCAGGGCCCCAATTAGAAGCGGCCTGGGGATGCCCCGAGGCAGCATTCATTCATTCATCCATTCAATCGTATTTATTGAGTGCTTACTGTGTGCAGAGCACTGTACTAAGCATTTGGGAAGACTCTATGCATGGGGCTCTAGGTTAGAGACCAGGCAGAGCTCACCCCTCTGACCCAGGGCACAAACCCCTGAGGAGGGGAAGGGGAACAAACATGTCCAAAACAGAACTCCTTATCTTCCCACCCAAACCCTGCCCTCCCCTTGATTTTCCCATCACTGAAGACAGCCCCACCATCCTTCATGGCTCACAAACCCGTAACCTTGGCATTATCCTTGACTCATCTCTCTTGCAGAACCCTCATATTGATTGAATCTACCACTAATCAATTTATTTTTTATTGATTAGTGGTAGATTTATTTATTTATTGAGCGCTTACTGTGTGCAGAGCACTGTACTAAGCGCTTGGGAAGTACAAGTCGGCAACACATAGAGACAGCGGGCTCACAGTCTAGAAGTCTACCACTAAATGCTGTCAGTTTAACTTTCACGACATCGCTAAAATTTGCCATTTCCTCTCCATCCAAACTGTTACCGTGTTAATCCACACACTTACCCTATCCCACCTTGATTTTCTGGCTGCAGGATTTAGATGTTAAACACAGAGTTTGAGGCTCTCTCTCTCTCTCTCTCTCTCTCTCTCTCTATATATATATATATATAGTGTTTGTAAGCACTTACTATGTGCCAGGCACTGTTCTAAATGCTAGCGTAGATAGATAGGGAGAAGCAACATGGCATAAAGGATAGAGCACGGATCTGGGAGTCAGGAAATTGTGAGTTTTAGTCCCAGCTCTGCCACTTGTCTGCTGTATGACCTTGGGCAAGTCATTTTACTTCTCTGTGCCTCAGTTACCTCATCTGTAAAATGGGGATTAAGGCTATGAGCCCCATAAGGGACAGGGACTGTGTCCAACCCAATTTGCTTGTACCCACCCCAGCGCTTAGTACAGTGCCTGCCATATATTAAGCGCTTAACAAATATTATTATTAGACAAGATAATCAGGTTGGACACAGCCCCTGTCCCACAAGGGGCTCACAGTCATAATCCCCATTTTACAGATGAGGTAACTGAGGCACAGGGAAGTGGAGGGATTTGCCCAAGGTCACACAGCAGGCAAGTGGCAAAGCCGGGATTAGAACCCAGGTTCTCTGACTCCCAGGACCATGTTCTTTCCACTAGGCCATGCTGCTTCTCTATTTGTTGACTGACTCCAGAGAAAGACCTCAGGAAACAAGAAATCTGCAAGACTTTTGATCTTCTGATGAACTCTTATAAGATGGAAAATGTACGAGGGTCCCCTCACTAATACTTATTTCGGCTTTATATCAGCAGGTTTTATTATCCTTGTTTGCTTATCTGATTACCATTTGCTACTGATCTCTACAACTCCATGACTAAATGTAATTTACTAGCCTTTGAGAGACCCAGCTATAGCATGTTTATCATTTTTAGACAGGGCCTTAATAGGAACACACACACACACACACACACACACACACACACACACACACACACACACACACACACACACACACACGCGCCTCGATGTCAAAAGACTTGGGCTCTAATCCCCCCTTTACCACTTGAATGCTGTGTAATCTTGGGCAAGTGACTTCACTTATCTGTGCCTCAGTTTTCTCATCTCTAATATGGGGATTAAATACCTGCTCTCACGTCTATTTAGGTGGTTATAGGGGAAGCAGCCTGGCATAGTGGATAGAGCACAGACCTAGGAGTCAGAATGTTGTGGGTTCTAATCACAGATCCTTCACTTGTCTGCTGTGTGACCTTGGGCAAGTCATTTCACTTTTGTGAAGTTACCTCAGTTACCTCATCTGTAAAATGAAGATTAAGGCTGAGAGCCCCATGTGAGGCAGGAAAAGTGTCCAAGCTGACTATCTTGTATCTACCACAGTGTCTTGCACATAGTAAGTGCTTAAAGTAGCAGGCAATCACATGGGTTTCCTTCCAAAGGAAGTGTGTATGTATGTGTGTGTTTGTGGAGAGGACCATGGACTGCACCTAAGAAACTGGGAGAATTCTCCAGCCATACAACAGTGATTTTGGCTAAGAGGTTGAATTTAAGCATGGGCCTGGGGCTCAGTCATAAGAGCACTCTGTCCATACAGAGATTATGGGAGAGACATTTTCCAATTAGTCAATCGATCAATCAAGCATGGCTTAGTGGAAAGAGCATGGGTTTAGGAGTCAGAGGACCTGCATTCCAATCTCAGATTCGTCACTTGTCTGCTGTGTGACCTTGAGCAAGTCACTTCACTTCTCTGTGCCTCAGTTCCCTCATCTGTAAAATGGGAATCAAGACTGTGAGCCCTACATGGGACAAGGACTGTGTCCAACCCGATGATCTTGGATCTGCCCCAGCGCTTAGCACAGTGCCTGATGGATAGTAAGCGCTTAACAAATACCACAATTATTGTTGTTATTATTATTATTATTATTATTATTATATTTTCTGAGCTCTTACTCTGTATGGAGAATTAGAGTTAAGTACAATAGAGTTCCAGGACGTGATTCCTTGCCCTCAAGCACCTTACAAGAGCCGCGTGGCTTGGTGGAAAGAGCCCGGGCTTGGGAGTCAGACATCATGGGTTCGAATCGCCCAGCTCTGACACTTGCCAGCTGTGTGACCTTGGGCAAGTCACTTAACTTCTCTGGGCCTCAGTGACCTCATCTGTAAAATGGGGATGAAGATGGAGATGCAGATGGAGAGCAGGGCATTCTGGGAGAGATGTGTCTGTGGTATCGCTCTGGGTCGGGAACGACTCGACGGCATAAAACAAGACATCACTATTTGGTTAAATATGGTATGGTCTCAAGTGTCGAAAAGAAACTGAAATGCTACATAACATGCCATTTTTTCTTCGGCTAATGAACATCGCATCGCATTCTCATCTTTGTGGGTCAGACTGCTCCTCTCAAACAGTTGATCAATCAGTGATGTTTATTGCGCACTTACTGCATGCAGACTGCTGTACTAAGTGCTTGGGAGAGTACGATAAAATAGAGTTAGTTGACACAATCTCCATCCTCAAGGAGCTTGCAGTCTAGCGGGAGAAGCAGATGTTAAAATAAATTTCAACTAGGGAAAGTGGCTGTGTACAGGGATACATACATAAGAGAAGCAGCATGGTCTGCTGCTAATCTCCTCACCGTGCCTTGTTCTCGCCTGTCCCGCCGTCGACCCCCGGCCCACGTCATCCCCCTGGCCTGGAATGCCCTCCCTCCCAACATCCGCCAAGCTAGCTCTCTTCCTCCCTTCAAGGCCCTACTGAGAGCTCACCTCCTCCAGGAGGCCTTCCCAGACTGAGCCCCCTCCTTCCTCTCCCCCTCCTCCCCCTCTCCATCCCCCCCCGCCTTACCTCCTTCCCTTCCCCACAGCACCTGTATATATGTATATATGTTTGTACATATTTATTACTCTATTTACTTATTTTACTTGTACATATCTATTCTATTTATTTTATTTTGTTAATATGTTTTGTTTTGTTCTCTGTCTCCCCCTTCTAGACTGTGAGCCCACTGTTGGGTAGGGACCATCTCTATATGTTGCCAACTTGTACTTCCCAAGCGCTTAGTACAGTGCTCTGCACACAGTAAGTGCTCAATAAATATGATTGATTGATTGATTGATTGATTGATTGATAAAGCACAGGCCTGAGAGTCAGAAGGTCATGGGTGCTAGTCCCGTCTCTGCCACTTGTCTGTTGCGTGACTCTGGAAAAGTCACTTCACTGTGCCTCAGTTACCTCATCTGTCAAATGGAGATTGAGACTGTGAACCCCACATGGGACAGGGACTGTGTCCAACCCAATTTGCTTGTATCCACTCCAGCACTTAGTACAATGCGTGGCACACAGTACGTGCTTAACAAATACCACAATTATTATTATTATTATTTCCAGAGGGGGTCAAGGCCCTACTGAGAGCTCACCTCCTCCAGGAGGCCTTCCCAAACTGAGCCCCCTCCTTCCTTTCCCCCTCCTCCCCCTCTCCATCCTCCCCGCCTTACCTCCTTCCCTTCTCCACAGCACCTGTATATATGTATATATGTTTGTACATATTTATTACTCTATTTACTTATTTTACTTGTACATATCTATTCTATTTATTTTATTTTGTTAATATGTTTTGTTTTGTTCTCTGTCTTCCCCTTCTAGACTGTGAGCCCACTGTTGGGTAGGGACCGTCTCTATATGTTGCCAACTTGTACTTCCCAAGCGCTTAGTACAGTGCTCTGCACACAGTAAATGCTCAATAAATATGATCGATTGATTGATTGATGGATGGATGGATGCATGCTTCTTTGCGCCTTTCATTCAATCAATCTGCGCATCAAGCAGAAACTCCTCACCCTCGGCTTCAAGGCTCTCCATCACCTCGCCCCCTCCTACCTCACCTCCCTTCTCTCCTTCTCCAGCCCAGCCCGCAACCTCCGCTCCTCCACCGCTAATCTCCTCACTGTACCTCGTTCTCGCCTCTCCCACCGTCGACCCCCGGCCCACGTCATCCCCCGGGCCTGGAATGCCCTCCCTCTGCCCCTCCGCCAAGCTAGCTCTCTTCCTCCCTTCAAGGCCTTGCTGAGAGCTCACCTCCTCCAGGAGGCCTTCCCAGACTGAGCCCCTTCTTTCCTCTCCCTCTCGTCCCCCTCTCCATCCCCCCATCTTACCTCCTTCCCTTCCCCACAGCACCTGTATATATGTATATATGGTTGTACATATTTATTACTCTATTTATTTATTTATTTATTTATTTATCTTACTTGTACATTTCTATCCTATTTATTTTATTTTGTTGGTATGTTTGGTTCTGTTCTCTGTCTCCCCCTTTTAGACTGTGAGCCCACTGTTGGGTAGGGACTGTCTCTATGTGTTGCCAATTTGTACTTCCCAAGCGCTTAGTACAGTGCTCTGCACATAGTAAGCGCTCAATAAATACGATTGATTGATTGATTGATTGATTCAATCATTCAATTATATTTATTGAGTGCTTACTGTGTGCAGATCACTGAATTAAGTGCTTGGGAGAGGACAATATAACAACCGATAGACACAATGAGCTCACAGTCTAGAGGGGGAGACAGACGACCTTCCAACCCGGCCGATCTTCAATCTTAGCTTGGGGGAGAAATAATGGCCTCCAAGGGCATCCTACAGTAGCACTGGGGAGAAAAAAAAGGAGGGAAAACACCTCTTTGACTAGTGCTGTAAATGCTGGCATTCTGACACATCACCACGGATGCCATCCAGCACACCGGCTTCTCAGAGCCTGGCACCAGTTCATGTGCACATCTGGTATATGTGGTTGGGTAGGGATTTTTCCACTGGAATCTGGCCCCCGAAGGCTTACACATTGTGCTTGATAACTTGGCTGGCTCTCATGTGCCCACGCCTCCTAAGGGGGCATCTAACGCAACCAGCACCTGCAGCCCAAGTGAGAAACAGGGGGAAGGAGATTGCACTCAGCAGAGAAAACCACGATCAGGAAAATGCTAGGCAGAGCCTACCATCCTGGGAAATCCAGGTTCATGCATAACTCCGGTTAATGTTGTTTCGTCACCAGCCTCAGGAACCTCCAACGGAGTGGTTGGACAACTTCGGATTTAATTGGGAATTCACAGAAACTCTGGCTTCCGTAGTCTAGGTAGGTCTTATTTTTTTCCCCCTCCTTATGGTATTTGAAGCAGCATGCCCTGGTGGAAAGAGCACGGGCCTGGGAGTCAGAGGACCTGGGTTCTAACCCTGGGTCTGCTAATTGCTCTGCCAATTGTTTGCTGTGTGGCCTTGGGAGAGCCACTTACTTTCTCAGGGCCTCAGTTTCCTCGACTGTAAAATGAGGATTCAATACCCATTCTCCCTCGTATTTCAGACCATGAACCCCATGAGGGACAGGGACTATGTCTGATTTAATTGACAGTGTCTGACACATAGTAAGCACTTAACAAGTACCATAATGCAAACAAACAAGTTTAGTATGTGCCAGGCACTGTACTAAGTGCTGGGGTAGATATAAATTAATCAGGATAGACAAAGTCCCTATCCCACATAGGGCTCACAGTCTTAATCTCCATTTTACAGATAACTGAGGCCCAGAGTAGTGAATTGATTTGCCCAAGGTCAAATAGCAGACAAGTGGCAGAGTCAGGATTAAAACCCAAGTCCTTCTAATTTCTAGACCCGTGTTCTCTCCACTAGGCCACGCTGCTTCTCTGGTGTTGGGCTTGCAGTTCTTCCCACAGAGAACTACAAGCCCAACACCAGAGCAAATTAAAAATTATTGAATTGTACCCTCTAGACTGTAGGCTCCTTGCGGACAGGGAACGTGTCTACTGACTCTGTCTTACTGTCCTCTCCCAAGCACTTAGTACAGTGCTCTGCATACAGTAAGCACTCAAAAAACACAATTGATCGATTGATTGATTGATGGACTGGTCCCTTAAACCCTAGGTCTGGTGTGCAGTGGCAGTCTTAAAGAACCACAGAAGACCGGGCATCATCGCAAAGGGCATAGATTTCAGGCAGGTATGGTGGAGCCAAATGGATAGGCCTTCTAGACTGTGAGCCCATTGTTGGGTAGGGACCATCTCTATATGTTGCCAACTTGTACTTCCCAAGTGCTTAGTACAGTGCTCTGCACACAGTAAGTGCTCAATAAATACGATTGAATGAATGAATGAACAGGCCTCTGTTTCCCGGTTACCACCTACACTGACTACTCTCTTTGGCTTCTCGGTGAAATTTGTATCAGTCGTTCATATTTTTTGAGCCTTTACTGTGTGCAGAGCACTGTACTAAGCACTTGGGAGACTGCGATATAACAGAGTGGGTAGACACATCCCCTGCCCACAATGAGCTTACAGTCTAGAGGGGAAGACAGACATTCAAACAAAGAAATGAATTATGGATAATATGGGGCTGAGGGAGGGAGGAATAAAGGGTGCAAATCCAAATGCAAGGGTGACACAGAAGGGAGTGGGAGAAGAGGAAATGAGGGCTTAGGGAAGGCCTCTTGGAGGAGATATGGCTTCAATAAAGCTTTGAAGGGGGAGAGAGTCATTGTCTGTCAGTTATGAAGAGGGAGGGCATTCCAGGCCAGAGGCAGGATGTGTATATACGTATAAATGTTTGTGCATATTTATTACTCTATTTATTTTATTTGTACATATTTATTCTATTTATTTTATTTTGTTAATATGTTTTGTTTTGTTGTCTGTCTCCCCCTTCTAGACTGTGAGCCCGCTGTTGGGTAGGGACCATCTCTATATTTTGCCAACTTGTACTTCCTAAGCACTTAGTACAGTGCTCTGCACACAGTAAGTGCTCAATAAATACGATTGAATGAATGAATGAATGACGTGGGCGAGGTGTCAGTGGCGAGATAGAAGAGACTGAGGTACCGTGAGTAGGTTGGCATTAGAGGAGCCAGGTGTGTGGGCTGAGTCGAGGTAGGAAAGTACTGAAGTAAGGTAGGATGAGCGAGGTGATTGAGGGCTTTAAAGCCAATGCAAAGGAGTTTCCGTTTGATAAGGAAGTAGATAGACAACCACTGGAGAAGGTTCTTGAGGAGTGGGGAATCATGGACTGAATAGTTTTGAAAAGAAATGATCCAGGCAGCAGACTGAAGTATGGACTGGAGTCGGGAGAGACAGGAGGCAGGGAGATCGGCAAAGAGATTGATACAGTAATCAAGACGGGTTAGTATAAGTGCTTTGATTAACGTGAAAGCAGTCTGGATGGAGAGGAAAGGTCAGATTCTAGTGATGAAAACAGAAACCCTCTTCCTCAAGTGGTAGCATGATCTGATTTGGCCCCGGATACAGACCCGATTGCCCTTTCCCGGTAATAATAAGTGTGACTTGTTAAGCACTTACTATGTGCCAAGCACTGGTCTAAGCCCTGGGGTGGATACCAATTAACCACGTTGAACAGAGTCCCCATCCCACACGGGGCTCACAGTCTAAGTAGGAGGGAGAACAGGTATTGAAACCCCATTTTGCAATTGAAGAAACTAAGGCACAACAAAGTGAAGTTTACAATGCACCAGGGTAGATACAAAGTATTCAGGTTGGACACAATCCCTGTTAAACACCACAGGGGGCTGCAACCAGTTATTTTGAATCCCCATTTTACAGATAAGGAAACTGGGGCACAGAGAATTGAGGTGACTTACCCAAGGTCACACAGCAGACAAGTGGAAGAGTCGACATTAGAACCCAGGTCCCCTAACTCCCAGGCCTGGGCTCTTTCCACTAGGCTATGCTGCTTCTCTATGGGAATTCTCTCATCTGGGCACCTTGACAAAATGGTAAATTGACTTCTCTAGAGTGTGAGGACGCTGTGGGCAGAAATGTGCCTGTTTTGTTGTTACACTGTACTCTCCCAGGCACTTAGTACAGTGTTTTGCACATGGTAAGTGCTCAATACATATGATTGAAACTGAAGAGAGTCAATGGGTTCAAATCCCAGCTCCGCCAATTGTCAGCTGTGTGACTCTGGGCAAGTCACTTAACTTCTCTGGGCCTCAGTTCCCTCATCTGTAAAATGGGGATTAAGACTGTGAGCCCTCCGTGGGACAACCTGATCACCTTGTAACCTCCCCAGCACTTAGAACAGTGCTTTGCACATAGTAAGCGTGTAATAAATGCCATTATAAAAAAATTTGGACTATTAATAACATTATATTAACACTGTCATTAGCAATGCTGGATCAGACCATGGTCCACCTAATCAATCATTCATTCATTCATTCATTCAATCATATTTATTGAGCACTTACTGTGTGCAGAGCACTGTACTAAGCGCTTGGGAAGTACAAGTTGGAAACATATAGAGACGGTCCCTACCCAACAGTGGGCTCACAGTCTAGAAGGGGGAGACAGACAACAAAACAAAACATATTAACAAAATAAAATATATAGAATAAATATGTACAAGTAAAATAAATAGAGTAATAAATACGTACAAACATATATACATATATACAGATGCTGTGGGGAGGGGAAGGAGACAAGGCAGGGGGGATGGGGAGGGGAAGGAGGGAGAGAGGAAGGAGGGGGCTCAGTCTGGGAAGGCCTCCGTGGAGGAGGTGAGCTCTCAGTAGGGCTTTGAAGGGAATCAATCAATCAGTCAATCAATCTTATTTATTACTATTACTAATTTTAGTAATAAAAGCAGCGTGGCCTAGTGGATAGGACATGGGTCTGGGAATCAGGAGGACCTGGGTTCTAATCCTGACTCCTCCACTTGTCTGCTGTGCGACCTTGGGCAAATCCCTTCACTTCTCTGTGCCTCAGTTACCTCATCTGTACAATGGGAATGAAGACTGTGAGCCCCCTGTGGGACATGGACTGTATCCAACTGCTCCTTGCCTGTTGGGTGACCTTGGGCAAGTCATTTCACTTCTCTGGGCCTCAGTTACCTCATCTGTAAAATAGGGATTAAGACTGTGAGCCCCATGTGGGACAGCAACTGTGTTCAGCATGATCAACCTGTATCTACTCCAGCACTTAGTACAGTTCCTGGCACATGTCAAGCGCTTAACAAATACCATAAAAGAGTAGGAGGAATAACAGTTATCAAATCCCCCTATTACAAATAAGGAAACTGTGGCCCAGAGAATTTAAGTGACTTGCCCAAGGTCATACACTTGGGAATTAGAACCCAGGTTTTTGGACTCCCAGGCCCGTGCTACTTCCATTAATTCTAGCTGCTCATCTTCCGTTGGGTGAAAAAGTGTTTAGAAATAATGTGGCTACCAAAATCCTCTTTCCCCTCAAGAACAAGGATCATTTGGGGCTGGATTCATCTGACGAAGTCCTTCCACTATCACCTCTACTTGTATAGACACAGCCCGAGTGAATTTTTTACTTTGTTTTTGTGCATCCACTCAACTAGAAGGATAATTCCAATCTGAGGCCCAGAGAAATGAAGTAACTTGCCCAAGATCACACAGCAGACAAATGGAGGAGCCAGGATTAGAATCCAGTTCCTCTGTCAACCAGACCCATGCTCTTTCCACTAGGTCACGGTGCTTGCCCTCTTTTCAAGCTAGTGTCTAGCTGCCCCTCTGCTCACTGAGACTCCCCTAAAAACCCCTTCCCCGATACTGAAGACTGAAGGGATCCTGGAAAACTGACAGATCTTTCTCAGGAGAGAGGTTGAGACAGGCAACGCTTCAGCGAGGAAGCATTCTAGAGTATATCAAAGGAGATTCGGAGAGAATCCAATTCCCTGTGTTCAACTGACTTGGAGTTGCCATTAATGATGTTGGAGAGCCCATAATGCACTTTACCCTGACATTCCATTGTCAAATCCACCGTAGATATCTGATTAAACTCATCATTACGTCCATAACGTTATTTTAATAGCTCTGGCAACCACATAATAGAAATAAATAAATCACAGGCATGCTGGGTGAGCTTTCATGTGACTTCCTGACAGCTCACCACTCACTTTCTCCCCAGTTATCAAAATGTTTATACAATACATGACAAGGAGTCACTCCTTCAAACTCCATTTCTGCACCCAGATGGAGGTGGTTGGTTTTTTTTTTCTTTTCACACCACAGCGTGAACAATGCAACTTTATCCCTGCAGCTGAATCAGCAGAAACTAAGGCCTCATGAGGTCTTTAATAAGCTTTGTTCAGTAAGAACTTGGCCAGAAGCACACTGAGTCTTTCATATGTTCCCGAACTCCAAATCTCAGCCCCCAGGAGCCAAATCGAGCCAAAGAATTCTGTCTAGCACAAGGCGCTTTGAAGAGATATGGTCGAGGAGTTTTAGGTCCCACAGTTGAGCCAAACAGATTTGAACTCTTGAGTCAAATGGCCGGATTAAAATGCACTGATGTTCTGTCTCGTTAAATGGTGGCCCTACCTGTTTTCTCTTCCAAATTAGAATTCATTCATTCATTCAACCGCATTTATTTAGTGCTTACTTTGGGCAAAGCACTCTACTAAGAGCTTGGGAGAGGACAATATAACAATAAACAGACACCTCCCCTGCCCACAGCGAGCTTATGGTCTAGAGGGGGAGACAGACTGATATGAATAAATAAATTGCAGGTGATAATAATAATAATGCTGGTGTTTGTTAAGTACTTACTATGTGCCAAGCACTGTTCTAAGCACTGGGGTAGATACAAGGTAATTGGGTTGTCCCATGTGGGGTTCACAGTCTTAATCCCCATTCTACAGATGAGGGAACTGAGGCACACAGAAGTTAAATGGCTTGCCCAAGGTCACATAGCAGAAAAGGGGTGGAGCCAGGATTAGAACCCAGTCTTCTGACTCCCAAGCCCGTGCTCTTTCCCCTAAGCCACGCTGCTTCTATCAGCCATATTGCTTCTCCTAAATAATGTTACTACAACTACTAGTCTGGGACCCATGGGCTTTAGGAGCACAGGGATGGTTTTGAGGGGCTATCAAGATTGTGAACCCTGCGTGGGACAGGGACTATGTCCAACTCGATTTGTTGTATACAGCCTAGAGCTTAGTACAGTGCCTGGCACATAGTAAGTGCTTAACAAATACCATCATCATTATTATTATTATCATTTCCTGGAGTGGGGGGTCCAGAGTGGCTTTGGAATGCTTGGTTGGACTTCTGTGTTTTGTTGCTGTTGTTGATTTAGTCTTTGATAATAATAATGATAGTATTTGTTAAGCACTTACTATGTGCCAAGCACTGTTCTAAGCTCTAGAAAAGAGAAGCCAGTGGGGAAATTGGACATGGTCCCTGGCTCTCCAGGAGCTAACAAACTAACAATGTATGATACAATCTGTCAAACTCATGTGGGACAGGGACTGTGCCTGACCTGATTCTCTTGTATCTACCTCAGCGCTTAGAACAGTTCTTGGCACAGAGTAAGTGCTTAACAAAGCCATTAAAAAAATCTGAGACTATAGGACAGATCTATAAGGAGAGATGAAACACTAAATACTAAAACAACGTAAAAGACAAGGGCGAATACACACAAAAAAAATAAAAATCAGTTGCCTACTGTGTCTGGGGCTCAGATTATGCGCATTGGTCTAAGTAACTCCCAATGAACATGCTTTAAGCCTCAGGAATCTGTCTCCCAGAAGCACTTAGGGACCTTAAGCCTTCCATCCTCCCACCAATCAATCAATCGTATTTATTGAGCACTTACTGTGTGCAGAGCACTGTACTAAGCGCTTGGGAAGTACAAGTTGGCAACATATAGAGACAGTCCCTACCCAACAGTGGGCTCACAGTCTAGAAGATAGTCCACCACTATCTCCACTCCCTGCTTTCAGACTTGTCAAAGAGAAAGGGCCTCACAGATAAGATATTCAACCTCAGATCCATCTCCCTTATCCTCTTCCTCAGGTCAATCGATCAATCGGTGAATCAGTGGGATTTATTGAGTGCTTACTGGGTGCAGAACACTGTACTAAGCACTTGGAAGAGAGCAAAACATTGGAGTTGGTAGACATGATCTCTGCCCACAAGGAGCCACCAGCCTAGCAAAGGAGCTTACAATCTGGAGATTTTTAGAAAAAGCAAATGGGAAAGAAGAAATACCCATAAGGCACTAATACTTGTGCTCTTTGGAGTCAGCAAGTGTCATCCAAGGAGTTCGAGAAGCAGTGTGGCCTAGTAGATAAAGCCCGGGCCTGGGAGTCGGAGGACCTGAGTTCTAATCCCAGCTATGCCACTTGTCTGCTGTGTGACCTTGGGTAAGTCACCCGTGTCCAACCTGATTAGCTTGTATCTACCCCAGTGCTTAATACAGAGCCTAGCACAGAGTAAGCGCTTAGCAGAGACCATTTATTTAAAAAAAAACAAACACCTCGTTGTTGAGCCAATTCCTGAGAGGGAAGGAGGTTGGGAGTTTCAACCAGATTTTTCTGTGCAGATGCAAGCCCTAAGAGCAGAAAGGTACACTGAGTGGGCCCATGTCAAGCACAACATGGGCCAAGCAGGAGAGAAAGTCTCGAACCAATAAATCCGGCTCCTTCCTTCAAGCAAAGTGGAAATTGTTCTCCCGATTATATCCAGCAAACAGAGAATTAAATCTCGACAGTGTGAGCGGTAACAGTGGCTGGGACTTGGCATTAATTCATTTTTTGTCTGGCTTGCAGATCTAAAGAGGGTGCGTTTTCAGCAGTCCTTTTTGACCCTTCCTTTAGCCACAAATTGGCAGCATTCAGCATGTTTTTCTCTGACTTCCTAAAGACGTGGCAGTCTGGAAGAAGTCTAACGGGGTAAATCCTATCGCCCTGGATTCTTCCCCTGTTCCTTTCCTTCTGTTTCAGAAATCGTTCTGTGAGCCTTTTCCTCCTTGTCTCAACTGTTCTGTGTTTCAACACTTTCTTTATTTTAGTTGCTGCCCCCAAACGTCCTTTGATAAACTTCCATCGGGATCACATCTCATTTCTAGAAATGCTTAGTCTTTCCTTTGCTCCGTCTTTCCCGTCTTCCTCCAGGAGGCTGTTGGACTAAAGATGGCATGTTGTGTCCTTTCTTGCTGTGCTTTCCATTATTAAAATTGTTTCTCAGCTGAACAGCTTCATAATCTGTGAGCTGGCTGGAAGACTCAGAATAATTTGAATGAAGAAATAATGTTTCCTCTAGGTGGGCCCTTCCTGGGACCTGAGTTCTGAGAGTCTGAATTCCAGCCCTGGCTCTCTGGATTGGCTCGAAAAGTTATTTCTTTCTCTGTGCTACACCATATGGGGTAATTTAGAACAATTTTCTGTGGTCCACTCACCTCTCATTCTGAGCCAGTTAAGAGACCTGGGCAGGCTACAGGCTTCTGCCAAAGAACGTTTCCATTGAAATAAATATCTTGGAATGAATAAGCGAGACTTTTCCTAAATGGTCTCCTTTATTTAAAAAGTGATGCTTAAAAGAAATTCCTAGCAGGGGGAGTTGGAAGTGATCATTTTCAAATGGTGATGGGGCCGGGGCGGGGGGGGGCGATGGGGAAGGTGTCATTTCTGTTTGTAAGTGAGGAAAGCGGGAGCTATAAATGCCCACATTTCAGCAAACAGCGAGTCAGTCAGTCGAGCATATTTATTGAGCACTGATTGTGTGCAGATCACTGTTCTAAGTCCTTGGTACAGACACATTCCCTGCCCACAATGAGCTTACAGTCTAGAGGAACACTGTCTGAAGTGGGATTCGAACCCATGCCTCCAGAGGAGTCTGTGACCTGACTACTTGGCCATACTGAGCGTGGCTCAGTGGAAAGAGCACAGGCTTTGGAGTCAAAGGTCATGGGCTCTAATCCCAACTCCGCCACTTGTCAGCTGTGTGGCTTTGGGCAAGTCACTTAACTTCTCTGTGCCTCAGTTCCCTCATCTGTAAAATGGGGATTAAGACTGTGAGCCCCATGTGGGACAACCTTGATTACCTTGTATCCCCCCAGGGTTTAGAACAGTGCTTGGCACATAGTAAGCACTTAACAAATACCATTATTATTATTATTATTAGTCTCGGGCCTTCTCCATCTGTCCAGAGCTTGCTGTGGGCAGGGAACGTGCCTACCAGCTCTGTTATATTGGACTCTCCCAAGTACTTAGTACTGTGCTTTGCACACAGTAAGCACTCAATAAATAAGATTGATTTATAAGTGAGCATCTGATGATGCTCCACCTGCCCGGGAAACAAAAGCATGCCTGTTCTCCCAGCTTTCTCCACCCCCCACAGTGATTAATGGTGATGAAGAAAAAGAACATGTCTGCGCAGATTTAGATAAGCTCATCATAGGAGTGCCAATGTTGGATAAATTAATTATAATGGGTGACATTTTCAGACTTTGCATCCGCAAGAGCCCAAAACTGGTTCACCTCCTAGGCCAATCCTACACACTTTGTGTGGACAGGGCAGGGGCTTTAAAGAAGTCAGATCTGGTAGCCATGGAAAGCCCTTTTCCAAGGCCTGGGGTCCAGGAGGATTTCCTGGTAGAACACCTCAATCACCTCACTGTACCTCTGGCCACCTCTGGCCTATGATTGAACCTCTCAGATGCCTGGAGGGTTTTTTTAAAAAATGGTATTCGTTAAACGCTTTCTATGTGCCAGGCACTGTACGGAGCACTGGGGTAGATACAAGTTTACCAGGTTGGACACAGTCCCTGTCCCGCATGGGGCTCACAGTCTTAATCCCCATTTTACAGATGAGGTCACTGAGGCGTAGAGAGGTTAAGTGACTTGCCCAAGGTCACACAGCAGACAAGTACCAGAGTAGGGATTAGGACCCAGGTCCATGATAATAACATTAACAATAGTAATAATGATATTTTTAAAGCACATTTACGCATCAGATACTGTTCTAAGCACTGGGGTAGATATAAGTTAATCAGCTGGACATAGTCCCTGTCCAACGAAGGACTCAAGTCTAAGGGCAAGGAAGAACATGTGTTGAATCCCCATTTTACAGATGAGGAAACTGAGGCACAGAGAAGTTGAATGACATGCCCAAGGTCATGTAACAGGCAAGTGGAGGAGCCACGATTAGAACCCAGGTCCTCTTACTCCTGGGTCCATGCTCTTTCTGTAGGACACAGTGATACATGCTAGACTGTAAGCTCGTTGTGGACAGGGAAGTTGTCTACTGAATATGTTATATTGCTATATTGTATTCTCTCAAGCACTTAGTACAATGCTCTGGACACTGTAAGCTCTCAATAAATTTGTGAACCCCATCTGGGACAAGGACTGTGTCCAACCTGATTTGCTTATATCCACCCCAGTGCTTAGTGCAGCATTTGGCACAAAGTAAGTGCTTAACAAATAGCAGAATTACTATTATTATTATTATTATTTTAGGAAGAACTTTCCATATCACACCACCTGATGGTATAGGAACCAATCGATCACATTTATTGAGAGCTTACTGTGTCCAGAGCATTGTACTAAGTGCTTGAAAGAATACAGCAGGGAAAATGAAATGCATTGAGATTTTAATGGCATAACTTTAGCACTCCAGGTGAAGTAAAGAGCTCACCCTTGGCTCAACTAATTGGCATCAGAATCTTTTGGGTAGGCAGAAAGCAAGAGTAGAGATCACAAGGCCAGTTCTGCATTGCTGGACACTCTCTTGGCTTAGATTTCTCACCTCTAAAATGGCAGGGAGGAATGCTCTTCACCACAGTTTAATGCCACAGGTGTCAACTAAGGGTCAGCCAATAAGTGAGTGCAAAATCAACATCAGTTAGAGACAGCTAAATAATAACTCTGAAACAGAAATATGTGCTCTAGTAGTCTCCCACTACTGCTGCTACTGCTACTAATAATAATTGTAATTGTATTTGTTAAGCACTTACCATGTGTTAAGCACTGTATTGAGTGTTGGGGTAGATACAAGATAATCAGGTTCTGCCTGGGACTCACAGTCTACATAGGCGGGAGAAAACGTATTATGTCCCCATTTTACAGATGAGGGAACTGAGGCACAGAGAATTATGAATAATAATAATAACAATCATTGTGGTGTTTCTTAAACACTTACCATGTGCCAAGTACTGTACTAAATACTTTGGCAGATACAAGATAATCAAGTCCCACGTGGGGCTAACACTAATTAGGAGGTAGAACTGGTATTGAACGCTGATTCTGCGGATGAGGGAACAGAGGCACAGAGAAATGAACTGACTTGCCCAAGATCACACAACAGGAAAGTGGCAGAAGAGGAATTACAACCCTGGTCCTTTGATTCCCAGACCCATGCCCTTTCCACTAGGCAACACTGCTTTGCAAGTTACTGCTTTCCTCCAATAACCCGCTAAAAACAGGCTGAAAATGACCATTTTCTGTCCCTGAATTCAGTTGCTTGTTTGTGGATTATTCATTTACTTGTTCAAAGTAAGTGTGGTTTCTGCTCTTTGGAGAAGGATGTGAGTGAAGTTTGTTTCAGGGGCTTTGAACACAACTTTGGTCAATGGATTCTAGTTCCCCATTGTGATATGTTGCGTGTGTGGGCATGCCTTTGCATATAAATGTGCAGTTTAGGAAGTTGATTTTATTTCTGTTGCACTAATTCATTTAGACTGTCTTTTAAAATCCGTGTGGTTTGCTCTTTTCGGGGTCCAAAAAGTTCAGCTTTACTTCATACAGTGGTGTCCACAGCCGATTTCCCCAGTCAATCAATGGTATTTATTGAGCACTTACCCTGTGCAGACCACTGTACTAAGTGCTTGGGAGAGTACAATGCAACAGAATTGGTAGATAGGTTCCCTGCTCACAAGGAGCTCACAGTCTAGAGGGGGAGATAGACAAGTCAAATGAATTACAGATATGTACACAAATGCTATGGGGCTGAGGGTGGGGTGAATAATAATAAAGCTTGGAAGACTATAAGCTTATAAGGTGTACCTTAAAAGGTACAGAGCTAAGTTCATAGGTAAATGCACAGGGTTCTGGGAGAGCGAATAGGAAAATGGAGGTTTTGTCTGGGAAGGCCTCTTGGAGATGTGATTTTCGTAAAGCTTTGAAATATCCCCCAAATATCATGTTATTTACTGACATGCCAGGTGGACATGGGAAGAGTGTGGCCTAAATAACAGAGCTCAGGCCAGGGAGTCAGAGGACCTGGATTCTAATCCTGGCTCAGCCACTTGCTTTCCCCAATTAAACTAGCATTTCCCCTACTCCCTCTCCCTTCTGCGTCACCTTTGCATTTGGATTTGCACGCTTTATGCATCCCACCCTCAGCCCGACAGCACTTTTCATTCATTCATTTCATCTCCCCTCTGCACTCAGTAAGAGCTCAGTAAATACAATTGATTGATTGATTCTGGCCTAATCATGAAAGCATAGGGAGCACATCCTTCAACAAAGCCAAAATCCCATCCTACCCATCTTCCAGACAAGCCAAGAGTTTATAAAGCTCCTTTCCAAATGAGTTCATCTCAGACTCTCTTTCCATTAAACAATACCAAAGCCCCTCGTGGAATTTCCAACGCAAATTGGGTAAGGCTAGAAGAGAAGTTTTCAATAAGCATTATTTCTGCAACAAATTTAAACAGGAGATGTTATCCAAATTTCGTAACCCGAGAAAATTCTCAGGTCACTTGGGATATCACTATTCAGACCATATTTAGTCTGGTTCCAATTTCTACCTATTACATTTGCACATGCTCTGGACTGCTTTTGAATTGAACATGCTAAGTTATATAACGCTCCGAGACCTCGTTCCAAAGGGCAATTAGAAAGTTCAAATTTTTCCTGCTATTTCATGTTTGCTTAATCATTACATGCCTAAAAGGCTGGTAGACCCTTTACGGAAACTTTGAAAAGATGTTCTGTCACTGAGAATTTAACCTGATATGTAGCTGCAGTTTCCATGTCCCGCTTTGTGGGATGACTTTATGCTTGTGGAGGAAGGCCATACAAATCAAAACTTGATTTTAAGGGTGGGTTTCCTCTCAGTGGTCTCTGCTAGCTGAAATCTTCACCCTCTCCTGCCTTTCGCAATATCCCAACCATCTCCAAGGCAGCCGAAAGACACCCTCAACTGAATTTCAGCTGGGGATTTGCATGAACAAAAAACCTCATCTTCATCATCATCATCACTTCCGGGGCATCCATTTTGTGCTCTCCCCGGTCCCCAGGGATCTCTCCCACTAAAGGGAAATCATCAACTGATGAAAACCACAATCATTCAAGGAGGGGTAGTTCAACCTGATGAAGCGTTACCAGCAACGGACGGGAAACCTGAAAAAGACCCGCCTGGCCTGGGATTCTGTGGATGCCCAAGGCAGCCTAGACAGTGGAACCTTCCTCTTGACATTCTACAGCAACATTTCCCTGCCTTGCAGACACACCTCGAGAAGGCTTCTCCCACAGGGCTCCTCCCTTGGGGCACACCAATGGCCGCCCGGTGGTGAGGGGGAGGCAGATTTTGAGGGAGCGGCAAACCTCAGTCCGCCCTTCCATGACTTTCACAATCTGATCTTGGGAAGGGAAGCCTAGGTCAAATGACACTCCTTGGGCCAGTTTCCTCCTTACAACGGCCACTGATGGCCCGTCCTGATACCAGACAAGGAGATGCGTGTGATGTCACGTCTGTTACGCCACACACACAGCATAACTGAATGAAGATGTAACTGGCATTTTGAGAAGACATTCCCAAAGCCACTTGAATTTAGAGCCTTTCTCTGGGAGAACCACTGACCTCCTCCAATTACTCCAGAGTCATTGTGTTCCCCTCCTGGGAACCTGTTAACACAGGTGCCGCTCTCAAGACTGTAAGCTTGTCCCTCTAGACCGTAAGCTCAATGCAGGTAGGGAATGAGTCTAATTTATTATTATACTCTACTCTCTCAAGCGCTTCATACAGTGCTTGGCACACAGTAAGTACTCAATAAATGCGACTGAATGCAAGCCATGGAAATCGGTGGCAGGAGCTGTAGCAGAGAGAGAGGCTGGGTGCTTAAAGTCAAATACCAGACACAAAGACATCTGGTGTCATAGCCATACTGGATATCCCCTCTAGACTATAAGCTAACTGTGGGCAGGGACTGTGTTCTATTGTACTCTCCCAAGTGCTTAGTACAGTGCTCTGCCACAGTAAGTGCTCAATAAATATAATTGATTAATTAATTGGCTAGGGGACAGACCAGCTGGAAACCGGAAAACTGGCTACCCCTTCCCCTCTCCTTAGGAGAAGAGTAAAACCTTCACTGACAAGATGGTGTTGGCTGGCTTATTTCTCTCTCCCCAACTCCCAGGCTGTTCTCCTCCCTAATCCCAAAATGTTCTGTTCTCCACGAAGAAAAAGACTCACAACCACAATCTGAGTGCCAGCATTGATTCTTTGGGCCACCTCTCTTCAGAGGGGGCTCCGATAAGGAATCTTCTCCCTTCCAGATGACTGCAGTTAATAACCACAATCCTCCTTCCTGCCACAGCTGCACCCAGAGAAATAGAAAATGAACTCTTTAACCCCTACAAGTTTTTTATTTGCCTTCTTAAGTCTTTGTGTCAAAACTTTTGCCCCCCTGAGGGCCGTGTCCTGCTCTAAGAGTGCATGCTGAAGGGGGAGGATACTGTGGCCAAGCAATCAATCATTCAATCAGTAGTATTTATTCATTCATTCATTCATACTTATTGAGCACTTACTGTGTGCAGAGCACTGTACTAAGCGCTTGGGAAGTACAAGTTGTCAACATATAAAGATGGTCCCTACCCAACAGCAGACTCACAGTCTAGAAGGGGGAGACAGACAACAAAACAAAACATATTAACAAAATAAAATAAATAAAATAGTAAATATGTACAAGTAAAATTAAATAAATAGAGTAATGTACAAACATATATACAAATATACAGGTGCTGTGGGGAGGGGAAGGAGGTAAGGCAGGGGGATGGGGAGGGGAAGGAGGGGGAGAGGAAGGAGGGGGCTCAGTCTGGGAAGGCCTCCTGGAGGAAGTGAGCTCTCAGTAGGGCTTTGAAGGGAGGAAGAGAGTTGGCTTGGCAAATGTGCGGAGGGAGGGCATTCCAGGCCAGGGGGAGGATGTGGGCTGGGGGTTGACAGCGGGACATCACCCCATCTCCCTCCTACCATTCCTTTCCAAACTCCTTGAACGAGTTGTCTACATGCGCTGCCTCGAATTCCTCAATACCAACTCTCTCCTCGACCCCCTCCAGTCTGGCTTCCATCCCCTACATTCCACGGAAACTGCCCTCTCAAAGGTCACCAATGACCTCCTGCTTGCCAAATCCAACGGCTCGTACTCTATCCTAATCCTCCTCGACCTCTCAGCTGCCTTCGACACTGTGGACCCCCCCCACCCCCCTCAACACGATATCCAACCTTGGCTTCACAGACTCCGTCCTCTCCTCGTTCTCCTCTTATCTCTCTGATCATTCATTCTCAGTCTCTTTGGCAGGATCCTCCTCCCCCTCCCATCCCCTTACTGTGGGGGTTCCTCAAGGTTCAGTTCTTGGTCCCCTTCTGTTCTCGATCTACACTCACTCCCGTGGTGACCTCATTCGCTCCCACGGCTTCAACTATCATCTCTACGCTGATGACACCAAGATCTACATCTCTGCGCCTGCTCTCTCCCCCTCCCTCCAGGCTCGCATCTCCTCCTGCCTTCAGGACATCTCCATCTGGATGTCTGCCCACCACCTAAAACTCAACATGTCCAAGACTGAACTCCTTGTCTTCCCTCCCAAACCCTGCCCTCTCCCTGACTTTCCCATCACTGTTGATGGCACTACCATCCTTCCCGTCTCACAAGCCCGCAACCTTGGTGTCATCCTCGACTCCGCTCTCTCATTCACCTCTCAAATCCAAGCCGTCACCAAAACCTGCCAGTCTCAGCTCTGCAACATTGCCAAGATCCGCCCTTTCCTCTCCATCCAAACCACTACCCTGCTCGTTCAAGCTCTCATCCTATCCCATCTGGACTACTGCATCAGCCTTCTCTCTGATCTCCCATCCTCGTGTCTCGCCCCACTTCAATCCATACTTCATACTGCTGCCCGGATTGTCTTTGTCCAGAAACGCTCTGGTCATGTTACTCCCCTCCTCAATCTCCAGTGGCTACCAATCAGTCTGCGCATTAGGCAGAAACTCCTCACTCTCGGCTTCAAGGCTCTCCATCACCTCGCCCCCTCCTACCTCACCTCCCTTCTCTCCTTCTCCAGCCCAGCCCGCACCCTCCGCTCCCCTGCCACTAATCTCCTCACCATGCCTCGTTCTCACCTGTCCTGCCATCGACCCCCGGCCCACGTCATCCCCCTGGCCTGGAATGCCCTCCCTCCCAACATCCTCCAAGCTAGCTCTCTTCCTCCCTTCAAGGCCCTACTGAGAGCTCACCTCCTCCAGAAGGCCTTCCCAGACTGAGCCCCCTCCTTCCTCTCCCCCTCATCCCCCTCTCCATTCCCCCCATCTTACCTCCTTCCCTTCCCCACAGCACCTGTATATATGTATATATGTTTGTACATATTTATTACTCCATTTATTTATTTATTTATTTTATCTATCCTATTTATTTCATTTTGTTAATATGTTTGGTTTTGTTCTCTGTCTCCCCCTTCTAGACTGTGAGCCCACTGTTGGGTAGGGACTGTCTCTATATGTTGCCAACTTGTACTTCCCAAGTGCTTAGTACAGTGCTCTGCACACAGTAAGCGCTCAATAAATACGATTGATTGATTGATTGACAGGCGAGAACGAGGCACGGTGAGGAGGTTAGCAGCAGAGGAGCGGAGGGTGGGCTGCAGGTTGTGTAGGGTGATTGGTAGCCACTGGAGATTTTTGAGGAGGGGAGTAACATGCCCAGAGTGTTTCTGCACAAAGACAATTAATTGATCACTTCCTATGTACAGGGCACTGTACTAAGTTCTTGGGAGAGTACAGTGCAATAGAGTTGGTAGACATGATCCCTGCCCTCAATAAACTTACCTTCTAGTGAAGTAGACAGAAAATAAAATAAACTACAGATAAGGGAAGCAGCAAAGTATAAAGATATAGAAATAAGTGATAGGGGGCTGTGGCCGGTTTCAAAATGCCTAAGGGTACAAATCCAAGATCAAAGGTGAGGCAGAGGGGAGAGAGAATAGGGTGGGGAGGTGAGAAGTTAGATAAGGAAGGCCTCATGAAGCAGATATGATTTAAGTAGGGCTTTGAAGATGTGGTGAGTGGCGGTCCAGGTCCAGTTGGATATCGTGGCTCAGTGGAAAGAGCACGGGCTTTGGAGTCAGAGGTCATGGGTTCAAATCCCGGCTCCGCCACTTGTCAGCTGTGTGACTTTGGGCAAGTCACTTAACTTCTCTGGGACTCAGTTCCCTCATCTGTAAAATGGGGATGAAGACTGTGAGCCCCACGTGGGACAACCTGATTACCTTGTATCTACCTCAGCACTTAGAACAGTGCTTGGCACATAGTAAGTGCTTAACAAATACCAACATTATTATTATTATTATTATTATTATATGAAAGGGGAGGGAGTTGGAGACAGAAGGAGGGTGCGAGCAAAGGGACGGCGACGAGAGAGTCATCATCGAGACACTGCAAACAGGTTGGTGTTAGAGAAGCAAAGTGTGGTGGCTGGATTGGGGGCCGCTTCTCATGCAGATGCTAAATAACATTATCTCAGCCCTCTACCCCACCAGCACCTCAGCTCTGGTCTGCGACATCCCGAGGAAGAATCGTCTATGAGTAATTTGGTGAGGGAGGAGATGGTGTATTGCTTTGACTAAAACTAATGAACTCACTATGAACCCTCACTGGCACCTCAGAGTGAAGACTCACAGAACCATTAGCTTTGCTGCCCAGAGAGTAACTGCCAGGATGCCATTTTGGGCAGCTCCATTCCTCCGCCTGGGCTCCTCAGCTTTTCCAGGCCGAATCCCTGAACCATTTCAGGTTGCCCCTCACCCTCCGCGAGTCCCGTTCAGCCTGTCTCCACTGCTGTTATGCAACTTTTATAAGCTTCCTGCATACAAATTGCCAATTAGCTTTTGTGGTGCCACTCTTACAATCCCTGATCCTACCCCGGGAGGCAACAAGAAAGTGGAATTTGTTCTTTACCAGAACTAGCGCAGTAGACAGGAGGATAAAGAGGACCGATTGGTTGTGGAACGAAGAGGGCCTGGGATGGATCCAAATTCCTTTCAACCAGAGCTTTGGGGAAGAATGAATGTGATGTGATCCTGTATGTTTCCCCAGAGCATTATGGGGTTCAGCTGGCTGGGGAATGATGAGAACACAGTCGCACTAACAGAGATGGGAATTCCCCATCTCCAACTGCTGGAAGGGAAGGGACACATTCCCCACCCACAAGGAACTTGCAGTCTACTGTGTGATGAGCACTGTATTAAGCACATAGGTTCTAATCAAACCAGGATTAGAACCCACGACTTCTGACTCCCAAGCCCGGGCTCTTTCCACTAAACCATGCTGCTTCTCAACTTGTAAGTGTCGGGATAGATGGCCTAGTGGCAAGAGCACGGGCTTAGGAGGCAAAGGACGTGGATTCTGGTCCCGGCTCCGCCACTTGTCTACTGGGTGACCTTGGAAAAGTCACTTAACTTCTCTGTGCCTCAGTTACCTCATCTGTAAAATGGGGGTTAAGACTGTGAGCCCCATGTGGGACAGGGACTGTGTCCAACCCGATTTGTTTGTAACCACCCCAGCGCTTAGTAAGGTGCCTGGCACATAGTCAGCACATAACACATACCATTATTATTATTATTATTACAATGTAACAGAGTTGCTAGACACTTTCCCTGTGGACAAGGTGCTTAGAGTCTCCAGGAGGAGGCAAACATTGAAATAAATTACAGGGATGTACTGATGCAGTTTTGCTTCCAAATTGCCCAGTTTCTAACAGTTGGTAATGCAGGCCGTTGGCTGGAAATGGGGCGGGGCTGGAGGGTTGGGGTGTGTGTGTATGGAAGGACTGGACCCCCAAGGTGACAAACCGGAGCAACGCTTGGAACTCAGAGAAGCTCCACCCACTTGCTTCCCAGTTCCAGCTGTTTCTGGTTTCTGGGGGCTTTGTCGAGACTGGAATTTTCAAGCTTTTTTCCTGTGCCAGAATTCTCTGGTATCCATTCCCTTATTCTCCACTTTGCTGCAACTGCTCACACACCCCTTTGGAGAAGGCACTCACCATGCTCTTTCTACTAGGCCACATTGCTTTCATTTTTCCTAGATAATCATTGACGCTATTATCGTTGTTATTATGATCATATTATATATGCTAAGGGCTTATTATGTGTTAAGCATTGTTCTAAGTAATAATAATAATGGCATTTGTTAAGCACTTACTATGTTCATTCATTCAATCGTATTTATTGAGCGCTTACTGTGTGCAGAGCACTGTACTAAGCGCTTGGGAAGTACAAGTACAAATTCTATGTGCCAAGCACTGTTCTAAGTGCAAGGGTAGATGCAAGGTAATCAGGTTGCCCCACATGGGGCTCACAGACTTAATCCCCATTTGACAGATGAAGGAACTGTAGCACAGAGAAGTGAAGTGACTTGCCCAAAGTCACACAGCTGATAAGTGGCAGAGCTGGGATTAGAACCCACGACCTCTGACTCCCAAGCCTGGGCTCTTTCCACTAAACCATGCTGCTTCTCAACTTCTAAGTGTTGGGGTAGATGGCCTAGTGGCAAAAGCACGGGCTTGGGAGGCAAAGGACGTGGGTTCTGGTCCCGGCTCCTCCACTTGTCTGCTGGGTGACCTTGGGCAAGTCACTTCACTTCTCTGTGCCTCAGTTACCTCATCTGTAAAATGGGGGTTAAGACTGTGCCCAACCTGATTACCTTGTGTCTACCCCAATGCTTAGAACAGTGCTTAGCATATAGTAAGTGCTTAACAAATACCATAATTATTATTACAAGTTAATCATGTCGGACACAGTCCCTGACCCATATGGGGCTCAAAGTCTAAGTAGGAGGGAGAACAGGTATTGAATCCCCATCTCGTTGATGAGGAAACTGAGGCACAGGGATGTTGAGTGACTTGCCCAAGGTCACCCAGCAGGTAACTGGCAGAGCCTAGATTATTGATTATTACTGATTGGGAAAATCTGTAAATGTCTGAGGTCCCTAAACTGAATTTCCTTTTGCTAATAATAATAATGGTATTTGTTAAATACTTCCTATTTGTCAAGCACTGTTCTAAGCACTAGTTAAGATACCAGGATGATCTTGTCAAACACAGTCCCTGTCCCACACAGGGCTCAAAATCTAAGGTCCTCTGACTCCCAGGTTTGTGGTCTTTCCACTAGGCCACGCTACTTCCTGTATGGAGATTAAAACCCCACAGTCCTGGACACGATTGGATCCCGAAATCGGCTGGAGTTACCTCAGGGCAGATTCACTTGTGGCCATGGAAGAATCAATCAGCAGGGGCCTCTTTCCCAATGACGCCGACCCGTTTTTCACAAGGGTAGCCTTGTTTCACACAGAGACGGAAAGAGTGCTAAAATGGAACAGGAGGCGCCCTTATGGGTTACAGTCTCATTGAGTTAAACCACTTCCTGGGAGCCACTGTGGCAGCTACATTATCACTTTCAGACCACAAGATGTCAGGGAATGTGTCTGTTTATTGTTGTATTGTACGCTCCCAAGCGCTTAGTACAGTGCTCTCTGCACTGTAAGGGCTCAATAAATACGACTGACTGAGAGACCGGCCACGTAGTTAGGTTACGTTCCACTGCGCTGAGCACTCCTCCAGGGGAAAATGGGGTTAATGTACATTCAACAGGAAGTGCCTTAGTCCCAGGGGTAACCTCCGAGCAACCCTGGCGAATGAACTAAGGGACTCCCTGAATTTTCCATTTTTCAGATGAATCGTTTTTTCTTGGAGAATTATGGAAGTAAAGTACACCAAAGCGGCACTCATTTTCAAGGGATAAATAGCTGCAGCAAAGACTGTCAAAACAGCTTTGCCTCTTGGTAGGGGCTGGATTGAAATTTTATGGACTTTTCCCCAATCCACAGTGAATGCGAGTCTCTAGCCTCTTTGCCTTGTATCATAATGAAAGCCATGACTCATTCAACAGGCTGGGAAGACTGAGTCTGCTTCTAACACACAAAATATAAATCTGGGCAAAGATAAAGCTGTCATTTGGGGGTTTTATAGCAGTTACCCATCTTAGAGATCTAGAGGATTTGGTTCCATTCATTCACAGATTATTTGAATGTAGCTTTATAATGGGGGTTCTTGCTTAAAAACAACTCTGCTTTGCAGCCAGCTCAGGGTAGCAGGGAGGGAAAGCAGAGAGAGGGAACAAATGACAGCACTCTGAAAAATTTATTGACAATGTGTGAGAGGGTTTTTTCCCTGAATCCTCATAGTTTTAAGCTTTCACAGCCACGTAAATTTGGCCTGAATATTCCTACTTATGGATACATTCATTTGGAGGGGGTTAGTCCTTGAAGGAGAGACCAAGTGCTTTAAGAGCGGAGGGGCAGTTTACGAGAGTCCTACGATCACAGCATAATAATAATTATGGTATTTATTAAGCACTTACTATGCTCCAGGCACTGTACTAACCCTGAGAAAACCCAGCTCACAAGTACCACATTCATTTATTCATTCAGTGGTATTTATTGAGCACTTACTGTGTGCAGAGCACTGTACTAAGTGCTTGGAAAGTACAATTTGGCAACAAATAGAGACAACCCCTATCCATTAAGGGGCTCACAGTCTAGAAGTGGGGAGACAGACAACAAAACAAAACAAGTAGACCATATGATCCCTTTAGACTGTAAGCTTGTTGTGGGCAGGGAATGTATCTGTTATATTGTTCTATTGTACTCTCCCAAGTGCTTACAGTACTGAGCACAGTAAGGGCTCAATAAATACTATCGACTGACTGACCAACGGGATCCTCAACCTCTATAGAGTTAAAAACCATGGAGCTATTATTCAGCAGAGAATGAGAGGATTTTAAGATGCACGTGTCGCGTTTGGAGAGAAGTTTAGAAAAGAGGTGGAAAGCTAGTGTGGTCTAGAAATGTAGAGGAATTGTTCCAGCTGGAACTACTGAGGAGAAGACTTAAAGACACAGGCATGTGGAAAGCATTTCACTCCTACAGGAAAACTGTTGGAGAGAAAGAAGAAAAACTTTCAATGATTCATTAATAGTAAGAAACATCTGTTTCTTTCTTAGATGTTCTGGTCAGTTACACAGGTATGAATTGTTCCAGCGGGGGTAAAGTTATATATACGGTATCCAATCGTTCATTCAGTTGCTTACTTTGATTACTGCACTTGTAATTTTTTTTTTCTCTCTGCTCCATTAGAGTGGAAGCTCCTTAGGGGCAGGGAACATACTTTCACACTTCCCAAGTGCTTAAAACAGGACACCGCATCCAGGGGATGTTCAATACCTGCCACTGCTACTACTATTACTACTTATTACTACTAATTCCCCACTCTCAGGATTGCACCTGGATAGTTTCCAGTACTCTATCAGTCGCTGCTATGAGTGGGAGAGTGAAGCAGAGGCAGACCCATTCCATTCCTAGCTTGGGCAGTGGCTAGCAAGTGGAAGGCAATCTCCCACAAGTCAAAACTCACCTGTGCTGGGCACCAGCGGCATGAGAGAGAGTTGAGGGCGGAGACTCAAGTTTACTGTGTGGAAGAAGGCAATGGTCACTTCTGGATTTTTCCCACAAAAACTCTGTGGATACAGTACCAGAACAATTGCAGGTGGAGGTGGGGCGTTCTGGGAGAGATGTGTCCATGGAGTCACTATGGGTCGGAGATGACTCGACAGCATAAGACAAGACTCCTTAAGAGAAGCAGCGTGGCTAAGTGGAAAGAGCACGGGCTTGGGAGCCAGAGGTCATGGGTTCTCATCCCGGCTCTGCCACTCATCAACTGTGTGATTTTGGGCAAGTCACTTCACTGGGCCTCAGTTACCTCATTTGTAAAATGGGGATTAAGATTGTGAGCCCCACGTGGGACAACCTGATCACCTTGTATCCTCCCCAGCACTTAGAACAGTGCTTTGCACAGAGTACGTGCTTAACAAATGCCATTATTATTATTACTATTATTATTATTATTACACTGCTACTACTAATGCTACTATTCATTCATTCAATCATATTTATCAAGCACTTACTATGTGCAAAGCACTGTACTAAGTGCTTGGGAGTGTACAATATAACAATGAACAGACAGACCCAGTCCCTGTCCACAACAAGCTTACTACTGGTCCAAGTAGACATGGAGCTCTAAATAATAATAATAATAATAACTGTGGCATTTGTTAAGCACTTACTATGTGCCAGGCACTGTACTAAGTGCTAGGGAAGATACAAGGTAGTTGGGTTGGACACAGTCCATGTCCCACAGAGAAATTAAGTGGCTTTCCCATGGTCACACAGAAGACAAGTGGCAGAGCTAGGATTAGAACCCATGTCCTCTGACTCCCAAGCTCTTGCTCTTTCCACTAAGATGCGCTGCTTCTACAGAAGGGACCTCTGAAGGTCATATGGTGAAGCAGCATGGTGTGGATAGAGCATGGGCCTGGGAGTCAGAAGGTCATGTGTTCTAATCCTGGCTCCACCACTTGTCTGCAGTGTGACCTTGGGCAAGTCACTTCACTTCTCTGGGTCTCAGTGACCTCATCTGGAAAATGGGGATTAAGACCATGAGCCCCCCATGTGGGCCAGGGACTGTGTCCAACCTGATTATCTTGTATCTACCCCAGCACTTAGAACAGTGCTTGCCACCTAGTAAGCGCTTAACAAATGCCATCATCATTATTATTATTACTCAATAAATGCTACTACTTGATGCACCTAGTCAGAAAGGGGAGGAAGCACAGCCCAGACTCGTTATCCTTCAGTTCCAAGATGAGGGTGCTGACTGTGAGAATATAACTTATGAGTGTGACTGCTGCTGACAGAAAATCTCTTGTGTAGGCAGTTGGTAAAAACCCTCTAATTTCCATTTTACAGATGTGAACACCAAAGCCCAGGAGGAATCAACAATTTGCCCAAGGTCATTCCACGAATCGGTAATGAGAATAAAAGAAAAAGCTTTTTTTTTTTTCCCAGAGAGCGAAGGATGCTAGTTAAATTCAGCTCTCCATTAAAAGAAAAAAAAAAGATAATGCTCCCCTGTGGTTGGGCTACTTTTTCCTGAATCTTCGCTTATACTATTATGAAAATAAGCATGCTAAATCTATTCAACGACTAAATATATTTAAGCTGGTATGCATAAGCATGCTCTTTGAGTAATCCAGAAAGACAGAGGAGCAAATTCCGTTTTCTTGGTGAACTAAAGCAGGTGTGGGAGAGGGGTAGCTTAGTTTAAATATGCGATTGAAACACAGATTGTTTGGCAACGACCAAGCTATTCTAACAGATCACTGGGGGGAATATGGTCTCTTCTAATTCACCCACCAGCATGATGCCATTTACTCAAACACTTAGAGTCCTTATTATTTAACCAGCTGATTTTATCCCTCATGTTTTATTCTTAGGCAAGTTCACAATATCTTCTCCTCTTTAGAGAACAGTGTAGCCTCATGGAAGGATCAAAATGGTTCTGGGAGACAGAGACTCAGTTTTACAGTCCCAGCTTCACCTCGGTGCCTCTCTGTGCCTTGGTTTTCTCATCAGGGAAATGGGGAGAATTTGCCTGCTCTGCTTACCTCTTGGATGGGGAATCTCACATGGGACAGGGACTGTGTCGACCTGATAATCTTGGCACCTGACAAGTGCTTAAAAAATATCACGACTAACTGAATTGACCCAGAAAAGTTAAAGGTAGCTGACCAGGTATCATCTGGGGAGTTAGTAGTATTCACTAATTTCTCATTCTTTGTTTAGCCCCAGTCTGCTGATGCTGACATGGCACCTGCCTTTGAGTTTATGGAAGGTGACACAGGTTATGTACGTGTTACACAAGTTTTGTTTGTATAGTATTTGTTAAGTGTTTACTATATTTCACTGTTTTAAGCGCTGGGGTAGGTAAAGGTTAATTATGTTGGAAACTGTCCATGTCCCACATGGGGCTTACAGTCTAAGTAGAAGGGAGAACAGGGGAACCGAGGCACAAAGAAGTTAACTGACTTGCCCAAGGTCACACAGCAAGCAATTGGCAGAGGCAGGATTAGAACCCAGGTCTTCTGACTACCAGGGCAGTGCTCTTTCCACTAGACTACACTGCTTCCCGTTACAGGTTAAAGTCTACTGGAAGATCAGAGATCTAATCCCGGCTCCACCACTTGTCTGCTGTGTGACCTTGGGCAAGTCACTTCACTTCTCTGGGCCTCAGTTACCTCATCTGCTAAATGGGGATGGAGACTGTGAGCCCCATGTGGGATGGGGACTGTGTCCAACTAGATTTGCTTTTATCCACCCCAGCACTTGGAACGGTTCCTGGCACATAGTAAGCGCTTAACAAATACAATCATCATCATTATCAGAGGGCAAGCGAGATGGGGTGTGGCAAGACCCAATGTGGGGGGCAAGGATCTTTGGGTCTCAACAACCTGCCTGTCTCCATGTTCCACCCTGTTCATTTGAAAACAACTTTTGCCTCTCTTTCCCACTTAAGCCATGCTGAGGTTGACTGCCTGAGGCTGCTAAATTGAACTCCCCTATCGCGTCCCCCAGGCCTGTCTTGAATTATTCATTCTCTAAGAGTCCTCCTCTGCCTAGCCCTAGCATGTCTCCTTAAATACAACATCTGGGCATAACTGTTTGCCCCAAAATGTTTGAAACTCCAACTACAAATCTGGCTGAGGTCTTTCCTCTTCCTATCCAAGAACAAGCCAGAGAGAGAGTGTTGTGCTTCTTTTGTACTTTCTTTCATTCAGATTTATGGAATGTTTACTGTGTTCAGAGCACTGTACTAAGAGCTTGGGATAGTATGATACAACAATGAACAGTGACAAGAGCTTAGTACACTGCATCACACCCGATGGGTGCTCAATAAATACCATTACCAAAGGACTGAAATGCCAGACCACTGACCTTCTTCGACCTCTTCAAGTACCTTCTCCTCGATCTCAACCTGTCAAAGTTCCCGAGTTGATCACAACTGCCTATTCATGTGGATTCCTCCAGACTTTAAGCTCATTGTGGACAGGGAATGTGTCTATTTATTGTTATAGCATACTCTCCCAAGCACTTAGTACAGTGCTTTGCATGCAGTAGGTGCTCAATAAATGTGAATGAATGAATGAATTCACCAGGAAAGAGGAAGGCCAGTGTTTAATACAGTGCCTGGCACATTCATTCATTCATTCATTCAATTGTATTTATTGAGCACTTACTGTGTGCAGAGCACTGTACTAAGCGCTTGGAAAGTACAATTCGGAAACAGATCGAGACATCCCTACCCAACAACGGGCTCACAATCTAGAAGTGGGAAGACAGACAATAAAACAAAACAAGTAGTCAGGCATCAATAGCATAGTAAGCACTTAACAAACCCCATTTAAAAAAAAAATCCTATGGCTGGTGATTTCTGCAGTAGCTGAAGGCTATACGGGGATTTCAAAGACGTGAGCTCTCTTCACCCATTTCTTCCTAGCTTACATTTTTTTGCTTCCTCCCATGGTCAACTTCTCACTGTACACTTCTCTTGACTTTCCTGCTTCTGAATCCTTGTTCGTGTTTCTCTTCCTGCCTGGAAGTCTCCCCAACTTCAAGCCTGCCAGACTTTCTCCATCTTCAAAGTCCTTTGAAAAATTTCACCTCCTCCAAGAAGTCTTCCCTGATTAAAACCCAACCCCCTAGGTCACAGCAACCTAAAAACCACCCCCAATAATTATATATTACCCCAACCCTCAGCAATCAGATGTATGTACATGTAATCATTCAATATACATTGGCATATGTGGTACTTATTAAGCACTTACTATGTGCCAAGCACTGCTTTAAGTGCTGGGGTAGATACAAGTTAATCAGGTTGGACATAGTCCCTGTCCCACATGGGGCTCACACTCTTAATCCCCATTTTCCAGATGAGGCAACTGAATCCCCCGAGAAGTGAAGTGACTTGCCCAAGGTCACACAGCAGACAAGAGGTGGAGCTGGAATTTGAACCCAGCTCCTTCTGACTCCCAGGTCCGTGCTCTATCCACTACGCCACGCTGCTTCTATGTGCATGCAATCACTCTATTGCATATTCAGCTATTTATTTATGCAGATATTTCATCATGACATCCTTGGGCTTATCCTTGTCATACCCTTGTTCTTCCTCCTGGACCCACTATTTGCGAATAATTTAAATCTATCTGCCTCCCACATTAGACTCTAAGCCTCCTGAGGGCAGAGTAGAGTTCTTGTTTCTAGTTTACTATCTCGAGCACTTACTATAGTACACTGCACATGATAGATCGTTTGATCAATACTATTGATTGACTAACATGTACATGTCTGTGATTAAATTCCACCTCAGGAAGGAAAGGTTATATTTTCACCCACACAGATCCAGGACCTGAAATGGAGACTGTGAGCCTCATGTGGGACAGGGACTATACCCAACCCAATTTGCTTGTATTCACCCCAGCGCTTAGTACAGTGCCTGGCACATAGTAAGTGCTTAACGAATACCATTGTTATTATTATAGAGGCCCTTCCTCTTACCTTTGACAGGTTTCCATGGTAAGCTGTGTTTGTCATCATCATCACCACCATCATCATCATGATTTATTATTAACATTGTTATTATTATAATCACCAATAATAATAATAATGGTATTTGCTAAGCCCCCTCTCAGGATGGCACCTGGAGAGTTTCCAGTACTCTACCAGTCTTGGCTAAGGGAGGGAGAGTCAAGCAGAGGCATACCCATTCCATTCCTAGTGGGGCCAGTGGCTAGTGAGTGGCAGGCAATCTGCTACAAGACAAAACTCACCTGTGCTGGTTAGCAGCGTCATGGGAGAGTCGAGGGCAGAGACTCAAATTTACTGCACAGAAGGAGACAATGGTAAACCACTTCTGGATTTGTACCAAGAAAACTCTATGGATACACTATTATTATTATTATTATTATTATTATTATTATTATTATTATTATTATTACACTACCAGAATGATTGTAGATGGAAATGGGGCGTTCTGGGAGAGAGGTGTCCATGGAGTCACTGTGGGTGGGAAATGACTCGATAGCATAAGACAAGATAACATTTATTAAGCACTGTACTAAGTGCTGTGACTTAGTGGATAGAGCACGGGTCTGAGAGTCAGAAGGTCCTGGATTCTAAACCCAGTTCTGCCACACAACTGCTGTGTGACCTTAGGCAAATCACTTCACTTCTCTGGGCCTCAGTTACCTCATCTGTAAAAAATGGGGATTAAGAGTGTGAGCCCCATGTGGGACAGGGACTGTGTCCAACCTGATTAACTTGTATCTACCCCAGTGCTTAGAACAGTGCTTGGCACATAGCAAGCGCTTAACAAGTACCATCATTATTATATTGCACAATCTGATAGAAAACAGCAGGAATATATCCATTTTACGGATGAGGAATCTGAGGCACAAAGAAGTTAAGTGATTTAGCAGTGTGGGTCAGTGGAGAGAGCACAGGCTTTGGAGTCCGAGGTCATGGATTCAAATCCCCACTCTGCCAATTGTCAGCTGTGTGACTTTGGGCAAGTCACTTCACTTTTCAGTGCCTCAGTGACCTCATCTGTAAAATGGGGATTAAGACTGTGAGCCCCCCGTGGGACAACCTGATCACCTTGTAATCTCCCCAGCACTTAGAACAGTGCTTTGCACATAGTAAGCACTTAATAAATGCCATCATCATTTGCCTGAGGTCACACAGCAGATAAGGGTCAGAACCAGGATTAGAACCCAGGTCCCCTGACTCACAGGCCTGAGCTCTTTCCACTAGGCTGTACTGCTACAGTGTGTAGAGCACTATACTAGCCCTTGAGAGAGCACACCAGAAGTAAAAGATCCAGACCTTGCCCTCAAGGAGCTAAAGGCAAACAGGTTAACCAGGGAACATAAATACACATAATTAAAAGATTAATGTGATAAAAATAAGAGTAAGGAATTGAAGACATATATGCACCTGAGTGACAAGGTGGTCGATGGGAAGTGATTACATGCTGTCAGTTTATTAATACCTGGTGAAGCAGAGGGAGGGGTAGAGATAAGAGGAAAGGGGGATGATATTGGTAAAGGGAAGTACGGCCAAAAAGAAATTTAGGTAGACTTGTTGATTTCTGAAGTCACCAGGAGCCTAAAATACACAAATATACCCTCCCCACATACACGCAGTCTGTAAAACTCATAAAGCTCTTTGGAGTCTTTCAGGATGAAAGGCACTACATAAATACAATATATTATTAATACAGTACATATGCAAGCTTGTGTTTCTAGTTAAAGCTGCCAAAAATCTCCTAATGGAATCTGATGTTTCACGCCACCCAGCACAAGATGAAATGATGCACCCTCTACCAGTCTGAATTGTTGAGGTGAATTTTAATTGGGTCGAATATGACCTCTTGCTGAGTTTAGAGGAAGAGAGGGGCATCCCAGCAAGCAGGTGTATGTAGGTATATGGCAAGCAGCGTGACCTAGTGGAAAGAGCCCGGGCCAGGGAGTCAGAGGTTCTGGGCTCTAATCCTGGCTCTGCCTCTTACCTGCAGTGTGATCTTGGGCAAATCTCTTCACTTCTTTTGGAGAAGCAGCATGGCCTAATGGAGGGAGCACGGGCCTGGGAGTTAGAGGACCTGGGTTCTAATTTCAGGTCCATCACTTATCTGCCATATGACCTTGGGTAAGTCACTTAACTTCACTGAATTAAGTCATTTAGTTCCTCACCCGGCATAAAACTCTACCCATGTATAGTTGCCTCCAGGCCAATTCCCACTTCAGCATTAAACAGCTGCATCCCTGAGGAACACTTTCCCCCTCCTCCAAGGATAAATTTGCTACATCCCTGAAACAGACTACAGATTGAAAGCAAAGGGATCCATGCCCAGGATCTCAGAGGAGGGAAATAAATCTTGCAGGCTACTGTCAGCCTGCCCGGATTTCAACACAAGGTCGTGGGTATTGCCACTCTTTCTCCTTTATTGACCCATCTGGACTGCTTGCTCATGAATGAATCCAAGCCCATACCTCCAACTCCCCCCTACAGAGTCCCGATGGATGGAGGAAATGCCTTACGATCAAATAAACAAACACGGAAGCCATCATTTAATAAGAGGAATTAGAGACAAAAGCGCAAACACCACATTCCTTATTAAAAGCAGACTCATGGTTCACAAATTGTTGACAGCACTACCCGAGTTCATTTATCTTTCGGGATCGTGTGCCTAGCTTTACCAGATTGAGAACTGGAAATCAGGATAGACAGAGAGAAAGGAAGAGCTGAAGTACTTGTCTCAAGCATTAGAGCTTGCACATGACATTCTTGACAGGACTTCAGAACGCTGAAAAGTATCTTCAAATAATAGCTCATTAAATACTAAACCTAATTCTTCCATTTTAGCTCCCATGCCACAACACGATACCTTCCGAAGCTGGGGAGAAAAAAACGGCTGTCCCTCTGCCTCAGTCCTGAACTGGTCACCACCCACCCCAGATTTCTGTCTCCTCCAGTAACCACGGGATGTTTGGAGGAGCTGTGTGACAGTTACCCTCTTTGACAACCATCTTCACTGTTATGGATGCAACATCACAACCCTAACTTTTCCCTTTAATTACCCATCATGGACCAATCAACAAAGTACCTATTAACCTTTCTCAAGCCTTCTGATATCCATAACTTTTCACTCTAAGTCATAACGTTTATTTCCTCTAACAACCTCTCGTGGACATCTTGTCAATCAATCATTCAAGATTACTTTTCAAACACTTATTAGGTGCAAAGTACTGTACTAGTCCCTTGGAAGAGTACGATCGATCGAAGACCATAAGTTTGTATTCCCCCTCCCAGCCCCACATCACTTATGTACATATCTGTAATTTACTTATTTATGTTAATGTCTGTCTCCCACCCTAGACTGCAAGGTTGTTGTGGGCAGAGGACATTTCTGTGTCTAGACTGTGAGCCCGCTGTTGGGTAGGGACCATCTCTATATGGTGCTGACTTGTGCTTCCCAAGTGCTCAATACAGTGCTCTGCACACAGTAAGTGCTCAATAAATATGATTGAATGAATGAATGTTATACTGTATTGGAAGAGTACAATTGGTTAGTAAGTTTATAAATTATATGATTAAATATATGCATATTTCATATTTATATTCATATATTATGTATAAATGATGTAATTTTATTTATTTGTATTCATGTCTATCTTCCCTCCCTAGACTGTAAGCTCATTTTGGGCAGGGACTGTGTCTGTTTATTGCTGTATTATACTCTCCAAAGAGCTTAGTACAGTGCTCTGCACAAGGTAAGTACTCAATAAATGCGATTGAATGAATGAATGAATAGTACAGTGCTCGGCACACAGTAAGCGCTCAATAAATACGATTGAATGAATGAATGAATTAATGAAATACTAAAGAATGAATGAATGAGTTTATCAACATCTTTTTTGAAACTATTTTTTGTGGTATTTTTTAAGCACTTACTATGTGCCAGGTGCTGGGGCATAGTAAGCACTTAGTACAGTGCTCTGCACACAGTAAGTGCTCAATAAATACAATTGAATTTATATAATCTAATCAGTTTAGGCACAGACCATGTCCCAAGTGGGGTTCTCAGCCTTAATCCCCATTTTTACAGATGAGGTAACTGAGGCACAGAAAAGTTAGGTGACTTGCCCAAGATGACACAGCAGACAAGTTGCAGAACCAAGATGAGAACCCAGGTCCTTTTGACTCCCAGGGCCGTGCTCTACCCACTAGGCACGCTCCTTCTCTATTGATACCTTCAGCCTGTTCAAACTTCCAGCAGTAAGGAATCTCACATGCTTGCCATCTGCCTGCTGTGTGAATAATAATAATATTTATGGTATTTGTTAAACCCTTACTATATGCCAGCCATTGTACTAAGCACTGAGGTGGATACAAGCAATTCAGGTTGGACACAGTCCCTGTCCCATGTAGGGCTCACAGTCTCCATCCCCATTTTACAAATGAGGTAACTGAGGCACAGAGAAGTTAAGAGACTTGTCCAAGGTCACACAGCATATAAGTGGCCGAGCCAGGATTAAAACCCGGGACCTTCTGACTCTCGGGCTGTGCTCTGTCCACTACACCATGCTGCTTCTTGTTTGTTCTGAATTTACCACTTTCAAGCTTCCTTATCCTAGTGTTGTCAGGCTCTGCCGAGCAACAATTCCGCAATCCCCATGTCTCTCTTCTTTATGATTTTGAAAATGTCCATTTTATCTCCCCTATCCTTACTTGTGAACACATTCAATTGTCCTTCATACTCAAAGACACCACTGCCACTGCCAGTGAAAATCACCTACGAATGTGTGTATGGCTAAAAAGGCCAACACAAGGACCCACAGTCCTGGTTCCTTGTCATGTTGTCAACTGGTGAACAGTGCAACCGTATTAATGTTAATTCCGTATCAAAGCTTTTCAGCCACATTGGTGTGCATAGATTCATTCATTCATTCAATCGTATTTATTGAGCACTTGCTGTGTGCACAGCACTGTACTAAAAGCTTGGGAGAGTACAATAGAACAATAAACAGACAAATTCCCTGCCCACAAGGAGCTTACAATCTAGAGGATGGATAGAAGCTTGCTATTAGTAAGCTCCTTGTGTTCAGGTATACCAACTCTCTTGTATCAATCAATCAAACAGTCAGTGATATTTACCAAGTACTTATTGAGTGAAGAGCACTGCACTAAGCACTCAGGAAAGTACAACAGAGTTGGTAGGCTTATAACAGCAGGCTTACAGTTTAAAGCTTACTGTCTATTGTACTCTCCAAAGCACTTAGTACAGTGCTGTGCTCACAGTAAGCACTCAATAAATACTATTGATGAATGATTGTAACAGCATCTTCAAATATAAAAGGCAGATTTATGCACATATGTAGTTAATTATGAACTTTACTTATTTAATAATAATAATTATGTCATTTATTAAGCTCTTACTATGTGCAAAGCACTGTTCTCTTTCCAAATTCTGGCTCTAACTGTTGGCATTTCTAGATATGCTGTTTGCTTCCATTAACTCTGTCATTTGTGTCTGTCTCTCTCCCCAGTTAAACTTTAAGCTCCTTGAGGGCAAGGTCTGCGTACTTTATCTCTACTGTATGCTTCCCTAGAACTTAGAATAATAATAATAATAATTGTGGTACTTTTGAAGCACTTACTGTGTGCCAGGCACTGTACTAAGCGCTGGGATGGATACAAGCAAATCAGGTTGGACACAGTCCCTGTCCCACATGGGGCTCACAGTCTCAATCCCCATTTTACAGATGACATAACTGAGGCCTAGAGAAATGAAGTAACTTGCCCAAGGTCACACAGCAGACAAGTGGCAGAGCTGGGATAAGAACCCATGACCTTCTGACTTCCAAGCCTGTTCTCTATCCACTACGCCAATAGTGCTGTGCACATAGTAGCTGCTCAACCAATACTATCGATGATGATGATGATGATGATGATGGTGATGATTGATGATGTCTGATCCAGAACAAAAATACCAAGAATGAAACTTGAAATCACTTCCCATCAAGAAGAAAAACCTTCATCTTGAAGCCCACTAAAATCGGAATTCTATATGTTGGATGTGGTAATTGTACTGCAGCACCAGGACAAATTATTTACATGAAACCCTAGGCAGAAGAAGTTCAGAGGAAGAAAAAGAAAAAGAAAAAAATAAACAGAGAAAGCAGATGAGAGCGGTGACTCTCATCTTTGTCAGTGCAATTAGAGACACTTTAGCTATATACCAGCAAAAGTGCTTTGTGCAATACCCCCTAAGCCCTCAGCATTAGGACAGAAAATGATAAACAAGGCAATAAACAAGAGCATTAGTCATATGCCAATGAAGAGGATGCACAAATATCTTCCAAAGCCTTTGATGGCCCATTCTCTTGGAAATCAGTCAGGTCACCGAGGTGGCTGCACTGAATCAGCAGAGAAAATGTGACTGAGAGACTCATTCGCTCAAGTTGGATCCTTCTTACCATCCAGAAATTCTGTGAGCAGGGAGCAGACCCATCTCTCACTGAAAGTCGGCACTCCTAGTGCCTGGATGGCTTTGGGATCTCATTGTCTTCTCCGGGAAATGGCCCCAAAGAGGCCACTACCCTACAAGGCTCCTCCATTCACAGCGGACTCACCCCTGGCTCTAGGATGCTTTTGAAATCAGACAGCTGCTCCATCAAATTCATATGACTTGTGCTGTGTTCTTTCAGGGGGTGGGGGAGAGATCCATGTGTATGCTTACATGCATGTGTGATCCTCTGACGGGAAGCATCATTAACAAATTCCCCTGCTTCCCTTCTGGACTGCCCATTCCTTCCTGCTGTTGGCAACCAGAAAAATCAATCAATCAACCAATCAATCAATCTATAGTGTTTATTGAACACCTACCCAGTGAAGAGCACTGGGTATTAAGTGCTTTGGAGAGTCCAATAGAATTAGTCAGGCAGTCAATCGTGTTTATTGAGTACTTACCATGTGCAGAGCACTGTACTGAGTTCTTAGAAGAATATAGTATAATGATAAAAATACACATTCCCTGCCCACGACGAGGTCACAGTCTAGAATCGAGTAGTTAGTACACATGATCCTTTGCCCTAGAAGATCTTTCAATCCAGAAGGGGAAACGGATGTGAAAATAAATTATAGGCATTTAATTGTACTTTCCAAGCACTTAGTACAATGCTCTGCACACAGTAAGTGCTCAATAAATACGACTGAATGAAAGGTAGGAGGAAGCAGTAGATTATTAAAATATGAACATAAGCGTTCCGGTGGGGGCAGGGGTTGAGTACCCAAATGCCTAGGTGATGCAGAAGTGCTGAAGTGGAAGTAGGGGGGGAAATAAGGTGGAGAGATGACAGATTAATCAGGGAGGGCTTTCTGGAGGAGATATGCTTTCAGAAGGGCTTTGAAGATGGGGAGATCAATTGTCTGTCGGGGCAGGGAGCATTACAGGCAGTAGGGAGATCTAAGCAAGGGGTCGAAAGCGAGAGAAATGAAGTTGAGGCATGGTGAGTAGATTGACGTTAGATGAGTGAAGTGCTGCAGGTTCGGTTGTAGTAGGGGAGGAGCAGAGAAAAGAAGGAGGGGGGAGAGCTAATTGTATGCCTTAAAGCCATTAGTGATGAGGTTAGGTTTGATGTGGAGATGAATGGACATCCACTGGAGGTTTGGAGGAATTGAGAGACATGCATTCATTCATTCAATCGAATTTATTGAGCGCTTACTATGTGCAGAGCACTGTACTAAGCGCATACATGTACGTGTGATGGTTTAGAAAAAATGATCTGGGCAGTAGATTGAAGTCTGGCCTGGATCAGGGGAGAGGCCGGAGGCAGGGAAGTCAGAGAGGAGGCTGATGTAGGAGGAGTTGAGGCTGCGGCTTTTACCATAGGGTTGGTCTCAAGGCAGGGCCTGAGATCAGGCAGGCTTTCCCTGGGCAGCAACTGCCAATCAGATGGACTTGTGGGACACTCAGTAGGCACACGTGAGGATGGTTTGCTCAAAGAGAGTAACCTCTCTCCTAATCGCCTCATCGAAGCCAGTCTATCTGATGCAGGGGTCTCCCAATGGTCTGCTGCCAAACAATGTTGCCCCCGGGCTTCACTACTGTCTTTCTAATTAATCGATGAATTAATTATGGTATTTGTTAAGCACTTTCTATGTGCCGGGCACTGTACTAAACGCTGGGGTGGATACAAGCAAATCAGGTTGGGCACAGTCCCTGTCCCACATGGAACTCACAGTCTCAATCCCTATTTTACAGAGGAGGTAACTGAGGCCCAGAGAAGTGAAGTGGCTTGCCCAAGGTCACACAGCAGACAAGTGGCAGAGCTGGGATAAGAACCCATGGCCTTCTGACTCCCAGGCCCATGCTCTTTCCACTACACCCTGCTGCTGCTGTACATTTCTTTACGTTTCTTCTGCCTTCCAAGTGCTGTCTGCACCAGCCCAGTTTAAGATTTCCCCATCCTTCTGTCCTGAAGTGCAACCGAATCCGCAAGGAGCCAATCTAGCTCTTATTGTTAAGAGACAGGTGGATTCTGTAAATTTCTCTCTGCCTGTCTTCAGGCCACTGTGTTCACATATAATCTCAACTTCACCAAAACAATCTTTTTTCTCTGCAGCTTGATTTGGGATGTGCAGGTCTCTAGGCCAACTGTATCTTAAAATAAAAAGCTGCATTAATTAACATAATTGAATATCACTGATGAGATCAAACTGATTTTTCACGATAGTTAATAAAATGCTATATGCTCCCATTATATGGAGCAGTCATAGTAAGGATTTAAATGTTCTTTGAAATAAAACTGCAGCTGTAACATTTACCCTTAGAGGAATTGTGGTATGAAAACTTATCTTTAAAGAGAAATGCTTTGGGTTCTGTTACATGACATAATAACAATGTGGAAGAATCTGAGGTGTAATTGTTAATGAAGTCCTTGAGCACAAAGACAAAAGAAATCCTATTTGGGATTATTCATAAGAGAAATGCTGTCTATTTCTACATGGTAAGCTTATTGTATGCTGCAGAGCTAATGTTGTTAGGTGACACTGATTTATAAAATACTGACAGGAACAGTGACATATCAGACAAAGAATACTGATGCAAGACTTGTTCGTCTCAACAGAAATGTCTCTCTGGACTAAAAACAAAAACCACAGAGAGTCTTAGCACAATGGTAAGACCAACAGTATTAACTTATATAAGGAAAGATATTTGAGAACCATCCCACAGTACACGTCTCTGTTTACCCACATATACTTATTGCCTTGCGTACTCAAAGACAATGGTGGATTTCAAGCTGGGCATCCATTCCTCACACCGGGCCCATCCAGAGAAGCCCCTCTTCCCAGTGCTTAGAACAGTGCTTGGCACATAGTAAGTGCTTAACAAATACCATTATTATTATTATTGTGTTGAGCTGTTTATTATTTGCAATGCCTGTTTTCTATTCTGCCTCAGTAGCCTGCAACCTGTCTCCCGATTTCCACACCCAAGCTGACCCATCTGCTGCACTGGCCTCTCCCCCTCGTCCCCCTCTCCATCCCCCCATCTTACCTCCTTCCCTTCCCCACAGCACCTGTATATATGTATATATGTTTGTACATATTTATTACTCTATTTATTTATTTTACTTGTACCTATCTATTCTATTTATTTTATTTTGTTAGTATGTTTGGTTTTGTTCTCTGTCTCCCCCTTCTAGACTGTGAGCCAACTGTTGGGTAGGGACTGTCTCTATATGTTGCCAGCTTGTACTTCCCAAGCGCTTAGTACAGTGCTCTGCACACAGTAAGCATTCAATAAATACGACTGATTGATTGATTGGTTTCCCAGCCGTCCACTGCCAAATTCATTCATTCATTTGGTCGTTTTTATTGAGCGCTTACTCCATGGAGAGACCTGTGCTAAGTGCTTGGGAGAGTACGATACAACAGTAAACAGACACTTTTCCCACCCACAACGAGCTTACAGTCTAGAGATAGTGTCAAGACCAGGTTTCACTCTGCTGGTCCTGCTCTCCCTGCTTCTGGAGGGGGCCCTCTCAAGTCCCCATTTGGCAGCTGGGGTACACCCCTGCCCCCCATTTTCCTCACCAGTCCTTCCTGGTGAAGCTGTGTCACCATGGGCCTTGCCTGGCTGCTTGAGAGTTGACTGTGTTCCAAGGCTTCATTTGTGTTGCTCCTGTTCTGCCACTTTGCCATCAGCATGGCCCTATTAATAGAAACGTGCTTCCAATCCCGACAATGCATGCGATGCTACAAGTAGATGCCTTTTCGAGAAAGTGCGTCTATTATCGATTCAGCTTTCTCAGAGCTGGCTACCTGGAGGCATGTCAAATCCTAATGGAAGCCTAGGGAAGGATGCTTGAGCTGTTTTCCTCTGAGTCGGTGGGCGAATGTTTATCTCAATGTGTCATCTGACCAAAGTACCTTGGAAATGGCAGGCCCCATCCCGGAGTGTGGTCTATTGCATCACTCTCTAAGACACCACCTGGAAAAATATCCAGCTTTAATTAAGCGTGACAGTCTCCAAATAAAACTTTGTTTAAGCAGCGAGGGTTGGGTTTGTTTTTGGCATGTGGAAGAACGGATTTTAAATGGGAAAGGAAAACAGCTCACAAACAGCAAACTCATATATGTGCTTTTGTGGAGGCGGACAGCCGGAGAGAGCGAGAACTGTTTATTGCAATTCGGTAGACTGTGCTCTCAACATCGGGTCAGAGAAATCATGAAGCAGTTGTCGGGGGAGGGGGAAGGGGAGAAGGGGGTATGGGAGTGGGAGGGAACAGCATACCCAAATCGAGGTCCCCTTTCCTCTCTATCAGAACCTGGGATATAGTCACTCACTCAGGGAGAATAGCAGTTTAAGGTAGGAATGAGATTCTGTGTATTATCTCGGTAGTGGCTCCCTGTTCATTGCCGCTGCTGAAGCAGCATGGCTCAGTGGAAAGAGCCCGGACTTTGGAGTCGGAGTTCATGGGTTGAAATCCCACCTCCGCCAATTGTCAGCTGTGTGACCTTGGGCAAGTCACTTAACTTCTCTGGGCCTCAGTTACATCAAATGTAAAATGGGGATTAATACTGTGAGCCCCCTGTGGGACAACCTGATCACCTTGTAACCTTCCCAGCGCTTAGAACAGTGCTTTGCACATAGTAAGCACTTAATAAATGCCATCATTATTATTATTATTATTAGTGGATAGAGCCCTGGCCTGGGAGTCAGAAGGACCTGAGTTCTAATCCCAGCTCTGCCACTTGTCTGCTGGGTGAACTTGGGCAAGTCACTTCACTTCTCTGGGCCTCAATTACTTCCTCTGTAAAATGGAGATTAAGACTATGAGCCTGCCCCATGTGAGACATGGACTGTGTCCAGCTCAATTACTTTGTATCTACCCTAATAATAATAATAATAATGGCATTTATTAAGCGCTTACTATGTGCAAAGCACTGTTCTAAGCACTGGAGATGTTACAAGGTGATTAGGTTGTCCCATGGGGGGCTCACAATCTTAATCCCCATTTTCCAGATGAGGTAATTGAGGCACAGAGAAGTTAAGTGACTAGCCCAAAGTCACACAGCTGACAACTGGCCGAGCCGGGATTTGAACCCATGAACTCTGACTTCAAAGCCCATGCTCTTTCCACTGAGCCATGCTGCTTCTCAATGCTTAGTACCAATGCTCAATACCAATGCTTAGTACGGTGCCTGGCACATAGTAAGCGCTTAACAAAGACCACAGTTATTATTACCACCATTGCCCCAGCCCAAAGTGAAGCTATGGGAAGTTCCACAAGCACCCGATTTCTGGTCGCTTTAATGCAGAGGCTCAGAGCCCCTTCTCCACTACTGAACAGCCCATGTGAAAAATTTGCCAATTGACAGAAAGTTTTTACCAATCTTTTCTCTTCTCCAAGAGGTCACCTTGTTATTCACACCTGTCCCCTGTCCTGACACTGGTGTACACGTCTTTATATTCCACTACTTCCTCCTATCTGAATTTTTTGTGTGTGTCTGTCTCCACTAGACTTTAAGTTCTTTTGGGGGTATGGATCATGTCTACAAACTCTATCATACTCTTCCAAGTGCTTAGTACAATGTTCTGCACCCAGTGGACCGTAAACTCCTTTAAGACAAGGGATCCTGTCTACTAACTCTACCGTACTTTCCCAAGTGCTTTGTACAGTGCTCTGCGCAAAGTAGGTGCTCAATAAATATGATCAACTGACTGATTCTGTGTTTCACCCATTTTACAGATGAAAATGCTGAGGTACTTAGATTCATTCATTCAATCATATTTATTGAGTGTTTACGGTGTGCAGAGGACTGTACTAAGCGCTTGCTAAAGTACAATATAGCAATAAACAGTGACATTCATTCATTCATTCAATCGTATTTATTGAGCGCTTACTGTGGGCAGAGCACTGTACTAAGCGCTTGGGAAGTACAAGTTGGCAACATATAGAGACGGTCCCTACCCAACAGTGGGCTCACAGTCTAGAAGGGGGAGACAGAGAACAAAACAAAACATATTAACAAAATAAAATAAATAGAATAAATATGTACAAATAAAATTAATAGAGTAATAAATACATACATATATACATATATACAGGTGCTGCGGGGAAGGGAAGGAGGTAAGGTGGGGGGTGGAGAGGGGGAGGAGGGGGAAAGGAAGGAGGGGGAGAGGAAGGAGGGGGCTCAGTCTGGTAAGGCCTCTTGGAGGAGGTGAGCTCTCAGTAGGGCCTTGAAGGGAGGAAGAGAGCTAGCTTGGCGGATGTGCAGAGGGAGGGCATTCCAGGCCAGGGGGAGGACATGGGCTGGGGGTCGACAGCAAGACAGACAAGAACGAGGCACAGTGAGGAGATTAGCGGCAGAGGAGCGGAGGGTGCGGGCTGGGCTGTAGAAGGAGAGAAGGGAGGTGAGGTAGGAGCGGGCGAGGTGATGGAGAGCCTTGAAGCCGAGGGTGAAGAGTTTCTGCCTGATGTGTACGTTGATTGGTAGCCACTGGAGATTTTTGAGGAGGGGAGCAACATGCCCAGAGCGTTTCTGGACAAAGACTATCCAGGCAGCGGCGTGAAGTATGGATTGAAGAGGGGAGAGGCAGGAGGATGGGAGATCGGAGAGGAGGCTGATACAGTAATCCAGATGGGATAGGATGAGAGCTATTCCCTGCCCACAATAAACTCACAGTCTAGAGCTCATTCAGATTCAGCAACATAGCCATGAACCTTCAGTCAGGCAGAATTCCAAACACATTTTCACCGGTAATGACACTGACGATGATGGTATTTGTTAAGCACTTACTATGTGCCAGGCACTGTTCTAAGTGCTGGGGTAGATACACGGTAATCAGGTTGGACACAGTCCCTGTCCCACATAGGGCTCACAGTCTTAATCCCCATTTTGCAGATGGGGGAACTGAGGCACAGAGAAGTGCAGTGACTTTACCCAAGGTCACACAGCAGACAAGGCGCAGAGGCAGGATTAGAACCCAGGTCCTTCTGACTCCCAGGACCGTGTTCCACTCGTTAGCTAGGCTGCTGCATTGAAACCAAGGGAAAGTCTCTAGCTAGCAGAGGAAGCTTTCCCATTCATTGGGTAAAAAAAGCTCAGGTTTTCTTTCAAGCCTCAACAACTAAAAAGAAGAAAATACAGGATTGGGGTAGTTCCTCTTACCTCCTCCTTAAGAAACTTTTTATATTGTCCTGAGAAGAGGGCTCTGAACCACAGAAGAGCTCAGATACAAAGGGTGAAATTTCCCCCTGGGGTCAACCTAAGTTCAGAGCTGTAAGAATTGATCCTTACCTCCTGCCCTAAAATACCTTCCCGAAGCTTTTATTCCAGAGGAGACTGTCATTTAAGACTTAAGTGCTGAGCAGTAACATGAATCCACCCCACACTTCCCACCAGCTAGGAAAGAGGATGAATTGCTACCTTCCATGCTTCCCAGGGAATTTAAGCTCCAGCACTAGGAAATGGAAATGGGCTCACAGTGAGACAAGGAGTGACCCAGGAGTGAAGCTTGGCCCAGAAATTTTGCATTTCCTACCCCACATCTGTGAAAGACATACCAAAGGCACCGTCTAACTTTCTTGACGAAAATCTACCTCAAGCCCATCCTGGGTCAAAGTATTATTAAGGTCACATCTCCTCCAAGAGGCTTTCCCTGATTAAGCCTTCTTTTCCCCAGCTCACTCTCCCTTCTGGGTCATCTGTGCACTTGGATCTGTGACCTTTGGACAGCTGATATTCTCCCCACCAGCAACCCCATGGCACTTATGTACATATCTTTAAATTATATATTACAAATTATTTATTCACATTAATGTCTGTCTCCCTATCTAGACTGTAAGCTCGTTATGAGCAGGGAACAAGTCTGCTAATTCTCTTCTATTGTACTCTGTCAAGCACTTAGTACAGTACTCTGCACGTAGTAAGAACTCGATAAATAACACCGATTGATTGATTAGCCCTCTGAGCTCAAAGCGGAGCACAATTAGAAGGCTTCCATCTGCTCGGATCCCGAGATCCCAATCAATCAATCAATCGATCATATTTACTGAGTGCTTACTGTGTGCAGAACACTGTACTAAGAGCTTGGGAGAATACAATATAACAGAGTCGGTAGACACATTCCCTGCCCACAACCAGCCTACAGTCTAGAGGAAGAGACCGACATGAATATAAATAAATGAATGAGGGATATGTCCATAAGTGCTGTGGGGCTGAGGGAGGGTTGAATAAAGGGAGCAAATACAAGTTCAAGGGTGACGCAGAAGGGAGTGGGAATATCCCGGTCTTACTTCTACCACCAACTCCAAGAGGGCCGGAACATTCCGCCTCTTCTCCCTGAGCCTCAATTGCTGTATCTGCAAAATAGGAAATTTGGTTAATAAAAACAACAAAAAACTCCAGTAGTCCAAGATGGGATCATTCAAAGAGCATCCTTTATCAAAAAAGCCACAGTGTTCTCCAGTGAGCCACTGGGATTTGTCAGCTGCCTAATACAGCTACTCTGATACAAGGATAGATAAAGATAAAAACTGCCTCCAGAATGACAGTAGATTTGGCGGGGTGGGGGGGGGGGGGGGACTTACAGAGAGAGAGTCAAAAACGGGTATCAAGCTTCATTTTATATGAAAGTCTCTCCAAGCCATAGCTACATCCAATTTTCTGTATGCTTGTAAGGACTGGATCTACTGAGAATGATGGTTCTGACTGTTTTGATGATATTTAATGATAGTAATAATAATAATTGTGGCATTTGTTAAGCACTTACAATGTACCAGGCACTATACTAAGCACTGGGGTGGATACAAGCAAATTGCGTTGGACACAGTGCTTGTCCCAAGAGGGACTCATAGTTTCAATCTCCATTTTACAGAGGAGGTAACTGAGGCAACAGAGAAGTGATGTGACTTGCCCAAGGCCACACAGCAGACAAGTAGCTGTGCTGGAATTAGAACCCCTGACTTTCTGACTCCCAGGCCCGTGCTCTATCCACTATGCCAAACTACCATCCCTTTGTAAAGCACTCGCTATGTGCCACTGTTCTAAGCACTGGGGTAGATAACAAAGTAATCAGGTTGGACACAGTTCTTGTCCTATATGGAGCTCACAGTCTTAATCCCCATTGTTTGGATGAGGGAACTGAGGCACAGAGAAGTTAAGCAACTTGCCCAACATCACACAGCAGACAAGTGGCAGAGCCGGGATTAGAAAGAACCCAGGTCATTTTGGCTCCCAGGCCCATTCTCTATCCACAAGCAGCACTCAGTACAATGCCTGGCACACAGTAAGCGCTTAATGAATGTCATTTAAATTTTAAAAAAGTCATGAGACCCCACTCCAGTTCAGTTCTGGGTCTTCAATGTGGGGTGGAGAGGACAGGCATTTAGAGCTTCCCATGTAGGAAGACCCCACAGATACAGGGGTGAGCCCCATATGGGGCATGGACGGTGTCCAGGCTTGTATCTATCCCAGTGCTTAGTACAGTGCCTGGCACACAGTAAGCGCTTAATAATACCAAAAAAAAAAAACCAAAACAAAACAAAAAGATACTAATGCCGCAGAAGGACCCACTGAATGCTTCATTCATTCAATCTTATTTATTGAGCATTTACTGTGTGCAGAGCCCTGTACTAAATGATTGGGAGAGCACAATAGAACAATTAACAGACACATTCCCTGCCCACAAGGAGCGTACAGTCTAGAGTTTAATAATAATAATAATGACATTTATTAAGCGCGTACTATATGCAAAGCACTGTTCTAAGTGCTGGGGAGGTTACAAGGTGATCAGGTTGTCCCACATGGGGCTCACAGTCTTAATCCCCATTTTACAGATGAAGTAACTGAGGCACAGAGAAGTTAAGTGACTTGCCCAAAGTCACACAGCTGACAATTGGCAGAGCCGGGATTTGAACCCATGACCTCTGACTTGCTCTTTCCACTGAGCCATGCTGCTTCTCTAAAATGAATGCTTTGCTTTGCGAAGGCTCCAAGCCCACTTTGGAAGAAATAAGAAAGAATCTGGCCAGAGGTGGAACTTGGATGAGGGGAAAGCTGGGAGCAAGCATAAGTAGAGTAACACTTCAACCCTTATTACTCCAGAAATTTCTCTCATGAGTGTTGGGCTCTGGCTAGCGTGGCCTTTTCATAATTGAAGATGACACCTCAAATGTTAGACCTCTGTGGGCTGGCATTTGATTAAGCTGGGGCCTGACTTTAGGGAATGATCTTCTTAACTTCCAGTCAATTGCTTTGCCTCACTATTGGCCTACGTACCTTTGGGGTCATCCAGCCACTTTGGAGGTGGCAATCTGTGGCAAAAATTATTTCCAACATCCAAGTAATATTAGCGCTCTGGATGTGAGAGGGAGAAGAACTAACTCTTGAGATCCACCAGATACGTTTGAAGTCACTGGCCTGATATTACGCACGCATTCCAGAAAGATCCATCACTTCGAGAAGTCAATCTAAGACTGCTGCATCCTTTTTAAGCAAGGGCTTTTTAAGCTAAGTAGACTTTGCAACCTCCCTGGCCAAAATGCCTTCAGACTTCTCTGAGGTTTGATGGCCACAAATAGCAAGCATGGTCTCTGGGGGGAGGATCGGGAAGAGGGTTAAAATGCCCTGTGACATGATGAGGAATGTCATCCTGCCATCGTCTTGACCCATTTGGCAGATTCTCTGTCTTGTTAGTTTATGTCAACATCAAAACCACCAGCAAGAGGATTTCAACAAAATACATACGTATCTTTAAATTGTTATATACCTCTCTTTAAAGTATTTTGTACAGCTCTTCAAATTATTACGTGCATGTCTGTATATTTTGGATTATAAGTCATTTCTTTATATTAATACCTGTCTCCCCCTCTAGATTACAAGCTCACTGTGAGCAGGGAACATGTCTGCCAACTCTGCTGAACCACACTCTTCCGAGCACTTAGTACAGTGTTCTGAACACAGGAAGCCCTCAATAAATACCACTGATGATCGATGAACTCGAACTCCAGCGCCACTGAAAATAACCATTTGTTCTTTTCCCACACCACATCTTGGTACATAACTATGGAGAGTGTGATTGTGGGTACCCTCTTATAAGGAATGCTACATACAAAAGGCCTTTAGTGGCATGGGAGACTACCTATATGGGGAAAGATGATCGGCAAGATTTTTCCACCAGAACAAGATTTCTTATCTCTTCAGTTCAGTAATTGGTGACTTAAAATCAGGCTGCTTTGCTAATAATAATAATAAATATGGTATTTGTTAAGAACCTACTATGTGCCAAACACTGTTCTAAGTTCTGGGGTGGATACAAGCAAATCAGGTTTGACACAGTTCCTGTTCCATGTAGCATTCACAGTCTCAATCCCCATTTTCCAGATGAGGCAACTGAGGCCCAGAGAAGTGAAGTGACTTGCCCCAAAGTCACCCAGCAGAGAAATGGCAGAGCCGAGTTTAGAATCTATGACCTTCTGACTCCCAGGCCTGTGCTCTACCACTACCACCATACTGCTACTCGTGATATCTTGTTTTAGGCCTGATGATGTATCTGGATGTCTGCCCGCCACCTAAAACTCAACACGTCCAACATGTCCAAGACTGAACACCTTGTCTTCCCTCCCAAACCTTGCCCTCTCCCTGACTTTCCCATCACTGTTGACGGCACTACCATCTTTCCCATTTCACAAGCCCGCAACCTTTGTGTTATCCTCAACTCCGCTCTCTTGTTCACCCCTCACATCCAAGCCGTCACCAAAACCTGCCCGTCTCAGCTCCACAACATTGCCAAGATCCGCCCTTTCCTCTCCATCCAAACCGCTACCCTGCTCGTTCAAGCTCTCATCCTATCCCATCTGGACTACTGTATCAGCTTTCTCTCCGATCTCCCATCCTCTTGTCTCTCCCCACTTCAATCCATACTTCACGGCGCTGCCCGGATTGTCTTTGTCCAGAAACGCTCTGGGCATGTTACTCCCCTCCTCAAAAATCTCCAGTGGCTACCAATCAATCTGCGCATCAAGCAGAAACTCCTCACCCTCGGCTTCAAGGCTCTCCATCACCTCACCCCCTCCTACCTCACCTCCCTTCTCTCCTTCTACAGCCCAGCCCGTACCCTCTGCTCCCCTGCCGCTAATCTCCTCACCGTGCCTCGTTCTCACCTGTCCTGCCGTCGACCCCCGGCCCACGTCATCCCCCTGGCCTGGAATGCCCTCCCTCCCAACATCCGCCAAGCTAGCTCTCTTCCTCCCTTCAAGGCCCTACTGAGAGCTCACCTCCTCCAGGAGGCCTTCCCAGACTGAGCCCCCTCCTTGCTCTCCCCCTCCTCCCCCTCTCCATCCCCCACGCCTTATCTCCTTCCCTTCCCCACAGCGCCTGTATATATGTATATATGTTTGTACGTATTTATTACTCTATTTATTTATTTTACCTGTACATATCTATTCTATTTTATTTTGTTAATATGTTTTGTTTTGTTCTCTGTCTCCCCCTTCTAGACTGTGAGCCCACTGTTGGGTAGGGACCGTCTCTATGTGTTGCCAACTTGTACTTCCCAAGCGCTTAGTACAGTGCTCTGCACACAGTAAGTGCTCAATAAATATGATTGATTGATTGATTGATTGGAGATCTGCTTTCTGTGTTAGATGTTGGATGGCGGTGTGAATGGTATGTTGAAAGGCAGATGCTTGCCCATGTCATACACACCTAGAGATGGATGTCTGTTGGGCTGGTACATTTTCAATTTACAGTGCCCGATGCGCTTTTCAATTCTGCATTTTAGAATCCTGATTTTCCTGAAGCCTCTGGTCAGGTCAAGCCTCTTCTCTCCTGATTTCAATCAATCGATCAATCCATTAGTGGTATGTATTAAACATTTACTAGGTGCAGAGCACTGTACTAAGTGCTTCAGAGAGTACAAAACAGAGTTGGCAGACAGAGTCCCTCCCCTGGTCTTTAAAGGATCTGTCCTACCTGACATGCTTCTTTCAGCTCACAAAGACTTCTGGAATATTCTGCTCCCATCCATTTTCCTCCCAATCCCAGCCACAGTGTCAGTCAGCTAACTCCATCCCTAAGGCCTCACTGTTGGGGATTCCATCTTGCCATTTGATAATATGATTTCTGGTTTAGTGCTTTTATTTTTCCAAAGTGCTCTCACATCAATTATTCATTCATTCATTTAATTGTATTTATTGAGTGCTTACTGCTTGGCGAGCACTATACTAAGCACCTGGGAGAGTACAATAGAACAAAAAACAGGCACATTCCCTGCCCACAATGGGTTTACAGTTTAGCAATGAGCTCATCCTATCTAATCCTCATAATGACTCTGTGAGGTAGGAGGAAGAGGCAGGTGTCATCATCCCCATTTTACAGGTGAGGAAACCGATGCTCAGAGAGATTAAGTGACTTGTCTAACATTACCCAGCAGGCCAATTAATCAATCAGTGGTGTTTCTTGAGTGCTGCTGTGTGCAGAGCCCTGTATTAAGCACTTGGGAGAGGACAATACAATGGAGTCTGTAAACCATACCCCTGCCCAGAAAGAGCTTACAGTCTAGAGGCAGTGTGAAAAGCAGCATGGCTTAGTAGCCTGAATGTCAGAAGGATCCGGGTTTGAATCCTGGCTCCGCCACATGTCTATTGTGTGACCTTGGGCAAGTCACTTCATTTCTTTGGGGCTCAGTTCCCTCATCTGTAAAATGGACTGTGAGCCCCACGTGGGACAAGGACTGTATCTAGCCTGATTGACTTGTATCTATCCCAGTGCTAGAACATTGCTTGGCACAAAGTAAGCGCTTTACAAGTACCATAATTATTAATTATTATTATTATTATTATTATTAGAGGCCACTGGTGTGAGGAGAATCCCCATCTCTCAGTTCTCAGCCCCGTGGCTCTTTCCAGTAAGCCATCCTGCTTCTGAACTGTGATGCCATGTGCCACGTGATGCCACTGTCAGTTTCCCAAAGAACGGGCCAGCCCTCTTGGTTTCTCCGTCTTTGTCTAGCTGCATGTCACCAAACAGTGTGAGGCCTAGATAGCAGATTTCAGTGACAGCATTCAGCTTCGTGTTGCTTTGCAGCTACATAAATGCGTTAACTGGTCCATTGGAGTGCTGGAAACCTTCTTTTACCTCCGAGTGGGGAGGAGTTCTTCCCAAAAGAATAAAGCCCCAAAGAAGAATATTGAGCCAAGTTGATTCTCTCCAATCTATCCAGTCATTGTACTCTAGAGGGATTATCAACACAGGAGGAGCCCTGTTGCCCCCCACACACACCTGCTCTCCCCACCATATACATCCTTGAACGAACAATCATAAAGCCAGCATCCCCAACTGAGTGACTAGAGGAGCACTATTTATACATGAACCCTTAGAGATATTTCCTCACGTGGTAGGACAGTGAAAAGACAGAAGAGGAGGAGATTGAAAAGACGAGGACCCCTGCTGAGAACGAAGGTTCCACACCAAGGCTTAATGCCCGCCACTCCTGATCGGAGATTCGCCCCCACCCCCACCCCCACACTGCAGACATTAAAGGAGCTGTTTCCAGCCGGCCCTGGGATTTCAACCCTGTGAAAGAATATTTCCCAGGCCCTATGATTTCTAGGTCTCCTGGGATAATATGTTAGTGTGAGGGCATATCTTTGGCTCAGGCTGGGTTTAAGACAAGGAGCATTAGATCAAAAACTGAAATGGAGTTTGTTCAATCAAAGTGAATTTCAGGGCTGTAGGAGTAATGCTTGAGCTGCCCCTGCCCCCCCATCCTCTCTCCCACCCCGCTAGAAGTTTCTCACAGGCCGCTTTTTGACAGAACTTAATGACTGCTATGAGGGTTCGGCATATTTAGTATGATCTAAGGGTTATTTAAATGTATCATCGCTCACAAGCCTAGGACTTGGCAATGGTCACAGTTTTTCAAATCCTCCCAACCTACGGTAATTATTGAATCATTCCCTCAGCATTGGTCCCAAGTGATAGCTAAATTTGAGCAAAAATCTGATATTCTCGGTTTAGAGGAAAATTAATGAGCAACCAAGACTGTTATGATCACAGGCAATGACATAATCCTTCAGTACCTGATACAATTCTCTGCACAGAGTAGACACTCAATAAATGCTGTTGACTGACTGGCTGCTTTTGGACTGAACAGGCTCCAGCTGTGAAAACAGAGATATTACCACCACAAGCATTACTGACAGCAGTTGTAGAGCAAATTATCTTTGTATACCAAGAGATGAGAGAGGGAGAGTGAGAGAGAGAGAGAGAGAGAGAGAATGGGCATACAAGTGCATAAACTATGTAACCTCTGGTTTCATGAGAGTATGGCATCTTTCTGGGTCAAAGATGATGTTACCTGGGAGAGACCGTGACTGAACTTCAGTGGCGCATTGGTTCATAGTCACCAATGCGCCACTGAAGTTCAGTCTGTGTAGGTCTTAAAATCCAGAATGAGGGCTGAATAGAACTTGGAGGTTCCTGGCTCTAGGCAAGTGACTGTCCAGAGAAGCAGCATGGCTTAGTGGATGGAGCATGGTCCTGGGAGTCAGAAGGACCTGGGTTCTAATCCCTGCTCCGCCACACATCTGCTGTGTGACCTTGGGTAAATCACTTAACTTGATTATTCCTCAGTTACCCCTTCTGTAAAAAATGGGGATTAAGAATGTGAGCCCAATGTGGGACAAGGACTGTGTCCAACCTGATTAACTTGGATCTACCCCAGTGCTCAGAACAGTGCTTGGCACACAGTAAGCACTTAAGAAGTACCGTAATTAGTAATGGCTAAACCAGGCCAAACCTGTGCTTGTCTTTTTTTCATCCCAAGCTCTCTAATGATGGGGGCTTCAAAACTTGTTGGGCCTTGTGATTTATATATTTCTATGCCAATGACCACCAAGCAGTTCCATTGTTCATCCTCTCTCCTGCCACAATTTTAAAATCAGTTCCTTTTGTTGAGTCATGGAGAACAAGTGTTCAGCTTCTTCATCATCAAAAATCCCTTCACAGACTTGAAGATAATGATCAGCCTTTCGCTAATGATCAACTCTTCCCATAATCTCTCCTATAATTAACCAGCCTAATGCCTTTAATGGCTCTTCCTAGCAGCTTTTTCCCAACACTTTTGTTACCATTTCCCTGGAACCTTTGGAATCACTCTTCAAGACCACCTCCGCATCAAACAGAAGCTCCTTACTGTTGGCTTTAAAGCAGTCGTTCACCTTGTCCTCTCCTACCTCACCTCGCTGATTTCCAATTACAACCCAGCCCACACACACCACTCATGACAACCTACTCACTGTACCTCAATCTCATCTATCTCATCACCGACACTTTGCCCACCACCTCCCTCTGGTCTGGAACTCCCTCCCCATTTATATCTGACAAACCACTGCTCTCCCCTCCTTCAAAGTCTTATTAAAATCACATCTCCTCCAAGAAGCCTTCCCAGACTGAGCCCTCATTCCCCCACTCCCTTGCCCTTCTCCATCGCCCTGGCATTTGGCTCTGTCCCCTGTAATCACTTGATATTTATCCTACCCTCAGCCCCACAGTACTTTTTTATGGTATTTGTTAAGCACTTACTAGGTGTCAAACACCATTCTAAGCGCTGGAGTAGGTACAAGTTAATTAGGTCACACATGGGGCTCTCAGTCTAAGTAAGAGGGAAAACAGTTATTTAATCCCCATTTTACAGTTAAAGAAATTGAGGCACAGAGAAGTTAAATGACTTGCCGAAGGTCACACAGCAAGCAATTGGCAGAACCAGGAATATAACCCATACCCCTCTGACTCCCAGGCCCATGCTCTTTCCACTAGGCCATGCTGTAATTTATTATAACTCTGTCTCCCCTCTAGACTATGAGCTCCTTGTGGGCAGCGAACACATCTACCAACTGAGACGCAGCATGGCCTAGTGGAAAGAGCATGGGCCCGGGAGTCAGAAGGACCTGGGTTCTAATCCCGGCTCCACCACTTATTTGCTGTGTGATCTTGAGCAAGTCACTTCACTTCTCTGGGCCTGTTACCTCATCTGTAAAATGGGGATTAAGATTGTGAGCCCCATGTGGGGCATGTACCCAGCCTGATTATCTTGTTATCTAACCTAGCACTTAGTACAGTGCCTGGCACATAGTAAGCATTTAATAAATACCATTAATATATGTATATATATATATATATATATATATATATATATATATATATATATATATATATATATATATATATATATTTACTGCGGGCAGAGTACTGTCCTAAGTGCTTGGGAGAATGTGATAATATATTATCACATATATTATATAATATATATTATGTTACCAAAGGCTGGGTAGGTTGCTGAAGAAACAAGATGGATGCTCTGGAAAGGTGCTAGTATCAGTAATCCTTTAAAGGAAAGGTTAATTGGACAAGACACTATATAGCCTTATAAGGTATCTACTTGAAACTGGGCCAGTGAGACAGAATGATCAGCAAAGGACAAAGTGGAGATACAGAACCCCTCAACCATTTGGTGGTAGAAGGTTTTAGCTGTGATGCTGGAAGGACATGGGGTGTATGGAGAGAAAGGGGATTCCTAGAGGGTTAGGACTCCCAAAGGTTTTGGGGTCCTAAAGTTAGGACTCCTGATGAGCAAGGCTCCTGCCCCTGATGGGAAGAAGCAGTTGTGAGGATCAGCAGCAGAGCTACCTGGGAAGCAGTGTGACCTAGTGGATGAAGCCCAGGCCTGGGAATCAGAAGGACCTGGGTTCTAATCCCGGCTGTGCCACTTGTCTGCTGCGTGACCTTGGGGAAGTCACTTAATTTCGCTGGGCCTCAGTTCCCTCATCTATAAAATGGGGATTAAGACTGTGAGCCCTGTATGGGACATGGATCATGTCAAACCTGATTAGCTTGTATCTACCTCAGCGCTCAGTACAGGGACTGGCACAGAGTAAGTGCTTAAAAAATACCATAAAAAAGTGGGGGGATCCGAAGATCATAAGGGAAGGATTCAGAGAGGGTGACACTGCAAACTTAGAGGCCCGAGAGAAGAGGTAAAAGGACCAGGGTCCTCTAAGGACATAGAAAGTATCCTGGGGAAAGTGGAGAGAGTGTTCTATTTGTTATCTAATGAGCTTATTAGTAATAATTGCATGGCACCATTAAAACCAAATTTGAATTCCTAATGGGTGTGTCTGCCTAAGGTATAAGATGAAGTCCAGGTGCCCAAGAGAAGCAGCGTGGCCTAGCAGAAAGGGCAGGGGCCCAGGAGTCCGTGGACCTGGGTTCTAATCCCACTCTGCCACTTACCTGCTGTGTGACCTTGGGCAAATCATTTCGCTTCTCAGTTTCTTCAATGGCAAAATGGTGATTCAATACCTGATCTCCCTTCTACCTAGACCGTGAGCCCCTTGTGGGACAGGGACTGTGTCCAACTTGATAAATTTATATCTACCCTAGCCCTTAGGACAGTGTTATGACACATAGTAAGTATAACAAACACTATAAAAAAAGAAACACATTTACCTTGGAAGTTAAGGGAAGCCAGCGAAGCCCCTTCTCTCCTGTACTTCCTACAGCTAACCCCTGGAAAGGGGGAATGGCAAGCAAGGCTTCAAATGATCACTTTGCTGTTCAGAGAGGTGCTGTGATGAAGGGAGGCGGTAGTGAAAGAAGGTGTCTGGATGGGGGCTTAGTTAGGCAGGACACCCAAATCCTGTCTGTTCTGAACACTGTGAGTCCATGTGGGACAGGGACTGTGTCCAACCTGATTAACTTGTATCTATCCTGGTGCTTAGAACAGTGCTTAGCACAAAGAAGCAGCGTAGCTCAGTGGAAAGAGCACGGGCTTTGGAGTCAGAGGTCATGTGTTCAAATCCTGGCTCCGCCACTTGTCAGCTGTGTGACTTTGGGCAGGTCACTTCACTTCTCTGGGCCTCAGTTACCTCATCTGTAAAATGGGGATGAAGACTGCGAGCCCCCCGTGGGACAACCTGATCACCTTGTAACCTCCCCAGCACTTAGAACAGTGCTTTGCACATAGTAAGCGCTTAATAAATGCCATTATTATTATTATTATTATTATAGCTTAACAAGTACCATAATTATTACTATCATTATTATGGGAAGAATGGGAGGGCTTTAGGACCCAGTGATTGCTAACAAGGGTCCTGGCTCTCCTAAGTGACTCAGGGTGGGGAGGGGGAGCTATTTTGGCCCAGATTTGGGGCTGAGAACCTCCAAAATCATCACACCCTTCCAGAGGAGTAGGCTATTTTTAATACCCTTCATTGCCAGCAGGTCTGGGGTGAACTCACGAAGCGTGGCTTAGTGGCTAGAGCCCAGGCCTGAGAGTCAGTAGGACTTGGGTTCTAGTCCCCGATCTGCCGCTTGTCTGCTGTGCGACCTTGGGCAAGTCACTTCACTTCTCTGGGCCTCCGTTCCCTCATCTGTAAAATGGGGATAAAGATTGTGAGCCCTATGTGGGACAGGGACTGTGTCCAACCCAATTAGCATGTATCTACCCCACTGCTTTCTATGGTGCTTGGCACATAGAAAGTGCCTAACCAATACAACAGTTATTATTATTATTATTATTATTATTATTATTATTATTATTGTTGTTGTTATTATTAACTCCTGCTGGGGCACACCGGGCCCCGGAGGGACATACCAATTGGCTGGTCGGCCTTCTCCACGGGCTTGGAGTTTTTCCACGGATTCAGCAGACTTGCTTGTGGAGTTGAGGGCTTCCCGACAGAATTAACTTCCCAGCAAGGATGCCCTGACCCCATTATAGCCAGAGACCTTTCTTTCAGGCCCGGACCCATGTAGTCAGAACAGGTGATGATGGTTAAGGTTGTTAACTCGATCTTTTTTATTAGGGTGACAAGGCAACACTGGATTGTTATAAGAAATATTAAAGCAGTTGCCGTGAAGTGAGTTGAAATGGGGCACAGGCAAGCAGGGAAAGGCGGACCGAGTGCTTTGAAGACACGGTGAAATTCAGGCAGGCAATAGACAGTCAGGAGGGGGTTGCTCTACTTCAACAGAAGCCTCAGGAACACAGAAAGATGAAGAGGCAGATTAGTAATAGGGAGGCAGTTTGGCCCAGTGGGCAGGGCATGGAACAGAGAGTCAGAAGATCCACGTTCTAGTCCCAGCTCTAGTCCCAGCTGACCACCAGCTTGCTGTGTGACCTTGGCCAAGTGGCTTAACTTCTTGGGGCCTCAGTTTCTTCACCTGTGAAATGGGAATTGAATACCTGCTCTTCCTCTCTCTTAGACCATGAGCCCCATGTGGGACAAGGACTGCATCTGATTGGATTATTTGGTAAAGACTCTAGGGTTAGCACAGTGCTCGGTCTAGAGAATGTGCTCAATAAACACCATGATGACTAAGAAAGAGCTCCAGGAGCTGCACGTGCCCTAGTAGAAAGAGCCTGGGCAAGCCCATTGCTGGGTAGGGACCATCTCTAAATGTTGCCAACTTGTACTTCCCAAGCGCTGAGTACAGTGCTCTGCACACAGTAAGCACTCAATAAATACGATTGAATGAATGAATGAATGGGAATCGGAAGACCTGGATTCTAATCCCAGCTCTGCCACTTGTCTGCTGTGTGACCTTGGGCAAGTCACTTAACTTCTCTGTGCCTCAGTTACCTCATCTGTAAAACAGGGATTTAGGGTCTGTTCTCCCTCCTACTTAAACTGTAAATCCCGGGCTGGAGAGAGACTGTGTCTGACCTGATCATCTTGTATCTCCCCTAGTGCTTAAAACAGTGCTTGACACTTAGTAAGTGCTTAACAAATACCACAAGACCATGGGCCTGGGAGTAAGAGGACCTGGGTTCTAATCCTGGCTCCTCCACTTATCCACTGTGTGACCATCACTTCTCTGAGCCACAGTTCCCTCATCAACAGAATGGGGAGTCAATCCCCGTTCTCCCTCCTACTTAAACTGTGAGCCCCATATTGGACCCGATAGACTTCTATCTCCCCGAGAGCTTCGACTGGTGCTTGGCACATAGTAAGCGCTTAAACAATACCACAATAATGTAGTGGCAAATGCTTCAACTTGACAAAGGACAATTTTCACCTGCAGTGAGGAGTGGCATGTCAGTTGCCCACAGTCCTTGTCCACCAAACATGGAAGGGATCTGATGGAATGGCTCATCTCCGGAGTAGCAAGAGCAGAGCTATTAAGAGTAGCTTCATTTATGTCAGAAAGTGGTGCCAGAAACAAAGCAGGTGTTGTCGATTCCGTTCACAGAAGGTGGCGGAAGGCACGGGAGATATTGATAGGAGCCTTTCCAGCAACGAGAGAGAGTCTATGTTACGTGAAATCCTTTTCCAATTTTGAGGCCCGTTTAGTTTGCACGTGCTCATTCCAAGGGACACACCTATTGAGATCCAACCCTCCCCCCCTCTAGACTAAGCCCATTGTGGGCAAGGATTGTCTCTCTTTATTGCTATCTTGTACTTTCCAAGCGCTTAGTACAGTGCTCTGCACACAGTAAGCGCTCAATAAATACGATTGAATGAATGAATGAATGTCAATAAAGGCTTAATGTCGAGGAGGAGGTGATGCAGAAGTGGCATGTCGGAAAAGCAACTGCTGGATTTCAATTCTTGGGCCTGAAAGTTGCCCAAAGACAAAATTCCCCATGGGAAAGGACTCACATAAGGGACTGTCTAGAGCACTGCTGCCCTCTTATGGACGAAGTGGGAGCACTCTTCAAAGTGGCCAGACAGGGATTGGAGGGCCAACCAGGCGATGGAACCCCCATCCCAACCTGCCTCTTCAGCTCCGACAGCTCTGAAGCTACAGGTCTCGATCCCAGGCCGGCTTCACCTTGGGTGATGTTTTCCCTACGAGTGGTTGACTGGTCTCTGACAGACCATCCAAAGGGAAGCTGTGGGGATCCGCATTGGCTTTCCACACTGCTGTTTCCAAAACCCCAGCAGGACGGGAAAAGTCGCTTCGCTGACTGAGTTCGACGTATGACACCGTAATCTTTGTCCTCTGGCAAATGTAAGGATCAGAGCCTCCGAATTGGCATCTTCTATTCCTTTCTCATTTTGGGGGTTTTATGACAGCTTTTGTCTAGCACCGTGTACCCCCGTCATTCTACGAACGCTACCTCCTGGCAGCTCACATCTCTACAACCGGGTCCCGCTCATTGCTCATCCACACCTGACGGAGAATGGCTGCTGACCTTTACTTTCTCACTGAAGTTACAAGCCAACTTTGATGGGTGCCACGGTGACACAAGCTAATGTAGCAAATCTAAGTTGCTGACATCCCTCGCCTGTCTTAGACAGGACTGTTTCCACAGACTCACCCAGAGGATGTCACACTCCAGTTCAGTCGATCTCCCTTGACGCAGTGAATTCACCAGCTGGAGTGGATACCAAAGTCGCATGGCACATTTGCTTTCTTAGGAGTCAAAGTGAAATATTTAACTGCCGCCTTAGTTAAGAGGATTGGAATTGTTATCGTTTCTCATTTCTTCAAATCTCTCTATGGGTAATGTGCTTTGGGGAGGGAAGGAGTCAGACTCATGGTCAGTATTTTTCAAAATGGGAAGATGTTTGTATTCGCTTCATTTCATCGGCTTGAGAGTTTCTCTCCCAGATTAGGGGTGTGACTGGAAGTTCTCTAGTCCAATCAGATTTGGAGATCTCTGCCTGTTTGGGGAAACACTTCTCATCTATTTTTTGGCCTGGATTTGTCATCACCATGAAATAGTCTTCACTGGTCCCACAAAACCAGTTTTTGCATGAAAACCACTCTGAAACCCCCATGTTGGGTTTTTGAATGCACAACTGTGTCCCAAATGGTGCTCACAGTCTTAATCCCCATTTTCAGAAGTGGTAACTGAAGCCCATCTAGACTGTTAACTCACTGTGGGCAGGGAATGAGTCTACCAACTCTGCTATACTGTTCTTTCCCAAGCGTTCAGAATATGCTCCGCATAAAATAAGTGCTCAATAAATACAGTTGATTGATTGATCGATCATACAGCAGACAATTTACAGTGTCAGGATTTGCTCTGACTCCCAGGCCCAGACTCTTTCCACTGGGCCAAGGTTGACTGAATGGCCAAGGTTGACAGAGAGACTGCAAACCATTGTTTTCTAGGAAACTTAGACTTCAAATACAGCTCCTAAATGACCTGCTAGTGATGCTGCCTGAGCATTCTGTCTTTTTCCAATAATAATAACAATAATAATTGTAGTATTTGTTAAACTCCTACTTTGTGCCAAGCACTGTCCTAAGTGCTGAAGTAGATACAAGATCATCAGGTCCCACATGGAGCTCACAGTCTAAGCAGAAGGGAGAACAGGAATTGAATCCCCATTTTGCAGGTGAGGGAACTGAGGCCCAGAGAAGTGAAGTGACTTGTCCAAAGTCACACAGCAGGTATGTGGCAGAGCCAGAATTAGAATCTAGGTCCTCCTGACTTCAAGGCCTGGGATCTTTCCACTAGGCCATGATGATTCCAGTCGCCCTTGTGCTTCAGAAGAGGAAAGCTGCTGAACTCCCAACAGGTTTCATATCCATCATGTAACTCTTTGGTTGCTTTGAGAATCTAAATGCCAAGATCAATGTGTCTGTTCATTGTTATATTGGACACTCCCAAGTGCTTAGTACAGTGCTTTGTGCACAGTAAGTGCTGAATATGACAGAATGAATCAATCACCTCCAATATGGCCGTTGATGGGGTCATTAATAGGGCCATATGTGGTGCCATCTTATTGAATGGGGAAAACAACTGATTTCTTACTTTTTGGTATGAGCGAACTTCCAGGTTGGTCTTGCTGCTTTATTTGGTTTTGGGTTTTTTTATTTTGGTTGGGGGGTTGGTTATGGTATTTGTTAAGCCCTTACTATATGCCAGGCACAGTACTAAGCACTGGGATAGCTAAAGATCGTCAAGTTGGACACAGTCCATGTCTCACATGGGGCTCCTGGTATTAATCCCCATTTTACAGTTGAGATAACTGAATCACAAAGAAATTAAGTGACTTGTCTAAAGTCATACAGCAGACAAGTGACAAGGCTGGGATTAGAATGCAGGTCCTCTAATTCCCAGACCCGGGCTCTTTCTATTAGGCCACACTACTTTCCTTTTATCCCTCTAGAGACAGTTTTCCTGTCATGCAATCATTCAGATCCAGGGTAACAATTTGCCTGGCATCCAGTTTTAGTCTAGAAACAGTATGGCTTAGTGAATAGAGCACGGGCCTGGGAGTCTGAAACACCTGGGTTCTAATCCTGGCTCGGCCAGCTGTCTGATGTGTGACCTAGGACAAGTCAGTTAGCTTCTCTGTAAAATGAGGATTAAGACTGTGAGCCCCATGTGAGACATTAGCTTGTAATAATAATGGCTTTTCTTAAGCGCTTACTATGTGCCAAGCACTGTTCTAAGCACTGGGGGGGATACAAGGTAATCAGGTTGTCCCACATAGGGCTCACAGTCTTAATCCCCATTTTACAGATGAGGTAACTGAGGCCCAGAGAAGTTAAGTGACTGCCCTAAGTCACACAGCAGACAAGCAGCAGAGCTGGGATTAGAACCCATGACCTCTGACACCCAAGACCGTGCTCTTTCCACTGAACCACACTGCATCTACCCCAACACTTAGTACAGTGCCTAGCACATAGTAAGCACTTAACAAATACCATTAAAAGAAAAAAGAAAAAAAAATCTTCCAAGGATGAGGTCCAGCTTGTGTGTCATTGCAACAGAAAGGAGCAAAGGAGGGAGGGAGAGAGAAAATGAGGGAGGAAGGAAGCAAGTAGAAGAGGAAAAGAAGTAAGAGGGGAGAGGGAAAAACAGAAAGAATCCCCCTCTTTCTCTGTACCCAACCCACCCAAACCAGCAGCAAAGAGCCACAGATAAGTACAGAACATTCGGACTCTTCCAAAAATAAAAAAAAGTATCTGCTCAAGCCAGATTCAGTCCCTGCATCCCACAATAGTTCTGTTATCCACTGAAGCTGAACCTCAGGCCAGATTTGTTTATCTGGTAGAAGCTGTATAGTTCAAAGTCTGTTCTTCCCTACACTCTCATAACTTCCTAAAGTTACCCCCAGCTTATTTGCTTTCAAAATGGAGAATAGTTTCAACCATAAATGATAATAACTTGCTGGTTATGGCTTTCTAACCCACAGAACATTAACCTACAGAGGGCTTCCCCAACTAAGCCCTCATTTCCTCTCCTCCCTCTCCCTTCTAAATCACCCCCAAACTTGGATTCGGACCTTTTAATCACCCCACCCCTCAGCTCCCAAGTACATATTCGTAATTTATATTAATGATGGCATTTATTAAGCACTTACTATGTGCAAAGCACTATTCTAAACGCTGGGGAGGTTACAAGGTGATCAGGTGGTCCCACGGGGGGCTCACAGTCTTCATCCCCATTTTACAGATGAGGTAACTGAGGCACAGAGAAGTTAAGTGACTTGCCCAAAGTCACACAGCTGACAATTGGTGGAGCCGGAATTTGAACCCATGACCTCTGACTCCAAAGCCCATGCTCTTTCCACTGAGCCACGCTGCTTCTCATGCTTCTCATTAATGCCTGCCACTCCCTCCAGACCGTGAACTCCTTGTGAGCAGGGAACTTACCCTGTTGTATTGTACTCCTCCAACACTTAGTATAGTGCTCTGCACACAATAAGTGCTCAATAAATATGATTTGGTTAAAGGAATCTGTCTTTTACACCTACCACACCCCCCATTCATGCACCCTAAGCTCTGTCATTCCATCATGACAAACACCTTAAACCAGTTTCCAAAGCTGTCTGACAAGCAGTTTTTATTTTTAAAACCAAAGCTACAGCTAATTTAAACTAACTGAGAGTTTTTCAAATCCCCCTTTCTAATAATGATAATAGTGATGGCATTTGTTAAGTGCTTACTATGTTCCAAGCACTGTTCTAAGCGCTGGGAGAGATATGAGGTAATCAGATTGTCCCACATGGGACTCACAGTCTTAAATCCCCATTTTACAAAGGAGAAGTTAAGTGACTTGCCCAAAGTCACACAGCTAAGTGGCAGAGCTGGGATTGGAACCCATGACCTCTGACTCCCAAGCCCGGGGTCTTTCCACTGAGCCACACTGCTTCTAATCTCTCTCCACCCCCTCCCCCTGACCAATCACACAATCTGAGTGAATTTTTGACCTCAAGAATGCAGTTCACCCCCAATTATTTCTGGAATGATTTGCCTCTGTGTTGATCATCTGGACTTTTGCTTCTCTTCCATTGCAGGCTACCCATCTTTGGGTCATTGCCCAGTGTGCCAGGGAAGGGAGAAGAGAGAGAATTCAGAGCAATCAATGTTGAGGTTTTTCAATTGATCTAGTAAAGGGTTTGGTGGGTGAGGATGAGACTAGTTGTTAAACTGAGCTGTTGGAATTAGCTGTGAATTTCAATTATCTGAGATAGCCCTAATTACCACAGATAATTGGGGGTCAGCTGGACTCATTGAAGGTTAATCCTTAATGCCATTTCAGAAGCAAGCATTAGAACATAATAGCTGATACTTGTGAAATGATCCCAGGATTTTCATATTTCTGTATCTGTCTCTCTCTCCTCTTTCCCTATCGCTGTGCATTTGTCTCTGTCCCTCTGTGTGTCTCTCTCTCTTCTTCCCTTCATCTGGTTCTCCCTTCCAATTGTCCCTCTTCTCTCTGGAATTCAGTGGTATAAAGGGAACTGGGTGGATGGGGAGAGAAGAATTGTTCCCTCAAGTCCAGCCCAGAGCTGGAAATAGGGCTCAGGCCTCCCTCACCCCCCACCCCATTCCCTAAACATTTAGTTCTTTAAGCAGATCATGGGAAAGGGTGGGCCAGAGGGCAATTCTAGTGCAGACGTTTATCAAATCAACCTCACGGGAAGCAGGGTGGACTAGAGGATAGAGCATGAGCCTAGGAGTCAGGATCTGGGTTCTAGTTCTGGCTTTGCCGTTCATCTGCTGTGTGACCTTGGGCAAGTCACTTCACTTCTCTGGGCCTCAGTTACCTCATCTGGAAAATGAGGAACAAGACTGTGAGCCTTATGTGGGACTTGGACTCTGCCCAATCTGATTAGCTTGTATCTATTCCTGTGCTTAATAGGGTGCCTGGGACATATTAAGTACTTAAATACCATACAGAAACCCCACCAACATCACTAGTCTTCTTGTCCCAGAAGCTCTCCCCCTTGTGTCACCTTTGACTTTTTCTCTGTTATTTAACTCATGTTCAGTGGTTTTTTTAATGGTATTTGTTGAGCACTTACTGTGTGTCTGAAGGAGTTTTTAGACAGACTCTAGCCCACTGTGCCCCCAAAATATACAGTATCAATCAATCGTGTTTATTGAGTGCTTATTCTGTGCAGAGCACTGTACTAAAGGCTTGGGAGCAAGTATAATAGAGTAAGTAGACATGATCCCTTCCCTCAAGGAGTCAAGGGAGAAGGAGCCGGGGGAAAAAGAGATCCACCCTCACTAATAAGTATTATAAGGTTAAGGTGAGAATCTCATCAAACTATTCCTAAATCAATTCTAATTTTCAGACATTTCCTCTTAGATTTCCCTTCCAACTGGAACTAAACTATTCCTGAGGCGGATGTTAATTTGCTTTTTTGGTCCTAGTTAGGTCTGGCTTGTGTCTTCATCAACTGGAGTAAGCCGATGATAACCTATCTTGAAGTCATAAACCAATGTTGATAGGTCTTATCGATCCAGGATTTACGTAATGGACGTAATGGAATTTACGTCCCAACTGTATTTTAGTAAACTTTTAACCTGACTCCCTAAGATCTCAGATAACAGAGAGATGAGGGGTGTGCCTCGTTTCTGGATTCCGAAAAGGGCTTCTCTTGTCCAGTTCCTTTCACATAAAAATCATCCTAGTCGTAAAATCATGGTCCCCCTCCCCATCTCTGCCCTGTTCTTATCTTGCCAATTCAGACAAGTAAGCCCGGTGAGAAGGCAGAAACAGGAAATTAACAAAAATGGAAAACAGGCTCATTCCCTATTGGATATTAGCTGGGGACAAGGTTGGCAGAAGAACCTGTGATGAAAGAGTAAGTAGAGCTGGTTCTATTCAATCAATCATTCAATCAATCGTATTTATTGAGCACTATGTGCAGAGCACTGTACTGAACACTCTGGAGAGTACAATATATCATAATTAGCAGACATGTTCCCTGCCCTTAAGGAGCTTGCAGTCTAGAGGGGGTGACATGGACAATTTCTATCCCCATTTTACAGGTGAAGAATTAATGGCAGGGAAGGAAGAAATGGCTGAGAGTCAAAGGGCACTGAAAGAAGTGGTGGAAGCAGAGAGGCCCTACTGAGAGCTCAAGGCCCTACTGAGAGCTCATCTCCTGCAGGAGGCCTTCCCAGACTGAGCCCCTTCCTTCCTCTCCCCCTCACCCCACTCTCCATCCCCCATCGTACCTCCTTCCCTTCCCCACAGCATATATGTTTGTACATATTTATTACTCTATTTATTTATTTATTTATTTTACTTGTACCTATCTATTCTATTTATTTTATTTTATTAGTATGTTTGGTTTTGTTCTCTGTCTCCCCCTTCTAGACTGTGAGCCCACTGTTGGGTAGGGACTGTCTCTATATGTTGCCAGCTTGTACTTCCCAAGCGCTTAGTACAGTGGTCTGCACACAGTAAGCGCTCAATAAATACAATTGATTGATTGATTGATTGATTGGAAAGAACCCAGACCTGGGAGTCAAAAGACCTGGGTTCGAATCTCAGCTCTGCCATTTGTCTGCTGTGTGACCTTAAGCAAGTCACTTTGCTTCTCCATACCTCAGAGCCTTCATCTGCCAAATGGGGGATTTAATCCCTGCTCTTCCTTAAACTGTGAGCCCACTGGGGGACCTGATTATCTTATACCTACCCCGGCACTTAGTAGCGTGCTTGGCATATAGTAAGTACAACAGTTAAATACAACAGTTAAGAGAAGAAATCAGAAGCTGGAACACATGCTGTTATCAGACAGACAATTGCTCACCCCCTCTTCAAAGCCTTATTGAAAGCACATCTCCTCCAAGAGACCTCCCTCAAATCAGCCCTCTTTTCCTTTTCTCCCACTCCTTTCTGCATCACCGTGGTTCCCTCCCTTTATTCAGCCCCCCCACCCAGCCCCACAGCACTGATGCATATCTGTAATTTATTTTTTATATTAATGCCCGCCTCCCCCTCTAGACTGTAAGCTCGTTGTGGGCAGGGAATTTGTCTATTATATTGTTGTATTGTACTCTCCCAAGCACTTAGTACAGTGTCCTGCACACAGTAAACACTCAATAAACACAATTAACTGATTGACTGTCTCTGAGCAATGTAGTCTTCTCTTTGGGCCCTGGGGAGAATTAGGAATGCAATGTCCCCACGGACTGCACCTCAGGACTATGCCTCTGCTGTTAGCTCTGCAAACTTTGCACATTAGGTTGCTCTCCTCACCTTGGAGGAAAACCAGTTCAGGACACACAGGTCCTTGCATGTTTTCCCTGCATCCAAGGGGAAATGGCATGAATCCTACATCAACATTAGGGTACCTTTTTTTTTCCTGAATAAATAATTCAAAAGCCTGCCATTCTCTAGCAACATTTCTTCTTTTTTGGCAGTTGTTTTGGAGTTTGAGGCTTGGTTATTATATCTTCAAGAACATGCACATGAAGGGTTTTTCATTCCCTTTTCACATCCTGTCCAGTTCTCCAGCTATTCTTACACACAGGCCTCCCATTGAAGTGAAAAGGAGCTTAGCCAAAGGAAGAGATTGGTGTTGGGAGAGGAGGGAGAGGGAAGAGGGAGAGAGGAGAGAATGGTAAATGGTCAAGGGTGAAAGGAGGAGAAAACGGGAGAACGGAGCCGATCCTGAAGGCTTAAATTGACGAACTCTAACTCTCAGTGACTGTTGTAGATGTCCAATGTATGGATTACCCAGGCCTTTCATTCCTCTTCCTCCTCCTGCTATTCACCTGACTGGCAGTCTCTTCACTGGTTGAGAACAGGGAGCCAAAATGGAACTCAAACCGGTCCATGTTGCAGCTTGTTAACAGTCTGGTTTAAAGGTTTGGTGGTGGAAGAAGTTGCAACTTTTGGTTTTAAAAAGAGGCTTGAGGATTAGAGAAGCAGTGTTGCTTAGTGAAGAGAGCCCAGGCTTGGGAGTCAGAGGACCTGGGTTCTAATCCTGACTCTGCTACTTTTCCGTTCTGTGTCCTTGGGCAAGTCACTTCACTGGGCCTCAATTTTTTCAACTGTAAAATGGGGATTCAATACCTGTTCTTCCTTCTACCTAGAATGTGGTCCCCCTATGAGAGAGTCTGTGTCATTCATTCATTCAATCGTATTTATTGAGCACCTACTTTGTGCAGAGCACTGTACTAAGCGCAGCAACATATAGAGATGGTCCCTACCTAACAACGGACTTACAGTCTAGAAGGGGGAAGGTGTTCAACCTGATTACCCCAGTGAAGTGCTTGGCACATAGTAAGTACTTAAATATTATTATTATTATCTGTGAATTTCAATTACCCGCTTTGTCTCTGATCTCCATTGCCCTGGAGAGCCTGTGGGTAGAGGTTTGTTTTTTTTTTTATTTTTTTCATGGTATTTTTAAGTGCTTACTATGTGCCAAGCACTGTGCTAAGCGCTGGACTAGATACAAGCTAATCAGGTTGAACATAGTCCCTGTCCCACATGGGGCTCACAGTCTTACTCCCCATTTTAAACTGACACACAGGGGAAGTGAAGTGACTTACCCAAGGTCACACAGCAGACAAGCGGGGGAAATCAGGATTAGAACCCAGGTCTTTCTGACTCCCAGACCCATGCTCCTTCCCCTAGGCCACGCCACTTCTCTCAGAAGGTTTCAGAAAGAGTAAAGGCTCCCATTGGGAAGGCAGGCCCACAGGTGACTCGATATGATATCAAGTGGGATTTCCTGTCTCACTCCTTCCCACCTCCTCCACCTTGGAGTGCCAGCCTAGTGAGGCAGTGGAAGGTCACCCCTGGTTTGAACGATCATGGGATATTAGGGGAGCTTTGGAGCTCCTCTCGGGGTGGGCCCACAGTGAAACAGACTCAGCCATCCTGACCGACCCAGGGTCTTTGGGACTCAGGTGGGGGTCAGAGTCTGGCTTCCTGGGGTCACTATAGACCCCTTGGACTAAGTCCCAAACAAACAAAAAGAAATTCTCTTTCACCCAGTGGGGGCTGAGTATAGGGAATTTGATACTTCAGGAAGTTGTGCAAGCTGAAAACTGCAGCAGGTCCAAGAGGGGTTTGGATAAATCCAGGAACAAGTGATCCCTCACAGGTTGCTAGGGGAAAATTTAGAGACAGGGAGGGGGAAGTTACACCCCATTCCAATCCCGCGCTCCCAAACTGGGGTTGAAATGGAACTGGTAGAAAAGGAAGACCACTTGCTCATACATCTTTGAATAAGAATAAAGAGAGACACAGGTTCTCAGGTGGAGAGGGGAAGGAATAAAGAAGATTATTTTTTTTTCTTGCTGATGAAGGAGTAATAATGATAATTCACTTCTGCTTCAAGAGTTTATGAAAGAACAAAGTAATGTGCTACGCGTGGATCAGACAGAGTCCTCGTTCCACATCTTATCCCCATTTTACCAATTGGGAAGTGGGGGCTTCAGATCAGTTAAGGGGCTCGCCCTAGGTTGCACAGCAAATCAATGGTAGAACTGGGCCTCTAATTCCCAGTCCCAGGATTGATCGATCGGTCAGTGGTATTTGAGTACTTACTGTGTGGTCAGCACTGTACTGGGAGCTGGGGAAGAATACAACAACAATGATAGGTGCTTAGTACAGTGCTCTGCACACAGTAAGCGCTCAATAAATATGATTGAATGAATGATAATGATAATGTTAAGTGCTTACTGTGTGTCAGGCACTGAATTAAGCGCTGAGGTAGACAGAAGATCATCAGGTTGGATACAGTCCCTGTCCACAAGGGGCTCATGGTCTAAGAAAGATGGTATAGGATTTAGTGCCCATTTTACAGATGAGGAAACTGAGGCACAGAGAAGTGAAATGACTTGCCCAAGGTCACACAATAGACAAGTGGTGGGGCTGGGATTAGAACAGAGGTCCTTCTTACTCCCAAGCCCGTGCTCTTTCCACTATGCCACGCTGCTTCAATACATGTAGAGTTCTTTTTGCTGGGGTGAATGCAGGGAATGAGCTGGGAAGAGATTTCTTGGAATGCAGATCACAGAGTACTTCATCCTGGTCTTTTATCTGGTCACAGATGACAAGCAGATTTGTAATGCAATTCCTCCTTCTTCCAAATATCCTGTTGCCCTTGAACTTCATCATCAATAATATTTATTGAGCACTTAATAATAATTATTGAGCACTTACTATGTGCAAAGCACTGTACTAAGCACTTGGGAGAGTCCTATACAGAGTTGGCAGGCAAATTCCCTGCCCACGAGTGTATAAGCCTAAAGAGGTGAATATTATGGAGTAGGCCCTATTGAGATTCAAATTCACAATCTCGGGTTTACAAGACCAGGACTCTCATCCCTGAGCTACAGGGCCAACCTAACAATAATAATATTCACAGTATTTGTCCAGCGCTTACTATGTGCCAGGCACTGTACTAAGCGCTAGGGTGGATCCAAGCAAATCGGGTTGGAAACAGTCCCTGTCCCAAGTGGGGCTCACAGTCTCAATCCCCATTTTACAGATGAGGTAACTGAGGCCCAGAGATGTAAAGTGACTTGCCCAAGGTCACACAGCAGACAAGTGGCAGAGGCGGGATTAGAACCCATTTGCCAAACCCATCTCAGTGACCTCCCAGCTTTGCCCCTTCCTCTCCTCTCCCTCAGAAGGCGATGTTCCTTTCCTGTTATCGGACATCAGCAACCCCAGACAGACATCCCTGTGCTTTCATTTGTTTTCCTTCCTGTTTATCTGCCTCTGCTTTCAGCAGTCCTGAACGCCGAGAACTGCCCGTACCTTGACAGACTATTGCAGCACTATATTTAGTGCTGACATTGAGCGGCATCTTTAAAAATTCATCGCTCGGCAAGGTTTTCTGGAAGACGATCCAGGCCAACGGTGGGCTCGCTGAAACCGGAGATGCACCGATGCCCACCTTTCAAGGAGGGGGAGGGAGAAGCCCTTAAAAAGCCAACAGTCAGAGAGGGATCCATCCCAAATCAATGTCTCGTTCCTCGGGGCTAAGCAGAGGGTACCAAGTTCTTCTCCAGCTTTGGCTTTTTTTAATACACCACCCTAACCCTTTGGCTCTCCTCTCCTACTGCTATCCTAGCAACTGCACCTCCTTCTTGCTATTATTTCTTTCGAATTCAGGCAAATCTTTTTCAGGGTCCCAGAAGGCCCAGGGCCCATTCACCATCTCCTCCAAGAGGCCTTCCCTGACTGAGCCCTCATTTCCTCTTCTCCCACCCGCTTCTGTGTCGCCTTTGTACTTGAATTTGCACCCTTTATCCCCATTCCCTTGGCCCCACAGCACTGAGGTGCATATCTGTAATTTCTTCAATTATATTAATGTCTGTATTACCCCACTAGACTGTAAGCTTGCTGTGGGCAGGGAATGTGTCTACTGACTGTTATATCGTGCTCTCCCAAGTGCTTAGTACAGTGCTCTGCACATAGTAAGTGCTCAATATGATTGATTAATGATTGTAAGCTCCTTGAGGGAAGGGTCATGTCTACTGCTTCTATCACACTCTCACCAGCATCTAGTACAGTGTTTTGCCCACAGTAGACTGTAATCTCCTTGAGCGCATGGATCATATCTACTTTATTGTAATAATAATAATAACTGTGGTATTTGTTAAGTGCTTACTATATGCAAAGCACTGTACTAAACCCTGGGGTAGCTACAGGATAAACAGCTGCACATGGGGCTCGCAAAGTAGAGGGGAGAGCAAGTATCAAATCCCCATTTTGCAGATGAGGGTACTGAGTCATGGAAAAGTTAAGTGACTTACCCAAGATAACGCAGCAGGTAAGTGGTGGAGGAAGGATTAGAATCCAGGGCTTCTGTGCTCTTCATTCATTCATTCAATCGTACTTATCGAGCACTGTACTAAGCACTTGGAAAGTACAATGCAGCAACAAAGAGAGACGATCCCTGCCCACAATGGGCTCACAGTCTAGAAGGGGGGGAGGCAGATATCAAAAAAAAGTAAACAGGCATCCACCAGTCCACGCTGTTTCCCAAGTTATTCTCTTCCAACAGCTTAGTATATTGTTCTGAGCAGTGTGAGTGCTCAATAAATGTTATAGATCAAATGGATCTATAACGAACGCTGCTGGCGAAAGTCTAAACACCATGCCAACCTCGTTCACTTCAAGTTTATCCTTTCCTGACTTAACTCAGCCCTCTCTTCTTCCAGACAAAACTATTTCTCCTCCCTTATTGACACCCATGCCCTTCACCCCCGCCAGCTCTTCCGTACATTCAACTCCCTTCTCAGGCTCCCTGTTCCTCCCCCTCCTCCTTCCCTCACCCCCAACGACCTGGCCTCCTACTTCATTAAGAAAATTAAATCCATCAGGTCCGACCTCCCCTAAGTCTCTTCCCCCCCTTCTCCAAACCCCCGGCTCTCAACACTCTCTGCTACTCTCCCATCCTTCCCCGCAGTATCCTCAGAGGAGCTCTCCTCCTTCCTCTCAAGTGCTACTCCGGCCATCTGTGCTTCCGACCCCATTCCCTCTCATCTCATGAAATCTCTCGCTCCATCCCTTCTCCCCTCCTTAACTGCCATCTTCAACTGCTCACTCTCCACTGGTTCCTTCCCCTCTGCCTTCAAACATGCCCATGTCTCTCCCATCCTAAAAAAACCCTCTCTTGACCCCACCTCACCTTCTACCATTCCTTTCCAAACTCCTTGAACGAGGTGTCTACACGCGCTGCCTAGAATTCCTCAACAACAACTCTCTCCTCGATCCCCTCCAGTCTGGCTTCCGTCCCCTACATTCCATGGAAACTGCCCTCTCAAAGGTCACCAATGACCTCCTGCTTGCCAAATCCAACGGCTCATACTCTATCCTAATCCTCCTCGACCTCTCAGCTGCCTTTGACACTGTGGACCACCCCCTTCTCCTCAACATGCTATCTGACCTTGGCTTCACAGACTCCATCCTCTCCTGGTTCTCCTCTTATCTCTCCGGTCGTTCATTCTCAGTCTCTTTTGCAGGCTCCTCCTCCCCCTCCCATCCTCTTACTGTGGGGGTTCCCCAAGTTTCAGTGCTTGGTCCCCTTCTGTTCTCAATCTACACGCAGTCCCTTGGTGACCTCATTCGCTCCCACGGCTTCAACTATCATCTCTACGCTGATGACACCCAGATCTACATCTCTGCCCCTGCTCTCTCCCCCTCTCTCCAGGCTCGCATCTCCTCCTGCCTTCAGGACATCTCCATTTGGATGTCTGCCCGCCAGCTAAAGCTCAACATGTCCAAGACTGAACTCCTTGTCTTCCCTCCCAAACCTTGCCCTCTCCCTGACTTTCCCATCTCTGTTGACGGCACTACCATCCTTCCCGTCTCACAAGCCCGCAACCTTGGTGTCATCCTCGACTCCGCTCTCTCATTCACCCCTCACATCCAAGCCGTCACCAAAACCTGCCGGTCTCAGCTCTGCAACATTGCCAAGATCCGCCCTTTCCTCTCCATCCGTACTGCTATCCTGCTCATTCAAGCTCTCATCCTATCCCGTCTGGACTACTGCATCAGCCTTCTCTCCGATCTCCCATCCTCGTGTCTCTGTCCACTTCAATCCATACTTCATGCTGCTGCCCGGATTATCTTTGTCCAGAAACGCTCTGGGCATATTACTCCCCTCCTCAAAAATCTCCAGTGGCTACCAATCAATCTGCGCATCAGGCAGAAACTCCTCACCCTCGGCTTCAAGGCTCTCCATCACCTCGCCCCCTCCTACCTCACCTCCCTTCTCTCCTTCTACAGCCCAGCTCGCACCCTCCGCTCCTCCGCCGCTAATCTCCTCACCATACCTCGTTCTCGCCTGTCCCGCCATCGACTCCCGGCCCACGTCATCCCCCGGGCCTGGAATGCCCTCCCTCTGCCCATCCGCCAAGCTAGCTCTCTTCCTCCCTTCAAGGCCCTGCTGAGAGCTCACCTCCTCCAGGAGGCCTTCCCAGACTGAGCCCCTTCCTTCCTCTCCCCCTCGTCCCCCTCTCCATCCCCCCCATCTTACCTTCTTCCCTTCCCCACAGCAGCTGTATATATGTATATATGTTTGTACATATTTATTACTCTGTTTATTTTACTTGTACATAGCTATTCTATTTATTTTATTTTGTTAGTATGTTTGGTTTTGTTCTCTGTCTCCCCCTTTCAGAATGTGAGCCCACTGTTGGGTAGGGACTGTCTCTATATGTTGCCAATTTGTACTTCCCAAGCGCTTAGTACAGTGCTCTGCACATAGTAAGCGCTCAATAAATACGATTGATGATGATGATGATGGAATTTCACAGGACTCTTTGTCCAGTTTCATTATTTGGATCTGTCTGGGGACAGAAATGCAGACACATTCTCTGCTGACCTAGAGCTAGGGGGTCAAGGCCAGGACTCAAGGGGGCCTCTTATCCCCTAAACCCTGAGCACAACAATAGTAGTTAACGAGAACAATGAAATTTCAGGAGGAGATAGGATATGTTGGATGGCCACGTGTGGGTACCGGATGTGACATGGCCCACCCTGAGGTAACAAGTAATGGACAGACAAAAAATCTCCCCCGCTTCAAAACCTCATTGCAGGCCCATCTCCGCCAAGAGGCCTTCCCAAACTAAGCCCTCCTTTCATCTTCTCCCACTCCCTTCTGCGTTACCCTGAATTGCTCCCTGTATTCATCCCGCCACCCCCCCCCCCCTCAGCCCCACAGCACTTATGTACATATCCATGTACATAACATGTACATTGAGAAGCAGCGTGGCTCAGTGGAAACTCCTCACCCTCGGCTTCAAGGCTCTCCATCACCTCGCCCCCTCCTACCTCACCTCCCTTCTCTCCTTCTACAGCCCAGCCCGCACCCCCGGCTCCTCTGCCGCTAATCTCCTCACCGTGCCTCTTTCTCGCCTGTCCCGCCGTCGACCCCCGGCCCACGTCATCCCCCTGGCCTGGAATGCCCTCCCTCCCAACATCCGCCAAGCTAGCTCTCTTCCTCCCTTCAAGGCCCTACTGAGAGGTCACCTCCTCCAGGAGGCCTTCCCAGACTGAGCCCCCTCCTTCCTCTTCTCCTCGTCCCCCCTCCATCCCCCGTCTTACCTCCTTCCCTTCCCCACAGCACCTGTATATATGTATATATGTTTGTACATATTTATTACTCTATTTATTTTACTTGTACATATCTATTCTATTTATTTTATTTTGTTAATATGTTTGGTTTTGTTCTCTGTCTCCCCCTTCTAGACTGTGAGCCCACTGTTGGGTAGGGACTGTCTCTATATGTTGCCAACTTGTACTTCCCAAGCGCTTAGTACAGTGCTCTGCACACAGTAAGTGCTCAATAAATACGATTGATTGATTGATTGATTGATTGGAGAGAGCATGGGCTTTGGAGTCAGAGGTCATGGGTTCAGATCCCAGCTCCGCCACTTGTCAGCTGTGTGATCTTGGGCAAGTCACTTAACTTCTCTGGGCCTCAGTTCCCTCATCTGTAAAATGGAGATTAAGACTGTGAGCCCCCTGTGGGACAACTTCATCACCTTGTAACCTCCCCAGCGCTTAGAACAGTGCTTTGCACATAGTAAGCACTTAATAAATGCTATCATCATCATTATAGTGCTTTGCACATAGTAAGCACTTAATAAATGCCATCATTATTATTATTATATCCATAATTCATTTATTTCTATTAATATATGTCTCTGCCCCCTCTAACTGTAAGCTCACTGTAGGCAGGGAATGTATGTTTATTGTTATATTGGACTCAACAGTACTTAGAACAGTATTCTGTACACAGAAAGTGTTCAATAACTGGCTTCAAGGCTCTCCATCACCTCGCCCCCTCCTACCTCACCTCCCTTCTTTCCTTCTACAGCCCAGCCCGCACCCTCCGCTCCTCAGCTGCTAACCTCCTCACTGTGTCTCGTTCTTGCCTGTCCCGCCATCGACCCCTGGCCCACATCCTCCCCCTGGCCTGGAATGCCCTCCCTCCGCATATCCGCCAAACTAACTCCCTGCCTCCCTTCAAAGCCCTACTGAGAGCTCACCTCCTCCAGGAAGCCTTCCCAGACTGAGCCCCCTCCTTCCTTTCCCCCTCCTCCCCTCCCCATCCCCCCCGCCTTACCTCCTTCCCCTCCCCACAGCACCTATATATATGTATATATGTTTGTACATATTTATTACTCTATCTATTTATTTATTTTACTTGTACATATTTATTCTATTTATTTTATGTTGTTAACATGTTTTGTTTTGTTGTCTGTCTCCCCCTTCTAGACTATGAACCCGCTGTTGGGTAAGGACCGTCTCTATATGTTGCCAACTTGTATTTCCCAAGCACTTAGTACAGTGCTCTGCACACAGTCAGCGCTCAAGAAATACGATTGAATGAATGAATGAATTGACTGATCGACAAGTCTTTGTTATGCAGCTTAAACAACATGGCATAATGACATCATAATAAAGCAGTGTGCCCCAATGGCAAGATCAAAGGCCTGGGAGTCAGAGGACCTGGATTCTAATCCTGGTTCTGCCGCTCACCTGCTGTGTGACCTTAGAAAAGTCATTTCACTTCTCTGTGGCTCAGTTACCTCTTTTGTAAAATGGGGATTAAGGACTGTGAGCCCCATATGGGACAGGGACTGTGTCAGTCAGCCAGCCAGTGAATCATATTTATTGAGCCCTCACTGTGTGTGGAGAACTGTACTAAGCGATTGGGAGAGTACAATATAACAATAAACAGACACATTCCCTGCCCACAACGAGCTTACAGTCTAAAGGGGGAGACAGACATTAGCTTGTAGTTAGCCCAGTGTTTAGTAGACTGTTTAGTAGACGGAGTAAGCACTTAAACACCATTTAAAAAAAGAAAGTAGAACAGAACATTTTATGGAAATCATCAGCGCCTACAATGTTTCACCAGCAGGACCTCTGAGCTTCCCCAACCCCCACTCTCCCTCCTTGTCCCAGAGACATTTTGTTCCCTTCTCAGGTCCCTGTTAACTAACATGGGTGCCACTTTTAAGCCAAATAGTCTCCATGCCACTGTCCGGCCCGAAGCTCCTTGCCTGGGCAGCAGATGCGGGCTTAACTGTTGCTTGTCCAGCTGGACAGTGGCCGGGACAGTCCGACCTCTCAGATAATAATAATAGTAGTAATGGTATGTTAAGCGTTTACTATGTGCCAGGCACTGTATTTAGCGCTGGGGTGGATACATGCTAATCGGGTTGGACACAGTCCCTTGTCCCACGTGGGGCTCACAGTCTCAGTTTCCATTTTCCAAATGAGGGAACTAAGGCCCAGAGAAGTGAAGTGACTTGCCCAAGGTAACACAGCAGATAAGTGGCAGAGCTGGAATTAGAACCCATCACCTTCTGACTCCCAGTCCCATGCTCTAATTCCCACCTCCTCCCCACAGCTCAGGGAGGGTGAAGTAAATGGTGACTACAGTGGCTATCTGGCTAATCATTTGACAGTATTCATTGAGAAGAAGTGCTGCCTAGTGGCTAGAGCCCAGGTCTGGGAGTCAGAAGGACCTGGGTTCTCATCCCGGCTCCACCACTAGTCTGCTGGGTGACCTTGACCAAATCACTTCACTTCTCTGCACCTCAGTTACCTCATCTGCCAAATGGGGGATTAAAAACTGAGTCCAATGTGGGACAGGGACTTTGTCCAAACTGATTAGCATGTATCTACCCCAGCGCTTAGTACAGCGTGTGGCACATACTAAGCACTTAACAAATACCATTAAAAAAAGTGCTTACTCTGTGGAGAGGGCAAGACAGGCATTAATATAAATAAATAATGTATAATACATAATTTATAGATGTGTGCATAAGTGCTGTGGGGCTGAGGGTGAGGTGAATACCTAATGCCCAAAAGTCACAGATCCAAGTACAATGACACTGCAGAAGGGACAGGGAGCCAGGGAAAAGAGGGCTTAATCCTGGAAGGTCTCTTGGAGGAGATGTGACCTTAATAAGGTTTTGCAGGTGGGGGGAGTGGTGATCTGGCCTATATGGAGGGGAAGGCCAGAGAGCCCAATGAGGTGAAAAATCTGTCCTTCCTGCCCCTACCCACCCATTCATTCATTCAAACGTATTTATTGGGTACTTGTTGTGTGCACAGCACCATATTAAGCACTTAGGAGGGTACAATATAACAATAAACAGACACATTCCCTTTCCACGAGCTTACAGTCTAATTTACACCCCCCTCTTCCTTCCGTTCTTCTTTTCATTCCTTCCCTCTCGCCCTGTTTCTTTCCCTGCTGCTGCAAAGTCTTACCCTCTCTGTGCTCCACCACCACAGCCTGCCCCTATGCTCAAAATGAAAAACTGTCCCCACAAAATAGAAAAATCTCACATCCTTCTCATGGCACTTTCTCGTCGGAGTCTCAGAAACACAGAGCCCTCCAGAACACGGCACCGGAGAAGTGACTACGGCCGGGCAATCTCTGTGAAATCATTTAAATAAAGAAACCATTTCTTTCGAAAGAAGAGTGGAGCTGCCACGACGAAACCTGATGCAATGGTCTGCATTTCAACCCAGCAGACAGAGGAGGGCCTCAACATTCGGTCTGGCTGCCAATCCCGGGGCAGCTGACAGCCATGAATGTATAAATGACTCTTCCAGAACGGAGCTGGACTTGTGAGAATCGTTAATTGCCAAAGCAATTAGCCCCAGCTTTTTTCTCTGGAATCAGACACTGGCCTTTAAGGTTGGAAATGCTATTCTCTGAATCTACAGGCAGGGCAGTCCCAAGGGAAAGTGGGGAAGGCAAATTGGGACCCCCTGGAGCTGATCAGTCCCCGTGGTGAATCAGCAGCCCTCGGACTTAATTCGTGCATGTTTTCAGTGGGAGAGCGAGCGGGCTGGTTTAAGAAGTCATATGTTCATATATTAATATGTGCATATTAAAAGCACATCGCCTCCAAGAGGTCTTCCCTGACTAAGCCCTCAAACACATTCCCTGCCCACACTGAGCTCACAGTCTAGGGGAGGAGACAGACATTAATATAAATATAATATATTAAAATAAATGCTACCATTACTACATCCCATGTAAGAACCACCTTGCAAAGATGCAGCCAAGGAGCTGAGCCTGGGTAGTGGGGGGCAAATATGGAGTTTCTTCTCTCTCTAAATTATTTTGTGTCCATCTCCCCAGCCAGAATTGTATGTTCCTTGAAGGCAGGATTCTTGTTAACCAAATACAATGTGCTCACCCAAGCATTTAGTACCATGCCTGCACACAATAAGTGCTCAATAAATACAATAATAATAATAATGGTATTTGTTAAGCACTTACTATGTGCCAAGCACTGTTCTAAGCACTAGGGTAGATACAAGGTAATCAAGTTGGACACAGTCCCTGTCCCACATGGGGCTCACTGTCTCAAACCCCGTTTTACAGATGAGGTAACAGGCACAGAAAAGTGAAGTGACTTCCCCAAGGGCACACAGCAAACAAGTGGCGAAGCTGGGATTAGAACCCATGACCTCTGACTCCCAAGCCTGTGCTCTTGCCATTAGGCCATGCTGCTTCTGTCTCTAACACTTTCCTGCTGTGTGGCCTTGGGCAAGTCACTTCACTTCTCTGGGCCTCAGTCCCTTCATCTATAAAATGATTCAATACCTGTTCTCCCTCCTACTTAGACTGTGAGCCCCACATGGGACTTGATGATCTTGTTGCTACCCCAGCCCTTAGTACAGTGCTTGGCACATAGTATATCTTTAACTAATACCACAATTATTCTAATTGTTATTGATTGTTTGATCAGGGGGCTTGGAGAACTAGAACTGTACTCTGAAGATGGGGAGAATGCTAATTTTCTTTTAGCTTCAGTCGATGTTTTTTGACCAAGGGTTTTGGGAGATCTGAAAACAAAGTTGTTTCTTTTGTTTGTTCAAATGGTATTTGTTAAACACGAACTATGTGCCAAGCAATCTACTAAGCACTGGGGGAGACACAACGTCAACAGGTTGGATGCAGTCCATGTCTCAGATGGAGTTGTCTTAATGCCCCATTTTACAGATGAGGTAACTGAGGCGCAGAAAAGTGAAGTGACTTGCCCAAGGTCACACAGCAGCAGACAAGTGGTGGAGCCAGGATTAGAACCTAGGTCCTTCTGACTCCCAGGTCTGTGCTCTATCCATTAGGCTACACTGCTTCTCTGGACTTGTTCCTTATTTTATCCAAGCCAAGTTACAAAAGAGAGAAGCATGTTGGAACAATCTCCCACCTCTGCGCCAAATTGCTAATTGCCAAGGAGGCAGGAGTAGGAACAAAGGGTAAGTCCAAACAGCAAGAAGCAAATGATTTTTAGGATCCCTTTCACAGTTCTAAGTTCTCTAGCCCAAGAGGGTCAAATTTAGCAAAGGCACAATACCAAACCCTATGATTTCAATACGGTAGCTCACGCACACAGCAGAACCACCTGGGAGAGATGCCCATGACCCATGATGGGGGTGGGGGGTGGGGGTGGAATCAGGGGGCGTCTATGGCGGCACTCGGAGGAGAGGAGCCTTCCGGGAGCAGCGGGGGCCACGCGGTGTGATGGCGGGCGGGCCTCTCGGGAACGGAGACCCGGGAGTCTAGGGCGGGCCTCTCTGGCGCTCTGAGGAGAGGATCCTTCCGGGAGCAGGGGGGTCCATGTGGTGTGATGGCGGGCGGGCCTCTCGGGAACGGAGTCCCGGGCGTCTAGGGCGGACCTCTCTGGCGCTCTGAGGAGAGGATCCTTCCTGGAGCAGCGGTGACCACGCGGTGTGATGGCGGGTAGGCGGGCGGGCCTCTCGGGAATGGAGTCCCGGGCGTCTATGGGGGCGCTCTGAGGAGAGGATCCTTCCTGGAGCAGCAAGGCCGCGTGGTGTGATGGCAGGCGGGCAGGCCTCTCGGGAACGGAGTCCCGGGCGTCTATGGCGGCGCTCTGAGGAGAGGATCCTTCCAGGAGCAGCGGGGGCCACGCGGTGTGATGGCGGGCGGGCGGGTGGGCCTCTCAGGAACGGAGTCCTGGGCGTCTGTGGCGGCGCTCTGAGGAGAGGATCCTTCCAGGAGCAGCAAGGCCGCGCGGTGTGATGGCGGGCGGGCGGGTGGGCCTCTCGGGAACGGAGTCCCGGGCGTCTGTGGCGGCGCTCTGAGGAGAGGAGCCTTCCGAGAGCAGTGGGGGCCACGGGGTGTCTTCCCCCAAAGGAGGAAAGGGAAGCTGGCTGCTTCAAGGGGGAACTGGAAACAGTCAGCAGGAGCAGAGTGGCAAATGAATTCAAATAAATCCATTAACAGAGCAGCAATTTAGGACATATGACCATGCACAATGCACCCTTTCCACTCCATCCAAACTACTACTACGGTGATCCAAGCACTTATCCTATCCCACCTCGACTACTGCTCCGCCTCCTCACTGACCTCCCTGCCTCTCCCCACTCCAGCCCCATCGGCTTTAAAGCCCTCCATCACCTTGCCCCCTCCTATCTTACCTCATCGATTTCCTACTATACCCCAACACACTCACTTCATTCCTCTAATGCCAACCGACTCCCTGTAATTCGATCTCATCTATCTCACTGCTGACCTCTCACCCATGTCCTGCCTCTGGCCTGGAGCTCAGTCTCCCTTCATATTCATTCATTCAATCGTATTTATTGAGTGCTTACTGTGTGAAGAGCACTGTACTAAGCACTTAGGAAGTACAAGTCGGCAACAGAGACGGTTCCTACCCAACAACGGACTCACAGTCTAGAAGGGGGAGACAGACAACAAAACAAAACATGTAGACAGGTGTCAAAGTCATCAGTCATATCTGACAGACGATCATCCTCCCCCACTTCAAAGCCTTATTGAAATCACATCTCCTCCAAGAGGCCTTCCCCCACTAAACCCTCATCTCCCCTACTTCCTCTGCTTCCTGCTCCACCCTAGCACGTGGATTTGTACCCTTTATTCACTCCACCCCTGCAGCACTTAAGGACATATCTGTAATTTCATTTTGATGTCTTTCCCCCCATCTAGACTGTAAGCTCCTCATAAGGCAGGGAACGTGTCTACCAACTACATTACACTGTACTCTGTGAGCCCTCCATGGGACAACCTGATCACCTTGTAGCCTCCCCAGTGCTTAGAACAGTGCTTTGCACATAGTAAGTGCTTAATAAATGCCATCATTGTTATTATTATTATTACTCTCCCAATAATAATAATAATGTTGGTATTTGTTAAGCGCTTACTATGTGCCAAGCACTGTTCTAAGCACTGGGGTGGGATACACGGTAATCAAGGTTGTCCCACGTGGGGCTCACAGTCTTAATCCCCATTTTACAGATGAGGGAACTGAGGAACAGAGAAGTTAAGTGACTTGCCCAAAGTCACACAGCTAAGTGGTGGAGCTGGGATTAGAACCCATGACCTCTGACTCCCAAGCCCGGGCTCTTGCCACTGAGCCACGCTGCTTCTCTTGCAGCTCTCTTCCTAAGCACTTAGTACAGCGCTCTGCACACAATAAGTGCTCAATGAATACAAATGATTTATTGATCATTTGGTTGATTGATTGACCAACTGGGTCAGATTGATGGCCCCTCTGACCCAGCATTCTGTCTCTGACAGTGGCACCGAAGGATGCTGGGAGGAATAATTTGTTGGTTGCTACGCAGCTGTTTAGGGACAGACTACCCAACATCCCTACCTATTCCTCTAGTAATCATTATGAATCTCTCGGTCACAAACTTATCCAAATAGCTTTTTAATCTACTGACATTTTCAGCTGCCAACAACCTGTGGTAACACATTGTATAAGCTCACCCCCAACTGGATGAAAAAATTGCCATGGAAAAGGATGACTTGGGCTTAAAATCTGAATGTTCTGTGCAGTGGCTGCCCAATTAAGTGTTAAATAACTGGCAAAAGCTCAAAGATAATAGAGGGGTCATCCTCAAAGTGGCACATTCTCTTCAAGATCATTTCATTTTGGAGCACAGGAGGAGGGGGCAATCAACTGGCTGGTTTTCGGCTGCTCTATTCCCTGACCTAAAACCTTCCCATCCCCTCCCAGCTCTGTTGACAACAAAACCAACCTCTCTGTACCTGAAGCCTGCAATCTTGCTATCATCCTTGATTTCTCACTGTTCTTCTGCTCTGGCATTCAATTTTCTAGTACAAGGCATTGAAGCCCAGTGGGAAATCCATAAATGCTATTGCTACTATTGCTACCACTACTACTGGAGAGGAGCATGGGCCTGGGAAGCAGACGACCTGGGTTCTAACCCCGGCTACATCACGTGTCCGCTGTGTGACCTTGGGCAGGTCACTTCACTTCTCTGGGCCTCAGCTTCCTCATCTGTAGAATGGGAAGTCAATCCTACTCCCTCCTACTTAGACTGTGAGCCTCACGTGGGGTAGGGACTGTGTCCAACCTGCTGATCTTATATCTACCCCAGAGTTTAGAACAGTGCTTAGCACATATTAAGTGCTTAACAAATACTGTAATTATCTTTATTACTACTAAGAGAAGCAGCATGGAGTAGTGGATAGAGCACAGGCCCGGGAGTCAGAAGGTCGTGGGCTGTAATCCCAGCTCCGCCACTTGCCTGCTGTGTGAACTTGGGCAAGTCACTCCACTTCACCACTTCACCATGCCTCAGTTACCTCATCTGAAAATGGGGTTTGATCCACAGGTGGGACAGGAACTGTGTCCAACCCAATTTGCTTGGATCTACCCCAGGTGGCTGGCACACAGTAAACTCTTAACCAATACCACTATTACTATTATGACTGCTTGCAGTCTTTGCTCTTCCCAAGCCCACCTTATGACTGCACCACTATCCTTTCCTGCCTCCTATCCTTTTTTCATGTTACCCCCAGGGTCTTGAACTCTTACCCCCTCCCACTGATTACTTCTTATCATCATGATTTGTATTAATCCTTCAGCTCTCTATTGCACTCTGTATTTATGCCCATCCTCAGAATCCGTGTCTACAGGCATGGATATTTGATTGATCATCTGATCTTTATTATGATTCCCAAATCTACACCTCCATTCATTCATTCAATCGTATTTATTGTGCACTTACTGTGTGCAGAGCACTGTACTAAGAACTTGGGAAGAACAAATCAGCAATATATAGGGATAGTCCCTCCCCAACAATGGGCTAGAAGGGGGAGACAGACAACAAAACAAAACAAGTAGAAAGGTGTCAATACCATCAGAATAAATGGAATTATAGCTATGTATCTCCCTCTCTGCAATCTCACACTTACTCCTGCCATCAAGACATCTCTATGTGGATGTCCCTCCTTCACCTCAAACAACGTGTAAAACAGAGCCCTTTATCTTCCCACCCAAACCCTGTCCTCCCCTTGACTTTCCCATCACTGTAGACAGCACCATCATCCTTCCTGTCTCACAAGCCCATAACCTCGGCATTATCCTTGCCACCACTCTTTCAACCCATGTATTCATTCCATCACTAAATCCTGTCAGTATGACCTTCACAAAATTGCTAAAATTCACCCTTCCCTCTCCATCCAAACTGTTATCTCATTAATCCAAGCACTTATCCTATCCCACCACAATTACTATATCAGCCTCCTCACTGACTTCCCTGCCTCCTGTCTCTCCCTACTCCAGTCCACACTTCACTCTGCTGCATGGATCATTTTTCTACAGAAATGTTGAAGCTATGTTTCCCCACTCCTCAAGAACCTCCACTCATTGTCCATCCACCTTCACATCAAACTCACTATTGTTACCTTTAAAGCCCTCAATCACCTTGCCCCCTCCTACCTCACCTCACTACTCTACTACTACAACCCAGACTGTAACGCTAACCTTCTCACTGTACCTTGATATATCTCGTCTATTTTGCCGCCGACCTCTTACCCATGTCCTACCTCGGGCTTGGAACACCTTCCCTCTTAATATCGAACAGACAATTACTCTCCCCCCTCTTCAGAGCCTTATTGAAAGCACATCTCCTCCAAGTGGTCTTCCCTGATTAAGCCCTCCTTTCCTCTTCTCCCACTCCTTTCTGCATCACACTGACGTGCTCCCTTTATTTATCCTCCCTCTCAGCCCCACAGCACTTATGTACATATCTGTCACTTTATATTAATGTCTGTCTCCCCTCTAGACTGTAAGCTTACTGTGGGCAGGGAATGTGTCTGTTATATTGTACTCCCCCAAGCACTTAGTACAATGTTCTACATACAGTAGGAGTTCAATAAATACGATTGACTGAATGACTGATTCTATTGCCTGTGACTATTTCTATGTCTGTGTTCCCCATTAGAGTGTAAATTCCTGGTGTCCAGGGAATGTGTGTTGGGAAATTCTGTTGTACTTATGAGCAGCCAGCTCAATAAGTACCATTGCTGCTACTACTATTACTACTACTACTGTCCTGGATGGGTCTAGCAACGGATGACTTCATTCATTCAATCGTATTTATTGTACTAAGCGCTTATGAGGGCAGGGATCATGTCTACCAACTCTCTTATACTGTCCTCTCCCAAACACTTAATACAGTGCTCTGCACACAGTAAGTGCTCAAGAGCATAAGCTCGTTATGGGCCAGGAACTTGTCTACCAACTCTCTTATACTGTACTGCATACAGTAAGTGCTCGATAAATACAGTTGATCGATTGAATACAAATAATTGATTGACTGATGTCCCATATTTTTATTTTCAGTGCTCAGTCTCCCTCTTGACTCCCAACACCATGTCTAGTGAGTTCATTCATTCAATCATATTTACTGAGCACTTACTGTGTGTAGAGCACTGTACTACGTGCTTGGGGAGTACAAATCGGCAACATATAGAGACGGTCCCTACGCAAAAACATGCTCACAGTATAGAAGCTGTATCTGTGTTCACAGAAATCTGAAGCAAGTGGGGGGAAGGGAGATAGAGGACGTCCCCAAAGCGACCCTCTAAGTTCAGGCTGACCCGGCAGACTTTGAAAAGTGCTTTGTAGGATGTCATTATATTACACTCTAAGCCCAGCATAATGCCTGCAATGCCTCAGTGTCCAGGAATCGCCACTGCCTCTACATCAGAGAGTTTGGGGGATGGAAAGAGTGGGAAGAATAAGTAGTGCATCCTCTGTGGGATTAATCAATTGATCAATAGTTCTAGACACTTGGAAGACATTGGGAAGCAGTGTGGCCTAAGTGGGAAAAGCACAGGCCTGGGAGTCAGAGGACCTGGGTTCTAATTCTGGCTCCGCCATTGCGTGCTGTGTGACCATGGACAAGTCACTTAACTCCTCAGTGCCTCGGTTTCCTCACCTGGTCTCCCTCTTCCTTGAATAGTGAGCCTCATGTGGAACGGGGACCGTGTCCAACTTGATTCTCTTGTTTCTACCCCAATGCTTGGCACATAGAAAGCACTTAACACATGCCATTATTATTATTATTTTACATTAGAATTAGTAGACATGAACCCAGCCCTCGAAGAGCGTACAGTCTAGCAGGAGAAGCTTATGACATTTACTGTTCAAGGAATTCCTGGAATGTTTTCCAGGACATGGCTTGAGGATCCCAAGGGCTCAGAAAGGTTTGCTTTAGGTACAATGTGAAGGGATTCGTTCTTATGAGAGAACCAATTCCCAATTCTCCATTCTTGTACCAGGAACATTAAACATACACTCTCTCATTCACACACATACACATGAGAGAGAAGGGAGAGACATATTTCAAAAAGATGTGAAAACCAAGATCTGTAATGTTCAACAAGGATAAAGAAAGATAATGGCTTTACAGTGAGCATTCAGGCACAATCTAAATGCCGACACTGGTATTATATACTAACAATGTCTATGTATATTAAATAATCTTCCTTAATACCTTTAAGGAGAATGCTATATAGCTCCACCCAAATGAAGTTCAGAGCCCCTATTTCCAATTAACTCCTCTTCACCCTAGCATTGCATTCACCCCTTCTTGAGGTTGGGGAGCTGGCGGGTTGGGGGGACCTCTTCCACAACCCTCTCTCCTCTTCTCTATTTCTCCTCCAGACTTAAATTCAGCATTCCAGTCTCATGGTTGTGTTTTAATTATTAACCGTGATTAGATACTCTGAGAGCTTGGAGCAACCGGGCAATTGAACACGTCTAATTTTGCTGATTAGCGCCTTGACTCAGCCCCGAACAAATCAAAACAAACAACAGAAGTCAGAGAACGGCTGTTTGTTTTCTCAGCTTGATCAGTGTGGATTTACGCCTCTTTTCCCATTTACACTAATGAAAATTACATGAGTAATCCTCCACACACTGCTGAGGTCCTTGTGGTAGCCTCTAAAGTGGAGGCAGTGATTGCACGGCTCAATCTCATTTGTAGAAGCCATTTCAAGTTCCACTGAGAATGCCAGGCCCAGACATAATTTCTGACCAAAGAGAGTTATGATGTTGATGCCCCCTGTTGAAACCCTAGATCAATGGTATCAGGGTCTGGGGGTGGAGATGAGAGGAAGAGATAAATGATTCTGGTTTTATTTATTTTTTTAAATCATTTAATTCATTCAATCGTATTTATTGAGTGTTGACTGTGCAAAGTACTGTAATGAGCGCTTGGGAGAGTACAATATAACAACAAACAGACATATTCATGCCCACAATGAGCTTGATCAATCCTAGTTATTGAGCACTTCCTGTGTGCAGTGCACTGTACTAAGCTCTTGAGAAAATACAATATAACTGAGTTGGTATGGTATTTATGTTTACAGTATTTCCTAAGCACTTACTGTGTACCAGGCACTGTACTAAGCACTGGGGGTAGATACAAGATAATCAGGTTTTACACAACCCCTGACCCATATAGTTCTCACAGTCTTAATCTCAACAATAATAATAATGATAATAGTAATGACATTTGTTAAGCACTTACTATGCTCCAGGCACGATACTAAGCACTGGGGTAGATACAAGATAATCGGGTTGGACATGGTCCCTGGGCCACACAGGGCTCACAGTCTTAATCCCCAGGTTACAGATGAGGTAACAGGCACAGAGAAGTGAAGTGACTTACCCAAGGTCACACAGAAGAAATGTGGCAGTGTCAGGATTAGAGCCCAGTTTCTCTGACTCCCAGGTTCGTTGTCTAACCACTAGACCATGCTGCTTCTGGTTGCAAGGTCATTCATTTATTCATTCAATCATATTTATTGAGTGCTTACTGTGTGCAGAGCACTGTACTAAGCGCTTGGAAAGTACAAATTGGCAACATATAGAAACAGTCCCTACCCAACAACAGGCTCAGTCTAGAAGAGGGAGACAGACAACAAAACAAAACAAGTAGATAGGCCACCCTTCTGAGCCCCCGTGGACCAAGGAGGCATCAAACATGAAGTTCACCCTGATTATGATGGAATTGCATCTGTTTATTTATTTGCTTGGGTCCACTGTTTGCTATCCATTTCTTCACTCTTCAGAATTTAGGCAGATGAGATCTACTGATTCCCCCACTGGACAGTTAACACCTCAAGGAAAGTGATCGTGTTTTTGACTCCTTTGGTCTGCTTCCCCCAAAGACCAGTTCAGTGTTCTGTGGCTAGTAATAACAATAATAATAGCATTTATTAAGCACTTACTATATGCAAAGCACTGTTCTAAGCACTGGGGAGGTTACAAGGTGATGAGGTTGTCCCACAGGGGGCTCAGTCTTAATCCCCATTTTACAGATGAGGGAACTGAGGCCCAGAGAAGTTGTGACTTGCCCAAAGTCACACAGCTGACAAGTGGCAGAGCCGGGATTTGAACCCATGACCTCTGACTCCAAAGCCTGTGCTCTTTCCACTGATCCACGCTGCTTCCTAATTATGGTATTTGTTAAGTGCTTACTAGGTGCCAGGCATCGTTCTAAGCGCTGGGGTGAATTCAAGCAAATCTGGGCGGACATAGTCCCTGTCCTTTGTTGGGATCGCAGTCTCAATCCCCATTATACAGATGAGGTAACTGAGGCTCAGAGAAGTGAAGTGACTTGCCCAAGGTCACATAGCAGACAAGTTGTGGAGCTGGGATTAGAACCCATGAACTTCTGACTCCCAGGCCGGAACTCCTTCCACTATGCCACGCTGCTTCAGGAAGCATTTGGTAGATGCTGAAGCTACAGTCACTCCCAGTCCTGGGAGTCAGAAGGACCTGGGTTCTAATCCCAGCTCCACTACTTGTTTGTGGTATGACCCTGGACAAGTCACTTCACTTCTCTGGGCCTCAGTTACCTCATCTGTAAAATGGGGGATTGAGACTATGAGCCCCACTTGGGACAGGAACTGTATCCAACCCTATTTGATGGTATCCACCCCAGCTTAGTACAATGTCTGGTAGATAGTAAGTGCTTAAATACCACAATCATTATTATTATTATTCAAGGCTATGCTCTGTCTAGACCTGGACCTTACAGGATTATTCATCATCATCATCCTTATCATCAATGGTATTTATTGAGTGCTTACTGTGTGCAGAGCACTGCACTAAGTACTTGAGAGATTTATTACTCTATTTGTACATATTTACTATTCTATTTATTTTGTTAATGATGTACATCTAGCTTTACTTCTATTTATTCTGATGACTTGACACCTGTCCACATGTTTTGTTTTGTTGTCTGTCTCCCCCTTCTAGACTGTGAGCCCATTGTTGGGTAGGGACCAACTCTATATGTTGCCAACTTGTACTTCCCAAGTGCTTAGTACCGTGCTCTGCACACAGTAAGCGCTCAATACGATTGAATGAATGAATCATATTTATTGAGCACTTACTGTGTGTATGCAGAGCACTGTACTAAGTGCTTGGGAGAGTACAATAAAAAATCTAGCAGACACATTCCATGTCCAAAATGAGTTTACAATCTACATGACTTTAGTAGGAAATCAGTGAGGTATGGTAGAAGGGGGAGAGCAGATTGAGTGCTTAAGTGCTTTCCTCTAGACTGTAAGCTCCTTGTGGGCAGGAAATGTGTTTATCAACTCTGTTGTATTGCACACTCCTAAGAGCTTAGTACAGTGTTCTTCACAACAGTAAGCACTCAGTAAATATCACTGATTGATATAAAGCCAACAGTAAGGAGTTTCTGTGAGCTGAGGTGGATGGCCAACCACCGGAGGTTCTTGAGGAGTGGGGAGATGTGGACTGGACTTTTTTTTAGAGAAATGATCTGGGCAGCAGAGTGAAGCAAATACAGGAGTGGGGAGAAACAGGACACAGGAAGTTCAGAGTGGAGGGTGATGCAGAAGTCAAGGTGAGATAGGATGAGTGCTTGGATCAGCATGGTAGCAGTTTAGATGGAGAGGAAAGGGCGGATTTTTAGCAATGTTGTGAAGGTAGAACCGATAGGATTTCGTGACAGATCGAATACGTGTGTTGAATGAGATGAGTGGAGGATAAAGCCAAAGCTTTGAGCTTGTGAGACAGGGGGTAGTGTTGTTGTCTACAGTGGTAGCAATGACAAGGGGAGGACAGGGTTTTTTTGGGGGGGCGGGGGGAGATGAGGCGTTTGGAGAGGTTTAGTTTGAGGTGTTAGCAGGACAGCCAGGTAGAGATGTCCTGAAGGCTGGAGGAAATGTGAGGCTGCAGAGGAGAGAAGTCAGGGTTGGAGGGTTAGGTTTGGGAATCATCAGCGTAGAGATGGTAGTTGAAACTAGGGGAGCGAACGAGTTCTCCGAGTGAGTGGGAATAGATGGAAAATAGAAGGGAATCCAGCACTGAGCCTTGAGGGACTCTCACAGTTAGAGTGGGAAGCAGAGGAATCTGTGAAAGAGACAGACTGAGAGAGGTAGGAGGATACTCCTACTCAACTACTGCAACAACCTCCTCTCCCAGTACCTATCCTGGCTCCGCCACTTGTCTGCTGTGGGACCTTGGGCAAGTTCCTTCAATTCTCTGGGCCTCAGTTACCTCATCTGTAAAATGGGGATTGAGAATGTGAGCCCCATGTGGCACAGGGACTGTGTCCAACCCAATTTGCTTGTATCCACCCAGCACTTAGTACAGTGCCTGGCACACAGTAAGCACATAAATACCACAATTATTATTATTATTATGAGTATCTCATCCCTCCAGGCCATACTTCACTCTGCTGCTCAGATCATTTTTCTAAAACTTATTTCTGCTCATGTGTGTCACCACTCTTTCCAAACCTTCAATGATTACCCATTCCCTTTCCTATCCAAGAGAAACTCCTGATTCTTGACTTTAATAATAATAATTATGGTATTTGTTAAGCACTTACTCTACGCCAAGCGCTGTTCTAAGTGCTGGGGTAGATACAAGGTAATTAAGTTGTCCCATGTGGGGCTCACAGTCTTAATCCCCATTTTACAGATGAGGGAACTGAGGCACAGTGAAGTTAAGTGGCTTGCCCAAGGTCACACACTAGACAAGTTGCAGAGCTGGCATTAGATCCCCCATCCTCTGATTTCCAAGCCCGTGCTCTTTCCATTAAGCCACGCTACATCAAGCCACCCCATCAACCCTGTCCCTCTTATTTATCCACTTTCTTCTCCCATTTCACCCCAGCTCACACTCTTTGTTCCTCTCAAGCTTCATTCTTGATTCCTTAACCTCCATCCCCTTCCTCATGCCTTAACTCCTGCATGACAATCCCTCCCCCTTCCAATTCACCAGATCACAGCTCTGCCCATTTTCAAAACACTCTCGAAATCTCACTTTCTCCCCAGGTCTTGGCCTCCCAACTACCAGTTTAGTACTTTTACACTCACAACCACCCTTAAGGTTTCTGCAATTATCAACTTTCATACTCTACTATTTAAAAACTTATACATCCCCATATCCACTTTTCCATTCTCTTTTTTCCTCCTATGTGTAATCATTTTTTTTATTTACAGATGAGGTAACAGGCACAGAGATGTTAAGTGATTTGCCCAAAGTCACACAGCTGATAAGTGGTGGAGCCGGGATTAGAACCCATGACCTCTGCCTCCTAAGCAAGTGCTCTTTCCACGAAGCCACACTGCTTCTCTTAGCCATGCTGATGCTCTTGAGTTACTACTACTACTGCTCTCCATTTCTTCTGAGGATAGACTGAGAGAAAATGCATTTCATGAAAAAAAACTAGAGAAATTAGGTTAGACATTAATAATAATGACAGTAATTGTGGTATTTGTCAAGCACTGTGATAGATACAAGATCATGAGGGCAAACATGGGGCTCACAATCTAAGTAGGAAGAACAGGTATTGAATCCCCATTTGGCAGAGGGAACTGAGGTACAGAAAAGTGAAGTGATTTGCCCAAAGTCAAAGAGCAGGCACAAGGCAGATTCAGGATTAGAACCCAGGTCCTCTGACTCCCAGGCCCAGGCCTTTGCCACTAGGCCATGCTGCATATCTAAGAGAAGGGAAGTGATTTGTCCAAGGTCACTCACAGCAAACAAGTGGGAAGCAGTGTGACCTAGTGGAAAGAGCAAGAATCTGGGAGTCAGAGGACCTGGGTTCTAGTCCTGGCTCTGCCGTTTGTCTGTAGTGTGACCTTGGGAAATTCACTTCCCTTCTCTGTGCCCCAGTTTCCCCATCTGCAAAATGGGGATTAAATCCTACTCCCTTTGATTATACTGTGAACTCTGTGTGGGACAGAGATCATATTTTTTTTGGTGTTTTATTTTTAAATGGCATTTGTTCAAAGCTTACTGCGTGTCAAACACTATTCTGAGTGAGCCCTGGGATAGATACAAGTTAATTAGGTTGGACACAGTCCTCATCCCATCTGGGGCTCACAGTCTAAGTAGGTGGGAGAACAGGGGAACTGAGGCATGGAGAAGTTAAGTGACTTGCCCAAGGTCACACATCAAGCAATTAGCAGATCTACGATTAGAACCCAGGTCCTCTGACTCCCAGACCCGTGCTCTTTCCATTAGACCATGCTGCTTCCCAACGTGGTTGTCTTAGAGAGAGCTGTTTTCTTAGAGCAAACTGGGCAGAAACTAGAATGGAGGGAATCAAGGAGAGAAATGAACTAGAGGAAGTGGAGGCAGCGGGTGTAGACAACTCTCTCAAGGAGTTTGGAGAGGAATCGTAGGAGGGAAATGGGGTGATCACTAGAGGGAGCCATGGGGTCAAGTGAGGGTTTTTTATTTAAGGATAATAATAATAATGGTATTTATTAAGCACTTACTATGTGCAAAGCACTGTTCTAAGCGCTGGGGAGAGTACAAGGTAATCAGGTTGCCCCACGGGGGGCTCACAGTCTTAATCCCCATTTTACAGATGAGGTAACTGAGGCCCAGAGAAGTTAAGTGACTTGCCCAAAGTCACCCAGCTGACAAGTGGCGGAGCCGGGATTCTGACCCATGACCTCTGACTCCAAAGCCCGTGCTCTTTCCACTGAGCCACACTGCTTCTCTATAGGGTAGGGGAGACACAAGCATATTTAAAAGCAGTGGGGAAGAAGCCACTGGCAAGTCAATGGCTGAAGAGAGGGGAAGAACATGAGTGAAGGGGTTGAGTTGGGAGACTCAGAAGTGAGGTACAGTTAGAAGGCACATTGGGAGGAATGAAGAGAGTGAGATGGAGAAAAGCAGGTGAAGAGAACAGATATTTAAGATTTAATACGTTTCCTGCCCATGAGAAGCTTACATTCTACCCTTACTGATGTCAAGAAGCCCTACTTCAAAGCCTTCAAAGCCCTACTTCCTTTCAAAGCCCTACTTTCCCTTCAAAGCCCTACTGAGAGCTCACCTCCTCCAGGAGGCCTTCCCAGACTGAGCCCCATCCTTCCTCTCCCCTTCCCCATCCCCCCTGCTCTACCTCCTTCCCCTCCCCACAGCACCTGTATATATGTTTGTACAGATTACTCTATTTTACTTGTACATATTTACTATTCTATTTATTTTATTTTGTTAATATGTTTTGTTTTGTTGTCTGTCTCCCCCTTCTAGACTGTGAGCCCGCTGTTGGGTAGGGACCGTCTCTATATGTTGCCAACTTGTACTTCCCAAGTGCTTAGTGCAGTGCTCTGCACATAGTAAGCACTCAATAAATACGATTGAATGAATGAAAAGAAGGACAGCTGTTTTTCACACTGCAAGGTCTATATACACACCCCCACAAAAAATTCTAATGCATATTTCAGTGATGACCATTATCTCTAGAAAAAAAAAGGAAAAATAGTGGTATTTGTTATGAGCTTACTATGTGCCAAGCACTGTTTTAAGTGCTGGGGTAGATTTGAGATAATCAGGTTGGACACATATGCAGGTAAAATTCTCTCCTGGTGCAGTCTGATCCACGCACTGTCTGATTTCAATAGCTTTAGCTATTTAAATAAGAAACGGGGGCGGGGGGGGTCTTCTTGATGATCCAGGAATAGTAGGGCTTAATCACCAATTTTTGAATTTTATGAAATAACTTGGAGAATTTTTCCACTCATGAACAACTGAATGAGTAATCCTTTTTTGATTTTCAGATTCCCCACTTATCTCTAACTCTAAACAGTGGGGACTAGTTTCCTTTAATGATCTACAAATCTACAGCTCAGCAAGCCTCACTACTCAAGTTTACCAATTCATTGTTCTGTGTCCCCTCTCAGGAAACATCTAAACCAATCAATGCTATTTAATGAGCCCTGACTGCGTGCAGAGCATTGGACCAAGTTCTCAGGAGAATACAGCATATGATAGAGCAGTTAGACATGATCCCTGTCCACAAGGAACTTACGGACTGGAGGAGAATGCTTCTGTTCAGTCGGCATGACCAGTGAGAAGACCATTTCTTGCCTTTCAGACCAATCAATAGTACTTATTGAGCACTTACTGTGTGCAGAGCATTGTACTAAGCTCTTGCGAGAGTCCAATATAACATAGTTGGTAGACATATTCCCTGCCCACAATGAGCTTAAAGTCTAGATGGGGCAGATGATCTGTGAGCCTTCTCTTGACATTTAGCTGTAAATTCAATGAGAGCAGCCAGTCAACAGGATGTTTTTTTGTTTTGTTTGTTTTTTAGCCTCTTGGCTTTCACCAGCCGTTCGAAACATGTGGCTTCGACTTCTGTAAAGGACCTCCTGCGATGCAGATTACCTTAACTGCTTGTTTGTGGAACATTCAAAAACAGAATGTGCTGGAACAATTATGAAGAGGTGGAGGTGGACATTCTACCTCCCTTGTTATTTGGTTAACAATTTCCAAAGGTATTTTATTTTGTCCTCCTTGCCTTCAAGCGGAACATCATTTGCTCTTTAAAGACATGGAATTTTCTGTCCCTGGGAAGGGCCCCCTTTGGAGTGGGACTGGATTTCGTTTTCCTTTTTAAGATCAGTCCCTCCAAAAGTAGTCTCAGGGGTTGGTGGGAAAGTGGAACGTAAAGGAGTAGGTGGTGGCAGCCCCAGTTGGAAGCGAGATTCAATTATTTGGACAACGATCTTTTAAAAAAATAGACCTTGAACGAAGCTGCTGGAATTGATGGGGGAGATTCATAATCAGTCTTTTTAGAAAGATCGAGGCCAGAATAATAAATGTTTACGGGGAGTTCACAGGAACAGCTAAAAGTGATCAGCCAAACAGTAGGGATAGCGGTGACAAAGACTCCAAACCAGATGGGTTCAATTGGGTATTAGTTCCCTACTGCATCTGACATAGCAAAATTCCACTTCATTTTTATGATTCCTTTCATCTGGGGATCTTAAAGGACCCCCTGTTTTAAGAAAATGGTATTCGTTAAATGCTTACTATATGCCAGGCACTGTACTAAGCACTGGGGTAGATATAAGCTAATCATGTTGGATGCAGTCCCTGTACCACAAGGGGCTCAGAGTCTCAATTCCCATTTTACAGATGAGGTAACTGAGACCAAGAGCAGTGACTCACCCAAGGTCACGCAGCAGACAAATGGCACAGCCGGGATTAGCACCCACAACCTTCTGACTCCCAGGCCAATGCTCTATTCACTAAGCCACGCTGTTTCTCGTAGCTTTCCATTTTGACTCTTCATAGACCTCGCAGCGACCTCCCCAAAGTCACTCCCCCCGCTTTTCCAGCCCCCCAGCTCTCAACACTCTCTGCTACTCTCCCATCCTTCCCAGTAGTATCCTCAGAGGAGCTCTCCTCCCTCCTCTCAAGTGCTGCTCCGGCCACCTGTGCTTCTGACCCCATTCCCTCTCATCTCATGAAATCTCTCGCTCTGTCCCTTCTCCCCTCCTTAACTTCCATCTTCAACCGCTCACTCTACACTGGTTCCTACCCCTCTGCCTTCAAACATGCCCATGTCTCTCCCAGCCTAAAAAAAACCTCTCTTGACCCCACCTCACCTTCTAGTTATCGTCCCATCTCCCTCCTACCATTCCTTTCCAAACTCCTTGAACGAGTCGTCTACACGCGCTGCCTCGAATTCCTCAACACCAACTCTCTCCTCAACCCCCTCCAGTCTGGCTTCCGTCCCCTACATTCCACGGAAACTGCCCTCTCAAAGGTCATCAATGACCTCCTGCTTGCCAAATCCAACGGCTCATACTCTATCCTAATCCTCCTCGACCTCTCAGCTGCCTTCGACACTGTGGACCACCCCCTTCTCCTCAATACGCTATCCAACCTTGGCTTCACAGACTCCGTCCTCTCCTGGTTCTCCTCTTATCTCTCCGGTCATTCATTCTCAGTCTCTTTTGCAGGCTCCTCCTCCCCCTCCCATCCCCTTACTGTAGGGGTTCCCCAAGGTTCAGTTCTTGGTCCCCTTCTGTTCTTGATCTACACTCACTCCCTTGGTGACCTCAGTCGCTCCCACGGCTTCAACTATCATCTCTACTCTGATGACACCCAAATCTACATCTCTGCCCCTCCTCTCTCCCCCTCCCTCCAGGCTCGCATCTCCTCCTGCCTTCAGGACATCTCCATCTGGATGTCTGCCCGCCACCTAAAACTCAACATGTCCAAGACTGAACTCCTGTCTTCCCTCCCAAACCCTGCCCTCTCCCTGACTTTCCCATCATTGTTGACGGCACTATCATCCTTCCCGTCTCACAGGCCCGCAACCTTGGTATCATCCTCGACTCCGCTCTCTTGTTCACCCCTCACATCCAAGCCGTCACCAAAACCTGCCGGTCTCAGCTCCACAACATTGCCAAGATCTGCCCTTTCCTCTCCATCCAAACCACTACCCTGCTCGTTCAAGCTCTCATCCTATCCTGTCTGGACTACTGTATCAGCCTCCTCTCCGATCTCCCATCCTCATGTCTCTCGCCACTTCAATCCATACTTCACGCCACTGCCCGGATTGTCTTTGTCCAGAAACGCTCTGGGCATGTTACTCCCCTCCTCAAAAATCTCCAGTGGCTACCAATCAATCTGCGCATCAGGCAGAAACTCCTCTCCCTTGGCTTCAAGGCTCTCCATCACCTCACCCCCTCCTACCTCACCTCCCTTCTCTCCTTCTACAGCCCAGCCCACACCCTCCACTCCTCTGCCGCTAATCTCCTCACCGTGCCTCGTTCTCACCTGTCCCGCCATCGACCCCCGGCCCACGTCATCCCCCTGGTCTGGAATGCCCTCCCTCCCAACATCCACCAAGCTAGCTCTCTTCCTCCCTTCAAGGCCCTACTGAGAGCTCACCTCCTCCAGGAGGCCTTCCCAGACTGAGCCCCCTCCTTCCTCTCCCTCTCGTCCCCCTCCATCCCCCCCATCTTGCCTCCTTCCCTTCCCCACAGCACCTGTATATATGTATATATGATTGGACATATTTATTACTCTATTTATTTTACTTGTACATATCTATTCTATTTATTTTATTTTGTTAATATGTTTTGTTCTCTGTCTCCTCCTTCTAGACTGTGAGCCCACTGTTGGGTAGGGACCGTCTCTATATGTTGCAAACTTGTACTTCCCAAGCGCTTAGTACAGTGCTCTGCACACAGTAAGTGCTCAATAAATATGATTGATTGATTGATTGACTCACCCATCCGGTTGACCACAGAAGGGGTTCCAGGATTAGCAAGCTAAATCCCAATTGGATGCCCAAAACAAACTGCTTTTGTTCCAATAGATGGGGTCTGAATATGAAGTTTGTACTGTAATTGTCAGTTATATTTATTACCTATGACTTGCAAGTGATTATGCAAATCACACATCTAATCTATTTTCAGCAACCACCTCAGATTAGGTAACTCCAGCATTAGCTGCAGTGGATTTCTCCCCTCCTCCAGGCTTCACTAAGCCACCTTGCCACTTTGTAGATGACAGGATTATTGAAGATGAACGCTTCACCTTATGTCGTTTCCTATCTTGTTTCTTCTCATCTGACCTCCACTAATCCCATGTTCTTTAAAGGCCTTAATTCAACACCTTGTAGATTTCTGCATGTATCCTAGACCAATGCATTGCCCTTAAATCCTTACCTTACCTCCTTCCCTTCCCCACAGCACCTGTATATATGTATATATGTTTGTATGTATTTATTACTCTATTTATTTATTTATTTTACTTGTACATAGCTATTCTATTTATTTTATTTTGTTAATATGTTTTGTTTTGTTCTCTGTCTCCCCCTTCCAGACTGTGAGCCCACTGTTGGGTAGGGACCATCTCTATATGTTGCCAACTTGTACTTCCCAAGCGCTTAGTACAGTGCTCTGCACACAGTAAGCGCTCAATAAATATGATTGATTGATTGATTGATTAAATCAATTAATCGGGGGATGGATTAGATGGCCCTTTCAAAGTTCCTTTCTGCCCTGGGATTCCAGTCATATCAGTTGATTTGCTAACCCTTAAAATCCCAGGGCAGAAAGGAACCTTGAAAGGTCAATTAATCTATCCCCCTGCCTTCAGACAGATTACCCCTTAAGCCACCCCTGACATGCAAGACTCTATCCTGCTTTCATGAAGACCTCAAAAGAGATGCTACATCGTTACTTGAGAAGTATATCCCAAAGTTTCCACACCCAATCACCACCATTTCTATTGGGAAATGATTTGATCTATCTAGACCAAACCTCACTGTACTAAGCACTTGGGAGAGTACAATATAACAACAGAACAAACACATTCCCTGCCCACGACAAGCTGACAGTCTAGGAGTCCTAAAGTAAATCATAAAACATTTGGTGACTTGGGCACGCTGAAAAGGAAAGTAGTTGGGACAATGGTAACAGTAGGTTGGTTTACGTTTATGGGGCTATTTGCCTTCAAAGACACTGAATTCAACAATGCCACAAACCATCATTTTAGGGAATAAAAGTGTTTACATATGCTAAATGACTTCCTTTTTAAGGAGCATCTGACTAATAACTGTGAATGGGTGCTACTTAAAAAGCATCTTAGTCATCTCTGACAGCCACAGAGAAACGTAGCCCATAGTGTAAGTCCGATGGAAAGGAAAACTATTCTGAACTATATTATGGTGGTGGTGGCAGGGGGAGTGCTGTGCACAGATCATTCCACAAGTATTTACAACCTTCAGGCTTAATTTTCTCCTCATACTCACATGTAAAAAGTCTCTCAGTGAAATGTCCACAGAAGGGAAGCTGGCAAACAAATCTGGCCTCAGATTTTTTATTTATTTTTAATGGTATTTGTAGCCTTGACTGCAAATAATTGAGATCAAACTTATGGGAAGCAGCATGGCCTAGTGGCTAGAGCCCAGGTCTGGGAGTCAGAAGGACCTGGGTTCTAGTCCTGGTTTGCCACTTGTCTACCGGGTGACCTTGGGCAAATCACTTCACTGTGCCTCACTTCCCTCATCTGTAAAATGGGGATGAAGACTGAACTCCATGTGGGACATGGACTGGGTCCAACCTGATTAGCTTGTATCTACCCCAGCATTTAGTGCAGTGCCTAGCACATAGTAGGTGCTTAGCAAGTACCATTAAAAAAATGCACTTTCTCCTCTGGCCAAAGACAATATCAACAGTTCCTGGTAGCATGTAGTACCATGTTTGTCATTTGCTCTGCAAAAAAATTATGACTCGCAGTTGAGTGAGCTTAAGTCCAAGGCAACATGGGCACATCGGCTTTAGAACCAGATAGGCCCTAGACTCATCAAGGAGCAATTGTGGTTATGGCAGTTGTTTTTGAGTGCAATATTCTGTTCTGCCATAATGGATATTTTCACTAGGTGCTTTGGCCAGAATGCTGTTAAGGAATGAGGAAATGTCTTCTGCCATCATGAGCCTGTTTGGATACAAAGTGACATGTAGGCAGAAGAAATGGCTGTACATATAATCGATGGTATTTATTGAGCACTTATTGTGAGCAGAGCACTGTACTAAGCACTTGGGAGAGTTCAGTACAACAGAGATGGTAGCCAAATTCCCTTCCGACGAACATATGTGCATAGATGAGAACTATGGTATGAGTTTTCCTTAACACGGGGTTCTGAAAGGACATCACACACACACACACACACACACACAGACACACACACACACACAATGGGAGAATTGGGTGTTTCAAAGAACAATTAAACTTTTTTAATAATAGACTAAAAATCTCATTCATTTAAACTCCTGCTAATGGACAATTTGGGATTATTCTGCCCCCAGCTTCCTTCCTTTGACTTTTCTACAGCTTTAAAGAAATCAGCTCAAATTAAATCCATCAGGTCTGACCTCCCCAAAGTCACTCCTCCCCCTTCTCCAACCCCCCAGCTCTCAACACTCTCTGCTACTCTCCCATCCTTCCCAGCAGTATCCTCAGAGGAACTCTCCTCCCTCTTCTCAAGTGCTACTCCGGCCACCTGTGCTTCTGACCCCATTCCCTCTCATCTCATGAAATCTCTTGCTCCACCCCTTCTCCCCTCCTTAACTTCCATCTTCAACCGCTCACTCTCCACTGGTTCCTTCCCCTCTGCCTTCAAACATGCCCATGTCTCTCCCATCCTAAAAAAACCCTCTCTTGACCCCACCTCACCATCTAGTTATCGCCCCATTTCCCTCCTACCATTCCTTTCCAAACTCCTTGAACGAGTGGTCTATTCGCTCTGCCTCGAATTCCTCAACACCAACTCTCTCCTCGACCCCCTCCAGTCTGGCTTCCGTCCCCTACATTCCACGGAAACTGCCCTCTCAAAGGTCACCAATGACCTCCTGCTTGCCAAGTCCAACGGCTCATATTCTATCCAAATCCTCCTCGACCTCTCAGCTGCCTTCGACACTGTGGACCACCCCCTTCTCCTCAACAGCTAGCCAACCTTGGCTTCGCAGACTCTGTCCTCTCCTGGTTCTCCCCTTATCTCTCTGGTCATTCATTCTCAGTCTCTTTTGCAGGCTCCTCCTCCCCCTCCCATGCCCTTACTGTGGGGGTTCCCCAAGGTTCAGTGCTTGGTCCCCTTCTGTTCTCAATCTACACTCACTCCCTTGGTGACCTCATTCACTCCCACAGCTTCAACTATCATCTCTACACTGATGACACCCAAATCTACATCTCTACCCCTGCTCTCTCCCCCCCCCCACTGCAGGCTCGCATCTCCTCCTGTCTTCAGGACATCTCCATCTGGATGTCTGCCCACCACCAAAAACTCAACATGTTGAAGACTGAGCTCCTTGTCTTCCCTCCCAAACCCTGCCCTCTCCCTGACTTTCCCATCACTGTTGACAGCACTACCATCCTTCCCGTCGCACAAGCCCGCAACCTTGGTGTCATCCTCGACTCCGCTCTCTCGTTCACCCCTCACATCCAAGCCGTCACCAAAACCTGTCGGTCTCAGCTCCACAACATTGTCAAGATCTGCCCTTTCCTCTCCATCCAAACCGCTACCCAGCTCGTTCAAACTCTCATCCCATCCCGTCTGGACTACTGCATCAGCCTTCATCATCACCATCATCAATCGTATTTATTGAGCGCTTACTATGTGCAGAGCACTGTACTAAGCACTTGGGAAGTACAAATTGGCAACATATAGAGACAGTCCCTACCCAACAGTGGGCTCACAGTCTAAAAGGGGGAGACAGAGAACAAAACTAAACATATTAACAAAATAAAATAAATAGAATAGATATGTACAAATAAAATAAATAAATAAATAAATAGAGTAATAAATATGTACAAACATATATACATATATACAGGTGCTGTGGGGAAGGGAAGGAGGTAAGATGGGGGGGATGGAGAGGAGGACGAGGGGGAGAGGAAGGAAGGGGCTCAGTCTGGGAAGGCCTCCTGGAGGAGGTGAGCTCTCAGCAGGGCCTTGAAGGGAGGAAGAGAGCTAGCTTGGCGGATGGGCAGAGGGAGGGCATTCCAGGCCCGGGGGATGATGTGGGCCGGGGGTCTATGGCGGGACAGGTGAGAGAGAGGTACGGTGAGGAGATTAGTGGTGCAGGAGCGGAGGGTGCGGGAGGGGCTGTAGAAGGAGAGAAGGGAGGTGAGGTAGGAGGGGGCGAGGTGATGGAGAGCCTTGAAGCCCACGGTGAGGAGTTTCTGCCTGATGCGCAGATTGATTGGTAGCCACTGGAGATTTTTGAGGAGGGGAGTGGTATGCCCAGAGCGTTTCTGGACAAAGATAATCTGGGCAGCAGCATGAAGTATGGATTGAAGTGGAGAGAGACACAAGGATGGGAGATCAGAGAGAAGGCTGATGCAGTAGTCCAGACGGGATAGGATGAGAGCTTGAATGAGCAGGGTAGCGGTTGGGATGGAGAGGAAAGGGCGGATCTTGGCAATGTTGTGGAGCTGAGACCTGCAGGTTTTGGTCACGGCTTGGATGTGAGGGGTAAATGAGAGAGCGGAGTCGAGGATGACACCAAGGTTGCGGGCTTGTGAGACGGGAAGGATGGTAGTGCTGTCAACAGAGATGGGAAAGTCAGGGAGAGGGCAAGGTTTGGGAGGGAAGACAAGGAGTTCAGTCTTGGACATGTTGAGCTTTAGCTGGCGGGCAGACATCCAAATGGAGATGTCCTGAAGGCAGGAGGAGATGCGAGCCTGGAGAGAGGGGGAGAGAGCAGGGGCAGAGATGTAGATCTGGGTGTCATCAGCGTAGAGATGATAGTTGAAGCCGTGGGACCGAATGAGGTCACCAAGGGAGTGCGTGTAGATCGAGAACAGAAGGGGACCAAGCACTGAACCTTGGGGAACCCCCACAGTAAGAGGATGGGAGGGGGAGGAGGAGCCTGCAAAAGAGACTGAGAAAGAACGACCGGAGAGGTAAAAGGAGAACCAGGAGAGGACGGAGTCTGTGAAGCCAAGGTCAGATAGCGTGTTGAGAAGAAGGGGGTGGTCCACAGTGTCAAAGGCAGCTGAGAGGTCGAGGAGGATTAGGACAGAGTATGAGCCGTTGGATTTGGCAAGCAGGAGGTCATTGGTGACCTTTGAGAGGGCAGTTTCCGTGGAATGTAGGGGACGGAAGCCAGACTGGAGGGGGTCGAGGAGAGAGTTGTTGTTGAGGAATTCTAGGCAGCGAGTGTAGACAACTCGTTCAAGGAGTTTGGAAAGGAATGGTAGGAGGGATATGGGGCGATAACTAGAAGGTGAGGTGGGGTCAAGAGAGGGGTTTTTTAGGATGGGAGAGACATGGGCATGTTTGAAGGCAGAGGGGAAGGAACCAGTGGAGAGTGAGTGGTTGAAGATGGAAGTTAAGGAGGGGAGAAGGGATGGAGCGAGAGATTTCATGAGATGGGAGGGATTGGGGTCAGAAGCACAGGTGGCCGGAGTAGCACTTGAGAGGAGGGAGGAGAGCTCCTCTGAGGATACTGCTGGGAAGGATGGGAGAGTAGCAGAGAGTGTTGAGAGCCGGGGGGATGGAGAAAGGGGGGAAGAGACTTTGGGGAGGTCGGACCTGATGGATTTAATTTTGTTAATGAAGTAGGAGGCCAGATCTTTGGGGGTGAGGGAAGGAGGAGGGGGAGGAACCGGGGGCCTGAGAAGGGAGTTGAGTGTATGGAAGAGCTGGCGGGGGTGATGGGCATGGGTGTCAATAAGGGAGGAGAAATAGTTTTGTCTGGCAGAAGAGAGGGCTGAGATCAGAGCCTTCTCTCTGATCTCCCATCTTCGTGTCTCTCCCCACTTCAATCCACTTCAATCCATACTTCATGCTGCTGCCCGAATTGTCTTTGTCCAGAAACGCTCTGGGCATGTTACTCCCCTCCTCAAAAATCTCCAGTGGCTACCAATCAATCTGCGCATCAGGCAGAAACTCCTCACCCTCGGCTTCAAGGCTCTCCATCACCTCGCCCCCTCCTACCTCACCTCCCTTCTCTCCTTCTACAGCCCACCCCGCACCCTCTGCTCCTCTGCCACTAATCTCCTCACCGTGCCTCGTTCTCGCCTGTCCCGCCGTCGACCCCCGGCCCACGTCATCCCCCTGGCCTGGAATGCCTTCCCTCCCAACATCCGCCAAGCTAGCTCTCTTCCTCCCTTCAAGGCCCTACTGAGAGCTCACCTCCTCCAGGAGGCCTTCCCAGACTGAGCCCCCTCCTTCCTCTCCCCCTCATCCCCCTCTCCCCCCTCGTCCCCCTCTCCATCCCCACATCTTACCTCCTTTCCTTCCCACAGCACCTGTATATATGTATATGTTTGTACATACTTATTACTCTATTTAACTTGTACATATCTATTCTATTTATTTTATTTTGTTAATATGTTTGGTTTTGTTCTCTGTCTCCTCCTTCTAGACTGTGAGCCCACTGTTGGGTAGGGACTGTCTCTATATGTTGTCAACTTGTACTTCCCAAGCGCTTAATACAGTGCTCTGCACACAGTAAGCACTCAATAAATATGATTGATTGATTGATTGATCCTACCTCACCTCGCTAATTTCCTACTCCAGCCCAGGTGGCACACTCCGCTCCTCTAGTGCCAGCTTACTCACTGTGCCTAGATCTTAATATCTCACTGCTGACCCCATGTCCTCTCCCTAACCCAGAACTCCCTCCCCCTCCATATACAGTAGACCACCACACTCTTCTCCACCTTCAAAGCTGTTATTAAGATCATAACTCCTCCAAGAGGCCTTTCTCAATAAAGCCTTCTTTTCCCTGGCTCATTCTCCCTTCTGGGTCATCTATGCACTTGGATCTATGACCTTTGGACATTTACTACTAATAATAATAATGATGGCATTTGTTAAGCACTTACTGTGTGCCAAGCACTGTTCTAAGCTCTGGGGTAGATACAAGGTAATGAGTTCGTCCCACGTGGAGCTCAGTCTTAATCCCCATTTTATAGATGAGGTAACTGAGGCACAGAGAAGCTAACTGACTTGCCCAAAGTCACGCAGCTGACAAGTGGTGGAGCTGAGATTAGGACCTGTGACCTCTGACTCCCAAGCCCACGCTCTTTCCACTAAGCCACGCTGCTTCTCCGTCATTTGATTTTCTCCCCACCTCCAGCCCCACTGCACATATCTTTAAATTATACATTATAAATTACTGATTTATTCCTGTTCAGGTCTGTCTCCCCCCAGACTGCAAGCTCATTATGGGCAGGGAACATGTCTACCAAGTCTGTTAATTGTCTTCTTCTAAGTGCTTAGTACAGCACTCTGCACATAGCAAGCACTCAATGAATACCACTGATTGATTTTCTACTGCTACTAAAGTCCAGCAGGCATTGCTATAAAGAGAGAAGACATTGATCTATACCGTGGTAAAACAGTCTCATACTGAAAGTTGCAGGAGATTTTCTGGAGATGAGAGGAAGAGGTTGGGTACAGTAAGAAATACAGTAGAAGCAGTATGGTCTAGCAGAAGGAACACAGGCCTGGAAGGTAAGAGACTTGGAATTTAATCTCTGCCTCGCTACTTGTCTGTTTTGTGACCTTAGGCAAGTCAACATCATTTTTTTTTAATGGTACATGTTAAGTGCTTACTATGTGCCAGGCACTGTACTAAGCATTGGGACAGATGCAAGCTAATCTAGTTGGACACCATCCATTTTAATGGCATTTGTTCAAAGCTTACTGGGTGTCAAACACTGTTCTGAACGCTGGGATAGATCCAAGTTAATTATGTTGGACACAGTCTCCGTCCCACATGGGCTCTTAATCCCCCTCCCCAGATGAGGTAACTGAGGCACCAATAAGTTAAGTGACTTGCCCAAGATCACACAGCAGAGAAGTGGTGAAACCAGGATTAGAACTCAAGTCCTCTGACTCCCAAGCCCATGCTTTATGGAAGCAGTGTGGTCAAGTTGATAGAGCATGGGCCTGGGAGTCAGAAGGACCTGGGTTCTAATCCCTGCTCCTCCATGAGTCTGCTGTGTGACCTGGGGCAGGTCACTTTACTTCTCTGTGTTTCAGGTCCCTCATCTGTGTCACAAGTCCCCAGTTCGTACCAACCAGGACCTTCCTGGACTGAGGGAACCTCAGTGACACATAGTGTAAGTCAAACCACACCTCTGATCACCAAGGTTACTGTGAAAAGATTTTTTTACTTAGTTTTACCAACATGCAAGGGAGTGACACATACATAAACTCACTCGCTCCACCACCCAAGGGTCCAAAATCAGTCTGTGGTCAACGGAGCCTGTTCTGCCAACACTTCTTCTTTCTGTTTCCAAGTGCTGCTCTCAGCATGCTTCCTTCTTGCTTCCCCTCTTCTTCTACTACCCTCGGCCTGCTGCTGCCCCCTCCCAGGTCAAAGCAACCACCTTTTATCTGGCTAAGGCATCGCAGCTGTGGCTCTACATGGCAGTCATTGACTGGCCCAGGCCTGTTACTGGGTAGAACATCATCATCATCAATCGTATTTATCATCATCATCATCATCAATCATATTTATTGAGCGCTTACTGTGTGCACAGCACCGTACTAAGCGCTTGGGAAGTACAAATTGGCAACATATAGAGACAGTCCCTACCCAACAGTGGGCTCACAGTCTAAAAGGGGGAGACAAAACCAAACATACTAACAAAATAAAATAAATAGAATAGATATGTACGAGTAAAATAAATAAATAAACAAATAAATAGAGTAATAAATATGTACAAACATATATACATATATACAGGTGCTGTGGGGAAGGGAAGGAGGTAAGATGGGGGGATGGAGAGGGGGACGAGGGGGAGAGGAAGGAAGGGGCTCAGTCTGGGAAGGCCTCCTGGAGGAGGTGAGCTCTCAGTAGGGCCTTGAAGGGAGGAAGAGAACTAGCTTGGCAGATGGGCAGAGGGAGGGCATTCCAGGCCCGGGGATGACGTGGGCTGGGGGTCGATGGCAGGACAGGCGAGAACGAGGTACGGTGAGGAGATTAGCAGCAGAGGAGTGGAGGGTGTGGGGTGGGCTGTAGAAGGAGAGAAGGGAGGTGAGGTAGGAGGGGACGAGGTGATGGAGAGCCTTGAAGCCCAGGGTGAGGAGTTTCTGCCTGGTGCGCAGATTGATTGGTGGCCACTGGAGATTTTTGAGGAGGGGAGTAATATGCCCAGAGCGTTTCTGGACAAAGATAATCCGGGCAGCAGCATCCCTCCATGCTCCACCCCCACAGGCCAGCAATCACCTGTCTCAGGTAGAAGCCATCAGTGGCTTTGCGAGTCTCTTCCTTGTTGTTGTTTGTGGGTTCACAAACAGTCATTAATAAGACAGCTTTCTGTGGGTTCATGACAATCTGTAAAGTGGGGATTAAGAGTGGGAGCCCCATGTGGGACAGGGACTGTATCCAACCCGATTACCTTGTATCTACCCCAGTGCTTTCCCCGCTCTCAGGGTCACACCTGGAGAGTTTCCAGTACTCTACCAGTCTCAACTGCAGGAGAGAGAGTCAGGCAGAAGCCTACCCATTCCATTCCTAGCTTGGGCAGTGGCTAGCGAGTGGAAGACAATCTGCTATAAGTCAAAACTCAGCTGTGCTGGGCATGGGAGAGAATCAAGGACAAAGACTCAAATTTAGTGCATGGAAGGAGGCAATGGTAAACCACTTCCGGATTTTTAACAAGAAAACTCTGTGGAACCACTGCCAGAACGCTTGCAGATGGAGGTGGGGCATTCTGGGTGAGATATGTCCATGGCGTCTCTATAGGTCGAAGATGACTCAACAGCATAAGACAAGACAGACCCCAGTACTTAGTACAGTGCCTGGTGCATAGCGCTTAAAAAATACCAGAATTATTATAATTATTATTATTGCCTTATCCACTAGGCCATGCTGCTTCAGGTATTTCCTCTGTAAAATGGTAATAAAATATGTGTCTCCTTCCCACTTAGACTGTGAGTCTAAGCAGGGACCTGGACAATTGGATGCCAGAAAGTTAAATCAATGCTAGCATGAACTATCAAACAGAAAGGGTATCACAGTTGTCTATTAGCACTATCCCATGAGGCAGACTTATAGGTGAGTTCAGGAATGGTGAAGCGACTTTTCCCAGGTGATATGGATAGCGTTCTTCAGTTCCAATGTCTGCAAAAAATTCTTCCATTCAGTGGGAAGGAGAAGGATGGGCAGCAGAATTTCTCATAGCAAAAACCATTTTTACCTCCATATAATAATAATAATGGCATTAATTAAATGCTTACTCTCCCAAGAACTTAGTACAGTGTTCTGCACACAGTAAGCACTTGATAAATATGATTGAATGAATGAATGAAGCACTGGGGTAGATACAAGATAATCAGGTCCCATGAAGGGCTCACAGTCAAAGTAGGCGGAATAATGGGTATTGAATCCCCATTTTGCAGATGAGGGAATTAAGGTACACAGAAGTTAAATGAGTTTCCCAAGGTCACACAGCCAATAAATGGCAGAGCCGGGATTAGAACTCAGGTCCTCTGACTCCCAAGCCCATGCTCTTTCCAATAGGCCATATTGCTTCTCCAGTCTTCCGATTGGTTTCACATATGGAGACATGAATGGGAACGGCTTGGCGTGAGTGAGCCGATCCACTCATACTCCTGGTAGCCATCAATCTAGAACTCAATCAACCAATGAATCATATTTTTGAGCATTTACCGAGGGCAGAACATTGGACTAGGCACTGGGGAGAGTAAAATGCAACAGAATTGGTAGATTCAGTCCCTGCTCACGAGGAGTTTACCATCTGGAAGGGGAGACCGACGTTCAAATAAATGAATACATTATGGATATGTACACAAATGCTGTGGGGCTGAGAGGGTGGAGAACAAAGGGTACAGCAAGGGCGATGTGAAAGGGAGTGGGAGAACAGTGCTTGGCACATAGTAAGCCCTTAACAAATACCATAAAAGAAAAAAAAGAAAGAAAGAAGAGGCAACGAGGGCTTAGCTGGGGAAGAGCTAAGAGGAGAGCTCATGGGCTTGGGAACTGCTTAGTACAAGCACTTAGTACAGCGCTCTGTGACACAGTAAGGGCTCAATAAATACGATTGAATGAACTGCATGATTCAAGGAAACTTCTCAAACTAATCTGCTGGTTCAACCCTGTTGGCCTCCGAAGGACAATATCTCTCTTCCATATGGCCAGGCACTTCAAAGTGAGTTCCAGAAGCAGGAGGAAGCCATTAGGGAAAGGGATGGAGGAGAGACAGGAGAATCAACTACTTTATCAAGGAAAAAAAAACTGCATGACTTGAAAAACTGGTGCTGGAAGGTTTCTATTAACTTACTACCCATGAGCACCACAAATTTGATACACAGAAAATCCCTGGACTATTATCATGCCTATCAACCCAAACAAATTAGGTGTTTTAACCACCTTAGAGGAAAGATGGTGAAAGAAATCATTGTATCTAGCTCACGTCTTTGAGGGGCAGTTCTTACACAGCTGCGTGTACTTTGAGAATGTGCCAGAAGAACAAAGATTTGGGCTCTGAGGGAGGACAGAAAAAGGTCAAAAATCTTACATTTTCTTTTAGACCACATTATTTGATTTGGGGCTGGAGATAAGAAGGAGCCTACAAAAATCATGACAGAAATGTGAATTTGGGGTTGGGGGAAAAGCTGCTGAGAGGCTGAAAGATGCAAACCACAATCACCTCTGCCCCTCAAGGAAAATAGTTATGTGGTTAACATCACATGTTGTTACCTGGTTTTTACTACACTAGAACGGCCTGCAAAATTAGATGGTGTTTTTTTAGGCATTTCTCTGAGTGTTAGCTTTAGCAATAGCGACTTAATCAACACTATTTATGAGCACGTACTGTGTTGAGAGCACCGTACGAATGTACAAAACACTCGAGGAAGTACAAAAGAGTTGACAGACGCTGTCCCTGCCCACCAGGAGCTTGGGACAGAATCAGCATAATTGTGGTTTGGATGGAGAGGAAAGGGCAGATTTTGGCAATGTTGTGAAGGTACAATGAGTGGGATTTGGTTAAAGATTGAATATGTGGGATGAATGGGAGAGATGAGTCGAGGATAACAGTAAGGTCATGGCGTTGTGAGATAATGATAATAATGTTGGTATTTGTTAAGCACTTACTATGTGCCAAGCACTGTTCTAAGCGCTGGGGTAGATACAAGGTATTCAGGTTGTCCCAAGTGGGGCTCACAGATGAGGGAACTGAGGCCCAGAGAAATGAAGTGATTTGCCCCAGGTCACACAGCTGACAAGTGGCAGAGCTGGGATTAGAACCCACGACCTCTGACTCCCAAGCCCGGGCTCTTTCCACTGAGCCACACTGCTTCTCAGGAAGCATAGGAAGCAGGAGACCCAGGTATGGTGAGTAGGTTGGCATTAGAGGAGTGAAGTGTGCAGGCTGGGTTGGAGCAGGAAATCAGCAAGGTAAGACATGAAGAGGAGAGCTGATTGATTGCTTTAAAGCCGATGTTAAGGCGCTTCTGTTTTATGTGGAGTAGCAGTTTGGATCGAGAGGAGTGGGTGGATTTTAGTGATATTGAGAAGGTAGAGCCAACAGGTTTTGGTGACAGATTGAATATATGTGGTAAATGAGAAACAGTGTGGCCTAGTGGAGAGAGCACAGGAGTCAGAAGGACCAAGATTCTAATCTCGGCTTTGCTACTTGTCTGCTGTGTGACCTTGGGCAAATCACTTCACTTCTCTGTCCCTCAGTCACCTCTTCTGGAAAATGGGAATGAAAACTGTGAGCCCCATGTGGGACATAGACCAGGTCCAACCTGATCAGCTTGCATCTACCCCACTGCTTAGTACAATGCGTGGCACATGGTAAGCACTTAACAAGTACCACAATTACTAGATGAGTCGAGGACAATACCAAGGTCACGGGCTTATGAGACAGAGAGAATAGTAGTGTTGTCTACATTCATTCATTCATTCAATCGTATTTATTGAGTGCTTACTGTGTGCAGAGCACTGTACTGAGCGCTTGGGAAGTACAAGTTGGCAACATATAGAGACGGTCCCTACCCAACAGTGGGTTTACAGTCTAGAAGGGGGAGACAGAGAACAAAACAAAACATATTAACAAAATAAAATAAATAGAATAAATATGCACAAATGAAATAAATGAATAAATAGAGTAATAAATTCGTACAAACATATATACATATATACAGGTGCTGTGGGGAGGGGAAGGAGGTAAGGCGGGGGGGATGGGAAGGGGGAGGAGGGCGAGAGGAAGGAGGGGGCTCAGTCTGGGAAGGCCTCCTGGAGGAGGTAAGCTCTCAGTAGGGCCTTGAAGGGAGGAAGAGAGCTAGCTTGGCGGATGTGCAGAGGGAGGGCATTCCAGGCCAGGGGGATGATGTGGGCCGGGGGTCGATGGCGGGACAGGAGAGAACGAGGCACAGTGAGGAGATTAGCGGTTGTGGGCAGGAAGTGGTACCAGAGATCATCGTGTCCAATTGTCCAGAATCACCGGAATGAGGGGGCGAGGAGCACTGGTCATGTTGAAACAGGTGGTCTGTTAGAAACAGGTTCCCTTCCCTGATGCTGTCATATCATGGCTAATACTGAACATAGGCTCTCTGGGAGGCAGTTCAGTGATGATTCCTTTGCTGGACCTGTCCGTCCCGCAGCTCTTGCCTCCGTGTGTTGGTTCTGGTTGCAGAGTGGGCATCATGCCTCCTGGGCAGAGAAAGACACATGGGCCGCTGCTGCGTGTCTTGGTGTTCTGGCATTTCCCTGGTGTTTCCCATCGTCTACAGCGATGGGAAAGACTGTGGAAGGACAGGGTATTTCAACTCTCCTCATCTAATAATAATAATAATAATAATGGCATTTATTAAGCACGTACTATGTGCAAAGCACTGTTCTAAGTGCTGGGGAGGTTACAAGGTGGTCAGGTTGTCCAACGTGGGGCTCACAGTCTTAATCCCCATTTTACAGATGAGGTAACTGAGGCACAGAGAAGTTAAGTGACTTGCCCAAAGTCACACAGCTGACAATTGGTGCAGCCAGGATTTGAACCCATGACCTCTGACTCCAAAGCACGTGCTCTTTCCACTGAGCCACGCTGCTCCTTATTCATTGTTTCATCATAAGCATCCCTCTGTTCTTGTGTTTTTTTGTGGGGATGGGGAAGTGTTCTGAATCCTTTCACACATGGATTAAAGGGCTATATTCTGGCTTCTGTAAATAAATATCCTTCTGAATCTCCTATTCACATTTTCCTATTGTGCACCTTTCCTTTGAGTGGTTGCTTTAATAAACAAGCAATTACTGGAAAATAACTGGATACACAACATGTTTCTTTTGGGGACTAATAAATCTTTCTGCTCTGCTTTCTCAAGTTTTCCCCTCTACTTTATTTCTCTCCTTGGCCCATGTCCACATGTAGCCATACAAAGGAAATAATGAATCAATTGATCAGTTAGAGAATTGATAGCTCTCTTTTGACATTCTGCATTAAGCAATAACTAATTGCCTAATCCCAAATGCTTTTTAAAACCTAGCTGAGAAATGAATGGGGCAGCAACTGAATCTTGAACAGAAGGCCAGGTTCGGGCAGGTCAATAAAAGTGAATGTACGGAATCCAGATGTTCTGTAGCAAAGTCTTGTTTGGGTGAGACTTCAGTGCCAGAAAGTGAGTCGACTTATCCTCAATTCAAAAGCCCTCACAGAGCTACCAATGTATTTCAGATTACCAGACCCCAAGAACTCTCTTTGCCCCTAGAGGTTCTACAGAGAGGGATGGAAGAGCTGGGAAGGCTATTTGGAGGAGGAATAGCTCAGAGTAGGAGAATGGGGCAGAATGGGTCAGACCCCTGGCGTACTGGATAGAGTTGGCTCACCTCCACTTCCTGCAACTCGCCACTCTCTGCCAAAAAAAGAACAAGAAAACTAGGATTCTCCAGCCGGGAGAATCAGCGGGGCCTAGTGGAAAGATCTTGGGGCCTGGGATTCGGAAGGACCTGGGTTCTAATCCCGGCTCGGCCACTTGTCTGCTGGGTGACCTTGGACAAGTTACTTCACTTTTCCGGGCCTCAGTTCCCTCATCTGTAAAGTGGGGTATTAAGACTGTGAGGTCCATGTGGGACAGAGACTGCATCCAGCTTGATTAAATTGCAACTACCCTAGCTCTCAGTACAGTGCCCAGCACATAGTAAACGCTTAACAAATACCATTAAAAAAAAATCCCTGTTGGAGTGACAAAGATTCTTCTCTCGGGAAATTCATTGAAGTCTCCAGGGAAGATCCAGCAGTCCGTCATCCTGTGCCCCTTGTGCTAACCCACTTTAGAGAGAAAATCCGGGAACCTTGTAGTCCCACAGAGTTTGAGAGTGTTTAGATGACTAAGTTCTCCCTTCTTTAGAGACACAAACATCTTATTTCCATACACATGTCCCAGGTAATAAAGACAAAATTGAGACATGCCAAAAATGTGATAAATAAGCAAATTCACCATTATAAATAGAATATTTTTGGTGACATTTTCCATCAGACATCAGCAGTCCCTTAAGGGAAAACAGCAGGCAGGGATGGGGAACCCACAACTTGTCCATCCTCTGTAATATCTTTGCAATAGGGTTTCTTCCGAACTGTTTGCATTGTTGTTTCCACCACAAAGGAAGGAAAACTCTGTGGTTTCAACAGAAAGGGTTTGTTTTCTTGGTTTCGACATTCCGTCTCCCTCCGGGAGAGCACCGGTCTCCACTCAGTGGTGAACGCTTGAAGGATCTCACGGTCCTGTTGGAGGGGTGTAACTGAGATAATAATAATAATTAATAATAATTATGGTATTTATTAAGTGCTTACCATGTGCCAGGTACTGTTCTAAGCACCAAGATTGACCCTGTCCTGTTGGGGCCAGGCCAGATTGTAGATCTCCTAACCAGGACATAGACAGGGCCAAGCGAGAATGAAGAATCCAAAAGCTCAAATTAAATAATTATGGTACTTGTTAAGTGCTTACTATGTGCCAAACACTCTTCATGGTGTAGTGGAGAGAGCACGGACCTGGGAATCAGAAGGTCATGGGTTCTAATCCAGGCTCTGCCACATGTCTGCTGGGTGGCCTTGGGCAAGTCACTTCTCTGTGCATCAGTTCCCTCATCTGAAATATGGGGATTAAGACTGTGAACCCCATGAAGGACAGGAACTGTGTCCAACCCAATTTGCTTCTCTCCACCCCAGTGCTTAGTACAGTGCCTGGCATGTAGTAAGTGCTTAATGAATACCATAATAATTATTACAATTATTATTCTAAGATCTGGGTTAGATAATTATCGTACTTGTTAAGTGCTTACTATGTACCAAGCACTGTTGTAAACGCTTGGGTAGATACGAGTTAATAGGGTTGGACACAGTTCCTGTACCACATGGAGCTCACTCTTTTAATCCCCATTTTACAGATGAGGTAACTGAGGCCCAGAGAAGTTAAATGACTTGCTTAAAGCCACACAGCAGACATGTGGCAGAGCTGGGATTAGAACCCAGGTCCTTCTGACTCTCAGTCCCGTGCTCTCTCCACTAAGCCACACTGCTTTTACAGCTACTACAGCTTCCTAGCTGAAATATACTCCTTGGAAATTCAGCATTCATGATTGTTAATGGCAACTATTAAGTGCTTACTATCAATTGCTGGTATTTATTGAGCCCTCATGGTGTTTGGAGATTGGGAGAACACAATCCAACAGGGTTGGAAGACCCATTCCCTGCCCACAACAAAATGCAGTACTGCCTAGTGGATAGAGCTTGGGCCTGGGAGCCACAAAGATCTGGGTTCTAATCCTGGCTCTTCCACTTATCTGCTGTGTGACCTTGGAGAAGTCACTTCACATCTCTGGGCCTCAGCTACCTCATCTGTAAAATGAGGATGAAGACTGTGAGCCCTCTTTGGGAAGAGACTGTTCCCAACCTGATTTGCTTGTATCTACCCCAGTGCTTAGAACAGCAACTGGCTCATAGTAAGCACTTAACAAATGCTATAAAAAAAGAGATTCTTAAGTGCTAAGGTTTTGAGATGGAAATTGGAATAGATTCAAGATGGATAGATTCCTAATTTAAAAGGGAGGCAGACCAGAGATCGGATCTCCATTTTACAGATGAGGAAACTCAGGCCCAGAAAGGTTAAAAAACTTGCCCAAGTTCACCCAGAGAGTCAGTGGCAGAGCAGGAATTAGAACCCAGATCTCCTAACTCACAATCCCAGACTCTTTCCTCTGGGTCCCCATCATCTCAATAGACTGCATGTGATATGAATCCTGATTCTCTCAGCTGTCATGGTAGACCCTCAAACATCTGGGGTGTGAACAGCACAAACTATGTGAATCCTGACATGTGAACATGGAGAGGAGTCGAAGTTCTTCAAAGCAATTTCTTTCAGCTCATTGCTGGAGTCCACAGCAACCAGCTTCCCTGAGGAGCGCGTTCCTCTGCCTCCGACACTTCGTATTCCCATTCCTCAGAGGAAAGTAACAGAGATGTCTCTGCTGAATAAACATAAGCATCCGGCCAATGACATGGCTGTTTAGTGTGAGGAATCAGCAATGCAGGGAAAAACAACTTTCCTTCCTTTCACTGGACCTTCAGCCTATCGTGGGTGAAGAGCCACTGTTGATTACAAACAGTGGTCAAGAAATCCATTTAATCTGAAGTCTGCCTGGCCAGAAGCCATTTGAAATGGGAGTTGAGAAACAAGGAAGGAGAAGAGAGATGTGGCCAAAATGTCCTCTTCGCTATCTCCCCCAAGAGGTCTCTGGCCACCTGTGCATTTTACGTTTTCTGACACACGACTGTTTTGGTTTGTTCCATTGCGCGAGGAAGCTGATCTGGATTTAGCCAAAAAGGAAATTCACAGTTGAAGATCACTGCCCCAATACCTGGGGGCAAATGGACTAGTATTTGAGATGTGGAAGACCAGCCCTGGACCACGGGATCAAGAGTCATGTAGCTCGAGGATGAACTGGATGCAGGGCAGGAGATATTGAGGATAGGAATCAATTCATTTGATGTGTTTATTTAAGTGTTTAGTCAGGGTTCTACACACAGTAAGCACTCAATAAGTATGGTTGAGTGATGTCAAAAATAACCCACAAATAAAAGTGCAGGAGTGAGACCCGAAGCTAAGATCTCCTCTTTCAGATCACTGAGCACATCTATTTGTTCTTGGTTTTAGCTTGAAAGATGCAGACTTCAGACTTTTGCATTGCTGGAACCATCAACGGGTATTTCACGTTTAAGAGCATTAGGCAGCCCTGACTTGGGGCAAAATAGCTACCACCAACATTTCTCATGTTGCCATCAAATCATGCTTTGGGCCTTCGAAACAGCACGGGCTTGGGAATCAGGGGACTTGGGTTCTAATCCCGGCTCCTCCACTTATCGGCTGTGTGACTTTGGGTGAGTCACTTCACTTTTCTGTGCCTCAGTTACCTCATCTGTAAAATGGGGATTAAGACTGTGACCCCACATGGGACAACCTGATTATCTTGTATCTACCCCAGTGCTTAGAACAGTGCTTGGCACTTAGTAAGTGCTTAACAAATACCACCATTATTATTATTGCATCACACCGCTCACACAGTGTAGTGAGAGGATGCCATTATATCATTCTGGGTGCTTACACCTGTAACAGAACATCACAACGTCACTTGGTCATATTTTTTGAGTGCTTTACCATGTGCAGAGCACTGCATTGAGCACTTGGGGGAGTCCAATATACCAGAGTTGATGGAGACATTCCCTGCCCACAACGAGCTTGCAGTCTAAAGGGGGAGAACATCATTTGTATAGACTGCGTCTTCACAAAGCTCAATCATTACCAGGGCTGGATTTAAGCCATAATCAAAGTAAGCCGAGGCGTCAGGGAGCAGTGTGGGACTTCCAAAGATGGTGGCCATGCAGGGACTTCCCAAAATGGTGACCAGCTTGGCCTTTCTCAAAGATACCTTTCTCAAAGATGGTAATGGGATGGAAGTGAACTCCCAGACCCCCTTATGCAGCCCACTAATGGTTCACTTCCATTATTCTATTCTGTTTATTTATATTGATGCTACTGATACCTATTTACTTGTTCTGATGCCTGTCTCCCCCTTTCTAGAGCCCATTATGGGCAGGGATTGTCTCTATTTGTTGCTGACTCGTACTTTCCAAGCACTTATTACTGTGCTCTGCACACAGTAAGTTCTCAATAAATATGATTGATTGAATAAGAACCAAAGAAATGCCATCATTGGGTCTGACTGATGATTCACCATCCATTGATTCATTCAATCGTATTTACTGAACTCTTACTGTGTGCAAAGCACTGTACCTAAGAGCTTGGGAGAGTACAATATAACAGACACGTTTATGTTTATTTATTATGGCATTTGTTGAGCGCTTACTATGTACAAGACACTGTTCTAAGCACTGCAGTGTATAAAAATTGGATTAGACACAGTGTCTTGTACATAGTAAGTGCTCAACAAATGCCATAATAAATAAACATGAATGTGTCTGTTATATTGTACTCTCCCAAGCTCTTAGGTACAGTGCTTTGCACACAGTAAGCGTTCGGTAAATACGATTGAATGAATCAATGGATGGTGAATCATCAGTCAGACCCAATGATGACATTTCTTTGGTTCTTATTCATTCAATCAATCATATTTATTGAGAGCTTACTGTGTGCAGAGCACAGTAATAAGTGCTTGGAAAGTACGAGTCAGCAACAAATAGAGACAATCCCTGCCCATAATGGGCTCTAGAAAGGGGGAGACAGGCATCAAAACAAGTAAACAGGTATCAGTAGCATCACTATAAATAAACAGAACAGAATAATGGAAGTGAACCATTAGTGGGCTGCATAAGGGGGTCTGGGAGTTCACTTCCATCCCACTACCATCTTTGAGAAAGGCATCTTTGAGAAAGGCCAAGCTAGTCACCATTTTGGGAAGTCCCTGCATGGCCACCATCTTTGGAAGTCCCACACTGCTCCCTGACGCCTCGGCTTACTTTGATTATGGCTTAAATCCAGCCCTGGTAATGATTGAGCTTTGTGAAGACGCAGTCTATACAAATGATGTTCTCCCCCTTTAGACTGCAAGCTCGTTGTGGGCAGGGAACTGTGGGCTGTGGGTACTCAAAAAGTATTTACAAATTGTGTGAGCAGGGAAATAATGAAAAGTAGTGCAAATGTATCAGATTGAAACAGCTGAATTAATTTTTGAATATATAAAAAATGTACATCTGTACATAAGTACTGAGGGAAGAAATAAAAGACACAAATGCAAAGGGTGGTTGCTGCTTTGTTTGTTTTTTGTTTGTTTGTTTTTCTGGTATTTGTTAAGAGCTTATTATGTGCCAGGCACTGTTCTAGGTGCTGTCCCACATGGGGCTTACAGTCTAAATCTCTATTATATAAATAAGGGAACTGAGGCCCAAAGAAGTGAAGTGACCTGCCCAAGGTAACATTGTGGACAAGTGGCAGAGCTGGGATTAGAACCCAGGTCCTTCTGATTCCTGGGCTCGGGCTCTAGCCATTAGACCACACTGCTTTGGAGTGTGCCAACGATTCATTGGAGAAGGTTTGCTGAAGACAGCGGGAGTTAAGAGGACTGTAAAGATGAGGAGAGCTAGAATCTAGCATATTTGGACAGTATTAGCAAGGAATCTGGAACCAGGAGAGTCAAAAGCGGGGTATGTTTAGAAGGTGAGCTCGGGAAGAGAAAAGATTGTGAGCTCGGGATAACATTCGCGTGTTTCACTAAAAATTTCCCAGAAAGAGTCCCCCAAAATTCAGGGCTATCCCCAGCTCAACCATGTCAGAAGGTCAGCCAACCTATCATGGATCCATCAGCCACAAATGTATTATAAGAACATCTGGCCAGAATATAACGTTTCATTTTTAGGTTTTCTTTTTCAGAATAAGACAAAAAGATTCTCCTGAAAGAAACCAGGCTCTGAAAGAATTCACCTCATAACACTGAAGATTATAATATACTGTGAAACTGTTACATTCTGTCACTGTGCATGGATTACCTTTATTTTTTCCTCACAACGCACTGCACTGTCCATCCCCTTGAGCTCTCCTGAGGACTCTTTCCAAGGCAATTCCACATGTCACTGATAATTCCTATCCTGGGAGACAGAGGACCTGAGTTCTAATCCCAGCTCTGCCATTTGTCTGCTGCGTGATCTCAGGAAAGCAGCTTAACTTCTCCGTGTCTCAGTTTCCTCACCTGTAAAATAGAGAGTCAATACCGGTTCCCCATCCCAAGTAATAATAATAATAATAATTGTGGTATTTGTTAAGCACTTACTATGTGCCAGGCACTGTCCAAAGCACTGGGGTGGATACAAGTAAATCGGGTTGGACACAGTCCCTGTCCCACATTGGGTTCACACTCTCAACCCCATTTCACAGATGAGATAACTGAAGCTCAGAGAAGTGAAGTGACTTGCCCAATGTCACACAGCAGATAAGTGGAGGAGTTGGGATTAGAACCCATGACCTTCTGACTCCCAGACCCATGCTCTACCCACACTATACCATGGTACGTAGACTGATTCACCTAAATTTTACAAATTCAAACTTCCAAGGAGTAGTCTCGGAGCTCTGAATATTGAACAGTACACAGCTGCTGTTTGAGGCCTTACCTCCTCCAGGAGGCCTTACCTCCTCCAGGAGGCCTTACCAGACTGAGCCCCCTCCTTCTTCTCCCCCTTCTCCCCCTCCCCATCCCCCCCATCTTACCTCCTTCCCCTCCCCACAGCACCTGTATATATGTATATATGTTTGTACATATTTATTACTCTATTTATTTATTTATTTTATTTGTACATATTTATTCTACTTATTTTATTTTGTTAATATGTTTTGTTTTGTTCTCTGCCTCCCGCTTCTAGACTGTGAGCCCACTGTTGGGTAGGGACCATCTCTATATGTTGCCAACTTGTACTTCCCAAGTGCTTAGTACAGTGCTCTGCACACAGTCAGCGCTCAATAAATACGAATGAATGAATGAATGAATGAATGAATGGGGGCTCAGCATCTCCTTGGGAAAAAAAATCATATCCATAATTTTCACACCACCGATTACAGTGAACAAACTCATCAAAATGACTTAACAATGTTATTGAGGGCAGAGCAGGAGAAGCCAGACTGAAAAAAAACCAAACATGTTTTGAAGGCTGTAATCCTAATTGAGAAGTTCTTTTCTCCAGAAGTGAATAATTATTTTATTTGCATACCATAGTTAAAAAAAAAAAGTCACACAGCTTCAGTTGGGAATTTTCCCTGTCAGAAGCCAGGAGGCCTTCCCAGACTTAGCCCATCTTTTCCTCTGCTCTTCCTCCCCTCCCAATCGCTCCCAGACTGAGCCCCTTCCTTCCTCTCCCCCTCATCCCCCTCTCCATCCCCCCTATCTTATCTCCTTCCCTTCCCCACAGCACCTGTATATATGTATATATGTTTGTACATATTTATTACTCTATTTATTTATTTTACTTGTACATATCTATTCTATTTATTTTATTTTGTTAGTATGTTTGGTTTTGTTCACTGTCTCCCCCTTTTAGACTGTGAGCCCACTGTTGGGTAGGGACTGTCTCTATATGTTGCCAACTTGTACTTCCCAAGCGCTTAGTACAGTGCTCTGCACACAGTAAGTGCTCAATAAATACGATTGATTGATTGACTCCCTCCCTCTGTTCTACCCTCCTCCCCGCCCCACAGCACTTGTGTATATATGTATGTATTTATTATTCTATTTATTTCATTAATGATGTGTATATATACATAATTCTATTGATTTATATTGATGCTATTGATGCCTGTCAACTTGTTTTGTTTTGTTTCATTGTCTGTCTCCCTCCTTCTAGACTTTGAGCTCATTGTTGGGTAGGGATCATCTCTATTTATTGCCAAGTTGTACTTTTCAAGTGCTTAGTACAGTGCACTGCACACAGTAAGCGCTAAATAAATATGAATGAATGAATTGAATGAATGAATGAATAACTTCCCTCTTGGAAGGAAAAAATACCTCAGAACCCTGAGATTGAGACAGAAAAGTCCTTTCTCTGACACAAGTGCTCTCAGAGACATATTGGAGCAATAGGAGACACATTTCTGAAATGAACATGGACTAATTCAACAGACATTGGCCTGATTGAGAGGTTCCAAGTTCCTTTTTAAATGGCAGTGATTAATGGGCCTAATTAGATTAAAGTAACTTCAGAGTTTGATCCTACCAGTGAATAAGAATCAAGCAGCTTGATTTTGAGAGCTATGTTAACTCTTTCGAGACCTTTAGACGGCAAGCTTGTTATGGGCAGGGACTGTTTGCTAATTCTGTTGACACAGCACTTGTGTATATATGTTCCTTTTTATTATTCTATTTATTTTATTAGTGATGTACAAATATCTATAATTCTATTCATTTATATTGATGCTATTGATGCCTGCCTACTTGTTTTGTTTTGCTCTGTTGTCTGTCTCCCCCCTCCCAGACTGTGAGCCTGTTGTTGGGTAGGGATTGTCTCTATTTGTTGCCTAGTTGTACTTTCAAGCGCTCAATAAATATGAATGAGTGAATGAATGAATGGTGTATTGCCCCCCCCCCCCCCCAAGAGCTTAGTACAGTGCTCAGCACATAGTAAGTAATAATAATAATAATGATGGCATTTATTAAACACTTACTATGTGCAAAGCACTGTTCTAAGCACTGGGGAGGTTACAAGGTGATCAAGTTGTCCCACGGGGGGCTCACAGTCTTAATCCCTATTTTCCAGATGAGGTAACTGAGGCCCAGAGAAGTGAAGTGACTTACCCAAAGTCACACAGCTGACAATTGGCAGAGTCGGGATTTGAACCCATGAGCTCTGACTCCAAAGCCCGTGCTCCTTCCACTGAGCCACGCTGCTTCTCCATATGCAATACTCAATAAGTACTCAATAAGTACGATTGATTGATTGATTGATTGACCCTTAGTGGTTCTCAGATGGTCTGGAAGGGTTAACACACCAGCAAAGCCAAAGCTTTTATTAATAATACTAATAATAATTGTGGCATTTGTTAAGTGCTTACTATGTGCCAGGCACTGTACTAAGCACTGGGGTAGATTAGGGTAGACACAGTCCCTGTCCCATGTGGAGCACCCAGTGTCAATCCCCATTTTACAGATGAGGTAACTGAGGCCCAGAGAAGTGAAGTGACTTGCCCGAGATCATACAGCGGACAAGTGGTGGTGCCAGGAATAGAACCCCGTGACCTTCTGACTCCCAGGCCCAGGCTGTATCCACTACACCATGCTCTTTTCTTTCTATCCTTTGATAGTGACAGGGTAAGAACCCTGACTAAATTAGAGATACCTCACAGAAGTGTACACTTCTTTCTTTATTTGTTAAAACATTGTTCTAAGCACTGGGGTAGATACAAGCTAATCAGGTTGGACACAGTCCATGTCCCACACGGGGCTCAGAGTCTTCATCCCTATTTTACAGATGAGGGAACCGAGACCCAGGTCTCATGATTTGGCACTTTATCACAGCAGGAGTGTCTGCATACACTGATGAAGTTTAGAGCTATGCCATATGAGATTATCCGTCATGGAAAGGTCTAATCCAACTTGTACTTCCCAAGCACTTAGTACAGTGCTCTGCACACAGTAAGCATTCAATAAATATGACTGAATGAGTGAATGAATAAGCCAAAGCATTAGACATGTCGATTCACCTGTGCCGGGCAGCAACGGCATGGGAAGAGTCCAAGACTGATGATCAAGTGTTAATAATAATAAATAATAATGATGGCATTTGTTAAGCACTTACTATGTGCAAGCACTGTTCTAAGCGCTGGGGAGGATACAAGGTGATCAGGTTGTCCCATGTGGGGCTCACAATCTTAATCCCCATTTTACAGATGAGGGAACTGAGACCTGGAGAAGTTAAGTGACTTGCCCAAAGTCACATGGCTGACCAGTGGCAGAGCCGGGATTTGAACCCATGACCTCTGACTCCAAAGCCCGGGCTCTCTCCACTGAGCCACGCTGCTTCTCAAAACATTGTTCAAAACATTGTTCATAACATTGATCAAAGACAACGGCAGAGACTCAAGGTTTTACTGTGCAAAGAGTAAGATCGTGTCTCCTGAGTCTATTGTACTCTCCCAAGCACACGACACAGTACTTTGTACACAGTAGACTATAAACTCCTTAAGGGCAGAGATTGGGGCAGCTCACTCTATTGTACTCAGGCGCTCAGTACAGTGCTCCCAGATTTCAGGGATCGTGTCGACTAACTCTATTGGATTCTTCCAAGTGCTCAGCACAGTGCACTGCTCACAGTAGACTGTAAGCTCCTTGAGGGTACGGATTATGTCTACTAACTCTGTTGGACTCTTCCAACAGTGTTCTGACTGATGAATGGCTTTGGTGAGCCTGGTTCACAGGAGCAAAATCCAGATTGTGGGAGTCAAAAAGAAAGTTGCAGGTGAGGAAGTGAAGGTGACAGGTGTAATCAACCCATTCAAGGAGTTTGGACAGGGACAGGAGACGTAGCTTGGCCTAGTGGAGAGAGCCCGGGCCTGGGAGTCAGAAGGATCTGGGTTCTAATCCCGACTCTGCCACTCGTCTGCTGTGTGACCTTGGGTGAGTCACTTAACTTCCCTGTACCTCAGTTACCACATCTGTAAAATGGGGGTTAAGACCGTGAGCTCTATGTGGGACCCGGATTGTGTCCAATCTGATTATCTTGTATCTACCCTGGTGCTTAGTACGGTGCCTGGCATATAGTAAGCACTTAACAAAGACCATTAAAACAAAACAAAGCAAAAACCAGGAGCAGGGAGATGTAGCGATGAGTGTGTTGTGTGTTTTGTAGGGGTGAGTGGTGGGGTTGGGGACTGATTTTTTCATCCCTCGACACAAAACAGAAAGTTCTGACAATGAATACGTCTCACCGTTCCCGTGGCCTATTTTTTTTCTGTCTCATTTCTTTTTTTCAACTCTGCTTGTCTCTAAAAACTAACACCCAACGCATAACCCTGGAAATCACCACCATGTGTTAGTTGTGGGGGAAACACCTCCAGGGATCCACCTCTGAGCTGCAGAGATTGATTGCAGCAGACCAAGCTGAAATGGGGACATCCCTGCCCCCCGATACCCTCCCAAACCCCTTTGTACCTTTTTGAATGCCCTCTCCTTTTTCCTAGGCACATTAAAAAGCCACAGCAAAGTCAGAGGCTATTAGTAGGTAGCACTGACCAGGCTCTCCTGGCTAAGAAATCCATCAGGCTTCTCAAACAATGATACATGAATAAAACGACAAAAAAAAACCCAAAAAAACACGAGGTCCTTGGACATTTTGTTCAGTTGCTAAGAAGCCTTAGGAGGGGCCTGCACAGGAACTGTCCATGTGGGCAGCTAAAATCTGTGTCTTAGAGAAATTAAAAGCATGTGAGATGGGGATGTGATTTGCATCGAAGGACTTTGGTCGGCTTACGGGTTCTTCTGGACAAACTCTCAGTTCTTCCTTCCAGAGAATAAGGGGTTAAACTATGATCTGACATTGGTGCCACCTCTGCCTGCCAGTCATATGATGCAATCTAATGATAACTGTGATATTAGCTAAGCGCTTACTAGTTGCCAAGCACTGTACTAAGTCCTGGAACAGATACAGGATCATCGGGTCCCGTATGGGCCTCACATTCTAAGTAGAAAGGAGCACAGGTATTGAATCCTCATTTTGCGGTTGAGGGAACAGAGGCACAGAGAAGTGAAGTGACTTGCCCAAGGTCACGGGGTTAGGATCAGGGTTAGGGTCTGCACCGAGATAGACGAGATCAAGGTACAGTAAGTAAGGAAGTATTAGAGGGGTGAAGTTCGCGGGCTGGGTTATATGTAGGAGGAAATCAGTGTGATAAGGAAGGAGTGAGATGGTTGAGAATTTAAAGCCAGTGGCAAGGAGTTTCTGCTTGTTGTGAAGGTGGTTGGGCAACCACTGGAGGTTCTTGAGAAGGAAAATGTTAAGTGAAAGTTATTTTTAGAAAAATGATCCACGTCGTAGATTGAGGTAAGGACTTGGGCAGGGAGAGACAGGAGGCAGGGACGTCGGTGAGGAGACACACAATCTAAGTAGGAGGTAACCGAGGCACAGAGAAGTTAAGTGACTTGTAGGTATATAGCTATAGATAAATATAAGATCCCATATACAATTAGTAATAGTCACCGGAGTTTAATAACATTCACTGCATTTTCATCGGGTCCAGAGGACTGTGCTAAATGCTTTACTAATACTAAGCGCTATACTAAGCATTATTCCAATGACCAATTTTTCAGAGTTTAAAAAAATCATCAGACCACATTTAGAAAGATTTTTTTAGAATGATTCATTTCGTTCAAAACATAAAGCTATTTCAAGAGAAGCTGGCTTTCTCATTATAAATCTGATCAGACATGAGTTGGAAGAGTGTAGCAATTCCTAATTGCAAATATGAAAATCAATTCAATTTGCATATTTGAAATTCCAGATTCTCTCCTATCATGTCTCTGAAACCAACCCGATACACTTTCTCTACTAAGTCCTTTGTATTCCTCACCCCCAGAATTGATAAAGTGCTTACCTGGGAGAGAGCAAAAGGAGTGAAAGATTAAGCCCTTATCCTTGAGAGGCTTACAATCTGATTGTGGCTGGAGGTGGGGGGGGGCGGTGTCTGTGTGTTTTTGGGGGGCAGGTCTTTTGTGCTACAAACTAGATAGGAAAACCCCACAAATAGCCAGTTCTGTAAATGTACAGGCAAATTTCAATTGTCATTTCCCCACAGACAGTTTTAAAACCTTTTTGAACTTAAACAATATTATTCAGCATAGAACGCAATAATAATGATGGTATTTGTTAAGTGCTTACTATGTGCAAAGCACTGTTCTAAGCGCTGGCGGAATACAAGGTGATCAGGTTGTCCCACGTGGGGCTCACAATTTTAATCACCATTTTACAGATGAGGCAACTGAGGCACAAAGAAGCTAAGTGACTTGTCCAAAGTCACACAGCTGACAAGTGGTGGAGTCAGGATTAGCACCCATGACCTCTGACTCCCAAGCCCACTGCAAATGTTCGAATGCATGAATCAATCAATCAATCAACTGTATTTATTGAGCGCTTACTGTGTGCAGAGCACTATACTAAGCACTTGGAAAGTACAAGTTGGCAACATATAGAGACGGTCCCTACCCAACAGTGGGCTCACAGTCTAGAAGGGGGAGACAGAGAACAGAACAAAACATATTAACAAAATAAAATAAATAGAAGAGATATGTACAAGTAAAATAAATAAAGTAATAAATACGTACAAACATACATATATACAGGTGCTGTGGGGAAGGGAAGGAGGTAAGGCGGGGGGGATGAAGGGGGGGAGGGGTAGAGGAAGGAGGGGGCTCAGTCTGGGAAGACCTCCTGGAGGAGGTGAGCTCTCAGTAGGGCCTTGAAGGGAGGAAGAGAGCTAGCTTGGCGGATGTGGGGAGGGAGGGTATTCCAGGCCAGAGGGATGACGTGGGCCAGGGGTCAACGGTGGAACAGGCGAGAACAAGGCACGGTGAGGAGATTAGCGGCAGAGGTGCGGAGGGTGCGGGCTGGCTGTAGAAGGAGAGAAGGAAGGTGAGATAGGAGGGGGGCGAGGTGATAGAGAGCCTTGAAGCCGAGGGTGAGGAGTTTCTGCCTGCCTGAATGCTCATTGCACACTGACTTCTTTTGAGAAAAAGCACAGTGGATTTCCCCATCCTTATCAGGGAAGCAGCATGGCTCAGTGGAAAGAGCATGGGCTTGGGAGTCAGAGGTCATGGGTTCAAATCCCAGCTCTGCCAATTGTCAGCTGTGTGACTTTGGGAAAGTCACTTAACTTCTCTGTGCCTCAGTTACCTCGTCTGTAAAATGGGGACTAAGACTGTGAGCCCCACGTGGGACAACCTGATCACCTTGTATCCTCCCCAGCGCTTAGTACAGTGCTTTGCACATAGTAAGCACTTAACAAATACCATTATTATTATTATCTGTTTCTGCTTTGAGCGTTGCTCTAATTTCAAATACCCCTCAAAGCTTGTTACTTCTCAGTAGAGCTCTTCCCTGTTTGTTTTTTTATGGCATTTGTTAAGCGCTTACTATGTGTCAAACACTGTTCTAAATGCTGGGCTATATACAAGTGAATTAGGTTGGACAGAGTCCTTGTCCAGCATGGGGCTCACAGTCTATGTAGGAGGAAAAGCAGGAGAAGTGAGGCACAGAGAAGCAAAATGACTTACCCAAGGTCACCAGCAACCAATTGGACAAGTCAGGATCAGAACCCAGGACCTCTGACTCCCAGATCAGTCCCATGATCTTACCACTAGGCCATGCTGCTTCTCCAGAATGAGTCAATTTTACTGAAAAGACAAGGCATTCCTTTGGATAAGCTGGGGTGGTCAAAATTGGATTGATTGCAACGGGTTTTTGGTGTCGGTTTTGGCTTTTTTTATATTTGTTAAGCCCTTACTATGTGTCAGGCACTATATTAAGCGTGGCAGTAGATACAAGCTAATCAGGTTGGACACAGTCCCTGTCCCATATAGGGCTCAGAGTCTTAGTCCCCATTTTACGGATGAGGTAACCGAGGCCCAGAGAAGTGAAGTGATTTGCCCAAGGTAACAGAGCAGACAAGCAGCTGAGTCAGGATTAGAACCCAGGTCTTTTTGACTCCAAGGCCCATGTTCTATCCGCTAAGCCACACACACTGCTTCCTCAGGGTTAAGGGGTTACAGTCTCCAATCAGCAAAAGATGTTCCCTTTGGGGGAAAGACAGCCAAAGTTTTTTTTCCTCTAATCACCCAGCTGGCTGCCAAAAGTCATCAAGACAACCAGCTATAAACATGTGTGGTGAACTCAAGATGTTGAAGGCGGGAAAAGGGCATTTGAGTGTTTCCTTCATCAAAAGATCCTTTCCCAAGGATTTACCCCAAGAGTGGTGAGAGAGGAGAACAGAGGGAAAGCAGGGCGGGGGCCAAGAAGGGAAATAGGAGATTGGATTTGCATGGAAAATCTTAGACACTCTGAGCTGCTCCAGGCAAGATGATGAGGGGTCAGTGCCTGCTGCTGCATAGACTGCAGTCACACCTGAGACAAAACAAGTTGGTGCTGAACTTTTCATTCAATTCATTCAATCGTATTTATTGAGCATTTACTGTGTGCTGAGCACTGCACTAAGTGCTTGGGAGAGTACAATACAACAATGAACAGACACATTCCCTGCCCACAATGAGTTTACAGTAGAGGGGGGAAGGAAGAAACAAGGCCTAGTGGATAAAGCACTGTCTGGGAGCCAGAGGACCCGCGTTCTAAACCCGGCTCTGCCACCTGCCTGCTGTGTGACCTTGGGCAAGTCACCTTGCTTCTCTGTGCCTCGGTTGTCTCAACTGGAAAATGGGGATTCAATACCTGTCAGCCAGTCGGTCAACCCTATTTGAGTGCTTACTGTGTGCAGAGCATTGTACTAAGCACTTAGAAGAGTACAATATAACAACAAACAGGCACATTCCCTGCCCACAATGCACGTACCTGTTCTTCCTCCTACTTAGACTGGGAGCCCTATGTGGAATAGGGACTGAATAAAAATAATAATAATAATAATGATAATAATGGTATTTGTTAAGCTCCTATTATGTGCCAAGCACTGTACTAAGCACTGGGGTGGATACGAGCTAGTCAGGTTGGACACAGTCACTGTCCCACATGGAGCTGACAGTCTAAATCCCCATTTTACAGATGATGTAACTGAGGCCCAGAGAAGTGAAGTGCCTTGCCCAAAGTCATATGGCAGACAAGTGGCAGAGCTGACATTAGAACCCAGGTCCTCCTGACTCCCAGGCCCAGGATCTCTCCACTAGGCCACAATGCTTCACATGCGAGGGTTCTAATCCCAGTTCCGCCACTTTTCAGCTGTGTGACTTTGGGCAAGTCACTTCACTTCTCTGTGCCTCAGTTACCTCATCTGTAAAATGGTGATGAAGACTGTGAGCCCCACTTGGGACAACCCAATTACCTTGCATCTACCCTGGCACTTAGAACAGTGCTTGGAACAGAGCGACCCCCGGCTCTTCACGTCTCCATCATCATCGTCACCGCCGGCAGTATCTACTGAGCGCCCCTGGTGTGCCGAACGTGGGGTACAGGACGGCCGAGTCAGAAGATCCAGTCCCCGTCATTCATTCAGTGGTATTTTATTGAGCCACTAAATAAATAAATAAACTTATTTATTTCTAGACTGTGAGCCCGCTGTTGGGTAGGGACCGTCTTGTACATATCTATTCTATTTATTTTATTTTGTTAATATGTTTGGTTTTGTTCTGTCTCCCCCTTCTAGACTGTGAGCCCACTGTTGGGTAGGGACTGTCTCTATATGTTGCCAACTTGTACTTCCCAAGCGCTTAGCACTGTGCTCTGCACACAGTAAGCGCTCAATAAATACGACTGATTGATTGATTGCTTGGTACATAGTAAGCGCTTAACAGATACCATCATTATCATTATTATTATATGACCTAGCAGGAGCCTGTTCACAGCAGACCAGCCTATCACACAGATAACAGGAGATGGGTAGCTCTCCCTGAACAGAAATTTGGGGAGAATGAGGAGACCAAGGTTGAAGGGGACAGAGACAAACACTCCAAATGGCAAACACATAAGCTCATCAACAGGCAGTCGTTCCGTGAACCTAGTGGAGAATGAAGTGTCTGCCGTGAATATTTTCCTTCAGACTGTAAGTTCATCGTGGGCAGGAAACACGTCTACCAACTCTGTTGTATTGTCCTCTCCCAAGCGCTTAGAACAGTGCTCTGCACATGTTAAGCACTCAATAAATACCATTGATGGATTTGATTGAAGGATGGATTCAGTTACTCTTACTGAGTGGATAGTAACTCTTTGCCGGTAATATCATCTTTGAAAAAGAGGGGCAGCCATGTAAGAGAAAATGTATGATGATAATAATAATGATGATGATGGTATTTGTTAAGTGCTTACTTGTGCCAGGCACTGTACTAAGCGCTGAAGTGGATATGAGCAAATCAAGTTGAACACTGTCCCTCCCTATCCCATGTAGGGCTCACAGTCTCAATCCCCATTTTACAGATGAGGTAACTGAGGCAGAGAGAAGTGAAGTGACTTGCCCAACGTCACACAGCAGACAAGTGGCATAGCTGGGATTAGAACTCATGACCTTCTGACTCCTAGGCCTGTGCATGGCATTATCCACTATGCCATGCTGCTTCTTTAATGTATAATTTAAATGTGTGTGTGTGTGTGTGTTTACGAGTCTGTGCTCAGCATTTTGCCAGATCAGAGTAAGAGAAGGGAGAATCTTGCAACCAGGTTGGCTAGAGACCCCCAAGGAAGAAAATCCAGTCCATCCTATCGAGAGTCATGTAGCCACTTCATTGCAAACACCAAGTTGTCTTTGAGCACAGGCAGAAGAGTGAAACTCAACATTCCATTTTCCTCTTTCTTCTTACTGTTTTCGCTTGAACTGTTGGGCTTTGTACCCTGCTGGAGGTGCAGACATGCTAGCAGGAGAGATGAGGCATGACAGCTATTACAAATGCAGGTTTCAGAGCCAAAACCTACACATCATCGAGCGCTTACTGTGTCTAGGGCACTGTACTAAGCAGTTGGGAGCGTATGCTCAGAGCTGGTAGTCACGTTTCCTGCCCACGAGGAGCTTACAGTCTAGAGGGGGAGACTGACATGAATATAAATGAATTAAATTATGGATCTGTACATAAGTACACCTAATGTTCTGGGCCCTATTAAATCTCTCCCCTTAAGCCACCTAGAGAATTTTCTCAGTTACATGGAGTCTTTGGTTCTTCAAAGAGCACAAGGAAAATATCTGAAAAACTGCGGGTTCTGGAATTGGAAGGAGCTCGCCCACTTGCCCCCACCCTCACTTCCCCAATACACACACACACACACACACACACACACACACACACACACACACACACACACACACACACGCCCCCCCCCCCCCCCCCCCCCCCCCCCCCAGTGTCTAAGGACAAGAGAAGCAGCGTGGTCTAGTGGAAAGAGCCCCAGCCTGGAAGTCAGAGGACCTGGGTTCTAATCCCAGCTCTGTCAATTTCCTGCTTATGTGACCTTGGCCCAGTCGCTTCACTTCTCCTTGCCTCAGTTTCCTCAGCTGTAAAATGGTCATTCAATCCCTGGTCTCCCTCCTGCTTAGACTCTGAGCCCCGTGAGGGACTAGGTCTGACCTGATTAACTTGTATCTACCCCAGCTCTTAGAACGGCATTTGACACATAGTAAGTGCTTAACAAATTCCAAGAGTCCATTTGTTTGGAATACTCTTGCTACTCAGTTGCCACCAAGATCCAGGCACCGCCTTGTAGAGTCATTCCGAAAGACCTTCCCCAGAATCACCCTCTGAGCTCTCCCCATCAACCAGATCAGCTCTCCTCTTCTGGCCTCACTCCAGCTCGCTCTCTTCATTCACCCAAGCAGAAGGACCTGGGTTCTAATTCCGGCTCCTCCACTTGCCTGCTGTGTGATCTTGGGCAAGTCGCCTCACTTCTCTGTGCCTCAGTTCCTTCATCTGGAAAATGGGGATTAAGACTGTGAGCCCCATGTGGGACAGGGACTGCATCCAACCTGATTAGCTTGCATCTCCTCCAGGGCTTAGTATAGTGTCTGGCACATAGCTAGCATTTAACAAATACTGTAAAAAAAACCTCTCTCCCAATGCTCTAACCACCATCCCCTTGACCACGCTCTTCCTCCAGCTTGAAACTCCTTCCCTTCTGTAATCCTCCCAATCAATCAATCATTCACATTTTAGTGCTTACTGCATGCAGAGCAATCGATCAATCGCTGGTATTGAGTGAATGCTTACTGTGTGCAGAGCAGTGGACTGAGCCCTTGGGAAAATACAACCTAGCAGAGTGGATAGACATATTCCTTGCCCACAAGGAGCTTATGGTCTAGAGTGCTTAGTACAGCGCTCTGCACACAGTAAGCACTCAATAAATATGATTGAATGAATAGAGGGGGAGACAGACACATTAAAATAAATTACAGCTACGTACACAATGCTGACACTGAGGGTACAAATCCAAGAGTAGCTTTAGAGCCCCTCTAAAATCATACTTCAGCTGGTCCCTGGGAGGACTGCTCTAATTTGCCCTACTCTTGCCCACTCCAACGTGTAATGTATGACGTGTAAGCTCGTTGTGGGCAGGGAATGTGTCTGTTTATTGTTGTACTGTACTCTCCCAAGAGCTTACTACAGTGCTCTGCACCCAGTAAGCACTCAATAAATATGATATCGAATGAAATACAGATTCAGGCCATTTGTAGGTTGAGATTTCCACCTGCCCTTTCCTAGTTTTTCATCCTTCCTCCACAAGCCAGTCCTTGACCCTGAGAAAAGGACTCCAAAGAAACCAGGGCAATGAGAGCTGGTCACTGGCTCATAAAGCACACTAACCGCATCAAGAACTTAGTACAGAAAATGGACAGAAAGCCTCTGAGGTTTGGGACTTCTGGAAAAACAAATGCAAGACAAGAAACCACATCTGAAGCTTCTGTTGGTCCCAAAGTTTCATTTTTTGATATCGTTCATGGGAGCTGGCAAAGCGTGCTGATTTACCTCTTTGGAAATGATTTTAAGACTGTTTTGCGATTCTATCATGTTGAAGAATTAGCAGAATAACAGATTTAACGTTTAAAAAAATTAGGATGATGGGGTTTTTTTCCATTAGCTACTCCAACATCAGAAATGACTCTGCATTCAAGATTTATGAGGGCCAGGGCCCATTGTAAGTTAGGCTAAAGTATTTTCAAACAATCGTGAAACTATTGTACTTTTCAAAAAATCGAGTATGTTTCTGTTTAAAATTTTGTAAACCTCTCCCAAACCGTGTCCCCTTTAAAGAGAAATATTTTGTTGCCATAGTAATACTTTTCCTCCAGTAGTTCTTTCTTTTCAGGTTCATTGCTAACCACCAACTATGGAGTCATTAAACCAACAGCATTAGCAATGGAACAACCCATTTAGCCACCCATGGCATCTCTCTTCTCCCATCACTGCTGCCTGTGGCATATTCTTTAGCCTTTTACCCAGTTTTAAATGGGTGAAGAAATGAACCCCGTCCCACCCACCCCACCCACCCCTGCCCGACAACCCCCTGCCAGAAAGTCCCCATTGTTTGTTTAATCCCATTAGAGAGAAAACTTTTGGGGGGCCATTCTGCCCTTGCTGGGCAATTACCCCCTCGGTTCTAATGATCTCTCTTTCAGTCACTGCCTTCAGCATTTTCCACTTTGGAGCCACCCGCTGGATCTACAAGAAGGACACTCTCATTTGAGCAGAAAGGATGACAGCTGGATATTTCAAACAGTTGCTCTGTCAGGAGCTAAAATGGGGAAACTGTAGGCAGGCCGGACAGAAGAAACTCTAAGGTCAGTGGAGGAAAACTTCAGAAAATACATCAGAGCAGCAGGCTGATCAATCAGTTAATCGATGGCATTTATTGAATGCTTACTGTGTGCAGAGCACTGTACTGAGGGTTTGAGAGAGTGCAAATGAGGAAGTAGACGTGATTCCTCTCTTCAAGACTGTGAGCTCCTTGTGAGCAGGGGACGTATCTATCAACTCTGTTGTCCACTCAGTACAGTGCTCTGCACACAGTAAGAGCTCAGTAAACACCATCAATTGATTGATTCAAGGAGCTTCTGGTCTACTGTATGCAGAGCAGTGTAGGGAGCACTTGGGGGAGTACAATTAGTAGACACGATACCTCCCTTCATGTAGCTTACCATCTAGCAGGGGAAGACCATTGTGGGGCACCAATAGGTCAGGCTGGGGCCCAGCAATCAGAAACAGGGTGACTGTCTTAGCATGAAAGCTTTAAGAAGATCATAATACCGAAACGGAGAAATGAAAATGATGCCAGGCACCATGGGTAGTGCAGGTAACCGTGCAGCCAGGTGAGCTAGAGTTTCCCTGGATACTCTTTCTGAGAGGCACTCAATCAATCAATCGTATTTATTGAGCGCTTACTGTGTGCAGAGCACTGTACTAAGCGCTTGGGAAGTACAAGTTGGCAACATATAGAGACAGTCCCTACCCAACAGAAGGCACTCGGCAGGAATGACAACACATTTTCTTCGTTTGAACTACAGTGTAGAAGAGAGTGTTGGTTAAGAGACACACTCTCCCATAATGAACAATCAATGGATGGTATTTATTGTCTGCTTACTGTAGGCAGAGCTCTGTACTAAGCAGTTGGAAAAGCACAGAAAACAGCGTAGCTTAATGGAAAGAGCACGGGCTTGGGAGTCTGAGGTCGTGGGTTCTAATCCCAGCTCTGCCGCTTGTCAGCTGTGTGACTTTGGGCAAGTCACTTAACTTCTCTGTGCCTCAGTTACCTCATCTGAAAAATGGGGATTAAGACTGTGAGCCCCACGTGGGACGACTTGATTACCTTGTATCTACTCCAGCGCTTAGAACAGTGCTTGGCACATAATAAGCGCTTAACAAATACCATCATTATTATTATGATGATCCTTGTCCACAAGGAACTTACAGTCTAGAGGGGGAGACAGACATTAAAATTAATTACAGATAGGTGAATTGACAGAGTGGCAGGATATGGGTATGTGACACCATCACAAGCATCATCTTTAATATTTGTGGTGGGCTGCTCACTCCTCTCCCCAGGTATCTCTGCTCCCTGACCCCCTTAACAAGTCCACCCTACTCCAGCACATAATAGTTTGTATCTGCTCTCTGTGACATTATCTGCCAATTTTATTATTGCCATAGCATGTTAATTGTTTAACTACCCCCTGTGATGCCCTCACCTATTTATATCATTGCTACTGTTTTATCGCTTCTGTATCTCAATTGTTAACCTCCCGTTGTACTGTCACTCACCCTGCTGACCTCACCATGAACTTTCAATTCCCTTGCTCCCAACTGCCATTCTCATTCCTCACATTCCCCTTCCCCTCCCCCACCCAGCTTTTTCCCTCCCTCTCCCCTACCAAGGATCCCTCTGTACCAGCGCCGATGCTCCACTCCTCCCTCCCAGCCCCCTCCCTCCCCTTCTCCCCGCCCCCACCCCATCCCAGTTCTCCTTTCCCATCGCCACCCCCCTTCCCACTCTCCCCGCCTAGGCCCCGGCCAACTCATCCCAATGCAAACCCTCCCCACCCCTCGCACCCTTCCCCCTCCCTCCTCTCCCTCGACAGCTACTGCCAAGTGTGGCCTCTGGAACCCCTGCTCCGTTTTAAGTAAGATCCCTTTCATCCTGGACCTATTCCTTTCCAGCGCTCTACTCCTCCTCGCCCTAACTGAAACATGGTTGTCTCCGGACGACACGGTCTCTTCTGCTGCTCTCGCCAGTGGAGGCCTCTTCTTCTCCCACTCCCCCAGACTCACCGGAAAAGTAGGAGGTGTCGGTTGCCTTCTCGCCCCCCCCCCCCCCCCAATGTCGCTTTCGCACTATCCCTCCTCCCCCTTCCCTTTCCTTCCTTTGAAGCCCACATTATTCGCCTCTACCACCCCCTCCAGATTCTTGTACCCATCATCTACCAACCCCACCCGGCCCCACCTCCAACTTCTTTAACGATTTTAACCCCTTCCTCACCTTCCTTCTCTCCTTTTCCATGCCCACTCTGATCCTCAGAGATTTCAACATCCACATGGATATCCCTGATGACTCCTCTGCTGCCCGCCTTCTATCTCTCCTCGACGCTGCCAACCTCTTGCTCCACGCCACCTTACCCACTCACCAACTTGGTCATACCCTCGACCTCATCATCTCCTACCGCTGCACTGTGTCCACTCTCACCAACTCTGAAATCCCTCTCTCTGATCATAATCTTCTCACTTGCCTCCTCACTCACACTACTTTCCCCTGTAAATCCATATTACTCCCTCACAGAGATCTCTGCTCTCTTGACCCCATCTATCTTTCTGAGCACCTCACACCCCACCTCGCCTCCCTCTGCTCTCTACCCAGTCTTGATGATCAGATTACTGCTCTCAACTCTACCCTTTCTACTCAGCTAGACTCACTCGCTCACCTTTCCCTTGGCCGCTCTCGTACCACTAACCCACAGCCCTGGATCACTGCCACTGTCCGCCTCATTCGCTCTTATGCTCGAGCTGCCAAACGCTGCTGGCGAAAGTCTAAACACCATGCCAACCTCGTTCACTTCAAGTTTATCCTTTCCTGCCTTAACTCAGCCCTTTCCATTGCCAGACAAAACTATTTCTCCTCCCTTATTGACACCCATGCCCATCATCCCCACCACCTCTTCCGTACATTCAACTCCCTTCTCAGGCCCCCAGTTCCTCCCCCTCCTCCTTCCCTCACCCCCAACGATCTGGCCTCCTACTTCATTAACAAAATTAAATCCATCAGGTCCGACCTCCCCAAAGTCACTCCCCCACCTTCTCCAACCCCCCGGCTCTCAACACTCTCTGCTACTCTCCCATCCTTCCCAGCAGTATCCTCAGAGGAGCTCTCCTCCCTCCTCTCAAGTGCTACTCCGGCCACCTGTGCTTCTGACCCCATTCCCTCTCATCTCATGAAATCTCTCGCTCCACCCCTTCTCCCCTCCTTAACTTCCATCTTCAACCGCTCACTCTCCACTGGTTCCTTCCCCTCTGCCTTCAAACATGCCCATGTCTCTCCCAACCTAAAAAAAACCCTCTCTTGACCCCACCTCACCTTCTAGTTATTGCCCCATATCCCTCCTACCATTCCTTTCCAAACTCCTTGAACGAGTTGTCTACACGCGCTGCCTCGAATTCCTCAACACCAACTCTCTCCTCGACCCCCTCCAGTCTGGCTTCCGTCCCCTTCATTCCACGGAAACTGCGCTCTCAAAGGTCACCAATGACCTCCTGCTTGCCAAATCCAACGGCTCATACTCTGTCCTAATCCTCCTCGACCTCTCAGCTGCCTTTGACACTGTGGACCACCCCCTTCTCCTCAACACGTTATCTGACCTTGGCTTCACAGACTCCGTCCTCTCCTGGTTCTCCTCTTATCTCTCCGGTCGTTCTTTCTCAGTCTCTTTTGCAGGCTCCTCCTCCCCCTCCCATCCTCTTACTGTGGGAGTTCCCCAAGGTTCAGTGCTTGGTCCCCTTCTGTTCTCAATCTACACTCACTCCCTTGGTGACCTCATTCGCTCCCACGGCTTCAACTATCACCTCTACGCTGATGACACCCAGATCTACATCTCTGCCCCTGCTCTCTCCCCCTCCCTCCAGGCTCGCATCTCCTCCTGCCTTCAGGACATCTCCATCTGGATGTCCGCCCGCCACCTAAAGCTCAACATGTCGAAGACTGAGCTCCTTGTCTTCCCTCCCAAACCTTGTCCTCTCCCTGACTTTCCCATCTCTGTTGACGGCACTACCATCCTTCCCGTCTCACAAGCCCGCAACCTTGGTGTCATCCTCGACTCCGCTCTCTCATTCACCCCTCACATCCAAGCCGTCACCAAAACCTGCCGGTCTCAGCTCCGCAACATTGCCAAGATCCGCCCTTTCCTCTCCATCCAAACCGCTACCCTGCTAATTCAAGCTCTCATCCTATCCCGTCTGGACTACTGCACTAGCCTTCTCTCTGATCTCCCATCCTCGTGTCTCTCTCCACTTCAATCCATACTTCATGCTGCTGCCCGGATTATCTTTGTCCAGAAACGCTCTGGACATATCACTCCCCTCCTCAAAAACCTCCAATGGCTACCGATCAATCTGCGCATCAGGCAGAAACTCCTCACCCTGGGCTTCAAGGCTCTCCATCACCTCGCCCCCTCCTACCTCACCTCCCTTCTCTCCTTCTACTGCCCAGCCCGCACCCTCCGCTCCTCCACCACTAATCTCCTCACTGTACCTCGCTCTCGCCTGTCCCGCCATCGACCCCCGGCCCACGTCATCCCCCGGGCCTGGAATGCCCTCCCTCTGCCCATCCGCCAACCTAGCTCTCTTCCTCCCTTCAAGGCCCTGCTGAGAGCTCACCTCCTCCAGGAGGCCTTCCCAGATTGAGCCCCTTCTTTCCTCTCCCCCTCGTCCCCCTCTCCATCCCCCCGCCTTACCGCCTTCCCCTCCCCACAGCACCTGTATATATGTATATATGGTTGTACATATTTATTACTCTGTTTATTTATTTATTTATTTATTTTACTTGTACATTTCTATCCTACTTATTTTATTTTGTTGGTATGTTTGGTTCTGTTCTCTGTCTCCCCCTTTTAGACTGTGAGCCCACTATCGGGTAGGGACTGTCTCTATGTGATGCCAATTTGTACTTCCCAAGCGCTTAGTACAGTGCTCTGCACATAGTAAGCGCTCAATAAATACGATTGATTGATTGATTGATTGATTGATTGATTGATCTACACTCACTCCCTTGGTGACCTCATTCGGTCCCACGGCTTCAACTATCATCTCTACACTGATGACACCCAGAACTACATCTCTGCCCCTGCTCTCTCCCCCTCCCTCCAGGCTCGCATCTCCTCCTGCCTTCAGGACATCTCCATCTGGATGTCTGCCCACCACCTAAAACTCAACATGTCCAAGACTGAACTCCTTGTCTTCCCTCCCAAACCCTGCCCTCTCCCTGACTTTCCCATCACTGTTGACGACACTACCATCCTTCCCGTCTCACAAGCCTGCAACCTTTGTGTCATCCTCGACTCCGCTCTCTCATTCACCCCTCACATCCAAGACGTCACCAAAACCTGCAGGTCTCAGCTCCGCAACATTGCCAAGATCCACCCTTTCCTCTCCATCCAAACCGCTACCCTGGCTTGTTCAAGCTCTCATCCTATCCCGTCTGGACTACTGCATCAGCCTTCTCTCTGATCTCCCATCCTCGTGTCTCTCCCCACTTCAATCCATACTTCATGCTGCTGCCCCGATTGTCTTTGTCCAGAAACGCTCTGGGCATGTTACTCCCCTCCTCAAAAATCTCCAGTGGCTACCAATCAATCTGCGCATCAGGCAGAAACTCCTCATCCTTGGCTTCAAGGCTTTCCATCACCTCGGTCCCTTCTACCTCACCTCCCTTCTCTCCTTCTACAGCCCAGCTCGCACCCTCCGCTCCTCTGCCGCTAATCTCCTCACCGTGCCTCGTTCTCGCCTGTCCCGCCATTGACCCCCGGCCCACGTCATCCCCCTGGCCTGGAGTGCCCTCCCTCTGCCCATCCGCCAAGCTAGCTCTCTTCCTCCCTTCAAGGCCCTACTGAGAGCTCACCTCCTCCAGGAGGCCTTCCCAGACTGAGCCCCATCTTTTCTCTCCCCCTCGTCCCCCTCTCCATCCCCCCATCTTACCTCCTTCCCTTCCCCACACACCTGTATATATGTATATATGTTTGTACATATTTATTACTCTATTTATTCATTTATTTAACTTGTACATATCTATTCTATTTATTTTATTTTGTTAATATGTTTGGTTTTGTTCTCTGTCTCCCCCTTCTAGACTGTGAGCCCACTGTTGGGTAGGGACTGTCTCTATATGTTGCCAACTTGTACTTCCCAAGCACTTAGTACAGTGCTCTGCACACAGTAAGCGCTCAATAAATACGATTGATTGATTGATTGATTGATTGATTTGTTAAGCATTTACTATGTTCCCAGCACTATACTAAGCACTAGGGTAGATGTGAGATAATCAGGTCGCACATGGGGCTCCCAGTTTAAGTAGGAGGGATAACAGGTATTGACTCCCCCATTTGCAGTTGTGGAAACTGAGGCCCAGAGCAGTGAAGTGACTTGCCGAAGGTCACACAGCAGATAAGTGGCGGAGCCGCGATTAGAACCCAGGGCTCCTGGCTCTCAGGCCCATGCTTTATCCACTCAGCTGCACTGCATCTTTGAAGTAAAAGAACACCTCACGGTCTCCCTCTCTATGAGTATAATATGTATACTCATGCATATGTACATATAAATATATATAGTTGTCTATTTTACAAGAGAAACAGTGTGGCCTAGTGGGTGGATAGATCACGGGCCCGGGAGTCAGAGGGCCTCGGTTCTAATTCCAGCTCTGCCACTTTTCTGCTGTGTGACCTTGGGCGAATCACTTCACTTCTCTGGCCTCACCTGTAAAATGGGGATTAAGACTGCGAGCCCCATGTGGGACATGGACTGTGTCATCATCAATCATATTTATTGAGCGCTTACTATGTGTAGAGCATACTATGTACAGTAACAGCATAATAATAATAATTATCATTATTACAGTCCCAATAATAATAATAATTATTATTACGGTATTTGTTAAGCACCTACTAGGTGCTAGGCACTGTACTAAGCGTTGAGGTGGATACAAGCAATCCACTGTGGAGCTCATAGTCTCAATCCCCCTTTTACAGATGAGGTAACTGAAGCAGAGAGAAGCAAAGTGACTTGCCTAAGGTCACACTGCAGACAAGTGGCTGAGCCGGGATTAGAACCCATGACCTTCTAACTCCCAGGCCCATGCTCTATGCACTAAGCTATGCTGCTTCTCTGAATGAAATGAAACACAGTGAAACACAGTCTCAAACGGTGTGTCATCCAAGTGAACTACTGGGAAGCACCATGTTGTAGTGGAAAGAGCACAAGCCTGAAAGGAAGAAGGCCTGGGTTCTAATCTCGGCTGCTATGTGACCTCAGGTGAGTCACTTCGCTTCACTGTGCCTCAGTGTCCTCAACTGTAAAATTGTGATTCAATACCTGTTCCCTCTACTACACAGACTATGAGCTCCATGGGGGACAGGAACTGTGTCTGACCTGATTAACTTGTATCTACCTCAGCGCTTAGAACAGTGCTGGACACATAATAAGCACTTAACAAATACTATCATTATCATTATTATTATTATTGGGCGGCAGACCGACAAGGCAGGCAAGTAGAAATTGGGAGAGGAGTTGTTTTCCTTGAGTAAGTGCTACACAAAGACTATATATGCACCCATTCTAGAAGCTGCCTAGGCAGTGTTGTACAGGCTAACACTCATTCTTCCCAGTTCTTTGGCCAAAACTTCTCGATGGGGAACACAAATCCTTTGCTATCATGAGGCTAGCTGATCTCTGATCTTTTCTGTAGGATCCGTATCTTCTCTTTTCTTTTGCTTTCCCATGGCTCTTGACCACAGTCCTCTCTCCCCCGGCCCCCCAAAATTCATCAAAATGCTCACTTGACCCATTAAATGCATTTTCAGCAGTTCCCACATCACAGCCGGTTGTCGACCTCCCAACGGACACCATCGTGTAGTGAGAGAGGGCCACAGTGTCTCTTCCCAATGCTGAAGGAATTATTGTTTCAATTGCAATTGCTCTTTCCCAATATTTTCTCCTGAGCACGAGTCTCTCCGAGCATTATTTATGGGAATCATTTTTCCAGGAACGCTCCAACCCTTGTGCAATGCATGCTGGGAACAGCAGCTGATTCGCCATATTTTCTTCACTTAGGTTGGTCTGCCCTAAGGCGCACCTTTCATGCGATTTACAGCCCAGTAATAACCGGGTCACGGGCAGTTTATGAGCCAAGAGGTTCTGAGGGAATGTTCTCTGAGTGCAGGGAGGGAACTGAGGGCAGAGAGACAAGAGGGCCGAATTCTGCTCCTGCGTCTTGTGGAACTGCTTCACTCTCTTCATATCTCTTTCAGGGTCCCCTTTCCCCAGACACCCTGCTAGAAAACGGCAGGCTCCCCATTTGTAGTGGCCGTCCGAGGCCTGGAGATCGAATCGGGAAGCAAAATCAGTCGTGACAGAAATGTAATTGGGAACGGCGGGCCACACTTCTCGTACAGAGACACTCCTCTGTGTTTTCAAGGAGCTGGGGAGAGGAGGCACTGAGTGCCAACGCAGAGAAGGCTCTGCCATCTGGAAAGCCAGCTAGCTGAATAAAGTGAAACAGTAGGCTAGCTGGGAATTCTATTAAGGAAGAGGTAGCATTTCTGCTCCCTGGTTCCTCTCTGCACTGTATTAGTGGCTCTTGATTTAGCAAATTTAACAATCCCGCTGTCCCTCCCGACACCTCAGATTTGCTGAGGCGGAATCTGACTCAAAAACAAACGTGTGACCCAGTAGGGCAGCTTATGGTTCGTGGAAACAGCTCGTCAGCACCAGAGATGGCAAGGAAATAACTCCTGGCCCCTGGCTCCATGTTCAGGCTGGCAAATCAGTCAACCTCCACCTCATCTATCTCGCCACTGATCTCTGGCCCATGTCCTGCCTCTGGCCTGGAATGCCCTCCCTTCTCACATCGAACACACGTTGACTCTCCCCAGATACAAAGCCCTAGTGAAGGCACATCTCCTCCAAGAGGCCTTCCCTGACTAAGCCCTGCTTTCTTTTTCTCCCACTCCCTTCTATGTCACCTTGTCTTGCTTGCTTTATTCATCCCTCTCTCCCAGCCCCATAGCACTTATGTCCATATCTGTAATTTTATTTATTCACATTAATATCCGTCTCCCCCTCTAGGCTGTAAGCTCATTGTGGGCAGGAAATATGTGTTATATTGTCATAGTGTACTTTCCCAAGTGCTTAGTACAGTGCTCTGCACACAGTAAGCACTCAATAAATATGATTGACTGACTGACTGACTTTCCCCCAAACTTTGCTCACCAATCAATCAATTATATTTACTGAGTGCTTACTGTACTATGAGCTTGGGAGAGGATAATACAACAGAGATGGTAGACACGTCCCTTGCCAAATAACCATCTCCAAGACGTGTGAGGGCTGTGATCGGTCATGTCTTTTGTGACTCCATTTGAGATCTCCTCTGATATCCCACCTCCTCCAGGAGGCTTTCCCTGATTAATATTTCTTTTCCCAGGTCAGATCCTCCAGCATTTCCTTGCCACCTCTGCCTTTATGCATTCACGACCGCCCCTAGAACTTCTTTCATTCATTCATTCAACTGTATTTATTGAGCGCTTACTGTGTGCAAAGCACAGTACTAAGCACCTGGGAGAGAACAATACAACAGACACATTCCCTGCCCTCAATGAGCTCACAGTCTAAAGGGGGAGACAGACCTTAATATACATAAATTAATTAATTAATTAAAAATATATATGTATGTTGCTGTGGGGCTGGGAGGGAGGATGAATGAAGGGAACAAGTCAGGGTGATGGAGAAGGAAGTGGGAGAAGGGAAGAGGAGGGTTTAGTCAGGGAAGGCTTCTTGGAGGAGCTGTGCCTCTGTACCTATAGACTTGCCCACTCTGGATACTCTTTCTGAGAGGCACACCAGTGGAAAGAGCATGGATCATAGGTCTTTATTTATTTATCTATCTATTTATTTATATTGATGTCTGTCTCCCCCTCTAGACTGTGAGCTTGTTGTGGGCAGGAATGTGTCTGTTGTTCTATTGTACTCCCCCAAGTGCTTAGTACAGTGCTTTGCACACAGTAAGTGCTCAATTAATACAGCTGAATGAATGGCTGACTGACTGAATGAATGAATAGAACTCAGTTCCAATCCCAGCTCCACCCCAGGCCTGCTGTGTGACGTGGGGCAAGCCGCTTAACTCTCTGGGCCTCAATTCACTAATGAGCATAAGAAACCAGTTATCCCTCATTCTTGAACTGTCACCCCCATGTCTCCAACCTCATTATTACTGTATCTACTCCAGTGCTTAACCCATGTTAAGTGTGTAACAGATCATGATAATTATGATTTAAAAGCATACCCACTCGCATATCCGTTTTTCCATTCTCCTTTTCTTCCTATCTGCAATTACTATAAGCGCTTAGTACAGTGCTTTGCACACATGAGAGCTAAACCAATAATAATAATGATGGTATTTGTTAAGCACTTACTATGTGCTGAGCACCGTGATAAACCCTGGGGTAGATACAAGGTAAAGAGTTTGCCCCACGTGGGGCTCACAGTCTTAATCCCCATTTTACAGATGAGGCAACTTAGGCACAGAGACATTAAGTGACTTGCCCAATGTCACACAGCTGATAAGTGGCAAAGTCGGGATTAGAACCCACGACGTGTAACTCCCAAGCACTTGCTCTTTCCACTAAGCCACGCTGCTTATTGCTCATTGTCCATTATATAACAATAATAATGATAATGGTATTTGCTAAGCACTTACTATGTGCCAGGCACTGTATTGAGCACTGGGGTGGATACAAGCAAATTGGCTTGGGTATAGTCCCTGTCCCACATCAGGCTCACAGTTTCAATGCCCATTTTACAGATGAGGTAATGGAGGCCCAGAGAAGTGAAGTGACTTGCCCAAGGTCACACAGCAGACAAATGGAGGACCTAGGATTAGAACCCATGACCTCCTGACTCCTCAGCCTGTGCTGTCTCCACTATGCTGTGCTGCTTCTCATTAATTTGACTAATTTAACTGATTTGAGTCTTTTCTGGGAAGCAGAATGACTCAGCAGAACACTGCACTAGACATTCAGGGAATATTTAATGGCAGAAAAATCCTTGAGGAGTTTACAATCTGAGCCTTTAGTGCCTGCCTCTCTGTTATAATGATGGGGGCCCCCTCACCCACCATGGAAAGGTTGCAGATATTGTTTGAATGTACGTGGTTCTGTTGCCATATCTGGTATGGGCCTTAGACCCTGCAGCCCACTGGCTGGGTCCAGGAACCAAACCAAATAAGGAGGTAGACTCCGACCAGCTCTGTACCAAATCTGCACCAATCCAGTCCCCACTATTTTCAAATCTACCAATCACTGTGATCAGCAACAGCGGTATATAAGCCCGCTGTATTGGGCACTTGGGGCCTTTTCCCTTAAGGAAATGAGCATGCTGGGTGCGTTACCCCCTATTTGGTCTTTGGGGCCTTTTCCCTTAAGGAAATGAGCCCGCCAGGTGTGTTACCCCCTATTCGGTCTTCGGCCTTACCAATAAAACTTTATTAAAACTTTCGGCAGTCACATGCTGTCTGACTAATTCTTTAGTCTCCCAGCGACTTGGTGGCCATCCGGAACAACCGCCGCCATCAATTTTGCATCAGTTCTGTTCTATTGTACTCCCCAAGCTTTTAGTACAGTGTTCTGCACATAATAAGTGCTCAATGAATATGATTGATTGATTGATTCTCCCTAATAGGACCCATCTCCCCCCCATCCCGATTTTTCTCAAACATTATTCCAAATACTGCTCTGTGAATCAGGAAACCTTGGTCCTAATCCTAGCTCTGCAAATAGGAGAAAGGTTTCTGACCAAAGAACCACCTAGGACATTCCATGAGGGAGACAGGTTCAGGCTAAGACGGGGGGCAAAGATCTTAGCAGGAACACGATTAGCAAATCCAAAAGCTGATCAGAGCCCCTTTTTCCTGCTAGTATTGCCACAGTCAGCAGGAAGTAACCTGGGAAGTAATAATAATGATAATTCTGGTGTTTGTTAAGCACTTACTATGTGCCAGGCACTGTACTAAGCACTGGGGTGGATCCAAGCAATTGCATTGGAAACAGTCCCTGTCCCACATGGGGCTCAGAGTCTCGATCTCCATTTGACAGCTGAGGAACTGAGGCACGGAGAAGTGAAGTGAGTTGCCCGAGGTCACACAGCAGTCACATGGAGAAGAAGGAAAGTTGTCTTGCATCTGTCAGTTCCCCCATTAGAGGGCCAGCTCCTTGGGGACAGGGGCCCTGTACTCTCCAAAGCACTTAGTACAGTGCTCGGCATAGGAAGGTACCCAACCAATACTATTGATTGATGGGCAAGTGGTCTTCTCCAATTCCCCAATACAATGGAGTTGGGTGTGTAAATTGTCCTTGGACTAAGAGAAAAACCTACTCACATGTCAGTGCATGTGAGTAAATAAATAAAGTCTGTTAATTGTTGTATTGTACTATCCCTGGTGCTTAGTACAGTGCTCTGCACACAGTAAGCACTTAATAAATACGATTGACTGATTGAATGACAGGCTAGCACTGGTAGAAAAAGCCTCCCTATTGAGGAATAATGAGCTATTACCACCCCAGCTGCCCAGAATTTCCCTCTTCCCTCAGGCAGAGGTGGAAGGAAAATATTCAAGAGCCTCCCACTGAGCTAGCGCATATTCAAAATCTCTGTCTTGCTAAGTAGGCCAGAGATGTGCTGGTTATTCAAAAAGTTGAAAGAGCCCAGTGAGAAAAATAATTCTTCCACACTGTTTGGGGCAGTTCATCAAAAACACCTCAAGTGTTTTCTGCACAAAAACTTGAGAAAGTCTCACAACACTTCCCTATGAGGTAGGTAACTGTGGGAAGCAGAGTGGTCTTGTGGATAGAACAGGGGCCTGGGAGACAGGAGAACCTGGGTTCTACTACTGCCTCCACCACTATTACTCTTACAATACGGGCAGAGAACCAGTAGCAGCAAGTGTATAATCTTGACTGTTGTCCAAGATTATCCCTGGGTGTTGGGAAATGAGCTGTTCTGCCAGAAAAGATGATGAAGCCCAGGATTCATTCATTCATTCATTCAATCGTATTTATTGAGCACTTACTGTGTGCAGAGCACTGTACTAAGCGCTTGGGAAGTACAAGTTGGCAACATATAGAGACAGTCCCTACCCAACAGTGGGCTCACAGTCTAGAAATAACCATTCATTTCAAGTCCCAGGACTTGGGACAGTTACAGAGGAAAAAAATAAATAAAAAATATCGTCCGTCACATCAAAGAGGTTACACGCTAATCGGGGACACAGGCAAACAAGACGGACATCCAGTTAGATAAGCGCATTGATGAAAAACTACATACAAGTCATAGCTAAACTCATCAATAGATAGTACTTAGTGAACACCCTGTGTGCAGAGCACTATACTCTTTTTTTCAAATGGTATTTATTAAGAATTTACTATGTGACCAGCACTGTTCTAAGTGCTGGGGAAGCAGCGTGGCTTAGTGGAAAGAGCATGGGCTTGGGAGTCAGAGGTTGTGGGTTCTAATCCAGCTCCGCCACTTGCCAGCTGTATGACTTGGGGCAAGTCACTTAATGTCTCTGTGCCTCAGTTACCTCATCTGTAAAATGGAGATTAAGACTGTAAGCCCCACATGGGACAACCTGATAACCTTGAATCTATCCTAAGGGCTTAGAAGAGTACTTGGCACATAGTAAGCGCTTAACAAATATCATCATTATTATTACAAGATAATCAGGTTGGACACAGTCCCTGGCCCACATGGGGCTCAGAGTTTTAATCCCCACTTTACAGGTGAGGTAACTGAGGCCCAGAGAAGCAAAGTGACTTGCCCAAGGTCACACAGCACACAGCAAGGTCCCAGCAGAGCTGGGATTAGAAGCCACGGCCTTCTGACTCCCAGGCCTCTGACTTTAGGCAAGTCACTCAACTTCTCTATGCCCTAGTTACCTCATCTATAAAATGGGGATTAAGACTGTGAGCCCCACATGGGACAACCTGATTCCCTTGTATCTACCCCATCACATAGAACAGTGCTTGGCACATAGTAAGTGCTTAACAAATACCATTATCATAATTGTTATTATTATTATATTATCCTCAGAGAAAATAGGGCTGGTCTAACCAACTGGATTTCTCTATTGGTCAGAGGGTTGCTTCAACTATGTCTCTATGCCTTTTCCCATGTGTCCACGTAGGTGGTTTGAGAAGCAGCATGGAGTAGTGGATAGACACAGGCCCGGGAGTCAGAAGGTCATGGGTTCTAATCCAGACTCCATCATTTGTCTGCTGTGTGACCTTGGGCAAGTCACTTCACTTCTCTGGGCCTGAGTTACCTCATCTGTAAAATTGGGAATGAGACTGTGAGCCCCACGTGGGACAGAGATTGGGTCCAATCCAATTTGCTTGCATCCACCCCTGCACTTAGTACAATGCCTGACACATAGTAAGCACTTAACAAATACCACAATTACATTATTATTATGGGGTCGATGTAAGCTAATAGCGGGTTTTCACAAAGCAGACTTGTTTCTAAAAAAAATCCTCTACAAAAGACAACTTCACATTTGTGCTGTTTGCCCCACGTGGATGACAATGACATTTTGGGCCCTCTATGTCATAAATGATGTTATTCCTGGGTCAGAAAAGTGGTCCTTCCAGCCCAGGATTCTGCCTCTATGGCAACAGGATGCTTGGTGAAACTGGATGACTGTTGGCCTTCTGGATCTCCAGACCAAGGGTTAGGGTTGTCCCTACATTTCCTTCTAGCAACCCGTTGTGGACCTCTCATCCATGATTTTTCCCAAGTCCCCCTGAACCTGGCTGATTCTTTCATCCTGTGATAATGAATACAGGATGAAAGGATCAGCGGGTTCAAAGGGCATTCTAATCCAACTCCATCACTGGCGTTCTGTGTGACCTAGAAAAACCCATTCAACTTTCTGGGTTTCCGGTTCCTCCTCTGTAAAATACGAATAAGATACCAGCTCTCCCTACCTCTTAGTTTATGAGCCCCATGTGGGTCGGGGGCTGGGTCTGATCTGATTATCCCATCTTTACCCAAGTGCTTCCCCTCTTGGGATGGCACCTGGAGAGTTTCCAGCTCTCTACCAGTCTTGGCTATGGGCGGGAAAATCAAGCAGAGACATACCCATCCCATTCCTAGCTTGGGCAGTGGCTAGCGAGTGGAAGGCAATCTGCTATAAGTCAAAAGTCACCTGTGCTGGGCAGCAGTGGCATGGGAGAGAGTCAAGGGTGGAGACTCGAATTTATTGGGTGGAAGAAGGCGTCGGTAAACCACTTCCAGATTTTTCCCAAGAAAACTCTATGGAGAAACTACCAGAACAATTGCAGATGGAGGTGGGGCATTCTGGTATAGATGTGTCCATGGAGTCACTATGGGTCAGAAATGACTCGACAGCACAAGACGAGACAAGACCCTAGTGCTTAACCCTGCTCTTCATCCAGTGGAAAGACCCTGGGAATCAGGAGACCAACAAATCAAAGGTATTTATTGAGCACTTACTAAAGAGATCTGGGTTTGAGTCCCAGCTCTCCCTCTCTACCTGGCTAATGTGGATAAAGACCACACATGTGCTTCCCAATCTGCCAGGCCCCAGCAAGAACATGCCAGGCAGGGGGAGAGGCATCATGCCAACAACTGGTGCTGTGGTCAATTCCTCCATGCAGGTTTTTCCATCCTGAAGTCTCAGGGCCAAAGTCAGGGGAAGCAGCATGGCCTAGTGCATAGAGCACGGGCCTGGAAGTCAGAAGGACCCGGGTTCTAATCCTGGCTCTACCCCTTGTGTGTTGTGTGATCTTGGGCAAGTCACTTCACTAGGCCTCAGTTATCTACCCCAGATCTTAGTGCAGCTCTTGGCACATAGTGCCGAATAAATACTGTAAGAAACTAAGAATGAGCGCTCCAGGGCTCAAATCACCACAAGATCAGCCCAGAGTCTCCCACAGAAAAATCCAGATTGTCATCAGTTCCCCAGCTCAGCTATCTCTGAACCAAACCCACCATGGCCAGAAAAAGTAAACAGAACCGAGTCATGGGCAGTGAAGCGGCTATTTGATGAGGACATAGTTTAAAACCATATTTAAAAAAAAAAGTCCTTGGCACCTTTCCATTTTCTTTACAGTATGAGAATCCCATGGAGTCCAAATAGACAACTTCAGTCATCACAGCCACCCTGGAGCTACAAATAGATTAAGCCCCCAAACTTCTCATTAGCCAAAAGCACCAGAGAATTTAAAACATACATCACATCTAATAAATGCCATGATCCCTGCACCTGAGCCAATAGCAAACATTTATTCTGATAACAAATAGCCCATTCTATATGAGTGAACATCCCTAATTCACACTGTTCTCAGCCTTCAAATAAACAGGTTAATCCTGCAAAAAATCAGCCGCTGACTTCATGGATTCTGCATGCTGACATAAATAACACTGACTCAAGAAGATTCAAGAAGAGGATAGGGAAACTAGATTTGGGATCCTGGAATAATGATGAAGAAAATTTTTTCCTATATTTTGCTTAAGTCTCTTCTTCCCTTTGGCATTCTCCTAAGGGAATCGGTGATGATTTTAAAATAGGGAGAGCAGGGCAGTTTTTAACAACCCTCTTTAGATATTTCCAAAGCTCGTTGTGGTCAGGGAGCATGGCTGTTTATTGTTATAGTGTACTCTCCCAAGTGCTTAGTACAGTGCTCTGCACCCAGTAAGTATTCAGTAAATACGACGATGAATTTCCTAAGGAAAATTCTGCTTTCTGGCCAATACCCACTTCGGGATATAGGCAGAGAATGTGTCTACTAACTCTGTTATAGTGTACTTTCCCAAGCAATTAGTACAGTGCTCTGCACACAGTAAGTGCTCAATAAATACGATTGACTGGTTGATTGAGGAATTTGGGGCCCTAACTATGCATTTTTGGTAATTCACATCAGTCTGAGTCTTACTAGTGGTAGTACTAGTGTTCATTAAGCGTTTTTGCTGTGCAGAGCACTGTACTAAGTGCTGGGAGATAATATAGAGCTGGGAATTAGACATGATCACTGTCCCTCAAGGGGCTCCCAAAAGGGAAGCATCATGGCCTTGGAGGAGCAGCGTGGCTCAGTAGAAAAGAGCATGGGCTTTGGAGTCAGAGGTCATGGGTTCAAATCCCGGCTCCGCCACTTGTCAGCTGTGTGACTTTGGGCAAGTCACTTCACTGCTCTGGGCCTCAGTTCCCTCATCTGTAAAATGGGGATGAAGACTGTGAGCCCCACGTGGGACAACCTCATAACCTTATATCCCCCCAGCACTTAGAACAGTGCTTTGCACATAGTAAGTGCTTAATAAATGCCATCATTAAGTGCTTAGTACAGTGCTCTGCACACAGTAAGCACTCAATAAATACGATTGATTGATTGATTGGCCTAGTGGATAGAGCCTGGGCCTAGGAGTCAGAAGGTTCTGATCCCAACTCTGCCACTTGTCTGCTGTGTGACCTTGGGCAAGTCACTTCACTTCTCTGAGACTCAGTTCCCTCATCTGGAAAATGGGGATGGAGACTGTGAGCCTCTTGCGGGACAGGGGCTGTGTCCAACCTGATTACCTTGTATCTACTCTAGTGCTTCGCACATAGTAAGCACTTAACAAGTACCATAATTAATCATTATTTTGCATTCAAAGTAATGCATTGTGCATTGTGCATTGTGCATAGTGCATTCGGAGAAGCAGCGTGGCTCAGTGGAAAGAGCATGGGCTTTGGAGTCAGAGGTCATGGGTTCAAATCCTGACTTCGCCAATTGTCAGCTGTGTGACTTTGGGCAAGTCACTTGACTTCTCTGTGCCTCAGTTACCTGATCTGTAAAATGGGGATTAAGACTGTGAGCCCCACGTGGGACAACCTGACTGCATTGTAACCTCCCCAGCGCTTAGAACAGTGCTTTGCACATAGTAAGTGCTTAATAAATCTCATCATTATTATTATTAATAAACCGTATTTATTGAGCATTTACTGGGTGCAAAGCACTGTACCAAGCACCTGGGAGAGTATAACAATATAACAATAAACAGACTCATTCCCTGCTTGCAGTGAGCTTAAGGTCTGGAGGGGAAGGACACTGATATAAATATAAATGAATTACAAACACTTAAATGTCACCCAAACCACATTCATTCCCCCTGCGCCCTCACCCTAACACACCACCTCTGCCTCCTCCCAGAAAAGGCCTGAGCAAAGTGGAATCAGACAAACCTCTATTAGGTGTTTAAGCACTTTCATTTCACGAGGATGTTTAGAGATTAAGTGAGCTGTATATTTCCATTTAGTGCACCTGTGGTGAGCTTGATCACTTTAATGTGGCAGCTATCGGACCACTAGGAGAGCGTAATGAGATTTATTTAAGCAACAGATGCTTAAATATATATCTGACCACAAAAAATTTCCTATGCCCCCAAGGGTTATTTTTTCCTCTTCCTCTTTATGGCCACGGAGGCTTTTTAGTTATTGTTTTAAAGTGTCTATTTTAAATGCTAAATAAGTGATAATGATAACCAGCTGCCCAGAACAGAGAAGTGACTGACAGAACAGCTGCCAATTCTGCTTTCTATCACTTGGCTGATCTATAAAATGGGGACTAGTGACAGATTTTATGATGACGAATAGGCTCTCTACAAGTGAAACCCAGAACACACCCAAGTGCTCTGTTCTAACTGCACTGTATTACCAGGTCTTAGAAAAGGGTTAGAACAGAAGCAAAATGCAACCCCAAGCACTGTTCTAAGCATTGGGTTTATTACTATTATTATTATTAAGGGCTGTCGAGTCGTTTCCAATTCATAGTGACTCCATGTATATACTTTTTCCAGCACGTCCTCTCCTCTGCCATAATCCGTAACCCTTCTAACGGTTCTTCCTTTATCATCGTTATGGTCTCTATCCATCTAACTGCCAGTCTGCCTCTTCCATGTTTTCCCTGGAATTTTCCTAGCATTAGTGTCTCCTCCAGAGAATTAGTCCTCCTGATTATGTGTCCAAAAAAGCTCTGGGTAGATACAAGTTAAACAGGTTGGACACAGTCCCTGTCCCACATAGGGCTCCCTCTCTAAATCCTCATTTTACAGATGAGGTCACTGAGGCCCAGATAAATGAAGTGACTTGCCCAAGGTCACACAGCAGGTGTGTAGCGGAGCCGGGATTAGAACCCATGTCCTTCTGACACCCAGGACCGTGCTCTATCCACTAAGCCACCTCCTTCTCCTCCTTCCCTTGTGTTCCTCCACCCCTTCTCCAGCCATATTCAAAGACAGCCAAGATCGGGTGCCCTGGGAGATAGCATCCAATAAAATCAATTCCCTTCTGAGATCACATCTCCTCCAGGAAGCCCTCCCTGAGTAAACTCTAATTTCCTCACCTTGTATCCCCCAACTACCATCTCGATCTTTCCATGGCACTTAAGCACTTACATTAGCACAGCACCCATAGCACTTATATTCATCAATCAATCAATCAATGGTATTTATGGAGTGCTTACTGTGTTCAGAGCACTGTACTAAGCACTTGGGAGAGCAATAATAATAATAATGGCATTTGTTAAGCACTTACTACGTGCCAGGCACAGTACTAAGCTCTGGGGAGGACATAAGCAAATAGAGTTGGACACAGTCCCTGTCCCATATGGGGCTCACAGTCTCAATTCCCATTTTACAAATGAGGTAATTGAGGCATGGAGAAGTAATAATAATAATAATTATGGTATTTGTTGAGGGCTTACTGTGTGCCAAGCACTGTTCTAAGTACTGGGGTAGATACAAGGTAAGCAGGTTGTCCCACATGGGGCCCATCATCATCAATCGTATTTATTGAGCGCTTACTATGTGCAGAGCACTGTACTAAGCGCTTGGGAAGTACAAATTGGCAACATATAGAGACAGTCCCTACCCGACAGTGGGCTCACAGTCTAAAAGGGGGAGACAGAGAACAAAACCAAACATACTAACAAAATAAAATAAATAGAATAGATATGTACAAATAAAATAAATAAATAAATAAATAGAGTAAAAAAATATGTACAAACATATATACATATATACAGGTGCTGTGGGGAAGGGAAGGAGGTAAGATGGGGGGGATGGAGAGGGGGACGAGGGGGAGAGGAAGGAAGGGGCTCAGTCTGGGAAGGCCTCCTGGAGGAGGTGAGCTCTCAGCAGGGCCTTGAAGGGAGGAAGAGAGCTAGCTTGGCAGATGGGCAGAGGGAGGGCATTCCAGGCCCGGGGGATGACGTGGGCTGGGGGTCGATGGCGGGACAGGCGAGAGCGAGGTACGGTGAGGAGATCAGCGGTGGAGGAGCGGAGGGTGCGGACTGGGCTGTAGAAGGAGAGAAGGGAGGTGAGGTAGGAGGGGGCGAGGTGATGGAGAGCCTTGAAGCCCACGGTGAGGAGTTTCTGCCTGATGCACAGATTGATTGGTAGCCACTGGAGATTTTTGAGGAGGGGAGTGATATGCCCAGAGCGTTTCTGGACAAAGATAATCCGGGCAGCAGCATGAAGTATGGATTGAAGTGGAGAGAGACACGAGGATGGGAGATCAGAGAGAAGGCTGATGCAGTAGTCCAGACGGGATAGGATGAGAGCTTGAATGAGCAGGGTAGCGGTTGGGATGGAGAGGAAAGGGCGGATCTTGGCAATGTTGTGGAGCTGAGACCGGCAGGTTTTGGTGATGGCTTGGATGTGAGGGGTGAATGAGAGAGCGGAGTCGAGGATGACACCAAGGTTGTGGGCTTGTGAGACGGGAAGGATGGTAGTGCCGTCAACAGAGATGGGAAAGTCAGGGAGAGGGCAAGGTTTGGGAGGGAAGACAAGGAGTTCAGTCTTTGACATGTTGAGCTTTAGGTGGCGGGCAGACATCCAAATGGAGATGTCCTGAAGGCAGGAGGAGATGCGAGCCTTGGAGAGAGGGGGAGAGAGCAGGGGCAGAGATGTAGATCTGGGTGTCATCAGCGTAGAGATGATAGTTGAAGCTGTGGGAGCGAATGAGGTCACCAAGGGAGTGCGTGTAGATCGAGAACAGAAGGGGACCAAGCACTGAACCTTGGGGAACCCCCACAGTGAGGGAATGGGAGGGGGAGGAGGAGCCTGCAAAAGAGACTGAGAAAGAACGACCGGAGAGGTAAGAGGAGAACCAGGAGAGGACGGAGTCTGTGAAGCCAAGGTCAGATAGCGTGTTGAGAAGAAGGGGGTGGTCCACAGGGTCAAAGGCAGCTGAGAGGTCGAGGAGGATTAGGACAGAGTATGAGCCGTTGGATTTGGCAAGCAGGAGGTCATTGGTAACCTTTGAGAGGGCAGTTTCCGTGGAATGTAGGGGACGGAAGCCAGACTGGAGGGGGTCAAGGAGAGAGTTGTTGTTGAGGAATTCTAGGCAGCGAGTGTAGACAACTCGTTCAAGGAGTTTGGAAAGGAATGGTAGGAGGGATATGGGACTGGCCCACAGTCTTAATCCCCATTAACAGATTAGGTCACTGAGGCCCAGAGAAGTTAAGTGGCTTGTATAAGGTCACAAAGCAGACGATGGCAGAGCTGGGATTAGAAACCATGACCTTCTGACTCCCAGGCCTGAGCTCTATCCACTATGCCTTGCTGCTGCCCACAACGAGCTCAAAGTCTAGCGTATCTTATATGATCTTTTAATCCCCTCTATTTGTAATGTATTTAAGGGTTCATCTCCCCTGCTAGACTCTAAAATCCTTGAGGGCAGAAATCTCATCTTCCTTTTTTGTTCCCACCAAAGTGCTTAGTACTGTGCTCTGCAACTAGTAAATGCTCAATAAATACTGCTGCTGCTGATGGGGTTTTGAACTCACACATCAACCTTCTTATATTCTAGTTGTAAATGATCCATTAATAATAATAATAATAATTAAGTGCTTACTATGTGGCAAGCTCTGTACTAAGCGCTGGGGTAGATCCAAAGATCATCAGGTCCCACACGGAACTCACAGTGTAAGTAGGAGGGAGAATAGGTATCAAATCCCCATTTTGCACATGACGGAACTGAGGCACGGAGAAATCAAGCGACTTGCCCAAGTTTGCACTGCAGGTATGTTTGTCCTATGATTGCCTCCCATATTAGCCCGAAAGCCCCATGTGGGTGAGGAATGTGTCATTCATTATTCTGCATATCCCAAGTGCCTAGTACAGTGCACCACACCAGCTGGGTGCTCAATAAATACTTCAGCTACCACCGCAACTACATGACCACTCTTTCCCATTTTTCCAGTGTGGAAATCTGGTGCTCTGATGGGAAAGCCTGGAACGCTTCTCCAGCAGGTTCCTATGGAAGAAGAGCCTAGTCCAGAAAAAGGGATGGAGATTTTGGTAGATGGCAGCTACTGGAACAGGAGTCTTTAACATTTTTCAGACTCTCTAAAGGGAGAAAAACTCTAGCTTCCTGAAAGAAATGCTCTTGGGAGTGGGGTTGGGAGAGAGCGGAAGAGATGGTATAGCACCCATTTGATTCTACTCCACTGCAAATTGGAATGGTGCCTTCAAGCCCTGCCTACTGTGATTTCTTAGGGCTTGATGTGACTTAATAAAAATAATACTGATGATGACAGTATTTATTAGGCAGTTACTATATGCCAAGCACCAGGGCAGATAGTGATCCTCAGTCCCTACCGCCAAAGGGATTTGCTATCTAAATTGAGGGAGAACAGATACTTTATCCTCATTTATCCTCATTTTACAGAGGAGGAAACCGAGGCACAGGGAAGTCAAGTGACTTTCCTGAGGTCACACATCAGGGGAATGGTGGAGCTGGGATTATTAATAACATTAATAATAATATTCATGCATGTTAATAATAATAATAGTGATGGCATTTGTTAAGTGCTTACTATGTGAAAAGCACTGTTCTAAGCACTGGTGGGGGGAATACAAGGTGATCAGGTTGTCCCACGTGGGGCTCACAGTCTTAATCCCCATTTTACAAATGAGGGAACTGAGGCTCAGAGAAGTTAAGTGACTTGCCCAAAGTCACACAGCTGACAAGTGGCATTGCCAGGATTAGAGCCCATAACCTCTGACTCCCAAGCCAAGGCTCTTTCCACTGAGCCACACTGCTTCTCTTAAGTACAGTTAAGTACATTAATCAATCAATCAATCGTATTTATTGAGCGCTTACTGTGTGCAGAGCACTGTACTAAGCGCTTGGGAAGTACAAGTTGGCAACATATAGAGACAGTCCCTACCCAACAGTGGGCTCACAGTCTAGAAGGGGGAGACAGAGAACAAAACCAAACATATTAACAAAATAAAATAAATAGAATAGATATGTACAAGTAAAATAAATAGAGTAATAAATATGTACAAACATATATACATATATACAGGTGCTGTAGGGAAGGGAAGGAGGTAAGACGGGGGGATGGAGAGGGGGACGAGGGGGAGAGGAAGGAGGGGGCTTAGTCCGGGAAGGCCTCCTGGAGGAGGTGAGCTCTCAGTAGGGCCTTGAAGGGAGGAAGAGAGCTAGCTTGGCGGATGGGCAGAGGGAGGGCATTCCAGGCCAGGGGGTTGACGTGGGCCGGGGGTCGACGGCGGGACGGGCGAGAACGAGGCACGGTGAGGAGATTAGCAGCAGAGGAGCGGAGGGTGCGGGCTGGGCTGTAGAAGGAGAGAAGGGAGGTGAGGTAGGAGGGGGCGAGGTTATGGAGAGCCTTGAAGCTGAGGGTGAGGAGTTTCTGCCTGATGCACAGATTGATTGGTAGCCACTGGAGATTTTTGAGGTTTTTAAGCACTTACTGTGTGCCAACCACTGATCTAAGCACTGGGGTAAGGTAATCTGGACACAGTCCCTGGTCCACATAGAGCTCACAGTCTTAATCCCCATTTTACTGATGAGGTAACAAGCACAGAGAAGTGAAGTGACTTGTCCAAGGTCACACAGCAGACAAGACTGTGAGCCCATTGTTGAGCAGGGACCGTCTCTATATGTCGCCAGTTTGTACTTCCCAAGAGCTTAGTGCAGTGCTATGCACACAGTAAGCGCTCAATAAATACAATTGAATGAATGAATGAATGAAGTGGCAGAGCCGGGATTAGAACCCACATCCTCTGCCTCCCAGGCCCGTGCTCTTGCCACTAGGCAATGCTGCTTTTGGGTCTCCTGATTCCCAGACCTGTGTTCCACTCTTCTAGGCTGTTGGCTTTATTGGAAGACTTCCAAAAGATATTCATTTTCTTTCCCATAAAATTAAAGAGAGACCTTTTCCAAACCCAGCTCTTTCAAATAGGAAGAAGCCAGTGATTGGTCCCTAAAAACCCACCTAAAACCTGAATTTATATTAATGTCTGACTCCCCCTCTTAGACCGTAAACTTGTCGTGGGCAGACAATGTGTCTGTTTATTATTAGATTGTACCCTCCCAAGCGCTTAGTACAGTGCTCTGCACACAGTAGGTGCTCAATAAATGCAAATGAATGAATGAATGAATGAATTTTCTGAAGTTGAACAACTTAGTGACCAAGTAAATCCATCCTCAGGTAAGTCATGATCTCTGGCCAGGAAATGTGTAGGCCAGATGGTCCTGAAAGTAACTCCTTCTGTTTTCCTTCCTTCCAAGTCGCTAGATTCATTTCCAGTTTCAGATCCAGGTCCCTGAGGAATTATCATTATTATTTCTCATTGAGCAACTCCACAGTCTGCTAGTCTCTGCAGGAAATTTACTGGCTGGAGACTTCCATCTTAACCACTTAGCGAGACATCAAATTGCCCCGGTCACCAAAAACGTTTGGTTTTCCAGTAAGACATGATTTGTCCTAACTATGAATATGAACACGGTAGTAGTAGTTATAGTAAAGGCATTTATTGAGTTTCCCTGGGTTCAGTGCTAAGGCACTTGGAAAGTACAGAAGCAGCATGGCCTAGTAGAAAGAGCACAGGCCTGGGGAATCAGAGGAGGTGGGTTTTAATCCCGGCTCCGCCACATGTCTGCTGTGTGACCTTGGGCAAATCAAGTCACTTCTCTGGGCCTTAGTTCCCTCATCTGGAAAATGGGGATTAATTCATTCAACCGTATTTACTGAGCGCTTACTGCATGTAGAGCACTGTACTAAGCACTTGGAAAGTCTGTGGCCCCAGGTGGGACAGAAACTGTGTCCAACCTGATTACCTTGTATCTACCCCAGCGCTTAGCACACAGTAAAAGCTTAACAAATACCTCAGTTATTGTTATCATTATTATTTTTACAAAACAAATAGGTTCCCTGCCCAAAAGGAGCTAACACTCTAAATCACTTTGACCTCTCCTACCTCACCTTTCTGCTCTTCTACTACACCTCAGCCCGCACACGTCACTCCTCTGTTGCCAACCTACTCACCGTACCTCGATCTCGTCTATCTCATGGCCAGCCTCTAGTCCACATCCCACCTCTGGCCTGGAACGCCCTCCCTCTTCATCTCTGACAGATGATCGTTCTCCCCACCTTCAAAGCCTTATCGAAGGCACATCTCCTCCAAGAGACCTTCCCTGACTAAGCTATCATTTCCTGTTCTCCCACTCCCTTCTGCGTCACCCTGATTTGGTCCTTTCATTCATCCCACCCCGCCCCGGTATTTATGTCCATATTTGTAATTTACTCATCTATATTAATGTCTGTCTCCCCTTCTAGACCGTAAGCTCTTTGTAGGCAGAGAATGTGACTGGTCTGTTGTTATATCATACTCTCCCAAGCGCTTAGTACAGTGCTCTGCACATAATCACTTCACTGGAGCGAGGAAAGAGATTGCAGAGCCTGACAGCTCACAAAAAAACCCTCTTATTTTATGGTAGCAATATGGTAAAGGACCCCTTTTGACCTGGCTATTGGGAGTAATCGGTAAATATTGGTATTACCACACTTCACTGCTTTACCTTTGGAGTCACCTTTAACTGGTCCTATGGATGGATGGGTGACGATTTAGCTTCCAGCATGAACCAACTGATATTGACTTTATTGCTGAATGAGAAGCACTGGAGAGCTATTCACCTCAAGCCTAAAAAATGAAAAATAATTAGCTGGCCCACCCCAAATCCTTCAAACACGTAGTCAGCTCCAGATACAGCATTATTTCATTCGGCTCGATTTTCTGAGGCGGTAGAGAACGACGAGCCCAAATTGCTGTCTGGAGTGAAATGTGGCTAATCATGTGTCCGCCCTGCCTCTTCCCCCCAAACACACACACACACACACACACACCCGCGCGCGCGCACCCGCACACGTGCACCTCCCCCCCCCCCCCGCCCCCCACCCCGCTACTTCCCATGATTCTTGGGAACCATTTTTAGACAGCTGGCAAAACTGTCACTTCCCCAAGTCAGCTCACATGGCAATGAGGGAGCAACTGGGTCAATATTAGAATGAAGAAGAAGTGGAGTTTTACACATTGACCCAGGAGAGCCCATTGGCTGTGTGTACGTTCAGTCTTCGGTACCAGTTTTTCAGACCTCGAAACAATGTTTGCCTCTTTTGTCTTCACCTCAGGAAACACAGAATTCTGGATCCACCCCCACAAAAAAACTGGGGAGGTGAAAAACACAAAAGGCTCAGGTTTGGGTGGGGCAAAGCAGGGTTTTGAGTAGATTTAATCATGGAAAATCTGCAAGGAAGAATTGTAATCAATCGATTGTATTTATTGAGGGCTCGTTGTGTGCAGGGCTCACGGTAAGCACTTGGAAGAGTTCAACACAACAATATAATAGAAACATTCCCTGTCCACAATGAGTTTACAGTCTAGAGGGAAATGGTATTTGTTAAGTTCTCACTATATGCCAGGCACTGTTTTAAGTGCCGGGGTGGATACAAGCAAATCAGGTAGAACACAGTCCCTGTCCCAAATAGGGCTCACACTCTTAATCCCCATTTTATAGATTAGGCAACTAAGGCCCAGAGAAGTGAAGTGACTTGCCCAAGGTCACACAGCAGACAAGTAGCAGAACCAGGAGTGCATCCCAGGTCCTTCTGACTCCCGGGTCCGTGCTCTGTCAACTAGACCATGCTGTTTCCTTAACTCTCAGGGCCAATCCAATCCCTGCTCTGCCACTTAATAATAATGACTGTGTTTGTTAAGTGCTTACTATTTGCCAAGAACTGTTCTAAGTGCTGGGGTAGATACAAGGTAATGAGGTTGTCCCACGTGGGGCTCACATTCTTAATCCCCATTTTACAGATGAGGTCACTGAGGCCCAGAAAAGTTAATTTACTTGCCCGAAGTCACGCAGCTAAGTGGCAAAGCCAGGATTAGAACCCACAGCCCCTGACTCCCAAGCCCATGCTCTTTCCAATAAGCCACCCTGCTTCTCACTTGTCTTCTGTGTGACCTTGGGAAAGTCACTTCACTTCCCTGTGCTTCAGTTACCTCAACTGCAAAATGGGGATTAAGACTGTGAGCCCCATGTGGGACAGGGACCGTGACCGATCTGATTTTCTTGAATCTACCCCAGCGCTTAGAACAGTGTCTGGCACATAGTAAGTGCTTCACAAATACCATAATTAATATTATTTTTATTATCATCATTATCAGTCCAATGCTGGTAGGCAGAGGGGCATGGAGTAGGTGTCCTCAGGCTGGCCACTGATACCTCCACAAACAAATTAGAGCCTGATCTGGTAATCCTGGTGCCAGCTTGTCTGCTTGGCTGACAGAATTTTATGGGGTTCCTGCCCCACTGCCATCATGGGGAGACTCCTGGACATCGATTCCCTCTCCACAGCTTTGTTCAGCCCAGGTCTCTGATAATTATAATCAATTAATCAATCAAATTTATTTAGCACTTACTGTGTGTAGAGCAATGTACTAAGTGCTTGGAAGAGTACAATATAATCACTGTGGTATTTGTTAAGCACTAGGGTAGACACAAGTTAATCAGGTTGATGGTGATGATGGTGATGGTATTTGCTAAGTGCTTACTATGTATCAAGCACTGTTCTAAGCCCTGGGGTAGGTATAAACAAATCAGGTTGGACACAGTCCTTGTCCCACATGGGATTCACAGGCTTCATCTCCATTTTACAGATGAGATAACTGAGGCCCAGGGAAGTGATGTGACCTGCCCGAGGTCACCCAGCAGACAAGCTGTGGAGTTAGGATTAGAACCCAGGTCCTTGTGACTCCTAGGCCCGTGCTCTATCCACTAGGCTATGCTGCTTCCCAGTCTCTGTCCCATATGAGGATCACAGTTTTAATCCCCATTTTCCAGATGAAGGAACTGAGGACCAGAGAAATGAAGTCACTTGTACATAGTAAGTGCTTTACAAATATCTTTTTTTTTTCAAAAGAAAAAAAGCCCAGAGACTAGACAATCACTCTACAAACCAGGTGTATAGGGTCTGGGTCTTGGCCTTCTGTAGTCACGGAGCAAACCAGTCCACTCCCTTCCTCCTCACTACCCCATTCCTTCCCTCTGTCACACGTCCCATTAAGCCAGATCTTAGAGAGCCAAGATTTTTGTTAAAAGGAGAGTGTCCCAAAAATCTTAATGCAAGTGGTGGGACTGTACTGCTGAAATCAGGATATCTGATCACCTTGCCCCAGCTTCCTCCATCCAGCCTTCTATTCTGGAACAAACCTGGAAATCAATAGTTCCATAATGTCATTTTCTATAGAAAAAAAAGCTGTAGAAGTTGAGGCTAAAACATCCAGATGTTTTAATGTGAATGAAGAAAGAGACCCAAAAAAACAAAGCAGCATGTTTATCCTCCATTTAACATAGCTTCCTGGAAGGCCAGGGCAGAAAAAGCCTCCTGGCGCCATTCTCCCTATTTTCAAAGCAAAGTTCTTAAGGAGAATGGAGAGAAGATCTTTGACTAAATTTTTTCCTCATTAGCTCTCATATGTGTCTACACTTGAAAGACCTGGCCGAACTCAGGAGTGCTGGGGAAAGGAGGTGGATAGAGTATTTCCAGGATGAATACCAGCAGAAATCGAACTTGAAAGTCCATTCCAATTGGAATCTTTTTCTCCTCAGATGGAAAACAAGCTCAGGAGTGCTGGGGAAAGGAGGTGGATAGAGTATTTCCAGGATGAATACCAGCAGAAATCTAACTTGAAAGTCCATTCCAATTGGAATCTTTTTCTCCTCAGACGGAAAATTTGGCAGAGCTTCAGTAGAGCATTCCCTGGGATTCTGAGGAAAAAATGCAGAGTTCTACCCAGCCATCTCTCCTGCAGACTGAGGTCTCTTTCTGCAGCCTCTGTGGAGGGAGGAAGAAAGTATTGTAAGATAGGAGGTGGACTGCTCAGATTTGGAGGAGTTAGGGAGGGGACTGGGATGAGTTGGGGTTGAAGGCAAGAGGAAGGCCAATTGGACCTCAAGAAAAAGTAGTCACCTCGGCCATTCCCCAGCCTCATCTCTGAATCATCCAAATCTCAAGGGGGTGGCATTGTTGTCCAGTCTTCTCCGTTACAGTATAGTTTGGAGGGTCTCCATTCCAAAGGAATTATTTGTGATTGGACCATTCAGGAGGCCTGCTCGAGGAAGCAACATGATGTAATGGATAGAATACAAGCCTGGGAATCAGAAGGACCTGGGTTCTAATCTCAGCTCTGCCACTTTGCTGTGTGGCCTTGGGCACCTCGCTTCACTTCTCTGGGCCTCAGTTACCTCATCTGGAAAATGGGGATTAAGACCGTGAGCCCCATGTGGGACAGGGACTGTGTCCAACCCGATTTGCTTGTATCCACCCCAGCGCTTTGTACAGTGCCTGGCACATAGGAAGTGCTTAACAAATACCGTGGCTCAGTGGAAAGAGCACGGGCTTTGGAGTCAGAGGTCATGGGTTCAAATCCCAGCTCCGCCACTTGTCAGCTGTGTGACTTTGGGCAAGACACTTAACTTCTCTGGGCCTCAGTTCCCTCATCTGTAAAATGGGGATTAAGACTGTGAGCCCCCAGTGGGACAACCTTATCACCTTGTAACCTCCCCAACGCTTAGAACAGTGCTTTGCACATAGTAAGCACTTAATAAATGCTATTATTATTATTATTACCACAGTTATTATTGTTATTAGAAGCTAAACAGAGTGTCATTACTGGGTCAATCAGTCAATCGTATTTATTGAGCACTTACTGTATGCAAAGCACCATACTAAGCACTTGGAAGAGTGCCATATAACAGATTTGGTAGATATTTCCCCTGCCCACAAGGAGCTTACAGACTAGAGGGGACTTCTTTATGATATTTGTTAAGCACTTACTATGTGCCAGGCATTGTACTAAGTGCAGGGTAAGATACAAACTAATCAAGTTGGACACAGTCCACATCCTACATAGGGCTCGCAGTCTTAATCCCCATTTTACAGAGGAGGTAACTGAGGCACAGAGAAGTGAACGAATCAATCAATAAATCAATTGTATTTATTGAAGTAAAATGACTTGCCCAAGGTCACACAGCAGACAAGTGGCAGAGCCGGAAATAGAATCGAGGTCCTTCTGATTCACAGGCCTGTGCTCTATCCACTAGGCCACACTGCTTCTCTAGTAGCCCATGGTGCATTGGCACAGGATCGGTCTCTGAGAATGTCAAAGGATGGCTCAATCAATCAATCAATCAATTGTATTTATTGAGCGCTTACTGTGTGCAGAGCACTGTACTAAGCGCTTGGGAAGTACAAGTTGGCAACATATAGAGATGGTCCCTACCCAACAGTGGGCTCACAGTCTAGAAGGGGGAGACAGAGAACAAAACCAAACATATTAACCAAATAAAATAAATAGAATAAATATGTACAGGTAAAATAAATAGAGTAATAAATATGTACAAACATATATATATATATATATATATATATATACAGGTGCTGTGGGGAAGGGAAGGAGGTAAGGCAGGGGGGATAGAGAATGGGAGGAGGGGGAGAGGAAGGAGGGGGCTCAGTCTGGGAAGGCCTGGAGGAGGTCAGTGGAAAGAGCACGGGCTTGGGAGTCAGCGGTCATGGGTTCAAATCCCTGCTTCTCCTCTTGTCAGCTGTGTGACTTTGGATAAGTCACTTAACTTCTCTGTGCCTCAGTTACCTCATCTGTAAAACGGGGATTAAGATTGTGGGCCCCACGTGGGACAATCTGATCACCTTGTATCCTCCCCAGCACTTAGAACAGTGCTTCGAACATAGTAAGCGCTTAACAAATGCCATTATTATTATTATTAGTCAGACCAAGAAACAGATTCAAAAATAGTGACAGGGTCTGAAGGGGGCAATGTGTTAGCTCAGCAAAAATTCATCTTTACATTTATTGTGGAATGGAGTGTGCGTCACATATTTGGGTCCTACAATTTTAGTTACCTCTGAATGCATACCTCGTGGCCAAGTGAAAAGAGAGCAGGTCTGAGAGTCAGGAAACCTGTGTTCTAATCTCAGTTTTGCCACTTCTTTTTTTAATGGCATTTATTAAGTGCTTACTATGTGCAAAGCACTGTTCGAAGTGCTGGGGAGGTTACAAGGTGATCAGGTTGTCCCACAGGGGGCTCACAGTCTTAATCCCCATTTTACAGATGAGGGAACTGAGGCACAGAGAAGTTAAATGAGTTGCCCAGAGTCACACAGCTGACAATTGGCAGAGCCAGGATTTGAACCCATGACCTCTGACTCCAAAGCCCTTTCTCTTTCCAATGAGCCATGCTGCTTCTCTTGCCTGCTCCATGACCTTGGGCAAGACACTTATCTTCTCCCTGTCTCAGTTACATCATCTGTAAAATGGGGTCCAAAGATTTGTTCTTCCTCCCTCTTAGACTGTGGGCCCTATGAGGGGCAGGGACTGTTTCTGGTCTGTTTGTATTGTATCTACCCCAGGGCTGAGTACATGGCTTTTCACAGAGTAAACGCTTAACAAATAGCATACACAGTAGTAGAGGTAGAGGTAATAGTATATTGTGTATATACCTATAATTCTATTTATCTATTTTGGTGATATTGACACCTTTCTACTTGTTTTGTTTTGTTGTCTGTCTCCCCCTTCTAGACTGTGAGCCCGTTGTTGGGTAGGGACTGTCTCTGTTGCCATATTGTACTTTCCAAGTGCTTAGTACAGTGCTCTGCACACAGTAAGCACTCAATAAATAAGATTGAATGAATGAATAAACAGTAGCATCACCTTTCCTTTCAAATAGAGGACAGCTCATTCTCCCAATCAATCAATCAATCAATCAATCAATCGTATTTATTGAGCGCTTACTGTGTGCAGAGCACTGTACTAAGCGCTTGGGAAGTACAAGCTGGCAACATATAGAGACAGTCCCTACCCAACAGTGGGCTCACAGTCTAGAAGGGGGAGACAGAGAACAAAAGCAAACATACTAACACAATAAAATAGAATAGATAGGTACAAGTAAAATAAATAAATAAATAGAGTAATAAATATGTACAAACATATATACATATATACAGGTGCTGTGGGGAAGGGAAGGAGGTAAGATGCGGGGGATGGAGAGGGGGACGAGGGGGAGAGGAAGGAAGGGGGTCAGTCTGGGAAGGCCTCCTGGAGGAGGTGAGCTCTCAGTAGGGCCTTGAAGGGAGGAAGAGAGCTAGCTTGGCGGATGGGCAGAGGGAGGGCATTCCAGGCCCGGGGGAGGACGTGGGCCGGGGGTCGATGGGGGGACAGGAAGGCTGAGTAGGTGCAAATGAGGTTGTCGTTAATGTAACTTGGTGATAACAAGGGCCTTTTTCCCGGGGTGGGGGTGGGGGGAATCTATGGCATCTATGGCTGACCGGACCGGGAAGGGGGGTTGGGGGGCAGTATAAGGAAGGTCGCTTAAGGGGGTGGGGGTGGAAGCAGGGGGTGTCTATGGTGGCGCTCGGAGGAGAGGAGCCTTCCGGGAGCAGCAGGGGCCACGCGGTGTGATGGCGGGTGGGCCTCTCGGGAACGGAGTCCCGGGCGTCTATGGCGGGCTTCTCTGGCACTCTGAGGAGAGGAGCCTTCCGGGAGGAGCGGGGTCCACGCGGTGTGATGGCGGGCAGGCGGGCGGGCCTCTTGGGAACGGAGTCCCAGGTGTCTATGGGGGCTCCCTGAGGAGAGGATCATTCCTGGGGCAGCGGGGGCCACGCAGTGTGATGGCGGGGGGGCGGGCCTCTTGGGAACGGAGTCCTGGGCGTCTATGGCGGCGCGCTCTGAGGAGAGGATAGTTAGGGGAGCAGCAAGGCCGCGCGGTGTGATGGCGGGCGGGCGGGCAGGCCTCTCGGGAATGGAGTCCTGGGCGTCTATGGCGGTGCTCTGAGGAGAGGATCCTTCCAGGAGCAGCAAGGCCGCGCTATGTGATGGCGGGCGGGCGGGCCTCTCGGGAACGGAGTCCCGGGCGTCCATCCCGTGGCCCTTGCCTCAGTGTGTTGGTTCTGGTTGTAGAGCGGGCATCTGGCCTTCTGGGCAGGGAGAGACAGGTGGGCTGCTGCTGCTGCTGCATGTCCTGGTGTTCTGACAGTCTCCCAGTCTTTCCAGCTCCCAAGAAAGGAGAAAATCTAGTGCTTCCACTACCATTAGAGAAGCAGAGTGGCTTAGTGGAAAGAGCACAGGCTTGGAAGGGTTCTGATCCCAACTCTGCCACTTATCTGCTGTGTGACCCTGGGCAAGTCACTTAACTTCTCTGTCCCTCAATTACCTCATCTGGAAAATGAGGATTAAAAGTGTGAGTCCCATGTGGGATAACCTGACTACCCTGCATCTACCCCAGCGCTTAGAACACTGCTTGGCACATAGTAAGTGCTTAACAAATGCAATGATAATAATTATTATTATTATTATTATTAATCAATCCATGTAATCCATGTAATGGATTGATTAATTCCAAGCAGCAGCTCAGCTCAAAGATGGGGTATAGCTTCTCATATATACTGGGGTGGGCCTATGTGTGTGTAGTAATAATAATTGAGGTATTCGCTAATGGTATTAAGTGTGTGTGTGCAATAACCAATCAATTTATTTATATTAATGTCTGTCTCCCCTTCTGGACTGTAATCTCATTTATGAGTGCAGAACGTATACACTAATTCTGTTGTACTCTTCCAAGAGTTTGGTACAGTGCTCTGCGCATAGTAAGCACTCAATAGATACCATTTATTTATTGATTGATTGATCGGTTAAGTGGTGAGGAGATTTGGTGTCTGAGGGAAGGCAGGTCAGTCAATGTTATTTATTAAGCCCTTACTCTGTGCAGAGCACTGTACTAAGCACTTTTCAACTTTTCTGGGAACAGGACTTACAGTCTAGATAGCAACATTTTTAGAGCAACATAAGCATTAGGTTGCAAACCCCTTGAGGGCAGGGATCATTGTAGTTGTTGCCCGTTGGTGTTTATGACATTTGTTAAGCACTTACTATATGTCAGGCACTGTTCTAAGCCCTGAGGTAGATAACTCACCCTGGGCTTCAAGGCTCTCCATCACCTCGCCCCCTCCTACCTCACCTCCCTTCTCTCCTTCTACAGCCCAGCCCGCACCCTCTGCTCCTCTGCCGCTAATCTCCTCACTGTGCCTCATTCTCGCCTGTCCTGCCGTCGACCCCCGGCCCACATCATCCCCCTGGCCTGGAATGCCCTCCCTCCGCACATACGCCAAGTTAGCTCTCTTCCTCCCTTCAAAGCCCTACTGAGAGCTCACCTCCTCCAGGAGGCCTTCCCAGACTGAGCCCCCTCCTTCCTTTCCCCCTCCTCCCCCTCCCCCATCCCCCCCGCCTTACCTCCTTCCCCTCCCCACAGCACCTGTATATATGTATATATGTTTGTACGTATTTATTACTCTATTTTATTTGTACATATTTATTCTATTTATTTTATTTTGTTAATATGTCTTGTTTTGTTGTCTGTCTCCCCCTTCTAGACTGTGAGCCCGCTGTTGGGTAGGGACCGTCTCTATATGTTGCCAACTTGTACTTCCCAAGCGCTTAGTACAGTGCTTTGCACACAGTAAGCGCTCAATAAATACTATTGAATGAATGAATGAATAACAAATTAATCAAGTTGGACATGATCGCTGTCCCACATGGGATTTACGGTCTCAATCCCCATTTTATAGATGAGGTAACCGAGGCATAGAGAAGTGAAGTGACTCGCCCAAGGTCACACAGCAGACGAGTGGCAGATCTCACATTAGAACCCAAGTCCTTCCGACTCCCAAGCCCAAGCTCTATCCACTAGGCCATGAGGCTTCTCTAATAATAACTTCTGTGTTTAGTCTCCCCCTCTAGACTGTAAACTCACTGTGGGCAGGGAATGTATCTATTACATTGTTATATTGTCCTCTCCCAAGAGCTGCGTACAGTGCTCTGCGTACAGTGCTCTGCGCACAGTAACATGCTCGATAAATACGACTGACTGTACACAGCAGGGATGCAATAAATAGCATTCATAATGGTATTTATTGAGTGCTTACCCAGGGAAATGTGCCGTACAAAGAGCTTCGCCCAGGACAACAAAAGCCAAACTCATGCTTCGTACCCTTGAGGAGCTTATGATCTAATGAATAATCCTGAATGATTGATCACATGCCACCACTTCCCACATCACATGTTTCTTTTTAAAGAAAGGCCAAGGTGAGCTTTCCTTCAACAGCCCAGGGCTTTGGATGTTTGCAACCAGAATGATTTGAACTACTGCCCCCAGATACTCCACATTTCTACTGAGGCATGGCTTCAAATTGCAAAGCGGCTATTAAAGTCCAAATTACTCTCAGGATCTAAACCCTGCCACACCCCTATAAGCCTCCTCTGGCACTTGAAGGTCATTTATCCTAGAAGCTATTTCCCTTCCCTGCTTTACTTTGTGCAGCTAAATAATTAATTGCACTGATAATCTATCAATATATCTTTCTTTAATGGTTCAACATGTGTTAATAATTCAAAAGTCTATGAAGTGACCTCCCCGTTGGTAGATCCAATGCTCCAGTCCCAGCAGAGTTAAAAACCTTTGTTCCTTCTTTCTTCTGGCTCTCTCTCTCCACCAGGTATCCTGTTTGCCAACAAAGCCCTGACTTTTAAATGGAATATTGAGTTCAAAGGTTTTGGACCTCTAATCCAATTACAGTAAATAAACCTAAGAGAAAAGGAAGCTAGGGGTGGAGAACTGCCCTGTTGCTAATGTGGGTTTATTCCTCTGGGCCTTTTTCTATTCACAGTTGTCAAACTCAAAGTCAAATTAGGGGTTCCTTCTTCCCTGCTTTGACCCACTTAGCCACAGGGACCTTGGGCAACAGCTGAGGATGAATAAAGAATGAAGAGTCTTTACAAAGCCTATTGACACATTCCACCTTCAAAGTCTTTCTAAAGAAAAAAAATGTCCCTTCCCAAAGGCATTCCCTAGACCATAAACTCTTTGTGGGCAGGGAATGTGTCTGCCAACTCTGTTATATGGTTGTAGGGTACTCTCCCAAACAGTACAGGACTCTGCAAACAGTAAGCACTCAAAAAATACAAATGATTGCGTAACTAATCTTCTCTCCTGCATTTTTCTTTACATCATCTCAGCTGCTTTGGATACTTACTTGGTCTCCTTTCTGTCATGAAAGATTTATTCATCCACTCTGTGTTGGCTATTTTTAGTACTACTCATTTGTATCCTACTCTCATGCTTGTTAATATTGCGTATCTTATTATTATGGTTATTATTATGGTATTTGTTAAGCGGTTACCATAATAATAATGATAATGATAACAACCATGGTATTTGTTAAGCGCATACTGTGTGCCAGGCACCGTACTAAGCGCTGGAGTAGATACTAGTTAATCAGGTTGGACACAGTTGCTGTCCCACATGAGGCTCACAATCTAAAGAGGAGGGAGAACAGTCTAATGGAATCCCCATTTTACAGATGAGGAAACAGGCCTAGTGAAGTGATCTGCCCAAGTTCACACATCCGGCAACTAGAAAAGCGGGATTAGAACCCGGGTCCTCTAACTCCAGAGGCCCATGCTCTCACCACTGGGCCACACTGCTCCTTTCATTTACGTCTGTTTGTCTTTTCTATTTGACAATAAACTCTTCAGGGGCAGTGCCTGCCTCTTAGCCCTCTGGATTCATTCATTCATTCAATCATATTTATTGAGCACTTACTGTGTGCAGAGCACTGTACTAAGCGCTTGGGAAGTACAAGTTGGCAACATATGGAGACGGTCCCTACCCAACGACAGGCTCGCAGTCTAGAAGGGAGAGACAGACAACAAAACACGTAGACAAGTATCAAAATCATCAGAACAAATAGAATTATAGCTATATGTACATCATTAACAAAATAAATAGAATAGTATAATATAATATAATAGTATAAATAGAATATGTACAGTAAAATAGAGTAATAAATCTGTACAAATATATACAAGTGCTGTGGGGAGGGGAAGGAGGTAGGGTGGGGGGGATGGGGAGGAGGAGAGGAAAAAGGGGGCTCAGTCTGGGAAGGCCTCCTGGAGGAGGTGAGCACTCAGTAGGGCTTTGACACAATAGGTGCTCAGTTGAGTATGATTATGGTGATGACGATTGTCTGGAACCCACTTAAGAGCCAATCAGATCATCTAACCCACCCCCTCCTGAAACTGGTCTCTTCCACGCTTTTGGTCAGAAACTGCTGCTTGTATTTGTTCAATATAATAATAATGGTACTTGTTAAGCACTTACTATATACTGAGCACTGTTCTAAGTGCTAGGGTAGATACAAGTTAATCAGGTTGAACACAGTTCCTGTCCCACATGGGGCTCACACTCTTAATCTTCATTTTCCAGATGAGGTAACTGAGGTCCAAAGAATTTAAGTGATTTGCCCAAGGTCACACAGGAGACATGTGGTGGAGCCAGGATTAGAACCCAAGTTTAGAGAAGCAGCCTGGCTTAATGGAAAGAGCACGGGCTTGGAAGTCAGAGGTCATGGGTTCTAATCCCGGCTCCGCCACTTGTCAGCGGTGTGACTTTGGGCAAGTCACTTAACTTCTCTGTGCCTCAGTTACCTCATCTGCAAAATGGGGATTAAGACTGTGAGCCCCACATGGGACAACCTGATAACCTTGTATCTATCCCAGCACTTAGAACAATGCTTGGCACACAGTAAGCGCTTAACAAATACCATCATTATTATTATTATTAAGTCCTTCTGACTCCCAGGCCTGTGCTCTAGCCATTAAAACTACACTATTTCTCTATCATTTACGTTGAGCCCCCTCTTGGATTTGGTCACAGTAGCCATTTTCACCGGAGCCTACTTTCTCCTGTGTTTAGCCTATCAACCAATTAATCAACGGTATTTATTGAGCACCTACTGTGTGCAGAGCACTGTACTAAGCACTTGGGAGAGGATAACAGAGTTGGTAAACACATTCCCTGCCCTCAACAGGCTTACAACCTAGAGGGGGAGACACGTTAATACAAATACAGATATGTACATAATTACTGTGGAGCTGGGGGAGGGGTGAATGAAGGGAGGAAATGAGGGTGATGCAGAAGGGAGTGGGAGAAGAGGAAAGGAGGGCTTAGTCAGGGAAGGCCTCTTGGAGTAGGTGTGCCTTCAGTAAGGCTTCAAACATGAGGAGATGATGGTCTGTCAGATCTGAGGAGGGAGGGCATCCTAGGCCAGAAGCACGACATGGGCAAGAGGTCGGAGGCAAGGTAGGTGAGTTCGAGGTTTAGTGAGTAGGTTGGCATTAGAGGAGTGAATTGTGCAGGCTGGGTTGGAATAGAAAATCAGAAAGTTAAGGTAGAAGGGGGCAAGCTGACTGGGTGTTTTAAAGCCAATGGTAATGAGTGTCTGATGTGGCAGTGAATAGGAAACCACTGGAGGTTCTTGAGCAATGGGGAAACATGAACTGAAAGTTTTTGTAGAAAAATGATCTAGGCAGCAGAGTGAAGTATGGACTGGAGTGGGGGGAGACAGGAGGTAAAGACTTGACACCTGTCCACATGTTTTGTTTTGTTGCCTGTCTCCCCCTTCTAGACTGTGAGCCCGTTGTTGGGTAGGGACCATCTCTATATGTTGCCAAGTTGTACTTCCCAAGTGCTTAGTACAGTGCTCTGCACACAGTAAGCACTCAATAAATACGATTGAATGAATGAATACAATTGAATGAATGAATGAATGAATAAAGAAGTCAGCAAGGAGGCTGATACAGTAATTAAGGCGGGAAAGGATAAGTGCTTGGATGAAGTGGTAGCGGTTCGGATGGAGAGGAAAGGACAATTCAACAGAGTTGGTAGACATGTTCCCTGCCTATTATAAGCTCACCATCTAGATGGATATGTCCACAGGGGCTGTGGAGCTGAGGGTGGGGTGGACAAAGGGTGCAACCCCAACTACAAGCGTGAGGCAGAAGGGGGAGGGAGGAGAGAAAATGAGAGGAAGGCCCCTTGGAGGAGATGGGCTTTTTAATAAGGTTTTGAAGGTGGGGAGAGTGATTATCTAGCCTAGATCATCTGCATGAAAAACAGCATGGCACAATGGATAGAGAACGGATCTGGGAGTCAGAAGGTCCAAACAATCACTCTTCCCCCCCTTCAAAGCCGTACTGAAGGCACACCTCCTCTGAGAGGTCTTCCCAGACTAAATCCCCTTTTTCTCAGCTCCCCCTCCCTTGCGTGTCACCTCGACTCACTCCCTTTGCTCTTCCCCTGCCCCTCGCCCCACTGCACTTATATATAAATATATATATATGTATGTATAAATATGTATCTATAATTCTATTTATTTATATTGTTGCCTGTTTACTTGTTTTGATGTCTGTCACCCCCACCCCCAAGACTGTAAGCCCATTGTGGGCAAGGATTGTCTCTTTTCATTGCTATATTGTACTTTCCAAGCACTTAGTACAGTGCTCTGCACACAGTAAGTGCTCAATAAATACAATTGAATGAACGAATGAATAAAGGTCATGGGTTCAGTCATTCATTCAATTCAATCGTATTTATTGAGAGCTTACTGTGTGCAGAGCACTGTACTAAGCGCTTAGTAGAGACAGTCCCTACCAAACAGTGGGCTCACAGTCTAGAAGGAGGAGACAGAGAACAAAACAAACAAAACAAAACAAAACATTAACAAAATAAAATGAATAGAATAAACATGTACAAATAAAATAGAGTAATAAATATGTACAAACATATATACATATATACAGGTGCTGTGGGGAGGGGAAGGAGGTAAGGCGGGGGGATGGGGAGGGGGAGGAGGGGGAGAGGAAGGAGGGGGCTCAGTCTGGGAAGGCCTCCTGGAGGAGGTGAGCTCTCAGTAGGGCCTTGAAGGGAGGAAGAGAGCTAGCTTGGCAGATGTGCGGAGGGAGGGCATTCCAGGCCAGGGGAATGACGTGGGCCGGGGGTCGACGGCGGGACAGGCGAGAACGAGGCACGCTGAGGAGATTAGCGGCAGAGGAGTGGAGGGTGCGGGCTGGGCTGTAGAAGGAGAGAAGGGAGGTGAGGTAGAAGGGGCCGAGGTGATGGAGAGCCTTGAAGCCCAGGGTGAGGAGTTTCTGCCTGATGCGTAGGTTGACTGGTAGCCACTGGAGATTTTTGAGGAGGGGAGTAACATGCCCAGAGCGTTTCTGGACAAAGACAATCCGGGCAGTGGCATGAAGTATGGATTGAAGTGGGGAGAGACAGGAGGATGGGAGATCGGAGAAGAGGCTGATACAGTAATCCAGACGGGATAGGATGAGCGCTTGAACGAGCCAGGGTAGCGGTTTGGATGGAGAGGAAAGGGAGGATCTTGGCAATGTTGCGGAGGAGAGACTGGCAGGTTTTGGTGACGGCTTGGATGTGAGGGGTGAACGAGAGAGAGGAGTTGAGGATGACACCAAGGTTGCAAGCTTGTGAGACGGGAAGGATGGTAGTGCCGTCAACAGTGATGAGAAAGTCAGGGAGAGGGCAGGGTTTGGGAGGGAAGAGAAGGAGTTCATGAAGGTTCATGAAGACAACCCATGAAGGTCATGGGTTCTATTTCAGACTCCACCACGTGTCTGCGGTGTGACCTTGGGTAAGTCACTTCACTTCTCTGGCCTCAGTTACCTCATCTGGAAAATGGGGATTGAGACTGTGCACCCCAGGTGGGACAGGGATTGTGTCCAACCCAATTTGCTTTTATCCACCTCAGCACTTAGTACAGTGCCTCGCACCTAGTAAGTGTTTAACAAATACCATAATGATGATGATGATCAGCAGGGTGACATCAATCTGCACTGAGGCTCATTTCTGGTGCAGGGGAGAGGGGCTCTGGGCTACTAGTGAAGTCTTCCCATCCCACTCCCCACATCTCCTAGAGACTTTTTTGTTTCTCTGTGGGCTCCTGGTTTTCTCTGTGGCATTTGGGTAGCTCCTCAGCAACCACATGTCAGCAGGAAGATTATTTTTAAGTTGAAAATTCTCTGGCTTGTGTTCACTCTGAATATCATTAATTTCCATATGCTTTGGAGGGGGCTGAAAGCAGTGGATGTGTTTTCTATTGCGGGTGTCATTCACTTCCAGAGGTCTCCCCAGCAGGTGACCTGTGTGGTTTTGCTTTAATGCTCTTCCCTTTTAATAGCGTTTAATATTTGACATCTGGGTTTCCTGGATGTTGGCTTGTAGATGGATTTGCATCGCAGTTGGATTGCTACTTTTCCCGAATCGCTTTTTCTGTCTTTGAAGTTTGTGGGGGGAGGGAGAGTGAGGATAACTGGTTATTGCCGTAGCATTAAGGAACATCGAATTTCGTGCATTAAGGAACATCGAATTTCGTTCATTAAGGAAAGTATTCTGGTTAGGAAATGAATCACAGAGAACATTGTTTTCATCATTCCCCAAAGGCCACCAACCTAACTCGGGTTCTGATCACTGGAGGGAAATGGAGGAAATGAACTTTACAGCCTCCTCAGATAACCCTGCTACCGGTTCTCAGGAGGTGCTGTGGGCAAAGCAGTTTGGTTGGGACCTCAAGAGAGGAGATAATAATAACAATAATAATAATTGTGGTATTTGTTAAGGGTTTACTATATGCTAGGCACTGTACTAAGTGCTGGGGTGGATACAAGCAAATCAAGTTGGACACAGTCCCTGTCCCACATGGGGCTCACAGTCTCGAGGCCCAGAGAAGTGACTTGTCCAAAGTCCCAAAGCAGACAAGTGGAGGAGCCGGAATTAGAACCCATGACCTTCTGACTCCCAGGCCCTTGCTCTATCCACTGTGCCATGCTGCTTCTCATGCTGACACTTGGGTCCCAGTGGGTTTCAGCCTTAAGGGCAATGCTCCACATCTTGAGCTAAGTGGAGTGATCATTCGATCGATCGATCGCATTTATTGAGCGCTTACTATGTACAGAGCATTGTACTAAGCGCTTGGGAGCGTCCAATATAACTATATAACAGACACATTCCTGGCCCGTAATGAGTTTACAGTCTAGAGGGGGCACTAAGGCAGAGTCAGGAACCCCAGTACTGTGGTTCTTTTTTTTTAATGGCATTTTTTAAGCGCTTACTATGTTCCAGGCACTGTACCATTTCTCGGAGAAGCAACATGGCTGAGAGGAAAGAGACAGGGCCTAGCAGTCTGAAGACCTGGGTTCTAATCCTGGTTCTCCTGCTGTGTGACTTTAGGCAAATCACTTCACTTCTCCATGCCTCAGTTTGCCCTGAAGGGTGCTGACTGTTGCCAACTTGTACTTCCCAAGCACTTAATACAGTGCTCTGCACACAGTAAGTGCTCAATAAATACGATTGAATGAATGAATGAATCTATCCCAGTGCTTAGAACAGGGCTTGTTGCATAGTAAGTGCTTAACAAGTACCATAATTATTATTATTCCCTGTACTAAACTCTTGGGAGAGTACAATCCAACGGAGTTGGTAGAAACATTCCCTGCCCAAAAGAAAATTACAGCCTAGAGGGAGAGACAGACATTAAAATAAATAAATAAATAAAGGACGGATATGGCCATAAGTGCTGTGGGGCTGAGGGTGGGGTGAATAAATACCAAGTGAGTGCCCAAAGGGTACAGATTCAAGTGTATACTTTTATGCTCTGGAATAAGACTCTCCTCCAGTTCATTCATTCATTCATTCAGTCATATTTATTGAGCACTTACTGTGTGCAGAGCACTGTACTAAGCACTTGGAAAGTACAATTCCAGAAGTGTACTTTCCACAATTAGAGAAGCAGCATGGCTCAGTGGAAAGAGCACGGGCTTTGGAGTCCGTGGTCATGAGTTCAAATCCTGGCTCCGCCAATTGTCAGCTGTGTGACTTTGGGCAAGTCACTTAACTTCTCTGTGCCTCAGTTACCTCATCTGTAAAATGGGGATTGGCTGTGAGCCCCCCAAGGGACAACCTGATTACCTTGCAGCCTCCCCAGTGTTTAGAACAGTGCTTTGCACATAGTAAGTGCTTAACAAATACCATCAATATTATTATTATTATTACAATTCAGCAACGAATAAATACAATCCCTGCCCAACAACGGGCTCCCATGTCTCCTCTCACCTTGCTTGCCATTCTCCTCTACTCAAACTATTGCTCACCCCTTTCCTGCGGCTTGAAACTCAACCCCTCTCCCGAATCCACCAAATCCAGCTCTCCTCATTTTCAAAGCCTTCCTAAAAAAGGCACCTAGCAGAAAGAGCCCAGGTCTGGGAGTCAGAGGACCTGGGTTCTAATCCCTGCTCTGTTGGTTGCCTGTTGTGGGACCTTAGGTAAGTCACTTCACTTCTCTGTGTTGCAGGTTCCTCATCTCTCAGGGGACAGCTCCCCTCTAGGCTGTGAGCTTACTGTGGGCAGGGAATGTGTCTGCTATATTGTTGTACTGTACTCTCCCAAGCGCTTAGTATAGTGCTCTGCACACAGTAAGTGCTCAATAAATACCCCTGATTGATTGACTGGGATTCAATACCTGTTCTCCTTCCTACTTAGACTGTCCCATCTTAGACAGAGACCATGTTGACTTAATAACAATAATAATAATAATTAAATGATAATAATTATGGCACTTTTTAAGCGCTCACTATGTACCAGTCACTGTACTAAGTGCTGGGGTGGATACAAGCAAATCGGGCTGGACACAGTCCCTGTCCCACATGGGGCTCAGAGCCTTAATATCCTTTTAACAGATAAGGTCACTAAGGCTCAGTGAAGTGAAGTGACTTGCCCAGGGCCACACAAAAGACAAGTGGCAGAGCTGGGATTAGAACCCATAACCTTCTGACTCCCAGGCCCATTCTCTATCCACTTGGACATGCTGCTTCCATGGACTTCATCATCCTGTATCTATCCCAGTGCTTAGAACAGTGCCTGGCACATAGTAAGTGCTTACAAATACCACAAATATCCTCTAGACTGTAAGATCCTCATGGGCAGGGATTGTGTCTACCAGCTCTACTGTATTATACTCTCTCAAGTGCTTAATGCAGTGCTCTGCACACAGTAAGCACTCAATAAATACCATTAATTGATTGATCAAGTCATTTTAAAAGGGATCTTATTCCTTCGGACCCTGTAAGTCTTAAGATACACCTGAGACCCAGAAACAAAAGTTCCCCTAAGTGCAAAAATCCAACAGCAACCTCAAATAACGAAGGGACATGTTGATCTATTCAAGATCAAGATCAAAGGTATAAGATTTTTCAATCAACCTCAAAAACGGTTCGAGGCCATTTACCAAGTCTTCGACTTGTCTCCTTCACGATGTGTCACAGATGGCAGTTCTTAGGAAAAAGACTGTGCTTGATATTTGTTTCCTGAGAGAAAATAGTGATTTAAAGCCTCTTGTCTGTGGTGAGAAGGGATTCTTACATTTTGAGAAATTGTGTCACGGGACTGAATAAAAAGTGCAGTTTCCCTTTAAGGATGTTTATTCTGTAATTGAATAATCTTCCTAGTTAGCCATGACCTCCTCCCTCTGGTGAACTGAGAATTGGCAAGGTTAGAATAGCACCATTTTGCCCCCACCCCCACCCCCTCCGACTCCCAACTTTATAATCCATGATTGAAAGAGAAATAATTGCGAACACAAATAATTTGAAAGATTTCTGAATGTGACTCATTTAAACTAAACATATGGAAATTGTAATTCTTGAGAGCCAGCAAAAAAGAAAAAAAAGTTCCCTGTTTAACCGGATTACACAAAAGAGAAAGGTTCCCTTGGGTGGGTCGCAATGTTCTTTATATCCTCAATGAGTTATTTTACATTTTAAGAAAGAGCTGTCACCCAACTACAGACTTGAAAAAAAAAAGAAAAAACATTGCTATCTAGATTCGGGGTGTGCTTCAGAAGAAAAGAAGGAAAGCAGCATGGCCTAGTGGTAAGAGCCCCAGGCCTGGGAGCCAGAGGACCTGGGTTCTAACCTCAGCTCTGCCACTTGTCTGCTGGGGGACCTTGGGCAAGTCACTTCACTTCTCTGGGCCTCAGTTACCTCATCTGTAACATGGGGATTAAATCCTACTCCCTCCTACTTAGACTGTGAGGCCCATGTGGGACAGGGACTGTGCCTGATGATCTTGTATCTGCCCCAGTCCTTAGAACAATCAATCAACCAGTGGTATTTTTTGAGCCCTTACTATGTGCAGAGCACTGCACTAAGCACTTGGGAGAATACAACAGAATTAGGAGAAACGTTGCCTGCCCGTAACGAGTTTACAGTCTAGAAGGGCAGACCGACATTAATATGAACAAAACAGACATTAATATGAATAAAAAAGAACAGTGTTTGACAATAGTGAGTACTTAACAAATACCATTAAAAAAAATAACAGAAGGAAATGAGAGGTAGCATGGCCTAGCAGATAGAGCTTGGGCCTGGGAATCAGAAGGACCTGAATTCTAATCCCGGCTCTGCCATATGTCTGCTGTGTGACCTTGGCCAAGTCACTTCACTTCTCTGGGCCTCAGTTACCTCATCTGTAATACGGGGATTAAGATGGTGAGCTCCAGGTGGGACTGAGCCCGCTTTTTCCTCTACTCCTCCCCATCCCCCCCGCCCTACCTCCTTCCCCTCCCCACACCACCTGTATATATGTTTGTACAGATTTATTACTCTATTTATTTTACTTGTACATATTTAATATTCTATTATTTTGTTAATGGTGTGCATCTAGCTTTATTTCTGTTTATTCTGATGACTTGACACCTGTCCACATGTTTTGTTGTCTGTCTCCCCCTTCTAGACTGTGAGCCCATTGTTGGGTAGGGACCATCTCTATATGTTGCCAACTTGTACTCCCGAAGCGCTTAGTACAGTGCTTGGCATACAGTAAGCACTCAATAAATACAATTGAATGAATGAATGACAGGGACTGTGTCTGGCCTGATTACCTTGTTTCTACCCTAGCGCTTAGAACAGTGCTTGACACATAGTAAGTGCTTAACGAATACCACAGTTATTATTATTGTTAGATAGAGTTATGGTGATGGTGAAATTGATCTAGCCCAGGGAGGGCAAAGAGCGGGTGGGGAGAACAGGACCTCTTTTTTCTATCCCTTTTTTACCCTTGGGATGTCTTAGCTTTTGTTTATAAAAAGACTCTGTGGTTTGAAAGAGTTGGGTTCTCTCACCCTATATAGAGACTGGTGAGAAGCAGCATGGCCTAGTGGACAGAGCCCGGGCCTGGGAGTCAGAAGGACCTGGATTCTAATCCCGGCTCTGCCACTTGTCTTTTGTGTGACCTTGGGCAATTCACTTCACTTTTCTGGGCTTCAGGAGGCCTTCCCAGACTGAGCCCACTCCTTCCTCTCCCCCTTGTGCCCCTCTCCATCACCCCCCACCTTACCTCCTTCCCTTCCCCACAGCACTTGTATATATGTTTTTATGTATTTATTACTGTATTTATTTATTTTACTTGTACATCAATCAATCAATCAATCGTATTTATTGAGCGCTTACTGTGTGCAGAACACTGTACTAAGCGCTTGGGAAGTAGTACATATCTATTCTATTTATTTTATTAAAATGTTTTGTTTGTTTCTCTGTCTCCCCCTTCTAGACTGTGAGCCCACTGTTAGGTAGGGACCATCTCTGTGTGTTGCCGACTTGTACTTCCCAAGCGCTTAGTACAGTGCTCTGCACACAGTAAGTGCTCAATAAATATGATTGATTGATTGATTGATTGATTCAGTTACCTCATCTGGAAAATGGGATTAAGACTGTGAGCAATCCAATTAGCTTACATCTACCCCTGTGCTTTGTACAGTGCCTGGCTCATAGTAAGTGCTTAATAATAATAATAATGATGGTATTTGTTAAGCACTTATGACATGCCTGGTACTGTTCTAAGCGCTGGGGTAGATACAAGTTAATCAAGTTGGACACAGTCCCTGTCCCACAAGGGGCTCAGAGTCTCAATCCCCATTTTACAACAAATACCATTTAAAAATACCTACCTCTGGCCTGGAATGCCCTCCCTCCTCATATCAGATCAATCAATCAATCACATTTATTGAGCACTTACTGTGTGCAGAGCACTGTACTAAGTGCTTGGGAAGTACAAGTTGGCAACATATAGAGACAGTCCCTACCCAACAGTGGGCTCACAGTCTAAAAGGGGGAGACAGAGAACAAAACCAAACATACTAACAAAGTAAAATAAATAGAATAGATATGTACAGGTAAAATAAATACATAAATAGAGTAATAAATATGTACAAACATATATACACATATACAGGTGGTGTGGGGAAGGGAAGGAGGTAAGATGGGGGGATGGAGAGGGGGACGAGGGGGAGAGGAAGGAAGGGGCTCAGTCTGGGAAGGCCTCCTGGAGGAGGTGAGCTCTCAGTAGGGCCTTGAAGGGAGGAAGAGAGCTAGCTTGGCAGATGGGCAGAGGGATGCTTCTCTACGTAGATGCTTCTCTACGCTGATGACACCCAGATCTACATCTCTGCCCCTGCTCTCTCCCCCTCCCTCCAGGCTCGCATCTCCTCCTGCCTTCAGGACATCTCCATCTGGATGTCTGCCCGCCACCTAAAGCTCAACATGTCGAAGACTGAGCTCCTTGTCTTCCCTCCCAAACCTTGTCCTCTCCCTGACTTTCCCATCTCTGTTGATGGCACTACCATCCTTCCCGTCTCACAAGCCCGCAACCTTGGTGTCATCCTCGACTCCGCTCTCTCATTCACCCCTCACATCCAAGCCGTCACCAAAACCTGCCGGTCTCAGCTCCGCAACATTGCCAAGATCCGCCCTTTCCTCTCCATCCAAACCGCTACCCTGCTCATTCAAGCTCTCATCCTATCCTGTCTGGACTACTGCACCAGCCTTCTCTCTGATCTCCCATCCTCGTGTCTCTCTCCACTTCAATCCATACTTCATGCTGCTGCCCGGATTATCTTTGTCCAGAAACGCTCTGGGCATATTACTCCCCTCCTCAAAAATCTCCAGTGGCTACCAATCAATCTGCGCATCAGGCAGAAACTCCTCACCCTGGGCTTCAAGGCTCTCCATCACCTTGCCCCCTCCTACCTCACCTCCCTTCTCTCCTTCTACTGCCCAGCCCGCAACCTCCGCTCCTCCACCGCTAATCTCCTCACTGTACCTCGTTCTCGCCTGTCCCGCCGTCGACCCCCGGCCCACGTCATCCCCCGGGCCTGGAATGCCCTCCCTCTGCCCCTCTGCCAAGCTAGCTCTCTTCCTCCCTTCAAGGCCCTGCTGAGAGCTCACCTCCTCCAGGAGGCCTTCCCAGACTGAGCCCCTTCCTTCCTCTCCCCCTCGTCCCCCTCTCCATCCCCCCATCTTACCTCCTTCCCTTTCCCACAGCACCTGTATATATGCATATATGGTTGTACATATTTATTACTCTATTCATTTATTTATTTATTTTACTTGTACATTTCTATCCTATTTATTTTGTTGGTATGTTTGGTTCTGTTCTCTGTCTCCCCCTTTTAGACTGTGAGCCCACTGGTGGGTAGCGACTGTCTCTATGTGTTGCCAATTTGTACTTCCCAAGCGCTTAGTGCAGTGCTCTGCACATAGTAAGCGCTCAATAAATACGATTGATTGATTGATTGATTGAGGGCATTCCAGGCCAGGGGGATGACGTGGGCTGGGAGTCGATGGGGGGACAGGCGAGAACGAGGCACGGTGAGGAGATTAGCAGCAGAGGAGCAGAGGGTGCGGACTGGGCTGTAGAAGGAGAGAAGGGAGGTGAGGTAGGAGGGGGTGAGGTGATGGAGAGCCATGAAGCCGAGGGTGAGGAGTTTCTGCCTGATGCGCAGATTGATTGATAGCCACTGGAGATTTTTGAGGAGGGGAGTAACATGCCCAGAGCGTTTCTGGACAAAGACAATCCGGGCAGCAGCAGGAAGTATGGATTGAAGTGGGGCGAAACGCAAGGATGGGAGATCAGAGAGAAGGCTGATGCAGTAGTCCAGACGGGATAGGATGAGAGCTTGAACGAGCAGGGTAACGGTTTGGATGGAGAGGAAAGGGCGGATCTTGGCAATGTTGTAGAGCTGAGACCCACAGGTTTTGGTGATGGCTTGGATGTGAGGGGTGAATGAGAGAGCGGAGTCGAAGGTTGCGGGCTTGTGAGACGGGAAGGATGGTAGTGCCGTCAACAGAGATGGGAAAGTCAGGGAGATGGCAGGGTTTGGGAGGGAAGACAAGGAGTTCAGTCTTGGACATGTTGAGTTTTAGGTAGTGGGCAGACATCCAGATGGAGATGTCCTGAAGGCAGGAGGAGATGCGAGCCTGGAGAGAGGGGGAGAGAGCAGGGGCAGAGATGTAGGTCTGGGTGTCATCAGCGTACAGATGATAGTTGAAGCTGTGGGAGCGAATGAGGTCACCAAGGGAGTGAGTGTAGATCAAGAACAGAAGGGGACCAAGAACTGAACCTTGGGGAACCCCCACAGTAAGGGGATGGGAGGGGGAGGAGGAGCCTGCAAAAGAGACTGAGAATGAATGACCGGAGAGATAAGAGGAGAACCAGGAGAGGACAGAGTCTGTGAAGCCAAGGTTGGATAGCGTGTTGAGGAGAAGGGGGTGGTCCACAGTGTCGAAGGCAGCTGAGAGTTCGAGGAGGATTAGGATAGAGTGTGAGCCGTTGGATTTGGCAAGCAGGAGGTCATTGGTGACCTTTGAGAGGGCAGTTTCCATGGAATGTAGGGGACAGAAGCCAGACCGGAGGGGGTCGAGGAGAGAGTTGGTGTTGAGGAATTCGAGGCAGCGCGTGTAGACAACTCGTTCAAGGAGTTTGGAAAGGAATGGTAGGAGGGATATGGGGCGATAACTAGAAGGTGAGGTGGGGTCAAGAGAGGGTTTTTTTAGGATGGGAGAGACATGGGCATGTTTGAAGGCAGAGGGGAAGGAACCAGTGGAGAGTGAGCGGTTGAAGATGGAAGTTAAGGAGGGGAGAAGGGATGGAGCGAGAGATTTCATGAGATGAGAGGGAATGGGGTCAGAAGCACAGGTGGCCGGAGTAGCACTTGAGAGGAGGGAGGAGAGCTCCTCTGAGGATACTGCGGGGAAGGATGGGAGAGTAGTGGAGAGTGTTGAGAGCCGGGGGGTTGGAAAAGGGGGGGATTGACTTTGGGGAGGTCGGACCTGATGGATTTAATTTTGTTAATGAAGTAGGAGGCCAGATCGTTGGGGGTGAGGGAAGGAGGAGGGGGAGGAACCGGGGGCCTGAGAAGGGAGTTGAATGTACGGAAGAGGTGGCGGGGATGATGGGCATGGGTGTCAATAAGGGAGGAGAAATACTTTTGTCTGGCAGAGGAGAGGGCTGAGTTAAGGCAGGAAAGGATAAACTTGAAGTGAACGAGGTTGGCATGGTGTTTAGACTTTCGCCAGCAGCGTTCGGCAGCTCGAGCATAAGAGCGAAGGAGGCGGACAGTGGCAGTGATCCAGGGCTGTGGGTTAGTGGTACGAGAGCGGCCAAGGGAAAGGGGAGCGAGTGAGTCTAGCTGAGTAGAAAGGGTAGAGTTGAGAGCAGTAATCTGATCATCAAGACTGGGTAGAGAGGAGAGGGAGGTGAGGTGGGGTGTGAGGCGCTCAGAAAGTTGGATGGGGTCAAGAGAGCGGAGATCTCTGTGAGGGAGTAATATGGATTTACAGGGGAAAGGAGTGTGAGTGAGGAGGCAGGTGAGAAGATTATGATCAGAGAGAGGGATTTCAGAGTTGGTGAGGGTGGACACAGTGCAGCGATAGGAGATGATGAGGTCGAGGGTATGACCAAGTTGGTGAGTGGGTGAGGTGGGGTGGAGCAAGAGGTTTGCAGCGTCGAGGAGAGATAGAAGGCGGGCGGCAGAGGAGTCATCAGGGATATCCATGTGGATGTTGAAGTCTCCGAGGATCAGAGTGGGCATGGAAAAGGAGAGAAGGAAGGTGAGGAAGGGGTCAAAATCGTTAAAGAAGTTGGAGGTGGGCCGGGGGGCGGTAGATGACGGCTACAAGAATCTGGAGGGGGTGGTAGAGGCGAATAATGTGGGCTTCAAAGGAAGGGAAGGAAAGGGAAGGGGGAGGAGGGATAGTGGGAAAGTGACATTGGGGAGGGAGAAGGAAACTGACACCTCCTCCTTTTCATTATCAGATGGATAATTGCTCTCCCCCACTTCAAAACCTTATTGGAGGTAAATCTCCTCCAAGAAGCTTTCCCTAAGCCTTCCTTTCCTCTTCTCCCACTCCCTTTTGTGCTGCTCTTACTTGCTCCTTCATTCATCTTCCCTCCAATCCCCACAAAACATACATATCTGTAATTTATTTATTTAATCGATTTATTTATTTATATTAAAGTCCGTCTCCCCCTCTAGACTGTGAGCTCACTGTGGGCAGGAATGTGTCTGTTATTATAGTGTACTCTCCCAAGCACTTAGTACAGGGCTTTGCACACAGTAAGCACTCAATACGTACGATTGATTGAATGAATGAATGAAAAAAAAAAAAGAAGCTCGCCTTTGAGTGCATGTGGCTAATGTGGGCTCTGCAGGCCTTACCACACTGGGCACACAAAAAGATTGTCCCTTACCCCTTTGTCATGTGGTCACCTTTAATGTTTGCAGTAGCCTGAAGCTGTTTTCTCTTTTGCCTCCTTGTCTCTTGTTCCTTCTTGGATTTTGCTTCCAGGGATATCTCACCCTATTGATATGAGGAGTAGTGGAAAGAGGTGTCAGTCAATCAATCAGTTGAAGCAGCAGTGGCCCAGTGGAAAGAGCATGGGCCTGAGAGTCTTGTCCTGTCTTATGCCGTCGAGCTGTCTCCGATCCATAGCGACACCACGGAGTCAGAGGACCTAAATTCTAACCCGGCTCTGTCGCTTACCCGCTGTGTGACTTGGGCAAGTCACTTAGCTTCTCTGTGCCTCAGTTCCCTCATCTGCAGAATGGGGATGCAATATCAATCAATCAATCAATCAATCGTATTTATTGAGCGCTTACTATGTGCAGAGCACTGTACTAAGCGCTTGGGAAGTACAAATTGGCAACACATAGAGACAGTCCCTACCCAACAGTGGGCTCACAGTCTAAAAGGGGGAGATAGAGAACAGAACCAAACATACCAACAAAATAAAATAAATAGGATAGAAATGTACAAGTAAAATAAATAAATAAATAAATAGAGTAATAAATATGTACAACTATATATACATATATACAGGTGCTGTGGGGAAGGGAAGGAGGTAAGATGGGGGGATGGAGAGGGGGACGAGGGGGAGAGGAGGGAAGGGGCTCAGTCTGGGAAGGCCTCCTGGAGGAGGTGAGCTCTCAGCAGGGCCTTGAAGGGAGGAAGAGAGCTAGCTTGGCGGAGGGGCAGAGGGAGGGCATTCCAGGCCCGGGGGATGACGTGGGCCGGGGGTCGACAGGCGAGAACGAGGTACAGTGAGGAGATTAGCGGTGGAGGAGCGGAGGTTGTGGGCTGGGCAGTAGAAGGAGAGAAGGGAGGTGAGGTAGGAGGGGGCGAGGTGATGGAGAGCCTTGAAGCCCAGGGTGAGGAGTTTCTGCCTGATGCGCAGATTGATTGGTAGCCACTGGAGATTTTTGAGGAAATCAAAATATCAATATCTGTTCTCCTTACTGATCTCGCTTGAAGTGTTCGACCTAACTCTCTTGTCCCTGCCCCGGCACTTAGTACAGTGCTTGGCACATGGTAAGCACATAACGAATACAACAGTTATCATTATCAAGAGAGATGGGGAAGAGATGGGAAAATGTGATCTGGGGCACACGTGAACAGAATGGTTTATGGAGCTAGTGGCTTCTCACTGTACCTCAATCTCAACTATCTCGCCACTGACCTCTTCCACATCCTACCTCTGGCCCGGAATGCCCTCCCTCCTCATATCAGACAGATAATTGCTCTCCCCCTCTTCAAAGCCTTATTGAAGACCCATCTCCTTCAAGAAGCGTTCCCCTGCTAAGCCCTCCTCTCCTCTTCTCCCACTCCCTTCTGCATCACCCTGATTTGCTCCTTTCATTCATCCTCCCTCCTAGCCCCACAACATATATGCATAGCTCTGTAATTGATTTATTTATGTACATTAATGTCCATCTCCCCCTCTAGAATGTGAGCTCTATGAGGGTAGGGAATGTGTCTGTTTGTTGTTGTAGTATACTCTCCTGAGCACTTAGTACAGTGCTCTGCACACAGTAAGCGCTCAATAAATGCGATTGAATGAATGAATGGCCCATGAAATCTGTTCACCAGGCAGGATTAGATCTGCAGGAGGTGAGCTGTAGGTTGGTCTGAGGATGGGGTCAGGAGGGCCAATTGAGAACATACGACACATCTGAGACCTGTTTCCCAGAATCATCACTTTCAGGTGTTGGGAATCTGCTCTGTACAACCCAGGAAAACAATAAACAACCACCAAGGGGTAGATTTCAGGGTGAGAAAGCAGACGACAACTAAGCTGTCTAATCAACAAAGGGGCTCTAAGAATGAAGGGGAAAAAAACTGCATGCCTTCAGTTTGGGGGTTATTTTCTCTAAACAACTGTTAGTTCACACTCAAAGAGAAACAGCATGGCATAGTGGATAGACCATGGGACTAGGAGTCAGAAGGTCATGGGTTCTAATTCCGGCTCTGCCACTTGTCTGCTGTGTGACCCTGGGCAAGTCACTTCATTTCTCTGAGCCTCAGTTACCTCATCTGTAAAATGGAGGTTAAAACTGTGAGCCCCACTTGGGACAGGGACTGTGTCCAACCCGATTTGCTTGTCTCCATCCCAGCGCTTAGTACAGTGCTTGACACATAGTAAATGCTTAACAAATACCACACTTATCATTATCAGTACATCACATCAGCTCTGACCATCAGCCGATTCGCTTCTCAAGACCAGAAACCAGGGTGGCGAGTACTTGCCGTGGCCTCTTCTCTAGGTATGTATGAAGCCATAGGTCTCATTTGCTCGATCTCCGGTATACAGCAATGTCAGAGGAGTGGGGGTGACTTAAATCCCTTGAATTCGGCTCCAAATCCCTACAGGCCCGTTGCAGTAATGTCAGTGCCTTGCTCGGTAGCCCCCGATGGCTCCCAATTACCCAAAGATCCTGCAAAGTTGCTCCCAAGGGGACAGTAAGAAAATCTCCATAGAACCAGCTGGGCAAATGCTTGTGCCAAGCCACCGTATGGGGACGGCCCGTGGGGGCAGGAGTTTCCAAGGAGATGCTTTATGCTCCCTGGAAGAAAAGTGTTCTATAATAAATTCAATCAGGGCTATTATGATAAGAAAAATAAAATGAAAGGAGATTTCCCTTCAAACGCCTTCCCTTTTATGTCTGCCAACAGTCCATTTCCCTGCTTCTTTCTCCTTGGCCTCCCTCAAAGGAGAATTTTTTCATTTTTCAAGTATTACATCTGAGATTCTGAAAGATCTTGTCCCATTTAAACCCTAAACCCCTCAGAACGTTTGTATGTTGATATGAGATTATTCCTTTTTCAAAGCCCCATCTCTGCCTGCTCCCATACAGCACAGGCCTGGGAGTCAGAAGGACCTGGGTTCTAATTCTGGCTCCGCTGCTTGCCTGCTCTGTGACCTTGGGCAAGTAACTTCACTGTGCCTCAGTGACCTCATCTGAAAAATGGGAATTAAGGCTGTGAGCCCCATGTAGGACAGGGGATGTGCATCACTGGCTTTAAAGCAGTCCACCACCTTGCCCCCTCCTACCTCACCTTGCTTCTCTCCTTCTACAACCCAGCCCGCACACTCTGCTCCTCTCTTGCTAACCTTCTTCCTGTGCCTCCATCTCACCTATCTCGCCATCAACCCCTAGCCTGTGTCCTGTCTCTGGCTTGGAGCACCCTCCCTCCTCAAATCTGACAAACAATTAAGGCACATCTCCTCCAAGAGGCCTTCCCAGACTAAGCCCCACCTTTCCTCATCTCCCACTCCCTTCTGCGTTATTCTGACACACTCCCTTTGCTCTTCTCCCCTCCCAGCCCCACAGCACTGATGTTCATATCTGTAATTTATTTGTATCAGTATCTGTCTCCTCACCTCTAGACTGCAAGCTCATTGTGGTCAGGGAATGTGTCTGTTTATCGCTTAGTACGGTGCTCTACACAAAGTAAGGTCTCAATAAATATTATTGCATGATTGAATGATTAACTTGTGTCTAATCCAGCATTTAGTACAATGCTTGACACATAGGAAGTGCCTAATACCACAATCATTATTATTACTCCCATATCTGAGCCTCATCCTGACAATGAGAGTTCTGGAATATTTTGCTCCATCTCCTCCTGGTACTCAGACTAATGTCAGGGACACCCCTTGGCCATCTCCTTCATCCCAGACATGGAGACCAGGACAGGGGACTGATTGGATGAAAAAGAGTCCCCCTGCTTTCTTGCCACGGACTCTCCGGCGTAATGGATAGAGCACGGGCCTGGGAGTCAGAAGGTATTGGGTCCTAATCCCAGCTCCATCACTTGTCTGCTGTGTGGCCTTGGGCAAGTCACTTCACTTCTCTGTGCCTTAGTTACCTCATCTGTAAAATGGGGAGACTGTGAGCCTCCCCTGGGACAGGGACTGTGTCCAACCCAATTTGCTTGGACCCACCCAGTGCTTAGTACAGTGCCTGGCACATAGTAAGCGCTTAACAAATACCACAATTATTATTATTATTATTCCCTAAACTGGGCTGGGCCCTCCATTCCACCACTTTTTGCCTGCTAAAGAGGAGTGTTTTATCTCATCCCTCACATTGACTGATTGATCCTATGCTGCATAAACCCATCGGGCAACTATAGCACTTAGGAACTAATTTTTGCTCATTCTCAGCACTCTTTAGATATGGTTATTCAATTGTACATTCGAACATTTATTTTGACTACTCCATGTTTATCTTCCCCATTAGAATGCAAGCACCTTGTGGGCAGGGAATGCACCATTTCTTTAATCTGTTCTTTCAAAGTGTTTAATACAGTGCATCTCACTGCACAGGTGTTCAATAAATATGACTACCAGTTACAGTAATGTAGTAGATACAGGATAATCAGATTGGACAGTGTCCCTGTTCCACACGGTGTTAAAAATGAGCATCATTTCCACCTTGTTCCTCGGAGAAGATGGGGAGATGGGAGAAAAAGAAAGTAACTCCTTGGCTGACTGGAGGTTGGGTGAATCAACAGAGAGTTGCAGAAAGAGAGGCAGCAGTGCCACCAAGTGACACGTTCATCCATCACTCGGTACAAGAAAAAGCAGAGAAGAATTCGACCCGGCCGGCTTCCTCTTCCCTCTGGCAGATTTTGAGTGACCTCTGACTGTCCACCCATCCATTCATCCCGGTGGGTAGGTTCCCTCCACCCCTGTGCCCCAGCTGTCCATTCCCCTATTTCCTCAGGTTCACAATTCACTCCTTCCATTGCCAGGCTTCCATATTTTACCCTCTGTCTGTGAGTCCCTAAGTATCCATCCCCACTCTGTGTCCTCCATGCAATATCCAGGGTTTCCTTCTATTTCTGGATTCTCCCCCACCGTCACTGGTGGCGTAGCGGACAGAGCTCGGGTCTGGAGTCAGAAGGTCGTGAATTCTAATCCCGGCTCTGCCACTTGTCTGCTGTGTGATGTCACTTCACTTCTCTGGGCCTCAGTTCCCTCATCTGGAAAATGGGGATGGAGACTGTGAGCCCCATGCAGTACAGGGATATGTAAGCGACATGTAGCCCAGGCAGAAGGGAGGAGAGGCTGGAAAGCCAGTGAAGAGGTCGAAAATCAGTAGTCCGATTGCAATACAACGAAAGACCGAACCTTGGGCAAGTCGCTTCACTTCTCTATGCCTCATTACCTCATCTATAAAATGGGGATTGAGACTGTGAGCCTCACCTGAGACAGGGACTGTGTCCAACCTGATTGTCTTGTCTTGTAAGCCCCAGGGCTTAGTACAGTGCCTGGCACATAGTAAAAGCTTAACAAATACCACAGTGATTTATTATTATTAACCAGGCTGGGGTCTTTTGGGTGGAGAAGAAGGGGAGGATCTGGGAGATGTTATGGAGGAAAAAACAAAAGAAATTTATCAGCAGACTGAAAGTTAGAGCTGAAAGATAGCAAAGAGCCAAAGATTAAATCAAGGCTCCAGGTTTCCGGAAGAGAGAGTTTGTTGGTACTGTCAACAGAGATGAGGAATTCAGGATTTGGGAAAGAATAATACTAATAAAAAGAAGAACTGTGGCAGTTTTTAAGTGCTTATTATGTACCGAACACTGTTCTGAGAACTTAGGTACAGTGCTTAGTACAGTGCTCTGCTCACAGTAAGAGCCCAATACGATCGAATGAACGAAAGGGTATATACAAGATAATCAGGTCAGACACAGTCCCTGTTCTCATGGTATTCATAGGCTGTGGTGGAGAGATGAGGGCTTCAGTTTTAGACATTTAGACATTGGGCTGGCAGGACATTGATTTCATTCAGTCGTATTTATTGAGCACTTACTGTGTGCAGAGCACTGTACTAAGTGCTTAGCACTGTACTTAAAAGTGCCAAGGAGGCAACAAGAAATGGGAGTTTGTATAACAAGAGAGAGATCACAACTGGAGAGATAGAGGTGGGAGTCAGACTGCAGGCTCATTGTGGGCAGGGAAGGTGTCTGTTTGTTGTTGTATTCTACTCTCCCAAGCACTTAGTACAGAGCTTTGCACACAGTAAGAGCTCAATAAATACAATTAAATGAATGAATGCAGAGGGGTGGGAGCTGAAACTGTGAGAGTTGGATGAGCTTCGAGAGGGAAAGAAAGAGAGGAGCAGGGGAATCCAGGATGGAGCTTGGCAGTAAATGGATAAAAGGCATAAGAACACAAGAAGAGCTTTTGAGAAGCAATGTGGCCTGTTGGATAGAGCCCGGGCCTGGGAGTCAGAAGGTCATGGATTCCAAATACAGCTCTGCCACTTGTCTACTGTGTGACGTTGATCAAGTTACTTCAACTCTCTGGGCCTCAGTTACCTCATCTGTAAAATTATATTGTACTGTCCCAAGTGCTTAGTACGACTGACTGATTGTAAAATGGGGAAGAAGGGGCATGGACTGTGTCCAACCTGTTTAATTTGTATCTACCCAGCCCTTAGTACAGTGTCTGGCACGTAGTAAGTGCTTAACAAATACTATTTTAAAAATGTTATAAAGTGCTTCCTAATGAGACGAAAAAGGAGCCAAAAGAGAAGTGGGCGAACAGGGGTGGAGGCGAAGCCAAGGGTGAATAGCATAATAATAATAATAATTATTATTATAATTCCAGTATTTGTTAAGCACTTACTATGTGCCAGACACTGTACTACGCACTGGGGTGGATACAAGCAAATCATGTTGGACATTAGTTGCTGTCCCACGTGGGGCTAACCGTCTTAATCCCCATTTTACTGATGAGGAAACTGAGGCACAGAGAAGTCAAGTGACTTTCCCCAGGTCACACAGTCAACCGGTGGCAGAGCCAGGATTAGAACCCAGGTCCTCTAACTTCAAGGCCCTTGCCCTTTCGACTAGGCCATGCTGCTTCTATCATTATCATCAGAATATTATTAGAGAAGCAACATGGCTTAATCAATCAATCGTATTTATTGAGCGCTTACTGTGTGCAGAGCACTGTACTAAGCGCTTGGGAAGTACAAGTTGGCAACATATAGAGAGAGTCCCTGCCCAACAGTGGGCTCACAGTCTAGAAGAGCGCTTACTATGTGCAAAGCACTGGGGGGAGGTTACAAGGGGCTCACAGTCTTCATCCCCATTTTACAGATGAGGTCACTGAGGCCCAGAGAAGTGAAATGACTTCCCCAAAGTCACACAGCTGACAAGTAGTGGAGCTGGGATTTGAACCCATGACCTCTCACTCCAAGCCCGGGCTCTTTCCACTGAGCCACGCTTCTTCCACGCAAGAGCACAGATTTAGGAGTCAGAAGTCATGAGTTCTAATCCCTGCTCTGCCACTTGTCTGCTGTGTGACCTTGGGCAAACCACTTAACTTCTCTGTACCTCAGTTCCCTCATCTGTAAAATGGGGATTTAGACTGTGAGCCCCATGTGGGACAACCTGATAACCTTATATCTATCCCAGGGCTTAGAACAGTGTTTAGCACATATTAAGTGCTTAACAAATACCATCATTATTATTATTTTCAGGCTTTTCAGCCCAATTCAGACCCATAGGTAGGACCTCACCTTCAAGAGCTCCAACTTGGAAAATGATGTGTCACATTTGTGAACCCTGGCCTTTCAAACATTGAAATGGTGGACACACTCATCTTCTCAGAGCCGTGCCTGCTCCTCTCTGGCAAAATAGAGTTATACCCTATTGACGGAACCTGGGAGAGAGTAGAGAGGATCCAGACAACCGAGGGGAAAAAATTCAGCCTCCACCGACATGATTCTCTCTGCTGCACACCTGAGCCTCCTATGAGCCACAGCCCTTACTGCTGGATACACATTCTCCCTGTCCTTGCATGCCCCTGGAGACAATGTATAGAACAAAAATAGCAAAGCACATTTCAGAGCACAAACAAATCATTAGGTGTCCACTCTGGGCATGGCATTCATTGAACTCGGGGAGGTAAAAAAACTGAAAGGCTACTATAACGAGTTGTCTACACGCGCTGCCTCGAATTCCTCAACACCAACTCTCTCCTTGACCCCCTCCAGTCTGGCTTCTGTCCCCTACATTCCATGGAAACTGCCCTCTCAAAGGTCACCAATGACCTCCTGCTTGCCAAATCCAACGGCTCATACTCTATCCTAATCCTCCTCGACCTCTCAGCTGCCTTCAACACTGTGGACCAACCCCTTCTCCTCAACACGCTATCCAACGTTGGCCTCACAGACTCTGTCCTCTCCTGGTTCTCCTCATCTCTCTGGTCATTCATTCTCAGTCTCTTTTGCAGGCTCCTCCTCCCCCTCCCATCCCCTTACTGTGGGGGTTCCCCAAGGTTCAGTTCTTGGTCCCCTTCTGTTCTCGATCTACACTCACTCCCTTGGTGACCTCATTCGCTCCCACGGCTTCAACTATCATCTCTACACTGATGCCACCTAGATCTACATCTCTGCCCCTGCTCTCTCCCCCTCCCTCTAGGCTCGCATCTCCTCCAGCCTTCAGGAAACTCAACATGTCCAAGACTGAACTCCTTGTCTTCCCTCCCAAACCCTGCCCTCTCCCTGACTTTCTCATCACTGTTGATGGCACTACCATCCTTCCCGTCTCACAAGCGCACAACCTTGGTGTCATCCTCTACTCCGCTCTCTCATTCACCCCTCACATCCAAGCCGTCACCAAAACCTGCCGGTCTCAGCTCCGCAACATTGCCAAGATCCGCCCTTTCCTCTCCATCCAAACCGCTACCCTGCTCATTCAAGCTCTCATCCTATCCTGTCTGGACTACTGCATCAGCCTCTCTGATCTCCCATCCTCGTGTCTCGCCCCACTTCAATCCATACTTCATGCTGCTGCCCGGATTGTCTTTGTCCAGAAGTGCTCTGGGCATGTTACTCCCCTCCTCAAAAATCTCCAGTGGCTACCAATCAATCTGCGCATCAGGCAGAAACTCCTCACCCTCGGCTTCAAGGCTCTCCATCACCTTGCCCCCTTCTACCTCACCTCCCTTCTCTCCTTCTACAGCCCAGCCCGCGCCCTCTGCTCCTCTGCCGCTAATCTCCTCACCGTGCCTCTTTCTCGCCTGTCCCGCTGTCGACCCCTGGCCCACGTCATCCCCCTGGCCTGGAATGCCCTCCCTCTGCCCATCTGCCAAGCTAGCTCTCTTCCTCCCTTCAAGGACCTAGTGAGAGCTCACCTCCTCCAGGAGTCCTTCCCAGACTGAGCCCCTTCCTTCCTCTCCCCCTCGTCCCCCTCTCCATCCCCCATCTTACCTCCTTCCCTTCCCCACAGCACCTGTATATATGTATATATGTTTGTACATATTTATTACTCTATATATTTATTTATTTTACTTGTACATATCTATTCTATTTTATTTTGTTAATATGTTTGGTTTTGTTCTCTGTCTCCCCCTTCTAGACTGTGAGCCCACCGTTGGGTAGGGACTGTCTTTATATGTTGCCAACTTGTACTTCCCAAGTGCTTAGTACAGTGCTCTGCACACAGTAAGCACTCAATACGATTGATTGATATCCTTTTTCCAAGGTCATTTTTAAAATGGTTGTTATAGTAATAATAACAATAATAATAATAATAACAGTATTTGCTGAGTGCTTACTTTGTGTCAAGCACTGTTCAAAGCGCTTAGATACAAGCTAATTGGGTTGGACGCAGTCCCTGTCCCACAAGGGCCTCACAGTCTTAATCCCTATTTTACAGATGAGGTAACTGAGGCACAGAGAAGTGAAATGACTTGCCCGAGGTCACACAACAGGCAAGTGGTGGAGCCAGGATTAGAACCCAGGTCCTCTGACTTCCAGGCCTGTGCTCTTTCTAAGCCATGCTGCTCTGCTGCTAATGATGATTATGGGTATTTGTTAAGTGCTTCCTATGTGTCAAGCACTGTTCTAAGCACTGAGGTAGATACAAGTTAATCAGGTCGTACACAGTCCCCGTCCCACATGGGGCTTACAGTCTAAGTAGGAGGGAGAACAGGGATTGAGTCCCCATTTTACAGTTGAGGAAACCAAGGCGTAGAGCAGTTAAGTGACTTGCCCAAGATCACACAGGAGGCGAGCGGCAGAGCCAGGATTAGAACCCAGGTCCTCTGACTCTTAGGCCCGGGCTCTTTCCATTAGGCTACGTGGCTCCCCAGATTATTTTAGGTACCCAGGGTATGGAGAGAGTTGTTTACTTATAGGGCTGTGATAATCTCCAGTGGCTACCAATCAATCTGCGCATCAGGCAGAAACTCCTCACCCTGGGCTTCAAGGCTCTCCATCACCTCGCCCCCTCCTACCTCACCTCCCTTCTCTCCTTCTACGGCCCAGTCCGCACCCTCCGCTCCTCCACCGCTGATCTCCTCACCGTACCTCGCTCTCGCCTGTCCCGCCATCGACCCCCGGCCCACGTCATCCCCCGGGCCTGGAATGCCCTCCCTCTGCCCATCCGCCAAGCTAGCTCTCTTCCTCTCTTCAAGGCCCTGCTGAGAGCTCACCTCCTCCAGGAGGCCTTCCCAGACTGAGCCCCTTCCTTCCTCTCCCCCTCGTCCCCCTCTCCATCACCCCCATCTTACCTCCTTCCCTTCCCCACAGCACCTGTATATATGTATATATGTTTGTACATATTTTTTACTCTATTTATTTATTTATTTTATTTGTACATATCTATTCTATTTATTTTATTTTGTTAGTATGTTTGGTTTTGTTCTCTGTCTCCCCCTTTTAGACTGTGAGCCCACTGTTGGGTAGGGACTGTCTCTATATGTTGCCAATTTGTACTTCCCAAGCGCTTAGTACAGTGCTCTGCACATAGTAAGCGCTCAATAAATACGATTGATGATGATGATGATGATGATGATGATCTGCCTATTACATCTGCTAGGGGCTTGAGAGCCCTTCAAGTGATCGAATGCCACATGTCACCTGAGTATCAGTAGTCTTGACCATCTCATTCCACCTACTTGATCTTAATCTCTCCATCCAGAGTCAGTCTCTTCCTGCTCTCTGTAATTCCCTAAAACAGCCTCACTGAAGCCCGGGCCTGGGAGTCAAAAGGTCATGGGTTCTAATCCCCACTCCACCACTCATCTGCTGTGTGACCTTGGGCAAGTCACCTTACTTATAATAATAATGATGGCATTTATTAAGTGCTTACTATGTGCAAAGCAGTGTTCTAAGTGCTGGGGAGGTTACAAGGTGATCAGATTGTCCCACGGGGGGGCTCACAATCTTAATCCCCATTTTACAGATGTGGTAACTGAGGCACAGAGAAGTTAAGTGACTTGCCCATAGTCACACAGCTGACAACTGGTGGAGCCGGGAGTTGAACCCCTGACCTCTGACTCCAAAGCCCGTGCTCTTTACACTGAGCCATACTGCTTCTCCATGCTACTTCTCTGTGCTTCAGTTACCTCATCTGTAAAATGGGGATTGAGACTGTGAGCACCTTGTAGGACAGGGACTGTGTCCAACCTGATTTGCTTGTATCCAACCCAGCACTTAGTAGAGTTCCTGGCACATAGTAAGCACTTAACAGATACCGCAACTATTATTATTATTATTCTAGCAGCTGCATGTCCAGATAGAGCAAATGTTGGCTGGAGTAGAGGGAAAGATACCATGACTTCCTCCCCTCCCAATCAGCTCCTTTCCTTTTAATATACACCAGAGCTACATAAATGTGTGCGCTGTATTAAAATACTCCTTCTAATCCTGGAACTTGAATTTGTTCTCACATCCCAATTCTCACAGAGAGGGACGAAGTGAGGGAGGGAGGAGAGTAACCCTCAAAGCTAAAACAAGAGGCAAGCTGTGCTGCAGCTGCTAGAATGCAGAAACAGGAATGGCCATTATTAATCAGTTCCATGGCAAGAGCCAATCTAGGGAATTTCCTGCTCTAAAGGAGGTGGTACTCTTTCATCAGGGAAAACAGGAAGCCAGGAACCAAAACGAATGGGTCGCATTTGAACGTCGACATTGACCCTGGGTCAGGTAATTTATGGATAAACCCAGTCCCACGATTTACTTTCAGTCAAGGGTTTGGAGATCTCTGACTCAGAGGATACTTGGCAAATGGTTAGGGGTGATACGTTTCTCACCCAAGGGAGACATTTCTCAAAGGAACAATAGTTTTGCCAGGCTAAATGGAATAACGCAGATGAAATTCCCACAGAGAGTCAAATTTCAAGAGGGGAGGGGTCCAGGCTGGATGGAAATGAAAAAATAATTGGCCTATATCCTAGCAGAAGCCTTTCAAATTAAAAATGCAATAGCTCCAGATTATGGTGCCAGGAAAATCTTTTAAGGCTAGGAGGCCTTTTATTCCTTTCAAGTTATCATGGAGACTTCCATCCAAGTAAATGGATTTGCACAAAAGTTTCCTAGAAAATCTCACAGAGCATACCCATTTCCTAGATCCTCCGAAGATTTCATTTAAGTTCCACAAATAACTCTTTCTTCAGTCTTTTCCCTCTGGACTCTTCCTATGTCAACCGCAACACAGATTTTTGGCAGTGACTCATTCATTTATCTGCGTGGGATGGGGTTGGGCCTTTTGTGGGAATAAAAAAAAACAAACCCAAAATGATTCGATGGAAACGCCTTCATCAGAAATGATGAAATAACTTGTCATTTCAAGGCAGAATATTGTCAGAGACTGAGAGTTCACAACCACAGCTCGTATTCACCCAGACTTCTGACCGTTTGGCACATTATACGTGCAGCAAAAGAACAGGCCTCCAAGAGTGAATGGAGACAAGGACTGAATTTCCTAAGGTTTGGTTTGGGGTGGGGGAGAAGGGAGTCTCTTTGCCCAAGTCGAAAAGCCAACTCTCTTGTCTGGGTTTCATTTTGGCATTTCAGAGGAAAGGATGATGCTTCTCAAGGCAGATTATAAAAAGCAGAATGTTTTCCCCAAGCAGCTAAATTAGCATCTAATTAGGCATCTGAAAACAGTCAGATTTCTGGGGCTGTTCAACAGATCATCAACATCAGCAGCGGCATTTACTGAAGCCTACTGTGTCTGGAGCACTGAACTTGACATTTGGGAGCATCTAACAGAGGTAAAAGACGAAGTCTGGCCCTCGAGATACTTCCAACCTAATAACCTGGATCTTTTTCCCTGATAAATCCAAAGACTGAAACTCTCCCCTTCTGCAACAAAACTTCCCTTTTACCAATCAGTCGATCCATCAGTGGTATTTATTGAAAACTTACTATGTGCAGAGCACTGTACTAATCACTCGGGAGAGTACAATACAACAGAATTAACAGAGACGTTCCCTGCCCATAACAAAAGTGAACTTCCTAAAACAGGGCTTAACAATAATAATAATTGTGGTATTTGTTAAGCGCTTGCAATGTGCCAAGCATTGGGTGAAGTGCTGCAGGTTGGGGAAGGAGATACAGTACAATCAGATCAATCAATCACTTGTATTTATTGAGTGCTCACTGTGTGCAGGACACTGTACTAAGCCTTGGGAGAGTACAACACAACAATACAACAGACACATTCTCTGCCCACAACAAGCTTACAGCCTAGAGGGAGAGACAAACATCAATATGAATTAATAAATTATGAATATGTACATTAGTGCTGTCAAGTCAAGGATAACACCAAGGTTATGGGCTTGTGAGGCAGAAAGGAATGTGGTGCCATCTACAGTGATGGGAAAGTCAGGAGGAGGACAGGGTTTGGGTGGGAAGATAAGTAATTCTGTTTTGGACATGTTAAGATCAGATTACATATAGTCCTGTACCACAGAGGGCTTAGTAAAAGGGGGAGAGAGGAGAGATATTTCATTCTCATTTTACAGATGAGGAAACTGAGGCCCAGTGTGGTTACGTGACTTGCCCAAGGTCACGTGGCAGGCAAACGATGGAGCCGGGATCAGACGTCAAGTTTCCCGACTCCTGGCCCCATGTTCTTTCTGCTAGGCCACGCTGCTTAACAGTTCTCACAGGTGAACGAGCCTTAGGACGTTGTTTAGATTTTCATCCTATTTACTCATTGAAAAGTGTTTAATTTGGCAAGTATGTAATTTTACCCGACTGACGGCGAGGCCTCCACTGTTGAGCAAATCGGGATTTTATGCCTGCATACTCCGAGCGTTGGCCTTACTTACACAAACTGTCGCAGCTCCAAAATGAGGCATCCAAAATGAATCTTAACCCCCGCTCTTCAGTGTGTATATGTGTGTGTGTGCGTGCTTCATCTGCTATTAGACTCAGCACTACCCAAATTGTGGGGAAGGTGGCCCGCTAAGTGACTCAGAAAAATCACCTCAAAAACCATTCACGGCCAACTCCAACCAGAGCCCTGGGAAAATTGCGCTTCTTTCGAGATCTTCTTTCAAGATCTTCTTTTGAGATCTTTAGAGTCGATCAAAAATCAAACCACTGTAGGCTTTTGCCAGGGCTGTTCCGGTGGAGAAAATGGACTTTTACCCCACACTCACCACCAGGAAGTCTCCTCACATACCCTGATTGAGTTGGCCAGGGGCAGGTAAACCTGAGTTTCCTCCTCACCCCCTTCTAGTCCCCACTCCTCCCTACCACAGGACTCAATCAACCCATGGTATTTATTAATAATATTGTGGTATTTGTTAAGCTCTTACTCTGTGCCAGGCACTTAAGTAAGCACTGGGGTAGATCCAGGCAAATTGGGTTGGAAACAGCCCCTGTCCTACGTGGGGCTCACAGTCTCAATCCCCATTTTACAGATGAGGTGACTGAGGCCCAGAGAAGTGAAGTGACTTGCCCAAGGTCACACAGCAGACACGTGGCAGAGCTGGGACTAGAACCTTCTGACTCCCTTCTGATTCCCAGGCCCGTGCTCTATCCACTAGACCATACTGTACTAAGCGCTTGGGAGAGTACAATACGACAGAGTTGCTCCAGAGAAAGTAGAGAGTGTAAAGAATGGCAACATGTGGAAATGTGGGGGCTTTGGCTAGTGAGTTTCCAGTTATGCCCACAAGCCATTCACCATTGCCACTGTTGAGAAGCCCTAGCTTTGTTGACAAATACCTTTTTGCTTAATGTTCCCTAGCTGCCAAACGGAAGTAAGTTTGATTGCTTCTGAATTGGCCCTTATTATCTCTTTCTCTACAGATCTTTCATCATCAGCACCATCAATGGTATTTACTGAGCGCTTACTATGTGCAGAACACTGTGCTAAGTGCTTAGGAGAGGATGATACAACAGAGTTGGCAGACATTCCCTGTCCACGACAAGCTTAGATCCTAAGGGGGGAGGGAGACATTAATGTAAATAAATATATAAATAAATATCTGCCAAAGATAGATGGATTTATTTTCATAGATCAATACATACGTATAGTGTATATAATAATTAATGATCATCTTGGCATTTGTTAAGTGCTTACTATGTGCCAAGCACTATACTTAGTGCTGGGGCTGTTACAAGATCATCAGGTTGCACATGGGGTCTAAGTAAGAGGGTGGACAGGGATTGAATCCACATTTTGCAAATGAGGGAACTGAGGCCCAGAAAAGTGAAGTGACCCTCCCAAGGTCACACAGCAGGTACATGGCAGAGCCGTGTTTAGAACCCAGATCCTCAGACTCCCAGGCCCGGGCTCTTTCCTCTAGGCCAACCAGCTTCTCTGATCAACCCACAGTATTCATTGAGCCGCTCTTCGGATCTACGGCTGTTCTTTCGACTACGTGTGAGAAGCGGGGCTGACTGTCATGTTTTTCTGGAGCCATTTTTGTTCCTCTCGCTCTGTACACCAATCCCTTCAGAGCCTCCACTCTAATTCCTCTTCTAAAGGCCAGTCTATCTGCTGGCATCTCCCAGCTGTCCTCAGCGATCGTCTCAGGCTTTACTCCTTTGTGTCCTTAATGCGCTGCCTCTATCCTCCTTCTTTACTTTGATTTACCATTCAGCCACTATTTGGGAACCCTGCTTCCTTGCTTTAACCCTCAGGTTCTACCTGGTGAAACTGGGATGTGACGGCATTCCCGGATTTTTTATCACTGGTGATCCAGTCCTGATACATGCTGCTGAATGTGGCATGGAGGGAACAGTGCGGCCTAGGGGATAGAGCCTGGGCATCAAAAGGACCTGTGTTCTAATGTAATTTAATCTAATCGAAACCCATATATTCAGTCTATCAGTATATCCTGTTGGTTCAACCTTCATAACATCACTGAGAAGCAGCGTGGCTTAGTGGAAAGAGCCCAGGCCTGGGAGTCAGAAGGTCATGGGTTCTAATCCTGGATTCCCCACATGTCTGCTGTGTGACCTTGGGCAAGTCACTTCACTTCTCTATGCCTCAGTGACATCGTCTATAAAATGGGGATTAATGACTGTAAGCACCACGAGAGACAACCTGATTACCTTGTATCTAACCCAGTGCTTAGAACATTCATTCATTCATTCAATCGCATTTATTGAGCACTTACTGTGTGCAAAGCATTGTAGTAAGCGCTTGGGAAGTACAAGTCGGCAACATATAGAGTCGGTCCCTACCCAACAATGGGCTCACAGTGCTTGGTACATAGTAAGTGCTTAACAATTCCCAGACTGAGTCCCCTCCTCCCAGACTGAGCCCCCTCCTTCCTCTCCCCCTCCCCATCCCCCCAGCTCTACCTCCTTCCCCTCCCTACAGCACCTGTATATATGTCTGTACAGATTTATTACTCTATTTTACTTTTACATATTTACTATTCTATTTTATTTTGCTAATATGTTTTGTTGTCTTTCTCCCCCTTCTAGACTGTGAGCCCGCTGTTGGGTAGGGACTGTCTCTATATGTTGCCAACTTGTACTTCCCAAGAGCTTAGTACAGTGCTCTGCACACAGTAAGCGCTCAATAAATATGATTGAATGAATGAATCATTATTATTATTATTAAAATCCACCCTTTCCCCTCCATCCAAACTGCTACCACATTAATCCAGTCACTTATCCTATAAATTAATTTGTATTTATTGAATGCTTACTGTCTGCAGAGCACTGTACTAAGCTCTTGGGAGAGGACAACAATAAACAGACATATTCCCTGCTCACAACAAGCTTACAGTTCCACTTTGATTACTGCATCAGCCTCCTTGCTGACCTCCCTGTCTCTCCCCACTCCAGACAATACTTCACTCTGCTGCCCAGATCATTTTTCTACAAAAACGTTCAGGCCATGTCATCCCACTCCTCAAGAAAATCTAGTGTTTGCCCATCCACCTCCATATCAAATAGAAACTCCGTGCCACTGGCTTTAAAGCAGTCAATCCCCTTGCCCCCTGCTACTTCATCTCGCTGCTCTCCTACTACAACCCAGCCCACTCATGCTAACCTCACTCTACCACAACATCTCATCTCTATCTAGCTACCGGCCCCTTGCCCACGTCCCGCCTCTGGCCTAGAACACCCTCCCTCCTCAAATCTTACAAACAATTACTCTTCCAGCCCTTCAAAGCCTTATTGAAGGCCCATCTCCTCCAAGAGGCCTTCCCTGACTAAGCCATTCTTTCCTCTTCTCCCACTCACTTTTGGATCGCCCTAACCTGTCCTCTTTATTCATCCACCCAACCAGCTCCACAGCATTTATGTCCATATCTATAATTTGTTTATTTATATTAATTTCTGTCTCCCCCCTCTAGACTGTAAACTCATTGTGGCAGGGAATGTGTCTGCTTATTGTATTGTATTCTCCCAGGTGCTTAGTACGGTGCTCTGCACACAGTTAGCTCTCAAAAATATGAATGACTGACTGGCTAATTCCTGCTCTGCCACTTTTCTGCTGTGTGCCCTTGGGCAGGTCACTTCACTTCTCTATGCCTCAGTTACATCATCTGTGATATGGGGATTAAGACTGTGAGCCCCAAGTGGGACAGAGACTGTGTCCAACCTGATTAGCTTCTATCTACCCCAGTGATTACAACAATGCTTGACACAATAAGTGCTTAACAAATACCATCATTAATATCATTATCATTATTTAATATATGATATGCATGGGAGAAATATGAGAAGCATGAGAAGCAACATGGCTTACTGGAAAGAGCATGGGCTTGGGATTCAGAGGATGTGGGTTCTAATCCCAGCTCTATCACTTGTCTGCTCTGTGACCTTGGGCAAGCCACTTAGCTCTGTGCCTCAGTTACCTCATCTATAAAATGGGGATGAAGACTGTAAGCCCCACGTGGGACAACCTGATTACCTTGTATCTACCCCAGTGCTTAGAATGGTGCTTGGCACATAGTAAGTGCTTAAAAAATACCATTACTATTATTATTATTATGGGAGGTCCAAGTCATGTAGAAGGTTTAAAAAACAACCACTGCTCTGTAGACTTTCAATTTAGCCTGAAGTTTGTCCTGGGCCAGGAACATGTTTATCAACTCTGTTGTATTGTACTCACTCAAGTGCTCAGTACAGTGTTCTGCACACAGTAAGTGCTCAGTAAGTACCATTGATGATGGTGATACTGGCTGAAATGAAAACTCCTCGATGCCATTACAGTCGTCAGTCAATCGTATTTATTGAGCACTCAGTGTGTGCAAAAGCAATGTACTAAGCACTTGGAAGAGTACAATAGAGGCTCCCCAGTTAGCACTTCGAATTGGTTCCACAAAAATGGAGTGTTAAGCAAAAGAGTGCTAAGTTTCCCATTGCAAAAATATCAAGTGCATTCATGTACTCTCAAGTTTCAAATAATTGACCAAAACAATATAAATATATTCCAAGATAATTAAAAAACACAATACAGTTACAAAATCAGATATAAATTTGTAGCAATAATAAAAGATTTTGAATTTGATTTAGGTGTAAAATGTCTCCGTGTATTGTTATAGTGTACTCTTCCAAGTGTTTATTACAGTGCTTTGCACACAATAAGCACTCAATCAATACACTGAATGAATGAATAAGGAAATACTTAATTTTTATGTTCTTTCCCATGCTATCCAGCATAAAGATACCTTGTCCTATCATTTGGAAGTCCAGCTTTAAGGTCAAACAGAAAACCAATAGTTATTTAAATGGGATAACTACATTCAAATCTGTTAAAACCAATCAATAGCATTCAATGAGCATAGTGTGCCTAGTACTGTACTAAGCACTGGGGAGAGTATAATAGAGTTAGTAGACATAATCCCTACCCTAATGGAGTTTACAGTCTACTGTGTTCAGTGCTGGACTAAGTGCTGGGGAGAATACAATCCCTGTTCTTAAAATGCTTCTGAGATGGAGACACTGTGAAAAGTTGGAGGTGTTTGAGTTAGTAAGTGCTTAGTACAGTGCTCTGCACACAGTAAGTGCTCAATAAATATGAATGAATGAATGAATGAGTGAGGGTAAACTTGGCATGCTGCAAAATCAGAGTTCTATTTTTTTAAGGGCATTTATTAAGCACTTACTATGTGCCAAGCACTGTTCTAAGTGTTATTGTCAAATGAGTGTGCTCTAAGGGATACCAGCATTAAAATCCAACAGCGCTCTCATGAGAGAAAGCAAAATGAAGAGAGCTGTGGAGGGTTATCCTTTACTCCTGTGTCAGTTACCATCGACAGGATGCTGCCTAGGTAGCAGAATTCAGAAACAACCATCAACTCTTTAATATTGATTTCTTAAATTCCTTAGCTGTATGTTGGCCTTCCCTGGTACAAGTTGGTGCATGACATTGGCCTTATTCAGGAATGCCTGTATTGGACAAGCACTTAATACTGTGCTGTACATGTATTAAGCACTCAAAAAATACCACAAGTAGATTGATTAATAATAAAAGCATAATAAAGGGGGATAATAAAGTATCCCCCTCTATAATAATAATGACATTTATTGAGCACTTACTATAGACTGTAAGCTTGTGAGCAGGCAACATGTCAACCAACTCTCTTATTTTGTGCTCTCCCAAGTGGTTAGTACAGTGCTCTGCACAAAGTAAGCACTCAATACATGATTGATCAATTAATACCAGGGTGAAGTCTTGGGAAACTCTATTTCATCCCATTCTATTCATCACAGCCCTTAAAAACTTCTCTAATCTCCCCCACTCTTCATCCAGTGATGGTTCATCAGTTTGGGAAGATAGTCTTGGGGAGAATTACCCAGCCAGATCAGAGGGTTGAAAGAACTCATCCCCTTATTTGAATTTTAGTCAATCCAGGAGTCTGTGCAATTCAACCCTCGAGAATGGGTTTGTGTCTTCCTTGTCCTTCAGGATGAAGTAATTCCTCAGAGAAAAAGAGGAAGAAAGTAGAAGATGGAATTGGGGTGAAGGGCAAAGGCAGGCTCTTTGCTCTGCTCCCTGAGGAGAGACAGGAAAGAGCAAGTCTCCTCTATCAGGATGATCAGGGATTGGAATTTCCACCCAAAGTAAGTCAAGTCAGGGAAAGTCGGGGAGAGGAGGGGGATGAGATCAGCCTCTCCAGCCCCGGGGAGATGAGCAATTGGAGCCCCCAACCAGGAACGAGATTGCTGAGCCCAGCTCCCTCTGAGCCACTGAGTGGCTAGAAGCCTGGCTACCTCAGTTTCCCCATCAAACAAGGACCATGCCTCCATGCAGGAGGCTGGTAGCCTTGATTAATGTTGGCAGTGGGATTTGAGAGGCTGGATGAAAGCATCACTGTCATCATCATTATTCTCCACTTGTTTTCCTCCTCCCCCTCCCACCCCTGCATATATTCCTGACAGCCGCCTCCTGCAGAAATCTGCACCGAAATTAAACCCATCTAACCAGCAGCCTCGTTGCCAAGGGAGGGTTCTCACGTCAGCTGTGTGTCATGACAACAGATGATAGAAATGCTGCTATTCAGGCTTCACAGTGCGTATCTGTTTCTTTTTTTAAAATCACTTTAAAAAGAAGTCTGAACAAAGGTGCTTGTGCTGTGATGCTGTGCAGAGATGTCTGAAGCACGCAAGGCAGGTACCGGGCCTACGCTTCGGTAGGCAAGAATAGGCGGTGTGGGTGATGCGTCCTATGGAGGTGTAGGAGTGGGGAGGGAGTTGAGGGATGAGAGAGGAAGTGGTCACTTCCGGAGGAAAGAGGGACAAGCAAAGGAATGAGAAGGAACAGGAAGTGGAAAAAGCATGGAGGAAAGAAAACATCCTCTTAGAGCTCACTCTTTCTTCCTCCCCTGCTTTCAGGCACTTCTGCAACCTTGGAGCCCTAAAGTTCTTGCCTTTTGTCGATGCCATTAATCCATGAGCGGCCGTCCCGTGGGACGGGAGGAAACTGAAATGTGAGACTTGCTCCCAGACAAGCGAGACCTCCAAAGGAGCCAGGGCTGGATTAGAACTCGGTACTCTGGAGTCTGTCACAGACTTCTCCTTCTGGCATTCTCATCCAGTTTTCCCAGGCCATGGAGGAAACATAGATCACTTGTGGGGTGATTTCATGACTCAGGATCGCTTGGCTAACTTCAGCTTTTCATTTCAGCTCCTCTCTGGTGGAGAAGGAAACTGGGCCTCTAGGTCTCCTTATTTCACCCTCCTCCTTCCCGATTCAGATCCGGGCCTTCCCTTCTGGCTGTTCTAGATCAATGGCTGAAGAGATTACAAAGCCAGAGCTCCAGATGAAAGCCAGGACATGTACCTTCGGGAGGAAATGGTGCGGTAATTTAGAAAGGAAGGTAAAACAAAGACCAAGCTTTCATTAAGGAGTCCTCCTCTGGGTTCAGAGGAGAGAGAGGCCTGAGGATGATGCAAAGGGTGAAATGAATACCAGTGACCACAGGTTAAAAGAATGGAGATTCTTCAAACTCGAAATGAGAATACTGCGGTGGGGGGTGGCGGGGTGGCGGGGGGAATTGAACTGATTTGAAATGCAGACAATTATTCTAAGAAGAAGGGTGATTCCTTGTTATTGAGCCCGAATGAGGGCAGAAGAGGAGCAACAGCCTAAGGCATTTGGGATAGAAGTAAGGGAGAATTTCCATAATGTGAGCAAGACATTAAAGTCCTTGAGGGTAGGGATCGTATCCATCAGAAGCAGTGTGGTCCACTGTGGTCCGGGACTTAGAAGGATCTGGGTTCTAATCCCAGCTCCACCACATGTCCGCTCTGTGACCTTGGGCAAATCATTTCACTTCTTTGTGCCTCATCTGTAAAATGGGGGTTAAGATATTGAGCTCCATGTGGAACAGGGATTGCGTCCAACCTGATTTGCTTGTATTCCACCCCAGCGCTTAGAACGGTGCCTGGCACAGAGTAAGGGCTTAAGAAATATCACAGTTATTATTACTATTATTATTGCTATTATATTCTCCCAAGCATTTAGTAGAGTGCTCTGCACCAGTAGACAGTAAGCACTTCAAGGGCAGGGATTCAGCTTCTAATTCTATTGTCCTCTCCCAAGCTCTTAGTACAATGCTCCACACATAGTAATGTGACTTAGTGGAAAGAGCACAGACTTGGGAGTCAGAGGACATGGGTTCTAAATCCTGGCTCTACCACTTATCTGCTGTGTGACCTAGGGCAAGCCACTTAACTTATCTGTGCCTCAGTTACATCATCTGTAAAATGAGGATTAAGACTGTGAGCCCCATTTGGGACAAACTGATTACCTTGCATCTACCCCAGTGCTTAGAACAGTGCTTGGCACATAGTAAGCGATTAACAAATATCATCATTATCATCATTATAGTAGATTGTAAACTACTGGAGGGCAGGGTCTTTGCCTACCAAATCATCCAAGTATTTAATGAAATGCTCTGTGTACAGTAATCACTCAAATAAATATCACTGATTAGTTAAGCACAGGGATGGGCTGCCAATAGAGAGAGATTCAATGCCTCTCCACCCCTGGAACTTCTGAGGGACCCCAGAAGAAGCCCAATATTGTTATTACTATTATTACTATATTTGTTAAGCACTTACTGTGTGTCAGGCACTGTTCTAAGCACAGGGATAGATACAAGTTAATTCATAGGACATGGTCCCTGTCCCACGTGGGGCTCACGGTCTGAGTGGGGCTGGTATTTTCAGTTGAGCAATGCAGAGAAGCAGCATGGCCAAATGGAAAGAACCCAGGCCTGAGAATCAGAGGACCTGAGTTCTAATTCTGGCTCTGCCACTTCTCTGCTATGTGACCTTGGGCAAGTTGCTTTACTTCTCTGGGCCTCAGTTTCCTCAACTGTAAAATAGGGTTAAATATCTGTTCTCCCTCCTACTTAGGTTGCAAGCCCCATGCAGGACAGGGTCCATGTCCAACTTAATTCACTTTTTCCTACCTTAGTGCTTAGAACACTGTTTGACACATAGTAAGCACTTAAATGCCATTTAAAAAAAAGAAAAAAGGAAACAGGCACAGAGAAGTGAAGTGACTTGCCCAAGGTCACACAGCAAACAAATGGCAGAGCCAAGAATAGAACCCAGGTCCTCTGACTCCCAGGCCTGTTCTCTTTCCACTAGGTCATGCTGCTTCCCATTATCTTTAATGATTTCCCAACAATCTTTCAGTAAACTGAGTTCCTTACTAAAATGAATGACTGCTAGATGAATGGAGCCATGTAATAATAATAATGATTGTGGCATTTGATAAGCACATACTATGGGGCAGGCACTGTTCCAAGCACTGGGGTGGATACAAACAAATCAGGTTGGACACAGTTCCTGTCCCGCATGGGGCTCACAGTCTTCATCCCCATTTTACAGATGAGGGAACTGAGGCCCAGAGGAATAAAGTAACTTAACCAAGGTCACACAGCAGAAAAGTGGCAAAGCTGAGATTAGGACCCAGGTCCTTCTGACTCCCAGGCCTGGGCTCTTATCTGCTCTGCCACCTGCCTGGGACAGTTTAAGGAAGCCCCACCTGAAGAATTGGAGATCTTCTACATTTCATTCCATCCCTGGGATTTCAGGGCAGTAAGGGCCAGGAGAAGAGTGTTCCCTGATCTGACTTTTCAGGAGGGGGCCATTTATCCCTGCCCAAATACACATATACTAGGATGGGGGAAGGGGGTTTGGTGATCTATTAGGCCTGCAGTTGCATTTCCTTCATAATCGGATATTTAGAGGGGCAAACCAATCTCGGTCCAAGCACTGTCCTTGCGCAAGAAAGCAATGATGATCCATTTAAAAGCACTCTCTCCAGAAACGTTCCCCTCTCCAGTTTCCTACAAATCAAATTACTGTGGCCCAGATTGGATTTTAAAATCCTTCCAAATGTTCTTTTTTAAAAATTTCCTTTGTATTAAATGGTTACAAAATTAAAGTGGCAAAAACACAACACACAATTGACTGGGATGTTAAGCTACATAAAACTGAAAGATAGCAAACTCTCCCCAGCCCCCCTTCCTCGCATCCCCTTCCTCTGAAGAAAAATAAACAATGAGAAGCAGAAGGGATCATGGGAAATTACACCCAGGACCTGACACATTTTAAAATGTCCCATCAACCTGTCTGTTCCACTAACCAACTCATATACGGGTAACTGTTGCCTAGTTCTTAGAAAGATTTGGGTTTAAACTGAAAGCTCAATTCTCTCATGCTTCCTTCCTTAAACATTGAAATGAAGGAGGGAAATGGAGCTTGCACAGTCAAAAGGGCAAGCCATTAACTCTTTTAGATGAAGGAGCATTTCAGGAGTCAGCTCTGAAGCATGACAACTCTCCAGTGAATGAGGGAATGAATGGGGAATTGGGGGAGAAAGGTGTTGAGGTAACTTTGTTTTTCACTCCTTTGTGATACAATCATATGCCACATTACGCTCATAGTCACTTGAAAGAGCACGCTGCCCTGTAGCCTTTGCAAATAGGTTTCAAAAATCATTAAGCAGTCAAAATGTTTCTAAATCCACATGGACCATCTCTCTTTTACTCATGTCACCCTCTCACACACACCCCCCCCCCCAAAACACACCATTCCCCCTCATCACCAGGCTCAGAAAACATAAGCATCTGCTTATCCAATCCACCAAATGCCAGTAAGCCAAACAGGGAAAAATCATCATCATCATCAATCGTATTTATTGAGCGCTTACTGTGTGCAGAGCACTGTACTAAGCGCTTGGGAAGTACAAGTTGGCAATATATAGAGACAGTCCCTACCCAACAGTGGGCTCACAGTCTAAATGAGAAAGGCAGAATAGATAGCCCCATCATTTTATCACTACTGCCTGATTTTCTTCACATTAGTTTCCTGATGCCCTTTCAGCTGTGAACCTAAATTCATTTTCATGGTTGATGAACAGAAAGTATACAGCCTCTTTGCCTCCCTCCTCTCTCCTGCCCCTACTCCTGGGGTAGATACAAGACCATGAAGTTCCACAACTCACAGCTTAAGTAGGAGAGAGAACAGCTATTGCATCCCCATTTTGCAGATGGAGGGAACTGAGGCATACAGAAGTGACTTGCCCAAGATCACACAGCAGGCACTAACTGGCAGAGCTGGGATTAGAATCCAGGTCCACTCTCCTCTGCGTCACTCTGACTTGCTCCCTTTATTCATCCCCCCTTCCCAGCCCCACAGCACTTATGTCCAGATCTGTCATTTATTCATTTCTATTAATGCCCATCTCCCCCTCAAGACTGTAAATTCCCTGTGGGCAGGTGACATGTCTATCATACTCTCCCAAGCGCTTAGTACAGTGCTCTGCACACAGTAAGCGCTCAATAAATACACTTAATTGGTTGCAGAATATAGCTTGGTGTGGGCAGGGAATGTGTCTACCAATTCTGTTAAATTGTACTCTCCCAAATGTTTAGTACAATACTCTGTACATAGGAAGAGCTCAGTAAGTACCAATGACTGATGAATAAATGAGGCAGCTAAGGATTTCACTGCTTCTGACTATATTGTACTCTCCCAAGTGCTTAGTACAGTGCTTTGCACAAAGGAAGAGCTCAATAAATATAACTGAATGAATGAATGGTAACTTCCATTTTAGATCTCTGTGGCTTGCTGCTGTTCCCCAAAGTCTGCATCAGTGACAAAGGTAAGGATGGATGAGAATGTTTAAGGATTGAGCCATTGAGGGCTTGGCGGTAGCTTAGGAGAACATTCTGGATGGCTCCCCTGGTCCTGATTGACAACTACAATGAAAATGGATCAGCGAAGGAAGAGCCTTTTAGCAAAACCTGGCCTGCACATGGCAATGTCCTCGGGGAGGCAGAAACCGGTGAGACCAGTGGTGAAGCCAGTTTGATGGTTTCTAAGTGATCTATAATAATAATAATGATGGCATTTATTAAGCACTTACTATGTGCAAAGCACTGTTCTAAGTGCTGGGGAGGTTACAAGGTGGTCAGGTTGTCCCATGGGGAGTTTACAGTCTTAATCCCCATTTTACAGATGAGGGAACTGAGGCACAGAGAAGTTAAGTGACTTGCCCAAAGTCACACAGCTGACAATTGGCAGAGTTGGGATTTGAACCCATGACCTCTGACTCCAAAGCCCGTGCTCTTTCCACTGAGTCATGCTGCTTCTGCCTACCCTGCTATGGTGCATAGGGAAGAAGCATGGTGTAGAGCACGGGCCCAGGAGTCAGAAGGTTGCAGTTTAAAATCCCGGCTCCACTGCTTTTCTGCCGTGTGACCTTGGCCAAGTCACTTCTCTTCCCTAGGCTTCAGTTGCCTCAACTTGAAAATGCAGATTGAGACAGTGAGTGTGATGTGGGATAGGGACTATGTCCAACCCAATTTGCTTGTGTCCACCCTAGCGCTTAGTACAGTGCCTGGCACACAGTAAGCGCTTAACAAATACCACAGTTATTATTAATCAATCAATTGTATTTATTGAGCGCTTACTGTGTGCAGAGCACTGTACTAAGCACTTGGGAAGTACAAGTTGGCAACATATAGAGACAATCCCTACCCAACAGTGGGCTCACAGTCTAGAAGGGGAAGACAGAGAACAAAACCAAACATATTAACAAAATAAAATAAATAGAATAGATATGTACAAGTAAAATAGAGTAATAAATATGTACAAATATATACATATATACAGGTGCTGTGGGAAAGGGAAGGAGGTAAGACGGGGGGATGGAGAGGGGGACGAGGGGGAGAGGAAGGAGGGGTCTCAGTCTGGGAAGGCCTCCTGGAGGAGGTAAGCTCTCAGTAGGGCCTTGAAGGGAGGAAGAGACCTAGCTTGGCGGATGTTGGGAGGGAGGGCATTCCAGGCCAGGGGGATGATGTGGGCCAGGGGTCGACGGCGGGACAGGTGAGAATGAGGCACGGTGAGGAGATTAGCGGCAGAGGAGTGGAGGGCACGGGCTGGGCTGTAGAAGGAGAGAAGGGAGGTGAGGTAGGAGGGTGCGAGGTGATGGAGAGCCTTGAAGCCGAGGGTGAGGAGTTTCTGCCTGATAGGATAGGATATTAGGACTAAGAAGAGGGCTAGATGGAAGCTGGAGCCACCAAAGGACTGGTTCCCTTCCATCCCCTTCTTTAGAGAGGCAGCATGGCCTAGTGGATGGAGCGCGGCCCTGGTAGTCAGAAAGTCCTGGGTTCTAATTCCGACTCCACCACTTGTCTGCTGTGTGACCTCGGGCAAGTCGCTTCACTTCTCTGGGCCTCATTTACCTCATCTGTCAAATGGGGATTCAGACTGTGAGCCCCGTGTGGGACAAGGGATTGTGTCCAACTCGATTTGCTTGTATTCACCCCAGTGCTTAGTACAGTGCCTTGCACATATAGTAAGCACTTAGCTAATACCATAATTATTATTATTATGTTTGATGGTATTTGTTAAGCACTTACTAGGTGTCAAGCACTGCTCTACAGTCAAAAGAAAAAAAACAACAAAAAAAAGCAGGCCATCTCTCCTCCTCCCACCAGCCACAGCCGGTTCTGCTGCGGGAAGTATGGTGGAGAAAAGGAGACAGTGGGGCTTGTCTGCTGCCTCTGTGGTCCCAGAATCTCTTGGGGCCGTACGGCTTAAATAAGAGGATGGAGGCAAGCCTAGAATGAGGGAGTCAGTGTCTGAAGACCCTCTTTTCCAACTCTCATACTTGGATTTGCACCCTTTATTCACCCTTCCCTCAGCCCCATAGCACATATTTATAAAGCCATAATTTATTCATTCATATTAATATCCATCTCCTCCTCTAGACCGTAAGCTCCTTGTGGGCAGGGAGTCTGCCAACTCTGTTATATCATACTCTCCCAAGTGTTTAGTACAGTGCTCTGCAAACAGTAAGGGCTCAATTAATACAATTCTGGTCTCCTCCAGACCAAAGCCAGGTTTCTGCACAACTAGGGCCTGAAATCTGATCGGCTTCTTAAGCTTACTTCTTGCCTGGATGGCATTTTTTCAGTAAGTGGGTGATGGGAATGAGATTATTGTGATCTTGACTCACATGCTAATCACTAGGAGATCACCACACACATGAATTGAAACCTGCATTTCTGGGCCTTAAATTACATAACCAGAACAGTAAATCACTAAAGGCAAATGGAAAGCAATCTTTAATGTTAATGTTTATGTTAATCGCTTACTATGTGTCAAACACCGTTCTAAGCGCTGGGGTAGATATGAGTCAATCAGATTAGACACAGTCCCTGTCCCACATGAGGGAGTAAGATTGAATCCCCATTTTACATAAGAGGACACTGAGGCACAGAGAAGTGACTTACCCAAGGTCACACAGCAAGCAATTGGCAGAGCTGGAATTAGAACACAGGTCTTCCGACTCCCAAGCCCGTGCTTTTTCCACTAGGCCACACTGCTTCTTGTGTTGTTTTAAACAACATCGCTCTGATCCCCCAAACAAGACCAAAATGTAGGACATAGGTTTAAGATGGGTAGAGGAGTCAAGGTTTGAAAAAGTTTTGCAAGTGCAAAGCTTCATAATACTTTTCTAAAGGGAATAATGGGAAGCAGCATGGCTTAGTGGAAAGAGCATGGGCCTGAGAGTCACAGGACCTGGGTTCTAATTCCGGCTCCACCACTTGCCTGATGTAACCTTGAGCAAGTCACTTCTCTGGACCTCGGTTACCTCATCTGTAAAATGGGGATTAAGGCTATGAGCCCCATGTGGGACAGGGACTGTATCCAACCTGATTATCTTGATCTAACCCAATGCTTAGAACAGTGCCAGGCACATAATAAGTGCTTAACAAGTACAGATAAATAAAACAAATGCATGAATACATAAAAAAGAATGGAAAAATAATCAAGGAGCAGGAGGGAAGAAGATTGGGGAGGAGAATAAGGGAGGGAGGAGGGGGAAGGAGGAAGAGGAAAGGAGGATGGAGGGGGAGGAGGTCAGCCTAGGTTTCCTGCAGCCCCTGAAAATGGAAGAGGGATCAGAAGAAGATCTTTAAGTACAACAGTAACCAAGGGAGGAAAAAAAAAAAGAGAGACCAAATGGAACACTTCAGCAGTGAATAGCACCACATATAAAGGAGGATAATGGTCAGGGTCAAGACTCAAGGACATAAAAACACTCGCTTCTTCCTGTTCAAAGGCAAAGTCCTTCCATCTGGACCATGTAGGATCGATTTTTTGTTGGTTTTTTCTTTCTTCTTTTTTTGTACCTGGGTGGGGAAGCAGTCCTAAAAACACTATTTATTTAGTGCCCCTTGCTTTAGCCATTATGAAATTGTGTGGTAAAATTGAAACAACTTTGAATGGTTCTGGGCTTTCTTTTGGGAATAGGGGGGGCCTTAGCCCCACACAGAGCAAGAGGGGGCTGGTACTTGTGAGATTCTCTCAGCTTTACCCTGGCAGCTGGAGTAAATGACAGAAGCTTCTTCGCTACTCTCAGTGCAGGTTCCTGGGAGGGAAGAAGAGTTAGCATCCATTTGAGCCTTGCCATTCTTGTCTTATTCTGTGGAGTCGTCTCCACCCCGCAGTGACCCGTGGACACATCTCTCCCAGAACACCCCACCTCCATCTGCAATTGTTCTGGTAATGGATCCATAGAGTTTCCTTGGTCAAAATCCGGAATTGGTTTACCATGGCCTCCTTCCATGCAGTAAACTTGAGTCTCCACCTTCGACTCTCTCCTGTGCTGCTGCTGCCCAGGACAGGTGAGTTTTGATTTGTAGCAGATTGCCTTCCACTCGCTAGCCACTGGCTGAGCTAGGAACGGAAGGGGTAGGCCTCTGCTTGATCCTCCCTCCTGTAGTTAAAACTGGTAGAGTACTGGAAACTCTCCAGGTGCCTTCCTGAGAAGGGGGGCCATGCCATAGAACTGAGAAAATTGAACTACTTTTCAGTTGGCTTCTCCCTGCCTGTTCCATATGCCACCCTCCCTTTTCTTTTTTCAATCAGTAGTAGTTATTGATTCCCAAATCTACCAACTCTGTCATATTGTACTCTTCAAAGTGCTTAGTACAGTGCTCTGCACACAGTAAATGCTCATTACGACTGATTGATTGATAGGTAGCACCTCTAGACTGTGAGCTCCTTGATAATACTAATAATTAATAATTGTGATATTTATTAAGCGCTTACTAGGTGCTAAGCACTGTTCTAAGCACAAGGATAGATACAGATCAATCGGGTTGGACACAGTCCCTGTCCCAAGTGGGGTTATGAGAAGCAGCGTGGCTCAGCAGAAAGAGCACGGGCTTTGGAGTCAGATGGGTCATGGGTTCGAATTCCGGCTCTGCCAATTGTCAGCTGTGTGACTTTGGGCAAGTCACTTAACTTCTCTGTGCCTCAGTTCCCTCATCTGTAAAATGGGGATGAAGACTGTGAGCTCCATGTGGGACAATCTGATCACCTTGTAACCTCCCCAGTGCTTAGAACAGTGCTTTGCACATAGTAAGTGCTTAATAAATGCCATTATTATTATTATTATTAATCCCCATTTTCCAGATGAGGTAACTGAGGCCCAAAGAAGTGAAGTGACTTACCCAAGGTCACACAGCAGACATGTGGCAGTGTTGGGATTAGAAGCCAGGTCCTTCTGACTCCCAGGTCCGTGCCCTATCCACTAGGGCTGGAAACACGTCTACCAACTCTGGTGCATTGTCCTCCCCCAAGTGCTTAATACAGTGCTCTGCACACAGTAAGTGTTCAATAAATACCATTGATTGATTGGTAGCACTTACCTCTAGACTGTAAGCTCCTTGTGGGCAGAGAATATGTCTGCCAACTCTGCTATAGTGTATTCTCCCAAGTGCTTAGTACAGTGCTCTGCAATCAATCATATTTACTACTACTACTACTACTAATAATAATGGTATTTGTTAAGCACTTACTATGTGCCAAGCACTGTTGTAAGCACTTGAGCACTTACTGTGCACAGAACACTGTACTAAGCACTTGGGAGAGTACATTATAACAGAGTTGGTAGACACGTTCCCTGTCCCTCTTGGGACAAGAGAGTTGTATAACCTGGGTGATAGGACATGGGAGAGGAAAAAGAGACACCCTCTTTCCCTTTACCCTCTTTCCCTTTCAGTACCTGCTTCCCGGAAGCAATTAGACTTCATAATTTCCCACAAAATGAAGATAACTATTTATAGGAAGTCTCAAGGAAGATACAAAGTAGATAGTAGTATGAATTAGATCACCAGAGCCTTAACCAAATAAGGTTGGGTGTGGGATGGTCCTTAATCATGTGTGTGGAAAATAGGTCTTATAAGGAACTATGTGAAGGGTTTTTATGGGGGGGTGTCCCTAGACTGTGAGCCCGTTGTTGGGTAGGGACTGTTTCTATATGTTGTCGATTTGTACTTCCCAAGCGCTTAGTACAGTGTTCTGCACACAGTAAGTGTTCAATAAATATGACTGAATTAATGAATGAATACCCCAGTTATTCTCGGGGTTTCCAGAACTATCAAATAAAAGAAAGAGGGTCTCAAGTCCAGGGGAAGAAAGTTCACATGGATATAAAAGAGTTTCTTGACTATCAGGATGACAAAGATCGAGGGTAATAGAGTTTATGACAAATCCATGCCCGGAGATCTGAGATTTTATGCAAAAATCAGCAATTCCAACACAAGTTTCCCATCATACTTTAGTACTGACTTCAGAAAAGATCCTGCCTCCTCCTCCCAATCCCTTCCAAATCACCAATGCCCCTTCATAAATATACATATTATTTTTCCCTGAGGTCTCTCCCATCCAAGAACAATCACATTTTTCTGCCCACTTGCCTTTGGAGAACCAAAGAAATAAGGAGAGCTAAATTTAGATTTTCACCCCAGATTGTATCGAAAACAACATTCTGATGTGAGTCCATGGTCATAACTGAGTGTGTTCCCGTGAATAGGGATTTACGTGACTAAATTGGCTTCAGTGGTGAGAACTATCAGAAAAAATCTTGGCCATATGTTACTGGACTGCCCAAATTGCTCAGCTCTTATAGATCACTTATTGGAAAGCCATTCCACCCTGAGGAAACCTTAAATTACCACGAGTGCCAAAGTCCAAAGAAACTGATGTGCTATTGCTTCATATCACATGACTGCAAAGTGGATTTTAGAATATGGTGGAATGTTTTTTAATAAGATTTTGTTTATAAAACCCATTTGTAAAGAGGCAAAGAGATTTAAATTCCCCACAGACACTCAACAGGCAATTACCACAATTAATAATAATAATAAAAAAATCAGTATGGTCAGATTTGGGAAATCTGCACCCTTTGTGAGCAGTTTTCTCAGTTTCAAAATCTGGACATCCCCCTAGGATATCTCTCCTTTCTGTGCAACAGTTTATAAAACAAGCCACTTTTTTATTTTTTTATGCCCAATTGAAAGACCCAATGAGATCAGTGGAGGTCCTTAAAGCCAGCCTTACTCAAACATGCGATGAATTTAGATATATGAAAGGAAAGCCTGGTGGGGTATCTTGTCCGGGGAAAGCATAAGCATTATGCTCACGTGCTAGTACTCTGCATTTTTAACTGCCACATTAGAATCACTATCCATTTCCCAAAGACTCTCACTGGAAGGACATTCAGGGCCACTGTTCTTTACCACAGCCATTATGGACTTCTGAGTGGGCCCAATTATAGCATTTTTCAGAAACACTGTGTCCTCCTCCTGCAATTATTCTCTCTAGAAAAGTGGAGCCAGATTTTTGGATCAACTTTTCCTTTTGACAAGGCTAGGAAGCTCGGTATTCTGTGTAGCTATTTTCTCCAATAGTAATCGGTGGTATTTATTGAGTGCTTCCTGTGTTAAGAGCACTGTCCAAGGAGAGTTTAATACATACAATATTGTTGCCAAATTGTATTTTCCAAGTGCTTAGTACAGTGCTCTGCACACAGTAAGCCCTCAATACATACAATTAGATGAATACAATATGCATTCACTAAATCAATCTATCAAGGGTATTTATTTACCCCTTACTGTGTGCAGAATACTTTACAAAGCTCTGAGGAGAGTATAATACAATAGATTTGGTAGACATGAGCCCTACCCACAAGAAGGTTACAGTCTAAAAGGGGATACAGACATTAAAATAAATTACAGGAGAGGGAAGGGGGAAGAGCATAAAGATATGGATGTAAGAGCTACGGGGCTGGGGTGAATATCAAGTGCTCAAGGGGTACAAATCCAAGTGCCTAGCCAACCTAGAAGGGAGGGTGATTAGGCAGGTTTAGTCAGGGAAGGCCTCTCGGAAGAAATGTGAGTTTATTCGGGAGGTGTGTAGGTTTTTAAATAACTGAAAATTTGAAACACTATTACTAGCTCTGAAAGCTTGAAGCACGATTGCCTGGTGGCAAGCAATACGGCACATTTTTTTTCCCTCAAGATGAATGCCCTGGGCCAATTGGACTCTGGACTCTACAGCAGCAAGATAGCCCCACAGGTTTACAGTGCTAAGTGTCTCTCAGCTAAACCCCTTTGTGCCTAGTTGCCATTATTCTTATAGTGTACTCTCCCAAGTGCTTAGTACAGTGCTCTGTACACAGTAAACTCTCAATCAATACAATTGAATGAATGAGTGAACTTTTCATTTTGAGTGAAGCCTAAAAGTTTTTAGGGAGGGAGACAATAAGAATGACCACTGTGGTCTTTGTCGATCGTAATAATAATAATTATGGTATTTGTTAAGCGCTTACTATGTGCCAAGCACTGGGGTAGATACGAGGTAATCAGGTTGTCTCATGTGGGGCTCACAGTCTTAATCCCCATTTTATAGATGAGGGAACTGAGGCACAGAGAAGCAAAGTGGCTTGCCCAAGGTCGCACAGCAGACAAGTGGCGGAGCTGGGATTTGAAGCCACGTCCTCTGACTCCCAGGCCCGAGCTCTTTCCACTAAGCCACGCTGTTAAGCTCTTTCTAGGTGCTAAGTGTGTTGAGGTAGAAACAATATATGCGGATTGAACCAAGTCCCTGTCCCCCATGGGGCTCACAGTTTAAGAGGGAGGGAGAACATGGATGGAATCTAGACTGCAAGCTTGTTGTGAGCAGGGAACATGTCTACCAATCCCTGCTGTATTGTCCTCTCCCAAGCACCTAGTGCAGCATTCTGCACACAGTAAGCACTCAATCAATATGATTGATTGAATCCCCATTTTACGAATGAGGAAACTGATTTTGTGTCTCTTGCGAATAGTCGACTGTCCTCTTCTCTGCTCTCATATAGACCGGCCATGTTTCGATTCTTTCTAACCCAAGGGGAAAGCATTCTTCACTGGGGGAGAGGACTCCATGAACCAGGCCGCCCCCCCGCCCCCCACCCCCAAGATGGGAAAGCACCCTTGGCCCAAGGAGGAAATATCATTCATTCATACATCCATTCAATCATATTTACTGAGCGTTTACTGTGTGCAAAGCACTGTACTAAGTGCTTGGAAGAGTACATCGTAACAATAGACACATTCCTGCCAACAAGCTCAGAGTCTAAAGGGGGAGACAGACATTAATATAAATAAATTACAGATCTATACATATGTGCTGTGGGGATGGGAGGGAGGATGAATGAAGGAGCAAGTAAGAGTGGTACAGAAGGGAGTGGGAGAAGAGAAGAGGAGGGTTTAGTCAGGGAAAGCTTCCTTCAATAATGATTTGAAGTGGGGGAGAGAAATAATCTGTCTCATATACGTCAGATATGTCTGATATCTGTCTGACAGAAGACAGAAAAGCAGTGTGGTTCTTGTGGAAAGAACACGGACCTATAAGTCAGAGGTCCTGGGTTCAAATCCCAGCTCCGCCACCTGCCTTCTGTGTGACCTTGGGCAAGTCACGTCACTTAAAGGAGCGGCATGGTGTAGTGGATAGAGCACACGTCTGGGAGTCAAACGATCATGGGATCTAATCCCGGCTTCACCACTTGTCTATTGTGTAGCCTTGGGCAAGCCACTTCACTTCTCTGTGCCTCAGTGACCTCATCTGGAAAATGGGGATGAAGACTGTTTGGGACAGGGACTGTGTCTAACCCAATTTGCTTGTATCCACCCCAGCGCTTAATACAGTGCCTGGCACATAGTACAAATACCATAATCCAATGCTTAGAACAGTGCTTGGCCCATAGTAAGTGCTTAACAAATACCATCATTATTATTCTCTGGGCCTCAGTGACCCTCCGTCAAATGGGGGTTAAATACCCATTCTCTCTCCCCCTTTACGACAAGCCCTGTGTGGGACAAGTATTGTGTCCGATTCATATGCATTGTCTCTACCCCAGCGCTTGTCATGTGGAAAGTGCTTAACGAACGCTATGATAATCACTATCATCATTTCTGTCAAGACCGACTGCCCTCTCCGACTAATCTATCCCAACCTCTCGGAGACCAGAACCATTGCCCAGCCATGTCCCCTCACGGCAAGGAGAGAAACAAGACTTAACCCCCCACCACCACCAACAGAGAAATCATCGTTCATTCTGGGAAAGAAGGTTCGGGGCCAGAGCAGGTGGGGGTGGAGGGGAATCAATGTCTCTTGGTAACCTCTCTCCGAGGACACCCAATGGTTCATTCCCCCTGGGCTCCTCCACATCGGCTGGCCTGCTCCCTGACCAAACGACAAGTGTTGTGAGAGTTGGCCCGCTGAAGTCTCTACCCGGCCAACTGTGGGGAAGTGAAACTCGAGTGCCCCACCAGATCTTGGGGGGAATTGGTCAGGGATGGGGTGTGGAAAAGTCCCTCCGGGCACGTGGGTTTCTGGTCCATCCCTCCTACATCAAAGGAATCTGTCAACACAGCCCTGCTCCACAGAAACTGCTGGCAGGAGGAGTAGGCTGCACAAAGGTAGCAGATAGTGATTAGATCATCTGTAATTAGATGGGATTTATTACGATTAGGCAGCAAGTTTATTTTGGAAAGCTGCAATAACAAGGCATACGTGGGGAGGCAGGAGGAGGGGATGGTAGGGTGTGGGGGGGTTCCTCTCAGCTTGGCCTTTAGAAAATAATAGCTTGCCATCACCATGACAACCTGCTCCCTGTGGGTCAGAACTGCACCCTTTTCTATAATTGTAAGTGCGGGGTTTTTTTAAATCATATTTTGGGGTTACAAATAGAAGAACCTGAGGAACAAAGACTATTATTAACCACCATCTGCTGAGAGAAGATGGGCTACAGCTGCTGAGAGAGTGTTTGCCGCTAGCCACGTGGAGCTGCTCAGCATGCTAATGGTTGTTTACCAACCGCACTTGCCGGGGAAAGAGCAAAATGTGTCCCTGCAAACAAGGTGTGAACGTCATCTCAGACTGGAAATAAATCCCTCCTGGTCGCGTGTGCTTTCGCCGAAGGAGCTCGCCCCCTGCACACTTTTCCCCTTGTCACTAACAAGTCTGCCTGTGGAGGGCGGAGAAGCCCCGGGCTCAGACGACCCTCACACCTTCTTCCTCGTCCCTAATTCACCCCCTTTGGAGGAACCAAAGTGGACCGTGCCATCAACTCAGCATCCACCACATGTCAAGACTTAGCCCTGGGAGAGGTCTGGGAGAAGGGGGTGCTATTTGTAGGGTGGGGGGGGGGCTGAAAGGAAAGGAGGGGCAGCCCCTGTCCAACTACAGAGTAGTCAAACACAGGAGGAGATGCTATAGAGTGTTGGTTTTTTGGAGAAGCAGCATAGTCTAGTGGTTAGAGCCCAAGCCTAGGAGTCAGAGGATGTGGGTTCTAATTCTGGCTCTGCCAAATGTCTGCTGTGTGATCTTGGGCAAGTCACTTCATTGGGCCTCAGCTACTTCATCTGGAAAATGGGGATTGAGACTTTGAGCCCCATATGGGACAGGGACTGGGTCCAATCTGATTACCTTGTAACTATACCAGGGCTTAGAACAGTGCTTGGCACATAGTAAGCACTTAAATACCACAGTTATTATTAAGAGGACCCCGGATGAGGACTGGACAGTTCACCCAACCTGATGTCATTTCCAGTTGGTTTTTTTTTCCAATGGTATTTGTTAAGTGCTTACTATGTGCCAGTCCCTGTCCCCCATGGGACTCACTGTTTCAATTCCCATTTTCCAGTTGAGGGAACTGAGGCCCAGAGAAATGAAGTGACTTGCCCCAAGTACACAGCAGACAAGTGGTGGAGCCGGGATTAGAACCCAGGTCAGTTCAAGCCCTTTGGATTTGGTACCTGCTCTGCTGACAGATTGCTGTGTGATATTGGAGAAGCAGCGTGGCTCACTGGAAAGAACCCGGGCTTTGGAGTCAGAGGTCATGGGTTCAAATCCCGGCTCTGTCAATTTTCAGCTGTGTGACTTTGGGCAAGTCACTTCACTTCTCCAGGCCTCAGTTCCCTCATCTGTAAAATGGGGATGAAGCCTGTGAGCCCCCCGTGGGACAACCTGATTACCTTGTACCACCCCCAGCACTTAGAACACTGCTTTGCACACAGTAAGTACTTAATAAATGCTATTCTTATTATTATATTGGGCAAGTCGCTTGGCCTCTCTGGCCCTCCATCTCCTCATCTGCAAAACAGGGAAAAGATCCCCGCTCTCCCTCCCTATTAGATTTTGAGCCTCACGTGGGAAGGGGACTGTGTCCAACATGATCATCTTGAATCTACCCAAGCACTTAGCACCTCATTTTAAAAATACCACTATTCATCTTTTTGTTATTATCATCATGTCTTAGAGAAGCAGCATGGCTCAGTGGAAAAGAGCACAGGCTTTGGAGTCAGAGGTCATGGGTTCAAATCCCAGCTCTGCCAATTGTCAGGTGTGTGACTTTGGGCAAGTCACTTAACTTCTCTGGACCTCAGTTCCCTCATCTGTAAAATGGGGATTAAGACTGTGGGCCCCCCATGGGACAACCTGATCACCTTGTAACCTCCCCAGCGCTTAGAACAGTGCTTTGCACTTAGTAAGCACTTAATAAATGCCATCATTATTATTATTATTATTATGTCTTCTGAACATCACACGCAGACAGGGTTCACCCACCAATGTGTGTTTCATTCATTCATTCATTCAATCGTATTTATTGAGTGCTTACTGTGTGCAGAGCACTGTACTAAGTGCTTGGAAAGTACAAGTTGGCAACATATAGAGATGGTCCCTACCCAACATTGGGCTCACAGTCTAGAAGGGGGAGACAGAGAACAAAACATATTAACAGAATAAAATAAATAGAATAAATATGTACAAGTAAAATAGAGTAATAAATGCATACAAACATATATACATATATACAGGTGCTGTGGGGAAGGGAAGGAGGTAAGGCGGGGGGGATGGGGGGATGGGAGGAGGCTCAGTCTGGGAAAACCTCCTGAAGGAGGTGAGCTCTCAGTAGGGCCTTGAAGGGAGGAAGAGAGCTAGTTTCATTCCATCTAAGCAGAATCCCTCTCCTCATGACGCTTGGGACTATGTTCTCCGGTATCTACTAGACAGGTGCTGTGTGCGGAGTACTATTCTAGACATTGGGGTGTTTAGGTTGGGCACATCGGTATGTTATAAATGATTTTTTTTTCCATTAATGTCTGCCTCCCCCTCTAGACTGTAAGCAGGGAATGGACTTACCAACTCTATTGGATTGTACTTTCCACTCTGCACACAGTAAGCACTCAATAAATACCATCGATGATAATGATTTGTGCCTCTAGAAGCCAGCAAGTTGTTTGCTCTGTAGCTCCCCCAGATGACCCTCTTTTTCACCCTTCTTCTCCAAACCAGCTGCCTTCAGGAAGCCTCCTATCTCCTTCCCATCAGTCCCCATAAAGCGAGGACTGTGGGAATTTGTTTTGCCCAGGTCGAGTCAAACCTCTGAACCCCCTCCTTTCCATTGGGAAAGTTCCATGGGCAGCAGCAATACTGGGAGAAGAAGAAAACCAAGAAAGGCCCTCAAATGCCTCAGCCAGTGGTCACCAATATTCTTTTTCTTGTTCCAGCTTTGCGTGACCTGGGAGAAGTCAGAAAATGACATGGCCTGGTGGAAAGAGCAAGGGCCTGGGAGTCAGAGGACCTGGGTTCCAATCCCAGCTCTGCCATGTGACCATGGGCAAGTCACTTAACTGCTCTGGGCCTTGGTTTCCTCATCTATAAAATGGGGATTCAATACCTGTTCCCCCTCCACTAGGACTGTGGGACAGGGATTGTACCCCATCTGAATACCTTGTATCTATCTCAGTTCTTAGCACAGTGCTTGGCATATAATAAGCACTTAACCCATACCATTATTATAATGAGCTGTATTGTTGCTCTGCAATATTAAGCACCTACACTGCATGAGGTACAATTCGATACACAGAGGTCAAATGCAGTCACTGCCTAGGAGGTCTAGAACCTAAATAACCTTCTCCTCGTTAGTAACGTGGGATTTATCAGTGTATCCCTTCTCGGGCGAAATATGGCAAGGAAGGCGATAATGTAGGTTTTTTCCAAAAATCTCTAGCTAACCCTTAGACAAAAGAAGCTATAGACAGCAGAGTTCAAAGAAATTTGGCCCTTCTAATAGGTTCCAGTCTTCAGACTCACCAAAATCCCCAGGCTTTCTTTCTTCCTTCCTACCTCTCCCAGGCAAAGTCCTGCAAATAATAATGGCTCCCTTTAATTACAAAGCTGACAGGACTCCAGCATCAAATACTCAATCTCTCCTCCCCGCCCCCGGGAACCTACGGACGAGGTTACTGGCCGAGTTTGTTAAGCTTTGCAGCTGTGCTGACTGATTTGCTTGTAGCCAGTTGTCAGCAAATGTACTGCCTATTTTGACTCTGATAATACTCTGTAGCAAGGAAACCATAGGGCAGTTCACATTTTTTTGGACAGAGGAAAATAAATTCTCAAATTTTCCACTGTTGACTGAGTCATATGTGGCTGACATCACCGATTCCTCTGATTATCCCTACCAGGCTCTGATCCACCTTCATCTCCGGTCAATCTGTACTTTTTGCTTGGGAACAGGTCCCGTGTGTTCAAATACGGAGTCATAGTAAATGCCCAAGGGAGCCAGTGTTAAATAAGAGGAGCTACATTTAAAGGTCGGAGGACTGGACAGAAAATATGTGTGCATCAGTTTAGCTCAATTCTCTCTCTTCCATCTCTTCCCCTTGTGTGAACCCCATGCCCCCATCCCTCCCCCCTAAACCTGCACACACCCTTGTTCAGTGGACAGGTGTGGTTGGGAGATGACAGCAGTGAAAGAATGCAAAATTGCATAGACCAACAGTATGATCTAGCAGTGGCATGTTTTATGGAACAATCAATCGATGGTACGTATTGAGTGTTTACTGTGTGCAGAGCACTGTACTAAGTGCTTGAGAGAGGACAAAATAAACGAGTTGGTAGACGTGTTCCCTGCCCGCAAGAAATTTACAGTCTAGAGGGGGAGATGGACAATAATATAAATTGGACAAGACACGAATGCTAGGAAAAGTCCAGAGAAAACATGGAAGAAGCAAACTGGCAGCTAGATGGAGAGAGACCGTAACCATGATGACAGAAGAACCCTTAGAAAGGTTACAGATCATGGCAGGAGACGGGACATTCTGGAGAAACTATATCCATAGAGTTGCCATGAATCGGAAATGACTCAGTGGTGCTTAGTAATAATGGATTTGGACATAAGGGCTGTGGGGCTGAGGGTGGGGTGAATAAAGGGGGCGAATCCAGGTGCGAGGGTGAAGCAGAAGGGAGTGGGAGAAGAGGAAATGAAGGATTGAGGGAAGCCTCTTGGAGGAGATGTGCTTTTAATAAGGTTTTGAAGATGGGGAGAGTGATCATCTGTCAGATATGAAGGGGGAGAGCATTCTGGGCCAGAGGCAGGATGTGGGCGAGGGGTTGGCGACAAGATGCTCTGGGGAGGGGCGGGGGGGGGGGGCTGTAATCAGTTAGCAAAGCCATAAAAGGACACTCTAAGAGTTCCTGTATGCTTTTCGCTTTCCTCTTTTGTAAAAAAAAAAAAAAAAAAAAATCCCTGCTTCCTTGCTGCCTGAGTACTCTGCGAATTTATTCAGTTGCTACCCAGGTGCTGGGCATAGCAAGGAGAAGCTAGTCGGAGAAGTGTGTCCTAGTGGATAGAGCACGGGCCCGCAAGTCAGAAGGACGTGGGTTCTCATCCCAATTTTGCCACTTGTCCGCTGTGTGACCTTGGGTAAGCCACTGCTTACCCAAGTCCCCTGCTGAAGCCTAGACAGAGAAAATTCACTAAAAACAACAAGATGGGCTTTCTGATGATTCCCCTCATCTGCAAAAAGGGAATTAAGACCGTGAGCCCCATGTGGGACACGGACTGTGTCCAACCTGATTAGCTTGTGTCCACCCCAGCACTTAGTACTGTGCCTGGCCCATAATAAGCGCTTAACAAAAACCATAAAAAAAGGAGGAAGGATGTTATGAGGGTATGATCCCACATCACATGTTAGAGAAGCAGCATGGCCTAGTGGATAGAGTACAGACCTGAGAGCCAGAGGACTTGAGTTCTAATCCCAACTCTGCCATTTACCTGCTATGTGACCTTAGGCAAAGCCCTTAACTTCACTGGACCTCAGTTTCCTCATCTGTAAAATGGGGATTCAATATCTGTCCTCCCTCCTATTTAGATGATGAGCCCCATGTGGGACAGGGACTGTGTTCAATAGGATGAAATTGTATCTACTCCAAATTTCGGATCTAGTGCTTGATACAAAGAGAGAGATTAACAAGTACCATCATTAATGAGCCCACCAAGGACCCTGTTGCCCCCTCAAGATGATCCCCCATGAAATTTGATAAATTAGTACCTCATTTATTCACCACAGAGTCCCTATTAGAGGGGTACATTATGGCTGCCTTATCCTCTAGACTGTAAGCTCCTTGTGAGCTCTGCCCACAGTAAGTGCTCAATAAATAGCCCTGCTTGACTGATTTCTGGGTGAGGAAACAGATTTATAAAGTCAGTTACTGAGCCAAAAATATTCAACTTTGGGGTCCTAATGCCATGACTCAGCATGCCATCCTACCTCCCTCTATGGCCTTCTCTCACACAGGTGAAACCAGCCGCTCACCTGATCACTCAGATGTCCTAAAGAAGCACCAGAGAAGCAGCAGGGCATATTGGATAAAGCACGGGCCTGGGAGTCTGAAGATACTCTTGTCTGCTGTGTGACTTTGGGCAAATCACTTCACTTCTCTGAGCCTCAGTTCCCTCCAGCACTTAGAACAGTGCTTGGCACATAGGAAGCACTTAACAAATACCATCATTATTATTATAATTATTATTATCATCTCTAAAGTGGGGATTGAGACTGTGAGCCCCACTTGGGACAGGGACTGTGTCTGATCAGATTTGCTTGTATCCACCTCAGCACTTAGTAGAGTGCCTGGCACATAGTAAGCACTTAATAAATAGCATAATTAAATAAATAATTAATTCTCTGGCCCTCAGCTCCCTCATCTGTAAAATCCATTTCTGATTTTATGATGGATTCTAATGGTCTGATGGATTAAGACTGTGAGCCCTATGTGGGACAGGGATGTGTCCAACCCAATTATCTTGTATCTACCCCAGCACTTAGAACAGTGCCTGGCCCATAGTAAGTGCTTAAATACCATAATTATTATTATCTGTAAAACCTATTGGCCCCTCCTCAACCTCAACCCCCAAGCGCATGTCATTTCTCCAGGACTCCTCGCCCAGGGAGCATTCCCACAGAAGAGATATTAAGGCAAGGCCATTGCCTCTAATTTAGGAACAGGCCCAGCTCTGAGAACCTCAATCAATTAATCGATTGTTTATATATGAGCCACACAAGATTGTCAGATTGGACCCAGTCCCTGTAGCACACGAGGCTCATGGCATGAGAAGTAGCACGGGTGTAGTGGAAAGAGTAGGGGCCTGGGAGTAAGAAGGTCATGGGTTCTAATCCCAACTCCACCACTTGTCTCTAGTGTGATCTTGGGTGAGTCACTTCACTTCTCTGGGCCTCAGTTCCCTCATCTGGAAAATGGGGATTAAGACAGAGCCCTGTGTGGGACAGGGACTGTGTCCAACCCAACTATTTTGTATCTACCCCAGGACTTAGAACAGTGCCTGGCACATTGGAAGCACTTAAATATCATAATTATTATTACACCAGAGGATACTTCCCATACAATCGCCAGAGCATTCTCTCCCTTCCCACATTCCCAGGTTTCCTCCTCTGCTATCCCAGCTTCCAACTAAAATGCGGTAATGTGCTCAGTAGCTGTACCCCTTTTTCCTGCAGCCTCTATACACTCATCCATTTAGGAAGATTTTATGACCAAGAAAGCATCTGACCAAGGAAATTTTTAGAGCTGGGAGTGTCAATGTGCATTTTCTTTGTTGCCTTTGTTGGACTAGAGTAGTGACTAGTGAAGGAAAATGGAGGTGATCAGGAGCAATAGCATCAGATTTTTTTTTCCTTAAAGGTATTTGTTAAGCACTTTCTATGTGTCCAACAGTGTTCTAAGCACTGGGGTGGATACTTGTCAGTCCAGTCAGACACAGTCCCTGTCCCACATGGAACTCACAGTCTCAATCCCCATTTTACAGGTGAGGAAACTGAGGCCCAGAAAAGTGAAAATAATTGCCCGAGGTCACACAGCAAAGCAATCAATCGGCAGAGCTGGAATTAGAACTCAGATCCTCCTACTCTCAGGCCCATACTCTTTCTTCTAGGGATTGCTGCTTCTTGATTGGTTTGGTGTGTAGCCCCACAAAGGAATTTGGGCCTTGGGTGGATGGAAAGGTCAGTGATCGTGTTATTTGAGGGATATTTCTATTATACATGTGGACCACATTTCACTTCCAACTTTCCCATTCTCTTCAGGTGATGCTTCTTTTAAATTACCTCTGAATTCCAGGTTACATCTCACAGCAGAGCAAACCCATCCTGTGTGCTTAAATATGGTAGTCAGTCGATTGTATTTATTGAGCACTTACTGTGTGCGGAGCTCTGTACTAAGCACTTGGGAGAATACAGCATAACAGACACATTCCCTATGCTGGAAACTTATAACTAGACTTGTAACCAATAAGGTTACAGTCTAGAGTTTACTAAGTAAGCTTGTTGTGGGCAGAGAATGAGTCTACTAACTCCATGGTACTGTCCTCTCCCAAGCACGTAGTACAGTACTCTGCACACAGTAAGCGCTTAATAAATACCATTGATGAGTATGATGAGGCAAAGTATGAAACCTCATTCAAAGTAGGTCTCCCAGGAAGCCGCAGTAGATACATATTAATGTTAAGTACAAGTGAGAATGCTCAGATGCCTAGAAAATAAATGCTACTTCAGGTAATGAGATATTAAGCATCCAAAAAAAAAAGCCACAATCATCTAGAAAGAAAGATTTCTGCCGGGATAGGTCTTCATGCACACACATTCTATTGGGGAAGTTTTTGCAGCAGCCTGGGGCTTTGAAATGTTTCATGGAAATTCCCCATTTAGTCTCTCTCACCTGCCTCCAGTAGCTTGGGGCAGAGTCAATCAATCAACAGTACTTTTTGAGCATTTACTGTGTGCAGAGCACTGTGCTAAGCACTTGGGAGAGTACAATACATGAATAAATGCATTCCCTGTCCACAGTGAACTTACAGTCTAGGGGGGAGACAGAATTAATATAAATGAATGCATTACAGATTTGTCCAAAAGTGCTGGGGGAATGAGGATGGGGGGAATACCAAGTGCCCAGAGGGTATAAATCCAAAATCATTCTATTGTATTTATTGAGTGCTTACTGTGTGCAGAGCACTGTATTAAGCGCTTGATGCATAGGTGACAAGGGAGAGGAAGTCGGGGAAAAGAGGGCTTAATTGGGGAAGGCCTCGAATTCCCAACCCCTCTAAGGGTAAAATTCTTAATTGGTTCTCATTCTTGGATGTTCCTTAAGCCCTCAGAAAGGCCTAATTAAGAAGACCTAATTTAGGTATTAGAAGACCTAATTTAATAATTGCGGTATTTGTTAAATGCTTAAAGCCAAGTGCTATACTAAGCTCTGGGGTAGATACAAGATAATCAAATGATCAACCAGTCGACGATACTTATTAAATGGTTACCATGGGGCTTGCAGTCAAAGCAGGAGGAAGAACAGGCCCTGAATCCCCATTTTGCAGGTGGGGAAACTGAGCTTCTTGAGCGACTTGCCCCAGGTCATAAGGCAGACAAGTGGCCCAGCTGGGATTAGAACCCAGGTCCTCTGACTCCCAGGCCTGGGATCTTGGCACTAGTCCATGTTGCTTCTCAATTTAAAACCACTGCAGGTAGGCCCACATAAATCTGCCTTCACTGAACACACCAGGGCTTTCTATTCAGCCTACTAGAGAAACAGTATGGCCTAGTGGAAAAAGGACCTGTGTTCTAATCGCAGCTTCCCCCCTTGTCTGCTGTGTGACTTTGGGCAAGTCTCTTGACTTCTCTGTGCCTCAGTTCCCTCATTTGCAAAATGGGGATTCAATACCTCTTCTCCCTCCTATTTAGACTGTGCGCCCCATATTATCTCGCATCTACTTCAGAGTTTAGCACAGTGCTCGGCACATAGTAAGCGCTTAACGAATGCCACAATTATCATTATTATTCTAAATGAGATAATAATAATAATGGTATTTGTTAAGCACTTACTATGTGCCAAGCACTGTTCTAAGTGCTGGGGAAGGTACAGGGTAATCAGGTTGTCCCATGTAGGGCTCACAGTTTTAATCCCCATTTTTCAGATGAGGTCACTGAGGCACAGAGAAGTGAAGTGACTGGCCCAAGGTCACAAAGCAGACAAGTGGTGGGGATGTCTTCTTGTATAAGTGCTAAGAGGTAAATGCAAGCACATGCAAGAGAGAGCTCCCCAAGTGATAAGCATAAGACCTTCACAAAAACTAATAATAATAATAACTGTGATATTTGGGGTTTTTATGGTATTTGTTAAGTACTTACTATGTGCCAAGCACTGTTCTAAGCACTGGGGTGGGGATACAAGGTGATCAGGTGTCCCAAATGGGGCTCACAGTCTTAATCCCCATTTTACAGATGAGGTAACAGGCACAGAGAAGTGAAGTGACTTGCCCAAAGTCACACAGCTGACAAGTGGCGGAGCCAGGACTAGAACCCATGACCTCTGACTCCCAAGCCCATGCTCTTTCCACTTAGCCGCACTGCTTCTCTAATAATTATATTTGTTAAGTGCTTACTATGAGCCAAGCACTGTTCTAAGCGCTGGGGTAGATATAAGGTAATCAGATTGTCCCACATGGGGTTCACAGTCTTAATCCCCATTTTACAGATGAGGTAACTGAGGCACAGAGAAGTTAAATGACTTGCCCAAAGTCACACAGCTGACAAGCGGTGGAGCTGGGATTAGAACCTAAGACCTCTGACTCCCAAGCCCATGCTCTTTCCACTAAGCCACGCTGTTTCTCTTTCTGTGCTGAGCACTGTATTAAGTGCTGGGGTAGAGATGAGATGAGGCTCACAGTCAAAGTAGGAGGGAGAACAGGTTTTAATTCCCATTTTGTTGATGAGGGAACAGGCACAGAGAAGTTTAGTGACTTGCTCAAGGTCACACAGCAGTCAAGTGGTGGAACCAAGATTAGAACCCAAGTCCTCTGACTCCCAGACCTGAGCATTTTCCCCTAGGCCACGCTGCTTCCAAGAACTGTGATCACTCCCCGACAGGGAGCCCACTGCAAAGCAGATGACTTCAAGCAGAGGCCAGGAATCCATAGGTTCCATCTGAAGTCTTTCCTTCTCTCTTCTGAAATTCCAGCCCCCTCCGGTGGAGCTCGCCCAAAGCCAGGGGGATTGCCCAGCTAAAGCACTGAATAGGGAGGAAGCCTGCTCTTTTTCCTATTCTTTCTTGCCCCAGTAGCCAGAGGTTCAGCCGATCCATCTCTGCAGACAAAAAGACTTCACATTTCTCCTCTTCTCCACCCTAGTTCCCTAAGGGCCTGATGTCTTTGAACTCAAAGTGTCTTGAGGTACAGAGATCAAAGAGACTCCTCATGACAAGAGCTGAAGTGCCATCAGCTTGGGGATGACGAATCACACCGGGCACATCCCTTGTGGATTTGGGGTGGTTTTGCCTACAAAAGGGGGAGGCTGAGAGGTGATGATAACTCTCCTCCAGTCTAAAGAGCATTCAAATGAGGACATGCTCCTCTCCAGATGAGATGAAAGAAAAGTGAAATTGTAGCAAAAGGGTCAGAGTCATTTAAGGAAGAACTTTCTTAGGGGATTAGAAATCCCTCTAGATTGTCAGCTCGTTGCAGGCAGGAAACGTGTCTACCACTTCTGTTGTACTGGACTCTCCCAAGCACTTAGTCCAGTGCTGTGTGTACAGTAAGTTGCTCAATAAATTCCACTGATGATGATAAAGACTGTGTCAGGCAGTTAGTGGGGATTTTTGGAAACCATCTATTTTAGATCATTGAGGTTTAAGTATATCTAGAGGTAGGGGACTCAGCCAGACAAGTCAGGGTCCCAGGCCAATTACAGAATTCTTGATCAATCAATCAGTGGAATTTATTGAGCACTGACCATGTGCAGAGCACTGTACTAGGTGCTTCAGAAGCATCATGGCCCAGTGGCAAGAGCACGGGCTTGGGAATTACAAGACGTGGGCTCTAATTTCAGCACCGCCTCTTGTCTGCTGTGTGACTTGGGCAAGTCACTTCACTTCTCTGGCCCTTAGTTACCTCATCTGTAAAATGGGGATTGAGATCATGAGCCCCATGTGGGACAGGGACTGTATCCAACATGATTACCTTGTTTCTATCCCAGCACTTAGAACAGTGCTTGGTACATAGTAAGTGCTTAACAAATACCATAATTATTATTATTGGGAGAGTACAATACAGAGTTGGTAGACATTCCCTACCATCCACATTATTTATTAAGCACCTACTGTCAATCAATCATTTATTGAGCGCTTACTGCACTAAGCATTTAGGAGAGGTGTCAAGTGACTTAGGTGGCCTTTACAGAAATCTAGCTGATCCAGAGGTAATGAAAGCCCAGACAGCATTGGGTTTCCTTGATCTTTAAATAATAAAAAAAAATAATAATAATAATTGTGGTATTTGTTAAGCACTATGTGCCAGGCACTGTACTAAGCGCTGGGGTAGAAACAAGGTAATTGGGTTGGATATGGTCCCTGTCCCACATGGGACTCACAGTCTTGATCCCCATTTTACAGACAAGGTAACTGAGGCACAGAGAAATGAAGTGACTCTCCTAAGGTCACCCGGCAGACAAGTGCTGGAGCTGGGATTAGAACCCAGATCCTTCTGACGCCCAGGCCCGTGCTCTATCCACTAGGCCATGCTGTTTGCCTAAATACAAAAGCCTTTTTCTAGGGAGGATCTGGGAAGGAATAGGAGAGAGGCCTCAGTCATTTTACAAATGAGGGAACTGAGGCCCAGAGAAGTGAAGTGTCTTGCACAAGGTCATACAGCAGGCAAGCAGTGGAGCTGGGATTAGAGGCCTCAGCCAGGGCCTGTGGATTGCCCTCTTTCCCTCGGTTTAAACTGACCACCTCAGCTTCTTCAGTCTAGCTCATCTGGAAGAGTAGCCACACTCTGGTCTCATTTACTGAACAATGGTAATCCAAGCTCCTTCCTGAGTGGCCTCTTGGGCCATTTCAATCCTCTCATTGGCCCCTCAGGCATCAAGAATATCTGGTGTCACAGCTTATATCAAACTTCCCATGCCCTAGGGGTGTCGCACGAAAAAAGACAATTCCTCTATCTGTACTCCTTGCTTTATATAAAAAAGATTCCCATGTGCAAAGAGGATAATAAATTCTGTCCCACGCCCACCTCGCAGATGTTCTGAGGAGAAATGGGAGGACTTCACATAAGGTGCTTTGAGCTCCTTGGCAGAAAGCTCCCAAACTGAACACACGGTGGTATTTTCTTCTAGCAGGCCTGTACAGAGAAGCTACTCCTCTTTACCCACAAAAACAAGCTGCAGGTTACAGCAGATTGAGGCAGATGCCCCGGTTCTGGGCATCAGCAAAGATTCTGTTTCAGAGGCAGCTGGGGAAAGAGATGGTTCGGGGCAAGGCTGTGGTTAGCGGTGTGGAACTTTGCTATCGTAAAGAAGAGCCAGAAGGCCTGCCGCTTGGGGCAAGGACAAGGAAACTGGATCAGATTCATTTCAAAATCTACTGCAGATACACACCCTACCCTGGAGAAGGGGCAGGCACACACTAGACTGCTTTCATACCAATCCCTTCCATTTCAGAAACTGCCGTATTTGCAGTGGAAAAATGGGAAATTATTCTAAAATGTAGTCATCAATAGCTAATCCAGTGTTATGTGCTCCATTATTCCTTTTCAGTCAATTTTTTTATTGGATTTGTAAGCACTTTCTATGTGTCAGACACTGTTCTAAGCGCTGGGGTAGATACGGGTTAATGAGGTTGGACACAGTTCTTGTCATGCAAGGGCCTCACAGTCTTAGTAGGAGGGAGAATAGGTATTCTCCCAAGTGCTTAGTGCAGTGCTCTGCACACAGTAAGCACTCAATAAATACAGCTGAGAAGTATTCAATCCCCATTCTGCATCTAGCTTTACTTCTATTTATTCTGATGACTTGACACCTGTCCATATGTTTTGTTGTCTGTCTCCCGCTTCTAGACTGTGAGCCTGTTGTTGGGTAGGGACCGTCTCTATATGTTGCCAACTTGTACTTCCCAAGAGCTTAGTACAGTGCTCTGCACACAGTAAGCGCTCAATAAATACGATTGAATGAATGAATGAACGAGTTGTCTACACTCGCTGCCTAGAATTCCTCAACAACAACTCTCTCCTCGACCCCCTCCAGTCTGGCTTCCATCCCCTACATTCCACGGAAACTGCCCTCTCAAAGGTCACCAATGACGACCTGCTTGCCAAATCCAACGGCTCATACTCTGTCCTAATCCTCCTCGACCTCTCAGCTGCCTTTGACACTGTGGACCACCCCCTTCTTCTCAACACGCTATCTGACCTTGGCTTCACAGACTCCGTCCTCTCCTGGTTCTCCTTTTACCTCTCCGGTCGTTCTTTCTTAGTCTCTTTTGCAGGCTCCTCCTCCCCCTCCCATTCTCTCACTGTGGGGGTTCCCCAAGGTTCAGTGCTTGGTCCCCTTCTGTTCTCGATCTACACGCACTCCCTTGGTGACCTCATTCGCTCCCACGGCTTCAACTATCATCTCTACGTTGATGACACCCAGATCTACATCTCTGCCCCTGCTCTCTCCCCCTCTCTCCAGGCTCGCATCTCCTCCTGCCTTCAGGACATCTCCATTTGGATGTCTGCCCGCCACCTAAAGCTCAACATGTCGAAGACTGAACTCCTTGTCTTCCCTCCCAAACCTTGCCCTCTCCCTGACTTTCCCATCTCTGTTGACGGCACTACCATCCTTCCCGTCTCACAAGCCCGCAACCTTGGTGTCATCCTCGACTCCGCTCTCTCATTCACCCCTCACATCCAAGTCGTCACCAAAACCTGCCGGTCTCAGCTCCACAACATTGCCAAGATCCGCCCTTTCCTCTCCATCCCAACCGCTACCCTGCTCATTCAAGCTCTCATCCTATCCCGTCTGGACTACTGCATCAGCCTTCTCTCTGATCTCCCATCCTCGTGTCTCTCTCCACTTCAATCCATACTTCATGCTGCTGCCCGGATTATCTTTGTCCAGAAACGCTCTGGGCATATCACTCCCCTCCTCAAAAATCTCCAGTGGCTACCAATCAATCTGCGCATCAGGCAGAAACTCCTCACCCTGGGCTTCAAGGCTCTCCATCACCTCGCCCCCTCCTACCTCACCTCCCTTCTCTCCTTCTACAGCCCAGCCCGCACCCTCCGCTCCTCCACCGCTGATCTCCTCACCGTACCTCGCTCTCACCTGTCCCGTCATCGACCCCCGGCCCACGTCATCCCCCGGGCCTGGAATGCCCTCCCTCTGCCCATCCGCAAGGCTAGCTCTCTTCCTCCCTTCAAGGCCCTACTGAGAGCTCACCTCCTCCAGGAGGCCTTCCCAGACTGAGCCCCTTCCTTCCTCTCCCCCTCGTCCCCCTCTCCATCCCCCCCCATCTTACCTCCTTCCCTTCCCCACAGCACCTGTATATATGTATGTACATATTTTTTACTCTATTTATTTATTTATTTTATTTGTACATGTTTATTCTATTTATTTTATTTTGTTAGTATGTTTGGTTTTGTTCTCTGTCTCCCCCTTTTAGACTGTGAGCCCACTGTTGGGTAGGGACTGTCTCTATTTGTTGCCAATTTGTACTTCCCAAGCGCTTAGTACAGTGCTCTGCACATAGTAAGCGCTCAATAAATACAATTGATGATGATGATGAATGAATTCTACAGTTGAGGAAACAAGCACAGAAAAGTTAAGTGACTTGCCCAAGGTCATACAGCAAACAATTGGCAGAACCGAGATTAGACCCGAGGTTTTCTGACTCCTAGGCCCCACGCTGTTTCCTGATGGGTTAGATTTTTATTCTTGTACTCACTGGGGTAGGGGCAGTATTTTTTAGTACATTTACCTAAATTTCGGTTTATCTGTACTCAAGTACCACTCTGAATTTTGAAGGTGCTATAGAGCACTTTCACATCCGTTATATCATTTTATCCTCTTAAGATTCCTGGGAGGAAGGAAGAGGTATTATAACCCCATTTTTATAGGTGAGATTAAAAGCAGCATGACCTATTGGAAACAGCATAGATGTGGGAGTCAGGGGAGCTGGGTTCTAATTCCAGTTCTACCACTTGAGGTCTGCTATGTGACTTTAGCCAAGTCACTTCACTTCTCTGTGCCTCAGTCCCCTTATCTGCAAAATAGGAATTCAGTACCTTTTCTCCCTCCTACTTAGATTTTGAGCCTGCTGTGGGACCTAACAATAAAAATAATAATTATGGCAAAGTGCTATGTGCCAAACACTGTTCTAAACACTGGGGTAGATACAAGGTAATTGGGTTGGACACAGTCCCTGTCCCACATAGGGCTCACAGTCCTAATCCCCATTTTCCAGATGAGGTAACTGAGGCCTAGAAAAGTGAATAATAATAATAAAAATTATGGCATTTGTTAAGTGCTTACTATGTGCCAAGCACTGTTCTAAGTGCCAGGGGAGATACAAAGTAATCAGGTTGTCCCACCTGCGGCTCACAGCCTTAATCCCCATTTTACAGATGAGGTCACTGAGGCCCAGAGAAGTGAAGTAACTTGCCCAATGTCACACAGCAGACAAGTGGCACAGCAGGGCTTAGAACCCAGGCCTTCTGACTCCGAGGCCCGCGCTCCAGCCACTAAACCACGCTGCTTCTGATTACCTTGTATCTGCCCCAGTTCTTAGTACAGCACTTAAATACTATTATTATTAGTATGATTATGATTATTATGTGACTGAGCAGGCCTGTGGTAGAGCCAGGACTAGAACTCCCAGTCTCCTGACTGATAAACCTGCGCTCTTTTCAGCAGACTGCTCTGTACAAAGCACTGGCGGTAATATTGCTTAACACTTTACCTAAATTAGCTCCCATTTTTCCACTTGTGATTTCACATAACCAAATATAACCCTCTCCGAGAGGCTGAAGATCCTCTTCATTGTACAGTACAGTCAGTTCTCCTAGAATGCGTGTTTTCACTGCTTTAACTAAAATGCTGCTGGGGGGCGAGGGATTGTTCAATGTCAGATAATCAACCAATCAGTGGTATTTATTGAGTGCTTACTATGTGCAAAGTGCCTGGGAAAATACAATAGAACAGAGTTGGTAGATACATTCCTTGCCCACAATTATGCTTACAATCATGAGGGAGAGATGAAGTGGTTGTTCACAAACAGATCACATGGGTTGAACTCGTGGGTAAGACAACTTGGGTTTTGCCAAGAATGCAAGCCTCGCATTACAGGAGAGCCAGCTGCATTTTGCATCACACACTGGTGCAGATACTGCAGAATCCGCATAAGTATTTGCATGAGAATTCACATTCGCTGACATCCAAAGCATCTTACGACCTGCCCTCCTTCTAGGTACAAAATGCATGCACCAAACTAGAATGCAATGGATTTTTAATGCCATCTTCAACATTGTTGAAAGTACAATGCACAAAACAGCCCTGGACCTTCAACTTTCTATCTACATTTGATCAGCTTCCATCTCGCTTACTCAAGATGCCACCATTTTACAGACCAGAGAACTGAAGCACAGAAAAGCTAAGTGATTCGCCCAAGGTCGCACAGCAGGCATGCAGCCGACAAGGAAATGGGCTTTTAGGAAGGCTTTAAAGCTGGGGTCTGTCTGCTGTAGGGAGAGTGGGAAGGTGGGAGAGTCAAGAGTGACCCCCTGCTAGAAGGGTGGCTTGGGAGGAGCAAAAACAATGAGTAGGAGAACAGTGGGTGAAGAGAAAAGATTGGTGAGGTGGAGGGAAAATGGTGGTGAGCTTTGAAGCCAATCATGAGGAGTTTTTGCTTGACACAGAGAGGCACAGGGTGCCAGTGGAGGGTTTTGAGGAGAGAGATGGGCCAAGCAAAGCCCAAGGGAGATAATTAGTGCAGCAGCAGTGTGGCGTATAGATTTGAAATATGAGAGGATTCTGGCTGGGGAGCCAGCAAGGAGCTCAATGGAATAGCTTAGAGAAGCAGCATGGCCTAGTGGATGGAACACAGGCCTGGGAGTCAGGAGGACCTGGGTTCTAATTCGACTCTGCCACTTGCCTGCTATGTGACCTTGAGCAAGTCACTTCACTTCTCTGGGCCTCAGTTATCTGTAAAATAGAGATTAAGACTGGGAGCCCGATGTGGGACATGGACTATGTCCATCCTGATTAGTTTATATCTACCCCAGCACTTAGAACAGTGCCTAGCACATAGCAAGCACTTAATCCCATTAAAAAAAAAAAAAAGCCATGACAAAGCCAAAGCTTGTACCTGGGTGATAGCAGTTTGGGGATAATCCAGTCAGATTACTGAATGCTTATTTCTTTTTAATGATATTAATTAAGCGCTTACTATGTGCAAAGCACTGTTCTAAGCACTGGAGAGGTTACAAGGTGATCAGATTGTCCCTCGGGGGGCTCACAGTCTTAATCCCCATTTTACAGATGAGGGAACTGAGGCACAGAGAAGTGAAGTGACTTGCCCAAAGTCACACAGCTGACAAGTGGTGGAGCCGGGATTTGAACCCATGACCTCTGACTCCCCATGCTCTTTCCACTGAGTCATGCTGTTTATACTGTGCAGTACTGTATTAAGCACTTGGGAGAGCCAATATAGCAATAGAGGCAGGATTTAGCAGGGGAGTGTGAGAGCTGATGATGATGGTATTTGTTAAGCACTCACTGTGTGCCAGGCACTGTACTAAGCACTGGGGCGGATACAAGCCAATCGAGTTGGATACAGTCCCTGTCCCACGTGGGGCTCCTCGTCTCAATCTCCATTTTACAAATGAGGTAACTGAGGCCCAGAGAAGTGAGGTGACTTACCCAAGGTCACAGCAGACAAGTGGCAGAGCCAGGATTAGAAACCATGACTTTTTAACTCCCAGAACAGTACTCCATCCGCTACGACATGCTGTTTCCCTGGTCACCCTAGGGTCATCTTCAAGGCCAGACCACCCCTACCCCTACCCCTCCTCCATCCCCTCTTCACCTTGGACCCACGCCACAGGCTGAGAAAAGAGGTGCAGATACTGGCGATCAAATGCAGAAATACCAAGGTGGATCCATTAAGTTTACTATGGGCTGGGAAAGCATCTCTCAACTCTGTTGCATTGGACTCTCCCAGTAAAAATAATAATAATGGTATTTGTTAAACACTATGTGCCAAGCACTGTTCTAAGCACTGGGAGAGATATAAGTTGATTTAGTGGGACACAGTCCCTGCCCACATGAGGCTCACCCTCTTAATCCCTATTTTATGGATGAGGTAACTGAGGAACAGAGAAGTTAAGTGACTTACCCAAGGTCATATAGCAGGCATGTGGCAGAGTCAGGATTAGAACCCAGGACTTTCGGACTCCCAGACCTATGCTCTATCCACTAAGGCAGGTTGCTTCTCCCAAGCACTTAGTACAATACTCTGTACAGAGTTAGCACTCAATCAATATAACTGATCAACCAATCAACACTAACAGTAGCCTCACAACCTGAGGAGAATGCAGTTTGCTGCCCTCTTTATGCCTTCCTGTGAGGAGCCAGTGGGAACCTATTAGTGGTGGTTAATGGCCCAAACCTGTTTCAACTGGTCCCTTCTGGGCTTAACCCCATCCCTGCCTAACCCTTTTTTTATGGTATTTAAGTGCTTACTATGTGCCAGGCACTGTACTATGCTCTGGGGTGGATACAAACAAATCAGGTTGGACACAGTCCCTGTCCCATGTGGAGCTCACACTCTCAGTCCCCATTTTAAAGATGAGGGAACTTAGGCACAGAAAAGTGAAGTGACTTGCCCAAGGTCACACAGCAGACAAGCAGGCACTCCTTCCCATTTGTGCATACCTGATGGATGGAGAAAAACCCTTACCTTAGCTTCTCCACGTGTGCCCAAAGACACTCTCTATGTAGGTCAAATCTAAATGGCAGTCTGGGAAAACAAAAGTTTGCTTTCTCCATCATTTCAGCTAGTTGCATAAGCAAGTCTTAGAGCCGTCCCCGAGTCTGAACCACATTTTACCCCAAACACCTTTTATCAATGAAGCTAAGAAATGGGAGTCTGTGAATAAAAAGGTTTCCTTTCAGCTGAATCTTTCAGGGGTCACAAATGAGTCAATCAATGATTGATTAGATTATAATCATAACTGTAGTACTTGTAAAGTGCTCACTATGTACCAGGGACTGTACTAAGCACTGGACGGTACAGGCCAGTCGGGTTGGACACAGTCCCTGTCCCACATGGGGCTCATGGTCTTCATCCCCATTTTCCAGACGAGGGAACCGAGGCCAGGAGAAGTGAAGTGACTTGCTCCGTCCTGGGAAGCCCCACCTTTCTCTCCACCACTGCAGCTGACAGTCCCTCCTGGAGAGCCCAGGGAGATACGGATAGGAATAACGTGGGCTTCCTTGAGGGAAAAAAAGAGAAATGCATTCATTCAATCATATTTATTGAGTGCTTACTGCATGCAGAGCACTGTACTAAATGCTTGGAAAGTACAATTTGGCAACATATAGAGACAATCCCAACCCAACAATGGGCTCACAGTCTAGAAGGGGGGAGGCAGACATTGGGCGGTTGGCGCAGAGATCTCAGTGAGGAGATCAGGGAACTGTCAGGAGGACCTGTGAGGTCAAACAGGTTCATTTGTTCATTCATTCAATCATATTTATTGAGCACTTACTGTGTGCAGGGCACTGCACTAAGCACTTGGGAGGGTACAATACAACAATAAACAGAAACATGCCCCACTCACAATGGGCTTACAGTCTAGATGAAGGTTCTTGGCTCTTTTCTGGGTGGAAAAGACTGTGAGCCCACTGTTGGGTAGGGACTGTCTCTATATGTTGCCAACTTGTGCTTCCCAAGTGCTTAGTACAGTGCTCTGCACACAGTAAGCGCTCAATAAATTCGATTGATTGATTGATTGATTGGAAGGGAACCGAGGAGCAACACACCTCCAGGCTGTGAGCTCATTACGGGTGGGGAACATGTCTACCAACTCTGGCGCATTGAACTCTCCCAAGCGCTCAGCACAGTCCTTTGCACATAGTAAGCGTGCAATAAATATGATTGACTGACCTCTGGCATCCCTCCAACCCCTCTCCTAGTGATGTCAGAAGTCATGCCTTTCTGCTGTTAGGGGTAGTCCAATCCTGCTTCTATTTTTCTCCCTTTAATCCTCTCCCTCCTCATCTTCTCTGTCATCCTTAATTCACCTCCAATCCTGGCTTCTCTCCTCAACCCCTTACCCCAAGCAACCCTAACCCCAGCGTTTAGTGGAAAGAGCACGGGCTTGGGAGTCAGAGGACGTGGGTTCTAATCCCGGCTCTGCCACTTGTCTGCTGTGTGACCTCAGGCAAGTCCCTTAACTTCTCTGTGCCTCAGTTGCCTCATCTGTAAAATGGGGATTAAGATTCTGAGCCCTACGTGAGATAACGTGATTATCTTATACCTATCCCAGTGCTTAGAAGAGTCCTTGGCACATAGTAAGAGCTTAACAAATATCATTATTATTATTATTGTTCTTATTAAAACTCCCACCTTCAAACTGGGGCTTAAAATATCCCAATAACTGCAGAAGCAGCATGGTCTGGTGCATAAAGCCTGGGTTTGGAAGCCAAAGAATCTGGATTCTAATCCTGACTCTGCTACTTGTCTGCTTTGTGGCCTGGGGCAAGTCACTTCACTTCTCTGTGTCAGTCACCTCATCTGTAATGTGGGGATTGAGACTGTGAGCCCCATGCAGGACAAGAACTGCATCCAACCCAATTTGCTTGTATCCACCCCAGTGCTTAGTACAGGGCCTGCTTCATAGTAAGCACTTAACAAATACCACAATTATTATTATTATTATTCTCTCTGCCTCAGTTTCCTCAAATGCAAAATGAGGATTCAATTCCTGTTCTCCCTTCTACTTGACTGTGAGCCCGTTTGGGACAGGGACTGTAACTAATTAAGACAATTAACCAAGACAATTAACTTGTCTCTACCCCAGCACTTAGAACAGTGTTTAAAACATAGTAAGCACTTAACAAATACCATTGAAAATTCATAGTCATACCCGAGGGCAGACACAGCTGAAATGTCACCAGGTTCTCACTGTTGTAGCTGGACCATCTGCAAGGCCCCCCTCTTGCCCTGTTTATCAATATGAGAAGAACAAAGAACTGATTAAATTGAAACTTTAAGGACTCCAGGTGTTTCCAAGTTGATGCTTAAAGCACTAAACCCAAACCCTCTAGCTAAAAGAAGAAGAAATAAAAACCCGACTTGGCAGCAATGGGAGATATCTATTCCCATGATGCTAACAGTAAATACACCACACCCAGTTCTCATCTATTTTAATAAATTTTCCAATAACCCCAGAGCCTGTGGTTTCTGCCTTTGATGAATTCCAGAAATCAAATTTGACGAGGTCGTCGGATGTTTTGTGGAATCTTGCCCAGTTCAGATGAAAGGGGTTTTTTTTTGGGGGGGTGGGGGGGTTAATGGTGTTTGTTAAGTGGTTACTAAATGCCAGACACTGTACTAAGCACTGGGGTTGATATGAAGTTGCCCCAGATGAGGACAGCCCAGACTGCTGTACTGTTCCCCAAAAGAAGCTTTCTATGTGAAAAGGAAACTTTCATACTACTAAGAGAAAGAATACTCACAGACAGGATTGAAAGCAATGCTACAGAGGGAAATGAGACAGTGTGGAAAGAACCACGTGGAGTCCTGGGTTTGAATCCTAGCTCTGTTGCTGGCCTACTGTGTGACTTTGGGCAAGTCACTTTACCTTCCTGGACTTCAGTTTCCTCCTCTTTAAAATGGGGATTGGTGGATTGTGTGCCTTGCATGAAACACTCTTCTTCTCCTATCCTATATAGAGAGAGGAGTACAACCCATCAGTCAGTCAAAGGTATTTATTGAGCACCTACTGTGTACAGAGCACTGTACTAAGCACTTGGGAGAGTACAATAGAATAGAAACATTCCCTGCCCACAGTGAGCTCAGTCTGTCAATAGTATTTATTGAGCGCTTACCATGTGCAAAGCAATATACTGAGCTCTTGGGAGAGTATAATATAAAAGTATTAAAGACACATTCCCTGTCCATAACAAGCTTACAGCCTAGAGCGGGAGATAGACATTACTAGAAATAAATACGTGACAGATATGGTCATAAGTGCTGTGGGACCGGGAAGGGGGATGAATGAAGGGAACGAGTTAGGGTGATGCAGAAGGGAGTGCGAGAAGAGGAAAGGAGGGGTCAGTCAGGGAAGGCCTCTTGGAGGAGATGGGCCTTCAATAAGGCTTTGAAGGGAGCCTCCTATTCCAACACCGGCTTCTCGTGGCCCATTTCCCCATACCTGCCTACCCTGGGGCTTCCTGTCGGCATAATCCTCCCTTCATCCACCCACACTCCCTCCCTGCCTTCCTCCGGGCCTGTTGGCACAACCTTCCCACCACCCACTCTCACCCAGTGCCAGCCCCTCCTCACCCACAATAATAATCATAATTGTGGTATCTGTTAAGCACTTACTTTGTGCCAGGCACTGTACTAAGTGCTGGGATGGATAGAAGCAAATAGAGTTGGACCCAATCCCTGTTCCACATGGGGCTCACCTTCTCACTCCGCATTTTACCGATGAGGTAACTGGGGCGCAGAGAAGTGAAGTGACTGGCCCAAGGGCACATACAGCAGACAAGTGGCAGAGCTGGGATTAGAACCCATGACCTTCTGACTCCCATGCCCAGGCTCCATCCACTAGGCCCTGCTGCTTCTCTCTCGCCTGCCAGCCCGGGGCTCCTGACATCTGCTCCCTCTGCAGCATAGCCATTTGGCCTACCCACAAGTACCTTGGGTTGAAACCTCTTTGGCCGGGTCCTCCTCTGTCACCATGACCACCTCCTACTGGGTTTGTGACACTCTATTGCCAACCTTCTCACCGTACCTCAATCTCATCTATCTCGCCGCTGACCTCTCACCCACGTCCTGCCTCTGGCCCGGAACACCCTCCCCCTTCACATCCCTCTCCCCTCTTCAAGGCCTTATTGAAGACACATCTCCTCCAAGAGGCCTCACCCGACTAAACCCTCATTTCCTCTTCTCCCACTCCCTTCTGCATCACCCTGATTTGTGCCTGTCATTCACCCTTCCCTCAGCCCCATAGCACTTACATCCATATCCATCATTTATGAATTCATATTGATGTCTATCTCCCCCTCTAGACTGCAAGCCCATTGTAGACAGGGATTGTGTCTACCAACTCCATCCTATCGTTATATTGTACTCTCCCAAGCGCTTAGTACAGTGCTCTGCACACAGTAAGTGCTCAATAAATACCACCGCCTGATTGATCAGCATTTGAAAGGGACAGTGTCTGTCACACTTTTGTAGGTGTCAGTTTACATTCTCTATTACTGAAGCACTTCTTCATCCTAACTGTAAATTTGTATGTGTCTGTCTCACCCAGTAGACTGTAAGCTCCCTGTGGACAGAGATCATGTTATTTTCTGTTGTGCTATCCCAAGCACTTAGTACAGAGGTCAGTGCTCACAAAGCCTCAATAAATACTATTTTAAATATTAAATATAAATATTTACCAACTGATTGACTGATTCCATAACTGCGGCAGTGAAGGTGACTGACAGAGTTTTGGAGTTTTTTTAATGGTATTTGTTAAGTGCTTACTATGTGCCAGACACTGTACTAAGGGGATAAATATACACAGTTGTCAGGTCGGACACAGTCCCTGTCCCACAGTCTTAATCCCCATTTTGGGGATGAGGTCACTGAAGCACAGAGAAGTGAAGTGACTTGCCCAAGGTCATACAGCAGACAAGTGATGCATCTATTCCAATTTGTATCTATTCCAGCATGTAGACCAGTGCTGGGCACATAGTAACCACTTAACAAGTACCATAATTATTATTATTATAACAGTTGCCAATATAAGGAATTTGGAGGCTCATGTTCTCCAGAGGTGACTTTCCCATTCCCCTATCCATGCAACCTTAAAAAAAAATAATCCAGTGGGTCTTTGAGCCCATTGAGAATTCAACTGGAGACACACAAAAATGCCAAATCATTTTTAACAAGTTAGGGCTCTTTTAAAAGAGATTATCCCCTGTTGCTTCGATGCATTTGTTATTCATGGCACTTAGCATTTTTGACTCTTCTTAGTCTCTGGATCTTCCCGAAGCCACGTGCTACAAGAGGGCACCTCCCCTCTGCCATGTCTAGTTACAACACTTATTATAATTGTGGCACTTCAAAGTACTTACTCTGTGCCAAGCATGGTACTAAAGGCCTGGGGTAGATGCGGCTAATCAGATTGGCTACAGTCCCCTGTCCTACCTGGGGAGCACAGTCTATGAACAGTGAAAGAACAATCTACCATTTTTTAAAAATGGTGCTTATTAGGTGCTTACTTTGTGTCAACCACTGTTCTAAGCGTTGCGATAGGTACAAGTTAATTAGGTTGGACATAGTCCCTGTCCCGCATGGGGCTCACAGTCTAAGCATGTTTCACCACCCCATCGCTTAGGATAGTGATTAAGAGGAATAAAACACACTTCCCTCTCTGTCTCAGCTGAAATACCTCTTGGCCACGCTCTCTGACTGTGAGCTCGTTGTGGGCAGGGAATGTGTTTGATTTTATATTATACTCTCCCAAGTGCTTACTACAGTGCTTTGCACACAGTAAGCACTCAATAAATATGATTAGTAATAACAATAATAATAATAATAATCTCAGATGCACATTTCCTGCTAGTGGCAAAGCATCTATTTCAACTCCACCTTAACATGAAGTAATTCAGTGTGTGGGCAAAACATTTAAGTTCTCCAAAATCCCATCATCTCCCCCTTCTAGACTGTGAGCCCATTGTTAGGTAGGGATCACCTCTATATGTTGCCGATTTGTACTTCCCAAGCACTTAGTACAGTGCTCTGCACACAGTAAGCGCTCAATAAATATGATTGAATGAATGGAATGAATGGTCAATCTGTGAGAAGCAGCTTGACCTAGTGGATAAAGTCCCGGCCTAGGAGTCAGAAGGACCTGGGTTCCTATCAGTTAATCAGATTGGACACAGTCCCTGTCCCACATGGGGCACACACTCTTAATCCCCATTTTACAGATGAGGTAACCGAGGCCCAGAGAAGTGAAGTGACTTGCCCAAGGTCACACAGCAGATTATGTGGTGGAGCTGGGATTAGAACCCAGGCCTGAGCTCTAGCCACTAGGCCACGCTCCTTCTCACTAAGCCATGCCGCTTCTAGGCATTCCACTACCTCCATCAGAGAAGCAGCAGTTTAGTCCTTAGGACTACCTCATTGCAACAGCATGGCTTGCAGCTCCCCTGTTGCTTCTGACCAGCAGACGGTGTAGTGGACAGACCCCAGGCCTAGGAGTCAGAAGGTCATGGATTCTAATCCCCGCTCCGCCGCTTGTGACCCTTAGGTGAATCACTTCCCTTTGCCTCAGTTCCCTCATCTGTAAAATGAGGATTAAGACTGCAAGCCCTGTGTGGGACAGGGACTGTGTCCAACCTGATTAGCTTCTATCTACTGCAGTGCTTAGAACAGTGCCTAGCACATAGTAAGTGCTTAACAAATACCACGATTATTGTTAACTGGCATGACATAGATATTGACAATAGTGCTCCAGTGCTTAGAACAGTGCTTGCCACACAGCGCTTAACAAATACCATTATTGTTATTTCAGGCAGCAGGAGTGATGTCAAGAGGAATCCCCTCTATGTAATGTATTTATTTCTATTAATGTCTATCTCACTCTCTACTCTGTAAGCTCATTGTGGGCAGGGAATGTGTCTGTTATATTGTTCTATCATACTCTCCCAAGTGCTTAGTACAGTGCTCTGCACACAGTAAGCGCTCAATAAATATGATCGACTGACTGGCTGTTTCCTGCTTTTTCCACTTGAGCATTGCTCTGCACCGTCCCTCTTCTTACCTTCAGTGTACATCACCATGTTCCCTTTTCTTGGCCTGTAGGTCTACGTGGCGTAGTGAGAAGCAGCAGGGCATACTGGCTAGAGCCCGGACCTGGGAGTCAGAGGTCATGGGTTCTAATCCTGGCTCTGCCACTTGTCTGCTGTGTGACCTTGGACAAGTCACTTAACTTCCCCGTGGCTCAGTCACCTCATCTGTAAAATGAGGATTGCGACTATGAGCCCCACGTGGGACAGGGACTGTGTCCAACCCGATTAGCTGGTATCCATGTCCAAGACTGAACTCCTTGTCTTCCCTCCCAAACCCTGCCCTCTCCCTGACTTTCCCATCACTGTTGATGGCACTACCATCCTTCCCGTCTCACAAGCCCGCAAACTTGGTGTCATCCTTGACTCTGCTCTCTCATTCACCCCTCACATCCAAGCCGTCACCAAAACCTGCCGGTCTCAGCTCCGCAACATTGCCAAGATCCGCCCTTTCCTCTCCATCCAAACAGCTACCCTGCTCGTTCAAGCTCTCATCCTATCCCATCTGGACTACTGCATCAGCCTTCTCTCTGATCTCCCATCCTTGTGTCTCTCCCCACTTCAATCCATACTTCATGCTGCTGCCCGGATTGTCTTTGTCCAGAAACGCTCTGGGCCTGTTACTCCCCTCCTCAAAAATCTCCAGTGGCTACCAATCAATCTGCGCATCAGGCAGAAACTCCTCACCCTGGGCTTCAAGGCTCTCCATCACCTCGCCCCCTCTTACCTCACCTCCCTTCTCTCCTTCTACAGCCCACCCCGCACCCCCCACTCCTCTGCCGCTAATCTCCTCACCGTGCCTCGTTCTCGCCTGTCCCGCCATCGACCCGCGGCCCACGTCATCCCCCTGGCCTGGAATGCCCTCCCTCTGCCCATCCACCAAGCTAGCTCTCTTCCTCCCTTCAAGGCCCTACTGAGAGCTCACCTCCTCCAGGAGGCCTTCCCAGACTGAGCCCCGTCCTTCCTCTCCCCCTCGTCCTCCTCTCCATCCCCCCGTCTTACCTCCTTCCCTTCCCCACAGCACCTGTATATATATATATATATATATATATATATATATATATATATTTGTACATATTTATTACTCTATTTATTTATTTTACTTGTACATATCTATTCTATTTATTTTATTTTGTTAATATGTTTGGTTTTGTTCTCTGTCTCCCCCTTCTAGACTGTGAGCCCACTGTTGGGTAGGGACTGTCTCTATATGTTGCCAACTTGTACTTCCCAAGCACTTAGTACAGTGCTTTGCACACAGTAAGTACTCAATAAATACGATTGATTGATTGATTGATTGATTGTTTGATTGATTGATTGATCCACCCCAGCACTTAGTACAGTGCCTGGCACACAGTACGCACTTACTATTACTACTTTTCCCAGTTTGATCAGTTTGTTGTCTTTTTGAAGCAGATACACCAGGGAATCTAGTAGTTGTAGTAATGGCATTAATTGAGCAGCTATGGGGTGGAGGTCAGTCAGTCAGTTAATTGTACTTATTGAGTGCTTACTGTGCACAGAGCACTGTACTAAACACTTGGGAGAGTACAATCAAACAATAAACAGACACATACTCTGCCCACAGTGAGCTTATGATCTGGAGGGGGAGATGGATGTTAATATAAATAAATAAATTACAGTTATTACAGATATAATTACAGGTCACTGGACTAAGCCCTTGGGAGAAAAGACACATTCTCTGCCCACAAGGAGCTTCCATCGTAACAGAGGAGACAAATATAGTTGCAAATGTTGTTGTTGTTGTCTTATGCTGTCGAGTCATATCCAACCCATAGAGATGCCATAGATGCATCTCTCCCAGAATGCCCCACTTCCATCTGCAATCATTCTAGCATATTCATAGAGTTTTCTTGGTAAAAATCCGGAAGTGGTTTACCATTGCCTCCTTCCACGCTGTAAGCGAGTCTCTGGCCTCGACTCTCTCCCATACCACTACTGCCCAGCTTGAGGGTGAGTTTTGACTTGTAGCAGATTCCACTCGCTAGCCACTGCCCAAACTAAGAATGTAATGGGAAGGCCTCTGCTAGACTCTCCCTCCTCCTGTAGTTGTGACTGGTAGAGTACTGGAAACTCTCCAGGTGTGGCCCTGAGAGGGGATAGTTGCAAATAGAGAAATCCAAATGAACAGTTGAATTCTAAATAATCTGGAATATTTTCAAGATAATAATATTCCTTTTTTAGCGCGATTTACTTAGGCATCTTTTGGGGAGCAGCTGGGCAGTCAGTCGGTCAATCGTATTTATTGAGCACTTTCTGTGTGCAGAGCACTATATTAAGCGCTTGTGAGAGGACCGTACAACAACAGCCACATTTTGCCCACAGCGAGCTTACAATCAAGAGGAACACATCTACCAACTCTGCTGTATTGTCCCCTCCCAAGCGCTTCGTCCAGTGCTCTGCCACGGTAAGCACTCAATAAATACAGTTGATTGATTAAAGGCGGGAAGGAAGAGGGAATGATGGGGGAGATAACCTTGGAGACCAGAGCCTCCTAAAGATCAGATATGGAGCTTAGAATAGTGCTTGGCACATAGTAGGCGCTTAACAAATACCATTATTATTATATGGAGAAACTTCAAGTTCCACTCTCTCCTGAGTGCTCTGGACAGGGAAATTTGACTTGGCATTTTTCAAAAGTTTAATCGGGGGGAGGGGGAGTACTGTTTTGTAAATCAGAGGTGGAAACCCTCCCTATTTGTGTATCAAATAAAGCTTTCAAAGGCTTTTCATTTGGGCATAATTCATTGCATTAAAGAAAAAAAATCATCCCTTGTCCCAAAGGAACTAGAAAGAGAATATTGTGGAGCATCTTTCTGTTTCATTTGGAAAACTTTTATGGACCTTAGCTGAGCACCTCAAAGCACCCAGCACCCATGACTCAGAATTCTGTGAAACAAATAATTAAAAGAGATCAAAGGCTTGACGTGATAATGAGAAACATGCTTATTGCTGTCGGTAGACTGCTGGCGATCTCTACTCCTGGGGATGGAAAATGAACAGAATGTTTTAACACGGGCTTTGGGGCTTTTCTGTGCGTTCAGAGCTTAGCTGTTAAGGTGTGTTAACCAGGTCTTAACCAGAGGATGAGGGAGACATCGCCAAATGCTTCATTTGGGCTGGGAGACAATAATTAAATAATAATAATAATAATAATAATAATAATAATAATAATGGTATTTGTTAAGTGCTTACTATGCACCAGGCACTGTACTAAGCCCTGGGGTAGAGACAAGATTGTCAGGTTGGACACAGTCCCTGTCATCATCATCATCAATCGTATTTATTGAGCGCTTACTATGTGCAGAGCACTGTACTAAGCGCTTGGGAAGTACAAACAGGCAACATATAGAGACAGTCCCTACCCAACAGTGGGCTCACAGTCTAAAAGGGGGATGTAGCGCTTCCCCTGAGCGCTCCCTCCCCCGGCTATAATGCGCCCCGCCTCAACCCCCGTCCGTCCCTCTATAACGCGGCCCCCCGAGGAACGCACCTGCGGCCCCGCCCCCGGGAATACCGCCGTGGTGGCGGCGGCCAGTCATGGCGGACAGACGGGCGGGCGAACGGGTGACACTCAGTAGGCGCCGTCCCCCAGCACCCCCTCGACTGTCCCACTTGGGGCTCACAGTCTTAATCCCCTTTTTACAGATAAGGTAACTGAAGCACAGATAAGTGAAGTGACTTGCCCAAGGTCGCACAGCAGACAACTGGCCAAGCTGGGATCAGAACCCAGGTCCTTATGACTCCCAGGCCCGGGATCTATCAACAAGGCCATGCTGCTTCTTCAATTTTCAGGATAGTCCTCTTGCATGCTTTGGGGTTCATAATGTCCATTCCTTATGAGCTTGTTGCATTGGAAAACTGGAAAAGCGCAGGCTAGCTTGCACGTCTTCCTCCCCCGCCTCCGGCCCCCGAGTCTGACCCCAGAGCATGCCTTGTGTAGTTAGCACTAAGAATCACACAATAATAATAATTGTGGTATTTATTAAGCGCTTTATTGCCAGGCTCTGTACTGAGCACTGGGGTGGATACAAGCAAATTGGGCTGGACACAGTCCCTGTCCCACGTGGAACTCCCAGTCTTAATACCCATTTTACAGATGAGAGAACTGAGGCACAGAGAAATGAAGTGATTTGCCCAAGGCCACACACAACAGCAGCTCTTGACAAAGCCACCCCATTTGCATTTATGCATGGAATTTCTTGGGTCACAGCTCTAATGGAAAAGGAGAAAAAAAACAGCATAATGCATGTTAATTACCAAATTTCCTGCTTCCGATTAATCATGAGGTTAGTTTCCAGAGGAGAAGAACATCTCCCGATTTGCATAAAGCCAACTGAAAAAGAAGCCGAGAGGATTCAGATATTCACGTCACATGGAACAAACGTCCTCTGGGGTCGAATGCGGGTAGAGAGGTCTGTCTCGGATTGTATTTGAGCTGCAGCCGTGGCCATTGTCTTCAAGAAGAGCTCTAGGGGTTGGGGGCTGGACTAGGTGTGGAGGGAAATATTTAAAGGAAGAAGAAAACAAGGGGCCTGCCCTCAAGAAGCTTGCGATCCATTGGTAGAAATAAGCAAACATCAGAGGCCAAACTTAAAACTAGAGAAAGTACATGAGCATAAGCGGTAGATATACGTAAAACCCACAACACCTCATAGTGTTGTAAGCTCGTTTTAGGCAGGGAAAATCATCATCATCATCAATCGTATTTATTGAGCGCTTACTATGTGCAGAGCACTGTACTAAGCGCTTGGGAAGTACAAATTGGCAACATATAGAGACAGTCCCTACCCAACAGTGGGCTCACAGTCTAAAAGGGGGAGACAGAGAACAAAACCAAACATACTAACAAAATAAAATAAATAGAATAGATATGTACAAATAAAATAAATAAATAAATAAATAGAGTAAAAAATATGTACAACCATATATACATATATACAGGTGCTGTGGGGAAGGGAAGGAGGTAAGATGGGGGGGATGGAGAGGGGGACGAGGGGGAGAGGAAGGAAGGGGCTCAGTCTGGGAAGGCCTCCTGGAGGAGGTGAGCTCTCAGCAGGGCCTTGAAGGGAGGAAGAGAGCTAGCTTGGCAGATGGGCAGAGGGAGGGCATTCCAGGCCCGGGGGATGACGTGGGCCGGGGGTCGATGGCGGGACAGGCGAGAGCGAGGTACGGTGAGGAGATCAGCGGTGGAGGAGCGGAGGGTGCGGACTGGGCTGTAGAAGGAGAGAAGGGAGGTGAGGTAGGAGGGGGCGAGGTGATGGAGAGCCTTGAAGCCCAGGGTGAGGAGTTTACCAGGGTGAGGAAAATGTCTACCAACTCCGTTATATTGTACTCTCTCAAGTACAGTGCTTTGCACACAGTAAGTACTCAATAAATACCACTGATTGATTAAAAAATACCGTTCAAAAAAACTTACTCTGTGCCTCAGTGACCTCATCTGTAAAATGGGGATTTTACTCCCTCCTACTTAGACTGTGAGTCCCATATGGGATAGGGACCGGGTTCAACCTGATTATCTTGCATCTGCCCCAACACTTAACTATAGTGCTTGGAACAAAGTAAGTGCTTCAGTGATTACCATTAAAAAAAGAAAACAAAAAGGGTTGTGAGCCTGTTGACAGTGAAGGGAAAGTTAGGAAGAAAAGATTGTGTAAGAGGCCAGCTGAGAAGTTCAGTTTTGGACATATTGAGTTGGAAAGTGGCAGCAGGATTTCCAAATGAGAAAAAGAATTCTTTTCCCTTGCTCTTGTGTGTCCTTGAGTGGGTGTCAACTTTATGCTGGCATCACTTATCTCATTAAAGAAATCTTCAGTTTATATAACCTAAGTGGCTTTTCCTCAGAACCTAGTTTTCCATGGAAAGAATGAGGGAAAAAAAACATCACTGCTATTAAAATTTGGTTTTCAATACTTATTTACTGTAAAGGGTGGCAGGGAGGCTATTTAAAAAATACCTTCATAAACGTAAACCATTATTTCCAAGTGCTGCGAGTCAGGAAGCTTTGTGTAACTTTGCCTATAGCTGGGAGCTAATAAAATCAAGGATGTTATTGCCACTAGGACCATGGAAATGATACTATTAAACGGGCCACAATGTTTACTAGGACCAGTTCATTAAGCTTGTCGGTGTCAACCCAGGCAGTTTCCTGGCCTAAATGCACCAGACTTGCCTGGCATTGAGGTCTCTGGAGAAGCGGCGTAACCCAGTGGAAAGAGCCTGGGTCCGGGAATCAGAGGACCTGGGTTCTAATCCTAACTCTGCCACTTACCTGCTGTGAGCTTGAGGAAGTCACTTCACATCTCTGGGCCTCAGTTCCCTCATCTGCAGAATGGGGGTTCAATCCCTATTCTCCCTCCTACTTTGACTGTGAGCCTCATGTGGGACCTGATAATCTTGTATCTCTCCCAGTGCTTAGTATAGTGTTTGGCACATAGTAAGGGCTTAACAAAAACCCACGATAATTGTTATTATTACTATCATCATCATCATCATCATTTGCTACCTGCACGCCATCCGAAACAGAGTTAAGATGTCCCTAGTTCACAACCGAGAGCACGAACCCAGCACGAGAAGCAGCATGGCCTAGTGGATAGTGCAAGGGCCTGGGAGTTACTATTATTATTACTGTTATGGCACTAGGTTGTTTTATGGTATTTGTTAAGCGCTTACTATGTATGAAGCACTGTTCTAAGCGCTGGGGGGGGATACAAGGTGAGCAGGTTGTCCCACGTGGGGCTCACAGCCTTAATCCCCATTTTACAGATGAGGTAACTGAGTCACAGAGAAGTTAAGTGGCTTGCCTAAGGCCATAGCTGACAAGTGGCGGAGGTGGGATTCGAACCCATGACCGCTGACTCCCAAGCCCGTGCTCTTTCCACTGAGCCACGCTGCAGTGCTTACTATGTGCCAGGCACCGTACTAAACACTGGGGTGAATACAAGCTAATAGGGTTGGACACAGTCCTTGTTCCACATGGGGCTCACAGTCTCCATCCCCATTTTACAGATGAGCCTGAGTCCCAGCGAAGTGAAGTGACTTGCCCAAGGTCACACAGCAGATAAGTGGCAGAGTCAGGATTAGAACACATGACCTTCTGACTCCCAGGCCTGGACTGTATCCACTACACCATGCTGCTCCTCTAGTTAGAAGAGTTAGAAGGACTTGGATTCTAAGTATTTACCTCTGTCTCTGCCCTCTTTCAATTGGGGCAATGAAAAAACTTCCTTATGAGTGTAAAATTAAAAAGTTGGGATTCCAAGCTGAAATGAGGAAAGTAGAGAGGGAATGCGATTGAAGTCTACAATATCCTGAATGGTGTCGACACGGCCAATGTGGAATTGTTGTTCGTAAAATCCCACAAGGAAAGGAGGAAGGAACACCCATTGAATCTTGAAGGAGGAGCGTTCAAAACTTCCAATTGGACATGCTTCTTCACCCAGCAACTGGTAAACATATGGAATTCATTCCCACAGGAAGTTGTGCAGACTGAAAATATGAATGGGTTCAGGAGGGGCTTGGATGAATTCAGGTTAGTACAGTGCTCTGCACACAGTAAGCACTCAATAAATACGATTGATTGAATGAGCAGTCTTTAGGGAAAGTTAGGGATGGTGAATGGTCTATACTTGGCTGGGTAGTTCCTCTAAGCATCCCGTTACCTCAGTCAGAGACAGAGCACTGTAAGGGATAGTCCATGCAACTGTAAGGTCATTGAGAAGCAGCGTGACCTAGTGGATAGGGCCTGGGAGTCAGAAGGTCATGGGTTCTAATCCCGGCTCCGCCACTTAATAATAATAATAATAATGGCATTTATTAAGCACTTACTATGTGCAAAGCACTGTTCTAAGCGCGGGGGAGGTTACAAGGTGATCAGGTTGTCCCATAGGGGGCTCACAGTTTTAATCCCCATTTTACAGATGAGGTAACTGAGGCACAGAGAGGTTAAGTGACTTGCCCAAAGCCACACAGCTGACAATTGGCAAAGCCGGGATTTGAACCCATGACCTCTGATTCCAAAGCCCATGCTCTTTCCACTGAGCGACGACTTGTCTGCTATGTGACCTCTGACAAGTCACTTCACTTCTCTTGGCCTCAGTTCCCTCATCTGTAAAATGGGGATTGAAGACTGAGCCCTACGTGGGACAGGGACTGTGTCTAACGTGATTTGCTTGTATCCACCCCAGTGCTTAGTAGAGTGCCTGGCACATAGGAAGCATTTAACAAATACCATCATTTTTTACCCTTTAATGGTGATTTTTGTGCTTTCTGGGGGGTTTGCTTTTTAATGGCATATAGCAAGTGCTTAACAAGTACCATTATTATTATTGTTATTACTATATGTTATTAACAATAAGATTATGTAATAATTAGTATATTAATAATAATAATAATAGTGGTACTTGTTAAGCACTTACTATGTGCCGGGCACTGTACTAAGCGATGGGGTAGATACAAGATAATGAGGTTGAACACAATCCATGTCCCACATGGGGCTCAAAGTCTTCATCCCCATTTTACAGATGAGGGAACTGAGGCACAAAGAAGTGAAGTGATTTGCCCAGGGTCACACCCAGGGTGTTGAAATCTATTTATCCACCAATGCTGGACATCTCATCCTTCCATCATAGGTCCTTTGGAGAGGAAGTTGGCAATATTCTCTCCCTAGATGTGTCCCAAGGACCAAGGGGTTAATGTCGGATGTGTGCAGCGGAGACTGCCCAGAAAGAGGAGACCAGCAGAGTGTATTGTGTTATTGTTATTAGAGTTCTCTTTTGGCATGTGGCATTCAGGGTTTGATTGAAATAGTGCCATCCGGCCCGTTTATCTACAAACAAATGGAATAGTCTGAGCTTCCAGCATTTGGAAGAGCACAGCTTGCAGTTTTTAGGAAGAAAAATAAACACTGTAGAGTGTAACAACCAAACCATGATGGATTCAACATGTATGGAAGCCAGAACAACTCTGTTACCCAGCCCACAGATCAGTTATTAGAAGCAAAGTAAGGCATCAAAGCGGGTGATACAAAACAGACCCAAAGTGCAGGAAAATTCTGTCCAGAGGACAGAAACAGCTGTTTGAGTCAATAAGGATGCAAACCCTATGGGCCAGGGATTCCTACAATACACTCACTGCAGCCCACCACAAGTTAATCAAGATAAAAAAACACCAACATGGGAATCAGATTCTGGTGACAGAAGTCTGAGGGAAAAGTGACACACCTGTTTCTGGTTGGGCTATACCTAGGGAAGCAGTATGGCCTTGTAGATAGAGCCCAGGCCTGGGAGTCAGAAGGTCGTGGGTTTGAATCCCGGCTTTGTTGCCTGTCTGCTTCGTGACCTTGGGCGAGTCACTTCACTCCTCTGGGCTTCAGTTACCGCATCTGCAAAATGAGAATGGAGACTGTGAACCCTATGGGGAGATAGGCACTGTATCCAACCCGATTTGCTTATATCCACCCCAGTGCTTAGTACAGTGCCTCCCACATAGTAAGCGCTTAACAAAATACCATTTTCATTACTACTGCTATTTGAAGCCCTGCCCTCCCCTCCCTTCCCCAGTCTGCTGTCCAGGTAGTCAGAGTTTTTAACTCACACTTTCTGTCTCTGTCACAGACATGAGACATGTTCCATTTTCCACAGTGTCCATTCCCCTGAATCCTTGTAGCAGTAGTAGCAGTAAAGGAATTTTACTGGGTGCGATGCATTGTACTAAGCACTTGGGAGAGTATGATACAATAGAGCGGCAGACACAATCCCTGTCCCCGAGGAGTTTACAGTCTAGAGGGGGAGAGAGATGTTCAAATAAATTACAGAGCGGGGAAATGGGAGAGTATAGGGTAATGTACATAAGTGCTGTGGGCCCAAGCGTGTGGTGATTATCAAGTGGTCAAGGGGTACATTTCCAAGTGCCCAGGTGACACAGAAGGCAAATAGTGGGAATGGGGGCTTGGTCGGGGCAGACCTCTTGGAGGAGAAATGACTCAAGCAGGACTTTGAAGTTGGAGAGAAAGGTTGTCTGTCAGCTAGGAAATGGGGAGGGCTTTCCAAGCCAGAGACAGGACGTGGGCGAGGGGTCAGTGGCAAGATAGACAAGACTGAGGCACCGAAAGTAGGTTGGCTTTGGAGGAGCAAAGTCCTCCCTGCTATCTGCCAACAAGTTACCAACTTGTACTTCCCAAGAGCTTAGTACAGTGCTCTGCACACAGTAAGCGCTCAATAAATACAATTGAATGAATTAATGAATGAATGAATCTGGAACTTCCTCCCCCTTCATATCTGACAGACCACCGCTCTTCCCCATCTTTGAAGCCCTACAGAAATGCACCCGCCCAAATTTCCTGTCCATATCCTTAGACTCTGAAATTGATTTTAATGTAATAATAATAATAATTATTATTATTATGGTACTTGTTAAGTGCTTACTATGTGCCAAGTACTGTTCTAAGCACTGGGGTAGATACAAGTTCATCAGGTTGGACACAGTCCCTGTCCCAAATGGGACTCCTACTCTTAATCCCCATTTTCCAGATGAGGGAACTGAGGCCCAGAGAAGTAAAGTGACTTTCCCAAGGTCACACGGCAGACACGTGGCAGAGCTGGGATAAGAACCCAGGTCCTTCTGACTTCCAGGCCCGGCCTCTGTCCACTAAATCATGCTGCTTCACGTCTGTCTTGCCTACTAGATTATATATTCCTTGAGAGCAGGTTTCGGGCCTACCTACTCTATTGCATGGTACTCTTCCACATGCATAGTACAGTGCTTTGCAAACAGTAAACACTCAATAAATATCACTGATTGATTGGTTATTCTGTTCAGAATGAATTCTCCCTCCAATATTGGATCCCCTTAGCCTCCAAGTCTGTTCCTGTATTTGTTCTTCAGGAGCCAGAGCCTTTATGACTCAATGCTTGCAGGGGATATCTTGCATCACATCTCATTTAAGGAAGAACCCTCCTTAGATTCTATTTACTCCCCGAGTCCGCCCCCCACCCCCACCCAGCCCTGCAGCAGTCCTTGGGCTGTTATAGAGCCTGAACTCTATTTTTGTCAGCATAACAACCCCAGGGCCTCCAAAAAAATCAGCTCATGTGAACGCATCCCCAGATAGCATAGCATCCCCATCCCCCCAGCCTTACCTCCTTCCCCTCCCCACAGCACCTGTATATATGTATATATGTTTGTACGTATTTATTACTCTATTTTATTTGTACATATTTATTCTATTTATTATATTTTGTTAATATGCTTTGTTTTGTTCTCTGTCTCCCCCTTCTAGACTGTGAGCCCGCTGTTGGGTAGGAACCGTCTCTATATGTTGCCAACTTGTACTTCCCAAGCACTTAGTACAGTGCTCTGCACACAGTAAGTGCTCAATAAATACGATTGAATGAATGAATGAAGAAATGGTGTTTTCTCTGATGCATTTGCAGTTTAATCTCACCTGCATATGATTTTTGCCCCCAACTTCTAACCACCAATTAATCCATGGTATTTATTGAGTGCTTACTATGTGCAGAGCACTGTACTAAGTGGTTGAGAGAGGACATTATAACAGAGTTGGTAGACACTTTCCCTGCCCACAAGGAGCTTCCAGTTTAGGGGATAGATGCTTCCCTCTCAAATACCCATCTCTGATGTACAGATTTGCCCACTGATGATTTATGGTATTTATTAAGCACTTACTATGTGTCGAGCACTGTGCTAAGTGCTGGGGTAGATGCAAATTAATAATGTTGGTCACAGTCCCTCCACCTCTGCATCAAACAAAAACTCCTCTCCATTGGCTTCAAAGCACCCAATCACCTAGCCCTCTCCTACCTCACCTTGCTACTCGCCTGCACACTTTGCTCCTCGAATGCTAAACTTCTCACTGTTCTTCCATCTCGTCCATCTCAATGTCGACCCTTTACCCACATCCTGCCTCTGGCCTGGAATGCCCTCTCTCCTCAAATCTGACAGACAATTACTGTCCCCAACTTCAAAGCTTTATTGAAGGCCCATCTCCTCCAAGAGGTCTTCCATAAGCCCCCCTTTCCTCTTCTCCCACTCCCTTCTGCGTCACCCTGACTTGCTCCCTTTATTCATCCTCCTTCCGAGCCCCACAGCACTTCTGTACATATCTGTCATTCATTTATTTATATTAATGTCTATCTCCCCTGCTCTCTCCCCCTCTCTCCAGGCTCGCATCTCCTCCTGCCTTCAGGACATCTCCATCTGGATGTCTGCCCGCCACCTAAAACTCAACATGTCCAAGACTGAACTCCTTGTCTTCCCTCCCAAACCCTGCCCGCTCCCTGACTTTCCATCTCTGTTGACGGCACTACCATCCTTCCCGTCTCACAAGCCCGCAACCTTGGTGTCATCCTCGACCCCGCTCTCTCATTCACCCCTCACATCCAAGCCGTCACCAAAACCTGCCGGTCTCAGCTCCACAACGTTGCCAAGATCCGCTCTTTCCTCTCCATCCATACCGCTACCCTGCTCATTCAAGCTCTCATCCTATCCTGTCTGGACTACTGCATCAGCCTTCTCTCTGATCTCCCATCCTCATGTCTCTCCCCACTTCAATCCATACTGCATGCTGCTGCCCAGATTGTCTTTGTCCAGAAATGCTCCGGGCATGTTACTCCCCTCCTCAAAAATCTCCAGTGGCTACCAATCAATCTGCGCATCAGGCAGAAACTCCTCACCCTCGGTTTCAAGGCTCTCCATCACCTCGCCCCCTCCTACCTCATCTCCCTTCTCTCCTTCTACAGCCCACTCCGCACCCTCCGCTCCTCTGCCGCTAATCTCCTCACCGTGCCTCGTTCTTGCCTGTCCCGCCATCTACCCCCGGCCCACGTCATCCCCCTGGCCTGGAATGCCCTCCCTCTGCCCATCCACCAAGCTAGCTCTCTTCCTCCCTTCAAGGCCCTACTGAGAGCTCACCTCCTCCAGGAGGCCTTCCCTGACTGAGCCCCTTCCTTCCTCTCCCCCTCGTCCCCCTCTCCATCCCTCCATCTTACCTCCTTCCCTTCCCCACAGCACCTGTATTTATGTATATATGTTTGTACATATTTATTACTCTATTTATTTATTTTACTTGTACATATCTATTCTATTTATTTTATTTTGTTAGTATGTTTGGTTTTGTTCTCTGTCTCCCCCCTTTTAGACTGTGAGCCCACTGTTGGGTAGGGACTGTCTCTATATGTTGCCAACTTGTACTTCCCAAGCGCTTAGTACAGTGCTCTGCACACAGTAAGCGCTCAATAAATGCGATTGATTGATTGATTGATCTCCCCAGATCTAGTCTGCAAGCTCACTGTGGGTAGGGAATGTGTCCGTTTGTTGTTCTATTGTACTCTCCCAAGTGATAAGTTCAGTGCTCTACACATAGTAAGCATTCAATAAATAGGGTTGAATGAATGAATGAATGAATTCTAATCCCAGCTCTGCCAGTTGCTTGCTGTGTGACCTTGGACAAGTGACTTCATTTCTCTGGGCCTCAATTACCTCATCTATCAAATGGGGATTCAATCCTCCTCCCTCCAATTTGGACTGTGAGCCCCATGTGGGACAGGGACTGTGTCCAATCTGATTAGCTTGTTCCTACTCCAGCGTTTAGCACACCAAATATACCACCGATCGAATGATTTCTCTGCATCTGTCTCTCGATGGCCTGTGAAAGCTGTTCACTTGGTTTATTCCTCACATGACCACTCCAGTGAGCAGCAGAGCTTGTTTTGAGTACAGGTCCCTAAGCGGGCCTGAGCTGCTTCAGTTTATTAGCCTAAGGAGACTTCTCCTTCCATCCCCAAGGCCCCGGCCTGTGTGGGGATTGAATCAGGACCTCACTCATCTGGATGTAAAAGCCACAATTTCCTGATCAGGGTCAGTGGGAAGGGGGACGCTTGCAGAGAATACCTTACATAACATCTCGTTTGAGGAAGAACCCTCTTTAGATTCTATTTACTCCTCGAGTCCGCCCCCACACCCACCCCGCCCTGCAGCAGTCCTTGGGCTGTCCCCACACTTATCCCCCTTTCGACCCCTTCCCCACAAAACTGCAGAAGGTCATAACAGAACAAGGGCCATCTTTTCTAAAGGTATTTCCCTTTAGTGACAGGACAAGTGGTCAAAACAATGAGGGAAAACAAACAATAAGTCAGGGAGAGAGAGAGAGAGAGAGAGAGAGTCCTTTTTCAAGGACCCTGTACTTAGAACGAGAAGCTTCCCTTCTAAAACCAGAATGGTTCCCAAATGCAAACCAGGTTTATTACGTGTGCTTTTTTTTTGTGGGAGGGGCAGGGGATGGGGTTGGGGAGGATTAAGTCACAGTCTGGTTTAAATCTCTCGAAACTTCTGCCGGAGTGTGACACCATTTTCATTTCCAGATTGTCGAGTTAAAAATAGCCACTCAAACTCTATGAATCAATTGTCTTGTTACAAACCAACATGGATTATGTGTTTGTTTACTGCTTTGAAGCAAAGCCTTGTGACACTATACATGCTGACAATCTGTTGTGCCATACTAGTTGATTCCCAGGGGAAATTCAAAGCCTTCTCCAACTTGAACTAAATACACACAGACACACACACACATATACACACAAACACACACACACCCAGCCTACTATTTAGTATATCAATTTCCAACAAGCTTCCAATGCGCTCTGAAAACAACACATCTGAGATAGCCTTAGCCCCAGCAGCTTCTTCCTAAATCCTTCTCATCCAAAGCCCACCCAGGTTCAGCTGGAAGATAATAATAATAATAATAATAGCATTTATTAAGCACTTACTATGTGCAAAGCATTGTTCTAAGTGCTGGTGAGGTTACAAGGAGATCAGGTTGTCCCACTGGGAGCTCACAGTTTTAATTCCCATTTTCCAGAGAAGCCCAGAGAAGTGAAGTGACTTGCCCAAAGTCACACAGCAGACAAGTGGCGAAGCCGGGATTTGAACCCATGACCTCTGACTCCAAAGCCTGTGCTCTTTCCACTGAGCCATGCTGCTTCTCTAATAATAATAATGGCATTTGTTAAGTGCTTACGCACTGTTCTAAGTGCTGGTTTAGATACAAGGTTATCAGATGGTCCCACATGGGGCTCACAGACTTAATCCCCATTTTACAGATGAGGGAACTGAGGCACGGAGAAGTGAAGTGACTTGCCCAAAGTCACACAGCTGATAAGGCACGGATCCAGGATTAGAACCCACGACCTCTGACTCCCAAGCCCAGGCTCTTTCCACTATGCCATGCCTGAGTTCCAATTCCTGAGTGCCAATGATAGACTTTTGCACAAGCAACCGAAATCTGAGAGAGGAGAACCGCTGTGTTCGGATATTATTTTTACTGGGGTTCCTGTTAAGCGGTTGCTATGGGGCCGAGCCCTGTTCTAAACTCTGGGTTACATCACCCCTGGTGACTGAAGCAGATGCTTCGTTTCTACCATTTCGATGAGCTGACTGGGGCCTGAGGAAGTCCCAGGCCACACAGGTGATATTCATTCATTTAATCGTATTTATTGAGCATTACTGTGTGCAGAGCACTGCATTAAGCGCTTATCCCATGTGCCTCATCATCATCACCAACAATGGCATTTATTCAATAATAATAATAATAGTTATTGTATTTATTAAGCGCTTACTATGTGCCAGACACCATACTAAGCGCTGGGGTGGATACAAGCAAAACGGGTTGGACACTGTCCCTGTCTGATATGGGGCTCACAGTCTCAATTCTCATTTTACAGATGAGAAAACTGAGGCATGGAGAAGTGAAGTGTTTGCCCAAAGTCATTCAGCAGACAAGTGGCGGAACCAGGATTAGAACCCATGACCTTCTGACTCCCAAGCCCATTCATTCATTCATTCAACTCAATCGTATTTACTGAGCGCTTACTGTGTGCAGAGCTTTGTACTAAGTGCTTGGGAAGTACAAGTCGGCAACATATAGAGACGATCCCTACCCAACAACGGGCTCACAGTCTAGAAGGGGAAAACAGACAACAAAACAAAACATGTAGACAGGTGTCAAAATCGTCAGAACAAATAGAATTAAAGCTATATGTACATCATTAACAAAATAGAGTAGTAAATATGTACAAGTAAAATAAATAGAGTAATAAATCTGTACAAACATATACAAATACTGTGGGGAGGGAAGGAGGTAGGGCGGGGGGATGGGGAGGAGGAGAGGAAAAAGGGGGCTCAGTCTGGGAAGGCCTCCTGGATGAGGTGAGCTCTCAGTAGGGCTTTGAAGGGAGGAAGAGAGCTAGCTAGGCGGATGTGTGGAGGGAGGGCATTCCGGGCCAGGAGAAGGACGTGGGCCGGGGATTGTCGGCGGAACAGGTGAGAACGAGGTACATCGAGGAGGTTAGTGGCAGAGGAGTGGAGGGTGCAGGCTAGGCTGGAGAAGGAGAGAAGGGAGGTGAGGTAGGAGGGGGAGAGGTGATGGAGAGCCTTGAAGCCGAGAGTGAGGAGTTGATAGAGCCTAGAGTCCAGACTCTATCAACTACACCACACTGCTTCTCTGATTGATTCAACCAATCACTGTCATTTACTGAGTGCTTACTATGTACAGAACAATGTTCTAAGCGCTAGGGAGAGGACAATACAACAGACTTAGCAGACATGCTAAGTCTAAGTATGCTAAGTATGCTAAGACATACTTCATGCGGCTGCCCGGATTGTCTTTGTCCAGAAACGCTCTGGGCATGTTACTCCCCTCCTCAAAAATCTCCAATGGCTACCAATCAATCTGCGCATCAGGCAGAAACTCCTCACCCTCGGCTTCAAGGCTCTCCATCACCTTGCCCCCTCCTACCTCACCTCCTTTCTCTCCTTCTACAGCCCACTCCGCACCCTCCGCTCCTCTGCCGCTAATCTCCTCACCGTGCCTCGTTCTCGCCTGTCCCGCCGTCGACCCCCGGCCCACGTCATCCCCCTGGCCTGGAATGCCCTCCCTCTGCCCATCCGCCAAGCTAGCTCTCTTCCTCCCTTCAAGGCCCTACTGAGAGCTCACCTCCTCCAGGAGGCCTTCCCAGACTGAGCCCCTTCCTTCCTCTCCCCCTCGACCCCTTCTCCATCCCCCTCATCTTACCTCCTTCCCTTCCCCACAGCACCTGTATATATGTATATATGTTTGTACATATTTATTACTCTATTTATTTATTTATTTTACTTGTATCTATTCTATTTATTTTATTTTGTTAGTATGTTTGCTTTCATTCTCTGTCTCCCCCTTTTAGACTGTGAGTCCACTGTTGGGTAGGGACTGTCTCTATATGTTGCCGACTTGTACTTCCCAAGCGCTTAGTACAGTGCTCTGCACACAGTAAGTGCTCAATAAATACGATTGATTGATTGATTGATTGATGTTCCCTGCCCATAATTTGCTGAGCCTTTACTATATGCCCATACTTCCCAGACTGAGCCCCTTCCTTCCTCTCCCCCTCGTCCCCCTCTCAATCCCCCTCATCTTACCTCCTTCCCTTCCCCACAGCACCTGTATATATGTATATATGTTTGTACATATTTATTACTCTATTTATTTATTTTACTTGTACATATCTATTCTATTTATTTTATTTTGTTAATATGTTTGGTTTTGTTCTCTGTCTCCCCCTTCTAGACTGTGAGCCCACTGTTGGGTAGGGACTGTCTCTATATGTTGCCAACTTGTACTTCCCAAGCACTTAGTACAGTGCTCTGCACACAGTAAGCGCTCAATAAATACGACTGATGGATTGATATGTGGAGCACCATACTAAGCATTCAGGAGAGTGAAATACAACAAAGCACTGTGCTAAGTGCTGGGCCAGATTCAAGGTAATCAAATCAGATACTGTTCCTGTTCCACATGGAGTTCGCTATCCAAGAGCAGGGATCCTCTCCCCATTTTATAGAGGAGGAAACTGAGGCTCAGCAAGGCTAAGCGACTTGTCCAAGATCACACAGTAGACTGGCGGCAGAGCCAGGATTATAACCCTAGGGCACCTGAGTTTTGATGCCTTCCAACCTCTAGACCATAAAACCACTGTGGGCAGGGATTGCCTCTCTTTATTGCTGCATTGTACTTTCCAAGTGCTTAGTACTGTGCTCTGCACACAGTGAGCACTCAATAAATACAATTGAATGAATGAAACTTTCCTCTCTTTTTGGTGGGTTTTTTTATGGTATTTGTTAAGCGCTTACTGTGTGCCTGCTAATCAGGTTGGACACATCCCGTGTCCCACATGGGGCTCACGGTTTTAATCCCTATTTTGCAGATGAGGTGAATGAGGCCCAGAGAAGGGAAGTCACTCACCCAAGGTCACCCAGCAAAGGAGTGGTGGATGCAGTGGGTGAAGAGCCTGGGGGAGGGGCAAAGGGATGGGGGTGGGGGGTGGACGGGGTGAGGTAAAGGTAGATGGGGGGCGGTTTGGCGGCGGGGGGGGAGGGAGGAGAGTGCTTAGGGAACAGACTGATATCCCTTTGCAATTAGCCTGCAGAATGAGATGATTTACTGTTCACAGCTGTGCTAAACGAGGCTGGGAAAATTTATTTTGCCCTTTTCCATAAAATCTGAAGTCCTTCTGCAGTTTGACACTAATCACTATCGATCGTGGAAATATTTATTTATTTATTTATTTATTTATTTATTCGTGAGTTGGCCTCTTGTCCTCAGTCAGTTGTAATGTTCCTCTTGGCCCTGGGTCCTTCTGCATTTTGGTCTGCGATGTCGTTATCTGCTTTGGATTGTAAGGTTTTAAGGGGCAGGGGCTGGGTCTGTTTTGGTTAAATTTAGCACCCACCCCTTCTCAGACAAATTGGATGATGGTTTGTTTTAAGGACTGCCTTCAGAAGTTTGCCTGTTGGAACCCAGGAAATGGTTGGAAGTAATAGAAATAATAATAATGATTATGGTATTTATTAAACACTTACTACATGCCAGGCACTGTACTAAGCACTGGGGTGGATACAAGCAAATCAGGTTGCACACAGTCCCTGTTCCACGTGGGGCTCACAGTCTCAATCCCCATTTTCAAGATGAGGTCACTGAAGCACAGAGAAATTAAGTCACACAGCGGACAAGTGGCAGAGCCAGAATTAGAATTCATGATCTTCTGACTCCCAGGCTTGTGCTCTATTCGCTACGCCATGCTGCTTCTCACTACGCCATGCTTTGTCTAGTGGAAAGAGTCCAGATCTGGGAGTCAGAGGAGCTGGGTTCTAATACAAGCTCTGCCAGTTGCCTGCTGTGTGATCTTGGGTGAGTCCCTTCACTTCTCTGGGGTTCAGTTTCCTCCACTGTAAAATGGAGATTAAGACTATGAGCCCCATGGGGGATGGGGACTCTGTCTGACCTGATTCGTTTGTACCTACCTTAGGACTTAGAACAGTTCTTGACACATAGCAGGCGCTTACAAATATAAATAATGCAAATAAATCCAACGGAAATACGAGAGTCACCCTTCTCGTCATTTTCTCACCAAAGTTGAGCTAACCCATTCCCTAACCCATTGAAGGTGTGGCTGTTTTGGAGCTAGTCACCTAATGGTTTGAATAAAGAAAGGGTTTTTCTCCCACCCCGAGGCTGTTCCATTCTATAACCCGGTCTGGGTCTGTGGCATCTCTGACAAAGCCCACGTTAAGGAAGTGTCTCTGTTGCCAAATTATACTTTTCAAGCTCTTAGTACAGTGCTCTGCACATAGTAAGCGCTCAATAAATACAATTGAATGAATGAATGAATGCATGAATGAATGAATAGGGCCACACCTCCCTCCCTTTCCTTTCTTGGTCCAAGAAAGGAAAATACTCGTGTTTGTTAAGAAGCACTACTACGGGTCAAGCAATGTGCTAAGCATTGGCAGGGAACGTGTCTGTTTATCATTTTGTCCTCTCCCAAGTGCTCTGTACAGTGCTCTGCACACAGTAAGCGCTCAATAAATACATTGAACGAATGATTTGTCCCTAGTTTCTTGGTCCAAGTGATCAACAATTAAAATACTCGTATTTATTAAGAAGCACTTTACGTGCCAAGCATTGTGACAAGCACTAAATGTTCCAAATGGCCTTCCTGCTTGGAGGGGATCATGACATCATGACAGAGAAGCAGCGTGGCTAAGTGGAAAGAGCATATGCTTGGGAGTCAGAGGTCAGAGGTTGTGGGTTCTAATCCTGACCCAAAGCTGTGTGACTTTGGGCAAGTCACTTAACTTCTCTGTGCCTCAGTTCCCTCATATGTAAAATGGGGATTAAGACTGTGAGTCCCTCGTGGGACAACCTGATTACCTTTTGTCTACCCCAGAGCTTAGAACAGTGTGTGGCACATAGTAAGTGCTTAACAAATGCCATAATTATTATTGTTATTATGACATGAAAATTTAGGTCCAGCTGATCCCAGTTTTTATCCCCAGCCCCTTCCTGACTTGACTCCTTCTTCACCTGGGCCCATGCCAATCTGATGATAGTGGTAATAATACCTCATTCCCAAAGAGCGCTACACTTTCCCATCAATCATTTGATGAAATCCTTACCACAGTCCTGTGAAGGGAGAACCAGGTATCCTTATCCCCAGTTTGCAGGTAAGAAAAGTGAGGCCCAGAGAAATAAAACCACTTGCCCAAGGTCTCCCAGCAGGCTAGCAGCAGAGCTGGAATGAAGCATCACTTAGTGGATAGAGCCCGGGCCTGGGAGTCAGAAGGACCTGGGTTCTAATCCTCACTCCGCCACTGGTCTGCTGTGTGACCTTGGGCAAGTCGCTTTACTTCTCTATACCTCAGTTACCTCAACTGTAAAATGGGGATTAGACTGTGAGCCCCATGTGGGACAGGGACTGCATCCAACTCGATTTGCTTGTATCCACCCCAGCGCTTAGTACAGTACCTGGCAAATAGTAAATGCTTAACATATTAATGTAATAATAATGATAATAATAATAAACCCTGTTCTCCTGACTCTTGGTCCTCTGCTCTTTCCACTAGGCCATGTCGCCCTGCTTCCATTACTGAGAGGAAGTGAGTTCCTGCTAATAGAACTTACTTCAATCAGGGAAAAACTAAAGATTTTTTCATATTTTCTTCCCCCTACCCTTGCCTTTCTCCCTCCCGCTCTCCTCTCCTTGTGGGAGTAAGTATTTGAAGTGCCCAATCTCCAAGCAGACAACAGTTTCAAGCCACTGATAGATTGTTAGTCAGGGAAATCAGTCAGTGTCTTGGAGACCTGAGTATGTGAGGGATGTCATTAAAATTATATCCTAGTCACTCTCGAATCCTGATGTTTTGGAGATGGGCTTGCCTGTCCTAGGAAAGAAGCACACAATTCTTCTTGTCAAATTCTGCACCTCGCTTTGCTTTAGAGCCCACTTTATGTGAGAGAGGATTATGTAGGCTCCATTTAGCTGCCCTTTCCCTGGGACTTTCCCCATCTCCACTGTGCTGCAGTGATCCACTTTATGGGCGCATCTTTTCTTTTATTGTCCAAAGCAGGATTATATCTTCAGAGGGCTTTCCTATTGGCCAATGCTTCCCTGAGTGCCTGGTGAGTTTTCAGGGAGCGTTATTATAAGGTTTTTATTGATTTGACTGAGCCTCCTTCGACGGTCTAGTGATTCAGCCAAGATCAAGCTCATGGATGTAGAGGCAGGCAAAGTCGGGCTAGCGGACTAGGAATGTGGCTTAGTGAATAGAGCACGGGTCTGGGAGTCAGAAGGTCCTGGGTTCTAATCCCGGCTCCACCATGTGTCTGCTGTGTGACCTCAGACAAGTCACTTCAATTCTCCAGGACTCAGTTCCCTCATCTGTAAAATGGGGATTAAAAGTGTGAGCCCCATATAGGACAGCAACTGTGTCCAACCTGATTAGTTTAGTACTTAGAACAGTGCTTGGCACATAGGAAGTGCTTGACAAGTACCACCATTATTATCATTATTACTATTATTATTATCTAAGCAACATGTCTGGAGCGTTTGATCCAACAGGTGTCGAATGTGAGTTGCCTGACCCCCGTGGCTTAGTGGAAAGAGCATGAGCTTGGGAGTCAGCAGTTGTGGGTTTTAATCCCAGCTCCACTACTTATCAGCTGTGTGATTTTGGGCAAGTCACTTCACTTCTCTGTGCCCCAGTTACCTCATCTGTAAAACGGGGATAAAGACCTTGAGCTCCTTGTGGAATGACCTGATTACCTTGTATAATAATAATAATAATGATGGTATTTGTTAAGTGCTTACTATGTGCCGAGCACTGTTCTAACTGCTGGGGTAGATACAAGGTAGAACAGTGCTTGGCACATAGTAAGCATTTTTAAAATACCATTATGATTATTATTATTATTATTGTTGCTGTTGTTATTGTTATTATTATTATTATCCCAAAGTTCAGTGCTCCCTGCTTGAAGGGGCGAGACGATGATGAGCTGAGCCTCATCTACCTTCTCACCCAGTGTGTACCCCTAAAAAGAATTACTGGAGCGATAGATGGCTGAGACCTGAGACGAGGGTGTCTCATCACCATTGGACGTTAGAGCAGACCCCCTCGTTCAATGAGGAGAGCTTCTCGCCCAGTAAGGCTGGCCTATGGATGCAGCCCTTCCCAAAGGCAGGGTGATAGACAAGAAGACTCCTCGAACTCCTTCCAGGTCGGCAATGCTCCGGTTCCATAAAGAACGAATTAGGTAGTGGATGGATAGTTCTGTCACTTGACTCTTTGTCGATCACTGGGCTCAGCAGAAAACACCATGTGAAGCAACGTGGCTTAGTGGAAAGAGCCAGGGCTTGGAAGTCAGAGGACGTTGGTTCTAATCCCGGCTCTGCCACTTGTCTGCTGTGTGACCTTGGGCAAGCCACTTAACTTCTCTCTGCCTCAGTTACCTCATCTGTAAAATGGGGATTAAGATTGCAAGACCCACGTGGAACAACCTGATTATCTCGTATCTATCCCAGAGTTTAGAACAGTGCTTGGCACATAGTAAGCACTTAACAAATACCATAATTATTATTACTCTCTGTGCCTCAGTGATCTCATCTGTAAAATGGGAATTAAGACTGTGAACCCCATGTGGGACAACCTGATTACCTTGTTAGCGTGGCTTAGTGGAAAAAGCAGGTCTTGGGAGTCAGAGGACATGGGTTCTAATGCCGGCTTCACCACTTGTCTGCTGTGTGACCTCGGGCAAGTCACTTCACTTTGCTTCAGTTCCCTCATCTGTAATATGGGGATTAAGACTGTGAGCCCCACGTGGGACAACCTGATTACCTTGTATCTATCCCAGTGCTTAGAACAGTGCTTGGCACATAGTAAGCGCTTAACAAATACCATCATTATTATTATTATAAAATGGAGATTGAGACTATGAGCCCCATGTAGGATAGGGACTGTGTCCAACCCGATTTACTTGCATCCACCCCAACTCTTAGTACAGTGCCTAGCAGATAGTAAGTGGTTAACAAATACCATCATTATCAAAACAGCCTTGTGGTCACTCACGTTAATCGAAAGAGAGCGTTAACTGAGGCCCAGAACCTGAGCCTGAGCAGGGCCAGGGGAACAGTCACCTCAGCTGTAAAATGGGGATACAGATTGTCCGCCCCATGTCCAAACCGCAGTCTGGGTTTAGCTCCGCGGTGTGGGGAGGGAGATTCCAGCCGCAGTGTCGTCCTTGCAGACCGAGGTGGCCCCTTCAGTGCAGAGAGGGAGCTCCGACCTGCTGATATTCACCCTCCCCTCCTCCGTCCCCTCTGGTCTAGCAGTGCCCGGGGAGGGTCTGAGCTGCTGCCGGAGCACCTCTGTGGTGTTCGGGGAGTGGCTCTGTACCTGCATGCAGCACCTCCTCCCTCCCCCTACCAGTCCCGGGGCCCAGCTTCACTGGGAGTCAGGCCCACCAACAACGAGGTGTCATGGCGCGTCCCCCAGCCCCAGCCCCAGAGGGCAGCCCACAAAAGCTCCTGGACCCGCTGCCACCACAGGTCATCTCCAACCCCCGCCCTGTCACAGTTCAGGTTTTCCCAGAGCCTTGACATTTTGAGGGCACCCCTGTTCTCTTTGCAAGGCCACAGGGCTCCAAGATGGCAGATGGGGCCATGAGGTGGAGAGCAATGGACCACTGGAGGAGGGACTAAGAGCAATGTATGGCTTCCAAGGAGGCCGACGTCGGTGCAATAACCAACGAGAAGCCATGGAACCCAACGGTCGGCATGGGGACTGAGGGGGGTTGGGGAGGGCTGAGGGGAGCTGGCCCTGTCCGTTAGGGATGGGCTTATGAGGATGAGAGGATGTGTCCAAACTGTCACCGGTGTAAACGGCCTGTGCTCAGTACCTGAGGGTTTGGGATTAAAGGACCCTGATTGGGAGGGCCTCCATCTCGCCTGTCTCGCCACTGACCCCTGGCCCACCTCCTACCACTGTCCTGGAATGCCCTCCCAAACAATCACTCTTCACTGCTTCAAAGCCCTACTGAAGGCTCACCTCCTCCAAGAGGCTTTCCCAGACTAAATACCCTTTTCCTCAGTTCCCCCTCCCTTCCGCATCACCTCAACTGGCTCCATTTGCTCTTTCCCCCTTCTCCCCGCCCCACAGCACTTATATAGGTATAATCCTATTTATTTATATTGATGCCCGTTTACTTGTTTTGATGTCTGTCTCCCCCCCTCTAGAGTGTAAGCCCGTTGTGGGCAGGGATTGTCTCTCTTTATTACTGTATTGTACTTTCCAAGTGCTTAGTAGAGTGCTCTGCACACAGTAAGCGCTCAATAAATATGATTGAATGAATGAATGAATGAATGAATGAATGAATGAATGAGCTGTGGTCTCTGTGTTCTCGACATGGCACCTCTCTGGGAGCGGTAGCAGCAACTTCTGTTCTTTTGTTAGTTTATCAGGAGCCTTCTTGAGACAGGAACTGTATTCAGAATTTGAATCCATCCTAACACTCAGGACAGTGCTTGACCCATAGTAAGTGCTGTAAAAAAAAAAAAACCCTGAAGATTACCCCAGGCTCAAGACAGAGTAGAGTGTGGTTTTGGAAGCAGCACTGACAAAGAGCCAGGAGATGTAAGAGCCACTCAAGGCTTCTGCTGCTAGAGCCTCCTTCTAACTCAATGTTAGCCTTTTGAAAATCAGTACGATTCATTCATTCAGTCGTATTCATTGAGCGCTTACTGTGTGCGGAGCACTGTACTAAGTGCTTGGAAAGTACAATTCAGCAACAAAGACAATCCCTGCTCACAACGGGCTAACAGTCTAGAAGGGTGGGGACAGACATCAAAATGAGTAAACAGGCATCAATGGCATCAATATAAATGGAATCATAGATATATACATATCATTAATAAAATAAATAGAATTATAAATATGTACATACATACATGCAGGTGCTGTGGGGTGGGAGGGGGGGGGTAGAGCAGAGGGAGCAGGTGGGGGTGATGGGGAGGGGAGGGGGAGCAGAGGAAAAGGGGAGCTTAGTCCAGGAAGGCCTCTTGAAGGAGGTGAGCTTTCAGTAGGGCTTTGAAGTGGGGAAGTGTGCTTGTTTGGCAGATGTGAGGAGGGTGGGCATTCCAGGCCAGAGGTAGGACGTGGGCCAGGGGTCGACGGCAGGATAGGCAAGAATGAGGCCCAGTGAGGAGGTTAGCGGCACCTGAGGAGCAGAGTGTGTGGGCTGGGCTGGAGAAGGAGAGAAGGGAGGTGAGGTAGAAGGGGGCAAGGGGATGGAGAGCTTTGATAATGACACCATCTTGCCTGTGTCAAATTAACTGATCTTCACTTAGAACATAGGAAATTAAGAAGACTGTGAGCCCTATGCGGGACAGGGACTGTGTCCAACCTGGTTAGCTTGTATCCACCCTAGTGCTTAGTACAGTGCCTGGCACACAGAAAGCACTTAACAAATACCATCATTATCATTATTATTATTTTTAATGCACAGCACCATTCCTGGATCAATCAATCGGTCGATACCATTTTCTGAGTGCTTACTTTGTGCAGAGCACTGTACTGAGTGTTTGGATCAGCAGCGTGGCTCAGTGGAAAGAGCACAGGCTTTAGAGTCAGAGGTCATGGGTTCAAATCCCAGCTCCGCCACTTATCAGCTGGGTGACTTTGGGCAAGTTACTTAACTTCTCTGTGCCTCAGTTCTCTCATCTTTAAAATGGGGATTAAAATTGTGAGCCCTCCGTGGGACAACCTGATCACCTTGTAACCTCCCCAGCACTTAGAACAGTGCTTTGCACATAGTAAGTGCTTAATAAATGCCATCATTGGATCATAGCAATAGTCTCTCTGACCCAGGACTCTGTCTCTGACGTGGGCACCCAAGGACACCCAGAATGGGCCTGGGAGGCAGAAGGACCTGAGTTCTAATCCTGGCTCTGCTGCATGTCTGCTGTGTGACCTTGGGTAAGTCACTTCACTTCTCTGGGCCTCAGTTACCTCATCTGGAAAATGGGGATTAAGACTGTGAGCCCCCCAGGGGACAACCTGATCACCTTGTAACCTCCCCAGTGCTTAGAACAGTGCTTGACAAATAGTCAGTGCTTAACAAATACCATTATTATCATTATTAATAATAATCAGGTGCCAGTTGTTTCCCCTCATTTCCTAGATGTTCAACTGCATGGTTAGAGATGGGCCATCAAAACACCCCAATTTTCTCTCTATGTCCTTACCTTTCCTTCTGGTAGCCCACTACGGACCTCTTTTCCACAAATTTATCCCTACTTCTCTTGAACCTGCTGATATTTTCGGCTGGTACAGCCTCCTGGGGGTAATGGGTTGCATATAGTCATCCCCGCCCTCCCACTGGAGAAAGATGTGTAGCTCTTGTTTGTTGTGAATGGATACACTTCAAACCCATCCTGTTGTTGTGGGGCAGTGGAGAGCCATAATTTCGTGTTTGCCCCGTCTACTTCCTTTGTTATTTTGTAGAATCTGTCGCGTCCCCTTTGAGCCTTTTTTGGTGTTGTTCTAGTACTTAATAGCATTGTTTTTGAGTTTGGATGAAACTGAAATGGATTGGGAACACCCTGAAAATAGAAGCGACTCTTTCCCAGAAAGGCAAATGACAAGGTTGTTTTGATGTTCTGACTGGCTGTGACCAGCCCAAATAAATACCTCTCCTCTTCCTCAGTGAAATATTTTCCTCTATCAGGAGCTAAGCTCAAGGCTGCTGTGTTGCTTCTGGTCCAGGGGCTGTTTTGGGGTGTGGGTAGGGGGTCCTGCCTTTTCCAGTTCAGGGGCATATGCAGAGGGAAGGTCAGGGGAGCTATGGGTTCTAATAATAATAATAATGATGATGGTGGAATTTGTTAAGTGTCTAAAATGTCAAGAACTGGGGTAGATACAAGCCAATCAGGTTGGACACAGTCCCTGTCCCACATGGGGCTCATGGTCTTAACCCCCATTTTACAGATGAGGTAACCAAGGCCCAGAGAAGTGAAGTGACTTACCCAAGGTCACACAGCAGACAAGTGGCAGAGCCAGGATTAGAACCCAGCTCCTTTTGCCTCCCAAGCCCAGGCTCTAGCTGCTAGGCCATGCTGCTTCCCTTTGGTTCTGTTCACAAGGGGTTCTGTTTCTACTTTGCTCTGCTATCTTGGGAAGGTCATCTACTCCCCAAGGGAATAGGGAAGATTCAGGGCCCAGTGGAAAGAGCATGGACTTGGGAGTCAGAGGACCTGGATTCTAATCCCAGCTCTACCAATTGCATGCTGTGTGACCTCGGGCAAGTTGCTACTTCTCCGGGCTTAAATTTCTCCATCTACCAAAGGGGGATTAATTCATTCATTCAATCATATTTGTTGAGCATTTACTGTGTGCTTAGCACTGTAAAGTTCTTGGGAGAGGACAATAGAACAATAAACAGACCCATTCCCTGACCATAATGAGCTTACAGTCTAGAGGGATTAAATATGATTAAATATAGGTTTATATTTAAAGATTAAATATGGGTTCTCTCAGACTGTGAGCTCCATGTGCGACAAGGACTGATTCCAACCTGATAACCTTGTTATCTGCCCCAGAGCTTAGAACTGTGCTTGACACACAGTAAGCACTTAACAAATACCATAATAATACTTCTCCCATGGCTTCAACTACCACCTCTTTGGGTAAATTCACACAGGAACAGTCCAGTCCATAATGGATCATTATAGGGAAATGTGAGAGGAACACACCTTTCCCCTTTTAATCATTAATAAGAAGTATGGTGCTTGGTAAGCGCTTACTATGTGCAAAGTGCTGGGGTGGGTAATAATAATAATAATGATGGTATTTGTTAAGCGCTTACTATGTGTCAAGCACTGTTCTAAGTGCTGGACCAAGTTAATCGGGTCAGACACAGTCCCTCTCCAACAGGGGGCTCATGGTCTAAGTAAGAGGGAGTAATCTCTAATCCCCATTTTACAGATGGGGTAACTGAGGTACAGAGAAGTAAAGTGACTTGCCCAAGGTCACACAGCAGATGAGTAGTGGAACAAGGTGGAGAAGCAACATGGCGTAATGGATAGAGCCCAGGCCTGGGAGTCAGAAGGTCATGGGTTCTAATCCTGGCTCCACCACTTGTCTGCTGTGTGATTTTGGGTGAGTCACTTCATTTCTCTGGGTCTGTTACCTCATCTGTATAATGGGGATTGAGACTGTGAGCCCCACGTGGGACAGGGACTGTGTCCATCCTGATTTGCTTGTATCCATCCCAGAGCTTAGGACAGTGCCTGGCACACAGTAAGCACTTAACAAATACCATCATTATTATTATAGAACCCAGGTCTTCTGACTCCCAGGCCTGGGCTCTTTCCACTAAGCCACACTGCTTCTCAAACCACAGGTGTTGGAATAATATTCACTCTGTATGGAAAGGGGCCAGAAAAGTGGTATCACTCTAATAATAATAATAAGCTCCCCTCTATCCTGTAGGTTGCTTGTGGGCAGGGAATGTGTCTACCATAGTACTCTCCCAAATACTTAGCACAGTGCTCTGCACACAGAAAGCACTCAATAAATATGATCGATTGATTGTTGTTAAGTGCCAAGGACTGTACTAAGCCCTAAGTTAAATACAAGATAATCAGCTTGGATAGAGTGCCTGTCCCTCATGGGGCTCCCAGTATAAGTAGGGGAGAAAGCAGATTTTGAATCTCCATTTTACAGGTGAAGAAACCAAGGCCCAGAGAAGTACCCAAGGACAAACAGAAGACCAAAAGCGGAGCTAGGATTAGAACCCAGGTCCTCTGACTCCCAGGACCGTGCTCTTTCCACCAGGCCATGCTGTTTCTCAATGCTTTCCTGGGATCGGCTAATTTATGGGAGCCAAGCTCAGCCGTTAATGCTTGCTTCTCTAACAATGGGTGCCCGTTGCCTGGTTAGAACTTTGGAATTTGCCATTACACTCAGGTTTTATGGGATTTGAGTGAAAAAGGTCAGGGCGTGACGAGTATTCGGTCTGTTCTCCCACACAGACCTTCCACTGTAACTCATTTTAAAATGCCTCAGAACTTCCTCACATTTTTTCCTCCAAAGTGGACACGTTTTACTGCCTGGAATTACTCAAAGGTGAGTCCTGAAAACCTGAAACCACATTTAAATTCAGAGTTTAAAATGATTATTTTTCAGCTACCTCAAGCCCCTTTCCTCTTTATAATAATAATGATGGTATTTGTTAAGCGCTTACTATGTGCTGAGCACTGTTCTAAGCACTGGGGGTAGATTCAAGGTAATCAGGTTTTCCCAGGTTGGGCTCACAGTCTTAATTCCCATTTTACAGACGAGGTAACTGAAGCACAGAGAAGTGAAGTGACTTGCCCAAAGTCACACAGCTGATAGGTGGCGGAGCCAGAATTATAACCCATGACCTCTGACTCCCAAGCCACATTTTTGGAAAAGCAGCATGCCCGAATGGAGTCAGAAGACCTGGATTCCAAATCCCGGCTTGCCTCTTCACCTCTTGCCCGCTGTGTGACTTTGGGCATGATAATTGACTTCTCTCTGTCCGTTTCCTCAGCTATATATTGGAGATTCAATTGGGCAGGGAATGTGTCTGTTTATTGTTGTATTGTACTCTCCCAAGCACTTAGTACAGTACTCTGCACAGAGTAAGTGCTCAATAAGATTGAATGAACGAATACCTGTTTTCCCTCCCCCTTAGACTGGGAACCCAAAGTGGGACAGAGACTGTCTGACCTGATGATCTGATCTGATGATGAGAAGCAGCATGGCTCAGTGGAAAGAGCATGGGCTTTGGAGTCAGAGGTCATGGGTTTGAATCCCAGCCCTGTCAATTGTAAGCTGTGTGACTTTGGGCAAGTCACTTAACTTCCCTGTGCCTCAGTTACCTCATCTGTAAAATGGGGATTAAGACTGTTAGCCCCCTGTGGGACAACCTGATCACCTTGTAACCACCCCAGCACTTAGAATAGTGCTTTGCACATAGTAAGCGCTTAATAAATGCCATCATTATTATTATTATTATCTTGCATCTATCTCAGGACTTAGTACAGTGCTTGGAACATGGTAAGCACTTAAATGGTAAGCAATTATGATGATGGCATTTATGAGAGCTTATTATGTGCAGAGCACTGCATTAGGCGCTTGGGAGAGTTAATATGACAGAGATGGTGGCCCATCCTTCTGGTTTCCTCTCCTCTGGTCCAGTGGATAGAGCATGGGCCTGGGAGTAAGAAGGACCTGGGCTCTAATCCTGGCTCCACCACTTGCCTGCTATGTGAACTTGGGCAAGTCACTTCACTTCTATGGGCCTCGGTTACCTCATCGGTTAAAATGAGGATTAAGACTGTGAGCCCCATGTGAGACAGGGACTGTGTCCAACCAATTGGCTTGTACCTACCCCAGATCTCAGTACAGTGCCTGACACATAGTAAGCACTTTAATAAATACCATTAGTATTATTATTCATTCATTCATTTAATCGTATTTATTGAGTGCTTACTGTGTGCAGAGCACTGTACTAAGCACTTGGGAAGTACAAGTTGGCAACATGTAGAGACGGTCCCTACCAAACAGCAGGCTTACAGTCTAGAAGGGACTGTTATTACTGTTAGAACCACCAAATTCTCTTTATTTTTGATAGTGTCATTCTACTGTTTACCACAAATCTCGACAGGCAACTGAAGGAAAATGTCCATTTGCTTTCAGAATCCAAATAGCTAGAAGTTTATTTTCCAATGTTAAACGCTCACAAAATAAGAATTAGCCAAGTTAAACAAATATTTTATTTTCCATATGATGAAAAGTATATGGCCACAGAGATTGTGAGATCTTTATTGTACAGTGAGTCGCTCTTGTTCAATTTATTCCTGGGGCATGCATAACAATATTTCCACAATTATATCCATTACGAGAGTTTACATTGAAGAGTCGTATTCAACTGGAGTGCTTGCAGCACTGTTCGAATGAACACCAATTCCTTACGGGAAGGACATGGATAATTTCCACATGTGTTGACAACATACAAAAGTTGGCACGTGATAAGGGAGTGGTAGAGAGATACTGAACATGAGGCAGGATCCCGTATACGTGTACAAGAAGGAAAAATAAGCCAGTGGTGTGCGTTGCAACTGGTTAGGGAATGGAATGATCCTCTACCACTGACTTCTGGGAGCTAATCAAATCCTGATGCCATGCCCTTCTCAAGAACCCGCCATTTTGTCATGGAAAACAAACAGCAGTGTTGGGGGAAGAAATTAACTTTTTCAACATTAAATCTATGTTGAGATTATCCTAAGGGGAGGTTCCCGCAAGATGACGGCCGGGTTGCATGTGGAACGCTGAAGACCTCTCGACAATTAACCGGAGAGACTCGTGGGCCCCAATTGGAAATCGACAAGGAACACCCCAGAACCAGTCGCCGATACACACCACAACGGTGTAGCTGGTCACCTAGGAGCTGATCAAAAGATTGGATATGTGCAGTGGCAGATTTTTAGGTAGTGAGGCACTCGTTTGAATGGTCATGCCAAGCGTGTAAAACACACAGATGCATCCTAGGCTTGTCCAGTAGACAGTTTGGGTGGAGAAGGAAGTAAGCAATATCACACGTGAACCGCGGGTGGTGGGGGGGTGGGGGAAATGGGCGCCTGAGTGTGTGACCGGGATCTCCCTCGCTCTCCCCATGCCAAGGTCTTGGGTGTCTTGGTCTTTGGGTGCTTCGGAAGAGAGGGACCCTCAGTCCTGGCAATGAACAGCTCTATTCAACATAAAACTGGTCTCGCCTGCAGATGGGGAATAGGGGTAGGTGTCACTTGGGGTTCCCAGCTAACAAATACATTAGCCTTAGGGGACTAAAAGTCCCCCAAAGAAACAGGTTTGAAAACAATATACACTATCCACACCTCCTGCAAGACTTAGTGGTTGCCCATCACATAAAACTATAAAGGAAGAGCCGACTTATTTCTCATTAAAATGCTTCTGGCATAGAATGGGGTCTCTTTTCTTCTGAGCTTGAGAGCAGAATTCAATTTATAAACTCTGGGCTGAGAAGCAGTGAGGCTTAGAGAAGAAAGCCCGGGTCTGGGAGTCAGAAGGACCTGGGTTTGAATCCCGGCTCCGCCACGTTTGCCTGCTGTGTGACCTTTGGGAAGTTACTTCACTTCTCTGGGCCTCATGTCCCTCATCTATAAAATGGGAATTAAGAGTGTGAGCACCCTGTGGGACAGGGACTGTTGTCCAACTTGACGAACCTGTATCTAACCCTGTGCTCAGAACAGTGCTTAACAGATAGTACGGGCTTAACAAATAACATTTAAAACAAACAAAAACATATTAAGTGCTTTAACAAATACCACAGTTATCATCATCATTATCATTACTGTCTCCGAGAGACTGGCTTCTGGGTGACCCTTAAAAAATAAGAAAAGGAAAAGAACGGGAAAATAAATTCTGTGCCTTTCTTAAGCCTCTAGAAAACACAAAGTTTTACTTTTTGCAGCCACTCCTGAACATATCTGTTTTTTAATCTCCTGGGATATTTGGAAAGGGAAACATACTCATCTTGGTTCAGTAAAGCTATAATCACATCTTCTTGCTAAAAACACTCAAAAATAGACGAATTCCATGCTAGTCTCAATGGAGCTTCCACAATGTTTACAAATAAAAAGCCACTGACTCATTCCCCCTTTGTTCTAAATTGGCTACTTTTCATTCATAAAGAATGAATGAAGAATAAAGAGTGCTTTTCCACTCCTAATCTTTCAATACTTCATAAGTTAGGGGTGGGGAGGGGAGAGAGCAGGTCATCTGCCAATCTGTTGTCTATTCCAGGGTTGGGCGAAGCGGCGATGTCATCTTTTTACACCCCAGATGAGTTTCCACGTCTGATTCAATTGGATCGGTGTGATGAGTGGGCAATTCAACCTCCTCTCATCCAACGAGATCTCCATTAGGGAGCTCCTAGTGTGTGCAGGGGGAACTCATTTCACTCTGCAATTCATCAAGGCTCCTTCCTCACTGATTCCCCCAAATCATTCAAGCGCATACTAATAATAACAATCATATCTGTACTAGGCGCTGGGGTAGATACAAGAAAATCCATCAATCAATTGTATTTATTGAGCGCTTATTGGGTGCAGAGCACTGTACTAAGCGCTCGGGAGAGTACACTGTAAGAGTGGGGACACACATTCCCTGCCCACAACGAGCTTACAGTGAGGGGGAGACAGACATGAATATAAATAAATAAATTATGGATATGCACATAAGTGCTGTGGGGCCGGGGTGGGGAGAGGGGGCATGGGTGAAGGAAGGGAGCAAATCCAAGGGCAAGGGTGACGCAGAAGGGAGTGGGAGAAGAGGAAAGGAGGGCTTAGTTGGGAAAGGCCTCCTCCAAGAGGCGTACCTTCGATAAGGCTTTGAAGGTGGAGAGAAGAGTCCATCGGATATCAACAGGGAGGGCATTCCAGACCCGAAGCAGGATGTGGGCGAGAGGTCAGTGGTGAGGTAGAGGAGATGGAGGTTCAGTGAGTAGATTGGCATTAGAGGAGCAAGGTGTGTGAGCTGGGTTGGAGTAGGAGAGCAGCAAGGTAAGGTAGGAGGAGACAATGCTTTAAAGCTGATAGTGAGGAGTTTCTGTTTGATGTGAAGGTGAATGGGCAGCCACTGGAAGTTCTTGCGGAGTGGGGAAACATGGACTGAACGTTTTTATAGAAAAATGATCCAAGCGGCAGAGTCAAGTATGGACTGGAGTAAGGAGAGACAGGAGGCAGGGGAGTCAGTGAAGAGGCAGATGCAGTAATCAAGGTGGGAGAGGATGCACACCTGGATTAATGTGGTAGCAGAAATGGATGAAGAGGAAAGGGTGGATTTTAGGGATGTCGTGAAGGTTGGACCGACGGGATTTAATGCTAGCCTGAATATGTGGGTTGAATGACAGGAGCCAAGGATAATGCCAAAGTTACGGGCTTGGGAGACAGGAAGGATGACGGTGCTGTCAGTGATGGGAAAATCTGGGGGAGGATAGGGGTTGGGTGGGAAGATAAGGAGTTCTGTTTAGGACATGTTAAGTTTGAGATGTCAGCAGGACATCCAAGCAGAGATGTCTTCAAGGCAGGAAGAACTGCAAGACTGCAGAGAAGGAGAGAGATAAGGGCTGAAGATGGAGACTTGGGAATCATATGCATCGAGGTGGAAGTTGAAGCCAGGGGAGAGAAGGAGATCTCCAAGGGAGCGGGTGGAGATGGAGAATAGAAGGGGACCCAGAACTAAGCCTTGAGGGACCCCCACAGTTAGGAGGTGGGAGGCAGAGGAGGGGCCTGCGAAAGAGCATGAGAATGATCAGAGAGAGAGGAGGAGAACCGGGAGAGGACAGTGCCGGTGGATTGCAATGCTTTCGGGAGAAGTGGGTGGTCGACTGTGTCGAAGGCAGCTGAGAGGTTGAGGAGGATGAGGATGGAGTAGAGAGCATTGGATTTGTCCAGAAGGAGCTCAGTGGTGATCTTTGAGAGGGCGGTTTCGGTGGAGCAAAGGGGACGGAAGCCGGATTGGAGGGGGTCAGGGAGGGAATTGGAGGAGAGGAACTTGAGACAGCAGACCACTAGCTCAAGGAGTTTGGAGTGGAACGGTAGGAGGGAGATGGGTGAAACCTGGAGGGAGCCGTGGAGCCAAGGGAGGGTTTTTTTAGGATAGGGGAGACATGAGTCATTTGAAAGCAGTGGGGAAAAATCCACGGGGGAGCAAATAGTTGCAGATGATTCCGTCTCCATTTGTTCTTCCTCTCCAAAGCCTTAAAACAATTTTACTCCACTTTGTGGGTATACATAGCAAATGAATACAAGATCCATTTTTCACTGGGAAACGAAAGAGAACCTGAAATACAAACAAGTCTTTCCTTTAGACCTAAGTCTAAAAATGTTCGCTTCCAGGAGTTCCCAGAAAAATCTCTGGAGATGGACTGGAACACCATAGAATTCTAGCTGGAGTTGGTGCAAGCAGTTCCAAGTGACTTAAGAAGTTATCGTGTCCAACTCAGTGCAAAAGTCTTATCAAAAACCCATCAGATCTTGTGTGCTGTAACAAAAGCCGAACTCGAAAAACACTTCGGCAGAAATGTTAATGATTCAATGATGAGGAATGAATATACAATTCAGGACCATAACAGTCTCCCACATGAACTTAAGGGCACTTTCCTGAGCACTCATGTATCTATCTATCAATCAACGTCTACTTATCAAGCGCTTACTATGGGCAGAGCACTGGACTAAGCGCTTGCGAGAGGACAGTCCAACAGAATAAGCAGACATGGTCCCTGCCCAGAACAAGTCTGTGCTCATGAAGCAGCATGGCCAAGCAGACGGAACACAGTCCTAGGAATCAGAAGGACCTTGGTTCTGACCTGGGTTCTGATCCCGGCTCTGCTGCTGGTCAGCCATTGACCTTGGGTGAGTCACTGCACTTCTCTGGGCCTCAGTTACCTCATCTGGAAAATGGGGGTTAAGTCTGTGAGCACCATGTGGGGCATGGACGGACTGTGTCCAGCCCTGATTAGCTTGTATCTACCCCAGCGCTCAGTACAGTGCCTGGCACATAGTAAGTGCTTAACAAATACCACAATTATTATTATCATTATTCTGTACCTCCCAGGTGCCTAGTAGAGTGGCACTGCACCAAGCCGGTGCTCAATAAATCTGTGTCCCAACACAAAATGTCCATCCTGTTTCTCTACCCGACACAGATGCAGTTCTTTACACCAGTTAGATTATATTGATGGAGTATATACACATGCAATATTAAAGAAGAAAATGTGTAAACAAATGTGGAGCTGAACAGACAACAACAACATGCACATTTAACCACAGCTTAGTGATGTCCTCACTGGGTAAATGTGGGGTTTCTTTCTTAAGCTTCATATTAAACAAACTCTCATGACTCTAGTGATCAACTTCAGCTGTCTCTCACGAGATGTAGTTTCAGAGAAGAGAGCTGCCCAAATGTATAATTCATGGTAGGCACAGGTGCACCACTACCATAAAAAGCCTCCAACGAGTGCAGTAATTGTATCCTTTTGCACACGTAAATTTTTACAAATGTGTGCTCATGTGTGGCTTTCTTTATAAATTTAGCATCAATTCTGCTGAAAACCACATCAGCTGAATATTAAGGGAGGGAAGAAACAAGTGCAACATTGTATAAATTAAATTTTCATCTGCTTAATGTTGCAACTGTAGAGTGAAACAGCTTCAAAGCAAGCCCTGGATTTCTTCAAATGCAATCAAACATTTAACAGGAATCCAAAGAATTAAACATCTTATCTCTGACAGCCATGGAGCCACAAATAAACACACCCCCGTGAAATCCCTGTTCATATACATTGCTTTTCAAGAATCTAGGACCACGAGGAATTTGGAGTTAGATTCTCTGCTCTGACACGATACCAACGGCCATCCATTTGCTAGAAGATACGAGGATAAGGAGACAGAGTGTCAAATGATCAAATATAAAGGTGTTTTTAAAAAGTGGATCAATCTTTGATCGTTCAATGCTAAATGAGAGCACCAGATTCCCTCGACCAGAACATATGTCAATCGGATTGGGAAACCAGAAGCACGTTTATTAACCATTCGATTATACTGGCCCCCGGTCCCGGTTACTTGTCTCTTGGAGGCAGCCTTTTCGAAAAGGCAATCCCTCAGGTTCCCCGTTGAATGGAAATTGAGACATTTGATTTCTTTGATGCTTTTAATGTAATATGGCAGAAGGTTCCAGGAGGTTATGTTCTTGAGGATCCTGAGGCAGAAGCCGAGTCTTCTTCAACAGACGGTTCAAAATCCACAGTGTTTTCGGCTAATTCGATGTCCTGTTCGTCATTACTTTCTGCGCTGTAATCGACTTCTTCGGGGAAACGAGGTTCATCTTCATCCATAACGTAAGTAGTAGGACTGTAGCCAAAACACATACACACACACACACACACACACACACACACACACACACACAAGATGGCATTAGTTTTTAAAAGTCTCAAATAAACCACTCAGAATGGGGACCTAGCTCTACCAATCTACACCAGTGCCTTTATACAAAAATCTTTAGTCCCAATGTAATACAGGTAGGGAGCATTTAGGAGAAAAACCCACACCGACCAAGGAAATGGCCCACGACCTGTATATAGAATGTTTGAATTTCCCTGTAAAAGCTACCAGGTGACTGAAAGACCCTCATGGTGACTAGAAGGTAAACACGTTAACTTTTCATTACACTGCAAGAAACACCCATGTGCCTCCTGGTAGAAAACCAACTTGCCAATATCTAGTAGGAAAAAAAAGGCATTCCCCTTTGCAGACAATCATGAATCCTCTTTGCAGACAACAAAGGTTTATTTTGGAAGCCCTATTTTAGGCACAGTGGCTCCCTGTGTAGTAGGTAATTTCAAGGGCCTTTATAAAGCAACTATGGATATCCTAATTGGTTTCTTGAGTAATGTGCTAAAATCACTTGGTCCAGGATCTTAAAGTGATTATCTGCTATTTGAGAAAATTGAAGGCTGAAGGAAAAAATACACAACCCTGCCATTTCCTAGGATGAGGAAAAATAACAAGTGAACCATCCACACCCAGTTTAATTACTCTCCCCTAGGACCTGGATATTTGCTTAAAAGCACTAAGTGCTTCTAAATTTTTCATTACATAAGTAGCTTTGAATTGAGACAAGCTCTCTCTTAGGGTCTGTAACCTATCCTTTTACTTAATAATCAAATTATTCCGATGCCTCCCAATCTGACAGATTGTTAGAGGAGAACCGAGTCTGAGGGTCCGTCCACACCAGCCTCTCAACAATCCAACGTTTTTGCTGCCCTACAGAGACCGCTGAAATACAGAGTTGGGAAACGACGAGGGTTGGATAGTGAAGCCACAAAGAGCCTGACCGATTTGGCACCTAATAGTTCGGGGCTTGCTGCGATTCTGGGTGAGATTCAGAATGTGACAATCCATTCCCTTTTTCTGCAGTAATAATCTCAAGATTGACTAAGCCATAAAAAAAAAGGAGACGTCGTTCTGGCTTTTTGCGATAAGGGAATTAAACAAACTTCTCAACTAGAGATGAGTCAATTGAATAATATATTGTTCAACCAGCATGACTTTCAAATTTCATGCCTATTATCTTTGGATCACTGCAAAATCACCTTCCCAAACATTGCGGGGTGGGGAGAAGAGGGTGACCCACAGCTCCATACACCCGTTTTGGGCTCAAAACCAAATATTTCAATCTCAGAAGAAAAAGATTGGGGATGGTCCTGTTTACCATTCTACGTAAGCTTTGGAAAAACAAAAAACAAAACTACAGGATCTGTTCTGCTAAGATAGTCCAAAGTCCATGGCATAATCAACAGGGGATGACCCTGAATTCCTAATCAGAGACTTGGAACCCAATCCAGTTTTTCTAATGGGGCTCTGAGAGCCGTAGAGCCCGAACCCTGGCTGCCCTGTCCAGAGGAGCCTGCCCTGACCTCAGGACCCCAAGGGATAAGAGACTTCCAATAGATCGGAAGCTCTTCAAGGGTAGGGACCAATGCTTTTTTATCAAGGATTTCTTGAGCACTGTACTAAGCGCTAGGGAATGCCCAACAGAGTTTGCAGGGACGGTGTCCTTGCCTTCAGGGAGCTTTAAAATCTCTACTCTATGCTGCCAAATGCCCATTTGGGCATTTTCGTAAATAGGCACAATCGGAGTTATTCATGACGAAGAAGATTTGACTCTCGAGGAGATTCCTGGATCTCTGACCTCCTCCAGTGATGCCCTCTCCCCAGTGCCCCCCACCCACCCAAGGGTCAAATTCCTGGAACAAAACTAGGCCTAATTGACACAGGAGAGGCAATGAAAAGGAACTGCGTACAGGTAGTGATACCATACCATACTTAGAAAAATGGTGTTCAGTTCTACCGCAGAAAATAACAGAGCTGAGAGGAAAGGGGAAAGGCCGGTAATAATAATAATTATGGTATTTGTTAAGTGCTTACTATGAGCTGAGCACTGTTCTAAGCGCTGGGGTAGATACAAGCTAATCAGGTTGTTCCATGTGGGGCTCACAGTCTTAATCCCCATTTTACAGATGAGGTAACGTGATGTTGCTCAGAAAATTTCTAAAACCAAGGATTTGGTCAAAATGAATCAACCTCTTGAATTGGATTTCTCACCAAGCCTCCTGCCCCACATCAATAGTACTCACTGAGTGCTGACTGTGTGCTAAGCCCTTGGGAGAAAACAACAGAGGCTAAGACCTGGTCAGGCTGCCCTCAAGGGGCTTCCAGGCTTAATGGACCTCACCCTCCAAGCTTGGCCCAGAAAATAAGTCTGGGGAAAAACCTGCCTATTCATATTTTATCTTGCAAAAAGTTAAAAAAAAGTTTCAGGTTTTACCTCAAAAACTTGGTTAGTGCTACAGCGATATTTAATCAGTCGATGGGTGTTTATATTAATGTCTGTCTCCCCCACTAGAGTGTAAGCTCGCTGTAAGCAGGGAATGTGTCTACCAAGCCTGCTCTCTTGTATTCTCTCAAGTGCTCTGCACATGGTAAGTGCTCAACAAATATGAGGGAGGAGGAGGAGGAGGAGGGAGGGTATGTGTCTGTTTATTGTTGCTCTGCACATGCCAAGTGCTCAATAAATACGAGAGATGAGGAGGAGGATGAAATGTGTGTCTGTTTACTGTTGTATTGTACTCTCCCAAGTGCTTAGTACAGTGCTTTGCACAGATTATTATTATTTATTACTATTATGCACTCAATAAATATGATTGAACGAAAGGTTTTAGGAGTGGAAGCCCTGCAACCAAAAGTCCTTCTGCTATTTTAAACCCCTTCCTTCCCCAAGAATGGCAATGACCCTACAGCAATGTGATGTTATTTCCTCCCCCAAACCAGGCTGAAAATTTTCAGGGTGTAAAGCCAACTGCTACAATATGCCTTTGCTTGAAACAGAGAGAACTGGCCAAGGGGATTAAGGCTGTGAGTCAAGGTCGAACCACCCGGACCCAGCAAAGTCTCGTGCTGCCAAGCCACTTGGCAGAGCTTCCAGAAGTGAAGCTTCTGTGGATTGGGGGTGTCCCGTGGGCTAAGACAAGGGGAGTGCTGAGGGGCAGGCCCGAGGCATGGCTGCGCCCATCTCCTTGTGGACAAGTGTCAGGCGAGCAGTTCGTTACATAAGTCCTCCCTGCCCCCTCCCGGGATCTGCCTAAATTCTCTCTCTGGTACTTCCACTCTGCTCTCAAGTCCTTTCAGCAGATGGGAATTCAAATCTCTTCTGTCACGGGGGAAAACAGTCCAATCTGTCGCCATATCTGGCACTTGGTCTCGCAACATCCCCTGACTACTCCTCTCCCCTGCCCCCGCCTCGTCTTCTTCCGTCTGTCCTCCCTCGTCCTAGAAGCAGTGTGGTGTAGCAGATAGAGCACAGGCCTGGGAGTCAGCAGGTCATGGGTTCTCATCCCAACTCCACCACTTGTCTGCTGTGTGGCCTTGGGCAAGTCACTTCACTGGGCATCAGTCACCTCATCTGGAAAATGGGGATGGAGACTGTGAGCCCCACGTGGGACTGTGTCCAACCCAATTTGCTCGTATCCTTCCCAGTGCTTAGTACAGTGCCTGGCACAGAGTAAGCACTTAAATACCACAATTATTCTGAACATCCATTGGTGGCTGCCTTATGCCCCCATATTCACATAAAAAATCTTCAACGGGGTCACATCCCATGAGACTGGGGAGATGGGAGGGGGACAGGAATACTGCCTATTGGAAATTTCAAAGTTTGGAAAGAAACATTTAAGGAGGTGTACTATACCAAAGACCCTCACTCTTCTAACAGAAACATCACATCAGATTCTTTTCTAAGGTGGGGTGGGGGGGAGGACGGGAGAAAAGGGGATAATTTTAAAAGAAAAGCTTCATTCTCAGGAAAAGCCCCCCATTTGCCCCAAGGGCAGACCCTCCCACAGCTGTCTCCAAAAACACATTAAGCCCATCAGCTACAGGGGTGATCCCACGGGATTAAAAGAGTCTGAAATCTTCACTTCATTGCCTTCTGGGATTAGTCAGGGCAAAAGTTAATTTTTCTGCCAAACGACACTGTGTTGGTTTTACAATCTGGACTGATTTCTAATGGGAACTGGACGGAGACCTTCCAACTTTTGCTTCACTCTCAGTGAATTTCCTGAATGATCCCATGAGCCTATCGCTGGGTTAGATAGCATATAAAATGAAAGCAAAGGACAGAGATACAGTCTTAAAGAAACTTACGTTCCAGGAAGTCCCAAACTGTTAGAGCTTACCAAGGCAACCTAACAGTCTTGTTGAATGAACTTGGATTTGCTCCCTCTCTTCACCCCTTCCTCAGCCCCACATAATAATAATAATAATAATAATAATAATAATAATAATAATAATGGTATTTGTTAAGCATTTACTATGTGCCAAGCACTGTACTAAGTGCTGGGGTAATACAAGGTAATCACGTTGACCCACATGGGGCTCACAGTCTTAATCCCCATTTTACAGAAGAGGTAACTGAGGCACAGAGAAGTTAAGTGGCTTGCCCAAGATCCCACAGCTGAGAAGTGGCGGAGCTAGGATTAGAACCCATGTCTACTTTCCACTAAGCCATGCTGCTTCTATTTTTTTTTTAAAAAAAGGTATTTGTCAAATGCCAGGCACTATATTAAGCACTGGGGTAGATACGAGCTAATTGGGTTGGACACAGTCCATGCCCGACATGAGGCTTACAATCTTAAACCCCATTTTACAGATGAAGGGACTGAGGCCCAGAGAAGTGACATGGCTTGCCCAAGATCACCCAACAGACAAGTGGTAGAGCAGAATTAGAATCCAGGTTCTCTGACTCCCAGGCCTGTATTCTACCCATTAGATCCATTAGGTACTTTTGCCCCTCCCCTGTGATGTGCTCCTCACTGCCTCTTCCCTGCCTCCCATCAGTCAGTCAGTTGCATTTATTGAGCGCTTACTGTGTGCAGAGCAGTGTACTAAGCACTTGGGAGAGTACAACATAACAACATGTCCTCCCCCTGGCCCAGAATGCCCTCCCTCCGCACATCCGCCAAGCTAGATCTCTTCCTCCCTTCAAAACCCTACTGAGAGCTCACCTCCTCCAGGAGGCCTTCCCAGACTGAGCCCCCTCATTCCTCTCCTCCTCCTCCCCCTCCCCATCCCCCCGCCTTACCTCCTTCCCCTCCCCACAGCACCTGTATATATGTTTGTACATATTTATTACTCTATTTATTTTACTTGTACATATTTACTATTCTATTTATTTTATTTTGTTAATATATTTTGTTTTGTTGTCTGTCTCCCCCTTCTAGACTGTTAGCTCGTTGTTGGGTAGGGACCGTCTCTATATGTTGCCAACCTGTTCTTCCCAAGCACTTAGTACAGTGCTCTGCACACAGTAAGCGCTCTATAAATACAATTGAATGAATGAATGAATGAATGAACAACAGAACAGACACATTCCCTGCCCACAATGAGCTTTCGGTCTTGAGGGGAGAGTACAACATAACAACAGAACAGACACACTCCCTGCCCACAATGAGCTTTTGGTCTTGAGGGGGAGACAGACATTAACAGAAATGAAAAAGTTACAGATAGGTAATTTAATGCTTCCCACCCACTCGACCTCTTCTTGCTGTTGAGGTTCCTGCTCTCTCTGCTGGACAGACCGATCAATCGATGGTATTTATTAAGTGCTTATTATGTACTTAGTATTAGTACAGTGCCTGGAACATAGTAAGCACTTAACAAATACCATTTAAAAATAAATACCTAAAATGTGCAGAGCACTGTACTGAACATTTGGAAGAGTAGAATACAATAGAAGGAGAGTACTCCAGCCTGGGAGTTGGAGGAACTGGGTTCTAATGCTTTGCACATAGTAAGTGCTTAATAAATGTCATTATTATTATAATTAATAATAATAATAATGATATTCGTTAAGCGCTTACTATGTGCCGAGAACTGTTCTAAGCCCTGGGGCAGGCACAAGATAATCAGGTTGTCCCATGTGGGGGTCACAGTCTTAATCCCCATTTGACAGATGAGATAATTGAGGCCCAGAGAAGTTCAGTGGCTTGCCCAAGGTCACATAGCAGACAAGTGGCAGGGCCAGGATTAGAACCAACGTCCTCTGACTCCCAAGCCCGGGCTCTTTCCACTAAGCCATGCTGTTTCTCGTCCCAGCTCCTCCACTTACCTGCTGTTTGAGTCACTTCACTGCTCTGTGCCTCAGTTCCCTCATCTCCAAAAAGGAGATTCTCCCTCTTACTTAGACTGTGAGCCCTATGTGGGACCTGAAGATCTTGTATCTACCCTAGGGCTTAGTACAGTGCTTGGCACATACTAAGTGCTTAACACATACCAAATTTATTGCTATTCTTAGCTCCAGGGATTCAGGAACAGGGCCAGTGGAAAATGATTACTCCAACTGCAACCCCTAGATTGGGTTCTATAGGATAATAGTAATAATAATAATAAGGCACTTGTTAAGCACTTACTATGTGCCAAGCACCTTGTTCTAAGCACTGGGGTGGATACAAGCAAATCGGGTTGGACACAGTCCCTGTTCCACGTGGGGCTCACAATCTTAATCCCCATTTTCCAGCGGAGGGAACTGAGGGACAGAGAAGCAAAGTGACTTGCCCAAGGTTACTCAGCAGACAAACGGCGTTCCTTCTGACTCCTGGGCCCGTGCTCTAGCCATTAGATCATGCTGCTTCCGGGATCCATCACTTGCTTGGCATAAGGCGGGTTGGCAAATCATTTCTCCATATCTCTTACTTCCCCAAGTTTCAGTAGCCCCATTTCCTCTTGAAGATGCTGAGGAGAAGGGCCCCTGCTCTCGTTCAGCAGGAGAGGGAAACAGCTCATCCATCCACAGAGAGACGGAAGGATCTGTTCCCGAGGATGTTCAGCCCAAAAATGCTCAGCCGTATCTTTGTGCTGGCCCCGGAGAGTCATCTGGGGGCAAGGCTGATGTCGGGGGTGGGGAAAGCAGAGGCAGACTTAAATGACCTGCGGTTCTGCTAGGACAACTACCGCTTTGGTCCAGTCAACATCTGCCACGTGCCCTGGAAAGACCTGGGAATAGGAGAGGTTTGGCTGGCCTAAGCCGAGTTCTCGCAGAGAAGGTGGCATAAGGCCAGAGGAAGCAGCATGGCCTAGTGCACAAAGCCTGGGCCTGGGAGTCAGAAGGACCTGGGTTCTAATCCTGACTCCGCCTCTTGTCTGCTGTGTGATCTTGGGCAAGTCACTTCATTTCTCTGGGCCTCAGTTACCTCATCTGGAAAATGGGGAATAAGACTGTGAGCCCCAAATGGGACAACCTGATTACCTTTTATCTACCCCAGCGCTTAGAACGGTGCTTGGCACGTAGTAAGTGCTTAACAAATACCATCATTATTACCATTATTATTATTGTCTGCTATGTGACCTCGGACAAGGCACTTCAATTCTCTGGGCCTCAGTTCCCTCATCTGTAGAATGGGGATTAAGACTGTGGTCCCCATTTGGGACAGGAACTGTGTCATTATTCATTATTATTATTAAATCATATTTATTGAGCGCTTACTGTGTGCAGAGCACTGTACTAAGCGCTTGGAAAGTACAATTTGGCAACAAATAGAGACAATCCCTACCCAACAATGGGCTCACAGTCTAGAAGCAATGTGGCTCAGTGGAAAGAGCACAGACTTTGGAGTCAGAGGTCATGGGTTCATTCATTCATTCAATCAATCGTATTTATTGAGCGCTTACTGTGTGCAGAGCACTGTACTAAGCGCTTGGAAAGTACAATTCAGCAACAGATAGAGACAATCCCTACCCAACAACGGGCTCACAGTCTAGAAGGGGGAGACAGACAACAAAACAAAATAATAATAACAATAATATCAAAATAGAGTTATAGATATAAACACATCATTAATAAATAGAATAATAAATATGTGCAAATATGCACAAATGCTGTGGGGTAGAGAAGGGGGTAGAGCAGAGGAAGGGAGTAGGGGCGATGGGAAGGGGAGGTGGAGCAGAGGTAAAGGGGCTCAATCTGGGAAGGCATCTGCTGTGTGACCTTGGGCAAGTCACCTCACCTCTCTGGGCCACAATTCCCTCATCTGTAACTGGACACTGTGTCCAACCTGATTAAATTGTATCTACTCCTGCACTTAGAACAGTGATTGGCACATAGTAGGCTCTTAACAAGTACCACTATTATTATTATTATCATCATTATTATTATTATTATATTCATTATTATATTATTATATTATATTATATTATTATATTCATTTAGTGATTTGTGAATCATTGGTATCTATTTCAAATTCCAAAATCTATTTCAAATTCCAGCTCCGCCACTTGTCAGCTGTGTGACTTTGGGCAAGTCACTTCACTTCTCTGTGCCTCAGTTACCTCATCTGTAAAATGGGGATTAAGATCGTGAGCCCCCCGTGGGACAACCTGATCACCTTGTAACCTCCCCAGAGCTTAGAACAGTGCTTTGCACATAGTGAGCGCTTAATAAATGCCATTATTATTATTATAATTATTAGAAGGGACGCTTACTGGGTGCAGAGTACTGTACTAAGTGCTCGGAAAGTCCAATTCAGCGCTAAATCGCTGAATTGAGCGATATGAATTGATAGATAAGGAGATATAGAGAAATCCAACCTGATGAGCTTTTGTCTACGCCTGTGCTTAGTAGAAAGCATGTAGAAAGCAGAAAGCACAGAAAGCATGTAGAAAGCACTTAAATTCCATTAATAAAAAAAGGAAGACTCTTTTTTTTCCTCCTTGTCAGTGACTCTTGGTCCTGCATGGGAAGAACTGAACCTGTTCCACTGTCCATTGCATTAGAACAGTGCTTGGCACATAGTAAGCGCTTAACAAATACCATAATAATAATTCCTGCTGAATTCCCCACTGAGTCTTCCATTGACCAATCCCATTTAATTACTGTCTCAATACTGACAGACCCCGGCAATGCTCTTAGGACCCTCGCCCGCTTCACATGGGGCTCCTATCTTTACACGACTAAACCACTGCAAACATTCGCAGCTCGGAGGAGGAGTAGGGCTCAGACATGTCCGTCTACCATTTCCTCATTTTAAGGTTCCTTTCTAATACTTCCTTTCTTTTCCCTTTCCCTTTGTTTTGTAATCTGCCTAAAATAGACAGAAATGATGTAGAGATGCTAATCTATTGGGGTTTTGGTCTACCATGACTTAAAAATGGGATGTTGCAAATGGTGAGCAAGCCTGTTGGGGCAGTTCCTTAAAATCCGTTCCCCTCTTTCAATCTCATACACCACTTCATTTCTGAGGTGAAAACATTGAACCAGAAGTTCAGTGCCAGCAAGGAACCAGAAGTTCAGGAAGGGACGAGCTAATAAGTCTTGGTCGATCGGAATGGCGCCGTAGGTTTATTCTGCACTGCACTCTGAGCCCATCAAAACCGTAACGTCGAAACTGTAATTCTTACTCCAGGATCGATGTTATATTTAGGCTAATGGTTCTCATTTGGGGGGAGACTAGGGGAAAATATTGGCAAAAAATTTCAAAATAATTGACGGGAAATACACCAACCAATTGGTTTAATTTCTCACTTAAGATATTTTAAAAAAGCAGCCAGGTGGGAATCAATTTAATGACTAGATCATTACTTTTCACAGGATGTTTGAATTCAACTACATCATCCACACTTGAAAATCTTACCAAAAGTCTCTTCAAGAAATGACCTATAATAATAACAATAGTAAACACAGTAGTAATAGGGAAGCAGCAAGGCCTAGTGGAAAGAGCCCATGCCTGGGAGTCAGAGGACCTGGGTGATGATCCCAGCTCTACCATATACCTGCTGTGTGTGACCTTGGGCAAGTCACTTCACTTCCCTGTGCCTCAGTTCCCTCCACCTGCAAAATGGGAATTCAATCCCTGTCCTCCCTCCTACTTATATTGTGGGCCCCATGTGGGAGCTGATTATCTCATACCTACCCCAGTGCTTAGTACAGTGCTTGGCACATAATACCACAACTATTAATTAAAAAACAGCTTCCACAACAATGACCTTTCTACTTCTGCCATTTCGACTAAGGCATTTGAGGTCCCTGTTGCAACAATTACACTTGCCAATAACCGTTCACTTTTTCCCTGAACCTAGGTCTTCCAGAATGTTCATCTCTTTACCTCTTCTCCCACTCCCTTCTGCGCCACCTTGACTTGCTCCCTTGATTCATCCCCTCTCCCAGCCCCATAGCACTTACTTATATATCTGTAATTGATTTATTTATATGAATGTCTGTCTCCCCCTCTAAACCGTCAGCTCACTGTGGGCAGGAAATGGGTCTGTTGTATTGTTATACTGTACTCTCTCGGCGCTTACTACAGCACCCTGCACACTGTAAGCTCTCAATAAATACCACTGACTGCTTATGTATGAGAAAGCGTACACGATGACTTATTTTTAAGAAATAGTTCTGTTGCAAAAAATCTCCAGACAGGTGGTCTCATTAGAAGCCCATGTCTCCGTACTTCTACTGTTATCCTCAGAATTTACTGAGTGCTTCCTGAGGGGCAAGGTATACGGCAAAAGTAGAATGCACATCCTCTACCTTCTGGGTTCTAATCCCGCCTCCACCATTTGTCTATTGTGTGACCTTGGAGAAGTCACCTAACTTCTCTGTGCCTCAGTTACAACATCTGGAAAATGAGGATTAAGACTGTAAGCCCCGTGTGGGACAGGGACAGGGTCCAACCTGATTAGCTTATATCTACACCAGTGATTGGGACAGTGTTTGACACATAGTAAGTACTTAACTAATACCATCCTTATAATAATAATTATTATTATTACTATTACCACCCTCCTCATCATGAAGGAGAAAGGCAGAACAAATTGTATGCCCTTAAAAGGAACAAGACTGATAATATAGATACAAAGGGAATATCCCAAAATAAGCAAAACTTCATAAATCAACATGTAAATAAATAGAAGAAACAGATACAGACTAAGAGATAATGGGACTAAGGAGGCAGCAATTAGCTCGGTAAATGGAAGCTCTCTGAGGGCAGGGTCTGTCTCCTCTATTGTTACCACACTCCCCTGGGCTCTCATTCAGTGCTCTGCACACAATTCTGGTTGGGTGAATGCCCGCTGAAGGAGGTAGCCTTTTAAGGAGGGCTTTGAAGGTGAGGTGGGGCAGGATGGTGGTTTGGTGGACTTGATAGGGGAGGGAATTCCAGGCGGGGGGCAAAGCATGCTTAATGGGTCAGACCCTGGAGAGGTGACATTGTGATATGCTTAGCAAGCTAGCTTGGGAGAAGTCGCAAAGGGTGAGCAAAACAAACGAGTGGAGAAGTAAGGAGGCGGGCCTTGAAAACCAATGGTGGGGTGATTTGGTTGGATGTGGAAAGAAATGGATGGCTGCTGGAAGTTTCTGAGGAGGAGCTGGAGATGCATTCGGAATGGCATCTGAAGATGATGAGGTGGGCCGCCGAGTGTAAGATAGACTGAGGAGATTGTAACGAAGAGTTTGTTCTCCTTCTAGGGGTACATCTGATCCCAAGAGGGCCTGCCGCAGGCTAAAAGTTCTCAGTGGAGGACATTTTGAAGGTGGCCTTCAGAATACCACTGGACCTTCTCCTCTGATCACCGCTGGAGCGTGACCCAGTGTTGACCTCTCCAGGAGACAGCATCTTGGGAATCGTTTCCTCGTTCATTTGTATTTGATTCCATGCTGTGGCATCTGCGCACCACCTATGGCCCCACAATGTTGCGGGAAATCAGGGTTCGGGATCAGCCCCTGCAGTTTTATATCAGCTATCCAGCTCAGACAATGTAGATGGAACCGGTGGAGAGGTTTTATATCTGCTATTGGTCTGGTGTCCACACCTCACGGCTGTAGAACGATGTTCCGATTACCAGGGAACGGCAGGCATTGATCTCTGTCTCTCAGCTGACTGCCCTGTCTTTCTGGAGCCGACATTCCGGCTTCCCAAATGCTGGACCGGCCGTGCCGACGCGCCTCAAGGGGTGGCCATCGATAACGGTATTTTGGAGGAAATTTCCATGGCTTTAAGCTGTGCTCCAACACGGCGGGCTGGGAGGCCGAGGGCGTGTGCCGCTCACCTCTCTGTCTCCCTGTGACCTTGATCCCGCCCAGAGTTGCTCCAACCCTGTGCCATGGATGGAGGCAGAAGCAGCACAAAATGGAGAAGGGGGGAGTCAAGGTCATGACTGGAGTGGTTACAGAACGTCAGGAAGGCCGTAGCTGTGGTGGCTACAGAACTTTGTGAAGGATGTAGCTGTGTTGGAAACTTTGGATCCAGCTGTGACTGTAGAATGCTGGGAAGGCCGAAGCTGTGGTGGCTACAGAACGTTGCACAGACCGTAGCGGTGGTGGTTACTTTGGCTCCGGCTCTGATTGCTGCACTGTGAACCCGGAAAGCCCTACACAGTGTTCTTCTAGACGCGTTACCCATACTAGTTTTTATTTTATTTTTGTATTCATCCCTAGTTTTTTTTAATAGCATTTAAGCACTTACTATGTGCCTAGTACTGGTCTAAGTGCTGGGGTAGATATGAGATAATCAGGTTGGACACAGTCCATGTCCCACATGAGGCTCACAGTCTTAATCCCCATTTTACAGATGAGAGAACTGAGGCATGGAGAAGTGAAGTGATTTGCCCAAGGTCACACAGTGAAGCAGTGTGGCATTGTGGATAGAGCCTGGGCGTCCCTCCCTTTATTCACCTCCCCTCCCAGCCCCACAGCACTTATGCATGTATCTGTAATTTATTCATTTATATTAATGTCTGTCTCCCCCTCTACACTGTAAGCTCATTGTGGGCAGGGAATGTGTCCGTTTATTGTATATTGAACTCTTTCAAGCACTTAGTACAGTGTTCTGCACACAGCACATGCTCAATAAATACAACTGAGAATAAATGAATGAATGGGGGGGGGTCAGAAGGACCTGAGTTCTAATCCTGCTCCGCCACTTATCAGCTGCGTGACCTTGGGCAAGTCACTTGACTTCTCTGGGCCTCAGTTCCCTCACCTGCAAAATGGGGATTAAGACTTGGGAGCCCCTTGTGGGCCAGGGACAGTGTCCAATCTGATTACCTTGTGTTTACTCTAGTGCTTAGTACAGTGCCTGGGCACATAGTAGGTGCTGAACAAATACCACTAAACAAATAAATAAATAAAAGAAGAGTTGAGGACCTGGAACGGAACTTTGTGAACAATCCACAGTTGAAGGGTAATGGGAAAAAGAGGGTCTGGCCAAGAAAAATGAGACAGAGCAGTCGGTGTGGGTAAAACCAAGGTTGGAGAGAATTTCTAAGAGAATGGATTGGCCAACAGGGTCAAAAGCAGCTGAGAGTTCAAGGAGGCAATCGATCCATCAATCAATCAATCAATGGTATTACCCAGCTCATGAATGAGTACAGCAGAGGCAAAACATGCACTTCCTACTTCAGAGAGCTTACAATCTGAGGTGGGGAGACAGACAAATGTGATGAACAAATAATAGGAGCAGGAGGAAGGAAAAGAATATAGCAGGAAGCAGCATGGCATAGTGGAGAAAGTCCGGGACTGGGAGTCAGGAGGTCATGGGTTCTCATCCTGGCTCCAATTGTCAGCTGTGTGACCTTGGGCAAGTTGCTTCATTTCTCTGTGCCTCAGGTACTTCATCAGTAAAATGGGGATTGAAACTTGGAGTGGCCCCACACGGGACAGGGACCGTGTCCAACCCGATTTGCCTGTATCCACCCCAGCGGTTAGTACAGTGCCTGGCACATAGTAAGTGCTTAAAAAATATCTTAATTCTTATTATTGGGAAGTAATGCAAATGTAGCATGATGATAATAATAATAATTGTGGTATTTGTTAATTGCTTACTCTAGGCCAAGCACTGTAGTAAGCGCTCAATAAATACGATTGAATTAGGTCCCACATGGGGCTCAGAGTCTAAGTAGGATGGAGAACAGGCATTGAATCCCCATTTTGCAGATGAGGGAACTGAGGCTCAGAGAAGTGAAGTGATTCACCCAAGATCAAACAGCATTTAGGGGGTGGAACTGGGATTAGAACCCAGGTCCTCTGACTCCCGAGCCCATGCTCTTTCCACTAGGCAACATTAAGAGTTGAGTAAATATGTGAATGTACAAATAAATACCCAAATACTCAAAAATGTCCACATGCACTGAGGCTCGGTATAAAATACCTAAGTGCTGAGGGTAAGTACTTGGGGTTCTTTCCATTGTATTTACTGAGCGCTTACTGTTTGCAGGGTTATTACAACTGGAGTATTGTGAATTAACTAAGGAAGGCTTCCTTGAATAGGTAGTCAATCATATTTATGGAGCGCTGTTTGCACAGCACTGTACTAACGCTTGGGAGAGTTGGAGAAGCAGCATGACTCAGTGGAAAGAGCATGGGCTGTGGAGTCAGAAGTCATGGGTTCAAATCCCAGCTCTGACAATTGTCAGCTGTGACACTTTGGGCAAGTCACTTAACTTCTCTGTGCCTCAGTTACCTCATCTGTAAAATGGGGATTAAGACTGAGCCCCCCGTGGGACAACCTGATCACCCTGTAACCTCCCCAGCACTTAGAACAGTGCTTTGCACATAGTAAGTGCTTAATAAATGCCATTATTATTATTATTATAATACAATATAACAATAAACAGACACATTCCCTGCCCACAGTGAGCTGTCTAGAGGGAAATGGTATTTAATAGTCTTCTAGACTGTGAGCCCCCTGTTGGGTAGGGACCGTCTCTATATGTTGCCAACTTGTACTTCCCAAGTGCTTAGTACAGTGCTCTGCACACAGTAAGCACTCAATAAATACGATTGAATGAATGAATAATAATAATGATAATAATGATGGCATTTGTTAAGTGTTTCCTACGTGCCAGGCACTGTTCTAAGCACTGGGGCAGGTATGGGATAATTAGGTAGGGCTTTAGTAGGGTTTTGAAGATGATTTGGTGGGGAGAGGAAAGTTCAGGCTAGGGGGAGCTTGGGAGAGAGGGACTAAACTGTAAGTTTGTTGTGGGCAGGGAATGTGTTATAAGCGTACTTTCCCAAGCGATTAGTACAGTGCTCTGCACACAATAAGCGCTCGATAAATACAACTGAATGAATGGTGGTGAGAAGGTCAGGAGCAGAGTACAGTTTGAAGTGAGGACTGGGGATTTACCCTTCTCCCCCGTTCTAGACTGTGAGCCCGTTGCGGGCAGGGATTGTCTCTGTTGCTGAACTGTACTTTCCAAGCACTTAGTACAGTGCTCTGCACACAGTAAGCGCTCAATAAATACGATTGAATGAATGAATGAATTTACAGGTAAAGAGAACCAAAACGTAAAGACGGAGAAAACAGATGTAGGGTTTTGAAGCCAAAGGTCAGGAGAGAGTAGTGCCCGAACCCAAGAGAGGTCACTGGAGACCTTGGTGAGGGAAATAGGCACGAGCCAGACTGCAAGGGGTAGAGAAGACTTGGTAGGGAGGAAGTGAAGACAGTGCACACTCATTCAGTCACACTTACCGTGTGCAGAGCACCCTATTAAGTGCTTGGGAGAGTCCGACAGAACAATAAATGGACACATTCCCTGCCCACAACAAGCTTACAATCTAGAGACACAGAGAGAGCCTGTTCAAGAACATTGGAGGAATTGGAGGAGGGAGATTGGGTGACGACTAGGGGGTATGGAGGAGACGTAGAGCATGTTGAAGGCATAGGGGGAGGAGGAGCCAGAGGAAAGTGAGAGGCTGAAGAAAATCGTAAGGTTGGGGAAGAGGGTGAGAATTTTGAATTTAATTCTAGGCAGAGGAAATTTCCCAGCATTTTATTTCATGGTAAAATTGAGCCTGAAACTATTTTGTTCCACTTAGTTTTATCCTGAAAGTTCACCAAAATAGACTTTCTTTATTTTGGAATGTGCCCTGAATTGTTTTTTTCCAAACACTTTCAACTGTTCAGAACTTCAGATCACTGTACTAAATGCTTGGAAAGTACAATTCAGCAATAAAGAGAGACAATCCCTGCCCATAACAGGCTCACAGTCTAGAAGCGGGGAGAAGGGTAAATCTCCAATCCTCAGTAAAGAATTGAATAATTTTCATACAAATGCAGAAATTCCAAAAATGCAACTAGAATGCCTTTCATAAAAGGATAAGTCAACCCCCCTGAATAGACTTTTAACAATCCTTCACATGGATCTGATAAGGAAGGAATACTATTTGTAAATAGACCTGATGACCAAAAAATCCAAAATGATAAAACTTGTTTATAAAATGTATCTGCAGCCATGTAAACGTTCCAAAACCACAAACTGCATTGGGGGAGTCTGAAACCAAATCTGACTTCATTGCTAGATGAACATAAATCACATCATCATATTTTATTTTATGACAGAGTGATAATCTTTCATCTAAATATTTGGTTTTCAATTAGGGTAATGAATTATCATCTTGAGCTTGGTAATTAACAAACACACTTCTCCAGAAGGATTCTAAAATGCTTGAACCCCACGTAATCCCCCCTCCATCTGTCCAGAATGAAACAGTTTTAGTTACTCTCACTCAATCCTGATAAGAAGGGCCCTTAAATACTACAGCCCAGATCCTCTGAATTGAGGATGAATTAGAATTGCTGAGGTCACTCAAGCAAGTTAAAATCAACAGGAAAGACACATGACGGCAGTTTGAATGAAAAGAAATTATAAGAGTTGAGGATCGCTACCTTCTTCGAACATGGCTTTGCCTAAATCCAAACTCCAAGCATCCAACTGAAATCCAACCAAAACTCCATCTCTGACTCAGAAGGAGAGTTTGACCGGAAGACAAAACAGAATTCTAGACTGTGAGCCCACTGTTGGGTAGGGACCGTCTCTATATGTTGCCAACTTGTACTTCCCAAGTGCTTAGTACAGTGCTCTGCACACAGTAAGCGCTCAATAAATATGATTGAATGAATACAGTGGTAGTAATATAGCAGAAGTTATTCTCCTTATTCCCCGAAGACCATCCTGTCCATTTTGTCTCCAGGTGTCCTATCAGTCACTCAATCAGTACTACTGATTTAATTACTGATGCCCTGCAGATTAATCCAGACTGTGTTCTATCAGATGAAATTTTTCTTAAGCAATTAAATGGCATCACCTCAAATTACAATACATTCTGTGCGATGGATTTCCAATCAATACTACTGATTGAGTGCTTAATGTGTGCTGAACACTACTAAGCACTGGGGAGAGTCCAATATAGTACAGTTGGTAGACATGATCCCTGCCCACAAGGAGCTTACAGTCTAGAAAGGGAGACAAACAATAAAAAGAAATAAACTACTGATCTGGACATGAGTGCTGTCTGCATCTCTGGTAGATGCTCTGCAGATTAATCCAGACTGTGTTCTATCAGAGGAAATTTTTCTTAAGCAATTAAATGGCAACACCTCAAATTACAATAAATTCTGTGTGATGGATTTCCAATGGGTGATCTGGTGATTAATTTGAGGGCGCAAAATTTATTTCAGTTTCAACCAAGAGAAACAGCGTGGCCTAGTGGATAGAGCATGGGTCTGGGAGTCAGAAGAACCTGGGTTCTAAACCCATCTCAGTAATTTGTCTGCTGGCTGACCTAGGGCAAATCACTTCACTTCTCTGGGCCTCAATTCCCTCATCTGTTAAATGGGGATTAAGACCAGAAGCTCCATGTGGGACACGTATTATGTCCAACCTGATTAGCTTGTAGCGACCCCAGTGCTTAGTACAATACTTGGCACATAGTAAACACTTAACAAATACCATAAACACACTGCCCACCCCCCTACCCCAAAAATAATCAAAGATTTCAATCTCATCACTCTCCTCAGAGAACTGCCCAGCTCTATTTACAATCATTTTTTAATAGCATTTATTAAGCACTTACTATGTGCAAAGCACTGTTCTTGACATAGTTCGAGCAAACTGAAGGTGACCCTGATTGGGGACACCTGTGGAAGAAACATTTATTTGGCTTCCCATATAAAATACCCAAATTTTTTTTCATTTTTTGCCCTAATCAAATCCCTTGGAATCCCACCCAAAGTTACTTTCTTTTTAAGTGGTATTTTTTAAGTGCTTACTCTGTGTCAGGCACTAAGTGTTGGGGTAGATAGAAGCCAATCAGTTTGGACACGGTCCATGTCCCGCATGAGGTTCAAAGTCTTCATCCCCATTTTACAGATGAGGAAACTGAGGCTCAGAGAAATGCAGTGACTTGCCCAAGGTTTATATGTTTACCACAGATAGTGATTCGTTACTGAGTCCTCAATTCCCTTTTCCAAATGCAGGAATTAGCATTTCAAAACTAGCTCGCATAGCATCTTTTCACCACTGTAACTGGGAATCTGTCATTCATTCAGTCACTCGTATTTATTGAGTGCTTACTGTGTGCAGAGCACTGTACTAAGCACTTGGGAAGTACAAGTTGGAAACATATAGGGACGGTCCCTACCCAACAACGGGCTCATTGTCAGGCTTCCCAGCCTCTACTGCGCACTATTGGATTGCCTCCCTTTACGGAGGGTGGGCCCGTATCTATCAATCAATTGTACTTATTGAGCACTTACTGTGCACAGAGCACTTTACTAAGTGCTTGGGAGAGTACAGTAGAACAATATAACGGACACATACCCTGCCCACAACGAGCTTACAGTCTAGAGGGAGATATAAACATGACTATAAATAAATGATGGATATGGACATAAGCGCTGTGGAGCTGAGGGAGGGGTGGAAAAGGGAAGCAAATCCAAGTGCAAGGGTAACACAGAAGGGAGCCGGAGAAGAGGAAATGAAGACTTAGTCAGGGAAGGCCTTTTGAAGGAGATGTGTCTTCAATAAGGCTTTGAAGAAAAATATGGAAGGCTTCATGAATTTAGCATGTCATAGCCATATTCCTTAAACAGGAATGCCAGACCACACCCAAGAGGGAAGCTTTTTGGGGTGGGTGAAGGCCTGTAGGATATCACTGGGGTGGGATTAAAAGAAGGGCAAGGGGCATGCTCCTTTTCCCTACCCCTCCAACCCTTCTCCCGCCAACTCCTGGAAAAATGCAAAAACTGCAGCTCTCCCTGGGGGCCCTGACTATCAATCAATCAATCATATTTATTGAGCGCTTACTGTGTGCAGAGCACTGTACTAAGCGCTTGGGAAGTACAAGTCGGCAACACATAGAGACAGTCCCTACCCAACAGCAGGCTCACAGTCTAGAAGGGGGAGACAGAGAACAAAACCAAACATACTAACAAAATAAAATAAATAGAATAGATATGTACAAGATAAATAAAGAGTAATAAATATGTACAAACATATATACATATATACAGGTGCTGTGGGGAAGGGAAGGAGGTAAGATGGGGGGATGGAGAGGGAGACGAGGGGGAGAGGAAGGAAGGGGCTCAGTCTGGGTAGGCCTCCTGGGTGAGGTGAGCTCTCAGTAGGGCCTTGAAGGGAGGAAGAGAGCTAGCTTGGCAGATGGGCAGAGGGAGGGCATTCCAGGCCCGGGGGATGACGTGGGCCGGGGGTCGATGGCAGGACAGGCGAGAACGAGGCACAGTGAGGAGATTAGCAGCAGAGGAGCGGAGGGTGCGGACTGGGCTGTAGAAGGAGAGAAGGGAGGTGAGGTAGGAAGGGTCAAGGTGATGGAGAGCCTTGAAGCTGAGGGTGAGGAGTTTCTGCCTGATGTGCAGATTTATTGGAAGCCACTGGAGATTTATGAGGAGGGGAGTAACATGCCCAGAGCGTTTCTGGACAAAGACAATCCAGGCAGCAGCATGAAGTATGGATTGAAGTGGGGAGAGACACGAGGATGGGAGATCAGAGAGAAGGCTGATGCAGTAGTCCAGATGGGATAGGATGAGAGCTTGAACGAGTACGGTAGCGGTTTGAATGGAGAGGAAAGGGCGGATCTTGGCAATGTTGCGGAGCTGAGACCGGCAGGTTTTGGTGACGGCTTGGATGTGAGGGGTGAATGAGAGAGCGGAGTCGAGGATGACACCAAGGTTGCAGGCTTGTGCAGGAAGGATGGTAGTGCTGTCAACAGAGATGGGAAAGTCAGGGAGAGGGCAGGGTTTGGGAGGGAAAACAAGGAGTTCAGTCTTGGACATGTTGAGTTTTAGGTGGCGGGCGGACATCTAGATGGAGATGTCCTGACGGCAGGAGGAGATGCGAGCCTGGAGAGAGGGGGAAAGAGCAGGGGCAGAGATGTAGATCTGGGTGTCATCAGTGTAGAGATGATAGTTGAAGCCGTGGGAGCGAATGAGGTCACCAAGGGAGTGAGTATAGATCGAGAACAGAAGGGGACCAAGCACTGAACCTTGGGGAACCCCCACAGTAAGGGGATGGGAGGGGGAGGAGGAGCCTGCAAAGGAGACTGAGAATGAACGACCGGAGAGATAAGAGGAGAACCAGGAGAGGACGGAGTCTGTGAAGCCAAGGTCGGATAGCGTGTTGAGGAGAAGGGGGTGGTCCACAGTGTCGAAGGCAGCTGAGAGGTCGAGGAGGATTAGGATTGAGTAGGAGCCGTTGGATTTGGCAACCAAGAGGTCATTGGTGACCTTTGAGAGGGCAGTTTCCGTGGAATGTAGGGGACGGAAGCCAATGTTGTTGGGGGTGGAAACGGACACAGAAATGGGGATTTTGCCTATTTCTTTCTTAAACTGGATGGACTGGATTGTTTTTTAAACTGGCCGGTGCACAGTGAGAAACGGTGACTGAGCTGGGAGAGAAACAAAGGATTTCTGGGAGACGGAAGACCTAAAGCAGAGCTACTTTTGGTTTTCGACAAGTCGCTTATCTTCTTCCTTGCCTCAGTTTATTGGGAGTCAGGAGGCCTGGCTTCTAAGCCCAGCTCTGCCACTTGCCTGCTGTGGGACCTTGGGGAAGTCACTTAAACTTTTCTGTGCCTCAGTTTCCTCATTCGTGAAATGGGGATTCAACAGCACCTGTATATATGTATAGATGTTTGTACGTATTTATTCCTCTATTTTATTTGTATACATTCTAATTATTTTATTTTGTTAATATGTTTTGTTTTGTTCTCTGTCTCCCCCTTCTAGACTGTGAGCCCACTGTTGGGTAGGGACCGTGTCTCTATGTTGCCAACTTGTACTTCCCAAGCGCTTAGTACAGAGCTCTGCACACAGTAAGCGCTCAATAAATACGATTGAATGAATATTGGTCCTTCCTCCCCCTTAGATTATGAGCCCCTATATGACACACAGACTGTGTCTGATCTGATTTTGTCATATATACTCCCAGCGCTCTGTATGCTGCTTAATAAGTGCTTAACAAACACTGGAATTATCATTATCTGGGAAATGGAAAAGCTAACACTGCCAGATACCTACCTGACAGGTATGTTATGAGAATTGATGTGATAACTAGAAAGGGTCTTTGGTTCACTGGACCAAAAAGAAATATAGCTTCATTATTACCGATATTGTCTGTTTATGCTTGGTGACTTGGAATTGCTTGCCTCAACTGAAGGATGAGCAGAGGATAAAATGGATTATTTTTTCTCAAATAGGCAGATCGTTTTGCGAAGTTAAAGGCCTTTTTACAAACCCCTACCAGGTTGTGGAAGTAAACATATTTCTCTTGCCCACAGATTTCTCAAGAGAATGCTTTATTATGAATAATTTAGCATAAATCCTGGAAAATATGTAAGAAGACCCTGAAAAATGATCACAGCGGAGAAAACTATCAAAACAGAAAGCGTGAAAATATTGAGGGAAGGCCAAGGAAATACTGGTCAAGCATGCCTCCAAAATCCAATCCTCAACTCTGGCCCATTGAGATATTTCCAGAATATTCCTTGGAAAATCATACCAATCATCTTCAAGCATAAACCAGCTACAACAGAGGTGTAGAACCTGCAAAACGGACTATGTTTTTTTCTCTCAGGCAGTAACTGTCAAGATACATCCTGCTGCTTATGATGATGATGATGATGGTATGTGTTAAGCGCTTATTATGTGCCAGGCACTGTACTAAGTGCTGGGGTGGATACGAGCACATCAGGTTGGATACCGTCCCTGTACCAAGTGGGGCTCACAGTCTCAATCTCCATTTTACAGATGAGGTACCTGAGGCCCAGAGACTTGCCCAAGGTCACACAGCGGCCAAGTGGCAGAGCCGGGATTAGAACACTTGCTCTACAGGGTCAGAGTTCCTCCATCCTCTGGAACAACTCCACCTGAATGATTGATTGATTACCACTTAAAACTTAATATATCCAGAACTGAATCCGTCTTTCCTCCAAGACCTTCTCCCCTTCCCAACTTTCCCATCACCGCCGCCAACTCCAACTCTTTCCTGTCTCGCCATCTGGCAATGTTGGTGACATCTTTGACTCTTTTCTCTCATTTACCTCCTACATTCAATCTGTTTCAAAGTCTTGCTGGTTCTTCTTCAATAATATTTCCCAGCCCTTTCTCTCCACCCTTACAACAACCAACCCTGTTCAGGCCTCCAGAATGGATTATTGTTAACAGCTTTCTTTCTAGTTTCCCTCACTTCAGCTTCTCACTCTTCTTTTTAGCATATGTAGAACTGCCTAAATCATTTCTGCTAAAAGCTGATCAGTGTGCCTATAATCTCCCCTCCTTGAAAACCTCAACAGATTCTCACCTCAGATGAAAAGTCCTGACCATTAGTTTCAAGTTTCTCCATCAGCTGGCTCTTGTACCTCTGCTCCTGCTATCATTCAACTCAATCAATCAATCGTATTTACTGAGTACTTACTCTTCACTCTTCCACAGCCAATCTCCTTACCATACTTCGCTTCCAATACTCCCCCTTTCAACCCACTCCTCCTGTCTTTTCCCCCCAGCTACAACTCTCTCCTACTCAGCTTGGCCAAATCACGATTCCCCCATTCTTCAGAGCTCCTTCTAAAAGCCAGGAAGCTCCAGGAAGGCGTTAAGCACTTAGTACAGCGCTTTGCAGACAGTAAGCGTTCAATAAAATACGATTATTTTTATTCCCTGATTTATTTCTCCAGCTTCCCAGGCCTCCCATCAGACACTTCAGAATATTTCTGTACTTAACTGTTTATGTGCTATACATTTATTCTCCACTAACTGATTCATCTACTGGGTTTTTTTAATTTAGGTCTATTCTCAAACTTGGCATTCTATCGGTCCATATATGTCCGCCTGCCTATCCCCATTCAATTGGAAGCTACCTGTGGGAAGGAAATTTGCTTCAGTTATCCCCAAACACGTGGTCCATTACTCTATGAATGCTGATGTTACTACCATCCTCGGGAGACCAAACCAGCCTGAGATCAGAGATAATAATGAATAATAATAATTATGGTATTTGTTAAGCACTCACTATGTGCCACTATAATAATAATAGCATTTGTTAAGCACTTACTATGTGCCAAGCACTGTTCTAAGTGCTGGGGTAGATACAAGGTAATCAGGTTGTCCCATGTGGGGCTCACAGTCTTAATCCCCATTTTACAGATGAGGCAAATGAGGTCCAGAGAAGTTTAGTAGCTAGCCCAAAGTCACACAGCTGACGCCTTGACTGAGGAATTAAGGGATGAGAATGTCGGAAGTAATCGGATCCCATGACTGGAGATAAGAGATAGCAAGGTTGGGCCGCCTTGGGACTTAAAACAAACTACATATTCACAGGATTGGTGGCATAATGATGATGATAATAATTATGGTATTCCTTAAGCACTTACTATGTATCAAGCACTGTACTAAGTGCTGGGGAGGTGCAAGATCATCAGGTCCCACATGGGGCTCCCAAGGTAATCAGTTTGGATACAGTCCCTGTCCCATTTTAATCCCCATTTTACAAATGAGGGAACTGAGGCCCAGAGAAGTGAAGTGATTTACCCAAGGTCACAGAGCAGATAAGCGTCCGAGCCGGAATTAGAACCCAGGTCTGACGGATGTAGATGACTTTCTCCTTTGGGAAAAATGATCCTTCTCCCTCTAGCCCTGCCCAGCGATGACCCCAGGCTCAGTTCCTAGCTTGCCTGGCCAAGGGTGGGGATAGGGAATCCTCTGATGTGGGGAGGAAGCTCTTTGGGGACTGGACTGAGAGGAGTCGAGGGGCGGGATGGGGACCAGCTCCCATCGAAAGGAGATCCTCGGGTCTGGAGACCCAACAGCCAGTATCGCAAAACTGGAAATGCCTGAGCAGGGACTCCCAGTGGGAGAAGCCCTGACTGAGGAACTAAGGGATAAGAATGTCGGAAGTAATCGGATCCCATGACTGGAGATAAGAGATAGCTAGGACGGGCTGCCTTGGGACTTAAAACAAACTAAATATTCATAGGATTGGTAGCTTAATGATGATGATAATAATTGTGGTATTTTTTAAGTGCTTACTATGTATCAAACACTGTACTATGAGCTGGGGGAGTTGCAAGATCATCAGGTCCCACATAGGTCTCCCAGTCTCAGTAGGAAGGGAGAAGAGGGATTGAATCCCCATTTTACAACTGAGGAAACTGAGGCTCAGAGAAGCGAAGGGATTTGCCCAAGATCACACCGCAGGTAAGTGGCAGACAGGATCAGAACTCAGGTCTTCTGACTCCCAGGTCCATGCTCTTTCCACTAGCCCACACTGCTTCCCTAAGGACCACCTCATTGCTTTTACTTTTTTCCTCAACTTCCTATTCTTGCCATTTGGGCACTTGTTTGTTTTTTTTATAGTATTTGTTAAGTGTTTACTATGTGCCAGGCACTGAAGTAAGCCCTGACCCACACGGGGGGTTCACAATTGAAATGGCAAGGGATAAAAGTATGGAATCCCCATTTTACAGATGAGGTGAGGCCCAGAGAAGTGAAATGATGGTCAAATGGCAAGCACGTGACAGAGCAGGGGTTAGGACCCACAGCCTCTGAATCCCAGGCCCGGGCTCTATCCACTAGACCGCACTGCTTCTCTACTCCTCTGCCCCTTCACACTGCTGTGGAGATCCAGCAACAGTCTCTGATCGAACTAGGCCATTCTCCGAACAATCAGCTCCCTTGCTACAAAGCTACACTGTCTCACAATGACCAACCCCCACAGTGTTAAAAGAGACCACAAAGACAGCCCCCTGGATAAGATTTAGGGTTTTCTTGATCCCTACACAAAGCAGGCACGCCCCAGCTGTCCTCAAAACACTTGGGAAATTGTCACCACCTCCGGAGTCGCCCCCACCCCGGCCTGGAGACAAAAAGCTCCACAACCTTAAAAGAGACCGTGCCAGGCTGTTCCTCTTTGGATAATGTTTGCATTTTTGCTTACCCCATTACAAAGCAAAACACAACAGCCTGCCCGAAAATGCTTGAGAAATGGCTGCGGTTGGACGCTGCAGGAACGGGTATTGGCTAATCCTGAATTACTAGGTTCAAATCTATTGAATTCATATGGTGCAAGGATGCACTACTAAACCCACATACAGGACTGCTCCTCAATGGGCCAGGCTGAGTCTCGGTAATCCGGAGCCAACAGAGGTTTTCCCAAAACCCTTGTACTGGTTTCATGCGGGAATTCTACAGTTCATCAATCTAATGCAAATTCCTCCCAAGAATTCATTGCAATAAAGAGAACTGGCAGTTTTGTGTCATTCCCAATATTCACCCATTTTTTTTTTCTAAAGGGATGCTCTTTGATTCCCACTCGCAATCAGCGTCCACTCTGAGCGGAAGGAAGCCCCTGCTTGGAAATCTAAGCTGCTCCTAGTTTCCACAAGTGAAAGCTGACAAGAAATGAAGCCAGTTCAAAAAGGATTTGCTGCTCTCTGGGTTTCAGTGGATAAGAACTAGATGATCGTTCTGGCTTTCTGTTTCATCCTGGAATCTCATTCACCTTCTTGCTAGCAGTAAGAAATCTGATCAGAGAGCCTTTTTCCATTTGGCCACAGACTCGTGGGGCTGAAAGGAACCTGGAGAGTAGCCACCTGCCCCTTGGCTGGATTGCACTTTAACTGAATCTCATCTGCTTTCCTCGCAAACATCCCATCTCTGTTGCTATCGCTTTCTAGTGCCCTGACATCTTTTCTTACCCTAAGCCCCCATTTGAAACTGTTCTATCAATCAATCAATCGTATTTATTGAGCGCATACTATGTGCAGAGCACCGTACTAAGCGCTTGGGAAGTACAAATTGGCAACACATAGAGACAGTCCCTACCCAACAGTGGGCTCACAGTCTAAAAGGGGGAGACAGAGAACAGAACCAAACATACCAACAAAATAAAATAAATAGGATAGAAATGTACAAGTAAAATAAATGAATAAATAAATAGAGTAATAAATATGTACAACCATATATACATATATACAGGTGCTGTGGGGAAGGGAAGGAGGTAAGATGGGGGGATGGAGAGGGGGACGAGGGGGAGAGGAAGGAAGGGGCTCAGTCTGGGAAGGCCTCCTGGAGGAGGTGAGCTCTCAGCAGGGCCTTGAAGGGAGGAAGAGAGCTAGCTTGGCGGAGGGGCAGAGGGAGGGCATTCCAGGCCCGGGGGATGATGTGGGCCGGGGGTCGACGGCGGGACAGGCGAGAACGAGGTACAGTGAGGAGATTAGCGGCAGAGGAGCGGAGGGTGCGGGCTGGGCAGTAGAAGGAGAGAAGGGAGGTGAGGTAGGAGGGGGCGAGGTGATGGAGAGCCTTGAAGCCCAGGGTGAGGAGTTTCTGCCTGATGCGCAGATTGATTGGTAGCCACTGGAGATTTTTGTGCTCTATCCGCTAGGCCATGCTGCTCCTCGAGGAGAGCTCCTGTTTGGAAGAACTTGAGCGGTTTCTCCACGGAGTAGTAGAGGCTGTGGTAGTCCCCCTTGGCCAGGAACGCCCTGACCAGACCGACCGCGATGACCAGCCACCCGGCGGTCATGACGACGTTGTAGATGACCAGGTAGGCGGTGGCCAGCGGGCCCGGGCCCCTCTTCCTCCGGGAGGCTCCGGGCTCGCCGGGCCCGGCCCGCCCAACGCCGCTGCCGCCGCCGCTCTCGTCCACCATGCCCCTATGCCCCTTTCCCTTGTTTACATGGGAAACAGAGAATGGCTACTCGCCACCACTCACAGATTTTTTTGACAATTTCTGTTCAGCTGCTACCTCACCCTTCTGTTCTCCCAGTGAGACAATCCTTTCCTCAGAAGACCCATTGCGAATGATTTTCATCGCTCTCCTCTGGACCCTCTTCCTTCAGGTGCAGAGCTCCAAACTGGTTTCCCCAATTCCTCTGGGCTCTGCTGCTATTCACTCACGCCAGTCAGTCAATGGTATTCATTGAGCATGTGTACTGTGTGCAGAGCACTGTACTAAGTGCTTGGGAGTGGACAATAACACTATAACAGACACATTTCCTGCTCACTCTAGGCCAACATCACTAACCACTATCTGAGACACTTACGTCCAGCAGTACTTACATCCACAGCTGTCATTCTTTTATTTCTACTAACGTCTGTCTCCCCTTCTAAATGGGAAGGTCCTCATGGGCAGGGCACGTGTCTACCAAGTACTGTCTTCTCGCAAGAGTTTAGTTCAGTAAAGTTCTAAGTACCCAAACAATTGCTCTCCCCACCTTTCAAAGACTTATTGAATGCACATCTCCTCCAAGAGGGCTTCCCTAAGCCTTCCTTTCCTCTCCTCCCACCATCTTCTGCGTCACCCTGACTTGCTCCCTTTAATCATCTCCGCTGCAAGCCCCACACCACTTATATCCATATCTGTCATTTTATTTATTTCTATTAATGTCTATTTCAGCTCATTGTGGGCAGGGGATATGTCTGTTATAGCGTTCTACTGGACTCTCCCAAGTGCTTAGTACAGTGCTCTGCACACAGCACTCAAGTACCACTGTGTACTAAGTACACAGTAAAGCGCTCAATAAATACCAGATTGATTGATCGACTGATTGGCAGCACTGATGGTTCCATTTACTTGGCCACTAGAGTGCAGCCTAAAAAAGGTTTTCCTGGTTGGCATCTGATGGCTTTATTTTCCCTTTGAACCTGGTTTTACTATATTGGTGATGACTTGCTACTTAAATGCCAGACATTCCAAACACTGCCCTGTCCAGACTGGGATGCTGTTCCAAGATGTGTTTGAGGCTATCAGCATATCACCCTCTAGTGGCTTCTGCCTCATATTCTGGAAGGGATCTAAGCCTGGGGAAAGGGAAAAGGAGAGAAGCAGAAGGCGGGGCATGGAATGAGACTTGGAGAAGCAAAGAGGAAAAGGCCATAGAATGGGGGCGGGGGGGGGGGGGGGGGGGAAGAGAAGAAGAGGAAGAAGGAGAAGAAGAAGGAAAAGAAGGAGGAGGAGGAGAAGGAAGAGGAGGAAGAGGAGAAGGAAGAGGGGGGAGGAGGAGGAAGATGACGACAAGGGAAGCAAATGAACACTGTTTGAAAGCAGCGTGGCCTAGTGGAAAAATCCCGGGGCTGGGAGTCAGAAGATCATGGGTTCTAATCCTGGCTCTGCCAACCAGATGAGCTTATATCTACCTAAGCACTTAGTACAGTGCCTTGAACATAGTAAGCCCTTAATAAATGCCAGTAAAAGAAAAAGACCCTCTCCTCTCAAGATCCGTGGCTTTGAATTCTCTGAAGAATATTAAATCTCTAAAGAATTTCACATCTTCAAATTTTCCTATATTTAACACAAATCAAGGGCACTTGTAGATTTTTTTTTGTTTCAAATCCAAAATTGCTAAATTTGGGGGTTTCTAGTTTTTTAAAAAAATGGTATTTAAGAGCTCACTATGCGTTCTAAGTGTTGGGATGGATAAAAGGTTATCAGGTTGGACAGAGTCCCTGTTCCACATGAGGCTTACAGTCTAAGTAGGTAGGAGTAGGATTTAATCCTCATTTTACAGTTGAGGAAACTGAGGCCCAGAGAAGTTAAGTGCTTTGCCCAAAGTCACAGAGCAAACAACTGGCACAGCCGAGATTAGAACCCAGGTCCTCTGACTCCTAGGCTCATAGTGTTCTGAGCAGAGTAAGCGCTTAATAAGTACGATTGAATAAAAGATCTTTCCACTAGACCACATTGCTTCTTCCTTCTAACCTATTCAAATTTAAACAAACAATTTCATTTCTCTACAACTGAAGGTTAGCCTTCAAATTTTACAGAATTTTCTTGTACATTGTTTAAAAAACATTTATTTGGAGCCCTGGCAAATTTAGCATTTACCCTTTTCTAACTTATGAAGATTCAAATTCCTCTAAATCAATGAACCAAGTTAAAACCAATATTGTTCATGGAAATGCTCTCAATCAAATGGGTCAAAGAGTAACGCAAAAGGTTCTTCTGCATTTTGTGCCAGCGGCATAGCCTTGGGGAAAAAGCACAGCTCTGGGAGTTGAGAGACATGGGCTCCAATCCCAGCTCTGCTGCTTGTCTGCTGTGTAACCTTGGGCAAGTCACTTCACTTTTCCAGTCCTCAGTTTCCTCATGTGGAAAATGGGAATTCAATACCTGTTCTCCCTCCCTTCAGACTGTGAGCCCTATGTGGGACGGTGGCTGTGTCCCAGCTGATTATTCTGTACCAACCCCACTGCTTAGTAGAGTGCTTGTCACCTAAGTAAATGGCTTAACTGAAACCACAATAAGCATTATTATTATTTACCAGCCCTCCCAATGCTATGATACAACTCACTGCTCAAAACTAATAGTTGCAATGACAATTGATGCCAACAAGCAGAAAGAGCCCGGTCTTTGGAGTCAGAGGTCATGGGTTCAAATCCCAGCGCCGCCAATTGTCAGCTGCATGACTTTGGGCAAGTCATTTAACTTCTCTGGGCCTCAGTTACCTCATCTGTAAAATGAGGATTAAGTCCGTGAACCCCATGTGGGACAACCTGGTTACCTTACATCTACCCCAGCGCTTAGAACAGTGCTTGGTACATAGTAAATGCTTAACAAATACCATCATTATTATTATTATTATTACTATCCAAAGAAAACAGACTATCACTCTACCCTGCTTCAAAACCCAACTAAAATCACATCTCCACCAATAACAATTATGGTATTTGTTAAGCGCTTACTATATGCCAGGCACTGTCCCAAGCCCTAGAGTAGACACAAGGTAAGCGGGTTGGACACAGTCCCTGTCCCACATGGGGCTTGCAGCATTAATCCCCATTAATAGATGGGGATGTCCTGCCATTGCCTCAAACTCTGCTGTCCATGTCATTTTTTCTAAAAAACTGCTCGGCCCACATCTCTCCTCTGCTTAAAAAACCCATCCACCCCTGCATCAAACAGATATTCCTTACCATCAGCCTTAATCAATCACTGAATGGTATCTATTGAACACCTACTATGTACAGAGCACTATACTAAGCACTTGGGAAAGGATAATACAATGGAATGATTTCGCCACCGAACCCTAGCACACCTCCTCTTTCTGGCCTGGAACTCCCTCCCCATCTTCAAAGCTCTACTAAAAATCTTACCTCCCCCAAGAGGCCCTCCCTGATTAAGCTTGTGCACTTAGGTCTATACCCCTTACACATTTTGATATTCACCCCTCCCCTAAACCCACTGTATTTGCACATATATATCTACAGCTGTAATTTATTCTAATGTCTGTCTTCCCTTTCTTGTGGGCAGGGATCATGTTTTTATTATTTTGTATTCTATTGTACTCTCTCAAACGCCTCATGGAGAAGCAGCGTGGCTCAGTGGAAAGAGCATGGGCTGTGGAGTCAGAGGTCATGGGTTCAAATCCCGGCTACACCAATTGTCAGCTGTGTGACTTTGGGCAAGTCACTTCACTTCTCTGTGCCTCAGTGACCTCACCTGTAAAATGGGGATGAAGACTGTGAGCCTCCCGTGGGACAACCTGATCACCTTGTAATCTCCCCAGTGCTTAGAACAGTGCTTTGCACGTAGTAAGCGCTTAACAAATACCAACATTATTATTATTATGAAATCCCAGCTCAGGCAACTGTCAGCTGTGTGACTCTGGGCGAGTCACTTAACTTCTCTGGGCCTCAGTTACCTCATCTGTAAAATGGGGATTAAAACTGTGAGCCCCACCTGGGACAGCCTGATAACCTTGTATCTCCCCCTGTACTAAGCGCTGATGAGCACAGACATGTAGTTAACAGGAGTGACCGGCAATTGTGGATTGCTGAACCCTCTGTTATAGTTGCTGAAAATCACCCCATACCCAAGGTTTGTCTATCCCTTTAAGACAAGAAAACAGGTGTTCTGGTGTTGGTCTGTTTTCGTTATGAGATCCCTTCAGACCCAGGCCAATGGCAGCAAAGGGGGGGGGAAAAATGGGGGAAAGCCCATAAGTCAACAAGGACTCCCCCCCTGCCCCCATGCAGAGGTGTCTTGGGCGGATTCTGGGGATTTTGTCTTTTTCCCTCTATTGTCCTCTCCTAAGCCCTTCATATAGTGCTCTGCACACCGTAGCGTCTCCATAAATATTGTTTAGCGGTGGGCTGTGTGGAAAAAGGCCGAGATGGGGTTGGGGGGGGGGATACCAGCCGGAGTTTGCTGTGGGGGTGACCCAAGGTGTCACAACAACAAGCAGTTCCACTCAGCTCTGGGGCCCCTGAGCGTGGGGGATGCTGGCTGTGGGGGCGGGGTGGGGTCAACAGGAGCTGTTCTGAGCCGAGGGGGGAGCTGGGGTGGGGGTGGGGAACGGGGCTATGTAATACTTACCTTACCAGCCAGATATCAGAGCCGGATCCGACGTCGCGACCCCCGAACGGGTTGTGAATTTGGAGACGTCGAAAGCGGTGTTTACTGTTGCTCAGCCAGTCAGAAGTTGAGGATTTCCCTCCTTACGTCCCACCGCTTCTTCCTCCAGAATGGTCCCTGGATCCTCACCTTCCTCTCCACCCATACGGCCCCCGGGTTTGGGCTCTCCTCGCATCACGGTGAGACGACCGTTTCAGTCACCCGACCGTTCTGCCAGCCTTCGGCCTCTTCCCGCTTCCGTCCATCCTCCGTGTCGCTCCCCGGCTCATCTTCCTGAGCAGTCACTGGGCCGATGTCTCGCCACTCCTCCTGAACCTTCCAGCGGTTACCCATCTCCCTCCACACGGAGGAAAAACTCTTTAGCATCGGCTTTTCCCCACTTTCCATGGTGGCTCTCTTCACTTACTATTTCCCAGTGGGGACTCTCCGCTCCTCCCGGGATCTCCTCCTCACTGGCCATGCCTTTGCTCTTAACCCTCCTGCCATCTGACCCTTTAAGTTACGTAGTTTATTCCTAGTCGGGATCTCCCTCCCCTCCCGAAGCCACAACCCTCCTCATCTTTAAAAAGCTCTGAAAATTTCCCCTTCACCGGGAATACATCCCGGCGCTCCAATCAGACCAACACAACAGCCACCCTCGGCAGTTACGTACTTATGCCCAACCTCGGCCTTTTAAATGCTTACAGACGTTAAAGTATTTATTGTTACTTCATCTCGCCACATTCGTGTTTCAGCCCACTGCTTCCCTGGTTCTCCCTTCTGGCCCCGCTAATTGTAAATACGCTGTTCGTCTGTCTCCCTTACTAGACTGAAGCTCCTTGAGGGCAGGGTACATCTGTCTTGCTTCTGTGGTATCTCCCAAGTGCTTAATATGGTGCTTGGCACTCAGTACATATCACTGACAGAATAACTGAACAGACCCACTTTGGACAACTGGAGTAGCCGACTGGAGGGCCTGATCTTCCTAAAAGCCCACCAATTTCGGGGGGGGGGGGGGGACGGGGGGACCAAGTAATTCTGCCCCTAATTCTACATCAGAACCATTTTCTAGCAGCGACAACTGAAAGGTGGTTAAAAAGGTATTCAATACTTGCAGGCATTTACCCAACAAAAGGCTGGAACGATTCCATTCTGGACACCGGACAAATTTAAGGGTTAGTGGGAAAAGAGGAACCAGTCTAGATACAAGTGGTAGGGATCCACTTTCTGGTTTTTCTACTTATGGTGAATGTGTATTACTGTATTCTCACTGATGCCGGAGAGTCCTGAAAATGATACACTGCCTGGGCAGGTAAATTGCATTTCCCCCCAACCTCCCTTCTGGCTGTGGAGACTCTTCAAAGAAACTAGTTCAAAGAGACTAGTTCAACGAAAGCGTCACCCATTCTCCCATTGTCACAGCTGAGACCAGGCTTCTGTGGAGTTGAGCAGGGAGGAAATCTCAACTGGTTGTGGCAGCCTTTGCCTCCGCCAACTAACTCGGGCCTCTGAGAAGCTTGAAAAAGTCACTTGGAAAGCCCAAGCAGAAAGTTTTGGCAGAAATGTAGAGTCAAGGCCTGACGAAACCCAGAGAAAGCCAGAGACCTGAGGGAAAACAGCAGGTCATTGGCCTGAAATGCCAGAGCTTGGCTAACAACACAAGGACACGATAAAGGACGGAAGGACCAAGAAGTGTCATCAACTGAAAAGCGCTCTTCCTTCTCAGCATAAAGCCGTGGAGAGTTTAACTACCGCTAGCCTATTCTCACCTACCACGGTGGAGAATGGAGCCTGTGAAATGACCCATCTCAGTCAACTGAGATTTAAGAAAACATTATCTTTTTCAGAGAAAGTCTTACTGAAATTACAAACCCTTCTAAAATATCTCCACCCCTAAACCCACTTGGATGCTGTGGATAGGGTTGACATCTTTTACCATGCAACAATAAAGGAGGTTTGTACTACCTTGTCACTTTGCAGCTGGATTCAATCGAGTCCTGGTCTATGTCCAGCACGCTGGTAGGCAGAGTGTTCTCCAGGGGGGAGGTCGGTTTTTTCAAACGCAACAAAGCCACACAGAACTTGGCTCCCATTTCTTCTAACTCTCTGGTTCCAATCTGCAAACCCTAATGGATGAAACCAAAACCACAGTTGGTTGAGTACTCCATACTCTTCAACTCAATCAATCAATCAGTGGTATTTATTGAGTGCTTCCTGTGAGCAGAGCACTGTCCTAAGTGCATAATAATAATAATAATTGTGGTATTTGCTAAACGCGTACTATGTACCAGGCACTGTACTAAACGCTGGAGTGGATACAAGCAAATCAGGATGGACAGTCTCTGTCCCACGTGGGACTCACAGTTTCAATACCCATTTGACAGATGAGGTAACTGAGGCACAGGAAGTAAAGTGACTTGCCCGAGGTCACACAGCAGATAAGGGCAGAGCCGGGATTAGAACCCAGGACCTTCTGACTCCCAGACCTGTGCTCTATCCACTATGCCATACTACTTGGGAGAGGACAATGCAACAGCATTGGCAATCACATTCACAAGCTTACGGACTATGTCATCGAAAGATACATACATAAATGCTGTGGGGTTGAAAGTGGAGCGGATATCAAATGGCCAAAGCCACAGATCTAAATGAACTAAAGTTCCTGAAACTTGGTTTGAAAGCATAAGAGGAAAGTACAGCAGAGAAAACTAGTTGCAGAGACTGAATTTTGTTTGGCGGCTCACTGAACGGCATCAGGGTTGAGGATGGCACCAAAAAGTTGATTCTGAATTGATCAATCAATCGATGGTATTTACTGAGTGCTTACTGTGTGCACAGCACTGTACTAAGACCTTGGGAGAGGACAATGCAAGGGAGTTGGTAAACGTGCTGGTTGAGCCCACAAGATTTATCAATATCGCATTGCATCTAGGTCACAGGTAAGGCTGTCCATCCTGGCAGATAATTGTAGGGAGCTCCTTTCTGTTCTCACTATAGCCCATGCCATCCTTTATTAGGATGAATGGGAATTAATCTGGAAATATGTAGTCTTTGAGAACTGTCTTAAGCAACCAACTTGGGTCAGTTTAGACAAGTCTTTTGAAGGCTCTGATCCTAAGTTTCCCTATGCTACTGGAGGCTGAATGAAATAGTTCAAGTATGGTGACATAGAAACACAAGGCAGAACCTTAAGTGACTAGGATTTGGGGCAAAAATATAGCCTCAATTCTCCAAAAACAGTTTTCATTATGCCAAAGTGCAGACTTGAAATTATTAATGCTGGAATGCTCAAAAGAAACCCATCAAACTTAAAGATGCCGAAAGGAAAGCATGATACGAATGAACTATCGCAGTAAGGAATAAGTCTGCCATTGCTTTCTATTTCTAACTCTAAAGACAAAAACATTGTTAGAGAATAAGTAAACACATCAAAATATAATTCAAATCACATCTGACTAAACTGAAAATATAGGTAGTGCAGAATCAATAAGCCCATGGGTAGCACTGTGACATGGTGATAGATTTTTTTCCAGTGTGTGTATAAATATCTATACATATATACAGATATAGCTATAGATATATTAATATAATATATAAGCATATATATATACATATATATATATATATCCTTTGCTAAAAAGAAAAATGCATCTGTAGAAACTAAGGAAATTTGTGAAGACTGTAGCTCAGTCAATCAATGGTATTTATTAAGCACTTACTGTGTGCAGGGCACTGTACTAAGCCCTTGGGAGAGTACAACATAATGGAGTTGGTAAACACGTTCCCTGCCCACAGTGAGCTAACAGTCTAGAGGGGGAGACAGACATTAATATAAGTAAATAAACTACGGATATGGACATAAGGACTGTGGGGCTGAGGAAAGGGGAGCTTACTGTGTGCAGGGCATTGTATTAAGCGCTCAGGAGAGTACAATACAATAATAAACTGACACATTCCCCTGCCCACAACAAGCTCACAGTCTAGAGATCGTGTCATGACCATGACTATCTCACTGAGCGCCTGAAAAACCGTATCATTGCCTTGCGACTCAAGAGAGCAAATCAAGCTACTACTTACCCTTCAAAGCACATGCATTCATGGTAATAAATCCTTTGGTTTAAATAGAGTTTTTGGACATCACCCAGATGTTGCTAGGAAGTTCTACCTAAATGCTTTCATGAAAGCAATCATTTGGCTTTTTAACTTAAAATGGTTCAGACTTCCAGTAGCCTCTATCCGGATTAGATTGGAGTAATTAAAAAGAAAGCTCTTTTTACCGCCTAAAAGCAGCATTAAAAAAACATTTGATAGAGGGAAGGGATAATCATTTCTTGGCCTCTTGTTAGTCTCTCCCAGGATTATCAGCATTAATGAATTGAACGTATCCATTCCAAGGAGAACTATTCCTAAGGAAAAGCAGTGCTACGACAGTTAAATCACTATCTTAACCAATTGTACGTTTCTCCCACCCCCACTTCGGCCCTCAAGAGTTCTGCCAATGCTTATCAATCATTCGTATTTATTTATTATTACCTTCGCTGGTGAAGGTGATAATGAGGACAATTTTCTGAAAAGTGATCTGTACCTTATTACTTCTTCAGAAGAGATCAATTTAGACACTCTTTGGTTCTGTTCCTTAATTCTCTAAATAAGCACACCTAATTGTCCTTCCTAGTCAAATGAAGATGTCCTTGTGGGTGAAATTCACCCAAGGAGACGGTGTGTGGCTGAAACCTTCTGAGCACACCAAGTTCACACAAAGATGATCCTTTGTGGTGGTGTCTTATTTGTTTGCCTTTTGTAAGACAAAGAGGCCAAAAGGAAAATAGTGCCTGGCGGTGCGCATAAGATCGTTTTCAAAAATACAGGTGATTAAGTTTGTCTCTACAGTCGTATATTGAAGCTATGTGCTACAATCTGAAAGTAACAGTCACGGGGTAGAGTCGTGGTTTCTTTCTTTTTATTACAATCTGGGGGTCATCATTTTGGCTCTGTCGATGCCGCATTTTTAGATACTGATTATCGTACATTTCAATTTTTAATGCCAGCCATTTGGAAGGAATCCAACCCTCATCTGAGATCCCATTTGCGACAATCTGTTATCCGAGACTCTCAAAAATGTTTTAATACTGTGTTCATTAGATCCATATTCCCTATGGAGAAGTGCACAGAGAAGTACCCTGTCCACAGACTGACTGTGGGGGTGGGGGAGGACAAGGAATCTAGCTGTCGCCTGATTATTATTAATACTACTACTAATAATAATTATTATTATTATGGTATTTCAATCATACCTGTTAAGCATTTACTCAGGCACTGTACTAAGCACTGGGGTGGATACAAGCAAATTGGGTTGGACACAGTCCCTGTCCCATGTGGGGCTCACAGTCTCAATCCCTATTTTACAGACCAGGGAACCGAGGCACAGAGAAGTGAAGTGACTTACCCAAGGCCACATGATTGCTAGTCCATTAATTCCACCACATTCCCCTCAACTACAGGAAAGCTACAACCTGCTTTGAAAGGTTTATCATGCATCAGGAGTCTAAAATTGTCAATGTTCAAAATCCCCAAATAGGCCAGTTGCTGGGGTAGAAAAACTGGGCCAGAAGAGACCTATCCTCTCAGTTTTGCCTTTTCAGATAAAGGAAGAGAAGGCTTGGGGGTAGGGGGAAGAAGAATTTTGTGAAGCGGTTTTGACAATCACCTTTTCTCCCCAAGTTTCAGGACAGGGTTTGTGTGTCCTAACCTCAGTCATGGCAACTGAAGTTTGACCCAAGAAACAACTTCAGAACGGGCCTGATATTAGGCAAGTGCACTGTCTTTAATTTCAGGAAATTGAAAGCAGCAAACCTAGTAAAGAAGCTTGGTGTATAAATAACAAAGAAAACAGTACCATTTCCCTTTCATATTCAAATATCTATAATTTCCCACATACTGTAGAAAAGATGGATGAGAAAAATCTCCCCACTGTTTAAGTCACCAGGGTACTGTATTCGAGGATGTGACCTTGTGCTATTCAGCCTGCTATTAATTATGATAATATCCATGGCATGTATTAAGCACTTAATGTGTCAAACACTGTACTAAGCACTGATGTAGATACAAGATAATCAGGTTGGACACAGTCCCTGTCCCACATGGAGCAAACAGTCTTAGAGTCTAGAGAAGAAGCATGGCCTAGTGGATAGAGCACAGGCCTGGGAATCAGAAGGACCTGGCTTCCCATCTCGGGTCCTCCTCTTGTCTGCTGTGTGACCTTGGGTAAGTCACTTCCCTTCTCTGGGCCTCAGTTACCTCATCTGTAAAATGGGGATTAAGATTGAGAGCCCCAAGTGAGCCAGGGACTGCGTCCAACATGATTAGCTTGTATCTGTCCCAGCACTTAGTACAGTGCCTGGCATATAGTAAGCGCCTAACCAATACCATAAAAAAAAGAGGAAGGGAGAGCAGGTATAGAATCCCAATTTTATAGTTGGGGAAACTGACTCACAGAGAAGTGACTCATCTAAGGTCACCAACAGACAAGTGGCAGAGTCGGGATTAGAACCCAGGTCCGTGCTCTCTCCACTAGGCCAAAGTGCTTCAGGTGTTCATAGGGAAAGCCTAATAAACACATTGAGAAGCAGTGTGGCTTAGGGGGTACAGCCCGGGCTTGGGAGTCAGATGTCATGGGTTCTAATTCCGGCTCTGCCACTTGTCAGCTGTGTGACTTTGAGCAACTCACTTCACTTCTCTGTGCCTCAGTCACCTCATCTGTAAAACGGGGATTAAGACTGTGAGCCCCATGTGGGACAACCTGATGACCTTGTATCCCCCTAGCGCTTAGAACAGTGCTTGGCACATAGTAAGTGCTTAAATACCATCATTATCTTCATGATGTCTACTCCTGGCCACATTTCTACACCCAGCGTAATAAGACAATGGATAAATTTACCGATGAACGCTTGATGCCTATGGATTGATATGTACTACCAACTACCAGTTAAAGCTCTAAATAGCCCCAAAATGCCTTTTTAGAATCCGGCTGTAATGCTCTCACCTGTGATCGTGGAGCTGGAAGGAGCCTTGACTTTAGGCCCCAGAAGCCAAATTTTACCATCAGAACTCTATTTAAATACCCTCCAGAGCAGTCAAACTCTAGCAAAATCAGCCAAAGTGAGGAAATCCTTGAAGTCGGATTAAGTAATAAAGAGCCGGCTTCCCAGACTGCTTCCTTTACATTTAATAGAGTGTTTTTACACCACAAACAGGAGGCGAGAAAAATTGGCATTTCAATTCTCTACTGAAGGCCGAATTTTTGAGTCCATCAGATTGTCTTACCTTGTATTTTCCCTGGTCGCAACCACACAGCGTGCTCTCCATGGTGTAGCTTCTCTTTACTCCTATTTCTCGCCAGACAACAACACGTGCAGTAGATTCTTTGGACTTCTCCACCACAAAGCTGCAGCTGCTCATGCAGAAGGCCGGGGCGATGTGACTCAGAATCTTTGGTAAATTCTATGGAATGGTAATGTGAAAAAATACAGTCAGAGCTTCTTCTTTCCAACGTGAGGTGCCTGCAGTGTGTAATAAAGAGCTCTATATGAAACTGGGACTTACATTTAGAACTCTACTTTTCCTCCTCTCTCACTAGGGACAGAGTTTCTAGCCCAACTGAAGAAGTACAATATCACGCATCCCAGATAGGGACAACTTAAACCATCATAATCGGTGGTATTTATCAATGGTATCAAGTGCTTAGTACAGTGCACAGTAAGCACTCAATAAATACGACTGAATATTTATTGAGTGCTTACTATGTGCAGAGCACTGAACTAAGCTCTTAACAATCACTAGTATGCTGAATCCTCTGGGGATAGATCCCAAAAAATCCTATTAGGAAGAGTGAAGACAGACAAAAACTGATGCCAGACGGGATTGGAAAAAGGGTGAAAGTGAACGTGGAGAAGTGCTTTGCCAGTTGGGAACTTCGAAAAATAGCTAAATCACAAGCAAAACCTTCCATCGTTGTTCCTTTTCCCATCTTTCCTGCCTAAAGGAAAAAGTTAGCTCTGTGACTCAGTATTAGAAATAATCAATCAATTAATGGTATTTATTGAGTCCTTATTGTGTGCAGAGCATTATCAATGGTATTGAGTGCTTACTGTGTGCAGAGCACTTTACTAAGCACTTGGGAGAGTACAATACAACAGAGTTGGCAGACATATTCTCTGCCCACAATGATCATACAGTCTAGAGGGGGAGACGGCTATTAATATAAGCAATTTATATTACATAATTTATAGAACTCTCCATGAGTGCTTTGGTGCTGAGGGTGGGGTAGAATGGCGTAGCGTGGCGTAGGACATGGGCCTGCGAGTCAGAAGGTCATGGGATCTAATCCTGGCTCTGCCACTTGTCTGTTGTGTGACCTTAGGCAAGTCACTTTACTTCTCTGTGCCTCAGGTCCCTCATCTATAAAATGGGGATTAAGACTATGAGCTCCATTTCGGATGGGGATTGTGTCTAACCTGACTAGCTTGCATCTACCCCAGCACTTAGTACAGTGCCTGACACATAATAGTGCTTAACAATTACCATTAAAAAAAGGTCTACGCTATGTCCAAAAAAAACTCCACTGAGCCTCAGGCCTCCCAACGGTGATGCCCAACTGCCGAAATGAAGCACCATAATGGAGAAATTCAACGCCACTGGCTCTGTCCGGGACATGATCTAGAAATATTTTCCGGGGCTGCTAACTCTGCTAACGCATGCGCCAAAACTTCCACCCTTTCCGGCACTTGAATACATTAATTCTGAATTTCATCCTAAAACTTATCTTAGTTAAATTTAAAATCAAATTATCCATTATATTTCCACTGGAATAGGTTCGGGCTTTTAAGCCAGTTTAAGTAGAACAAAACCGAAATGAAAAGCCTCGAATCTTGTACGGGTTCAAGAAGGCATGCTCCCAGCCCCGCATTCTCAATGGCTCCCCATTACAGCCACCTTGGGATCGCCTCATGCTAGAAATAGCAGAAGGATGAGAATAATAATAATATTCATTATGGTATTTGTTAAGCACTTACTATGTGCTTAGAGCACCAGCGTGGCTCAGTGGAAAGAGCACAGGCTTTGGAGTCAGAGGTCATGGGTTCAAATCCCAGCTCTGCCAATTGTCAGCTGTGTGACTTTGGGTAAGTCACTTCACTTCTCTGTGCCTCAGTTACCTCATCTGTAAAATGGGGATTAAGACTATGAGCCCCCCAGGGGACAACCTGATCACCTTGTAACCTCCCCAGTGCTTAGAACAGTGCTTTGCACATAGTAAGCGCTTAATAAATGCCATCATTATTAGGTGCCAAGAACTGTTCAAAGCGCTGGATACAAGGTAATCAGGTTGGACATAGTCTCTGTCCCACATGGGGCTCACAGTCTCAATCCCCATTTTTCATATGAGATAACTGAGGCCCAGAGAAGGGAACTGACTTGCCCAAGGTCACACAGCAGACAAGTGGCACAGCCAGGATTAGAACCCACGACCTGACTTACAAGCCCATGCTCTTGCCGCTAGGCCATGCTGCTCCTCTAAGGTCTAAGCAGGGAAACCTGGACCTGAGATAGGTGGAACGGCTCCAAAACTATTGCTTAGAAAACCCAACAGATTGAATGCAGGGCCAACAATTTGCTTGGTGATTTTTTTTTTTATATTAATGGTATTTGTCAAACACTGTTCTAAGCACTGGGGTAGATACACATTAATTAGGTTGGACCCAATCTTTCTTTCATTCATTCATTCGTATTTATTGAGTGCTTACTGCGTGCAAAGCACTGCACTGAGCACTTGGGAGAGTACCATACAACAATAAGCAGACGTGTTCTCGGCCCACAATGAGCTTACAGTCTAGAGCAGGGGGAGACAGACATTAATATGAATAAATTACAGTCCCCGTTCCATGTGGGGCTCATGGCCTAAATAAAAGGTAGAATAGGAGAACTGAGGCCAAGAGAAGTGAAGTGACTTGCCCAAGGTCACACAGCAGAAAAGTAGCAGAGCCGGGTTTTAAACCCAGGTCTTCTGACTCCCAGGCCCGGGCTCTTTCCACTAGGCCACACCGCTTCTTGTACTCTCAGTGATTTTAGAGCAATGTAGGGGACAGGTTCCAAACTGGCATTCATTGCATTGGATCGCATCCATTTATTTTCTTCTAGGAGGGAAATATCATGGCATTTAGTATTCTAAACTAATTTATATGGGCATGACATCGCAGTGTTTTCTGTCCCAAACATATACACTGATGGGCGTGTTAGCGTACATAAAAGTATACTGAGCATTATTCCTTCAATCATATTTATTGAGCGCTTACTGTGTGCAGAGCACTGTACTAAGTGCTTGCCTCTGGTACTATCTTATTTTTCCTTTATCATTGTGACTGTGGGAAACTGAGAGGTTAAAAATGAAATGAACCGGCTTTCGGACGGACGCAATTTTGAGGGATAATCCTGGTGGTAGCAATCCCAAATTTCTAATGCTCAATGTATGGCTATTAAGAAAGTCTAATACCACGCTAGATCTGATTTCCATAAATTGTATGAGTAGAAAAGGCTCCAAATTCGATTTAATCTATGTTTGGAAGCAGGATCTGAGTGTCTTGGACGCAGTTATTCAACAGCAAAAACATGAGGGCTGTGAATTTGAATGCACCACTAGGGGGAACTACAGTTTCATAGTTTTTTTTTTTTTTTTTTAAAGTAGGTAATATTCAAAACATCACCACATAGCTTGACGTATTGCCATTTTATCTTCATCTAAAAGTATCCATTTGCTAGCAATACTATCTATTCATTCAATCGCATCTATTGAGTGCTTACTGTGAGCAGAGCACTGTACTAAGCGATTGGGAGAGTCCAATATAAAAATAAACAGACACATTCCCCGCCCACAGCAAGCTTCTTGGTGTGGAGTTAGCTCCTTTAGGGAGCAGCACAATATAAGCCATGAATTATCCCTAATGATAGTAATATGATAATAATAATAACAGCCATGATAATAATTATGAGAAGCAGGGTGGATCGAGGATGGGCCTGGGAGTCAGAAGGACGTGGATTCTAATCCCAGCTCTCCACATCATAATAATAATGATGGCATTTGTTAAGCACTTACTATGTGCAAAGCACTGTTCTAAGTGCTGGGGAGGATACAAGGTGATCAGGTTGTCCCACATGGGGCTCACAGCCTTCATCCCCATTTTACAGATGAGGTAACAGACACAGAGAAGTTAAGTGACTTGCCCAAAGTCACACAGCAGACAAATGGTGGAGCTGGGATTTGAACCCATGACTTTTGACTCCCAAGCCCGCGCTCTTTCCACTAAGCTGCGCTGTTTCCCATGTCTGCTATGTCACCTTGGACAAGTCACTTCATTTCTCTGTGCTTCATTTACCTCATCTGTAATATGGGGATTAAGACTGTGAGCCCCATGTGGGATAGGGACTGTGTCCAATCTGATTAGTTTGTCTACCACAGTGCTTAGTACAGTGCATGGCACACAGTAAGTGCTTAACAAATAACATAAGAAAAACATGTCATCGATAGATTGATCCATCTAGACTGTAAGCTTGTTCTGGGCTGGGAATGTGTCTGCTATACTGTTATACAGTACTCTCTCAAGAGCTTAGTACACTGCTCTGAACATAGTAAGTGCTCAATAAATACATGACTGACTGGTAAGCACTTAGTCCAGTAGGCTGCAGCAAGTGAGTGCTCAATAAATACCAGTATCACACTACTGGTGTGGCGTTAGCTCCTTTAAAGAATGGCACAATATAAACCATGACTTATCAATAATAATGATAAAAAATTATGAGAAGCAGCATGGTCTAACGGATAGATTCCAGGCCTGGGAGTCAGAAGGGCCTCGGTTCTAATCCTGGTTAGTTCTAATCCTCACCATCAAGCGCTTAGTACAGTGATCTACACACAGTAAGCACTCAATAAATACGATTGATTGAATGAATGTAGTGCATTTTTTTGGAAAAATGAACTCACTTTGACACTTTGAGAAATGCCCCAGGAACTAGTCTAGTTAACTTTACTTATTTTTCCTGAAAAGAGAGGCAAAGATTCTTTCATTTCAACAGAGGAAGGTCAGTATACCTTCCAGCAAATGAATGGAAACTGAAAAGCGCCATAGGAACTTCGGTAATACGATTCACTTTGATAAAAGAAAATTACTCAAGAATTCCTTAAGAAATTTTAGGAAATCTGAGGGATCTGGATCAGGAAAAAGCTAAGCAGCATAATTCCCGAGAAAAGCACAGATAGCGGTAGAAAAGTGATCTCCACCATCAAAGGACCTGCCTCTCAAGCACCGTTTTAGGATAAACAAGGTTAAGTCAAGTAATAGTATCAATCAATCAATAGTACTTAGTAAGCACTTATGTGCAGAGCACTGTCTGAAGCACTTGGGAGAGTCCAATACAACAGAATTACCAAACACACTCCCTGCCTATAATGAGTTTACATCCTAGAGGGAGAGACAGATGCTAATATAAGTCATAATATATCATTTATATATAGTATTATTATTAATTGTATTTATTGAGCACTTACTGTGTGCAACACACTGTACTAGTATAAATATGGTATGTATATACACACGCATATATATATTGATTAGCAATAGGAGACAATCTGTCGCAAATGAAGTTAAATTCGGGCCCAGACCTTTTGAGAAAAGAATGATTGTCCGTTTAACAATTTCTTCCACCCATAGATCATGGATGGAGAGCTAATTAGACACATAATTTTCCCTAAAAGTTTCCTATTTCAAAGCAAATGGAGACAGTCGCTTAAGTGGCAATGAATTCTCCCAATAGATCTCTGATGTGTCCTTCAGATACTTCCAAGGTCAAAAGGGATCATCCAGCTAAGTCTGATGGTGTGAAACTTCCTTGTGGGAAAGAAGATGGGATGAATTGGGGACTCAAGACTAAAGGGACAAGGGAGGGCTCCTAGTGGAGAGAACATTGGGTTTGCGAGTCAGAGGTTCTAATTCCAGCTCTGCTGCTCGGCAAACTTGGGCAAGTCGCTGAACTTCTCTGTGCCTCAGTTTCCTTTCTTGCAAAATGGGGATTAAATACCAGTTCTTTCTCCTTGTGAGACAGGGACTGTTTCTGACCTGATTAACTTGTTTCTAACCCAGCACTCAGAACAGGACTCGGCAATCACAGAAAGCACTTAAATACCACAATTATTATTAACAACTTAGGTGTCCAGGTACTTCCATGTACTTTTCCATGTCAAACGATGGGGCCTCTAGACCTACCTTTGGTTTTTTTGTTGTTTGTCTCTTTTTTATGGTATTTGTTATGTCCTTACTCTGTGCCAGACACTGCACTAAGCGCTGGAGTAGATACAAGCTAATCAGGTTGGACACAGTCCATGTCCCACTTTGGGACTCACAGTCTTAATCCCCATTCTACAGATGAAGTACCTGAGGCCCAGAGAAGGGAAGTGACTTGCCCAAGGTCACGCAGCAGGCACATGGCAGAGCTGGGATCAGAACCCAGGTCCTTCCACCTCCCAGGTCTGTGCTCTTTCAACTAGGCCACGCCGCTTCCCTATCCACGGCTTTAGTTCCCTCCTGTCCTGCCCAAGGAATAAATAAATTATAGACTCTCCTTTGGGAGCCAAGCCACTATAATTCTCACCCTGTATCCAAGGTCTTCGATCATATCACGGGAGGAAGAACCACTGTTAGTATGCAACACTGTCTCCTTAATACTGCAGCCATACATAAATACGTTCTTCTTGCGAGAATGACCATGATAATCGCAGAAAACCTGCGGATGAGAAAATTGGATTCAATGACTAGAACCTCCAAGTTTGAAGAAGCGGACTTGGTCCTGAACAACTCTGGATTTTGCGCACCAGAGTATAACAATACAGTCGTCTCTCTGCAGCTCTCTAGTTCAGCTAAAATTCCAGGACATATGATGCAGCTCTCCTTAAAAGAGATGCTGGAAGTTTAATGAATATGCACGTAACATCCAAATGCTCAGAGTAACTCACTTTTGAACTGAAAACGGGTACCGAGATCACGAGCCATCTGTAGAGAGACTGTTCCAAAAGGTGGATTCAATCATTTATAGAATTATAAGAACCTGGTAATTTTTTTTTAAGAAGTCACTGAAAACCCAGGTATGCAAAAGAAATGGAAAGGACAATGCAAGCCAATATATTCACTCACTACATAAATGTCACTGCTTAGGGTGGGGGTGGGGGGCCTGGGTGTGTCAGAGGCTTTCTAATTTTGAGTGCTGACCAGAAATCCTTCACTTTTATACCCAAGAGAATTCTCAGCACAGATGGAATAATGACTCTATGGATCTGGGAATTGAAGAATTCAGACAATATAGAGGTTAGTCTAGAGATTCTCAGGCCCCAGGCCATGAGACCCGTGGCGTATTACAACCAATAAGCTGGTGTCATTAAAATGTACAGAACAAATTAAGAGGAAAATAGACAACCTAAAATTCTCTATCTTTTCAAGCAGAGAAAATCAGAAAATTCCATTGGCCTTAAAAGGGAAATTGAAAACCCTATCGTGTGAAGGTGGACGAGGGAAATGAGTGTGTTTCAAGCATCGGTTAAGGAGTAGCTGGATCCCAAAGACTGAAAACTCATGTGCTTCGGCTTAAAAATACCTGAAATGAAAGAATACCCGCATTGGTCATTTACAGTGGAGTCTGTCACTCTAGAAAACCAAGTGTTTGGCCGGTTGACTGAAAATTGCATTTCCTAGGCTAGGCAGATGAAAAGTAAGAGCTGACACTCACCAGAGGTAAATGCCTTATTGAAGCCAGGTACTGTAGCAGCCCCTTGGCATGATAAATGGTCGGATGCAAATCTGGATTGGGATATAACCACTGTCTATTCAGGTCCTCTCCACTCAAAGAACAGCGGTGACTGCAAATACAAATGATAAACCTTGTCACCCCACAAGCCCTCATTATGCATATACCTATATATATATATCTGTAATTTATTTATCTATTTCTATTAATGTCCATCTCCCCCTCTAGACTGTGAGCAGGAATGCGTCTGTTATACTGTACTCTACCAAGCGCTTAGTACAGTGGTTCACACACGGTAAGTGCTCAAGAGAAGCAGTGTGGCTCAGTGGAAAGAGCATGGGCTTGGGAGTCAGAAGTCATGGGTTCTAATCCCAGCTGCACGCTTGTCAGCTGTGTGAGTTTGGGCAAGTCAAAACTTCTCTGTGCCTCAGTTACCTCATCTGTAATATGGGGATTAAGACTGTGAGCCCCACGTGGGACAACCTGATCACCTTGTATCCACCCCAGGGCTCAGAACAGTGCTTTGCACATAGTAAGTGCTTAACAAATGCCATCATTGTTAATAAATATGACAATGAATTTATTCACTTTTTAAGGTATTGGTTAAGCATTTACTTTGTGCCAGGCACTGTACTAAGCGCTAGGGTAGATATAAGCTAATCAGTTTGGATACAGTCCCTGTCCCTCATGGGGCTCACAGTCTTCATTACCATTTTCCCGAAGAGGCCCTGAGAAGTGAAGTGAGTTGCCCAAGGTCACACAGTAGAGCCGAGATTAGATCCCAGGTCCTCTGACTTCCAGGCCCAGGCTCTAGCCACTAGGCCGCACTGCTTCTCTAAAATGCTCTCAAATGAAAGCTTTCACCAGTCTCTTCGTTGACTGCAACAAATGCAAATGGGTAGGAGGATTGGGTGAAGTAATACTGTCCCCGTATCAGACTTCAGAATGATTAAAATTTCCATTCTGCTATTCTGTAAAATTCCACTTAGCTAATTCCTTGATATTCTAAATATGGGAACATTGTTTAGGCAATTTCTACCTTAGCAAAGTGAAGGTTCCAACTAATGGTCTGATCAGGAAATGTAGAAAGTCTCAGGATAATAATAATAATAATAATAATAATAATAATAATAATAATAATACTTGGTAAGTGCTTACTACGTGCCAAGCACTTTTCTAAGCGCTGGAATAGATACAAGTTAATCAGTCAATCGAGTATGGAGCACTTACTATGTGCAGAAAACACTGTAACTAAATGCTTAGGAGAGCATGATACAACAGAGTTAGCAGACACGTGCCCTGCCCACAATAAGCTTAAAGTCTAGCGGGGAGACAGACAATAATAATGATAATTTATTATAATTTAAAGATATATACGATGTGGGCAGGTGACATATGTATGATACTACTAACAATAATTGTGGCATTTGTTAACTGCCTTCTATGTGTCAGGCACTGTACTAAGCGCTGGAGTGGATGAAAGCAAATCGGGTTGGACACAGTCCCTGTCCCACATGGGGCTCACAGTCTCAATCCCCATTTTTACAGATGAGGGAACTGAGGCCCAGAGAAGTGAGGTGACTTGCCCAAAGTCACACAGCAGGCAAGTGGTGGAGCCAGGATTACAGTCCAGGTCCTTCTGATTCCCAGGCCCGTGCTCTATCCACTAGACCACAGGAGAGAAAACTCGAAGGATGGGCCATCAACTCTGTTGTATTAACTCTCCCAAGTGCCTAAGGCAGTGCTCTGCACATAATACTTATTATTACCATAAATAATAAGATTGAATGATCTGGTCATCCAACTTTGCACCACTCTGCAGCTCCTTCTGCTCACTTTAAATGTCTGGCCTCCTACATCCAAGCAAGAACACGCTCAGTATATGCTCAATTTAGGTCCCAGAGTTCTAGGCGATTCACCCCATGCTACTCTCCCTTACCAACTCTCACTATCTCCCCACCATCAAGGCCTTCTTGAAGGCACCTCCTCCAAGAGGCCTTCCCCTTCTAGGCTCTTATTTCTTCTACTCTCTCTTCCTACTGTGTCTACTACTCCTTGGATATGCACCCTTTATTCACCTCTCCCTCAACGCCACAGCACTTACATCCACATCCCTTATGTCCACACCCATCATTTATTTCTTTACAGTGTTGTCTGTCCCCCCCTTTAGAATGCAAGCTCGCTCTGGGCAGGGAACACATCTACCAACTCTGTTAAACTGTACTCTCCCAAGCTCCTAGAACACCTCTCTGCATGCGGCAAGTGCTCGATAAATACCCCGAATTGAGTGATCTGTAATTTCCTTTAACATCTATCTGCCCCTCTAGACTGTTAAACTCGTTGTGGGTAGTGAACACGTCTACCAACTCTGTTGCATTGTCCTTTCCCAAGTGCTTAGTACAGTGCTCTGCCCACCCTGTAAGCGCTCAATAAGTATCGCTGAGGCATGGGTAATTACTTTAGAGTCCCGGGTATCAACAGCAATAAAACAGTCAGCCTGAGAGTAACAGAGGAATGAGAAGCAGCATGGCCTAGTAGATAGAGCCCGGCCCTGGAAGTCAGAAGGTAATGGGTTCTAATCCTGGCTCCGCCACTTGACTGCTGTGTGACCTTGGGCAAGTCACTTCACTTCTCAGGGCCTGAGTTACCTCTTCAGTAAAATGGGGATTGAAACTGTGAGCCCCTTGTGGGACAGGGATTGTGTCCAACCTGATTTGCTTGTAACCACCCCAGCACTTAATACAGTGCTTGGCACATAGTAAGCACATAACAAATACCATAATAATAATCATTAGTAGTAGTAGTAGTAGTAGTAGTAGTAGTAGTATTAATGAGCCCCATGTGGGATAGAGACTGTGTCCATCCTCATGAACTAGTACCTCCCCCAGTGCTTAGAACAGTGCTTGGCACAGAGTAAGCTCCTACTTCCCAACCTCTTAGTACAAAGCTCTGCACACAGTAAGCACTCAATAAATACGAATGAATGAATGAAGTAGCATAATTATTATCAATGTAAATGGGGAACATTTCCACATGAAAAGTAGGTATTCTGCTTTGAAAAATTCCTGGATTCCCAACTGACCCAGACACTCTTAGAACACTTCTGCCCCGAATCGTCTCACAACAATTCGTTCCACTCTCATAAATCTGGTTTGGCAGTCTTTGTGCGGGCAAAATCTGGCTGGCTGGAACCGTGGCTCCTGCCTTGCCCCTGATACCCACATAGGCGCTCCCAAGTGAAGCCCATCAGGCATGCCTACTTCGCTCCCAAAGGACAGCTCCATATATGCACTTGAACTTACTTGCCGTTGACGACACCATCTGGATTTAGCATAGGGATAATTTTAAAGATATAAGATTCTCTCAAAGTCTGAGCCGTTGGGTTATTGCTCATCAGATATTCCAGAGTTCCCTTCATGACCCAACTGGCATTTGTCTCTCCGGGATGGACGCGAGCAGATAAGAAAATGTAAGGACGATTTCCTAGAGCACACGCAGAAAGCACAAGTTAAAATTAATGACGACCGACTGTGGACTGAAAAATGGGACTCGAAAATAGTCATTAGGTTCTAAACCTGTACGGGATTTTATAAAATCTGGGTTGAGAAGCAGCGTGGCCTAACGGATGGAGCCCGGACATGGGAGATGGAGCACCTGGGTTCTCATCCTGGCTCCGCTGCTTGTCTGCTGAGTGACCTTGGGAAAGTCGCTTCGCTTCTCTGGGCCCCAGTTACTTCATCTGGAAAATGGGGATTGAGGACTGTCAACCTGGGACAGGGACTGCGTCCAACCTGATTAGCTTGTAATAATAATAATAATAATAATTTTGGTATTTGTTAAGTGCTTACTATGTGCAAAGCACTATTCTAAGCACTGGGGAGGATACAAGGTGATCAGGTTGTCCCATGTGGGGCTCACAATCTTAATCCCCATTTTACAGATGAGGTAACTGAGGCACAGAGAAGTTAAGTGACTTGCCCAAAGTCACACAGCTGACAATTGGCGGAGCCAGGATTTGAATCCACGACCTCTGACCCCCAAGCCTGAGCTCTTTCCACTGAGCCACAAACATGCCTGGCACACAGTAAGTACTTAAAGACAACTAAATAAGAAAAAAACTCACATTGTTAGAGCACTTAGAACAGTGCTTGGCACAAAGTAAGTGCTTAAATTCCATCATCATCATTGTAAGCTCCTTGAGAACAGAACTTTGCCTTTTCCTTCCATTGTACTCTTCCCAACCACCTAGCATGATGATCAATAAATCCTAGTTGTTCAGGGGGGAAAGGAGATTTACATTACTTAGCTCCCAGCTTGAAGGCTATTTTAGTCTACCGTTACTTCAGAGGAGCACATTAGAATGCCACTTACATTTATCAGAACCTATGACTGGAGACCTCAAAAGTACATTACACATTTTTTTTAAATCTCATTCATTCTCCTAGAAAAAGCCATGGGGAGAAGGAAAGAGAACGGCACATTGATTTCTGGCTTACCAATGGTGAAACCATGAGAGTGAATAGAGACATATCTAGACTTGCCCTCTAACTTCCAAAGTGCAGAATTTTCACCACACAGTCCAACACCCTCCCACCTTTTCAAACCTTTTGTTCTACCCTCTCCCTCTTCCCAGACCTCCCTCTATTTCTTTTCACTCTCTCCTTTCACCACCCTCACCTGGATCCCAGTCTAAGCTCCTCCGTTAGAACAGCTGGTTCATTTTCTACTTCCTAAGAGCTCGACCCGCTTCCCCTGGGGTTGTTTATGGTATCTGTTAGGCGCTTACTATGTGCCAGGCACTGTACTAAGCACTGGGGCAGAAACAAGCTCATCCCGTTGAACATGGTCCCCCGCCCCATGTGGGGCTCATGCTCTTGATCCTCATTTTCCAGATGAGGGAACTGAGGCCCAGAGAAGTCAAGTGACTGGTCCAGGGCCACACAGCTGACAAGCAGCGGGGCCGGGATTAGGACCCAGATCCTTTTGACACCTAGGCCCGGGTTCTGTCTGCTTGGCCTCGCTGCTTCTCGAGCATCCGGTAGACAATAAATGCTATGACCACCACTACTCTTCTCCCCTCTGTTCAAACATAATGACTCACAAAGGAGGGTCACAAGGGAAATGTGTTCAAATTGTGTGGTGAATAACCTTTAAAACTGTAATTTCTTCCATTACACCTCCTGTCTTCCAAATACGTCTTGCTCTCAACGCAACACTTGGATGGCTTTTTGCTTCCTTAGCAATGTGCAAAATCACTTTAACAATCCCAAGGCAATGCTTTTGCACTCTTAAAAACAATGCACACTCAAAGCACGAATTAACACAATTTAACCTTGCCATTACTAAAGACTATAATATGGCCAATGCAGATAGGGAGTGGACATTTTTATGGGTTGAGCAAACTTTTATAAAAATTGTGCGTTGAAGAAGTCATACTTACTGAATTGACAAATATGTTCATAATAATTTGACTCCGGCATGGCTGTTATAGTCACTAACGGACAGATGTTTCCGGATAGAGTTTCACACAATGCATCTTGGCGAAAATAGATTTGCTGAGGGTTATGAGCTGATTCCAATTTTTGAAGATGCATCTTGAAATGAAGAATAAAAAGAGGAGAGTAACCGATAAGGGACAGTTTTTGAGTACCACAAAAAGCTAAGTATCAAGGCCTCGAAATGGTGGATGGACGCATCATCAGATGCAATTGGGTTCCAATAATAATAATAATAATAATGTTGGTATTTGTTAAGCGCTTACTATGTGCAAAGCACTGTTCCAACAGCTCGTGGTTCACAAAGCGCGTACTACAGTGCTTTGCACACAGTAAGTGCTCAATAAATACAACTGAATGAATGAATGGTGAGGATGCTCCTTCACGATTTTCCCACACATCATTTCGAGGCATGAATAAGACCTTTCCCCCTGGAGGACCAGTAGGGGAGGTGATTAATTCAAGTTGGTGTTCACCATTGTACTCCACTTCAACCTGCAGCCTGGTTTAAACATCACATTTCTTTAAAGCAAGATTTTTGCTCACCTCCTCTGCAATCTCTTTTTACCTCTAATCTTCAGGACCACTCCCCGTGAATGTCCTAATGGCACCTTAAGCGAACAAAATCTAAAACTGAACTTCTCCCCCTCCCTCCCAAATCCTCACCTCCACCTAAATTACTCAACACAGTTAATAATAATTATTATTATTATGGTATTTGTTAAATGCTTACTCCGTGCCAAGCATTGCTCTAAGCGCTGGGGTAGACACAAGCTAATCGGGTTGTCCCACGTGGGACTCACAGGCTTAATCCCCATTATCCAGATGAGGTAACTGAGGTCCAGAGAAGCAAAGTGACTTGCCCAAGGTCAAACAGCAGACAGGTGGCGGAGCCGGAAACAGAACCCACCTCCTCTGACTCCCAAACCCAGGCTCTTGCCACTAGTCCATGATGTTTTCAGTTGACCACATCATCATCCTCCCTATCTCCCAAGCTCACTAATAATAATAATAATAATAATAATAATGGCACTTGTTTATCAATCAATCAATCGTATTTATTGAGCTCTTAGTGTGTGCAGAGCACTGTACTAAGCACTTGGGAAGTACAAGTTGGCAACATATAGAGACAGTCCCTACCCAACAGTGGGCTCACAGTCTAAAAGGGGGAGACAGAGAACAAAACCAAACATATTAACAAAATAAAATAAATAGAATAGATATGTACAAGCAAAATAGAGTAATAAATATGGACAAACATATATACAGGTGCTGTGGGGAAGGGAAGGAGGTAAGATGGGGGGGATGGAGAAGGGGGCGAGGGGGAGAGGAAGGAGGGGGCTCAGTCCGGGAAGGCCTCCTGGAGGAGGTGTGCTCTCAGTAGGGACTTGAAGGGAGGAAGAGGGCTAGCTTGGCGGATGTGGGGAGGGAGGGCATCCCAGGCCAGGGGGATGACGTGGGCTGGGGGTCGATGGCGGGACAGGCGAGAACGAGGCACGGTGAGGAGATTAGCGGCCGAGGAGTGGAGGGTGCGGGCTGGGCTGGAGAAGGAGAGAAGGGAGGTGAGGTAGGAGGGGGCGAGGTGATGGACAGCCTTGAAGCCCAGGGTGAGGAGTTTCTGCCTGATGCGCAGATTGATTGGTAGCCACTGGAGATTTTTGAGGAGGGGAGTAACATGCCCAGAGCGTTTCTGGACAAAGACAATCCGGGCAGTGGCATGAAGTATGGATTGAAGTGGGGAGAGACACGAGGATAGGAGATCAGAGAGGAGGCTGATGCAGTAGTCCAGATGGGATAGGATGAGAGCTTGAACGAGCAGGGTAGCCGTTTGGATGGAGAGGAAAGGGCGGATCTTGGCAATGTTGCGGAGCTGAGACCGGCAGGTTTTGGTGATGGCATGGATGTGAGGGGTGAATGAGAGAGCGGAGTCGAGGATGACACCAAGGTTGCGGGCTTGTGAGTAAGCACTTGTTAAGTGCTTACTATGTGCCAAGAACCATTCTAAGCGCTGGGGTAGACACAAGGTAATGAGGTTGTCCCACGTGGGGCTCACAGTCTTAATCCCCATTCTATAGATGAGGTAACTGAAGCCCAGAGAAGTGAAGTGACTTGCCCAAGGTCACTCAGCAGACAGGTGGCGGAGCCGGAAACAGAACCCACATCCTTTGACTCCCAAGCCTGGGCTCTTACTGCTAGTCCATGCTGCTTTTCAGTTGATCACGTCGTCATCCTCCCTATCTTCCATGCTCACTAACCTGCCATTATCCTCCACTCCCCGCTCTCTCTCAACTCTTACATTTGGTCTGTCGCAAAATCCTTTCGGTTTTGCATTTCCCAAATCCGCTCCTTCCATTCCATTCAAATGGCCACCACTCTGATCCAGGCTCTTGGAAGTGTGCAATACAACAGAGGATTCTGCGACTAATCCTGGCTCCACCATTTGCCTGCTGTGTGAACTCGGACAAGTCACCTAACTTCTCGGTGCCTCAGTTTCCTCACCTGCAAAATGGGAATTCAATTCCTGTTCTCCATCCTACATGCCTGGGAGCCCCATGTGGGACAGGGACTGTATCTGGCCTGATTAACCTGTACCTACCCCAGTGTTTAGAACAGTGTTTGACACATAGTAAGCGCTAAACAAGTACCATACAAAACCTTCTCCCTTCTTCATTCTAGATTTCAAACTGCTGCTTGGGTCATCTTCCAAGACTGCCATTCTACACTCATCTTCCAGTCCTCAAACGCATTTAATGACTTTTGTTAGGGTATTTGTTCAGCACTATGTGCCAGCCACTGTACTAAGCGCTAGGGTAAATACAAACTAAGCAGGGTAGGCACAGTCCCTGTCCTACATGGGGCTCCCAATCTTCATCCCCATTTTCCAGCTGAGGGAACTGAGGCCCAGAGAAGTGAAGTGACTTGCCCAAGGTTACCCAGCAGACCAGTGGTGGATCTGGGATTAGAAGCCAGGCCCTAGAGTAGACATTCCTCTCCGCATCAAGCAGAAACTTTCAAGTTTCAACTTTCTCCCTTTAACCTATCCACCCTCCTCTCTCCTTCCCCAGCTGGTACGCACCATTTCTCCCTTCCCATTGTGAACTCGTTCTCAACCGTCCCACCTGACCTCAACCTCTCCCCTCCCCTCAGCCAGACCTGGAGCCCTCTCCAGCTCCAGAGCCTTTCTGAAACCCTGCCTCCTTCGGGAAGCTTTCCCACTTCCTCCACGCTCTGGAGCTCACAATTTCATCTGACAATTTTGAAGAAGCGTGGCTTAGTGGAAAGAGTACAGGGCTGAGTGTTGGGGCACCTGGGTTCTATTCTGGCTCTCCCACTTGTCTGCTGTATGACCTTGGGCAAGTCACTTCATTTCTCTAAGCCTCAGTTTCCTCATCAGTCAAATGGGAATCCAATCCCTGTTCTCCCTCCAATTTAGACTGTGAGCCCCAAGTGGGACAGGGACTGTGTCCAACCTGATTACCTTGTATCCACCCCTAAAAGAGTGATTGGCATGTACTTTAAGTCCTTAACAAATCTGATAATTATGAATAATTATACACACACACACATATTCACACATTCTCTCTGTATATGGAGAGAAAGTCTGTGTGTATTCATATATTTAACTAATGCATGCTTTCTTCACAGAAATTACTCTTAGACACTTTCAGAACTATCAAAAAGGCCCAGAACACCCTATATTCTACGTAGTATAAGGTATTACTGAATACAGTGACATATCATAACTAACGAGAGGAAAGTTCTCTCCTGCACCCTTGGCTTTCTATCCAACCCCATACCCAACCTCAAAGCCAAGCAATACATTATACCAAATATGGGGAAATCAAATAAATTATAGGTGGGACTCCTATTGGGTGCTGATGAAAAAAATAGTAGGAAACGGAGAACACTGTATCAAGTTCTTTAAAGAATTTTCTATGAGAAAAATGAAAACAGCTGCATTGAATTTTCAATCACCCGTATTTCCTTCCTTAATTTTTTTTCACTGAATGTTTTTACTAGTTTCCAATATTATCTAGTTGATTTTTTACACGAGTGGTTTTTTTTTCATGATTCTTTTAGGTGATTATTTGGGAACAAATGTTACCTTACAAGGAAAAATGATGCTTAAATTATGGGATGCTCATGTATATAATATATTGCTATATATGCAAATTAAAGTAACCCAGATCAATGATTATCTCACCCTCAAAGTTGAGTATGTATATGGATAGTGGTAAGCAAAGTAGCAAACATCATCTTTGTGAGGGAAATTGACTGTGAATGTAATTGTATAGTAAGATTTTCCTTTCTGCCCGCCAGCCGCAATGGAACTTCTTGAGAAATGATTCCTGCAAGGAGAGAGAACAAGAAATTTGATTTCCAACATTTTTCATCTTCTGTGCTCTTTTTACTACGGCCAAAACGCTGAAAAGCCCAAAAGAGAAAAGTCAAGACTCCTTAACCAATTTTAACAGACCAAAATGCACTTCTAACAGAGAATCCACCAGGTACACCCAAAGACCAAAGTAACAGGGATCAACATTTTCACATTTCTATGGCATACGTCGATGCCGCAAGACTGTAAGCCCGTTGTTGGGTAGGGACCGTCTCTATATGTTGCCGACTTGTACTTCCCAAGCGCTTAGTACAGTGCTCTGCACACAGTAAGCACTCAGTAAATACAATTGAATGAATGAATGAGTGAATAACGAGCTCCCTTAATAAGCTCGTCATGCTTCTGACTTACATTGAAGAAGCAATCTCTTTTCAAACTTCGCCCATCTACACAAGCCTCACAATGGAAATGTGTCCATTTCTTCAACAGATTTTAGGGTCTTCCTTTTGTTATAAGTGGCTTCCGTATCACACGGTCAGAGAAAAATAGCCCCGGAGGGAACCCAGCATGAGAAGCAGCCTGGCCTAGTGGATACATCACGGGTCTGGGAGTCGGAAGGACCTGGGTTCTAATCCCGGTTCCACCACTTGTCTGCTGTGTGACCTTGGACAAGTCACTTCACTTCTCTGGGCCTCAGTTCCCTCATCCATAAAATGGGGATTAAGACTGTGAGCCCTGTGTGAGACAAGGACAGTGTCCAACTCAATTACCTTGTACCCACCCCAGAGCTTAGTACAGTGCCTGGAGCATCGTAAGTGCTTCAATACCACAATTATTATTATTATTATTATTATCCCAGAGAGACCCTCTTTGCCTAAACCCCTCCAATCAATCAATCGTATTTATTGAGCGCTTACTGTGTGCAGAGCACTGTACTAAGCGCTTGGGAAGTACAAGTTGGCAACATATAGAGACGGTCCCTACCCAACAGTGGGCTCACAGTCTAGAAGGGGGAGACAGAGAACGAAATAAAACATATTAACAAAGTAAAATAAATAGAATAGATATGTACAAGTAAAATAAATAGAGTAATAAATACGTACAAACATATATACATATATACAGGTGCTGTGGGGAAGGGAAGGAGGTAAGGCGGGGGGGGATGGAGAGGGGGAGCCCCTCCAGGGCTGGCCACTCCACTACCATCTCTGCTATCCTATTCCAGGGTTTTAGCCCCTTCACAGTCAGAAATTCTTTCGAATATCCAACCAAAATTGCTATGGCTTTAAGATCCTCAGGCTCGATCCATGGTGGACGTGAAAAATGGTCAGTCAGCAGCCTTCCCCTAAAAACCCTGATAGATAATAATGAAGAGTTTGAAGACAGTCATTGATTTTCAAACATACTATAGTAACCCTTCAAATGTGTGTGCATAATCCTTTAATGATGAGTGAAAAGTATGAGCACAGTGTTCCTTTCATCTCTTCCGATAGCAACTACAAACATTAGCGCACCTACATATTCTTAAATGACTTACTTGTAATAACAGATATCGACACCCACACGACTCCACCATGGTCTGGACTTTAATGCCTCCTGGACTGAATACATCAGGGGCTGCATACCTTTAAGAGAAAAATATGCCATTATTAGAAATAAAATTCCCAATACCAAAATCAGGAAATGATTATGCCTCCATTTAACCATAAAAATGGTAGTACTAAGAGGAGTGGTAATTCCGGCTCTGCCATTTGTCTGCTGGGTGGCCTTGGGAGAGTCACTTCACTTCTTTGGCCCTCAGTTACCTCATCTGCAAAATGGGGATTGAGATTGTGAGCCCCACGTGGGACGGTCTGTGCCCGACCTGATTCACTTGGATCCAAGCCAGTGCCTGGCACAGGGTTAAGCGCTTAACAAATGCCATGACTATTATTACTAATCATTAGTAACAGTAGTATGATTGATTGGGAGCGGTAGTAGCAGGAGGAGGAGAAGGAAGAAGAGGAGGAGGAAGAGGAGCAGAACTGACTGAGCGCCCATTTGGTGCAGTGAACTACACTAGGGCAGTACCGAATAATGAGTTGACACATTTCCTGACCACAAGGAGCTTCATTTATTATTCATAACGGTATTTGTTAAGCTTACTATGTGTCAAGCACTGGGGTAGATACAAGGAAGTTTCTCTCCGTCGGACTCAGCTGGGGGATCCCTTTTGACCGCAGAAGTATCTGAAGGATACAGCAGCGATTCATTCATTCAATTCATTCATTAGATCATATTTATTGAGCGCTTACTGTGTGCTGAGCACTGTACTAAGTGATTGGAAAGTACAATTCAGCAACAGAGACAATCCCTGCCCATACCGGGCTTAGTCTAGAAGGGGGAAGACAGACATCAAAACAAGTACAACAGGCATCAATATAACTGGCAGAATTCATTGCCAATAAAGCGACCATCTCCATTTGCTTTGAAATAGGAAATTTTTAGGGAAAATTATGTGACTGATGAACAGGAGCAAAGGTGAGATCCAGGCAAACTGGGTAAAGAAGCCCAGTTTGAGGAGTAAGGGTTAAGGTCTCAGTGACATCTTCTCCATTATATTGAACTGAATAATAATAATAATAATAATAATGGTATTTGTTAAGCATTTGCTAGGCACTGTACTAAGCGCCAGGATGGATACAAGCAAATTGGGTTGGACACAGTCCCTGTCCCACGTGGGGCTCACAGTCTTAATCCTCATTTTACAGATGAGAGAACTGAGGCACAGCGAAGTGAAGTGACTTGCCCAGGGTCACACAGCTGACAAGTGGCAGAGCCGGAATTAGAACCCATAACCTTGACTCCCAAGCCTGTGCTCTATTCACTAAGCCATGCAGAATACTGAGTCCCCATTGTACAGATGAGGAAACTGAGGTCCAGAGAGGTCACACACAATCATTAATTCATTATCATTATTACTAGTGGATCTAAATTACAATGTCAGGTCCCAAAATCCAAGTCTCAGGCCTTCAAATGCCTCTGGCTCTTGAGTATCTGCAAAGCACTCCACGGCTCATGAATACAGAGGTACTTTGCAATCAGTCAGTCGTACTTACTACGCGCTTACCTGCTGCAGAGAGCTACACTAAGCGCTTGGGAGAAGACAAAACAACAAGCTTACAGTCTAATAATAATAATAGTAACTGTGGCATTTGCTACATGTCTACCTGTCTACATGTTTTGTCACCTGTCTACATGTTTTGTCATATGACATTATTCTGTAAGTTTGTTCTCAGTATCTAAAGATTAGGTTATGCATCCGGATTCACCACAAATATTTATGCTTCTCCAGGAAGTTATTCAGGTACCTAAATAGACTTGGCTTTGTCCTGATAGAGCTATCTTCTCGTGAGTCCAGACCAACTAAATCACTTATTCTATAAACCTCAGTGCTTAGTGCTTAGGATTAGTGCAGCTATCTGTTAAAATGAGTTAGCATTAAGAAGATTTGATAATAGCATTTATTTTCTGACAAAACAGTAGTTTTGTCACAAATCAGATGAGGCATACTAGATTAAGGTTCTGTAGATGGAAGGTATATTTTCTGTGAGATTACATCGTGTGTACCAAGGATTACTACAGCTCTTAGACCTGTTACCAGTCTACTAGCCTGGACTTTATCAATTTCCCCGAGGTTGTCCAGTGCAGTAGCAGGAGGAACATGGGATTTGGTTCTGGGGATTGTGGCAGGAGGGGAGCTGTTTTTGTCAGTAAGGACTTAAGCAGAGCTACATTTTGTCTTATCATAGAGGAAGTTGATAAGCAGCATGTCAAGGCTGGAAAAGAACGCATATTTGCACTAATCTTAAAATTGTAGTTTGAACGTGCTGTACTTTAGAGATAAAGTGGGTCCGTATAAGAAAGTTGTCTAAATGCATGACACTCCCTAGGGACTGGTTTATAGAAAAATTACCAGAATTTTCTGGCAGAGGCATGGCAAGAAAGACCTGGGCAGCATGGCTTAGTGGAAACCTGCTGTTGCATAGAGACCGTCTCTATATGTTGCCAACTTGTACTTCCCAAGCGTTTAGTACAGTGCTCTGCACACAGTAAGTGCTCAGTAAATACGACTGACTGAATGAATGAAAAAGCATGGTCTTGGGAGTCAGAGGTCGTGGTTTCTAATCCCAGCTCTGCCACTTGTCAGCTGTGTGACTTTGGGCAAGTCACTTAACTTCTCTGTGCCCCAGTCACTGCATCTATAAAATGGGGATTAAGACTGTGAGCCCTGGAACAACCTGATAAACTTGTATCTCCCCCAGCGCTTAGAACAGTGCTTGGCACATAGTAAACGCTTAACAAATTCCATTATTATTATTATTGTTTTTATTACTTAAAACCCACACAGTTGTAAACAGATCAGTCAGCCACAAAGCCTCACACAATCAATCAATCGTATTTATTGAGCGCTTACTGTGTGCAGAGTACTGTACTAAACGCTTGGGAAGTACAAGTTGGCAACATATAGAGACAGTCCCTACCCAACAGTGGGCTCACAGTCTAAAAGGGGGAGACAGAGAACAAAACCAAACATACATACTAACAAAATAAAATAAATAGAATAGCTATGTACAAGTAAAATAAATAAATAGAGTAATAAATATGTACAGACATATATACATATATACAGGTGCTGTGGGGAAGGGAAGGAGGTAAGATGGGGGAGATGGAGAGGGGGACGAGGGGGAGAGGAAGGAAGGGGCTCAGTCTGGGAAGGCCTCCTGGAGGAGGTGAGCTCTCAGTAGGGCCTTGAAGGGAGGAAGAGAGCTAGCTTGGCGAATGGGCAGAGGGAGGGCATTCCAGGCCCGGGATATGACGTGGGCCAGGGGTCGATGGCGGGACAGGCGAGAACGAGGCACGGTGAGGAGATTAGCAGCAGAGGAGCGGAGGGTGCGGGCTGGGCTGTAGGAGGAGAGAAGGGAGGTGAGGTAGGAGGGGGCGAGGTGATGGAGAGCCTTGAAGCCGAGGGTGAGGAGTTTCTGCCTGATACGCAGATTGATTGGTAGCCACTGGAGATTTTTGAGGAGGGGAGTAACGTGCCCAGAGCGTTTCTGGACAAAGACAATCCGGGCAGCAGCATGAAGTATGGATTGAAGTGGAGAGAGACATGAGGATGGGAGATCAGAGAGAAGGCTGATACAGTAGTCCAGACGGGATAGGATGAGAGCTTGAACGAGCAGGGTAGCAGTTTGGATGGAGAGGAAAGGGCAGATCTTGGCAATGTTGCGGAGCTGAGACTGGCAGGTTTTGGTGACGGCTTGGATGTGCACGGTAAATGAGAGAGCGCAGTCGAGGATGACACCAAGGTTGCGGGCTTGTGAGACAGGAAGGATGGTAGTGCCATCAACAGAGATGGGAAAGTCAGGGAGAGGGCAGGGTTTGGGAGGGAAGACAAGGAGTTCAGTCGTGGACAGTCTTGAACATGATTGATCAAGCAATCAATCATCTTTATTGAGCACTTCCTGTGTGCAGAGCACTGAACTAAGCACTTGGGAGAGTACAGTGTAACAGAGTTGGTGTTCCCTGCCCACACGAGCTTGTAGTCTAGAGGGGGATGCAAAGATGCAGACACAAACATTATAAACACCCAAACACACACTCATGGAGTCTGATGGGTCTATTTATTTATGATTACTCTATTTATTTATTATTACTCTACTTATTTATTATTACTCTATTTATCATTACTCTATTATTACTCTACTTATTTATTACTCTATTTATTATTACTCTATTTATTTATTTATTATTACTCTACTATTACTCTATTTATCTATTATTACTCTATTTATTATTACTCTATTCATTTTATTTGTACATGTTTATTCTATTTATTTTATTTTGTTAATATGTCTTGTTTTGTTCTCTGTCTCCCCCTTCTAGACTGTGAGCCCACTTTTGGGTAGGGACCGTCTCTGTATGTTGCCAACTTGGACTTCCCAAGCACTTAGTACAATGCTCTGCACAAGTAAGCACTCAATAAATACAATTGAATGAATGAATGATCTGTCTACATGTTTTGTTTTGTTGTCAGTATCCCCCTTCTAGACTTTGAGCTGTTGTTGGGTAGGGACTGTCTCTATATGTTGCCGACTTGTACTTCCCAAGAGCTTAGTACAGTGCTCTGTACACAGTAAGCAGTCCATAAATACAATTGAATGAATGAATGAATGAATTTGCTCAGCACTTACTACGTGCTAGGCACTATTCTAAGCACCGGGGGAGATACAAGCTAATTGGGTTGGACTTGTCCCACATAGGGCTCACGATCTCAATCCCCATTTTACAGATGTGATAACCGAGGCACAGAAAGGTGACTTGCCCAAGGTCCCACAGCAGGCAAGCTGGGGGAGGGCCGGGCATTAGAACCCATGACCTGCTCACTCCCAGGCCCGGACTGTGGCCACTACGCCACGCTGCTTCACATCACTGGTCGGATCCAGTGAATCTGGGTAAAAAAACCCCAGTTTTAGGAGTAAGGTCTCAGATGCCATCCTTTCGCTGACGCCTTCTCCCTCTGGGGAGAAAACAAACACACACAGACACCCAAAACCCCCAAAACCTGGGCAAGTTCAAATCACTGTAAATAAAACTAATGTAATGCAAGTGACAACAGTACTTCCAAATGAAACCTCCCTAAGGAGCAAACTCTCGGTTCAAAAATCAGTATTAATTTTCCAGGCAGCTTTCAACCTGCTGCGGGTGTGCTTTAGGTCACTAAAAACTGGATTGTTTGCCTCTAGCTTCCTAAGTAGTCAGTAAGTCCTGCGTAGATTTACATTAAATTAATGCAGCACTGTGACTAAAATGAAGGAACGGCTGGCAATATTCATGTGCATGGAACCCGACTCACTTTTTTAAATGTCTGAGCGAGGAAAATTGAGGCATTTTGACATTTTCCTCGGCTTGGATCCTCATGTCCAAAATTAGACTTAATGAATCTGTCGGCTTCACTTTAAAACCGTTCTGTGGGGAGAGCTACACTTAAATCTTAAGGAAGGTGCCATTTTTGACCTGGTTACAGCAGTTCAGAAAAATCTCAAATACTGTAGATTGACAGAATTTCATTTTCGAAAAAAGCCAAACCAAAAGATAAAACACAGCTTATGTTAACTTATTTTTTCTAGCACTTTTAACTGACAACTGATTCTTTTCAAGCCCCTGAATATTTTGGCTCAACTACAAATTTCCATTAATGTGGAACATTGCGTGCAATACCGTCTAATTCTAGTCAAACATAAAAGCATACAAAAATACACTTATTAAGCTCTTTTATCAACCCATTTAAAGATAACTATGGGGTTTTTTTAAAAAAAAAGATGCCTTTTGGAAGGCAAAATGTTTTTATAGTAACAAAAAAGCTTATTGAACATTTTCAAATGTGCTGGAAAATTCTGTTTATGCGGCTGAACCAAATGCATCCCATTAACCTTTCCAAATCCATCTATGTGCTATTATTACATTAACTTAAGGAGTCTTCGATTATTCATAAACAAATTTTAGAGTGTCAGTTTCACATTTTCTGTGCAAGACTGTCAAGCTTCTGACAATTGGGAGCAAGTTATAACCTCTTCACCTCATGAAGGCAAAGACCATCAGCAGTTTGTTTGCTTTCAGCAGCTTGCAGTATTACTTGATACATAAAAAGCTTGTCCGGTCAAGTGAACTTTGGTATGCGCCGATTGAGACCTCTCAGTTTGCCTGAAGTTGCCAATGGACAACTTCCAGCTGGCTAGGATAAGAATTTTCCAAAGATGCAAGTTTATGTATCCTGGAAAGCAAATGATTTGTTTCTTTGGGGCCAATTTCCATTGCAGGGAGCTGCAGTGGTAGCAATCAATCAATCAATCGTATTTATTGAGCGCTTACTGTGTGCAGAGCACTGTACTAAGCACTTGGGAAGTACAAGTTGGCAACATATAGAGACAGTCCCTACCCAACAGTGGACTCACAGTCTAGAAGGAGGAGACAGAGAACAAAACTAAACATATTAACAAAATAAAATAAAATAGATATGTACAAGTAAAATAAATGGAGTAATAAATATGTACAAACATATATATATACAGGTGCTGTGGGGAAGGGAAGGAGGTAAAACTGGGGGGATGAAAGGGGGAGGAGGGGGAGAGGAAGGAGGGGGCTCAGTCTGGGAAGGCCTCCTGGAGGAGGTGAGCTCTCAGTAGGGCCTTGAAGGGAGGAAGAGAGCTAGCTTGGCGCATGGGCAGAGGGAGGGCATTCCAGGCCAGGGGGATGACGTGGGCTGGGTGTCGACGGCGGGACGGGCGAGAACGAGGCACGGTAAGGAGATTAGCGGCAGAGGAGCGGAGGGTGCGGGCTGGGCTGTAGAAGGAGAGAAGGGAGGTGAGGTAGGAGGGGGCGAGGTGATGGAGAGCCTTGAAGCCAAGGGTGAGGAGTTCCTGCCTGATGCGCAGATTGATTGGTAGCCACTGGAGATTTTTGAGGAGGGGAGTAACATGCCCAGAGCGCTTCTGGACAAAGACAATCCGGGCAGCGGCATGAAGTATGGATTGAAGTGGGGAGAGACACGAGGATGGGAGATCAGAGAGGAGGCTGATGCAGTAGTCCAGACAGGATAGGATAAGAGCTTGAACGAGCAGGGTAGTGATTTGGATGGAGAGGAAAGGGCGGATCTTGGCAATGTTGCGGAGCTGAGACCCGCAGGTTTTGGTGATGGCTTGGATGTGAGGGGTGAATGAGAGAGCGGAGTCGAGGATGACACCAAGGTTGCAGGCTAGTGAGACGGGAAGGATGGTAGTGCCGTCAATGGTGATGGGAAAGTCAGGGAGAGGGCAGGGTTTGGGAGGGAAGACAAGGAGTTCAGTCTTGGACATGTTGAGTTTTAGGTGGCGGGCAGACATCCAAATGGAGATGTCCTGAAGGCAGGAGGAGATGCAAGCCTGGAGGGAGGGGGAGAGAGCAGGGGCAGAGATGTAGATTTGGGTGTCATCAGCGTAGAGATGATAGTTGAAGCCATGGGAGCGAATGAGGTCACCAAGGGAGTGAGTGTAGATCGAGAACAGAAAGGGACCAAGAACTGAACCTTGGGGAACCCCCACAGTAAGGGGATGGGAGGGGGAGGAGGAGCCTGCAAAAGAGACTGAGAATGAACGACTGGAGAGATAAGAGGAGAACCAGGAGAGGACGGTGTAGCAAATGCTTGAGACTTGAGGTTTTCATTTCACGAAATATTGGCAGCTCATTTTCCATTTGAGTTTATCTCCCAGTGACCTGTCATTTGGCTTTTTAAAGCCCAGATACTATTTAGACGCTGCCTGACAACAAATGTGAGAGCTTCACTCTTTCCTTCAATAAAAGAGATCTCTTAAAATCCCAGGAGCCCCAGGATGACCTCAAGTTAATGGTGTCAAGCAGCATCACTTTAACCCCTGTTACATTCCACGGGGTTTGTTTCCCGAGTTCAGTGGGGAAGCAGCATGGCATAGTGGTTAGAGCCCAGGCCTGGGAGCCTGAAGGATATGGGTTCTAATCCCGGCCTCGCCACTCATCTGCTGTGTGACCTTGGGAAAGTCACTTCATTTCTCTGGGCCTCAGTTACCTCACCTGGAAAATGGGGATTGAGACTGTGAGCCCCACGTGGGGCAAGGACTGTGTCCAACCCCATTTGCTTGTCTCCACCCCAGCACTTAGTATAGTGCCTGGCAAATAACAGGTGTTTAACAAATACCATAATTAAGATGATTGTTATTAGATGTCCCCTTCGAAGGTAGATCATTCCCCGACTTCAGTACACAGACCCAATTTGGGAATCGAAGTAATTTTATTTTGGTCACAGGGTTTGGATGTGAAAACGCAGAGCTGAAATAATAATAATAATAATCATGGTATTTGTTGAGCACTTACTATGTGCCAAGCACTGTTCTAAGCACTGAGGTACATACACTGTAATCAGGTTGTCCCACATGGAGCTCACAATCTTCACCCCCATTTTACAGATGAAGTAACTGAGGCCCAGAGGAGTTAAGTGGCTTGCCCAAGTTCACACAGCAGAGAAGTGGCGGAGCTGGGATTAGAACCCATGACCTCTGACTCCCAAGCCCCTGCTCTTTCCACTACACCACGGAGCTTCTCCCCATGAGGGACGGGGCCTGTGTCTGTCCGACAATTAACTTGTACCTACCTCAGTGCTTAGAAAAATCTTGGACACATAGTAAATGCTTAATCCAATTAGAAAAAAACGATCCCCTCTGCCTACTCTGCTGTAGTTTCCCAAGCACCTAGCACAGCACTCTGCGCAAAGTATGTGCTCAATCAAAATCACGGATTGACTGATTGAATCAGGAGGGGGAGGAAAATGGTCTTACCGTAATTAAATTGGCTGTTGGATTTTTCACAGTTGATGATATTAAACCTGTATCCAACACCTGTTCTCATGCCACTGACTTCAAAGTAAAACCATTGATGATAATGATTGCTGTTAATGTCGGAGTTCAGAATAAGATCGTACTCGTTTCTGAGGATGAACAGAGATAAATCAATTTCTTGAAGAGGAATTAATGTCCCACGCAAACGCTGAATGAGCAACGGAAAAATAGCTTACTTTCTAATCTGAATAACTTTGCGCAGATTCCCGGACTCAAATTTGGAATTAAACTTCAAAACATCTCCCTCTTTTGGAACTGAAAAGCTTTAAGAAAACAAGCAATACGTCAAAGACACTTTCAGACTTAAAGCGGTAAACAAAACTAATCGAAGACTTGCAAATAAATTATGCACATATTTATTTCACAGAGTGGGTACGCATTCCAGGAAAATAACAAAACCTTCTTTTTTGCTCCCTTCTTTTTTGCTCCCTCTCCCAAAATATGACGATTTCCCTCAACTTTAGAGAGACAAACTTCTACTGTAAAAATTAAACTCAGGAGAGCATTTACTCATGTCCGTTCATTCAGACTTCTTCACAAGGTGAAATGAGGGGAAGCGGAGGCTGAAACAGGGGAGCAGTCCAGTCGGTCAGTCAGTCATATTTATTGGTTGCTTACTGTATGCAAAGCACTGTACTAAGCGTTTGGGAGAGGACAATATAACAATAAACAGACACTTTTCCTGCCCACGACGAGCTTACAGTCCACTTACTTTGACTCCCTGCTGTCTCCACTCCATTTCCAACATGGCTGTTGGAGCCAAAGATGAAATCTTTGTGTGGTATTCTTTTTTTTTGGTTGTTGGAACCAAAGAAGAGGTCTTTGTGTGGTATTTTTTTTGGGGGGGGGGATATTTGTTAAGAGCTTACTATGTGTCACACACTGTACTAAGGGCTGGAGTAGATATAAACTAGTCAGGTTGGACATAGTCCCTGTCATTCATTCATTCGACAGCATTTATTGAACACTTACTGCGTGCAGAGCACTATGCTAAGCTCTTGGGAAAAGGCAGTACAACAATAAACAGACCCATTCCCTGCCCGCAACGAGTTTACAGTCTAGAGGCTAGGGCTTAAAGTCCCACCTAGGGCTTACAGTCTTAATCCCCATTTTCCAGATCAGGTAACTGAGGCACAGAGATGTGAAGAGACTCTCCCAAGGTCACACAGCAGACATGTGGCAGAGCCAGCATTAGAACCCAAGTCCTTCTGACTCCCAGGCTCTCTCCACTAGGCCACAGTCTGAACCCATTGCTACAGAAGCAGAATCCAGGCTCAAGCATTCCTTGCGCATCAATTCACTTTTGCCTTCATGGGCAGGTAACATGTCTAATAATAATAATGGCATTTATTAAGCACTTACTATGTGCAAAGCACTGTTCTAAGTACTGGGGTGGTTACAAGGTGATCAGGTTGTCCGACGGGGGGCTCAGTCTTAATCCCCATTTTACAGATGAGGAAACTGAGGCCCAGAGAAGTGACTTGCCCAAAGTCACACAGCAGACAAGGGGCAGAGCTAGGATTTGAACCCATGACCTCTGACTCCAAAGCCCGTGCTCTTTCCACTGAGCCACACTGCATGTCTGCTAGTTCTGTTGTATTGTCCTCTCCCAAGCACTTAGGACAGTGCTCTGCAGATAGTAAGCGCTCAATGAACAGCACGGATTGATTGGCTGTGTTCCAGGGGGAACACAGATGGCAGGGAGAAGAGCATGTAACTGGCACCGCTCAAACTACTATCACTAGAATCAATTCCTTCGTGCGGGTTCTTCTTCTTACTATTATTATTATTATTACTAGTCATATTTAAGTGCTTACTCTACATCAAGCACCATACTAAACACTTGTATAGAAACAAGACAATCAGGTGAGACACAGCCCTACCTCGTGTGAGACACGGAATCTCCCAGACTGAGCACCCCCTTTTCCTCTGTTCTGCCTCCCCTCCCCATCACCCCAAATCTCTCCCTCTGCTCTACCCCCCGCCCCATAGCACTTGTATATATATGTACATATAATAATAATAATAATGATGATGGCATTTATTAAGCGCTTACTATGTGCAAAGCACTGTTCTAAGTGCTAGGGAGGTTACAAGGTGATCAGATTGTCCCACGGTGGGCTCACAGTCTTAATCCCCATTTTACAGATGAGGTAACTGAGGCCCAGAGAAATTAAGTGATTTGCCCAAAGTCACACAGCTGACAATTGGCAGAGCCAGGATTTGAACCCATGACCTCTGACTCCAAAGCCTGTGCTCTTTCCACTGAGCCATGCTCCTTATTCTATTTATTTTATTAATGATGTGCATATATCTATTATTCTATTTATATCAATGCTATTGATGCCTGTCTGTTTGTTTTGTTTTGTTGTCTGTCTCCCCCCTTCTAGACTGTAAGCCCATTGTTGGGTATGGATTGTCTCTATTTGTTGCCGAATTGTACTTTCCAAGGGCTTAGTGCAGTGCTCTGCTCAGAGTAAGCGCTCAATAAATATGACAATGAATGAATGTGAGGCTCACAAGGGAGAATAGGGATTGAATCCTCAAAAGACAGATCTGCGGGGAAGGGGAGTATGAGAGAGGAAGCAGGTTGTGGCCGGAGAGTGGGATTTCAGAGTCAGTGGAGGGTGGAGATTGTTGAGTTGAGTAGAGGTTAGTACAGTGCTCTGCACACAGTAAGTGCTCAATAAATTACAATTAAATGAAAAAAATGAAAAATAACTGAGATCGAGCACTTGGTCGAGTTGGTGAATGGGTGAAGTAGAGTAAGAGGAAGCGGGTAATGTCAAGGTCATCGGGAACAGTCACGTGGATCTTGAAGTCCCCGAGGATTATTCATTCAGTCATATTTATTGAGCGCTTACTGTGTGCAGAGCACTGTACTAAGTGCTTGGTAAAGTACAATACAGCAATAAAGAGAGACTATCCCTGCCCACAACAAGCTCACAGTCTAGAGGAGTGGAGGAGTGCAGAGTAGTATTACTGCAGAGATGGAGAAAGAGGGAAGGAATATGGTGGGGAACCGGGATTAGAACCCAGGTACTTTGGCTCCCAGGCCCAGGTTCTTTCCACTAGGCCACACTGCACCTGGGATCTTCCACTATTCTTGACAGGGTACTTCATCATCTCTTAATCAAAAACAAACAACGTCGACAAAAGAATATATTGCATATTTTAAAATTTTCAAGTGCTTCAAAATTGTCTCAGTACATTAATAACTTAACACTAGTGCAATTAAAACATACAATTTAGAACAAGATATTGGAAGCTGATGATGTTGGAATACATTTCTTCCAATTATCAAGATTCACGGCTACATTTCTCGATTGAAAATTGCAATGTGAAATGCAGTCAATAAAAAGACAATTTATAAAAGCAAAAATAAAAATATCCAGTTAGAGGCTACTACAATAATATATTTACCTGGGATTATCCAGATCGTACAGAACTCTGTCTATAATGTCATTTTGATGAATCAGTCTCTCAATATCCTGACAAATTTTGGTCCTGTGATCACAGAGAGGAATCTTTGATTAAAACTGAAAAGTACACGTCAAAATCTTGCTTTGAAAGAAGTAAATTCTCATTTTCAAAATAAAGCACAAAAACGAAATGTCAACGACTATAAAATCCCTCCTAATCTGTTTGCCTTTTTTTTTCCAGACACTAACTTGTCTGGTGTGGAATGTAGATTGTATGCAAATTGCAATCCAGAGAATTTAGAGAACATTTACTACCAATAAGAGTGATTTCCTCTAAGTAAACAATTAGTTTTAGCAGCAGGCGATAAGATTTCCCATTGCTAAGAAACATTTTACATTAGCGCCTAGAAGAGGCAATTTATACATTTTGATTATAATCAAAACTAATTTAAGCAGCCCAGTGGAACTTCCTTGTTAAGAATAGCAATAATAATAATAATAATGGTATTTGTTAAGCGCTTACTAGATGCCAAGCACTGTTCTAAGCACTGGGGTAGATACAAAGTCATCAGGTTGCCCCACGTGGGGCTCACAGTCTTCATCCCCATTTTCCAGATGAGGTAACTGAGGCACAGAGAAGTTAAGTGGCTTGCCCAAGGTCACAAAGCAGACAAGTGGCGGAGCCAGGATTAGAACCCATGACCTCTGACTCCCAAGCCCATGCTCTTTCCACTATGCCACGCCCCCTCTAAGAAGCGACGGGATAAGCCTTAACATCCAGGGAGCAGGGTTTAACGCACTGGGTTTTCACTGCTGGAGACGTAATGCTCCTAACTTGGTTCGCTCACAAACAGGAATGAGTGTGATGATTTCCGTCACCCCAGTCCCAAGAGTTACATAACGGGCGGCGTTTGGGTTTGGCAAAGCCCGGGATCGGCAAAACCCAGGTGGGAGAACGTCTCGGGACTGAGACGGATTGACAAAGCTACGTGAGAAACCTCGCCTGACACCTGGAATGGAAACGGAAGAAGCCACGTTAAACAGAAGGAGCCAACTGGTATTTGGGGGAACCACCAGCATGACTGGGAATGACTGAGCCCAGGTCCTACCTCTGGTTTGTAACACCCTCCCTCCTCACATCTGCCAAACTGGCTCTCTTCCCCCCTTCAAAGCCCTACTGAGAGCTCACCTCCTCCAGGAGGCCTTCCCAGACTGAGCCCCCCCTTTTCCTCTGTTCCTCCTCCCCTCCCCATCGCCCCTAACTCCCTCCCTCTGCTCTACCCCCTTCCCTGCCCCACAGCACTGGTGCATAATTTGTACATATTTATTATTCTATTTATTTTATTAATATGCATATATCCATAATTCTACTTAGCTATTTTGATGCTACTGATATCTATCTACTTGTTTTGTTGTCTGTCTCCCCCTTCTAGACTGTGAGCCCGTTGTTGGGTACGGATTGTCTTTATCTGTTGCCAAATTGTACTTTCCAAGCACTTAGTACAGTGCTCTGCACACAGTAAGCGCTCAATAAATATGATTGATTGAATGAATCAATGAATCACTGAGGCTGGCACAGTCCTTGTGGTTTCAGGATGGAGAGGACAGTGGGGTGTTAGCTAGTATCATAACCTTGGCTTCAAAGGGAGACAAAACCCTTCTCTATCCATTAATAAAAATCGTGAGGGATGCGGCTGGAAGATCTGGTAGAGAAACAGAAATATGTACAAAGAGGAAAAGCTATGAGGAAAAAAAGCAGGAAAGAGGTAATGCCAGACATAACCTCATTATTAAATTTACTAATAGGGTAGAAAAAGGAAATAAGTCTGACACAAAAAAAAACTCAAGAGAGAAACAAAAAGGAGAAAATTACCTTTAATTTTGGTTCTGGAAAGGAAGGCATTACAAGAACATCCTAGATTTCAGCCTCAGGCATGACAGTTGGAAACTGACTTACAAGCAAAATTATTTCAAACTTCTGGATAACATTATAGATCATGGGGCTATTGGGCCCAGAGAGAAGCGCTTTAATGGAAGAAAATCCAGCAGGTTAAAAAAAAAAAAAAACCAACCCCATGATCCACACATCTCAAGGAAAGGGTGAAATATGGACTTAATTACTACCTTTAGGAAACATGAACTATGTAGAAATAATTGCTTTCTTCTCCAGAGGGGAATTATAAATCATGAGGGTGACTACAGTCTCCAGAGAACTTCATAAACACTCATTCAAACCGTATCAATTCACAAGACAAGAGGAACAGGATTCAGAAGCACTCTTCAGAAAAGAAGCTTATCCTATCGAAGGTTGTATAATACTCGTGTCCCAGGGTTGAAGAGGGAGGGAGTCTTATAAAAACTAGGGTTAGCCTCCTTATCAGGTCTTCCAAGAGACCAACCCTATCCCCGGGGCCCCCTCTAGATTGTAAGTTCGTTGTGAGCAGGGAACGTGTCTACCGACTCTATTGTATTGTTAGATTGAATGAATGAATATATGAATAATTTATTTCTTTAGATTAATGTCTGTCTCCTCCTCTAGACTGTCAGCTCCTTGTGGGCAGGGAACATGTCCACTCTGTGATACTGGACTCTTCCAAGAACTTAGTACAGTTCTCTTTCCCCACTGAGCACTCAATAAATACTTCTGATGGATTAATGGACAATAAAAGAGAAAACTCAATTGAGGAGGCCAGTATGCTCCAATGATGATGATGATGATGATAATAATAATAATAATAATAATAATAATGGTACTTTTTCAGTGCTTACTATGTGCCATGCACTGTTCGAAGCACTGGGTAGATACAAGTTAAGCAGGTTAGACACAGTCCCTGTCCCGCAAGGAGTTCACAGTCTTAATCCCCGTTTTCCAGATGACGCAACTGAGGTCAGGAGAAGTTAAGTAATAATAATAATAATAAAAATAATAATAATAATAATGGTATTTGTTAAGCGCTTACTATGTGCCAAGCACCGTTCTAAGTGCTGGGGTAGATACAAGTTAAGTAGGTTGGACACAGTCTCTGTCCCGCATAGGGCTCACACTCTTAACCCCCATTTTCCAGATGAGGCTACTGAGGCCTGGAGAATAATAATAATAATAATAATAGTATTTGTTAAGCACTTACTATGTGCAAAGCACTGTTCTAAGCGCAGGGGGATACAAGGTGATCAGGTTGTCCCACGAGGAGCTCACAATCTTATTTCCCATTTTCTAGATGAGGTAACTGAGGCCCAGAAAAGTCAAGTGACTTGCCCAAAGTCACACAGCCGACAAGTGGTGGAGCCGGGAATAGAACCCATGACCTCTGACTCCCAAGCCCGTGTTCTTTCCACTGAGCCACGCTGCTTCCAAGGTCACACAGCAGACACATGGCAGAGTTAGGGATTAGAACCCAGGTCCTTCTGACTCCCAGCCACTAAGCCACGCTGCTAGCCATGGAACCCTGTGAAACAACAGCCAGAGACAAAGGAGGCAAGCGTGTGGCAATAATCCGGAACGGGGTGGCTTAGGAAAGATAGGGAGGCCAGGCCCTGCAATTATCAAGGCAACACAACTGAAAAAGAACAATTTTTGCAAGTGCACAAGGCGGAAGGGATTGGCACAGCTTCTTCCGACACAAAGAAAATCCTCGCCATCCATAGCTTCAAACCAAAGGATAGATGTGTGTGTGTTGGACCCTCCAAAGAGCTTCAGATATTGAAGTGACCCAAAAAGGAACGAAAACCAAGACAAAATAGCACCAAGAAGGGAATAATGTTTCGGTTCCTCACCCGGATGTTTTCTCATTCTATCGGAAAATTTTGAAATGCGCAGGACACAAGTAGGGAGAAGAAAAACTCTGCTCGGTGGAGGAGTGCATACGGAATCAACTTATAAAAAAATGTAAAAAAAAATCAACTTACATAGAAATACGACTTGAATGAAGAGGGAATCTCAGGTTTGAGAAGATGAAGTAAAGGGATTAAAATTCAGAAGCACAGTGGCTCAGTGGCAGATAGCGAGAAGCAGCGTGGCTTCACGGTCAGAGCCCGGGCCTGGAAGTCAGAGAACCTGGGTTCTAATGCCAGCGCTGCCACCTGCCTGTTGTGGCCTTGGGAAATCACTTCTCTGGGCCTCAGTTCCCTCATCTGCAAAATAGGGATTCAACCCCTAATCTCCCTCCTACTTAGACTGTGAGCTCCATGTGGGACCTAATGAACTTCTATCTACTTCAATCAATCAATCAATCAATCGTATTTATTGAGCACTTACTGTGTGCAGAGCACTGTACTAAGCACTTGGGAAGTACAAGTTGGCAACATATCGAGACAGTCCCTACCCAACAGTGGGCTCACAGTCTAAAAGGACTTCAGCACTTAATACGGTGCTTAGCTCGTAGAAAGCGCTTAACAAAAAACCCGATATAGGCCAGTAGTCTCTTAGTGTGACTGCTTGCACCTAGGGGAAGCAGTGCAGCCTAGCAGAAAGAGCCCAGGCCTGGGAGTCGGATGGCCTGAGCTCTAATCCCAGATCCGTTACAGACCTGCTGCGTGACCTTGGGCAAGTCACTTCATTTCTCTGTGCCTCAGTCCCCTGACCTGCAAAATGGAGAGTCAATACCTGTCCTCTCTCCTCAGACTGTGCCCCCGACGTGGGACCGGATTATCTTGTATTCAGTCAATTCATTCAATAGTATTTACTGAGTGATTACTGTGTGCAGAGCGCAGTACTGAGCGCTTGAGAGAGTACAATATAACGATAAACAGATGCATTCTCTACCCAAAACTACCCCAGAGCTTAGTACAAGGCTTAGCATAAAGTAAGCACTTAACAAATACCACAATAATTATCATTACTATCACCTCTGCTCACACTAAGCAGTAGCAGAGTTCCTGGGAGGAAGCGGCCTTCTTTAACACCCAAGACTGCTTGCTTTTGATGGTACTTGTTAGTACAAGGCTTAGCATAAAGTAAGCACTTAACAAATACCACAATAATTATCATTACTATCACCTCTGCTCACACTAAGCAGTAGCAGAGTTCCTGGGAGGAAGCGACCTTCTTTAACACCCAAGACTGCTTGCTTTTGATGGTACTTGTTGATAATAATAATAATAATAACTGTAGTGTTTGTTAAGTGCTTACTATGTGCCAGGCACTGTACTAAGCACTGGCATGGATACAAACAAATCAGGTTGGACACAGTCCCTGTCCCACGTGGGGCTCGTAGTCCCAATCTCCACTTTACAGATGAGGTAACTGAGGCACAGAGAAGTGAAGTGACTTCCCCAAGGTCCTACAGCAAACAAGTGGTAGAGCCAAGGATTAGAACCTAGGAACTTCTGACTCCTAGGCCCATGCTCTATCCAGCCCTTACTTACTATGTACCAGGCACCATACTAACCTCTGGGGTAGATATAAGCTAATCGGGCTGGACACAGTCTATGTCCCACATGGGACTCACAGTCTTCATCCCCATTTTACAGATGAGGGAACTTGAGTCATGGTGCGCATTTCCCAAACACTCTGTTGCTTCCTTTGTCTTATGCTGTCGAGTCATCTCCGACCCATAGCGACATCGTGGACACATCTCTCCCAGAACGCCCCACCTCCACCCGCAATCACTCTGGTAGTGGATCCACAGAGTTTCCTTGGTCAAAATCTGGAAGTGATTTACCATCGCCTCCTTCCACACAGTCAACTTGAGTCTCTGCCCTCGACTCTCTCCAGTGCCGCTGCTGCTCAGCACAGGGGAGTTTTGACTTGTAGCAGATGGCTTTCCACCACTAGCCGCTACTCTTCCCAGGCACTTAGTACAGTGCTCCACTTACAGTCAGTGCTCACTAAATACCACTGACCGATGAATAAACTGTACTGCTGTTGGATGCTGAAATTTTCCACCAGTTGAATTTTACCCTTTTTTTCCTTTAGACCTGATTTATTCTAATTATTGACCTTTCCTTAGGTATATTTCCCCTCCTCTCCCTGCTTAGATAATGATTTGTGTCTGAATCGAACATCCGTGTATTCTTCCTAGGGCTTAGTACAATACTTGAATGCCGAAATGCTTTAAAAAAATGTTGATTGATTTTTTTTTCATGCAGCTGCTACCAGAAGTCGGAAATAGCCTCTAACCTCTCGCTATAGTTATGGTTTCTATTAAGTGCTCACTATGTGCTAGGCACCTGGGTGGATACGAGACAATCGGATTGAACACAGTCCCTGACCTACACGGAACAGACAGTTCGGGAGAGTGGAGCGCTTATCCCCGTTAGCTGACAAATGAGGAAGCCAAGGTGAGGAAGCCATCAATCAATGAAATCTGCTGAGCGCTGACTGCGTGCAGAGCACTGAACTAAGCGCTTGGGAATGTACAATCCAATAGAGTTGGGAAGCAGCATGGCTCAGTGGAAAGAGCGCAGGCTTGGGAGTCAGAGGTCATGGGTTCTAATCCCGGCTCCACCACTTATCAGCTGTGTGACTTTGGGCAAGTCACTTAACTTCTCTGGGCCTCCATTACCTTATCTGTAAAAGGGGGATTAAGACTGTGAGCCACCTCTCCCTCGTCCCCCTCTCCATCCCCCCGTCTTACCTCCTTCCCTTCCCCACAGCACCTGTATATATGTATATATGTTTGTACATATTTATTACTCTATTTTACTTGTACATATCTATTCTATTTATTTTATTTTGTTAATATGTTTGGTTTTGTTCTCTGTCTCCCCCTTCTAGACCGTGAGCCTACTGTTGGGTAGGGACTGTCTCTATATGTTGCCAATTTGTACTTTCCAAGCGCTTAGTACAGTGCTCTGCACACAGTAAGCGCTCAATAAATATGAATGATTGACTGATTGATTGATTGTATCCTCCCCAGTGCTTAGAACAGTGCTTTGCACATAGTAAGCGCTTAACAAATGCCATTATTAATAGAGTTGGGAGACAGGATCCCTGCCCACAAGGAACTTACAATCCACAGTGGAGACAGATTTTCAAAGAAATTACAGCTAGGGGAAATAGTAATAATAATTGTGGTATTTGTTAAGCGCTTACTATGTGCAGAATGTAAGGATATGGACACCCATGCTCTTCTCAATCAATCAATGGGATTTACTGAGCGCTTACTGCGTGCAGAGCACTGCGTTAAGTGCCTGGGAGAGCACAATACAAATCGAGTCGGTCGACTTGTTTTTCACTAGGTCGGGCTGCTTTCTGGTCATGTGTGTAAAAAATAAAGGTGTTAATGAAGGCCTGAAAAATATAAAACATGAGGTAACAGAAGTATCTTTTTAGGGAAGGCTAGCAAGTTATTCTGTCAAAAAGCCTAAAATGTGTCCAGTGTATTCTGGTTCAAGCCTCCACGTCAGTGAGAAAGGTATTTGGTAAAGCAGGGGATGGACACCCACGATTCCTCCCCCAAATCACTCCCAACAATGCTATTTATTGAGCACTTATTGTGTACAGGCCACTGTACGAAGCACTTGGGGGAGGACGATATAAGGGACTTCAAAAGTGGTCTAGTGATTTGTGTTTCTAACAAGTGTCACAGTGAATACCTCTGGGCTACTGGGTCAGCCCTAGGGCATAATAGAGAGCCTCCTCATGGGCAAGGGACCGAGTCTGTTATACTGCTATACTGGACTCTCCCCAAGCACTTAGTACAGGACTCTGCACACAGTAAGCACTCTAACTACGATGTATGGCCTAGTGGATAGAGCACAAGCCTGGGAGCCCGAAGGACCTGGGTTCCAATCCCAGCTCGGCCACTTGTCTGCTTGTGTGACCCTGGGCAAGTCACTTCACTTCTCTGGGCCTCAGTTACCTCCTCTGTAAAATGGGGATTAAGACTGTGAGCCCCATGCGGGATAGGGATTGTGTCCAACCCTATTTGCTTGTAACTTGGCACATAAGCGCTTAGCAAATGCCATTATTATTATTATTACTACAATTGACTGGGCATAATGAGCTTACAGTCTAGAGAGGGAAACAGACATTAATATCAATCAGTGACTGTTTGAAGCACTGTTCTAAGCTTAAAGTCTAGGGAACTGTAGCAAATGTATTCTCCAGTATCTACTGGCCTGTGATTAGGTGTCAGACTACGTTTCCCTTATGCACAACACTCCCACTAATGAAAATGATTCAAACCTCCTACCCTCCTCTCTAACCCTCCACCACCCCAAATCATATCCCCAGAAGTCTCAATAAAACAATCCCACAGCTTCATGGGCCAGCTCCTTGCAAAACCAACCAAATCACAATCTTTTTCTGATGGCGACTGTCAAAGCACACCTAGTACTGCTTATATTCCCCCAAAATTGCCTTCTGCATTATTAGCTGACGGAGTTCAGAGTTAAAAATGAGGCGACTAAATACAGTTCATGTCACTTTGCCTGAGCCTGTTTCCAAAGCACACACCTGAGGCTGAAATCCAGATGGAGACAATTTACTGCAAATCCAGCTTTAGAGGAATTTAGCTACGTCCACCGATTAATCGATTTTGCGACAAGTTCGACATGGAGATTTTTCTGCCCCTTATCAAATAGTTAGTACCACATGGAAAAAGTCATGATTCTGACTTTTAGACAAAAATTGACCAGCGCCTACTTCTAGGTTTAGAATCCAGAAAATGTTCAGTTATGTCAAGTTCGGGGGGAAAAAGGACTTACCTCCTGAGTGACTTTCTTTCCAAACAGACTAAACATAATAAATAATAATAACAATTATGGTATTTCTTAAGCGCTTACTATGTGTCAAGCACTGTTCTAAGCACTGGGGTAGATACAAGCTCATCAGGTTGGACGCAGCCCCTTGTCCCACATGGGGCTCACAGTCTCAATCCCCATTTGACCGATGAGGTAACTGAGGCCCAGAGAAGTGAAGTGACTTGCCCAAGGTCACACAGCCGACAAGTGGCAGAGCTGGGATTAGAACCCACGACCTCTGACTCCCAAGCCCAGGCTCTTGCCACTAGGCCATGCTGCTTCGATAATAATAATAACGGTAATGACAACCGTGGTATCTGTTAAGCATTTACTATGTGACAGGCACTGTACTAAGCGCTGAGGTAGATACAAAGTAATCGGGTTGGACACAGTCCCTTGTCCCCCACTGGGCTCACAGTCTTAATCCCTATTTTCCAGACGCAGTAACTGAGGCACAGAGAGGTACCAGTGCTCTCTCTCAAAGGAAAGGAACAAGCAAATCACCTCACCTTTGGACTCCATAGGGCCTTTCTAAGATGGGCTCTTTAAAAGGGGGCGGCGTATGACCGAAGTAGTCGGGGTAGGCCACCTCCGAATACCGGGGCACTGACTTGGTTTCCTTCATGAGCGTCACGTAGAGGTCGGAATCGTGGAGCGCCTCGGTGAATGTCTGCTCCGGCGGGGAGTCGGGGCTGTCGGCCTCGTCGGGGTCGGCCCTGGAGGAGCAGACCTGGCCCAGCTGGACGGAGGGCTCCTCCCACAGGAGGTGGCCACAGGGGGTCACCTGGGGGCTGGTCTTAGGACCTGGCAGGCTCTTCTTGCTCTCTTTCTTGACTCTGTTCCCCTCGGTGTAACTCTGGGAGACTTTGGAGGCGCTCTGGAGGGTGAGGCTCTCCAACCCCTTCATCACGTCGCTGTCGAGGCACTGGCAGGACACCATCTTCCTCTTCTCGTCCCGCACCTGGCGGGATGAGCTGGGGATCTCTTTTGACTCTCTCTTGGTCAGCTCGAGAAAGGCCGGTCGCTTGTCCCGGGCTCCTCCCGGGGCGGCTCTCTGCTTCGGGGCCGGGCCCTTTGTCGACCTGCTGCCTTCCCATGGCTTCCCCGCTTCCGCCGTGGGCACGACGATGGGCGCGCCCGGCCTGTCCTCCGCGCCGAACGGCTTCGGTTCTTTAGAGATTGAGTCGCAGTCCTTCGGAAAGAAACGTCATGAGAAAACATGCAGTCGGCAAAAATCGAAAGGCTCTTGAGACAGTAAACACCACATTTTGGGGAATCTGAGTTTCGTCCGGGGGAGAAAGAGGAGGGAAGTGTTTTCCTTTAGCCACCGTCAGACTGGGGCATGATAAAAGATCAGTCGATTGATCGTATCTTTGGGGTGCTTACAGTGTGCAGAGCATTGTACTGAGCACTCGGGAGACTACAAGATAGGACAGAGTTGGGATCCATCTGAGGCGGGCTCAGACCAACATAGTCCAGCCCTGGAACTTTTCTCATTCAAGGTTTGCTATTCCCAACTGATTTAGGCTTCAGAGAATTTTTTTTTAATATGATATTTGTTAAGCGCTTACTTTGTGCCAGGCACTGTTCTAAGCTCTGGGGGAGATACAGAATAACCGGGTTGGACACAGTCCCTGCACATGGAGCTCTCAGTCTTCATCTCCATTTTCCAGATGAGGTACCTGAGGCCCAGAGAAGTGAAGTGACTTGCCCAAGGTCATACAGCAGACAGGTGGCAGAGCCAGGATTAGAACCCAAGTCCTTCTGACTCCCAGGCCCGGGCTCTGTCCACTAGGCCACACTATAAAGGCATCAGAAGGCCCTGCATGAACAAACATTTTGCCATCCCCAACTAATCTGTGTGAGGTTCTGTTTATTCATTCATTCATTCATTCAATCTTATTTATTGAGCGCTTACTAGGTGCAGAGCACTGTACTGAGCGCTTGGGAAAGTCCAATTATATTATACAGCATACTATTTGCCGTGGCCCAATCATGTTCTGGTTCCGATTCTGGGCTCCTTTCACTAGGTTACACCTTTGCAATTTGGGGGAACCGCCCCAAAAAGGTTGTTCACTATTATTGGGCCACCCTATTTTGCCTTGGAAAAGGTATTATATTTTTCAGGCCAGTCAGCTTCTCATCTTCGGGAAGCTGAATGGACTGCTAAGGGTCAAAGAGACTTAAGCAGTTTCTAACCCGCATCCCTGGTGTTAGAAATTAATCAATCATTGGTGCTGATTGAGCGCTTACTGTGTGCAGAGCACTGGACTAAGCGCTTGGGAGAGGACAATAAAACAGAGAGGGTAGAAACATTTCCTGCCCACAACAAGCTTACATTCTAGAGGGGAGACTGACATTGTCCATCAATGGCATTTACTGAGCATCTTACTATGTGCAGAGCACTATACTCAGCGCCTGGAAGAGGACAATCCAACAGAGTCGGTCGACATGTTACCTGCCCACAGTGAGCTTACGGTCTCCAGTGGGAGACAGGCAAACGTAAGGGAGGAAAGGGCGGTCAAAATTAATTTACTTGATGTACGAGTTCTTGAGCCGAGCCAGCATCCTTCTTTGCAGGCCAGGAAACTTTTCCAAAGGACTCTTCTGAAAGCTGGATGGAAGATAAAAAATATCACTGAAAAACATCATGGTGGCGTCACGGCCCATTCTGCAAACACATCAAATGCTTACTAATTGCTACATTAGGAGAGGGAGCCTCTTGAGATTCAAAATTGAGAAAGTTAGCCAGGCGCCAGCACATCTGCTTCATATTGGAAATATTTTTCCAGTTTGGCAATTAAATGATGATCAACTGTTTTCAAATAACACCTGTCACAGGAGAAAGCTGATCACCTAAAAGAAGATTTTTTTATGGCACAAAGTAGGTTACATTAATATGTGCATGGATTGTCGACAAAAAGACTTAATGATCTCTCTCCATCAGCCCTCGACTTTTCAGACTACATCCTTTCTGGGAGTTAGAGAACCTGGGCTGCAATCCCGGCATTGCCAACTGCCTTCTGGGTGACCTTGGGCAAGTCATTTCATTCTTCTGTACCTCGGCTTCCTCTTCCGCAAAACGTCCTCCCTCCCAACTTGGACTGCGAGCCTCTTGTGGGACAGGGGCTGTGTCCGACCTGATTAACCTGTATCTACCCCAATGCTCAGATGGGCACCTTTTTTCAATGGTATTTGTTAAGTGCTTACTACGTGTCAAACACTGTCCTAAGCACTGGGGTAGATACATGCGAATTAGGTTGGACGCAGTACCTGTCCCACCTGGGCCTTGGCACAGAGTAAGCGCTTAACAGATACCATGGTTATTTTTATAATCGATCATCACTGATATTTATTGAGGCCTAACCTGTGGGCAGAACACTGTACTAAGCACTTGGGAGAGTCCAATACAACAGAGTACGTCCCCTGCCTACTGGGAGCTTACGGTCATTATTCCTGCTCAGGACACTTAGCGGTAGATGAGGAACAGAACTTCACTGTGGGGGAAGCAGCGTGGCCCCAGTGGCTAGAAGCCAGGCCTGGGAGTCAGAGGCCCTGGGTCCTAAATCCCGGCTCTGTTACCTGTTTGCTGTGTGACCTCGGGCAAGCCGCTTCACTTCTCTGGGCCTCAATTCCCTCATCTGTCAAATGGGAATTAAGGCTGTGAGCCCCATGAGGGACAGGGACCATGACTTGATCTGATTATCTCGTGGCTATTAAGGCACCCGGCACATAGTAAATGCTTAATACCATTCTAATCATCATCATCATCATCATTATTACAATCAGAAATGTGGAGCAGGAAAATATGCAACCAAGTCCCCTTCTCTTTTTATGAAAAGTATGGCTGCCCACCTGAATTCGGGCTAGCACTGACCATTTTTGATTTGTTTTTAAGAATTTTAATAAATCCTGCAGGCAAGTATCTCATTAATAAATCGCTCGGGGTTAGACTGGGTGAACACCAAACATATATATTTTGACTGTTGTTCCTAAAAGGGACTAAGACCTTTTGTTTTGTTTTTTTCAGATGCTATGTAATGCTCTCCTTTTACCATCACCACCCGCTTGGCAAGAGGAAACAACTGTGAATAACAACAACAACAATAATAATAATAATTATGGTATTCGTTAAGTGCTTACTAAGTGCCAGGAACTGTACTAAGCGCTGGGGTGGATACAAGCAAAACGAGTTGGACACAGTGGAATTTACAAGAACCAGAGTACCTGATTTTCTGCCTGAAGAAGCTGAACAACTAATTCTGCCCCTATCCCGAATCATTTTCGGCCCTGATTTTCAAAATGGGCAACTAAACCTATTTTCTTTTGTTTTCTTTAAAAAATGGTATCTGATAGGCACCAGGTACTATCCTAAGCATTGGGGCAGGTACAAGCCAATTCAATCGTATTTATTGAGCACTTACTGTGTGCAGAGCACTGTACTAAGCGCTTAATCAGGTTGGACATGGTTCCCATTCCACATGAGGCTTACAGTTTTAATCCCCATTTTACAGATGAAGTAAGTGGGGCACACAGAAGTCAAGTGACTTGCCCAAGGTCACATGGCAGGCAAGTGGCAGAGCTGGGATTAGAACCCAGATCCTTCTGACTCCCAGGCCTGGGTTCTAACCACTGAGCCAAGCTGCTTCTTTATTTCTTTGCCCGATGTCTCACCATGAGTCACAATCTTCACAAATCTGGCTGCTTCTCAATCAAAGTCACACATGTTGGTTAGGAACCAACAGAATCAGAGGCACGGGAAGAATTTTGCTCCTCCTTACTACCCCTATACTATCTCTGTGGATTCTTGAAAAAATATCCAAACATACAGATTTCCATAAAGAAGGACACTGTCAGAGCAGAAATTCAAATACTGTTTTAATGACTATCTTTTCCAACTTTGGCTGCGCTTTTTGGCTACAATTGTCTCCCCCATTACAATACTAACAGTTCTTTAAAATACATTTTGGTTAATCTCATTTCTTTCTCCAGACTGTAAGCAGGGAACAGGTCTACCAACTCTGCTATACTGTACTCACCCAAGCACTTAGTACAGTGCCTTGCACACAGTAAGCACTCAATAAATACCAATGATTGCTCTCTATCATAAGAGTGACCTTTTCCAGCTCTTTGAACTGAAGCTGATGTGAAAGAGATAGTCGCAGATCAGCTACTCACGCTGTATCTACCCCAGGACTTAATACAGTGCTTGACACATTGAAAGGGCTTAATGAATACTATGATGATTATTAAAACATTTTCAAAGAAAGGGGCTGGGGAGGAAGAGATTACTCATGCATTGTATTTCTTTACGATTTTAATAAAAAATGAAAGGAGTAATATCATCTACAAGTGTGTGCCCTAGTGGAAAGAACAGAGGCCTGGGAATCACAATCCCAGCTCCACCACTTGTCTGCTGGGTGACCTTGGGCAAGTCGCTTCGCTTCTCTGGGCCTCAGTTACCTCATCTGGAAAATAGGGATTAAGACTGTGAGCCCCAAGTGGGATATGGACAGTGTCCAACCTGATTAGCTATAATATTAGCAATCCCAGCCCTTAGTACAGTGCCTGGCACATAGTAAGCACTTAAATACCACAATTATCCTCATTGTCATTATTATTGTTAGAAGTGAAAAACCTAGGCAATAAAGTTTGTTCCAAGAGAAGAGAAGTCTTTTTCATTAAGCAGAGAAGCTACTCTGAGTAAGATAAAGGAGTTGTTTGGACCTTATCTGTTTCATGTAATTTACCTGAAAGTCATCCCCAAGTTCAGGGAAAAAACGTTCATACATTTTTAATTCATTTACTGGTCTCCCCAATTCTTGTTTGGGTTTCAATTTGTTGATATCAGTCTCGAGATCATCATTCTGTAAGAACAAGAGTGTATCCAACAGAACTGTTAGGAACAGGAAGTAATGACAAAATGCCTTCTCATTTTCCATCTGCCCACGGTTTTACATTGTTGGAGTTAGAATCACAAGACAGACCTGCCGTGACTGATTCCTAGGACTCAAGGGTGATGGGGTTTTTTTGTTTTGTTTTCCCAAGCACTTTTAGTTTCATATTTTAAATACAGAGAAAAGATGCATTAAGATAAGCATGGCAACAGGTTAGAAGTTCCCCCCTCCACACATATTGCTCAGGATTTTTAAAAATCTGATTAACCTAATTTCAGCATCTAACCAAGAGCCGGCAGGAGAAGAGATATGATTCAAGTTGTTAAGGTAGTCCTTCTGAATCTTGGATCAGTCACACCACGTCCGTCAAGTATTTAGGGATTTTACTGGCCTACTTAGAGCAACACAAAATTGTCCTTTCATCTATTCCAGTTTCACTAAAGTGAAAACATTCTCAAAAGTCCAGTTTAAAAATTAATTTACCCAATTTGATCTCTACATTTACAGTTGGATAGACCTCTGACAGCGGGTGAATGGGAAGCAAACGAATGCTATGAATTGGTATCCAATTAGCAGATTCGGTCCATTATGTACGCCTTGGGGTCCCTCAAGCTTTCTGTTATTGCCCTGAATTAGTTGGTGAATAAGTGAGAGGTGGTAATATATAAGCAAGCAGTGGCAACATGGCCTGGTGGAAGGAGCCTGGGAGTCAGAGGACCTGGGTTCTATTCCCAGCTCCATCATGTACCTGCTGTGTGACCCAGGGCAAGCCACTTCACTTCTCTGGGCCTCAGCTCTCTCACCTGTAAAATGGGGATTCAATCCCTGTTCTCCCTCCTACTTAGACTGTGAGCCCCACGTGGGACCTGAAGATCTTGTATTTCCCCAAGTGCTTAGAACAGTGTTTGGCACAGAGTAAATACATAAAATTATCTCATTACCATAAATGGGCACTATGTGACCTTGGGCAAGTCACTTCACTGGGCCTCAGAGTTACCATGTGTGTAAAATGAGGATTAAGAGTGTGAGCCCCAAGTGGGACAGAGACTGTGTCCAACCTGATTAGCTTGTATCTACCCCAGTGTTCAGAAGAGTACTTGGCACATAGTAAGCACATAACAAGAACCATAATTATCAATATTATTATTATTGTTGGAGAAAAGGGCCAGGGCAGTTGACAGGAATTCTGGTTCCTGGTCAGTCCCTTCTGGGCCACCACGTTAATAATAATTATGGTATCTGTTAAGCGATTACTATGTGCCAAGCATGGTTCTAAGCACTGGGGTAGACACAAGGTCATCAGCTTGTCCCACATGAGGCTCACAGTCTTCATCCCCATTTTATAGATGAGGGAAATGAGGTACAGAAGTGAAGTGGCTTGCCCAAGGTCACACAGCAGACAAGTGGCAGAGCTGGGATTAGAACCCACGACCTCTGACTCCCAAGCCCGGGCTTTTGCCACTAAGCCACCCTGCTGCTTCTCAGGTGCTTCTCAGGTTAAGCACCCTGGCTCCTGGCCCTCCTATTAAGCTTTGCCAAGGGAGAGGGCCTGAAGCCTCAGGTGGGACAACCAGAGGACTAGTGACTAATAAATCTGACTAGGTCAGACTAATAAATCTGTTTATTCTTATATTGTCCTCTCCCAAGCTCTTAGTACAGTGCTCAATAAATACCACTGACTGACTGAACAACACTTCAAGAAGCAATCCCAAGAAAACCATCCTGGCCATTTGGGGCTAATAATAATAATAATGTGCCAGGCACTGCACTAAACACTGGGGTAAACACACATGAGGATCACAGTCTCAATCAGCATGAGAAGCAGCATGGCTTAGTGGAAAGAGCCCGGTCTTGGGAGTCAGAGGTCGTGGGTTCTAATCCCAGCTCCACCACTTGTCTGCTGTGTGACCTTGGGTAAGTCACTTCACTTCTCTGGGCCTCAGTTACCTCATCTGTAAAATGGGGATTAAGATTGTGAGCCCCACGTGGGGCAACCTGACAACCTTGTATCTACCCCAGTGCTTAGAACAGTGCTTGACACATAGTAAGCACTTAACAAATACCATCATCATTATTATTATCATCCCCATTTTTCAGCTGAGGTAACTGAAGCCCAAAGAAGTGAAGTGACTAGCCCAAGGTCACACAGCAGACAAGTGGTGGAGCACACTCGTCAAGTTGCCAAAGGAAACTAGGGATGGATTTTCATCGAGACCTTTAAGATTAGACCGTTTCACAAGCCTGACCTGGGAGGTGTGGGAAAGGAGTAAGAGATTTACACTGGATTACTTCCGGATCTCTGACATGGTCCTACAATGGAATTACCTCTCCCACAGTTTCCTCTTGCCATTTACCCAGAAGGATAAAGTTCACTTTGTCATTCATTCATTCATTCACTCAATCGTATTTATTGAGCACTAACTGTGTGCACAGCACTCTACGGAGCGCTTGAGAGACTACCATATAAAAATAAATAGAAACATTCCCTGCCCACGACGAGCTGCCAGTCCAGGGGGGGAGACAAAGTTGACCTCCCAACCGAACCTGCACTGCGTAACTGGTTCTGCAAACTGGAAGGCGCAAGGCGAAAATATGACCGACTTTAATGGGAATCCACACAAACCTTAAATGGTTGCTTCTCATCCTCGTGTTCGGCTTCTACGTCGTTCTCTTCATTATCGTCACTTTCATCCACTACATCATCCACTGCAACAAAATTCTCTATTAGTAGGGCAGCCAGTAACCTTTCTATAACACGTACGTGCCAGGGAGAAAAAAAATACTACCCAGAAAGACTTTCAATTAATCACCTTCATTTTTTTCAACTTAGCAAATACAAACTTGAAGTATTAACTTTTAGCAATATGCTTCTGGTATACATTGGACCTACCAAATGCAATCACGTGGACAATTGATTTATACACAATATGGAAGGGTCAGCCTGACTAGCCACACCCATGCTGCTTAGGAGGAGCTTAGAAGGCTCTATCCACCACTACGCTGCTTCTCTAGAATGCCAAGAGTTCCCAACCCCAAGGCTTTTGCTCGAGGCCTTCAAACCATGGCCTACGAGGGACAGTCCAAAAATGCTTAATTTGAACCTTAATGACGTCTTCACCACGGGGTTTTTCCATGGATCCTGGGAGGATCCACAAATCTGGAAGTTGTTCAAGGAGAAATCAGGGATAGAGGGGCTGGAAGTTGGTTTTTTTTCTTACAAGGAGGAAGAGGAAAAAACTGGAGCTTGGCATTTTACAGATAAAGTTACCCAAGTTGCAGCACTAAGGACAGGGAAGAATGACAAATGAAAAAGATTGGGTAAAATCAAGTCATGATAATACTAATTCTGGTCATTGTGGGCAGGGAATGTGACTGTTTATTGTTGTAATATACTCTCCCAAACGCTTAGTACAGTGCTCTGCATATGGTAGTGTGCTCGCCTGTCTACTTGTTTTGTTGTCTATCTTCCCCTTCTAAACTGTGAGCTCACTGTTGGGTAGGGATTGTCTCTGTTGCCGAATTGTACTTTCCAAGCACTTAGAACAGTGCTCTGCACACAGTAAGCACTCAAAAAATACGATTGAATGAATGAATGGTATTTCTTAAGCACTTACTATGTGCCAAGCCCTGGACTAAGCACTGGGATAGACATAAGATCATCTGGTCCCAAATGGGACTCACTGTCTAGGTAAGAGGGAGACCAGGGATTGAATCCCCATTTTGCAGATGAGGGAACTGAGGCCCAGAGAAATAAGTGACTTGCCCAGGGTCACAGCTGACAAGTGGCAAGAGCCGGGCTTAAAATGCAGGTCCTCGGATTCCCAGGCCTCTGCTCTTTCCACTGGGCAACACTGCTTCTCATGATATGTTTCCAAGGGACCAGTATCAAGGGGAAGAAAAAAAATGCACATTCCTGCTCTATAATGGCCATCAATTATCATTTCTTCAACAATAAGCCATGGTCAAAAGTTTACACCCAATCAACCAATGGTATTTATTGAGCGCTTCCTATGTGCAGAGCACTGTACTAAGCACTTGGAAGAGTCCAACAGAATCAGCAGTCACGTTCCCTGCTCACAGGGAAACAAGCTTGACTGGAATCAGAGGGCTATCGAGACAAATCCCCTAAGAACCTGGACTGTGCAGGAGAAAGTTTAATCACGCCCCCATCATCCTTTGAGATTGTTCTGCACTTCAAAACTCCAAGTTCTCACAAACCCAGAAGCGAATACAAAGGAACCCACAATTTGAGAGCTGAATGGACTGAACACTCCTGTTGGCTGAAAGCCCTGCTAAGCAGCCTTAGGTTTTTTGTGGATATCGGCTATCACTTCTCTCCACAGGCTCTCTCATTTGTAACCCCTAATCGGGAAGCTCAGCAGCAAACTACCTTCTGTAGCCAAAGATTTTTCTTCTTGGCCTTAAGTATTCCAGGGATTCTGTGAGTATTTGAAAACAAATGTTGCCCATATGCTGCACCACACAAAAAGAATGGCTCGAAATTGCTAACCCACTTTCGGCAATTCATTTATGCCTAGACCAAGAACAGATATTTTTGTATTTTCGTCAGATCGAGTTGAATGCGATTCAAGAAATACAAGCCTTGGAGGGGGCAGCATAAGTCACATCGCTTCTGGTGATTCATAAAATAGCTAAAAACATGAAGTATGAATCTAATTATCTGGAAATTCAAGGATTTAGGTGGGGTTTTTTTGTATTTAATCAGGTATGTACTGTAGACTAATTATTGTGAGGGCTTTCAAAAACGCTTATTAGGGAGAGTATCTGGGTTCCAAAACACCTCAGTGACGCTCCAAACAATTCTCAATGGCCCATTCAAACCCGGGATTAGAATCCCAGCTTCTCTTAAAATTACTCTAGACCGTAAGCTCGTCGCGGGCAGGGAACAAGTCTGTTGCATTCGACTCTCCCAAGAGCTTGGTCATTCATTCATTCAATCGTATTTATTGAGCGTTTACTGTGTGCAGAGCACTGTACTAAGTACTTGGAAAGTACAATTTGGCAACAGACAGAGACAGCCCCTACCCAACAACGGGTTCACAGTCTAGAAGTCCAGTGCTCTGCACACGGGAAGTGCTCAATCAATACCACTGACGATGATGATGATGATCATGACATTTTAGAGATTAAACTCAAGAAGACGGGGTGCTCGCTGTTTGTTCATTCGGGCTTTCAGCGGCTAGTTGGTCGGTCCCAAGGAAAACCCGCAGATCAATTATGTTTCCAGAAGCCAAAGAGATTCATCATACCATCAGGGGGTAAACTGTAGAGTTGGGCTACAGCCCCGGTCACAGGAATAACTGGCAGCTTGAAGTGAAATGCACTTTTAATAGTCGGTAATGGAAGGCGATTTTTTGGAAAACACTTCCGCATGATCAGGCTAGATGTGTTGACTAAAGAATCAAGTGCCCTTACTGGCAAACAATCCTATTGCAAAGAGGAGAAGAAGAAAAGGAAGAAAAAAAAGACAAAACACAAACTCTGTCATCCCTAGGAATAATCACACTTATCAATCTGCCTCCAAGGCAGGAGGCTAGATTTTTAAAACCAAATTTTCACTTTTTAAAATGTGCTTTCAGTTTGATGTTAAATCCATCTTTTATCTTAAATACCTTTGACAGTTTCCGATGGAGACGTTCCTTAATATCAATGCAAAGAATTTAGATTTGGGAGGGAACTCTGAAGTTTCTCTTGGCCTGGTGATTCAGGGAACTGAAGAGGGATATGGCTTGAGAGAACATGTGTGAGTCTAGGCTATCTGATCTCCTGGGGGGAGTGGGCAGGTCTGAGAGCCAGGAGATTTGGGTTCTAATCCCACTTCTGCCACGTACTTGCTGTGTGACCTTGGACAAGTCACCTCATTTCTCTGTGTCTCAATGACCACATCTGTAAAATGGGGGTTCAATACCGGTTCTCCTCCCTACTTAGGAGTGAGCCCTGTGTGGGACATGGACTGTCTCTGACCTGATCATACTGTATCTTCACCAGCGCTCGACTCTCTGGACCTCAGTTTTTTCACCTGTAATGGTGATAATACCCGCCTCTCCCTACCCCACGGGGGTGATTGGGAGGATGACAATGGGATCATTAATATAATGGTGATAGGGAAAAATAAAGACACTATAAAAATTTGAGGTCTTTTCAATAATGCTTGAAAACAATTGGCAGGTCTGCTAAAATATAGCAAGTAGTAGGTTAAATAGATTTTTTATTTTTAGACTTAACTAAAATAATAATGTGCACATTGTTAGAAGCAATGCAGCTTCGTGGATAGAGCACAGGCCTGGCAGTCAGAAGGACCTGCATTTTAATCCCAGCTTCACCAAAAATCTGCTGTGTGACCTTGGGCAAGCTGCTTAACTTCTCTGGGCCTCAGTTACCACATCTGCAAAATGGGGATTAAGAGTGTGAACTCCATGTGGGACAGGGACTGCATCCAACCTGATTAACTTGTATTTACCTCAGTGCTTAGAACAGTGCTTGGCACATAATAAATGCTTAGCAAATACCATAATTATTATTGTTTAGGTGTGGTTATCAAACGGCTGCATGAACTACTTTTGTCATTTAAACGGTAAATGTTCCAAATTGTGACTGTTTACATAGCCTTTTGAAAATATTGGAACAATTTCTCTAATAACTTTTCACTAGTGAAATGGTAGTGGAATTATGACTCCTTTGGTGAACTTACATTCATTTTGCAATATAGACAGGAGAAAATTCTGGTGCACACTTTGGCTGCTGGGGGAGATGGGGCAGAGCACATCAGTTCTTTTAAATAATGTGTTTCTGAAAGCACTTTGAAAGGAGAGGTACATTTCTTTCAAGCTTTCTAAAATGTTGTATAAAAATCTTCCAAAGCATAATAATAATAATGATGATGGTACTTGTTAAGCGCTTACTATGTGTCAGGCACCATACTGCGCGCTGGGGTGGATACAAGCAAATCGGGTTGGACTTAGTTGGACCCTGTCCCTTGTGGGGCTCAGTCTCAATCCTCATTTTACAGATGAGATCACTGAGGCAAAGAGAAGTTAAGTCACACAGCAGACAAGTGGCAGAGCCAGAATTAGAATCCATGGCCTTCTGACTCCCAGGCCCGGGTTCCACCCACTACGCCAGGCTGCTTGCCATCTTGTTTCAGGTATTTTCCTGAAATGTGGATGGGTCCATTTACCAATATTTTTTCATCAGATATTTACTCAGCAGGGGACATTTTACGGCCAATATTGACAGTACAATGAAATTCCAATTTAAGGGAATATTATTCTGGGGGCATGCGATTTAGCTGGCAGGAGAGCCTGACTGAACCAAAACAGTTCCCAATATCTGTAAATGATCTGGGGCAATTTGAAAATAAAAAAGAAGGATCCAAATGTCTCAGAAACAGGGTTATCCCAACTATACTTGCAACAATGCTCCATGATCATGCTCTTCTTTCAAAACTTAGCCATTCCCACACAAGCTGGAGCCTGCTCAATGCCAACTCGGGTTTCTGGCACTTGTGGTACAGAGATCGAAGAATACTTGTGGATGCTAACCCCATCTTTTCCCTTCCTCCTTTGCTTTAATGACCAAGAGGGAAGGGGGAGGGGTGCATACATGCCCCGTTGTCCCAGTTTTCAACAAAAATCATCGTGTCAGACTAAGTCATTCAACTGTTTTGGAGTTTCATTCTTGGATGCTTTTTGTCAGCTTGTCAGTTTGTCAACTTAGCTGTGTGACTTTGGACAAGTCACTTAACTTCTCTGTGCCTCAGTTCCCTCATATGTAAAATGGGGATGAAGACTGTGAGCCCCACGTGGGACAACGTTGATTACCTTGTATCCCCCCAGCGCTTAGTAAGCGCTTAACAAATACCAACATTATTATTATTTTTTTTTTTTTAACCAAACCTTAGCAATTGGCTATTCCACAAATCCCTCCCCAAATTCATTCCCCATTCCCAGTCCCCCGCCCCCTCTCCTTCATCTCTTAAAACTAATATCTTTAGTATAAAATTACAGCAAAAAGAGGAAAGAAAAAAAAACAACTCACTTGCGAAGTACTGTACAAAATGTTCATCCCATTTGCCTCAACGAATGCTTTCCTTCCCAGCTTGATGTTGGTAACACTTTTTATGCTTTGTAAAATTCCTTTTCGGATGAGCATGTTACTATGGCGACTATCATGACGGTGCCAATCTATATAGATTGTTAGAAGCACATGGACATAGCCTTTGTCTACGGCTTTCCTGGCATTTGTTTCTTTAACAAAAGAAAATTAAAGATCATTAAAAGTGACGAAAAGAGGTGGAAGAAAACCCAAGCTAAATAGATTGCACTTTTATTCTGCCAAGCCTAGTCAGAATCATGTGGCACATTTCCAGTTGCATTTTTTTCTAAAAAAAAAAAAAACCACAACAACCCAAAAGTGTATCTCAACCCCATTTTTAAATTTTTTTTTTTGATCCTTGAAAGTAAATTTGACAGGTTCCAATAAGCACATTTCTACATTTCCCAGAAATCTCCTCAGAGGCTATTCAGTTGTTTATAAGCATTGGAGTCTCCTTATTGAAATAAGGGCTAGGTCTCCAAAAATATTTACATAGGTAAAAGTTCTGTGTATTAGGAATGTGAAAATACTGTACCTCACCTACTTCAGTTGCAGTGAATCGGAATGTATCGACAACCATTAATTTCCTAGATGTCAATACCCTTCACAGTTTATCCAAACTGACTGTTATAGATGCAGTTGGCACTTCTACGATTGACTTTGTGAGCATATTTCCACTAAAACCCTAATCCTTCTAAGGTTTTTAATTATTCTATAAATATTTATGCCAGACTGATCTTTGGTTCCAAAAAATTATAAACTTCCAGGACAGAAAAATGCTTGAAGAACTGAAATCCAAGAACCAGAAAAGTTGGAATAATGCTACTTCCCAAATATTAGATTGCTTAAAACAAATCTCCCTAAACTGAAACAGAAAATTTGAGTGTGAACCTTTCAAAGGGAATTTAGTCAATGATACATTCCTATCACAACTTGATTTTGATGTCTGAAGAGGCCCAGAAATTCAAGATTATTCTTGACCCTGAACAGCCCCTCCTGTTTGCATGTGTTTTGCTACAAATGATAGATAGAATTCAGTGAAGTCGCTTCTCCCCGGACATCAAGCCGGATTCTTCCAGAGAAGAAACTGCTCCCCAGTGGGAAATTAGCAGTTTGAGAAATAACATTCAGGATTGACTTGCTTCTCTAGGGACCCCGAAGCAGGTGCTTAAAAGCACCGGTGTCGGCCACATCTGGCCGAATGGTCTCCAGATTTCCTTTTAGGCCACTGGAGTCAGGTGGCAGAGCAGCTCTTTGGCTTGGAGCCAATTTTGGGAGGGTAAAGGGGGGGGGGGGGGGCCGAAATTTTGCCCCTCAATCCCATGAGCTCCTCCCCTTAAGCCCTCCCAAATCTGTCCATGTGTTTTCACTTTGGAGCCACCAAATACCACCCTGCACCAAAAACTCCTCAAGGAGGGGCCATGTGGGTTGCCAGGAGCCAGGAGCTGAAGTGGCTCTTTGAGAACACAGGGGCACGAGCCCACACCATGTGCCACTGCTGGGGGAGGTGGCCCAGATCCAGGCCCAGGATTCTGTCTTTGACAGGGGCCAACAGGATGCCATGGAGTCAGGCAGCCGATCCTGGTAGAAGTCCTTATCCTGGATGGGAGGACAAACTGAGCCTCCTTCCATTTGAAAAATCAGGAGGAAAATGGTGGAGAGTGCGATTTTCTATGTAAATGAATAGTACACACCATTTTCTTCCAACAGTTTTGCCTGTTGTATTCTTTCCAATTAGTGAAGATTTTAGTTTTTGAAAAGAATCACTGGACTTCAAGTAAATGGCTTCTGAGTGATGACGCTGTACTACTAATATCTAGAGATAAAGCAGTATGGTCTAGTGGATAAAGCCTGGGCATCAGAAGGACCTGGGTTCTAATCCCAGCTCTGCCACTTGTCTGCTGTTTGACCTTAGGCAAGTAACTTCACTTCTCCGGGTCTCAGCTCCTCATCTATAAAACAGGGATTAAGACTGTGAGCCCCGTGTGGGACGGGGACTGTGTCCAACCTGATTAGCTTGTATCTACCCCTGCGCTTAGGACAGTGCCTGTCACAGAGTAAGCACATAACAAATATCATTTTTTAAAAAAGGATGGCCTCATTCAGACAATTTTTTTTGAACAATGGAAAGTTTCCTTTTTAAAATCTCCTCTGTTGGTACTTCAGCTCTGATGCCCTTCCCACAGAAAATTAAAAGTCTATTAAACTATAATAAAATCCATTCTGTTCTGTTTTGTTGTCTGTCTCCCCCTTCTAGAGTGTGAGCCCGTTGTTGGGTAGGGACCGTCTCTATATGTTGCCGACTTGTACTTCTCAAATGCTTAGTACAGTGCTCTGCACACAGTAAGTGCTCAATAAATACGATTGAATGAACACATGTTATCCCTTGATATCAGTTATCACAGGTCCTGCAACTGATTTCATCCAGGAGAGTCAAGATCAATTTTCATTTATTACATTAATACAACCGGTGATCAGAAACTGCTGTGGAGACGACAGGAGTTTCTACCCCGGACTTTCTTTCCAAATGGTATCCCTCCTGACAAAAGGCTGAGAAGAGAGCTAGACGGAGAAGCTTCAGAGGGGAGGAGCCAGAGAGCCTCTCTTCAGCTGTTAACCTTGCCACCTGAAATTTCCTTTTATCATCTGGGTAGCTAGGATTAGCGATTATTTTCTCCTCAGATGTGGCTTTGAGATTCATCCACATGAAAAGATGCAGGCCATTAGCTTATTTTATTTGAATAATTCCATTACTTTGGATTTAATAGGAAAGGGACAGAAAGAGAACCCAGACAGATCTTTCACATCCTCATCAGATGGCCTATTTAATACAGTAACTTTCAAGGTCTGTGGTGAGCTTTATGTGGATTTTATAGACAGCATCTATATACTTTTAGATACATTTTTATGTGCTAGTAAGAAAATCCAGCATGAGGTGATTGCAATGTCAGTTAGCTTTTTTTTTAAATAGCCAACAGACCCACCATTCCATTTGTTTGCTTTCCGTGCCACATAACGCTATCCAATCACATAAGTTTTTAGAGGTGAACTCAATCAAAATGATTCATTCTGGCCTCACTTGGGAAATGTAGTCTTGATTTAGGCTCCTCTGCTTAGATAATAATAATGATAATGATGATGGCATTAAGCACTTACTATGTGTCAAGCACTGTTCTAAGCGCTGGGGGATATACAGGGTAATCAGATTGTCCCACGTGGGGCTCACAGTCTTAATCCCCATTTTCCAGATGAGGGAAATGAGGCACAGAGAAGTTAAGTTACTTGGCCAGTCACACAGCTGACAGGTGACGGAGCTGGGATTAGAACCCATGACCTCTGATTCCCAAGCCCGTGCTCTTTTCACTGAGCTTCGCTGCTTCCCCATATCAATTCTACTCAGTGTTGGATAGATGGTCTCATCAAACTGGGCAGTAATTATGGTATTTATTAAGTGCTCACTATGTGCCAGGCACTGTACTAAGCATACTAACCCATTCTCCTTCCTACTTGGATTGCGAGCTCAGTAAGGGTGAGTGTGTCAGACCCGATTAACACATATCCACTGCAGTGCTTAGATCAGCACTTAAAAAATGCCACCATTATTGTATCACAGCTCCTGTGATCGTTGCTATGGCTTCCCTACTTTGGCTTCTAATTTGACAGGGCTTTTATACCGGTTTACAATAATGTGATAAATTGATTTTCCATTAGCCAAAGCTTAGACACATGAAGTGATTCTATTTTCCCATTTACTGGAATATTCTAGGAGAAATGTCTATAATTTAAAAACTTACTTGACTTTAGCAATGCGGCAAGAGCGTCTAAGGCCACCCTGTCAACACAAGAAAACAAAAACAACATGAAAACTAGTAAAAGTCATTGAAAACATGGTCAATTGAAAAGTTTTTACACCAAGTATTTGTGTTATTTGAAGGAATCATTATCTGAGATTTTCAATTGAACATTCTTTTTCCCAACATGCATCCCTTTGGTTCAGAACTCTGACAGCCTCAGATAGGAATGCCAACAAGACAATGGCCAGAAAAGAAAATGGCAATGTATAATGTTTCTAACAAGTGGTGGATTCTCCCTCTGCAGGTCACCGGGTCTGCAAGAGTCTTCCACGAAGCCTTATTGCCAACAATCTGGGAGGGCGGCATGGTCTTGTGGAAAAGACCTGGGCCCGGGAGTCAGGGAACCTGGGTTCTAATCCCTGCTCTGCCACTTGCCTGCTGTGTGACCTTGGGCAAGTCACTTCACTGGGCCTCAGTTTCCTCAACTGTAAAAAAAGGATTCAAAACATGTTCTCCCTCCCTCTCAGTCCGCGAGCCGCATGTGGGGTAGGGACTGGGTCCGGCCTGATTAACTGGTATCTACCCCAGAGCTTAGAATAGTGCTTAACAAGTAGTAGGTGCTTTACAAATACCATACGAAGAAAAAAAAAAAATAATCCCTGGTTCCCAAAGAGGAAACGCAAGCTTTGGAACTTCAACAGTCTTCTGTGCCTATTAGAACGACTCCTAAATTCTTTTTAGGAGCAAGGCAAGTCATGCATTTTGGGTTTTGGTGTTTCTTTACGGTATCTTGTAAGTGCTTACTATGTGTCAAGTATTGGTCTAAGTGCTAGAGTAGATACAAGTAAATTAGGTAGAACAGTCCCTGTCCTGCAGAAGGCTCACAGTCTAAGTAGGAGGGAGAACAGGAGAACTGAGGTACGGAGACGTGAAGTGACTTGCCCAAGATCACACAGCAAGCATTTGTCAGAGTGGGAATTACAACTCAGGTCCTCTGACTCCCAGGCCAGGGCTCTTTTCACTAGGCCACGCTGCTTCTCTAAAGTGAACTGATCGAAATAGAGGAAGACTGTCAAAATTTCACTGGCTTGCCAAGTCCAAAATATCCAGGCTTTATTAGTTTGGTCAATGAACTGATATTTAGGAACTCCTGAGAAAACACAAGAACTGAGAGTTCTCCCTATGTTCAAAGCCCTCCTAAAAATCCCACCTCTTCCAATAAGCCTTCCCTGATTAACTTCCAACACCCTGCGTCCTATCAACAGCCATCTCCAGCACTTATTTATTTTTTACCTTTTTCGGCACTTCTGAATATCAATGATAGTCAATCTATTTATCCCAATTACAACATCTGGAATTAGTTAGGTCTGTTTCCCCCACTAGAGTGCAAGCACCGCCAGGGCAAGAAATATGGCTCATGCTCCTGTCATACTTTCCCAAGTGCTTAGTACAGTCTGTTGTACCCAGTGGGTGCTCAGTAAATACCACTGCTACTGCTTCTACTAGAAGCAGTGCTTAGCCTTTTCTGGAGGTAGCAGCTTCTGATCACGTTTCTTCCACCCTTCTCATCTGTACTGCATTTCACAGGACTCTTGCCCAAGAGCCCCCTCTAAAGCATAACAGCCCGGGCCTGCGAGTCAGAAGGACCTGAATTCTAATCCCGGCTCCACCATATGTCTGTTGTGTGACCTCGGGCAAATCACTTCACTTCTCTGGACCTCAGTTCCCTCTTCTGTAAAATGGGGATTAAGAGTGTGAGCCCCATGTGGGACAGGGACTGCGTCCAACCTGATTAACTTGTATCTACCCGAGTGCTTAGACCAGTGCTTGGCCCATAGTTAGCGTTTAACAAGTACCATAATTATTGGTGTTATCTCCGGAAGAAGTGGCAAGCGCTTAGGCCATTCATTCGTTCATTCATATTTATTAAGCATTTACTGTGTGCAAAAGCGCTGTACTAAGCACTGCTCTGCACATAGTAAGCGCTTAATAAATACCACTGATTGACTGATTGATAGCCCCTAAGACTAGCAGGGTTTGACTTATCTCTGGGAAGGCATGCTGACCCATACATTCATTTCATTCATTCAATCGTATTTATTGAGCGCTTCCTGGGTGCAGAGCACTGTACTAAGCACTTGGGAAGTACAAGTCGGCAACATATAGAGACGGCCCCTACCCAACAATGGGCTCACACTCTGGAAGGGGGAGACAGACAACAAAACAAAACATGTACATAGGTGTCAGAATCGTCGGAACAAATAGAATTATAGCTATATGCACATCACTAACAAAATAAATAGAATAGTAAACATGTACAAGTAAAATAAATAGAGTAATAATTCTGTACAAATATACACAAGTGCTGTGGAGGGGAAGGAGGTAGGGCAGGGGGCATGGGGAGGAGGAGAGGAAAAAGGGGGCTCAGTCTGGGAAGGCCTCCTATCCGTATACTCTGCTTCATCCCCTATCTGTAATTTCCTTTAACGTCTGTCTCCCCATCTAGACTGAGAGCTCCTTGAGGGCAGAGATCGTGTCGACCAAATCTGCTGTACTGCGCTCTCCCAAGCGCTTACTACAGCTTTGTACAGTGTAAGTGCCCAGTAAATGCCGCTGTGATTGATCGACAGTTCTTTTGGACTGGGTGTGACTTAGCCTTCTTCCCATTCTGACGTTTGGTTTGATCAACGAATGAACTTTTATAACAATTTAATAATATCAACGGATTTCAGAGCTGAGGTATTCTGCTGCTGCTTTGTCTTGCTTTGTATTTTTTAGTCCAGGTTGAGTAAAATTTGAACTATAATCTCTCATTTGATCACCGGGTGGGGTTTTCTTCCAATTTTTTAAACTTGTTTCAATCGTATTGAGTGCTTACTATATGCACTGTACTAAGCACTCGGGAGAGTACAATACAACTGACCATACCAAGCTGACAGTCTACACAGGGCGACAATAATGATATGAATATGAATAACAATAATGATGGCATTTGTTAAGCGCTTACTATGTGCCAAGCACTGTTCTAAGCCCTGGGGGAGATGCAAGGTAATCAGGTTGTCCCAGGTGGGTCTCACACTCAATCCCCATTTATGAATATAATTATGAATATGAATATATGAATGAATATGTAATGTATGATATAAAATATAAAGATATGTACATGAGCACCACGGGAGTCCGGGGTGGGGTGACTATCAAGTGTCCAAAGGTCACAGATCCAAGTGCATAGACACTGCCCGAGGGAGAGTGAGCCAGGGAAAAGAGGGCTGAATCGGGGAAGGTTATGGTCAATCTGAAAATTCTCCTCCCTTTTACTTATACTTTCAACAGCTACTTACTTTATGGTGCTTGTACTCGTCCCACCAAAAGGACCGATAATCTTAAACAACAGTTCGACAACTCCACTTTTCCCCAAGGAAACTGCATTCACGGCTGAAAGAATCAGAGAGGCAGATGAGAGGCTTAATTCCCCTTACTTGCTGATGGCCAGCTAAATGAATTTACAAATGAAAGCTGGACGGACTGAACTGGGGCTAGGAATAAAGCCACTTGTCAGAGAGGAGCACTTCATGGGTTCAGTCATCATTACTAGAAACAATCAATTTAGCTGGGCACCCTACTGTTCATAGGATGGCAAGTACTCAAGTTCAGTGCAATAACTTGAAGGCAAGTTTATGGAGAAGAATCAGGCACTAAGATGCCAAAGCAGGACCCATTTCAGGCTATGAGATAACCTGAAATGCCACTGAGAGTAAGCCCACGTGTTTACAGAAAAACAACTGGCACATAAGCCCACAGAAAAAGCCACCTGCCCTTGAGCAGTCAATAAGGAACACATCCCTTTTCCTTGCATTTGTTCAAGCCAAAAGACTCATCTCTTTTCTCATGCAGGAAATCAGAACCAGACGTACCCACTCATTCTCTACCCTACGGAGCGGGTGTCAGCCCTTTCACAAATAATCAAGAATGCCAACTGCAAGCCTAAAAATAATAACATCCCCCAAAGAGATTTTGAAAAGAGCTAAAGTGCCTAGTAGGGCTACAAGCTGAGACACAAATCTCTCTTAGTTGGAGGCAATGGGAATCCAAAACTAGCTCAGCCTTCTCCAATTTAGGACCGCATACTTCATGTAAAAACTGCCATCAAGAATGGCTAGACTCGGTCTCTTCTTTTTGCAGGGGCACAAAGAACCAAAGGGTCAACCTGAATGCAGAAATGGGAAGATGCGTCTTGGAATATCTGGCTACCTTTGCTCTCGAGATACCATTATTCTCGACGGTTTTCTAGAATTTGATTCCAAGCTATATGAATGGCTCGAAACAGACTTTTTAAAAGGCGGTCTCTTCAAACAGATGCCTTTCTACATAGGTTTGGTGCCACGGCCAAATCAGTGATTTGGTGATTGACGAGTGTCTTTTATGAAAGGACTCAAATAAATGAAGTGCAATTTTAAAGCAATGAAAACACAACTATCTATGCTGGAGTGAACCACAACTCCCAAACTCTTTGGTGACTGTATATTTTTAGATTCCTAAAAATATAGCAATGATTATTAACGTAACTTACGGCAAAGCACTGGTGCTCTGAAAATGCTAACTGAGCTATGGAAATGCTAATCTCTACCACCTCGGAAGGAGTCAATTCTTAAAAAACAAAACTCTAAATCATTTGGGAAAGGAGGGGGGGGAGCGCATATTGGTGCATTTATCAAGAATAATTAAACATAAGGACTTTCAATAATGATAAACCCTTCACAAACTGACTTCCATAATCCAATTTTAATATAGAGCATTTTCTCATTAGGCCCTCCAACATCTAATTAGAGATAATATATACAAATACCACCGCTGCTATTTTGACAGCAAGGAGACAAAGGAAGTATAGCTTCCAAAGAATGAGCATTCAAGAAATACGAATAAAAACCACTGTGCAGCTTTTTAAAATCTTTTAAAGCACTGTGAAAAAATTTTCAACTTTGATAACTTCAGAGTTTCACGGGAAATAATTACATAAAACAGCCCTGCTTTTTAAATAAAGCCTTTTGGACTACTTACGGTTGGTAGAATAGACTCTTAATAGCTCTAGGCAAGGTAGTAGTAGCCGCTGATTTGACAAATTCTGTTTCACTAAATTCAATGTTACATTTAAGGCTCCATTAATTCTGGCTTTTACTCCAAATTTCCTATCTGCAACAAAAGAGAACAATGGTGTTCAGAAGGAATGTGAGAATAAGTTCGGAGAAAGTTTTGTAATCATTCTATATTAAACCAAACTCATCCCACCCCAAAAGAATTATAGCAACTACTTGAAGGACAAAGCCTTTAAAAAAAAGAAATTAAAAATTCCTTGAGATGCCTTCTAATAACATTTTCATTAAACCAAATGAGGTCTCTGATGAGATAAAGAGAACACTTAGAGTCTTAAGAAAATGAGAGTTTGTGCTCACTTCAGGAACATAAATCGATCAATCGATTTATTGAGCCCTTACTATGTGCAGAGCACTGTATTAAGCACATGGAAGCATACAATACACGATTCCCGCCCACAATGAGTTTACAGTCGACAGGGGAAGACAGACATTAAGATAGATCGTTTACAATATGTAATTTATAAATATGGACAGTCGCTCTGTGGGGTTGAGGGTGGGGCAAATACCAAATGCCCAAAGGTCACAGATCCATGTGGAGAGATGATGCAGAAGGGAGAGGGAGACGCAAATGGAAGAGGGAAATGCAGATGGGGGAGGGAGAGCAGAGCACAGCATTTGGGAGAGTGCAGTCAGTCAGTAAATCATATTGATCGAGTGCTTACTTGTGTGCAGAGCATTGTACTAAGCGCTTGGGAGAGTACACTATAACAGACACATTCCCTGCCCACAATGAGCTTACCGTCTAGAGGAGGAGACAGACATTAATATAAATAAATGAATTACAGCTATAAAAGAGTCAGTAGACATAATCCTTACCCAGGATTCAGAGGACCTGGGTTCTTATCCCAGCTCCTCCACTTGCCTGCTGTGTGACCTTGGGCAAGTCACTTGATTTCTCTGGGCCTCAGTTCCCTCATCTGAAACAGGGGGGTGAAGCCTGGGAGCCCCACATGGGGCACGGACTGTGTCCGACCTGATTACTTTGCATCTGCCCCAGTATTTAGTACAGTACTTGGCAAAGAGTAAGTGCTGACCAAATACCACTTAAAAAAAAAAAAAGGCCTTGCCGGAATATGGTGCTACAGCGCCATGCTGTGGTCACTTAAGCTGTAAACGAGGCCTGCACGGAGCGAAGAATAAATAAATAATAAATAATGATGGCATTTGTTAAGTGCTTATTACGTGCAAAGCACTGTTCAAAGTGCTGGGGGGATACAAGGTGATCAGGTTGTCCCTCGTGGGGCTCCCAGTCTTAATCCCCATTTTACAGATGAGGGAACTGAGGCCTAGAGAAGTTAAGTGACTTGCCCAAAGTCACACAGCTGACAAGTGATGACTTGACACCTGTCCACTTGTTTCGTTTTGTTGTCTGTCTCCCCATTCTAGACTGTGAGCCCGTTCTTGGGTAGGGACCATCTCTATACGTTGCCAACTTGTACTTCCTAAGCACTTCGTACAGTGCTCTGCACACAGTAAGCGCTCAATAAATACGACTGAATGAACGAAGTGGCGGAGCTGGGATTAGAACCCACGACCTCTGGCTCCCAAGCCCGGGCTCTTTCCACTGAGCCACACTGCTTCTCTGTGATTAAACAAATCTTGGCATACCCTTCACGACGTGCTGTACTTGCCCCCTCTTCCCACTTACCAAGAACGAGAGAGGGTGCAAGTTGGTGTTGGGGAAAACACCACCGCTAGCGAGCAATTGCCGCGTGCAGATTTTCAGGCCTGGTAGCCGTAAGACCGAGGCTCCCCCTTGTACCAAGATGTGAATGCTAAATCAATGGTGGGAGGTAAATACATTGATCAGTCATATTTACGGAGTGCTTACTGAGTGCAGAGCACTGCACTAAGCACTTGGGAGAGGGCACTAAATAGAACAGAGTTGGTAGACATGCTTCAAAATGGAAGGTCATTTGGGGGAAATGGGTTTTTTGTGTGTTTGGTTTTTTTTACCTATATCATCATCATCATCATCATCAATCGTATTTATTGAGCGCTTACTATGTGCAGAGCACTGTACTAAGCGCTTGGGAAGTACAAATTGGCAACATATAGAGACAGTCCCTACCCAACAGTGGGCTCACAGTCTAAAAGGGGGAGACAGAGAACAAAACCAAACATACTAACAAAATAAAATAAATAGAATAGATATGTACAAATAAAATAGAGTAAAAAATATGTACAAACATATATACATATATACAGGTGCTGTGGGGAAGGGAAGGAGGTAAGATGGGGGGATTGGAGAGGGGGACGAGGGGGAGAGGAAGGAAGGGGCTCAGTCTGGGAAGGCCTCCTGGAGGAGGTGAGCTCTCAGCAGGGCCTTGAAGGGAGGAAGAGAGCTAGCTTGGCGGATGGGCAGAGGGAGGGCATTCCAGGCCCGGGGGATGACGTGGGCCGGGGGTCAATGGCGGGACAGGCGAGAGCGAGGTACAGTGAGGAGATCAGCAGTGGAGGAGCGGAGGGTGCGGACTGGGCTGTAGAAGGAGAGAAGGGAGGTGAGGTAGGAGGGGGCGAGGTGATGGAGAGCCTTGATGCCCAGGGTGAGGAGTTTCTGCCTGATGAGCAGATTGATTGGTAGCCACTGGAGATTTTTGAGGAGGGGAGTGATATGCCCAGAGCATTTCTGGACAAAGATAATCCGGGCAGCAGCATGAAGTATGGATTGAAGTGGAGACAGACACGAGGATGGGAGATCAGAGAGAAGGCTGATGCAGTAGTCCAGACGGGATAGGATGAGAGCTTGAATGAGCAGGGTAGCGGTAGGGATGGAGAGGAAAGGGTGGATCTTGGCAATGTTGTGGAGCTGAGACCGGCAGGTTTTGGTCACGGCTTGGATGTGAGGGGTGAATGAGAGAGCGGAGTCGAGGATGACACCAAGGTTGCGGGCTTGTGAGACGGGAAGGATAGTAGTGCCGTCCACAGAGATGGGAAAGTCAGGGAGAGGGCAAGGTTTGGGAGGGAAGACAAGGAGTTCAGTCTTCGACATGTTGAGCTTTAGGTGGCGGGCAGACATCCAAATGGAGATGTCCTGAAGGCAGGAGGAGATGCGAGCCTGGAGAGAGGGGGAGAGAGCAGGGGCAGAGATGTAGATCTGGGTGTCATCAGCGTAGAGATGATAGTTGAAGCCGTGGGAGCAAATGAGGTCACCAAGGGAGTGCATGTATATCGAGAACAGAAGGGGACCAAGCACTGAACCTTGGGGAACCCCCACAGTGAGAGAATGGGAGGGGGAGGAAGAGCCTGCAAAAGAGACTGAGAAAGAACGACCGGAGAGGTAAGAGGAGAACCAGGAGAGGACGGAGTCTGTGAAGCCAAGGTCAGATAGCGTGTTGAGAAGAAGGGGGTGGTCCACAGTGTCAAAGGCAGCTGAGAGGTCGAGGACGATTAGGACAGAGTAGGAGCCTTTGGATTTGGCAAGCAGGAGGTCATTGGTGACCTTTGAGAGGGCAGTTTCCGTGGAATGTAGGGGACGAAAGCCAGACTGGAGGGGGTCGAGGAGAGAGTTGTTGTTGAGGAATTCTAGGCAGCAAGTGTAGACAACTCGTTCAAGGAGTCCCCACAAAGAAGGACTGTTAGGACCTGAAAATTAAACTCAGAGATGCCTGGGGTGGTAGGGGAGAAAGTCAGAGATAAATAGGGAATAAAGTGGTGAAAGCTTTCTTAGATAAGCCAATTGGCAAGTGATAAAGAAATCTCTAAATGGGGATGGAGGCGGAGGATCTCCTAGAGAACTTCCTAGAGCAAGAACACACAATAGTCAAAATTCAGACACCACATAATTTCTGTCAAACATTTAGGTCTCTGTGAAAATGACTACCAATGGCATCACATTACTAGAAAAGCCTATCTTGATTTTTTACAGTCTTTGTCGAGAGCTTATTATGTGCCAGGCACTGTATTTAAGCGTGCTTAGTACAGTGCTCTGCACACAGTAAGCGCTCAATAAATACGATTGAATGAATACAAGCTAATCAAGTCAGACACAGTCCCTGTCCCACATGGGGCTCACAGTCTTAATTCCCATTTTCCAGATGAGGGAACTGAAGCCCAGAGAGGTGAAGAGACTTGCCCACCGAACAAGTTATGCTTCTTTATGTCCAAACTTGGACACTTTCAAGCGTCAGAAAGCGAGAATCACACGACACAGCAGAGTGTCCGCTGTCCCATAAAACAGTAACGGTAAGGTTTGCATTAGGGATCCAAAATGACACCTTCAATGTGTTCAAAACTACCCGGAGTTTCACTGCAACAGTTAGGTCCAATCTGTCAGTGATTTAAGTCTGCTCTGCTTCCACACTATTAGGTGACAATACAATGTCAGCTTCAGCCTGACTGCAGTTGAAATTGCTCTGACTCAAAAGCTACTACCCACCTGTACGAAGCATACAAATATTTATATAACCTTTTTTCCAAAGAAAAGAAAGACCCAGTCTACCAGCCTCCTCCTGGAACAGGATGTAGCCATTTGAGGTTAATTTTCCTTTAAGTCTTGAACTTACTGTACACGGCAAGAAAATACGAAAATCCTCAATTAACAGCTGCTTGCAAGGCTGAGAATCATTTTCTCAACTGAGGTGTCAAAATCAACCATCTACAGAGAATCGAGTGATCAATAATGATGAAAAACAAAAGGGATAAAGGTGCAAGGTACGAAGAGAGTGCAGAAAACATGCCAAGACTGAATGGAAAATTAAACCACAGAAAGCAGTGTGACCTCGTGGATAGAGCATAGGCCTGGGAGTCAGAAGGACCTGGTTTCTAATCCCGGCTCTGCCGTTTGTCTGCTGTGTGACCTCGGGCAAGTCACTTCACTGGGCCTCATTCATTCAATCGTATTTATTGAGCACTTACTGTGTGCAGAGCACTGTACTAAGCACTTGGGAAGTACAAGTTGGCAATATATAGAGACGGTCCCTACCCAACAGCGGGGCTCACAGTCTAGAAGGGGGAGACAGACAACAAAACAAAACATATTAAAATAAAATAAATAGAATAAATATGTACAAGTAAAATAGAGTAATAAATATGTACAAACATGTATACATATATACAGGTGCTGTGGGGAGGGGAAGGAGGTAAGGCGGGGGGATGGGGAGGGGGAGGCCTCAGTTCCCTCATCTGGAAAAGGGGGATTAAAGACTGAGAGCCCCATGTGGGGTGTGGACTGTGTCCAACCTGATGAGCTTGCATCTACCCCAGCGGTTAGTACAGAGCCTGGCACCTAGTAAATGCCTTTAACAAACACCATTTGAAAAAAAACAACACACAAAAATGGTGGGATTTTCTTTCTTCTTTTTGTCATCAGTCAAACCAAAATACTTGAACGAGAAAGTGCCTTCACACAAGGGCAGGGCTGCCATGGCTGCAGTTGTGACTGAGGAGGCTGTGCCTCCATTCCATCAAGGTAGTAATCATAATAATAATTGTGGCATTTGCTAAGAACTCACTATGTGCCCGGCACTGTCCTAAGCGTTGGGGTGGATACAAGCAAATCGGGTTGGACACAGTCACTGTCCCTCACAGGGCTCACCATCATCATCCCCATTTTACAGATGAGGGAACCAAGGTCTAGAGAAGTTCGGTGACTTGCTCGAGGTCATACAGCAGACATGTGGTGGAGCTGGGATTAGAACCCAGGTCCTTCTGACGCCCAGGCCCTGGCTCTTATGCTTCTCAGGTCCCCTCCATCCCAATGAGTCACTTAAAATATAGACCCATTTAGAACGCCTACCTTTTGGTCCAATCTTGGCAAGCAGGGAGTGAACCTGAACCAGAAGCTCCTCGTTGCGATGACTGTCTTTGCTGGCACTTAAAAGCAACTGAAGCAAGATCTGAGTCCCACCTTTGGTGACGAGGAAGCTGGCTTTTCGACCTCCACCTAGACATTGAGAAAGAGTCAGAGAGAAACAGTACCCTCGGCCCATAGCTTCCGTTACCCGGCACACACGCTCTCTCAGGGGGAGAGGGTGGATAAAATTGCAGGTGATGTGTGTCGACATTCAAATACAACTCCAAATGCTTCCAATACCTACTTATTATCGACTGACATGGAGGCAACCAGGCATTAAGTTCGTTTTTCTACCTCACTGCATTTTGGGGCAAAGCCCTGGGAGTGGCTGGAGGAAGGCATAGACTTTCCCAAAAATTCCCCAGGGAACTCTGAAACATTTTAACATGAGGCATGCTGTCAGAAGGAAGTCTGATGGACAATGAAACTAATGGCCAATAGGAGAGCTAGCAGGCCTTAGGATGTCACCTGGTCTGGGCCCTAGGGTGCTTTACATTGCCCTGAAGGGTGGGCACAAGAGAGTTCATTCATTCATTCTTATTTATTAAGTGTTCCCTTTCCTCTTCTCCCTTCCCAGCCCCACAGCACTTATGTCCATATCTGTCATTTATTTAATTATATTAATGTTCGTCTCCCCCTCTAGACTGTAAGCTCATTGTGGGCAGGGAATGGGTCTGTTTACTGTTATATTGTATTCTCCCAAGTGCTCAGTACAGTGCACTGCACATAGTAAACACAATAAATACGACAATGAACAAACGAATGAATCTCAGAGATGGAGGGCCATTTCTAGACTGTGAGCCCGTCGTGGGCAGGGAGTGTCTCTCTTTGTTGCTGAAACGTACTTTCCAAGTACTTAGTACATTGCTCTGCACACAGTAAGCGCTCAATAAATATGATTGAATTGAAGTGAATTTCTGATTCACTAGGGAATGAACCACATCTGCATGGACTGGAAATCTAGTTGTTTTTATTGTTTTTTCTTATGATATTTGGTAAGTGCTCACTATGTGCCAGGCACTCTACTAAGCACTGGGGCAGACCCAAGCTAACCTGCCACTTGTTTCCTGTGTGCCCCTGGGCAAGTGACTTCACTTCTCTGGGCCTCAGTTATCTCATCCGTAAAATAGGGATTAAGACTGTGAGCCCCACGTGGAACGGGGACTGTGTCCAACCTGATTACCTTGTATCTACCCCAGCGCTTAGAACAGTGCTTGACACATAGTAAGAGCTTAACAACTACTATTATTATTATTACTTTTGCTGCCACTTCCCTTCTGGGCCAGCAATTCACTCCCAGGTGAGTTCTCTCTTCATCCATCCATCCCTCCCTCCCTCCCTCCCTCAACATAACTACAGATGCCAGAAGGGGACGAGGGAGGGTGCTCCAAGTTCAGGCTCGGGAGGTCAAAAGTTCTTAAATAGTGCTGGCAAAATCCCCCAGTTGAATTTCTGACTCAAAGCAATGAAGGCATGGAGTATAGAGGCTGTACTCATAGAGTGATGAGAATCGCTGTGGCTGATGGGGAAACTTACCGACAGACACCAATTCATCAAGAGTGCCTATGACATTTAGAGTGGTCTGAAGATCTTTCGTACTCTGAAATACAATGTTATATTTTCTGAATTTAAAATACCATATCATGCCCCCCCCCAGCAAATGTTTTATTCTTTTGGTATTTAGTAAATTTTACAGCATTTTCAGGCCTGCCCATGCCCACTTTTTATACACTTGTTTATACATTTTTATACCTGTATTAAAACCCTAAAAGCTGTCCAGCTTCTCCCACCCTTAACCCACCCAATCAATTCCCATCCCCTGTTCCTTTCCTTTCCCAGAACACCTAGCAATCAATCAATCAATGGTATTTATTGAGCGCTTACTGCACCCACAGCACTGTACTAAGCGTTTGAGTGACTATAACAGAGTTGTTAGACATGTTCCCTGCCCACAAGGAGCTTGCAGTCTAGACGGGGAGACAGACACTGAAATAAAAGACAGATACGAACAAAACTGTTGGAGAGCTAAGGGTGGGGTGAATAGTAAGTGCCTAAAGGGTACAAATCAAAGTGCAAGGCCAATGCAGAGGGACAGGAAGTAGGGGAAATGAGGGCTTAATAGTAATAATAATAATGTTTAATAATTATAATTATTGTATTATTATATATAATAATATTACTTTACTATATTATTTACTGTATACTATATTATTATAATATCGTATATTATATGCTATTATTATTATTATTGTATCTGTCTTGGCTTATTAGGGGAAGGCCTCTTTGGGGAGATGGGACTTTATTACAACTTTGAAGATGGGGAGAATGATAGTCTGCCAGATATGAAGGGGGAGGGAGTCCAGGCCAGACACAGGAGGTGGGCGAGGGGTTGGCGGTCAGATAGACTAGATCAAGGTACAGAGAGCAGGTTGGCATTAGAGGAGGGAAGCGTGCGGGCCAGGCTGGAATAGGAAATCAGCGAGGTGAGGTAGGAGGGGGCAGAGAGATTGAGTGCTTTTAAACCAATGGTGAGAAGTTTCTGTTTGACACGGAGATGAATGGGCAACAGTGCTGGAGCACTGTTCTAAGCGCTGGAATGTCCTGAAGGCAGGAGGAAATAAGAGACTCAGAGAAAAAGAGAGGTCAGGGCTGGAGATGTAGATTTGGGAATCATCTGCATAGAGTTGATAGTTGAAGCCATAGGAATGAAAGAGTTCTCCAAGGGTGTCACTACCTCTTAAGATGATGATGATAATAATAATTATTATTATTATGGCACTTGTTAAGTGCTTACTATGTGCCAGGCACTGTTCTAAGCGCCAGGGTAGATACAAGATAATCGGATTGGACACAGTCCCTGTCCCACACAGGGCTCACAGTCTTAAGATCACTAATAAAGATGGTATCCGATCATCAATAAGTTCTTCATTTCATTCCAGTCAACTCTTGTTCAAATTAACTTCAGGGGATTCAGGACAATTTTTGGTCAAATTTTACCATTGCCTGTACACAGTAAGTGTTTAATAAATACCACTGACCCAACTGCATTATTCCAAGAGCAATTATATGAAAAGAAAAGGTAGGGGTGGTTCAACTGGTATCTTAGGAAGGGTTAGGAATCAGACACCAAATGCCTTCATCCAAAATCATGAATTAATCAATCAATTGCATACACTGAGCGCTTATGTGCAGAGCACTGTACTAAGCGCATGGGAGAGTGCACTATAACAGACACATTCCCTGTCCACAATGAGCTTATGGTGTAGAGGAACAGAACAGAACAAAAGCAGCGTGGCTCAGTAGAAAGAGCACGGGCTTGGGAGTCAGAGGTCATGGGTTCAAATTCCGGCTCTGCCACTTGTCAGCTGTGTGACTTTGGGCAAGTCACTTCACTTCTCTGGGCCTCAGTTACCTCATCTGTAAAATGGGGATTAAGACTGTGAGCCCCACATGGGACAACCTGATCACCTTGTAAACTTCCCAGCGCTTAGAACAGTGCTTTGCATATAGTAAGCGCTTAATAAATGCCATTATTATTATTATTATTATTATTATTAACTGTTTAGACAGTGACAAGACAGAATTCCAGTTCACTAAATCCCAAAACAAACCTAAGGAAGCAATTCTACATATGAAATGTTTCCCCAAGAAGTCTGAAAATATCAGCAGGTTCAAGGCAGAGGGTAAAGGGAGAGGAAGGGGAGGGCTTGGACAATTTCACGGACAAACAGTCCGAAGAGGGTTCCTCGATGGGGAATTAGACATACAGAAGGGGAAAATTAGGGATGTTAAAGGGTCCACACATAAGCATGAAAATGGACGTCAGGGAGGGCAATGATCACAAGGTTTTTCTAAGCATCCTGTGCCACTGTCGAAGATGTAACACTGGACTGGACCCAAAACTTTCCCCATCCATCAATGAGTCAATCGTATTTACTGAGCACTTACTGTGTGCAGAGCACTGTACTAAGTGCTTGGGAGAGTACAACAGAGTTCAATCAATCCTATTTACTGAGCACTTAGTGTGTGCAGAGCACTGTACTAAGCGCTTGGGACAGTCCAATATAACAGAGTTGGTAGATATGTTCCCTGCCCACAACAAGCTTACAATCTACATCCCTACTGCTCTTTCTAGCAAGTTATAAGAGAGGAAGTTTACAAAGTTTAGAGCAAGTGTAGATATATATGTGGTTGAGATATATATATCATATATAGAGATATCATATAGATAGAGATATAGTTAGATATAGATGATATAGATATAGGTGATATAGATACACACACATAGTTTTTGAGTTTGTTTTTTTTCCACAAGAAGAGATCCAGCACCTAATGTCATGATCATTGACATACTATTATTACACATATTATTATTATTATTATTACACTATTATTACACAACCCTAATTCTGGACGCACCCTCTGCTGACTTTCCTAAATTACTTCCATGAATATAGAAAACCAATTATGTATTCATAATAATCCAAGCACTTAGTACAGTGCTTGGCACACAGTAAGCTCTTAATAAATGTGATTAATAATCTAGATTTAAGGCAAGTCACTCCCGAACAGAACCACTTCATAACACAGCACTTTAATGAGCACTGTTTTGAATCTTCATGACTTTTTAAATGCTCCATTTATTTTTTCAAGATATGGTTTCATTTTACTCCTTGATTAGAATTGCAGTCATGCCACATTTAAATGTTATGGCTTCAATCATTCAGAGTTATACAATAACAAAAAGGCAGAGGATTCATTTACAACTTAATATGGTCCTTGCACCATGCAGTTCTAATAATGGCCTAAAAGGCTTAAGTTAAACTTATCCTTTTTTCATTTCACCTCTAGGTCAAGATCGCAGACCAAAAAAGAATTATTTTCTTACTTGGGGAACAAAAAAAAATAAGAGGAAATATTATGCAGCACTTAATTGTTCTGTATACTCTACTTACTATTTCTTATGGTCTAGTGGATATATATACATACGTATATGCAAATACACTAAATACTACCTTCAAAATATCACTCCCAAATTAAAATTCTTTACCTCTAATGTTGCTAGAAGTACTTCCACACCATTAGATCCTTTGGCAGTCATTTCTTTTCTTGTTTTTTCTGCAAGTTAGAGAATAATATTTTTCTTACAACTTGAGAACAATATTTTGCTTCAGTTTCCTGAAATGGAAGCATTCATTTTCTCCTGAACACTCAGGGAACATGTCAAATTTTCCTTGGACTAAGGGGAAAGTGATACCTCTGTGTAAGTATTTGGAATAATGCTATTTTGTAGGCCTCTGTCTCATCTTTTTTCCTAAAGCGTTTCCTCAACTTTCCCAACGCTGTTGTCAACCCCACTGTCCTGTCCCACCAGTTCACAAACTCGGTGTTATCTTTGATTCCCTCTGTCATTTACCTTCCATGTTCAGTCTATTACTTTCGATACAATTTTACACGGCGCCTCTTCCCTGCCCCCGCTGTTTCTTTCCACCTTTACTCACACTCCATCCTGGTACCCTGTTCAGTGCTTAGAACAGTATTTGGCACATAGTAAGCACTTAACAAATACCATCGTTGTTGTACCCAACTCTCATTCCCTCTAGACCTTAAGCGCCCTCTAGCAGTGTGGCCTAGTGGATCGAGCCCGGGCCCGGGAGCCAGAAGGACCTGGGTTCGAATCCTGGTTCTGCCACCTGTCTACTGTTTGACCTTGGGCAAGTCACTTCACTTCTCTGGGCCTCAGTTCCCTCTCTGGGATGATAATAATAATAATGGCATTTGTTAAGCGCTTAGTATGTGCAAAGCACTGTTCTAAGCGCTGGGGAGGATACAAGGTGATCAGGTTGTCCCACGTGGGGCTCACAGTCTTAATCCCCATTTTACAGATGAGGTAACTGAGGCCCAGAGAAGTGAAGTGACTTGCCCAAAGTCACACAGCTGACAAATGGCAGAGCAGGAATTTGAACCCATGACCTCTGACTCCCAAGCCCGTGCTCTTTCCACTGAGCCATGCTGCTTCTCATGATGATGATTATGAGCCCCATGTGGGACTGGGACTGTGTCCAACCTGATTTGTTTGTATCTTCCCCAGCGCTTAGTACAGTGCCTGGCACACGGTAAGCGCTTAACAAGTGCCACCACTATTATTCTATTATTAAGCTCGTTGTGGGCAGGGAATGTATCTGTTATATTATTCTATTGTACTCTCCCAAGTGCTTAGTACAGTTCCCTGCACACAGTAAGCACTCGATAAATATGACTGATTCATTTGCTGAAAGACCTATCTTACAGGTCTCCCTTACAACTCTTTCCACCTCACATACTTGGTCTCTTCAGCCACTACTCACTAGCTCACACTTTGCTCTTCCCAAGCTCACCCTCTATGTGCACACCTCTCTCTATTCACCCACCTCCATCCCCCTGCAAAGAAGAGGAGGAGGAGGAGGAGGAGGAGAAAGAGGAGGAGGAGGAGGAGAAAGAGGAGGAGGAGGAGAAGAAGAATGAAAGTATTTATTAAGCGCTCACTGTGTGCCAGGCACTGGGGTAGATACAAGATAATGAGGTTGAGCACAGACATTGACCCACATGGGGCTCACTGTCGTCATCTCTATGTTACATATGAGGGAACTAGGCCCAGAGAAGTAAAGTGACTTGCCCAAGGCCACACAGCAGACAAGTGGTGGAGCCAGGATTAGAAGGCAAGTCCTCTGACGCCCAGGTCGGTGCTCTACCCACTAGGCAACACTGCTTCATGCTAGACCATCTTCCTCTCTCCCCAAATCTGCTGGACCTCACCGGCAAAGCACGCCTAAAATCCCATCTCATTCGGGAAATCTTCCATGAATAAATCCCAATACTGCCGATCATACCAACCCTATAGCCACATTTGGTACATATTTATTTCTATATAATTGCCTATAATAACAATAATAATAATAATAATAATAGCATTTGTTAAGTGCTTACTATGTGCAAAGCACTGTTCTAAGTGCTGGGAGGGAATACAAGGTGATCAGGTTGTCCCACATGGGGCTCACAGTCTTAATCCCCATTTTACAGATGAGGTAACTGAGGCTCAGAGAAATTAAGTGACTTGCTCAATGTCACACAGCAGACATGTGGTGGAGCCGGGGTTTGAACCCATGACCTCTGACTCCAAAGCCCGTGCTCGTTCCACTAAATCTCGCTGCTATCTATATATACATGAATATACATATATTTGTACATTGCATTACTAAGTTGATTATTTCCGGACAAATTCGTTCCACCCTATCATATTTATTGAATACTTGCTGTGTGCAGAGAACTGTACTAAGGGCTTGGGAAAATACAATATAACAGAGCTGGTAGACATGTTCCCTGCCCAGGATGAGCTTACGGTCTAGAGGGGGAGACAGACATTAAAGAGGAGATGAGGGCTAAGTCAGGGAAGGCCTCTTGGAGGAGAGGTGCTTTTAATAAGGCTTGGAAGATGGGGAGAGTGATCATCTGTCAAATATGAAGAGGGAGGGTGTTCCAGGTCAGAGGCAGGATGTGGATGGACAATCACTGGAGATTCTAGAGGAGCAGGGAAACCGGGAACGAACTGTTTTGTAAAAAAATGACCTAGGCAGCATCTGATTTTCTTGTATCTACCACAGCACTCAGGAGAGTGCTTGGCACATAGAAAGCGCTTAACAAATACCATGGAGGGGTGAGGGAGGGACTATATCGGCAATCTCCTACCTCTGGAAATAGTTCTGGGCCCAGAAGGGAAGCAGCCAAGGACAAAGGCTAAGGGAAGCAGTTCTGACATAAGAATCTATTTCAGTATGTAGAGCAGTACCGCTCTCCATATTATGTTACCTCGACACACCAGAAAATAAAAAGTTTACTGCCCTTAAAATGCATGTTTATTGCAGCTCAAGACAATCAGGCTCTTATTATTTTGGCGTTGAATGAAAGCACGAATATTTATGTTATGAATGTTCAATCACAGCACTTCAAAACAATGAAGTAGAGAAGGCAAGAATACAGCTTGATTTTCTATGTATAGTACAGATGCTTGCTCATTTGAAAAGTTGCAATTTCCACTTGGTGCAGGGCCAAATGGCAGTAAAACTTTGCAGGAAAGAAGGCTTGATTCAAATTCTTTAGTTAAAAATAGAAGATAAGTGTCTGAAATATCTGCTTGCTTAGCAGATCCTTTGAAAGATCTATAGCAAACATAAGAAGTCATTTGGGGGATTTGGAGGGATGGTTGGCAAAGGTCCTTGAAATTGACTTTGAAACCCCCAAAATGCTTCTGCTTCACTTGCTTCCCACCCCACCCCCTGCACCACCTCAAGTTTAAAATCAAATCTGGGTCTCATCTATATGGAAAAAAAATGACAATTGTATTTCCTCTCTTCTTGTGGTTGCCTCTCATTTTTCCCGTACCCCTAAATTGCAGCCAATCTCAGCTGGCAAGAAGGCAAAACCTTGGCCATGCATTCTGAATCCCAAAGAAGGAAGGGAGATTAACAGAGCAAAGGGTTCTACAGCCTGCAGTGTTACCAATTTTTCCAATCAAACGCTGGAAAAATAAAAACGACTCTAGATTTCTATCAAGAAATCAAATTGTGCCTGCTATATGGCGTGGTAAGCGCTCAATAAAAACCACCAATTCAGGAAGCCATCTTGATATGTCGATTAGGACCATTGCAGAGGGTGTGATTGGCCTAAGAGGAATTTACGAATTGGTCTGGGGGTTGGGGGTGAGGGGAGGTCAGTGGATTGGATTTATCGAGCTCTTACTAAGTGCAGAGTGCCCACCCCCAGCGTGGGGGGCAGTGGCCAAAGTGCTCCCCTGTCTTGTAGTCTCCCGTGCCTCAGACTGCTGCTGGCCTCGGGGGATTTATTTTTTATCGGTTTCGGAAAGAAAAAGAAAACAACGAGGAGGCTTCTCGTTTCATCTCCTCAGCCCTCCCATGGGGAGACGGACCTCGGGCGGCACGAAACCTCCCGAGGAGCTGGGGTATTTGTTCATTCATTCATTCAATCGTATTTATTGAGCGCTTACTGTGTGCAGAGCACTGTACTAAGCGCTTGGAAAGTACAATTCAGCAACAAATAGAGACAATCCCTACCCTACATCGAGTTTGCATCTCTTCTCTACTTTAAGTGGAGGGAAAAAGCACTTCCTCGCTCCAGAACCTGGGCTGACAAAAATAATCACTGTGGTATCCGTTAAGCGCTTACTATGTGCCAGGCTAAGAGCTGGGGTAGATATAAGCTAATCGGGTTGGACAACAGTCCCTGTCCCACAACAGGTTCACAATCTTAATCCCCATTTTTTTTTACAGATACGTACAAGAGTGCTGTGGGGCGATGAATACAGGGAGCAAGTCAGGGCAATGAAAAAAGGAGTGGGAGAAGAGGAAAGGGGGGTTTAGTCAAGAAAGGCCTCCTGAAGGAGACATGCCCTCAATAAGGCTTTGTGGGGGGGGGGGGGGGGGGGGGGGAGTAATTGTCTGTCAGAGTTGAGGAGGAAGGGCGTTACAGGCCAGAGGCAGGACGTGGGAGAGGGGTCAGCGGTGAGAGAGATGAGATGAAGTCCCGGTGAGAAGGTTAGCATTAGGAGAGAAGTTTGCAAGCTGGTTGTAGTAGGAGAGTAATGAGGGAGAAGGGGGCAAGTTGATGGAGTGCTTTAAAGCCGATGGTGAGGAATTTTTGTTTGATGCAGAGGTGGATAGGCAACCACTGGAGTTTCTTGAGGAGTGGGGAAACATGCCCTGAACGTTTCTGTAGGAAAATGATTGGGGCAGCAGAGTGAAATATGGACTGGAGAGGGGAAAGACAGGAGGCTGGGAGGTCAGCAAGGAGGCCGATGCAGTAATCCAGGTGGGAGAGGATGAGTGACGGGATTAAAATGGTAGCAGTTTGGATGGAGAGGAGACGGTGGATTTTAGCCATGTTGTGAAGGTGGGACCAACAGGATTTAGTAATGGATTGACTATGTGGGTTGAATAAGAGAGAGAAGTCAAGGATAACGCCAAGGTTCCGGGCTTGTAAGATGGGAAGGAGGGTGGTGCCTGTTTCCTTGCTTTGTTTTATTTTGTTGTCTGTCTCCCCGCTTCTAGACTGTGAGCCCGTTGTTGGGTAGGAATTGCCTCTATCTGTTGCCGAATTGTACTTTCCAAGTGCTTAGTACAGTGCTCTGCACACAGTAAGCGCAAAATAAATATGATTGAATGAACAAATGAATGGTGCCATCTACAGGGATGGGAAGGTCAGGGGGAGGACAGGGTTTGGGTGGGAAGGTAAGGAGAGGCCTGGCAACAGGTGCTCAGGCTGGGTTTCCAGCCCCTCCCCACCCCTGCTGCGGGGTCGGCTCCAGATTAAGCCACACCCGCCGCCATTTTGAAGGAAAGCGCTCGCTCACATCCCCTGTCCTCTCCCCGCAGGCAACGTCCTCCTGCCTGTGGAGCTTCACAGCAAGTCCCACCTCCCTCAGCACTCAATCAATCCATCGAACCACTCGATACTCTTGGATTGGACTCTCCAGTAAGAGTTCGATAAATACCATTGATTGATTGGTTGACATGGTGGGAGGGGGGAAAAACTAAATCAAAAAACAGAACTGGGAAGGCACTATCAGAGCCCTCTGAAAGGCACGGAGGAGAAAGTGCTTATGGCAGCATTTGCCTGCACACCTGCACGTCTCACTGACTAAGCTCTACTGGAAGGAGCCCAGGCCTGGGAGTCAGAGGGCCTGGGTTCTGATCCCAGCTCTGCCACCTGTCTGCTATGTGACTTTAGGCAAGTCACTTCACTTCCACCTGTTTTCCAGTCTTTTCCCCATGTTCGGATCATGCGCCTTATGAATTGAATAGACTGCGAGGGTGATGGTCGCATTTTCATGGTTAGAACTGTTAGTTCAGAAGAGTGAGGGGTGTAGTGGGTCATGCCATGCAGTGGGACAGGCAAGGGTAATAATAATAAAAATAATAATAATAACAACTTGCGGTATTTGTTAAGTGCTTACTATGTGCCAAGCACTGTACTAAGCGCTGGGGTGGGTACAAACAAATCAGGTTATTAATAATAATAATGGTATTTGTCAAGAGCTTACCATATGCCAAGCACTGTTCTAAGCGCTGGGGTAGATACAAGGTTACCAGATTGTCCCACTTGGGGCTCACAGTCTTAATCCCCATTTTACAGATGAGATAACTGAGGCATAGAGAAGTTGAGTGACTTGCCCAAAGTCACACGGCTGACAAGTGGAGGACAAGGTTGGACACAGTCCCTGTCATTCATTCATTCAATCGTATTTATTGAGCGCTTACTGTGCAGAGCACTGTACTAAGCGCTTCGGAAGTACAAATTGGCAACATAGAGATGGTCCCTACCCAACAACGGGCTCACAGTCTCAATCCCCATTTTACTGATGAGGTAACTGAGGATCAGAGAAGTGAAGTGACTTGCCCAAGGCCACACTGCAGATATGTAGTGGATCCGGGATTAGCACCCATGACCTTATGACTCCCAGGCCCATGGCTCTATCCACTACACCCTGCTGCTTCTGGGCAATGGGTGAGGAGTATCAAGCAAGGTAGTAATAATTATAATAATACCTGGGGTATTGGTGAAGGACTAACTATGTGTCAAGCCCTGTTCTAAGCACTAGGGTAGATACAAGTTAATCAGGTCAGACAGAGTCCCTGTCCCACATGGGGCTCACATTCAAAATGGGAGAGAGAACAGGTATTGAAACCCCATTTTCCAGATAAGGAAACTGAAGCCCAGAAAGGTTAAGTCAAGGCTAAGGCCCTGGAGAGCCAAAGATTCTCACAACTGCCACAGGCCAGAACAGAGAAGCCATATGGCCTAGTGGAAAGAGCATAGGCCTGGGCCTTGGGGGACTTGAGTTCTAATCCCAGCTCTATCGCTTGCCTGCTGTGTGACCTTGGGCAAGTCACTTCACTTTTCTGGGCCGCAGTTTCCTCAACTGCAAAACGGGGGTCCAAACCCTGTTTTCACTCCCCTTTAGACTAAGAGCCCCATGTGGGACAGGGAATCTACACGAATACCTCGCATCTACCCCAGGACTTGGTACAGTGATTGGAACACAGTAAGTGCTCAAATTCCACAATTATAATAATTATAGGATGTAAGGGGTGATGCCGCAGCCTGGAGGTTTTAACCAGTTGCTACGATTAGTTGCTGCATCTAACGGCCTGTAGCCATTTGCTGGGGCTAATGTCTTAGGGCAAAGCTACGGGTCGTTTCTAGCATCTCCTAGGAGATGAGAAAATGTCAAAACTCCCTCTTCGGCATATATCCATGTGTGGCGGGCCAATTAATTTAATTTTACAGAAAGCATTCACCCTTGGTAGAATCGCGGAACCGCAAAACTGCAAATCTCTGCTCTTTGCTGCCATCTTGCTAATGCTTAGGAGAATTGAAATTGGAAATGATTTTCACAAATGAAAGCAAAAATCATTAATAGCAAAATTGTCACTTAAAAGAAAATGGGTTATATTTTTCACGCTTAAATGAACAGTAAACCATGAGCGAAAACCTAATGGAAAATGTTGTCAGTATCTACCACAAAGGATAATTTAAAACAAATTTAAATGCAACTGGCACTCGATCCTCAAGGGCTATTCCTTCTTCAAATTTAACACTACACACTAACATCTTTAAGAAATGGAGCTCACCTAAGTTTCTTGGAGGAAAAAAAAAGATTACATTCAACATCAATACAGCTGCCAAATAAATCTTCAAAAATGCCCCCATAGGAAGGTATGGGGAAAAGAGAAAAGTATTATAAATCTGTTGTATTTAGTGGGACATGAACCCTAAAATTTCACTGAAATTCTGTGTTATTTGGTTGATATACAGGCATCTCTTCATTCCCTGCTTTCACATTAACTATCTCATTTTATCTTCACAGCATCCTTGTGAGGAAAACAAGGCAGAGGCAAGAGAATTATTGACTCCATTTTGCAGATGAGGAAACTGAGGCCCAGAAAGGTTAAGTGACTTGCCCAAGACCACTCAGCAAGCAGTGGGCAGAACTGGTAATAATGATAGCATTTATTAAGCACTTACTATGTGCAAAGCACTGTTCTAAGCGCTGGGGAGATTACAAGGTGATCAGGTTGTCCCACAGGGGGCTCACAGTCTTCATCCCCATTTTCCAGATGAGGTAAATGAGGCCCAGAGAAGTTAAGTGACTCGCCCAAAGTCACACAGCTGACAACTGGAGGAGCTGGGATTTGAACCCATGACTTCTGACTCCAAAGCCCGTGCTCTTTCCAATGAGCCACGCTGTTTCTGGTACTAGAACCCAGTCCCCCAGGTCCCTGCCCTGGGCTCTTTCCATTGCACCAAGCTGCCTTCCACCCCAAATCAATGAAAATAATAACTGTGGTATTTGCTAAACGCTTACAACATGCCAAGCACTGTACTAAGCTCTGACCTAGATACAAAATCATCAGGTCCTATATGGGGCTTCATGGTCTAAGTAGGAGGAAACAGGGACTGAATCATGTTTTGTTGTCTGTCTCCCCCTTCTAGACTGTGAACCCGTTGCTGGGTAGGGACCGTCTCTATGTTACCGACTTATACTTCCCAAGCGCTTAGTACAGTGCTCTGCACACAGTAAGCGCTCAATAAACACGACAATGAACGCATGAATGAATCGCCATTTTGCAGGTGAGGGAACTGAGATCCAGAGAAGTAAAGTGAGCCCGTTTTTGGGTAGGGACCATCTCTATATGTTGCTGATTTGTACTTCCCAAGCGCTTAGTACAGTGCTCTGCACACAGTAAGTGCTCAATAAATGTAATTAAAATGAATGAATGAACAAAGTGATATCCCAAGGTTGCCCGGCAGATAAGTGGGTGGAGCTGGGATTAGAACCCAAGTCCTCTGGCACCCAGGCCTGGGCTCTTTCCACTAGAACATACAGTGCTTGGCACAAAGTAAGGTCTTAACAAATACTATAATTATTATACTATTTACCTAAAATCAATCAATCAATCAATCGTATTTATTGAGCGCTTACTATGTGCAGAGCACTGTACTAAGCGCTTGGGAAGTACAAATTGGCAACACATAGAGACAGTCCCTACCCAACAGTGGGCTCACAGTCTAAAAGGGGGAGACAGAGAACAGAACCAAACATACCAAAAAAATAAAATAAATAGGATAGAAATGTACAAGTAAAAAAATAAATAAATAAATAAATAAATAGAGTAATAAATATGTACAACCATATATACATATATACAGGTGCTGTGGGGAAGGGAAGGAGGTAAGATGGGGGGATGGAGAGGGGGACGAGGGGGAGAGGAAGGAAGGGGCTCAGTCTGGGAAGGCCTCCTGGAGGAGGTGAGCTCTCAGCAGGGCCTTGAAGGGAGGAAGAGAGCTAGCTTGGCGGAGGGGCAGAGGGAGGGCATTCCAGGCCCGGGGGATGATGTGGGCCGGGGGTCGACGGCGGGACAGGCGAGAACGAGGTACAGTGAGGAGATTAGCGGTGGAGGAGCGGAGGTTGCGGGCTGGGCAGTAGAAGGAGAGAAGGGAGCCCAAAAGTCTTTGCTGAGGAGGGTTCTCCATCTCCTCTCAAATCCAGGCAGGTAACAGTTGGGTCTTTATTTATTTACTTATTTATCTATTTATTCATTCACGTATATTGATGTCTGTCTCCCTCTCTAGACTGTGAGCTCACTGTGGGCAGGAATGTGTCTGTTGTTATAGTGTACTCTCCCAAGCGCTTAGTACAGTGCTTTGCACATAGTAAGCGCTCAATAAATATGACTGAATAAATGCAGTTGGGGAGCAGCCCAGCATAATAATAATGATGATGGTATTTGTTAAGCACTTACTATGTGCCAAGCACTGTTCTAAGCACTGGGGTAGATACAAGGTAATCAGGTTGTCCCACGTGGGGCTCACAGTCTTAATCCCCATTTGACAGATGAGGTAACTGAGGCCCAGAGAAGTGAAGTGACTTGTCCAAAGTAACACAGCTGATAAGTGACAGAGCCAGGATTAGAACCCACGACCTCTGACAACCAAGCCCATCCTCTTTCCACTAAACCACGCTGCTTCTCTATGCATCTCAGGATTGCCCCTCTTTGTTTTCTTGGGGACTGAAAAATCCCCAGATACCTAAACCTTTGCCCCTTTCCACCTCCTTGGGATTCAGAGGCAGAGGGATTGTCTCTCTTTATTGCTGAATTGACTTTCCAAGCGCTTAGTACAGTGTTCTGCACGCAGTAAGCATTCAATAAATGATTGAATGAATAAATTTTGTCTCACATAATCAGTCCACAGTATTTATTGAGCACTTACTGTGTGCAGGGCACAGCACTAAGTACTTGGGAGAGGACAATATGACGGAGTTGGTAGACGTTTCCTGGCCCGAGAGGCAGCGTTGCCTAGTGGCTAGAGCCCAGGCCTGGGAGTACTCCTTTAGGCCCCTAATCCCCCATTCTTCCAAGACACGAAGGACACAAGGCTCTGCCACTTATCTGCTGTGTGACCTGGGGCAAGTCACTTCACTTCTCTGGGCCTCAGTTACCTCATCTGGAAAATGGGGATTGAGACTGTGAGCCCCACATGGGACAGGGACTGTGTCCAACCCGATCTGCTTGTATACACCCCAACGCTTAGTACAGTGCCTGACACAGAGTTAAGCACATAACAAATACCATAATTATTATTATTAATTATTATTATTTTTAGAGCTCAACCCGGCTCCTAATGGCTACAGCTCCATGCTGCAAAGATAGGTCTGTTTTTCTCTCATCTGATTAAAGATCTATGAGCTGGCAAAGGAGGAAAGTAGCTGCTGCTTCCCCAGTAATCTGTGCCACAAGGCCACACTGCTTCTCGAGTACTTAATTTATTGAGCACTTCTTGTGTGCAGAGCACTGTACTAAGTGCTTGGGAGACATTAGAACACAGTCAATAGCCATGTTCCTTGCCCACAAGGAGCTTACAAGTGGTGTCATGGGTTCCAATCCCGGCTCCGCCACTTGTCTGCTGTGGGACTTTGGGTGAGTCACTTCACTTCTCTGGGCCTCAGTGACCTCATCTGGAAAATGGGGTTTGAGACTGTGAGCCCCACGTGGGACAGGGACTGTGTCTAACCCGATTTGCTTGAATCCACCCTAGTGCTTGGTACAGTGCCTGGCATAGAGTAAGCGCTTAACAAATACCATCATCATTATTATTATCATTATATAATTCATTCATTCATTCAATCGTTTTTATTGAGCGCTTACTGTGTGCAGAGCACTGTACTAAGCGATTGGGAAGTACAAGTTGGCAACATATAGAGACGGTCCCTACCCAACAGTGGGCTCAGAGTCTAGAAGGGGGAGACAGACAACAAAACAAAACATATTAACAAAATAATATAAATAGAATAGTAAATATGTACAAGTAAAATACAGTAATAAATATGTACAAACATATATACAAGTGCTGTGGGGAGGGGAAGGAGGTAAGGTGGGGGGGACGGGGAGGGGGAGGAGGGGGAGAGGAAGGAGGGGGAGAGGAAGAAGGGGGCTCAGTCTGGGAGCCCCCAAGTGTCTATTGCTTTGTGTGAGAAAACCATTTTAGATTTCTAAAGCTCTTCAACGGTTTAGGTCCCAGGGGAGGTAGCAGGTTGAGAAGCAGTGAACTGGGAGTCAGGAGACCAGGATTCTTGGCCTGGCTCCGCAATTTGCCTGTTGTGTGACCTTGGGCCAGTCACTAAACCACTCTGGGCCTCAGTTCCCTCATCTGGAAAATGGGGATCAGATCCCTGGCTCTCTCTCCCTCTAAGCCTGTGAGCCCCACGAGGACAAGGTCGATGTCCCACCAGATTATCACGTCTCTACCACAGAGTTTAGTTCAGTACTTGGCACATAGGTACAGCAGCATGGCATAGTGGATAGAGCACGGGCCTGGGAGCCAGAAGGTCATGGGTTCTAGTCCCAGCTCTACCATTTGTCTACCTTCTAGACTGTAAGCCCGCTGTTGGGTAGGGATCGTCTCTATATGTTGCCAACTTGTACTTCCCAAGTGCTTAGTACAGTGCTCTGCACACAGTAAGCGCTCAATAAATACGATTGAATGAATGAATTTGTCTGCTGTATGGCTTTGGGCAAGTCACATCACTCTCTGTGCCTCAGTTACCTCATCTGGAAAATGGGGATTAAGACTGTGAGCGCACGCAGGACAGGGACTGCGTCCAACCTTATTTGCCTGTATCCACTTCGGTGCTTAGTACAGTGCCTGGCACAGAGTACCTAGTGCTTTACAAATACCATAACTTCTTTTTTATTTTTAGAAGCAGCGTGGCTTAGTGGAAAGAGCACAGGCTTTGGAGGCAGAGGTCAGGGGTTCAAATCCCGGCTCCGCCACTTGTCAGCTGTGTGACTTTGGGCAAGTCACATCACTTCTCTGTGCCTCAGTTACCTCATCTGTAAAATGGGGATGATGACTGTGAGCCCCCCAGGGGACAACCTGATTGCCTTGTATCTACCCCAGTGCTTAGAACAGTGCTTGGCACATAGTAAGCGCTTAACAAATGCCATCATCATCATTTTTGTAGACGTGTGGTGCTACCTGACCTTGCAGACCCTCTAGCCCTATGATTTTATCACTTAAGATGATAGTTTTCCTTTGCTTTTGATGAGCAGGAGTGAAATTTACCCATGAGTCTATGGGTGACTGAAAAGGCAAATGTTGGACACATAGTCCTGAACACATCATGCCCACAAAAAAGATGTCCAGAGTTGCGTTGTCATGATTAAGACTGGGATGCCCATGTGGGACAGGGACTGTGTCTAACCTGATTAACTTGTATCTAACCCAGCGCTTAGAACAGTGCTGGGCACATAGGAAGCAGCAGAGAAGCAGCGTGGCTCAGTGGAAAGAACCTGGGCTTTGGAGTCAGAGGTCATGGGTTCTAATACTGGCTCCACCAACTATCAGTTGTGTGACTTTGGGCAAGTCACTTCACTTCTCTGTGCCTCAGTTACCTCATCTGTAAAATGGGGTTGAAGACTGTGAGCCCCCCCGTGGGACAAGCTGTCACCTTGTAACCTCCCCAGCACTCAGAACAGTGCTTTGCACATAGTAGCGCTTAATAAATGCCATCATTATTATTATTATTACTAAGGGCTGGGGTAGACAAAAGCTCATCAGCTTGGACACAGTCCCTGCCCCCCACAGGGTTCACAATCTTAATCCCCATTTTCCAGATGAGGTAACTGAGGTCCAGAGAAGTTGGGTGACTTGCCCAAGGTCACGCAGCAGACATGTGGCAGAGCCAGGATTAGAATCCAGATCCTTCTGACTCCCAGGCCCGTGCTCTAGCCACTAGACCACACTACTTCTCCCTTTTGCCTCCTTGCCTTTCGATCCTTACGACACTTAGGCTCAAAAATAGCTGCTCCTTCCTTGGTAGCAGTATGCCACGCTGGTCTATCTTTGGCAAATGACCCCCAGTTTTCAAATAATAATAATAATAATAATAATGGCATTTGTTAAGCACTTACTATGTGCCAAGCACTGTTCTAAGCTCTGGAGTAGATACAAGGTAATCATGTTGCCCCACGTGGGGCTCACACTTTTAATCCCCATTTTCCAGATGAGGTAACTGGCATAGAGAAGTGAAGTGACTTGCCCAATGTCACACAGCAGACAAGTGGCAGAGCCAGGATTAGAACCCACGTTCTCTGACTCCCAAGCCCGGTCTCTTTCCACTAAGCCACGCTGCTTCTCATTCATGTTCACAGGATGGAACACTGAGGTTCTGTATTACTGTGTCTTTTTTGTTTGAATGCTATTTGTTAAGCACTTACTCTGTGACAAGCACTATTCTTAGCGCTGGGGAAGATATAACTTAATTGGGTTGGACAAAGTCCCCGTCCGGCCTGGGGTTCAGAGTCTAAGTAGCTGGGAGAACAAATATTAAAACTGTTTCCTCAGTCCTCCTTGCTTATAAATCGATACTGATACACAATTCGCAGGGATGAAATCGTGTCCCATGTTAAACCACTTTTCCTGAGGTATTTTGACTTTTCTGTGTAACAAAAAAAGGATTATTCAAATCTTTATTTTTTAACTAGAGTATTTTTAATCAGCATGCATACCTGGCAAAACTCTCCTCATCAAGATAATTATATCAAGCACTAACAGAAATAACGAGGACAGTGATAGGCCAATCCAATTGTTATACAAAATGCGTGGGTTTAAAATAAAAAGAAAATGCCACTTACCTTGACTTTGTGTCAATTGAAGAATCTTTGCTGTAACATTTCTGGCATTATCCGTCTCCAAAGAACCTGAATTAAACTTCTCCAATTGAGCCAGAAGACTCACAATCCGCGAACTGTTAGTGACACTGGAAAGAATATCATTTTGTGTTTAGGCTTGACGCTGTACTTGTCCATTTTAATTACTTTAAAAAAAAAAAAACATATCAGGTAAGAACGTCCAAAACTTTACTGTTATCAAAGAACATCAATTAGCAGTTTTCCTGTCATCATCTGACATTTCTCAAGTTTCCTTACACTAGATTTCTCGGTGTACATACTCAAGAGTATGAGAAGAGACTCCTCTCTAGTAACCAATATAAAAACACTGGATGAAAACGGAGGCTTTGAAAATTCCATCACTAACCTGTTAGTACAAAAAATAATTTTTACGTATTACTAATTATTCTCTGGTCTCTTAGGAGTTTGCACACAAGTTAATTATTCAGACTTGAGTGGCCATCTGATTCTATTACTGACACTTAAACAACACTGTTAAAGAAGTATTGTACTTTATTAGTTTCAGTGTTAGTATTCAGGCTAAAAGGAAAGTCAGGTTTCTAGAGGCAAATCTTAAATCGTAGGATTTCACATCTGGTACCTGTTATATATAAGAACTAATCTGGTGAAGGGAGATGAGTCTGGAAAAAGCAGTGTTATGTGGCAGGGAAGAAGAACTCAAATACTATCTTAAAACGCTACTGTGTACAAACGGATGTATTTGCTGTGCCACTAAAATGCTCTAAAAAATTGAAATTGTTTTGAAAACAGTCTTTTCATACTTTCATTTCATTGAGAAGCAAGTATGGCTTAGTGAAAAGCAGGGTGGCCTAGTGGATAGAGCACGGGCCTGGGAGTCAGACGGTCCTGAGTTCTAATCCCAGCTCCGCCACTTGTCTGCTGTGTGACCTTGGGCAAGTCATTTCACATCTCTGGTTCTCAGTTCCCTCATCTGTAAAATGGGGATTAAAAGTATGCGCCCCACGAGGGACAGGGACTGTGCCCAACCTGATTGATTAGGATCTACCCCATGCTTAGAACAGTGCTTGGCACATTGTAAACACTTAACAAGCGCTATTATTATTATTATTGAGGAAAGTTTCTGCTCACTGATTTGTGCCAGGTTTTGTTCTTTTTTATTTTTATGGGATTGTTAGGTGCTAGCTACATGCCAGGCACTGTACTAAGCACTGGGGTAGATACAAGTTCATCAGGTTGGACACAGTCCATATCCCACAGGTTCATCTATTTAAACAACAAACTGAAGTCTCCCAAACAGGAGCAGAGTGGCGACTTGCCCGGATTTAAAAAATCTTTTCCCCATCTGATCCCCACAAATTCATTCAATCGTATTTATTGAGCGCTTACTGTGTGCAGAGCACTGTACTAAGCGCTTGAGAAGTACAAGTCGGCAACATAGAGAGACGATCCCTACCCAACAACGGGCTGACAGTCTAGAAGAATTTACCCACTCTTCAAAACCTGGGAATATTGGTTTCAAACAAAAACAGTTCAATGTTCCAAAAGTAATAAAAGAAAACCAACTCACAGAGTAACTTTATACAAGATAGATTTCCTTCTACAGCCCAACCCGCACCTGCCGCTCCTCTGCCACTAATCTCCTCACCGTGCCTCGTTCTCGCTTGTCCCGCCGTCAACCCCCGGCCCACATCATCCCCCGGGCCTGGAATGCCCTCCCCCCACACATTCACCAAGTTAGCTCTCTTCCTCCCTTCAAGGCCCTACTGAGAGCTCACCTCCTCCAGGAGGCCTTCCCAGACTGAGCCCCCTCCTTCCTCTCCCCCTTCTCCCCCTCTCCATCCCCCCTGCCTTACCTCCTTCCCTTCCCCACAGCACCTGTATATATGTATATATGTTTGCACATATTTGTTACTCTATTTTACTTGTACATATCTATTCTATTTATTTTATTTTGTTAATATGTTTTGTTCTCTGTCTCCCCCTTCTAGACTGTGAGCCCACTGTTGGGTAGGGACCGTCTCTATGTGTTGCCAACTTGTGCTTCCCAAGCGCTTAATACAGTGCTCTGCACACTAAGCGCTCAATAAATACGATTGATTGATAGATTGATTTGTAAAAAAGGAATCTTCTTCCTTCCGAATTGGTATCGTAAAATATTTTCCTTTCCACCGCTAAATGAGTGTCAAGACAGCTATCCTAAGAACACTGGAGGGCAGCACTGTCTTTGAAAAGATTTTAGAAAGCAGTGAATGCATCATGATGCAAATACAATTTAGGCCGTGAATCTAAAATTAAAGGCAAAGAAGCAAAGAAGTAGCAACAGCTGGCTCACGTACAGAATCATCCCATTTTAGGACCATTAAGCTACAGCCAAAGTTCTGAGAGTTTTTTAGACAACACTTCTACTCTGAAACTGGAGAACAAAAGACTCTCCAAAGTCTTTTACCAAGAGAATTGGGTACATATGAACACATCAAGAAAACAATGTGGATGAATTTATATTATCTTCGATCGATCGTATTTATTGAGCACTTCCTGTGTGCAAAGCACTTGGGAGAGTCTCATATAACAGGACTGGTAAACGTGATCCTTACCCATAATGAGCTTGCAGTCCAGAGGGAGAGACAGACATTAATGTAAATAAAATACCGATATGTATGCAAGTGCCGTGGGGCTGAGGGAAGGGCGAATATAGGGAGCAAAGCCGAGGACGATGCAGAAGGGCGTGGGAGAAGAAGAAAGAAGGGCTTAGTCAAAGAAGGCCACGTGAAGGAGATGTACTTTTAATACGGCTTTGAAGGCAGGAAGAGTCATTGTCTGTCGGAGGGAGCGCATTCTAGCCCAGCAGCAGGACACGGGCAAGAGGTCAGCGGCAAGACAGAAGAGATCGAGGAATGATGAAAAGGTTAGCATTCGGGAGCGAAGTGTGTGGGCTGGGTTGTAGTGGAAGAGTAGTGAGGTGAGGTAGGAGGGGCTGAGCGTTTTCAAGCCGATGGTGAGGAGCTTCTGTTTGATGCAGAGGTGACTGGGTAACCACCGGAGGTTCTTGAGGCGTGGGAAAACATGGACTGAATGGTTTTGTAGAAAAACGACTCTCCCTGTTGGGGCTATGTCGCGACTGGGGAACGTTTCTGACCAAAGAACCACCTGCAGCTATCCTGGACATAGTCTGAAAAATGGCAGGCTCACGTGACAGCAGAGATCTTAGGGGCTACCAAGGCCACCACTTGCCAGATCCCATGCTATGGCACAGCAGTGGTTGCTTTGGCCACGAATGGGTCTTGCGCATAAAAAACCCACATGTCTGCCCCGTTTCTAATGCAACTGGCCTGGATGGGAGAACGTGAATGGGGCTGCACAAATCGCTATCACTATAATCAGAGCCTGAGGACCTGGGTTCTAATCCCATCTCCACCACTTGCCTGCTATGTGACCTTGGGCAAGTCACCTTCACTGGTCTGGGCCTCGGTTTCCTCAACTGCAAAACAGAGATTAACTACAGAGGGGGAAAGTCACTTCACTTCTCCAGGCCTCGGTTACCTCATCTGTAAAATGGGGATTGAGACTGCAAGCCCCGCGTGGGACAGGGACTGTGTCCAAACCAATTACCTTGTATCTACCTCAGTGCTTAGTACAGTGTCTGAAACATTGTAAACGCTTAACAAATACTACTATTACCCATTCTCCCTCCTAGTTAGACAGTGAGCTCCACATGGGGCAGGGACTGTGTCCAAAATGATGATCGTGTATCTACCTTAGTGCTTAACTCAGTGCTTGACACATAGTAATCGCTGATCAAATATCACAATTATTATTATTATTGTCGCGTTATCACAGGTCTCCACACAAGTTCACTGCCCTGAAGTCTTGGGGCTCCACTGGTCGCTCCCGACAGGAGACGTCATCATCCTCAGTAATTTCAAATTATCAAAGGGATGTACCCTATCTAAAAACACTCTCATATTAAGTCTGCAGCAGCCTGGCCTTCAAAAAAAAACAAACCATTTCAACTCTTCTGCTCTCGTCCACTTAGAACATCTTTTTAAGCAGCAGAAAGCACTTTCAAGATGATAGCTGATTCTGAACGGGGCAGATCCAATAGGGAAAGGGGAAAAAAAAAACAAAAAACAAAGAAACCTCTCAAAGTGACAGGTTCCCTAACAGCCTAAATGCTTGAGTTTTACTGTCAAGCAAACAAGATCTTTCTGTCAGAATTTTTCTGGCTTTTGTTTCTGCGTAAGATTGCATCCCCAGGCTTGACTGCCTGACTGCTGATGGACTTGAGATTTTACTTCTGATGTGCTAATATGCTACTCTACTAATTCTACCTTATCTGTGAATCCTCATTATAGAACTAAGGGTGAGAAGGTTTTAAGACATATGAGACTGCTTTTCTGCTGTTTTAATATAGCCAGCTCCACACTGCTGTTTGAAAGAAATGATCTACACGCACTCCCTTAGTGACCTCATTCGCTCCCATGGCTTCAACTATCATCTCTACGCTGATGACACCCAGATCTACATCTCTGCCCCTGCTCTCTCCCCCTCTCTCCAGGCTTGCATCTCCTCCTGCCTTCAGGACATCTCCATCTGGATGTCTGCCCACCACCTAAAACTCAACATGTCCAAGACTGAACTCCTTGTCTTCCCTCCCAAACCTTGCCCTCTCCCTGACTTTCCCATCTCTGTTGACGGCACTACCACCCTTCCCGTCTCACAAGCCCGCAACCTTGGTGTTATCCTCGACTCCGCTCTCTCATTCACCCCTCACATCCAAGCTGTCACCAAAACCTCCCGGTCTCAGCTCCGCAACGTTGCCAAGATCCACCCTTTCCTCTCCATCCATACCGCTACCCTGCTCGTTCAAGCTCTCATCCTATCCCGTCTGGACTACTGTATCAGCCTTCTCTCTGATCTCCCATCCTTGTGTCTCTCCCCACTTCAATCCATACTTCATGCTGCTGCCCGGATTGTCTTTGTCCAGAAACACTCTGGGCGTGTTACTCCCCTCCTCAAAAATCTCCAATGGCTACCAATCAATCTGCCCATCAGGCAGAAACTCCTCACCCTGGGCTTCAAGGCTCTCCATCACCTCGCCCCCTCCTACCTCACCTCCTTTCTCTCCTTCTACAGCCCACCCCGCACCCTCCGCTCCTCTGCCGCTAATCTCCTCACCGTACCTCGTTCTCGCCTGTCCCGCCATCGACCCCCAGCGCACGTCACCCCCCGGGCCTGGAATGCCCTCCCTCTGCCCATCCGCCAAGCTAGCTCTCTTCCTCCCTTCAAGGCCCTACTGAGAGCTCACCTCCTCCAGGAGGCCTTCCCAGACTGAGCCCCTTCCTTCCTCTCCTCTCCATCTCCCTCTCCATCCCCCCATCTTATCTCCTTCCCTTCCCCACAGCACCTGTATATATGTATATATGTTTGTACATATTTATTACTCTATTTATTTATTTTACTTGTACATATCTATTCTATTTATTTTATTTTGTTAGTATGCTTGGTTTTGTTCTCTGTCTCCCCCTTTTAGACTGTGAGCCCACTGTTGGGTAGGGACTGTCTTTATATGTTGCCAACTTGTACTTCCCAAGCGCTTAGTACAGTGCTCTGCACACAGTAAGCGCTCAATAAATACAATTGATTGATTGATTGAAAGGAAGGTATGAAAAGTATTCATTCACTCACTCATTCCATCGGATTTACTGAGCGCTTACTGTGTGCAGAGCGCTGTATTAAGCGCTTGGGAGGGCACGCTACAATAGACACATTCCCTCCCAATTTTACTAGTTTTACCAATGTACTAAACATTGCCAAATCGCAAAGGTTTACAGATAGCTCACCTTGTTACCCTGCCCAAAAGCATTATCATGGCGCAGTGGATAGAGCCAGGGCCTGGGAGTCAGAAAATCATGGGTTCTAATCCTGACACGGCCCCGTGTTTGCTGTGTGACCTTGGGCAAGTCACCTCACTTCTCTGTGCCTCAGTTCCCTCATCTGTAAAATGGGGATTGAAACTGTGAGCCCCATGAGGGACAGGGACTGTGTCCAACCCCATTTGCTTGCATCCATCCCAGCACTTTGTACAGTGCCTGGCACATAGTAAGCGCTTAAGATAATTATCATTATTACTACTAATAATAATTTGACTGGGTCTTTCCTTTCTCAGAGAAGTTCCAGGATGGCAACCAGGAAAGGCTATGGGTGATGATGATGATGGTATCTGTTGAGCACTTAATATGTGCCAAGCACTGTTCAAAGCGCTGGATGAGGAATCTTGACATGCAGTAAGTCAATCAGTCAGGTGGGCTGATGTCAGAGTTTCAGGGATGACCCCTGAGCCAGTACTCAAGGTATCTGGCTCCAAAGTCATTAGCTCTGCCTACAGGCCGGACTGTTACTATATAAAATGACCTATTACCATCTTCTTTTCCAATGAGTGAGGCTCATAGAAATTTCAACCAAAGATTCTTCAACAAGATTGTTCAACAGCTAGACTGTCAGCTCATTGTGGGCAGGGAATATGTCTGTTTATTGGTCTCTTGTACTCTCCCAAGCACTTAGTACAGTGATCCACACACAGTAAGCATTCAATAAACACGACTGAATGAACAGTTAGACTGTAAGCTCATCTGGGGGCAGGGCACATCTCTACCAACTCTGTAATATTTTATTAATCAATCGTATTTATTGCGTGCTTCCTGTGTGCGGAGCACTGTCCTAAGCGCTTGGGAGTGGACAATATAAGGGAGTTGGTAGACATGTTCCCTGTCTCTCCCAAGTGCTTAGTACTGCGCTCTGCAAACAGTAGATGCTCAATAAATATGACTGATTGATTGATGGTAGGGGCAGTGTCATGTTCTCATCATTAGCCCCCGATTTGTAGAGTTGATTATTTCTATTATTTATCAATCCTATAACAAAAGTACTTTAAGGAAATGCTTGTAAAAGTCTTCACTGATCACTATTTGAACCATCTTCCTAGGTTATTAGAGAAGTTTTAAGGATGTAGAAAGAAAAGTTAGGGAGGTTACGAGGCTCATGGAGAGTTCAGTATCTGCAGATATAAAGGCAATAAGCCAAAGATGGATAGATCAATGGTATTTACTGAGCACTTACTGTGTGCCTAGTGCTATACTAAGTGCTTGGAAAAGTACAATATAACAGAGTAGACAGTCTAGAAGACGGATGGAAGCTCATTGTGGGCAGGGAATGTGTCTGGTTATTGTTGCATTATACTCCCCCAAGAGCTTAATAATAATAATAATAATAATAATAATAATAATAATAATGATTAAGTACTTACTATGTGCAAAGCACTGTTCTAAGCGCTGGGGAGGTTACAAGGTGATCAGGCTGTCCCAGGGGGGCTCACAGTCAATCCCCATTTTACAGATGAGGTAACTGAGGCCCACAGAAGTTAAGTGACTTGCCCAAAGTCACACAGCTGACAACTGGCGGAGCTGGGATTTGAACCCATGACGTCTGACTCCAAAGCCCGGGCTCTTTTCCACTGAGCCATGCTGCTTCTCTGCACCCAGTAAGTGCTCAATAAATACGACAATAAATGAATTAGAAGCTAGCAATGTTAGATGAGTCATCCCTAAACTTGAGGATAAGAATTAAAGGCAGCAATGGTCACCCTGCTGCACCAGGCATTCTTTGTTGTCAATCCTTCCTGTCTCACAAGCCTGTAACCTTGGCACTGTCCTTGACTTTTCTTTCAACCACCATTTGAAATCATTCACCAAATCCTGTCAATTCTTTCTTCACAGGTTCAAAACCCACCCCTTCTTCTCTATCCAAACCACCACCTCACTGGTCCAAGAGCTTGTCATATATGGTCTTAACTATCGCATCGGCCTCCTCACTGACCTCCCTGCCACCAGCCTTTCCCCTGTCCAATCCACACTTCACCCTGCTGTCCAGATCGCTTTTCTAAAATGCTGTTCATCTCCCCACTCTTCAAAATCCTTCATCGGTTGCTCACTGAAGGAGCAGAGAAGCAGTGTGGCCTATGAGAAAGAACCCGGGCCCGGGTTCTAATTCCGACTCCATCACTTGCCTGCTGTGTGACCTTAGGCAAATCACTTTGCTGTGCCTCAGTTCCCTCATCTGCAAAACGGGGATTCAATCCCTGTTCTTCACCTACTTAGAATGTGAGCCCCATGTGGGACCTGACCATCTACTTCCTGTCCCAGAGCTTTGTACTGTGCTTAGCACATAGTAAGTGCTTAACAGATACCACAGCTCTTATTAGTATTTTCCCACTTCATAACAAGCAAAAACCCCTCATCATAAGCTACAGAGCTCTCAATTAGCTCTCTCCCCACCTAGTTCTCCTCACTTCTCTCCCACTATGACCCAAGCCACATGTTAAACTAGCTCTCTTCCCCCCCTTCAAAGCCCTAATGAGAGCTCACCTCCTCCAGGGGGCCTTCCCAGACTGAGCCCCCTTTTCTCTGCTCCTCTCCCCCTCATCGCCCCGACTCCCTCCCTCTGCTCTACCCCCCCGCCCCAAAGCACTTGTGTGTATTTGTACATATTTATTATTCTATTTACTTTATTAATGATGTGTATATATCTATAATTCTATTTATCTATTTTGATGTTATTGATGTTATTATTTTGTTGTCTGTCTCCCCCTTCTATTCATTCATTCAGTCGTATTTATTGAGCGCTTACTGTGTGCAGGGCACTGTACTAATGTGAGCCCGTTGTTGGGTAGGGATTGCCTCTATCTGAATGACATCTCTACTCGGATGTGCTGCCAACACCTCAAACTTAACATGTCCAAAATAGAACTCCTTGCATTCCCACCCAAACATTCCTTATTTCCACCCAAACACTCCTCTTCCAATTGCTTTCCCATCTGTAGACAATGCCACCATCCTCCCTGCCCCTTATTATTATTAATAATAATAATAATAATAATGTTTGTATTTGTTAAGCGCTTACTATGTGCCAAGCAGTGTTCTAAGTTCTGGGGAAATACAAGGTAATTAAGGTTGTCCCATGTGGGGCTCAGTCTTAATCCCCATTCTGCATATGAGGGAACTGAGGCACAGCTGACAAGTGGCGGAGCCGGGATTAGAACCCATGACCTCTGACTACCAAACCCGTGCTCTTTCCACTGAGCCATGCTGCTTCTCAAGCCTGTCACCTTGACATGGTGCTCAGCTTATCCCTCATTTGGTAACCTTGGCATTATCCTCAGCTCATCTTTCATTCAACCTGCATATTCAACTTATCACCAAATCCTGGAGGTTCCATCTTCACATTTCTAAAATCCATCCTTTCCTCTCCATCCAAACTGCTACCCCACATCATCATCAATCGTATTTATTGAGCGCTTACTATGTGCAGAGCACTGTACTAAGCGCTTGGGAAGTACAAATTGGCAACATATAGAGACAGTCCCTACCCAACAGTGGGCTCACAGTCTAAAAGGGGGAGACAGAGAACAAAACCAAACATACTAACAAAATAAAATAAATAGAATAGATATGTACAAATAAAATAGAGTAATAAATATGTACAAACATATATACATATATACAGGTGCTGCGGGGAAGGGAAGGAGGTAAGGTGGGGGGGTTGGAGAGGGGGACGAGGGGGGAGAGGAAGGAAGGGGCTCAGTCTGGGAAGGCCTCCTGGAGGAGGTGAGCTCTCAGCAGGGCCTTGAAGGGAGGAAGAGAGCTAGCTTGGCAGATGGGCAGAGGGAGGGCATTCCAGGCCCAGGGGATGATGTGGGCCGGGGGTCGATGGCGGGACAGGCGAGAGCGAGGTACGGTGAGGAGATCAGCGGTGGAGGAGCGGAGGGTGCGGGAGGGGCTGTAGAAGGAGAGAAGGGAGGTGAGGTAGGAGGGGGCGAGGTGATGGAGAGCCTTGAAGCCAAGGGTGAGGAGTTTCTGCCTGAGGCGCAGATTGATTGGTAGCCACTGGAGATTTTTGAGGAGGGGAGTGATATGCCCAGAGCGTTTCTGGACAAAGATAATCCGGGCAGCAGCATGAAGTATGGATTGAAGTGGAGAGAGACACGAGGATGGGAGATCAGAGAGAAGGCTGATGCAGTAGTCCAGACGGGATAGGATGAGAGCTTGAATGAGCAGGGTAGCAGTTGGGATGGAGAGGAAAGGGCGGATCTTGGCAATGTTGTGGAGCTGAGACCGGCAGGTTTTGGTCACGGCTTGGATGTGAGGGGTGAATGAGCGAGCGGAGTCGAGGATGACACCAAGGTTGCGGGCTTGTGAGACAGGAAGGATGGTAGTGCCGTCAACAGAGATGGGAAAGTCAGGGAGAGGGCAAGGTTTGGGAGGGAAGACAAGGAGTTCAGTCTTCGACATGTTGAGCTTTAGGTGGCGGGCAGACAATCCAAGCACTTATCCTATCCTGAAGGGATGGGAGTTTGGCTGGTTGTAGCACATGGAGCACGAGCCTGGGAGTCAGAAGGTTGTGTGGTCTAATCCGGGCTCTGCCACTCGATTCCTGCGTGGACTTGGGCAGGTCACTTTGCTTCTCTGTGCCTCAGTTCCTTCATCTGTAGAGTGGGGGTTGGGACCGTGGGCCCTATGCAGGATGGGGACTGTGTCCAAGCCTATTTGCTTGTATCCAATCCAGTTAGTATAGTGCCTTGCACATAGGAAGCGCTTAACAAATACCATAATAATAATTATTATTATTATTAACAATAATGGGCTCATAATCCTGGACCACACCAGACACCGACCCTATTCCCTTCCCCTCGATTCTCCTCCATCCTCCTCAACCAAATACTTGCACTATTTTCCCTCACCCTACAGCAGACATTGGTCCTATTTCACCTCCAGGTAGGATCTTAGGCGCACATTCTTCACAGGTCCAAGTGCAGAGATGTCGCAGAATGGAGAGCAAGCTGGGGAAAAGAGGGCTCAATTGGGGAAGGTCTCTTGGAGGAGACTGACTTTGGAAGGTGGGGAGTGTAGCTGTCTGGTGTAGATGGAGCAGGGAGGAGTTCCAGGCCAGAGGGAGGATCAATCAATCAATCGTATTTAGTGAGCGCTTACTGTGTGCAGAGCACTGTGCTAAGCACTTGGGAAGCACAAGTTGGCAACATATAGAGACAGTCCCTACCCAACAGTGGGCTCACAGTCTAGAAGGGGGAGACAGAGAACAAAACAAAACATATTAACAAAATAAAATAAATAGAATAGATATGTACAAGTAAAATAAATAGAGTAATAAATATGTACAAACATATATACATATATACAGGTGCTGTGGGGAAGGGAAGGAGGTAAGACGGGGGGATGGAGAGGGGGACGAGGGGGAGAGGAAGGAGGGAAGGCCTTCTGGAGGAGGTGAGCTCTCAGTAGGGCCTTGAAAGGAGGAAGACAGCTAGCTTGGCGGATGTGCGGAGGGAGGGCATTCCAGGCCAGGGGGATGACGTGGGCTGGGGGTCGATGGCAGGACAGGCGAGAACAAGGCACGGTGAGGAGATTAGCAGCAGAGGAGCGGAGGGTGCGGGCTGGGCTGTAGAAGGAGAGAAGGGAGGTTAGGTAGGAAGGGGAGAGGTGATGGAGAGCCTTGAAGCCAAGGGTGAGGAGTTTCTGCCTGATGCGCAGATTGATTGGTAGCCACTGGAGATTTTTGAGGAGGGGAGTAACATGCCCAGAGCATTTCTGGACAAAGACAATCCGGGCAGTGGCGTGAAGTATGGATTGAAGTGGGGAGAGACACAAGGATGGGAGATCAGAGAGGAGGCTGATGCAGTAGTCCAGACGGGATAGGATGAGAGCTTGAATGAGCAGGGTAGCGGTTTGAATGGAGAGGAAAGGGCAGATCTTGGCAATGTTGCGGAGCTGCGACAGGCAGGTTTTGGTGATGGCTTGGATGTGAGGGGTGAATGAGAGAGCGGATTCGAGGATGACACCAAGGTTGCGAGGATATGGGAAGGGGGTTGGCAGCAAGCTAGACGAGATTGAAGCAGTGAGCGAGGTAGTGCTAGAAGAGAGAAGCGTGCAGACTGGGTTGTAGTAGGAAATCAGTGAGGTGAGGTAGGATAGGGCGAGTTGAGGGAGAGCGTTAAAACTGATGGTAAGGAGTTTCTGTTTGATCCCCATTTTACAGATGAGGTGACTGAGGCATAGCAAACGTAGGTGACTTGCCCAATGTCGCACGGCGGACAAGTGGTAGAGAAAGGGTCAGAACCCAGGTCCTCTGACTCCTGGGCTCGGGTTCTTACCACTAGACCCCGCGGCTTCTTATTCTTAGGCCTGTCTTCCTGTGAGAATGGGTTCCGCATGTTTACCATGGAGGAGAGTAGTAATATTACAATAATAATTGTACTTGTTAAGCCCTTACTAAGTACCAAACACTGTTCTACGTTCTGGGGTAGATACAAGTTAATTCCCAGACTGAGCCCCCTCCTTCCTCTCCCCCTTCTCTCCCTCCCCATCCCCCCCGCCTTACCTCCTTCTCCTCCCCACAGCACCTGTATATATGTATGTTTGTGCATATTTATTACGCTATTTATTTTACTTGTACATATTTATTCTATTTATTTTATTTTGTTAATAAGTTTTGTTTTGTTGTCTGTCTCCCCCTTCTAGACTGTGAGCCCGCTGTTGGGTAGGGACCATCTCTATATGTTGCCAATTTGTACTTTCCAAGCACTTGGTACAATGCTCTGCACACAGTAAGCGCTCAATAAATACGACTGAATGAATGAATGAATCTGTTGCCGAACTGTACTTTCCATGGGCTTAGTACAGTGCTCTGCACACAGTAAGTGTTCAATAAATACGATTGAATGAATGAATGAATGAATGAATAATGCTACCATACTCACTGCACCTCACACTGTCTCTCCCACCACCACCGACTTCTTGTTAACGCCCTCCCTCCTACCAAAAACTCCCTCCCCTTCACCTCTGGCACACCACCTCTCTCCCCGGCTCCAAAGCCCTTCTAAAATCACATCTCTTTCCAAGAGGCCTTCCCTGACTAATCTCCCATCTCCCCACCCTATTGTCTATGCACTTGAGTCCAAGCCTTCAAAGCTCCTCCACCCCTCTCCCTCTCAGCACATATTTACAAATCTTTAAACTCTCTTGCTTCTCCCAGAGCTTAGTAAAGTGCCTGGCACATAGTAAGCACTTAACAAATGCCATAATTATTGTTATTATTCTCCCTACCCTTAAAGGATTTTAGTGGTAGTCTTCCTGGCTACATGGTGAGCTACCTGAGGGTAGGGAATCACATCTACTAACTCTATTGCCCTCTCCCAAGCACTTAGTACAGTGCTCTGCACACAGTAAGCCCTCAATAAAAGCCACTGATTGATGAAGCGCTCAATAATAAATATTACTGATTGAATGACTGCCAATGTCAAACCCAGGAGGGTAAATCTTCTGTTCTCCTATGCTAATGCAAAGACAGCAGCATGGCAATGAAATCTGACTCATAAAACTAAACCGAGTATTGTTCATGCCTAGAGCTTGAGTTCATAATTATATCTTCCACACATACTGAAAGAGGATTTGGAAATTTGCTGGATAAGTACTCTGAATGAGTCTCTGTACTTCCAGTAAAGTAGAAGCATAGCATAGTGGATACAGCCCAGCCCTGAGGGGCAGAAGGTCATGGGTTCTATTCCCTGCTCTGCTACTTGTCTGCTGTGTGACCTTGGGCAAGCCACTTCACTTCTCTGGGCCGCAGTTCCCTCATCTGGTAAATGGGAATTGAGATTGTGAGCCCCACGTGGGACAGGGACTGTGTTCAACTCAATTTGCTTTTATCCACCCCAGCACTTAGTACAGTACCTGGCACTAACAAATGACATCATTATTATTATTATTATTATTATTATCATTCCAGTGCAAAAGTTGGGAAGGGACTGCAGTCTTAATCCCCATTTTGCAGGTGAGGGAACTGAGGCACAGGGAAGTTAAGTGAAGTATGGACTGGAGTGGAGAGAGACGGGGCGGGGAGGTCAGTGAGGAGCTGTTGCAGTAATCAAGGCGGGACAGGATAAGTGCTTGGATTAACGTGATAGCAGTTTGGATGGAGACAAAAGGGCAGATTTTAGTGATGTTGTAAAGGTTGGGAAGCACTGTTGGGAATCGGCATCTAAAGGGGTCCTGCAGAAACTCCATGACCCCTTCAAAACTCCCTCAAAATCCCTCAGTGGAGCAGATACATCCCTCTAGGTGGAGAAGCGTGGCTCAATGGAAAGGGCACAGACTGTGGAGTCAGAGGTCATGGGCTCAAATGCCAGCTCCGCCAATTGTCAGCTGTGTGACTCTGGGCAACTCACCTAACTTCTCTGTGCCTCAGTGACCTCATCTGTAAAATGGGGATGAAGACTGTGAGCCCCCCAGGGGACAACCTGATCACCTTGTAACCTCCCCAGCGCTTAGAACAGTGCTTTGCACATAGTAAGCGCTTAATAAATGCTATTATTATTATTATTATTGTGAAGCAGCAAAAAAAAAAAAACCATACTGATCAGGGTCTGGGAGAAAAATCAATGAAAAACTGGGATGCAAACTAAACTACCAAAAAAAAAAAAGAAGGTGGATTTGCATTTTTAAACTGGGGCTGCTGGTTTGGGCGTGGCTCAGGGACAGGAACAAACACCCTGAAACCAACCAGAGGCCAAATCACCCCACCTTAGCCGGGCCAGTGAGAGGCAGTGGGGCCGTTGCTGCAGAGAGGTGGAGGAAGAGCTGGAAGGGCTCCAGCAAAGAACAAAGAGAAGCAGCTAGTGGCTGAAGCCCGGGCCTGGGAGTCAGAAGGACCTGGGTTCTAATCCCGACTCTGCCACTTGTCTGCTGTGTGACCTTGGACTGGTCACTTCAGTTCTCTGGGCCTCAGTTACCTCAACTGGAAAATGGGGATGGTTACTGTGTCTGACCCAATTTGCTTCAATCCACCCCAGGGCTTAGTATATTGCTGACACATAGTAAGTGCTTAAATATCATTTAGAAATAAAAAACAAAATTATTAAGAGGGCACCGCCCAAGGGGTGGGGGGGATTACATCCAGTCCAATCCCAGTTCTTAGTCCATCTTTCACTGGAACCACTATCCCAGATTCTAAACTGTAAGCTCATTGTGGGCAGGGAATTCATTCATTCAATCATATTTATTGAGCGCTTACTGTGTGCAGTGTACCGTACTAAGCAATTGGAAAGCATAATACAGCAATAAAGAGAGACAATCCCTTCCCACAATGGGTTTACAGTCTGGGGTGGAGGGGAGACAGACATCAAAACAAGTACGCAGGCATCAATATAAATAAATGTGAATGTATCTATATGTTGTATTGTACTCTCCCAAGCGCTTAGTAGAGTGCTTTGCCTACAAGAAGTGCTCAATAAATACAACTGAATGAAGGAATACCCTTTAACCCTCCCAGAGGTGTCAGCAGCATGGTCTAGTGGACAGAGCTCGGGCCTAGAAGTTTAGAAGGACTTGGGTTCTAATTCCGGCTCCACCATCTGTCTGCTGTGTGACCTAGGGCAAGCCGCTTCACGTCTCCATGCCTCAGTTACCTCATTTGTAAAATGAGGATTCAGGCTGTAAGCCCCACGTGGGACAGGGACTGTGTCCACTCCAGCGCTTAATATAGTGTCTGGCACCTAGTAAGCGCTTAACAAATATCACAATTATAATTATTATTCTTGACCCAGGTATGGGGGGCAGAAATCAGTAGCTGCATTTAAAGGCCAGGTCAAACACTCAATATATTGTGTATATTTGTACATATTTATTACTCTATTTTATTAATGATGCATATATATCCATAATTCTATTTTGATGGTATTGACGCCTGTCTACTTGTTTTATTTTGTTGTCTGTCTCCCCCTTCTAGACTGTGAGCCCGTTGCTGGGTAGGGATTGTCTCTGTTGCCAAATTGTACTTTCCAAGTGCTTAGTACAGTGCTCTGCACACAGTAAGAGCTCAATAAATACGACTGAATGAATGAATCGGGTGAGGACTCACTGTAGTCACTAGGTGGCAGCAAAAACCCCCTTGCAAAACCCTTTATTAAAGGGGGGAAAATAACAAAGGTAACAATAATAATAACAATTATGGCATTTGTTAAGCACTTACTATGTGCCAAGCACTGTTCTAAGCGCTGGGGAGGTTACAAGGTGATCAGGTTGTCCCACGGGGGACTCACAATCTTAATCCCCATTTTACAGATAAGGTAACTGAGGCTCAGAGAAGTGAAGTGACTCGCCCAAAGTCACACAGCAGACATGTGGCGGAGCCGGGATTAGAACCCATGACCTCTGGCTCCCAAGCCCGAGTTCTTTCCATTGAGCCATGCTGCTTCTCCTTAGGCCTACCTATTAATAATAATAATAGTGGTATTTGTTAAGCTCTGTGTGCCAGGCACCATCCTAAGCACTGGGGTGGGTATGAGGAAATCAGGTTGGACACAGTCCCTGTCCCACATGGGGCTCACAGTCTTCACCCCCATTTGACAGATGAGGTAACTGAGGCCCAGAGAAGTGAAGTGACTTGTCCAAGACCACACAGTAGAGAAGTGGCAGAGCCGGGATTAGAGCCCATGACGTTCTGACTCCCAGGCCCGGGCTCTACCCGCTACGCCATGCTGCTTCCCTTGCACTGCACACTTGCTTAAATTTAAAATATGATTGGCACACATCCTCTAGACTGTAAGCTGTGGGCAGGGAATGTGTTTGTTCTATTGGTATATTGACTCGCCCAAGCGCTTAGTACTGTGCTCTGCACACTGTAAGGGCTCAATAAATACAACTGATTAACTGCCTTAGTACTCATAAAGTCAAAAAATATCCTTTTTGGCATACCAAGACTCTGAGTTGTGGTTCTCTCTAGACCATAAACTGGCTGTGGGCAGGGAATGTGTCTGTTATATTGTACTCACCCAAGCGCTTAGTACAGTGCTCTGCTCACAGTAAGCGCTCAATAAATGACTGATCAGCTCCCATGAGTTCAACCATCATAGATACATTTACATAGTGCACACAATCTACCAACAATCTCAGTCAAATCCCCCATTTAATTGTGTCAGTCAACTCGAACTATAGGATGTGAAGACAGAATTCCCCCTTTCCCCTCTACACTCCTTCAACCTAGAGAAGCAGCGGGGCCCAGTGGAAAGAGCCCGGGCTTGGGAGCCAGAAGGACCTGGGTTCTAACCCTGACTCCACCACTTGTCTGTTGTGTGACCCTGGGGCAAGTCACTTCGCTTCTCTGTGCCACAGTTACCTCATCTGCAAAATGGGGATTAAGACTGTGAGCCCCATGTGGGACAGGGACTGTGTCCAACCTTGTATTTAGTCCAGCGATTGATTAGTACAGTGCCTGGTACATAGTAAACACCTAACAAATACCATATTAAATGAAAAAAAAAACCCTAGTTTCCCCACCTAGGAACAAGCACCGTTACACCACTTAATTCCCAAATAAGAAATCTTGGAATCATTTTCATTCCAACACTATCCCTTAATCTATTGGTACAATTATGAAGTCCTAACACATCTACAAATATCTCCTGAATCCACACTTTCCCTTTTTTTTTAATGGCATTTGTTAAGCGCTTACTTTGGGCCAGGAACTGTATTAAGCACTGGGGTAGATACGAGATAATCAAGTTGGACACAGTCCATGTCCCACATGGGGCTCACAGTCTTAATCCCCATTTTGTAGATGAGAGAACTGAGGCCCAGAGAAATGAAGTGACCTGCCCAAGGTCACACAGCAGGTAAGTGGCAGAGCTGAGAGCAGAACCCAGGTCCTCTAACTCCCAGGCTGGGGCTTTTTCCACTACTTAATCTGTGAGCCCCATGTGGGAATTTATGTAATCTTGTACCTACCCCAGGACTTAGAACAGTGCTTGGCACATGGTAAGAACTTAACAAATAACATAATTATCGTTCAACTACTCCCCCCACCTCAAGGATTATTCTTGCAGTGAAGGGAAGATTTGTCTTTGCAACTAGACCTTCCTGTCACTGCCAAAATAACCCTAGCTGGATCTGAAAATAATAGATAGCACTGTAACTCTGAGCCCATGGTGGGCACAGTTTGTTTCTCTCTTCCTGAATTGTACTTTCCAAGTGCTTAGTACAGTGCTCTGCCCACAGTAAGTGCTCAATAAATGCGACAATGAAATATAGCTATCTCTTTTCTCTTCACACTGTGGTTCTGGGTGACTGCAGTCCCTATGCCAAAATCAAAATAAAATTTGTTTCTTTTTTGGCTTTTTTAACAGTATTTCTTAAGCACTTACTATGTGTCAAACACTGTTCTAAGGGTTGGGGTAGCTACAAGTGAATTAGGTTGGACATAGTCCCCGGCCCGCATGGGGCTCCCAGTATAAATAGGAGGGAGAACAGGAGAACTGAGGCCCAGTCAAATTCAGTGACTTGCCCAAGGTCATACAGCAAGCAATTGGCAGAGCTGGGATTAGAACCCAGGTCCTCCGACTCCCGAGCCCATGCTCTTTCCACTAGGCCGTGCTGCTTCCCAACAAAGAAGAATAAAAGTTGGGGGCAACAGGAATGTTGAATCTTTGTTAGGATAAGTAGTTTATCCTAATGTACCTCCTGTTGATACTCATTTATTGTATTCTCTAGGCTGATGCCAAATTAACGCATAACTTGGAAGGGCATAAACGCCAGCATAATATTTACAGAGCCACGTACGTATTTCAATCAAGTTGAGTTTTTTACCTGCTGTGGGAATCAACTAAGCATTCAATTTCCTAAGCCTGGCTCTATTTGAATTAGTCACTTTAATGGATACCCTTTTAACAGACAACAAACACTTTTCTGTTGTTAAAATTACAAGTAAAAGCCACCCATCACGGGAGACTGAACACTTGTCTGTTCTGAGAAATAAAATACAAAAACAAAATTGTCATGTTCTACAAATAGCAACGAGAATTCACCTATTCGAAGGCTAACAACTACCAACGTTGCCACACAAAGTCATGGGCAGATCTGTTGGGCCGAAAAATGTCTTGTTCTACTTTTTTCTTGAAGTGCCCAACTCATCCCCCGAATACTTTAACCTAAAACATAGCCGAACCAAACAGTTGGAAACCACACTGAAATTTCCCAAACTGACGTCTACATGTAAAAACTATCGATAAAGGAGAACAATAACATTCTAGTCTACCTCCCTTTCTGACCAGATTTTATAAGGTCATCAGGCTCTAAAAAGCAGGGATCCAAATACCTTGTCTAATGGTTGCCAGCGTCCACAGACTGTTCAGAAGTGGAGCTTACATAGCCTAGATGTTCTGCTTTTGCATCATCACCACAAAATTCCTACTCGACATCACAATCCACCATCCGTGACGCCAGCCAAAGTCTGCAGGGTATAGCTGAATTCAGTCATCGTCTTCTCCGTCAATGACATTAGGTACCAGTGAGGGCTAAGCAACTGAGAGAGTATCACCAACAATTAAAGTACACCAGTGCCAAGAGTGAGCATCTATCTGAGGCAGCAGGGGATGTTTAGGAATCAATCAGGGAAGGCTTCCTGGACTAGGTGGACTTGACAGAGAGAAAGAAAAGTTGGGCGGGTAGGTTTGGGGAGGAAAGAAGTTCCGTTTGGGACCCAATGAGGATAGCCACGTGGAGATATTTCCTGGAGGTAGATGGAAATGCGGAACTGTAGATAACGTGAGAGTTCAGAGCTAGAGTAGATTTGGGAGTCACCTGCATGCCCCTAGAGCTGTGGTAGTTAAAACCAGGTGAGTAGATTAGCTCCCCGAGAGAGGGTAAAATGAAGAGAGTAGAAGACTCAGAATGGAGCTCTGTGAGACCCCCCACCCCCACCCCCCAGTTAGAGAGGAGGTAGAAGAGGAGTCAGCAGATGAAACTGAAAAGATGGCGGGAGAGAGAAGGCGGGCCAGATGAGGACTGTGTCGGTCGCATTCGAGAGTAGGTAATGGCCCGCAGCATGAACGGCTACAGAGAGATACATCAATACGTCAAGGATGAGGAGGATGGAGCTTTTCGATATAGGGCCCTCTGAGGGCAGAGGGAAAAGATGAATCTGAGAAGAAGTAAAAAACGTAAGGGAGAGGAGGAGAATAGGAATTTTTAGGAGGTGAGAAGATTTTGGGGGTTTTTTATGGTATTTGTAAAGCACTCACTATGTGCCAGGCACTGTACTAAGCGCTGGGGTAGATACAAGCTAATCAGGTTGGGCACAGTCCTGTCCCACATGGGGCTCGCAGTTTTAATCCCCATTTTAGAGACAAAATAATTGAGGCCCAGAGAATATAATAATTATAATAATCATGGTATTTGTGAAGCACTTACTAGGCACCAGGCACTGTTCTAAGCGCTGGGGTAGATAGAAGATAATCAGGTTGGACCCAACCCCTGTCCCAGATAGGGCTCACGGGCTTAATCCCCATTTTTTACAGATGAGGGAACTGAGGCCCAGAGACGTGAAGTGACTTGCTCAAGGTCACAAAGCAGACAAGGGGCAGAGTCAGGATTAGAACCCATGAACTTCTGACTCCCAGGCCCATGCTCTATCTGCTAGAACATTGTTTCTCAATAGTGAAGGGAAGTGACGTGTCCAAGGTCACACAGAGAGCAAGTGGCAGAGCTGGGATTGAAACCCAGGCCCTCTGACTCCCAGGTCCGTGCCCTTTCCATTAGGCCACGTTGAGGGGTTAGATTTATTCATTCATTCATTCATTCAATCATATTTATTGAGCGCTTACTGTGTGCAGAGCACTGTACTAAGCGCTTGGGAAGTACAAGTTGGCAACATATAGAGACGGTCCCTACCGAACAGTGGGCTCACAGTCTAGAAGGGGGAGACAGAAAACAAAACATATTAGCAAAATAAAATAAATAGAATAGTAAATATGTACAAGTAAAATAGAGTAATAAATCTGTACCAACATATATACAGGTGCTGTGGGGAGGGGAAGGAGGTAGGGCGGGGAGGATGGGGAGGGGGAGAGGAAGGAGGGGGCTCAGTCTGGGAAGGCCTCCTGGAGGAGGTGAGCTCTCAGTAGGGCTTTGAAGGGAGTAAGACAGCTAGTTTGGCAGATGTGCGGAGGGAGGGCATTCCAGGCCAGAGGGAGGACGTGGCCTTTAGAGAGTGAAAAGGGGAAACTGCTTGAGAGAGAGCTGGGAAGGAGGAAAAAGAGAAAGCTGGGGCAATGAGAGTGGTGAAGAGGTAAGAGTGACTTTGGTAAATTATTATTAATAATAATAATTATTATTATTACGGTATTTGTTAAACACTTACTATGTGCCAGGCACTGTAGTAAGTGCTGGGGTGGATACAAGCAAATTGGGTTGGTCACAGTCTCTGTCCCATGTGGGGTTCACAGTCTCAATCCCCATTTTCCAGATGAGGTAACTGAGGCTCAGAAAAGTGAAGTGACTTGCCCAAGGGCAAACAGCAGACAAGTGGCAGAACCAGGATTCACACCTAATGGTGTTTGTGTAACTAACAAAGTAGTTGGTGAGGTCAGTGGGGAATAGAGGGGGAGGTAAGAAGGGCACAGGGCGCTTCAGTCAATCAATTGTATTAATTGAGCACTTACTATGTGTGGAGCATTGTACTAAGCGCTTGGGAGAGTGCAATACAACAAAGTTGCAGACACATCCCCTGCCCACAACAAGCTTACAGTCCAGAGGACTTCGGCAGAGATTTAAATGTCCAGAATAGTTGATGGGAGTTATAAGCATGAGAGTCGATGAGGAAAGAATAAAAGAGTTGTCAGGCGGAGGAAGGTTATTGTTTTATTTAAAGGGGGAGGAATCTTCCTTTTCCTAATGTGTTATGATTTGGGAAGTAACTGAAAAAACGAGGTACTGTGAACTTGGGTCAAAGAATAATTTCTCTCATAACCCTTTTTTCCAAGCTATTTAAAAACAAGAGACAGGCTTTAACTCTCCTGTGATTCCATAGATGGCCTCTTAGACAAGTTTCCCTTGAGACCTACACGGCTTGCCTTCCTCAGCAACAATTTTGGCTTGAAACGAATTGATTTAACTTCTTATAAAAAGAACACATTTAGTGCCAAATTATTCTCTCATAAGGAAATTCTACATGAGTCAAAGGTAGAATTTGTGATGACAAACATGTTGCACAATCTAATGTCTGCTCAATCATTTATTTAGCACTTACTAACTACATGATTGATTTAAAATGTATACTCTAAACATATTAAGTTGGGCTACAATTAACAATAAACAACTGCAAGAGAGACAGATATACAGTGGAATATTTAAAAGCCAAGGGGAAAAGCAACACAAAAAATCCCCCCCCACAAAAAAGAAATCAAACATGTGAAAGCCAGTGAAAAACTAAAATGAGGTGATTTCCAAAAATTTGAAAATGGTAAGGTTATTTTTCTTATACTTATAGCAATTTTATGTTTTATTGCTATATTATAACATTGCTATATTATTTTATGCTTTTGCTGAATTGCTCTCAATATGTAAGAAATCACTGGTCTCATTCCAGTTTTCTCTGCCAACAGTTTGCTGTGTAGCTTGCATAAGAACTTCACTTACTGTACCTTTTGTCTGATACCACTTTCAATTTGCTCATCTTGAGAAGTTACTTCTTTATTTCAACATTTGTTGGAAACAATCTAAAGGGGGGAAAAAAGGTATTTTAAATACCTTTAAATAAAGGTATTGTTATACTCATTTTCTCTGTATCAGGCTGCATAGGGCTTGTCGCATTTTCAAGGAAACATTCTAAAGTTCTGAATAGTGCATTTCAGGTGTGAAATTACAAAGCAAAACACTGAACCCAAAATAATAAGGCCTTTCACATTCATTCCTGCATCTGCCAATTTAAGTGGCAAACTTCTAGACCAGACATTAACAACATTTTCTCCTTCCTAAATATAAAAATTGTGGTATTTGTTAAGTGCTTACTATTCATTCATTCAACTATTTATTGAGTGCTTACTGTGTGCTAAGCACTGTACTAAGCACTTGGGAGAAGACAATATAACAGACACATTCCTGCCCACAACGAGCTCACAGTCTAGAGGGAGAGACAGACATTAATATAAATAAATAGATAAATCAATAAACTACAGCTAAAGACAGATCTATACCTATGTGCTGTGGGGGTGGGAGGGAGGATGAAGGAGCAAGTCAGAGTGGCGCAGAAGGGAGTGGGAGAAGAGGTGAGGAGAGCTTTTAGTCAGGGAAGTCTTCCTGGAAGAGATGTGCCTTACTATGTGACATGCACTATACTAAGCATACAAGCAATGACAAAAACAAATTGAATTGGACACAGTCCCTCTCCCACACGGGGCTCATGGTCTTCATCCCCATTTTCCAGATGAGGGAACCGAGGTCCAGTGAAGTGACTTGCTCAGGGTCACACAGCAGACTTGTGGCAGAGCTGGGACTCAGCACTTAGAACAGTGCTTTGCACATAGTAAGTGCTTAACAAATGCCATCATCATCATCATTAGAACCCAGATCCTTCTGACTCCCAGGCCCGTGCTCTACCCATTAGGCTACACTGCTTCTGTTCAGTGGGGGAGTAAACAAGTTTAAAGACTCTGGGCAGGGCCCATGCTGGATTCTGAGGATGCCTAATAATAATAATAATAATAATAATGGCATTTATTAAGCGCTTACTATGTGCAAAGCACTGTTCTAAATGCTGAGTACTGTTCTATAATAATAATGGTACTTGTTGAGCACTTACACTGTTCTAACCATTGGGGACGATACAAGTTAATCAGGTTGGACACAGTCCTTGTGCCTCATGGGGCTCACACTTCACTTCTCTGAGCCTCAGTTACCTCACCTGTAAAATGGGTGTGAAGACCGTGAGCCCCATGTGAGACAGGGACTGCATCCAACCTGATTAGCTTGTATCTAACCCAGTGCTTAGAACGGTGCTTGGCACATCATAAGCGCTTAACAAATACCACTGCTATTACTTCTGCCCTTGTTCTGTCTGGGTTAAGTCCCTGTCTCATTCTCCTGAATCTACACCGAGGTCTCTCTCCCCCTCTAGACTGCCAGCTTCTTGGGGGCAGCCTCTCTTGGAGAAGCAGTGTAGCCCAGTGGAAAGAGCCCGGGTTTGGGAGTCAGAGGTCACGGGTTCTAATCCCGGCTCCGCCATTGGTCAGCTGTGTGACTTTGGGCAAGTCACTTCACTTCTCTGGGCCTCAGTTCCCTCATCTGTAAAATGGGGATTAAGACTGTGAGCCCCACGTGGGACAACCTGATTACCTTGTATCTCCCCCGACACTTAGAACAGTGCTTGGCACATAGTAAGCGCTTAACAAATACTGAGAAGCAGTGTGGCTCAGTGGAAAGAGCCCAAGCCTGGGAGTCAGAGGTCATGGGTTCTAATCCCGGCTCCACCACTTAGCTGTGTGACTTTGGGCAAGTCACTTTACTTCTCTGGGCCTCAGTTACCTCATCTGTAAAATGGGGATTAAGACTGTGAACCCCACGGGGGACAACCTGATCACCTTGTATTCCTCCCAGTGCTTAGAACAGTGCTCCTCACATTGTAAGCGCTTAACGAATGCCATCATTATTATTACCCTCATCGATAAATCAGTGGTCACTAATAAATGAACATCTTACCTGCTTTTGGGCCCAGGATCTCTGAAGCAGCGTGGCTTAGCGGGTAGAGCCCGGGCCTGGGAGTCAGAAGAACCTGGGTTCTCTTCCCACCTCTGCCACGGGTCTGCTGTGTGACCTTGGGCAAGTCACCTCACTTCTCTGGGCCTCAGTTCTCTCACCCAGAAAATGGGGATTAAGAGTGTGAGCCCTAAGGGGGACACTGACGGTGTCCAACCTGATTAGCTTCATTCATTCATTCAATCGTATTTATTGAGTGCTTACTGTGTGCAAAGCACTGTACTAAGTACTTGGAAAGCACAATACAGCAATAAAGAGAGACAACAGCTGCCCACAATGGGCTCACAGCCTAGAGTGGGGGTGGGGGGAAACAGATATCAATCCAATCTACCCCAATGCTTAGAAGAGTGCTAGGCACATAGTAAGCCTTTAACAAGTACTATAATTATTATAACACTTATAACGCTTAGGTAATAATAATAATAACAATGATGGCATTTGTTAAGCACTTACTGTGTGCAAAGTACTGTTCTAAGCACTGGGGGGACACAAGGTGATCATGTTGTCCCACGTGGGGCTCACAGTCTTAATCCCCATTTTACAGATGAGGTAACTGAGGCTCAGAAGTTAAGTGACTTGCCCAAGGTCACACAGCAGACATGTGGCAGAGCCGGAATTAGAACCTATGACCTCTGACTCCCAAGCCCGTGCTCTTTCCACTGAGCCACGCTGCTTCCAGACATATCCACAATTTATTTTAATGTCTCTCTCTCCCCATGTCTAGACTGCAAGCTCCCCCGTGGGAAGGGAATGTGTCTACCAACTCTGTATCACAATCTCCCAACTGCTTAGTACAGTGCTCTAGACTGTGAGCCTGCTGTTGGGTAGGGACCATCTCTATATGTTGCCAATATAGAGATATATATGTTCCCAAGCATTTAGTACAGTGCTCTGCACACAGTAAGCACTCAATAAATACGAATGCTCTGCTCTAGTAAACATTCAATAAATACCACTGATTGACTGATGTTTTCCCCCGCCCTGGGTACCTTACCGTATTTATTTCAGGGGTAACTTCAATGCAAAACACAGCATTTGTGAGTGTTGGCGCCTGGCAACCGGGCAGTGGGCTCGTGTATACCCAACACTGAGAACACATGTAGCCTGCTCAGAGCCCATACATGACAAAACCCACGCTATTGTGACGTGTGAGAGCACTTGAAGAAAGAGCAACATGAAAACTCAACAGCACTGCTCCAGAAAAGAAGCACTTTATAACTATTCAATGAACGAATGACTGAATAGAATGGTACTTACACAGAATCCCGGCATAGATTTTAATTGCCCAATTACGTCCCACGTCACCCAATTAATATAAGGAGGATTTGATACTGGTCCTTTATGTCAAAGGATAAAGAGAAGCAGCGTGGAGAGAGCCTGGGCCTGGGAGTCAAAGGAACTGGGTTCTAATCTCAGCTCTGCATTTACCTGCTGTGTGACCTTGGGCAAGTCACTTCATTTCCCTGTGCCTCAGTTCCCTCATCTGCAAAATGGGAATTCAATCCCTGTTCTCCCTCCTACTTAGAATGTGAGTCCCATGTAGGAACTGATTATCTTGTACCTACTCCCACACTTAGTACAGTGCTTGTCACATAGTAGGCACTTAAATATAATAATAATAATGTCGCAGCTCATCACAGTAGGACCCGAGTGTTAGCCTGAGCTAGTGCAATCAGTCGATGGAATTTACCGAGTGCTTTCTGCATGCAGAGCACTGTATTAAATGTTTGGGAAAGCACAATATAATGGGGTTGGTAGATTCGACATGGCATTCTTTCTGTACTTTACTTCTCCTGTGTACTGCCTGAGAATCTGTCCAATTAACATCTCCCTCCTCGCCCTCACTACCCAACTACAGGATTCCTTATCTACCAGAAACCCAAGAGGCAAATGGGCGAGAAAAATGCAACTACCCAAAGCTATGACTTGTCTAGGGCACTAATACATTTGAGAAAAATAAATATCGGGCTCTTTATTGGCCACAAATATCCAGGGCTTGAAATTTACAGACTTCAAAGGCTAGCGCTTTGAAAGCGAACAACACAAGAGGCCACTGGCTTTAATACAAACACAGAAAGAGCATCCTTTATTGAATCACTAATGCTATATCCTACAGCACTTCATTTCTCCTAATGGACTTCCACTTATGTTTGATTATAGAGCACTGAAATAGGAAAATGAAGGAAGTTGAAAAGCATTTTAGGTGCTCATAACCTAGAACACTCCAAAAGCTAGAGGGTAACAAACCCAGAAAAAGACTGCTGGATAAAACCAAATTCCCCACAGAAAAATAGAGGGTCAAGAGCTCTTACCTGTCACCTAACAAGTAAACAGCTTCTATAAATATTTAGCCCGGAAGCACTCTGTGAGTTTATCAAATAGCTTTAAAAGCAGAAACCCACTGCCAAGCAACAACAGGCTGAAGACAGCCTAAGCCATTCATTAGGGTCCCCAAAACATTTTCTCCTTGAAAAGCTGTACACTTACTTTATTCCAGTGCCGAATCTCGTCTGAAAGGATTCTTTCGTCCTGGAACAGAGATATCTGCCAACTGACTGGGGTTCCCCATTGGTATTTCTTCACATCACTGCAAGCCAGAGGTGCTTCGCATTCACCAATGCTTTCTGAAATGGAGGGATGGGATGGGGGAAGAGGGGAGGGAAGACAACACAGCAGTGTTTGACATTTTTGAAGAGGAAGTTGTTACAGGATCGGTTTTATTAAGCAACAGAATTTCTTTACTAACCACCTCTAAGAAGAAATGCAACTTTCAGGATCCAAAACTCTGACGAAACACTGTCCGTATGTGAAATGACAACAAATAAAACACTTCTAATTAAAAAAAAAATGACCTCACAAATCAGGGATTCTATGTAGGCACCATTCTATTCAGTCATTCATTCACTGAAGTTATAAAGTGTCTCCTTTCTGGAACAGTGCTGTTGAGTTTTCATGTTGCTCTTTCTTCAAGCGTTCTCACACGTCACAATAGCATGGGTTTTGTCATGTATGGGCTCTGAGCAGGCTACATGTGTTCTGAGTGTTCATTCATTCATTCGTATTTATTCATTCATTCATTCAATCGTATTTATTGAGCACTTACTGTGTGCAGAGCACTGTACTAAGTGCTTGGGAAGTACAAGTTGGCAACATATAGAGACGGTCCCTACCCAACAACGGGCTCACAGTCTAGAAGGGGGAGACAGACAACAAAACATATTAACAAAATAAAATAAATAGAATAAATATATACAAATAAAATAAATAGAGTAATAAATACGTACAAACATACAGGTGCAGGAGTGTTGGGCATACACCGGCCCACTGCACAGTTACCGGGCGCCAACACACACAAATGCTGTGTTTTCCATTGAAGCTAGCCCTGAAATAAATATGGTAAGGTACCCAGGGCGGGGAAAAACATCAGTCAATCAGTGGTATTTATTGAGCGTTTACTAGAGCAGAGCACTGTACTAAGCAGTTGGGAGATTGCAAAAAAGAGTTAGACACATTCCCTGCCCACGGGGGAGCTTCCAGTCTAGAGATGGGGAGAGACATTAAAATAAATTGTGGATATGTACCTAAGCGTAATGGGGCTAAGAGTTTTAAGTTTGGCGGTTCAATCGACATAAGTAAAACTTTTGGTTTGGCGGGTCAACAGGATAGACGATTTTGTTTTTTACATATACATGTTATTTAATTGCTTTAGTTGATTATTATTATTAGTACATACTGACATTGCTATTTGATCATACAGGTTAATGGTAAGCGCTGTATTGTGTTTATCCTGTTAAAAAAACAATCTATACAGCTTGGGTCAATTTTATGGATCTTGGGAACCCACGAATGCACTTTCCCTAATTTTCTATGCGAAACTACAATTTTTGTTTAGCCAATGGCCTCATGTGGTGCTGGCTTTCCAAGTGCCGTCCTCTGAAATCTGCAAATTACAAGCCCTGGCCATTTTTAGCTAGCAAAGAGTCTGATATTTTGGGTCAAATTCCTTAATGCCCTAGTCAAGTCTTAACACGGTTTGTTGTGGTTTTTCCCAGCTATTTTCCTGCCAACTCTGTAGGCTTGCCCTCTCCCAAGGGTTCAGTCCAGTGCTTTGCACATAATAAGTGCTCAATAAATAATAATGATGGTATTTGTTAAGTGCTTACTATGTGCTAAGCACTGTTCTAAGCACCGGGGTAGATACCGGGTAATCAGGTTGTCCCACATGGGCTCAAAGTCTTAGTCCCCATTTTACAGATGAGGTCACTGAGGCATGGAGAAATTAAGTGGCTTGTCCAAGGTGACACAGCAGACAGGTGGAGGAGCCGGGATTAGAAACCACGTCCTCTGACTTCCAAGCCCGGGCTTTTTACACTAAGCCACGCTGCTTCTTTACATAAATGACAGATCTGGACATAAGTGCTGTGGAACTGCGGGATGGGCGAGTAACGGGTGCCAAACCAAATACAACCTGGCCCTCCCAGGCTCCTCTGGGGAAGCTGTGGTAGCTCCCAGACTGGGTGTCTCATAAACTCCGGTTCCCAGCCCTGTCATCCCCCTCTCTGCAGTCACTGCAAACAGCTCGGGATGGGCACCACCACGCTTCCTGATGGCAAAGTGGCCGGCCGCTCGGCAGAAGGCAAAGCCGCCAGAGGCTGCTGGGCTCCGTTTACCAGGAAATCAGCGAGGGACGTGCGCACGGGCTAATAATAACAACTGTGGTATTCATTAAGTGCCGACTGCATGCCATACTTCGCTCTGCTGCCTGGATCAATTTTCTATAAAAACATTCAGGACGTGTCACCCCCGCTCCTCAAAAAAAACTCCAGTGGTTGCCCATCCACCTCTGCATTAAACAAAAACTCTTCACTAAACAAAAACTCTTCACTATTGGCTTTATTCATTCATTCATTCAATCGTATTTATTGTGCGCTTACTGTGTGCAGAGCACTGTACTAAGCGCTTGGGAAGTACAAGTTGGCAACATATAGAGACGGTCCCTACCCAACAGTGGGCTCACAGTCTAGAAGGGGGAAACAGAGAACAAAACAAAACATATTAACAAAATAAAATAAGTAGAATAAATATGTACAAGTAAAATAGAGTAATAAATACGTACAAACATATATACATATATACAGGTGCTGTGGGGAAGGGAAGGAGGTAAGGCGGGGGGATGGAGAGGGGGGAGGAGGGGGAGAGGAAGGAAGGGGCTCAGTCTGGGAAGGCCTCCTGGAGGAGGTGAGCTCTCAGTAGGGCCTTGAAGGGAAGAAGAGAGCTAGCTTGGCGGATGTGGCGAGGGAAGGCATTCCAGGCCAGGGGGATGATGTGGGCCGGGGGTCGATGGCGGGACAGGCAAGAACGAGGCATGGTGAGGGGATTAGCAGCAGAGGAGCGGAGGGTGCGGGCTGGGCTGGAGATGGAGAGAAGGGAGGTGAGGTAGGAGGGGGCGAGGTGATGGACAGCCTTGAAGCCGAGTGTGAGGAGTTTCTGCCTGATGCGTAGGTTGATTGGTAGCCACTGGAGATTTTTGAGGCTTTAAAGCAGTCCACCCTCCTACCTCAACTCGTTTCTCTCCTTCTCCAACCCAGCCAGCACACTCCGCTCCTCTAGTGCTAACCTTCTCACTATGCCTCCATCTCATCTGTCTCGCCACCAACCCCTGGCCCGTAGCCCGCCTCTGGTCTGGAATGCCCTCCCTCCTCTAATCTGACAGACAATGACTCTCCCCCCACTAAAGTCTTACTGAAGGCCCATCTCCTCCAAGAGGCCTTCCCAGACTAAGTCTCCCCTTTCCTCATCTCCCACTCTCTTCTGCGTCATCCTGACTCGCTTCATTCATTCCCCGCTCCCAGCCACATGGCACTTATGTCCACATCCCTCATTTATATATTTCTATTAATGTCTGTCTCCTCCCCCTCTAGACTGTAAGCTCGTTGTGGGCAGAGAATGTGTCTGTTTATTGTATCGTACTCTCCCAAGTGCTTAGTACGGTGCTCCGCACACAGTAAGTGCTCAATAAATACGACTGAATGCATTTGCCAGGCACTATAATAACCACAGAGATGAGTACTAGCAAATCGGGTTGGATACAGTCCCTGTCCACATAGCAGACACTTAACAAATACCACAATCATTACTACTGCTTCTCTAAACAAAGTCCATCTTAGTAGAACGGCTTCTCAATAACGCCTAAAAAATATCCTTCTCAAGCCTTTCTTTGGACACACCAATTTTCAGTCTCATTAATTTACCACTTGACCAACTGCTATGTCTAAAGCATAGTTGGCTCAAATGGAATTCATTGTCATTCCAACCAGATGGGTTAGTCTAAGTCCTCCTGAATATCCTGACGTTGATTTTACTTGGCCTTTAGGGGCAGCTTGATAGTCTTAACCGAAACGGCCTTCCAGCCAACTAGTACAGAACACACAGCAGGAAGATGCAGGGTGTCAACCCAGCCACGGCAATTGAGGCCGCTAGCTGCCTCCCTCAGACATCTAAAACCTACCAGGGCAGCTACCTTATTCCCTCTCAGAGCAGACAAAAGGGAAAAAATAATAGCCCGACATTAACACTGATGGTGGAATTAAGATGGGGAGGGTGGACCAGCTGAAAGGAGTCTCACAGAGGGTACAGAAATCAGGGTCCCTAGGCAAGTCGGGGGCGGGAGACCTCACTTTTTTTTGCCTTTGTTTTAAAGAACATGGGGTCCCCTCCTTCCTTACTGCACCAGCAGACAGATCTCTTATTTTGCTTGTACATATTTACTATTCTATTTATTTTGTTAATGATGTGACTATAGCTATAATTCTATTTGTTCTGACGATTTTGACACCTGTCTACATGTTTTGTTTTGTTGTCTGTCTCTCCCTTCTAGACTGCGAGCCCGTTGTTGGGTAGGGACCGTCTCTATATGTTGCCGACTTGTACTGCCCAAGCGCTTAGTACAGTGCTCTGCACACAGTAAGCACTCAATAAATACGATTGAATGAATGAATCAATCCATAAGTGGTATTTATTGAGTGCTTACTATGTGCAGAGCACTGTACTGAGCGCTTATGAGAGAACAAAAGAGTATTGCATGTTCTCAGGAGGGCAAGGCAAGCGGAGAATCAAAGCACAACACCCAAGAGGAGATGGGCTTGCCCGATGAGCAAGAAGCTTATTTTTTTTTCATGCCACAGCTCAGGGCTCTTATTGACTGCAAAAGAGAAAGCAATGACCCCAGCCCACTCAAATATCCTCTTTAAATCAAATGGTAGCAACCTCTACAGATCAACTTTACCACAGTTGCTTGAAACCAGAAACTGAGCTCCATCATATCTAATCATTGGTATTTATTGAGTGCTAACTTTGGGCAGAGCACTCTACTATGCTCTTGGGAGAGGACAACAGAAGTCATCATCTCCTCCTCTAAACTGTAAGGTCCTTGTCTGGCCCATAGTAAGCGCTTAACAAATGCCACTATTATTATTATTATTGAGGATGGAGAACGTGGTTACCAACTCTGTTGTATTGTACTCTCCCAAGCACTTAGTACAATGCTGTTTTTTATGGTATTCATTAAGTACTATTCTAAGCGCTGGGGTAGATAAAAGGTGATCGGGTTGTCCCACATGGGGCTCACAGCCTCAATCCCCATTTTACGGATGAGGTAACTGAGGCACAGTGAAGGTAGTGATCACTCACCATGGTTACCTTAAAACAGAACCGCAGGGAGGTGTCACAGGGAGCTGAGATGTTCCTCTCCAAGCCTGGAAGCTCCTGGAGGGCAGGGATTGGGTCTTATCATCTCTAAATAACAATAACTGAGGTATTTGTTAAGTGCTTATTATGAGCCAGGCACTGTACTAAGCACTGGGGTGGCTACAAGCAAACTGGGTTGGACACAGTCCCTGTCCCGCATGGGGCTCACAGTCTCAATCCCCATTTCCCAGATGAGGGAACTGAGGCCCAGAGAAGTGAAGAGACTTGCCCAAGGTCACTTCACAAGTGCCGGAGCCAGGATTAGAACCCACGACCTTCTGACTCCCAGGCCCGGGCTCTACCCACTCAGTCACGCTACTTCTCTAGCCACACTGTCCTCTCCCAAGCGCTTCGACCAATGCTCTGTATGCAGTAAGCGCTCAATAAATACCACTGAGTGATCAGAAAGACTGCCCAAGTATGATGCTAAGAACATCGAAAGGGGGATTGCGGGCATTCCTGTGGCATCCGAACTGCTCCCGGATCAAAAAATTCCAGCTGTTTCAGGGGGCTGTAAACAGATCTGCATGCAGTTAGGAGAGGGTCAAAACACAAGCCAACTCGACAACAATTTGGCAACAGCCAAAGCCCGGCCACAGGGCAACATTTATTGCACTGTCCAGCTCTAAGCTACACGTGGCTTAAGCCGTAAGGTTCGCGAAAGCGTCGGGGAGGGGCGGGGGGCTATGCTGGAAACACCAGTGACCCCTCAAGAGATGCCACTCATTCTTTCAATTCATTCGTTCAATTGTATTTATTGAGCGCTTACCGTGTGCAGAGCACTCCTCCTCCCTCCTTGTTAAATAAGTTAACTGAGCTCCCCTGTCTAATAAGAAAGACCCCTTTTGGAGGCAGTGAGGGGTCAAGCTACTGCTACTCCATTCCTGGATTCCAGTCAATGGGGGTGGCCAGAAAATGCGGGCGCGGCCCTTGGAGAGTGATGAAGAATCAGGGCAGGAGGGTGAGACATTCCAAATGAATACCAACACCAAAGGGTTGACTGATAACCTATCGCCGTGCGGGCAGCATCCAAAAGGGGATAGGAAATAAAAGGCACAGTTCTGCCATTATATAAATGCACGGTCTTCATCTCAGCTGCAGTGTTTCGTTTGTTTTTTAGGGTGTCTGTTAAGCGCTTACTATGTGCCGGGCACTGTACCAAGCTCTGGGGTGGATACAAACTACTCGGGTTGGACGTGGTTCCTGTCCCACATGGGGCTCACAGTCCCCATTTTACAGAGGCGGTAACTGAAGCACAGAGAAAGTGAAGTGACTGGCCCAAGGTCACGCAGCAGACACGTGGCGGATTTGGGCCGACAACCCGGGTCCTGCAGTTCTGGTCACTGGATTGTCTCTCTCTATTGCTGTATTTTACATTCCAAGTGTTCAGTACAGTGCTCTGCACACAGTAAGTGCTCAACAAATACCACTGAGTGACTGACTGATGATGAAGGATGTGGTATGGCTGTTGACAAGATCTTACACCTCCAAGACCAGACAGCAACCACTGTAGTTTGAGGTGGTGGATTTGTTTCCACCAGGAAAAACAAGCAGCAAGCATATGGAATTCTAGCACCCAGAAAATCCTGTCAGGGTTGGGATAAGACCACGACTGAGAGGTCCCTGATGCATTGGTTAGAGGAAAATGTTAGGAATGTAAAAAGGCTCAAAAAGGATTAAACAACTCCATGGCCACTTAGGCTCAGTGAATATTCTGAACACCATCTCATCAGTCAATCAGTCCTATTCCTTGAGCATTTACTGTGTGCTGAGCACTGTACTAAGCGCTTGGGAACGTACGATATAACAGACACGTTCCCTACCCACAACGAGCATGCAGTCTAGAGGGTGGGACAGACATTAATAGAAATCAATCATCAACGCCAACTTCCACCTGCTGTTACATCACAGTACATCTTTAGGCTGTAAGCTCATTGTGGGCAGGGAACGTGTCTGTTTATTGTGGCATCGTACTCTCCCAAGCATTTAGTGCAGTTCTCTGCACCCAGCAAGCGCTCAATAAATACGACTGAATGAATCAGAGGGACTTTAGGGATGTATCCCCCACAAGAGCCTTGCATGCGGCAGAATCCAGGGCAGATGGTCATCGATCAATGATATTTACCGAGCGCTTACAGCGTGCCGAGCACCGTACTAAGCACACGGGACAGTGCAACACGACAGAGTTAGTGGACCCGTTCCCTGCCCACAACGAGCTTACGGTGTAGAGGGCCATCTGATAAGAGCGAAGCTGCCACCGATTACATGGCCATTGCATAGAGAAGTGAGCTGCTCACGGCTACGTGCTCGGCTCCTGGAGAACGAAGCCACCTGTGGGGAGGCCTGCAGCAAAATTAGACCTTGATTCAGCTTCCGTAGACTTTAAGAAAGCATTTGACACCATCAGGAGATCCGGGCTCAGGAAATTATTAGTACGTTTGGCTGCCCAGAGACATTAATATTCTGAGACGGCTTCACAACAAGTAAGGGGGCTGCTTTACCCCATCAGTGATGGGAAACGGCACAGCCACAGTGTCGTGGAGCCATCTCAGAATGTTCCGTAAATATTCTTAAACTCTCCTATTTTTTCCTATCCCCATTTTTCCTGTCTCCCCCTGAAGAAGGTAAGCTTCTTGAGGGTAGGGATCATGACAATCAACCCTCTGTTGCATCCTACTTTCACAAGTGCTTAGTCCAGCGCTCTGCATACTGTAAGTGCTCAGTAAATACCATTGACCAATTGACGCTCAAGGATGCAACAAAGGCCCAGAATGCAGGCATGAGTTTGCCTAAAGGGTAGAACCCCGTCTTGGTTACTGATTTCTGCTTCTCACCTCATGGCTCAACTGCCTTCTGCCTCCAGCAGTGCAATGTCTTCAGATGGCCCTGTTAATAACCTTTTATTTAACTAGACACTCATTGTTGTCTGTCTCCCCCTTCTAGACTGTGAGCCCATTGTTGGGTAGGGGTTGTCTCTGTTGCCAAATTGTACTTTCCAAGTGCTCAGCGCAGCGCTCTGCACACAGCACTCAATAAATACAACTGAATAAATCAACGGTCTGTGTTTTTGAAGCAATTGTTTCTACAACGTGAAACTCTCACCAATATTTAAAACCAAGCGTTTACCGTTTTCTATGTTTTTTTGTTAAGCATTTACTAGGTGGCAAGCACTGTACTAAGCACTGGGGTAGATACAAAAGAATCAGGTTCCGGTCCCTGTCCCACACAGAGCTCAAAATCTTAATTCCCCATTTTACAGATGAAGTGACTGAGGCCCAGCGAAGAGAAGTGACTTGCCCGAGGTCACAAAGCAGACAAGTGGTGGAGCAGGGATTAGAACCCAGGTCCTCTGACTCCCAGGCCTTCCTACATTTGCTAATTATAAAGGAGCCAAGAAAAAATACAGCTGCCTGTCCATTTTGTGTGAACTGATGGTGAAGCAGCAATTTTAAGTTTACGGTTCCTGAGGCATTTCAAACGATGGCTCCGAGATCACTGAACGTGAAAGGCCAATGACACTTTAAGGAAGAACCAGAAGAGTCTGTGAGAGGAAACTCTACAGTAGCAGACGGTGGCCAACCAAACCCATTAAGCCCCAACTCTGGAAAGGACAAGAAGAAATGTCACGCAGACTGATTTTTTTGGAAGCACGTTTGCACCGTTCTCCCACTTTTGAGGACTCCGCATCCGTCTTTTTTGTTTTTTATTGATATTTGTTAAGCGCTTATTATGTGTCAGGCACAGTTCCAAGCACTGGGGTAGATATGGGCTAATCAATTTGGACGCGGTCCATGATTTGTCTGTCTCTTCTGTCAGGGAAATCAGCCTTTTTTAAGTCCTAGGGTTTTTTTTTTTTAACCAGGTAAATACAGACAGGAATCTTTATTAGCATTATTACTGCATCTGTTCAAGTACTTCTTATGGGCTAAGCCCGATATCAAATGCTGTGAGCCTCTTAGGTGCGTTCTTGGGTTGGGCAAGTGCACGGCTGCTGTTTTGCTTTAAAGTTACCCCTCAGAGAGACAGGGTACAGTGTAGTATATTTTGATTTAGAATAATACAACATAATAACATTCTGCTGTGAAGCAACAGGGCTCTATTGCCTGGTTGGCAGGAATCAGATGACTGTTGGAAGACAGAGAGGTGCTACAAGTAACAGACACTGAAAGAGTTAACCAGTTTGGCCAAGATGTGCTGAAGTGTCTGGACTCAGGTAAGTTAACTAATGTTTCTAAAACTTTTGACGAGGACACTTGTGTAATAAAAATCTATACTATGTTAACATTTAAAAGTGTAAATAACCTTATAATAGTAATTATGGGGTTTGTTACTATGTGTCAAACACTGTACTGAGAACTGGGGTGGATACAGGCGAATTGGGTTGGACATGGTCCCTGTACCACATTAAGCCCCCTCAACCAAAGAGTTCTTCCACTGCCACTGAATCACTCTGTCACTCCATGCCTTAGTTTCCCCATCTAGTTTCCCCTTCATTAACTCATCCAGAGATGGTAAACATTAAGACATAGGAGGTTTTCAGTTCTTGAAATTTACTGATCTTTTTTAAACCAATCAACCTTAAAAGAAATAGTTCCGTGAAAATAAATGTTAAGCTAAAGAATGCTAAACACAGCAAAGTTCACCAAAGGCCCAGAGAAGTGAAGAGACTTGCCCAAGGTCACTTCACAAGTGCTGGAGCCAGGATTAGAACCCACGACCTTCTGACTCCCAGGCCCGGGCTCTACCCACTCAGTCACGCTACTTCTCTAGCCGCACTGTCCTCTCCCAAGCGCTTCGACCAATGCTCTGCATGCAGTAAGCGCTCAATAAATACCACTGAGTGATCAGAGAGACTGCCCAAGTATGATGCTAAGAACATCGAAAGGGGGATTGCGGGCATTCCTGTGGCATCCGAACTGCTCCCGGATCAAAAAATTCCAGCTGTTCCAGGGGGCTGCAAACAGATCTGCATGCAGTTAGGAGAGGTACAATGCTGTTTTTTATGGTATTCATTAAGTACTATTCTAAGCGCTGGGGTAGATAAACGGTGATCGGGTTGTCCCACATGGGGCTCACAGCCTCAATCCCCATTTTACAGATGAGGTAACTGAGGCACAGTGAAGGTAGTGATCACTCACCATGGTTACCTTAAAACAGAACCGCTTGAGGTGTCACAGGGAGCTGAGATGTTCCTCTCCAAGCCTGGAAGCTCCTGGAGGGCAGAAATTGGGTCTTATCATCTCTAAATAACAATAACTGAGGTATTTGTTAAGTGCTTACTATGAGCCAGGCACTGTACTAAGCACTGGGGTGGCTACAAGCAAACTGGGTTGGACGCAGTCCCAGAGTTGGGGAAGCTCTGCACTGTCATTATAGGGTGAGGAGCTCATTACTGGAATGCTCTTCTGTACTTGCCATTTTCAACAGATGATTCGTGGCCGGGGTGGGAAGGAGGGGAGACTCTGCCCTGTCATGTACAGGCATCGGATCATTGCTCAAACTGGGTAAGCGGCATATCTGCACCCACCCGGTCCTGCCCCACTAGGGAAAGTCAGAGCCACCCTGGGAAGCCACCCAACTTGCCTCCACGTGTCCCCACTCCCCTCCGGCCTGTGCCACGGTCTCACCAGCAGGTTCACAAAGGACATTCAAGAAAGGGAGCGGGCAGAGTCCTTCTCTGACCCTGAGCTGTCCAGGGGTGTCCAGGGGAGGGGGGACGCTGCCAACCAGCTTTTTGGTGGGGGGGACACTTACACCTGCCTTCCCTACATACATGCATACATACACACAAGGCCCGGATACCAGGGGAACTCGTAGCTGGAGGGAGGGAGAACGTAAACGATCGGCTCTTGACAGGTGAGGCCGGCAGAGGGGGAGGGAGGAAAGATCACTTAGCACTGCCTTCCCTACACACATCCATGCATACACACACACACGGCCTGGATCCCAGGGGAGCTCATCGCTGGAGGGAAGGGCGGGGCGCTGACCATCAGCTCTTGGCGGGAGGGGGAGGGAAGAAAGCCCACTTAGATCTGCCTTCCCTACACACATCCATGAATCTATCCATGTCCACGTATATGCATCCATGCATACACACACACGGGCCCAGATCCCGGGGGAGCCCGTCGCTGGAAGAAGGGGTGACGTTGACAACCAGCTCTTGGCGGGAGGGGCCGGCGGGGAAGGACAGACGGTTTGGACCTGCTTTCCCTCCCCACATCCATGCATAGATGCATATACACGAAAATACATCCATACACATACACACACACAGATCGCGGGAGAGCTCGGAGCTTCGGGCTGGGGAGGGAGCGGGAGACCCCGAAACCTCCCTTTGACCGCCCTCCGGCCCGGGGCCTCGGTTCCTCATCCCCGCTCCCCGTCCCTGAGCCTCTTACCGGGACGGAGCCGCCGCATTGGCACTGGCCCACCACACTTGCCGGTCCCCCGGCGTTATCCGGCCGGTGTTTTCCACCCAAATCCCAAGCCGGCGGTGACGGTGGTGGTGGCGGCCGCCGCGGCGGCGGTGGTAGTACTGGTGGTGGCGGCGGCGACGGCGGAACCTGTCCGCATCCCCACCACGTCACAACGCCGCCCAACCGACCGGCCTCCCCGCTGGCGCGCGGAGGAGCGCGCGCCGGCCGCACCGGCAGACTGAAGGCGAGGCGCGCGCGGGGCGGAGCGAGGCCGGAGGGGCAGATGATTGGACGGCCCAGCGGTCCCGTGGTCCTCGGCGCCGAGCGCGAATTGGCGAGCGAACGCCTCGCGCATGCACACCGGCTCCCTTGACCCTCATTCATTCAATCGTATTTAATAATAATAATAATGTTGGTATTTGTTAAGCGCTTACTATGTGCAAAGCACTGTTCTAAGCGCTGGGGGGAACGCAAGGAGATGAGGTTGTCCCGTGTGGGGCCCACAGTCTTAATCCCCATTTTACAGATGAGGGGACTGAGGCACAGAGAAGTGAAGTGACTTGCCCAAGGTCACACAGCAGACATGTGGGGGAGGTGGGATTCGAACCCATGACCTCTGCCTCCCAAGCCCACGCTCTTTCCACTGAGCCACGCTGCTCAGTGTTTATCAGTATTTATTACTGATGGCATTTACTAAGCACTTACTATGTGCAAAGCACTGTTCTAAGCGCTGGGGGGTTACAGGGTGATCAGGTTGTCCCACAGGGGGCTCACAGTCTTCACCCCCATTTTCCAGATGAGGTAACGGAGGCACAGAGAAGTTAAGTGACTTGCCTAAAGTCACACAGCTGACAAGTGGCAGAGCCAGGATTCGAACCCATGGCCTCTGACTCCAAAGCCCGGGCCCTTTCCACTGAGCCACACTGCTTCTGCGTTACTGTGTGCAGAGCACTGTGCTATGCGCTTAGGAAACAATTCGGCAACATATAGACGGTCCCTACCCAACAACTGGCTCACAGTGAAGAAGACCCTCATTCATTCATTCATTCATTCATTCGGATTCCAGCGCTTAGGACAGTGCTTGGCACCTAGTAAGTGCTTAATAATAATAATGATGATGGTATTTGTTCCAACCACTGTTCTCAGCACTGGAGGGGATTCAAGGTGATCATGTTGTCCCCCGTGGGGCTCACAGTCTTCATCCCCATTTGACAGATGAGGTCACTGAGGCCCAGAGAAGTTAATGATAATAATAATAATAATAATAATAATAATAATAATAATAATAATGGAATTTAAGCGCTTACTATGTGCCAAGCACTGTTCTAAGCGCTGGGGAGGTTACACGGTGATCAGGTTGTCCCCCGTGGGGCTCACAGTCTCCATCCCCATTTGACGGATGAGGTCACTGAGGCCCAGAGAAGTGAAGTGACTGTTCCAAAGTCACACAGCTGACAGTGGCAGAGTCGGGATTAGAACCCATGACCTATGACTCCCAACCCCGGGCTCTTTCCAGTGAGCCACGTTGCTTCCCAAATGCTTCTTGTTTGGCTTAACAAATGCCATTATTGTTATTATTATTTAGTGAGCTATTACTGGATGCAGAGCACTGGACTAAGCACTTGGGATAGCCCACTATACCAATAAACAGGCACATTCCCTTTCCACAGCAAGCTCACAGTCTAGAGGGGGAGACAGACATGAATAGAAAAAAAATAAATGACAGATATGGACATTCATTCATTCATTCAAACGTATTTATTGAGTGCTTACTGGGTGCAGAGCACTGGACTAAGCCCTTGGGAGAGAACAATACAACAATAAACAGACACATTCCCTGCCCACAGTGAGCTCACAGTCTAGAGGGGGAGACAGACATGAATAGAAAGAAATAAATGATAGATATTGACATTCATTCATGCATTCAATCATATTTATTGAGAGCTTACTGGGTGCACAGCACTGGACTAAGCGCTTGGGAGAGCCCACTATGGTAATAAACAGACACATTCCCAGCCCACAGTGAGCTTACAGTCTAGAGGGGGAGACAGATATGAATAGAAATAAAGCCCGTTGTTGGGTAGGGATTGTCTCTATTTGTTCCTGAATTGCACTTTCCAAGCACTTAGTTATGATAATAATAATAATAATAATGGCATTTGTTAAGTGCTTACTATGTGCAAAACACTGTTCTAAGTGCTGGGGGATACAAGGTGATCAGGTTGTCCCACGTGGGGCTCACAATCTTAATCCCCATTTTACAGATGAGGTAACAGACACAGAGAAGTTAAGTGATTTGCCCAAAGTCACACAGCCAATAAGTGGCAGAGCCGGGATTAGAACCCATGACCTCTGACTCCCAAGCCCATGCTCTTTCCACTGAGCCACGCTGCTTCTCTAGCCATGCTGCTTCTCTGTAAGCACTCAATAAATACAATTGAATGAATGAATGAGATATGTACATTCATTCATTCAATTGTATTTACTGATGGCTTACTAGGTGCAGAGCACTGTACTAAACACTTGGGAAAGTACAATACAACAATAGTGACAATCCCTGCTCACAATGAGCCTCACAATCAGTGTGGGGGGGTGGGGGGAGACAGACATGGATACAAATAAACAGACATCAATATAAGTGCTGTGGGGCTGGGAGGGAGGGATGAATAAATGGAGCAAGTCAAGGTGACGCAGAAGGGAGAGGGAGAGGAGAAAAGGAAGGTTTAGTCAGGGAAGGCCTCTTGGAAGAGGTGTGTCTTCAATAAGGCTTTGAAGGGGGATAAAAATAATAATAATAATAATGATGGCATGTTAAGCGCTATGTGTCAAGCACTGTTCAAAGCACAGGAGTAGATACAAGCTAATCAGGTTGGACACCGTCCCTCTCCCAGTTTTAATCCCCATTTTACAGATAACTGAGGCCCAGAGAAGTGAAGTGACTTGCTCAAGGTCACACAGCAGACAAGTGGCAGAGCAGAGAATAGAACCCATGACCTTCTGCCTCCCAGGCCCATGCTCTATCCACTCAGCCACGCTACGTTGTGGGAAGGGAATGTGTCTACCAGCTCTGTTACATCGTACTCTCCCAAGCGCTTAGTACGGTGTTCAGCACACAGTAGGCACTCAATAAATACCATTGATTTACTGATTGATTGATTGATCCCATTACAGTGCATGCCCAGCACAATGTGGATGATGTCACATATTACAAGCACTAGTGCAGTGCTCTGCACAATATAAGAGCTTAATAACTATCTTTAATTGATTGATGTGTCTCTTTGCCCAGTATTCACAATGGCCATCAGTGGCCAACCTAGGTAAAGACATACAATCCAACAAATTTTAGAAATTTCCAGAAGGCCTAGATTAAGTGCATGGGTGGGGTGTTCATAAAGATTAGAAAACAGTCTCTGCCCAAAAGGAACTTAAAGAATTAAATGGAAAAGAAATACGTATACTCTCAATCCATATCACAAATATAAAATCCTTCAAATCCACAGTACTGACAGCAAGCGTTGATCCATGTTTATGGGTAGTGGCTGTTCTCTCAAATACAAATACTGGGGGAGTCAGAAAGCAGGTGTCCCGGACAGAGCACGGGCTTTGGAGTCAGAGGTCATGGGTTCAAATCCCGGCTCCAAAAACTGTCAGCTGTGTGCCTTTGGGCAAGTCACTTAACTTCTCTATGCCTCAGTGACCTCATCTGTAAAATGGGGATTAAAACTGTGAGTCCCCCGTGGGACAACCTGATCACCTTGTATCCTCCCCAGCACTTAGAACAGTGCTTTGCACATAGTAAGTGCTTAACAAATACCAACATTATTATTATTATTATTATTATTATTATTATTAGTGCCCTTAGTAATGCCCCGCCACCCCATCCTAATCAAACAGAAACTTTTACTTTTGTCTTTAAGGCACTCAGTCAGTTCTCTCCCTCATTCATTCATTCAATCATATTTATTAAGCACTTACAGTGTGCAGGGCACTGTACTAAGCACTTGAGAGAGTATGATAGTACAATAAACAAACACATTCCCTGCCCACAACGAGCTTACATTCTAAAGGGGGAGATGGACATTAATAGAAATAAATAAATGACAGATGTGGACAGAAGTGCTGTGAGGCTGGGAGAGGAGATGAATAGAGGGAGCAAATCAGGGCGACACAGAAGGGAGAGGGAGAAGAGGAAAGGAGGGCCCCCACCTCACCTCAGCTCTCACTCTTCACTCCTCTCAGGTTTCGTTCTCGTTTCTCCGGCTGTCGATCTTTTGCTCCTGACCTTCCTCCCTGCAAATCTGACTGACCCACACCTCTCTCCATATCAAACCCCTCCTGAAATCATATCTCCTCCAACAGACCTTCACCAATTAATTTCTAATCTCTTCAACTCCCACTTCAGCACTTTTGAGCCACCTAAGCACTTAAGGTTCTGTACTCAAAAACCTCCCGTGTCATTTTTGTACATATCTCACATACCCTATCATTTAAGAACTGCCTCACATAGCGCTCCCCTTTTCCTTGGTCCTCCTATCTGTAAATGATCCTAGGACCTGTCTCCTCTGCTAGATTGTAAATTTCTTGATCCTCTTGCACTTTGTAAATACCACTGATTGATTGATTTGACTGACAACTCATTCCACACTGAACATAAAAAGATTGTCCTGTACAGCAACTTCTGCTGTATTGAAATCTACTTCTTGATCCCTCAATCTTGCCAAACTCTCTGCTCATGAATCAATCAATGGTGTTATTGAGTGCTTACTGCAAGCAGAGTGCTGTACAAAACCCTTGAGAGAGTTCGATATACCAGAGTTGGTAGACACGTTCCCCGCCCACAACGAGCTTACTATCCCCAAATCTATGGTAAACAAGCATTACATAGCAACTCTAACCGTTAAAAGAAACATCATCATCATCGTGGTATTTATTAGGCACTTACTAGGTGCCAAGCATGAGGCTAGGATACAAGAAAATCAGCCCCTCATTGGGCTCAACAACCCAGGAGGTGGGGAGGGCGGGTAATCAATCGATCAATCAATTGTATTTATTGAGCACTTACTAAGCACTGTACCAAGTGCTTGAGCACTGTACTCCTAGAAACCTTCCCCGATTAAGCCATCTTTTCCCCGTCTCACTCTCCCTTCTGCGTTGTCTAGGCACTTCTGTGACCTTTGGATACTTAGTATTCCCCCCATCCCCAACCCCACAGCACTTATGAACATATCTTTAAATTATATTTATAAAGTACTTATTTATTCATTTTATTTTCTGTTTCCCCATCTAGACTGTAAGCTCATTATAGGCAGGGATCATGTCTGCTCATTCTGTTGTATTAAACGCTCCCAAGTGCTTGGTACAGCACTCTGCACATAGTAAGTACTCAATGAATGCCATTGATTGATTGATTGATTGAACTTTATCCCTAGAAATGGCCAGCCCAAGACAGTGGTACCTTGTGAAGGCTTATGGGAAAACTATTACACTTCTATTCCACCAACATTGCTACACATGTATGTGTTACTCCAATCAACCCCAACCAATGGTTTGGGGTTGTTTGTCTACAAGTCTCTATTGACTTACATAAGTTATGAAAGAACGCTCACATATTGATAAACAGGGCAAACAATCAGGTTTCAAAATGCAACAACAAGAAATATCCAAAGAACATTTTACCAGAGCATTGTAATACTTTGAAGCTCCTAGGATGAAAATGATTCTCCCGCGAAAGTGCATGATTAATCCATCTTCTATTTGGATTTCCTTTGCGTTTAAAATTTGGAACTGGCAAAAATAAAATCTGGTGATTTTACCTTGATTGCTTATTCAAAATTGAGAACTTTTCTATTAACCTGATTGCCAAACATACCAGCATCCATCTTGGGATCCATCATTTCAAGAACAGACATGGCTTCATTGAAGAGCAACCCCTTTCCTGAATGATGCATTTTTTAATGGTATTTGTTAAGCACTTACTTGTGCCAGGCACTGTACAAAGCATCTGGCACATAGCAAGACCTTAACAAATACCATAATTATTATTAGTACTCCAATCCAGCCCACACACTTTGCTCCTCTAATGCCAACCTACTCACTGTGCCTCCATCTCATCTACCTCCCCACTGCCCACTTCCTAATAATAATAATAATGGCATTTAGTAAGCGTTTACTATGTGCAAAGCACTGTTCTAGGTTAATCAGAGTGCCTTTACCACATGGTGCTCTAGGTCTAAGAAGGAGGGAGAACAGGTATGAAATTCCCATTTTACAGATGAGGAACCAGAGGCACGGAGAAGCCAAGTGACTTCATCGTATTTATTGGGCACTTACTGTCTGATGACCACCAGTACTAAGCACTTGGGAGAGTACAATACAACAGTAAACAGTCACATTCCCTGCCCACAATGAATGTACAATCTAGAGACAAGCTGTCCAAGCCACTCATCAGGCAAGTACTCTCCCAAGCGCTTAATAAAGTGCTCTGCATGTAGTAAGCGCTTTTTAAATATGATTGATTTGATTGCTTGAAGTGGTAGAGCAGTCTTCTAGACTGTGAGCCCGCTGTTGGGTAGGGACCATTTATATATGTTGCAAACTTGTACTTCCCAAGCGCTTAGTACAGTGCTCTGCACACAGTAAGCGCTCAATAAATACAGTTGAATGAATTAGAACCCAGGTTCTCTGGCTCCCAGGCCCAGGCTTCATCCCCTAAACCGCTCTGCTTCCATAATGTAACCTGATTTTGCCCCTTTCCAATTCTTCCATAACTTCTGGAAAAACAACAAATCCACCCCCGAATTGAAATATTACTTACAAATGAAAAATGACTTCTATTTGAAAACATCTGTGCCCCATAAACCTTTTCAGAACTGAGGTACTTAAAAATATATAAACTCATGTTCCACTCACTTCTCACTTCATGCTCTTACTTCACTCGGCTGACCGGATTATTTTTCTAAGAAAACACTCAGTCCATGTCTTCCCACTCCTCAAAAAAACCTCCAGTGGTTGCCCATCCACCTCCGCATCAAACAGAAACTCCTCACCATCAGCTTTAAAATCCTCAATCAGCTCGCCCCCTCCTACCTCACCTTGCTCCTCTCCTACTCCAACCCGGCCCGCACACTTCGCTCCTCTAATGCCGACCTACTCACTGTACCTCCATCTCGTCTATCTTGTTGCCGACCTCTTGCCCACGTCCCGCCTCTGGCCTGGAACGATCTCCCTTTACATATCCAACAGACGATGATGCTCCCCCCTCTCAAAGCCTTATTGAGGGCACATCTTCCAAGAGGCCTTCCCTAAGTCCTCATTTCCTCTTCTCCCACTTCACTGTGATCTGTACCCTTTAATAATGATGGCATTTATTAAGCACTTACTATGTGCAAAGCACTGTTTAATAATGAATTTATTAAGCACTTACTATGTGCAAAGCACTGTTCTAAGCGCTGGGGAGTTTACAAGGTGATCAAGTTGTCCCATGTGGGGCTCACAGTCTTAATCCCCATTTTACAGATGAGGGAACTGAGGCCCAGAGAAATGAAGTGACTTGCCCAAAGTCACCCAGCTGACAAGTGGAGGAGCCGGGATTTGAACCGATGACCTCTGACTCCAAAGTCCGGGCTCTTTCCACTGAGCCACGCTGCTTACCCTTTAAGCACTTGATATTCAGCTCACCCTCAGCCGTACAGCACTTGTGCACGATACCCATGGTCTGTCTCCCCCTCCAGACTATAAGTAAGCTCCTGATGGGCAGGGAACGTGTCTACCAACTCTGTTGTACTGGGCTATTCATTCATTCATTCAATCATATTTATTGAGCACTTCCTGTTTGCAGAGCGCTGTACTGAGCACTTGGGAAAGTACAATACAACAATGAACAGTGACATTCCCTATCCATGATGAGTTTACAGTCTAGAGGAGCGCTTAGTACTGCTAAGAAGCAGCAGGGCCTAGTGAAAAGGATACAGGCCTGGGAGTCAGAGGATCTGGGTTCTAAGCCTGGCTCTGCCACTTAACTGCTCGGTGACCTTAGGCAAGTTACTTACCTTCTCTGTGCTTCAGTTCCCTCATCTGCAAAATGGGGACTCAATACCGGTGCTTCCTCCTACGTAGATTGTGAGCCCCTCTTGGGACGTAATTATTTTGTATCTACCCCAGCGCTCACTATAGTGTTTGGCACATAGTAAGCACTTAACAAATACCACAATTATTATTATTATTATTGTTATTACCATTGATTGCAGATCATTTGAAATGAGCTATAAAAATGAATGACTTGTCTCCACTTCTTCATTCACTAAGTGCTATGAATTGGGCTTTTCAAGACTCTTTTCATTCCTTCCTTCCTTCCTTCATTCAGTTGTATTTATTGAGCGCTTACTGTGTGCAGAGCACTGTACTAAGTGCTTAGGACAGTACAAAATAACAATAAACAGACATTCCCTGCCCGTAACAAAATAAACACACTAGAGAGGGAGGCAGACATTAACATAAATAAATTACTTTTCTTAGGAATCCACATTTCCCCACCTGAAATTCTTAATTTTCAAATTTGTTTTACATAAAGCTTTTACATTTTGTACTTTGCTCTCTGTATATCAGGCAAACACAGTCCCATGGACGATAAAACCACAGTACAGCCTGAAAATTTTCATAACCACAAGGAACCAGCTTGGATGCATGATGGTGTTAGAACAGTGCTTTGCACAGAGTAAGCGCTTAATAAATGCCATTAAAAAAATGATAAAGGTATATAGTCTGTTGCTCCAGGAACCAATAAACCCTACCTGAGGAATTTTAACCACAAAGAGAAAAATATTGATTTTCATTTGGAAATTATGAATACCATACATGACTTGCAGACCAGCAGAACTAGGAGCCACTGCCAAGGATAATAATAATAATGATGATGGTATTTAAAGGCTTGCTATGTGCCAAGCACTGTTCTAAGAGCTGGGATAGATACCAGGTTATTAGGTTGTCCCACTTGGGTCTCACAGTCTTGATTCCCATTTTCCAGATGAGGTAACGGAGGGCCCGAGAAGTCAAGTGACTTGCCCAAAGTCATACAGCTAAGTGGCAGGGGCGGGATTAGAAACCACGACCTCTGACTCCCAAGCCCGGGCTCTTTCCACTAAGCCATGCTGCTTCTCAATGCATCTGAACAGCTGCATTCTAGGAGCAGTGAGCTGGGTTTTGGAGCAGTGTGGCCTAGTGGAAACAGTCCAGGCCTGGGAGCTAGAAGTCCTGAGTTCTCATCCCGGCTCTGCCAGTTGCCTGCTGTGAGACCTTGGGCAAGTCACTTCACTTCTCTGGCCCTCAGTTTCGTCATCTGCAAAATGGGGGTTCAATGCTGTTGTCCCTCCTACTTGGACTCACAGTCTAGACTGTGAGTCCCATGTGCGGCAGGGACTATGTCCAACCTGATTAACTTGTATCGCTCCCCAGTGTTTAGCACAGTGCTTGACACATAGTAAGTGCTTAACGAATACCAGAATAATGAAAGAAATTTGGGTCTCCACAGGTTCAGAAAGGCTTTCCCATTAACCGCTGTTGCTTTTAACTCTAGAATTTGAAATTTGGCACTGATGAGGATGATTTTTAGACTGTAAGCCTGTTGTGGGCAGGGATTGTGTATGATTTTTAGACTGTAAGCCTGTTGTGGGCAGGGATTGTGTCTATTGCTGTAGCGTACTTTCCAAACTCTTAGTACAGTGCTCCGCACACAGTAAGTGTTCAATAAATACAAATGAATGAATGAATTCATTTTTAATCAAAGGGAAGCGTGGCCTAGTGGAAAGAGCCCGGGCCTGGGAGTCAGAGGACCTGGGTACTAATCCCGGCTCCATCACTCATCTGTTGCGTGACCTTGGGCAAATCACCTGACTTCTCTGTGCCTCAGTTTCCTCATCTGTAAAATGGGGATTAAAACTCTACTCCCTCCTACCTACACTGTGAGTCCCAGGTGGGACAGGGACTGTGTCCAACCTCATAACCTTATATCTACCCCAGTGCTTAGAACAGTGCTTGCACATAATAAGTGCTTTAAAAACATGATAATAATAATGATGAGTGGGAGAGGCATGAATCCTTGTTTTCAAACTTAGTACATGTAACGAAAATTGTTCCTCAGATGAATGACAGTCTTGTCAGGGTTCTCCGTCTGATGTTCATAGCATTTCTAGCTCAAAGAGAAGATATCCGACGGGACAAGGTTAGAGGACAGAGGACTGAAAGCAGCAGAGAATGAATACATGAGAGAGTGTTCCATTTTTGCATCGATTTTGGAGCACACGATGGATCTAAATGCCTCACATCTGGGGAGTTTGTTTTAAATTTCCACCAAAGGTCACAAAGAGGAATACGAATTTAACTGCTGGCTTGATTTTTGTCTCCTGCTTTCACAGTACAGTTTTTCCATTATCCCTTTCATTTCCAAATTACCTCCTATGCAAGTCAGAAGTGAACAAGAATCAGTCTCTTCTTTGAAGTCATCACTGAAAAGCTCGGACCCATTATTTTTGTCTTTAAGTGCAAATTTGGGATCCAGCCAGTGGCTTTTCTCAGAAATGAACAGCTATCACCATCAACGGCATTAAGGGACTGCCCACTGGGAAATGACCACGGTAGCAAGCCAACCTTCCAGCTGTACCTCACTCTCGACTCCTCCGCCTCTGTCTTCCTCAGCTCGGAACCCCCTCCCTCCCCATGGCGGGCAGACCGCGGCTCACCCCGCGGTCAAATCCCTCCTAAAATCCCACTTCCTCCAACAAGCTCCTGACAATTCAATAATAATGATAATAATGATCGTGGCATTCGTTAAGCACGTTACTATGTGTCAAGCACTGTTCTAAGTGCTGGGGTAGATATGGGGTAATCAGGTTGGACACGGTCCCTGTCCCACATGGGGCTCAGAGTGTCGATCCCCATTTGACGGATGAGGTAACTGAGGCCCAGAGAGGTGAAGTGATTTGCCCAAGGTCACCCAGCAAACAGGTGGCAGAGCTGGGATAAGAACCCATGACCTTCTGACTCCCAGACCCGGGCTCTGTCCACTAGGCCATGCTGCTTTCCCAGCATCCTGAGCCCTCTCATCCCTTCAGTCAACGCAAGCGCTTATGAATTTAGCATAAGCTAAGCATTTGGACTCAGTTTCGTTATCCCATTAGAGTGTAAGCTCCTTATGGACAGGAAACATGGGAACTCGTTATTCTTGCACTGCACCAAGTAGGTGCTCAAAAGCATGGATAATAATAATAACTGTGGTATTTGTTAAGCACTTACTAGTGCCAGGCACTTTACTAAGCACTGGGGTGGATACAAGAAAATCGGGTTGGACATAGTCCCTGTCCCCGCTGGGGCTCACAGTCTCATTCCCCATTTTACAGATGAGGTCACTGAGGCATGGAGAAGTGAAGCGACTTGCCCAAGGTCACACAGCAGGCAACTGGTGGAGCCGAGATTAGAATCCAGGTCCTTCTGACTCCCAGGCCCATGCTCTAACCACTAGGCCTCGCTGCTTCTACTACTACCACTACTACTGGAAGCAGTATGGCCTAGTGGAAAGAGCGCAGGCCCGGGAGTCAGAGGACCTGAGTTCTAATCTTGGATCCACCACCTTTCTGTGGGTGATCGTGGGCAAATCACTTCCCTTCTTTGTGCCTCGGTTCTCTCATCTGCAAAATGGGAATTCAATCCCTGTTCTCCCTCTACTTTGACTCTGAGCCCCATGTGGGACCTGATGATCTCCTACTCCCACCACTACTGTGAGAAGCAGCATGGCCTAGTGGATAGAGCACAGGCCTGGGAATAAGAAGGACCTGGGTTCTAATCCCAGCTCCACCACGTCTGCTGTGTGACCATGGGCAAGTCACTTCACTTCTCTGTGCCTCAGTTCCCTCATCTGGAAAATGGGAATGAAGACTGTGAGTCCCATGTGGGACAGGGACTTTGTCCTACCAGATATGCTTGCATCCTCCCAGCGCTTAGTATAGTGTCTGACACATAGTAAGCGCTTAACAAATACCAATGGTACTATTAAAGGCCTTTTCTCAGGGACAAAGGCAGCAGCATGAAACCAAGACAGCAGCACAAACCCAGAAAGTTTTTCTCCGTATTATCTTGCTATTTCTGATCCTTGCCTAAGGAAATAGCTCTGAGTCTTTCAGAAAAAGTCATTTTTGTAGGAGGCCTTTCTATTTCAAATTTCTATTTAGGAACGTTGTCTCTTTGAGGAGGATTCTAAGTCAAACACTTTCGTCCTCTCCTTGAGGGGATGTTTGGTAGAAAACACAGCCAAAAAATAGAATATAAACTCTTTTGGACTAAAATACTATACTCTTGCATGTATTAATTTAAATATTACCTTCCTGCAAACCCCTTTATAAGCAAATTTATCAACCAATCGATCGATCGATAGTATTTTTTGAGCGCTTAATGTGTGCAGACTGTGAGCCTGTTGTTGGGTAGGGACCGTCTCTATATGTTGACGATTTGTACTTCCCAAGCGCTTAGTACAGTGCCCTGTACACAGTACGTGCTCAAATAATACGATTGAATGAATGAATGAACGAATGCAGTGCATGGTACTAAGCCCTTGGGAGAGTATTTTGGCATGGCCTAGTGGATAGAGCACAGGCCTGGAAGTCAGAAGGACTTGGGTTTTAATCCTGGCTCTGTCACTTGTCTGCTGTGTGACTTTGGGCAAGTCACCTCATTTCCCTCTGCCTCAGTTACCTTATCTGTAAAATGGGGATAAGACTCTGAACCCTCTGTGGGACAGGGACTGTGTCCAACCCTATTATCTTGTATCTACCCCAGAGCTTGGAACAGTTCCTGGCACAAAGTAAGCACTTAACAAATGCCACTTTTATTAGCAGTATTATTTCCTTGGTAAAATATTTGATTATGGCTATAATGCTAAGGAAGGAAATCAAGAAAATGACTGGCCAGCCACAAGATTAAATACTACCAAAAATGTATATCATCAATGGTATTTACTGAGTGTTTACTGTGTGCAGAGCAGTGGACTATATCTACCAATAAGTTTCTTTGGCACAAATAACATTGGTAATAATAAGCATCGTAGTTTCACAGAAACAGATTCTGCAAAACCAGTCTAACATGATTCAATCGATCTTCAGGGCCAATGGATAAAGGAAGTGAAAATGCCGTGGCTACATGTTCAGAGAAGATATTTAAAATTCATTAAGATTCAGTGAAGCAAGGTGAAATATTGTCTAAACTCCACATTCTCTTTTCACCAGGAGTGTTCTCCTTAAAGTCACCAGGACTTCCGACTCCAAAAGAGTTTCAAGGGCGAGAGGAGTTGGAGGTTATGCATGAGAATCAGGATGTTTTGTGTACTTAGAATTTCTAAATTTAGGTTGGGTGACTGCCAAACTGTACACTCAGAGCAGGTGCCCTATGCAAATGCCAGCTGGAAAGGGCTTCTATTCTTGCTTTTCTTCACTCATTAACAATGTCCTACCATATTCATTCATTCAATCGCATTTATTGAACACTTACTGTGTGCAGAGCACTGTACTAAGCGCTTAGGAAAGTCTAAACAGTGACATTCCCTGCCCACAATGAGTTTACAGTGTACAGTCAGAGAAGCAGCATGGCTCAGTGGAAAGAACACGGGCTTGGGAGTCAGAGGTCATGGGTTCTAATCCCAGCTCCGCCATTTGTCAGCTGTGTGACTTTGGGCAAGTCACTTCACTTCTCTGTGCCTCAGTTACCTCATCTGTAAAATGGGGATTAAGATGTGAGTCCCATGTGGGACAACCTGATCACCTTGGGTCCCCCCAGCACTTAGAAGAGTGCTTCGCACATAATAAGCGCTTAACAAATACTATCATTATTATTTTATTATTATTACTATTATTGAAGGCCCTCTTCCTGACCCTAGGTCATAGAACGCCCTCCCTCTTCATGTGTCCCAGACGTTAACTTTTCCCACCTTCAAAACCTTCCTAGAAGCCCATCTCCTCCAAGAGGCCTTCCCCAACGAAACCCTCATTTCCTCTTCTCCCACTCCCTTCTGTGTCGCCCCCTGCACTTGGATTTCCTCCCTTCCTTCACCCCTCTCAGCCGCACAGCACTCATGCCCATTAATCATCATTTACTTATTTCTATCTGTCTGTTTCCCCCACTAATAATAATGATGATGGCATTAAGCGCTTACTAGATTGTAAGCTCGTCGTGGGCAGGGTACGTTTCTACCAATTCTTTTCTAGTGGACTCTCCCAAGTGCTGAGTACAGTGCTTTGCACACAGCAAGCGCTCAATAAGTACAACCGATTGACTGACTGATGGGCTGATAGGTCGGCTTTAGAATTTGGCTGTGACCATAAGTTCCTCTGTATTCATTCATTCAGCCATATTTATTGAGTGCTTACTGTGTGCAGAGCACTGTATTAAGTGCTTGGGAAGTACAAGTTGGTAATATATAGAGATGGTCCCTACCCAACAACGGGCTCACAGTCTAGAAGACTGTAGACTGTAAACTCCTTACGGAGAGGGAACGTATCAACAGGGGTAGTGGATAGAGCTCAGAAGGTCATGGGTTAATAATAATAATAATGATGATGATGATGATGGCATTTGTTAAGCTCTTACTATGTGCAAAGCACTGTTCTAAGCACTGGGGAGGTGACAAGGTGATCAGGTTGTCCCCCGGGGGCTCACAGTTTTAATCCCCATTTTACAGATGAGGAAACTGAGGCCCAGAGAAGTGAAGTGACTTGCCCAAAGTCACCCAGCTGACAGTTGGCGGAGCCGGGATTTGAACCCATGACCTCTGACTCCAAAGCCCTTGCTCTTTCCACTGAGCCACGCTGCTTCTCTATTAGAACCCATTAGAATGGGTTCTAACTCTGACTGCCACTTGTCTGCTGTGTGGCCTTGGGCGACTCACTTAAGTTCCCTGTGCCTCAGTTACCTCATCTGTAAAATGGGGATTAAGACTGTGAGCCTCAAAAGTGGGACATGGACTTTTTGTCCAACCCGATTTGCTTGTATCCACCCCAGTGCTTAGTACAGTGTCTTGTTCCCTACTCTCAAGGAGTTTACAGTCTGATGGGGGGAGAAAGGGAGAACTCAATCAAACAAGGGTATTTCGTAAGTGCTTTCAGTTTGCAGAGCAGTGTACTAAGCGCTTGGGAGGGTACAGTGCAACAGAATTATAACGATAGCATTTATTAAGCGCTTACTGTGTGCAAAGCACTGTCCTAAGCGCTGGGGAGGTTACAAGGTGATCAGGTTGTCCCACGGGGGGCTCACAGTCTTCATCCCCCTTCCTTCCTCTCCCCCTCGTCCCCCCTCCATCCTCCCATCTTACCTCCCTCCCTTCCCCACAGCACCTGTATATATGTATATATGTTTGTACATATTTTTTTACTCTGTTTATTTTTTTAATTTATTTGTACATATCTATTCTATTTATTTTATTTTGTTAGTATGTTTGGTTTTGTTCTCTGTCTCCCCCTTTTAGACTGTGAGCCCACTGTTGGGTAGGGACTGTCTCTATATGTTGCCAATTTGTACTTCCCAAGCGCTTAGTACAGTGCTCTGCACATAGTAAGCGCTCAATAAATACGATTGATGATGATGATGATCAACCTCACCTTCTAGTTATCGCCCCATCTCCCTCCTACCATTCCTTTCCAAACTCCTTGAACGAGTTGTCTACACGCGCTGCCTCGAATTCCTCAACACCAACTCTCTCCTCGACCCCCTCCAGTCTGGCTTCCGTCCCCTACATTCCACGGAAGCTGCCCTCTCAAAGGTCATCAATGACCTCCTCCTTGACAAATCCAACGGCTCATACTCTATCCTAATCCTCCTCGACCTCTCAGCTGCCTTCGACACTGTGGACCACCCCCTTCTCCTCAACACGCTATCCAACCTTGGCTTCACAGACTCCGTCCTCTCCTGGTTCTCCTCATCTCTCCGGTCGTTCATTCTCAGTCTCTTTGCAGGCTCCTCCTCCCCCTCCCATCCCCTTACTGTGGGGGTTCCTCAAGGTTCAGTTCTTGGTCCCTTTCTGTTCTCGATCTACACTCACTCCCTTGGTGACCTTATTTGCTCCCATGGATTCAACTATCATCTCTACGCTGATGACACCTAAATCTACATCTCTGCCCCTGCTCTCTCCCTCTCCCTCCAGGCTCGCATCTCCTCCTGCCTTCAGGACATCTCCAGCTGGATGTCTGCCCGCCATCTAAAACTCAACATGTCCAAGACTGAACTCCTTGTCTTCCCTCCCAAACCCTGCCCTCTCCCTGACTTTCCCATCACTGTTGACGGCACTACCATCCTTCCCGTCTCACAGGCCCACAACCTTAGTTGTCATCCTCGACTCTGCTCTCTCGTTCACCCCTCACATCCAAGCCGTCACCAAAACCTGCGGGTCTCAGCTCCACAACATTGCCAAGATCCGCCCTTTCCTCTCCATCCAAACCACTACCCTGCTCGTTCAAGCTCTCATCCTATCCCATCTGGACTACTGTATCAGCCTCCTCTCCGATCTCCCATCCTCTTGTCTCTCCCCACTTCAATCCATACTTCACACCGCTGCCCGGATTGTCTTTGTCCAGAAACGCTCTGGGCATGTTACTCCCCTCCTCAAAAATCTCCAGTGGCTACCAATCAACCTATGCATCAGGTAGAAACTCCTCACCCTCGGCTTCAAGACTCTCCATCACCTCGCCCCCTCCTACCTCACCTCCCTTCTCTCCTTCTACAGCCCAGCCCACACCCTCTGCTCCTCTGCCACTAATCTCCTCACCGTGCCTCGTTCTCACCTGTCCCGCCGTCAACCCCGGGCCCACGTCATCCCCCTGGCCTGGAATGCCCTCCCTCCCCACATCGGCCAAGCTAGCTCTCTTCCTCCCTTCAAGGCCCTACTGAGAGCTCACCTCCTCCAGTAGGCCTTCCCAGACTGAGCCCCCTCCTTTCTCTCTCCCTCCTCCCCCTCTTCACCCCCCTGCCTTACCTCCTTCCCTTCCCCACAGCACCTGTATATATGTATATATGTTTGTACGTATTTATTACTCTATTTATTTTACTTGTACATATCTATTCTATTTATTTTATTTTGTTAATATGTTTGGTTTTGTTCTCTGTCTCCCCCTTCTAGACTGTGAGCCCACTGTTGGGTAGGGACCATCTCTATATGTTGCCAACTTGTACTTCCCAAGCGCTTGGTACAGTGCTCTGCACACAGTAAGCGCTCAATACGATTGATTGATTGATTGACTCCGTTCTATTGTCCTCTCTCAAGCACTTAGTACAGTGCGCTGCACACAGGAAGCACTCAATAAATACAACTGATGGATTAATGGATTGATCAGCTGTCCTGAGACAGGAGTTAATAGGTCTCTCCCTGCAGACTGTATGATGTCCTCGCGTCAAACTGAGTGCACGTGGAAACACAAAAACATAATACATGCAATATTTTGTGGAAGCGTGTTTCTGGACCACACCATCCCACACCACTTTTTGGCCAAGAGCCTGATCGCGTCCATCCCGCCACCATTTTGGGAAGAATCCGTTCCACCCCCAACAGACAAGCGGTGGAGCTGGGCTGAGAACCCAGGTCCTTCTGATTTCCAGGCCCAGGCTCCATCTGCTAGGCCACGCTGCTTCTCTTGGAAAAAGCCCGGGCCTTGGAGTCCAAGGACCTGGGTTCTAATCCCCCCCAGCCCCTCAGCACTTATGTCCACATCTGTAATCGATTCATTTCCATTAAAGTCCATCTCCCCCTCTAGACTGTAAACTTGTTGTGGGGAGGGAATGTGTCTCTTGTTCTATTGTACTCTCCCAAGCGCCTAGTACAGTACGCTGCACACAGTAAGCGCTCAATAAATACGATTGACTGACTGACTGGCCCCACTCCACCGCATCAGTCCTCTGAGGCGGTGGCCTACCTCATTTACTCTCTGAGGCCTACCTTGGCCCTCCACAGTCCCAGGGAGTGTTTGAACCATGCATTTCTTATTGAAATTTGACTACTCTCAGTGAATAAAAAAGAAATATGGACAGTTTTTCTGGTGGTATTTATCCAGTTTCTGAATTATCCAGGCCCTTTGCTTCTCCTCCTCTTTTAATAACAATAATAATTGAGGCATGTTTTAAGTGCTCAAATCCTTTACTAAGCTCCGGGATAGATACAACATCATCAGGTCCCACATGGGGCTCACATTGTAAGTAGAAGGGACACAGATATTGAATCCCCATTTTATTGAGGAGGGAACTGAAGCACAGAGAAGTGAAGTGACCTTCCCAAGGTTGCACAGCAGGCAAGTAGCAGAGCCAGGATTAGAACTCAGTTCGTCTGAACTTCCAGGCCTGGGATCTTTCCACTATTCATTCAATCGTATTTACTAAGCACTTACTATGTGCAGAGCACTAGGCATTTCACTGCTCCTTATACAGGTGGTGAATCGCCTCCTACCACCTGTAATTGATGTTGCGTAAATTGTGTAAATTGATGCTTAACCCCCAGTTCATTCATTCATTCATTCATTCAATCGTATTTACTGAATGCTTACTGTGTGCAGAGCACTGTACTAAGCTCTTGGAAAGTACAATTCGGCAATAAATAGAGACAATCCCTACCCAACAACGGGCTCACAGTCTAGAAGGGGGGAGACAGACAGCAAAACAAGAAGACAGGCATCAATAGCATCAATATAAATCAATAGAATTATAGATATATACACATCATTAATAAAATGGTTCCTGTGGGGCTGATAGATTTCTTCTGCTAGCTAGCATCTCTTCCACAGGATGGAGATGGAGAGAGGGAAGGAGAGAGGATATTTTGTTGTTTATTTGCCGTTTAGGTGACAGGTTTGGTAGGGTAGGAGGTTGAAACTGATGACTAAAATGGGTTTGAGGGATTATCTGCGGATTTCATTTATCCATTGGGGTAGACGATGGAGACATTTTTCTTCCCTTATGATTGCAGATCCTGTTTTACTGCGGCTCACTCAAAGAAAACCTAAAAAGGACATACACCACTCACGCCTCATTGCCCATTACAGGACACATGACAAAAATACAATAAGGCAAACAGTTGAGAATAGAACAGTGATTTTTACTGGTATAATTTCAAATAGGATATTACCCCTGATGCAATTTTCTTTGGTTCCCGCATTAGTGCCGGGCACCCCAAGTGAGTTTTAGCCGAGGTAATGATGTTGAAAAGAAAAGAGGAAAATTACATTTGGAAAAGAAGAAAGATTCTATTTTTTTCCTGTTGACTCAAAGAACCAGAATTGGATTGGCCTCATCTATCCTTTCCCTTGGTGACTCTCAGCTTCTCCGCCTGGTCCCTGGCAACAGTCAGGAGCAGAGAAGGAGGAAGCAGCATGGCTCAGTGGAAAGAGCCCGGGCTTTGGAGTCAGAGGTCATGGGTTCAAATTCCGCCTCTGCCAATTGTCAGCTGTGTGACTTTGGGCAAGTCACTTCACTTCTCCGGGCCTCAGTTCCCTCATCTGTAAAATGGGGATGAAACCTGTGAGCCCCACGGGGGACAAACTGATTACCTTGTACCGCCCCCCCCCCCAGTGCTTAGAACAGTGCTTTGCACATAGTAAGCACTTAATAAATGCCATTATTATTATTATCCGTAACTTTTCTAATGGTTTTTCCGTTACAGTTGTGATCCGTTATGCGGATCATAGCAAGAGACAGGATGTTCAGGAGAAAATACATCCATAGGGTCGCTATGAGTTGGAAACAACTTGATGGGACTTAATAATAATGATAGGGCACTGTACTAAGCACCTGGGGAAGTACTATGCGATAGAGTTAGTAGACGTGATCCCTGCCCTCAAAAGAGCTTATAGTCTACTGTGTGCAGAGCACTGTTCTAAGCACTTGGGAGAGTACAACAGAGTTGGTAGACCCAACCCCTACCCTCAAGGAGTTTACAGTCTAGTGGAAGAGCTTACACTCTTGCCATCCTAATAAAATCAATAGTATTTTTTGAGCCCCTACTATGTGGAGAATGTTGTACTAAGTGCTTGGGAGAGCGATAGAGTTGTCCTGCAGTTCAACAGCTATTATTTATTTATAGTATATATTAAGTCCACCTTTCAGGATCGCTCCCCACCTCTCAGGACGGCACCTGGAGAATTTCCAGTCCTCTACCAGTCTCGACTACGAGAGGGGGAGTTAGGAAGAGGCCACCCATTCCATTCCTAGTTTGGCCAGTGGCTAGCGAGTGGAAGGCCATCCGCTATAAGTCAAAGCTCACCTGTGCTGGGCAGCAGCGGCACGGGAGAGAGTCAAAGGGCAGAGAAGGTGATGGTAAACCACTTCTGGATTTTTACCAACAAAACTCTCTGGAGACACTACCAGAAGTATGCAGATGGAGGTGGGACTTTCTGGGAGAGATTTGTCCGTGGCATTGCTCCGGGTCAGAAAAGACTCGACAGCATAAGACAAGATATATTAAGTGCCTTACCATATGCTTAGATCTGGGGTAGATACAAGATAATCAGCTCAGCCACAGTCCCGTATTCCTCAGTTTCCTCATCTGTAAAATGGGATTCCCAACTCTGTTTTATAATAATAATAATGATAATAATAATGGTACTTGTTAAGCATTTACTATGTGCCAAGCACTGTTCTAAGCCCTGGGGCAGATACAAGTTCATCAGGTTGGGCAGAGTCCCTGTCCCACATGCGCTCCCACTCTTAATCCCCGTTTTCTATATGAGGTCACTGAGGACCAAAGAAGTGAAGTGACTTTCATTCATTCATTCAACTGTATTTATTGAGCACTTACTGTGTGCAGAGCACTGTACTAAGCTCTTGGGAAGTACAAATCGGCAAAATAAAGAGACAGTCCCTACCCAACTACGGGCACAGTCTAGAAGGGGGAGACAGACAATAAAACAAAACAAGTAGACAGGTGTCAATACCATCAGAATAAATAGAATTATAGCTATAATAATAATGATGGCATTTAAGTGCTTACTATGTGCAAAGCACTGTTCTAAAAGCTGGGGGGATCCAAGCTGATCAGGTTGTCCCACATGGGGCTCACAGGCTTAATCCCCATTTTACAGATGAGGTAACAGGCTCAGAGAAGTTAAGTGACTTAGCCAAAGTCACACAATGGAAAATGGCAGGGCTGGGAGTAGAACCCATGACCTCTGACTCCCAAGCCCGTGCTCTTTCCACTGAGCCACGCTGCTCCTGCAGCACCAAGGTCACACAGCAGACATGCAACAGAGCTGGTATTAGAACTCAGGTCCTTCTGACTCCCAGGCCGGGGGTCTAAAAGCCACCATCACCGACCACAGCCTTGCAAGCATACTTAAAGTTGGCAAGGAGATGGTGCTGGGGCTTCAAGCTTCTTCACGACTCTAAGGCCCTGGGCCAGGTTTGGATCAGCCATAGACCCAATTCATCCCTTACCTTCTGCCATTCCCATTTTGGAAAAGGATCCAGTTTGTGTTCGCTAGAAGGCTGCCAGATAGGAATCGACTCTTGCTGAACTGGAAGAAGTCAAGGCCTAGTGGATAGAGCCCGGGCCTGGGAGTCAGAAGGACCTAGGTTCTAAACCTGGCTCCGTCACTTGTCTGCTGCGTGATCTTGGGCAAACAGTGTAACTTCTCTGGGCCTCAGCTCCCTCATCTGTAAAATGGGGATTAAGACTGTGAGCCCCAAGTGGGACCTGGATTAGCCTGTATCTACCCCAGCATTTAGTACAGTGCCTGGCACATAGTAAGTGTATGTTGAATGTTGACTGGACACTTGCCCTCATTTCCTGTCCAGCTCTATTCCCCTAAGAGAAGCAGTGTGGCCTAGTGGAGTGAACGTGGGTCTGGGAGTCAGAGGACCTGGGTTCTCATCCTGGCTCCTTTACTTGTCTGCTGGGTAACCTTGGGCAAGTCACTTCACTTCTCCGGGCCTCAGTTCCCTCATCTGGAAAATGGGGATTAAGAGTGTGAGCCCCATGTGGGACAGGTACTATGTGTGACCTGATGATCTTGTATGAACCCCCCCCACCCAGCCAGCGCTTCATACAGTGCCTGGCACATAATAATACCATAATTATTATAATAAATGCTTAACAAATCCCATTAAAAAAACTTATTAAAAAGACACAGGATCTGGATCCAATCAGGCAGTACCCTCTCTGGGGGTGTGGGGAGACTTGAAGAAACTTTTCTTGGAATGATAGGGTCCCATTGTTTAGGCCTGTTAATGCTGGCTCTAATTCGGTGGTACATGAGGGCAGTAGATAGCGTTATCATGTCGGAACAGATCATGAAAATGTCCCAGAAATGGCAAAGGCAAGGCCTGCTGGCTGGTTTTTATCTCAGTAATACAGACTTGGTCAAAACCCAGGCCACTGGAACAAAATTGCTCTTCTTGGGTAGGAAGCAGCGTGGCCTAGTGGAAAGAGGCCGGGCCTGGGAGTCAGTGGACCTGGGTGCTAATCCCAGCTCTGCCACTTGTCTGCTGGGTGACCCTGGGCAAGTCACTTCAATTCTCTTACAGACTGGAGTGCAGAGGCGATGCAGAGGGGAGGATGGTTAGGGGAAATGAGGGGCATAGTCAAGCAAGGCTTCATTCTTCTTTTTATCATTATCATTATTATCTTTATTGATGATGATGTTATTTCTTAAATGCTTACTCTGTGCCAAGCACTGTTTAAGCACCGGGGTAGATACAAGGTAATCAGCTTGTCCCACGTGGGACTCACAGTCTTAACCCTCATTTTACAGATGAGGTAACAGACACAGAGAAGTTAAGTGACTTGCCCAAAGTCACACAGCTGACAAGTGGTGGAGGCAGAATTAGAACCCACAACCTCTGACTCCAAAGCCCACACTCTTTCCACTAAGCCATGCTGCTGCTCTTATTCAATGCCCCCCAACACAATTTGCTAATATGTTCCTCATTACTTTTGAAAAAACTCCCAAGGATGAAGACCTAGAACATAAACCACTTCCTTCATGAGAACAGGACAATAACCCTACCCTTTTTTTTAAAGGTATTTGTCAGGCACTATACTAAGCGCTGGGAAAGATACAAAACGTACTTGGCACATAGTAAGCACTTAACAAATACCATCACTATTATACAAGTTAATCAGGTTGGACACAGTTGCTGCCCCACACTGGACTCAACAGTCATTTTATAGAGGAGGTAACTGAGGCACAGAGAAGGTAAGGTCACACAATAGACAAGGCGTTAATGAGGTGGAAACTAGGATATAATGGGTCGAAATTTGCACTGGAATTTGCATGGATCCAGAGAAGCCTTTTGTTTTATTGTTTTGTATAAAGAGGAGTATGGCAGAAGATATAGGATGTTCTGGAGAATATATATCCATAGAGCTGCTATGAATAAGAAACAACTCGACGGCATTTAATAATAATGAGAAGCAGCATGGCGTAGTGGACAGAGCACGGGCCTGGGAGTCAGAATGATAATAATAATAATTATTATTATTATTTTGGTATTTGTTAAGTGCTTACTATGTGCCAAGCACTGTTCTAAGTGCTGGGGGAGATACAAGGTAATCAGGTTGTCGCACATGGGGCTCACACTTAATCCCCATTTTCCAGATGAGGTAACTGAGGCCCAGAGAAGTTAAGTGACTTGCCCAAAGTCACACATCTGAGAAGTGGCGGAGGCAGGATTAGAACCCATGACCTCTGACTCCCAAGCCCGCGCTCTTTCCACTGAGCACGCTGCTTCTCATGAGTTCTAATTCTGCCACTTGTCTGTTGTATGACCTTGGGCAAGTCACTTCTCTGGTCTCAGTTACCTCATCTGGAAAATGGGGATAATGAGACTGCGGGCCCCATGTGGGACAGGGGCAGCATTCATTCATTCATTCAATCGTATTTATTGAGCGCTTACTGTGTGCAGAGCACTGTACTAAGCGCTTGGGAAGTACAAGGCGGCAACATATAGAGACGGTCCCTACCCAACACCGGGCTCACAGTCTAGAAGGGGGAGACAGACAACAAAACAGAACATATTAACAAAATAAAATAAATAGAATAAATATGTACGAGTAAAATAAAGAGTAACAAATACGTACAAACATATATACATATATACAGGTGCTGTGGGGAGGGGAAGGAGGTAAGGCAGGGGGGATGGGGCGGGGGAGAGGAAGGAATCCAACCCGATTTGCTTGTATCCATTCCAGCAGTTAGTACAGTGCCTGACACATAGTAAGCGCTTAACAAAATACTATAATAATAATTATTAATAATAATAATAAAGAGGAGAGTTGACTGCATTTAAAGGCAGAAAGAAGGAGACATTGGAAAGACATTGGAATGTTCATTCATTCATTCATTTAATCATATTTATTGAGCGCTTACTGTGTGCAGAGTACTGTACTAAGCGCTTGGGAAGTCCAAGTCAGCAACATATAGAGACAGTCCCTACCCAACAACGGGTTCACAGTCTAGAAAGGGGAGACAGATGACAAAACAAAACAAGTAGATAGGTGACAATACCATCAGAATAAATAGAATCATAGCTATATACACAATATTAATAAAATAGAGTAGTAAATATGTACAGATATATACAAGTGAAAGTAAGTGGTTTAAGATGGTAGAGAAGAAAGTGGGGGGAAGCAAACGTCTTTAGACCGGTGAGAGGGAAAATTGAATTCAGATGAGAGACCACTTTTGGAGATGTGCCTGAAGAGAGTAAAAGGGTGCAAGTCAGTCAGTTGTATTTATTGAGCGCTTACTTTGTGCAGAGCACTGTACTAAGCGTTTGGGAGGGGACAATAGAACAAGAAACAGACACATTTCCTGCCCACGAGTTCACAGTCTAGAGGAGGAGGAGGAGTTGGGGAAATTCCTGCCTGACTTTTTCAATTTTATCAACATCCCTCTAGACTGTAACCTCATTATGGGCCGAGAACAAGCTGCTAATTCTGTTGTATTGTCCTCTCCCAAGCGTTTAATACAGTGCTCTGCACCACCGATTGATTGGTTGACCAACTAAATAGTCGGCAAAGTCAAGAGAGGCAGCTTGGTTTAGTGGAAAGAGCCCGGGTTTGGGATTCAGAGGGCGTAGGTTCTAATCCCGGCTCCGCCACTTGTCTACTGTGTGACCTCGGGCAAGACACTTAACTTCTCTGTGCCTCAGTTACCTCATCTGTCAAATGGGGCTCAAGACTGTGAGCCCCACGTGGGACAGCCTGATTCCTCTATATCTCCCCCAGTACTTAGAACAGTGCTTGGCACATTCTAAGCGGTTAACGAATACCATTATTATTATTATTGTTATTATTACCAGGGAAAAGACAAGGAGAGGTGGGCCCTGGGATCTTAAAGGTCTGGAAGACAATGAAGAAGGAAAGGGTGTGTGATTGAGCAGAAGAAACAGGAGAGGTGTAGCAAACAAGGGTGAATTTGAAGTCAATCAATCAATCAATGGTGCTTATAGAGTGTTTACTATGTGCAGAGCACTGTACTAAGTGGTTAGAACAGTGCCTGGCAAATAGTGACTTCTTAACAAATACCATAATTATTACTAAGCGTTTGGGAGAGGAGAATGAAACAGAGTTGGCAGATACATTCCCAGCTGACAAGGAGCTTAGTCTAGGGGATTGAAAGGACAGAAATCAGTCTGGTGTCCAGATTTCCACCAGCCGTGCTCAATTAGATGTCTTCCCTGCCCTCAAAGAACAAAGTCATTTAGTGACAGCGTAAAACAAAAGTTCTCTAGAGAAGCAGCATGGTTTAATGGATAGAGCCCGGGCCCGGGAGTCAGAAGGACCAGGGTTCTAATCACAGCTCTAACACATTATTTGCTGTGTGACCCTGGGCAAGTCACTTCACTTCTCTTCCGACTCCACCAACTGTCAGCTGTGTGATTTTGGGCAAGTCACAACTTCTCTGGGCCTCAGTTACCTCATCTGTAAAATGCGGATTAAAACTGTGAGCCCCCTGTGGGACAACCTCATCGCCTTGTAACCTCCCCAGTGCTTAGAACAGTGCTTTACACATAGTAAGTGCTTAACAAATACCATCATTATTATTATTATTATTATCTACCCCAGTGCTTAGTACAGTGCCTGGCACATGGTAAACACCTAACAAATTCCACATATGAGTCCCTCATATGGAAATTGGGGATTCAGACTGTGAGCCCCATTTGGGACAAGGACTGTGTCCAACCTGATTAACTTATAGCTAACCCAGCACTTAGAACACTGCTTGGCACATAGTAAGTGCTAACAAGTACCATAATTATTATTATTACATGGCTTCGGTGACTTTGATGAGATGCGGCTATTCAAGTGAAGAAGGGGTAATCGTGAAGTTATGAGCCCCATGTGGGACAGGGACTGAGTCCATCCTGATTGCCTTGTATCTACCCCACCTTCACAACATCGCCAAGATCCACCCTTTCCTCTCCATCCAAACCGCTACCTTGCTGGTTCAATCTCTCATCCTATCCCGACTGGATTACTGCATCAGCCTCCTCTCTGATCTCCCATTTTCCTGTCTCTCCCCACTTCAGTCTATACTTCACTCGGCTGCCCGGATTATTTTTGTACAGAAACGCTCTGGCCATGTCACTCCCCTCCTCAAAAATCTCCAGTGGTGCCTGTCATCCTATGAATCAAGCAAAAAACCCTCACTCTCGGCTTCAAGGCTCTCCATCACCTGGCCCCCTCCTACCTCACCTCCCATCTCTCCTTCTCCAGCCCAGCCCGCACCCTCCACTCCTCTGCCGCTAACCTCCTCACTGGGCCTCGTTCCTACCTGTCCCGCCGTCGACCCCCGGCCCACATCATTCATTCATTCAATCGTATTTATTGAGTGCTTACTGTGTGCAGAGCACTGTACTAAGCGCTTGGGAAGTACAAGTTGGCAACATACATATAGAGACGGTCTCTACCCAACAGTGGGCTCACAGTCTAGAAGGGGGAGACAGAGAACAAAACAAAACATATTAACAAAATAAAATAAGTAGAATAAAAATGTACAAGTAAAATAGAGTAACAAATACATACAAACATATATACATATACACAGGTGCTGTGGGGAATGGAAGGAGGTAAGACGGGGGGATGGAGAGGGGGAGGAGGGGGAGAGGAAGGAGGGGGTTCAGTCTGGGAAGGCCTCCAGGAGGAGGTGAGCTCTCAGTAGGGCCCTGAAGGGAGGAAGAGCGCTAGCTTGGCGAATGTGGGGAGGGAGGGCATTCCAGGCCAGGGGGTTGACATGGGCCGGGGGTCGACGGGCAGGACAGGTGAGAACGAGGCACGGTGAGGAGATTAGCAGCAGAGGTGCGGAGGGTGCAGGCTGGGCTGTAGAAGGAGAGAAGGGAGGTGAGGTAGGAGGGGGCGAGGTGATGGAGAGCCTTGAAGCCGAGGGTGAGGCTATCTCTGGCCTGGAATGCCCTCCCTCCACATATCCACCAAGCTAGCTCTCTTCCTCCCTTCAAAGTCCTACTGAGAGCTCATCTCCTCCAGGAGGCCTTCCCAGACTGAGCCCCCCCTTTTCCTCTGCCCCTCCCCTCTCCATCGCACCCACTCCCTCCCTCTGCCCTACCGCCTTCCCCTCCCCTCCCCAAAGCACTTGTGTATATCTGTACATATTTATTACTCTATTTTATTAATATGTATATATATATATATCTATAATTCTATTTTTATGGTATTGACACCTACTTGTTTTGTTCTGTTGTCTGTCTCCCCCTTCTAGACTGTGGGCCCGTTGTTGGGTAGGGATTGTCTCTATATACTGCCAACTTGTACTTCCCAAGCGCTTAGTACAGTGCTCTGCACACAGTAAGAGCTCAATAAATACGATTGATGATGATGCTGAATTGTAATTTCCAAGCGCTTAGTACAGTGCTCTGCACACAGTAAGCGCTCAATAAATACGATTGAATGAATGAATGAACTTGTAGCTACCCCAGCACTTAGAACACTGCTTGGCACATAGTAAGCGCTTAACAAGTACCATAATTATTATTATTATTATTATTATTATTACATTGCTTCGGTGACTTTGATGTGATGAAGCTATTCAAGTAAAGGAGGGGTAAACGTGAAGCTATCAGCCCCACATGGGACAGGGACTGTGTCCAACCTGAATGTCTTATATCTATCCCAGCACTTAGGACAGTGCTTGGCACATAGTGGCACTTAACAAATATTATTATCATTATTATTATCATTATTATTCCCTGCTCTCTACCATTTTACATCCTGCTACTCCCCAGTTTATACTCTTCTCTCCTCCCAAACATACCTCTTAACATACCACTTAACTGTAGAGAAGCAGCGTGGCCTAGTGGGTAGAGCACAGGTCCGGGAGTCAGAAGGACCTGGGTTCTCATCCCGGCCCCGCCAAATGTCTGCTGTGTGACCTCGGGCAAGTCACTTCACTTCTCTGGGCCTCAGTTACCTCATCTGGAAAATGGGGATTAAGACTGTGAGCCCTATGTGGGACAAGGACTGTGTCCAACCCAATTACCTTGCATCTACCTTGCAATTACCTTGCATCTTGGAGAATCAATCAATCAATCAATCGTATTTATTGAGCACTTACTGTTTGCAGAGCACTGTACTAAGCACTTGGGAAGTACAAGTTTGCAACATATAGAGACGGTCCCTACCCAACAGTGGGCTCACAGTCTAGAAGACTGTGAGAAGCAGCATGGCTCAATGGAAAGAGCACGGGCTTTGGAGTCAGAGGTCATGGGTTCAAATTCCGACTCCACCAACTGTCAGCTGTGTGATTTTGGGCAAGTCACAACTTCTCTGGGCCTCAGTTACCTCATCTGTAAAATGCGGATTAAAACTGTGAGCCCCCTGTGGGACAACCTCATCGCCTTGTAACCTCCCCAGTGCTTAGAACAGTGCTTTACACATAGTAAGTGCTTAACAAATACCATCATTATTATTATTATTATTATCTACCCCAGTGCTTAGTACAGTGCCTGGCACATGGTAAACACCTAACAAATTCCACAATTATTATTATTACCTCAATCTGAGTAATAATTGTTGTAGTCATTAAGGACTTACTATGTGCCAAGGACTGTACTTAGTGCTGGGATAGATGCAGGTTTAACAGGTTGTACACATGGGGGTCACAATATGAGGGGGAGAGATTACAGGTATTGAATCCCCATTTTACAGATGAGGAAACTGAGGCCCAGAGAAGTTAAGGGACTTTCCCAGAGTTGCACAGCAGGCAAATAATAATAATAACAGTGGCATTTGTTAAGCGGTTACTATGTGCAAAGCACTGTTCTAAGCGCTGGGGGGGATCCAAGGTGATCAGGTTGTCCCACGTGGGGCTCACAGTCTTCATCCCCATTATACAGATGAGTTAACTGAGGCTCAGAGAAGTTAAGTGACTTGCCCAAGGTCACACAGCAGACATTCTATTTATTTTATTTTGTTAGTATGTTTGGTTTTGTTCTCTGTCTCCCCCTTTTAGACTGTGAGCCCACTGTTGGGTAGGGACTGTCTCTATATGTTGCCAACTTGTACTTCCCAAGCGCTTAGTATAGTGCTCTGCACACAGTAAGCGCTCAATAAATACGATTGATTGATTGATGTGGCAGAGCCGGGATTAGAACCCATGACCTCTGACTCCTAAGCCCGTGCTCTTTCCACTGAGCCACACTGCTTCTCCCAATGGCAGAGCCAGAATTAGAACTGGTGTTTTAAGGAAGCCATTTTCACGAAGCCAGGCTGTTTCTCTTGAGTCTCTGCTTCTCACTCCCCAATCCTGCTGCTTCCCCAGACCGGAACTCCCTCTCCCACAAAAATCCACCAGCTCCCAGCCTGCCCCATCCTCAAATCCCTCCCCAAAAGCCACCTCCTCCAGGAAGTCTTCCCCACTGAATCACAATACCCCAGAGCCAGGTAAGTAAACCCAACTCTTAGCACTTACATATTTGAAGTTCACCTTTCTGCATGTTCTTATTTATTTAGATATTATTCACATATACTTCTGCATACGCTATCATTCGTTCGCTGTTTGGTCCCGAAGAGTGCTGAGAAAAGGGTGGTTGCAAGTAGGGCATTGTGAATATTCACTTAACTCATTCAACTTGGCCATGCTTCGTTTCTCCACCGACGAACACTGAGTTCATCTCAGTGAACATCTCTTCAGGGGTGATTCGAGGACAAATTGGCTAATAATGCGGAAAGGATTCTGAGGCCCTTATAGGGAAAACATTGTCGCCGTGCAAATTAGCCTAACTTATGGAGAAACAGTGAATTGCCTGTTGGCCACTTCAACCTTGACATATATGGTTCTCTGGCAACTTGTTTTCTTCAGGTCGGGCCCCATAAACAGGATTTTCCTAAGTGTTATTTTGGCTGCCTTCTGAAAATGGAATGGCCAACCACGACATGGAAAAATAATGCTACTTCCTGACACGAGGGAAGCTTGTCTGTCAGGAGAGGAGCAGGTCAAAAACCCTACTACTGGACTGCTTTTTTTCCACGTGGTAACTGGTAAACTTCTCGGGAACTCTTCTGTAAGTAAAACGTAGTCCTGTTTTGGCATTTCTTTGTTCATCTTTCCTCTAAGCCTTGCATTCCCATTGCAGGATTCCCTTTAGCATCCCCAATTAGGCTGCGTTCTTTCATTTCTGTTTCTTGGGATGTGTTTTAAGAATGAGTGAGCCCAGCACAGCAAGATGGAAATGTAACCGGCTATAAATAGCATTTCCTGTATTTTCGTTTCAGTTGGCTGGCCTTTTAAGCTTTAACAGGAGCTCTGTGTCTCCAGATTCCTTAGAATTGATGCAAAGCAAATTTTACTTTAGGGTATTTGTTAAGCTCTTACTATATGTCCAACACTGTCCTAAGCGCTGGGGTAGATACGGGTCAATTAGGTCAGACACAATCCCTGTCCTGCCTAGGGCTCACAGTCCAAGTAGGTGGGAGAATAGGGATTCAATCCCCATTTTCCAGTTGAGAAAACTGAGGCACAGACAAACGACGGGAAGCAGCATGGCTGGGGAAGCAGCATGGTGTAGTGGATAGAGCACAGGCCCAGGAGTCAGAAGGTCATGGGTTCTAATCCTGGCTCCTTCACTTGTCTGCTGTGTGACCTTGGGCAAGTTACTTCACTTCTCTGTTCCTTAGTTACCTTGTCTGTAAAATGGGGATTGAGACTGTGAGCCCCACGTGGGACAGGGAATGTGTACAATCCAACTTGCTTGTACCACCTCAGCACTTAGTACAGTGGCTGGCACATAGTAAGCGCTTAACAAATACCACAATAATTATTATGCTCATTATTACCTACTTACTACGTGCTTTGTGGATTTGGGTCTGAGTCCGATGAAAGGTGCTCTTCCCTTAGTTTCCCGACTCACCCCTCAAATCTGACCTCCCTCGCCCGCATCCTCCAAGCTGAGTGCGGACACTCTGTGTAACAGGCCAAGGGTGGGAGAATCAGTCTTCCCCACAATCCCTCCTTCAATCAATCGATCAATACTATTTATTGAGCATGTACTATGCGCAGAGCACTGGTAAGTTCTTGGGAGAGTCCATTACAACAGGGTTCATAGACACGTTCCCTGCTCACAAGGAGGAAGAATTTACGGTCAATTCTTCTTGGGCTCCGCTATTCTATCCTCAAGATATGGCACCCGGAATCAATCAGTCAACCGATCATAAGCAGCGTGGCCTAGTGGAATGTGCCTGGGAGTGAGAGGACCTGGGTTCTAATCCCGGCTCTGCCACTCATCTGCTGTGTGACGTTGGGCAAGTCGCTTCACTTCTCTGGGCTTCAATTCCCTTACCTGTAAAATGGGGATTAATCAATCAATCGTATTTATTGAGCGCTTACTGTGTGCAGAGCACTGTACTAAGACTGTGAGCCCCATGTGCGACGGACTCTGTCCAACCTGATTAGCTTGTATCTATCCAAGAGTTTAGTACAGTGCCCGGCTCATAGTAAGCGCTTGACAAATACCATTACTACTATTATTAGTGAGAACTTACTGTGTTGCACAGCACTGGACTAAGCGCTTGGGAGACTCCAACAGAAGAATGGCACAGAAAACCAGAAGGACTAGGAAGACAGAAGACATTTCTATTGCAATGCACTAAATGGTGTCCTAGAGGCCGGAGAAGATTAATAGCCATCTCCACGCACCTAACTGTTCATCATTTACCCTCCTTTAATTCTGCACATGAACCTGGTTCATTTCCTAATTGAGGTTAACTAATGAGATTGGTCTGGAAGGATAAATCACTAAAAACAATTGTATGCGTTCTAAATACAGAAAGAATAATTCATCCAAGAGGAGACTGCCACCTTGACTGAGGAGGACTCCTGCTGAAAAACATCACCGGATTACCGCATTCTCTTGAATACAAACGTCGAATCCAATGCGGGTAATTTCATGGTCTCGAAAGTGACAGCCGCCAATGCTACCGCTCAATCATCCATTACGGCTGAACAATCAATCAATCGGTCGTGTTTAGCGAGTACTTGAGTACTTACTGTGTGCAGAGCCCTTCACCAAGCTCCTGGGGGAGTTCAATACGATGATATAACAGAGTTGATAGACATGAAGCGAGTTTATGGTCCGAGGGAGGGATGTTAAGGGCCAGCTCCTTAATAATAACAATAATTGTGGTATTTCTTAAGCACTTACTATGTGCCAAGCACTGTTCTAAGCACTGGGGTAGATGTGAGGTCATCAGGTTGGACATGGTCCCTGTCCCATGTGGGGATCACAGTCTTAATCAGCTGTGTGATCACTAGTGATCGCTTAATCACTTGTCAGCTTTGTGACTTTGGGCAAGTCACTTAATTTCTCTGGGCCTCAGTTCCCTCATCTGTAAAATGGGGATTAAGACTGTGAGCCCCAGGTGGGACAACCTGATCACCTTGTATCCCCCCAGTGCTTCGAACAGTGCTTTGCACATAGTAAGCGCTTAACAAATGCCATTATTATTATTATTATTAATCCCCATTTCCCAGATGAGGCAACCGAAGCCCAGAGAAGCGAAGCGGCTCACCCAAGGTCACACAGCAGACACGTGGCAGAGCCGGGATTAGAACCCACGACCTCTGACTCCAAGGCCCAGACTCTCTCCACTAGGTGGTGGAGATAGATGGTCTACCCCTGGCAATTCTTAAGGAGATGGGGGACGTGAACTGAACAATTCGTAAAACGATCCGGGCAGCAGAGTGAAGTAGGGGCCAGAGAGGGGAGAGACAGGAGGCAGGGAGGTCAGCGAGGAAGCCGATACAGTCGTCAGGGCGGCATCAGGGATCGGCGAGGTTGCAGTTTGGATGAAGAGGAAGCGGCCGTGATGGAGAGATGCTGTGAAGGAAGAACCTACGGGACTTGGTGACAGACCGAATATGCCGGTTGGGAAAGAGAGGCGAGTCGAAGGTGACGCCAAGAGGGGATGGTGGTGGTGGTGGTGTCTACAGGGGAAGAGTCACTGACTTCTAAAGGAAGACAACATGCAGTCCTCAGGCATAAGACATCATTAGTTCCTGACAACTGTGTCTTAAATGGAAACGTTGTACATAGAAACAGTGTTCTAAATGGCAGACTGCTTCCTGAATGAAAGCCAGATGTAACGGTATTTAAGTGCTCACTATGTGCCAAGCACTGTTCTAAGCAATCAATCAATCAATCGTATTTATTGAGCACTTACTGTGTGCACAGCACTGTACTAAGCACATGGGAAGTACAAGTTGGCAACATATAGAGATGGTCCCTACCCAACAGTGGGCTCACAGTCTAGAAGGGGAGACAGAGAACAAAACCAAACATATTAACAAAATAAAATAAATAGAATAGATATGTACAAGATAAATAGAGTAATAAATATGTACAAACATATATACATATATACAGGTGCTGTGGGGAAGGGAAGGAGGTAAAGCGGGGGGATGGAGAGGGGAAGGAGGGGGAGAGGAAGGAGGGGGCTCAGGCTGGGAAGGCCTCCTGGAGGAGGTGAGCTCTCAGCAGGGCCTTGAAGGGAGGAAGAGAGCTAGCTTGGCGGATGTGGGGAGGGAGGGCATTCCAGGCCAGGGGGATGATGTGGCTACAAGGTAATCAGGTTGTCCCACGTGGGGCTCACAGTCTTCATCCCCATTTTACAGATGAGTTAAATGAGGCCCAGAGAAAGTGACTTGCCCGAAGTCACACTGCTGACAGGTGGCAGGAACGGGATTAGAACCCACGACTACTGATTCCCAAGCCCGGGCTCTTTCCACTAAACCATGCTGCTTCTCCTTTATTCAGCCCTTACTCAGTATCCCCCTTAGCCCTTTCCTCCCCACATAACATGACCCCCACCTCACTTTCCCCTTCCCTCCCACCTTTTCCCTTCTCCCCCAGCCTATTTTGTTTCTGAGCTTTTCTGTGACCATTTCCGCCACAACTCCTAATATCCGGGGAGTGGGGGGAGAAGATCCAGGCAGGGCTTTGAGGGGGATGGATCGGGTGGGGGAGGCAGCAGAGGGGGAAGAGGAAATCAGAAGGTCTAAAGTGGCAATCTCCTCCTCCTCCATCACTGACAAATCCAGTACAATCAAAAGAACAGAAACTGAATGTGGGTGGGTGAAGGGGGAAGGAAAGATGGGAGGGGGGTACGAGCTGGGGGAGGAGGAGAGGGAAAACTGGGAGCTGAGGATACAGGTTAGGAACCGGAGATGGGAGAGGGAGGACAAGGGATTTCTGACCTCATGAGCCTGGTGTCATAAAAAACAAAACAAAAAATCTGGAATGGCATAAAAATCCAGAAACACCAGAAGTGCTGTTCTCTGTTACTCAGAAAGTTATAAATGCTTAACCAGTACTGGGGCTACGGGATCATGTGAGAACTCATTACAGTTGCTTGCTTGCCACAAAGTCTCTTTCTGCTCCTTTATTTATTAAACAACACAAATAAAACGTTGAGGAGCCGCTGTATCTACACTTGTGATTCCCCCATAGGGCAGTGAGCTACGCTCGCTATCTGGGTGGAATGGCATCGGGGCAATTCTAGGACGCTGTCCAGAACGGAAACTAGACAGTGAGTCTGCTGTGCAAACACTCTTGCTGCCCTCCCTCACTGATTCATACGGTGTTACGTGTTTCCCTTTCCCCTTAAAAAAACATGCAACTTTCCCCATTCCTGGGCTGATCTGTGCTCCCAGAATTGTCTAGATTTCCAGTACCCTTCTCCACCACCACCCGCTTCGCCCCTCTCTGTGTGAAGTCCAATTCTAGGCTCACTAGGTCTCAGACAAAAGCTGACCATTCACAAAAGATGGATTTTAAAACGTCAACCGGGGAAACCTAGATCCAGCCATATGGAGTCTGCTACTCTCCCCCTCCCACCCCCCGCCCAACAGAGTTCTGGGGGTCATAGGGTGGCACCTACAACTGCAGTGCCTCCCTCTCCCTTTCTATTTTCCACCCCCTGGGAGAAGTCCTGTCCTGTGGCTCTTTGCGCACTGGAAAGGTTGTAACTGTTTAGACCAAAGATGACCCTGCTTTGTGCAGCAAGTAGCTCAAGGACTGCTCCTTTCAGTCATAGCAGCAGTAGTAATAGTACTAGAAGTAGTAGCAGTAGTGGTAGCAGAAATAGTAGTAGCAGAAGTAATAATAATTATGGTATTTGTTAAGCGCTTACTATCACCATCAATCGTATTTATTGAGCACTTACTATGTGCAGAGCACTGTACTAAGCGCTTGGGAAGTACAAATTGGCAACATATAGAGACAGTCCCTACCCAACAGTGGGCTCACAGTCTAAAAGGGGGAGACAGAGAACAAAACCAAACATACCAACAAAATAAAATAAATAGAATAGATATGCACAAGTAAAATAGAGTAATAAATATGTACAAACATATATACATATATACAGGTGCTGTGGGGAAGGGAAGGAGGTAAGATGGGGGGATGGAGAGGGGGACGAGGGGGAGAGGAAGGAAGGGGCTCAGCTTGGCTTACTATGTGCCAAGCACTGTTCTACATACTGGGGTAAATACAGAGTAATCAGGCTGTCCCACGTGGGACTCACACTTTTAATCCCCATTTTCCAGTTGAGGTAACTGAGGCACAGAGAAGTTAAGTGACTGGCCCATGGTCACACAGTAGACAAATGGCGGAGCTGGGATTAGAACATATGTCCTCTGACTCCCAAGCCTGTGCTCTTTCCACTAAGCCACGAAGTAGTAGCAGTAGTGGTAACAGAAATAGTACCAGAAGTAGTAGCAGTAGTGGTAGTAGAAGTAACAGCAGAAGTGATAGTAGCACTAGTGGTAGTAGTAGGGGTGGTGGTAGTGGAAGTAGTAGAGAAGCAGCATGGCTCAGTGGCAAGAGCACGGGCTTGGAAGTCAGAGGTCATGGGTTCTAATCCCCACTCCACCACTTATCAGCTGTATGACCTTGGGCAAGTCACTTAACTTCTCTGAGCCTCAGTTCCCTCATCTGTAAAAAGGGGATTAAGTCTGTGAGCCCCAAGGGGGACAACCTGTTTACCTTGTATCTACCCAACACTTAGAACAGTGCTTGGCACATAGTAAATGCTTAACAAATACCAAAATTTTAGAAAAGCAGCGTGGCTCAGTGAAAAGAGCCCAGGCTTTGGAGTTAGAGGTCATGGGTTCAAATGCCGGCTCCGCCATTTGTCAGCTGTGTGACTTTAGGCAAGTCACTTCACTTCTTTGTGCCTGTTACCTCATCTGTAAAAAAAAAGGGGTTGAAGACTGTGAGCCCCCTGTGGGACAACCTGATTACCTTATAACCTCCCCAGTGCTTAGAACAGTGCTTTGCACATAGTAAGCACTTAATAAATTCCATCATTATTATTATTAGTAGTAGTAGTAGTAATAGCAGAAGCACTACTAGAAGTAATATCAGTAATTGTACTAGAAGTTGTGGTAGTAGAAGTAGTAATACAAATAGTAGAAGGAGCAGCATAATAGTAGAAGTAGTACTAGAAGCAGTAGCAGTAACAGTAGCAGAAGTAGTACTAGAAGTAGTAGTACCAGAAGTAGTAGCACTAGTAGTCGTATTAGAAGTAGTTGCAGCAGTAGTATTTTTTGAGCATTTACTGAGGGCAATGGTCTGTGCTAAGAGTTTGGGAGCTCCAAAAAACAAAGAAGTTGCACATTTCCTGCCCATGAGGAAGCTTAAACTATAATGGGGAGACAGACATAAAATATTTACAATGAGAGTAGTTGAAATAAATAATTCACAACTGAATAAAGAGAAACACTGTGGTCTAGTGGAAAGAGCACAGGACTGGGAGTCAGGAGACATGGGTTCCAATCCCACTTCTACCACTTGCCAGCTGTGGGATCTCAGACAAGTCACTTAACTTGTCTGGGCCTCAGTTTCCTCACCTGTAAAATGGGGATAATGTACCGGTTTTCTCTCCCCTAGACCACAAGTCCCATGTGGAACAGACACTGTGTCTGATCTGCTCATCTTGTATTTACTCCAGGGTTTAGGACAATGCTCGGCACCTAGTAAGCACTTAACAATTACCATAAAAAATTAATCATTATGATGAGGAGGAGGTGAGGAGGGAGGGACTAAAAGAAGGGGGATGGGACAGCGACAGAGGCAAAGAGAAAGAGAGAGAGCAGAGAGAAGGCAAAGAGGGTGGGACAGAGAGAGAAGTGGAAAGAGATTAGGAGAAACTGGTGAATGAGAAGGACAACCCACTGAAGAGACAGAGAGATTCATTCAATCATATTTATTGAGCGCCTACTGTGTGCAGAGCACTGTACTAAGCGCTTGGGAAGTACAAGTTGGCAACATATAGAGACGGTCACTACCCAACAACCGGCTCACAGTCTAGAAGGGGGAAACAGACAACAAAACAAAACATGTGGACAGGTGTCAAGTCATCAGAATAAATAGAAGTAAAGCTAGATGCACATCATTAACAAAATAAATAGAATAATGAATATGTACAAGTAAAATAGAGTAAAAAAACTGTACAAACATATATACAGGTGCTGTGGGGAGGGGAAGGAAGTAGGGTGGGGGGGATGGGGAGGGGGAGAGGAAGGAGGGGGCTCAGTATGGGAAGGCCTCCTGGAGGAGGTGAGCTCTCAGTAGGGCTTTGGAGGGAGGAAGAGAGCTAGCTTGGCGGATGTGCGGAGGGAGGGCATTCCGGGCCAGGGGGAGGACGGGGCTCGGGGGTCGACGGCGGGACTGACGAGAACGAGGTACAGTGAGGAGGTTAGCGGTAGAGGAGTGGAGGGTGCGGGCTGGGCTGTAGAAGGAAAGAAGGGAGGTGAGGTAGGAGGGGGCGAGGTGATGGAAAGCCTTGAAGACGAGAGTGAGGAGTTTTTGCCTGATGCGTAGGTTGACTGGTAGCCACTGGAGATTTTTGAGGAGGGGAGTAACATGCCCAGAGCGTTTCTGCTCAAAGATGATCCGGGCAGCAGCATGAAGTATAGACTGAAGTGGGGAGAGACAGGAGGATGGGATATCAGAGAGAAGGCTGATGCAGTAATCCAGTCGGGATAGGATGAGAGACTGAACCAGCAGGGTAGTGGTTTGGATGGAGAGGAACGGGCGGATCTCGGCGATGTGGCGGAGGTGAGACCGGCAGGCTTTGGTGACGGATCGGATGTGAGGGGTGAACGAGAGAGCGGAGTCGAGGATGACACCAAGGTTGCGGGCTTGTGAGGCGGGAAGGATGGCAGTGCCGTCTACCGTGATGAGAAAGTCAGGGAGAGGGCAGGGTTTGGGAGGGAAGATAAGGAGTTCAGTCTTGGACATACTGAGTTTTAGATGGTGGGCAGACATCCATATGGAGATGTCCTGAAGGCAGAAGGAGACACGAGCCTGAAGGGAGGGAGAGCAGGGACAGATATGTAGATTTGGGTGTCATCAGCATAGAGATGATAGTTGAAGTCGTGGGAGCGAATGAGAGATGAGAGAGAGAGAGAGGGCAGGGAGGGAGGGACAGAGAGACTCATTCATTCAATCGTACTTATTGAGCTCTTACTGTGTGCAAAATACTGGGCTAAGCACTTGGGACAGTACAGTATAACAACAGACACATTCCCTGCCTGTGACAAGCTCACGGCCTAGAGGGGGAAACAGACCTTATTATAAATTATTAGATTGTAGATATATACAGATCTATACATATTTGCTGTGGTTATGGGAGGGAGGATGAATGAAGGAGCAAGTAAGAGTGGCACAGAAGGGAGTGGAAGGAGAGGAGGGCTTAGTCGGGGAAGGCTTCTTGCAGGAGAAGGAAAACCTTATTGAAGGTGGGGGAGAGACTTTTTGAGAGAGAAGTAGACAGACTGGGAGAAATAGGAGAGTGAGAAGGATAAACCCCCAAGGAGAAAGATAGAAGACAGAGAGAGAGGTAAAGAGGGAGGGACAGAGAGAGAAGAAGAAAGAGACTAGGAGAAAGAGGAGATTGAGGGACAACTCACCAAAAGGTGGTTTCTAGCTGCTGTTGACGGATGCTGCCGTCCGGACAGAAACGTTGCCGCTGGAATGTTACGGGCCCAACTGTGCTGTTCATTCCTGGCCCTTTTTATGGAACTTGGCAGAACCTTATGGAGCTGTTGGAAACGTCATTCTAATGCTTGCTGGAATCTCCAGGTAACAGTCCAGGATGAGCTGAAGCTAGATACTTTGGCCTCTCCTCCTCCACTTCTGCTTCTAGCTGTGCCACTACTGCTATTGCGGGGCATGTCCATGACACCATAAATACCATTGTTACTATTATTATTATTGTTATTATGATGTTCCCATCCCATCACCCAATGCACTGTAAGCTACTCAGGGGCAAAGGATTACTTTCACATCTACTGTATGTTCCTCAAGTGCCTAGTTCGGTGCCCTGCACACAGAGAGCCCTCTATAAACTGTGAGCTCGTCTCTAGACCGTGAGCTCATCGTGAGCATGGAACGTGTCTGTTTGCTGTTGGAGAAGCAGCATGGTCTAGGGGCAAGAGCCTGGGCTTGGGAGTTGGTTCTAATCCCGGCTCTGCCACTTGTCGGCTGTGTGATTTTGGGCAAGCCACTTAACTTCTCTGGGCCTCAGTTGCCTCCTCTATAAAATGGGGTTTAAGACTGTGAGCCCCACGTGGGACAACCTGAATACCCTGTATCTATCCCAGCACTTAGAACAGTGCTTGATACACAGTAAGCGCTTAACAAATACCATAGGTATTCTCTGAGCCTGTTATCTCATCTGTAAAATGGAAATTAAGACTGTGAGCTCCACGTGGGACACCTGATTGCCTTGTAACTATCCCAGCGCTTTGAACGGTACTTGGCACAGCGTAAGCACTTAACAAATACCACTATTATTATTTCTAGAGAAGTAGCGTGGCTTAGTGGAAAGAGCCCGGACTTGGGAATTGGAGGTTGTGGGTTCTAATCCTGCCTCTTGTCACACTTGTCAGCTGTGTGACCTTGGGCAAGTCAATTCACTTCTCTGTGTCTCAGTTACCTCATCTATATAATGGGGATTAAGACAGTGAGCCCCACTTGGGCCAACCTGATAAAGTTGTATCTCCCCCAGTGCTTGGCATGTAGTAAGCACTTAACAAATACCATCATTATTATTACTGTTACACTGTACTCTCCCACGTGCTTAGTACGGTGCTTTGCACCCAGTAAGCGCTCAATACAATTGAATGAATATAGATTGATTTACCAACTGATTAGATGCTGCCCAAAGCAACCTTGTGGATAAGGAATTTGTCTGTTACATTCATTGTTCTATTGTACTCTCCAAAGCGCTTAGTACAGGAGTCCAGGGCCGAGGAGACCCCGTTTAAGTCACAGCCACATTATGGGCCGCGATGACATCACACAAGCCATTTTGGCCGATAAAGTCCCAACTGGACCAGTCCACCTCGGAGTCATCCTAGCCCCCCTCCCTTTCTCGATCCGGGAGAGCTCCGGTGAATCCCCCAAAATGTTCCAACCAGAGTCCAGCCCTTTATTCGGCTCCTGCTGAAAACCGGCCGGATGGCCCCGTCGGCCCACGATAACCACCACGAAAGACGCCTCACATACGAGCGACTCCCAAAGTTAGAACAGTGCTTCGCACAGAGTAAGCGCTTAACAAATACCATCATCATTATTATTATTATTATTTTAAAAAGCCAATCGACGGACGGGGTTCCTTTTTCTCCCTTTCTTTGAGGGCAATTCTGTGGGAGTGTGGAGGAACGCAAAGCGGGCCGGCGCCTCGTCCAGCCGTGTGGTCAGCGGCCGGCTCCGCGCGACTGTTCCCGCGAGAGCTGAAGCGAAGACGCAGAAGACCGGGCGGACGGGGTGGGCGACGGAACGAGCGGACGAACGAGCCAAGCGAGTTAGCGCGCAAGCGAAGCTCCTTGGAGTAGGCGAGCGCGGCGGCCGAGCGGGCGGGGGGGAGCGGAGGGGCGGAGCCCCCGTGAGCAGTGCGTACGCATGCGCGCTCCTGGCCGGCCCGGCCCCGGCTGGGCGGGGGAAGAGGGAGGGGGAGGAGAGTGGGGAGGGGGAGGAAAGTGGGGAGGGAAGGGGGGAAGGGGACGGCGGAGGCGTGTTGTTTCCGGAGCTGGGACGGTGGCAGGCGGCGGGAGCCGAATTGGTAGGTGCTGGCAAAGACGGGGGTCGGGGGGGATTGCACCCTGTAGTTGAAGCCGTGCGGGTGTGCTCCGCCTCCCCCGCACCCTTTTTCTAAATCCCCGGCCCCCTGGGACCCCCCGCGGGGCCCCCGAAGCTGCCCCGGCCGAGGGGGATCTCCCACCCCGTGGCCCCCGCCGGCTTGGGGGCTCGGTGCGGGGCGAGCGAGCTCGGCTTGCCCGGCCCTGGAAAGGGCCGGCTCCACGATCTCTCGTTAGCCCCCCTGGTGAAAGGCACCTTGTCCTTTTGGGAGGCGCCTTTCCCCCTCCCCTCTCCCCCGCCCCCCCCAATCCCGGACCGACCCGCACCATGAGGAAGGTTCCTCCGTCCTTCAGAGCCAACAAAGGCGCAATGGAGAAGAGCTTTTCCCAATGAGCCTTCCAGGACTTTTTATGTTTTTTTTTTTCCATTTTTGGCCAAAGCGTGCAGATCGCAACCCGGGTCAGTCCAGGAAAAGGGCCATTTCCCTCCGTGGGGCTTCCGATCTCCAAAAATACAAGCAAAAAAAGCAGCCCTTTGTCAGCGCTAAGGCGTGCGCTTGAATCCCTTCTTCCTAAAACGCCCCCGAAAGAATCGAAAGGCAGAGGCGGCGTTTAGCCCTCGGGTTCATCCTCTTCATCGCGGGATTCCCAGGTATCATGGTCATGAAGGCATCATTGGAAGAGGACGATTCGGAATGGGAGCTCAGCATTCCCGAAAAGCTGGAAAAAAACGATGCAAGTTGGGTAGACATCACCCAGGATTTCGAAGAGGCTTGTCGAGGTAGGTCGGAGCTCTCGGGGCTGGGGATCCAAAATTCCTCAAGAGAATACGGGAAAATTGGAGCGCGACTCGGAAACCCGCGGATCGGGGGAGGATTTTCTCCCCAAGAGGGCTGTGGAACGATGATTTGTCGGCCACTTGTGATTTAGCTTGCGTGCAAAACCGGACTCGACACCATTGGAAAAAAATAAAGCGAGTGGTCTTTCAGGAGAAGTGAGGATTATTAAGCCGGTTTCCCTTCTCCCCTGCTCCCCCCGCCCCGTGGTTTCATAATTAAAAAAGCATGGATAACACACGGATGTGAGAACCGTAAAAACACTAAAGCCCATAGAACGATAAACACCCATAGAACGATAAACACACGGTCATTGTGGAGTTTTCCATGTGATCTATGACCGTATGTTGATTTTAACTGCTAGGAGGGGTTGCCTCCTTCCCCCCCTCCCATTTTATTTAACTAATGATCATTGTGACCTAAGCAGTCACTGGTTTGGTGAAGGTATCTGGATTTGATTGTGCATTTTGATTTTGGGGGTGGTTTTTGGCTTTGCTACGTAACCTGGCCTGCAGGCTGGCCTAAACCAATGCAGGACTCTTAAAAAAAAAAAAACCGAGGAAATGGCAGTTTGTCTCCCGCGGCTGTCTATGGTTCACCTTCCTGATTCTGCGGTTCCTCCAGTGTTGTCAGATTTGACTTCGTTTAATACCTCCAAACAGTCCCCGGACAATTAAGTGGTATCCTAGAGGCCTGATCACATCCCCGTCCCCTCTCCCAGCGCCCGTCTGACTCCCAGGAAGTGACCAGGAAGATCAAGATACTGCCCAGCTTAGTGTCTTGTACAGGTTGGCAAATTTCAAAAGCACAATCGTTTAAAAAAAAAAACACAGTTGCCCAACATGCACACACTTTTGGTTCCAGCCGAAGGCCAGACTCTGTAGCAACAGAGTCCTGGAGTCGGGGCCGGAACCAGGGCCAAAAAGATTTGATGAGTTGGCCAGGCCGGGAAAATTGGCCTAGTTTAGCTGCTTGAGGACGGTACCAGCGTGGAGTATTGAAGTTAGTCTTGTTTGAGGATGTTACGTTGTGTCATCTTCCTTCTGTTTGTTAGCAACTAAGTAAAAACATGTGAGCCGGGCCCACCGAGATTTGAGTTGAGCACTGAACACAGAGTATTTTTTGGTTGATTGTCTATAATCTCCTCTTTGGTGTGATCCAGCAGAATCCTGCCTTCAGTAGAAGGTGCACAGCCCACTGTGTCTAATGGATCCCAATCATTGCCCAGCATTGGTGGTTTCCTTTTTTCTACCGTGGTGTTTGCCTGCCTGTTTTTAAGCGTCCAATGAAATTTGCAGTGTTCCGTGTGTGCCCAGAACGTTTAAGCAGTGGGTGCAGTTTTAATGTATTTATTAAAAAGGTAAGCCCCAGTAATAAATGTCATAGAAAATTCATTTGTTTTTGATCCTCTCCAATTTCTCGATGAGATCCAATTTATAAGAACAGTCAGGATTCTAAGTAGTGCCTGCCGCCGTTTGTTTTATTTTTAAGCCGGTTGAAAGTATTTGGCATTCAGGTTTTGAATGTAACAGTAGTCTCTGATACTAGCGTGGATAGTAGTGCACATCCTCTTCTGCCTTGTTGCAGTACTTCTGGATTTGTAATGTGCTGCCAATCCTCCATCTGCCTGCTTTAATATCTAAAGCGATTTTATACTGTTCTGAAAGAACATTTGAATCTGCCTTTGATGCACGGTAAGATGACGTCACTTTGTGCTGGGTCTTAGGTTTCTACGGCTAGTTTTTTCGTGGAGTCTGTGGTGTGTGGGGGTGTGTATGTTCGTGTGTATGTGGCTTGAGATACATGCCGAACTGTACCTATATATGTGCCATGTGAGGATTGCCCCTCTGTTTTAGATGGCCTTTCTGCTGCTTTGTATGCGGGAGGGGATGTGAAGGGGAGGGGGGGATGTGGATGGGAGAGGATTGGTCAGAAACCCCCGACCTGGGGAGGGGGGAGGCGGGGGTCTCTGATAACCAGCCACCATTCCTGCTTAGATAAAAGCGTCCACACCTTTAATAAATGTGTACACGTTTCTCTCTTTAAGGCCAATTCACGGTGATGTGAGACAAACAGTACATAGATCAACCATTTTGTAAGGTTCAAGTGGCTTTGTTACTGCTATTTTAAAAAAGCGATTACATGGAGCAGCAAATGTTTTCGAAGCACTGTAATCGGCAGAGTGGGAGTTTCGGTGGAGAGGTCTGCCCGGAAGGGCCGTTTTTATTTTATTTTTTTTAATGGGTGATGTTTCTTTTTTGACTGTTGGTTGGGGTTCAGATAATAAGGCCAGGTGCTGGAGTAGGCGTCACCCTCCCCCACCAAATGCTCTTAATTTAAGGGAGCTTCCTGCGTGCAGCAAGAAGAGTCACAGTCATATGTCCAGAAGGTGTATTGAGGCCCTACTTTGTGTGGGGATTCTGGCACTTGGTAGAATAATAATAATAATGGTATTTATTAAGTGCTTACTATGTGCCAGGCACTGCACTAAGCACTGGGCTGGATACAAGTAAATCAGGTTGGACACAGTCCCTGTCCTGCATTGGGTTCACAGTCTTATTCCCCATTTTACAGGTGAGGGAACAGAAGCCTGGAGGAATTGAAGTGACTTGCCCAAGGTCACAAAGCAGGCATGGAGGAGCCGGGATTAGACCTTCTGACTGCAGGCCCGTGCCCTCTCCAGTAGGCCATGCTGCTTCCTTGCAATTGCTTTTTCCCAAATCTATATTAAACAGCTAGGCACTCATCCGAGGATCTGGTGCTGTAACTGTTGGGTGAAATCAGCGAGAGGCACTCTACAAAGGTGCTCTGCAAATGCCCGTTTGCTTTTGGCTATTTCCAGTAATGGTATATCTTGTCTGTTTTAGAATTGAAGTTGGGTGAACTGCTTCATGACAAACTGTGAGTATATCGCCGAGCGATTAGCTAACGCCTCGAGTGCTGATCCGAGTCATTTAATTGTATACAAGAATAATGATAATTTTGGTATCTGTGAAGCACTTACTATGGGCCAAGCACTGGGGTAGGCATTGTACACCGTAAATTCATTTTCCTGTTTTGTTTGTTTTACTAAAAGCCCCCATATATCGACCCCCCGGAGGGGGTGGGGTGTTAGAGATGAGCCAGTTTCAGTGGTGCAGCTGTTTGGAGGGGGCACTGGCCATTTGATCAGTATCTATTTCTCTGTCCTACCCTGAAGGCCCAAAGTGGAGACTCCAGAAGAGGGGGGTCGGAGTGAGGAGGGGAAAGAGGAAGGGAGGTATTTGGGTCTCCCCAGGTCCCGTTCTCCCCCTCCTCCCCTCCCCCCGGTCCTACCTGGCTGTGGCCTGGGTAGCAGGGGACTGGGTGAAAAACTGGGGGGGCAAAGCAGAGTGGGCATGATTCTCTGACTCTTTGTGAGCTGGGAGCACGTGTCCACTTACTGGATTGGGCCAGACTCTCCAAAGGCCCTAGTGCAGTGCTCTGCACCCAGTCAGCGGGCAATAGCATTGTTCAATTGATTGACCGAGTGACTGGAGAAACCAGCATCTCTCCTGTTATTGAGTCTCATGCCCCCTGGCTGGGGCCACTTAATATCCTTTAGGCAGGGTGGGGGGGGGGGGGGGATTCAGCCCAACTCAACTCCTAGCTCCATCTGAGAGCTCCTCATAGCCACCGGCAACCCCAAAAGGTTGCCAGGGAATTTCAAGTGCTGAGGAACCATTTCTGATCACATAAACATATTGCCCCTCTGTCTCCTCCATCCTTTCCCCTGCTGGGCCTAGAGATGGAAGAAGGCGGAGGGTATGCTAGCCGAGCCGTGTTGGCGGCTCGGGTTTCATATGTGTGTATGTGTGTATATATATATAGAGAGAGAGAGAGAGAGAGACAGAGAGAGAAGAAGAACACATATATTCTGAATGTATAAATATATATATATATATATATATAGGCTGTTTATGCTGTAGGAAGATATGTATTTCAGATGAAATGCTTTTAGAAATCTTTGCCTATTTCCGTAATTGTGCAGGACTGCTGTCTCAATATTATTACATTAAAATGGAGCCAATATATTGTTTTAATGCTTCTCACCTTTCCATTCATATGTTGAGGACATATTTTTATGAGCATGCCGTGCTTGAGCAAAGAAAATGAAAGGAATGCCTTTGTCAGCCGTTAAAGTATGTTATATTTTTGCATAAAAATGGGTACGCTCAACATAAACATTAATCAAAACGAAAGGCAATTTGGACCATGGAACAGTTCTAGGAATTATTGAATGGGGAAGGATGACAGAGTGGAGTCAGATATAGGTCAGTGCATTTTCTTTTGGAAAATTAATAAAATTAGTTCTGCATTCTTGAATGGAAATATTCATACATTGTCTCCTTTTGGCAGAAAATATATTCTTTCTCTGACATAGCCAGGGTTTTGAGAGAATGTAATAGTGCATCCTTTTTAAAAAATTCTTTTCTTTCCCCCGTTTGTGGAATAATCAAGGAAAGCCACTAAATGGAAGGATCTTATGGTTTGGAAAGGGCATTTACTGATACGTATTTATCTTATGCACATGCATGCTTATGTCTATACAGAGAAGGGAAATGCATTTCAAATGAAGTGTCAGAGAGCAGTGCCAACAATAAAAAGGCGTGGTCATGGTGAAAGGGGATTATTTAGTGATATGTCACTTCCCTTTCCCCAGCTTTGGACTTTTTGAAGCCATGTCTGCTATTGAAATGATGGATCCCAAGATGGATGCTGGTATGATCGGAAATCAGGTCAATAGAAAAGTTCTCAATTTTGAACAGGCAGTCAAGGTAAAGTCACCTGCTTTTATTTCGGCCAATTCCACATTTTAAACACAAAGCAAATCTGAGGAGGAAATAGATTAATCATGCACTTACTCGGGAAAATCGTTTTCAGCCCAGGAGCTCCAGAGTATTTCAGTGAGCTGGTCAAAAGGTCTTCGGATATTGCTTTGTGTTGCATTTTGAAACCTGAACGTTTGCCCCGTTTATCAACACGTGAACATTCTTTCATAATATATGTACATCAATAGATTATTGGGGGAAAAAAAAACCCAAAACAAAAGAAACCCAAAACCATTGATTGAAGCCCGTTGTTGGTACAAAATGTATAGTAATATAAGTTGTATAGAAGTTTTTCCGTTAGCTTTGATGATATTTCTATCCTGGGCTGGCCATTTCTAGGGATAAAAGTCTTTTTAGTCAATCAATCGTATTTATTGAGCGCTTACTGTGTGCAGAGCACTGTACTAAGCGCTTGGGAAGTACAAGTCGGGAACACGTAGAGACAGTCCCTACCCAACAGCGGGCTCACAATTGTGTCAGATATTAGGAAAGATCAGTCATTTTACCCACTCACCTCTTGGGTCGTTAAGCCCCAGGAGGGACAGGAGCTGTGTCCGATCTGATTCTTTTGTATCCTAGCTCAGTGCTTGGCCCCTAGTAAGCATTTAATAAATATCACGATGATGATGTTTCTCTTAATGGTTAAAATTGCTACATAATACTCGTTTTCCGTAGATTTGGGTACAGTAAGCTTGTCATGGGCAGGGAACGTGTCTACCAACTCTGTTATATTGTAATAATAATAATAATAATAATGGCATTTGTTAAGTGCTTACTATGTGCCAAGCACTGTTCTAAGCACGGGGCGGGGGGGGGGGGGGGAAATAAAAGATAATCAGGTTATCCCACATGGGGCTCACAGTCTTAATCACCATTTTCCATTTTCCAGATGAGGTAACTGAGGCACAGAGAAGTTGTCACTTGCCCAAAGTCACACAGCTGACAAGTGGCAGAGCCAGGATTAGAACCCACGACCTCTGATTCCCAAGCCTGTGTTCTTTCCACTGAGCCATGCTACTTCTCATTGTAGCAAGCTCTTAGTACAGTGCTCTGCCCACAGGAAGTGCTCAATAAATACAATTGTTCGAGTGATTGTTGGTACCAACGATGAACAGAATCCACTAAATGCAAAGTCCAAAATTCAGCTGTCTCCCTTGGGATTGAATCTAGGAAAAAACACTTTGGTTTCAGTTTGTGGGGGCGGCAAAGGAGTGGGGGGCGGTGGAGAAGGTTGTTCTGATGTTTCTAAGTTTTCCAACCTCTTTCTTTTTCTTTAACATTTTTAGGATGGTACAATTAAAATTAAAGACCTAACCTTGCCCGAGTTAATAGGGATAATGGATACGTGTTTTTGCTGCTTGGTAAGAATCTGGTCTATTTACAAGTGATTGTTCATTCTCAAAACTCTATTTTAAAAATACATATGTGCAGGCTTCCCTTGTCAATTGTGGGGATTAAATTAAATGTAATGCAACTGTCTAAAGTTCACTGTTACCGTAACTTTACCGTTTCACTTAAGCTCCCCATGTAAAGCTAACGATATACTGATATAGTCAGTAATGGAGAAGCATGATGCTATCACCTGGCCACCTGCTTGCAGTGAAATGACTGTATGTTTTCCACAGCCATGGAAAACCATGGTACCTCAAAACTGCTTGCCACACACAAAAACCAAGAAAATTGAACATGGGTCCTCAAGGGAAGCCTGTATTTTTTCCCTAGGGTAAAATCCCTATTGAGGTATAATATTGGGGCAATTTGGGCTTCATGAACTACACATCTTTCCCTGGCTTCCCGCCCCCACAGAAACAATGAACAAGTTTTCATCTCTTCATAGATTACGTGGTTAGAAGGTCATTCCTTGGCCCAGACGGTGTTCACATGTCTTTACATCCACAATCCAGACGTCATAGATGATCCTGCCATGAAAGCCTTTGCTCTGGGAGTCTTAAAAATCTGTGATATTGCAAGGGAAAAAGTAAACAAAGCTGCTGTTTTTGAAGAGGTAAGTCTCTGTAGCCTGTTACAGTGGTTTGGCCAAGGAGCCAGTATGGCTGAGGAATTAGTACCTTGATCTTCCTCTCTTTCTCCACCCTCCCCCCGCCCCCCCTCTCTCATTTCTTCCTCCTTCCTTCCTGTCTCTCTCCCCTTTCCTCCTCCCTCTCTCTCTCCTTTCTTCCTCCCTCCCTTTCTTTTCTTCCTCTCCTTTCTTCCTTTCTCTCTCTCCTTTCTTCCTCCTCCCTCTCTCCTTTCTTCCTCTTCCCCCCTCCCTCCTCCCTGCACCTTAGTTATTTAGAAATGGTATATTTAAGCACTTTGTTAAATCAAAAATACCCAGTTCAGACCCAATTCCTGTCCCATAAGAGGCTCACAATCTAGGTAGGGGATAACTGATGATGGGAGCACTTGAGTGTTAAACAGTATTTGGAGGGGACAGTCTAAACTGCTCCAGGTCACTTCAGGTGTCTCTCTCCTCCCTCCACCTCCTCCCTCCCCCTACACACTTCTGCAGGGGACAGGGTCTGCAATCCCATGGAGTTGGTAGGGGTGGGGGGAGCTGCCCAGGACATGGGGTGACTCCCAGCACACCCCAGCGTAGTTGTTGGTGAGCTTACTCTACTCCTTCCATCCCCCACTTCTCTCATTGGCTTTTGTTCCTCTTCCTCCCCTTTCCCCCCTCCAAAACCATGCCTCCAGTCCATACCCCCCTCCCCCAGCTCAAAACAAAAAGTCGGCACTCCTGCTGCTACTTTATTCCTTTTAATGCAAATGTTGTTTTCATTCTTTTTGTGGAAGAACAGCTAATCAATAAGTAGACAAAAGAAATCGAAGGTGAAGAGCAGGGCAAAATTAGAGGAGTGTTTTTTTTTTCTTTTAAGGGAGTCGTTTACTTGCAACCTTTTAAGAAAGGACTTTGGGTTTTACCTCATGCCTGGGGTCTCAACTCCACAAAGGTGATGGAGCCATCGCCCCCACGGAATTGGGTCTGTGGGCTTCAGTAAGAAAGGGACCAAAGTTGAGATCCCCTTCACCCACCCACCCCCTGCCAAGCCCTGATTGCTTTCCATGTTTGTGTGTGTGTCCATCTACCTGACTCTCACTCCCTCACCCCACCCTGTCCCCTCAGAGTCCTGCTCCAAGTGTGCCTCCAAACAGTAGGATTTATTGAGCACTTCTTATGTGCAGAACACTGTGCTAAGCCTCCACGCTTGAAGTGAAATCTACACCCCTGCATCTTGCCCTCTTTGTATCAAGAAATGTTATCCCTTTGGTATTTGGGCAAGAGGGTTTAAGGAGAGTCCAGGCGAGAAAGGAGTGTTTGGGTGAATCAGAGGTGATGTTCTTTTTTCGGGTGAAACAAAATTCATCTCTTAGCAACTCACGGAGGTCTTATCCCCAAAAAATCCTGGTCACTCTCAGACATTTAAAAGTCCCGGCCATTTTCAAAATGATACAGCTCATAGTTTAAGCAGGGATGCAACTTAGGAAGATGAAACCCAATCATCCAGACTATCCAGTTTAGTAGGAACCATGGTTTTTACATAAAGGCTATTTTGGACCCAGAGGCGACAGAATTATCTCACGTCATCCCAACGTCAGCAACAGGATGGCAGAAATCCCTCCTTCTGCACAGCATCCTGATGATGGGGTTGCCTGGAATGACTCTAGTGGCACTATAAGCAACCATCACCTTTCTCCTGAATACCTAGAGCTGGAAACCGGCCATTCCCCGGAGAGGTCTAGTTGATTTATCCTGGGGTTTTGTGGGGAGAGAAGTAACCAAGGTCCACCCTGTTTAGATCTGGGAAATCAAAGCCACCATTTGGAATGTCATAAATCAGGAATTCAGTATGTCACATGACCATTTTAAATGGATCAGGTTTGCAGTCTGGTGCCCAAGCCAGCATTTAACTTTGAAAACGGAACCAGGGGATAGTTATCGAAAGGAGGATCGCGAAAACACAGGGAGAAACTCCAAACAAACTCTGGCACCTGCTACGAGATACCCGGTACTATTCCGGGCCATGGCTTTTGGAACGGATGCTGTTGTTGCTCTGTGGCGGAGGTAGTTAAGCCTCAGCTGCCGGGAGGCTCACAGTTTACTATCATTCTTCCACTCTCACTGTTGCACCCGTGCCCCGACTGGCTCTTGCTTGCTGTCGCTGCCACTCTCCCCCCTTGCCCAATTCTGTCTGCCATTTGCCTCCTCTCCCCAAGAATGCCTGCCCACTGTTCTTTGGCAGGGCTGGGGGGTAGGGGGCCTGCGGCTTTTGGTCAGATTGTGTTTTTTGGTTTGTGGCTCCTCGGGTCATGAGCCTTGGCTATGAGGTGGCATACCCTTTCACAAAGCTCAGGGCGCAGTGAGGTATTTGCAGATTGTCCCTAAGGCATCTTGCCCTAACTTGAGCAGCAGTGGATCATTAGAGTCTCCTTGCATCCATGGGTCTGAGTGCTTCGATATAAATACGAATTTTCTCGGCACCGTAAGTAGCCTCACCAAAAAAGACGACATTAAATGGCAGATGTGTTTAAAATAGCTGACCCAAGGACAGGGCACAGTTTGAATCAGCAGTCTGTATTTCAGGCGGATGCCTCGTGGATATTAATGTGATAAGGGCATCGAGACAAGCTGAGACTTCCAATTCTGGCTTCGGATAAATGGGCCGAGCCTCCCCCTCAATAAGCAGTGACTCTCTAAAAAAGATAATTGACTAGTTTGGCTCTTACCTCCTGCTCAGGTGGTTTGAGTTGACCCTCTCATTTTATTCCTTTTCTCTTCAGGAAGATTTCCAGTCCATGACTTATGGGTTTAAAATGGCTAACAATGTAACAGATCTGCGAGTAACAGGTAAAACCTGCTCCAAGAATCCTACTTTGTGCTCTGCATTTTGTGTGTTTTCTTTGGGAGAGTAGTTCTGTCACCTTTTAAACTTGATGTCTCAATTATAGGCATGCTAAAAGATGTAGAAGATGACATGCAAAGAAGAGTAAAGGTACATATATATTTTTTTCCTGGTTGTTGGAGGTTGTTTTTTCCTTACAGTATCCCCATTTTTTCCACCGTGCAAATTTTCATCATCCATTTTGGAAATCTGACTTTGTCTTTCACTTGATTTCGTACAAAGAGGTAGAATTCACACGCTACGCCTTTTTCTTTAAACATGAAGGATGTTAGTACTGAATGCTTCTGGTAAACTGATTGCCGATAGCCACATAGAGAATTTCATTTCTGTTCGTTAGTGAAATGTTGAACCCTCCTATCCCTTCTGTACTCTTAGAAGGTCTGACCAAATGAATTAATTTACAGTCTAATATTTTTTCTGTACTCCTCATTGATAGGTGCTATGTTATTTCTGTATGTGCGCGCACACAGACACACATGTGTGCGACTACATTCAGGGTAGCAAGTCTAGGCATCCCTGAGTGTAGCTTAAAATTTCCCAGCAAATCGGGGAGCAGTGATGACTGAATTTTCTTTATAAGTCAAGAGCAAAAACTGTTCCAAAAACTCAAACCTCCACCGTCACCAAACCGGTGACTCATTAGATAACCTTATTAATAGTAAGCCCGATTTTTCTAGTTTCAGTGTCTGGTAGGTGCTTCTGTGCATCTAGAATCCCCTAGGCATCTATAAGGAACTCATCGTTTCTGCCACTGGCACAAAACTGCTTTAAGAGTAGAATGGTGGAACTGGCGAGGGCACTCTCCGTCCTGCCTTGCTGGTGGAGAAAGACAGTGTGCCTGTGCCAGTCTGGCCAGGGGTCCCCAATTGTCAGGGTTTAGGGTATCTCCTTGGGGTGTCTACTAGGCCCTGGGCTCCCCCAGAGGAGGACCCTGCCCCAAGAAGCTGGGGGCACAGGGGGAGGGGAGGCCCAGAGTACAGTACTGGGATGATGCTGAAGAATGGTCTTAGCCCCTTTGGGCGATCTGTGAAAGAGAAGCAGAGTGGCTCAGTGGCTAGAGCCCTGGCCCGCGAGTCCAAAGGACCTGGGTTCTCAGCCCGACTCCACCTCGTTTCTGCTGTGTGACCTTGGGCGAGTCACTTCTCTGGGCCCCAGTTCCCTCATCTGGAAAATGGCGTTGAAGAGTGTGAGCCCCCGTGTGGGACAGGGACCGTGTCCAACCCGATTAACTATTATCTACCCCAATGCTTAGAACACATAATAAGCACTTAACAAGTACTATTATTATTATTATTATTATTATTTGTCATCTAATGCAAGTTCTGCAAGTTCCCCAGGGAAGACCCAAGCTCCTTTCAGGCACTGGGTACGGGAGAGACACCACCCCCCAGGTCACCATGCAGCTTGGGACCCCTGGACCTCAGAAAGGCGGCAGAGAAGGCCTGCTAGCAGTGGGCTAAGGTGTATTGCCCAGCTGCCGGGCGAGGACAGAATTACCGTCAGTGAGGAGTGGCCACTCTAGCCCCGCCTCCAAGTGATCGCCACATGCGCAGATAGAGCTTAAGCGCTTAGTGCAGTGCTCTGCACACAGTAAGCGCTCAGTAAATACAATTGAATGAATGAATAGAGCGGCGTGGCGCAGGACGGTCAGAAAAGGAGCGCGAGGAGAGTGAGGTAAGAAGGAGGCCAAGGCGAAAATAGACGCCGGCCGCCACGGACATCCAACATGACAACACAAAAGGAGGCGGCCTTTTGGCGTGCCAGGTACAGTCAGGACCGCGGATCCCGCGTCGGGTTCTTCGGTCACCCATATGCCCGGCAGGTGAATTTCACCATTGGTGCGAAAGACGACTGACATGTCTCTGTGCAGAAGGTGGGTTGGCAGGGAGAGGGAGCTTTGCAAAGTAGATGCTGAGGTTAATTGAAAGCTCTGTTGATTGCTGACCCAGAGAGTTTACAATCCACACCACGTGGATTGCTTGTTGGTTGTTTGTTTTGCTTTGTTTTGTTTTTTAACCAAGGGCAGTCTTTTGAGCTCCTCCATCTGTTTGAGACATCAGATCATTTGAAATTTATTTGAACACTTGAACGTTCATTACAGAATCTATTTTCGACATCTGTCGGCTAGCCGCATCAGGAAGCGGCTGTGAATGACTGTGAATTTGAACCTACTAGCCTTTGATGTTTTGACTTCCTGATAGTTTTGTGCTTTTGGCACATTAAAACCACTTGCCTATGGAACCAGGTACAGAGGTACTTAAAAAAGGTACAGAGAGCCCCAAAGGGACAAAACTATTAGGAAACAAAAACTTCCTAGGCTACTAGGTGAAAAATCAGCCACTGTCCTTGGCTTTTCTGACGACTACCCAAGGTAAATCAAAAAGAGAAGAGCGGGAATAGATTTCACGTTATCTGGTCCACGCCGACATCTAGTTTTGTGCATTTTAGGCAGAGTGGTTTCATTTAGAATTTTAAAGTGAATGCTCATCTAGCCTAGTTCTTTTGACCAAAACTTGCAGGAGATTCCTCCGTATTTCTGCGTAATACTATTACTTTTTGGTCGTAATTCCAAATCCTTTCATTTTAGAGCACTCGAAGTCGGCAAGGAGAAGAGAGAGATCCGGATGTTGAACTGGAAGTAATTGAACTTAATTTTCGGGAGAGACTATCCGAGTGGCTTTCCTTTTAATGCTGACATCGTAATGTGAACGGGGGCTCGTATAGGGAAGCTGTTGTAAAGGAACTCTTCAAAGATGGGGAGAAGTGTTTTGGGCAGAAAGGGGCTGGAGGTAGAGCCAAGATGTTGGCTGTGGCGGGGATCGGGTCTACTGACTCTCTTGTACTCTCCAAGCGCTTGGTGCGGGTCTCTGCTCACAGCGAGCACTCGAGAGGTGCCATTGATCAACAGCCATCCCGAGCCCAGCGTCGTACGTAGGGCAGGGATCGGGCCGGCCGACTCCATCGTATTGCGCTCTCCAGGTGCTTAGTTCAGTGCCCTGTGCTCAGTAAATACCATTGATCGATTGGAGCCACTATGGCAACTTTTAAGACCCTGCTGAACTGCAGCAATGTCAGCTCAGGATCCCGCTTGGAGGAGGTTCTACTGTTCATGCCTTTCTTTCTCCTCCCTGTCTCTCCTCCTCTCCCTTCCTTTCTCTGTTCTCTCCTCCTCCCCCTCTTCCTTCTCCTTCTTTTCCCCCCCTTCCTTGTTATTGTCTCCTCCCCTTCCTCCCCCTCCCTTTGCCTTTCCTTCTCTTCCCCAGTCTCTCCTCCTCCTCTCCCTTCTTTTCCCTGTTCTCTCCTCCTCCCCCATCCCTGTGTTTCCCCTCTCCCCTTTTATCCTGCCTGAAATTCCCTGCCAGGCTAAGATGAAAAATTGACCCCACTGGAATACACTGGCTGGTATTAGCCATAGGGTCAAGTAGACCAAAGGCCATGTGAGGGAGGGAGAAGTTGGATTTGGGCCATTTTCTTTCGAGGACTTCCCCGGAGTTACACAGTCGGTAGCAGAACCGGATTTAAAGCCAAGGGCTCGGACAGTGGGCCTTCCATCAGATACTCCTCCTTGTTCTTGTGTGAACTAGATTCTGAGACTGTACCACTTTCGAGCACAAGAAAAAGATCAGTTTTATAATTGGGAGCTCTGGGGTTTTGGGTTTTTTTTTTCCTTCTTTTCTCTTGTGGATTTTTAGTGCTGCTGTATTGCTAAGTAGTTCAGGATCAAAGATCGCTGAGTAATTAATACATTTTCTAGTAATGAATTTGGCTGGGTTTCTCCTGTTGGAAGGAAGTAGATGCTCTCTATTAGAGACCAGTGTAGAAATATTGCATATAATAAAACCTCGGTTTCGGAAGGCAGTGTATGTGTTAACTTCAAGGTCTTTCTTTTCTTCTAGCATCAGCAGTGTCTGGCAGTTTTCAGCAGAATGAAATTTACCCGGGTATTGTTGACAGTTCTCATAGCTTTTACTAAAAAAGAGGTAAGAAGTTTTCCTGGTTTGGCCTTAGCTTTATTGTTTTCCCAAATACCTTGGTTTGTTTATTTTATTCAGATTCATTATTTAGCTCTGAAAGATTGCATAATTATGCTGTGTATCATTGGCGATATTCAAAACAATTTTTCAGCACAGCGGAACTACATCCCCCCAAAAATTATGTGTATTTCTCATGGCTCAGAGTATATGGAAGAAGTTGTAAAATTCTACTGTTCAGGAGTTCAGATTAGAGTTGTGGTCAAGCCGAACATTTCTTTGAGCATGCCCGAGGCTTCAGTGCAATTCAAGATTGGGCGTTGACTTGGGCCTCAGATGAAGGGTCCTGAAGGGCCTGATTATCAGGTACCTTCTGGGAATCGTAGAAACAGTGTGGTTTGGTAGATAGAGCCCGGGCTTGGGAGTCAGACTTGAGTTCTAATTTTGGCTCTGCCACATGCCTGCTTTGTGACTGTGGACAAGTCACTTTACTTCTCTGGGCCTCAGTTACCTCATCTGGAAAATGGGGATTAAGACTGGGAGCCCTATATGGGACAGGGACTGTGTCCAATCTGATGCACTTGTATCTACCCCAGCACTGAGTGCAGTGCCTTGCACATACTAAGCACTTAACAAATACTCTAACCCAGCCTCTGCTTTAGAGCTAGCTTGGATTTTAAAAATTCATTTGTTCAGTCGTATTTATTGAGCGCTTACTGTACTAAACCCTCGGGAGAGGCCAGTAGAACAATAAACAGACACATTCCCCATCCACAATGAGTTTACAGTCTACCCCATGTCCTCGGACTGGTGGAGCGGCAAAGCAATGGCCGGACTGAGCCAGGCTATTTTGAACTCTTCCATTTAGGCCCCCCCCACCCCCCCGATTTGCTGGGGTTAGAAATGATCCTACCCTCTCCCCACCCCCCAAGCCGCTCCTAAGGAAGTAGCCCCATACTAAACCTGGCCCGGACAGACAGCGGAGAGTACCAACCGCACTTCGCTCAACCTCCGCAGTCTGACTCCCATCTCTGAAAGCAGAAACAAAGCCCAAGTCCTCCAATTCCAACTGGCGTTGGCCACCATTTCATATTCTTATTTGGGCTTGGTTTTATGTGGCAGGAGGAGGAGGTAGATAAAGCCCGAGAGATAGATGCGACTAGAAATTAAGCCCCTGGTCAAGCTAGGGTTGGGCTGTTGGTGTCGTCAGATTTCCTAGAACGGCCGAAGTTTTGGAACCCTCCTCGTTTGTGTAGACCATTGAAAGATTGGGGATTTTAAAGCACATCAGGCATAAATATTTCTTGCGGGGTTGTTCCCCCCAGGCGAGTGCTGTCTCAGAGGCCCAGAAACTGATGAATCAAGCAGCAGATCTTCTTTGTGCGGTTCACAACTCATTACATCACGGCATCCAGGCTCAGAATGATACCACAAAAGGAGGTAATCCTCTTTTTTTTTTTAACCACCCCTATGATTTCCCCAGGATAAAGTTAATGTCTTTGCAGATAGGTTTAACGCTCTGCAGTTCAGAACTAGGTCGAAAGCCCCAACACCAGATCCATTTGACTTCAAGAATTACTGTTCTGAAGCGTTTGAGTGCTAACGGTATGCCTATGTATGCATAGGAACTGGTACAAAACACCAAAATAGGCAGAGCCATTCAACGGGGGATTGGTATCAAATTAGGCCAGGCCTCTCTTCAGCAAAATCACAGTCCAAATAGGCGGTCTTTAAATGCTTTCTCGGCTCTGTCTGGGCGGTGAGGGAGAAGTGGTCCTCTTGAGTGACTCTTCAGCAAATTTTAACTCCAGTTATATGAGAGTTAACGGTTGAAATAAACCAGCCATTAGGAGGCCAACTTCACATCCTCCTCATTCTTCCTTTTCTATCAACCACTGGGCTTAAGAGTATCAGCAAAATGACACAACTCTTATAATCAAACAACTTTTATGATGCAGAGAAAGCTGGATTTTTTTTTTTACCCCCACTGATGTGCAAAAGGGAGAATATAGTCCTGTGGTTTACTTCTGGTTTACCTGTAAATCCTGTTGCTTCCAGTTCTGTTGAAATTAAAAATGAAAGTGTAGCCGAGCGAAGCATGAAATCATCAGATATCCATTTCAGGCCCTAACGACCGTTCCTCTTGAAACTGCAAGAGAAAGTTCATTCTAGTTCATGTGGCTTCCACAGGCTGGGAGGGAAATTAGGCGCCCGGAGGCGTTGGTCACCCTCTGAGAATGGTTGAGCAATCTGTGCAGAATTTGGCCCTTTGCAGCATATTGTTCTGGCCTTGTCTTTATGATCATATTTAGTTACAATCAGTGTCCCGTGCACAAATGTTTTCATCAAGGAAATCTCTGGTTGCAATCAAACAGACAGGAACTGGCAGGCTAATGAGGTGTTGGCGACCTGTGAACTGTTTGCCCCAAATTCTTTCCAGTGTAGTCTCTGGAGAAATTCCGGGTCGTTGTTTTTCATTGCAGGCCTAACTTGGATAAATCACTCACCTGAAGATGGAGCATCATAAGATTTGGGTTTTTTCCTTTCTCATACCTGAGGATAAATCATAACTCCATTTTAGGAAGGAAGTGGCCAGAGCGTCAATTTGGAGGACTTAACTTCGGATGTCAATGTCTTGTTTTGTTCAGGTGTAATGGGAATATTTTGTTGTAAATCCACCTGTTGTTTGCACGGGGAGTCTCTTTGTGGTGCTTCATCTTTGGTACTTTTAACTGAAGGCCAGCATCCTAACTGAAACCTCTTGAAGTAGCAAGGCCTCTGGAAAGCTCTGATTTAAGCTGGAATCTTGCTCATAGACACTTGTTAGGAATGGGAAACAATTGACAGTGCTTGACATATAGTAAGCGCTTAACAAATACTGTTGTTGTTGTTATTATTATTATTATTATTATTATTAATTGCCCAGCCAAGAGAAAAGAGTGCTGACTGTACTCTTGATCCGGTGTCTTTCACTTTGGTTGGTTGGTTAGTTAAATTGCTCAAACCGTTTTTGTAGACTAGACAATTTCTTGTGGTCATCAGTGGGTTTGGGCCTGAACACTGACTCGTAAACAACAAACCCTAGAGTTAATGGATGACAAAAGTTCCGTTAATGGTTTTTTCGAGGAAGAGGGGCGATGAAACCTGGAAGGTTATCAACAGATGCTACTGTCTGCCTGACTTTGTGATGTGCTTAAAAACTGGGCATTTAAGTGGTCATAATTGAACCATCATCCCCCTTTGTGTTTTATTTTGATCATCATTTGGAGCCCCTGTCAGGGTCGGGTAGAGCTTTGGCTCCAAGAGACTCCTTTATCATTTGAAATCATGCTGGTCGCTTTTCAATTAATTATTAATTCACTGTGGTATTTGTTTAGTGCTTAGTGTACTGAGCACTGGGGTAGATACCAGATAATTGGGTTGGACACAGTCTCTGTGCCACATGGGGCTCACAGTCTTAATCCCCATTTTACAGCTGGGGTAACTGAGGCCCATAGTGACTTGCCCAGGGTCACTCAGCAGACAAATGGTGGAGCCGGAATAAGAACCAAGATCTACGCTCTTTCCACTAGGCCATGCTGCCTCTCTGCTGACTCTTGTTCCATTTTGCTTTTAAAGGGTCTGTTTTCATTTGTGTTTTTTGGTTTTCACATTTCTGGTGAAATATCTGTCCTTGATTTGGAAGCTCAATCAGCAGTATTTATTGAGCGCTTACTGTGTGCAGAGCACTGTACTCAGCGCTTGGGAGAGTAGAACAGACTGAGGACATTCATGATTCCTGTTCTCAAAGAGTTTACAATCTAGCTGGGGAGACAAATATTAAAATAAATGAAAGGGGGAGTGACTAAGTATAAGGGTACATGCATAAGGGCTGTGGAGGTGGGATGACTACCAAAGTGGGAGGGTGGGGAGGGGGGTGCGGGGATGGGACACCCACTCAAGGGCAAAGGTCGGTCAAACATATTTATTGAGTGCTTACTGTGTGTACAGCACTGTACTAAGCGCTTGGGAGAGTACAGTATAATAATAAACAGACATATTCCCTGTCCACAAAGGTGACACAGTAGGGAGGAAAAATTGGGTGGGGAGAAAGAGAATAATAATAATAATGATGGTGTTTGTTAAGCACTTACTATGTGCCAAGCACCATTCTAAGCCCTGGGGTAGATACAAGGTATCAGGTTATCCCACATGGGGCTCAGTCTTCATCCCCATTTTCCAGATGAGGTGACTGAGGCACAGAGAGGTTAAGTGACTTGCCCAAAATCACACAGCTGACAAGTGGCGGAGTCGGGATTAGAACCCATACCCTCTGACTCCCAAGTCTGCGGTCTTTGCACTAAACCAAGCTGCTTCTCATAGTCAGGGGAGACTTCCCAGAGGAGATGTGGTTTTAGTAGGACTTTGAAGATGGGGAACTGGCGGTCTGTCCCCGCCTCTCAACACTCTCTGCTACTCTCCCATCCTTCCCAGCAGTATCCTCAGAGGAGCTCCCCTCCCTCCTCTCAAGTGCTACTCCGGCCACCTGTGCTTCTGACCCCATTCCCTCTCATCTCATGAAATCTCTCGCTCCGTCCCTTCTCCCCTCCTTAAATTCCATCTTCAACCACTCACTCTCCACTGGTTCCTTCCCCTCTGCCTTCAAACATGCCCATGTCTCTCCCATCCTAAAAAACCCCTCTCTTGACCCCACCTCACCTTCTAGTTATCGCCCCATATCCCTCCTACCATTCCTTTCCAAACTCCTTGAACGAGTTGTCTACACGCGCTTCCTCGAATTCCTCAACACCAACTCTCTCCTCGATCCCCTCCAGTCTGGCTTCCGTCCCCTACAATCCACGGAAACTGCCCTCTCAAAGGTCACCAATGACCTCCTGCTTGCCAAATCCAACGGCTCATACTCCATCCTAATCCTCCTCGACCTCTCAGCTGCCTTTGACACTGTGGACCACCCCCTTCTCCTCAACATGCTATCCAACCTTGGTTTCACAGACTCCGTCCTCTCCTGGTTCTCCTCTTATCTCTCCGGTCATTCATTCTCAGTCTTTTTTGCAGGCTCCTCCTCCCCCTCCCATCCCCTTACTGTGGAGGTTCCCCAAGGTTCAGTTCTTGGTCCCCTTCTGTTCTCGATCTACACGCACTCCCTTGGCGACCTCATTCGCTTCCACGGCTTCAACTATCATCTCTACGCTGATGACACCCAGATCTACATCTCTGCCCCTGCTCTCTCCCCCTCTCTCCAGGCTCGCATCTCCTCCTGCCTTCAGGACATCTCCATCTGGATGTCTGCCCGCCACCTAAAACTCAACATGTCCAAGACTGAACTCCTTGTCTTCCCTCCCAAACCCTGCCCTCTCCCTGACTTTCCCATCTCTGTTGACGGCACTACCATCCTTCCCGTCTCACAGGCCCGCAACCTTGGTGTCATCCTCGACTCTGCTCTCATTCACCCCTCACATCTAAGCCGTGACCAAAACCTGCCGGACTCAGCTCCACAACATTGCCAACATGCGCCCTTTCCTCTCCATCCATACCGCTACCCTGCTTGTTCAAGCTGTCATCCTATCCCATCTGGATTACTGCATCAGCCTTCTCTCTGATCTCCCATCCTCGTGTCTCTCCCCACTTCAATCCATACTTGATGCTGCTGCCCGGATTGTCTTTGTCCAGAAACGCTCTGGGCTTGTTACTCCCCTCCTCAAAAATCTCCAGTGGCTACCAATCAATCTGCTCATCAGGCAGAAACTCCTCACCCTGGGCTTCAAGGCTGTCCATCACCTCGCCCCCTCCTACCTCACCTCCCTTCTCTCCTTCTACAGCCCACCCCACACCCTCTGCTCCTCTGCCGCTAATCTCCTCACCGTACCTCGTTCTCGCCCGTCCCGCCAGCGACCCCCGGCCCACGTTATCCCCCGGGCCTGGAATGCCCTCCCTCTGCCCATCCACCAAGCTAGCTCTCTTCCTCCCTTCAAGGCCCTACTGAGAGCTCACCTCCTCCAGGAGGCTTTCCCAGACTGAGCCCCTTCCTTCCTCTCCCCCTCGCCCCCCTCTCCATCCCCCCATCTTACCTCCTTCCCTTCCCCACAGCACCTGTATATATGTTTGTACATATTTATTACTCTATTTATTTACATATCTATTCTATTTATTTTGTTAGTATGTTTGGTTTTGTTCTCTGTCTCCCTCTTTTAGACTGTGAGCCCACTGTTGGGTAGGGACTGTCTCTATATGTTGCCAACTTGTACTTCCCAAGCGCTTAGTACAGTGCTCTGCACACAGTAAGCGCTCAGTAAATACAATTGATTGATTGATCAAGAGCAGTAGGGCAGGTGGGGGGGTGATGGCATGAGCAAAGGGTTGACGACAAGAGAGATGAGAATGAGGTACAGTGAGTAGGTTAGTATTTAATTTATAGATGACAGATTATTTATATTAACGTCCGTCTCCACCTCTAGACTGTAAACTCATTGTGGGCAGGGAACGTGTCTGCCAACTCTATTGTAGCGTACTCTTCCAAGCGCTTAGTACAATGCTCTGCACACAAAAAGCGCTCATTCAATACCATTGATCGATTGGGCAGCAGGATGAAGTAGGGACTGGAGAGGTGAGAGGCTGGAGGCGGGAAGGTCCGGGAAGAGGCTGATATGCTAGTGAAGTCCGGGCAAGTGCTGGATGCTGGATGGATGCTGGAGGTGGAGTGAGGATGGAACTGGCAGGGTTTTGTGATGACTGAATATGTGTCAACTAGTTCTAAAGTGTGTGGTACTGTGCTGCATCAGGTTTGCAACACTGTGTTTTCTGGTACATTTTATCATGGTTTCCTGCGTTGGAAGATTAAAAATTGGCTTCTTGTATATGCCAGATGTAATTTTTGAAAACTGTCCCCTCATTTTTTCGGCGAGGAAAACCTGCACTTCATTAGTGCATCTTTTATGTAGGATTGAGATGGTCGCAAGCAAACAAAACCATCAGCAGAAAATCAAGAACGTTATTGTTAAGCACTTACTATGTGCCAAGCACTGTTCTAAGTTAAGTTAAATGACATGTTAAATGACATGTCCAAGACTGAACTCCTTATCTTCCCTCCCAACCCCTGCCCTCTCCCTGAGTTTCCCATCACTGTTGACGGCACTACCATCCTTCCCGTCTCACAAGCCCGCAACCTTGGTGTCATCCTCAACTCCGCTCTCTTGTTCACCCCTCACATCCAAGCCGTCACCAAAACCTGCCGGTCTCAGCTTTGCAACATTGCCAAGATCCGCCCTTTCCTCTCCATCCAAACCGCTACCCTGCTCGTTCAAGCTCTCATCCTATCCTGTCTGGACTACTGTATCAGCCTCCTCTCCGATCTCCCATCCTCGTGTCTCTCCCCACTTCAATCCATACTTCACGCCGCTGCCCGGATTGTCTTTGTCCAGAAACGCTCTGGGCATGTTACTCCCCTCCTCAAAAATCTCCAGTGGCTACCAATCAACCTACGCATCAGGCAGAAACTCCTCACCCTCAGCTTCAAGGATCTCCATCACCTTGCCCCCTCCTACCTCACCTCCCTTCTCTCCTTCTCCAGCCCAGCCCCCACCCTCCACTCCTCTGGCGCTGGTCTCCTCGCCGTGCCTCGTTCTCGCCTGTCCCGCCGTCGACCCCCGGCCCACGTCATCCCCCTGGCCTGGAATGCCCTCCCTCCCCACCTCCGCCAACTTAGCTCTCTTCCTCCCTTCAAGGCCCTACTGAGAGCTCACCTCCTCCAGGAGGCCTTCCCAGACTGAGCCCCCTCCTTCCTCTCCCCCTCGTCCCCCTCTCCATCCCCACCGCCTTCCCTTCCCCACAGCACCTGTATATATGTATATATGTTTGTACATATTTATTACTCTATTTTACTTGTACATATCTATTCTATTTATTTTATTTTGTTAATATGTTTGGTTTTGTTTTCTGTCTCCCCCTTCTAGACTGTGAGCCCACTGTTGGGTAGGGACCGTCTCTATATGTTGCCAACTTGTACTTCCCAAGTGCTTAGTACAGTGCTCTGCACACAGTAAGCGCTCAATAAATACGATTGATTGATTGATAGATTCTAAGCGCTGGGTTAGATACAAGGTAATCAGGTTGTCCCATGTGGGGCTCACAGTCTTCATCTCCATTTTACAGATGAGGGAACTGAGGCACAGAGAAGTTAAATGACTTGCCCAAAGTCACACAGCTGATAAGTGGCGGAGCGGGGATTAGAACCCATGACCTTTGACTCCGAAGCCCGGGCTCTTTCCACTAAGCCACGGTACTTCTCTATGCAGCATCAGCCCAGAATCCTACTTGTTAGAGAAGCAGCATGGCCTAGCAAAAAGCCCGGAAGGCAGAGGACCTGGGTTCTGATCCCTGTTCCGCCCCTTGTCTGCTATGGGATCTTGGAAAAGTCACTTCTCTTGGCCTCAGTTTCCCATCTGTAAAATGGGAATTATAAAGCCTATTCCCTCCACTTTAACTGTGAGCCCCATGTGGACAGGAACTGTGTCCAACCCAATTATCTCGTATCTACCCCGGTGCTTAGTACAGTGCTTGCCATATGGTAAGCACTTAACAAATGCCACCATTATCATATTATTATCTCCTGGCTTCCTGTGCCTTTTGGAATCATTTTCCCCATTCTCCCCCCAGAGGTATTATCCATCTCCCACTCGGTCACCCTTAGAACTCCTGAGTGTATCTGTTTCATTTTTTTGACTACTTTTGTTGTTGCCAATTCTGTTTCCCCTTTCTCCCTATCTCCCACTTTAGATTGTCAGCTCCTTGAGGATACTAGGGACCTTGTTTTCTACTCTTAGTGAACGTTTCAGAGGTCCTAGTGGACGCCCAATAAACCGTGATAGTAGTGATGATTTTTCCAGGGGAAGGAAAGGCCTTTGGTTTTTGACAGCATCAATGTGAAGCTGCTTCTTTCCGTCTCCTTGTCCTCCTGCCCTTCGATTAACCCGGCTTCCTTCATATCTGAGCCTCCATTGGATCCTGCATTTTGCCGCTCTGATCATCTTCCAGTGTCTTAATAATAATGATGGTGATATTCATTAAGCGTTATGTGCCAGGCACTGTACTTAGCGCTGGGGTAGATACAATCAGATCGGGTTGGACACAGTCTCTGTCCCATCTGGGGCTCATGGTCTAATCCCCATTTTGCAGATGAGGTAAGTGAGGCACGAAGAAGTAAAATGACTTGCCCAAGGTCACACAGCAGCCAAGCGGCGGAGCAGGGATTAGAACACATGACCTTCTGACTCCTAGACCTGTGCTGTATCCGCTCTGCCATGCCGCTTCTCATGCTGCTTTTAGACCTGTAACAACTGACTTGATTCGAAGCCCTTGCTTGAATCTCTCCCGCTCCCGTCTAAATCAAATGCAAATTCCCTCATAGCCCTCCAGTCAGTCAGTCATATTTATTGAGTGCTTACTGTGTGCATAGCACTGTACTAAGCACTGGGGAGAGTCCAATATAACAATCCCCCTTCTCTTGCTTGGCCCCCACCCCCAACCTAGAGTCCTGCCCAGGCTAAACATCTTTGGCTTAGTCTGAGCTGGGCCCGGAACTGGGGCAGCCGTTCCGATCGAGGTTCAGTTGGGACTGGGAAGGCTTGACTTTCCCGGGGAGAGGGGGGATGGTGGTTCGGCCGCCCACGGAGAGTACTCAGGGCGTGCGTCATACACGCACTGCAGTGGTCGAGCTACCAGGTTGCGGCCCAAATTGGGGGTCGGGGCAAAGAAAGGGCCCTCGACTGACCTGATCCCTCATAGGTCTTACCCCGGTTTTCAATCTCCATTCCAGCCTGACCAGCAGCGTGGCCTAATGGCTAGAGCCTGGGCCTCGGAGGCAGAAGGAGCTGGGTTCTAATCCCAGCTCTGCCACTTGTCTGCGGTGGGACAGCGGGCAAGTCACTTCACTCCTCTGGGCCTCAGTTCCCTCATCTGGAAAATAGGGATGAAGACTGTGAGCCTCCCGTGGGACAGGGACTGTGTCCAACCCAATTAGTGTGGCTTAGTGGAAAGAGCACGGGCTTGGGAGTCAGAGGACATGGGTTCTAATTCCAGCTCCGCTGGTTGTCTACTTTGTGACCTTGGGCAAGCCACTTCATTTCTCTGGGCCTCAATTACCTCATCTGGAAAATGGGGATTAAAACTGAGCCCCACCTGATTGCCCTGTATCTACCCCTACCCTGTATACCATCATTACTATTATTATTATTATTATTACCCCAGCGCTTAGAACAGTGTTTGGCACATTGTGAGCAATTCACAAATACAATTATTATTATTATTATTATTGTTATTATCATCTCATATCTACCCCAACGGTTAGAACAGTGCTTGGCACATAGTAAGTGCTTAATGAGTACCTTGATTATTGTTGTTATCTGTAAAATGGGGATTAAGACTGAGCTCCATGTGGGACATGGACTGTGTCCAACCTGTTGATCTTATATCTACCCAAGTGCTTAGTACAGTGCCTGCCACCTAGTAAGCGCTTAACAAATGCCATTTTTTTTTCAGTTTTTTAACTTTTATTAAAAAAGGTCTTCCCAGCACCCAGGGGTTGAGAAACTCAACCTCTGGCAAACGGAGGATGAGGGACATTAAGACGTTAGAGTTCAATCAGATAATTGGCTAGTTGAGTATCCTGGACTTTGGATTTATGTAGGTGTGACGGATCTCTCAGTTAAGGAAGGAGGAAAGAGGTTAGTATTTAAACTCCAATTAGGAAAGAACATTAGCTTGGCAAAGTGACTGAGATGTCATTTCAGATAAGAAAACAACTAAATCTTGGATTGAAAAACCAAGTTTCCACAGAGACGGAGAATTAGAAAGTTGAGTGCAGCAAAAATGTTTTTGTGGTTTGTTTTTTTTCCCCTCCAGAACTCTCCCAGACGTAATTGGAATCCAAACATTTGACCTTTCTCTACCTAATTATTTGCCAACGTTTGGGCTGAGGTGAATTTATATAATTGGGGTAGAGGAGGACTAATCAGAACCAGAACTCTGTGAGCGAAGCAGTACACATAAGAAACCAGACTCGTTTTGTTGGTGTGACCTGCATTTCTAGTAGGGAAAGCAGAATGACTCGTTTTATACTTTTAAGGCATTGCTTTTGAAAATTGCATATTGATTGCAGGCCGGGCATTTAATGCGGATCCTGCGTCAAAAGGACAGTGGGTTTCTCTTGTCACTATTAAAAGGTGCTGCTTTCTCTGATTTTTCTGTCCAGTTGAGGAAAATGGTGGTTCATTCCTAGTAGTTCCAGTCTTAAAAATGGTGGAACGAAGATGAAAATAAACAGTTCAGGTCAACGGTTCTTTAGAGGCAAAGGTCTGGAAAATGCTTTAGAAAAATGTCTGTCCGAGGATATCGGTTTCCTATGCATTAATGGTTAAGCACCTGACATTTTCAAGAGGCTATTCGAATGAAGCTTTCAGCAGCAGTGGTGAATACATGCTTATAAGATCATCCTTTTATGTTGTTTGCTTTTCATGTAATGATGTGAACAAAGCAAAAATAACTGTCCTGTCCCAAAAGAACCCCTAGGCTTTGTCTGCCCAGCACAAAGGGAAGTGGAAATTTGTAAATTATCCAGCTAATTTGGCCAATTTGGACCACTAAATTGGGTAATTCCAAGTGCACTTTACGGTCTTAGTAATCCAGTTTGGCTCTTCAAATGGACCAAAATAACAAATAATGGCCAAATCTCCACTTCACTTTGTGCTGTGTAAACACAGGCATTCTGTATCTTCTTTGGGGCCGGCTGTTTCCTGAAGTGAGAGCTTATTATGCCCCTTTCAGGAGGAAATGTACTTCCAGAGAATAGCTCGGTGGCCACGCCCGAGTCGTAGTAATAATCCTACATATATCAAATTTTCAGCTTCACTTTAATAAGAGGAAATGACCTCAACTGTGAAGAGCCTATTATGTAGCTGAACGTATATTGGGAATCTTTGAATGTGGCCTCTTGTTCTGCTCTACGGGAGTATGTGGACTACGTTTCAGACCCTTTAATGACAAGGTGGGGGGTAAACAGAGGAGAGGCGAAAGTCCCAAATGTTTGACCCAGTGGTCTTTTTATGAAATCTTTGTTTTCAGATCATCCGATCATGATGGGGTTCGAACCTCTCGTCAACCAGAGGCTGCTTCCTCCGACCTTCCCTCGATATGCAAAGATCATTAAACGGGAAGAAATGGTCCACTATTTTGCCAAACTTATAGACAGGATAAAAACAGTCTGTGAAGTGGTCAACCTAATTAATTTACACTGCATACTGGTAAGTATACAAACCGCAGGTTTGGAAAATAGGGCAAGCCTAGGCAATGCTGGGCACCGCTTTTATTGAAGAGAGGACATTTCGGAAACAAATGGACGATTTCCCTTCAGTTGTCCTTGGCTTGTAGTTGGTTCTTTGGATCTGTCCTTTCTATGTCATTTTCCTCTTGAAAATCAACCTATCCTTGACTTTGCTGAAGTACTTCTGGTGTTTATAGTTTGGCTTCTATAATTTTGCAGCACGGTAGCTAATTTTAAAATCATCTGGGGAGGCGCATTATAAACTCAGATGTCCATGCGTTTTGAAGGACTGTGTTTTTTGTCAGGTGGTTTTTGCACTTGAGCCTAAAACTGACAATAACTCTACTTCTTTTTTCTTTAATATGAATTAGGATTTTTTCTGCGAATTTAGCGAACAATCACCCTGTGTCCTGTCTAGATCGCTATTACAGGTATGTCTCAGTTCTTAATGCAAAGTCTCCCCTAATCACTGTCGTACTTTTGTCTGAGTACTAAGTAAAGCCAGGAAGACATTTAAAGTGTTGCAATTCCGTGACTATTGATAGGAAAGCAATTAGAATACAAGGGTTGACTTAGAAAGGCTCAAGAAAGTCCCCAGACGCTTTGTTAATGTCAGTGTCCATGCAAAATATCGGGTCCCATTCGAAAACTTACGTTCGACCCGGTCGAGAGAATTGCCATGTTGCTGTTGGTACCAAAATAATCCAAGATTGAGGCAGGGCAGAATGCGCTCCACTCCATCTAGTCTCATGTCCCAGCTCTGTTGGCATGAGCTATTTGTCATCTGGATGTGGTAGTCTGTCTAAACAGAAGGGCAATCATGTACCGCTTCCTGGCAGCGACCGCTTAAAAGCAAGATGTGGCTGCAATCGGGTACCTTGACTCCCTGACGGTCTGGAATAGATTTCCTGAGACGAGTGTCAACATGGGCCCCTGGTGACCAGCCAGCCCTAGTGTCGATTGAGCCCTGAGGAAAATACATGGACATTAGTTTTTTGTTGGTTTTGTTGTTTACGGTATTTAAGTGCCAGGCACTGAACTAAGCGCTGGGATAGATCCAAGATGATCAGGTTGGGCACAGTCCCTGTCCCAAGTGGGGCTCACGTTTTACAGCCAAGGAAACCGAGGCCCAGAGAAGCAAAGTGACTTGCCCAGAGTTACCCAGCGGACAAGCAGTGAAGCCGGGATGAGAACCCAGGTCCTTCGGACTCCTGGGCTCTTTCCACTAGGCCATGCTGCTTCTCTAAGAGAGGTGAGGTGACTCGCCCAAGGTCACTCAGCAGACAAGTGGTGGAGCCAGGATTAGAACCCTAGTCATCTGACTCCCAGGCCCGGGCCCTTTCCACCAGGCCACGCCATCCTGTCCTGGCCCACTAAGGGCCAACGGTATCCAGAGGGAGGGGATGAGAGGAACGAAGGACAGACAGATAGGGACTGGAGGCAGGAGAAAATGAGCACAAATAAAATTTAAAAAACAAGACGCCACCATTCTACAATAATAGCTCATTACTGGTTCGAGAGAATGGTCCTCAGACTTCCCTAAACTAAACAGCCCCAATCTCCCCATGGCGGTTGGTGGGAGAAGCCATTAGCGGGCCCCTCTGTAGACCCCTGACCCCTGCCCGCCCGCCCCGGACAGTGGACTAATTGGACAGGTCTTACTGCTAAGTATCTCTTCCTTTAAGACGACTTTCCTTGTGGATAACAAAAAGGTCTTTGGGACTCACCTCATGCAAGACATGGTCAGAGATGCACTGCGGTCTTTCGTCAGCCCCCCAGTGCTGTCTCCTAAGTAAGTATCTCAAGATACCTGGCGAAGGCGCTCCCAGGCAGTCGACCGTTTTTCTGGGAGGCGGGGCGGGAGCTGCAGGCAAACCGGTCTCCGAGAACGACGGACGTTTTGGGAGCTGGGTGGTTGGGTGGGTGGAGAGCACGAAGAGCATCGTTCCGTGTCTGGATCGCATGGGAAGAGAAAATGCAAGCCCTCGTTTGGTCTTCAGAGTCCTCCCTGCCAGCGTCCCTTTGAAATCTCTCTTCTGATACTGGCAAAGGGGATTCGCCTGCTTGCTTGGGGGTATTTTAGGGAGCGGAGTCGGAGGGGAGTTTCATAGGGTGGGGAAATCGGAACCTCGGGGTCCCGCTTGCATGGTGCTACCACATTTCAATTGCCCTGACTCTGGCGGGACCCAGAAAGAGCCCTGAACTTTGAAACATTGCCCAGTAAGGGTGTGTGCCCCGTCGCTGCTTAGTCATAGCCGGAAGACCGACCTGTTCAGATCTGCCACAAAGAGGAAAGAAAATGGGGTTAGATTCCACTCCTCCCAAGTCCCATCTCTTCCCTCCCCGCCCTGCACTGTTAGACGGAGGGGACCGTTTCTCTCCGCCACCGTCAAGTGTCACTCTGCCACTCCATGGATGCTGCTACTACACGGAGCCCACGAAATGGGGGGCCGATCCATTTATTCCACTAAGTTTGGATTGCCCAGCCTTGACGATTTTGGGTTTCACTCCCGTCGAGGCCCTCCCCGCAAAATGAGAGCGGACAGAGAGGCCACGTCCAAAGAGCCAAGCTCGGCCCCAGGAGGTGGATCATGGCGCAGTCTACGTCTGTTTCCCAGGACAGTGGTGTGCTCTCTTGGGCCAGCTTGTCCCACCTCTTACTGTGTCATTTCCTCTCCCAATTTATCTCTTTCCAGGTGTTGTCTATACAATAATCACCAGGCTAAGGACTGCATCGACTCCTTTGTTACTCACTGTGTTCGGGTAAGAGTCGGCAACATGAACACGTAGATGACGGGGCTGGGATTTGGCTCCCAAGAGCTACGATCCTCTGGGCCCACCGATTTGATAAATGTTGCCCCTTAAGCCCTGGTTCTCTGGCTTGGAGAAGCCCAGGTAAGGTAGGGTGAAAGAGAAGGCGGGGGCAACCACATGCTCCTCTTCCCATCCTGAAAACCCCCTCTGGCCCTGCGGTGGAGGAAGCCCTTTTTAATGACAGGATGGGCCCGCCGATGGAAGTAGTTTTTTCTCCCAAACTCCCCATAGCTCCTAGATTTGAGTTTTCTTTCTCCCTCAATAACTGTTTTTGAGAGAGTCAGCTGCTTGTGGGCGGGGAAGGTGCATCGTACTCCCCCACGTGCTTTAGGACGCTGCTCGACACTCAGTCGAGCGCTCAGTGGATCCCATCGAGTGACTGACTGACAGCAGACCAGAACGGGGGATGCGTCGCTAAAGTGGTTGGCAGTGGGGGCAGTCGATGCTCCAGCCTGAGCAGATGCCGAAAGGTGGATGGAGTTTTCCCCAGAGGGAAGCGGAAAGAGAGGAATTAGAGCCCGAGGACCACTGCCTTGCCGCTTTCGATGCCATTTAAACCGAAAATCCCACCCACGCTAAGCAGTCAGCCATTACCAACGGAACTTATTGAGCACCTGCAGTGCACGGGGCACTGTCCTCGGCACTTGGGCAAGGATGGCACAGTAGCGTTGGTAGGCACGATCCCTGCCCATGGGGAGCTGACGGTCTAATGGGGGGAGACAGACATTCGAAGAAATTACGAGTAGAACATGAGTGCCGAGGGTGTGGCGAATGGCAGGTGTTTGGAGGGGACAGATCCGAGTGCTGGGGCAACGCGGAAGGGAGAGGGAGGAGGGGAGGGGAGAGGGAGGAGGGGAAGACCTCTTGGAAGAGAAGGGATTTTAGGAGGGCTTTGAAGGCGGGGAGGGTGGCAGTCTGTCGGATGTGAAGGGGGAGGGAGCTCCAGGCCGGAGGGAGGACGTGGGCGAGAGGTAGACGTGGGCGAGAGGTAGACGTGGTCGAGGGACGGCGAGGAGGTCGGCACCAGAGGAGTGAAGGGCGTGGGCTGGGGCAGAGAAGGAGATCTGCAGGGTAAGATCGGAGGGGGCTGGCCGATTAAACGCCTTGGAGCCGGCGATGAGGCGTTTCTCTTGGCTGCGGAGGTGGATGGATGACCGCTGGAGGTTCTTGAGGAGCGGGGAGACGTGGACTGAGCATTGTTTTAGAGAAATGATCCGGACGGCAGAGCAAGCTTAAGTGGTTCAGATGAGTACTGCACCTCGTGTGCGTTAGGTAAAGTTATAAACACGGTAGCTACATAACGTCCAAGATTTGCCCCTTGGCAGTTCACCGGGGGCGTCAGAGCCGGGACTGAAATCCACAGGGCATGTCCAATTGACAGTTAACCGCCGTAGGTTTTTTTTGGTTTTTTTTAGCCGTTCTGCAGCCTCATTCAGATCCACGGACATAACCGGGCTCGACAGAGAGATAAACTGGGCCATATACTTGAGGAATTTGCTACTTTGCAGGATGAGGTAAGAGGCAGCTGACTTTTTATCTAAAACGAGTCGATCCAGGCGATAGTAGAAATATTTCTGTGCCAGTGTTCTCTTCCATTTGTTGCGATCCTATTCCAAAGGATCGGCCCTCTTAATTCAGTCTTTCTGATGGAGTACTGAGACTGTAGACAGTAAATCAGGAGAGACGTTTGATTAAATACAATGCTGTCATTGGCAATACAATGTACCTTCTTCCCAGGAAGATAAAGTTAACAAAAACCATAGGAGATGGAAAAACTCACAGTGCAAGTAAACATCAGAACGTCCTATCGTTTTTACACCACCACACCGGGGCTAGTGAAGGGTGAAGATGGGGTGGTGGTTTGAGCTGTCTTAGTGTTTAAAAATGGGGAATATTCACGCAGGTGCCTCTGTAAGTTGGATAGCAGGGAGGTTGAGCAGGGAGCGAGGGTGACTGCTTCCAAACTTATCATACCTCTCCCTGGTGGCAGTCGGACCGGCCTAAACCCAGGAGAGCCTAAAGGGGATAACTGCTCTGTGCAAAAGTAGCCCGGGGCTTTGTTGCATGGTGAGGGGTGGGTGGAGGGCGGGGTGGGGTGGGGGGCCTTGGGGAGGGGCCGGGGGAGCCATGGGGTAGAGAGGTGGGTCAGCCGGAGAGCGACCCCTCCCCCGCTCCCCCTTCCCCTTAACCGACTCGCCTGTCGCTCCGCCCCACACCTCGGGCCGAGAAAGCGACCAGTTGGCGGGGCTGGGTTTAGAACCATCTCCCGACCAGCCAGCACCCCTGGCCATGGGGATAGAGGCGACGTCCGGGGAGAGATACCTCCGTTGCTGTAAGGAAAGTCCACTTTACGAGCTAATGTGTTCATGTGTTCTGATAGGCAGAGAAGGTAGATGCAGCCCTTCACAGTATGCTGTTGAAACAAGAACCCCAAAGGCAACATTTGGCTTGCTTAGGTACTTGGGTTCTTTATCATAACCTCCGCATCATGATACAATACCTTCTGAGTGGCTTTGAATTGGAGCTCTACAGCATGCACGAATACTACTACATCTATTGGTAAGAGGACACATTGTTCTAAATGCAGGGTGAGGGCTAGAGAGAAGTGGCGTCAAGGGCGGAGGATGCTCTCCAGGTGGTCTCCGATTGCTTTTCCTCTCCATCGTCCCTTAGAGCCTCGACAAGGCGAGCAGGCAAGGTACGAGCTGGCGTGGATTTGGTGAATTCCTTCCGGTGCCGATTGAGAGTCGCTCCCGATGGTCTTCACCGGCCGTCTGGCCGTCGCTCGGCTTTCTGAGCGAGCAGCTCTGGAGCCTAGGCAACCCCTGGAGGCAGGGCCTGGATGAATCTCTTAGTGCCACGTGGGCAGCGGGCGGTCACGAGACGCTCGTTTGCTCCCCCCGCACATCTGGCCCAGTATATTCACAGAGAAGGCTTTAGGTAGGGGAGAAACCCGTCCGGGAGGCCACGAGAACGTTCAGGTCCGGAACTCCTCCCCGGCCTCCTCTCTTGACCTTAGGGGGCTAGTGAGATACGGCCTCGGCCATCCCCAAGTTAGGAGTGGAGCCGTTCCCTGAGAGGGAAGGCCCAGACTCGGGTCGGCTCGTTCGTACACAAACCCCGCTTTGGCTTCCAGCTTCTCCGGGCGATCGACGCAGGGAAGCCTGGTGAAGAGGTTTGCGCTCCCTGGCAAGTTTTGATGGGTCCCCAGGTGGTAGCGCCTGAATTTAGCTGGGCAAGCAAATCTATTTCCAGATGCCCAGTGGCTGACTCGGAACGGAGGAATCCGACTGCTTAATGAAAACACAGCACGACCGAAGCCCGCCAGGGGCTCTGGAGACCAGGGAAAAGAGAGACCAAGTGGCCGGGTGGTTCACTTCCCTCGGCCCCCTCCCCCATGCACCCATCTCCTATCGCTAGCCCTCACCCCCAGCAGAAACCGGGGGGACGTCTAGAAGATGTTGCCTTGGGCGGATGTTTCCATTCCATTTGGGGAGCTCGGCGAAGTAGGTCAGCAGCGTAGTCAGAGGAGGTCGACTGTAATTTAGGGAGCGCCCTGGGAGCTAATGAATTTGGCCCTGTTTATTCTATTTAGTGGTCAGGTGAAGTGTAAAAGACATTTCCGGGAATATATTGGGGTCAGTTCTGCTGTCTGAAGGGTGAGATGGGGGCGAAACAAAAATACCGTGGGCAAGAGTGCCATCTTGTGGCACCCTGAGTCAAGGCTTCGATTCGATCCGGGCTCATCAAATGCCGAACAAACCAGCAAAAAAATACACTCTGTAAGCCTGAGATCATTACGCGACCATCCCGGGGGCCTTTGACTTCTCTCCCTGTTACCAAGTTCTTGCTATGAAGCCCATTGCATTCTATTGAATTATTAAACTTTCACACCAATGCTGTGGAAGTGACCGTTTCCAGCCCCCAGCCATGATTCGTTAAAGGTTTCCATTTTGTTGGTGGCTCCTTTCCGTTGGTGTAAAAATGAAAATATATCTTCTTTAACAGGGAGCCCGGAGAATACCATTTAAAAAGAGGCATGACTAGAGGGAAAAAAAAGGATTGCATTTGAAAGACTGAAGGACTTCCCTTTTAGACTCCCCTTTTAGACTCCCCCTTTTAGACTGTGAGCCCACTGTTGGGTAGGGACTGTCTCTATATGTTGCCAACTTGTACTTCCCAAGTGCTTAGTACAGTGCTCTGCACACAGTAAGCGCTCAATAAATACGATTGATTGATTGATTGACTTGTGGCGGATCTCAATTCCGAGGGCTCATGTCCTTAAAAATGATGCTCTTTGGCTTCACAGAGGACTCTGTCTCTGGTTTGAGGTTTTTTTCAGCACAGTAGGATAAGTTGACTTGTTCATTCGGCCGGAGACTGAACGTAGGGTAAAACCGATGCTTTGTACTCAAGCCTGAAAGGTCTCAGTTTCAGAATACGTCTTTGCCATATTGTAAATAAAAATCATGGCTTTCACTGTAACCTTGCATCCCAGTGAAGGATTAAGTGCGCCACAATAAGTCAAGCACCAAACTGGTGGGTCAAGCTTTCTTCCCGAGTGGCCAGCTCAGAACTAGTTTTATTCACTACTCTAGTGCAGTAGTCACGTTTGCCAGACCACCACTCTCCCCATATTATTATTATCGTTATTACTGTTATTGTTATTATTATAGTATCTGTTAGGCACTCCCTATGTGTCAAACACCTAAGAGCCAGGGTAGGTACAAGTTAATCAAGCCGGACACGGTCCCTGGCCCACGTGGGGCTCGCAAGTCTAAGTTGGAGGGAGAATAGGCTAAGTGAATCCCCATTTTACAGATGAGGAAACTGAGGCCCAGAGAAGCAAAGTGACTTGCCCAAGGTCACGCAGCAAGCAACCGGCCGAGTCAGGATTAGAACCCAGGTCCTCTGTCTCCCAGGCCCAAGCCATGGCTGCTCCTCAAAGCCGTACTGAAATCTGTCTGCTCCAGGAAGCCTTCCCTGACTAACTGCTCGCCTCCCCCATCCTATTCTCCCTCCCTTTGGCATCACTTCTGCCCTTAAGTCCGAAGCCGCTAAGGCACTTTACTCCTCACCCCATCCCCACAGCACTTATGCACAGCTCCTCAGGCTCTGCTGCTTTCCTTCTCTGTAATGGATTTTACTGTCTGTCTCCCCACTACGTGACTGTAAGACCCGTCGGGGCAGGGATCATGTCTCCCAGTTCTGTCGTCCTCTCCCAAGCGCTCAGTCCAGTGCTCTGCATGCGGTAAGCGCGCGATTAATGCCACCAATCGATTGATGTTTTGAAATCGTATGTCACTGGACGCTCGATTCACCTTTTTCAACCTCTGAGACATTTCGTGAATTGAAGCTATTCGGACATAAGCGCTTATTACAGTGCTCTGCACACAGTAAGCGCTCAATAAGTACTATTGAATGAATTGACTTCAGGGGTGTCAATTTGGCTACAACTGAAAAATGATTTCAAATTGGACTTTCGAATCTTTTCGAACCGAGCCCCCTCGAGTCCCTCCGGTTGACTGGCCTTGCCTTTTTGGATCTCGTAATAACTAAGCACTGTCGACTCTAGGTATCTGTCCGAGTTTCTTTATGCCTGGCTGATGTCAACTTTGAGTCGTGCTGATAGCTCTCAAATGGCGGAAGAAAGGATAATGGAAGAGCAGCAGAAAGGTCGAAGTAGTAAAAAAACCAAGAAAAAGAAGAAAGGTACAGTAGGGGTATGAGCCAAATTAAGCAAGCAGAAGGGTATGTTGTGGTGGGGCAGGGGACTTTTCCTCAGATTCAGCCGTTCAACGGAGATGTGCTTTAGAGTCTTAACGTGTAGAGCTTGTGTCGTCCGATTAGCCTTTCATCGGGTCTCCGTTCAGCTTTGGACCCCGGGGAGACTAGAACCATCTTTCCAACACCCTTAGGAAGATTACTGCATTTACCTAGGTTTATGATTTAACGTTGACTTTTCTCCCTTAAGATAAGGGAGAAAGGAGTCCAATTTTTTTTGTCTTGTTTGATTTTTTGCTTTTTGTTTTTCCCTTACAAACAGTTCGCCCACTGAGCCGAGAAATCACCATGAGCCAGGCCTATCAGAACATGTGCGCTGGGATGTACAAGGTAATTGGGTGTCTCTAAAGTTGTATGCTCTTCTCATTTTTAAAGCACAGGTTATGTAATTGCTATGTTTTGACTGACTAGGAGCTTGTAATTAAAACTCAAGTACCATCATGATTCAGGATGTCAATTTTGGTCTGTCCTTTTTTGTTTGTATTATTGTACTTGGGAAGCACTTACTATGCGCTAAGCACTGGGGTTGGACTCAGTCCCTCATGGGGCTCCCAGTCTAAGTAGGAAGGAGGAGGATTGGATCCCATTTTACAGAGGAAGAAATAGGCCCAGAGAAGTGAAGCGACTCACCCAAGGTCACATGGCACACACGTTGGCAGAGCTGGGATGAGGACCTGGGTTCTTTCCACTAAGCCACGCTGCTTTCCACTTTACTAGTGCTCTTGGGGGTCCTGAGGGGTCCTTGTTTTCCCTTCTGTTTGTGGAGCTCCTCTGGCTTCTGGAGTCCAATGGGGTTGTACCCTCACACGGAGCACAGCCTAGGAGGGAAGCAGTGGTGTGGCCCGATGGAAAGAGCCCGGGCCTGGGAGTCAGCGGACCCGGGTTCTAGTCCCCGCTCCGCCTCTCATCCGCTGTGTGACCACAGGCAAGTCACTTCACTTCTCTGGGTCTCAGTTTCCTCCTCGGTAAAAAGGGGATTTGCTACCCGGGCTCCCTCCTACTTAGACTGTGAGCCCCCTGTGGGACAAGGACTGTGTCCGACTTGATTATTTCACATCTTCCCCAGTGCTTAGTATGCTTAACAAGTGGCACCATTATTGCTATCATTATTAGAAGTTATCCCTAGTTAATGTGTTGCCAGTGGAGCCGGAGCAATGGGGCCTCCCTCTCTCTCCCTCTCTGCCATCTCGCATCTCCTCCTGCCTTCAAGACATCTCTACTTGGATGTCCTCCCGTCACCTCAAACTTAACATGCCCAAAACAGAGCTTCTCATTTTCCCACCCAAGCCCCGTCCTCCCCCTGACTTTCCCATCACTGTAAACGGCACTGCCATCCTTCCCATCTCACAAGCCCTCAACCTTGGCGTTATCCCTGGCTCCTCTCTCTCATTCAACCCACATATTCAACCTATCACTAAATCCTGTCGGTTCGACCTTCACAGCCTGGCTAAAATCTGCCCTTTCTCTCCATCCAAACTGCGACCACATTAATCCAGTCATTTCTCTTATCCCACCTTGAGTACTGCATCAGCTTCCTCTCTCTCGCCCCACTCCAGTCCATATTTCACTCTGCTGCCCGGATTGTTGTTCTACAAAAATGTTCAGGCCATTGTTTCCCCTCTCCTCAAGAACCTCCAGTGGTTGCCCATCCACCTCCGCATCAGACGGAAATTCCTCACTGTTGGCTTTAAAGCCTTCAATCTCCTCACCCCCTCCTACCTCACCTCATTACTTTCCTACTACAGCCCAGCCCACACACATCACTCCTCTAATGCTAACCTCACTGGACTTCCATCTCGTCTACCTCAGCGCCGACCTCTGGCCCATATCCTACCTCTGGCCCGGAACGCCCGCCCTCCCTCATATCCAACAGACGACTCTCCCCCGCTTTTGAAGCCTTATTGAAGGCACACCTCCAAGAGGCCTTCCCTGCCTAGGCCCTCCTTTCCTTTTCTCCTGCTCCATTCTGTGTCACCCTGACTTGCTCCCTTTATTCATCGCCCCCCCTCCCAGCCCCACGGCATTTATATCCATATCTCCCATTTATTTATCCCCCTCTAGATTAAGCTTGTTGTGAGCAGGGAATGTGTCCGTTGATTGTTCTATTGCAGTCTCCCAAGCTCTCAGTACAGAGCTCTGCACACAGTAAGCATTCATTAAATACGACTGACGGACGGACTGTTTCAGGGGCCGTTAGCCATTCCTGGTGGCACGCTGGCCAGCCATATTGCAGTGCAGCAAGGTCTCCGGGCTCACCACTAGCACCGCCACATCAGAAGTCGGTGCGACCTAGAAACCAACTCTCAAAGGTCACTCTGTGACTAACCGGGGGGACTCCAGGGACCCCGTCTTCGGATGGACCCACACTGGTAATAATAATGATAGCATTTATTAAGCGCTTACTATGTGCAAAGCACTATACGAAGCGCTGGGGAGGTTACAAGGAGATCAGGTTGTCCCTCGGGGGGCTCACAGTCTTAATCACCATTTTACAGATGAGGTAACTGAGGCCCAGAAAAGTGAAGTGACTTGCCCAAAGTCACATAGCTGGCAATTGGCAGAGCTGGGATTTGAACCCATGACCCCTGACTTCAAAGCCCAGGCTCTTTCCACTGAGCCACGCTGCTTCCTGCTGCCCCCCTGGATGCCATTTTGTTGTAACCCTTAATCCTCAGTATTGGCTTCAAAGCTCTCCATCCCCTTGCCTCCTCCTACCTCACCTCCCTTCTCTCCTTCTACAGCCCAGCCCGCACACTCCGCTCCGCTGGTGCTAGCCTTCTCACTGGGCCCCGTTCTCTTCTGTCCCGCCGTTCTCTTCTGTCCCGCCGTCGACCCCTGGCTCACGTCCTACCTCTGGCCTGGAACGCCTTTCCTCCTCAAATCCGCCAAACAATTACACTTCCCCACTTCAAAGTCCTACTGAAGGCTCGCTGCCAAGTGGTCTTCCCAGACTGAGCTCCCTCCTCCCCTCCCCATCGCCCCAACTTGCTCCCTTTGCTCTAACTCCCCCCGCAGCACTTGTGTATATATGTACATAGCTACAATTCTGTTTATATTGATGCTATTGATGCCTGTTTGCTTGTTTTGATGTCATCTCCCCCCTTCTAGACTGTAAGCCCGTTGTGTGCTGAATTGTACTTTCTAAGCGCTTAGTACAGTGTTCTGCACACAGTAAGCGCTCAAAAACTACGATTGAATAAATGAATGAATACCTCTTTTTCTAACCACCACTTGCTCCTTAAATAGACTCTAATCACAACCAGCCAAATGGGCTCTTTGGGTCTGCCAAACCCTCACCTCTTTGGCAGAGAGAGGCCAAGTCTGAGTGCCTGCTGGTCTGCCAGCCTTTCTTTTTTTCCTTCCTTTCTTATTCATGAATAATAATAATAACAATTATGGTACTTGTTAAGCACCTGCTATGTGCCAAGCACTGTTCTAAGCACTGGGATAGATACAGGTTAGTCAGATTGGACACAGTCCCTGTCCCACACAGGACTCACACTCTTAACCCTCTTTTTACAGAAGAGGTAACTGGGGCACAGAGAAGTGTAGTGACTTGCCTAAGGTCACACAGCACACGTGTGGTGGAGCCAGGATTAGAACCTATGACCTCTAACTCTCAGGCCCGTGCTCTATCCACTAAGCCATGCTGCTTCTCGTGAAGCGGTGCAACTGGTGAGCACAGATCTGTTTCAGTTAACCTCGAAATGTGTTTTTGGCTCGGCGCCTCCTTTCCATCAGTCAAGCAATCGGTGGTATTTATCGAGCGCTTACTGGGTGCAGAGCACTGGTCCAAGCGCCTGGGGGAAGGCAGTCCAACAGAGAGGGTTAGACCTGTTCCCTGCCCACAAGGAGCTTACAGTCTACGGGGGGGAGAAAGTCATTGATTTAAATTAATTACGGATGTGTACCAACTGCTTAGATCGAAAGCTACAAGGTTAAATGAATTTATAGACTGTCAGCTCCTCTAGCCCAGGAGCTTGTTGTGGACAGGGGAACATGTCTACCAACTCTGCTCTATTGGACTCTCCCAAACGCTTAGTCCAGTGCTCTGCACACAGTAAGCACTCAGTAAATGCCATCGATTGATTACGTTCACTGACTTGGACTGTGGAGGAGTGACAAGGGAATTGAGAGAGGGTTTTTTTGGTTGTTTTTTTTTAAATGTGATTTTTACCACAATTTTATGCATTTCTTTCTGTGAATCTGCATTTGTGCACCAAGGTTAGGACCTTGTAGTTGACAAACTGCCTAGGGGAACTAGGAGAGCTTTAACTCCCCGTGACCTCTTACTTAACTAGGGATTATTAAACCCAGTGGAAATCAAATGCTGCCTCTGTAGGTCAGCACCTGCCTGCCTTTGGTATCGGCTGAGAGCTAGATGAGGGTGACTGAAATTAGGACGGTTTTCATAGTTAATAATATGGATGCAGAAGAGTGTCATTCAGACCAAAAAAAAGAGAGAGAGATGAAGCTCTTCCTCTCATTCCCTCCGTTCGTCTGGAGAAGTAACATAGTGGGAACCTCTGACCCATAAATATGGAATGGTATAGCATCTGAATGGGCTTTGCCCTCAAAGACATCTCTTTCTAACCTCTTTCTCAGCATCTTCTGACTGGCTTTTGATGAGCAAATTATAGACAAGGTCTGTTTGACTTGGAAAAAAATATAGCTGGACTTTACTCCCTAGTAGTAATAGTATTTATTAAGTTGCGATCGTGTTCATACTAGCGCTTCTCCTATCTCTCTGGCCACTCCTCGGTCTCTTTCGTGGGCTCCTCCTCTGCCTCCCACCCCCTAACTCTGGGGGTCCCTCAAGGTTCAATTATGGGTCTCCTTCTATTCTCCATTTACACCCACTGAAAACTCATTTGCTCCCATGGCTTCAACTCCCACCTCTTTGAGGATCGGTCCCCAAATCTCCCTCTCCAGCCCTGACCTCCCTCCTCTGCGGTCTCCTGTTTCCTCCTGCCCTCAGGACATCTCTGCCCGGATGTCCCCTGGCACCTCAACCTTAACACGTCCGAAATGGAAACTCCTCACCTTCCCACCCGAACCCTCTCCTTCTTCCGACTTTCCCATCACCGTAGACAACGCCACCTTCCTCCCTGTCTCACAAGCCCGGAATGCGGGCATCTTCTTCAGCTCGTCTCACTTATGCAACCTGCCTATTCAGTCGGTCCCCAAATCCTCGTCTCGCTTATGCAACCCGCCTATTCAGTCGGTCCCCAAATCCTGTCGGTTCTACCTTGACAACACATCTAGACTCCGCACAACACATCCAAACTGCTACCACGCTGATCCAAGCGCTCGTCACACCCTGCTGCATCTGCCTCCTCGCTGGCCTTCCTGCCTCCTGTCTCTCCCTGGTCCAGTCAGTGCCCTTCACCCCACTGCCCAGATAATTGATTTCTAAAGATTCTTCTCTGCACATCTCCCCACTCCTCCAAAATCTCCAATCGTTGCCTATTCATCTCTGCCTCAGACAGACTCTTTACCATGGGCTTTAAGGCACGCAATCCGTTCTCCTTCGCTTATGTAGCCTCACTCATCACCCCCTCCAACCCAGCCCACTTGCTTCACCCCTGATGCCAACCTCATCTGCTCAGTGTTCCTTGATCTTGTCTCTTTCGCTGTCAACCCCTCACTCACGTCTTCCCTCTAATAATAATAGTTATGGTACTTGTTAAGCACTTACTATGCTTTCCACACAGTAAGTGCTCAATAAATAAGATTGGATTAATGAATGAATGAATGAATGAATGAAGCACTGTTCTAAGTGCTGGGGTAGATAAAAGTTAATCAGTTGGACACAGTCCCTGTCCCACATGGGGCTCATACTCTTAATTCCCATTTTCTAGATGAGGGAACCGAGGCCCCTGAGAAGTAAAGTGACTTGCCCAAGGTCACACAGCAGACAGGTGGTGGAGCCAGGATTAGAACCCAGGTCCTTCTGACTCCCAGACACATGCTCTAGCCACTAAGCCACACTGCTTCCCTCTACCTGGGGACCCTCTCTCCCTTCATAGCTGGCAGACCACCGCTCTTATCTTCAAAGCCTTTCTAAAATCCCATCTCCTCCAAGAAGCCTTCCCTGACTAACCTCTCATTTCCCCACCCTATTCGCCCTTCCTATGGCACTATATATGCACTTGGGTCTGGCTGCAGCCCCAGAGCACTCCGACATATCTCCATACGCTTTCCTGCTTTCCTTTCCCTACCTCTAATTGATTTTAATGTCTGTCTCCCCCACTAGGCCAGAAGCTCCTCAAGGGCAGGGAACTTGTCCACCAACTCCATTTCACTGTCCTCTCCCTATAGCACTTAGTACAGTGCTCTGCTCACAAGCACTCAAAAAGTACCCATTGATGGATTGACTGATTGTCCTAACTGCCGGGGAGGGGGGCGGGGGCAGGGGGCGGGGAATGAATACCTTGGGCCCCAAGGATTTATCTTACCCAAGGATCGTGTTAGAATGATCTTCCTTTGGCACAGGACACAAACTTAGGATAGTTTCAGCAGCAAAGTGAGATGTGAGAATCTATCTCCTGATGGGATTTGGGGGAAAATCTTTTGGTACGGTGTCATTTGAGGATGTGCAAGCTAACGGTATAAGGTGACAGATGGACATCAGAGCCCGCACTTTTTTTTTTATAATATTGCTTGCCGTCGATGGGATTGGACTGCTTATCGCTTGGCACAAAGCATCAATTTTTTTTTTTTCTCTAGACCATGATAGCTTTTGACATGGATGGCAAAGTGAGAAAACCCAAGTTTGAACTGGACAGCGAGCAAGTCCGATACGAACACAGATTTGCTCCGTTCAACAGTGTCATCACCCCACCCCCGGTACACTACTTGCAGTTCAAGGTGAACCTCTGCACCTGCTTTGATTCCTTGGCCGCACTTATTCCCAAGCACTTTTAGAGTGGAGACCCTCCCCCCCCCCCCCCAGCCCCGCAATGAGCCCCCCTTGCCCTCCCCCATTCTTGTGGGAATACAGTGCCAAGATCCTAAAACTGAATGGCCCTGTCCAGTTGAGTGGCCTGAAAACGATCAGGCTTCTTCTGGCCTTCAACATCATAGAGATAATTTTACAGAGGATGGGGATTCATGGCTCGCTGTGCCCATCTGGTGGGGTGATGCATGTTTTCTGTTGTTTTTCTGTTTAGGAAATGTCTGACCTCAATAAGTACAGTCCTCCTCCTCAATCTGCCGATCTGTATATGGCCGCCAGCAAGCACTTCCAGCAGGCCAAGATGATACTGGAGAACATTCCGAGCCCGGACAATGAGGTGAGGCTTGGCCACTCAGCGACGTTCGAAAGCACTTTGCAGAAACCGTTTTTCTCTCTCGTTAGCCAGAAAGGGAACACGCACTCCTAAGCAGGGATGTCGAGGCTCGTTTCAGCTTAACTTTCCCCCCGGGGGAATCTCAGCGCCAACGTTACCCCGTCGGCCCCTCCCAGTGAAGCTGTACGGTTATTTTGAAAAAGCGTTCTCAACTGCCGGCAAGATGGCGGCCGCACCCATCCCGGGTGGGCGGCTCAAGAACACCGTTGCCCAAAGGCCCCTGGAGTCATGGCGCAGACCTGGCGGACACAGCACGTCAGGTGCAGGGAGCGGCCCCGAGAATGCCAGCGTGGTTTTCCCGGCCCCAACAGAAAAGTTGGTCACGGTTCAGAGATGCCAGCAGAGCTGGCTGGATCAGAGCCAAGGGGCCCAGCCTGACCCATCTGCCCACTGCCGACAGGAGGAAGCAGGGATGTGTAGCGGGCCCGGTCCTGTTGGATTCATTCTGGCACGGGCCAGGGGACGCCAAGGGAAGCGGCGCGGTCAAGCAGATAGAGCCCGGGCTTGAGAGTCAGAACGACCTGGGTTCCGACCCTGACTCCGCCACTTGTCTGCCAGAAGACCGTGGGCAAACTCGCTTTACTTCTCTGGGCCTCAGTACCCTCAACCGGAAAATGGGGATGAAGACCGTGCGTCATCGAATCAGCCAGGTGCCCCGGGCTGGCGACGAATCTGAAGGAAACCGAGGTGACGGATCAGCCGGCATCTGGGAAACCGCACGTGTAACTGAAAATCTCAACTGTCCACCCGGAGCTCAATGCCGCCCAAGAAATCCGTTTCCCTGGGCAGTATGCCGAACGACGACACAGCGACTAGGCAAGGAAGCCAAAAACCAAATGGGGACGCTGGGCCCATCTCCTGGGAGCCCATGTGATGGAATTAGTCTGGGCTCCGGGCGAAAGCCAAGGCCTCAAGCCCAAGTGCCACCACACCCTCTACGAGAACTGGCTTCCCCGTAGACGCCACCTTTGGCTCCACGACCTGTTCCAGCCAGTACCACCTCCAGGCCTTTCTCAACATTAGGCTGTGGGATGGGGTGCCAAACAATTATGTCCTCAAACAAAGTCAGGCACCCGGTATTTGACACTCTGCTCACCGCCACACAGTTGTGCTGGGCGGGACCCGTAAGGAGAACAGACAACAGCAAGAACATCCACGCGGTTGCTCTCGGGCGAACCGATCGGGAAACCACAGGCAACGAGGCCGAGGAAACATTTTTAAGGATACGGCAAAAACCTAGCCTCAGACGACACTGCAGGAGTCAGCTCGTTACTGGCAGGGAACCTGTCTGCCAATTCCTTCTCTATTTTTTCTTATGGCATTTGTTAAGTGCTTTCTATGTGCCAGGCACTCTTCTGAGCACTGAGGTAGATACTAGGTAATCAGGTCGGACTCAATCCATGTCCCACATGGGGCCCACAGTCTCAATCCCCATTTCGTCGATGAGGGAACTGAGGCCCAGGTAAGTGAAGTGACTTGTCCAAGATCACACAGCAGATATGTGGTGGAGCCGGGATTAGAACCCAGGTCCTTTCGACTCCCAGACCCATGCCGTATCGGCTAGGCTGCACTGCTTCTTCTGCAATTCTGTTATATCGTACTCTCCCAAATGCTCAGTACAGTGCTCTGCACATGGTAAGCGCTCAATAAATACCATTGATTGATCAATCACGATGCTGCTCCTTAAGTGCTTATTATGTGCTGAGGACTGTGCTAAGTGCTGGAATGAAGGAAAGATGAACAGTTCTGACACAGACCCCGTCCCGCATGGGGCAGCGGGAGGAGAGGCACGTGGAAGAGATCGATAAATTAGAGACAAAACGAGTATTCAAAAACCCAAGAATCCAAAACGATAGCTGAATGGTACTGGGAGGGAGCAGTGCCAACCAATCAATCGGCGGTATTTATTGAGCGCTTACTCTGTGCAGAACACCGTACTAAGCGCTTGAGGAGAGTACAGTAGAACAGAGTTGGTCGACACATTCCCCGTCCACAAGGAGCTCACAGTCTAGAGGGAGAGACGGACATTAAAATAGATTACGGGTGTGTACCCATGAGGCTTTGCTTCCAAACGGCTCCCGTCTTCCAGTGTTCTAACGGTCGGGGATTCAGGCTGTTGGCTGGAAATGGGGGGGGTGGGGGTGGGGGGGCACGCCACGGTGACATTGTATTGAACTGGAGAGTCTGACAGAACAGAGTGGGTAGGCATGTTCTCTGCCCACAAAGAGCTAGTAATAATAATAATAATAATAATGATATTTGTTAAGCACTTACTATGTGCCAAGCACTGTGCAAGATACTAGGTCATCTATTAGGTTGCCCCACATGGGGCTCACAGTTTTAATCCCCATTTTCTAGATGAGGTAACTGAGGCACAGAGAAGTTAAGTGGCTTGCCCAAAGTAACACAGCTGACAAGTGGCGGAGCAGGGATTTGAACCCACGACCTCTGACTCCCAAACTCGGGCTGTTTCGTTGCGGTATCTTTTAAGCGCTTACTATGTGCCCGGCACCATACTAAGCGCGGGGGTAGATACAAGCAAACTGAGTCAGACACAGTCCCTGTTCTCTATGGGGCTCACAGTCTCGATCCCCATTGTACAGATGAGGGAACTCAAGCCCAGAGAAGTGAAATGATTTGCTCAAGCAGACAAGTAGTGGAGCTGGGATTAAAAACTATGACTTTCTAATCCCCAGGCCCATTGCTGTATCTACTCTGCCATGCTGCTGCTGTCTCCCCCATAGCTAACAGTCTACAGGGAGAGACAGGTTTGGAAACAGGTGCCATTTTGTTTTAGCAACTCGAAATAATCTTCATTGACGGAAAGTTTGGGGGTTTGATCGCTTTTTCTCCACTTTACTTGTCTAGATCAATCGAATTTTAAAAGTTGCCAAACCCAACATTGTGGTCATGAAGTTGTTGGCTGGAGGACACAAGAAGGAATCCAAGGTAAAAATCAATGACTGACAAGCTGAATTGGCCTAAACCAGGCCTGCTGATTTTCATCTTTTAATAGTGGCCGGTTCCTTTTGCCTTCCCCTATAACAAATTGGCCAAGTGGGGAGTGGAAATAGTCGGGTGGGGGAACTTGCATTGTTGGAAGGGGCATGGGGGGAAAGTTCAAGGAAGGGCTGGAAAGGCAGAGTGGAATTGAGCAGGAGGTGAACATCAGAGGAGCCTATGAGCCCCGTGGTGAGAAAGCTGAGCGTTGGAGAGGAAGAGAATGAGTGTGTGATGGGGAGGGAGGAAAAAAAGGAAAGAAAACACAGAGGAAGATAGAAAGGAGGGAAGTGAAAATGGAAAGTCGGAAAACAGAAACATACAGTAGAGCCCCAGACGCGCAAGAGATTCTCACTCTCAGTAGCATGTTTTGAGCATTTACTGTGTGAAGAGCACTGAACTAAACGCACGGGAGGGTCCAGTACAACCGAGTTGGTAGACACGTTCCCTGCCCACAACAAGCTTACACTCTAGAGGGGGAGACTAGTAGGTCCTTGGATGACACAAAGCCTGGCTAACAGTAAAACCTGCTGACCTTGGCTATTCTGTCTCCCCTCCACCCTCGTCTAGCTCCTCAGGCCCAGAGGAATTCCCCTGCTGTCGATCAAAAGTATTTAGTGACTGCCTCCTGTGCAGAGCACTGGATCGGGCGAATGAGAGAATTTGATAGTAGTCACGATCCCTGCCCACAAGGGGCTTCCAGTCTACTCTTCTAGACTGTGAGCCCGCTGTTGGGTAGGGACTGTCTCTATATGTTGCCAACTTGTAATAATAATAATAATAATAGTACAGTGCTCTGCACACAGTAAGCGCTCAATAAATACGATTGAATGAATGAATGAATGAATACTCTGGGGAGCACTGTATTGAACACCTGGGAGAGCCCAATAGAGTTAGTAGACACGATCCCCGTTTTCAGTAAGATTACAGTCTACTATGGGTCGAACACTGCTGGGCATGTGGGAGAGGCCAGTAGAGTCAGTAAACGTGATCCCTGCTTTTAAGGAACGCCCACACTTCACCTCACAGAAACTCTGGCTTTCCCTCATGTCTGCAAAAGCAAAGTGGGGATCGTTTGCCATTTTGGCATGTGTGAATGACTTGAACAATATAAATGAGATGGGAAAATAAAGTGTGCGTGTGCGTGTAAACACGTGCCTTTGTTGGGCTGTGAGGCCAGAGTTAAAATCTGCAGCAATCTTAGCCCTGTGGAAGAGTTTCTCCCTGAGCACATTTCTCCGGTCTGACCCGATTCTGAGTGAAGGCAAGTGAAATCCACTGCGACTCATGAAAGAAACACACCCTTTCCATGGGTTTCAGAGGGCCAGGGTTTCTTGGGGGCCCTGAAATCCACCACCTTAGGGTTCGGGATGCCAAGGGAGCACCCTCCTGTCTTTATAAAGTTGCTTCCCTCCAGCTTGTGGAGGACGTTTCATTCATCTGGGCCCATTCAAGAGCCAGGCCCCCGGGAGTGGGCATCCTTCCACTCTGCTGACTCTGAGGCGGGAAGCCAAACCGCTAGCCAAGCCCCCGGGGTAACAGAGACGGGATCGCTCCTGTCAGGCTTCAACTCTGGGCCGACCCTGGTGACGGGGAGGCAGCCAGTCAGCGGACTGCCCCGGAACCACACACACCGAGCGGAACTATGCCGCTCTGCGGCTGAGGTGGTTTAGAGGTCCTTTCCGCTCCCTCCCCGCCACTCAGCTGTCCGAGTCTGGCCGGAAACCCCCTGGAGGCCCTCACAATGGATAAAAGTCTTCCCTCACCCTGCCGCTTTGGGCCATAGAGCTGATGAAATCCTTCGTTTTGGTTTCCCTCCAGGTACCGCCAGAATTTGACTTCTCCGCCCACAAGTACTTTCCCGTGGTGAAGTTGCTTTGAAAGGACTCAAAAACTGATCCTGAAGAGGGGTAGAACTTGTACTCCGGACCCCACTCCAAGCAGGCATTCATTCGACTCTCAAGCGTACCCCACTTGCAATGGACATCTAGACACAGATCCAGCCATTCTGTGGAGTATTTTTAACCTCATCATGTAATAGGACCTGAATGAAGCTGCTCTTTTAAAGTGGTTTGTGCTATGGTTCCATGGGTAAAAGTGATTTTATGGAATGCATTCTGAACAACATTATTTTATTTGGTTTGTTACAGATTTAAATGAGTGAATTTTTTTTTAAATAACTGCTGAATGAAAAAAAATGACGGTCATGATTAATAAAACTAATGATGGGCAATGTGCTGATTATGCCAGAATACCCCAGAACTGTGTTGGTGTGCAGTTGATTGCTGTCCGAGATGATGATGATAATAATGATGATATTTGTTAAGGGTTTACTATGTGCAAAGCACTGTTCTAAGCGCTGGGGGGATACAAGGTGATCAGGTTGTTCCACATGGGGCTCAGAGTCTTAATCCCCATTTTACAGGTGTGGTAACTGAGGCACAGAGAAGTTAAGTGACTTGCCCAAAGTCACACAGCTGACAAGCGGCAGAGTTGGGATTAGAACCCATAACCTCTGACTCCCAAGCCTGTGCTCTTTCCACTGAGCCATCTGCTCGGGGCCTTTAAAGACTTGAGTTTCACCCCAGCTGAAAGCTGGTATTTTGTTGCCACAGAAGAGCAACGTCATCGAGAAAGGAGGAGGCCTCTCCCTGGGGAGCAGAAATTTCATGACGATCACGATCAGAAACAGGGCGGGGCATTGCAAACGCCTCACAGACATGCAGTAAGCGCTGAACCGGCCTTGTCTTTGAATGGGGGTGGGGTGTGTGTGTGTGTGTGTGTGTGACATACTTCTGTGGATAAGTGGTATTATTGAGCACTTACTGTGTGCAGAGCAGTGAACTACGCACTTGGCAGAGGACACTACAAAGCTGGTAGACACCATCCCTACCCACAACAAACCCAGTCTAGAGGGAGAGACAGACGTTAATATAAACAAATTACGGATATGCATTTAAGTGCTGCGGGGCTGAGGGTGGGGGCAGATACCAAATGCCCAAAGGTCACAAATCCAAATGCATAAGGGACAAAGCAGAAGGGCCTTAGGAGGGAAGGCCTCCTGGAGGAGATGTGACTTTCTAGATCTAGAGATGGACACCTCCGGGTGGAGATCAGCCCCTACCATCTCTGCTTTAAAGGCAGCTTGGAGGTTTGAGTGATTTTGAAGGTCTGCCTCCTTGGGGACCAAACTGGGAAACTGGAACTTGGGTTTCAGTGCACAAGTAAAGTGATTTAAATCGATTTGAAGTCTAGAGGGTTTTGACGGGTTTCGTCACTTGCACCACAAACCAATGCAGTGTATGAACTGGACAAGAGAGGCATCCTGGAGGGTGTGAGATGAAAGGAAGTGTTATCAGGTGGGTATCAATTAATGAATGAAAACTTACTTAAATGGCCTGGGCTGGTTGATCCTGCAGCTGCTTAGAAATTCCCAAAAGGAGGACGTTCCTCTCCGATGGGTGGCAGGAGAATGGAGGGGTGCTCCCCCCGGCTTCCGTCCATCCTCCAAGTGCCGACCTTTGCTCATCTCCACGGCAACTGTGCAGTGGAGCCCCAGGACCGCCTTTCTCCCGCTGTCTTCTCGCGCCCCAACAGCACGGCGATGGGGAAGAAGACGGTTTGAAGGAAGCTGACCACTATGTGTCTGAGGAAATTGGGGGTAGCTGGGGCGCCCCTCCTCCTCTGCAGCACCCAAAGCCGCGAGGAGCACGGTGAAAGTGCCTTGGGTTCTGCCTCCTTCACCATGCTGGGCTGTGCGGCTGGAAAAAACAAAAACAAAGAAAATCTTTTCAATGGGACCTGGACAATGGGGTTTGCTTTCCCCTCTGGGGTGGTGATGAGAAAAGCTGATGCATTCCAGCATGACTAAATTAGGACTGAAAGGGTGCCACTTCAGAGAGGGAAGGGCGACAGTAGGAACGCTGGAGAAGACCAAAGGAGGTGTGAAGAAACTCCTTGAAAAGCGTAAAATGAAGTGAAATAAGTTGTTCGCAGCTTAAACTGACCCGCTTTTTTTTTGTTGTGGCCAAGCTCCTTCCTCCTCCTCTCCCCACCTCCGCCCCGCCCCCTCCTTCACGCGGATTGACATGAAGGAAAATCATGATCTTTACAAACGGCTACTCACCAAGAGTGAATTACTAGTTGCAGGCCGCGGTGAAATGAAGACGGCCTAACACGGTGGGAGCTAAAGCCGCCCCCCCCGTGTGCATGTTTCCCAGCCGACCGGAGAAACACGCAGGCGTTTCCTCTGGTGCCCGAGCGCCAAGGTCAGGTCGAATCGACGTCGTTAAGAGAAAACAGATACCCTATTTTCCCCCGCCTTCCAGCAACCCCGTACGCCTCATACTGATGAGGGGAAAAAAGAACAAAAAACAAACATATACATTCCAAGTGGAATTGATTTTTGCTTTATTTTAAGGTATTAAATATCTTTTCTAAAGTTAATCAACCTTCATTTCAAACAAAAAATATTCAGGCGCACCTTCAAAATGCTTGTCCAGATCACACGTCACCCTCCCGCCCCCACCCTTGATTAAAGCTATAAGTATAAATTAATCCATATGAGACAGCATCTAATCCCTCTACCACTAATGACCCTGCATTTTCAAACGGGTTTTTTTTCACAGTTGCATTTTACTTTTCCACATTCTACTCTGGTACACTTGATTTCCAGTTGCTAGTTACTACAGGTCATAGGGACATCACTAATGCGAAAACACGGTCATTATAAAGCTCTATGGGATTTGGCAGTCTCCAGCTGAGCAACCCACGGTCCATTGCGGATTTACTTCCACAGGGAATGATGGTTTCTTTTAACCCCACACTACCACTCCAGCTGTGGACTTTTTGCTTGAATTTCTGGCCTCAATCAAATGAAGTTGCTTTTGTTTGGGGGCGGGGGGGTTCAGAGTTTCCTTTGAAAGAGGCAGAAACCTCATTCCCCATCCCCTAGAGTAACCTGAACCCATTCCTCATGAAAATCCATTGGAGTTGGGGGGGGGGGGGGAACGGACGGACAGGCCTCATCCACACATGCTCTCTCTCACAGCAGATCAGGCAGCCCAACCCACCTGCCCGCTTTTCTGCCTTTTTTTTTTTTTTTTTTTACACTTAGTCATCGGTGAGAGACCTTGCACTTCTGGTTCTGAGGCTGGACCGTGAGGGGCCGCGGCATCCGCTTGTGAGCCCGAGTGACAGACAACAGCCTCAGTTGAGCGCTCTGCTTTTTAGCAGCTGCATTAAAGTCACTTAAAGTGAGCATTGCAAGGGTGGTGGGGGTGGGTGGGAGGGTGAGACGTCAGTGTCCACAGCATAAACTGAGTTCTCCAATTCTGGGTGAGCTAAAGTGATCACCCACTACTGCAGAGGAGCACTACGGGTACTGGGGCATCAAATTTCAGCTCTTCTTTCCCAGTCTAGTTTACAGTCAAGCAAGTCACTCGGCAGCCACTTGTCTGTTCCACAGCCAAAATGTTCCTTTCCGTTACCAATAAAACACACTCCGATTTTATGGGACTTGTGGAACAAAAGCAGCCATTGACCCGCCCCTAGGTTGCCTCCCTCCCCCCTCTAATCTTCCAGACCAAAATCAGGAGTCCTTGAACCCTGAAGCTGAATGGCAAACAAAGGTGGGCCCGGATACACCAAGACAAAGGCAGCCAAGAACACTTCAGGGCTTTGGGTTCCCCTGTTCTCCCCAAGCCCACCTGGACAGGAAGTACACCCAACACCTTTCCCTAAAGTTAGGTGCCCCGGAAAGGGAAAGCTGCATTTTCTATTCTGGGCAGGGTGCTCAGAACCCTCAAGAATTCTGACAAAAGCCTTTCCCTCTAAACTTGTGCGGAGGGATCGGCCAGGGGTCCATGTTTCAAGATGGTGCCTTCTTCCACCCTAGCCCTTAGTGGAGCAGGGCTCAACTCGTCGACTACTCGAGCAAATATCTAAACTATATGTGAGACAGTGAGAGAGTGAGAGAGAGAGAGAGAGAGAGAGAGAGAGAGAGAGAGAGAGAGAGAGAGAGAGAGAGAGAGTGTGTGTGTGTGTGTGTGTGTGTGTGTGTTTTAATAGTTTTGAGCAGCAGGAGGTAGGGAAGAGGGGGAAAATAAAAACCTACCCTCAAGTGAAGACAAGACATACAAAGGTGGTTACACAGGAGTGAACTGGTTTCCACACTAATGGCCCAGAAGCCCGCTCTAGACAACACTTTGCTTACGACAGTCAAGAACAGTCAAAACCCACGGTTACAGACAATCATACTTGACGCTTGACTTCTGTGTCCTTGGGAGAGGCTTTCTTTTCACACAATATTTACACTTTCACGTTTTAGCTTTAAAAGGGAAGCCTGGAAAAATGTTACACAATCAAGTCTCTCCAACACTATTCCAGGAAAGGGCTTATGGTGGACGTGCCTGACATCTCCCTACTATTTGACGTTCAGCACAACAGAGATCTTCGATTATCGGATTTTGTTTCTTTGCTTTTTTTTTTGGGGGGGGGGGGGACCTTCCTGTAGCTAGAAGTCAGTGGCCTTAATTGCCAACATTCCAGTTCTCATGGATCTTTTCTGGTGGTGGGTCAGTTCAGGTCTGATTCACAGGGTGGGATTTTCTTTGTCATGGAGGTCAAATAAGTTATTGTCTGTGTTGTCTCTGTTCTGATCTTCAGGGTTTGGATCTAAGGGGAAAACCAAGTTTAATATTAACTAAAAATGTCACTGAGTTTTAAGACACTGTTTTAAGCAACCACAAATTCTTTCCCCCAAAACATGCCAAATCTCTTTGAGTCAAAGTGCATGAACCACTGCTATGTGACCCTGAGCAAGTCACTTCACTTCTCTGTGCCTCAGTTCCCTCATCTGTAAAATGGGGATTAAGACTGTGAGCCCCATGTGGGAGAGGGACTATGTCCAACCCGATTTGTTTGTATTCACCCCAGCGCTTAGAAAGTGCTTGATACACGGTAAGCGCTTAACAAATACCGCAGTTATTATTAATAAGGGCTGCTGGAGGAAGTGCGGTAACCAGGGCAGGGCCTGGGTAGGGGTGTGCTGCGGGTCAGACCCGACGAGGGAAGCGACCCCAATGGGGGACGTCGAGAGGAGCCCGCTGGCTACCCCGAGTTTATAAAACCGTGGTGTCCCAGAGCCAGGTCCTCCACCCAGAAGACCCAGCGGGTGATCTTTGAAAATCCTAGCCCTGGATTTTCAACAGATTTTCCCTCAGAGGCCTTTAAAAACGGCTCCCCCATTCAACGAGTCTTCGGTCGGCATTAAAAGCCGCAAAGCATTTCCAAAGACCGGGGGGTAGAGGGGTGTGTCAGGGAGCAGGCAGCATGTAGAATTTCTGAAAGAAATTGGAGTGGAATTGTGCCGATTTAAGTTTTTCTATTTTGGAAGGCGCTCTTCAGCACTGGCAGTGGGGGGTGGTCTCGGTGTCGCCTTGAGAGGGAAACACTGTTCGCCATCCTCTCTCCTGTCAAAAATCCTGGCCGGGCCAGAGAAGACGAGTATCTCAGGCAGGCAAGACCCCCAAGTGGACTCCCAGCTGGGACCTGGCCCTGGGAATACCAAGAGAGAAGAGGGCGAGGCCCCCATTCAACGTTCTTACCTTTGCCCGCGTCTTCGGGGTCGGCGAGAGCCGCCTGCTTTTCCGTTTCGGATTCAGCCTCGTTTCCGTCCATGTTGTAGTCTGCGTCCGCTTCCCGCTTGTGTGGATTATATCCTGTCGCGGCAGAGAAGTCGTGGAGCGGTTATTTGAGCATCCGCCCCGGGCAGGGAGATTGGAGGCAGGAGGGGAAGTAGAAGTGCTGGTTGAGATGCCACTCGGTCCTGTCTGGCTAGTACAGTGCACCCAGTAACCGCTCAATAAATAACGACTGAACGGACGATTGGATGACAGGTGGGGAAGAAGCCACTCGGTTGAAGAGCGAGGCCGGTTGACAAGGCCTACCCGCCACTAACTGCATCCTCTCATGTGCTGCCGTACCGCTCCACACTATGTACTGAACGCTCACCATGGGGGGGGCACCAGACTGAGCACGATGCAACGGAGTCAGTAGACCCCCTTCCCTGGCCAAGGGGAGCTTCCCGTCTAGCTTTCGATCAGAATGAAGTCGGCTGTAGCCTGAGCCCCAAGAGGCAGAGAGCGAGGCCTCATCTGGCATCTGTATTCCAAACGCTGGACTCGACCGGACGCTCAATCAATCGATTGATCATCACCATGACCTCCAGAAAGGGCTTGCACTCCTTCATTCTCCCGCAGAGAAGCAACGTGGCTGAGCGGATAAGATCCCAGGCCCGGGAGTCTGAAAGACCTGGGTTCTAAATCTGGCTCTGCCACCTGGCTGGGAGGGGAGGGGATGAAGACTGGGTGCAAATCCAACTGCAAGGGGGACACAGAAGGGAGCAAGAGAAGAGAAACAACCTGATTGTGTGCTACCTCCCTAGGCACTTGGTCCGGTGCTTGGCACAGAGTAAGCGCTTAATGAATGCCACTATTACTGTTACTGTGGCCCCTTCTCCCCAGATTGCATTTGTTACTGTAAGAATCCTTGTTAAACATGCAGGAAACATTCTCTAAAGGGGGAAAGCCAGGACAATACTACCCTCTCAACGCCTTTGCTCCCACTGGTGGCTTCCCCCACCCCTACCCCACCCCCACTCCATGGCCCATGGGTAGAATCCTGAGAGGATGGGTGTGTGTGCGAATGGAATCAATCAATAACGGTATTGACTGAGCGCTTACTGAGAGCAGAGCACTGTACTGAGAGCCGGGGAGAGTCCAAAACAATAGAGTCAGTAGACCCGATTATTGTTCTATCGTCCTCTCCCAAGCGCTTAGTATCAGGCTCTGCACAAGAGTAAGTGCTCAATGAATGAATGAATGAACTGCCCTCTAGGAGCTGGCAGCCTGGGTGGGGGAGATGGATGCTAAATGGAAGAACGCTGATCTCTGGGTCTGCATTTGAAGGGCTGGTGTCTGAGCTCAGAAAAAGCAGAGGGGGGAAGAGAGGGAGAGAGAGGAAGAAGGGGGAAAGAGGGAGAAGGGGGGGGGAGGGAGAAGGAGGCCTCTCTAGAGTAAATGGATTGTCACCATGTTCGTCCTCCTCCTCCTCCACATATCTATCCATCCCAGCAAGGGCACCTCGGTACAGACCTTCCCCGGCACCATCCTGCTGCCCTTCATCATTGATGAGCTGCTCCCTCTCCGGCTCCTCGTCTCCGGGACTTTCCGGCCCCACCGGAGCCTTGTCGGGCAGCCCGGGGGCCAGGCCTCCTGGCTCCCCTCCATTTTTCTCTTCTTTGTAGGAGGCCTGCTCGCGGCCCAGCTCTTGAGGGTCCAGGGGCAGAGGGGCCTCCTGATTCCCCTCCCGGCTGACGGTCAGGACGCTGTGGGTCCCTTCTGCAAGTGGAAATGGGACAAGGCAGTGGAGGCCGCCCCAGGCCCGCAAGTGAACCCCGCTCAAGGCAGCGCAGAGTAACTCTCTGGGAAGCAGAGAGGACGGGATGATGCCCGGTGGGGCCGGCTTTCCTCTCACCGCTCCCTCCCATCTCCCCACCAACCTCCGCCTTGGCCAGGCACACCTTCAGGCCCTTCCATGAAAAGCCACCTCCTCCAGGAGGCCTTCAGCGGTCAAGCACCCCTTCTCTCTCCATGGTCATCCCTTCACCACCCCCACCTTGGCACTGATGCGTCTGCCGGAATCGACCTTCTCTACCGCCCCCAGCGAACCCTGAACCTGCCAGTGGGGGAAAACTGCATTCTTTTCTGTTGCCTCTCCACCAATCAATCAATCGATCGAGGGCAAGGTCCAGGTGCCTTCTGGATGCAGGACGCTGCACCGAAAGCTTGAGAGAGCATGCCCGATGCCCAATCTCCGCCATTTCTAGTGGTCACGGTGGGTGAGGCCGGGAGGTCTAAGCCCTCCCCTTACCTCCATCTCCCAGACTCCTGATGACAGGGGCTTTCTCCGTCCCGGGAACTGAGGGCCGGGATCCTTCGGCTGGAATTCCCAGGCTCTTCTCTCCTTTCGGGAGTACGGGATCATGCGGTCCGGGCTCTGACTGAATAAGAAGAGGAGCTGACCCAGACACCGGGTGGCATACAGCCTGCCGCTTTCCCGCCTTAGCTGGCCAGGAAGAGCCCCCACAGTTCACTGGCCTGCGGCCGCTCGGGCAATCAAACGAGAGCAAAGGCGCCCAGGACCCGCTCAGAGAAGGCAGACTCGGCGGGAGGGCAACCTCCAGATGTCCAAAATGCCTGGCCCGGCGGGGCCCTCGGAGGGATACTGGCTAGAGCCCGGGCCTGGGAATCAGAAGGTCCTGGGTTCTAATCCTGGCTCCGCCACTTAATAATAATAATGATAATTATTATGGTTTTAATAAGCGCTATGTTCCAAGCACTGTTCTAAGAGTTGGGGTAGATACAAGGTAATCAGGTTGTCCCACATGGGGCTCACAGTCTTCATCCCCATTTTCCAGATGAGGTAACTGAGGCACAGAGAAGTGAAGTGGCTTGCCCAGGTCACTCAGCAGATGGGCAGCAGAGCCGGGATTAGAACCCACATCCTCTCATTCATTCAATCATATTTATTGAGTGCTTACTGTGTGCAAAGCACTGTACTAAGCGCTTGGGAAGTACAAATCGGCAACATATACAGTCCCTACCCAACAATGGGCTCCCAGTCTAGAAGGGGGAGACAGACAACAAAACAAAACAAGTAAACAGGTGTCAATACCATCAGAATAAATAGAATTATAGCTATCATCATCATCATCAATCGTATTTATTGAGCGCTTACTATGTGCAGAGCACTGTACTAAGCGCTTGGGAAGTACAAATTGGCAACATATAGAGACAGTCCCTACCCAACAGTGGGCTCACAGTCTAAAAGGGGGAGACAGAGACCAAACATACTAACAAAATAAAATAAATAGAATAAATATGTACAAATAAATTAAATACATAAATAGAGTAAAAAAAATATGTACAAACATATATACAGGTGCTGTGGGGAAGGGAGGGAGGTAAGATGGGGGGATGGAGAGGGGGACGAGGGGGAGAGGAAGGAAGGGGCTATATATATATACCATTAATAAAATAAATAGAGTTATAAATACGTACAAATATACACAAGTGCTGTGGGGAGGGGAGGGGGTAGGACAGAAGGGGGGGTAATGGGGAGGGGAGGAGGAGGAGAGGAAAAAGGGGGGGGCCCAGTCTGGGAAGGCCTCTTGGAGGAGGTGAGTTCTCAGTAGGGCTTTGAAGGGAGGAAGAGAGCTAGTTTGGCTGATGTGTGGAGGGAGGGCATTCTGGGCCAGGGGAAGGATGCGGGCCGGGGGTCAACGGTGGGACAGGCGATAACGAGGCCCGATGGGGAGGTTAGCGGTGGCAGAGGAGCAGAGGGTGCAGTCTGGGCTGGAGAAGGAGAGAAGGGAGGTGAGGTAGGAGGGGGCGAGGTGATGGAGAGCCTTGAAGCCGAGAGTCAGGAGTTTTTGTTTGATTCGAAGGTTGACAGGCAACTACTGGAGATTTTTGAGGAGGGGAGTGACATGCCCAGAGTGTTTCTGTACAAAGATAATCCGGGCAGCAGAGTGAGGTACAGACTGAAGCAGGGAGAGAGAGGAGGATGGGAGATCAGTAAGGAGGCCAATGCAGTAATCCAGTAGGGATAGGACGAGAGATTGAACCAGCAAAGTAGCGGTTTGGATGGAGAGGAAAGGGCGGATCTTGGCGATGTTGCGGAGGTGAGACCGGCAGGTTTTGGTGACGGATCGGATGTGAGGGGTGAACGAGAGAGTGGAGTCGAGGATGACACCAAGGTTGCGGGCTTGTGAGACGGGAAGGATGGTAGTGCCATCTACAGTGACGGGAAAGTCAGGGAGAGGGCAGGGTTTGGGAGGGAAGATAAGGAGCTCAGTCTTGGACATGTTGAGTTTTAGATGGCGGGCAGACATCCAGATGGAGAAGTCCTGAAGGCAGGAGGAGATACGAGCCGGGAGGGAGAGAGAGTAGGGGTGGAGATGTAGATTTGGGTGTCATCAGCGTAGAGATGATAGTTGAAGCCTTGAAAGGGAATAAGTTCACCAAGGGAGTGAGTATAGATGGAAAACAGAAGGGGACCAAGAACTGACCCTTGAGGAACCCCTACAGTAAGGGGATGGGAGGGGGAGGAGGAGCCCCGTGAAGGAGACCGAGAATGAACAGCCGGAAAGATAAAAGGAGAACCAGGAGAGGACGGAGTCTGTGAAGCCAAGGTTGGATAGCGTGATAAGAAGGGGATGGTCCTCAGTGTCGAAGGCAGCTGAGACATCGGGGAGGATTAGGATACAGTAGGAGCCATTGGATTTGGCAAGAAGGCTCCTAAGCCCGTGCCCTTTCCACTAAGCCATACTGTACTTGTCTGCTTTGTAACCTGGGGCAAGTCACTTCACTAGTCTGAGTCTCAGTTCCCTCATCTGGAAAATGGGGCTTGAGACTGTGAGCCCCATGTGGAACAGGGACTGTGCCCAACCCGATTTACTTATATCCACCCCGGTGCTTAGAACAGTGCCTGGCACATAGTAAGCGCTTAACAAATACCGGAATTATTATTATTATTGTTATTGATACTGGAGCTCTGCCATTTCAGCAGCAGAGCGACTGCTTGTCTTCTCATCTCCCTTTCCTGGGTCCCTCCCGCCCTTCTGCCCCTGCTCCCAGGTGGATAATAATAATAATAATAATGCCACTTATTAAGCACTTACTATATGCAAAGCACTGTTCTAAGCGCTGGGGAGGTTACAAGGTGATCAGGTTGTCCCACAGGGGGCTCAGTCAATCCCCATTTTATAGATGAGGTAACTGAGGCACAGAGAGGTTAAGTGACTTGCCCAAAGTCACAGAGCTGACAATTGGTGGAGCCGGGATTTGAACCCATGACCATTGACTCCAAAGCCCAGGCTCTTTCCACTGAGCCATGCTGCTTCCCCTAGGCTCTCACCCCTCCCCCTGAGTCGCCTGAGTTGAGAGCCCTCCAGGAGAGAGAAGACTGGCTGGTCCTTCACCACAAATCCCATCCCCTGATAGCGGGGCCATAGAAATGTGCCTTTTACAAGCCACTGTCCCTTCTGCTTGGCCACAGCCCTTTCATCCTGCCCACTGAAAAGTCTGGCACCTTCCTGGGATGGAGAGATAGGAGAGAGGGAGGAGAGGAAATCCCAGCTCTACCATTTGTCTGCTGTGTAACTTCACTTCTGATGGTATTGACACCGGTCTACTTGTTTTGTTCGCAGTCTGTCTCCCCCTTCTAGACCGTGAGCCCGTTGCTGGGTAGGGACCGTCTCTATATGTTGCCGATTTGTATTTTCCAAGTGATTAGTACAGTGCTCTGCACACAGGAAGTGCTCAATAAATATGATTGAAAGAATGAATGAACTTCTCTGGGCCTCAGTTACCTCATCTGTAAAACAGGGATCGAGACTGAGTGCCCCAGGAGGGACAGGGACTGCATCCAACCTGATAAACTTGTATCTATCCCTGCACTTTAGTCCAGTGCCTGGCACACAGTAAGCACTTAACAAATACCACAATTGTTACTGTTATTATTAGGATGGAGAGAGAGGGAGGAGAGAGAAGCGAGAGAAAGAGTAGAGAAAAGAAGAGAGGAGAAAGGGACATTTCTGCAGAAAGAGGCTTCTCGCCCAAATCTGGTGGGCGAGCTGCGGCCAGCAGCAGGAGGCAGGAAGGGTCCAAAATCTGAGGGCCATGGCTGGGGAGGAGTGAGGCACCGATCCCGTCGTCCAGGCCCTGAACCGAAGTCCCCGTTCCTCCGGCGGGCAGGGAGGACGAACTGCCGAGCACCAGGGTCAGGCGGTCACACCGACCCTGTGGCCAGCGGGACGGGACAGACCAAAAGGCTGGCGGGAAGAGAGAGAGGATGGAGGGAGGGAGAGAGGGATGACCGCACATTGCGGGGGAGGGCAGACTCCAGAATTACCTGAATATTTTGCTGTTCTTTTTCCTTGGGGACTTTGGTCCCAGGAGCATCACCGCCTTTTTTGGTCACTTCTTCTATTCTTTCTTCACACTGCTCCTTCAACTCCTTCATCTGGCTGATGCACTGGCTCCTAGGGGGGAAACGGCACAGAACGACACCAGTCAGTCCCCACTACAGGAACTTCTTCTGGGAGTCAGAGGTTATGGGTTCTAATCCCAGCTCTGCCACTGGTCAGCTGTGTGACTTTGGGCAAGTCAGTTGACTTCTCTGTGCCTCAGTGACCTCATCTCGAAAATGGGGATTAAGACTGCGAGCCCCATGTGGGACAACCTGATTAACTTGTATCTACCGTGCCTGGCACATAGTAAGTGCTTAACAAATACCTTTTTAAAAAAAGAGAATAATAATAATGGCATTTATTAAGCACTTACTATGTGCTGAGCACTGTTCTAAGCGCTGGGGCAGATCCAAGTTATAAGCAGGTTGGACCCAATCCCTGTCCCGCATGGGGGTCACAGTCTTCATCCTCATTTTACAGATGAGAGAACTGAGGCCTAGAGAATTCATTCAATCGTATTTATTGAATGCTTACTGTGCACAAAGCACTGTACTAAGCGCTTGGAAAGTGCAAGAGAAGCAGTGTGGCTCAGTGGAAAGAGCACGGGCTTGGGAGTCAGAAGACATGAGTTCTAATCCCGTCTCCACCACTGGTCAGCTGTGTGACCTTGGGCAAGACACTTCACTTCTCTGTGCCTCAGCTACCTCATCTGGAAAATAGGGATTAAGACTGTGAGCCCCATGTGGGACAACTTGATTACCTTATAATCTACTCCAGTGCTTAGAACAGTGCTTGACACATAGTAAGCACTTAACAAATACCATCATCATTATTATTATTACAATTCAGCAATAAATAGAGACAATCCCTACCCAACAACGGGCTCACAGTCTAGAAGTGAAGTGACTTGTCCAAAGTTGCACAGCAGACAAGGGGCAGAGTTGGGACTACAACCCAGGTCCTTCTGACGCCCATGCCCGGGCTCTAGCCACTAGGAAAAGCCACTTCCCAGTTCTTTCCTATTCTCTGGGTCCTTCCCACCTCCCATCCCCTAGCCGTGGGGACCCCATGAGCCTTCCTTCTGGGTCCTCTTCTCTCTCTGCACTCGCTCTCTCGGGGCCCATCCCCACCCTCGGTTTCAGCGAGCACTTCGAAACGGGTGACTCCTAATTCATTAATTCATTCAATCAATCATATTTATTGAGTGCTTACTGTGTGCAGAGCCCTGTACTAAGCACTCGGGAAAGTACAATACAACAATAAACAGTGGCGTTCCCTGTCCACAATGGGCTCACAGTCGAGAGGTGGGGAGACAGACATGAATACAAACGAATAAAATGACAGATCTGTGCCTATGTGCTGCGGGGCTGGGAAGAGACAGGAGTAAAGGGAGCGAGTCAGGATGATGCAGAAAGGTGTGGGAGAAGAGGAAAATAATCCTACTCCAGCCCAGCCCACAAGCTCTGCTCCTCTAGCACTGTGCCCCGACCTCCTCTATCTCGTCAACGACCGCTTTCCCACGTCCCAGCGCTTGGGAGAGTTTAACAGGGTGAGCAGATACGACCCCTGCCCTCAAGGAGCTTCTGGTCTACTGCAGGTGAAGCACTGTGCTGAGCGCTTGGAAGAGTCGGACGGAGTTGATACAATCGACTACTGCCCTTGAATAGTTTTACAATCAAGCAGACACACAACCATCCCACCTCTCCATAGGTCCCCTGCTACCCTTTTTGGGGAATAGAGTCACAGAGGAGCTTAGGCTTGATTAATAATAATAATAATCACGATAATAATGATGATGGTACTTGTTAAGCACTTACTATTTGCCAATTACTGTTCTAAGCACTGGGGGAGATACAAGGTTATCAGGCTGTCCCAGGTGGGGCTCACAATTTTAATCCCCATTTTACAGATGAGGTAACTGAGGCCCAGAGAAGTGAAGTGACTTGTCCAAAGTCACACAGCTGACAAGTGGCACAGCTGGAATTAGAACTCACAACCTCTGACTCCTAAGCCTGGGCTCTTTCCATTAAGCCACGCTGCTTCTCTTAATCACAGTCACAATTAAGATGGTGAGCCTTATGTAGGACAGGGACTGTGTCCAAACTGATGATGATGATGATGGCATTTGTTAAGCACTTACTACGTGCAAAGCACTGTTCTAAGCGCTGGGGGAGATACAAGGTAATCAGGTTGTCCCTCGTGGGGCTCACAGTCTTAATCCCCACTTTACAGATGAGGTAACTGAGGCACAGAGAATAATAATTATGAAACTTATTAAGTGCTTACTATGTGCAAAGCACTGTTCTAAGCGCTGGGGAGGTTACAAGGTGATCAGGTTGTCCCACGGGGGGCTCACAGTCTTCATCCCCATTTTACAGATGGGATAACTGAGGCCCAGAGAAGTTAAGTGATTTGCCCAAAGTCACACAGCTGACAATTGGCAGAGCTGGGATTTGAACCCATGACCTCCAACTCCAAAGCCCGTGCTCTTTCACTGAGTCATGACAGAAGTTAAGTGACTTGTCCAAGGTCACACAGCTGACAGTTGGCGGAGGCGGGATTTGAACCCACGACCTCTGACTCCCAAGCCCATGCTCTTTCCACTGAGCCACGCTGATTAGCTTGTGTCTGCCCTAGAGCTTAGTACAGTGCTTGGTGCATAGTAAGCACTTAACAAATACCATCTTTTATTACTATTATTATTATTATTAACCAACCCCCACAGAACCACTGCAGATCCAGGCGCCATTGCTTCCCAGCTTCAGAAGACCCGCTCTGCCATCTCCGGGTTACAAAATGAACAGCTGCCTTAGCCGCTTTCCAAAGGGAAACCAAACCCAGTGTGAAATAAAGACCTTTTTCCACCTACTGCCGACCTCCTGCACAGCAGAGAACAAAAGAGCCTTTTATGGCCCAGCTGGCTCTGTCAAAGCCACAAAGTTTCTGCCTCCCAAACAAACAGAGGAATCCCTGCAATGCCTTGGCTCCAATTCTTGGAAAGAATTTGGATGGTTTATCAGCCTTATAATCCCCAAAGTTCCAAGGCCAAGGGTGAAAAGCCTGGGCTTCCCAGCAGTCCCCGGGGCAACGGGCTCCAAGTCACTTTCCCATCACTCGTACCCCGGTCCTGGTTCTTTTGGCTTAAGCTCTCTGCGCCTCAATCTCCTCATCCACAAAATGGGGCTCTCGCCTGTCCCTATGAGACAAGGAGCCCCACCTGCGACAGGAGCTAAATCTGGTCCAATGATCCTGTACCTGCCCTACTGCTTAGGGCAGTACTCAGCACAGGGAACTCTCCCAAGTGCTTGGTACAGAACTCTGCACCTAGACTGACTGACTGATAATTCTTTTAGGTGCCTGCTGAACAGGGCATCAACAACAATTTAGCTCAGATGATTTTGCCGTGACCAAATTGCATTTACAAAGCACGGAAGGTTCGGTTCTGGCTCAAATTATTTCTTTCCATCTAATCACCCTTCCCTTCCTATAATTCTGTTACATCCCCACTTCCTTTGGCGGGCAAGGGAGTCTAAGATTCCTTCCATCTTAATGCAATCTATTCTCCACAGCTCCCTGCCCTCATTTATTTATGAATTCCAAGCATTTGCTTCTATTGCTTGCATAATAATAATAATAATAATTGTTGTGTTTGTTGAAAGCTTACTGTGTGCCAAGCACTGTACTGAGCGCTGGGGTGGATCCAAGCAAATTGGGTTGGACACCGTCCTTGTCCCACGTGGGGCTCACAGTCTCAATCCCCATTTGACAGATGAGGGAACTGAGGCCCAGAGAAGTGAAGTGACTTGCCCGTGGTCACACGGCAGACAAGTGGCAAGCAGGATTAGAAATCTAGACCCACTTCAGCCCTTCAGGGGTTCACCATCTAAACACCAAGGACAGTTATTACCCCCTGGTGATGTTTGAACAACACAGTGCAAAGGAATGCCCTCCCTCCTCAAATCTGCCAATCACTCTTCCCCCTTCAAAGCCCTACTGAAGGCACGCCTCCTCCAAGAGGCCTTCCCAGACTAAGCCCCCTTTCCCTCAGCTCCCCCTCCCTTCTGCCCTTCCCCTTCTCTCCCTGCCCCACGGCACTTGTGAATATATGCATATAATTCTATTTATTTATATTGATGCCTGTTTACTTGTTTTGATGTCTGTCTCCGCCCCCCCGCCCCCAGACTGTAAGCCCGTTGTGGGCAGGGATTGTCTCTCTTGCTGCATTGTACTGTCCAAGTGCTCAGTACAGTGCTCTCCACACAGTATGCGCTCCATAAATATGACCGAATGAATCTAATTTCAACCCGGAACTTGCCAGACTCAGCCGGGCCAGTTTCCAGCCAATCAAAACTGAATGGAGAAAGAATGACTCTTGCTCGGGAGGGAGAAAGAACAGACTGAGATCTGTCCTTTTTGAAAGGGGAGGGAGGATCAATCAATCAATCAATCGTATTTATTGAGCGCTTACTGTGTGCAGAGCACTGTACTAGGCGCTTGGGAAGTACAAGTTGGCAACATATAGAGACAGTCCCTACCCAACAGTGGGCTCACAGTCTAGAAGGGGGAGACAGAGAACAAAACCAAACATATTAACAAAATAAAATAAATAGAATAGATATGTACAAGTAAAATAAATAAATAAATAGAGCAATAAATACGTACAAACATATATACATACATACAGGTGCTGTGGGGAAGGGAAGGAGGTAAGGCGGGGGAATGGAGAGGGGGGAGGAGGGGGAGAGGAAGGAGGGGGCTCAGTCTGGGAAGGCCTCCTGGAGGAGGTGAGCTCTCAGTAGGGCCTTGAAGGGAGGAAGAGAGCTAGCTTGGCGGATGTGGGGAGGGAGGGCATTCCAGGCCAGGGGGACGATGTGGGCCGGGGGTCGACGGCGGGACAGGCGAGAACGAGGCACGGTGAGGAGATTAGCGGCAGAGGAGCAGAGGGTGTGGGCTGGGCTGTAGAAGGAGAGAAGGGAGGTGAGGTAGGAGGGGGCGAGGTGATGGAGAGCCTTGAAGCCGAGGGTGAGGAGTTTCTGCCTGATGTGTAGGTTGATTGGTAGCCTCTGGAGATTTTTGAGGAGGGGAGTAACATGCCCAGAGCGTTTCTGGACAAAGACAATCCGGGCAGCGGCGTGAAGTATGGATTGAAGTGGGGAGGGACAAGAGGATGGGAGATCAGAGAGGAGGCTGATGCAGTAGTCCAGACGGGATAGGATGAGAGCTTGAACGAGCAGGGTACCGGTTTGGATGGAGAGGAAAGGGCGGATATTGGCAATGTTGCGGAGCTGAGACCGGCAGGTTTTGGTAACGTCTTGGACGTGAAGGGTGAATGAGAGAGCAGAGTCGAGGATGACACCAAGGTTGCGGGCTTGTGAGACGGGAAGGATGGTAGTGCCGTCAACAGTGATGGGAAAGTCAGGGAGAGGGCAGGGTTTGGGAGGGAAGACAAGGAGTTCAGTCTTGGACATGTTGAGTTTTAGGTGGCGGGCAGACATCCAGATGGAGATGTCCTGAAGGCAGAAGGAGATGTGGGCCTGGAGGGAGGGGGAGAGAGCAGGGGCAGAGATGTAGATTTGGGTGTCATCAGCGTAGAGATGATAGTTGAAGCCGTGGGAGTGAATGAGGTCACCAAGGGGATCAGAAGGGAAGAGAGTCATTACTGGTGAGCCAGGAGAATTGGATTGAGGATGCTCTTGAGAGATTATCAAGACGGTATCTGGAAAAAAACATTCCCATGGTGGAGATCTGCTCAAGTGAATCCTTACGTTTACTTTGATCCCTGGGCAAAACAAAGGAGAAGCTCAAGGAAGGGACGCCCTTCCGTGGGAAACAGCGTGGTCTAAACGGAAAGAGCCCGGGCCTGGAAGTCGGAGGACCTGGGTTCTAATCCTGACTCTGCCACTTGCCCGCTGTGTGACCTCAGCTAGGTCATTTACTTAGGTTGTGAAGAGGAAAATGATCATCAATAGTATTTACTGAACACCTACTGGGTGCAGAGAGCCCCATGCTGGAGGTGAGAGGACCTCTGGAGTCATTGGATTTGGGGAGTCAGAGGATTTGGGTCCTATTCTGGGCTCTGCCACTTGCCTGCTGTGTGACCCTGGGCAAGTCATTTACCTTCTCTGTGCTTCAGTTTCCTCAACTAAAAAATAGGGATTTGATACCTGTTCTCCATCCCACTTAGACTGTAAGTCCCATGTGGGACACGGACTGTGTCCAACCTGATTGTCTTGCACTGACCCCAGTGCTTAGTACAGTGCTTGGCACGTAGTACACGCTTAACAAGTACCATAATTAATTAATTAATTAATTAATTAATTCATTCATTCATTCATTCGTTCTTGGAGACCAAACCATGGTCTGGTGAGTCTTTGGCCTGACCAGTGTGGGATGGTTGTGACATTTTAAGGTCAGAGAAAGAACAAGAGAAGAAATAAGTGCTAAGTGCTTAGTACAGTGCTTTGCACACAGGAAGCGCTCAATAAATACGATTGAATGAATGAAATGAGAGAAGTAATGTGGCCCAGTGGAAAGACCACGGGCCTGGAAGTCGGAGGACCTGGGTTCTAATCCCAACTCCGCCACTTGTCTGCCAAGTGACGTTGGGCAGGTCCCAACTTCTCTGGGCCTCGGTTCCCTCACATACAAAATGGGGATTCAATCCCTGTTCTCCCTCCTATTTGGACCGTGAGCTCCACGTGGGTCCCGATCAACTCGTGTCTCCCCCACCGCTCAGTAGTAATATCAATAATAATTGTGGTATTGGTTAAGTGCTTACTGTGTGCCAGGCACTGTACTAAGCGCTGGGGTGTATACAAGCAAATCAGTTTGGACACAATCCCACAAGGGGCTCCCCGTCATCATCCCTGTTTTACAGATGAGGGAACTGAGGCCCAGAGAAGTGAAGTGACTTGCCCGAGGTCACCCAGCGACACGTCGCGGAGCCGGGATTAGAACCCAGGTCCTCCGACTCCCAGGCTCGGGTTCTATCCACTAGGCCATGCTGGTTCTAAGCCTCCCCAAAAGCCATGTCTCAGGAAGGCTCTCCCCGACTAATCCCCACTTCTCTACTCAGATTCATTCATTCAATCGTATTTATTGAGCGCTTACTGTGCGCAGAGCACTGCACTAAGCTCACACCAGATCACATCATCATCATGTCATTAGAGAAGCAGCATGGCTTAGTGGAAAGAGTCCGGGCTTGGGAGTCAGAGGTCGTGAGTTCTAATCCAGGCTCCGCCACTTGTCAGCTGGGTGACTGAGCAAGTCACTTCACTTCTCTGTGCCTCAGTTCCCTCATCTGTAAAATGGAGTTTAAAACTGTGAGCCCCACGTGGGGCAACCTGATTACCCTGTATCTACCCCAACACTTAGAACAGTACTTGGCACATAGTAAGCGCTTAACAAATGCCATCATCATCACCATCTGCCATTTTATTTATTTGTATTGATGTCTGTCTTCTCCCCACGACCGCCACCTCCCCCTGGCCTCCCCGCCACAACACACACTGTGAGCTCGCTGTGGGCAGGGAATGTCACTGTTTATTGTTGTATTGTACTTTCCCAAACGCTTAGTACAGTGCTCTGTACCCAGTAAGTGCTCAATAAATACGACTGAGTGAATGAAAGAATAATAATAATAATGGCATTTATTAAGCGCTTACTATGTGCAAAGCACTGTTCTAAACGCTGGATGAATACTGATAAGCGACTAAGCATAAAGCATCTTTAGCGGACCAGTCAGGTGAAAAGGGTGAGAAAGGGAAAAATTAAAATGACCAAACTTACAGATCATAGGAAAATTTCCTCTCCAGGTTGGTCTGATTCTTCTGAAACTGAAGCACCTCCTGCTGGATTTTGCTGTAATTCTTCTGCAGGTCTTTAAAATGTTCTGGATGCAAATGATGGAAGAGTCAGTTGAGGATAAAAAATTCAAAATTCAAATAGCAAGACCTGAGAGAAGGAACACATAAGCAGCGTGGCTGAGTGGAAAAAGCCCGGGCTTAGGAGTCAGAGGTCGTGGGTTCTAATCCCTGCTCCGCCACTTGTCAGCTGTGTGACACTGGGCAAGTCACTTAACTTCTCTGTGCCTCAATGACCTCATCTGTAAAATGGGGATGAAGACTGTGAGCCCCACGTGGGACAACCTGATCACCTTGTATCTATCCCAGCACTTAGAACAGTGTTTGGCACATAGTAAGTGTTTAACAAATACCATCATTATTATTATTATGATTATTATAAGGGAAGAGGAAGGAAAAAGGGCAGAGTGGCCTAGTGGAAACAGCTCGGGCCTGGGATTCAGAGGAGCTGGGTCCTCCCAGCTCCTCCACTTGTCTGATGGGTGATCTAGGGAAAGTCGCTTCACTTCTCTGGGCCTCAGTTACCTTATCTAGAAAATGGAGAGGAAGACTGAGCTCCCCCTCCCCCAAAATGGGGCATGAACTACGTCCAACCTGATTGGCTGGTATCTACCCTGGCGCTTCGTACTGTGCCTGGTGCATGAAAGGTTCTCAGTCCTCAAATCATTCTCCTCCACTCATCACTACTCGTTCTCCTCACAGGCACCCCGATTTACAAAAGTGTTGGCTTAGACTGTAAGCTCATTATGGGCAGGGAATGTGCCTGTTTATTCTAATAACAATAATAATAATAATTGTGGTCATTGTTAAGCAAATGTTAATTGTTGTGGTATTGTGTTATTTGTTAAGTAAGTCATTAATAAATACCATTATTATTAAGCGCTTACGATATGCCAGGGACTGTACTAAACGCTGGGGTAGATACAAAATAACCAGGTTGGACACAGTCCCTGTCATTCAATCGTATTTATTGAGCGCTTACTGTGTGCAGAGCATTGTACTAAGTGCTTAAATAATAACTGTGGTATTTGTTAAGCCCTTACTATATGCCGGGCACTGTACTAAGCACTGGGGTGGTTACAAATTGAGTTCCCATGTGGGGCTCACAGTCTCAATCCCCATTTTACAGATGAGGCAACTGAGGCCCAGAGAAGTAAAGTGACCTGCCTAAGGCCACCCAGCAGACAAGTGGCATAGCCGGAATTAGAACCCAGGTCCTTCTGACTCCCAGGCCCGTGCTCTATCCACTAAGCCATGCTGCTTCTCTGCCGCCATCCCGCTTAGGGCTCACAGTCTTGATCTCCATTTTCCAGATGAGGAAACAGCCCCAGAGAAGCGAAGTGACTGGCCCAAGGTCACCCAGCAGCCAAGTGGCAGAGCCGGGATTAGAACCCAGGTCCTTCTGACTCCCAGGCCCGGGCTCTAGCCATTAGGCCAGGCTGCTTCTCTATTCTCTTACAATTCTCTTTCAATACAGTACGATTCTCCTAAGCACTTAGACACAGTGCTCTGCACACAGTAAGCGCTCAATAAATGCCATCGATTGATTGACTTGGAAGGCGCCCCGAATTTTTCCCTGCAAAGCCCGGAAGGTGCATTTCCCTTGTGCCACCAGCAGAGGGAGGCATCGGACCCAGCAGAATGCCTGGCCTTTAAGGTGGACCGTGACCCGAACAGCACGGCAAACGGTCATACGAACCACATATATGTATGGTCAGTGCAGACATTTTACCTTCCCACTATCTTCCCTCGCAGAGCTGGTGGGAGCGAGCTACACTACACCGCATCCCTTACTTAGCAGAAAGAGCACGGGCTTGGGAGTCAGAAGTTGTGGGTTCTAATCCAGCCTCCGCCACTTGTCTGCTGTGTGACTGTGGGCAAGTCACTTCACTTCTCTGGGCCTCAGTTACCTCATCTGTAATAACACTGTGAGATTAAGACTGTGAGCTCCACGTGGGACAACCTGATTACCTTGTATCTACCCCAGCGCTTAGAACAGTGCTTGGCACATAGTAAGTGCTTAACAAATACCATTATTATCAGCGCTTAGAACAGTGCTTTGCACATAGTAAGTGCTTAACAAATGCCATCATCATCATCCTTCTCCCACTTCTATTCCAACTTCTCCCTCCTTCCTCTCCCCCTCCCAATCCCCCCACCTTACCTCCTTCCCCTCCCCACAGCACCTGTATATATGTATATATGTTTGTACATATTTATTACTCTATTTATTTATTTTATTTGTACATATTTATTCTATTTATTTTATTTTGTTAATATGTTTTGTTCTCTGTCTCCCCGTTCTAGACTGTGAGCCCACTGTTGGGTAGGGACCGTTTCTATATGTTGCCAACTTGTACTTCCCAAGTGCTTAGTACAGTGCTCTGCACACAGTAAGTGCTCAATAAATATGATTGAATGAATGAATGAATGAATGAATGAATGAGGAGCCTGGGCTAATTTCATTCCCTGGCTTAATCTGCTATCTTCTCACTCACCAAACCCAATTTCGGTTTAAGCAGAAAGGGCAGCCCGACCAGGCATGCAAAAGGAGGAGCAGAGTTTGTGGGGTTTTGTGACACAAAACCCTCAAAACTGTTTAGAACAGTGCTCGGCACATAGTAAGCACTTAACAAATACCATTACTATTATTATTATTATTAACAGTTCAGGAGCGGTGCCTGCCACTCAGATGGGGGACATATTTTTTTAATGGCATTTATTAAGCACTTAACCATGTGCCAGGCACTGTTAAGCACTGGGGTAGATACAAGCTCATCAGATTGGACACAATCCATGTTCCACATAGGACTCCCAGTCTTTATCCCTATTTTATAGATGAGAGAACTGAGACCCAGAGATGTGAAGCGATCTGCCCAAGGTCACACAGCAGACAGGGGACAGAGCCAGGATTAGAACCCAGGTCTTCTGACTCTCAGGTCTGGGCTTTATCTGCTAAACCCCGCTGCCTCCCCGAGCCAGCTCGGACTCACAGAATTTCATGCCTTTACAGAGGACTCATGGGAAGCAGTGCGGCTTAGTGGAAAGAGCACGGGCTTGGGAGTCAGAGGTCGTGGGTTCTAATCCTGGCTGTGCCACTTGTCAGCTGTGTGACTTTGGGTAAGTCGCTTAACTTCTCTGTGCCTCAGTGACTTCATCTGGAAAATGGGGATCAAGACTCTGAGCCCCACGTGGGACAACCTGATTACCTTGTATCTACCCCAGCACTTAGAATAGTGTTTGGCACATAATAAGTGCTTAACAAATACTATCATTATTATTATTATTATTATTAATATTATTATTGTTAAATGAAGTTCCAAATGGCAGAAGGGGGTGAGTGCTAGGTGGAGATGGCTGCTTCTTGGGGGAAGTCAGGAGAAAGACAGTTAGGCTACTTTTTCATTTGCAGGGTGGCCCATTTAATGGACTCCACTTAGTGAAAAGTGGCCTTGAAGGAGTCTCTGGATTCTTCCTCCTCAATCAGTGCTATGTGGCCTAATGAAAAGAGCCTGGGCCTGGGAGTCAGAAGGTCATGGGTTCTAATCCTGGCTCTGCCACTTGTCTGTTGTGTGGCCTTGGGCAAATCACTTCACTTCTCTGGGCCTCAGTTACCTCATCTGCAAAAATGGGGATGAAGATCGTGAGCCCTCTATGGGACAGGGACCGTGTACAACCCTATTTGCTTGTATCCACCCCAGCGTTTAGTTCAGTGCCTGGCACATAGTAAGCACTTAAATGCCATAATTATTATTATTATTAGACAGTGAGCCCCATGTGGGACAGGGACTGTGTCCAACCTGCTTAACTTGTATCTACCCCAGCACTTAGAACAGCGTTTGACCCACAGTAAGCGCTTAACAAATTCCATAATGATGATAATACTACTTAGACCATGAGCTCCATGTGGGACAGATTCTTTCTGACCTGATTACTTTGTAATAGTAATAATAATAATGATGGCATTTGTTAAGCACTTACTATGTGCTAAGCACTGTTCTAAGCGCTGGGGGATACAAGGTAATCAGGCTGTACCTACCTCAGTGTTCAGAACAGTGCTCGGCACATAGTAAGCCCTTAATAAATACCATAATACTCACTGATTTAGAGGACAAGCCCCTAATTCCGCCTCCTTCCTCCCCTTACAAGTTAGTCTCTGATGAATGACTGGGCAGGGAACACATCTATCAACTCTGTTATATCATGCTCTCCCAAGCGCTTAGCACAGTGCTCTGAACATAGCACTCAATCAAGGCAACTGACTAATTGACCGCAAGGTGGGTTCCTGAAAGAAGCAGCCATCCATTCATTCATTCATTCATTCAGTCGTATTTATTGAGCACTTACTGTGTGCAGGGCACTGTACTAAGCACTTGGAAAGTACAGTTCAGCAACAGATAGAGAAAATCCCTACCCAACAACAGGCTCACAGTCTAGAAAGGGGAGAATGTGGACGGCTCTTTATGAGGGGAGGAAAAAAGGATTGAGGAGTCATGGGAAACAGTTAACTTGAGAAATTTCATTGGCCACTCTGTGACTTCTTCTTGAGTTCCTCCCCTGTTGGTAGCGTAAATGGATGAAAGCATGGGATCTGAAAAGAGTATGTTATGTCCATATGTGGGGCAGTTTGGGTTCTGATGGGTACTTGGTGTTTCTGCCACCTTGGGGGGTTCTTTGAGTCAGAGGAGAGAGAGGCTGGGGAGCAGGCTTTTATTTCCTCCCTGAATTCCAGGCAAATCAGTTCTTCATGATTCTGGCCCAGTTCTGAACTGACAGTTCAGAACTCGATCAGGCGGGTGTCCCTGGGTGCAATTTATTTTAGTATCTGTTTCCTCCCACTGATTATAAATTCCTTGGGGTCGGTGGGGGCAGAGACCAAGTCTGCCAACTCTTAATGTACCGTTCCCAGTGCTCTGTACAGTGCTGTGCACACAGTAGGTGCTCAATAAATTCTCATCAATCAATTGAGCATTTCCCATTCTGGCCCCTCAATCAATTTTGCTTTGGTGATCTCAGTACAGTGGACATTCGTGGGCTAACCCATCCTGGGCTCTTTCTTACTGTCGTTACCGTTGATTGATCGATTGATCACTTTGCTGTGTCAGGCCAGCTGCCTTCCTCCCCCGCACTTTCCAGGAGGGCAGGGACCCCAAAAGGTCCCCAGCCCTTGAAATCTGATGGCTAGAACAGACGGAGCCTCCCGGACACTCTTCCCAGGAAGACGGGATGGTGTTGGAAGTTTAGAATCCCTTGAAGTCTTTCACGCTGATTGGTGATGCTCTAAACAAAGAGAAGCTGAGAAAGAAGAGGGGGTGGGGAGGTGGGGAACACTGGCCCTCTGCTGTTCTGAACTTCGTCACGCCAGGGAATGGTTCTTTCTCCTTAAAGCACTTCTGCTCGTTCGACTCAATCCCCACAATATGTTTTATTTATTTATTTTACTTGTACATATCTATTCTATTTATTTTATTCTGTTAATATGTTCGGCTTTGTTCTCTGTCTCCCCCTTCTAGACTGCTAGCCCACCGTTGGGTAGGGACCGTCTCTATATGCCATAAAAGGTATAAAAGGTATAAAAGCCATAAAAGGTACCTTGTAGATTCTGGATGAGTCTCTCACTGGTCGTGATATTGTTCATTAAACTGGCCTGTGACAAAGAGAAACACAAAATAAAGAGAAGGAAGTTCCACTCAGAGAAAACCCCGTGAGCAATGGATTAGAGGCAAAAGAGTCGAGAGTAGGGAACCATCACAGCTCAGGAGGAGCTGCAAAATGGGGATTCAATCCCGGTTCTGCCAATTGCTTGCGGTGGGACTCCGGGCAAGTCACTTCACTTTCGCAAATACCGTCATCATCGGGAGGAGGGAAGCAGGGTGGCCTAGTGGAAAGAGCCCAGGCACGGAAGTCAGAGGACCTGGGCTCTCATCCCGGCTCTGCCACTTGTCTGCTGTCTGACCTGGGGCAAGTCACTTCACTTCTCGGGGGCTCAGTTACCTCATCTGGAAAATGGGGATTAAATTCCTCTCCCTCCACTTTAGACTCTGAGACCCTCGTGGGACAGGGACTGTGCCCAACCTGAGTACCGTGTATCTACCCCAGTGCTTAGAACAGTACTTGACACATAATAAGATCTTAACAAGCACCATAATAATTATTATTAGGAGAGAAAACTGCTAGTGAACATGGGGCTCGCAGTCTAAGTAGGAGGGAGAACAGGTTTCGAATCCTCATCATCAATCGTATTTATTGAGCGCTTACTGTGTGCAGAGCACTGTACTAAGCGCTTGGGAAGTACAAGCTAGCAACATATACTGAATCCTCATTCGGTAGATGAGGGAACCGAGGCCCAGAGAAGTGAAGTGACTTACCCAAGGTCACAGAGCAGGCAAGTGGCAGAAGCAGCGTGGCTCAGTGGAAAGAGCACGGGCTTTGGAGTCAGAGGTCATGGGTTCAAATCCCAGCTTCGCCACATGTCTGCTGTGTGACCCCGGGCAAGTCACTTAACTTCTCTGAGCCTCAGTTACCTCATCTGTAAAATGGGGATTAAGACTGTGAGCCCCACGTGGGACAATCTGATCACCTTGTATCCCCCCCAGCGCTTAGAACAGTGCTTTGCACATAGTAAGCGCTTAACAAATGCTATTATTATTATTATTATTATTATTATTATTATTATTGTGGCAGAGCCAGGATTAGAACCTGGGTCTTCTGACTTCCAGGCCCGGGGCTCTTTCCACTAGGCCATGCTGCTTCCCTTATAGATTGATATCACTATTATGTATTAAATATAATTATACATTATATGAACGATCACAAAATGTTCCTTCCGCAAAGAAAGCAAAGTACAGCATTGACAAAAGCTGCTTTCAAATACCTGGGGCTGGTAAAAAAAAAAAATCTGCCTGACTAGACTGACGTGTCCCACCAACAGAACATGATAAACAGACCATTTTGCCAACTGCATGGGGAGTCAATCAATCCATCGGTGAGATTATTGAGCGCCGACTGGGTGCAGAGCACTGTTCTAGACTGTGAGCCCATTGCTGGGTAGGGACCGTCTCTATATGTTGCCGATTTGTACTTCCCCAGCACTTAGTACAGTGCTCTGCACACAGTAAGTGCTCAATAAATACAATTGAATGAATGAATGTTCTAAGTACTTGGGCGAGTCTGAAATAACGTGTCCCCCCGTCCCAACCATGAGCTTAGCTGCTGGCCTCTGATGCCGACTTGCTAGGTGACCTTGAGTGAGTGACCACGCTTCTCGGCTGGTCGATGCTATTTAATCAATCAATCATCGTATTTACTGAGCGCTTACTGTGTGCAGAGCGCTGTACTTAGCACTTGGGAGAGGACACTAGAACAATAGAACAGACACATTCGCCCAAGTTTTCTACTCTGTCATTTGGCTGATTTCTCTACCCTGACCTGCCTCTAAAGGGCGGAATGAGGTCTTCCCAGACTAAGCCCCCTTTTCCCTCTCCTCCTCCCCATCCCTCCACCCTACCTCCTTCCGCTCTGAACAGCACTTGTATATATTTGTACATATTTATTACTCTATTCATTTTCCTTATACATATTTACTACTCTATTTTATTAATGATGTGCATATAGCTATAATTCTATTTATTCTGATGGTTTTGACACCTGTCTACATGTTTTGTTTTGTTGTCTGTCTCCCCCTTCTAGACTGTGAGCCCGTTGTTGGGTAGGGACCGTCTCTATATGCTGCCGACTCGTATTTCCCAAGCGCTTAGTACAATGCTCTGCACACAGTAAGCCCTCAATAAATACGACTGAATGTTGCTCCAAGCTTCCCGGAACTAGGTGGGTAAATAAAGAAATGGTTTGCCGAGCTGAGGGACGGACAGGGCTTCAAACCACTAGCTGTTGTTTCCCGGCCCAAAGGAGCTAACACAGAAGCAGCACGGCATAGTGGTTAGAGCCCGGGCCTGGGAGTCCGAAGGTCACGGGTTCTAATCCTGACTCCACCACTTGTCTGCTGTGTGGCCTTGGGTAAGTCACTTCCCTTCTCTGGGCCTCAGTTCCCTCATCTGGAAAATTGGGATCGAGACTGTGAGCCCCATGTGGGATAACCTGATTACTTGCATCTACCCCAGTGCATAAAACAGTGCTTGGCACATAGTAAGCGCTTAACAAATGCCATTATTATTATTATTCTCTGAGCCTCAGTTCCCTCATCTGGAAAATGGGGATTGAGACTGTGGGCCCTGTGTGGGACAGGGACTGTGTCTAATCCCCCTTCTAGACTGTGAGCCCATTGTTGGGTACGGACCATCTCTATATGTTGCCAACTTGTACTTCCCAAGTGCTTAGTACAGTGCTCTGCACACTGTAAGCACTCAAAAAATACAATTGAATGAATGAATAAATGAATAATCCGATCTGCTTGTATCCACCCCAGTGTTTAGAACAGTGCTTGGCACATAGTAGGAGCTTAAATATCATCGTTATTAATATTATTAACTCACTTTGCACTTGGAATTACACCCTTTCTTCACCTCACTCTCAGCCCCAAACAGTACTTATGTCCGTATCCATTATTCGTTTTCACGTTTGTCTCTCCCTCTAGACTGTCAGCTGCATGTGGGCAGGGCATGTGTCTCCCAACTCTGCTGAACTGTACTCTCCCAAGCGCTCAGCACTCAGTAAGCGCCCAATAAATGCCACTGATCAACTGATTGACTGGGAGAAGACTGTGCTCCCCATGAGGCGAGGGAAACCACACTCTGAAAGTCTACAGGAAGAGATCAGGCAGCTACCCTAAAAATTCATTCAATCGTATTTATTGAGCGCTTACTGTGTGCAGAGCACTGCACTAAGCGCTTGACGAGAAGCAGCGCAGCCTAGTGGATGGAGCCCGGGCCCGGGAGTCAGAAGGACCCGTGTTCTCATCCCGGCTCTGCCACTTGTCTGCTGGGAGACCTTGGGCAGATCACTTCACTTCTCTGGGCCTCAGTAACTTCATCTGTGGGGATTGTGAGCCCCACGTGGGACAGGGGCTGGGTGCAACCTAATTTGCTTGTATCCACCCCAGGGCTTAGTACAGTGCCTGGCACATAGTAAGCGCTTAATAAATACCACAATTATTATCATTATTACTTCGCTTCTCTGTGCCTCAATTTCCTCATCTGTAAAACGGGGGTGAGCCCCATGTGGGACAGGGACTGTGTCCAACCTGATTAGCTCGTATCTACCCCAGCACTTGGCACAGTGCCTGGCATCTAGTAAGCACTTAACAAATACTATTTTTTTTTTTAAAAGTAACTCACCCATAAACCCTAGCGGCCTCTTCCTGTTGCCTACTCTCCCCACTCCCCAGCCCCTGGGGTTGTGAGCATGTTGGAGGTTCAAGTTGGAGGGTTCGGGCTACCCTTTTTCTGGGAGGTGAGCACAGGTTGGGCCTCAGAATTAATAATAACGATGGTATTTGTTAAGCGCTTACTGTGTGCCAGGCACTGTGCTACCTGCTGGAAATAATAATACCGGTGTTTCTAGGTGGTGCTTTTATTACCAAAACACCTTACCTTATTTAGTTATTTACTCCTCGCAACACCCCTGCGAGGTAGGGTTCAGGTATTACTACCCCCAATTTACAGATGGGAAAACTGGGGCACGGGAGAATTCCCATCCCCTGCACGTGGGGCAGTCCATCTTTGAGGGCTCCCCACCCCTGCAAAATCATCCAACCATTTGGAACATTGCGGGGTGGGGTGGGGGGGGGGAAACTGCGCTCAGCCATGGAGCCCAGCCTCCAAGATCAGAACTCTGGTGTGATCAAAGGGCTCTCTCTGGATTTCTTCAGAACCCAGCATTAATCAAAGCAGGTTGCAGGTTCGGACTCCATTTATTTGCTTTCAGCAGCTCTGGCTGCAAACGGACAAACTGTGTCTGTTGAGAGTGCAGTGCTTAAAAGACCACGTACATGTGTTTTGATACAGGAAGTGTGGGCGGGGAGGGCAGATGAAAGCTTTGACATTTGTTTGAAAAGCTAACGGCCAAATGCGCTTTCCTGTTGGTGAAGATAGTGGCTTTCCAGGAAGGCCTCCATTGATTCGCAACTTCTGCGTCTTCAGTTAAAAAAATAATAACAATAATAATCTAGGGATGTCGTATACTAGGATGGTGCATCAAAATCACCTGTGATCTGCACAAGACCAGAAGACCAGCCCACTCTCTGCCTACTCACCCGCTGCTTCGGTGCTCTGGGTGAGAAGGGAGATTGGAAGACTCCAGTGCTTGGCCCATAGTGCTTAGGAAAGCAGCATGCCCCAGCGGATCGAGCACGGGTCTGGGAGTCGGAAGGATCTGGGTTCTAATCCCTGCTCCGCCACTTGTCTGCTGTGTGACCTTGGGCAAGTCGCTTTACATCTCCGGGCCTCAGTCGTCCCGTCTTATGCTGTCGGGTCGTCTCCGACCCATCACGACTCCAGGGACATATCTCTCCCAGAATTCCCCACCTCCATGTGCCAGCGTTCTGGTAATGTATCCAGAGAGTTTTCTTGGTAAAAATCCAGAAGTTGTTTACCGTCACCTCCATCCTGCGCAGTGAACTCACGTCTCCGCCCTCGACTCTCTCCCATGCCGCTGCTGCCCAGTATGCGTGAGTTTTGACTTGTAGCAGATGGCCTTCCACTCGCTAGCCACTGCCCGAACTAGGAATGGAGTGGGTAGGCCTCTGCTTGACTATCCCTCCTGGAGCCGAGACTATTAGAGGACTGGAAATTCTCCAGGTGCCGTCCCCAGAGTGGGGCGCCTTAGTTACCTCATCTGCAAAATGGGGATTATGATTGGGAGCCCCATTTGGGACAGGGACTGTGTCCAACCCAATTTGCTTGTACCGACCCTGGTGCTCAGAACAGTGCCTGGCATATATTAAGCACTTAAATACAATTATTATCATTTTTGTCATTATTATTAATAATACCATCATTATCATTACCCCCTCTAGACCGTAAGCTCCTTGTGAGCAGGGAACGTGTCTACCCGTGCTGTTATATTGTCCTCTCCCAAATGCTTAGTCCAGTGCTTTGCGCAACAGTAAGTGTTCAATCAACACGACTGATTGATCGATTACCATTATTACTACCGGAGTAGGGAGCCAAGCCAGAAGGGGAGGATGCAGCATCCGGAGAAGAAGTCACTTCACTTCTCAGGGCCTCAGTTACCTCATCTCTAAACTGGGGATTAAGAGTGTGAGCTTTATGTGTCCAACCTGACTAACCTGTACCTACCCTAGTGAACGGAACGGTGCTTGGCACATAGTAAATGCTTAACAAGTACCGTAATTATTATATTATTGATAAATACTTCTCATGTCTCTCCTTGGGTGAGAGGAGATCTGGCAGCATTCATTTTGGCTGGCCAACTTCTATGGTCATGACAAAAGAAACAATAAACAAATACACTAGATGTAAAAGATGAGCCTTTTGCTGAGGGCCTGCATAAAGAGTTAGGGAGAGGGGGAAAGGTGGGGAATCTCATTAACAACAATTAGGGCATCTACAGCTCTGTCCAGCTGGAAAGAGGTGGGTTGTCACCCTTTCCACTGAACAATCCAAGGCCGCTCAAAGGATGAAAACATCTTCCTGGCAGTGTTTCTTTCCCGAGAACTTGGGCCAAACAGCGGGTGTAGACGACTCTCTAGAGAAGTCTGGAGAGGAATGGTAGGAGGGAGATGGAGCCAAACCTGGAGTGAGCCGTGGGGTCAAGGGAAGGTTTGCTGGTCTTTTTTTTTAGGATGGGGAGACACGAGCATGTTTGAAAGCAGTGGGGAAGTAGCCGTTATAAAGTGAACAGTTGAAGATGTCGGTCGAGGAGGGAAGAAGGCGGGGGCGAGTGCTTCAAAAAGGTGTGATGGGATGGGATCAGAAGCACAGATAAATTTAGAGAGGAGGCGAGAGATTTCATCTTGAGTTACTGCAGGGAACAGAGTCAAAGAGGGTGGAGGGGCGGGGACTAAAGAGGAGCAGGGGAGATTTTAGGGAGATCACACCTGATGGTTTCAATTTTGTTGATGCCCAGCACTCAGGACAGTGCACAGTAAATGGTAAACGCTTAACGAATACTGTAATACCAGTTGTGAGGAGCCAGGACAGGCGTGCTGATGTGGCAGATGCGGAGGATATGGATGAGGGGAGGAGAGATTAATCAGGGAAGACTTCTTGGAGGAGATGTGCTTTCGGAAGGGCTCTGAAGATAGGGGAGAGCTACGGTCTGTTGGATTTGAAGGGGAAGCAAATTCTGGGATTGAGGGAGGGTTGGGGGCAAGGGATCTCCAGGAGGAGAGATAAGAACAAGGCCCATCGCATAGGCTAGCTACAAAGGGGCAGAGGAGAATGTGAGCCCCATGGGGGACAGGGACCGTGTCCAACCTGATGAACTTGTATCTACCCTGGTACTTAGAATGGTAAGAAGTGTAACAGTAAACACTTAACAAGTACCATCATTATATTATTATTATTATTATTCTTGTTAGCTGTGGTGTAAATGGGAGAAGAGAATAGACAGGTAGGTGGGAGAGAGCTGATCGGGTGCCTTCAAACCACAGTTTCTTCCTGCTGGATGTGGTGAGGATGGGTAACTTGAGAAGCAGCATGGCATAGTGGATAGAGCCTGGGGCCTGGGAATCAGAAGGTCATGGGTTCTAATCCTGACCCCACCACTTGTCTGCCGTGTGACCTCGGTCAAGTCACTTCACTCCTCTGTGCCTCAGTTACTTCATCTGTAAAATGGGGATGGAGACTGAGCCTCACACGGGACAGGAACTGTGTCCAGCCCCATTTGCTTGTATCCACCCCAGCGCTTAGCCCAGTGCCTGGCGCTTAACAAATACCATAATTATTATTATTATTATTTTGACCTCTAATTGAACTGCAGCATTAAAAGTGAGCTGCAGCTACGGGCCTGCAGGTTCCCTACCTGGAGATCAATCGGAGCGAACGCTCGAGACGAGAAATGACTGCCAGGGCCCTGCACCGATACCTGAGACGTGGTCGTCAGCTGAAACTAAAGAAGGCAGTTGTGGCGGTGATCGCTGGCCCAAACCCACCTGACCTGCTTCAAGAAAAGAGCCGAGACACTTGGGGGTTGGGTTTCAGGCCTCCTGCCATCATTCTGGCATTTTAATTAAGGGCTCCCATTCATCAGAGATCTTGTCCGATCCATCTATCCCTCGTACTGACGGGAAGAGTCCTGGCCCTGCAGGAGTGGGGCTTTAAAGAACCATCCCACAATCGATCTTCTACTCTCCACTGCGGGTCTTGTCTTATGCCGTCGAGTGGTTTCCGACCCACAGAGACACCACGGACACATCTCTCCCAGAACGCCCCGCTCTCCACCTACAATTGTTCTGGTGGTGGATCCAGTTTTCTTGGTGAAAATATGGAAATGGTTTACCATAGCCACCTTCCGTGCATTTAACAAAGTCTCCGCCCTCGACTTTCTCCCATGCTGCTGCTGCCCAGCGTGGGTGAGTTTTGACTTGTAGCAAATGGCCTTCCACTCGGTAGCCACTGCCCAAGCTAGGAATGGAATGGACCGGCCTCTGCTTGACTCTCCCTCCCATAGCTGTGACTGGTAGAGTTCTGGAAACTCTCCAGGTGCGACCCTGAGAGGGCCAGTGTGGGTGGGGGTTGGGGAGGGGGTGCTCATTTATTTATATCGATGTCTGTCTCTTCCCTGCCCCGGACTGTGAGCTCGTTGTGGGCAGGGAATGTGTTTATTGTTGTACCGTACTCTCCCAAGTGCTTAGCACAGCACTCTGCACACAGTAAGCGCTCAATAAATACGAATGAATGAATGAACATGGTGCTCTAGACCATGAATCCCGTGTGGGTTAGGGACTGCATCAGATCCGATGAACTTGTACCCACCCCGGCGCTTGGTACAGTGCCCGGAAGCACCGCCCCGGCGCTTAGTACAGTGCCTGGAAGCATCTAATGAATACCATCGTTATTGCCAGTGGGTTGATGTGTTGGCCACTTAGAGAAGCAGCTTGGCCTAATGGCTAGATCCCAGGCCCGGGAGTCAGAAGGACCTGGGTTCTCATCCCGGCTCCACCACTTGTCTGCTCAGTGACCTCGAGCGAGTCACTTCACTCCTCTGAGCCTCAGTCCCTTCGTCTGGAAAACGAGGATTGAGACTGTGAGCCCTAGGAGGAACAGGGACTCCGTCCAACCCGATTAGCTTGTATCTACCTCAGTGCTTAGAAGCGTGTCTGGCACATAGTAAGTGCTAACAAACACCTCGTCTTCCAGATGTGTCATCCTTCCCCGATGGCCACCTGCCAGGCTGATGCTGTCATCTCCCCAAAGACCTCTGTTATAGCATTTACTTTTTTGGGGGAGGGAAGGGGGGTGAGACATCATCATTAAATCTTAAAGCATGCGTTTGCCTAGGTGTCATTGCCACTCACTACCTAGCACCTGCCTGAATACAATAATAATAATAATAATAATAATAATAATAATAATGGTATTTGTTAAGCACTCATTGTGTGCCAAGCACTATTCTAAATGCTGGGGTACATACAAGGGAATCAGGTTGTCCCAAGTCGGGCTCACAGTCTTATCCCCATTTCCCAGATGAAGTAACAGGCACAGAGAAGTTAAGTGATTTGCCCAAAGTCACACAGAAGACAAGTGGCAGAGCCAGGATTTGAACCCATGAACTCTGACACCCAAGCCCGGGCTCTTTCCACTAAGCCACACTGCTTCTCTAATAATAATAATAATAACAGTACATATGAAGTGCAATTAGCCAAGCGCTAGACTGCACCGCTTGGTACATAATAGACTGCTTGTTTTATGGTATTTGTTAAGTGCTCACTACATGCCAGGCACTGCACTTAGCGCTGGGGTGGATACAAGCAAATCGGATTGGACACAGTCTCTGTCCAACATGGGGCTCACAGTCTTCACCCCCGTTTGACAGATAAGGTAACCGAGGCCCAGAGAAGTATAGTGAGTTGCCCAAGGTCACGCAGCAGACAAGTGGCAGAGCAAGAATTAGAACCCAGGTCTTTGGACACCCAGGCCCGGGATCTATCCACTAGGCAACACTGCTTCACTGTAGACTCTAAGTAGACTCGAGACTGTAGGTTCCTTGTGGGCAGGGAACGTGTCTACCAACTCTACCATATCGTCCTCTCCTAATAGCTTAGTACAGTGCTCTGCACACAATAAGCACTCAATAAATAGCATCGATTAGCACTGTACTAAATACTGTTGTAGATACACAATAATTAGGTTGGACATGGTCCCTGTCCCACCTGGACCTCAAGATCTAAATGGGCCAGAGAAGAGGTATTGAATCCCTATTTTGTCGATGAGGAAACTGAGACACTGAGAAGTTAAGTGACTTGCCCAAGGTCACACAGCAGGCAAGTGGGAGCCAGGATCAGAACCTAGCATGCCTGATCTACACCATCAATCAACCAAATGCATGGATTGAGAAGCCACCGAGTGCTAGAATTTGGGAGAGTAACCCAGTAGCAAGACGCACATTCCCTGCCCTCCCGGAGTTTATAATCTAAGGGGAAAGACAGATCAAGATTATAATAATGATAATAATGATAACTGTGGTATTTGTTAAGCACTTACTATGTGCCAGGCACTATACTAAGTGCTGGGGTGGCTACAGGCAAATTGGGTTGGACACAGTCCCTGTCTCATATGGGGCTCACAGTCTTAATCCCCATTTTACTGAGGAGGTCACTGAAGCCCAGAGAAGTGAAGTGACTTGCCCAAGGTCACCCCTCAGGCAAGTGGCAGAGCCAGGACTGGAACCCAGTTTCTTCTGACTCCCAGCCCTGTGCTCTAGAGAGGGAGGGAGGGAGAGAAAGAAAGGGGTGGGCGAAAAAGAGAGAGAAACTGGAGGAGAGACAGAGGGGGTGAGAGATAGAGAGAAATGGAGAGGGAGGAGGGAGGGAGAGAGAGAGAGAGAGAGAGAGAAAGGAAGAAAGAGAGAAAGAGAAAGAGGAGGGCAGGGCAATTTCAGGGTTGAAAAATAATAATAATAATGGTATTTGTTAAGCACTTACTATGTGCCAAGCACTGTTCTAGGCACTGGGGTAGATACAAAGTAATCAGGTTGTCCCACGTGGGGCTCAGAGTCTTCATCCCCATTTTCCAGATGAGGTAACTGAGGCACAGAGAAGTTAAGTGGCTTGCCCAAGGTCACACAGCAGACAAGTGGCGGAGGCAGGATTAGAATCCCCGTCCTCTGACTCCCAAGCCCAGACTCTTTCCACTAAGCCAGGCTGCTTCTGGCTCCAGCGACACAACAAACCATTTTCCAACACTGAGTGAAGAGGCAACAGTTAGCTTCACAAGAAGGGGGAAAAAAAGAAAACCTTTAAAGAGCCCTTCAAAATTAGCTCATCCTTAACTTGTACACCCCAACACCTCCAACAGTGCTTGACACATACTAAGCACTTAACAAATACCATTAAAAAAGAAAATGTGCCCAAGTGCCTACTTGGTGTGGAGTGCCATACTCTCACTCGAGAAAAATCTCTAGATACACCATATAACCCTCTTCCTCTAAAAGCTGCTGTCCACTTAAAACCACTCAAAACCGAGCTGTCCATCTTTAGATGCTACCTTAGGCGCTACTGTGTTTCTTCGGTTGAAAATAAAAAAAAAACCTCAAGAAAAGCTCTCTGAATTTGACCCATAGGTGGAATGGGAATGTGACTTTAAAAGAAAATGTTTGAACACCCCAATCATTCAATCAATCGTATTTATTGAGCGCTTACTGTGTGCAGAGCACTGTACTAAGTGCTTGGGAAGTACAAGTTGGCAACATATAGAGACAGTCCCTACCCAACAGTGGGCCCACAGTCTAGAAGGGGGAGACAAAGAACAAAACCAAACATACTAACAAAATAAAATAAATAGAATAGATGTGTACAAGTAAAATAGAGTAATAAATATGTACAAACGTATATACATATATACAGGTGTTGTGGGGAAGGGAAGGAGGTAAGACGGTGGGGATGGAGGGGGGACAAGGGGGAGAAGAAGGAGGGGGCTCAGTCTGGGAAGGCCTCCTGGAGGAGGTGAGCTCTCCAGTAGGGCCTTGAAGGGAGGAAGAGAGCTAGCTTGGCGGATGTGGGGAGGGAGGGCATTCCAGGCCAGGGGGATGATGTGGGCCAGGGGTCGACAGCGGGACAGGCGAGAACAAGGCACGGTGAGGAGATTAGCATCTCCTCCTGCCTTCAGGACATCTCCATCTGGATGTCTGCCCGCCACCTAAAACTCAACATGTCCAAGACTGAACTCCTTGTCTTCCCTCCCAAACCCTACCCTCTCCCTGACTTTCCCATCACTGTTGACGGCACTACCATCCTTCCCGTATCACAAGCCCGCAACCTTGGTGTCATCCTCGACTCCGCTCTCTCATTCACCCCTCACATCCAAGCCGTGACCAAAACCTGCCTGTCTCAGCTCCGCAACATTGCCAAGATCCGCCCTTTCCTCTCCATCCAAACCGCTACCCTGCTCATTCAAGCTCTCATCCTATCCCGTCTGGACTACTGTATCAGCCTTCTCTCTGATCTCCCATCCTCATGTCTCTCCCCACTTCAATCCATACTTCACGCCACTGCCCGGATTGTCTTTGTCCAGAAACGCTCTGGGCATGTTACTCCCCTCCTCAAAAATCTCCAGTGGCTACCAGTCAATCTGCGCATCAGGCAGAAACTCCTCAGCCTGGGCTTCATGGCTGTCCATCACCTCGCCCCATCCTACCTCACCTCCCTTCTCTCCTTCTACAGCCCAGCCCGCACCCTCCGCTCCTCTGCCACTAATCTCCTCACCGTGCCTCGTTCTCGCCTGTCCCGCCATCAACCCCCGGCCCACGTCATCCCCCGGGCCTGGAATGCCCTCCCTATGCCCATCTGCCAAGCTAGCTCTCTTCCTCCCTTCAAGGCCCTACTGAGAGCTCACCTTCTCCAGGAGGCCTTCCCAGACTGACCCTCTTCCTTCCTCTCCCCCTTGTCCCCCTCTCCATCCCCCCATCTTACCTCCTTCCCTTCCCCACAGCACCTGTATATATGTATATATGTTTGTACATATTTATTACTCTATTTATTTTACTTGTACATATCTATTCTATTTATTTTATTTTGTTAGTATGTTTGGTTTTGTTCTCTGTCTCCCCCTTCTAGACTGTGAGCCCACTGTTGGGTAGGGACTGTTTCTATATGTTGCCATCTTGTACTTCCCAAGCGCTTAGTACAGTGCTCTGCACACAGTAAGCGCTCAATAAATACGATTGATTGATTGACTGATTAGCGGCAGAGAAGTGGAGGGTGACGGGTTGGATGTGAGGGGTGAATGAGAGAGCGGAGTCGAGGATGACACCAAGGTTGCGGGCTTGTGAGACGGGAAGGATGGTAGTGCCGTTAACAGTGATGGGAAAGTCAGGGAGAGGGCAGGGTTTGGGAGGGAAGACAAGGAGTTCAGTCTTGGACGTGTTGAGTTTTAGGTGGTGGGCAGACATCCAGCTGGAGATGTCCTGAAGGCAGGAGGAGATGCGAGCCTGGGGGAGGGGGTGAGAGCAGGGGCAGAGATGTAGATCTGGGTGTCATCAGCGTAGAGATGATAGTTGAAGCCGTGGGAGCGAATGAGGTCACCAAGGGAGTGAGTGTAGATCGAGAACAGAAGGGGACCAAGAACTGAACCTTGGGGAACCCCCACAGTAAAGGGATGGGAGGGGGAGGAGGAGCCTGCAAAAGCGACTGAGAATGAACGACCGGAGAGATAAGAGGAGAACCGGGAGAGGACGGAGTCTGTGAAGCCAAGGTCAGATAGCGTGTTGAGGAGAAGGGGGTGGTCCACAGTGTCGAAGGCAGCTGAGAGGTCGAGGAGGATTAGGATAGAGTATGAGCCGCTGGATTCGGCAAGCAGGAGGTCATTGGTGACCTTTGAGAGGGCAGTTTCCGTGGAATGTAGGGGACGGAAGCCAGACTGGAGGGGGTCGAGGAGAGAGTTGGTGTTGAGGAATTCGAGGCAGCGCGTGTAGACGACTCGTTCAAGGAGTTTGGAAAGGAATGGTAGGGGCGATAACTAGAAGGTGAGGTGGGGTCAAGAGAGGGTTTTTTTTAGGTTGGGAGAGACATGGGCATGTTTGAAGGCAGAGGGGAAGGAACCAGTGGAGAGTGAGCGGTTGAAGATGGAAGTTAACGAGGGGAAAAGGGATGGAGTGAGAGATTTCATGAGATGAGAGGGAATGGGGTCAGTAGCACAGGTGGCTGGAGTAGCACTTGAGAGGAGGGAGGAGAGCTCCTCTGAGGATACGGCTGGGAAGGATGGGAGAGTAGCAGAGAGTGTTGAAAGCCAGGGGGTTGGAGAAGTGGGGGGAGTGACTTTGGGGAGGTCGGGCCTGATGGATTTAATTTTATTAATGAAGTAGGAGGCCAGACCGTTGGGGGTGAGGGAAGGAGGAGGGGGAGGAACCGGGGGCCTGAGAAGGGAGTTGAATGTACGGAAGAGCTGACGGGGATGATGGGCATGGGTGTCAATAAGGGAGGAGAAATAGTTTTGTCTGGCAGAGGAGAGGGCTGAGTTAAGGCAGGAAAGGATAAACTTGAAGTGAACGAGGTTGGCATGGTGTTTAGACTTTCGCCAGCAGCGTTCGGCAGCTCGAGCATAAGAGCGAAGGAGCCGGACAGTGACAGTGATCCAGGGCTGTGGGTAAGTGGTACAAGAGCAGCGAAGGGAAAGGGGAGCAAGTGAGTCTAGCTGAGTAGAAAGGGTAGAGTTGAAAGCAGTAATCTGATCATCAAGACTGGGTAGAGAGGAGAGGGAGGCGAGGTGGGGTGTGAGGCGCTCAGAAAGATGGATGGGGTCAAGAGAGCAGAGATCTCTGTGAGGGAGTAATATGGATTTACAGGGGAAAGGAGTGTGAGTGAGGAGGCAGGTAAGAAGATTATGATCAGAGACAGGGATTTCAGAGTTGGTGAGGGTGGACACAGTGCAGCAGTAGGAGATGATGAGGTCGAGGGTATGACCAAATTGGTGAGTGGGCGAGGTGGGGTGGAGCAAGAGGTTGGCAGCATCAAGGAGAGATGGAAGGCGGGCGGCAGAGGAGTCATCAGGGACATCCATGTGGATGTTGAAGTCTCCGAGGATCAGAGTGGGCATGGAAAAGGAGAGAAGGAAGGTGAGGAAGGGGTCAAAATCGTTAAAGAAGTTGGAGGTGGGGCTGAGGGAGCGGTAGATGACGGCTACAAGAATCTGGAGGGGGTGGTAGAGGCGAAAAATGTGGGCTTCAAAGGAAGGGAAGGAAAGGGAAGGGGGAGGAGGGATAGTGCGAAAGCGACATTGGGGGGCGAGAAGGAAACCGACACCTCCTCCTTTTTCCGGTGAGTCTGGGGGAGTGGGAGAAGAAGAGGCCTCCACTGGAGAGAGCAGCAGAAGAGACCATGCCGTCCGGAGAGAACCATGTTTCAGTTAGGGCGAGGAGGAGTAGAGAGCTGGAAAGGAATAGGTCCAGGATGAAAGGGATCTTACTTAAAATGGAGCAGGGGGCTCCAGAGGCCACACTTGGCAGTAGCTGTCGAGGGAGGGGAGGGAGGGGGAAGGCTGCGAGGGGTGGGGAGGGTTTGGATTGGGATGAGTTGGCAGGGGCCTAGGCGGGGAGAGTGGGAAGTGGGGTGGTGATGGGAAAGGAGAACTGGGATGGGGTGGGGGCAGGGAGGAGGGGAGGGAGGGAGGAGGGGAGGATTGGAGCTGGTACAGAGGGATCCTTGGTAGGGGGTGAGGGGGAGGGGTCTTGGTAGGGGAGAGAGAGGGAAAAAGCTGGGTGGGAGAGGGGAAGGGGAAGGTGAGGAATGGGAATGGCAGTTGGGAGCAAGGGAATTGAAAGTTCATGGTGAGGTCAGCAGGGCGAGTGACAGTACAGCGGGAGGTTGACAACTGAGATGCAGAAAAAAAGGGCTTGGTCCCTCCGGTTCAGGGCTAATTATTATTAATAATAATAACTGTGGTATTTGTTAAGTGCTTCCAATGCACCAGGCACTGTACTAAGTGCTGGGGTAGTTACAAGTTAAATGGGTTGGACCCAATCCCTGTCCTACATAGGGCTCAAAGTCTTAACCCCCTTTTCCAGATGAGGTAACTGAGGCCCAGATTAGTGAAGTTCATTCATTCGACTATTTACTGAGCACTTACTGTGTGCAGAGCACTGTATTAAGCACTTGGAAAGGACAATACAACAATAAACAGTGACATTCCCTGTCCGCACTGAGCTTAGTGACTCACCAAGGTCACAGAGCAGATGCGTGGCGGAGCCGCGATTAGAACCCAGGTCCTTCTGACTCCCAGGCCTGCGCTTCTGCCCACTAAGTCACGCTGCTAGGTCAGGTGGTAGACACCCAAAGGACCTTTTTCGTCTTTGTCGTAACCCAATCAATTAATCAAATCAATGGTATTTCTTGAGTGTGTGGCAAAATCCACACCCCAGACAAGATGGGGCACTTGCACAAATTGTATCACAAGAGATTCCAACTTAGTACAGTGCAAAGTAGAGCGCTTAGTACAGTGCTCTGCACACAGTAAGCACTCAAGAAGCAGCATGGCTCAGTGGAAAGAGCACGGGCTTTGGAGTCAGAGGTCATAGGTTCAAATCCTGACTATGCCAATTGTCACGCTGTGTGACTTTGGACAAGTACTTAACTTCTCTGGGCCTCAGTTACCTCATCTGTAAAATGGGGATTAAAACTGTGAGCCCCAGGTGGGACAACCTGATCACCTTGTAACCTCCCCAGCACTTAGAACAGCGCTTTGCACATAGTAAGCGCTTAATAAAAATGCCATTAAAGTAAAATAAAATAAATACAACTGAAGGAATGAAAGAGAATTTTCTGTTCTGGGTCACTGATATTCCAGAGAGAATGAATCAGAAATAGAACTGGAGAGAATGACCAAACTGTGATCTGGCAGGATATAGAAATCTCATCTCAGGTTTTCTTCTTTGGTGTTGTTTACTGTTTTGTGAGCCTCGGAGGAGAGGGTAAATCCATTGGACAAGTTGCCTGGGTCCGTAATTTGTACATGATTGTTGGGTTCTTTTAAATCCCCAAGTCCTTCTGCAGGATAGAGCAATTACAATCCCTCCAAGCAAGCATTCTCTGAATATAGGGAAGTTCAAAGGAGTGGGGAAGTGAGACCTTTAAATCCAGTTTCCCTCCCTACCCTGGAGCTGAACTGAGCATAGATTGAAGAGATTCTAGAGTATTATTATTATTATTATTATGGTATTTGTTAATCGCTTACTATGTACCAAGCACTGTTCTAAGTGCTGGGGTAGATACAAGGTAACCAGGTTGGACACAGTCTGTCCCACATGGGGCTCACAGTCTCAATACCCATTTTACAGATGAGGGCACTGAGGCATAGAGAAGTTAAGTGACTTGCCCAAGGTCACACAGCAGACAATTGGCGGAGCTGGGATTAGAACCCACAAATATACCATAATAATAATATATTAATATATTATATTATATATTATATTATATATATTGTAATATTATTATTATTTATTGAGTGCTTTCTGTGTACAGAGCACTAGACTGAGTGCTTGGGAGAGGATAATACGACAGAGCCGGTAGGCACATTTCCTGCCCACAAAGAGCTTACAGTCTGGCGGGGGAGACATATGAATATAAAGAGCTTACAGTCTGGCGGGGGAGATATATGAATATAAAGAACGTAGAGATCATGTCTGTGGATGGGCAACCACTGAGGAGTCTTGCCCCACTCAGGGTCGCACCTGGAGAGTTTCCAGTCCTCTACCAGTCTCGACTATGGGAGGGAGAATCAAGCAGAGGCAGACCCATTCCGTTCCTAGCTTGGGCAGTGGCTAATGAGTGGAAGGCAATCTGCTACAAGTTAAAAGCCACCTGTGCTGGGCAGCAGCAGCATGGGTCAGAGTCGAGGGTGGATACTCAAGTTTACTGCACAGGAGGAGGCAATGGTAAATCACTTCCAGATTTTTACCAAGAAAACTCTCTGGATCCACTAACCAGAACGATTGCAGATGGAGGTGGGGTGTTCTAGGAGAAATGCATCCATGGCGTCGCTATGGGTCAGAGATGACTCAAGGGCACAAGACAAGAGGAGTCTTGAGGACTTGGAAGACATAGGCTGAACGTTTTTGTAGAAAAAGCAATCCGGGCAGCAGTGTGAAGTCTGGACTGGAGTGGGGAGAGACAGGAGGCAGGGAGATCAGCGAGGGGGCAGATGCAATAGCACAGGACAGGACAAGCGTTGTGGGTTCAGGGTGGGGTGAATACCAAGTGCTTCAAGGGGACAGAACCAAGAGCAAGGGTGATACAGGAGGGAAAGGGAGGAGGGGAAATGAGGGCTTAGTCAGGGAAGGCTTCTTTGGACTCTGCTGTCTCCTTCCGCCCAACGTTCTCTGTGCTAGAAAACCTTCACCTGAGGAAACGCCTCTCGCTTTCCCTCCAGCAACAGACAGCCACCCTGAAAGAAGTCACTGGAGCACCATAACTGCGCTTGGCTGGGCGTGCCATTCCCTTCTCTTGCCAGTTGTTCTGCATCTTTTAAAATTAGAACAAGGGCTAATTTTACCCTGCCCTTAAGTGAAGACTATGCTCGTCTCCATTACCAGGCATGTTAGCGTTTCACACACACAAAAAAAAACCCCAGGGGGGAAGAAAAACTCCAAGAAGCAGAACCTTTAATTTCATCAGATGACCCAGAAGCAGAAATACAGTGTTTGGGTTGGCATTGATGTCAAACACTAGCAGGGTGTTGCCAAGTGGCTGGGGCTGTTTGGCTGCCAGAGACCAGGCCTGACTGCCTTTTTTTGTTAAGCACCCACCATATGCCAGGCACTGTACTAAGCGATTACAAGCTAATCCGTCCCTGTCCTACATGGGGCTCACGGTCTTCATCCCCACTGTAGAGATGAGGGAACTGAGCCCCAGACAAGTGAAGCGACTTGCCCAAGATCACCCAGCGAACAAGTGGCAGAGCCGGGATTAGAACCCAGGCCCTCCTGATGCCCAGGCTCCATCCACCAGGCCACGTTGTGGAGGCTTGGAAGAAGGCCTGGCCCCCACAGCACTTCTGTCCAGACCCTTATCCTCTAGCATTCCCCCAGAGAACTAATCCTGACTCTGCCACTTGTCTGCTGTGTGCCTTAGGTAAGTCACTTCACTTCCCTGGGCCTCAGTTAGCTATGCTGTAAGCTCTCAATTACTGAACGTCAGGATCCTCATTTGGATTTTGATGCCAAACCCGGGCGAAGGCACATTCTGTTTCCGGCTCCTTGCGGCTGATCTGATCTTGGACTCCCACAGTCCAAGACAAGTTGCATGGTTGATGATGATGAAGGTATTTGTTAAGTGCTTACTATGTGCCAAGCACTGTTCTAAGTGCTGGGGTAGAGACAAGGTAATCAGGTTGTGCCACGTAGGGCTCAGTCTTAATTTCCCTTTTACAGATGAGGTAACTGAGGCACAGAGAAGTGAAGTGACTTGCTCAAAGTCACACAGCTGACAAGTGGCGGAGCCAGGATTAGAACCCACAACCTCCGACTCCCAAGCCCAGGCTCTTTCCACTAAGCCACGCTGCTTCTGTCTGGTTGGATCAGATAGGTAGCGGTGCGGAGCCAGAGGTCGGTCGGTCAGTCAGTCAGTCAGTCAGTCAGTCAATCGTACTTATTGAGCATTTACTATGTGTAGAGCACTGTATTAAGCACTGGGGAGAGGACAATAAAACAGAATTAGTGGAATTAGCAGGGAAGCCAAGAACTGGGGTGGGGAAAGCTGAAAAAAGGCAGAAAAAAGGTAGAGAGGAGAGAAAAGATGAGATGTGCACACAGCAGGCGCTATGGTGGTGCCAATTCTTGGTGGTTTGCTGGGAGCTATTTTGAATTTGCCATGAATTCAGAGTCTGAAAATCAAGTCCTTTCTTGCTTTAATTCCTTGCACCCAAAAATAGTTTTTAGAGATTTCAGTTCTGTAGCTGAAAAGCCCTCTTTCCCCTTTGCCAAACAGTCTATTGCATTAAAAACCAGCCCTTTGTCAGAAACAATGGCATTCTGTGGTCTGGTATCACTTTCCTTTTGGCTCTTCTATTTTTTTTTAAACACTAACTACTCCAGTGGACACAACAGTTTGGGCTCCAAACTATGAATATTGGGTCCTTGCTATTTTTTCAGGCCCCAGGCCTTGGGGGAGGAATCGAAAACCATTTTTGGTTTGTATTGAATGTACAGAAACAAACCGCATCAAACAGAAGCTCCTCACTGTTGGTTTTAAAGCACTCAACCACCTTGCCCCCTCCTACCTCACCTTGCTGCTCTCTTACTACAACCCAGCCGGCAGGCTTTACTCCTCTAATGGCAACCTTCTCACCGTACCTCAATCTCGCCGCCGACCTCTAGCCCAAGTCCCGCCTCTGGCCTGGAATGTCACCAGCAAATGAAACCCAAAGATTTGCCCCTCTTCCCCCACCCGCTAAATGCTCTAAAGAATTTAAAAGGGAACGTTTGTGTTGTTTCCAGATTTCTCGAGGAGAGCAAGCCTCCTCCAGATTTTTCTTATCTGGAGACTCACTCCTTGCCCCTCTCTGAGAGGCAGCGATCCTGTAATTTGGGGGGGAACAGAAAGGACAGAGAGGAGGAGTCTGAAACTTGATTTCTTAAGTGGATACAATCCCAACCAAGTCGGTGCAGGCGTTAGGCGTTTCCAACCTCCTCACCGCCCTCTCCTCTAAATGCATCTCTCCTGTAATAATAATAATAATTATGGTATTTATTAAGCATTTACTATGTGCAAAGCAATGTTCTAAGTGCTGGGGAGGTTACAAGGTGATCAGGTTGTCCCCTGGGGGGCTCACAGTCTTCATCCCCATTTGATAGATGAAGTCACTGAGGCCCAGAGAAGTGAAGTGAGTTGCCTAAAGTCACAAAGCTGACAATTGGCGGAGCTGGGATTTGAACCCATGACCTCTGACTCCAAAGCCCGGGCTCTTTCCACTGAGCCACGCTGCTTCTCTACATACTCTACCACGCCTACGGCAAACCGCCCCAGCTCACGTGGCAGTTCTTTCTTTCGTCGCACACTTCGGTGCCTCGTTTCTGTCCTCTTCTCGTTCACGGCGGAAAAAAACCCAGCACAGTGAGCAACTTTCTGGTTTGCCCGCACACCCGAACCACAGCAACCTGCTTGTATGGCTTCATCTGGCAACATGTCCTTGGGGAATTTTGGTCTGTCGAGATTCGGTGTCCTGGGTTCAATCTCTGCACTAAACCTAGTGAGTGGTTCCCGCTACCTTCGACCCTCCCCAGGCACAGGAGGTCGAGAGAAGGGCACAGCTTCCTGCTCATCAACTACTATTTACTGCATTCCTCGAGGAATCGCCCAGTTCTAAGCCCGGCTTCTTTGGCTTCTTTCCGACAAAGAGGTTTACCCTGTGAGCCAAATCAACAAAACGTGTAACTCTGCAGCAGCTCTAGGGGAAACTCAAGTTCCCTTTGGCTTGGAAACACTGGCCTGATCTTTCAATCGATCGATCAATGGCATTTACTAAGCACTTACTATAATAATAATAATAATTTTGGTATTTGTTAAGCGCTTACTACGTGCAAAGCACTTCTAAGCGCTGGGGAGGATACAAGGTGATCAGGTTGTCCCACGTGGGGCTCACAGTCTTAATCCCCGTTTTACAGATGAGGTAACTGAGGCACAGAGAAGTTAAGTGACTTGCCCAAAGTCACACAGCTGACAAGTGGCAGAGCCAGGATTTGAGCCCATGACCTCTGACTCCCAAGCCCATGCTCTTTCCACTGAGATACACTGCTTACTAGGTGCAGAGCACTGTACTGAGCGCTTGGAAGAGGACAATACAACAGAATTAGTGGATGTGTTTCCCTGCCCACAACAAGCTTACAGTCTAGAGATCAAATCATATGCGAGGAGAACAGGACTCTATAACTTTCCCCATTCTAGAGAATAAACTCGTCTTCTAGACTGTCAGTTTGTTGTGGGCAGGGAACTTGTCTCCCAACTCTGTTGTATTGGACTCTCCCAAGTGCTTAGTATAGTGTTCTGTACACAGTAAGAGCTCAATAAATACAAGTGATGGTTTGATCGATTGGTGCCGAACATACGCCCTTTGAGGGCTTCTGTTTCTCCTATGGCCTAGTGGATAGAGTATGGACATGGGAGTTTGAAGGACCTGGGTTCTTATCCCGGCTCCACCACGGTCTGCTGTGTGACCACGTGCAAGTCACTTCACTTCTCTGTGCCTCAGTTACCTCATCTGTAAAACAGGGATTGAGACTATGAACCCCACGGGGGACAGGGACTGTGTCCAACCTGATTAGCTTGTATCTACCCCGGCGCTCAGAAAAGTGCTTGCCACATATTAAGCGCTTAACAAATACCATCATTATCACCATTATTATGATGAAAGTGAAGAAACATATTGAATGCCACAATGGGTGCTTAGGGGAGGCTTGAAAGGACCCCTGAAATGAGCTTTGTCTCTAGAAGCTGTAGGAAAGCCTGAGGTGAGAGGGGAAGAACATGGGCATTATTCCTTACCACCCAACAACCAATGGTATTTATTGAGTACTTACCATGGACAGGGCACTGTACTAAGTGCTTGGGAGTGTACAATACGCTGTACTTATTAATCCATTCATCATTGGAGTTTACTGAACGCTTACTATGTGCAAAGCACTGTAATAATTATTATGGTATTTTTTAAGCACGTACTATGTGCCAAACACTGTACTAAGTGCTGGGGTAGATACAAGGTAATCAGGCTGTCCCATGTGGGGCTCAAGTCTTAAACAGTGTTTGGCACATAGTAAGCACTAAACAAATACCATTATTATTATTATTACTATTAATAATAATAATAATCAATCCCCATTTTACAGATGAGGGAACTGAGGCACAGAGAAGGGAAATGGCTTGCCCAAAGTCACACAGCAGCTTTGGAGGAGTATTCATTCAATCTTATTGGAGCGTTTACTGTGTGGAGAGCACTGTACTAGGCACTTGGGAGAGTACAGTACAGCAATAAACAGACACATTCCGTGCCCACAACGAGTGTACAGTCTAGAGGAGAGTACAAGACAACAGAGTTAGCAGAGTACTTTGATACTCACTCTAGTCCCACAGCACTCATGTAAATATCCTTACACTTTACTATTTCCCCTAGCCGGAATTTATTTTAATGTCTGTTTCCCCTTGAAGACTGTAAGCTACTTTTGTTCTTTGCATCTAGGAACTCGTATTGTACTTTTACAAGCGCTTAGTACCATGCTCTGCACACTGTAAGCACTCATTCAGCACCACTGATTGATTGATTTTTTTTTTTTTATCTAGGGAATTTATATTCCGAAACACGCCTTACTGCTCCATGGCAATCTTTCCAGGCACCCTGACTGTGTGGCTAGTTTAGGGTTGCACGTTAAAGCAGATTCTTGCCTAATAAAGTGATTTTTTGTTGGAAATCAAAATATTTCAACCTGTCTTCTTTGCTGCTAGGTTTCTAAATAGTATAAAACATTCAGTCCGTGTTTCCCCTCTCTTCAAGAACCTCCGTGGTTGCCCATCCACCTCCACACCAAACAGAAACTCCTCACCATTGACTTTAAAGCACTCAATCACCTTGCCCCCTCCTACCTCACCTCACTACTCTATTACTCCAACCCAGCCCACGCACTTTGCTCCTCTAATGCTAACCTTCTCACTGTGCCTCGATGTCATCTATCTTTCCGCCGACCTCTCGCTCACATCCTACCTCTGGCCTGGAATGCCCTCCCTCTTCATATCAGACAGATAAGTGCATATAGCTTTAATTCTTTAATTCTTTTTGTTCTGATGATTTTGACACCTGTCTACATGTTTTGTTGTCTGTCTCCCCCTTCTAGACTGTGAGCCCATTGCTGGGTAGGGACCGTCTCTATATGTTGCCGACTTGTACTTCCCAAGCGCTCAGTACAGTGCTCTGCACACAGTAAGCGCTCAATAAATACGACTGAATGAAAGAATTGGTTGACACAATCCCTGCACGCCACGAGCTTAATCAGCTCACCCCCACATCCTACTCTATCTCGCTGATTCATTCATTCATTCAATCAATCATATTTATTGAGCACTTACTGTGTGCAGAGCGTTGATCTCCTACTACAGTCCAGCCTGCACACTCCCCTAGAGCCATCTTGCTCGCCATGCCTCGTTCTCATCTATCTCACCGCCACCGCTGCCCTCTCGCCCACGTCCCGCCTCTGATCTAGAATGCCCTCCCTCTTCACATCCGACAGACGATCCCTCTCCCCACCATCGAAGCCTTAGTGAAGGCACATCTCCTCCAAGAGGCCTTCCCCAATTAAACCATCATTTCTTCTTCTCCCGCTCCCTTCTGTGTCACCCTTTAAACACTTGCTATTCACCCCAACCTCGGCCCCACAGAACATATGCATCTAGCCATAATTTCTTACTTTATGTTAATGTCTGTCTCCCCCTCTAGACGGTAAGCTACTTGAGGGCAGAGACCGTGACTGTGAGCTCCTTGAAGACAGGGACTGTGTTTACTAACTCGTCTTCCCAAGTGTTCAGTACAGTGCTCAGCACGTAGACTTGTATCGATCCCAGCACTTAGTACAGCACCTGGCATAGTAAGTGCTTAACCAATACCATTTAAAAAAAACCCAAAAAATCAAGTCCCCTGACAACCAAGTCCCCTATCTTTTCACTTGACCATACTAACAGACATGATCCCTGCCCTCAAGCAGCTTACAAACAAGCAGGGAAGACAAGCGTTAAATAAAGTTCTAGCTAGGAAGAACTAATAAAATATCAAGATATGAACACAAGTGATTTGGCACGGGAGGGAGGAAGAAAGGGAACGGTGAGTAGCCAATGCTCAGAACAAACAACAATTTAAGGGGAAACCAAAACTATGATACGCTGGAAAAAAACACAACTGACCAGGCTTGACGATTCCTTGACCCGCCCCATCCACCTTCAACAGATTCAATAGAAGCCGCTCCTGAACTTTCCAGTGAAAAGGAAGAAGGCAGTCAGGGGGAAAGGTAAAGGAGAAAGCCAGTCGAGCCGTAGGAATTATTCTCATACGCTGTTGGAAAGTAGAGACTACTATCAACCAATGCTTACAGCATAGCTGACTGAGGCCCAGGGAAGTGAAGTGATCTGCCCAAGGCCGCATGGCAGACAAGTGGCGGGGTGGGGATTAGAACCCAGGTCCTTCGGACTCCCAGGCCCGTGCTCTCTCCACTAAGCCACGCTGCTTCCCGTGATTCCCATGACTGAATGGAAATCATTGAATATACAATAGAAAATATCTACTAAACGTGTATGAAAAAGGAAGCAGGATTGACTGTTGAAATTTCAGGATAAACCATTAGCATTTTCTTCAACTAATAGCAAATGCAAAATCCTCAACTCAAGACCGATAGGAGAGATTCCATGGGAGATTGGTTCTCTTCCATCTCCGCCTCAGATCAATATTTTGAGGGATCCACTGTAAAACTACATGGAGTGGGGGTTGCGAAGGGGGACAGGGAGGCCTAGGGTTATATTTTGGCCTTCCTTATTCAATCGTATTTATTGAGCGCTTACTGTGTGCAGAGCACTGTACTAAGTGCTTGGGAAAGTACAATGCAACAATAAACAGCGACATTCCCTGCCCACAACAAGCTTAGTAGCAGTAGTAATAATAAGCAGCATGGCCTAGTGGAAAGAGCCCGGGCCTGGGACTCAGCAGGACCTGAGTTCCAGTCCCAGCTCTGCCAATTCCTTGCTGCTTGACTTTGGGCAAATCATCATCATCCTCATCAATCGTATTTATTGAGCGCTTACTATGTGCAGAGCACTGTACTAAGCACTTGGGAAGTACAAATTGGCAACATATAGAGACAGTCCCTACCCAACAGTGGGCTCACAGTCTAAAAGGGGGAGACAGAGACCAAACATACTAACAAAATAAAATAAATAGAATAGATATGTACAAATAAATTAAATAAATAGAGTCAAAAAAATATGTACAAACATATATACATATATACAGGTGCTGTGGGGAAGGGAGGGAGGTAAGATGGGGGGATGGAGAGGGGGGCGAGGGGGAGAGGAAGGCACTTCTCTGTGCCTCCATTTCCTCAACTTTAAAATAGGGATACCTGTTCTCCCTCCTACTTAGAGAAGCAGCGTGGCTTAGTGGCAAGAGCCTGGGCTTGGGAGTCAGAGGACGAGGGTTCTAATCCCGGCTCTGCCACTTGTTTGCTGTGTGACCTTGGGCAAGCCACTTAACTTCTCTGTGCCTCAGTGACCTCGTCTGTAAAATGGGAATTAAGACTCTGAGCCCCACATGGGACAACCTGATGACCTTGTATCTCCTCCAGCGCTTAGAAGAGTGCTTGGTACATAGTAAGCGCTTAACAAATACCATCAGTATTGTTATTATTACTGTGAGCCCCATGCAGGACAGGGACCATGTCTGACCTAATTCACTTGCACCTGACCCAGCGCTTAGGACAGCATTTGACACATAGTAAGCATTTAAATACCATTAAAAAAATGTATCTAACTCTGATTGTGTGCAATGCACTGTCCCAAGCGCTGGGAAAGAACACACAGTAGGAATTACACCTGGTATCTGGCCCCGACAGGGCTCACAATCTAATTCATTCATTCCTTCAATCGTATTTACTGAGCACTTACTGTGTGCAGGGCACTGTACTAAGCAGTTGGGAGAGTATGACAGAACAATAAACAGACACATTCCCGGCCCACACAGAGCTTACAGTCTAGGGGGAGACAGAAATTAATCAAAATAAATAAATTACAGATATGGACACACCTAAGAGCAGAGGGTGGAGAGGAGCTTGGCTACAGGCGAGATGAAACAATAACACCTAGCGAGAAAATCAACACCCGCAGCAGGGTACTGTGGCTAGAGGCGCAAAGAGAGGAGAGTGCTGGGAGGGAGAGAAGAGAAACCAAGGCTGACGAAGGCACGAAGGCACGGATACTGAACCGTTGTAGAAGGACAAGAATCCAAGCACAGTGTCTAAGCTCCCCGCTTCAACGGCACGCTTTTGACAGAGCACAGGGGAACAAAACTGGTCTTGCCTTCTCATCCCGGTACAGCCTGTTGACGTTCTCCATCTGAAAGTTGTGCGTGGACTGGATTTTGTCGATCTGCTCGCGCTGCTTCTCTAGTTCTCCTTGGAATTCGTTCTTTTTCAGCTCCACAGCCCCCCTCTCTGCTGCTGCCCTGCGGACTCGCCCTTCCAGGTCCATTATACGGCTCTAAAATGGAGCGAGCAAATTAGGGTTAAATGCCAGACCGTCACTGAAGAGGAGTCTGGGTCTTTGGGCCCAAAGGTGCAATATTAGGGAGACCGTACCATTGAATAGCGGCCTTCCCCGACTAGGCCATTTCCTCTTCTCTCACTCCCCTCTGCGTCACCCTTCTACTTGGATTTTCACCCTTTCTTCACCCCCACACCTCAGCCCGCAGCATTTACGTCCACATCCCTCATTTATTACTATACATTAATGGCTGTCTCCCCCTCTAGACTGTAAGCTCCTTGTAGGCAGGGACCATGTCTACCAACTCCATTCTATTGGACTCTCCCAAGCGCTTAGTACAGTGCTCTGCACATAGTAAACGCTCAGTGAATACTACTGACTGAGCCAGCCAGGCAGAAGATCCCTGCTCTTATTGGCCTTCATGATAGAGCGATCTTCCAACTCTTGACTGTAAGCTGGCCGTGGGCTTGGAACGTATCTACCCACTCCGCTGTACTGACTATCAATCAATCAACGGTATTTATTGAGTGCTTACTGGGGCACTGTACTAAGCACTTGGGAGCATCTGATACAACAGACGCCTTCCCTGCTTACAAGGAGCTAACAGTCTAGAGGGACCTAACTAGAAGCTGGAAAGTCATCCCAAACCCTACCTGAAGGTCCAAGCTGCGGGAACTTGCGATCCAGTAGTTGAAACCCAGGACGATCACACAAGCCACCAAGGCGGCTACGAGGAGAGGCGGCGATTTCATCCCTCGACGCCCGTTCCCTAGTCCCATCATCTCAGAAACCGATCAGGGAATCTGCAAGATAAAATGAAAAGTCCTCCTTCACCCTCGGCTTAAAGGAAGAGTGGGGAATGGCAGCTTCGTTGATCCTGAAACTGGCTTGGACTCTGCCAACGTGGTCATGGGGTGGGGGGGAGAGGGAGGGAGGAAGAGAGATGGAAAGAGTGTATCTTTCAGGAGGCCTGCTCCACTTCCTGCTATTGAGGAAGGATGGTAATAACAACAATAATATTAATAATTCCGGGATATGGTGCTTTATAAAAGGTCATGTAGCAGAATTAGACAAGCACATAAGCCCCCTCCCTGGTCTCTGTTGTGGCGTCCTCTCCCAACCGCTCAGCACAGTGTTCCACGCACACAGAAAGTGCTCAATAAATACCACTGACTGACTGGTGAGGCGGCGTGGCACAGCAGAGAGAGCATGGGCCTGCAAGTCAGAAGGACCTGGGTTCTAATCCTGGCTCCACCACGCGTCTGCTGCATGACCTTGGCCAAGTCACTTCACTTCTCTGGGCCTCAGTTACCTCATCAGTAAACTGGGGATTAAGTGTGAGTCCCATGTGGGACAGGAACTGTGTCCAACCTGTAACTTGTATGCACCCCAGCGCTTAGAACAGTGCTCGGCACATAGTAAGCGCTTAACAAGTACTATAGAGGGGGAGACACACATTATCAATCAATCAATGGCATTTGATGAGCACTTATTGGGTGTAGAGCACTGTACTAAGTGCTTGGGAGGGGACAATACCACAGACTGAGTGGCCATATTCCCTGCTTGTAACAAGCTCACAGCTCGAGGACTGTAAGAGCTCAGTACAGTGCTCTGCACACTGTAAGTGCTCAATAAATATGACTGATCGATTGATTGATCTTGACTCCCGGGCCCGGGACCTTTCTGCTAGACCCACCCTTTATCCTTGGGTAATTCCCTGACTGGAAATGCCCAGGGCCTCAGAGTAACTGTGGTATCTGTCGTATTTGTTAAGCGCTTACTAAGTGCCAGGCACTATACTAAGCCCTGGGGTGGATACCAGCAAATCGGGTTGGACACAGTCCCTGTCCCGCATGGGGCTCACGGTCTTCATCCCCATTTTACAGATGAGGTCACTGAGGCCCAGAGAAGTGAAGCAATTTGTCCAAGGCCACACAGCAGACCAGTGGTGGAGCCAGGATTAGAAACCATGGCCTTCTGACTCCCAGGCCCCAGGCTCTATCCATGCTGCCTCCCCAGCTCACTGTGGACTTTCAGAGTGGACTTTCGGAGTTTGGCCTTTTGCCAGCCAAAGAGACCACACCAATGAAACTACATTTTCCCAAGGGATCAGGTTGGGGGTGGGGGGAAACGCTATCTAGCAGAAGTGCATTTCACTGTGCAAACTGTTCTTGCCGAATTACTTTGGGCCCCTCGTCAGTGGCCCTTTAAAAATGTTTCTAGCATGAAACCTCTCCTGGGAATCCACGCTTCAATCACAGAGGGAAGGCAGGGGTCACTGAGATGTAGGAAAATGGAAGAGGTATTGGCTTAAGTCCCAGGGAAAGTTATCCAGCTCCAGGAGCAGGAACACAATTGGTGCATTATGTCGCTCATCCTATGCTTTAACCACTAGATTGCATTCACTCCCTGCCAAGCCAGATGGCAGAAATTTCTTTTTAACATTCAGTACTCTCCCCGTGGAAGATTGTACTTCTGCGGTGTGTAATAACATGGTGTGTCTCCTAACTAAGGTTTAGAACAGACTTTGATGGAATCCAGAGCTAGAGTGCGATAGCTACCTCACACGGTCTTTTAAAAGAACAAATCCCCGAATTGGGCTCCGCAGCCTAAGGGTAGAGACCACCCGGATCCTTTTTCTACACATTTCCCCACTCCTCAAGACCCTCCAGCAGTTGCCCATCCTCCTCCCCGTCAAACGGAAATTCCTCGTCGTCGGCTTTAAAGCTCTCAATCCCCTTGCCCCTCCTACCTCAACTCGTTACTCTCTTCCAACCCAGCCTGCACACTTCACTCATCTAATGCCAACCTATTCACTGTCTTCATATCCGACAGGCAATCACTCTCCCCACCTTCAAAGCCTTATTGAAAGCGCATCTCTTCCAAGAGGCTTTCCCTGACTAAGCCCTCATTTCCTCTTCATTCATTCATTCATTCAATCGTATTTATTGAGCACTTACTGTGTGCAGAGCACTGTACTAAGCACTTGGGAAGTACAAGTTGGCAACATATAGAGACGGTCCCTACCCAACAGCAGGCTCACAGTCTAGAAGGGGGAGACAGACAACAAAACAAAACATATTATCAAAACAAAATAGAATAAACATGCACAAATAAAATAGAGTAATAAATATGTACAAACATATATACATATATACAGGTGCTGTGGGGAGGGAAAGGAGGTAAGGCGGGGGGATGGGGAGGGGGAGGAGAGGGAGAGGAAGGAGGGGGCTCAGCCTGGGAAGGCCTCCTGGAGGAGGTGAGCTCTCAGTAGGGCCTTGAAGGGAGGAAGAGAGCTAGCTTGGCAGATGTGCGGAGGGAGGGCATTCCAGGCCAGGGGGATGACATGGGCCGGGGGTCGAAGGCGGGACAGGCGAGAACGAGGCACTGTGAGGAGATTAGCGGCAGAGGAGCGGAGGGTGCGGGCTGGGTTGTAGAAGGAGAGAAGGGAGGTGAGGTAGGAGAGGGCGAGGTGATGGAGAGCCTTGAAGCCGAGGGTGAGGAGTTTTTGCCTGATGTGTAGGTTGACTGGTAGCCACTGGGGAGCCTCTTCTCCCCTCCCTTCCGCGTTGCCCTCGCACTTGGATCTGCGACCTCTATTCACCCTTCCCTCAGCCCCACAGCACTTATGTCCGTATCCATGATGTATTTATTTCTATGAACGTCCGTCTCCCCTTCTAGACCATAACCTCGTTGTGGACTACCAACTCTGTTGGATTGCCCTCTTCCAAGCCTAGAGGGCTAGCTGAAGGCTGGCAGAGGGAGAAATGAGAATGAGGCATAGTGAGCACCTCCAGTCCCTTTTATATGTACGCCTGATGCCTATAGCGATGTTCTGGGCACAATGGACACTCAGTACAGTGCTCTGCAGATGCTCAGTTCAGGTGATGCCGATAACGAGGCTTCATTCACCACCTGGTCTTTTCGAACTTTGATGAGCTGAGGGAGGCAAAACAATGCTATTTATTGGTACGATAGATAGAAAATCAGACGAAAATACCATGCTCCTCATTTTCTGTGAAATTTTTCAATGACTCAAAGTTATGACTGACATACTTGAATCTGAGCATTCATGCATAGCCCAGCTTTTAGGAAATATCTATCGGATCATTTTGCTGAGAGCAGTGCAGAAGAAAGCCACATAATTTGACTGGAATGTAAAAGAGCAGACATCTATAATCCTGGAATGGGATTCCATATGGGCTCTTTGGGGTTTTCCATAGAAAGATGCCTTTTATATTCATTATAAAACTCATACATATAAAGTTTCTTCGGGGCTTTTAAATTTCTACTCTACTCAAAGGGTGAAGAAAAAATCTCAACCCTGTCCCTCGCCAGGCAGGACTCTTGGGAATGGTTTTAATGAGGATGAACCCCAATGTCTCTTCACATTCAACCAACCCGAATGCAGGCCCGGGGAGAATGGGGTGGGGAGGCTGGACAGCTCTAAGTCTGCTTTTCATCATTTCTGGTATTTACTGAGCACTGTGGGCAGAGCACTGTACTAAGCACTCAGGCGAGGACACTACAACAGAGTTGGTAGACACATTCCCTGCACACAATGAGTTTACAGTCTAGAGGCATGGGAACTGCTTCTTTCAGTTGACATCTAGATGTCAGGACAGGAGGAGAGGATGGAAAAAAGCAAGGTAATAATTATGGTATTTGTTACGTGCTTTCTATATGCCAAGCACTGTTCTAAGCGCTGGAAAAAAATAATCATGGTATTAAAAAAAAAACCAAGCAAGTTTTCTGTGGTGAGCTGAAATGAGGAAGCTGTAAAAAGCGGAGCAGAAAAATGCTTTAAAAGACACAACGAAACCTAAGTGCCAACTTCTTATTTTAAGCATGAGGGTGAAAAGGTGGCAGGCAGGGGATATTAATAATAAAAATAATAATAATAATGGCATTTATTAAGCACTTACTATGTGCAAAGCACTGTTCTAAGCGCTGGGGAGGTTACAGGGTGATCAGGTTGTCCCACTTGGGACTTACAGTCTTAATCCCCATTTTACAGATGAGGAAACTGAGGCACAGAGAAGTGAAGTGACTTGCCCAAAGTCACACAGCTGACAATTGGCAGAGCTGGGATTTGAACCCATGACCTCTGACTCCAAAGCCCGGGCTCTTTCCACTGATCCACGCTGCTTCTCTGATGAGCAGAGGGCTCATGAGGTATGAGCTCATGAGGGATGAGGAGAGAGCGAACTTTGAAGAGTTTATGCGGCCAGAGGGCCACTCTTTGGGGTCTTTTCTGCTCCAATGGGAAAAGCTCAGATAAATTAGGGAAGCAGCGTGGCTCAGTAGCAAAAGCACGGGCTTGGGAGTCGGAGGGCGTGAGTTCTAATCCCAGCTCCGCCACTTGTGTGCTGTGTGAACTTGGGCAAGCCACTTGACTTCTCTGTGCCTGTTACCTCATCTGGAAAATGGGGGTTAAGACTGTGAGCCCCACGTGGGACCAACTGATTACCTTGTATCTACCCCAGAGCTTAGAACAGTGCTTGGCACATAGTAAGCGCTTAAACAAATACTGTAATTATTACTATTATTATTACTCCAGCTCTTGACACACAGTAAGTGCTTAATAAATACCATAATAATAATAAGAATCTCCTAAGAGCTCTAGGATAAGCAGGTTTGACCGTCTAGTTCAAAAAGCTATAGGTGCCGCTATGCCCATGGAGTTGGGCACCTATGTAATGAAATAAGATCCCAAATCTCAATAGCGACAATTCTTCATGAAATCTGAGTGGTACAAGCCATGGCAATTTCAATTCCAGAAGTGCCAGAACTCTAATGGTTTGCATTTTAAGGCAAACATTTTAAGAGGGACTAAAGGCAAGAGAGACAATACCCCACCCTCAGCCCCACAGCATTTACGCACACGGTACAGTGGACAGAGCCCGGGCCTGGGAGTCAGAAGGTCATGGGTTCTAATTCCGGCTCTGCCACTTGTCTGCTGTGTGACTTCAGGCATGTCGCTTCACTTCTCTGGGCCTCAGTTACCTCATCTGTATAATGGGGATTGAGACTGCGAGCCCCAGGCGGGACAGGGACTATGTCCAACCCGATATGCCTCAGTTCCCACATCTGTAAAATAGGGGTGAAGACCGTGAGCCCCATGAGGCACATGGACTGCGTCCAGCCTGATGAGCTTGGATCTACCACAGCGCTTAGGACAGTATGGGGTAGACAGTAAGCACTTAACAAACACCATAAAAAAATACCATTTGTCCCAGTTTCTCAAGGAGTTGGAGACCCCAGAGGAGGTCACCCAAGAAGTTGTAGAACTGGGGAGGCAATGATTTAGAAATGGATGATCATTTGGCTCCTCTGCCGCTAACCTCCTCACTGTGCCTCGTTCTCGCCTGTCCCGCCGTCGACCCCCGGCCCAAGTCCTCCCCCTGGCCTGGAATGCCCTCCCTCCGCACATCCGCCAAACTAGCTCTCTTCCTCCCTTCAAAGCCCTACTGAGAGCTCACCTCCTCCAGGAGGCCTTCCCAGACTGAGCCACCTCCTCCCTCTCCCCCCTCCTTCCCCTCCCCATCCCCCGGCCTTACCTCCTTCCCCTCCCCACAGCACCTGTATATATGTATATATGTTTGTACGTATTCATTACTCTATTTATTTTACTTGCACATATTTATTCTATTTATTTTATTTTGTTAATATGTTTTGTTTTCTGTCTCCCCCTTATAGACTGTGAGCCCACTGTTGGGTAGGGACTGTCTCTATATGTTACCAACTTGTACTTCCCAAGTGCTTAGTACAGTGCTCTGCACACAGTAAGCGCTCAATAAATACGATTGAATGAATGAATGAATTTGCAAGAATCTTTGTCCAGTAAGGATCAATCCTCTGCATCACAGCAAGGTGGCGGAACAGATGAAGTGGCTTCTTCACCATCGATTAAGAAAACACCTTGCAAAAATTGTCAAGAAAGCAGATGAATTTATAAAGATAACTGAAGACATGCCCATGTCTCTCCCATCCTAAAAAAACCCTCTCTTGACCCCACCTCACCTTCTAGTTATCGTCCCATATCCCTCCTACCATTCCTTTCCAAACTCCTTGAACGAGTTGTCTACACGCGCTGCCTAGAATTCCTCAACAACAACTCTCTCCTCGACCCCCTCCAGTCTGGCTTCCGTCCCCTTCATTCCACGGAAACTGCGCTCTCAAAGGTCACCAATGACCTCCTGCTTGCCAAATCCAACGGCTCATACTCTGTCCTAATCCTCCTCGACCTCTCAGCTGCCTTTGACACTGTGGACCACCCCCTTCTCCTCAACATGTTATCTGACCTTGGCTTCACAGACTCCGTCCTCTCCTGGTTCTCCTCTTATCTCTCCGGTCGTTCTTTCTCAGTCTCTTTTGCAGGCTCCTCCTCCCCCTCCCATCCTCTTACTGTGGGAGTTCCCCAAGGTTCAGTGCTTGGTCCCCTTCTGTTCTCAATCTACACTCACTCCCTTGGTGACCTCATTCGCTCCCACGGCTTCAACTATCACCTCTACGCTGATGACACCCAGATCTACATCTCTGCCCCTGCTCTCTCCCCCTCCCTCCAGGCTCGCATCTCCTCCTGCCTTCAGGACATCTCCATCTGGATGTCCGCCCGCCACCTAAAGCTCAACATGTCGAAGACTGAGCTCCTTGTCTTCCCTCCCAAACCTTGTCCTCTCCCTGACTTTCCCATCTCTGTTGACGGCACTACCATCCTTCCCGTCTCACAAGCCCGCAACCTTGGTGTCATCCTCGACTCCGCTCTCTCATTCACCCCTCACATCCAAGCCGTCACCAAACCCTGCCGGTCTCAGCTCCGCAACATTGCCAAGATCCGCCCTTTCCTCTCCATCCAAACCGCTACCCTGCTAATTCAAGCTCTCATCCTATCCCGTCTGGACTACTGCACTAGCCTTCTCTCTGATCTCCCATCCTCGTGTCTCTCTCCACTTCAATCCATACTTCATGCTGCTGCCCGGATTATCTTTGTCCAGAAACGCTCTGGACATATCACTCCCCTCCTCAAAAACCTCCAATGGCTACCGATCAATCTGCGCATCAGGCAGAAACTCCTCACCCTGGGCTTCAAGGCTCTCCATCACCTCGCCCCCTCCTACCTCACCTCCCTTCTCTCCTTCTACTGCCCAGCCCGCACCCTCCGCTCCTCCACCACTAATCTCCTCACTGTACCTCGCTCTCGCCTGTCCCGCCATCGACCCCCGGCCCACGTCATCCCCCGGGCCTGGAATGCCCTCCCTCTGCCCATCCGCCAAGCTAGCTCTCTTCCTCCCTTCAAGGCCCTGCTGAGAGCTCACCTCCTCCAGGAGGCCTTCCCAGATTGAGCCCCTTCTTTCCTCTCCCCCTCGTCCCCCTCTCCATCCCCCCGCCTTACCGCCTTCCCCTCCCCACAGCACCTGTATATATGTATATATGGTTGTACATATTTATTACTCTGTTTATTTATTTATTTATTTATTTTACTTGTACATTTCTATCCTACTTATTTTATTTTGTTGGTATGTTTGGTTCTGTTCTCTGTCTCCCCCTTTTAGACTGTGAGCCCACTATCGGGTAGGGACTGTCTCTATGTGATGCCAATTTGTGCTTCCCAAGCGCTTAGTACAGTGCTCTGCACATAGTAAGCGCTCAATAAATACGATTGATTGATTGATTGAAGATGATGACGCTAATGGAGAGAGGGGTTCAAAGGTGTTCAGAAGGAGTTAGCCAGCTACAAGATGCTCGAAAAAGAAGCAGTCGATGGTATTTATTGAGCGCTTACCACATGCATAGCACTGTACTAAGCACTGGGTAGAGTTCAGTTCAACAGAGTAGGTTGACATGTTCCCTGCCCATGAAGATTGTTGATCAATCAAAGCTGGACAGATTCTCCACTAAAGTTGAAAAACGACTACCAGGCTCAGCAGCACAAGTTTCTAATCTCACAGCAGAGACTCAACAATAATTACAACTCCATTTATGTATTGACTAAAAATTCAACCCACAGTTCAGTGACACATCACCATACTATATAACATAAATTTCATATTTTCTTTTCCAGAGGTTCTGGGATACTGATTTTTATATCATCTAGTCCACGGGAAAACCTACCCCACGATACAACCACATTTTCAAGAACCATAAGCCAGTTGGATCGTGGGGTAAGCCTAATAGCTGGGATTTTGGAGGGGCTCTGTTGCCATGACTTCAAGGGTGAGACACTCTTCTACAGACCTAACATTTTGTCTTTTCAGAGCACCAAGAACTAGCTTTTTCTAATAACAATGGTATTTGTTAAGCGCTTACTATGTGCCAAGCACTGTTCTAAGCGCCGGGGGTGGGGGGAGAGATACAAGGTAATCAGGTGTCCCATGCGGGACTCTCAATCTTAATCCCCATTTTACAGTTGAGGTAACTGAGGCGTAGAGAAGTTAAGCGACTTGCCCAAAGTCACACAGCTGACAAGTGGCGGAGCTGGGATTAGAACTCATGACCTCTGACTCCCAAGCCCGGGCTCTTTCCACTGAGCCATGCTGCTTCTCTATGTCTCTGAACTTGGGAAATGGCACGTAAATCAGACTTTCAGCACTAAGTTACTAATCAGTATGAAGTTAATGTTGACCATCGTTCTTATGGTCCCTATGGGACTTTGAACTATCTAGCAATGTCAACTCGGCAGTCGGTGCTTAGACAGAAAAAGCTCTGGCTCCACTAGATTCCGTCGGAATTTTAGTGACTCTCAACTGGGAATACGAGGCAGGGAATGTGTCTGTTTATTGCTGTATTGTACTCTCCCAAGCGCTTAGTACAGTGCTCTGCACACAGTGAGCACTCCATAAATACGACTGAACAAATGAGTAGCAAGATGCTTTACGAGGTCATCCTGGAGGAAATATTATTCCTGATGACTATCGAAAGACCATCCCGTGAAAAACATGGTTCCGATTTTTCCAGAGGAGAAAAAGCAAGCTCAGAGATGTTAGAGGCCCAGAGAGATGACTTTGTTTTGTATGGTGTCAGGTGACTGCCCCCTAACCCTTCCCCAGTCCACATGCTAATAATAGTAATTATGGCATTTATAAAGTGCTTACTATGTGCCAGGCACTGTACTGAGCGCTGAGGTAGATATAAGCAAATCGGGTTGGACACAGTCCCTGTCCCATGTGGGGCTCACAGTCTCAATCCCCATTTTATGCTCGAGCTGCCGAACGCTGCTGGCGAAAGTCTAAACACCATGCCAACCTCGTTCACTTCAAGTTTATCCTTTCCTGCCTTAACTCAGCCCTCTCTTCTGCCAGACAAAACTATTTCTCCTCCCTTATTGACACCCATGCCCATCACCCCCGCCAGCTCTTCCATACATTCAACTCCCTTCTCAGGCCCCCGGTTCCTCCCCCTCCTCCTTCCCTCACCCCCAGCGATCTGGCCTCCTACTTCATTAACAAAATTAAATCCATCAGGCCCGACCTCCCCAAAGTCTCTTCCTCCCTTTCTCCATCCCCCCGGCTCTCAACACTCTCTGCTACTCTCCCATCCTTCCCAGCGGTATCCTCAGAGGAACTCTCCTCCCTCCTCTCAAGTGCTACTCCGGCCACCTGTGCTTCTGACCCCATTCCCTCTCATCTTATGAAATCTCTCGCTCCATCCCTTCTCCCCTCCTTAACTTCCATCTTCAACCGCTCACTCTCCACTGGTTCCTTCCCCTCTGCCTTCAAACATGCCCATGTCTCTCCCATCCTAAAAAAACCCTCTCTTGACCCCACCTCACCTTCTAGTTATCGTCCCATATCCCTCCTACCATTCCTTTCCAAACTCCTTGAACGAGTTGTCTACACGCGCTGCCTAGAATTCCTCAACGACAACTCTCTCCTCGACCCCCTCCAGTCTGGCTTCCGTCCCCTTCATTCCACGGAAACTGCCCTCTCAAAGGTCACCAATGACCTCCTGCTTGCCAAATCCAACGGCTCATATTCTGTCCTAATCCTCCTCGACCTCTCAGCTGCCTTTGACACTGTGGACCACCCCCTTCTCCTCAACACGCTATCTGACCTTGGCTTCACAGACTCTGTCCTCTCCTGGTTCTCCGGTCGTTCTTTCTCAGTCTCTCTCCGGTCGTTCTTTCTCAGTCTCTTTTGCAGGCTCCTCCTCCCCCTCCCATCCTCTCACTGTGGGGGTTCCCCAAGGTTCAGTGCTTGGTCCCCTTCTGTTCTCAATCTACACTCACTCCCTTGGTGACCTCATTCGCTTCCACGGCTTCAACTATCACCTCTACGCTGATGACACCCAGATCTACATCTCTGCCCCTGCTCTCTCCCCCTCCCTCCAGGCTCGCATCTCCTCCTGCCTTCAGGACATCTCCATCTGGATGTCCGCCCGCCACCTAAAGCTCAACATGTCGAAGACTGAGCTCCTTGTCTTCCCTCCCAAACCTTGTCCTCTCCCTGACTTTCCCATCTCTGTTGACGGCACTACCATCCTTCCTGTCTCACAAGCCCGCAACCTTGGTGTCATCCTCGACTCCGCTCTCTCATTCACCCCTCACATCCAAGCCGTCACCAAAACCTGCCGGTTTCAGCTCCGCAACATTGCCAAGATCCGCCCTTTCCTCTCCATCCAAACTGCTACCCTGCTCATTCAAGCTCTCATCCTATCCCGTCTGGACTACTGCACCAGCCTTCTCTCTGATCTCCCATCCTCGTGTCTCTCTCCACTTCAATCCATACTTCATGCTGCTGCCCAGATTATCTTTGTCCAGAAACGCTCTGGGCATATTACTCCCCTCCTCAAAAATCTCCAGTGGCTACCAATCAATCTGCGCATCAGGCAGAAACTCCTCACCCTGGGCTTCAAGGCTCTCCATCACCTCGCCCCCTCCTACCTCACCTCCCTTCTCTCCTTCTACTGCCCAGCCCGCACCCTCCGCTCCTCTGCCGCTAATCTCCTCACTGTACCTCGTTCTCGCCTGTCCCGCCGTCGACCCCCGGCCCACATCATCCCCCGGGCCTGGAATGCCCTCCCTCTGCCCCTCCGCCAAGCTAGCTCTCTTCCTCCCTTCAAGGCCCTGCTGAGAGCTCACCTCCTCCAGGAGGCCTTCCCAGACTGAGCCCCTTCCTTCCTCTCCCCCTCGTCCCCCTCTCCGTCCCCCCATCTTACCTCCTTCCCTTCCCCACAGCACCTGTATATATGTATATATGGTTGTACATATTTATTACTCTATTTATTTATTTATTTATTTATTTTACTTGTACATTTCTATCCTATTTATTTAATTTTGTTGGTATGTTTGGTTCTGTTCTCTGTCTCCCCCTTTTAGACTGTGAGCCCACTGCTGGGTAGGGACTGTCTCTATGTGTTGCCAATTTGTACTTCCCAAGCGCTTAGTACAGTGCTCTGCACATAGTAAGCGCTCAATAAATACGATTGATTGATTGATTGATTGATTTTACAGATGAGGACACTGAGGCCCAGAGAAGTAAAGTGACTTGCCCAAGGTCACAGAGCAGACAAGCAGCAGGGCGGGGATTAGAACCCATGACCTTCTGACTCCCAGACCCTTGCTCCATCCACTACGCCATGCTGTACCTGAAATCTTCACAGGGGTTGTCGGGGCACCAGAACCATATCTGAGCCAGCGGTGCCCAAGGTAGAAGACTTCCACCAGGGACAGTGCAAAGATCCCACTTAGTTTCGTCCGTTCCTTTCGTGCCAACGCTCCGAGAACACGCCCGCTTTACCTGCTCGCCGCCCTGTTCCGGGGGCCCGGTCTGAAGCCTCGGAGCTGCGTTTCCTGGACGGAGAAGACCGGAGCCGGGCAAACTGGGCCCATGCCCACCTGGGCCACCTCAGCGGAGACTTGATGGCCGTGTCTGGGGACAGACAATGACTCTCCCCACCTTCAAAGCCTTATTGCAGGCCCATCTCCTCAAAGAGGCCTTCCCTGACTAAGCCCCCCTTTCCTCATCTCCCACTCCCTTCTGCATGGCCCTGACTTGCTCCCTTTATTCAATCCCCCTTCCAGCCCCACGCCACTTTATGCCCACATCTGTCATTTATTTCTTTCTATTAATATCTGACTCCCCCTCTAGACTGTAAGCTCGTTGTGGGCAGGGAATGTGTCTGTTTATTGTTCTACTGTACTCTCCCAGGTGCTTAGTACAGTGCTCTGCAAGCAGTAAGCATTCAATAAATACGACTGAATAAATGGGAGCGAGCCAGGGGAAGTCAGTGGCAGCAGGAGAGTGCGATGGAAGAGGCGGGAGAGGGAGCAGAGGCTGATGGGGGTGACTTTGATTGGGGCACGGAGGTAGGGGGTGAGAGTCCAAGAAAATCCTTCTTAGACTGTTGCTTCCTACTCAGACTGAGAACGTTGTGCGGGCAGGAACCGTGTCCAACCTAATTAACTTGAATCTACCCTGGCGCTTAGAAAAGTGTTTGACACATAGTAAGCATTTAATACCATAAAAAAAAAAACCGGGAAAGGCCCCAACTGGAGCACAAGTCCCAGCGTAGCAGATGGAGTCCGGGCCTGGGAGTCAGAAGGTCATGGGCTCTTATCCCGGCTCCGCCGCTGCTGGGTGATCTTGGGCAAGTCCCTTCATTTCTCTGGGCCTCAGTTACCTCATCTGTCAAACGGGGATTGAGACTGTGAGCCCCATGTGGGACAGGGACTGTGTCCAACCCGATTTGCTTGTACCCACCCCAGCGCTTAGTGCAGTGCCTGGCACGTAGTAAGCACTTAACAAATACCATCATTATTACTGTTATTATTATTAGCTAGCCTGACATCCCAAGGAGTGGACTGTGTTCCTCCCCGCAACCGACACATGCTGCCCCCTGCCCCAGCACCCCAAGGCAACTGGGGGGGCCCTGACTTTCCAGGTGAGGCCCCAAGTGATAGTGGGGGAATCCTGGGAGTATCGGCCCAGTCTCATTTGTGATAGCATCCCCAGAGACAGGTGCAATACTCAACTTGTGGAAGTTAAAACTTGCTCAGAAAAGTCTCAGTGTTAAGGTACTCGGTTCCCTTTAAGAAAAAAAGAAAGCTTAAAGAGGCTAAAGCTATAAAGACATTTACATGGCAAAAGGAAACACATTAAATTCCGGTCACACCTTCCCATCTGGAAAACGTGAAAGGTTCAAAAGTACACAGTTTTAAAGCATCAAGCCAATAGTCCGCTTGGATTTTATGTTTTGTCCCTACTGATCAAGATTTCCTTCAATAAATTTTGAATTTATTAAAAGTACTGTGTGCTTAACGGTGTTATCTATTGGAAAACTGACCATGAGGTAATAATGCATTAGTTGTTAATAATAATGCAAACAGAGAAGCAGCGTGGCTCAGTGGAAAGAGCAATGGCTTTGGAGTCAGAGGTCATGGGTTCAAATCCCGGCTCCGCCACTTGTCAGCTGTGTGACTTTGGGCAAGTCACTTAACTTCTCTGTGCCTCAGTTACCTCACCTGTAAAATGGGGATTAAGACTGTGAGCCCCACGTGGGAAAACCTGATCACCTTGTAACCTCCCCAAGCGCTTATAACAGTGCTTTGCACATAGTAAGCACTTAGTAAATGCCATTAAAACCCCCCAAAAAAACTATAAATTCTATAAAAAAAACAAAAAAAAACCCCAAACCCCCCCCCACACACACACCCACACACCCACACACACACACACACACCCAATGGGGGAATGGAATACTTTGTGGGCACTCTAATTTTGTGCCTATAATATGAACTTCCTGCAATTACACCCACTCCCAGAACTTTTGCGTCTATTGTAAATATCACAAACCCTTTGGAAACCAAATAGCTTAGCTGCAGACTTGTCTAAACACACAGTCACACCTGTAAAAGTACACAGCCTGATCTCCCAGGGAGGTGGCACTTACCTCACTCAAGGCAACCGACTTCCTCCCCAGGCCTCTCTGTGATTGGGTCCCATCCCAATCTCATCCCACAATAATGGCCTGACACGGCACCTCCTCTTGGGGAAAGAAATTTGATAAGAATTGGCTTTTGAGATCAAATTTATGAGGGACAGGAAGAGAAGCAAAAGAAATCAAATCTTAATTTAAAAAAGGGATCTGGAAAAAGCCTTTGTTAGAAAAGGGTGGGCTCAGAGGAAGGATGCTAGAAGCTTGAATAGAGAGGAAGGAATTTCAAGAGACAAAATGACATTTGGGGTTAGTACCACACGAAAAGGACCAGATTTACTATTGGTTTAGGATGTTCCAGAACAATCCCCACAGTGACTTGAGGATAGTTTAAGAACTACTCTGAGCTTCACTTTTCCCACGTGCCCACTGGGACACTATTGACCATTTCACTGATGGCAGAGAGAGTACCAGCTGTAAAGTATTTTGGCTCCCCTCAGGGTCACACCTGGAGAGTTTCCAGTCTCTACCAGTCTCGATTATGGGAGGGAGAGTCAAGTAGAGGCATATCCATTCCATTCTCATCTTGGGCAATGGCTTGCAAGTGGAAGGCCATCTGCTACAAGTCAAAAGTCACCCGTGCTGCGTGGCAGCGGCACGGGAGAGGGTAGAGGGTGGAGACTCAAGTTTACTGCGCGGAAGGAGGCGATGGCAAACCACTTCCGGATTTTTACTAGGAAAACTCTACGGATCCACTACCAGAACGATTGCAGATGGAGGTGGGACACTCTGGGAGAGATGTGTCCATGGCGTCGCTATGGGTCAGAGAGGACTCGACAGCATAAGACAAGACAAGAAAGTGCTTTGGAGATAAATGCCACTGTAAATGCCACTGCAAGTGAAGTAGCCCAAGATGAAGAAATCCCCCTACCCATGCCAAAACGTGAGTTTTCCTTAGCACGGGATTCTGAGAGAATACCACCCCCGCATGACAGACAACAGGGTGTGCTGCATTTTGCTTTCATACGAATGACCAAGATTATGCAAGCAAATTTCTAAAAAATGTTTGGGAAAATTGAGTTGGCTCAAACAGCATTACCCAACGTAAATCAACCCACTACAAGAAGAGACTTTGGGAGAACAGACTGTGCATCTAGGATACAAACTTTCGGCTCCGGAAGAAAGAGAAATAGTTACTCTGAAGTCAGGACCTCTAATAGCTCGATCTGTGTGAGCTGGGCCATAGGACATTATTATAATAATATAGCATTATGTAATAATAATTATCATCATCATTATTATGGTACTTGTTAAGCACTACGTGCCAAGCACTGTTCTAAGCACTGGGGTACATACAAGTTAATCCGGTTGGACGCAGTCCCTGTCCCATATGGGGCTCACATTCTTAATACCCATTTTACAGATGAGGTAACTGAGGCTCAGAGAAGTTAAGTGACTTGCGCAAGGCCACCCAGCGGACTTGTGGCAGAGCCAGGATTAAAACCCAGGCCCCTCTGACTCCCAGGCCCATGCTCTATCCATTAAGCCACACAGCTTTTCTGGTACTCCTCCTGGTACTTCTCTTCTACCATAGTACTTGTTAAGCACTTACTGTGTGCCAAGCACTGTATTGAGTGCTGAGAGTAGACACAATATCATCAAATTGGACACGGTCCCTGTGCTGTATAAATCTCGCAGCCTGAGTAGGAGGGAGTAGGATTTAGTCCCCCTTTTACAGATGAGCAAACTGCAGCACTGAGAAGGGAAGTGTCTCGTCCAAGGTCACCCAGCAGACGAATGACACAGCCAAGATTAGAACCCAGATCCTCCCACTCCCAGGCCCATGCTCTTTCCACTAGGCCACACTGCTTCGCTTGAAGCATCCAGTTTTGTTGAAATAATTTCACTTTTGTCCTTCTTTCCTATCTTATGCTATAGAACTTGTTAAACAAATTGTAGACTGTTCAAACACTGACGAATCAAAGAGGAACATGACCTTGTTTGCCAAAGGAGAAGCATTCCAAAGAAAATATTCTCTCCAAACTCCAAGGAGGACAAAGGAAACTAAACCAGGCTGGCCAATCTCTCCCCTGTTACCTCCTATCAGGAATTGGGTCCATGAACTCCATTTCTGACAACTGAGAAAAGCCAGTTGCTCAAGAGGAAGCGCAAAGGCCAAATCAATAAGCAAAGAAAAATGGTGACACCCTAACTTCAAGGTTCTAGAGGCTTTTAAGTACTGGAGACAGAGCTCTTCATTTTCTTTCAAGACTCGAGACTGGGCTCTGCCCTATCTAAAGCTGGCTGTTAAAACTTCAAAGAGAATAAATGGCACACTTCCATTGGGAGTTGCTTGCAATGGACGTCCTCATCGTCTACTTCCCCCTGCTCCTCCCATCCTCCACACACACATACACACAAATATGGACACCTCTCTCTCTGGTGAAATCTTCTTGCATTTGGTGCATTTGCTGACCACAATCAAGCCACATGACTGAATCTCGAAGGACTGGGACTCGGAGGGAGAAAGGACATCCCCTTCAAATGCCCCATTTAATTTACCCCGATCCAGGAGTACAGCCAAACACCCGCTGGTTGGATCCCAGCACGGAAATGGGGTTCCTATCTTCCCCTGCCTCTAGACTGTCAGCCTGTTGTGGGCAGAGAACGTGTCTACCAACTCTGTTTGATTGTCCTCTCCCAAGCACTGAGTACAGTGCTCTGCACAAAGTAAGCCCTCGATACAGAGGACTGATTGACTGGTCCTGATTGAAGGACCTAACTTTTCCTCCCGATTTTCCAGACTCCCGCTCTTTCTCAAAGTCTGAGAAGAAACCTGCCCCAGGCCTCTCACCGACATAACCTCTCCTCTTGTCTTAATCTGAGGCGTAGCTGGTGTCGAAGGAAGAGTCTGTGTCCAGCCCGAATTGCTTGTATCTACCCCGGCGCTGAGTACAGTGCCTGGCACAGAGTAAGCGCTCAACAAACACCACAATGATTAATTATTACTCTTATTCAACTTGAATACCCTCTATGGACCTATTTCCCTCTTTGGGCTTTTAGGTATCTCAGGCCTTCTGCTCTTTTGGGTCTGCAGATTCATTGGTTTCTTCCTCTCTCCCCCCCACCCCCACTTCAATGGGTCCATCCTCTCCCTGTGTTGAAGCAAGTAAGAAAATGAAAGTGACTGTCACTCTAACCCACAGGGGCAGAAGAATCAAGTCAGCTTTTCTCTTTCATTTTCACCTCTCCTTGGACACCTCTGACCGATGCGGGGTGGTTTTTGTTTCTATCGCTAGTTTCCCATTTTATATTCTCTTAAAAAAAAGTAGGCATCATTTACCAAAAGGAAAGATAATAGTTGCCTTGTTTGGGTTTCAGAAGAACTTAATGTGCTGAGTCGACAAAGGATGGGGAATCAGGCAAAAAAAAAAAAAGAAATTAAGATACGCAAATTCCTAAATAGCATTCAGAAGGTCAGTTCGGCTATTTCCTAAAACTAGTGGGCAGTCTTGGAAAATTAAACGGGTCAGACAGTCTGTCGGCAGCATTTATAAGAGAAAATTATATCCTTATTTGTGACCCTGAAAGAGCTTGTCAAGTGAAAGGAGGATAGCACACACTGGTCAAAAAAGACCTACAGTAATATTAACGAGTCAGACTGAATTCAAATCATCAAAATCGGGAAAAGTCTTCCTGCCGGGCTCTGACACGGAGCAAATCCATGTTAAAAGGGGGGCCTGCGGCCCAATTTCACCGGGGGGCCGCTGAACTGTCCACCACGGCAGTTCTCTCATCTCGTTACCAAGCAGATCACGCTTCCAACTGCAATGGGTGGGAGACCCGTCTCTGAAAACGGGCCAACAGGCCCAAACCATGAGTGTTACCACTATTAGAAATACTGATAGACCACACCCAGCCCAGAAACTTGGTTGGCAGTCCAACTGTCAGCCTGATAGTCTCTCCTAAGGGCAATACACGGGTTTGTTCTGGTATTGGCAGCAACAGCAAACTCCTGGTAAAAGTCAAGGATGGGGAAGGAGAGGTACTCCCCCAGGAATGGGGAAAAGCGGTGGAGCAATGTCTTCACGAAAAAAATGGACAAGCAGCGTGTCCTAGCGGGAAGAGCACAGGCCTAGGAGTCAGAGGGCCTGGGTTCTAATCCTGGTTCTGCCACGTGCCTGCTCTGTGACCTTGGGCAAGTCGCTTCATGGGGCTTCAGTTTCCTCGTCGGTAAAATGGAGATTCCCTTTTCGCCCTCCCCTCTGGACTGTGGGCCCCACGTGGAACAGGGTCTGTGTCTGACCTGATTCTCCTGTATCCACCTCCAGCGCTTAGTACAGTGCTTGGCACATAGTAAGCGGTTAACAGATATCGTCATTATTATTTACCTGAAATAAATGTAATACTTATCCTTGTTTGACAATCAACTTTATTTCCTTTTAAAAAATGCAAACCACAGAGAGGGTTTCAGGGTTTTTCCCCTAAAAATGGGAGAGATTTTTGGATGGTGGGCAGGGGAGGGGGGAGAAAACAGAGTTTCAGGAAACGCTTTCTCCCCCTCCAGCCAAAAAAAAAAGCTTCCCTAAGGTCTACATAGTGAGTGGAGAATAGGAAAGTCTAAAATTAGAGAAAGGAGGAGTGATACTCTAGACCTTAAGCCCATTGTGGGCAGGGAATGTGACTGTTTATTGCTGTATTGTCCTCTCCCAAGCGTTTACTACAGTCCTCTGCACACAGTAAGCGCTCAATAAATACGATTGAATGAATGAATGAAATACGACCGAATGAATGAATGACACCTCTACAGCTTTACTGATGACAGAGGGAGTGGGAGATCTTTGCACCTCATATTCAACAAATGCCATGTACGATTCTTTTCCTAGGTACCACAAGGAAAGAATGCTTTCCCATCCGTCCCAAATGCCCCATCAGAGTCTCTAGTGTCCCTCATCTTCCCTGTTGCTTTATCATTATCGCTCTTGATCTGAGCAAAATCTACTCTAAAAGGGATACTATGCTCTCAGTTGTCATCATCGGCTTCTATTTGGTCAAAACTTTAAGAAGGGAAATAATCTTTCCGGTTGTTATCACTAGCTTCTACTGGGTCCAAATGAATTTTCTTTTATTTTACTTGTTTTCCTTGGCTTCTCATGCAAGTAAAACCCACCACAGCAAACTTTTATCTCACGTTTTAACTTCCTATCATATGGCTCTTCAATGAGGTCAGTATTACTAGCTCCCGGCTCTGGAGAAGAGACATGTATGAGATATTTACGGACTGACATTCATTTATTCACTCAATCATATTCACTGAGCGCTTACTGTGTGCAGAGTACTGTACTAGTGCTTTGCACACAGTAAGCACTTAATAAATGCCAACATTATTATTATTATTATTACTAAGCACTTGGGAGAGTGCAATACAACAATAAGCAGACATATTCACATTCCCTGCCCAGAACAAGCTTACACTTATAAAACTGAGCCCTGTCAATCCAAATCACCCTCATGCTGTTTTACTCTCCTTGACCTCCAAAAATAAATATGTGAAAAGGGTAGCTTATTACCTTTAAATATCTCACAGCAGCTTGATCCTAGAATCAAAGTTAGCGTTCATTCCCCACCGAAAACAGCCACAATAAACGGTCTCTCTTGCTTCCTAGTTAATAATAATAATAATAATAATAATAATAATAATGGCATTTATTAAGCACTTACTATGTGCAAAGCACTGTTCTAAGCACTGGGGAGGTTACAAGGTGATCAGGTTGTCCCACGGGGGGCTCACAGTCTTAAGCCCCATTTTACAGATGAGTGAACTGAGGCACAGAGAAGTTAAGCAACTGCCCAAAGTCACACAGCTGACAATTGGCGGAGCCAGGATTTGAACCCATGACCTCTGACTCCAAAGACCGGGCTCTTTCCACTGAGCCACACTGCTTCTCGTGCCCATGCAAAACCTGAGGAGGATGCACAAGGACTCCAGTTCCTACTCTTTGGACTCAAGTTTTCCCTCTTGAACGGTCCTCTCCAAACCATCCAATCCACTCCTTTCTCTGAATGATTTTTTTGTTTTGTTTTACCCATGCTTGGTTAATACTACAAAAGGTTCTGCTTCTTAAATACAGCGGACATAAGCGATAAGAGAAGAGATTGGGAATGGAAAGATGGGATGACCTGTGAAGAAATCTAGGGGGAGACAATTGCCCAAATGTGAAGTAATAGCCATATACTCTATGGGTATGCATTCACTGTAGCAGAAAAACATGTAAATATTGGAAAGCCTTAGGTTGGCGGCACCGCAAGTGATGGAAGTAAACGAGGAAACACAACAGAATGCAAAGCTTGAACTGCTGAGCATATTAGAAAGGGATTGAACCTAAGTAATTTATTCAAACCAATTCGCGTGCATTTTTCTTCAACATTTGCATAATGTACGGCTCCAAGGCCCCATTTACCAAAGGAACAGACAAAGGAATGCTCAACATATACGCCCACGCGGGCTGTCTTTACAAATCTAGGAACTGCCAGAAGTCTCGTAAGAGAATCTGGAAAGGCTGAAATGGTAATGCTTTAAATGGCCACCTCATTAATAATCAATCACATTTATTGAGCACTTACTGTGTGCCATACAGATATCTGCACATATCTGTAATTTATTTATCGATCGACTTATATTAACGCCTGTCCCTGTCCTGCCTGGGGCTCATGGACTTAAACCCCATTTCGACCAATACGATCGAATGAATGAAATGAACGCGGGGCACTGTACTAAGTGCTGGGGATAATACAACAGACACATTAATATTGTAATACGGCACTTAAAACAATAATAACAACAACAATAACGATAGCACTTCCATTCTTTAGTCTACTTTGCCACGGTCCTCAGATTGCAGTCCATCAACGACAGGGCATTATGGTTCAAATGAAGACGTGCGACTCCTTTAACTCGAATCAAAATTCTGCGTGCACTAATGAGGATACCGAGAAGGAATGCGGCGTAGTGGCTACAGCCCGGGCCTGGGAGTCAGAAGGTCCTGGGTTCTAATCCCGGCTCCGCCACTTACTATGAGACCTTGGGCGAGTCATTTCACTTCTCTGGGCCTCATTTACCTCTTCTGTCAGATGGGGATGGAGACTGCGAGCCCCACGCGGGACAGGGCCTGTGGCCAACCCGGTCACCTGGTATCTACCCCGGCGCTTAGGACAGTGCCTGGCCCATAGTGAGCGCCGAACGAATACCGTAATTCTTATGATAGCCCCACTCTCAAACCGGCAGATTTTTTTTCAACCCCGGGGGGGGTGGGGTTTAGGTGAAACTTTGGATCTGCCTGAAGTCGGAAAACAAAAAGGCAGCCTCACCCACAGAGCGGCGTTAAGATGTCACCTGAGAGAGGTTCTTTATGTTGGTCGAGATCTGCTGGAGGGAGGAGACGGGGATGCGAGAGGGAAGGACTCCCCAACCGAAAGCAAGGGGTCGCAGAAAGGCATCCCCCGCGGCCACACACCCAGAAGGCTTCACCTGCCCGAAGGCCATGAGGGACAGGGGGCGGGGAGGAAGCAATTTTGATGCTATTGCTGTCCGTCTCCCCCTTCTAGACCGTGAGCCCGTCGTTGGGTAGGGACCGTCTCTTTCTGTTGCCGACTTGTACTTTCCGAGCGCTTAGTACAGTGCTCTGCACACAGTAAGCGTTCAATGAATGAATGAATGAAAGGAAGGGTGGGAACGGGGCCGGGGCATTCCTTTGGAGGTTCGCGGGAATGACGGTGGGAAGTGGAGGGAAGCCGCAGCTGGCGGAGGAGAGAATCCCCGGGCCTCGCTGGTCGGGCCGGGGGTTAGGTCTCTTTTTCCCGCCCCGGCGGGTCAGTCCGGACTTTCCGAGTTGGGCTTTCGGGGGGGGGGGGCGCGTCTCCCCGCTTCCCGCCCTCCTCCCCGTGGGTGGACTCACCTCCGCGGGGCCCCAACGGCCGCCGTGGGCTGCTCCTCTCGCTCGCCTTCCCCGCGGACTGAGTGGAGGGGGCGGCGGCCGGGCCCCGCCCCTCGCCCTCGGGCTCGCGCTCGCGCTCCCTTCGGCCCCGGCGGCCGCCTCAGCCCGGGCCCCGCCCCCTCGCTGGGCCGCGCGCGAGGAACGCCGAGGGAGGGGAGGAGGAGGAGGACGAAGAGGGAAGGGAGGACGGTTAGAGAGAGGAGGCTGGAAGGGAGGAGGAGGAAGGAGGGAAGAGGAGGGGGCGGGAGGGAAAGGAGGGGAGAAGGAGGAAGGAGAGAAGAGGAGGGGGAGGGAGGGAAAAGGAGGGAGAGAAGAGAAGGGGGAGAGGGAGGGGAGAAGGAGGAGGGAGAGAAGAGGAGGGGGAGGGAGAGGAGGGGTAGCTGGTAGCCATGCCCGGGCCCCCAGGTCTTGGGCGGACCAACCGACCTCAGGCGGTCCCCACCCTCATCATCATCAATCGTATTTATTGAGCGCTTACTGTGTGCAGAGCACTGTACTAAGCGCTTGGGAAGTACAAGTTGGCAACATATAGAGACAGTCCCTACCCAACAGTGGGCTCACAGTCTAAAACCCCAAGGGCCACCCCAGTCTCTCAAACTCCTCAGCTGCCTTCCACTCCAGCAGAGTGTGAGGAAGCCAGGGAAAAAACGGCGGGAGGGGGCCGGGGAAGATAGGGCCAGAGATTCCTCCAACGAGGAAAAGTGCTGAAGGAGACGTGGGAGCAATGGGCTTGGCCTCTCTTTGATGTCTGTTCCCCTCTTGGATGGGGGACAATGGAAGACCCCCCCCCCCCCAATTCACAGCTCTGAGTAGATGCTCATCGAGGGGGCAGCAATATAGGCCTCTCCAGCTGCAGACACCCAGTGGATCAATCAAACAATCGATTGTATTTCTTGAGCGCTCACTGTGCACAGAGCACTGTACTAAGCACTAGGGAGAGGACAACGCAACAGTGTTGGTAGACATAATCCCCACCCACAAAGAGCTTACAGTCTAGGGGGGGAGAGGTTTCCATCCCCTTCAGGCCACAGAAACCGCCCCCTCAGAAGTCACCAATGAGCTCCTTCTTGCCACATCCAAGGCCCTCTCCTCCATCGTCCTCGGCCTCTCAGCTGCCTCCGACACCAGAGACCACCCCCTTCTCCCAGAAACGTTATCCAACCTCGGCTGCACCAACGCCGTCCTCTCCTCGTTCTCCTTCTATCTCTCTGGCCGCTCATTCTCAGTCTCTTTCACGGGCTCCTCCTCTGCCTCCCACCCCCTAACAGTGGGGGTCCCTCAAGGTTCAGGTCTGGACCCCCTTCTATTCTCCATCTACACCCACTTCCCTGAAGAAGTAATTCGCATCCGTGGCTTCAATGACTACCTCTATGCGGATGATTCCCAAATCTCCTCCATCTCCAGCCCTGATCTCTCTCCCTCTCTGCAGTCTCGCATCTCCTCCTGCCTTCAAGACATCTCTACTTGGATGTCCTCCTGTCACCTCAAACTTAACAAGTCCAAAATAGAGCTTCTTATCTTTCCACCCAAACCCCGTCCTCCCCCTGACTTTCCCATCACTGTAGACGGCATCGCCATCCTTCCTGTCTCACAGGCCCGTAACCTTGGCGTTATCCTTGACTCCTCCCTCTCATTCAACCCACATATTCAATCTATCCTGTCGGTTCGACTTTCACAACATCGCTAAAATCCGCCCTTTCCACTCCATCCAAACTGCTACCATGTTAATCCAATCACTTCTCCTATCCCACCTTGAGTACTCTATCAGCCTCCTCGCTGACCGACCTCCCAGCCTCCTGTCTCTCCCCACTCCAGTCCATACTTCAGTCTGCTGCCCGGATCATTTTCCTACAAAAACAGTCAGGCCATATTTCCCCTTTTCTCAAGAACCTCCAGTGGTTGCCCATCCACCTCCACCTCAAACAGAAATTCTCACCATTAGCTTTAAAACACTCAATCCCCTTGCCCCCTCCTACCTCACATCACTACTCTCCTACTCCAACCCAGCCTGCACACATCGCTCCTCTGATGCTAACCTCCTCACCGTACCTTGAGCTCATCTATCTCGTCGCCGACCTCTCGCCTACGTCCTGCCTTTGGCCTGGAAAGCCCTCCTTCTCCATATCTGACAGACAATTACTCTCCCCACCTTCAAAGCCTTATTGAAGACATATCTCTACAAGAGGCCTTCCCTAAGCCCTTTTCCTTTTCTTCCAGACTGTGAGCCCACTGTTGGGTAGGGACCGTCTCTATATGTTGCCAACTTGTACTTCCCAAGCGCTTAGTACAGTGCTCTGCACACAGTAACCACTCAATAAATACGATTGATTGATTGATTGATTGATTCCACTCCCTTCTACATCTCCCTAACTTGTTGCCTTTATTCACCTGCTCCCCACCCCACCGCTGCAGCCCCACAGCACTTAGGTACATATCTGTAATTGATTTATTTATATAATGTCTGTCTCTCTCTGTAGACTCTAAAGTCATTTTAGGCAGGGTACCTGTCTGTTATATTGTTAAATAGTACTCTCCCAAGTGTTTGGTACAGTGCTCTGTGCACAGTAAGCGCTCAATAAATGTGATTGTGATTGTGCAAATCCAAGTGCAAGGGCGATGAAGAAGGGAGTGGGAGATGCCACCCGCAAGAACTACAGTTGTATCACTTATATAAGCCAGCTGACTTGCCTGTCTAGTAATCTATCAATGATATTTCTTGAGTATTTACTCTGTGCAGAGCACTGTGCTAAGCACTTGGGAGAATTCCATCAGAGTAACTAGACCTGATCCCTGCCCTCGAAGAGCTCATTTGCCTTAGCCCCTCCCTCTAGACTGTCAGTTCGTTGTGGGCAGGGAACATGTCTACCGATTCTGTTGGATTGTCCTCTCCCAAGTGCTTAGTCCAGTGCCCTGCACATGGTAAGTGCTCAATAAATACCAGTGATTGATTAACCCATTCAAGCCTTCCCTCCTTTCTGGTGTCTGCCAGTGACAGCATAGGTGGTGGAATGAGGAATGAGGATTCCCTCATTCTTTCCACCAAGGAAAGAAACCAAGATCAGCATTTCCTCTCAGAGAACCCTGGACCCAGCCAGAGATACCTGTGGGGCCCACCAAAAGCCTGGGCGAATCCTTCTCATCTCCACGACCAAACACCCGGAACCCCTTCCCTTCCTGAATGACTTACCTTGATTACAAAATGAAATATTAGAGATTGTTATTTTATTCACAAGGGCGGAAATGGGTGTGGGAAAGAAAGGGTCACGGAAAGCACTTTCAAAAGCTTCTGGCCTCAATGGTTTAAAAATAGTGACTTCATCAAAATACAATCAGGACTCCCAGCGTAAATCATTTCCATATCCTCCACTTATTCACACGCACACTACTTTCCTCCAAAAAGGGAAAAAGGTTACTGAGGCGCTGAATAAAAGAAGTTGAGCTGAAATGTTTTCAATTATCGTTTTAAGAGATTTCATGCTAATTATGGGTATATTTTTGAGAACACCCCCTTTACAATGGGTAGGAATCTATTAAGTGTAAAGTGAACCCGTTTTACGTAAAGTGGGGATTAGATTCTGGACCAATGGCGAGTGATTAACTCATACTGCAGGATCTGAAAGCAGAACTGCGGGAGTTTATGAGGCGTTCGAGGAGGTTATGGTTAAAAAAACATAAAATAATAATAATACTAATGATGGCATTTGTTAAGCACTCACTATGTGCCAAGCACTGTTTTAAACACTGGGGGGGATACAAGGTAATCAGGTTGTCCCACAAGGAGCTCACAGTCTTAATCCCCATTTTACAGATGAAGTAACTGAGGCCCAGAAAAGTTAAGCAACTTGCCCAAAGTCACACAGCTGAGAAGTGGCGGAGCCGGGATTAGAACCCATGACCTCTGACTCCCAAGCCCGTGCTCTTTCCACTGAGCCACGCTGCTTCTCCGAGCCACACTGCTTAGCCGAGCCTCTGACTTTCAAGCAATCGAGAGTATTAAAGGAGCACCTACTCTAAGCAGAGCACTGGACTAAGCATTTAGGCAAGCACAATAGAGTTAGCAGACATGACTCTTATACTCAAGGAGTTTCCGACCTAGTGCTGGCATCAAGCACTGAAACAAATTGGAGTTAGGAGGAAGAAGGAAAAAACCATATAACTACATTCATTCATTCATTCATTCAATTGTATTTATTGAGCATTTACTGTGTGCAGAGCACTGTACTAAGCGCTTAGGAAGTACAAGTCAGCAACATATAGAGACAGTCCCTACCCAGCAACGGGCTCACAGTCTAGAAGGGGGAGACAGACAACAAAACAAAACATGTAGACAGGTGTCAAAACTACATGAAGTGGGACTTAAATAATAGGGTATACATGATGTGTACATAAGTGCTGTCAACCTCCTGTTGCACTGGAGTGCTTATGTGCCCCAAAAGTGCCCAAGTGACATGTGGGAGGGGATATGAAGAAGGGAGACTGAACTTTAATCACGGAAAGGTCGTGACCTGATTTCCAAAACCGGCAGTAGTGGTTTGAGCAGAGAGGAATGGGTGGAGCTGGGAAATGTTCAGGTGAAAGAACAGGCAAGATGGATTTAACAGTTGAATGGCTGCGAGGGCCACAAGACAGTGATGAGTCAAGGATTTGATGCCTTCTGGGACAGGGAGAGTGATAGCGTTCTAGACTGTGAGCCCGTTATTGGGTAGGGATTGTCTCTATTTGTTGCCGAACTGTACTTTCCAAGCACTTAGTACAGTGCTGTGCACACAGTAAGTGCTCATAAATATGATTGAATGGTGTTATCACCGGAGATGGGAAAGCTAGGAGGAGGACTGATTGTGCAAGGGATGAGCAGGAGTCCGGTTCTGGACATGCTGAGTTTGAGGCGTCGCAGGCCAACTAGAACATGCTTCAGCGCTTACAGCAGTGCTTGGTTACATGGGTAGGTCCTGGAGGCAGGAAGAAATGTGGGCTTGTAATAACAATAATCATGGTATTTGTTAAGAGCTTATTGGGTGCCAAGCACCGTTCCCAGCGCTGAGATAGATACAAGGTAATCGGGTTGTCCCACATAGGGCTCACAGTCTTCATCCCCATTTTACAGTTGAGGTAACTGAGGCACAGAGCAGTGAAGAGACTTACCCAAGATCACACAGCAGACAAGTGACAGAGCTGGGATCAGAACTCACGTCCTCTGACTCCCAAGCCCGTGCTCTTTCCACTAAGCCACGCCGCTTCCCTTGTAGACCGTGAGCCCATTGTTGGGTAGGGACCGTCTCTATAGCATTTAGGACAGTGCCCTGCACACAGTAAGTGCTCAATAAATACAATTGAATGAATGAATGAATGAATGTAGATTAGGCGAGAGGTAGGTTTGGGAGTCGGCTGCATAGACACGGGAGTTAAATCAATCGACCCTATTTTTGAGCATTTACTGTGGGCAGAGCACTGTACTAAGCGCAGGGGAGAGTACAATACAACGATAAACAGACACATTCCCTGCTCACAACGAGCTTACAAGCTAGAGGGGGAGACAGGCGTCAGTATAAATACATGAATTCCAGATTTGTACAAATGTACTATCGACAAATGTACAAGTCTCCAAGGAATGCTGTAAATCAAACACTAATTCTATAGCATTCTTTAGACTTAAGACCTGGATTGATATTTGTCCATGCCTGGTAGACTCCCTTAATGATGGCTCTTTTATTTCTTCCAGTTAAGCTTTTCATTCTTGGATTCGTGGACCATAACTTTCATCTCATCTCATTTGCCTCTAAGTAGGTCTCATTTATTAGCTACTAATTGTCAGTAGCTTAGACTGTGATTCTTAAGCACACAGGAAAGCTCAGAAGATCCAGCTGTTAAAGTGTTTTGTTGGAATTAGCTAACACTGGGGGTGGCACAAATTACGAGCAAATTTGGAATTTTTACTGATATGCTAAGGGGAGCATTTCCTCAAACCTCTATTACTTTTATTGCATACTTGGTTTACATGCCCGTGAATAGAGGCAATAATAATAATTACAGTATTTGTTAAGTGCTTACTACATGCCAAGCACTGTACTAAGCGCTGGGGTGGATACATGCAAAGCGGGTGGGACACAGTCCCTGTCCTACATGGGGCTCACAGTCTCAATCTCCATTTTACGGATGAGGTAACTGAGGCCCAGAGAAGAGAAGTGACTAGCCCAAGGTCACACAGCAGACAAGGGGCAGAGCCGGGATCAGTACCCATGACCTTCTGACTCCCAGGCCAGTGCTCTCTCCATTGCATCAAGCTGCTTCTCTGAATATTCATTCATTCAATCATATTTATTGAGCGCTTACTGTGTGCAGAGCACTGTACTAAGCACTTGGGAAGGACAAGTTGGCAACATATAGAGACGGTCCCTACCCAACAGCGGGCTCACAGTCTAGAAAATGTTCACGTATGAAGGTTATTGCATAACTTTGATTTCTTTTGGCACATGCCCCATCAAGAGTGCATGAGAACCAGAGAGAAATGAATTGTCTCAGTGCTACAAACCTTAAAAATTTCAATTAAGACTGGTTTTTAAAGTGTTTTTGACCAATTGCTTGCCACTGGTGTCATATTATTTTGTCACCACTTTATCATTGTACAATCTCAATCTGGGTCATGGTAATAAGTGCTTAGTACAGTGCTCTGCACACCGTAAGTGCTCAATAAATACGATTGAATGAATGAATGAGATTAGAACATTCATTTTTTCTGCATTGGGGCTGCTAGATGTCTTTTTAATTAATGATATTACCTAGGCTTCTTGGACATTCTAGACATGTGTGGGCAGGATGCTTTTTAAGAGGACCAAACCGTGCCAAAAGAACTTCTGGATACACTACCAGAACGATTGCAGATGGAGGCGGGGCGTTCTGGGAGACATGTGTCCGTGGCATTGCTATGGGTTGGACACGCTTCAACAGCATAAGACAACAACAACTATTTTCTTTCTTAAAGATCGGTTCTAATCAGCGGTGTAAGTTGACATTCTTTTTCCAAATCTTCTGAACAAGGACACCCAGAGAAAAATTTTTGGGAAACTTCTCTTTCCTAATCTAGAAATTGATAGGAGGCCTTCGCAGACTGAACCCCCTTTTTCCTCTCCTCCTCCCCATCCTCCCCCGCCCTACCTCCTTCCCCTCCCCACAGTACTTGTATATATTTGTACAGATTTATTACTCTATCCGCCAAGCTAGCTCTCTTCCTCCCTTCAAGGCCCTACTGACAGCTCACCTCCTCCAGGAGGCCTTCCCAGACTGAGACCTTTCCTTTCTCTCCCCCTCATCCCCCTCTCCATCCCCCCATCTTACCTCCTTCCCTTCCCCACAGCACCTGTATATATGTATATATGTTTGTACATATTTATTACTCTATTTATTTATTTATTTTACTTGTGCATATCTATTCTATTTATTTTATTTTGTTAGTATGTTTGGTTTTGTTCTCTGTCTCCCCCTTTTAGACTGTGAGCCCACTGTTGGGTAGGGACTGTCTCTATATGTTGCCAACTTGTACTTCCCAAACGCTTAGTACAGTGCTCTGCACACAGTAAGCACTCAATAAATACGATTGATTGATTGATTGATTTACTTGTACATATTTACTATTCTATTTATTTTGTTAATGATGTGCATATAGCTATAATTCTATTTGTTCTGACGATTTTGACACCTGTCTACATGCTTTGTTTTGTTGTCTGTCTCCCCCTTCTAGACTGTGAGCCTGTTGTTGGGTAGGGACCGTCTCTATATGTTGCCGACTTGTACTTACCAAGCACTTAGTACAGTGCTCTACACACAGTAAGTGCTCAATAAATACGATTGAATGAATGAATGAATGAATGATAGTATTTTTTGAGCACAGCACTGTGCTAAGCGCTCGGGAGAGGGCAATAGAGAAAGACGACATGATCCCTGCCCACGAGGCATTTACAATCAAACCTACGGAAATAATACTCCCAATTTACACGTCATTCCTGGCCTACAAATAGAAAGGAAAAATATTCCCGAAGCTAGCACTTCTTTAAACTAATTGATAAGGAAAAGGGCTAAGCACCTTGGACAATAGTTAGAAATCATTTTTTGGATTAAGTGCAAAAGAATAAAACTGCCCTAATCAAATGGCAGAGAATCTAAAATGGACATCTAAGATATTGGACCGTCAACAACATTAGAATCCGATACCCTGTTTAATAAAAAAATTACTGTTCAAAAAGGTGAACAAATCCACCCTTAAACAAGAACTAAGATTTCTGAGTTTACACTCACTCTCTCAGGGAGCTCTTCGGCTCACATGACTCCCAAACCTATTTCTCCAGCCTCGACCTCTCCTCTGCCTGTAACCTTGGCGTTATCTTCGACTCATCTCTCATTCAATCTATCACTAAATCCTGTCGGCTCAACCTTCACGGTATCGCTAAAATCTGCCCTTTCCTCCATCCAACCTGTTACCACATTAATCCAAGCACTTACCTTATCCCACCTCGAATACTGTATCAGCCTTCTTGCTGACCTCCCTGTCTCCTGTCTCTCCCCACTCCAGTCCATCCTTCACTCTGTTGCCCAGATCATTTTCCTACAGAAACGTTCAGTCCAGGTTTCCCCACTCCTCAGGAATCTCCAGTGGTTGCCCATCCACCTCCGCATCAAACAGAAACTCCTTACCATCGGATTGATTGACTGATTGTAGTATGACAAGCCTTATTGAAGGCACGTCTCCTCCAAGAAGCCTTCCCAGATTAAGCCCCTCCTTTCCTCTTCTCCCACTCCCTTCTGCGTCACCCTGACTTGCTCCCTTAGTTCTTCCCCTCTCCCAGCCCCACGGTACTTACTTACCTATCTGTATTTATTTGTATTGATGTCTGTCTCCCCCACTCTAGACTGTAAGCTCATTGTGGGTAAGGAATGTGTCTCTCCCAAGTGCTTAGTACAGTGCTCTGTGCAAAGTGCTCAATAAATATGATTGAATGAATGAAGGCAATATTTTAGAACCAAAAGATAATCCTTTTGAATGATCCCGTTCTCCCTCCTACTTAGACTGTGAGCCTCACGTAGGACCTGATTATCTTGCGTCTATCCCAGTGCTTAGCACAGTGCTTGGACATAGTAAGCACTTAACAGTGTGGCTCAGTGGAAAGAGCCCGGGCTTGGGAGTCAGAGGTCATGGGTTCTAATCCCGGCTCCACCACTTGTTGGCTGTGTGACCTTGGACAAGTCACTTAACTTCTCTGAGCCTCAGTTACCTCATCTGTAAAATGGGGATTAAGACTGTGAGCCCCACGTGGGACAACCTGATCACCTTGTAACCCCCCCAGCGCTTAGAACAGTGCTTTGCACATAGTAAGCGCTTAACAAATGTCATCATTATTACTTAACAAATACCGCAATTGTTATTATTATTTAAGGTTAGTAGTAGTAGCATCCACTGGGTTGGTGCACTCTACTAGGTACCTGGGAAGTACAGTCAATCAGTCACTCAATCACTGGTATTTATTGAATGCTTTTTTAAAAAAATGTTATTTGTTATGCGCTTACTAAGTGCCAGGCACTGATCTAAGCGCTGGGGTAGATACAAGCTAGTCCCACATGGGGCTCACAGTCATCATCCCAATTTTCCAGATGAGGTCACTGAGGCCCAGAGAAGTGAAACGACTTGCCCAAGGTCACACGGCAGACAAGTGGCGGAGCTGGGACTAGCACCCAGGTCCTTCTGACTCCCCGGCCTGGGCTCTATCTGCTCGGCATGCTGCTTCTCTGAGTGCTCTGCCCACTGTTGGGTAGGGACTGTCTCTATATGTTGCCAACTTGTACTTCCCAAGCGCTTAGTACAGTGCTCTGCACACAATAAGCGCTCAATAAATATGATTGATTGATTGATTCATTCATTCATTAAGTGCTTCTCTAAGCACAGAGTGCTTACTTGGAGAAGCAGCGTGGCTCAGTGGAAAGAGCGTGGTCTTTGGAGTCAGAGGTAATGGGTTCAAATCCCGGCTCCTCCACTTGTCGGCTGTGTGACTTTGGGCAAGTCACTTAACTTCTCTGGGCCTCAGTTCCCTCATCTGGAAAATGGGAATTAAGACTGTGAGCCCCATGTGGGACAACCTGATCACCTTGTAACCGCCCCAGCGCTTAGAACAGTGCTTTGCACATAGTAAGTGCTTAACAAATGCCATTATTATTATTATTATTACTGTGTGCAGGGCCCATACTAAGTGTTTGGGAGAGTATAACACAATACACTTGGTAGACGCATTCCCTGCCTTTAAGTCTAGAGGGGAAGACAGACATTAAAATCAATTTGAGATATGTACCTAAGTACTGAGGGGCTGAGGGATGGGTGGATATCAAGAGCTTAAAGGGGACAGATCCAAGGTGACACAGAAAGGAGAGGGAATAGGGGACATAAGGACTTGGTCAGCGAAGGCCTCTTGGAGGAGGTGGGATTTCAAGAGGGCTCTGAAGGTGGGGAGAGTGGTGATCTGTCGGATATGAAGCATGGCTCAGTGTAAAGAGCCCAGGCTTGGGAGTCAGAAGTCATGGGTTCTAAGAGGAGGGATGTGGACTGAGTGGGTAATAGAGATTGAAGCGGGGGGAAGAGGCTGGAGGAGGGGAGACTAGTGAGGAGGCTGATGCAATAGTCTAGCCATGACAAGACCAAAGATGGCTGCCACTTGGGTGGAGAGGAAGGTGAATAATAATAACAACTGCGGTTTTTGTTAAGCACTTATTATGTGCCCAGAACTGTACTAAGTGCTGGGGAAGATACAAGAAAATCAGGCTGAGAAAGCCAAAGATGTGAAAGACAGAAGGAGCCTTGCAGGCGCTCTGAGAAAACTACAATTCACCAAGATGACAAGAACTAAGAAGGTCACAGAATATGAAAGTTGTGAGAATGTTTTGATAGGGGTGCAGAGCAAGAGAATCTATGAAAAAAAGCAGTGTTCTTTCGACCAAGGTCTCCCTCCCAAGAGCAGAGTGGAAACTAGCAATCATCGGAAGGAATTGCTACACATTCAAAGGAAACAAAAATAACTCGGCAACTTTTAGGTTATCAGAACCGGTTGGGATTGTTCTGATTTCTGGAGAAACGTCCCATATATTCACCCAGATGACATCAAAACATGTGACTTTGCCTACTTCTCCTGGCACTGATTTCCCCTGCCCTTTTGTTTTCAGAAAATGTGGTCCTATTGCTGGGGTGATGGGACCATTTCAAGCTGGCCATAAAGGAAAGCATTTTCAAGGCTGAAACAAACAAACAAAAAAGGAGGCATTCACCGGAGAGGCAGTGTGGCTGAGGAGAAAGAGCCCGGGCCAGAGAGTCAAAGGACCACCAAAGGTCTGCTACGTGACCTTGGACAAGTCACTTCACTGCCTCTGAGCCTCAGTTACCTCATTGGTAAAATGGGGATTAAGACCATGAGCCCCTGTGTGGGCAAGGGACTGTGTCCAACCCAATCATCTTAAGTACCCCAGTGTTTAAGTACAGTGCCTGGCACACAGTAAGTGGGGAACAAATACCATAAAATAAAACAATAATAAAGAAATTTAAAGGGCAATACCAATCTTTGGAAGAATTACTTTCAAAAAAAGAAACACCTTTCATTTGCAGATGGAACGACCTAGGCAACGAGAAATGTAGAAACCAATATTTGCTGGCTGATTCTGAAGCCCATTGTTACTGCATCGGCCTTTGGCAGAGGTTTGGGAAGCAGCATGACTTAGTGGATAGAGCCCGGACCTGGCAGTCAGAAGGACCTGTGTTCTAATCCCGACTCCACGACTTGTCTGCTTTGTGTCCTTGGGCAAGTCACTTAACTTCTCTGTGCCTCAGTTCCCTCATCCGTAAAATGGGGATTAAGCGTGTGAATCCATGTGGGACTCTGGGCAACCTGATTAGCTTGTATCTATCCCAGTGCTTAGAACAGTTCTTGACACATAGTAAGAGTTTAACAAGTACCATTATTATTATTATTACTGATATTAATAACACCTTTGTTAAGAAAGAGCCACAAGTGCAGGCAAAGAAAAGCACATCAAAGAATCAGGACTGAATTAAAGGCTCGGGGCTATTTCATACCATGGGGCTCCTGAATTCAAGTCTTTTTCCTAATTTAAAACAAAATCATCACAATTCTGCCATTCGAACTATTAATGCATCGAATAGCCTCGATGGACTAGAGATTTCATTGTGGAATTTTGTCTGCAGCAGCAGGAAGGCCTCAGCCGGGGGCCCTGATAGCCCCATGCTTTAATCCAGCCCGGCAAAGAATCAATGTGGAACAATGGGGCTGCAAAGAAAATCCTTAATCCCCAAATCTTGCAAATGCATCCCTAAATCCAGTTAGCTCCTTGTGGGTAGAGAACGTGCCTACCAACTCTGTTCTAATAATAATAATTGTGGTATTTGTTAAGTGCTATTTGACCAGCACTGTACTAAGCACTGGGGTGGATACAAGCAAATAGGGTTGGACACAATCCCTGTCCTGCGTGAGGGTCACAGTCCTAATCCCCATTTTACAGATGAGGTCACTGAGGCCCAGAGAAGTTAAGTGACTTGCCCAAGGCCACACAGCAGACAAGTGGCGAAACAGGGATTAGAACCCATGACCTTCTGACTCCCAGGCCTGTGCTCTAACCACGATACCGTGCTGTTTCTTCATTTGTATTAATGCCTGCCTCCCCCTCCAGACTATGAACTCGTTATGAGCAGGGAATGTGTCAGATATACTGTCGTGTTGTACTCTACCAAGTGCTTAGTACCGTGCTCTGCACACAGTCAGTTAATCAATCGTATTTACTGAGCACTTACAGCACTGTACTAAGCGCTTGGGAGAGTCCAACACGACAGCATAACAGACACATTCCCTGCTTGTAACAAGTTTACAGTCTGGCGGGGAGACAGACATTAATAGAAAGAAATAAAAATGACAGATCAGGACATAATTGCTGTGGGGCTGGGAGGGGGGATGAATAAAGGGAGGGAGTCAGGGTGACACAGAAGGGAGTGGGAGAAGAGGAAAGGAGGGCTTAGTCAGGGGAGGCCTCTGCCACAGTAAGCTCTCAATCAATACCATTGATTGATTGATTGATTGACTGAGGATGGGGAGACAAGCCTTGTTACCATGCCATAGGAGAGAGACTCTCACAGAGCTTCCACTGTCACAGACAGAGGCTATGTCCACAGAGAAACCATCTCTTTAACAGGCTAGACAAGCTGGGCCCCTCTCTCTTTTTTTTTATGGAATTGTTCAGCACTTACTATGTGGTGGGGACTGTACTAAGTGCTGGGATAGATAGAAACTGATCAGGTTGGACACAGTCCCTGTCCCAGATGGGGCTCACAGTCTTCATCGCCATTTTACAGATGAGGGAACTGAGGCCCAGAGAAGTGAAGTGAAGGATCACGCACAACAGGGAATCCTGATTTCCAATCGCTGCAGTTCTTTCCTGAGAGGACGTGGGTTCTAATCCCAGCTCCGCCACTTGTCTGCTATATGGCCTTGAACAAGCCACTTCACTTCTCTGTGCCTCAGTGACCTCATCTGTAAAATGGGGATTAAGACTGTGAGCCCCACGTGGGACAACCTGATTACCTTGTATCTACCCCGCTGCTTAGAACAGTGCTTGGCACATAGTAAGCGCTTAACAAATACCATATTCCCGGACAGAAAAGGGGAGTTCCTGAAATAGTAATAATAATAATGATATTTATTAAGTGTTTACTGTATGTCAAGCACTGTTCTAAGTGCTGGGGTAGATACAAGCTGATCAGATTGGACACAGTCCCTGCCCCACATGGGGCTCACAGTCTTCATCCCCATTTTACAGATGAGATAACTGAGGTACAGAGAAGTGAAGTGATTTTTGACCAGCCATCAAACATTGGCAGGCCAATCCACTGAACCCCATGTGCCCAATGGCTGGCGTAAGCTGCATTTGGGGGGTTTCATTTTCTTATTGGTAGGACACTGCAGGTTTTGGGGGGTTTTATTTTTGGTTTTGTTTTTTATGGTACTTGTTAAGTGCTTATCCCCATTTTCCCGATGAGGGAACTGAGGCACAGAGGAGTTAAGTGACTTGCCCAAGGTCACAAAGCAGACAAGTGGCAGAGCTGGGATTAGAACCCATGACCTTCTGACTCCCAGGCCTGTGCTCTATCCACTGGGCCACACTGCTTCCCTGTGCTGTTCCACTGGGGGTGGGGAGCAGGGAGGAGAAGGAAAAGAGCCTCCAGAGGGAGGGTTGAGAGGAAATCTGGGAGGAAATGACAAGGCCCCTGGTCACTGAAAGCCCCAGCCCTTGGAGAAAGTGAGGAGGTATTTCACTTAAACTTATTGATATTAATGTCAGTCTCCCTCTTTAGACTGTAAGCTCGTTGTGAACAGGGAATGTGTCTGTTTATTGTTCTATTGGACTCTCCCAAGCACTTAGTACAGTGCTCTGCACCCAGTAAGTGCTCAATAAATACAAGTGTATTGAAGAAATATGATTGAATTATTGAATGAACTGATCCTACCCCTGAGAACAGGACCATTTTGATAGAATTGTGCTTTTGAGAGAGGTAGAAATTCCTTCACTCTCTCTAGCTCTCTTTGTCTCTCTCTCTCTCTCTCTCTCTCTCTCTCTCTCTGTCTCACACACACACACACACACACACACACACTCATTCATTCATTCATATTTGCAAGGGGCCTTTCCATATGTGCAATGTGATTATATTCTGTTCCGGCTCCACCCAGAGCCAGAACAGCTGCTCTGTTAAAACTTTTAAAACTGTTTCCTTTTAAAACCAGAGTGGGAACTGAACTGGAAATGCACCTTGCTCTTGGTCCCATTTTCGAAACAAAGAACAAGCTCCAGAGCGAATCGGAGCTCTATATTAACCATTAATTTCCCTTTCAGACCGTAGACACTTCTCCGTCCCCTGCGGAACGCCTCTATCTCAACCGCCGTCAGGAAGGCAGTGACCTATTGCCCTGCAACTGCAATACGGCAAACCTAATTTTCCCTTGGTAATCTCAAGAGGGGAATTGCTGTTCTGATTTCTTAGGTCAGAAATGCCCCGGGTGGCTTCAGGACCAGGTCGTCAGCTTGCTGGCCTAGAAGGTGACCCGGAACGTTAATGGCCAGGGTCTAATTCTGTCCCAGATGATCTGTGATTGGGGTGCAATGTCTTCATTGCCACTACTGCCCCTCTAGTCGGCAGATGACGGCAAACACATGCATGGACTGTGGCAGTGACTAACGTGTGGGATTTTGGAGGTGGAGCTATTGACTCACCAATCAATCAGTCGATCACGAGCGCTTTCTGGGTGCAGAGCACTGGACTAAGTGTTTCGGAGAGTAGGAGAATCTGATACAAGAGAGTGCTAGTAGACACGTTCCCTACCCACAGCGAGCTTCCTGTCTAGAAAACTCATGTGTGGGCGCCTTCTTTCTCCATCACCCAGTGGTATTTATTGAGTGTTTACTGTGTGCAGAGCACTGTGCTAAGTGCTTGGGAGAGCACAATACACCGGAGTTGGTAGGCATGATCTCTGCCCTCAAGGAGTCTATCATAGGTTGATTTTTAGACCTCATTTTTTATTTTTACTATTATTATTATTATATTTGCTAAGCACTTGCTGTGTACCAGGCACTGTACTAAGCACTGGGGTAGACACAAGATAATCAGGTTGGACGCAGTTCCTTCCCACATGGGGCATATGCTTTAATGATAACAGTACTAATAATGATTCATTCAATCATATTTATTGAGCACTTACTGTGTGCAGAGTACTATACTAAGCACTTAATAATAATAGTAATGGTTTTTGTTATGTGTTTACTATGTGCCAAGCACTGTTCTAAGCACTGGGGTAGATCCAAGATCGTCAGGTTGGACCCAGTCCCTGTCCCACATGGGGTTCACACTCTTCAACCCCATTTTCCAGATGAGGAAACTGAGGCCCAGAGAAGTGAAGCAACTTGCCCAAGGTCACACAGCAGACGTGGTGGAGCCAGGATGAGAACCCAGGTCCTTCTGATTCCCAGGCCCAGGCTCTATCCACTCGGCCACAATGATTCCATAGTTAGGAGACCCGATCCCTACCCTCAAGGAGTTTATGACCTATTGGGGGAAATGGGCATGAAATGAAATTACAGATAGGAGGAAACAATAGAGTATAAGAATACGTGCAAAATACAATTGTGTGTGGGCATTGGTGTGGGGTGGGGATGGGGGGAATGAATACATTCATTCAATCACATTTATTGAGTGCTTACTGTGTGCAGAGCATGAATACATACATGCTTAGGTGACGCAGATGTGCAGAGCATGAATACATACATGCTTAGGTGACGCAGATGTGCCAAAGTGGCAGTTAAGAGCAAATAGGGTAGCGAGATAAGAGATTAGTCAGGAAAGGTCTCCTGGAGGAGATCGGATTTCAGAAAGATCTTAAAGTTGGGGAGAGCAGGGTTCTGCCCAATCGGAAGGGGGATGGATGTTCCAGGCAAAAGGGAGGCAAGTGTTTTGAGAGAGTATATACTTCAGAGAGTGGTCAAAATTTCAGAAGGAGGTGGGAGATCTCCTCCTGAAAGACCGGCAAGAAGGATGAGTGGGATAAGAGGGAGCTGGGAAAGAGAAGGGGGGATTTAGGGGGAATTCACATCTGGTTTCAACTTTGTCAGTGAAGTGGAATGGCAAGGTCAGCAGGGGCAAGAGTTCAAGGAGGGAGTTAAAAGTCAGAAACAGTTGGTATGGATATTCGGCATGAGCGTTATATCATCATCATAATAATAACACTATTATTATTATGGTTAATAATAATAATGGTATTTGTTAAGTGCTTATTATCTGCCAAGCACTGTTCTAAGTGCTGTGGTAGATACGACGTTTTCAGGTTGTCCCACATGGGGCTCACAGTCTTAATCCCCATTTTCCAGATGAGGTAACTGAGGCCCAGAGAAGTTAAGTGACTTGCCCAAAGTCACACAGAAGACAAGTGGTGGAGCCGGGATTAGAACCCATGACCTTCTGCCTCCCAGGCCCGTGCTCTATCCACTACACCATGCCGCTTCTCGTGAAGTGACTGGCCCAAGGTCACACAGCAGGCACGTGGTGGAATCAGAACTAGAACCCAGATCCTTCTGGCTCCCCGGGCCAGGCTCCATCCACTAGGGCACGAGTGAGGAAAAGAGAGTCTCTGGGCAGAGGAGAGGGCAGAGTTCTAGCAGACTAGATGGACGGAGTCGGCCCAGGGTCTGGATTTCTGCCAGCCACGCTCACGGCTTGAGCACAAGAGCGGACCGTGGCGGTGATCTGGGGTCGAAGGAGGGATGGTGGGAGCGAGGGAGTTCAGTTCAGAGGAGAAGACGGTGCCGAGGGTGGGGAATCTGTGCGTCGAGAGAGGGGACGCAGGGTAGGGAGACCAAACAGGGCATGACGACTCAAGATAACCGGAGAGAGTCGAGAGACCGGAAATCTCTGTTGCGGGGGGCTGGGCTGTTTTGTGGGAAGGGAATATGGGAGAGAAGCCAGGTGGGGAGGCTGTGATCGGCGAGTTAGAGATTGGCTGCTGACTAGAGATGATGAGATCAAGGGGGTGCCCAAATTTGGTTGGTGGACGGGTGTGGTGGGAAGGAGCAGGAGGTCGGAAGAGTTGAGCTATGAAAGCAAGTAGGCTGCTGGAAGGTTATCAGGAATGTCCACACAATAATAATAATTACGATTATTACTAGTAATATATAGTACTATAATTACTATTATTATTATTATTGCCATTATTGTACTTGTTCAGTGCTTACTATGTGCCAAGCACTTTTCTAAATGTAGATATGAGTTAATCAGGTTGGACACAGTCCCTGTCCCACATGGGGCTCACAGTCTAAATAAGAGGGAGTAGGGTTGAATCCCCATTTTGCAATCCTGCTCTGCCCCTTTTCTGCTGTGTGACCCTGAGCAAGTCACTCCACTTCTCTGTGCCCCAGTTACCTCATCTCTAAAATGGGGATGAAGACTGTGAGCCCCATGTGGGATAACCTGATTACCTTGTATCTACCCCAGCGCTTAGAGTAGTGCTTGGCACATAGCTAGCACTTAGCAAATCCCATCATCGTCATTATTATTATTAGGTAACTTAAGAAGTGAAGTGACTTGCCTACCGTCACACAGAAGTCACATGGCAGAGCGGGAATTAGAACCCAGGTCCTCTGACTCCCAGACTTGGCATGGCTATCGAGGACCCCGAAGGACTCGACAAATACCAGAGAGTAATAATTTCAGGAAAAATGCGACCAGATTCGGCGTTGCACGAGTAATGTTTTCAAAAGTCAAACAGAACCCTAATTATGAAGGAGGTTGTTCTCGTGAAACTTTCAAGACAAAACAAATGATAAAATTAGCTAAAGTCTTTAATCAACCTCTCTCATTCGGGGCTGCAACCTTAACCCTGGGCAGTTTCTTTGTTTTGCAGATCATTGATTAGCTGATTGATTGATTGATCAATTGGATGGTGAGTAGGAAGGCCTAGTAATCGACTCGCATCCAAAACTTGCAGGCAGCAGGAATGCCAGTGAAGCATCCTCTAGTTTGAAAGGGTTTTGAGGGCAAGGATCATGTCTACTAGCAGACTCTCCCCAGAGCTCAGCACAGTGCTCTGCACACAGTAGACTGCACTCCTCGAGGGCAGGGATCATGTCTACTAACTCTATTGGACTCTCCCAAGTGCTCAGCACAGTACCGTACACACCGGAGACTGTCAACTCCTTGAGGGCAGGGACCATGCAACAGAAGAAATGATGTCATACAGCTTGGCCTAGCGGACAGCGCACGGGCCTGGGAATCAATCAATCAATCAATCAATCAATCGTATTTATTGAGCGCTTACTATGTGCAGAGCACTGTACTAAGCGCTTGGGAAGTACAGATTGGCAACACATAGAGACAGTCCCTACCAAACAGTGGGCTCACAGTCTAAAAGGGGGAGACAGAGAACAGAACCAAACATACCAACAAAATTAAATAAATAGGATAGAAATGTACAAGTAAAATAAATAAATAAATAAATAAATAAATAGAGTAATAATCAGAAGGTCATGGGTTCTAATCCCAAATCCACCACTTGTCTTCTGGGTGACCCTGGCCAAGTCACTTCACTTTTCCAGTCCTCAGTTCCCTCATCTGTAAAATGGGGATTAAGACTGTGAGCCCTACTGGGACAGGGATTGTGTCCAACCCAATTATCCGGCAACTACCCCAGCGCTTAAAACAGTGCCTGGCACATAGTAAGCATTTAACAAATACCATAATTATAATTATTTATCATGTCATTTTGCAGAAATCTGCTCCAAAGTAAAGCATTTCTCCGGGTCATTCTGACCAACACCTACTTGCTCCTGTGAACACGGCCGCTATTTCTGAGCTGGGAAATTTGGTGGCAGGAGCCGAGATGGAGGGAGACCGGCATGCTGAAAATGAAAATACCAGACATGAAAAGACTGGAATCTCCTTGTGGGCAAGAATCATGTCTACCCACTCTAGTATATTGCCCTCTCCCGAGCGCTTAGTACAGTAGAAAAGCAGCATGGCTCAGTGGAAAGAGCACAGGCTTTGGAGTCAGAGGTCATGGGTTCAAATCCAGGCTCTACCAGCTGTCAGCTGTGTGACTTTGGGCAAGTCACTTAACTTCTCTGTGCCTCAGTTACCTCATCTGTAAAATGGGGATTAAGACTGTGAGCCCCCCGTGGGACAACCTAATCACCTTGTAACCTCCCCAGTGCTTAGAACAGTGCTTTGCACATAGTAAGTGCTTAATAAATGCCATTATTATTATTATTATTGTTACAGTGTTCTGCACACAGTGAGAGCTCAATAAATATCACCGATGGATTGTCCCAGTGCCAAATCTACCAACTGGAAACTAGACCGTCTGGTATGAAAACAGATGACTGGCTACTCTAAGTCTTTCACAGATGGAAAGAAGAGATAAAAAAGGTAATATCTTGATTGAGGTCACAAGAAGCCAACTTCCCTCTAGGCACAGTCTCTTAGCTCCTAGTTTGGCGTGAAGGGTGGATTTTCCATTCTAAGTGGGTGTTCTTCAAGGGATGGGGTTCAGTCGGCAGGTTGAGGAGGGGTATCATAGAAGATTGGAAGAGTGCTTTTCGGTTCTGTTCCTCCACTGACTTTGGGAAAGTATTCATTTAGGTCATGTTGCCTTAGGCCTATTCAATTGGATTTGTTTATAGCTATGTTTAATTAGTGTCCTGAAGGCTTTTGAGTACAGAGTGCTGCCTACATTATTTAAAAAAAGCCTTTTATTACAGCGTGCCAAAGGCATATAGTCATAGCTGGGTGGTGGAAATGGGAAGGAAAAAAAAAAGAAACACAAAGCCCCAACATACTGTATGTTTGAGTTGTTTGCCTCTTAAAAAGCTGGTTTCTCTGAGTACTTGAACTAATAGATCAAAAGAGTGGATGATTTAAAAAGTAGCCAACCAAGACAAGAGCAGTTATGTAACAGTTTCCTGGAGAGTTTAACCACACTATCTATGCAGCAAGTGATGAAAACAGTGCAAACAACACAGAGACCAGAACAACTCGCTATGTGCCAAGCACTGCTGGGGTAGATCATCATCATCATCATCATCAATCGTATTTATTGATACAAGCTAATCAGTCCCTGTTCCACATGGGGCTCATAGTCTTCATCCCCATTTTGCAGATGAGGTAACTGAGGCCCAGAGAAGTGAATTGACTTGCTCAGGGTCACACAGCCGGCAAGTGGCAGAGCTGGGATTAGAACCCAGATCCTTCGGACCTCCCCCCCAGCCCGGGCTCTAGCCACTGGGCCTCGCTGCTTCTTGAGCATTTACAATGAAACGAATCCCACCTGGGCTTACAATATAAGAAGAAAGAGCAACTAACTTCTCCCCATTTTACAGAGGAGAAGATTGAGGCCCAGCGAGGTTCAGTGACTTGCCCAAGGTCACGCAGCAGGTCAGTGACAGATCTGGGATTAATTAGAAATGGGTCTCTCGACTCCAGCCTTGGGCTCTCTCCATTAGACCAGGTTGCCTGCTCTAGAAAGAAGAGACCTGCTATCTGTTTTCCAAAAGATCCATTCCGGGATTGATTTCTGTCAGGACTTGGGCCCGTGCACATTTTCAGTGGCATAATCCAACCCGGCAGTGAATAAGACATCTGTCTTTTGGTTATCGCTCTTGACTGTGCATAGGAAGTTCAGCTGGCAACTTTGCTTCTTCTCTGTGACCAGTCTGTGCCTCAGTCAATCAATCAGTGGTATTTAGTGAGTGCTTACTGTAGGCAGAGCACTGTACCAGATTCAATCCCCATTTTCCAGATGAGGTAACTGAGGCCCAGGGAAGTGAAGTGACTTGCCCAGGGTGACACAACAGACAAGTGGCGGAGCTGGAATTAGAACCCATTACTGCTCAACAAATACTCATTGCAGGCCCCACAACACCTGTATATATGTTTGTACATATTTATTACTCTATTTATTTTACTTGTACATATTTACTATTCTATTTACTTTATTTTGTTAATACATTTTGTTTTGTTGTTTGTCTCCCCCTTCTAGACTGTTAGCCCGCTGTTAGGTAGGGACTGTTTCTATATGTTGCCAACTTGTACTTCCCAAGCACATAGTACAGTGCTCTGCACACAGTAAGCGCTCAATAAATACGATTGAATGAATGAATAAATACAATTGAATGAATGAATGAATGAATGTGTCTGTTTATTGTTCCATCATCCTCTCCCAAGCACTTAGTACAGAGCTTTGCACAAAATGAGCACTCGATAAATATGATTGAGTGAATGAAATATGATTGATTAGTTCTTAAATTCCCATTTTGCTAATAACCAGCTCACTAGAGAAACATCTGGGGGTATTGGAGGGTATTGAGTTTCTACCTCCATTCTACATTCATCCATTCCCCATCGACTGTAGGACTCGTTCCCCCGAGGCAGCCGAGGTCATTCATTCAATCGATCATATTTATTGAGCGCTTACTGTGCGCAGACCCCTATACTACTACTAATAATAATAATGGCATTTATTAAGCTCTTACTATGTGCAAAGCACTGTTCTAAGTGCTGGGGAGTTTACAAGGTAATCAGGTTGTCCCACGGAGGGGCTCATAGTCTTAATCCCCATTTTCCAGATGAGGTAGCTGAGGCCCAGAGAAGTTAAGTGACTTGCCCAAAGTCACACAGCTGGCAATTGGCAGAGCTGGGATTTGAACCCATGACCTCTGACTCCAAAGCCCGTGCTCTTTCCACTGAGTCACACTGCTTCTCTGCTACTAAGCCTTTGGGAGAGCACGATACAACAATAAACGGTCACCTTTCCTGCCCACCTGCTCTATTCTTGAATTATTTGACTAGAAAATCTCTTTGGTTTCCTTGGTGTATCACTCCCTTAATAGCGGTTTTGAATCCACTGTCATCGGTTGCAGTCATTTTGTTTTTGCCGAATAATAGTTGGGTTATCCTGGTTGCAGAATGCTACAGTGAGGCAAGAACGCTGACCTTTAGCAGGAAACAAAGCCAAACGTTAGAAGCAGATCTGTACCACAGCTTGCTCTAGTGGTCCACGCCTTGACGGTAGTGCGCTGGAGTTTGGGCTCTTCTAAATCGATCGATTGGTAGGATTTCTCGAGCACTTACTCTGTGCAGAGCACTGTACTAAGACAGTTTAGCACTAATAATATGTACTGAAGGCTTATTATGGGCCAAGCACTGGGATTAATTCGATATAATCAGAGCAGAGGGAAAGAGAACAGATATTTTATCCCCAATTTCTACAGATGAGGAAATTGAGGCTCAGAGAAGTGAAGTGACTTGCCCAAAGTCATAAAGCAAGCAAATGGTAATAATAATAATAATAATAATAATAATAATAGTAATAATAGTATTTGTTAAGTGCTTACTATGTGCCAAGCGCTGTTCTAAGCACTGGGGTAGATACAAGCTAATCAGGTTGTCCCTCGTGGGGCTCTGAGTCTTCATCCCAATAATAATAATAATAACAATAATAATGATGGTATTTATTAAGCGCTTACTATGTGCAAAGCACTGTTCTAAGCACTGGGGAGATTACAAGGTGATCAGGTTGTCCCATGGGGGGCTCACAGTCTTAATCCCCATTTTACAGATGAGGTAACTGAGGCACAGAGAAGTGAAGTGACTTGCCCAAAGTCACACAGCTGACAATTAGCAGAGCCAGGATTTGAACCCATGACCTCTGACTCCAAAGCCTGTGCTCTTTCCACTAAGCCATGCTGCTTCTTCAAGAGGTAGAAGCGGGTAGAGGTAGTGGAACCCAGGTCTCCTGATTCGCAGAACCAGGCTACCGTCCCATTTCTGTAATTTTATTTATTTTTACTGATATCTGTCTCCCCCTCCTCTAGACTGTGAGTTCGTTGTGGGGCAGGGAATGTCACTGCTTATTGTTGTAATGTCCTCTCCCAAGTGCTTAGTACAGTGCTCTGCACACAGTAAGCACTTAATAAATATGATTGAATGAATGAATGAATGAATGAATGACCACCTTTGGCCCTATTGTCTATTTCCTCTCTTTTTTTTTTAATGGTATTTGTTAAGCACTTACTAGGTGCCAGGGACTGCATTAAGTGCTGGGATAGGTTCAAGTTAATGTCTGGATGCAGTCCCTGTTCCCCACAGTGCTCACCTACATATCCAATCAGTCACCAAATCTTGTCGGTCCCACCTTCACAACATCGCTAAAATCCATCCTTTCCTCTCCATCCAAACCACTACCACGATAATACAATCACTCATCCTCTCCTGCCTGGTTTACCGCATCAGCATCCTTTCTGACCTCCCAACCTCCTGCCTCTCCCCACTCCGGTCCATACTACACTCCGCTGCCCTGATCATCTTTCTACAGAAACATTCAGGACATGTCACCCCAATCCTCAAAAATCCATGGCCCACATCCTACCTCTGGCCTGGAACGTCCTCCCTCCTCAAATCCACCTGACAATTACTCTCCCCCTTTTCAAAGCCTTACTGAAGGCACATCTCCTCCAAGAGGCCTTCCCAGACTAAGCCCCACTTTTCCTCATTTCCCACTCCCTTCTGCATCTCCCTGACTTGCTCCCTTTGCTCTTCCCCCCCTCCCCACCCCACAGAACTTATGTATATATCTGTCATTTTATCTATTTATATTGATGTCTGTTTCTCCCCCCACCCCCCGCCCACACTGTGAGCTAGTTGTGGGCAGGGATCGTCTGTCTTTATTGCTGTATCGTACTTTCCCAAGTGCTTAGTACAGTGCTCTACACACGGTAAGTGCTCAATAAATACGATTGAATGAATGAATGAATCCCCATTCTACAAATGAAGGAACTGAGGCCTAGAGAAGTGAAGTGATTTGCCCAAAGTCCCACAGCAGACAAGTGGCAGAGCCAGGACTAGAGTCCAGGCCCTTGTGATTCCCAGGCCCAGGCTCTATCCTTTAAGCAACGCTGCTCCTCTAAGTCCTCCTCGTAGGAACATTCCCAGACCTTTGTTTTGCCAGTGCTGTCCTGATCTTTCTCTTCCTTCAAAGCCTGGTCTTCCTTCCAAGCTTTATTGAAGGTACACCTCTTCCAAGAAGCCTTCTCTGAGTAAGTCCTCCTTTCCTCTTCTCCCACTCCCTTCTGCGTCGCCCCTGACTTGTCCCTTTATTCATCCACCCTCCCAGCCCCACAAAACTTACGTCCATATCTGTCGTTTATTTCTTTATACTCATGTCTGTCTCCCCCTCTAGACTGTAAGCTCACTGTGGGCATGGAATGTGTCTGTTTATTGTTGTATTGTACTCTCCCAAGTGCTTATTCACTCAATTCGGCATGGCTTAGTGGAAAGACCCCGGGCTTGGGAGCCAGAGGCTGTGGGTTCTAACTCCGGCTCCACCACTTGTTAGCTGTGTGACTTTGGGCAAGTCACTTCACTCCTCTGTGCCTCAGTTACCTCATCTGTCAAATGGGGATGAAGACTGTGAGCTCCATGTGGGACAATCTGATAAGCTTGTATCTACCCCAGTGCTTAGAACAGTGTTTGGCGCATAGTAAGTGCTTAACAAATCCCATCATTATTATGATTCATTGTATTTATTAAGCACTTACTGAGTGCAGAGCACTGTACTCAGCACTTGGAAAAGTACAAAACAACAATAAACAGTGACATTCCCTGCCCACAACAAGCTCACATTCCAATGCTCTGCCAACAGTACGCACTCAATAAATATTGACTCAGACTATTCCCTTCTCTGTTTCATTCGCTGGTCTTTCTTCTCTAACTGTGAGGGTCCCCCAAGGCTCTCCCTGCTCTGCCCGCCCCCTCCTCCCCCCACCCACTCTCTCGGGGAGCTCATTCATTCATTCAGTAGTATTTATTAAGCGCTTACTGTGTGCAGAGAACTGTACTAAACGCTTGGAAGAGTACACTACAACAATAAAAAGGTACGTTCCCTGCCCACAACGAGCTCACAGACTAGAGCGCATCTGCTCTCACGGTCTCAGCTACCCCTTTGCAGTCGACTCCCCAAACTGCCTCTCCAGCCCTGAGCACCAAACACACTCTGTCTCTGTCTCTCTGTCTCTGTCTCTCTCTCTCTCTCTCTCTTTCTCTCTCTTTCTCTCTTCTGTCCTGCCTCTCCTGCTCACCGGGTCTAAAACTGAACTTCTCTTCTTCCCTTCTAATCCCACTCCTCCTCCCAACTTTCCCATCTCTATTGATGACAATCACTATAGGAGAAGCGTCATGGCCTAGCGGATAGACCACGGGCCTGGGAGTCAGAAGGTCATGGGTTCCAATTCCAACTCTGCCACTTGTCTGCTGGGTGACCTGGGGCAAATCACTTCACTTCTCTGGACCTGAGTTCCCTCATCTGTAAAACGGGAGGTTGAGACTGTAACAGGGACAGGGACTATGTCCAACTCAAACTGCCTGTATCCACCCCAGCGATTAGAACAGCTCCTGGCACATAGTAAACGATTAACAAATGCCATTATCATTCATTCATTCAATCGTACTTATTGAGCGCTTACAGTGTGCAGAGCACTGTACTAAGCGCTTGGAAAGTACAAGTCAGCAACGTATAGAGGCGGTCCCTACCCGACAACGGGCTCACAGTCTAGAAGGGCCCCCGAAGCCCACCACCTTGGAGTCACGATTGACTCCTCACTGCCTCTCAGCTCTCACGTTCATTCAACTATTTGCTTTTTTTTTTAACGTTCTCCCTCCTACTTAAGACTGTGAGCTCCATGTGGGGCCTGACTATCTTACATCTCCCCCAGAGCTTAATATAGTGCTTGGCAAATAATAACAGCCCAACAAATACTATTATTATTATTATTATTGGCCTTGTAAGCGCTTAGTACTTTCCAAGCGTTTAGTACAGTGCTCTGCACACAGTAAGCGCTCAATAAATACGATTGAATGAATGAATGAGAAAGGGTGTTGGAAACGGATCTGTCTGGTGGTAGTTCCCCGAGATGACCAGCAGGAGGCGCAAAGAGCACATTACTCCTAATGTGCAGGAGCTTGGAATATTGGAGAAAAGCAACTTCTCCCTAAAATGGGAGAAGCCTGAAGAGCAGGAAAAATGCACAAGGGTTCCCGAGAACTAACACTTTAAAAAAAATTGTCCTGATTCATTCAATCGTATTTGTTGAGCGCTTACTGTGTGCAGAGCACTGTACTAGATGATGATGATCCCTTGGATGTTTAGCGCTCTTTTCAAGTTTTCCAAGCAGTGTGGCTTAGTGGAAAGAGCCCAGGCTTGGGAGTCAGAGGTCGTGGGTTCTAATCCCGGATTCGCACCTCATCAGCTGTGTGACTCTGGACAAGTCACTTCACTTCTCTATGTCTCAGTAACCCCATCTGTAAAATGGGGATGAAGACTGTGAGCCCTACATGGGACAAGCTCATTACTTCGTATCTCCTCCAGCGCTTAGAACAGTGCTTGGCAAATAGTAAGCACTTAACAAATACCATCATCATCATCATCATCATCACTTTCACACAAGTCCTCTCATTTTATCTTCCTGACATCCTGTTTAGAGGCAAATCCCATCTTCGAAACAGGAGCTGATTGTCCCACAGGCAGGTGCTACTTGTAGTAAATAGCGGAGGGAAGGGATCTTGGAGAGGCCCAGATCCCTTCCCTCCCAGAGCCCCTGGGAACCCTTGGAGGAAGAGGGAGAACGGGAATCTCCACTTTCCCAAGCACCCCATGTGGCGCACAGTCTAACAGTGAAGGAGTGCGGGTATTGATTGACTCCCCATTTTTCCAGATGCAGAAACGAAACCCAGAGAAGTTAAGTGACTTACACGAGGTCAACACAGTTGGCAGGTGGTAAAGCCACGATTAGAACCCAAGTCCTCTGACTCCAAAACCCATGTACACTCCGCCTCGAGACTTGTAAGCTCCTTGTGGGCAGGGAATGTGTCTACCAACTCTGCTGCACTTTACTCTCCCAAGCATTTGGTACAGTGCTCTGCATACATTGAGTGCTCAATAAATACCACTGACTGATTGGTGGATTCCACTAGGCATCATTTTTCTTAGATCTAGTGTACTTTTTTAATTTAACCTCAGAACCAGAACAGGCGGGTGGGGAGCAGCGTGACCTAGTGGAAAGAGCCCAAATCTGGGAGTCAGAAGACCTGGGTTTTAATCCCAGCTCTGCCACTTCATTCATTCATTCATTCAATCGTATTTATTGAGAGCTTACTGAGTGCAGAGCACTGTACTAAGCGCTTAGAAAGTACACTCGTCTGCTGTGTGACCTTGGGCAAGTCACTCCACTTCTCTGGGCCTCAGACACCTCATCTCTAAAATGGGAATTAAGACTGTGAGTCCCAGGTGAGTCAATGACTATGTCCAACCTGATTACCCTGCATCTACCCCAGAGCTTAGAACAGTGCTTGGCACTTAGTATGCACTTAAGAAATACCCCAGGTGGCACGGTGACTGTGTCCAACCCAAATAGCTTATATCTACCCCTGCCCTTAACAGAGTGCCGGGCACAAAGTAAACGCTTAAATACCATTTAAAAAAAAAAGGGAAGTGACGGATTAAAGGCATCAGGAACGTGCCCTCAAGTGGAAGGCGGCTTTTGTGGGGGGTAAATGTCCACTTAAGACTGTAGGCAAGGAAGGAGAGCTAGCAGCAACAGCAGTGTGGCTCAGTGGAAAGAGCACGGGCTTTGGAGTCAGAGGTCATGGGTTCAAATCCCAGCTCTGCCACTTGTCAGCTGTGTGACTTTGGGCAAGTCACTTAACTTCTCTGGGCCTCAGTGACCTCATCTGTAAAATGGGGATTAAGACTGTGAGCCCCCCGTGGGACAACCTGATCACCTTATGACCTCCCCAGCGCTTAGAACAGTGCTTTGCACATAGTAAGTACTTAATAAATGCCACCATTATTATTGGTGCACAGGGGGGACCGGGCCATTTTTTAAAATGGTAATTGTTAAACACTTACTATGTGCCAGGCACTGTACTAAGCACTAGGCTACTAAGACCCAGCCCGCACACCTTGCTCCTCTAATGCTTACCTTCTCACTGTACCTTAACCTCATCTGCCTTGTTCATATGTTCATTCATTCATTCAATCATATTTATTGAGCACTTACTGTGTGCAGAGCACTGTACTAAGCACTTCTAAAGTACAACACAACAATGAACAGTGACATTCCCTGCCCACAATGAGCTTAGAGTCCAGAGGTGGGGGAATCTCGCCGCCAACCTCCACCCACAGCCTGCCTCTGGCCTGGAATGCTCTTCCTCCTCAAATCTGGCAATCACTCTCCCTGCCTTCAAAGCCTTATTGCAAATGCTTAGTACAGTGCTCTGCATACAGTAAGCACTCAATAAATACGATTGAATGAATGAATTGCAGGCCCATCTCCTCCAAGAGGCCTTCCCTAAGCTCTCCTTTCCTCTTCTCCCCCTCCCTTCTGCGTCGCCCTGACTTTCTCCCTTTATTCTTCCCCCCCAATCCCACAGCATCTAATAATAATAATGATGGCATTTATTAAGCGCTTACTATGTGCAAAGCACTGTTCTAAGCACTGGGGAGGTTACAAGGTGATGAGGTTGTCCCACGGGGGGCTCACAGTCTTAATCCCCATTTTACAGATGAGGTCACTGAGGCCCAGAGAAGTTAAGTGACTTGCCCAAAGTCACACAGCTAAGTGGCAGAGCTGGGATTTGAACCCATGACCTCTGACTCCAAAGCCTGTGCTCTTTCCACTGAACCACACTGCTTCTCACATGTCCACTACTGTCATCTATTTATATTCATGTCTGTCTCCCCCTCTAGAATGTAAGCTCACTGTGTGCTGGGAATATGCTGGTTTATTGTTATATTGTACTCTTCTAAGTGCTTAGTATAGTGCTCTGCACACATAAGCGCTCAAATACGATTGAATGAATGAAAGATAGATAGAAAGTAATCGGGTTGGACACGGTCCATGTTTCACATGGGGATCACAGTCTTTATCCCCTTTCTACAGATGAGGTAACTGAGGCCCAGAGAAGTGAAGTGACTCGCCCAAGGTCACAGAGCAGACCAGTGGCAGAGCTGGGATTAGAACCCAGGTCCTGCTGACTTCCCGGCCCGTGTTCTTTCCACCAGGCCACGCTGCTTCTCACTGGTCAAACACCAGTCGCCTCAGTCACACTGGCATCTTGGCTCTCCGGCTGTTCATTCTCGGTCTCCTTCGCAGGCTTCTCCTCCCCCTCCCATCCCCTTACTGTAGGGGTTCCTCAAGGGTCAGTTCTTGGTCCCCTTCTGTTCTCTAGCTACACTCATTCCCTTGCTGAACTCATTCGCTCCCACGGCTTCAACTATCATCTCTACGCTGATGACACCCAAATCTACATCTCTGCTCCTGATCTCTCTCCCTCCCTCCAGGCTCACATCTCCTCCTGCCTTCAGGACATCTCCATCTGGATGTCTGCCCGCCATCTAAAACTCAGTATGTCCAAGACTGAACTCCTTATCTTCCCTCCCAAACCCTGCCCTCTCCCTGACATTCCCATCACTGTGGATGGCACTACCATCCTTCCCATCTCACAAGCCCGCAACCTTAGTGTCATCCTCGACTCCGCTCTCTCGTTCACCCCTCACATCCAAGCCGTCACCAAAACCTGCCAGTCTCACCTCTGTAATATCGCCAAGATCCACCCTTTCCTCTACATCCTAACTGCTACCTTGCAAAAACTCCTCACCCTCGGCTTCCAGGCTGTCCATCACCTCGTCCCCTCCTACCTCACCTCCCTTCTCTCCTTCTCCAGCCCAGCCCGCACCCTCTGCTCCTCTGCTGCTAACCTCCTCACTGGGCCTCGTTCTCGCCTGTCCCACCGTCGACCCCTGGCCCATGTCCTCCCTCCAAACATCCACCAAGCTAGCTCTCTTGCTCCCTTCAAAGCCCTACTAAGAGTTCACCTCCTCCAAGAGGCCTTCCCAGACTGAGCCCTCTTTTCCTCTCCTCCTCCCCACCGCCCTACCTCCTTCCCCGCCCCACTGCACCTGTATATATGTTTGTACAGATTTATTACTCTATTTTACTTGTACATATTTACTATTGTATTTATTTTGTTAATGATGCACATCTAGCTTTATTTATATTGGTTCTGATGACTTGACACCTGTCCACATGTTTTGTTTTGTTGTCTGTCTCTCCCTTCTAGACTGTGAGCCCGTTGTCAGGTAAGGACTGTCTCTATATGTTGCCAACTTGTACTTCCCAAGCGCTTGGTACAGTGCTCTGCACACAGTAAGCACTCAATAAATACGATTGAATGAATGAATGAATCTGCAGACAGTAACAACTATCAGTAGTATCATAATAATAATAGTAACTGTGGTATTTGTTAAGCACTTACTATACGCCAAGGACTGTACTAAGCGTTGGAGCAGATATAAATCAATCAGGTCAGACATGGTCAACCAGGGGGCTCACAGTCTACAAAGGAGGAAGAAAAGGGAGCATAGCCCCATTCCACAGATGAGGAAACCGAGGCTGGGAGACGCAAACTGACTCAAGGTTCTCCGATTCCCAGGCCCCTCCTCTTCCCATTAGGCTGTTCTCTTCCCTCAGGAGCGTCTCTGAGTTTGCTTTTCACTTAATAGGTGTCTGTAGCTTTTCTGCGGTATTTGTTAAATACCTACTATGTGCCAAGCACTGTGCTTAGAGCTGAGGGAGATGAGGTAATAATAATAATAATAATAATAATAATAATAAGGGTATGTGTTAAACGCTTACTAGGTGCCAAGCATTGTTCTAAGCACTGGGGTAGTTACAAGGTGACCAGGTTGACCCACGTGGGGCTCACAGTCTTAATCCCCATTTTCCAGATGAGGTAACTGAGGCACAGAAAAGTGAAGTGACTTGCCCAAGGTCACCCAGCAGACAAGTGGTGGAGTTGGGTTTAGAACCCACAACCTTTGACTTTCAAGTCCGGGCTCTTGCCAATAAGGCATGCTGCTTCACCATCTCTCTCTCCTTGGAGAGTTTGGTGGAATTCATTCTCCAGAGACTGTTCCTGCCATGTGAGCTCTGACAAGCCGCTTGACCTCTCTGAGCCTCAGTTTCCCCATCTGGAAATGGGGCTGAGACATCCATTGTCCCTGCCTGCTGCTTCTGCTGTGACCCTCACTGCTATTAAAGGTCAAGCCTGCCTTGAGAGAAGCAGCATGGCCTAGTGGCTAGAGCCCGTGCCTGGGAGTCAGAGGACCTGGGTTCTAATCCCAACTCTGCCGCTGGGCCGCTGTGTGACCTTGGGTGAGTCACTTCACTTCTCTGGGCCTCAGTTCTCTCATCTGTAACATGGGGATTAAGTCTGTGAATGCTATGTGGAACAAGGACCGTGTCTAACCCTAAGATCTTGCATCTTCTCCAGTGCTTAGAACAGTGCCTGGCACATAGTAAGCGCTTAACAAATATCACCATTATTATTAAAATTATATTATATCATTAATTATATTAATGTCTGTCTCTCCTTCTAGATTGTAAGCCCGTTGTGGGCAGGGAACGTGTCTGCCATTTCTGGTGTACTGTACTCTCCCAAGCACTTAGGCCAGTGCTCTGCACAGAGCAAATGCTCAATAAATACCAGTGATTGATGGATCTTTGAACATAAAGGGCTATTGGGTGTGTTTTTTAGTACAATCCAAATTCTCAAAGTGTCTAATTCAAGGAATAGCCCTCCTTTCCACCGCCTAGATTCATAAGCTTTCCAAGCGCTTAGTACAGTGCTCTGCACACAGTAAGCGCTCAATAAATACGATTGAATGAATGAATAAAGCTAGCGATCACTCACACTATAAAATGAATCTTCACTTTCAGCTGACAAACTTTGAAAAGCATGGGGCATTGGATTTTTATCATCTGAAAAAGGCAATCACCCACGCTTTTCCTTTATTACATTCCACATCCTGTCACACCAGCCCTCCACATTAATTGGTACTACGGCTTTAATCACGTCATGAACAGAGACTAATGGAATTTCATATTCAACTTCTTCAGGCTCTGGTACGCCTCTTTCATCACGCAACTGAACTGGTTTCTTCGATCGCTGCTCCTCAGTTTCTTCAGGCAATATCACTGGCGGACAAGCTTCACACGGGAAATGTCTTTCTGAAAATAATTACATTTTTTAAAATCACAATTTCCATTTCAGAGAACTGCAGCAAATCAGAAATGGTCCACCTAGATCTGCTGCCTTGATTGTTCCCTTGTGGTGGCTGGGACACTTTGGGTAGAATATAAAATATCAAACAATACCATAACAGATGTCGCTACCTGTCCTCCATAACTACTTTGTTGATCCACACCAGGAAGAAGAGTCTTTTTAATACACCCACGGAATAATAATAATTGTGGTATCTGTTAAGCGCTTATTCTGTGCCTAGCACTGTTCTAAAGCACTGGGGTAGATACAATATCATCAGGTTGGTACACAGTCTAAGGAGGAGGAAGAACGGGTATTCAATACCCATTTTCCAGATGAGGAGATCGAGGATAGAGATAGAGCGATTAGTATAGTACATTGCACACAGTAAGCACTCGATAAATATGATCGATTGGTATGCAAGTTAAGAGACTTGTCCAAGGCCACACAGCAGGCTGTGAGCTCCTCTAGACTGCCAGTCCCTTGTGGGCAGGAAACTCCTCTCCCACGTGCAGAGGAGCAGCATGGCATAGTGGATAGAGCCCGGGCCTGGAAGTCAGAAGGTCATGGGTTCTAATCCCGGCTCTGCCACTTGTCTGCCGTGTGACCCTTGGGAGAGTCACTTCACTTCTCTGTGTCTCAGTTACCACATCTGTAAATCGATTGAGACTGTGAGCCCCACGTGGGACAGGGACTGTGCCCAACTTGATTTGCTTGGAGCCACCCCAGCGCTTAGTACAGTGCCTGGACACATAGTAAGCACTTAATAAATACCATCATCATCGTAATTATTATTAGTCCAGTGCTCCGCCCACAGTAAGCCCTCCATATGGGTTATCCACCTGGAATCACCCAGGGGTCGTCCCGAGCTAACATCTCCAGAAATTTTTTCAGTTCATCATCCATGGGCATGTTGGAGAGGAGGTGAAGCCTTAGCTTTATCTCGTTGTTCTCGACTTTCCTCATTATGGTGGCAGCCGACAGGTAAGGGAGCCGATTCCGGATGAGCAGCAGGTAAGGCTCCACTCTCGTTGGCTCGGGGACCTCGAAGTATTCTTCATCTGAACATTCCGTTTCCTCGTCGGCCGGTGACAGTGGCCTGGCGCTGGGCGGCTCCTTGCTTGCTTCGCTCTCTGTCCTGTCTGTGTCTTTGGAATCCCACAGTGTAGAATCTTTGGGTTCGATGACCATGGAGCCTTCTGGGGAACTTGCTTCCATTTCCAAGTTGGCATCTATGGTATTTAGGGCGAGGGCGAGAGAGTACTGGGCTTCCTTGAGGGACATCTTCTGCTGCTTGATAAAATTCTCAGCCGAGGAAACCAGTTCTGACACCTGGGGAAAAAAAGGCGGAGGAAGGGCAGGAGAATTGAACAACTAGCATGGCTGGCATGGAAAAATGAGCTGGAAACCCATGAAGGACAACAGAAATAGGTGGGATGGAAATAGGAAGCAGCTGACAAGATCGTCAGTGGGATGAGGAGAGAGAAAGAGAAGGAAGGAAGGGAAGGAGGAAGGGTGGGAGGGAGGTCCCACTCCTCTCTCCCCCCACCCCATGTTTAGGGCCACACCTGGACAGCTCTGAAATCCAGGTTCCCATTGCACAGAAACTGCTCACATTTTGAGAATAGGAAACAGGACCAGCCCACACCACTGCTACTGCATGTCCAAACTTTTCTAGATGGTCTGAAGGAATTGAAAGTGGCAGGGATGGTGATGGATGCGGTGGGATCGACCCTGTTTCCTCTCCTTTGCTGCCTCTGGGAGCTCTCCCCCTCTAGACATTCATTCATTCATTCATTGAACGGATCCACCAATTCCGTTTTTATTGTACTCTCCCAAGCGCTTAGCGCAGTGCTCTGCACACAGAAAGTACTCAATAAATATGATTGATTGATTGTACTACTGCATTCTGGGGAAGCTTGGGAGAGCCAGAGGGTGATGCATGAAGGAGAACTCTCCCTCCTTTCAGCCCCTCACTGTCCTCTCCTGAGCTCCTTTCCAGGATAACATGCCTGGTTTAGCTTTCATGGGGCCGGGGGATAATGATAACAGTAATCATTATCATGGTATTTATTAAGCGCTGCCTATGGGCCACAGTACTGTACTAGGGGCTGGGACAGAGAGAGAATCTGTTTGGCCACAATCACTGTCCCACACCAAGTCGAAGACAGAGAGTGAGAATCTTATTCCCCTTATACAGACTCTTATTCCTATTATACAGATGAGAAAATGGATGCTCAATGACTTGCCCTAAGTCACCCAGTAGTCCATGGGCAGAACAGGGGCAGAGCAGAGCTCCTTGGGGGTGGAGAATGTGTCTGCTTGTTGTTGTATTGTCCTCTCCCAAGCACGTAGTCCAGTGCTCTGCACACGGTAAGCGCTCAATAAATACAATTGAATGAATGAATGAATGAACCCAGGCCTCCTGACTCTCATGCCCCTAATCTTTCCACTAGGCCAAGATGGGGGTGAGGTAGATCAGAGGTCCTCTCAGAAAGCAGAATGGAGAAGTATTCGGAGCTAACAACATCAGAAGCAGCGTGGCTGAGTGGAAAGAGCCTAGGCTTGGGAGTCAGAGGTCAAAGGTTCTAATCCTGGCTCCGCCACTTGTCTACTGTGCGACCTTGGGCAAGTCACTTCACTTCTCTGTGCCTCAGTTACCTCATCTGGAAAATGGGGATGAAGACTGTGAGCCCCACGTGGGACAACTTGATTACCTTGTACCTACCCCAGCGCTTAGAACAGTGCTTGGCACATAGTAAGTGCTTATCAAATACCTTTATTATTCTTCTTATTATTATTATTATTGTGTTAGGGTCTCAGGGCTCACCGTGCAAGGAGGTAATTCCACCGCCTCATCATCTTTGGGAGGTTCATCCCCCATCTTTTGCTGTATTGGACCTGGAAACTGTCAATCGGTAAGAGAAACTGAAATTAATGTTCAAGGGCCCTTTCCGGGACTGGCAGAGGTAGACGGGCCTGATGAAAAGGATAATAAAAATAATTATGGTATTTGTTAAAGGGCTTATTATGTGTCAGGCATTGTTCTAAGCGCTGGGGTGGATCCAAGCTAATCGTGTCGAACACAGTCCCTGTCCCATATGGGGCTCACAGTCTCAAGCCCCATTTTCCAGATGAGGTCACTGAGGCCCAGAAAAGTGCAGGGATTAGAACCCATGATCTTCTGCCTCCCAGGCCCATGCTCTATCCACTACGCCATGCTGCTTCTCCCGCTATACCCTGTGTTCAAGGTCAAGAAAGCAGCGTGAGAAGCAGTGTGGCTCAGTGGAAAGAGCCTGGGCTTTGGAATCAGAGGTCATGGGTTCAAACCCCGGTTCGGCCAATTGTCAGCTGGCTGACTTTGGGCGAGTCATTTCACTTCTCTGGGCCTCAGTTACCTCATCTGTTAAATAGGGATTAAGACTGCGAGCCCCCCGTGGGACAACCTGATCACTTTGTAACTTCCCCAGCGCTTAGAACAGTGCTTTGCAAATAGTAAGCGCTTAATAAATGCTATCATTATTATTATTATTATTAAAAGAAAGGCGTTGAGCAGATAATCAGAGATCCAGTCCTTGTTCCCTCAGCTCTGGGGCTGGCGAGCAGGGCGGAGCAAGGGAGGCACCTAGGTGGGCGCAAAAGATGCTTAAACAGTGCTTTGTACATACTAAGCGCTTAACAAATCATTATTATTATTATTATTATATTATATTATTATCATTATTATAAAAGACCCCAAAAGTAGTCTTTTCCTTCCTAACCCTATTTCCAGACATTTGGGCCCTCAACCCCAGTCCCGGGGAGGACGAGGCATTTGAAGCAGCATGGCATAGTGGATAGAGTCCGGGCCTGGGAGTCGGAAGGTCGGGGGTTCTAGTCCTCCTCCGCCACGCATGTGCTGTGTGACCTTGGTCAAGTCACTTCACTTCTCAGTTCCCTCATCTGTAAATCATCATCATCATCAATCGTATTTATTGAGCGCTTACTATGTGCAGAGCACTGTACTAAGCGCTTGGGAAGTACAAATTGGCAACATATAGAGACAGTCTCTACCCAACAGTGGGCTCACAGTCTAAAAGGGGAAGACAGAGAACAAAACCAAACATCAGTTCCCTCATCTGTAAAATGGGGAGTGAGCCTGTGGAGCCCCATGTGGGACAGGGACTGTGTCCAACCCAGTTTGCTTGGATCCACCCCAGCACTTAGTACAGTGCCTGACACAGAGTAGGTGCTTAACAAACACCACACAGTATTATTATAGAGGCTCCCAGCCCCCGCAAGTGCGTAGGAATAGACTCCATACTCACCTAACCCGCCCCCGCCTCCCTCAGGCGCCAGGGGGGCGGGGGGAAGCGGAAGCCCCTCCCCCTCAAAGCAGCATGCGCTGTGACCGCCGCCTTAGCCAATAGAAGCCTTTGTTAGCTCACGGAGCGGCAGCGGGCGTTGTTCTGATTGGTCCTCCGGACGTCCGGGCCCCGCCCCCTCCCCGAGGGGGCGCGTGCCCAACGGCAGGATTTCTACCCACCTCGAGGCAACGGATCAGGGACCACGTGATCAGACCCACTTGCCTACATACTGTGGGGAGGAACCCCTCCCCCCCAACACCGAAGTGTAAAATATAAAGATATAAATAATATATATGGGAATCAGAGTGGCCTAGTGCTTTGTTTGTATGCTATTTGCACATAGTAAGTGCTTAATAAATGCCATTATTATTATTAATGTACTTCCCAAGCACTTAGTACAGTGCTCTGCACACAGTAAGCACTCAATAAATACGATTGAATGAATAATAATTCTCGTATTATATGTTGCCGACTTGTACTTCCCAACTGCTTAGTCCAGTGCTCTGCACACAGTAAGCCCTCAAAATACGATTGAATGAATGAATCAATGGCATTTGCTAAGCACTTACTATGTGCAAGGCACTGTACTAAGTGCTGGGGTAGATACAAGCAAATCGGGATGGACACAGTCCGTCATTCATTCAATCATATTTATTGAGCGCTTACTGTGTGCAGAGCACTGTACTAAGCGCTTGGAAAGTACAATTCGGCAACGAATAGAGGCAATCCCTACCCAACAATGGGCTCCCCCATTTTACACGTGAGGTAATTGAGGCAGAGAGAAGTGACTTGTCCAAGGTCACACAGCAGACAAGTGGTGGAGGCAGGACTAGAACCCACGACCTTCTGACTCCCAGGCCCAAGTTCTATCCATTACACCATGCTGCTTCTCTGCTACTTACTAAACATTGCCTATGTGTAAAGCACTGTACTAAGCCCTGGGGGAGATCCCAGCCAATCAGGTTGGGTACAGTCCCTGTCACTCATTGATTTAATCATATTTACTGAGCACTAAATATGTATTGTTTGTGTGCAGAGCACTGTACTAAGCGCGCTCGGGAGAGGACAATACAAAATTAAACAATGACCCACATGGAGCTCACTCAACCCCCATTTTCCAGATGAGATAACTGAGGCCCAGGGGAGTAAATGGCCTAGCCCAAGGTCACACAGCAGACAAGCGGCAGAGCCGGCATTAGAACATATGTCCCAGGCCCGTGTTCAATCCACTAAATTATGCTGCCTCTCTTGCCTAGTAGATAAACCATGGGCCTGGGGGGTCAGAGGACCTGGGTTCTACCCTCAGCTCGGCCACTGCACTTATTGAGCTCTTAGTGTGTGCAGAGCACAGTACTAAGCAACTTGAGAGAGGACAATGAGAAGCAGCGTGGCTCAGTGGAAAGAGCCCGGGCTTGGGAGTCAGAGGTAGTGGGTTCTAATTCCACCTCTGCCACTTGTCTGCTGTGTGACTTTAAGCATGTCACAACTTCTCAGTGCCTCAGTTACCTCATCTGTAAAATGGGGGTTAAGACTGGGAGCCCCACATGGGACAACCTGCTTACCTTGTATCTCCCCCAGTGCTTAGAACAGTGCTTGGCACATAGTAAGCGCTTAACAAATACCATTTAAAAAAAAAAGACAATACAACAGAGTTGGTAGACCCCAAGGGTCCATCTGTCTCTGACAATGGCCTTGAGCAAGTGACTCGTCTGCTGTGTGACCATGGGCAAGTCACAACTTCATTCATTCAATCGTATTTATTGAGCATTTACTGTGTGCAGAGCACTGTACTAAGCGCTTGGGAAGTACAAGTTGGCAACATATAGAGACGGTTCCTACCGAACAATGGGCTCACAGTCTAGAAGGGGGAGACAGGCAACAAAACCTGTAGACATGTGTCAAAACAGTTAGAATAAATAGAATTATAGCTATATGTACATCATTGAAATAAATAGCATAGTAAATATGTACAAGTAAAATAGAGTAATAAATCTGTACAAATATATATAAGTGCTGTGGGGAGGGGAAGGAGGTAGGGTGGGGGGGATGGGGAGCAGGAGAGGAAAAAGGGGCTCAGTCTGGGAAGGCCTCCTGGAGGAGGTGAGCTCTCAGTAGGGCTTAACTTCTCTGTGCCTCAGGTACCTCATCTGAAAAATGGGGATAAACACTGTGAGCCCCACGCAGGAGAATCTGATTACCTTGTATCTACCCCAGCGCTTAGAACAGTGCTTGGCACACAGTAAGTTCTTAACAAATACCATAATTATTATTATCTACCTGTACAGTTAGCTTTGAGCCCTAATGTTTCTCCTTAATAACCCTTCGTTAGATCTATCATGTGTTGGGGGGAAGGGAAGAGAGAGTGGGCAGGGAATGTCACATCTTTGCCTGGCTTGGGAAATGTAGAACATCACATCCAGTGCTCAATAAATCCTCCTCCTCCTCCTCCTATCTGACTGAGCAGCTTTATTGGTGAGACAGAAAATCGACTGGCAAAAACCAGAAGGTTTCACTCTTCGGCTCCTCCCACCCCTTCACAAAGAAAAATGTAGTTTTGAATGATCACCAAGAAGCTGTAATTTATTAACAACTGAAAACTCTACATACAGTATTGCACAAATTATGAACAGAGCAAAATTAGAATCAACTGTACACAGGCAGGCGCTAGCATTTACATCGTTTCCAGCCCAGCGCTTGTGTGTTTTGTTAATACAACATCCATATTCAAAGAATTCGGGCTGCTTTGTTTTCTGGCAGTGTCCGATTTCAAACGCAAAGCCTACGCCCCTCCACACGCAATCAAACATTGACTATGCAAAACTCTACAGAAACAAGTCAAAAATACAGCCTTGTTATGGAAAGTTGCTGGAAAGAGGGCTCACTTACATTCATAAAAACAGCTAGGCGCTTCAATCTTCTGGCACTCTGATTCAGGATCTGGAAAACGTCCTTCAATTTGGAAGTTTTAGGGGGAAAAAAAAAAGACAACCCAACTTGAGGGAAGGCAATTGCAGCGCTGCTGAGGCCAAATCCAATATATGGACTTCTCTGACCTCCTCCCCGGCTCTAAGGGAATAAGAGAAGACAGCTTACATGTTTACAAATAAGGTTCTCTCCAACTCTAGGGTTTGCCTCAGCCTACTTGGGAGGCACAATAAAGGCCACCTCCTGCTCTTCAAGAGCCGGGGGGAAACGAACCACAGCCTTTTTGGGGACACTGCATACAACCAAACAGGAGTCTTTGAGCTAGGAGCTAACTAACTCTCTGCTATCCAAAGGCAAACGACAGAGTGAAGACAGAGACAAAGAAGCAGAAGCAGAGAGAGGTCCTGAAAATAGAATAACCGGCACACTGCAGGAGTTCTTGCCTCTTCCTTGACTGGGTTTCTAAGGGGGTAAATGGGGATGAGACATCCTGGCAGAGCTTAAGTAAATGCTTTTGTAAATCCCCCCTGCCTCCCATTTCTTTCTGCTCTTCACGTTTGGTTGGTTGAGCTTAGTACAGTGCCCTGCACACAGAAAACACCCAATAAAATACCAACGACTGAGGGGCCGACTGAGGATCTTCTGGCCTTTGGATTGTGAAAACTGAAGCCGAAAACAGGGAGACAGAACAGTCAATCCTGCCGGAACATGGTCTCTGGATAGAAGGCAAAGGCGACATTCGGAAATGTTCTTCCGCCAACGCGCACCTATCTGGATACCGCACCGAGTGCCAGAAGCAACGAGTTTTCCTTAGCGGGACTCAACCCCCGCATTCCAGGAAGACAATGAATGTGGGACCGTGGGGACTACCCATTAAAGAGGTGCCCCCCAGATGCTGACAAACCCAGAGCCACCCCCCAGGAATAAGCAGAGGATGGGGAAATCATTCCAACAACAAGGATCTTTCAGGCAGGGTAAATTTGTTTTTTCTTTTTTGTCCTGAACCAAACAGCATAAACAGCCCAGCACTTCACTATTCCCGTCACTCAATGCCACTGTGCGGAAATTCACCACACTGGTTTCAATTTCCAAAGGTACGAACTTTATTTCCCCAGATTACAAAGGCCGAGAACCTGAAAGAAACACGACGGTTTAGAAAGCCACTAGGAGTATTTCTGGGGCTTAAAGGCAAACAAGCAGTCCTGAAGTCTCAAATGTTAAAACTTTCTCCACACCCACATGTTCCTTTGATGTTTGGATTATTGAATACAAATTCGCTGGACAATTTGTCTTCTACATAGTCCATTTCTGTTCCTAAGAGTGTTAGCTGAGCCTTCTTTTCGATGAACACCCTAATTCCTTAAAGAAGACAAAAACAAAACAAAACAAAAAACAAACATTACATGGAATCTGAAAAAAACCTACATTCAACTTGCCAAGGCATAGTAAAAAAAAAAACAAACAACTTCAAACAGCAGTCACAAACAAAAGTCAAACAGGAAGTCTTTGAATGTCTTGTAGCACTTCCTTGGATTTTCAACTAATGGCCTCTTCTCCCTTCTCCCTTTCCCTCCCCCCGCCCAATCTTGGCATTGTAAACACACGCTTCAAAACCACACTCTTTGGCTTGAGTTTCCCATGGTAGTAATTCCAATTGACCAAACAGAGAACTGCACTCTTATCTGCCACCTGATGCCCAGACTGGAAATTTCTGTTAGATTAAGGCGGGAGCTTTTTCTATTTTCTATTTTCTGCAGTCGTCGGTCTAGAGATGGGGGGGCAGAGATATGGGGAGTGGGGGAGGCCCACAGTGGTTAAAAATTACAGGCTACCTCACCGCCTTCACCAAAACTTCAGGTATGGCAGTTCTGGTTCGTGTTGGGCGAGATCAGCGGTAAGGCAATTCGACAGCAACTAGGCAGGTAGGCTACTGGGTTGAGGAAGAGGCTGACTGGGAGAAAAGAAACCAGGCTGAACTGCTTTCAGACAGTTTGCCTCTAAGCTCCCTGTGGGCAGGGACCATGTCTACCAACTCTGTCGTAGCATCCTCTCCCAAGCGCTTAGTCCAGTGCTCTGCACACAGTAAACGCTCAATAAGTAACCACCAAATGAATGATAGTTCCTTACAAGTCACGAAAATGTTTCTCAACCGTGAATCTAGCTTTTAGGTCACTCATTTCCTTTCTTTCTAAATGACACTCCTGTTCTCTAACCAGATGGGGTTCACTGGAGAATTCTGGCCGGCGGGATGCCCTCGGACTGACTGACTCAATGCCAGTTTGTCGCATTTGAAGCTGAAACTTGAAGGGATGAAGACTAGAGAGTGAGCTGGTTGTGGGCAGGGAATGTGTTTACCAAGTCTGTTATGTGGTATTCTCCCAAGTGCTTAGTACAGTGCTCTGTGCACAATAAGTGCTCAATAAATACAACTGATTGATAGGCACACCTCAGACCAAACCAAGCCTGCTGGCTTGTGGAGGTGAAGCCCGTACTGTTCAGACTTACGGGGCCATCACTAAGGACAATGTCTGGGCCCCGAAGAGCTGGACTGAAACTACTTCAGTCTGTGGTGTTTCATTCTTTTTCTTTTTTAAATGGAATTTGTTAAGCGCTTACGATATGCCAGGCACTTTACTGAAGCGCTTGGGTAGCTATGAGCTAATCAGGTTGGACACAGTCCACATCCACGAGGGACTCACTGTCTTCACCCTCATTTTACAGATGAGGTAAATGGGGCCCAGAGGATAATGACAATAATAATGATGGTATTTGTTAAGTGCTTACTATGTGCGAAGCACTGTTCTAAGAATTGGGGTAGATACAAGGTAATCAGGTTGTCCCACATGGGGCTCACAGTATTCATCCCCATTTTACAGATGAGGTAACTGGGGCACAGAGAAGTGAAGCGACTTGCCCAAGGTCACACAGCAGACAGGCGGCGGAGGTGCTTCCTGTCGAGTTTAGAACCCCTGCCCCCCCAACTTTCCAACGGTTTTCCTGCATCCCCCCTCCCGATACCCTGATCTCGCCCCACTCCTTGCCCTCCCCACCGGCTCCCCACAGCTTTTTTTTCATTTGTTTTTCAACGGCATGGTCGCCGCGGCCCCGCCATGCTCCGCTTTCCCCTTCCCTGGCTTGCAGCGCCTTGCTCTCTGGCCCGGGCCGGGACTGAGGCGGTGGCAGTAGGGGAAGCACGGTCTTCAAGTTAAAAAGGAAAAAAAAAAAAGGTTTAAAAAGCCTAGGCTGGTTAAGGGGGAAGAGAGAGATGGGCTGGCCCAGGAAGGCCAGAAGAAGCAGAGAAGCAGCGTGGCCTAGTGGCTAGAGCCCGGGCGTCGGAAGGACCCAGGTTCTAATCCCAGCTCTGCCACATGTCTGCGGTGTGACCCTGGGCAAGTCACTTCACTTCTCTGGGCCTCAGTTCCCTCATCTGTCAAATGGGGATTAAGACCGTGAGCCCCACGTGGGACAGGGACTCTGTGCAACCTGATTAATTTGTATCTACTCCAGTGCTTAGAACAGTGCCTGGCACATAGTAAGCACATAGCAAAAAAAAAAAAAAAAAAGGAGTCCATGAGGGTGGGAGGAGGGTGGGTGGGGGGGTGGCAGGAACCATCCCTGGACCTCAGGAGGATGGGGGGTGAAGGGCGGGGAGGGACTTACTCACCTGGAGAATCCGCAAATGCGGAAAGCCGAGCGCAAATCACCAGAGGAAGTGATTTCCGCCAGGCTGCTGTGGAGCCACTCTGGAACCAGTCTAACGGGGCCCAAATTTTGAGAGCTGTTGGATGGCTGGCCAACCCAACCGCCGGGATAGGGCAGCACGATCTTTCCCATTCTCAAAAAACTGGAGGTGAGACAATGAAGGAAGACAAGAATTTTCTAGAGGCATGGGTTGACATGGTTGACTCGCAATCTCTTGTAACCCAAAAGGTTGTTTGCTCCAAGGGGACCTTGCCGAGGGAGGGGGCGGGGGGAAAAATGCAACCTTCTTTTCCCTTCGGCATCCTGACGTGCCCCCAAAAATGGACAAAAATCTCACCTCCAGCAACACAAAGGGCACACGGCAAGCTATTTCGGAACCCAGAATGAGAAAACACTTACCATCTTGGACGACTTCTTCATCAGAGTCTCCTTTGGTCTTTGTGTACTCCAAAGTGTAAGATAGGCCATTACAACCCCGGGTGCGGACGCCAACTTTCACACCCACCTGAAAGATAAGAGGTCTTCTTTAAACCAATCAATCAGTGGTATCGACGGAGCGCTCGCTGTGTGCGGAGAACTGTACTGAGAACTCGGGAGAATACGATTTAACAGAGCTGGCTGACACGTTCCCTGCCTGCGATCAGCTTAAGAGTCTAGAGGGGGATAGAGACATTAATATAAATAAATGAAAGATACAGACATAAGTGCTGTTGGGCTGAGGGAGGGGTGAATACAGGGTGAAAATCCAAGCACACGGGTGACACGGAAGGCACTGGGAGAAGAGGGAATGGGGGCTTAGAGTGAACGCTGCATCCGGGCTGCAGGAATTCACTCGTTCATTCATTCATTCAATCGTATTTATTTAGTGCTTACTGTGTGCAGAGCACTGTACTCAGTGCTTGGGAAGTACAAGTTGGCGACACATAGAGACGGTCCCTACCCAACAACGGGCTCCCAGTCTAGACAGAGAGTAATGTTTCAGAAAAATGATCCAGGCAGCAAGGTGAAGTGAGAAATAAAGGAAGGTGAGGAAGCAGAGAGGTCTGCAATGGATATGAAGCACACAATGGCAAAATCAATTATATTTATTGAGTGCTTACTGTGTGCAGAGCACTGCAGTAAGCACTTTGTAGAGTACGTAATTCAACAAAAAGATCCTTTGAAGAAAAATTAAAGTAATTGCCTTCATGTGCAATTTGAGAAGTAGCATGGCCTTGTTGATAGAGCATGGGCCCAGGAGTCAGAAGGCACTGGGTTCTATTCCCAGCTATGTCACTTGTCCTCTGCGTGATTCCGGGCAAGTCACTTTATTTCTCTATGTCTCAGTTACCTCAACCTGCAAAATGGGGATTAAGACTATGAGCCCCAAGTGAGACATGGACTATGCCCAACCTGATTAGCTTGTATCTACCCCAGCACTTAGTACAGTGCCTGGCACAGAGTAAGCCCTTAACAAATATCATTTAAAAAAGTGCTTAAACCAGAGTGATGGTTGAAGGAGATAATTAAATGATGATTAGTCTGTCCTTGGTCCCACAAGAAGTAGCTGTGATATGAACGAACTTCAGCTCTTGCTGTTGGGAAATAATATACTCAATGAGGGGCCTCTGATCTGTTTATTTATTAAACTGAATATTTTGTTGATGATAATATGCTTGGTTTAGCATTGTCAAGTGCTTAGTATAGTGCTCTGCACATAGTAAGCACTCAACAAATACGATTTAAATATGATTGATTGAAATAGTCAATTAGCAGGAGTAGACAATTCATTTAATCAATCAACTGTACTTATTGGGCACATACTGTGTGCAGAGCACTGTACTAAACATTTGGGAGAGTACAATATAACAGAGTTCCCACAGTGAGCTTACAGTTTAGAGAGGGAGACAGACACTGATATAAATAACTGAATTACACACATATACAGTCCAGTGCAGTGGGGCTGAGGTAGGGGTAAATAAAGGGAGCAAATCCAAGTGCAAGAGTAACGCAGAAGGGAGTGGGAGAAGAGGAAATGAGGGCTTAGTCATGGAAGGCTCCTGGAGAAGATGTGTTTTTAATAAAGCTTTGAAAGGTATGTGGGAATGTCAGTCCTACAGTAGTGGCCCAGATTCATTCATTCATTCATTCAATGGTATTTATTGCGTGCTTATGTGCCCAGAACACTGTACTAAGCGCTTGGGAGAGGACAATACAAGAACAGACTCATTCCCTCTCCATTAAAAGTTGTTTCTCTGGCCCGAAGGGCCCTGGATAAATTGATCCCGAAAGGAGCTGGAGGGATAAAGAGCATATTTCCAGGCACCACAGTGAAAAAGAATAACCCCCTATTTCCAATCCCCAAGAAAAATCACTCCGGGGTGGGGGCACAAAACTGCAGTTGGGATGCTTGAGGTGAAGGTGAAATTTGAAAATCCCAGAGCTGTAGTAAGAACAAACATCTCTCCTTCCACTCCTGTCCCTGCCAACTCCTTCTATGTTATCAAGCTCCTCGATTTTCAAGTGAGTTCCAGGGAGACATCTGCTGTGAGACAGAGCTACCGAGAACAGTCCTTTCCAGTCACAAATTAGAAATACCAAGGGAATGAAGCCTCATAGCCACCCTACTCCAGCTGGCAATCTGACCCACATCAGGCTCTGGGCAAAGCAGAGCCAAAGTGTAATAATAATAACTGTGGTATTTGTTAAGTGCTTACTCTGTGCCAATCAATCAATCAATCAATCGTATTTATTGAGCGCTTACTGTGTGCAGAGCACTGTACTAAGTGCTTGAGAAGTACAAGTTGGCAACATATAGAGACAGTCCCTACCCAACAGTGGGCTCACAGTCTAAAAGGGGGAGACAGAGAACAAAACCAAACATACTAACAAAATAAAATAAATAGAATAGATACGTACAAGTAAAATAAATAGAGTAATAAATATGTACAAGCATATATACATATATACAGGGGCTGTGGGGAAGGGAAGGAGGTAAGATGGGGGGATGGAAAGGGGAATGAGGGGGAGAGGAAGGAAGGGGCTCAGTCTGGGAAGGCCTCCTGGAGGAGGTGAGCTCTCAGTAGGACCTTGAAGGGAGGAAGAGAGCTAGCTTGGCGGATGGGCAGAGGGAGGGCATTCCAGGCCCGGGGGATGACGTGGGCCGGGGGTCGATGGCTGGACAGGCGAGAATGAGGTACGGTGAGGAGATTAGCGGCAGAGGAGCGGAGGGTGCGGGGTGGGCTGTAGAAGGAGAGAAGCGAGGTGAGGTAGGAGGGGGCGAGGTGATGGACAGCCTTGAAGCCCAGGGTGAGGACTTTCTGCCTGATGCGCAGATTGATTGGTAGCCACTGGAGATTTTTGAGGAGGGGAGTAACATGCCCAGAGCATTTCTGGACAAAGACAATCCAGGCAGCAGCATGAAGTATGGCTTGAAGTGGGGAGAGACACGAGGATGGGAGATCAGAGAGAAGGCTGATGCAGTAGTCCAGACGGGATAGGATGAGAGCTTGAACGAGCAGGGTAGTGGTATGGATGGAGAGGAAAGGGCGGATCTTGGCGATGTTGCAGAGCTGAGACCGGCAGGTTTTGGTGACGGCTTGGATGTGAGGGGTGAATGAGAGAGTGGAGTCGAGGAGGACACCAAGGTTGCGGGCTTGTGAGACGGGAAGGATGGTGGTGCCGTCAACAGAGATGGGAAAGTCAGGGAGAGGGCAGGGTTTGGGAGGGAAGACAAGGAGTTCAGTCTTGGACATGTTGAGTTTTAGGTGGCGGGCAGACATCCGGGTGGAGATGTCCTGAAGGCAGGAGGAGACGCGAGCCTGGAGAGAGGGGGAGAGAGCAGGGGCAGAGATGTAGATCTGGGTGTCATCAGCGTAGAGATGATAGTTGAAGCTGTGGGAGCGAATGAGGTCACCGAGGGAGTGCGTGTAGATTGAGAACAGAAGGGGACCAAGCACTGAACCTTGGCGAACCCTCACAGTAAGGGGATGGGAGGGGGAGGAGGAGCCTGCAAAAGAGACTGAGAATGAACGACTGGAGAGATAAGAGGAGAACCGGGAGAGGACGGAGTCTGTGAAGCCAAGGTCAGATAGCGTGTTGAGGAGAAGGGGGTGGTCCACAGTGTCGAAGGCAGCTGAGAGGTCGAGGAGGATTAGGACAGAGTATAAGCCGTTGGATTTGGCAAGCAGGAGGTCATCGGTGACCTTTGAGAGGGCAGTTTCCGTGGAATGTAGGGGACGGAAGCCAGACTGGAGGGGGTCGAGGAGAGAGTTGGTGTTGAGGAATTCGAGGCAGCGCGTGTAGACAACTCGTTCAAGGAGTTTGGAAAGGAATGGTACTGTACTGAGCGCTGGGGTGGATACAAGCAAACTGGGTTGGACGGAGTCCCTGTCCCACGTGGGGCTCAGTCTCAATCCCCATTTTACTGAGGCACAGAGAAGTGAAGTGAATTGTCCCAAGTCACACAGCAGACATCAATCAATCAATCGTATTTATTGAGCACTTACTGTGTGCAGAGCACTGTACTAAGTGTTTGGGAAGTACAAGTTGGCAACATATAGAGACGGTCCCTACCCAACAGTAGGCTCACAGTCTAGAAGCACATTAGAGAACTGTATTTTCAATTTCAATTCAATCGTATTTATTAAGCGCTTACCGTGAGCAGAGCACTGTACTAAGTGCTTGGGAAAGTACGATACAACAATAAACAGCGACAGTCCTTGCCCACAAAGAGCTCACAGTCTAGAGGGAAACTGTAGTGTGCAGAGGGGTGATAAGACAGCACTGGTTACATCAGGTGGCCTAAATTCATCGTGTTCTCACCATCAATCTAATCGCTGAAGTTCTACGACCCAGGGCATGGATTGGGAGTGTCTATTACCGTGGCACTGTTTGTTCTAGAGGAATCTCCCACCCATCACCCGATCAAGGGGTCCGGCACTTTGTAAACGCCAGCCAATCAATGGAATTTACTGAGCGCTTACTATGTGCGGAGCACTGGACTAAGCACTTGGGAAAGTCTAACAGAGTCAGTAGACTTGATCCCTGCCCACAAGGAGCCTATAGTTGGACCTCAAAATAGATTATTAATAATAATAATAATAATGTTGGTATTTGTTAAGTGCTTACTATGTGCCAAGCACTGTTTTAAGTGCTGGGGGGGAATACAAGGTGATCAGGTTGTCCCACGTGGGGCTCACCGTCTTCATTCCCATTTGACAGATGAAGCAACTGAGGCACAGAGAAGTGAAGTGACTTGCCCCAAGTCACACACCTGATAAGTGGCGGAGCCGGGCGGGATTCAAACCCATGACCCCTGACTCCCAAGCCCACGATCTTTCCACTGAACCACACTGCTTCTCAAGTAGCAGCGGTAGGTAGCAATCTGGAGAGGACCCACTAAAGTCTCGAGTTCCCAGAGTTGGCCCAAGGTCCTACGTCCCATGTCAGTGTCTGAGTGGGGACTAGCCCCCCAACTACAGCTCGATGCTATCCCAGGTTACCATTTGTAAATAATTATGGTACTTGTTAAGCGCTTAAGCGCTATGTACCAAGCACCGTTCTAAGCGCTGGAGCACTGTTCATCGGCTGCTCTAAGAAGGCCCCGGGGTCGTCGTGCCCATTAGTCTGGATCACAGGACTTTAGAAAGCACCCCTGACATTTCAAGTCCTTCTACGCTCGAGTTCAAACCTGTCATTACACCACTAAGACGAGAGCCTCCCAGATGGCAGGAAAATCCCAGGTTACGTTACAGTCTGTCCTAGCAGCGTCTGGGTACGGTGGCTTCCAAAATTCCCTCTAAAGCTGGGGAAGAAACGTCACGCCGTCGGTCGTACTTACGTTTTCAGGTTTGTCTTTCAGAAGTTGTTTTATCTTGTTTACGGCTGATGGAGTCTGAAAGAGGAAAAGCAATGTTGAGTGGATCTTCAGAGAAGATGGGAAAACTCGCCAAGGCTTTTCTCTCATCTGCTTCCAGGCGCCACGTAAAATCAATACTTAGCGAAAAAACACTGCACCTTGGGCTCCAACTCCACTTCTTTATCAATCAGTGGTAGTTATTAAGTACTCACTGTGCACAGAACACTGTACTAAGTGCTTGGAAGAGTATGATACAACAGACTTAGCAAACATGTCCCCTGCCCGTAAGGAGCTAAAAGCTTAGAGTCTTCATTGTTTTGAATGCCTGTCGGCAACGATACCCCTTCAATCAGTTAATGGTATTTCTTGAATGCTTACTGTGTGCAGAGTACTGTACTGAGCGCTTGGGCGAGTACACTACAGTAAAGTTAGGAGGCATGATTCCTGCCTAAAAGGACCTTGCAGTCCGCGGGCTATTAACGAGAGTTGGTTAAGTCTCAGAATGTAGCTGTTCAGTAGACTACAGCTTGTCACAAGCATTCACTGTTGTCCAGAAAATTCATCATCATCATCAATCGTATTTATTGAGCGCTTACTATGTGCAGAGCACTGTACTAAGCGCTTGGGAAGTACAAATTGGCAACATATAGAGACAGTCCCTACCCAACAGTGGGCTCACAGTCTAAAAGGGGGAGACAAAACCAAACATACTACAAAATAAAATAGAATAGATATGTACAAGTAAAATAAATAAATAGAGTAATAAATATGTACAAACATATATACACATATACAGGTGCTGTGGGGAAGGGAAGGAGGTAAGATGGGGGGGATGAAGAGGGGGACGAGGGGGAGAGGAAGGAAGGGGCTCAGTCTGGGAAGGCCTCCTGGAGGAGGTGAGCTCTCAGTAGGGCCTTGAAGGGAATTGTTACAAGTTACAAGTTTGTTACAATTGTTACAAGTTTAGAGTTGCGGAAAACATCCTCATTCCTCCTCCTCCACACCCACACTAAAATGGATACAGCAAAAAGAATTGTGTATTTAGTTCTAACACCCACACACATCAACATCCACACCCAAGCTGAAAGAGTTACTACCTAGAGACAGAAGGGAAAAGTGGATCACTCAGTAAGATCATTTTTACCATTATTACTGACAATAATAATAATTGTGGTATCTGTTAAGTGCTTACTATGTAGCAAGCATGGTACTGCACGCTGGGGTAGATACAAGATCATCAGGTCCCACGTGGGGCTCACAGTCTAAGCAGGCGGGAGAACAGTGTGGCTCAGTGGATAGAGCACGGGCTTTGGAGTCAGAGGTCATGGGTTCGAATCCCAGCCCCGCCACCTGTCTGCTGTGTGACCTTGGGCAAGTCACTTAACTTCTCTGAGCCTCAGCTACCTCATCTGTAAAATGAGGATTAAGACTGTGAGCCCCATGTGGGACAACCTGATCACCTTGTATCCCCCCAGCACTTAGAACAGTGCTTTGCACATAGTAAGCGCTTAACAAATGCCATTATTATTATTATTAACAGGTATCGAAACCCCATTTTGCAGTTGAGGAAACTGAGGTACGGAGAAGTGAAGCAGCATGGCTTAGTGGCAAGAGCCCGGGCTTGGGAGTCAGAGAGCGTGGGTTCTAATCCCGACTCCACCACTTGTCTGCTGTGTGATTTTGGGCAAGTCACTTCTCTTCTCAGTTGTCTCAGTTACCTCAGTTACCTGTAAAATGGGGATGAAGACTGTGAGCCCCATGCGAGACAACCTGATCACCTTGTATCTACCCCAGCGCTTAGAACAGTGCTTGGCACATAGTAAGCACTTAACAAATACCATTACTATTATTTATTAAGTAAAGTGACTTGCTCAAGATCACACAGTAGGTACACAACAGAGCCAGGGTTAGAATCCATGTTCTCTCCATCAGACCAGGCTACCTGCCCTTACTGAGTGCAGAGAGCACTGTACTAAGCACTGGGAAAGAATACACAGGTGGGAATTGGGGGTGGCCCCTGTCCCTTGGAGGGCTCAAAATCTAATAACTCAATTTGCTTGTCTCTACTCCAGCGCTTAGTACAGTGCCTGGCACATAGTAAGCGCTCAACAAATACCATAATAATAGTAATAACAATAATAGTAATAACACCTGCCCGCTTTTGATTCTTAATGAATTTATCAAAAGTATTCCTGAAATGTTTACTGTGGGCAGAGAACTGTACTCATCAATCGATGAATAGGATTTACTAAACACTGACTGCTCAGAGCGCTGTACTGAGCGCTTGGGAGAGGACTATACAACAGAGTTGGTAGACACGATCCCTGCCCCCAAGGCGCTTCCAGTCTAGAGGGGGAGACAAATTACAGACAGAGGAAATGACGGAGTACAAGGATGTGTGCTGTGGGCTGAATATACAAAAAAAAATGGTATTTGTTAAGCACTGTGCCAAGCACTGTTCTGAGCACTGGGGTAGATACAAGGTTATCAGGTTGCCCCACGTGGGACTCACAGTCTTAATCCCCATTTTCCAGATCAGGTAGCTGAGGCCCAGAGAAGTTAAGTGACTTGCCCAAAGCCACACAACTGACAAGTGGCGGAGCTGGGATTAGAACCCATGACCTCTGACTTCCATGCCCGGGCTCTTTCCACTGAGTCACGCTGCTTCTCTATCAAGTGCTTTAGGGGTATACAGATCTGTGGGCACAGGTGAGGCAGAAGGGGAAATGCAGGCTTAGTCAAGGAAGACCTTTGGAGATGTGATTTTAGGAGGGCTTTGAAGGTGGGCAGGGTGATGGGCTGTCGGAGAGTCAAGGAAGACCTTTGGAGATGTGATTTTAGGAGGGCTTTGAAGGTGGGCAGGGTGATGGGCTGTCGGAGAAGCACTTAGTACAGTGCTCTGCACACAGTACGCACTCGGTAAATACGGCTGATTGAGTTGAATGAAAGAGGGAGGACGTGGGTGAGGGGTTGCCAGTGGGTCAGATGAAACCTTGTTAGAGTGAATAGGCTGGCGGTAGAAGAACAGAGTGTGCCTGATGGGTCTGTGTTGCAACTGAATTAGTAGACATGGTCCTTGCCCTCAAGGAGTAAAAAGAACAGGATAACGGGACATAGATTTCATTTATCCTAGGGAGGGCCAACGTCGTAACTTCTGGATTTTTCTGTTCGTAAGGAACACGAGTTACTCTAAATCGCCCTATGTAAAAAAACACGCACCTCACTGAGAGGATTTTACACAAAAACCAAGAGCTTGAATCAGGCATCCTTCTCCACTTGTAAATCTTGGCTGCCCTAGTTACCGCGGGCGCCTTTCAACTCAAATGATCCCAATACCTCAAAGTGAAGTTGCAGGCACGTTAAAAATAGAAGTAGCTGTGGGAAAAACACTTGATAGAATTAGAATCGGAGGAGGAGGTCTTGAGAGGCCAAAGAGGCAAAACAAATGGAGGTAATTGCAGCGAGGATGGAAACAAACTCTTCAGAAATCGGTTCACAACATCCCATCACCAAACCCCCAGATAAGGCTGTTTTTCACCCTAAGGGTGTTCTTCTATTTCTGTGTTTACTTCTGTTTCTGTGCTAAACATGTGTAAAGGCAAAATAATTCTTTTCTAGGTTCCCCAGCCCCCTAAATCAAGTTACCAAGCTGCTGGATGTACCTGACGATATCTGTAAAACGTTCACTACCCGACACAGGCTACCTGGCCTCGAGGAGCTTACACTTGAAAGCAGGTCACAGACACCCTTTGCCTAAAATAGTGGGGTCAGGAGGAATCAGGAATCAGAATTTAGACTGTGAGCCCACTGTTGGGTAGGGACTGTCTCTATGTGATGCCAATTTGTACTTCCCAAGCGCTTAGTACAGTCCTCTGCACATAGTAAGCGCTCAATAAATACGATTGATTGATTGATCAGTGGTATTTCTTGGGCACTTATGGTGTGCTCCCTGCCTGCAAAATACTCCCACTCCCTTCTACCTCACCCTTGCACTTGGATTTGCACACTTTATTGCCCCCACAGCACTTATGTCTACATCCGCAATTTATTTCTTTATATTAATGCCTGCCTCCTTCTCTAGACTGTAGGCTCACTGAGGGCAGGGAACATGTCTATTAACTCTGTTCTATTGTATTCTCCCAAGTGCTTAGTAGAGTGCTCTGTACACCGTAAGCACTCAATAATCACAATTGATTGATTGAAAATACAAGTTTTGTTGGGCAGGAAGATTAGAAGATGAATATTTTCTTGGCCACACTCTGATCGCTGCAGGTCCCTTTCTTTATTACAGCATTAAGGCAGAATTGGGACTTAGACCTGGAGTGGGTCACTTTGGCTAGCAATCTATTTTCAGGCCCTGACCATTTTCTACCACAGGAAGCTCCTTGAGCTTTAGAAAACAGCCCAAGTTTACAGACTTGGGAGCAAACTGCCGAGTTAAATAGCTGAAGAAGAGTTTTGTTTCTTTCCCTTTCACTGACTTCAAACAAAAAACAAAGATCAATGTGTTATACCAAGGAATGTAAATGCAAATCATGTCTTTGACAATAAAATGCGGGGATTGGTTCTTAGCCCCACACACCTGAGGAAATTCAGCATAATAGCTCTAAAGGCAGCCTAAACTTGGTTCAGACACAAGTTAAAAGCAATAGCAAACGCAGTTTTCTCATCACCTTGTCACGCATAAACGTGGTAATCTTTTCAAGGGAATCAAGATGCAATCTACTGTGGGACTAAGACCCAATTTTTTGACCCAATTAGTTTTATTTTTTTGCCTTTACAAAAGCTGAATGAGAGAACACAGACATAGAAGAGGCCATTAGAAGGGAAAGCCTTAACAGGAGATTGTTGAAGAGATATTGTGAAGTGATTTCTGAGGAACAGTTGAAGCCCGTTTTCTTCATTTCATAACTGAAACTACCATTGATTCTGCACCTTTGAACTCTCAAGATCTCCTTCTAAGATCCCAATTCTAATAAGAATTTTTCCACATGCCTACTTCTATTCTTAGCCAAAGCAGAATATCATTTTTTCAACTGTGAGAAAAGGTACAGTAACTAGAAGTCTTCCATTATCTACTGTCTCTAAGCAACTCTTTTCAGTCTAATTTATCCAACAGCATGACTCATTAGAGGTTCTTGGAAGCTCCTTAATGATGATAATAATAATTGAGGTATTTGTTAAGCGCTTACCATATACCAGGCACTGTACTAAGCACTGGGGTGGATACCAGCAAACTGGGTTGGACACAATCCCTGTCTCCATGTGGGGCTCACAGTCTCGATCCCCATTTTACAGATGAGGTAAATGAGGCACAGAGAAGTGAAGTGACTTGCCCAAGGCCACACAGCAGACAAGTGGCAGAGCCAGGTTTAGAACCCATGACCTTAGGACACCCAGGCCTGGGCTCTACCCACTGTGTCTCACGGTATTTTCTACAAACTACTCCTCAGGATACTTCCTTTCTGCTGACTGTTGGAAAGATCCATTCTGAATGTACTCCAAATTCAACCCATCAATCACTCCATCAATGGTATTTATTGAGCGCTGACTGTGCAGAGCACTGTACTCAGTGTCTGGGAGAGTACAAACCAACAGAGCTGGTAGACATGTTCCCTGCTCGCCCGAAGCTTACAGTCTAGCGGGAGAGACAGATTTCAAAATAAATTACGCACACAGACAGGGGTGCTGTAAGGCTGAGGGTGGAGTGAATACCAAGTGCTTAAAAGGGACAGAGAAGCAGTGTGGCCCAGTGGAAAGAGCACGGGCCTGGGAGTCAGGACCTGGGTTCCGATCCCAGCTCCGCCACTGGCGTGCTGTGACACCTTGGGCAAGTCACTTCACTGGGCCTCAGTTTCCCCAACTGCAAAATGGAGAGACAATCCCTGCCCTCCCGCCTATTAATAACAATAAAAAATAACAATAATAATGTTGGTATTTGTTAAGCGCTTACTATGTGCCGAGCACTGTTCTAAGTGCTGGGGGAGATACAGGGTAATCGGGTTGTCCCACGTGGGGCTCACAGTCTTAATCCCCATTTTACAGATGAGGGAACTGAGGCCCCAAGAAATTAAGTGACTTGCCCAAAGTCACTCAGCTAAGTGGCAGAGTCAGGATTAGAACCCACGACCTCTGACTCCTAAGCCCATGCTCTTTCCACTAAACCACACTGCTTCTAAGCCTATTCACACTTGTGAGCTCCCATGTGGGACCTAGTTATTTTGTTTCCATCGAAGCACTTAGAACAGTGCTTGACACAGAGTAAGCGCTTAACAAATACCACTATTATTATCAATCAATCAATCGTATTTATTGAGCACGTGTGCAGAGCACTGTACTAAGCGCTTGGGAAGTACAAGTTGGCAACATATAAAGACAGTCCCTACCCAACAGTGGGCTCACAGTCTAGAAGGGGGAGACAGAGAACAAAACCAAACATACTAACAAAATTAAATAAATAGAATAGATATGTAAAAGTAAAATAGAGTAATAAATATGTACAAACATATATACACATATACAGGTATATACAGATAATCCATAATTATCACTATTATGGATCCCATACAAGGACACCACACAAGGAAGGAGTAATTCAACTCAGCATTAAAGATGGAAACTCACTGTCAACAGAAATATATTCACTTTTCCATTAAAAAAAACGTTGTATTAAAAAAAAACAACCAGCAACACTCTCCTATTAACTGTAATAAATTCGGGGGCCCATCTCCCTCCCTCCACTGTAAACTAGTGGAGGGCAGGGATCAGGTCTATTGATTTTCTTGTACTCTCCCAAGCACACAGTACTGTGCTCTGCCCTCAGTAGATGCTCAGGGAAGCAGCATGGCTTAGTGGTTAGAGCATGGGCCTGGGAGTCAGATGGTCATGGGTTCTAGTCCCAGCTCTGCCACTTGTCAGCTGTGTGACCTTGGGCAAGTCACTGCACTTCTCTGGGCCTCAGTTCCCTCATCTGTAAAATGGGGATTGAGACTGTGAGCCCCACATGGGCTGTGCCCAACCCAATTTCTTGTATCTACTCCAGTGCTTAGTACAGTGCCTGGCACATAGTAAGTGCTTAAAAAATACCAAAATTATTATGTTCACAAAAAATGACTGAGTGGCCCAAACACTAGCCTTTTTTCAACTGAGTCTGGCACTGGCAGATCGGTCACAAGGACACCCAAGGACTTGTTCCTTCCAACTATCAATGAGGCCATCGCCTGTTCAAGGCTGTGAGCCCGTTGTTGGGTAGGGACCGTCTCTATATGTTGCCAACTTGTACTTCCCAAGCGCTTAGTACAGTGCTCTGCACACAGTAAGCTCTCAATAAATACGATTGAATGAATGAATGACTGCATCTCCAGCGGGGAAAACTTTTTCCCCCGCCTCCAGCGACTCCTCTGCGGATAGGGTCCCCTGTGGCTCTGCAGAGGGAGATGGGTGAGACCATTCCAAAGAAAAAGCTGGATGTTTTGGATTTCCTGCTGCGTCCCCACAACAGCCACCGTTTCCAATGGGAGTTGGTTTTCCCACGCTCATGAGTATCGCCAGTCAGTCTCCCCACCCTTAAGCCTAGTCTGCCAATGTTCTCCAGCGGGCCTGTTAGCTTGTCCGGGGGGCTCTCGTCTACCTCACCCCCATCCTGCTTCCACCCCGGAACGCCCTCCCTTCTCATAGCTGACAGACGATCGCTCTCCCAGTGTAGCTCAGTGGAAAGAGCACGGGCTTTGGAGTCAGAGGTCGTGGGTTCAAATCCCGGCTCTGCCAATTGTCAGCTGTGTGACTTTGGGCAAGTCACTTCACTTCTCTGTGCCTCAGTTCCCTCATCTGGAAAATGGGGATTAAAACTGTAAACCCCCATGGGACAACCTGATCACCTTATAACCCCCCCAGCGCTTAGAACAGTGCTTTGCACATCGTAAGTGCTTAATAAATGCGATCATTATTATTCAAAGCTTCCTTTTAGGCCCATCTCCTCCAAGAGGCCTTCCCTAAGCCCTCTTTTCCTCTTCTCCCCCTTCCTTCTGCATCGCCTTGATTTGCTCCCTTTATACCTCCCCCCTCCCAGCCCCACGACATTTATGTCCATATCTGTCATTTATTTATTTCTATTAATGTTTGTCTCTCCCTCTAAACTATGAGAGTCCCACCGCCGCCCCAGTGGCTCTGTCCATTAGTGCGCTCGGCCGCCCACCCCGAAGGTCGCGGGTTCGAGCCCCACCCGGGGGCGGGACCTGCATTGCTATTCTATTTATTTCTTCTAGACTGTGAGCCCACTGTTGGGTAGGGACCGTCTCTATATGTTGCCAACTTGTACTTCCCAAGCGCTTAGTACAGTGCTCTGCACACAGTAAGTGCTCAATAAATATGATTGATTGATTGAAAGCTTGTTGTGGGCAGGGAAGTTGTCTGTTACTCTGTTATGTGCACTCTGGGGCACTCAAGGGCACGCTGTGTACCCCGTGGGCCTGTCATGCTGATTAAACTGCCACAAAGAGCAAAAATTCCAGAACCAGCTCCCTGGCCCTGAAATCGTTCATCTGCTTCACTGGTGAAGCGTGTCCCCACCCGATACTTCCACCCCAGCCCCCAGCCCCCCAAAAGACTCTTTTTGGGCAGGGCACGGGTCTGCTAATTCTGTGCTACTGTCATCTCCCGAACGTTTAGTATCGCACTCTGTACATACTGGGAGCTCAATAAATACCACCAATTGACTGACTGATCTTGCCCAGCCAGCTCGTTATGATCAGGGGATGTATCTGTTTATTGTTGTATTGTCCTCTTCCAAGTGGTTAGTCCAGTGCTGTGCACACAGTAAGCACTCAATAAATACGACTGAATGAGAATGGGTTTTCACTTGTGGCGTTGTGGATAGAGCCCGGGCCTGGGAGTCAGAAGGTCATGGGTTCTAATTCCGGCTCTGCCACTTGTCAGCTGTGTGGCCTTGGGCAAGTCACTTCACTTCTCTGTGCCTCAGTTACCTCCTCTGTAAAATGGGGACTAAAACTGTGAGCCCTATGTGGAACTGGGACTAGGTCCCACCCGATTTGCTTGTATCCACCCCAGTGCTTAGTACAGTGCCTGGCACATAGTAAGTGCATAACAAATACCACAATTATTACTAATATTATTAAGGAGCTTCCAAGAACATCTGATGAGTCATGCTCTTGGACAAATTAGGCTAAAAAAGAGTTGCTTGGAGATGTCTAGTTATTCCAATAATAATAATGGTATTCGTTAAGCATTTATTATGTGCCAGGCACTGTTCTAAGTGCTGGGGTGGATACAAGCATGTCAGGGTGGACAGATAGTCCCTGTCACACGTGGGGCTCACAGTCTCCATCCCCATTTTCCAGATGAAGTCACTGCAGCCCACAGAAGTGCAGTGACTTACCCAAGGTCACCAGCAGACCAGTGTCAGAAACAGTGCTTTGTCCTTTAGGCCACGCATCTGCTCTGCCTTTTCTCACAGCTGAAAACAGGATAATTCTGTTTTTGTTAAGAACAGAAGTAGGGGTGGGGAAAAACACTTAGTAATTAATAACTCAGCCCAGTAAACACAGGGAAGTAAACTAGGAAAGCAGCATGGCATAGTGAATACAGGCCAGGACTGGGAGTCAGAAGGTCACAGGCTCTAATCCCAACTCTGCCGCTTGTCTGCTATGTGACCTTGGGCAAGCCACTTAACTTCTCTGTGCCTCAGTTCCCTCATCTGTAAAATGGGGATTAAGACTGTGCGCCCCACGTGGGATAACCTGATCACCTTGTATCCACCCCGGTGGTTAGAACAGTGCTTGGTGCATAGTAAGCGCTTAACAAATACCATCATGGCCATTATCATTATTCTCCGGGCCTCAGTGACCTCACCCGTGAAATGGGGATTGAGATTCTGAGCTCCACGTGGGACAGGGGCTGTGTCCAACCCAGTTTGCTTGGATCCACCCCAGTGCTTTGTACAGTGCCTGGTACATAGTAAGCGCTTAATAAATACTACAATGCTTGGCACATAGTAAGCGCTTAACAAATACCATTATTATTATTATTATTAAAAGAGGGGGTTGGCCCCCAGAACCGCACAGCCTGCTGGGAAAGGTAGTCGCTGACAGCCCTTCTCCCCTCCACCTTGTTTCTCTGCCCGTTTGCAACCAACTGGCCAATGAGAAGCAGCGTGGCTCAGTGGAAAGAGCCCGGGCTTTGGAGTCTGAGGTCATGAGTTCAAATCCCAGCTCTGCCAATTGTCAGCTGTGTGACTTTGGGCAAGTCACTTCACATCACTTATATGTTGCCAACTTGTACTTCCCAGGCGCTTAGCACAGTGCTCTGCACACAGTAAGCGCTCAATAAATACGACATTGATTCTCTGTGCCTCAGTAACCTCATCTGTAAAATGGGGATTAATAATAATAATAATAATAATAATGATGGCATTTATTAAACACTTACTATGTGCAAAGCACTGTTCTAAGCGCTGAGGAGGTTACAAGGTGATCAGGTTGTCCCACGGGGGGCTCGCAGGATTAAAACTGAGAGCCCCCCGTGGGATAACCCGATCACGTCGTAACTTCCCCAGTGCTTAGAACAGTGCTTTGCACATAGTAAGCGCTTAATAAATGTCATTATTATTGGAAGTCAGAGGTCGTGGGTTCTCATCCCGCCTCCGCCACTCGTCAGCTGTGTGACTTTGGGCAAGTCGCTTCACTTCTCTGTGCCTCAGTTCCCTCCTCTGTAAAATGGGGATGAAGTCTTCTCTCCTTCTACAGCCCAGCCCGCACCCTCCGCTCCTCTGCCGCTAATCTCCTCACCGTTAGGCCTCGTTCTCGCCTGTCCCGCCGTCGACCCCCGGCCCACGTCCTCCCCCTGGCCTGGAATGCCCTCCCTCCCAACATCCACCAAGCTAGTTCTCTTCCTCCCTTCAAGGCCCTACTGAGAGCTCACCTCCTCCAGGAGGCCTTCCCAGACTGAACCCCCTCCTTCCTCTCCATCCCCCCACGTCTTACCTCCTTCCCTTACCCACAGCACCTGTCTATATGTTTGTACATATTTATTACTCTATTTATTTTACTTGGTACATATCTATTCATTTTATTTTGTTAATATCATCATCATCATCAATCGTATTTATTGAGCGCTTACTATGTGCAGAGCACTGTATTAAGCGCTTGGGAAGTACAAATTGGCAACACACAGAGCCAGTCCCTACCCAACAGTGGGCTCACAGTCTAAAATTAATATGTTAATATGTTTGGTTTTGTTCTCTGTCTCCCCCTTCTAGACTGTGAGCCCACTGTTGGGTAGGGACTGTCTCTATATGTTGCCAACTTGGACTTCCCAAGCGCTTAGTACAGTGTTCTGCACACAATACTGTGAGCCTCCCGTGGGACAACCTTGTACCCTCCCCAGCGCTTAGAACAGCGCTTGGCACATAGTAAGAGCTTAACAAATGCCATTATTATTATCATATCGTCGTGAGTGGGGAAGGAAGAGCGAAGCCCGTCGCCCTCGAACCCCTATTTTCCGTAGCTCCGGACGGTGACTCCGCCTCAGGGCCGGGGGAGGAGGGCCCTAACTGAGGTGAACCAATGTCACGGGCCCGGCCCTGGAGGCTAGAGACTTTTCCCTCCTCGGGCCCGCCGCCGGGAGACACTCACCAGGGTGAGGGCGGCCCGGGAGGGCTGCAGCTTTCTCTTGCTCACAGCCCGGACGGTGGCTCGGACCAACGAGGCGGACATCTTGTCCCTCACCGCCCCGACCTCGGCCGCGGCTCCCCCGCCTCAGGCCCAAACGGCCGCTCGCCCGGGCCGCCGCAGGCCCCGCCCCCTTGCGCCCCCAAGCCCCCTGCCATTGGGTGAGACCCGCTGATTGACAGCGGGAGGGCGGGGAGCCGACGTGACGTTCGATCGATTCCGTTGCACGACGTAGGGTCGGGGACGTGGCCGCGGGAGGGAGGCGCGTGGGCATGCGCAGTCGCGCGCGGAGTGGGGGCGGGGCGGGGGGGGAGCGCGAGCCGGAGAGGTAGACGCTTGGCCTGTAGGAGGTCGTAATAATAATCATCATCATCATTTATTGAGCGCTTACTATGTGCAGAGCACTGTACTAAGCGCTTGGGAAGTATAAATTGGCAACATATAGAGACAGTCCCTACCCAAAGGGCTCACAGTCTAAAAGGGGAAGACAGGGAACAAAACCAAACATACTAACAAAATAAAATAAATAGAATAGATATGTACAAGTAAAATAAATAAATAGAGTAATAAATATGTACTAACATATATACATATATACAGGTGCTGTGGGGAAGGGAAGGAGGTAAGAAGGAGGGGATGGAGAGGGGGACGAGGGGGAGAGGAAGGAAGGGGCTCAGTCTGGGAAGGCCTCCTGGAGGAGGTGAATCATTCATTCGTATTGAGCGCTTACTGTTCGTTCATTCATTCATTCAATCGTATTTATTGAGCGCTTATTGTGTGCAGAGCACTGTACTAAGCGCTTGGGAAGTCCAAGTTGGCAACATAGAGAGATGGTCCCTACCCAACAGTGGGCTCACAGTCTAGAAGGGGGAGACAGACAACAAAACACAGCACCTGTATATATGTATATATGTTTGTACATATTTATTACTATATTTATTTTACTTGTACCTATCTATTCTATTTATTTTATTGTGTTAGTATGTTTGGTTTTGTTCTCTGTCTCCCCCTTCTAGACTGTGAGCCCACTATTGGGTAGGGACTGTCTCTATATGTTGCTAGCTTGTACTTCCCAAGCGCTTAGTACAGTGCTCTGCACATAGTAAGCGCTCAATAAATACGATTGATGATGATATTAAAAAAATAGAATAAATATGTATAAATAAAATAAATACAGTAATAAATACATACAAACATATATACAGCTGCACAGCACTGGACTAAGCACTTGGGAAGTACCAGGCGGCAACAGAGAGAGATGGTCCCTACCCAACAACGGGCTCACACTGTGATATATGTTAATTGCTTACTATATGGAACAGTGCTTTGCACATAGTAAGTGCTTAACAAATGCCATCATCATTATTATTATTATTATTATGCGCCCAATCAATCAATCATATTTATTGAGCGCTTACTGTGTGCAGAGCACTGTGCTAAGTGCTTGGGAAGTGCAAGCTAGCAACAGATAGAGACAGTCCCTACCCAACAGTGGGCTCACAGTCTAGAAGGGGGAGACAGAGAACAAAACCAAACATACTAACAAAATAAAATCAATAGAATAGATAGGTACAAGTAAAATAGAGTAATAAATATGTAAAAACATATATACATATATACAGGAGCTGTGGGGAAGGGAAGGAGGTAAGATGGGGGGATGGAGAGGGGGACGAGGGGGAGAGGAAGGAAGGGGGTCAGTCTGGGAAGGCCTCCAGGAGGAGATGAGCTCTCAGTAGGGCCTTGAAAGGAGGAAGAGAGCTAGCTTGGCGGATGGGCAGAGGGAGGGCATTCCAGGCCCGGGGGAGGACGTGGGCCGGGGGTCGATGGCGGGACAGGAAGGCTGAGTAGGTGCGAATGAGGTTGTCGTTAATGTAACTTCGTGATAACAAGGGCCTTTTCCCCGGGGTGCGGGGTGGGGGAGGAGAGTCAGTCAGGACCGGACCGGGAAGGGGGTTTGGGGGGCACTATAAGGAAGGTCGCTTAAGGGGCGAGGGGGTGGAAGCAGGGGGCGTCTATGGCGGCACTCGGAGGAGAGGAGCCTTCCGGGAGCGGCGGGGGCCACGCGGTGTGATGGCTGGCGGGCGGGCGGGCCTCTCAGGAACGGAGTCCCGGGCGTCAATGGCGGGCCCAGCACTGTTCTAAGAGCTGGGGGAGATACAGGGTCAGCAGGTTGTCTCACCTGGTCTTCATCCCCATTCTATTCATTCATTCAATCGTATTTATTGAGCGCTTACTGTGCGCAGAGCACTGGACTAAGCGCTTGGGAAGTACAAGTCGGTAACATGTAGAGACGGTCCCTACCCAACGATGGGCTCACGGGCTAGAAGGGGGAGACAGACAACAAAACATGTAGACAGGTGTCAATACCGTCAGAATAAATTGAATTATAGCTATATACACATCATTAATAAAATAGATAGAGTAATAAATCTGTACAAATATATACAAGTGCTGTGGGGAGGGGAAGGAGGTAGGGCGGGGGGGGTGGGGAGGAGGAGAGGAGAAAGGGGTCTCAGTCTGGGAAGGCCTCCTGGAGGAGGTGAGCTCTCAGTAGGGCTTTGAAGGGAGAAAGAGAGCTAGCTTGGCGGATGTGTGGAGGGAGGCCATTCCGGGCCAGGGGGAGGATGTGGGCCAGGGGTGGACGGTGGGACAGGAGAGGATGAGGCCCAGTGAGGAGGTTAGCGGCAGAGGAGCAGAGGGTGCGGGCTGGGCTGGAGAATCAATCAATCAATCAATCGTATTTATTGAGCGCATACTATGTGCAGAGCACTGTACTAAGCGCTTGGGAAGTACAAATTGGCAACAGAAAAGGGAGGTGAGGTAGGAGGGGGCGAGGTGATGGACAGCCTTGAAGCCCAGAGTGAGGAGTTTTTGCTTCACTGGAAGGTTGATAGGCAACCACTGGAGATTTTCGAGGAGGGGAGTGGCATGCGCCCTGACAATTGGCTCCACCAATTGTCAGCTGTGTGACTTTGGGCAAATCACTTCATTTCTCTGGGCCTCAGTTACCTCTCTGTAAAATGGGGATTAAGACTGTGAGCCCCCCATAGGACAACCTGATCACCTTGTAACCTCCCCAGCGCTTAGAACAGTGCTTTGCACATAGTAAGCGCTTAATAAATGCCATCATTATTATTATTATGCCCAGAGCGTTTCTGTAGAAAAATGATCCGGGCAGCAGAGTGAAGTAAAGACTGAAGCGGGAAGAGACAGGAGGATGGGAGACTGGGGCACAGAGAAGGGAAGTGGCTTACCCAAGGTCACACAGCAGACAAGTGGCAGAGTCGGGATTAGAACCCACTTCCTCAGACCCCCAAGCCCAGGCTCTTTCCATTGAGCCACGCTACTTAGTGATAGAGCAGGCGACACAGCACACTGTCTCATGATTGAGTCTTTTTCTTCTTTTTTCTTTTCTTCAATGGTATTTAAGCGTTTACTATGTGCCAGGTACTATACTAAGCACTGGGGTAGATACAGGCTAATCAGGTTGGACCCAATCCCTGTCCCACATGGGGCTCACAGTCTTAACCCCCATTTCTAGACTGTGAGCCCGTTGTTGGGTAGGGACCGTCTCTGTTGCCGGCTTGTACTTCCCAAGCGCTTAGTACATTGCTCTGCACACAGTAAGTGCTCAGTAAATACGATCGAATGAATTTTACAGATGAAGGAATTGAGGCCCAGAGAAGTGATGGGACAGGTCACATAACAGACAACTGCCAGAGCTGGGATTAGAACCCAGGTCCCCTCTAGACTGTGAGCTCTTTATTGCTGTATTGTACTTTCCCAAGCGCTTAATACATTGCTCTGCACACAGTAAGCACCCAATAAATACGATTGAATGAAGTCCTTCTGATTCTCAGGCCTGGTGTCTCTCCACTCTGCTTCATCGGGAACGACAGACAGGCCACAGTCCTGAAAAACCTGCTCGGAGAAATAATAATAATAATAGTATTCACTAAGCGCTTACTATGTGCCTGCTACCCTGGGGTAGATACAGTACAATCAGAGTGGACACAGTCCCTGTCCCCCATGGGACTCCCAGAATAAAGAAGAACAGGTAGTGCTTTAATCCCCATTTTATGGAGGACAAAAATGAGGCCCAGAGAGGTCATTCAGTCGTATTTATTGAGTGCTTACCGTGTGCAGAGCACCGAACTAAGCACTTAGAAAGTACAATTCGGCAACCAATAGAGACAATCCCTACCCAACAATGGGCTCACAGTCTAGAAGTGGGGGAGACAGACAAAACAAGTACACAGTTGTCGAAAGTCACACAGTAGGCAAGTCAGAGTCAGGACCTGGGTTCTACTTTTGGCTCTGCCAGTTGCTTGCTGTGTGACCTTGGGCAAGTCACGTCACTTCTCCGGGCCTCAATTTTCCTCAACTGCAAAATGAGCGTTCAATACCTGCTGTCTCTCCTACTGAGGCTGTGAGCCCCGCCAGGGACAGGGATTGCATCCAACTTAATTAACTTGTAATCATCAGAGTAATCATCTGTCGGATATCTGTCAAGCACTCTTCTAAACCCTGGGGTAGATACAAGATAATCAGGCCTGTCACGATCCCTGTCCCACAGTGGGATCCCAGTCTAAGTAGGAAGGAGTATAGGCATTGAACCACCATTTTACAGAGCAAACTGAGGCCCAGAGAAGTGAAATGAATTGCCCAAGGTCATACAGCAAGCAAGCAGCAGAGCCGGGATTAGAAACCAGGTCATTTAGCTTTTCTATGCCTCGGTTTCCTCATCCATACAATGGAAATCAAATGCCTAGATGAGAAGCAATGTGGCTCGGTGGAAAGAGCACAGGTTTGGGAGTCAGAGGTCATGGGTTCTAATCCCTGCTCTGCCACTTGTCAGCTGTGTGACTTTGGACAAGTCACTTAACTTCTCTGGGCCTCAGTTACTTCATCTGTAAAATGGGGATTAAGACTGTGAGCCTCAGGTGGGACAACCTGATTACCTTGTATCCCCCTCAGCGCTTAGAACATAGTAAGTGCTTAACAAATGCCATCATCATTATTATTATTAGTCTCCTCCCCACTTGGTCTGTGAGCTCCGTGTGGAACAGGGACCGGGCCTGATCTAATGGTATGACGTCCATATGAGAAGCAGCGTGGTCTAGTAGCAGATAGTGAGCGTGTCTGGGAGTTGGAAGGATTTTGGGTTATAATCCGGCTCCACCGTGCCTGCTGTGTGACACTGGGCAAGTCACTTCGCTTCTCTGTGCCTCAGTTACCTCACCTGTAAAATGGGGATTAAGACCGTGAGCCCCATATGGGTCAGTGACTGTGTCCAACCCGTTTGCTTGGATCCACCCCGGTGCTTAGGACAGTGCTTGGCACGTAGTAAGCGCTTAACAAATATCATTATTGTTGTTATTATTACCTATGCCAGCACTTAGTATAGCGCTTAGCAAATACCACGAGATGGCAAGCCCCATGTAGGACAGGGACTGTGTCCGATCTCATTAGCTTGTACCTACCCCGCGCTTAGTACAGTGTCTGACACATCGCTTAAATACCATAACTGTCATAACTGTCAGTTAAATACCATAACTTGTCAGCTGTGTGACTTTGGGCAAATCACAACTTCTCTGGGCCTCAGTTCCCTCATCTGTAAAATGGGGATTAAGACCGTGAGCCCCACGTGGGACAACCTGATGACCTTGTATCTCCCCCCCCACCCCCCCCTCCCCCAGCGCTTAGAACTATGCTTGGCACATAGAGAAGCAGCATGGCTCAGTGGAAAGAGCCCGGGGTTTGGAGTCAGAGGTCATGGGTTTGAATCCCAATTCTGCCACTTGTCAGCTGTGTGACTTCGGGCAAGTCACTTCACTTCTCTGGGCCTCAGTTCCCTCATCTGTAAAATGGGGGTGAAGACTGTGAGCCCCCCGTGGGACAACCTGATCACCTTCTATCCCCCCCAGTGCTTAGAACTGTGCTTTGCACATAGTAAACACTTAACAAATACCATCATTATCATTATTATTATAGTAAGTCTTAACAAATACCGTCATCATTATCATTATGATTATAGTAAGCGCTTAACAAATACCAACATTATTATTATTATAACAACAAATAAAACACCATCATCCTTATAACTCTACTAAGACACTGGGATGGTGCTCTGTAGACAGAAAGCACTCAAATTATGTTATTAGCTTCAGAGATTATGGCCCAGGATGTGCAAAATTTATCCAGATGGTGGGCTTGGGATCAACCGGAGCCAGCTTCACAGAGGGCTCTTTTATCTCAGAGCCCCAGCTGGAGTTAGGCTGCTGTGGGGGTGGGTGGAGTAAGCCTGGTGGTGAGGTACTTGTGACTAGATGTGCTGTTGGAAATGGTAAGCGCTTAAGGGGGACGGGGAGGGGGAAAAAAATCAACATTGCATTTCAGCATTCCACGCGCAGTCGGATGCCAAACCTACAGCCTATTTTTTTTAGCTAGATGGTTGTAAATTATTGACAACGTCCTATGAGCTGGACGGACCCACACCCTTTTCTAAAACCTATTGGAATTTTGAAAATGTAGGTGATTTCTCTCCTAGCAAATCGGGAGAGCATCTAGCCATCTTTCTGAGACATTTTTTTTTTAAAAAAAACAACCACCCATATGTGAATTTTGACCTTGTGAATTCAGATAACTCTGAATTCAGAGAGGGTACAGGCCTGAGTGGCTTGGTGGCAAGAGCCCAGGCTTGGGAGTCAGAGGTCGTGGGTCCCGACTCTGCCCCTTGTCTGCTGTGACATTGTGCAAGCCACTTCACTTCTCTGTGCCTCAGCGACCTCATCTGTAAAATAAGGATTAAGACTGTGGGCCCCACATGGGACAACCTGATGACCTTGTATCTACCCCAGTGCTTCGAATGATGCTTGGCAAATACCCTTCGAAGAGAAGAGAAGCAGCGTGGCTCAGTGGAAAGAGCACGGGCTTTGGAGTCAGAGATCATGAGTTCAAATCCCTGCTCCGCCAACTGTCAGCTGTGTGACTTTGGGCAAGTCACTTAACTTCTCTGGGCCTCAGGTACCTCATCTGTAAAATGGGGATTAAAACTGTGAGCCCCCCATGGGACAACCTGATCACCTTGGAACCTCCAGTGCTTAGAACAGTGCTTTGCACATAGTAAGTGCTTAATACTATTATTATTATTATTATTATTATTAGTCCAGCAATGCCACTGGCCTGCCGCTGTCACCTTGGGCTAGTCACCCTTAACCTTCTAGCTGTGCCTCCCTCTCAACCCCCTCCCCCTTCCGTGCCCTCGTATGAGCCGTTCTCCCGGCTTGGGACTCCCTCCTCACATCAGACAGACCCCAGGTCAAATCCTTCCTAAAATCCCACCTCTTCCAAAAAACTTTTCTCGCTTAATTTTCCAGCGCCTTGAACCAAATCATCACTTTAGTCAATTCTAACACTTATGGGCTTAATTTACCCCTCTTTAGCACTGCTGTATATTCATCGATCAGTCAATGAATGGGATTTCTTGAGCACTTTCATTCATTCAATCAGTCGCATTTATTCATTCATTCAATCGTATTTATTGAGCTCTTACTGTGTGCAGAGCACTGTACTAAGCACTTGGGAGAGTTTAACAATAAACAGACAGGTTCCCTGCCCACAAGGAGCTTACAGTTTAGAGGGAGCAACAGACATTCATAGAAATAAATGACCCATCTGGACATAAGAGTTGTGGGGGAAAATGAAGAAATGGAGCGAGTCAGGGTGATGCAGAAAGGAGTGGGAGAAGAGGAAAGGAGGGCTTAGTCAGGGAAGCCCTTTTGGAGGAGGCGTGCCTTCAGTAAGGCTTTGAAGAGGGGAGAGAAGCTGTCAGACCCTTACTGTGTATATATCTATAATTCTATTTATCTATTTTGATGGTATTGATGCCTACTTGTTTTGTTTTGTTGTCTGTCTCCCCCTTCTAGACTGTGAGCCTGTTGGGTAGGGATTATCTCTGTTGCCGAATTGTATTTTCCAAGCACTTAGTCCAGTGCTTTGCACACAGTAAGTGCTCAATAAATATGACTGAATGAATAAATGAACTGTGTGCTGAGCACTGGACTAAGCACTCGGGACAGTACAAGACATTAGAGTTGATAGACACGACTCCTGCCCACAAGGAGCTTATGGGAAGCAGCGTGGCTCAGTGGAAAGAGCCTGGGCTTTGGAGTCAGGGGTCATGGGTTCAAATCCTGACTCCAATTGTCAGCTGTGTGACTTTGGGCAAGTCACTTCACTGGGCCTCAGTTACTTCATCTGTAAAATGGGGATTAAGACTGGGAGCCCCCCGTGACACAACCCAATCACCTTGTTACCTCCCCAGTGCTTAGAACAGTGCTTTGCACATAGTAAGTGCTTAATAAATGCCATCATTATTATTATTACAGTCTACAGGGGGAAACGGGCATTAAAAATAGATTAGGAATAGGGGAAATACTAGAATGTAACGGGGGGCTGGAGTGAGTGGCAAAGAACAATCTATGCAGAGGGAAGGGTGGAGAGGGCATAAAAAGGCTTGGGGCGATGTGATTACTTCTACTCTATTTCAATCGACCAGTCTAGTTGCAACTCTATTTCTGTCTGTCTCCCCCACTGGAGTGGAAGGTCCTTGCGGGCAGGGAACATGGAACTTTTTTATTCTGTACTTTCCAAGCACCTAGTATGGTGCACTGCACCCAATGGCTTCTCAGTCAATGCTTCTAGTATCATTACTTCTTAACCTCTCTGGACCTCAGTTTCCTCTTCTCTAAAATGGGGCTAATCAATCGATGGTATTTATTTGAGTACTTACTGTGTGCAGAGCAGTGTACTAAGCGCATGGGAAAGTTCAATACAACAGAGTTGGTAGACACGTTCCTTGCCCACAAGGAGCATCCGTCTTGCCCCTACATTGCACATAGGGGCGAGAAGCAGCCCCTATGTGCCCTATGTGCAGAGAAGCAGTGCGGCTCAGTGGAAAGAGCCCGGGCTTTGGAGTCAGAGGTCATGGGTTCTCTCTGATCTCCCATCCTCGTGTCTCTCCCCACTTCAATCCATACTTCATGCTGCTGCCCGGATTGTCTTTGTCCAGAAACGCTCTGGGCATGTTACTCCCCTCCTCAAAAATCTCCAGTGACTACCAATCTGTGCATCAGGCAGAAACTCCTCACCCTGGGCTTCAAGGCTCTCCATCACCTCGCCCCCTCCTACCTCGCCTCCCTTCTCTCCTTCTCCAGCCCACCCCGCACCCTCTGCTCCTCTGCCGCTAATCTCCTCACCGTGCCTCGTTCTCGCCTGTCCCGCTGTCGACCCCCTGCCCACGTCATCCCCCTGGCCTGGAATGCCCTCCCTCTGCCCATCCGCCAAGCTAGCTCTCTTCCTCCCTTCAAGGCCCTACTGAGAGCTCACCTCCTCCAGGAGGCCTTCCCAGACCCCCTCCTTCCTCTCCCCCTCGTCCCCCTCTCCACCCCCCCGTCTTATCTCCTTCCCTTCCCCACAGCACTTGTATATATGTATATATGTTTGTACATATTTATTACTCTATTTATTTTACTTGTACATATCTATTCTATTTATTTTGTTAATATGTTTGGTTTTGTTCTGTCTCCCCCTTCTAGACTGTGAGCCCACTGTTGGGTAGGGACTGTCTCTACATGTTGCCAACTTGTACTTCCCAAGCGCTTAGTACAGTGCTCTGCACACAGTAAGTGCTCAATAAATATGATTGATTGATTGATTGAAATCCCAACTCCACCACTTGTCAGCTGTGTGACTTTGAGCAAGTCACTTAACTTCTCTGGGCCTCAGTTCCCTCATCTGGAAAATGGGGATGAAGACTGTGAGCCCCCCGTGGGACAACCTGATCACCTTGTAACCTCCCCAGCGCTTAGAACAGTGCTTTGCACATAGTAAGCGCTTAATGTCATTGTTATTATTGTTATCAAACAATGGTATTTATTATTAATAATAACTGGTATTCGTTAAGTGTTTACTAGGTGCCAAGTGCTATACTAAACTCTGGGGTAGACAGGTCAATCAGTCGATCGACGGTATTTATTGAATGCTATGTGCATAGCACTGTACTAAGCACTTACGGGAGGACACAACCACAGAATTAGCAGACATGCTCATAATTGCATCCCACCAGGGGCTCACAGTCTTAAGCAGGAGGGAGAACAGCGAATGGATCCCCATTTTGCAGATAAAGGGATCCAAGGGATACAGAAGTGACTTGCCCAAGATCACACAGCAGGTACACGGCGGAGCCAGAATTAGAACCCAGATCCTCCGACTCCCAGGCCCGTGCTCTTTCCACTAGGCCACTTACTGGGTGCAGAACACTGTACTAAGAGCTTGAGAAAATAATGTTGCTGGGGGCTTTTGAGGAGAGGTGGTCATTTCGGGCTGGAGAGGAATGGGGCTGGGGCTGTGGAGGGGGAAAATCTCCTCCCAATATTCTTTTTTTATGGTATTTGTTGAGCGCTTACTGTGTGTCAAACACTGTTCCAAGCACTGGGGTAGATGCAAGTAAATCAGTTTGGACACAGTCCCTTTTCCCACATAAGCCTCACGGTCTAAATAGGAAAACAGGAGAACCGAGGCCCAGAAGTGAAGTGACTTGCCCAAGGTCACGCAGCAACCAAGGGGTGGAGCCGGGATAAGAACCCAGGTCCCAGGTCCTCCGACTCATTCATTCAATTGTATTTATTGAGCGCTTACTGTGTGCACAGCACTGTACTAAGTGCTTGGGAAGTACAAGTCGGTAACATATAGAGATGGTCCGTACCCAACAACGGGCTCACAGCCCGGGCTCTATCTGCTTCTTGAGAAGCGGCGTGGCTTAGCGGCAAGAGCACGGGCTTGGGAATCAGGACGTGGGTTCTAATCCCCGTTCTGCCACTTGTCTGCTGTGTGACCTTGGGCAAGTCACTGTGTGGCTCAGTGCAAACATAATTAAGCGCTTAACAAATACCATCATTATTCTTCTCTGGGCCTCAGTGACCTCCTCTGTAAAATGGGGATTAAGACTGTGAGCCCCACGTGGGACAACCTGATCACCATGTATCTGTCCCAAGCACTGTTCTAAGCGCTGAAGGGGATACAAGGTAATCAGGTTGTCCCACATGGGGCTCACAGCCTTAATCCCCATTTTTCAGAGGAGGTAACTGAGGCCCAGAGAAGTTAAGTGACTCGCCCAGTCACACAGCTGACAAGTGGCAGAGCTGGGATTAGAACCCACGACCTCTGACTCTCAAGCGCACGCTCTTTCCACTAAGCAACACTGCCTCTCTGTACAGTGCAGTGCTTGGCACACAGTAAGGATTTAACAAATATCATCATCATAATAATAATTATTATTATTATTAAAGTGCCACCTCAGACGATATGGCATCTCAGCTGAAAGCCCAGAAGATCATTCTGGCAAGACAGACCAGCATGGTGCACTTCAGAGAAGACAAAGGAGGCAAAAGTGAAAACAATGACAGACACTGCAACACACGACAAAGCGAGGAACAGTGTGTGTACCTGTGTGTGTGTACGTGTTTACGTGCACGTGTCCAACGTGGCTCGGACTGACTGCACTCATGACAATCACAGAGTCAGCGGCATCTTCAGATATGAAGGACGGTGATTTTTTAATCAATCAATGGTATTTATTGAACGCTGTGTGCAGAGCACTGCACTACACGCCTGGGAGAGTACAACAGAGTAAGTAAACATGATCCCTGCCCTCAAAGGGCTTACAATCTAGTCACTTGTTCCGTAATGTGGGGGTCAAATTCACGAAAACCTCACTGATAATTGCATCCCAGTTAACCACCAATTCGCTAGTCACTTTTTCCACAACATGGGGGTCAAATTAATTGAAAATTGCACCCCGGTAACCACTGATCTGCTAGGCCAACGCTCCATTAACGTGGGGGTTAAAATCTGGAAAAACCTCATTGAAAATCGCGCTGCGGAAACCACCGATTCGCTAGTCACTCATTCCATAATGTGGAGGTCAAATTCACAAAAAACCTCGTCGGAGACCACATCTCGGAAACCGATTCGCTAGTCACTTGTTCCACAATATGCGCCTGAATTCTTGAAAAACCTCATTAAAAATAGCCCCCCGATTCGCATCTCTTGGATCCAAAGCTTCTTATTTTGGGCAGAAGGCTTTTATGCCGGCGGCTTACTGTGGTTACCGTATTAAATACCAGAAAGTCGCAAGGACATAAAAGAACTGTATGGAACGGTTCAGTTAGGCTGAAGCACGCGCATGACTGCCTTTTCCTGGCCCAGATCGACTCATGCCGATGTGCGGCCCGGGGTTTCACGAGAATGGCCCCTTGCGGTAGGAAGAGCCTTCCCTCGTTCTCCATCGAGTTCTCTCCAAATCGTGCAATCGGCACAAATGACAGTTCGGTTTCCGCACTATTGCGTTTCCTTAGAGTACAATCGAAGGAAAAATGGGGCGGGGGGGGGGGGGGGGGGCGGGGGAGAGGAAAAAAAATAAAATTGGAACTTCCACCTTTAATTCTTTTCAGTTACGAATACGAGCGGCGGAGTCGAGACGGGGAGTCGGATGCTTCGATTCCTAATGGACGTGGGGGGGATACCCAGGGTGACACCGATGGGCAGTAAGTCCCTCGGGAGCGAGGAACACGCTCCCCCCTGCAAGCTGATTCGCCCAACATTTCCGTCAAGTGCTTTCATTTCTCGGTCGCGGTTTGTAGAGAGTTTTTCTCCAGCCTCAAACAGGATCACCTGCTTCACAGTCTCGTCTTGTACACAAGCACAGCAGTATTATCAACTCTTCTAAAAATCACAGGGGTGGGGGGCGGGGGAGGGAGGGGAAAGCAAAGCTCAATGGCACTGCCCTCCCCACAGAGACTCAACATAAAGGGTCACTACTGTCCAATGGTATCAGCTTTTGACAGATAACAAGAAAATAATGTTTGCAAATACAGTAGGAATAGTTCACAAATATTTGAAAGACTTTTACACAAGGATTTGGTAAACAACAACAGATACCGTGTCCCCCTTCAAAAACCTTGCTTTCGGCAAGAGCGGTAAGAGACGAAAAGCCTGCAGCTCCGTAACCGCCGATTCGTCAGTCGTCTGTTCCGTACTGTGGGGGTTGAAATCTTGAAGAAAACAAAGTGAAAATGGCCTCCCGGTAACCGCTGATTCTCTAGTCACTTGTTCCACGATGAGGGGGTCGAATTCTTGAAAAACCTCATTGAAAATTGCGCACCCACGCACGCACACACACACACGCGCAAGCACACCCGCTTTTTTTTTTTTAGTGCATTTTGAAAGGGTTAAAACCATGACAATGTAATTTTTCCTTCTGACCCGTAGCTAAACGTCCAATTCAAACATCATGGCTTTCTATTCAAACGTTCACATGTAAGGGGAGCGTATGTGAGGCAGACGTCCCTAATTAAAAATAACCTTTTCTTAGACATGGTTCACGAAAGGCAAAACTAGCCACTTTCTTGAAATACAAGTTAAATACTGATATGTGCTGTCGGCCCGGGGACCTCGGATGCTTCAATCCCAAATCCGACGCGGGTGCCGGCTCCCTCAGAATTCTAGTTGCGTCTTCTTCGGTGAGGCTTTTCCCTGAGTCATGTATTTATTGGGAAGGCTTCCTGGGGGAGAAGAAAGAGAACCACTTGGCGTCAAACAAGCCAACCCGCGGATGCGCTCCAATGGAACACAGTCACCCTTGGGGGTCAAAGGCCCAATCTGGCATCGGGGGATTCCTCGACTGTCCTGCTCTGACGGCAGAGAAGCAGAGGCGATTCGCTGAGGCAAGCCCAAGGCCTCCGCCGGGATCGCTCTGTGGAGAGCAAAAGCTCGGGCTCTGACCGAGGTAAACCGAGGGCAGCGGCTTCTTGGGTAGAGCAGAGGGGCCCTAGTGGAAAGAACCCGGGCCCAAGAGTCAGAGGACCTGGCTTTTAATCCCAGGTCGTGCCCCCCACCCTTTTTTAAATGGAACTTGTTAATCCATCGTATCAATTGAGCGCTTACTTTGTGCAGACCACTGGACTGAGCGTTTGGGAGACCACAAGAGCACAGAGTTGGTAGCCATGCCCCCCTGTCCAAGAGCTAAGTGCCAGGCACTGGGCTAAGCGCTGGGGTCAGCCTGAGCTACTTGGGTTGGACACGGCCCCTGTCCCACATGGGGCTCCACAGTCTTCAGCCCTTCTTCACAGACGAGGGAACTGAGGCCCAGAGACAAGCAGAGAAGTGGGCCCTTGAAACTGGGCCTCAGTTTCCTCATCTGTGAAACGGGGGTTCAATCCCTGATCTCCTTCTTTCTGTGAGCTCCGTGTGGGACGGGGACAGTGTCTGCCTCCCCCTTCTAGACTGTGAGCCTGTTGTTGGGTAGAGACCGTCTCCATATGTTGCCAACTTGTACTTCCCAAGCGCTTAGTACAGTGCTCTGCACACAGTAAGCGCTCAATAAATACGATTGAATGAGTGAATGAATGCCCTGAGGCACTGGTACCTACCCAGGTGCTTTGTACAGTGTTTGGCACAGAGTAAGCGCCTAACAAATAGTACCATCATCACTCATCTTATTCTCCAAAGGCGTAACTGGCTTGGGATAATTAAGCCGCGTCTGGGCTGCTGAGACAGAAAACTAGACAGAAATGACAGTGTGGCGATTCAGGAAGGCAAGAGAGGGTGGAGGGGGGGGCCTCAAGAAGGTCCAGTGCCAGGCCCCTCTGAGGCTTGGGAGCAGGAATGGGGGGCAAGGGGGAGGAGTAAACACTCTATTCGAGTCACTTGACTTCTCTATGCTTCAGTTTCTTCATCCGTAAAACGGGCAGTAAATCCTCCTCCTTCCTACTTAGACTGTGAGCCCCATATTCATTCATTCATTCATTTTGTCATCCATTCAATCGTATGTCTTGAGCGCTTACTGTGTGCAGAGCACTGTACTAAGCACTTGGGAGGAGACAATATAGCAATAAATGGACACATTCTCTGCCTACAATGAGCTTATATGGGACCGGGGCTGTGTTATCTTCTCTCTACCCTGGCGCTCAGTACAATCTTGACCAGAACGTCAAGAACGACAACTGATGCAAAGAATAATAATAGTTCTCACTATCAGTAGTGGCAAGAGCCCGGGCTTGGGAGTCAGAGGTCGTGGGTTCTAATCCCGGCTCCGCCACTTATCAGCTGTGTGACTTGGGGCAAGTCACTTAACTTCTCTGTGCCTCAGTTCCCTCATCTGTAAAATGGGGATTAAGACTGCGAGCCCTGCGTGGGACAACCTGATTACCATACATCTACCCCAGCGCTTAGAACAGTGTGTGTGTGTAGGGTGGGGGTGGGGGCTGGCCCTCTGGGAATATATTTCTCATGGTTCAAAAACTCTACCAGTCAATCAACGGTATCGATGACAGACTGCCGTGTGCAGAGCTCTCTGCTAAACACTTGGGAAAGTAAAATGCACTAGGGCTGGCCGACACAATATTTTTCACTGGCCAGCCACATCAACAGCAGCAGTTAGGGCAGTTGGCTGATATCCTGGTTGACTCTAAGTGCTTGTAGGCAGGGTGAGTGTCTACCGACTCTGTAGGGCTGTCCTCTCCCAAGTGCTTAGCCCAGTACTCGGCACACAGGGGGTGCTCAATAAACACGATCGATCCATCGATGGACTACTTGTCAATCATGACCAATCCTCTACCATTACAGAAGCCACCCAAAGTCAAAACTCTTAAGACTGGCACGTTTGTACTTACTTGAAAGGTGAGGACTATAATGACATTTTGCAAAAGGTACGCACCTGACTGGGGACTCACAGACAACTTGGCTTTTTGCTTCTTTTTGTCTTCCTGCATTGCCTAAAAGAACAAACCAGAAATCAAAAAATCCACAAGAACAAAGCCCCTTGGAACAGAACTATCAGAGCCTAACGATTCACAGGCGGCGGTGACGGCCGCCGAGTTGGAATAAAGAGTTTAAGCGACGTTATGTTCGGGGTCAAACGCTCCGGTTGGTACTTAGAGAAGCAGCAGCGTGGCTCAGGGGAAAGAGCCCGGGCTTGGAAGTCAGAGGACGTGGGTTCCAATCCCGGCTCTGCCACTTGTCTGCTGGGTGACTCTGGGCAAGTCACTTTACTTCTCTGGGCCTCAGTTACCTCACCTGAAAAATGGGGATGAAGACTGTGAGCCCCACGGGGGACAACCTGATTACCTTGTATCTACCCCAGGGCTTAGAACAGTGCTTGGCACATAGTAAGCGCTGAACATTTACCATCATTTTTAAAGAAAAAAATACCCTGAAATTGTAAAGTTCACCTGACTGAATTTGCCAGTTGGTTTCAAAGGGCTAGAAGAGAGCAGGGGTCCCTGAAGACCATCTGCTGCGCAAAAACCTGAAGAAAAGAAAAATGACACCACGCTTTTAAACTAAGCCAAGGTAACGCCAACACCCCCCCGGCACGCCTCTGTGACGGCTACCCGTAACAGTGCACACCAATCGATGGCATTTATTGAGCGCCTACTGTGTGCAGAGCACCATACTAGGCGCCAGGAAGAACCCAATGGAGTTTGGAGACACAATCCCTGCCCCTAAGGAACTAAGAATCTGGGGCTCACATGGAGACTACATGGTACAAGAAGAGTATCCTGCTTTAGAGGGAGAGAGCTTCTAAATACACTGGAGGCCTCCTCAGCCAACGCCTTCGAATCTGACCCAGTTAGGAGGGCCAAGCATTTCCTGGGCCCGCTGGGGGAACTCGGGCGAGTCACCTCACTTCTCTGGGCCTCAGTTTCTGAAAGAGACAGGAGCCGTCGCAACGTTCACGGACGTTCCACGCGCTGGGCCCTGGCCTCTCTCCCCTTAGCAGGATTCCATTACGTTCGCCCCCGGAGCAAAACCAAGCTGGCAGCAACGCAGACGCCCGGCAGCGTTTTCAGTTTTCTCAGCTCTCCAGGGGCTCCGGACCCCTGATAAACGGGGTGGCAGGGGTGCCGAGTGGAGAGAGACCCGGGCCTTCTAGACTGTGAGCCCGCTGTTGGGTAGGGACCGTCTCTTTATGTTGCCAACTTGTACTTCCCAAGCGCTTAGTCCAGTGCTCTGCACACAATAAGTACTCAATAAATACGATTGAATGAATTAACGAGTGAATGGTAGTCAGGAGACCTGGGTTCCAATTCTGGCTTCGCCACTGGCCTGGGGCTCGTCACTTAACCTCTCTGGGCCTCGGTTTTCTCACGTGTGAAATGGGGCTTGAAAACGCCCATCTCCCTCCCTCTGGGACGTGGGACGGGGACCGGGTCCGACCCAATCGGCTCCCATCGCCCCCAAGCACCATGCTCGGCACATAGAGAGCGTCGAACCCGGATTCAAAATCAACCCCTCCGTACTTGTGATGCCTTTTAACAGGTGGCAGTCTTTCTTAATGTGGCCTTCTCTCCCACAGATGAAGCAGCGCTTCTCTCTCAGCTCTTTGTCTTCCTGTCGCTTCCACTTCTCGGTCAACTGCCGGGGCATCTTGTCCTTTCCCATTTCCGGCCCGCCCCGGCTCTGCCTGGGTTTCTGCTGAGCCTGGCCCTCCTTCACCGACGGCTCTTTCTCAACAATCTTGCTCTGAGCTTCTTGGTCCTCTTGGACCGTCTTCTCTTTATTGTCGGGGCACCGCTGGCTTTTGGGGTCTTCGTGATCCCGCCGCCGCCTCAACCTGTAGCGGGATATAAGTTTGGGGCTCAGAGGGCGTTCTAGAGGGGAGGAGACTACGCCCTCCACACACCCGCCAAACTACCTCTCTTCCTCCCTTCAAAGCCCTACTGAGCTCACCTCCTCCGGGAGGCCTGCCCAGACTGAGCCCCCCTTTTCCTCTGCTCCTCCTCCCCATCGTCCCCACTCCCTCCCTACCCCCTTCCCCTCCCCACAGCACTTGTGTATATTTGTACATATTTATTCCTCTATTTTATTAATGATGTGCATATAGCTATAATTCTATTTATCTATTCTGATGGTACTGACACCTGTCTACTTGTTTTGTTCTGTTGTCTGTCTCCCCCTTCTAGATTGTGAGCCCGTTGTTGGGTAGGGATTATCTCTATCTGTTGCCGAATTGTACTTCCCAAGCGCTTAGTACAGTGCTCTGCACACAGTAAGAGATCAATACGGCTGAATGAATACACATCAACCTGAAAAGGCATTAAGATGAAGAGTCGCACCGCCCCCTCAAAACAAACCCGAGAGATTCAAAAGATCTGAGGAGGAGGAAGATGCTGGAGGCAGGCGAGGGGGGAAGAGAGAAAGGAGTCTCGTTCCTCCACTTGGAAGACTTGGCTAGTTCTGCTTCCTGACTCTCTCTGACCCCCTGAATCCCACTGAAGAGCTGTTAGGTGGGGGTGCCCGGTTGTGTGGCTAGTGGGGTTCGGAGACGGAGGGCGAAAAAAACCACTACCCCTGGAGGCAGACAATGTGGACAGGGAGGGGCTCACCCACATCCCTTGCTGGCTGCATTCAGGGTCAGGCTGAGCGAAGACAAATGAGCTCTGTACTTCCCAATGTCTGAACCTGACCGTAGGCAGACAGTGACTTCAATGTGGCCGGCTCACAAACCGTGTTGGATATTCAACTCTGAAAGCTCTCCGGGTGGAAAACCCCCAAACCACAGAGAAAGCCACCTGAGCCCCAAACCTTGAAAAGGAGAGCTCGGCTTTTCCAAACGACCGAAACCACAAGAGCCGAGTCTGTTGTATTGGACTCTCCCAAGCGTTGAGTTGATACTCTGCATGCAGTAAGCGCTCAATTAACACCACGGATTGATCGATCACCGTCTGAGAGAGTGAAAATACCACGTACGGGAGAACACCTCCTTTCCCACACTGGGTGGAGGAAAATAAGGCCAAATCCGAAGACGATTTTCTCCCCTATGAAATGTTTCCATTGTCTCTCAGACAGTGATCCTTCTCTCGGTCAATCAATCAATTAGTGGTATGTATTAAGCGCTCCCTTTGTGCGGAGCACCGGACTAAGTGCCTGGGAGAGTCTGATACAACACACTTGGCTTTTCCTTCAATTGTGTTTATTGAGCGCTTTTGTGGTTTTGTTTGTTTGGAGAACACCTAGCGGCATTCCGCGGAGAAGCCGAGCTCTCCTTTTGAAGGCTTGGCCCTTGGGTCATTACCTCTGTGGTTTTTTGGAATAAAGTCGAGCTTTCTCCCTTTCCTCCCATCTCTCCCCAAGCTCTGGTGGAAATGCAACCAGGCAGTGAAAGAGCCAAAGTGGGGATGGGAAGAAGGGGGGTCCAAAGGCCTGTGCAGATAGGCAGACTGTGTCAAATCAGAGCCGATATGCTTGGGAGACTAGACTGAAAAGGAAAGCTGGCTTGGGGCTTCAAGCTCGAACTCTTTGGTAATTCCGAAAGCCATCCTCCTGCTTCTGAGTGCTGAATTCCTTTGACTGGAAACACCGAAAGCCCATCTATGAGCCCCGGCAACGAGGGGTGAAAGACAACCCGAGTCAAAGCCGTCTTCAGGGCTGACTTACTTTCTCCGCAGAGGGCAGTCTCGCATAAAGTGCCCGATTTTGCCGCAAATCCGGCAGCACCTGTCATTGGGTGCCAGCTCCCCTTCGGTCAGGACTTCCGGATCGAAGAAATACTCCTGGAAGGACAAAGCGTGGTCAGATTCCCAAGGGGTCAGAGAGTCCGCCCTGGAAATTGAAGCCCTTTGGGTCTGCCTCATGTTGCTTGCTTCTTTGGAGCGTTAAGGTGAGCGCAAAGGTGCAATGGATAGAGCACAGGCCCGAGAGTCAGAAAGTCATGGGTTCTAATTCCGGCTCCGCCACCTGTCTGCTGTGTAGCCTCGGGCAAGGGCCTCAGTTATCTCATCTGTAAAATGGGGATTAAGACTGGAAGCCCCATGCGGGACAGGGACCGTGTCCAACCTGATTTGTCTGTATCCATCCCAAGCACTTAGTACAGTGCCTGGCACATAGTAAGCTCTTAAGACATGCCACAATTCTTATTATTGTTCTTACCATAAGACAAAGTAAGCATGTCTGCATGGGGCAAAAGAAATCGCACAATCACACGGCATGAACGGGGGACTCCACTGCTAATGCTTCTTAGAGAAGCAGCGTGGCTTAGTGGAAAGAACCCGGGCTTGGGAGACAGAGGTCATGGGTTCTAATCCCGACTCCGCCACTTGTCAACTGTGTGACTTTGGGCAAGTCACTTAACTTCTCTGGGCCTCAGTTCCCTCATCTGTAAAACGGGGATCAAGACTGTGAGCCCCAAATGGGATAACCTGATAACCTTGTATCTATCCCAACACTTAGAACAGTGCTTGGCACATAACAGCACTTAGCAAATACCATTATTATTATTACTTGTCATTTTTTTTAAATGGTATTTGTTAAATTTGCAATTGTATGGTACGGTCTGGCTACCCCATCCATCCTCAACAGCAGGAAATTTTGTGTACATATACATTTAATATCTGTACTTTATTTCGTTATTTATTTATATTAATGTCTGTCTCCTCTGCTAGACTGTGAGCTCGTTGTGGGAAGGAATGTGTCTGTTGTTATACTGTATTCTCCCAAGTGCTTAGAACAGTGCTTTGCACACAGTAAGCACTCAATAAATACGACTGAATGAATGAATGAAAAGTTTGGGGGAAGTAACCTAAGCCTTTAGCTCATCTAGTCCTAATTAAACAAATATTAACAATCTTTGGAAGACCTCCAGAATACACTCACCATTTTTGAGTAATAGTCTTTAGGAAATCCCTTGACTGGAGTACCAAACAGTCTTCTACCATTAATGAAAGCCTTCATTATAAAATTGGTCACTAGTAAAAATAAAATATAATCCATCAGACTCTTTGCCGGGAGGAAGAAAAACAAAAATAGAAAGACGATAGCCAATATCAGCATCGATAACCAAAGGGTAACTTACTTTTTCTGGAGAGTCCAGCTCCAAGGTTGTGGTTGAGATCAAAGGGATCTAAAAACGAGGAAAGTCAAGGTGACTCCGGAGTCTGGGAACGACTGTGCATGCATGAAGATCTCTGGGGTGGCTTCGGGCCGCACGAGTCAAGCGTGAGATGAGGCCAGAGGTGGCTGGTCAACCAGGGGAAGGGGGCTGGGTGGGCCCAGAGAGTCGGAGATGGGGGACGGCAGCGGAGGCCGAGTGGAGAGAGAGCCCGGGCCTGGGAGCCTTGGGCAAGTCACCTCACTGCTCTGTGCCTCAGTTTCCTCAGCTGCAAAATGGGGGATTTGATACCCGTTCTCCCTCCCACCTGCGCCCCATGTGTGACGGGGACTGAGTCTGACCTGGTCATCGTCTTAGTACAGCGCTCGGCAGAAGCGCTTAACAAGGACCACGGTCACTATTATTAGGAGCCCCGAGGGAGATGAGGACTTGGAAATAACGGCGGTCGCGCGGCTGAAAACGCCGGGCCCCAAGGCTATAACAATAATAATAATAATGATGGTATTTGTTAAATGCTTACTATGTGCAAAGCACTGTTCTAAGCGCTGGGGAGGTTACAAGGTGATCAGGTTGTCCCACGGGGGGCTCACAGTTTTAATCCCCATTTTTCAGATGAGGTAACTGAGGCCCAGAGAAATGAAGTGACTCCCCCAAGGTCACACAGCTGACAGCTGGCGGGGCCGGGATTTGAACCCATGACCTCTGACTCCAAAGCCCGTGCTCTTTCCACTGAGCTACGCTGCAACCGCGGCCCGGCTTTCGTACGCACCCTCGATGACGATGTACTTTGAGGTCCACTGCTTCTTGAAAGTTGTAAGGAGACTTTTCGTCCTGATGCAAATGACATGTTCTTTAAAATCGAATTCCTCGGTGTAGAAACGAAGAAGGCCCAACCACAGCTCGCCAACAGACTCGGTATTTTTTCCATAATCTGGCCAGTAGTCTGGCTGGAAGCCAAAGAGGGGAAAACAAAAACTCAGCACGTCAGTCGATCGGCCCATGGCATTTACTACGTGCACCTACAGAGAGCAGAGCACGGAACTCAACGCTTGGGAACCACCCCTTTCCCTGCTTTCAGGATGCTTCCAGTCCAATCTCTGCCTCTCGTTCCACGGCCTGCCAGAGACAGAGCTGGAAATAACCCTTCCCGCTTCAACTCCCTCCCAGGCTGGAGTTTCGGGGCCTCAAACCTGAGTCTGGCATCTGAGATGCACTGTGGTCTACTGAAAAGGGGCCGGGAATAGGAGGACCTGGGTTCTCATCCCCGCTCCGCCAATTGCTTGCCGTGTGTGACCTTGGGCAAGTCGCTTCACTTCTCTGGGCCTCAGTTGCCTCGACTGTTAAATGAGGATTAAATCCTACCTCCTCTTACTTAGAGAGCGGAGCCCCGTACGGGACAGGGACTGTGTCCAACGTAATTCACTTGTACCTACCCCATGGTTTAGAACACATAAGTGCTTAACAGTTAATATCATAGGCAAAAAATTAAAAATTAAAATTACGGTCTAGCAGGTGGGAACGCTACACCGTAAACTCCTTGAGGGCAGGGACCGTGTCTACCGCTTAATAATAATAATAATGATGGTATTTGTTAAGCGCTTACTATGTGCAAAGCACTGTTCTAAGCGCTGGGGAGGTTACAAGGTGATCAGGTTGTTCCATGGGGGGGCTCACAATTTTAATCCCCATTTTACAGATGAGGGAACTGAGGCCCAGAGAAGTGAAGTGATTTGCCCAAAGTCACACAGCTGACAGTTGGCGGAGCCAGGATTTGAACCCATGGCCTCTGACTCCAAAGCCCATGCTCTTTCCACTGAGCCATGCTGCTTCTCACTGTGCTCAGTGCTTAGAACAGTGCTTGGCATATAGTAAGCACTTAACAAATACCATCATTATTTTTACCGACTCGACTGTATTCGCCCTAGTTCAGTCAGTCAATCGTATTTACTGAGCGCTTCGGAGAATACAATATAAGACACATTCCCTGCCCACAACGAGTTTACAGTCACGAGGACTAGTTCAGCGCTCTGCACACCTGGTAAGAGCTCAGTAAATCACCGTCGACTGACTGATTGTGGCCGTAAAAAGTAGAAGACGCGGTCCCTGCCCTCGAGTAGCTGCCGGACCACCTGCGAAATAGTAAACTACAGGTATGGGTGGCAAAGTTCAGAGATAGTTTTCAATGGGGGAGCGAAAAAGAGTGTCAAGCAACCTACCAGTTTATCTATCTGGTCAAAAAAGTAAGTGTCCCAGCCATCTACTAGGATTTCAGGGCTTTCTTCCTCGTCGCTGATCTGAAACCATTGTGAAAAAACGAGTGTGAATGGTCAAACGCCAGTGATTTGCCATTAACTCTTGCAGAATCGTGGATCCGAAAAGGCTAAATAGGGTGGATTTTTTTTTTCTTTCGGTATTACCTCTTGAAGAACAGGAATAACCGGTGGTTTTCTCTGCTGCAGAAAATATAGCACCATAAGAGTGTAGGCATAGGAGGACAAACTGCCTCTAGACGCATCGCCGATGTCGCACATCTGGAGGGAGGAAGGTGAGGTTTAGCATCCGTGTATTTGTGCGGGCTCACGACACCTTCATCGCGTCTACGAGCTGGGCTGGCAGTCTGGAGCTTCTAGGTGTTCGACGAACCCGCTCCCGTACCCTCAAATCTACCTGCGGCTCCCTTGCTGCCATGGAGGAGATCGGGGGTGGTGGTGGGATGGGGGGGATTGTTAGGGGAGAGGATTTTAATTCAAGGTTCCGATCTGGGCCGGCTGGCCCCATCCCCCGGTGGAAGCTACTACTCACCTTGGTAAATACTTTCATGGTGTAGCACAGATATCTCACTCGGGGGTCGATGGCCGAATAAGCAAACAAAAGTCTTGTATTGTGGAGGGCCTGGGAGAGAGAATAAAAACCAGTCTCAGGGAAGCTGGCATCACAAGGCAGGGAACAGCCACACACTAAAGTCTACCTTCGGCGGGATCGGTAAACACGTGGATTTAGCCAGTTTTTGTCCCATGATTTAAAAAAACCCAATCAAACGACAACAAAAAAACCTCCAACCCATTCCCAAACCAATGCATCCTACTACAAGTGACCCAAGTAACGATGGTAAGAATCATGAACCCACATTATTTATTTATATTAACACCTCTCTCCCCCTCTAGACTGTAAGCTCGCTGTGGGCAGGGAATGTGTCTGTTTATTGTTCTATTGCACTCTCCCAACTGCTTAGTACAGTGCTCTGCACAAGGAAGCGCTCAGTAAATACAATCGAATGAACTAATGAACGCGATAGTCAAGATCCCCGGAGACCTGGCGTTACATCATGGCTCGGAATACCACCCCTTTCCCAAAGCGAACTGGGACAAAGTCTCAGCCAGTCAGATTTCCCTCAAAGTGGCTTGGGGAAAGCTTGGAAAATCACCTTACCAATGTGTTGTACAAACTGATATCCACTTCCAGGCCACTTCGAACGTGGAAGAACTTGACAATCGGCACCTTGGCTGTTGTAATGGGTAGTATGTTCCTCAGGCCTGTGCGGGGAGGGAAAAACCGGGTGATTTGACAGGGTCATTTCAAGAGTGGGAATGTCGGGCAGGCGGTCTAGAATTTCATGGAAAAGACCCGGGTGGCCGAACATCGGTGGTTCCCACAGCTTTTTACGCGGCAACCCTAACGGAGGCCCTCATGACTCTCAGAGACACAGAACGGCCTAGTGGATAGAGCCTGGGCATCAAGGACCTGGGGTCTAATCCTGGCTCTGTCACTTGTCTGCTGGGTGACCTTGGGGAAGTCACTTCTATTCTCTGGGCCTCAGTTACCTCATCTGTAAAATGAGGATTACGACCGTGAACCCCATGTGGGACAGGGACTGTGTCCAACCTGACAAATTTGCATCAACTGCAGCGTTTAAGCAGCATGGCTCAGTGGAAAGAGCACAGGCTTGGGAGTCAGTGGTCATGGGTTCAAATCCTGGCTCCGCCAATTGTCAGCTGTGTGACTTTGGGCAAGTCACTTAACTTCTCTGTGCCTCAGTTCCCTCATCTGTAAAATGAGGATTAAGACTGTGAGCCCCACGTGGGACAACCTGATCACCTTGTATCCCCCAGCACTTAGAACAGTGCTTTACACATAGTAAGCGCTTAACAAATACCATCATTATTATTATTAGTATAGTACCTGGAACCTAATAAGCGCTTAACAAATTCATTCATTCATTCAATCGTATTTATTGAGTGCTTACTGTGTGCAGAGCACTGTACTAAGCGCTTGGGAAGTACAAGTTGGCAACATATAGAGATGGTCCCTACCCAACAATGGGCTCACAGTCCAACCTGTCCAACCTTACAAATTTTTATCTACTCCAGCGCTTAGTACAGTACCTGGCACCTAATAAGTGCTTAACAAATTCATTCATTCATTCATTCAATCGTATTTATTGAGCGCTTACTGTGTACAGAGCACTGTACTAAGCGCTTGGGAAGTACATGTTTGCAACATATAGAGACGGTCCCTACTCAACAACGGGCTCACAGTCTAGAAGACAGTAATAATAATTCCACAAAAAAGCGTGTGGCGGGGGAGAACAGAAGGCTGACAAGTCCTGATCAAATCCCAGAGCTTAGAACAGTGCTTGGCACATAGTAAGTGCTTAACAAATACCATCATCATCACCATCATTATTATTATTATTATTAAATAGCCAGTGGCTCTGCCGTCATGGTCAAACCACCACTCAGAGCTCCACGGTGCTGGTGCCCTACAAGAATTCCCAGCCCCCTCGCCTGGGATCCTAACTCCTGAGGTGGAGAAACCTTGCTGGCCGTCGTACCCTCGCCCCACCTTTTCGACCTCATCAAACAGAGAATGACTTTGAGGAACCAAAACCCTGCAGAGGGGAGATCCTTTGAGGTCCTCAAGGCGTTCATTTTCCCTGCGTGGATCCCATTAATTAGGTCTGTTAGCGAACAGAGACCAAAGCTCTGTTAAGCACAGACAACGGCCCCTTCAAAAACAGCCTTTTGGATCTGAACCCTTTTATCCCCCTTCCCACAGCACTTTTGTCCCTATCCACCATATATTTATTTAATAATAATAATGGCATTTATTAAGCACTTACTATGTGCAAAGCACTGGGGAGGCTACAAGGTGATCAGGGTGTCCCACATGGGGCTCACAGTCTTCATCCCCATTTTACAGATGAGGTAACTGAGATACAGAGAAGTGAAGTGACTTTGCCCAAAGTCACACAGCTGACAAGTGGTGGAGCCGGGATTTGAACCCATGACCTCTGACTCCAAAGCCCAGGCTCTTTCCACTGGGCCACGCTGCTTCTCTATTATTTAGATTAATAGCTGTCTCCCCCTCCAGAATGTAAGCCCGTTGTGGGCGGGGAACGTGTCTATCGACTCTGTTATACTGTACTCTCCCAAGCGTTTAATACAGTGCTCTGCACACAGTAAGCACTCAATAAATACGATTGGTATCCATCATTTATTTATATTAATGTCTGTCTCTCCCCATTTGGGGCAGGGAACGTGTCTACCAACTGTTATACGGGACTCTCCCAAGCGCTGAGTACAGCGCTCTGTACACAGTGAGTGCTCAATAAATATCACTGATACCCATAATTTATTTTTTCACATTAATGTCTGTCTCCCTCTCTAGACTGTAAGCTCGTTGTGGGCAGGGAACATGTCTACCGACTGTTCTACTGTGCTCTCCCAAACACTTAATTCAGCGCAGTGCCCACAGTAAGCACTAAAACAATATGATCAACTGATCGATTGCCTCCTTTGATTTTATTTGATGCCACCAGATTTTCCCCACCCAAGAAAAACCGGCTCTAAAGAGAGATAAAAATCTCTCTCTTTGAGGTTAGCCAGTCAACACACTGTGGTTTCTGCCACTCCATTACCACGTTCAGTGCTGTGGGGAGTGAGAGAAAGGAAGCCCAAGGTCTGCACTCAAGTTTGTCCCGCACCTCACTCGTCAGACATGAACACGATACGCGAATACAACCGCCTGTGGTTTCCTCCAGAATCCTGTAGCCATGAATAACGACCATAGCCCATTCAGCTTCCATCCCACTAGGAATATTCACCGTTTGTTCGAGGAACGACAGGTTCCAGACTATGGCCAAACGACGCCAACGGTAAGCTCGATGCTGTCTAGTGGCTGAACCCCTTCCTCCTCCCCCTTCAAAACTCCCGCGAATGAGACTGACGCTCTCGACACATTTCCTAACCGCCTTTCTCCACTGATGGTTCTCGTTATGTGCTCAAGGGTTTGACTGACTCCAGAAACCACTTTCCCCTGGCATGGAGGAAACCTTACAGTTCTACTCGAAAACATCATCCCGCCGAATTGGTAAATACTCTCCGGCGGTCAACGAGAAGGCCATTTCGTGCCCACGGAAAACAGAGACGAGGTCAAAGCACAGGCCTCTAAAACCACTGCGGTCACCGATGAATTCTGACGCCCGAACATGACGAAACCCTAACACTAGTAAGAAGCAGCATGAGGTAGAGGATAGACCACAGGCCTGGGAAGGTCATGGGTTCCAATCCCAACTCTGCCACTTGTCTGCTGTGTGACCTGGGGCAAATCACTTCACTTCTCTGAGGTTGAGACTGTAACTGGGAGAGGGACTGTGTCCAACTCGATTTGCTTGTATCCACCCCAGCACTTAGAACAGTGCCTGGCACCTAGTAAGTGCTCAACAAATGCCGTCCTGCCTGCTTGGGACCTGGAGATTCTCTTCTCTATTTATTTCAAAGGGCTAGCGGAAAGAGGAGAAGAAAATCCCCAGAGCTAGAGGGTCTGAAGAGTGTACCTGAATGCTTCTTGAGGACTCTTGCTAGCTCTTCAATAGTTCTTATGCAATCCAGCGTCTGCAAAGAAGATAGGAGAGGATGTTGACTCCAATATGGAGACGCTCTCTTGATGTTCTAGCACAGCTTATTTCTTTACATTCAGAAACGGCCATTCGATCTCCTTTCCGCCAATTATTCTATCGCCAGTAGGAAATGTTCAACCCCCCCCAAACCCTTCTGTTCAGGTACACTTCTGTTAAGAGTTTTGAAACACTTTGAACATTAGGGCAAACTTTAAAACTAAGTGAGCCTTAATGAATTTTAGACACAGAAAAAAACCCAACCAACCCCTTTCATTCCTAGACAACTCTAGCAAAATCTCCTCAGTCTACGTTTCCTATCTTAAAAAGAGACCACGTTCCCCCACGGAAACATTTCATTTATTTCAAATCACCGCTGACCACCCGGGCTAGCCTAGCGTTATACTGAGTGTTGCGGGCTGTGAGATAAAGAAAACGCAATCCTTCTCTTCGAGACGCTGATGAGCCAGTTTGGACACGAGAGAGAGACACGCAATGTAGGCAGCCAAATATACCCATGTGGGGACTGGGGAAGGGAAGGGCGGGGAGGGGGAAGATGCCTCGAGCAGATTGGGTTCTACGGACTAAAACTAGACATTAGAACCGACGTCGGAGGACAGCGTCATTCTTCTTAGGTTATTGACCTGGGAACACACGATGCTTTCTCTTCATTCTTTCTACCAATCGGGATTTTTAAAGAAAACAAAAACAAAACTCTTTAACGAGCCAGGTTAATCTAACATATTGGATCAGTGGCCACCAACATCGCCTGCTGTTCAACTTGGCCGTCTACAACGCCAAAAGAGAATTAATTCATTAGCATCTTGGTTCAATTCACATTTACTAAGCACCCACCTGGTGCCTGCCGCTGTATTAGGCACTATATAGTTGTCCTTCGTACTCCAAGAGGCCACTGACGGTGAGATTCACCTACAGGTGCATGTGTGGGCTGACAAGGCCAACGGGGGACCCACGGTCCCGACCACACCACGCACACTCAAAGACTGTCCTGTGTTGTGCTGTCGGGTTTGTTCTTTGCAGCGCCTTGCTTTGTTTTCACCCTCCGTCTCTTTGTCTCACAACCCTTTCGAGGCTTCTGCTCCAAAGAGAGCCGCTCCCTTCTCCAGCGCGGGCCACAATGTGGCCTGAGGCTTGGCCTCGCTGTGTCCCTAAGACATCTGCTCTGCCCTCCTTGCTTTGGGTTTTCCAATTTCAGCTCTCCACGTGGCAGCTGTTTGGGTGTCCCCTGCTGGCGCCTCTCCTCTGCCCGTCGTCCCTCCACGACAGTTTCGGGCCGCGAGGTGACTGGTTGTCGGCTGCGATCCCGCCTTCCGGGCAGTCAGAGGGCACGGTCCCTAAAGTGTCACCGATGCACAGATTCGACTCGGTGTGGCCCAGGAACTCGGCTGGACTGGACTCTCCCAAGCGCTTAGTACAGTGCATCGCCCACAGTAAGCGCTCGACGAATACCACCCTGCGACCGGCCGATTCTGCGGGGCATCTAGGACTCGGAGGAGAGGAGGCGGGCCGGCTCCGGGGGCCTTCAGTTGAGACAGGAGCCTATAACACCGGCGCTTGCCATCCCCCGTGCTACCCTTCTCGACGGGCGTCTTCTCCCTCCCCGACTCTCTCCGCGCTGACCGCCTGCATCCGGTGCCGACGAAGATCCTCGGCTGGGTGGGCGCTCTCCCTGGGGTGGCCCGATTCACTACTTCAGTTGGTTCTGGCCTTCCTGCCGGCCCACCGCACCTGGCACCTGCTTAGAGTGACTCCGGAGTCTCAGCTGACAGGCCGTTGGATGATCCTCGTGGCCTGTCGGGTCGGGGGAGGGCTCAAGCCTCCGGCTCCAGGTTGCCCGTGGGCACCCTCAAGCACGGGATCGGGCCCGCGACAAGTCCCCGCGTTAGCCTCTGGGCGACGAGGGAGGGATCAGCTGAGGCACCAGTAGCTCAGCACCACGCCGTCGGGGAGCAGCGGTCTCTTCCCGAATGCCTCCTGAGAGTCCGCACCTGCCGGTGATGACGAATGTCATTTAAGGGCTAGGAAAATGATGGCCAGGCCTCGGTGCTGCTCCCTGAGCCCCCACCCAGGGGTGGTCTGCCCATCGAGATGCCTTGATACATGCCGGAGTCTGTTCTTCCATCTTTCCTCGTGAAGAAGGTGATGATGGCACCGCCTCAGCCGTCATTGTAAGTCGAGGGAAAGCTTATCTAAGTAAACAGGCCATTCATCTCCCCCCCACCTCGCCCCCCGCCCCCGGACCTCCTCCCACTCGCCTCAACCCCCGGGCTTGTAGATCTCCACACTGCAAGGGGCCTTTTCAATCTCTCTTGACTCGCTTGCACTAAACCTCGTCAGCCGCCTGGTAGGTAGCGGCTGTATCTGTCGGCGATCCTCGAGTTTAGCTTTCATCTTCCAACAGGGAGGGTGTCATTTTGGCGTGGGGCTCTCGGCGGAGGTCTTCATCTCCCAGGAACCGAACACTCGGCTGCCCCGTCAGTCTGGTGAACGCTTTTCAATGCGGTGGCTGCACGGCAAGCTCCTCGCTTTGTTGCTGCGACCGGGACGTCCTTTAAGGTCTCTCTGTCCTACTCCACGCGGGTCAGTGAGTCGCCAGCGTTTCGAGGGCAGGAGCATCCTGGCGAGGGCTGGCGGAAGACGGTATTCGGCGAGCCTGCGATGGCGTCAGTACCTCCGCCGAGACCGCTGTGGTCGAGTTTGCCAATACCGTGCGGGTGGGGGGGAGGTCCGATGACTTATTTCCACGTCCGGGCATCGCTACTAACTCAAGCTTTATAAAAAAAATCCCCGTTACGATCAGCTGGGCGGATGGACCTACATGACTCTTTGAAGAAACGCTCTTTCACTTCACCGCTGCTCGTCACTGGGGCAGTGGGGAGGGTGGGAGAACCCGAGTATTTTTGTTTCGGGGGCAGGCGGAGCATCATCAGACTGTCACTTATACCCCTGGGCAGATTGGGAAGGCCCGATACTAGTGATCGTCTGATTGCCTGACCGACCCCTGAGGGCCGCCGTTCTGAAGAGGGAAGGTCTTTCCAAAAGAAGGGTGTATCCAGCAGCGCCTATCTCTGTGAGCTGTCCTTCATCCGGGAGTCTAGTTTCGCTTAGCGCTGCAAGGTGGAGGCACTATAGATGGAGGTATAAAGCAAAAACAAGATGTGGTCCCCACCCACGGGGGCTTCGACTACTGTTACAGAACACAGGCAAGACACAGTTAAAAGGGTTCGAGAGACACGGGGTGGGGGGGGAGGCTCCATGTCCGCGGTGCGTGCCCGCCAGTGGGGGGGATGGCCCCGGCAGCTGAGGCGTCGGCTCGGGCGCCGCTCCGCCGAGAGCCGCCTGCACGAGGCACGCGCCGGGCAGGAGATGAAGCCTCCGTGTCGAGTCCGGCCCACCAGAGACCCCCGCCACGGCAGGGTTCGTACACAGACCGACGCGAGTCTGAGTACGCTTCCTGGTGGAGATGGGTCTGGGCTCGAGTTGACAGGAGGGGCGTTCTCTAGCTCATCTTGAATTCGAACGTGAGGGGAGGGGGAAGGTGGCGGGAGGAAGGCGTTCTGTGTGCGTAGTGTGTGTGTATGGTGTGTGCGTGTGTGACTGATGGTCCTGGCCATGCTGTTTGTTGTTTGTTGCTGACAGCGACTGGCGCTGTTTTCCCCTTTGCCTCTGCCTCACAATCCTCTTGAAACTCTGGCGCACCAAGAGCTGCTCCTTCCTTCGTCGCAGCGCCTCAGGGCGGGCTGTCGGCTGCTGTGATCCCACCGGGTCTTTTGAGGCAGCGGCGCTTCCCCGCATCCTGAGAGAATTCCCTCAGTTCCCCTTGCTTTCGGGTGCCCCGTCTGAGCTCGCCCAGCCTCGGCTTCCCGGGTCTTCCTGCCCAGAGAGGCGGTGTCGAGACGAGCCTAGGATCTAGGGTAGCCGTATCGAACTTCACCGTCCGTCCGTGACCTCACTGTCGCCTTTCAGCTTCACGCGCGGCCTGCCCGGTGACGGAACTGCCCAAGGACCCCGACGCGGGGGGTGGGGGGTGGGGGTGGGAGGGGTCCGGGTCTCATGACTCTATTCGGCACAAGCTCCGTTAGCTGGAAAAACTCTACGACGAGTCATCTTCTAGGATCGGCGGAGAGCTTCAGCTATGAACCACCGCTGCGTTCTAATCCGATCGTTTTAACGGTCTTCTTTTCCACAGCCCAGCTCTGAGCAGCGTTGCCCTCCGCTACGCGACCTGGACTTTCACACGCAGCTCGGTAGACCTTTGCTTGGGCCTGAACCCCAATGCCACGATGCCAACCCACCATGCCGGGTCTCCCAAAGGCGGGGGGAAGGGGGGAAAACGTTGATCTTCTTGATCTGACTTCCGATTTCCCTGGATCTGGCTGGGCCCCCCCGGCCAGGGTGTGGCCTTAAGAACGGGATTCCCGGACAGCACTTACTCTGTGGTGCCAAATGAAGTTCCCTGGGTGTGGGTGTTGGTTCTCCCAAGGGCAGGCTGATGCAGTCTCTGGTTTTTTCAAACTGTCGGTCAGTCCACAGTAGTAGTAGCGGTCGTCGCCATTTATCGAGGGCCTGCTGGGTGAAAAGCACCGGCCTACATGCTCGGGAAAAGTACGACAGAAGCAAAAGCTACTGTTTCCTGCCCACGAGGAGCCAGGCAGACCCCGTGCAGCAGCTCCTGGTCGTCTGGACATCTTCTTGGGAGCGTGTCTCCAGGGTGCGGTCATTTTCAGATTGCAACTGTCCAACGGCCGTCTCTGGGACTCTGGATGACGCCGGCGGCTTGCGGAGTCGAAGGAGTTCCCCAGAGGATCCAAGGTGTCTAACGGCAGCCGCATCCAAGGTCCTTTCCTACATCTGCCCCGACCCCAGCCCGACTGCCGAAAATGGACCGAGCAGACCAGCTTCTCAGCCCTCGTTCGTTCCCTCGGTGACGGGGAAGACGGCGCAGAGAGGGCACTGCCAGCTCGGACACTATCAGCTGTGTCGTCACGGAGCCATCTCGTGATCTCGACGGACCCTCTCGGGGCTGCGGAATGTACCGATCGCTCTAGTCCTGTTCTACAGGCGCCTTCGGGCGCGTTCTGTATGGTCGAAGAAAGGGGTCTGCAACCGACGGGCCTAGAGGCGATTCTGACTCTTCTCGGAACTCCAAACGTGGCTCTTGAGCGTGGCCTCCGGCTCCCCAGACTCTACTCTCTCCCCTATCCTCTCTTGCCCCATCTCCCTCGTGATCTCGATGGACCCTCTCGGGGCTGCGGAATGTACCGATCGCTCGAGTCCTGTTCTACAGGTGCCTTCGGGCGCGTTCTGTATGGTCGAAGAAAGGGGTCTGCAACCGACGGGCCTAGAGGCGATTCTGACTCTTCTCGGAACTCCAAACGTGGCTCTTGAGCGTGGCCTTCGGCTCCCCAGACTCTCCTCTCTCCCCTGTCCTCTCTTGCCCCATCTCCCCCTCTGGACTGCAAGCTCGTCACGGGAAGGGGACGTGCCTACGGACTCTGCTACAATGTACTCTCCCAAGCACTTAGTACAGTGCTCTGCACACAGTAGCCACTCAATAAATACCACTGATAGATCATCTCCTTCCCCATCCCCGCCGGACGGTCATCGCTACGAAGCAGCCGCCGAGCGCGGTGACATCATCGCATTTTGCCGTGTGTAGTGTGACGTAACGACGTCCAGGGGAGAGGGGGCGGGGGGCAGAAAGTGCATAGCTCTTTGCACAGCAAGTGTGCAAAGGTTTCACTTTGACTCTTCCCCCCGCCTCTCAAAAAAAACCCCCCAAAGCAAAAAATGTTGCCAACCCCTGGTTTAGGAAACCGTCTAGGTCTTGGTGTTGCTCCCTGCTGTGTGAGAATCAGCTTAGGGGAAGGCACAGAGACTGGCCAAGGACGAATGAATGAATGGGCGACAGTTAGCAAATTGCCAAAATCAAAAGAAAAGGTCTTCGGGAATCACTGTACCTCAGCCGTTTTAAGTCCATCAATTGTCATACAGATGTCAAGGTCACTTTGTTTGAACCCAAATCCATTTTTGGAGGAGCCAAACAAGCTCAATTTAGTTCCTGTTAGGGATATATAATAAGTCGGATCACTATAAGTGAGCTAGACCAAGTCTCATAATATAAGAAGTCACAAAATGCGGCGAGCAACCAATTCAATTTGCAAACCGGCGAGTCTCTTGAGAGGGTGGTAGGGAGACTTCTGAAAACAGAGGAGTTTTGGTTTTTTAACTGATGTCCCACTCAGTGGCCACCTGTTAGAGTCAAGTTCCAATTGAGAATTGATGCTTTCAGAGACCAGAAAAGTCGAGTTAGGCTCTTATCCCATTAGCAACTCGCCGTCTTTGCACTGAAGCATTCTTTTCTCCTCCCAACCCCATCGTTCCTCCTATTATCTACTTTGTTCACCCCAAAATGCTCTTTTACAAAACGCAGCCCCTGTGTAAGATGTAATGTCAGTCTTGGCTTCTCTGTCAATTCCTCAAAGGAGGAGAAAACTCCAAGTTAGGTTCTGGACCATCTCTCTGAGATCTACGTGGGTTCGAAGACGGTTTTGAATGGCGGCTCAAATACAACCTAGATGGGGCCGTCAAACGTCAAGCCTATGTTGCTGCTCATTCTCTCTCTCCTGACGGACTTCAAAATCAGGGGGGTGGGGGGGAGGGAGAAGGGGCACGTCGCTCTCTTTTAAACACTTGTTCCACCTTTCCCCAAACTGGGGAGTTTGGAAAACCCTTGATATTTCTGAACCAAATTCTAGTCAAGTTTAAGAAACCATATGCAATATAAAATATACCTGGAAACTCCTGTCTGATGAAAGATTCTAGGTTCTGCCGGATATTTTCACGGGCTTGATCTTCTAAAGTAACTGGAGCAAAGTCCTCTGTTTAAAACAAACACAGAATTTAACCAAACCTTGAGTATATTTTGAGCGCGGGCTCTGTGCGGGGCACTGTACTAAGCATTTGCGACAAAGTTACTAGCCAAGGTCCCCGCCCTCAAGGTGTTCACAGTCTCGCTGGGCTGTGGGCAAAGCAGACATCAAGCCCTTCCCGGCCAGCATCCACTGGCCTCCAGGTCCAGCCTGGGGTCAAGAGAAGCCGCGGGCATGGGGATGGGAGCAGCGTGGCTTAGTGGACAGAGTCTGGGCTTGGGAGTCAGAGGTCGTGGGTTCTAATCCCGGCTCTGCCACTTGTCAGCTGCGCGACCTTGGGCAAATCACTTAATTTCTCTGTGCCTCAGTGACCTCATCTGTCAAATGGGGATGAAGACTGTGAGCCCCTCGTGGGACAACCTGATGACCTTCTATATCCCTCAGCGCTTAGAACAGTGCTCGGCACATAGTAAGTGCTTAACAAATACCAACGTTGTTGCTATTATTCTTATCCACCCCAGGGATTAGAACGGTGCCTAGCACATAATAAGCACTTAAATACCGTAACCATTATTATTATTATGGTGTAGCAGCATGGCTCAGTGGAAGGAGCCCGGGATTTGGAGCCAGAGGTCATGGGTTCAAATCCCGGCTCCGCCAATTGTCAGCTGTGTGACTTTGGGCAAGTCACTTCACTTCTCTGGGCCCCAGTTACCTCATCTGTAAAATGGGGATGAAGACTGTGAGCCCCCCATGGGATAACCTGATCACCTTGTAACCTCCCCAGCGCTTAGAACAGTGCTTTGCACATAGTAAGCGCTTAATAAATGCCATTATTATTATTAGGAATCCTGCCAGATTTTAGAGGTGGGTTGTGGGGGTCGGGGGGCTCCCTGCAGGCAAGGGGACCATGAAACACAACTGTTATTTGGATCCACTTTCCATTCCCCTCCAGCTCCAAGGGGTGGGATGGGCTAACTAGGGCAGCTGGCCCTGCCCCCAAAGAGAGAGTCTGTCCCCAATTTCACAGTGTCCATTCCTTGGAAGCGACTTCCCCTGATAAGACACCAGGAGGTACTGGTTGACTGAGGGGGCATGTCATTAAACCAAATCTCTCAGATGGAGCCATCGCATGACTCTTCTGTTTCTGTCATCGCCTGGGAGGTCGGCTCACGGTCAACTTGGAGCCACTGTTTCACTCACGTCATCAACAGCCCAGAGCCAGGACCTCTCGGCTTCATTATGACCAAGGGGTCGGCCCCGTTCGTAAGAGCCAGCAGAGAGACAAGGTGCAGTTTGGAGATGAAAAAAAAAGACTCACTGAAGGCTGTCACTCCCCCAACACCATTATCTCTGGATGACACGAACTCCTTTTCGATATCAAGCCTCTGCACGTTCGCGTCAACCCCCAGGGAGTAAACTAAGTTATACTAATGAGGCCAATTTTCACAAGTACCGGTAAAGCCCAGGCGAGTCTCTTTTGGACCAATCGGGAAGAAAACGCCGACGACTTACTGAAACACTGGATGCACACTTGAGATAAGATGTTGGAAAATTTGGGTGTTAGCGGCGGTAAAGGATCCAGCTTGGCTTTTTTGAAGTCCTCAGGACAGTCCTTCTTCAAGTGACCTTCCCTTTTGCATAAACTGCAAACAACTGTAGGTACCTGCACAGGGCCGGGGGGGGAAGACAGCAAAAATAAAATCGACTGCCAGGCCATCGTGTCCAATCGGAGAAACCGAAAAAACACAGTAGGCTCAGATGGCGAAACCCTGTATGTTGCCATCCCCGGGAGGTAGGCGGTTCTTACCTTGCCCTTGGTGAAGGCCAGTTTACTGAACTCGTAGTAGAGATCGTAGTCTCCATCCTCAATGATCGGCAGAAACCCGTCCTCCCAGAAGTAGTCGTTTTCCCAATAAAGGTCGTTCTCTAGTTCCAACTGCAGGTACTCATCTGTAGCCTTTCTAAGTTCTTCCAAATCTCCGTGTCCAAACAGGGCATCCTCCATCCCAGATCCAGCGTCAGTACCGTCCAGCTTGTCAGCTACCGTCCTGTCAGTCCCGGCCTCTCTCTGGTTCCCGGCAAGGCGAGGTTCTCCTTCCTCCTCCTCCTCTTCCTCCTCCTCCTCCTCCCTCTCCTCTTCCTCCTCCTCCTCCCTCTCCTCTTCCTCCTCCTCCCTTTCCTCTTCCTCCTCCTCCTCCCTCTCCTCCTCTTCCTCCTCCTCTTCCTCCTCCCAGTTGGTGACTTCCCGGGCCTGGCCTCGTGGGGGAGGGGCCCCTCCGCAGAGGGGATGGTCCGGTTCATCCGTTTCCTCGGCGCTCTCCTCGTCGCCGTCAGCCTTGTCGTCCAGGGGGCCAAATTCGTCGTTCTCCGCCGGGGCCGGAACCTTCTGAAAACCCTCTGGGTCGGAGATGCCGTCCGCCTCCGGGTCTGGCTCCTCGGGCGGAGCCAGCGGCTCCTGGCTCTCCCCGCCATTGGATAGAGCCGGATTGCCGGCCATCGGCTGTTTCTGCTCCTCTGCTCCCTGGTCCTTCTCCCCTTCTTCGCCATCCCATCTTGCGGGGGTCTCGTGGGGTGGTCTGGTGTCCACAGCCTCCTCCGAGATGACCTCTTCGACGACACAGTCGGAGTCCTCCGGGCTGGCTCCCGGCTCCTCCTTGGTCAGACTTCCGTAGCCATCTCTGCGATCCTGCTCCATCGCGGCCAGATCCAAAGGCTGGAAGCAGTTGCTCCAAACCAAGGACGCCGGCAGTTCACATCTCGCTTTCCTGGAGGGGTCGGGCTCCGTGCCACTCGGGGAGTATTCCGGAGCTGGAGAAGGGTCATCTGAATCCACGTTCAGGGGGGATCTGGGGGAGGTTTTGGTCGGTCTTCTGTGCGGGAGGGCGAAGTATTTGTAGGTTGACCTCAGACAGTGAAGGATGTATTCATACACAAGTTGACTGTTGAGAGTTCTTGCCACATTCCTCTTAACGGAGTAAGGGTCTGAAACAAAGCAGAAAGAAACCGAAACATGGCACGCCTCCCTTTTCTCCCTATTGGGGAGCCTGCCATCCCTCTTGCCAACGATGGGCAAAATGCCAGTCAGTCAGTGGTATTTATTGAGCACTTACTGGGAGCAGAGCACCGTACTCAGCGCTTGGGAGAGGACAATATAACAATAAACGGACACATTCCCTGCCCACAACAAGCTTACGGTCTAGAGGAAGAGATGGACATTAATATAAATTACAGACATATGAAATGTCTCCTGTTGCACACACAGGGTGACAAGAGACTCACCTTCCCCCATCCCCTCTTTTTTAAACAGTATTTGTTAAGCCCTTACTATGTGCCAGGCAATGTATGAAGTGCTGGGGTAGATATAAGAAGCAGAGTAGAGAAGCAGCGTGGAAAGAAGCTCAGTGGAAAGAGCACGGGCTTTGGAGTCAGAGGTCATGGGTTCTAATCCCGGCTCTGCCAACTGTCAGCTGTGTGACTTTGGGCAAGTCACTTCACTTCTCTGGGCCTCAGTTACCTCATCTGTAAAATGGGGATTAAAACTGTGAGCCCCCCATGGGACAACCTGATCACCTTGTAACCTCCCCAGCATTTAGAACAGTGCTTTGCACATAGTAAGCACTTAATACCATTATTATTATTATTATTATTATTATGTAAGACAATCAGGTTGGACATAGCCCATATCCCCCTTAGGGCCCCTGGTCTTAATCCTCATTTTACAGCTGAGGGAACTGAAGCACAGAAGTGACTTTCCCAAGGTCACACAGCAGACAAGTGGCAGAGCCGGGACTAGAACCCAGATCCTTATCGTTCCCAGGCCGGGGCTCTTTCCATTAATAATAATAATAATAATAGCATTTGTTAAGTGCTTGCTATGTGCAAAGCACTGTTCTTAGCACCACTTAGCAGCACCACCTGTCTCATCCACCACTGGCTAATGCCTATTTCTTAAGCGCTTACTATGTGCCAAGCACTGCTCTAAGCACTGGGGTAGATACAAGGTAATCAGGTTGGACACAGTCCTTGTCCCTCGTGGGGCTCACCATCTTCATCTCCATTTTACAGATGAGGTAACTGAGGCACTGATAACTGAAGTGACTTGCTGAAGGTCACATGGTGGACACGTGGCAGAGCCAGGATTAGAACCCACAACTTCTGACCCCCAGGCCCGGGCTCCTTCCAATAGGCTATGCGGCTCCTTTAGTAGTGGTGGTTTTTGTCACTGCTGTTACTACCAGTCTGGGGTGGGGGGATGCAGATGCGGAAGAGAAGAGATTGTAAGCTCCTTAGAGGGCAGGCAACGTGTCTATTAACTCTGTTGTACTAGACTCCTGCAAGTGCTTAGCACTCCACGCACCGTAAGCTCTCAAGAATAACACCGATGATGATGGAAACTCAAAGGTGTATGCCGCTGATCAAATTTACTCGCCCAAGCGCTCAGTACAGCGGTCGCCACACAGTGAGTGCTCACTCACTGTGGACTGATAAGAGACCAACTGGGCTCTTGGACTTTTGAGGAAAGGAAGAGCTGCTTCCTGATAGGCCTCCCCTCCCCAACCCCGCCACATCGCGGAACCGGTCGGACCCCAATTCCAGAGGTGAGAGAGGGAGGTGCTCCCTGCAGCGCCAGCCCAGAGAAAGAGGCGAGAGCCCCACCACTAAACGCAGAACTGCCCGCAAAACAAACCCCCAAAAATCCTATGCAACACGTTTAAAAAATAATAATAATAATTTTAAAAAAATCAATCAGCAAGGCAGGCAATGCCAAATGCCATATAAGATGCCCCCAACAACCACATGAGGGTGGGGACTTGAGCTTGATTATTTTTTTTCAGACCATAGGACTTCTTTGCATTTAGTTTCCACGTTTTCTCTAACAAGAAACAGGAGTGAACGGGGAGATGGAAAGAGTTGGGGGTGGCCATCAAGATGGCCGATTTCAGCAGTGCCAATACCCTTTCATTCATAATAATAATAATAATAATTTTGGTATTTGTTAAGCGCTTACTATGTGCCAAGCACTGTTCTAAGCGCTGGGGAAAAAACAAGGTAATCAGGTTGTCCCACATGGGGCTCACAGTCTTAATCCCCATTTTCCAGATGAGGGAACTGAGGCCCAGAGAAATTAAGTGACTTGCCCAAGGTCACACAGCTGTTAGGTGGCGGAGCCGGGATTTGAACCCATGACCTCTGACTCCAAAGCCCAGGCTCTTTTCCACTGAGCCACGCTGCTTCTCAATTCATCCATTCAATCATCTTTATTGAGCGCTTACTGTGTGCAGAGCACTGTACTAAGCGCTTGAGAAGTACAAGTTGGCAACATATAGAGACGGTCCCTACCCAACAGCGGGCTCACAGTCTAGAAGGGGAAGACAGAGAACAAAACAAAACATATTAACAAAGTAAAATAAATAGAATAGATATGTACAAATAAAATAGAGTAATAAATACGTACAAACATATATACGTATATACAGGTGCTGTGGGGAGGGGAAGGAGGTAAGGCGGAGGGGGTGGGGAGGGGGAGATCCTTGATCGTTGCTCGGCCCATCTCTTTTTCCTTCTCCAAACCTGGTTTCCCGTGTGTCTCCGCATCAGACAAAAACTCCTGGTGGTCAGGTTCGGGGCTCTCCACCCTCTGTCCCCTCCTTTCCTATCTACTCTACCAATCCTGCAAGGGTATTTAGGTCATGGGTTCTAATCCGGCTCCACCACTTGCCTGCTGTTTGACCTTGGGCAAGTCACTTTACATCTCTGGGCCTCGGTTCCCTCATTTGTAAAATGGGGATGGGGACTCTGAGCCCCACGTCGGACTTGGGACTGTGTCCAACCCGATTTGCTTGTATCCACCCCAGTGTTTAGTATAGTGCTTGGCACACAGTAAGTGCTAAATTCCATAATTATTGGTAGACACCATCCCCACCCTTTCTCTCAATTCTTCGTCTTTGCTCTTCCCAAGATGACCTCCTGGCTCTGGACTCTCCCGACTCAAGCAGTGTGGCTCAGTGGAAAGAGCCCGGGCTTTGGAGTCAGAGGTCATGGGTTCAAACCCTGGCTCTGCCAATTGTCACTGTGTGACTTTGGGCAAGTCACTTAACTTCTCTGTGCCTCAGTATCTCAACTGTAAAATGGGGATTAAGACTGTGAGCCCCCCCGTGGGACAACCTGATCACCTTGTAACCTCCCCAGTGCTTAGAACAGTGCTTTGCACATAGTAAGCGCTTAATAAATGCTATTATTATTATTCCTTTGCGGGCTTGGAACCTCCTCCCTCCCTCCAATGGACAGACCCCGGGCTCTCCTTTCCTTCTAACCCTTCCTAAAATCCCACCTCCAACAAGCTTGGCCGATTCATTCCCCAGCCCCGAGTCGCATCATCTCTCCAATCAACTCTAGCACTTATGAACTTACTTACACCTGCCTTCGCACTCCTGCTTTCCCTCGTTCAATCGTATTTATTGAGCGCTTACTGTGTGCAGAGCACTGTACTAGGCGCTTGGGAGAGTACAATAATAACAGTAAACGGACAGATTCCCTGCCCACAATGAGCTCCCTTCCCCTTAGACTGTGAGTCCTATGTGGGACAGGGACTCTGTCCAACCTACCTACTCCAGAGCTTAGAAACAGTGCTTGGCACATACTAAGCGCTTACCAGGTACCACTGGAAGAAAAACCAACAAAACCCATCCCCGCCGCCAACTCTGCAGCTCTTCAGAACCCGGAGATGAGTTGAAATACCTTCCACAGCAATGCGTTTCTTGGGCCAGTCCTTCAATTCACGGGATATCGTTTCTTTCACGCGGATACTGATGACCAATTCGGCCAAATTAAATTCCAGGGCGTAGAAGCGTAGCATTTCCACCCAAAGTTGGCCAACTGGCACCACACACCGGCGTTCTTCCTCAAAAACCAAGGGAGCCTAAGTGGTGACAAAGAGAAAGGACGGGTTAGCCTCCCGTCCACGCCACCCCCAAAGGCCCGACCCGACACTCTCCTATCTGCCATTTGTAGCTCTGAGTTTTTGTGGTCAATTCTGAATCCGGCTCCATTTGGCAAATCAAAAAACGACAGTCGCCGTTACTTCGGGACTCGGGATTCCCGGCTGGTTATCTAGTTTGGATGTGAACAAGTTACTCCACGTTCTAATCTCAGAGGACCGTACAGGAGTCGGTAGAGTTAACGGAGTATATTTGGGCGAAGAATTCAATTGATCCGCTAAGGCCGAACCACTGTATCTGTTGTCGCCGCCGTGTGCCGACCTCGGTTCTAAGCGAAGGCGTGGCCGCGCCAAAGTCTCCCACAAGCGCCAACACGCCAATGTTTATATTACCACCTCCACTCCGGGCCTTCCAACAATTCAGAATATAAAATACTTATTCCGGTCTGGTAATCAAAATGTCTGTGCCCGGTCTGACTTCCTGGTAAATCGAACCTAAAAAGCAGACCGGCCGGGCAGCCCTCCAAGAATGGAAGAAAGATGACTGTGCTAGGATGAAGCTTTCTCAGGCTGCTGGCCACCTAAGTAGAAACAGCTTGAGAATCGATAGGAAAATGTTCTCTGAGCCATAAACACATACGGCCAACTCACACTGCCCCGTCACAATGGGGGCCGATCCAAGAGGCCCCGGGTAAATTGAATGAACAGATAATCCTTAAATCCTAGCCTCCTGACCCTAAAACTTTCTTGCAGGGCTGTTTAAAAGTAGCAGAGTCAACCAACTGGCATTTCGCCCACGCTCCCCATCCAAACTTTGATGGGAGGTACAAATGTGGGCCAAAAAAGGCCCCCAAATGGATGCTCTCTTTTGGGGGGGGGGGGGCGGGAGGGAGGGAGAGAGAGAGAAAGAGGGAGGGAGGGAGGGAGAGAGGGAGAGACAAAGAGAAATGGAGAGACACAGAAAGAAATGGACACAGCACGAGGGACAAAAACAGAGAAAGGGAGAGACACAGAGTGAGAGATCAAAAATAATGAATCAAACAACCCACAGATTGCCTCCTCCATTACGGAGGAAAGCAAGAATTAGCCGATTTCAGTTTCCCCAGCATACATAGGACAGGATTCAGACCTTGCCCCTTTTAAGCAAGTTTTCCTTTGGAGCAGCTTCCTTCGGAGAGTCAGCATCGCCCACTGCAATGGTGTGCTCCCAAATCACAGCATTATTTTCAACTTCCTGAAGGTTAAAGTCCACTAATTTGTTTACTGAGAATCCTCCGATCTGGGGATGGGTGAGGGGGTGGAAGAAAAGGACAAATGTAATCTTAATTCTGCAAATTCAGAGCTTCCGCTGCTTTGTCAAACCACGTTTCGCTGATCTGAAAGAAACAAATGCTGACCACAGCATGGCAAAAAGCATCTCCGTGAAACACCAGGTTGACTCAAAGCATCACATCCACAATCTCCGTGAAACACCGACCCAAGTTTAAATGGAGTTCTTAAAAAACCCAATAGTCAAAATCCACTGAGCTTGCAATCGCTCAACTGATTCACTCGTATCTTCCCCCAAGCTTAAACAGAACTTGACACAGTCATTGCTTAACAAATAGAAAAATAATAATAATGATGATGATAACTCCAACTCGGTCACTTTCCTGCTGTGTGACCTTGGGCAAGTCACTTAGCTTTTCTGGGCTTCAGTTTCCTCATCTGCAAAATAGGGATGAAATACCCATTCTTCCTCCCCCTTAGAGTGTGAGGCCCTTGTATACTGTGTGCAAAGCACTGAACTAAGTACTTGGGAGGGGACGACGCTACAGTTCGTAGACACAATCCTCACCCTCGAGGTGTCTGAGGACTGCATGAGCCTTCTACATTGCAAGCAACATACAAGTTCAATTAAGGACTAGATGAGCAAGTTATGTGAATCTTTACCATCAATTCCCAGGATGAAATATTCCCTTTCACCTATAATCGCTGAAGAGGGAGCACTGGAAACGGTGGAAATGGTACTTTTTAATAATAATAATAATGCTGGCATTTATTAAGCGCTTACTATGTGCCAAGCACTGTTCTAAGTGCTGGGGTAGATACAAGGTAATCACGTTGTCCCACATGGGGCTCACAATCTTCATCCCCATTTTACAGATGAGGGAACTGAGACCCAGAGAAGTGACTTGCCCAAAATCACACAGCTGACAAGTGGTGGAGCCGGAATTAGAACCCACGACCTCTGACTCCCAAGCCCGGGTTCCTTCCGCTAAGCCACGCTGTTTTATGGTCTGTGTCTAATGGTTCCCAGACTTGAATGAGGTTTGTTCACCCATTCATTAGTCAATCAATCAATCAATCGTATTTATTGAGCGCTTACTGTGTGCAGAGCACCGTAATAAGCGCTTGGGAAGTACAAGTTGGCAACATATAGAGATAGTCCCTACCCAACAGTGGGCTCACAGTCTAGAAAGTAGTCCTTAAGTAACTTCAAGTGATCTTTCGTAGAGCACAGTTAGGACGATGCCATTGCTTATTTTCATACTCCTTTTGCAGCGGAGAAATTTCCTCTGGCCACTGCAGGAGGGGGAGACAGGACGGCAGGCCAACACAGTGCCATTTCAAATGCCATTTTGGGAATGCTAGACTGTGAGCCCGTTGTTGGGTAGGGACTGTCTCTATATGTTGCCAACCTGTACTTCCCAAGCGCTTAGTACAGTGCTCTGCACACAGTAAGCGCTCAATAAATACGATTGAATGAATGAATACTGTGGAGCCCTGGGCTCAGCAGTCCCTGCCAGATAAGACCGTCAACTGTGTTGAGGAAATAGCGTGGACTAGTGGTTAGAACACAGGCCTGGGAATCAGACCTGGGTTCTAATCCCGGCTCCCACTTGTCAGCAGTGTGACCCTGGGCAAGTCACTTCATTTCCTCTGTGCCTCAGTTACCTCATCTGTAAAATGGGGGTCAAGATTGTTAGCCCCATGTGGGACAGGGACTGTGTTCAACCCAAATGTATCCACCCCAGCGCCTGCCATATAGTGAACACTTAAATAATATATATATCTCTATATATCTATATCTATACCTGTCAGAATGAGACTTTTAGCCACAGGCTTGATTTGGGCAGGGAACATGCTATTACACTGTACTCTTCCAAGTGCTTAGTACAGTGCTCTGATACCTGAGTATCTTCTAACAACCCCAGTGCTCAGTACAGTGCTTGGCACATGCCATAACTATTCATTCATTCAATTCATTAAATTGTAGTTACTGAGCACTTACTGTGTGCAGAGCACTGTACTAAGCGCTTGGAAACTACAATACAGCAATAAAGAGAGACAAACCCCTGCCCACAACGGGCTTACAGTCTACTACTGATTTAAAAAGCCCACTGCAATTAGCAACGGCATCTATTTAATCAATCAACCAATCGATTGTATTTAATAATAATGGTATTTGTAAAGCACTTACTATGTGCCAAGCACTGTCCTAAGCACTGGGGTAGATACAAGTTAATCACGTGTCCCATGTAGGGCTCACAGTCTTAATCCCCATTTTACAGAAGAGCTGAGGCCCAGAGAAGTTAAGTGGCTTGCCCAAGGTCACACAGCAGACAGGTGGCGGAGAAGGGATTAGAACCCATATCCTCTGACTCCCAAGTCTGGGCTCTTTCCACTAAGCCACACTGCTTCCCTGTTTACTTGTACTTACTGCGGACAGAGCACTGCACTAAGTGCTTGGGAGAGTAGGATGTTACAGAGCTAGCAGACATGTTCCCAGCCCACCAGGAGCTTACAGTCTAGAGGAGGACATGGACATTAAAATGGATTACAGATAAAGACCTAAGTGCTACGGGGTTTAGGGTGGGGCGACTAAAGGGTCCAAATCCAAGAGCAAGGATGATGCAGAAGGGAGAGCGAGTAGGGGAAAAGAGGGAAGTCGGGGAAGGCCTCTTAGTGCTTAGCACAGTGCCTGGCACATAGTAAGTGCTTAAATACCATAATTATTAATTGTTATTATTATGTGACTTTAATAATAATAATAATGATGGCTTTTGTTAAGCGCTTACTAAGTGCCAAGCACTGTTCTAAGTACTGGGGGGGGGGGGGGGGGGATACAAGGTGATCAGGTTGTCCCACATGGGGCTCACAGTCAATCACTATTTTACAGATGAGGGAACTGAGCCCCCTTCTAGACTGTGAGCCCGTTGTTGGATAGGGACCGTCTCTATACATTGCCGACTTGTACTTCCTAAGTGCTTAGTACAGTGCTCTGCACACAGTAAGTGCTCAATAAATACGATTGAATGAATGAATGAAGTGACTCACCCAAAATCACACAGCAGACAGGCGGCAGAGCCGGGATTAGAACCCAGGACCTCTGGCTCCCAAGCCCGGACTCTTTCCACTGAGCCATGCTTTGAGGGGGGGGGAAAAGGGATCATCTGTTGGGTAGGAAGGGGTCAGGGCGTTCCAGGCTAGAGGCAGGATACGGAGAAGGGGTTGGCGGTGAGAGCAATGAGATCGCAACACTGAGTACGTTGGTATCAGAGGAATGAAGTGAAAGTGCTGGCTTGTAAGAAGGAAATTAGCGAGGCAAGATAGGAAGGGGCAAGGTGACTGAGTCCTTTAAAGCCAACAGTGAGAAGTTTCTGTTCGATAATAATAAATGGCATTTATTAAGTGCTTACTATGTGCAAAGCACTGTTCTACGCACCGGGGAGGTTACAAGGTGATCAGGTTGTCCCACGGGGGGCTCACAGTCTTAATCCCCATTTTACAGATGAGGTAACTGAGGCCCAGAGAAGTGAAGTGACTTGCCCAAAGTCACACAGCTGACAAGTGGCGGAGCCGGATTAGAACCCATGGCCTCTGATTCCAAAGCCCGTGCTCTTTCCACTGAGCCACGCTGCTTCTCTATATGGAGGTGGACGGGCAACCAACTGGAGATTCTTGAGGAAGGGGGAAAACACAGACTAAACTTTTTCTAGCAAAACGATCCGAGCGGCAGAGTGAAGTATGGACTGGCACAGGGAAGAGAAAGGAGGCAGGGAGGTCAGCGAGGAGGTTGATGCAATAGTCAAGGTGGGATACAGTGCTCTGCACACAGTAAGCGCTCAATAAATACGACTGAATGAATGAATAGGATAGGACCTTGGATCAGCACAGTGGCGAAGACAGCCGAGCGGTAGAGGAGGATTAGTATTTGGTAGCGGCCGTCGGATTTGGCGAGAAGATGATCACTGGTGACCTCAGAGAGGGTTTTCCGTGGAGTGAAGGGAAGCAGAAACCAGAATGAAGGGGACCAGGGAGAGAAGAGAAGGAGAGGAAGTGGAGACAGGGGGTCTCGACAACTCTCGCCAAGAGGAATGGTAGGGGTGAAGGGACGGTGACTCATTTCCCCTACTCCTTCTCCCTTCTGTGTCACCCTTGCACTTGGATTTGCACCCTTCATTCACCCCACTCTCATTCCCACAGCACTTATGAAGCAGCATGGCTCAGTGGAAAGAGACCGGGCTTTGGAGTCAGAAGTCAGGGGTTCAAATCCCGGCTCCGCCAATTGTCAGCTGGGTGACTTTGGGCAAGTCACTTCACTTCTCTGTGCCTCAGTTCCCTCATCTGTAAAAAGGGATTAAGACTGTGAGCCCCCCGTGGGACAACCTGATCACCTTGTAACCTCCCCAGCGCTTAGAACAGTGCTTTGCACATAGTAAGCGCTTAATAAATGCCATTATTATTATGACCATATCCATAATTTCTTTTCAAGTCTGTCGCCCCCTCCAGATTGTAAGCTCCTTGTGGGCAGGGAGCGTGTCGCCTAGCCTTGTTAGGCTGGGAAGCAGCGTGACAATGGAAAGAGCACGGGCTTGGGAGTCAGAGGACGTGAGTTCTAATTCCGCCCGTCGCCTGTCTGCTGTATGACCTCGAGAAAGCCACTTAACTTCTCTGTGCCTCAGTTACCGCATCTGTGAAATGGGGATGAAGACTGTGAGCCCCACATGGGACAACCTGATTACCTTGTATATACCCCAGCCCTTAGAACAGTGCTTGGCATATACTAAGCGCTTGACAAATACCGTCATTACTATACTGTACTCTCCCAATTGGTTAGGACAGTGCTCTGCACCCATTAAGCGCCTAATAAACACCACTGATCAATCGACTACTGTATTTTACTCTCCTCCTCAACAGTTATTTACTTGTGTATATTCAATTATTTATTAGCCTACTGTAGCTGCTCTCCCGTGTTGTTTCCCTGCTCTTAAAATCTGTAGATCATTTTTGCCTGCCAGGCTCCTCCATTAAATGGTAAACTCGTTGAGGGCAGGAAACACATGTCTAGCTTCTTTTGTCCTCTCCCACGTGCTCAGCACCCAGATGGTGCTCAATAAATACTCCCGAATGACGGAATAGGAGGAGAAAGATAACACTGAAAATGAAGTGCTGCATTCACGGAGGTACACCAAAAAACGCACGTAATTCAAGACATTTTATCATTGGTACATAGTCACCCAGCTATTTATTTAATTTAAACTAGTAGTAGGAACAGTATCTAGTAGGAATAATATATTAAGAGCTTACTGTGTGCAGAGCACCGAGCGAAGGCTGGGAAACTATGTTGTGTCTTTAATATATTTCTATTACTTGTTCAATTTGGGGGAATCTTGAGGGCGCACGGAATGTACTTCTCATCATCTCCTCGGGCGAACAATATTCCGTTTAGTGCTCTTTTTCTGATTTCTATTTTCCAGGAATCAATTAAGAACTAAATTGGGGCACAGCAGTATTTAAGGAACGCTCGCTGGAAAAATTAGTGGCCTATCTGATTGACTGCTGGGAAGGCAGACTGTTTACCCCAGGGCTCGAAATAGGACGAGCAACTTATTCAGTGAGTGGGACCATGGATACAATTTTCCATTGCATTAAAATTCCATTCGATCAATCAGTAATATTTATTAAGTGCTTGGGCGAGTATGGTACAATAGAGCTGCTAAATCCAATCCCTGCACTTAAAGGTCAGGTGAAATTTCATATTTATGTTACAATTCTGCTAGATTGTCCTCTCCCTCAGTACATCGCTCTGTAGACGGTAAGCGCTCAATAAATACCATCGATCGAATCCGGGAGTCTCCTTTCCCTTTTAAATGCCCACTGATCTTAATACACCGAATTTTCGAGAAAAAAATAAAAGGTAATCATTCAACCTACGCTATTTGTTGAGCGCGTACTATGTGCAGAGGACTGAACTGAGAGCTTGGGAGAGTCCAACAGAGTTGGCAGACACATTTCTTGCCCATAAGGAGCTTACAGTCTAGATAAGAAAACAATGGGTTTGCCTTACTACTCATTTGAGGCCACCTGTTCCCACATACACTTCTGGAACGTTCGGTGGTGCTGCTGTGGTGGGGAGCGGGGAGAAAGGACAATATGCGTGAAGCAAAGGAATGGCACCCCAAGGAGACGTCTGGATGCAGGGGAGAAGTAGCGTGGCTTAGTGGAAAGAGCCCGGGCTTGGGAGTCAGAGGTCGTGGGTTCTAATCCCAACTCCGCCACTTGTCAGCTGTGTGACTGGACAAGTCATTTCACTTCTCTAAGCCTGTTACCTCATCTGTAAAATGGGGATGAAGACTGTGAGCCCCACGTGGGGCAACCTGATTACCTTGCATCTACAACAGTGCTCGGCACATAGTGAGCCTAAGAAATACCACCATTAGTATTATTTTTTTAATCCAACGTCACCACACTTCCTGTTCCGAGACAGAAAGCCCCTCCACTCTCACCAGGTATGCTGGAGGTGCTACAAAATGGCACGTGTGGCTGCCGAATGTCAAATGACACCAACACAAAACCAAAACAGAACAAAAATTGAGGGGCTTCTGAAAACCAAACTCCCCACAAAACCACCCCGGGACCTCATCCAACCCGCCCCTTAGTCCTAGAAGCTTCGTTATAAACTGCAATCTGGGCTTTGTTTTGAACCTTCTAGGTTTGCCACCAGGCTAATAACATCTCTTGTCTGCCAGGGCTCTCAAAATAGTTTTCCTCCTATGCTGTTATGTCAGTGATTTAAGTTCATTTTCTCATTATTGTGAGGTGGCTCTATATACCAGAAACGAGAGAGAAAATACTGACATTACTGCACATCAATTTTAGAGCGGATATAAAAACACATTCATTTCCTTCAATTTATACTCCCCTCAAAGCGCTGAAAAGGCTGTTTTACTTTATTCGGTCTTGAAGATGATGCAGAATTGATCGGAATGGGGAAAACAGCCCTTTGTGAAATCATTTCTTGGTTTGCCACTAGTGATTCTTCAGAGGGAGACTTTAAATGAAGACCCACAGATCTCCTTTATATATGTAGCCATAACTTATGTACTTATAGTAATGCTCGTCTCCCCCTGTAGACTGTAAGCTCGCTGTGGGCAGGGAATGCATCTTTACATACTTGCGGCGTACTCTCCCAAGTGCTTAGTACGGTGCCCTGCACACAGTAAGCGTTCAATAAGTACGACTGATTGATCAATTGATACTTTATAGTTCAAGGAGCTAGAAAAGCATTCATCTACTCAAAGGGCAGTTTGCCTATAAGGAAACAAGCTGGTCACTGGGAAGCTAATTCCAGACTGCATAGGCAGGACTTTTGTCGGGAACCATTTCCTCTGGGACAAAGCCGGAGGAGATGTACTCTTGCTAGACGGTAAGACAGGAAGCAGTGTGACCTACTGCACAGAGCCCGGGCCTGGGACTCAGAAGGATCTAGGTTCCAATCCCGGCTCCGCCACTTGCCTGCTGTGTGAACTTGGGCGAGTCGCTTCGCTTCTCTGTGCCTCAGTGCCCTCATCTGTAAAATGGGGCTTAAGACCGTGAGCCCTACGTGGGACAGGGACTGTGAACAACCCAATTTGCTTGTCACCACTCCAGTGCTTAGAACAGTGCCTGGCACATAGTAAGCGCTTAACAAATACCTTTTTTTTTTAAGCGATGGTGGTGAAAAGGTAAATGATGGTGCATTTTCTAGCAAAGCCGTAACCTACCACAGTCCTGCGATGTTTACTTAACACAATCGAAAGAAAAAAAATATATCATACCGAAGATCCCAAGTATACCGGCAGCACAGGCTCACTTCTTTGCTGGAGGAAGAAAATGGCCATCAAAGCGAACACATACGGCGGTAAACTTCCTTCTTCTGGCCGATCCGTGGAACACAACTAAAAGAGCCAAACGAAAGGACAACAAAATAACAGATAGTTCTGCCTCACACTTCCGTGCGGACTTGACGTTACTTTCGTCGAACCTGGATTTCCCACTGATGGCAATGATTCAACAGTTCCTCTGTACCAAAGCGCCGTGCTGTGTGCTGGGAAAGAGGGATAATCGGAGTGGACTCAGGGCTCACGAGTGGGGAAGAGAAGGCGTTTGGTCCCCGGTTTGCAGATCAGTAAACCGAGGCGCAGGTCTGTTAAGTGGCTCGCCCGAGGTCACACAGCGGGTCAGTGGCAGGGAGGGGATTAGAACCCAGATCTACTGATTCCAGGTTCCCGGGTTCTCTCCGCTAGGTCATATTGAAGTACTTATGTATATCTGTAGAATCCTCTCTAGACAGTAAGCAGCACGGCACAGTAGATAGAGCTTAGAACAGTGCTTTGCACATAGTAAGCGCTTAACAAATGCCATTATTATTATTATTATAGAGCCCGGGCCTGGGAGTCAGAGGTCATGGGTTCGAATGCCGGCTCTGCCACTTGTCTGCTGTGTGACCTGGGGTAAGCCACTGTACTTCTCTGGGCCTCAGTTATCTCATCTGTAAAATGGGGATAGAGACCGTGAGCCCCATGTGGGACAGGGACTGCATCCAACCCGATTTGCTTGGACCCACTCCAGTGCTTAGTACAGTGCTTGGCACACAGTAAGCGCTTAACAAATGCCACAGTTATTATTATTACCGTGGGCAGGGAAGGTGTCTACCAACTCCGTTATATTCTATTCTCCCCAGCACTTAATCCAGTGCTCTGCACATAGCACGCACTCAGTAAATATGACTAATGGATTGTCCAATCATGCCCTGATTTGTAATTATCTAAAAGCCAAGGAGAAGCCCGAGTGGCTTTCTTCCCACTCAATCAATCAATCAATTGTATTTACCGAGTGCTTACTGTGTGCAGAGCACTATACTAAGCCCTTGGGAGAGTTGCTGGAGAAGCAGTGTGGCTCAGTGGAAAAAGCCCGGGCTTGGGGGTCAGAGGTCGTGGGTTCCAATCCCGGCTCCACCACTTATCAGCTGTGTGACTTAGGGCAAGTCACTTAACTTCCCTGTGCCTCAGTTACCTCATCTGGAAAATGGGAATTAAGACTGTAAGCCCCACGTTGGACAACCTGATTTCCTTGTATTTACCCCAGCGCTTAGAACAGTGCTTGGCATAGAGTAAGCGCTCAACAAATACCATTATTATTATTATTACAATATGTGTCAAGTAGTGAGATTGGGAAGACATTGTACCCTCTACTTGAACTGTGTAAGTTAGAGTGCTTTGGGAGCTTCTGATTACTTTCTAGCTATAATGATGATGATGATGGCATTTATTACACGCTTACTATGTGCAAAGCACTGTTCTAAGCGCTGGGGAGATTACAAGGTGATCAGGTTGTCCCAGAGAGGGCTCACAGTCTTAATCCCCATTTTACAGATGAGGGAACTGAGGCACAGAGAAGTTAAGTGATTTGCCCAAAGTCACACAGCTGACAAGCGGCAGAGCCGGGATTTGAACCCATGACCACTGACTCCAAAGCCCGGGCTCTTTCCACCGAGCCACGCGGCTTCTCCTCCTTGTCCACTCTCCCTCCTGTCCCAAGAACTCAGAACAGTGCCTTTCACCTTGGTGCGGGGTGGGGGGCGAGAGAGGGTACTCAATCAAAACCCTTACCACTATCATCAACTACAGGTTGGAAAACAACCTGGCCTAAGGGAAAATCAAACATTCACTCACTCAGTTGCACTTACTGAGTGTTTACAGCATGCAAGGCACCGTACTAAAGCTTGGGAGAATACAATCTACAAGTCGGTAGACCCGTTCCCTGCCCACAACGAGCTTACAGTCTAGAGGAGAGAACCCAGGCCTGGGAGTCCATGTGTTCTAATCCCGGCTCCTCCACCAACCTGCTGCGTGACCTTGTGCGAGTCACTTCAATTCTCTGGGCCTCAGTTCCCTCACCTGCAAAATGGGGATTCGATCCCTGTTAATAATTGTGGTATTTGTTAAATGCTTACTATGTGCAAAGCACTGTACTAAGCGCTGGGGAGGATACAAGGTGATCAGGTTGTCCCACGTGAGGCTCACAGTCTTAATCCTCATTTTACAGATGAGGTAACTGAGGCACAGAGAAGTTAAGTGACTTGCCCAAAGTCACGCAGCTGACAAGCGGCGGAGCCGGGATTTGAACCCATGACCTCTGACTCCCAAGCCCGTGCTCTTTCCACTGAGCCATGCTGCTTCTACTGTTCTCCCTCCCATGTGGGACCTGATGATCTCCTATCTATCCCAGCGCTTGGTACATGGTAAGCGCTTAAATACCACAATGGGGTTTTTTGTTTGTTTTTTCCCATTTTCCAGTTTTCCTTTTCACTGTAACACTTTCCCTTACCCAGCACCAGAGCCAGGTTTACACTTCCAGACGTAGAAACGCCTCCTCTAGACCGTAAGCTCGTTGTGGGCAGGGAACAATAGTATATACTGTACTCTCCCGAGCGCTCAGCACAGAGCTCTGCACCCAGTGAGCGCTCAATAAACACGACTGACCGACTGAACTCCCCCCGCCCTACAATTTATCAGAGCAGAAACGTTGTGGCTATTTCAAGTATTGACCTACTTAGCACGTGCCCAAACTCACCTTTGCCCAGCGTCTGAAGGCGATCACCAAAGGGACCAGGTTAGGTTCCAACTTTCCGAGTTGAGTCAAGAGGTTTGTGGTCAGATAAGCACTTTCGTTCCCCGCGCTCACAGTGCAGAGGAGTGTGCTAAAATGGTAAAAATCAATACGAATAAAAAGTTGGGAAAAAACCTAACATCTTGTGGGTTTCCTTCCCACCCACCCCCTCCCCCGTCCGAGGAGCAAGGTACAGCGGAGAGAGCACGGGCTTGGGAGTCAGAAGGTCGTGGGTTCTAATCCCGCCTCCGCCCCTTGTCAGCTGTGTGACTTTGGGCAAGTCACTTCACTTCTCTGGGCCTCAGTTTCCTCATCTGGAAAATGGGGATCAAGACTGTGAGCCCCACGTGGGACAACCCGATTACCTTGGATCTACCCCAGTGCTTAGAACAGTGCTTGGCACATAGTAAGCGCTTAACAAATACCATCATTATTATTATGAGTTCTAATCCCGGCGCCACCACTTGTCTGTTGTGTGGCCTTGGGTGAGTCACTTCACTTCTCTGGGCCTCAGTTCCCTCATCTGGAAAATGGGGATTAAGACTGTGAGCTCCAAGAGGGACAGAGACTGTGTCCAACCTGATTTGCTTAGAACAGTGCTTGGCACACAGTAAGCTCATAACAAATGCCACAAGTATTATTATCATCAACCACTCTGATTTACATGATCTCCTGTGTTTTCAGGGCCTGCAACGTAAAGGGACTCGAGCCTTTAGGATAAAGGGAAATGGGAGTTTCCGACGGCTCGATTTAGCAACCGGGGCGGCTGAGATCGCTGAGCAAACACGTGGCTGGCCTTCTGCTCTTAGCTCTTTGGCCTTCCCCCCGGCCCCACGGGGCTTCTAGGAAACGGGACAAAGGTGAACCGATGCAGGTTGTTAGAGAGCTAGGAAAAGAGACAGTGGAATCCCTTCCAAACCCAGCGCTCCAACCGGCCCAGGGCATTTGCTGATTTCCTCCCCATGAAGATTTAAAAAACTGACATTCCTTCCAAGGGTTTTAAGGTTTCTTAGTTGGGCCTACAGACTGCCTTGGCTGGTCACTCGACCAGGCGACTGTTCTCTTGCATCAACGTTGACTTTCCCAGTTTCCTCTAACTGCTACAGAGCCACTCGGTTTTTACTATCCTGGAAGCTGCAATGCCCCAGAACCCTGGTCTTTCTCTGCAGCCACTGCTAAGGTGAGGTTAATTCCTCGAAAGGAGCAGGAGACCTTTGCTTTTCTCTGCACAGCACGACTGGCACCCTAGCATGGAAATCCGCATCCACATCAACAAAAGACTCTGTGGATAAAGAAGAGGAAAAAATGAAGCCCGTTAATACCGAAAGCTCAGTGTAAAGGGGAACCTGACCAAGTGTGGTAACTAGGAGACGACTCTCAGTTTGGCTTGCAAAAGGGCCACCGTCAAAATAATCCAACAGTCGAGTGGATCGGTTGAATTCACCGAGTGCTTACTGTGTGCAGAGCAGTAAGGCGAGCTGTCGACTGACAGGCCCCCAGACAGAACAAGCCCTGGATTCAGAGATGAACATAAGCATTCAAATGACTGGACAAACATAAAAATCCAATAACGCGTCCCGCTCCCCTCCTTGCCAAAAACCAATTGGGAAAAGTGTCGTAGGAACAGGTCGGTTAGGAAAGCTCGCAGGTCAGACCCCTGGAGGGTCCTGAGAAATGGGGTGCCAAACTGAGCCTCCCCCTCCCCTCAACACTTGGAGGGAGGTGGGGGCGGGGAGTGGGGGCACTGGAGGAAGCCACTCCATCCCTGTTGATAAACCTTTCCCCCATACTCACAAGAAGCAAGTTTAACCGGTGCAGAAGGCGGATTCTGAGCCGCCCAGCTTGAGAGTTAGTTCACCTGGGCTACCTAACTTCCGCAAGAAAGCAAAAATTGGGACCAGCTCCCCTGCAGACACGGAGAACCGGAAACCTGTCCTGTCCGCTTTGTGGGCAGGGAATGAGCCTGTTATATCGTCATCTTGTACTCTCCCAAACACTCAGTACAGTGAGTGAAAACGAACGAACTACAAGGGGACTATAAAACTCCTCCTGAGATGAAGGCACTTCTAGAAAAATCTCACCACGGCCCAGTGGCTAGAGCCCGGGCCTAGGCGTCGGAAGGACCTGGGTTTTAATCCCGGCTCTGCCACTTGCCTGCTGGGTGACCTTGGGCAAGTCACTTCACTTCTCTGGGCCTCAGTTACCTCATCTGTAAAATGAGGACTGAGACTGTGAGCCCCACGTGGGACAACCTGATTACCTTGTATCTGTCCCAGTGCTTGCACATATAAGTGCTTAACAAATACCATAATAATAACTACTCCAGCGCTCAGTACCGTACTGAGCGCTTAACAGATACCATAAAAAAATAACCAAAACAGAAACCAGGCATACGGACTGAAGTGCCAGAAAAGTCCAATCAGATAATTGGAGATGGATGGGACGGACTCAACTACCGATGGCGTGTTGATGAGGCCAAGTCCCCGGCTGGCCGCTCTTGGGGGCAGAAGGGCAAGACCCCCCTGCCGGCGCCTCCCAACCAGGGTGTCACCTGGGACCCCTCTGTCTTTGGCCTCTGGCAGCCAGCCTGGCATTCTAGATCCCGCCGTTTTTCTTCGTTGGCGACACCTCCCCCAACTGCCCAACTGGCCCCGCCCCTCCGCGATCTAGCCTCAACTGCTCCGCTGCCCGGGTCATCATCCCCAACTGCCATTTGGAGAACCTCACGCCCCGCTCCTTGAAAACCTCCACCGCCTTCTCATTTCCCTCCACATCAAGCAGAAGGTTCAGACCTGAGGCCCTGGAGCTTCTCCCCCTGTTCTCCCTCGGGCCACTTCACCCCAACTCGCAGAGAAGCAGCGTGGCTCAGTGGAAAGAGCCCAGGCTTGGGAGTCAGAGGTCACGGGTTCGAATCCCGGCTCCGCCATTTATCAGCTGTGTGACTTTGGGCAGGTCACTTCACTTCTCTGGGCCTCATTTACCTCATCTGTAAAACTGAGATTAAGACCGAGAGCCCCAAGAGGGACAGGGATTGGGTCCAACCCGATTAGCTTGTATTCATCCCAGTGCTGGCACGTAGTAAGTGCTTAACAAATACTAATTATTATTATTACTATCCTTCTCCGCTCCCAAGTTCACCTAACCGGCCCCCGCTCTCGACTCCCTCATCTTCAGCCTGTTAATCAATAATTACTGGTATTTATCGAGTGCTGACTGGATGCAGGACACTGGCCTATGTGCTTCGGAGAGGACGATACAACTGACGTGGCAGATACGCTCCCCGCCCAACGGGAGCTAACGGTCTGGAGTGCGGAACAGACGTTCCCCATTTTATTGCTGTACTGTGCTTTCATTCAATCATATTTACCGAGCGCTTACTGTGCGCAGAACACTGTACTGAGCGCTTGGAAAGTACAATTCGGCAACGGACAGTCCCTACCCAACAACGGGCTCACAGCCTAGAAGCGCTTTCCAAGCGCTTAGTACAGTGCTCTGCACAAAGTAAGCGCACGACAAATATGAACAAATGAATGTTAAAATGAACTATGGTTATGTGGTTAAGTTCCGAGAGGGCCAAGGGGTGAATATCAAGCACTTGAAGGGGACAGATCCAAGTGCGAAGGTGATGCCGAAGCAAAAAGGAGTAGGGGAAGCCCTCTTGGAAGTGGTGTGATTTTCATAAGGCGATGAAGGTAAGGAGAGTGGTGGTCTGTCGGCTAAGAAGGGGGAGGGAGTTCCCAGCCAGAGGGAGGATGTGGGCGAGGGGTTGGCGGTGAGATAGATGAAATTGGAGCACCGTGAGCGAGGTGGGCATTAGAGGAGTGAAGTGAACGGTAGGAAATCAGCCAGGTAAGAGAGGAGGGGGCGAGGGGTTTGAGGGTCTTAAAGCCGAGAGTGAGGAGTTCCAGTTAGCTGTGAAAGGTGGATGGGCAACCACTGGAGGTTTCCAGAGGAGTGGGGAGACGGGGACTGAACGTTTCTGTCGAAAAATGATCCAGGCGGCAGAGTACGGTAGGGACTGGAGTGGGAAGAGACAGGAGATGGGGAGATCGGCAAAGAGGCTGATGCAGTCATCAAGGCAAGACAGGATAAATGCTCTGGATTAACGTGGTAGCAGTTTGGATGGAGAGGAAATGGCAGACTTTAGCAATGTCGTGACGGTAGAACCGGCAGGATCAGGTGACACGTTGAACGTGTGGGTGGAACGCGAGCGATGAGTCACAAATAAGGCCGAGGTAACGGGCTTGGGAGACGGGGATATCAGTGATGTTGTCTACAGTGATGGAAAAACCGTCGGGGGCGGTGGGTGGGGAGACAGGGCTCGGGTGGGAAAATGAGGAGTTCCGTTTTGGACCCATTTAGAGTGGTGGTCTGTCAGATATGAAGGGGGAGGGAGCTCCCGGCAAGAGGGAGGGTGAGAACGAGGGGCGAGGGAGATGAGCTCGAGGCACGGGATGTTGGTTGGCATTAGAGAAGCGAGGAGGGCGGGCTGGGCTGAAGTACAGACACGTTGATGGAGCGCTTTAAAGCCGACGGTGAGGAGTTTCTGCTTGATGTGGAGATGGACTGATGAGTGGCCCCTGGAGATTTTAGTCTTTATTTATTCGACACCTTCCTGACTTGCATAAGCTTACGCTTATTTATCCATTTATCCTTCCCCGTTCTTGTTCTCCTGCGCCAATTTGTAAATCCCTTGTGCCCGCTGGCCTCCCACGTTGCCTTGACGACAAGAATCAGCCTCTTAGTCCATTGTACTCTTCCAAGGGCCCAGTACAGTGCTCCGCACACCATGGGCGCTCAAACAACTGACTGAATGAGGGGCTGAGAAACTTCACATCCCAGCAGAAGGCCAGTTCTGACACTAGGGGACCTCCCCTAGCTGCCCGGGAACTATTCGCCGCAGTCGAAACGGGATCTATCAGTCCACGGTATTTACTGAGCGCTTGCTGTGCACAGAGCTTGGGAGAGGCGGTTGACCCGTTCCCTGCCCACGACAAGCTAACGGTCCAGAGAGGGAGACGGACACCGAAAAGGGCATAAGTGCTGCGGGGCTGAGGGCGGTGTGAACGCCAGGTGGTTCAAAGGGACGGATCCCAGTCCACGGGAGACGCGGAAGATTGCGGGCAGGGAATGTGTCCGTAATATCGGCGTATTGTATTTATTTGTTCAATTGTACTCATTAAGTGCTTACTGTGTGCAGCACTTGGGAAAGTACAACAATAAACAATGACATTCCCTGCTCACGACAACTTCACAGCCTATTATTACTTGTAAAATATATATATTATACAAGTAATAGTATATATCATTATTTGAATATATATAATATATATAATTGTACAATCTATATTACTACTTGTATAATAATATTACAATTATTATTACTTGTAATAATAATAATGATGGTATTTATTAAGCGCTATGTGCCAAGCACCGTTCTAAGTGCTAAGGCAGACACAAGGTAATCAGATTGCCCACGTGGGGATCACAGCCTTAATCCCCATTTTACAGACGAGGTAACCGAGGCCCAGAGAAGTTAAGTGGCTTGCCCCAGGTCACACAGCAGACAAGTGGCGGAAGAACCCATGACCTCTGACTCCCAAGCCAGGGCTCTTTCCACTAAGCCACGCTGCTTCTCTAATAAAACTGTACTCTCCCAAGCGCTTAGTGCAGTGCTCTGCACATGTAAGTGCTCCAAAAATACGGATGCTTGGTGGATTTATTGAGAGGGAGTCGGGGAAATGAGGGCTTCATCATCATCATCAACCGTATTTATTCGTCAAGGAAGGCTTCTTGGAAGAGGCTCAGATAAATCCCCTATGTCCTGGTGACATTAAACTGTAACGTCCTGAGGGCATGGACGGTGTCTGACTTTATGGATGCTGCCTCTAACGATGATAATGATGACAGGAAGCAGCACGGTGTAGTGGATAAGGCCCTGAAGGCAGAAGGTCACGGGTTCTAATCCTGGCTCTGCCGCTTGTCTGCTGTGTGACCGTGAGAGAGTCGCTTCACTTCCCTGCCTCAGTTTCCTCACCCACAAAATTCAGTCGGATTTACTGAGCGCTTACTGTGTGCTCAAAATGGGGATTAAGGTTGTGAGCCCCATGCGGGGCAGGGACTGGGTCCAAACTGATTAGCTTGTAGCCACCCCAGCACTTAGTAGTGCCTGGCACCTAATAAGCGCTGAACAGATACCATGAACAAAAAATAGCAAGAGTCCCGAACATTCCAAGGAAATGCCAACTAAAAGGAGTGATTACTCTATCCAGTGAGGATTGCTCAACTTGGCCACTGACATCACTTCCATTAGCCCTTTACCTACTCCTCCTTATCCGCTGAGGCCATAATTACAGGACTAAAACACACCAGACCAAACAGCCACTCCCAGGTTCCCCTACAACAAAACAAACCACACCGCTTCATCAAACACAGATGCAACCCCCCCACTTCTCCCTCCCAACTTCTGTGTTTCCTGAATCTTGATCAATTAAGCCTTGCTGTGAAACATTTCCACCCAGGATATTACAGAAGAGAGTCACTCTTCCGCCAGGTGTTCAGGAGAGAACCAAATGCTTAACACTGCCACCATACATTCTTAGTCGTTCTACTCTCTTAGGGATTTGCTGCGGGACCCTGTGGCAAAAGCCCGGGCCTGGAAAAACAGAGGACCTGGGTTCTAATCCCAGCTCCACCACTTAACAATAATAATAATAATAATAATGGTATTTGTTAAGCACTTACTATGTGCAAAGCACTGTTCTAAGCGCTGGGGAGATACAAGGTGATCCAGGTGTCCCACGTGGGGCTCACAGTCTTAATCCCCATTTTACAGATGAGGGAACTGAGGCCCAGAGAAGTGAAGTGACTTGCCCCAAGTCACACAGCTGACAATTGGCAGAGCCGGGATTTGAACCCCTGACCTCTGACTCCAAAGCCCGGGCTCTTTCCACTGAGCCACGCCGCTTCTCTAGCAGCTTGCCCGCAGCGTGATCCTGGGCAAGTCACTTTGCTTCTCTGGGCCTCAGTTTCCTTCTCTGCAAAATGAGGATCAAATACCTGTTCAGTCTTCCTTAGACCGTGAGTCCCACGTGGGACTGCATTCAACCTGATTATCTCATCTCTACCCCAGCACTTGGTACAAAAGCGCTTAAACACCACAATTCTTCTTATTGTTGTTGTTAATATTAAAAGAAAGATTCTTATTGAAGTGCTAACCTGGGTAGAGGTCTACACAGGTCTCAAATGGGTCACCTTGGACAAGTCACTTAACTTCTCTGGGCCCGGTTTCCTCTCATGTACAATGGGGATTACATTCTCGTTTTTCCTCCTAGACTGAGTCCCACATGGGAGAGGGAATAATAATAATGATGGTATTTGTTAAGCGCTTACTATGTGCCAAGCACTGTTCTAAGCGCTGGAATATTTCCTACCCAATCATCTTCTATCTACCTCCAGGCCCAGTGATATTTAAGAAAACCAAACAACAAAAAAACCCCACACACGAGAACACACAGATACCAACCCCCGCCCCCCACCTCCACCAAAAACAAAACACACAAACCCCTCACTTAGGGTAGGGTGCTGAGAAGGGCCTTAAGTCACCTTCATTTTCGGCCTCTTTGGCACATGAGCATCGCGTGTTCATGGTACAAAAGGAAGAAGGCTTGGATCTTGAGCTGGCCAAGGGAGAGAGAAGGAGGGCGAGAGGAAGAGAGGGCGAGAGGGGACGTGGAGAGAGAAAGGGGCGGCGGGGAAAGAGGAGAGGGGGAGAGAGAATGGGGGGGAGGGGAAAGGGGAGAGGGGAAGGGGGAAAGGGAGGAAAAAGGAGAGGGAGGGCGAGAGAAAGGGAGAGAGCAAGGAAGACCGAGCGTACATACATGCATGCGGGTGTGAAGAGCAAAGATGGCCACAACCGGCCAGGAAATGACGGGCCGGTGGGAGAAAAGCCACTCCCCGCCTTGGCCATCAAAATGCCCTGGCCTCTCCTGTGGGCCTGTCCCAGCCAGGGAGGGCAACGGACGCTGCGGAGCCTCTGGCCGCCGGGGAAGAGCAACCGCTCCGCTTTCAGGACGAACATCACCCCGGGCGGAAGCCCCATCCAGCTGGCCCAGGCCCGGAATCAATTACGTACCGTTCCCTGCTTCCGTAATACCATTTACCTCCTGCCACCTGTCTGGGGCCTGATTACCCCGGGTGGCAGAATTCACTGGAGAAAAAGATTGGAGCTTTTCAAACTGCTGCGCCATCCGGGGGGGTGAGGGGGGCGGTTGGGTGGGGTGGGGAGGAATCTAGTAAAACTAAATGAATTTAACTCGATTGGCCAGTTTCCTGTTCAGACTGTGGAACTGAATGTAGGACAGCCTGATTTCATAAAGAGAACCACTTTTGGGAAGACAGACATGCCAAGTCTGGAAGGACCGCCAAAAGCAGTTTGACAACCTTGGCATCAGGTGAGCTCCACACTGGCTCACGTCACGGCCCACCGAGGAGGATGGGATACTGTCTTTTTTTTTTTTAAATTCTCCCCCACCCCCTCAAACCTTCCCTCTTTTCTGCTCTGCCACAGAGACACTTGACCACACTCGGCAACGGGACGGGGAAAGAAGGGTCCGAAAACCAGGGTGTGGCACCACACGGCTCAGGGCGGGACACGGAACCGGGGAGGACGCGTCGCTTACCGCTGTGCTTTAAACTTTCTTGAACACGTAAGAGAACATCTGGCTGGGCCATCTGTAAAATAACCCAAGTGTGAGAAACAACGGAGCCGCCGGGTTTGCAAACAGTTTCAGCTTAGGCGAAAGGAAGACGATGCTCATGGGTTTAGCGGATTCGCCGCTTTCTGAAAACCAAATGGCTGAGCGTTAGCCCACCTCCAAAATTCCCCAGATGCTAATTGGCCGTATCATTACCTGGTTAGGCAGTAAAATCAAACCCTCCTTTTTCAGTGGGACTGAGGCTGGTCAGGGGAAAACAGTAACTAAATACCAGGTGGCTCCTCTTCCCTTCCCCATCTCCTTCCCCCCACCCGCCCACCCAAAGAGTCACAAACAAGTGAGAGAAAGCTTAGTTTAATGTTTCAAAGGCAATGGGGACCCTCAACTGTAGACTGAAAAAGCTTTGGCAGGGTGGGGTGGCTATCTTGGTCATATAACCAGTGGGAAGAGAAGAGAACTGGTCATCCTGAAGCTAATTTCACTCCCCTAGATCTTCAGGCCCCTCCGAGTGAATACTGTGGTGGCGAATAAATCCAGTTAGGCCGACTCCTCGGAGCACATGAACTAATGATCACCCAATCTCCATTTTACCGTAAGTTACGAAGGCCGGGTCCGTACGTGAGAAGCGGCAGGGTCTAGTGGACAGAGCCCCGGTCTGGGAGTTAGAAGGACCTGGGTTCTAATCCCAGCTCCGCCACCTGTCTGCTGTGTGACCTTGGGCAAGTCACTTCACCTCTCTGGGCCTCAGTTACCTCGTCTGGAAAATAGGGATTGAGAGGGTGAGCCCCACTTGGGACAGGGACTGCGTCCAACCCGATGTGCCTGTATCCATCCCAGCGCTTAGTACAGTGTCTGGCACATAGTAAGCACTTAAACACCACAATTATTACTATTTTCTCTGCTTCAGTTCCCTCATCCTTAAAATGAAGATTAAGACTGTGAGCCTCATGTGGGACAAGGATTGTGACCAACCTGAGAAGCTTGGATCTAACCCAGCACCTGGTACAGTGCCTGGCATATAGTAGGCACTTAAATACCATGAAAAAAAGTCAACCCAAGATTCCTTTCGGTCGTGGATTTGTAATCCGCTGCTCATTTTTTGGATATCATCGAGTGCCTACTGAAGGTAGAGCGCTGTGCTAAGCGCTCGGAACAGCGTATGATGAAATCAATGCTGATGCAGCCTAAGCTCCACTAGGGTTGCCGGCCACCCCGCCCCCTGGGTAAGTGCAAGTGGGAGATACGTTGGGCGCCGTTGGTTCCTCTTCCTTTTGTCTTCGGTTGTATTTACTGGGCGCAAAGCGCTGTACAAAGCGCTTGGGAGAGCAAAATATAACAATAAACGGACACATTCCTGCCCATAACGAGCCCAGAATCAAAAAGCCCTGCCTGGGGTGTTGTGACTGATCACCGCAAGTCAGTCCACTCCCGCCCCCCGCCTCCCTGCACCAGCTGGGGGAAAGAGGGGGGCGGGGGGGGGGGAGAAGAGAAGAGGACACCATGGCCCCGGTGGGAGCGCATGCGGAGACAATCACTCGGTGGCATTTATCGAGTGCTTACCGCGTGCGGAGCGCTGGCCTGAGTGCCCGGGAGAGGACAATCCAACCTCTCCAGCGGTCCCTCTCCACAAGGTCGCTATGGTCGCTGCTCCGACAAATTCCAACCGAGGAAAAACTGAACCGGAGCGTGAGAGGGCAGCGGGACCACACAGCTGGTGGGAGCCGGGGAGGGGAAGGTGCGTGGGGAGAGGGAGGGATGGATTTACATTTTCCCTTACCAGTCGAGCCTGACCATCCCCATCAGGAGTGGAACCTAACTACCCTTGTGTAAATCTATTGGCAAACTTACCCCACGACGCCTCTGCATTTTTCAAGGGCAGCTTCTATCATGGGGTGAGCCTGGGCTCAAAGGATGGCACCCCCCGCCTAGTTTCTTTGAGGTGCACCATGGGATCAAGTCAGCGACTAAGTACTTTGGTCAAGAACATGACTTCTTCTAGGGAACTAAATGGTGCCCCGGATTAGAGCCGAATGTGGGGGACCTTAGGGTCCGTAGTCGCTCGCTCTCTCATCTCAACCCAATATGCTGTTCTGAGCCTAGGCGGGGGGAAGGGGCGGCCCGTCCCACCCGACGGATGGGATCTGTTAACCGAGTGGGCGCATGGGGTCTCCCAGGCCCACGCCCACACTATCAGCGGCCCGAACACAACTGTCCACAGCCGATATTTCTGCAGGAGACTCAGATCCAGGCCTAGCTCCTTCGGCTCTCTGCGAAGCCCCTCTGCTACAAAACTAAACCAAATAAAAAAAAAAAATTTCCAACAGTACAGTAGTATCAGACGTCGTGCTTTTGTACGGCAGGGATTCGGCCCAGCACCCCGTGTTACAATTTCAGAAACATGGGATACTTACACTAGCCGGATATTGGATATCGATGTTTATGTCCGAATCTTTGAAACCAAATCTGCTGCAAGAGGAGCCATATAGTCTTAAGGAACAACCTGCAAACAAAAACACGCTGGTCAGTCAAGAGGACATTGCGCTGTGGGGGTTAAAAAAAAAAAAAAAAAAAGGAACCATAAATTTTTAAAAAAGCAAGCTGCAGGGCCACATTCAGGCGTTAGTGAGCTGGGATGGGCCCCACAGAACCCGATTTCCCCCTCTGGTCTTCCCTGGAGTGTGGGTACCCCCGACCCCCGCTTCCCTCTGTGAGCCTGCAGGACAGCGATGGTGACAGGAGCTGGAGAGAGGAGAGGGGAAGGGAAAGAGAGGGAAAGGATACTGCTCCTCTGCTGCTTCCCCCATCTGACATTTCTTTTAATGTCAGTCTTCTCCACTAGACCAGAAGCTCCTTGAGGGCAGGGGTCGGGTCCACTCGCTCTACTGGACTCTCCCAAGTGCTCAGCACAGCAGACTGGATGCTCCTTGAGGGCAGGGATCGTATCTACTGACACTATTGTGATGTGCTCTCCCAAGTGCTTAGTACAGTGCTCTGCACCTAGTAAGCGCTCAATAAAGACCACCGATTGGCTGAACACAGGGACGACCGATTAGGTCAGGTTGCCCACGGATCCACTTTCAACAGAGGGCTGCCTCGTTTTGGGATGAAGTCTAGCAAGCCTCCTTCCGTCCCCAACATGTAAATTTCAATGGCCCAGCCGTGCTTCTTTGTTTAAATTCTCTCCTTTCCCTGGGCGGAGTTCGAAAAAGTAACAGCAACTCGACGTTTCAAAAAATGAAGACGATTCAGACGGATTATGCCGAGAACCGTTACGCGGGCATTTCCCAACCCCCATCTGCCACCGTAACGTGAACGATCCACCCACTCCGGAAACGGTTCTTTTTCCTTCCAACTCCCTTAAGAAGCCCACGTTCCAGAAAGAGAAAAGCGTCGTGTGGACTCCTGCTTAAATAATGATAATAATAATAATGGCATTTGTTAAGCGCTCCAAATGCACCGGGTCTCCGTGCTCCCCTCAGCCTCAGCTGCAGGGCCACATTCAGGTGCTAGTGAGCTGGGATGAGCCCCACAGAACCCGATTTCCCCCTCTGGTCTTCCCTGGAATGTGGGTGCCCCCGACCCCCGCTTCCCTCCGTGAGCCTACAGGATGGCAGCGGTGATAGGAAGTGGAGAGAGGAGAGGGGAAGGGAAAGAGAGGGGAAGGGAAAGAGAGGGAAAGGATACTGCTTGATGGTTCTGCTTCTCCTGGGGAAGAGAGCTCAACTACCCCATTATCTGCCCACCCTTCAGCCATCTGTAGGACACCCCGCACGAACACACAAGAGGAACACAAAAAAAGCCCCGCGGGGGACAGATGAGACTCTACTGTTGAGAACTGAAAAAGTGCCTACGACAGAAACAAGTCTTTTTTTTTTAATTGCAACTGCTTCCAAATTATTCTCCAAACTCATTCAGACTTGTGACGCTGATCCTTACCTCCTTCCCCTCCCCACAGCACCTGTATATATGTATATATGTTTGTATGTATTTATTACTCTATTTTATTTGTACATATTTATTCTATTTATTTTATTAATATGTTTTGTTTTGTTCTCTGTCTCCCCCTTCTAGACTGTGAGCCCACTGTTGGGTAGGGACCGTCTCTATATGTTGCCAACTTGTACTTCCCAAGTGCTTAGTACAGTGCTCTGCACACAGTAAGCGCCCAATAAATACAACTGAATGAATGAATGAATCTGGTTTTGTTCAAGTCTTTTTGCACACCGGTAATTAAAAAAGAACTGATTTTCCTCCACACGCTCGACTCAAAACCGGTCGCCTTAATTTAGGCGCCAAATGAAAGTGGTAGAAAAAAACCCGGAAGACTGCCTTGGGGTGAAAAAGAAACATGGAAAACAGTAACACCTACTACGTTTTTTTCCACCACCCTGGAAAACCGAACGCTCTGAAGAAACAAGCATGCTCGGTGGAAAGAGAGGCAGTATGGATAGAGCCCAGGCCCAGGACTCAGAAGGACCTGGGTTCTAATCCCAGCTCCGCCACTCATCTGCTGTGTGACCTTGGGTAAGTCACTTCACTTCTCTGGGCCTCGGTTCCCTCATCGGAGAAAAATGGGGATTAAGTCTGTGAGCCCTACGTGGGGCGGGGACAATGTCCAACCTGATTAGTCAGTACCTTGACACATTGTAAGCACTTGATAAATACTATATAAAACAAAAGAAAAAAAAAAGACCTCAAGGCTGGGAGTCAGGAGACCTGGGTTTGAATTCCTGGCTTTGCCACTGACTTGCTTGGGCGACCTCGGGCCCTGAACCTCTGTATGGCACTATTTCCTCATCTTAAACCGGGAGCCCCATTTGGGACGGGAACTGGGTTCGAACCGATCCATCCCAGCCGCGAGCACGGTGCCACGGTGGACCATAATTAACGAATCGCTCGCCTAACTAGGGCTTGCCCAAATGCCACACCGCCTTGGCCCTGGAGCTCATGGGCAGAACGTAGCGCTTCAGCTATGTGACGAAAAATCATAACTGTCAGTGGTATCTCCTGAGTGCTTACTCAGACTGAGCGCCTGGGGGAACACAACACAACAGCGTTGCTAGACACGACCCCCGCCCACAATGAGCTTCCAGTCTCCAGGGGGACAGAGACATTAATTTAAATCCATCATTTATAAATAGTCCAGCGGGGAAAGAGGTCTCTACCAGGAAAATCGCGAGGCAGATCCCGGGAATACCTGGCAACTTCTGCTTCAACAGGTTTTCCATGACGCATTTGATTTCCAGTCTTCGCTCCAAGTCTTCTTCACTTAAACCAAACTCCTCGACTACTTTGTCAATCGCAACCCCAATGGCTTTTATCTGGGATGGTGTTGGAGGAGGTAAGGTGGTAAGCAGTCGTTCCTCTTGCTTCTCCTTGGAAAGACGAAGGGTAGTTACATAGAGTACTTTCAACAAGAGGAGATAAACCCGAGCCGGGTTTCTCCTCCCCTTCCAAGGAGGCCGAGAGCCAGGAAAGGACACTCCCAATTGCTTAATATGGTGCTCTGTGTGCGGTAAGCGCTCGATCAAATACGACTGATTGATCGATTCCCACCAACTCGTCGCCTGACCTGGCTCCTCTCGAGCGGCCGAGGAGGAGAGGGACCTGACCGGACATATACATGATCTTAACTTACCTTAATGTTCTTCTTGTGCCTCTTCTCTTTAATATGCTTATGAGCGTAAGCGATGGATTCGACTAGGACATCGCAGAGCTTGCAGGTGTACTTGGCCGTTGGGCAGTTTCGCGGACGCTGAAATTTGGAGAAATTTTTAGGGACATAGCGCAGTAACACTGTTCTAGACACCTGAAAATGAGTTTGCTGGTTTTTGGCTTTTTTTTTTTTTTTAAATAAAGAAGCCCTTCTCTCCTCTCTAAAAGATACTCCACATGCCCATCCCTCAACATTTCACCATTCTTAAAAGTCTCTCTGCCTAAACATTTCCCAGTGGAATATTTCACGGACGGAATCACGATTCTGGTTTTTACAACTCCTCGTTCCTAAGCAAAGAGAACCAAGTCTCGCTTTTTAGCTCAAATGCGGCTTGGCATAGCTGACAGAGCCCGGACCTGGGAGTCAGGTCATGGGTTCTAATCCCGGCTCCGACGCTTTCCTGCTGTGTGGCCTCGGGTGAGTCATTGCATTTCTCCGTGTCTCAGTAACCTCATGGGTACAATGGGGATTGAGACTGTGAACCCTATGTGAGACAGGGACTGTTTCCAACCCGATTTGCTTGTCTCCACCCCAGCACTTAGTACAGTTCTTGGCACAGAGTAAGCACTTAACTAATACCAAAATGATCATCATTATTAGATGGTCAAATCTACAGATGAGCCTGGCGGGGGACCTGCGGAGCGTTCTCTTTTTGACCGCCTCCGATCGACGGGCTTCGAAACGAAGCTCCCCCCCCCCAGAAGAAAACGCACTGGCGTTACCCTTCTCAGCCTGTCGATACAATCTTGTTTCAGCCTCTCTTCGGCCTGTTGTAAGCCCAGGAGTTCCTTCACGGACAGCATGGACTCATCTATGACGGGCCCTTCCATCTCCTCCTCCGGATCACACTCTTCTTTTCGGCTTCGTCTCGACTTGCGAGCCTTCCTCTGCTTCTTGTTTTCTTCGAATCAAAACCGATACCCCGGTTAGTCGCCATCCCCCGACAAGCCGCCCGAACCCAAGTGACCCCTCGGACCGAACCCGCGGGGAGTAGGCTCCCCCTCGGGTGAGCTACTCGACGACAGCCCTGTCCACACCTCGCTGCCGGACGAGCGGGACACTCTCACGAGTCCAGCCTGGCAGACTACGGGCCAGGACAGCCCTGTGTTGGTGGAAAACGCTTCTCCTCTTCTGAAAGATCAGCCCGAAACCCAAATCCCCCGGGCAGCTGAGAGGCCCCGCTTTTCCCTGGGTCCCCCTCCCCGCCCTCTCCCCGAAGGGCCGGACTGACCGCCGGGGATCCCGGGAGGATCCCGGAGGGCTGGTGCCGAGGGGCGACTTGTCGGCTCGGGGACTCAAAGCCGAGAGCGGCCAGAGCCGAGCGAGCCAAGGAAGGAGCTTCCGATCCTCGGGTCCCCGCTGCCCCTCGGCCCGCGCTCTTGGCCGTCTACCCCAGAAACGGTTTTCATGCTAGCCCTGCCCTGGTTAATCCCTCCCCCTCTCCAGCCCAACACCTACCTGCCGCCCCTCTCTCCTGTACGGATTGACCGAGGAGGGCAGAAGAAGCGGTTTAGAGACACGGTCAGAGTCCCAGGTGGGGCCGCGTCCCAGCTGAAAACTGCCAGTCAATGCCGTCAAGAAGGGGGCTGCTCTCTCTGAGTGAGAGCTTCCCGTAGAAAGAGAGACAGGCGGGCAAAAGAGAAAACGTGAAATACAGCAACCCGACATCTTTCTGTGCTCCATGCGGCTGGGACTGTGACTCGATCCATCGGAGGTAGGTCTAGAATTCTTACTTTGTGCAGAGCGCTGGACTAGGCGCTTGGGAGAGGACGACACGATCAAATCGGCGGGCGCGGTCCCTGCCCATAACGAGTTCACGTCCCGTGCCGGCCTTTTCGGGCACACGCACAGGGGTCCGAATTTCATCAGTCGACCGTAAGCTCGTTGTGGGTGGGGAACGTGACTGTTCTATTGTTAGACTGTCCTCTCCCAAGCGCTTAGCACAGTGCTCTGTACACAGTCAACGCTCAATAAATACGACTGACCGACCGACTCCATCTTATCTCCTCCGCACCTAGAAAACAGCACTGCCCGGCAAACGATTGTTGGCCGATCGGAATAGGGAGTCGATCTGGAACCGTGATGATCGCCCTGAAGCAGTCATGAATCTTACTTAAACCCCAGAGAGGCCAAAAGCGGAACAGATGGGAAAATAGAGCCGCTGGGAGCAATCTGGGATCCAAACTGGGTTCTCGCTCTTAAAGATCAAGTTCTGAATCCATTCAACAGTCCACCACTCTCCCCATCTTCAAAGCCCTACTAAAAGTCCACCTCCTCCAGGAAGCCTTCCCTGGCTAATCTCTCCCTTACCCCCCAAGCCCGCCACCCTACTGCCCTTTCCCCACCTAGTCTGCACCTCCACAGCACTTAAGTACACATCCTTCTATTTGCTCACTGTCTGTACCTGTCGATTATTTTCATGTCCATCTCCCCCTCTAGACTGTAAGCTGCTCGAGTGCGGAGATTGTACCTAGTTATTCTATCACACTCTCCCAAGTGTGAAAAACAGCGCTCTGCACACGGTTAAGTGCTCAGTAAAAATACCAATGGCTCAACAAGTCCAAGTGGTTCCCCAAGAGCTGGAAGGCATTTTTGGGGGGGTTGTTTTTAAATAATGATAATTAAAAAGAAGCAGCGTAGCTGAGAAGCAGCGTAGCTTAGTGGAAAGAGCCCGGGCTTGGGAGTCAGAGGTCGTGGGTTCTAATCTCAGCTCTGCCACTTGTCAGCTGTGTGACTTCGGGCAAGTCACTTCACTTCTCTGTGCCTCAGTTACCTCATCTGAGATTACGACTGCGAGCCCCACGTGGGACAACCTGATTACCTTGTATCTACCCCAGTGCTTAGAACAGTGCTTGGCACATAGTAAGCACTTAACAAATACCATTATTATTATTAAAAACAAAAACAGTCCAATGGCTCCCCAAGAGCCAGAAGGCATTTCCCCTTCAAGTCTTGGCCGGGAGGAACCCTTTGGCGGAGAGACGTACATTACGTGAGAAGACGTGTAGCCTAGAGGGACGGGCGGGGGCCTGGGGGTCAGACCTCTAATCCCGGCCCTGCCGGCCACCAGACCTTGGGCGAGTCGCTTAAGTCTCTGTGCCTTAGTTTCCTCGCCTGAAAAATGGGGTTACGATCCCTCTTCTCCCTCCCCCTCTCAGACCGTGAGCCCTGCGTGGGACCGGGAGCGGGACTGCGTCCGACCTGATGAGCTCGTATCCACCCCGGCGCTTAGTACAGGGCTTGGCGGGGAGTAGGCGCTTAACAAATATCCCGGTTATTAAGACACCACCATTATTACAATAACTAGAGTTGGGTGGGTGGTTTCAAAGAAAAGGTCTGCGGTAGGTAGAGGGGAGGGAGGGAGTCAGGGGGCCCCCAGATCCAATCCAAAAATGGAAGTAACAGTTGCCATGAGTTCTAAGCATTGGTTTCTCACTGACCCAAAGCTAACAAAAATGGAATTTAGGGGGAAGAAAAAAAAACCCAACTAACGGGTGGTTCGAAACACAAGGACGAGTAAGTATGGGGAGAGCGAGCCCTGTTGAAAAGAGGTAGAAAGGGAGAGTCCAAGGAGAACAAAGTACCTTAAGGGACAGAAAGAGGAGGAGGGAGCAACGTAGAAGGGGAAAGGAGCCCAAGGTCAGATGCTTTTCAAAATGAAGGAAAATATTTCTCGCAGGGAAGGAAAAACAGCTTTAAAGCAATCACCTTGCCCCCTCCTATCTTACCTCGCTGATCTCCCACTGCAGCCCAGCAGGCTCACTTCGTTCCTCTAACGCCGACCTACTCGCTGTACTTTGATCTCCTCTAACTCCCTCCCCCTTCACGTCCCCCACAGACCATCGCCCTCCCCACCTTCAAAGTCTCGCTGAAATCCCATCTCCTCCAAGAGGCTTTCCCCGACTAAGCCCTCATTTTCCCTACTCCCTCTCCCTTCCACGGCGCCCCGCCCTCAGATCCGCACCCTTCCTTCACCCCACCCTCAGCCCCACAGCCTTCGCACCCGGGTCCGTCATTCATTTTAAGACCCGTCTCCCCCTCTAGACTGTAAGCTCCTGGCAGTCAGGGAACATGTCTACCGATTCCGTTCCACTGCACTCCCCCTAGGGCTCGGTCTACGACTGATCGAAAAGCGTTTTAGGGCTCAGGCAGGTGAGTGATTTTCAAAATTGAGCTCTTCATTTTCTCCAAGTGGGGGTCACCGCCAGAATTCAGGTTTGATTAGCGGGATCGGCAGGAGGAGACATCATCTCTGCCATCTGTTTCCAGATCCAGGCTGTGACCAGGCACCAATCAATATTTTCCATCACAATAAAAGCCACCTAAACGTCTCAGACAGCCGAAAAGAGATCAGAAAAAGGAGGGGCTACCATACAGCTTGGGGGGTGGGGGGTCCTCGGGTCTTCTCGTTGCAAAGAAAACTGGAAACATTTACATTAAGACGATCTGTCATTTTCCTTTGCCCTCCGAAAAACATCGCCTTCCAGTTGGAAACGGGCCAGAACTCGAGAATTGGAGAACACAATTTGTCAGGGAAATATGGCTTAATTGGGGTAACATTTTCTCCAACACAAAACATGACTCGTGCATTAGCGTGGCCTAATTTGTTCATTAAGACACACGCCTTTTCGATCCGGAATACGTTTTTGCTTAATAAAGCACTGACAACCCGCATCTGTCTCGCCTCGGTCCCACCCTTGGTCAACGATTAAATCTGGCTCTAACATCTACTTGGCTTGGGCGCAGAGACACCGGCGGCGGATGAATAGCCGTAATGTCTAGCGGGCAACTGGTAGCCCAGTTTCGATCCATCCATCCATCCATCCGTGCAGCCGGGGTAGTGACTGGAGCCGACTGTGTGCTGGGCGGCGTGGCGGCCGCCGCCGTCCCTCCCCACCCCCCACCGGCCCCCGATCGTATTTCACGAGCCGTCGGACCCCGGAGGGGAGTCAGTTGCGGGCAGGGTGGGTTGAAAGCCAGGAATTTGGGGGTTGGAGTCAGACTCTCCCGCTAACACTCGCCGCCTTGTTCCTGGCCCTGGACCTCTCTACGTCAACTTCCTCCCCGACGAAACAGGAAAAAGAAGCCCTCTCTCCCGCTTCTTCTCGGGGCGCCGCGGGGAGGAGCCGGAGCCGGGAGTGGAGCCGAGTTCCCCGAGAAAGGGAGGCCCCGGCTACGCTGGGCCAGGCTTTTCGCCCCTCACCCCGAATCCCCGTTGGTCGGCTCCTACGGGCCCAATGGATCCCTTGTTCTTTGCAGGCAGTGGAGTTTCGAAAGCTTGTCAAAGAATTGATTGTTCCAGGAGAGTTTAGCCAAAACAGTCTAGGAACTGAGGGGGGGGCAAAAATCCTTGCTTGGCTCAGAACCAATTCATCTAGCCTAGGCCAAGAGTTTTTACTCAGCCCAATCTTTAGATTATAGGTCCCGAGGGGGGGAGGGGAAGGGGGGAGAAGGATTCTAGTGGGGGGCCTCCTGGCGTTGGGGGGTGGGGGTGGAGAAAAGAGCAGAGAATTGCCCACTGTGGAAAAATTCATCTGGTATACATTTAGATGGAAAGGACGGCGTCCTCCCAGCGCTCGGGGTTTCCCCAAGTGAGAGTCAATGAAGCAAGAGCAGACCTGAACGTGGCAGGAAGGGAACTGGCTCCACACACGGTCTGCCGCAATCCAATAATCCCCCATTCCCGTGGATCGCTTGCTTCAAGTCATTTGGAACTATTCTGCTTTCGGCTACCAGTGGACACCAAAAAAAGAAAAAACGCACCCACACCTTTCTGAAGCCGGGGAACCACCCAGTCAATGCACCCACAGCCCTCCTCTGCTCTCGAAGGAGGTCTGCCGCACGCCTAGAAAAATCATCCAAACCACGGCCCGCCAATAAATCACCTTCCAAGCGAGCTTTTTCCGTCTAATCAACTTCTTCCACAAAATAACTCTCCGACTAGCAGGGCTTGACGTCGCACTTAATGTCGCTATGGTGATAAGAGAAATGTGTATCTGTCCCATATATTTAGCGCTCTGGCTAAAGTTACCTTGTGGATCTTAAGTCGAAACATGTCCCCGTTCCCCATCTCCCCCTCTCCTACCCAAAGAAATTACCCGCATCTCACCGCTGGTTAACCCCCCCACGCACACACACAAAAAAGTTAAGGGACGATCATTCTTTTAGAACAACCAATCGCTCCTGGAAAGAACCTTTACACTGAGTCCACTTGTATATTTGCTTTTCTAAACTGATTAACTTAGGGAATCAAAAGGACTAATACGACAAGTTGTACTTTAAAATGGGACCAACTCTGAACTTCATCATAATCTTCCAGGTAAGCCCACAATCCATCCGTCGGCGGTATTTACGGCGCGCTTACTGCGTGCAGAGCACTGCACTAAGCACTCGGGTGAGTATGATCCAACAGAGTCGGCAGTCCGCGAATCGCCGCGCTGAATAAGAGTGGTAGATGACTACTCTTATTCACGGAGAATATTCGCTGCGCTACGACAAAGAGAACTTATTTGCTCAAATTCCCACGAAAGCAGCAAGCTGATTGGAAAAAAAAAGCAAAACCCTTCATTTGAGGACTTTGTTTCCTCCCCTCCTGCCCCCCCGCCCAGTCCCTTCTTCAAACAGCAGAAGTTTAGCAGTCTTACCAGACCCTCCTGTTGGCACTTCTGACAATTCTATAGTTGCTGGGTCTTTCAGCAGCTGCCGCCTTCCGCTCTTGCATCCTCTGCCATCTTCGCCTTCGTGAACGGAATCTGTTCTTGGCTGGCTTCCCGCGGGGACCCCGACTCCACCTTTAAAGTCTCTCCCGTTGTCCGAACTTCCACTACCTCGATCTTTTGGGCTGTCGTTTACCCTGGCTCCTAGGTGGAGGCTCTCGTTTTTCAACGCGACCGGGCTGCTCGCTCTATTGGGTGGTCCTCTGCTGTTCCCATGGTTCCCTGGGGTTCCCTTTTTTTTCAGAGAGGCTTTCTCTGGTTTAGCGTTCTGTCCGCCATCCCAGTCGTCCAGACGTAAAGAGTTCTGTCGTGGGGGGACTGTTCCATACTCAACATCGTCACCACCGTCTACATTTCCGTGTTCTTTATTTTGATTAACCGGACAAGGTTTTACTACATCTCCCATTGTATTTGCTCTTCAAGCTTCCTTAACCTGCATCTAGGGGAAAGGGGGAGGGAAAAGGGGCACTCTGATTAACACCTGATTTCAAGAAAGAAACAGACGATCGAGCTGCACATACAAAATGCAAGTTGATCGACCAAGTGCCCCCCCAAAACAAGGGCACGCGCACACGGGCACTCACACCCCCTCTTCTTTTAAAAACTTGAGAACAATGGTCAGAGGACTGAAAGTTAGGAGCGCTGACAGCTGACCATTAGTCCCACCTCTCCACCATCCGGGGGGGGAGCGGGGGAAATCTTCCCTAAATCGTTTCGCACCGAAAACATACCTCGCAAGGCACGTAAACGAAAATAGCCTCGGTCACTTAACTTGCCACCGAAGGCGTCGTTCGGATGGAGCGGGTGGGAGTTTATGTCGTTTCTGATTTACGTTTGGAGCTGACAAGAGGGACACCTTGTTGGGGAAAACCACCCTCGGATCTGCAACCCCCCCCCCCCCCCCCAACTACACGCGATCCTCGACCCCAGTTTGTCTGGTTACCCTATAAACACCTCCCCCGAAGCCGCCTTATTCACGCCACCACCCACTTAAGCGGGGCGGCGGCACAACAGCCCCAAGTGTGTTTTTCGGGCGAACGAGCCGTTTGACTGAGCGCTGCCTGAAAGCTCGTTCTGTTTCCAAGGAGAGCGCTTGAAGCACATGGCCGAGAGCCCCACGGAGCTGGGAAAAACAACCCTCCTCGCCCCCGTCCCTTTCTTACCTACAACCGAGCTCCCCAAACGCCTCAGAGGCAGATAAGGCCCGTTTCCAAAGGGCCGGGGAGGCAGAATGGGGTAAGAGGGACAATGACAACGTCAGGGTGTTCGGGGCCCTCACACACACACGACACTCGTGACAACACAATCGGTCGGTGACAAGGCGCGCACGGGGGGGGGGGGCGATGAAGATTTTGAAGGGAGGCCCCCCCCATAGTGTGTCACACACACTCACAGGGGGTTGTTTGAACTGACCCCCCCCCCCATGTTCGGCCACACTGTCCACGAGGGCCGCCCCCTCAGGGAGCGAGGGGGGGCCCCCGACGGACCTACCAAGCGAGGGGAGCAGCCGAGCTGCCACGTCGGGATTTGGCCGCGTCCCCCCCGCCCCCGACCCCCCTCATGGCCGGCGGCTTCCCGCCTCCCACATCCGGGGGCCCCCCGCTCCTCGGAGAGCGCCGAGGCGAGCCGCGCGCGCGCGCCCGGAGCGGGGGAGACGACTCCCCGGCCGGCGCCTGAGGAGAAGCAGGCCGCGGGGCTCGTTGCGCGGGAGCCCCTGAGGGAAACGGGGTGCGGGGGGGGGGGGACTCACCGCCACCACCCCGGCGCGCTGCCCCCCGCCACTTCCGCTCTTCATTTCTTTCGGCCCCTTCCGCTAGCTCACGGGCGCCTCATTGTGCGCAATTGGCTGCCCCCGGTGTCACCGGCCGAACGGTCCGGCCGGGCCCGCCGGAAACACGCGCCGCTCACCTGCAGGACCGCCGGCCTCTTCTTCCTCCTCCGCCGCCCTCATTTCCATTAATAATAATAATAATGACATTTATTAAGCGCTTACTATGTGCAAAGCACTGTTCTAAGCGCTGGGGAGGATACAGGGTGATCAGGTTGTCCCCGTTTTACAGATGAGGTAACTGAGGCCCAGAGAAGTGAAGTGACTTGCCCAAAGGCAGAGTCGGGATTTGAACCCATGACCTCTGACTCTAAAGCCCGGGCTCTTTCCGTTGAGCCACGCTGCTTCTCCATTGATGCCTGCCTCCCCCGCCCCCACCACCACCACCTCGAGAGCGTGAGCTCGCGTCTCTATCTGTTGCTAAACGGGAACAATGATAATAATAATGACGTTGCGTGTTAAGCGCTTACTATGTGCTAAACGCCGTTCTGGGAGCTGGGGGAGATACAAAGTCATCGGGTTGTCCCCCGGGGGGCTCACGGTCTCCATTTTCCAGAGGAGGGTACTGAGGCCCAGTGAAGTGACTCACCCAGAGTCGCACGGCTGACACGTGGCAGAGCGGGATTAGAACCCACGACCTCCGACTCGTTCTCGCCTGTCCCGCCGTCAACCCTCGGCCCACGTCCTGCCCCGGGCCTGGAATGTCCTCCCTCTGCCCATCCGCCAAGCTAGCTCTCTTCCTCCCTTCAAGGCCCTACTGAGAGCTCACCTCCTCCAGGAGGCCTTCCCAGACTGAGCCCCTTCCTTCCTCTCCCCCTCGTCCCCCTCTCCATCCCCCTCATTTTACCTCCTTCCCTTCCCCACAGCACCTGTATATATGTATATATGTTTGTACATATTTATTACTCTATTTATTTTACTTGTACATATCTATTCTATTTTATTTTGTTAGTAGGGTTTTGTTCTCTGTCTCCCCCTTTTAGACTGTGAGCCCACTGTTGGGTAGGGACTGTCTCTATATGTTGCCAATTTGTACTTCCCAAGCGCTTAATACAGTGCTCTGCACACAGTAAGCGCTCAATAAATACGATTGAATGAATGAATGAACGCCGGGGTGGCTCCCAAGGAGATCAGGTTGGGCGCAGGCCTTGACCCGCAGCAGGCTCTTACCATGTGTATTACTCTATTTATTTATTTATTTATCTTATATTACTCTTTATTTACTTATTTTATTTGTACATGTTTATTCTATTTATTTTATTTTGTTAATATGTTTTGTTTTGTTGTCTGTCTCCCCCCTTCTAGACTGTGAACCCACTCACTGTTGGGTAGGGACCGTCTCTATATGTTGCCGATTTGTACTTCCCAAGCGCTTAGTACAGTGCTCTGCACACAGTAAGCGCTCAATAAATACGATTGAATGAATGAATGACTCCCAAACCCGGGTTCTTGCCACTGAGCCACGCTGCTTCCCTATTCCCCAGGCGCTTAGTACAGTGCTCTGCACACAGTAAGCGCTCAATAAATACGATTGAATGAATGAATGACTCCCAAACCCGGGTTCTTGCCACTGAGCCACGCTGCTTCCCTATTCCCCCAGGCGCTTAGTACGGTGCTCTGCACACAGTCTTAGCTCAAGAAATACGATTGAATGAATGGATGAATGGTCACACTGTTGCTGGTTTGCACTTTGCCAAGCGCTTAGTACAGTGCTCTGCACACAGTAAGCGCTCAATAAATACGACCGAATGGTCACTCTATTGCTGTATTGCACTTTCCCACGTGCTTAGTACAGTGCTCTGCACACAGTAAGCGCTCAAACACGACTGAATGGCCACTCTGGCTGAACTGCACTTTGCTAAGCGCTTAGTACAATGCTCTGCACACGGTAAGCGCTCAATAAATATGACTGAATGGTCACTCTTTATTGCTGAACTGCATTTTGCCACGCGCTTAGTACAATGCTCTGCACACAGTAAGCACTTAATACAACTGAAAGGTCACAATTGCTGAATTGCATTTTCATTCATTCAGTGGTCTTTATTGAGCGCTTACTGTGTGCAGAGCACTGTACTAAGCGCTTGGGAAGTACAAGTTGGCAACATATAGAGAAGGTCCCTATCCAACAGCGGGCTCACAGCGCTTAGTACAGTGCTCGGCACACAGTAAGCGCTTAATAAATCGGATTCAACGAATGAATGCACTTGCCTCCCCTCCTCCTCCTGCTGTACTTGGCCAGGATTCCCCTCCTCCTAGCCAAGTTTCCCCCAGGTGGACAGCCCTCTCCGTTGTGCAATCAATCAATGAATGGTATTTTTTTTTTTGGAGCTCTTACAGTGCACAGAGCACAGCCCTGAGCGCTTGTGAGGGGCCGATGCAACAGAGTTAGTAATAATCATAACGATGGTGTTTGCTAAGTGCTTACTACGTGCCAAGCGCTGTTCTAAGCACTGGGGTATTCATTCAATCGTATTTTTGATTGCTTACTGTGTGCAGAGCACTGTACTATGTGCTTAGGTCATCAGGTTGTCCCACATGGGGCTCACAGTCTTAATCCCCATTTTACAGATGAGGTCACTGAGGCAGAGAAGTGAAGTGACTTGCCCAAAGTCACACAGCTGACAAGCGGCAGAGCTGGGATCAGAAGCAGCATGGCCTGATAGAGCAGGGGCCTGGGAGTCAGAAGGTCATGGGTTCTAATTCGCTTCCCCCACTTGTCTGCTGTGTGACCTTGGGCAAGTCACTTCACTTCTCTGGGCCTCATCTGTAAAATGGGGATTAATAATAATTGGCATTTGTTAAGCACTTACTATGTGCAAAGCACCGTTCTAAGCGCTGGGGAGGATACAGGGTGATCAGGTTGTCCCACATGGGGCTCACAGTCTTAATCCCCATTTTACAGGTGAGGTAACTGAGGCCCAGAGAAGTTAAGTGACTTGCCCAAGATCACACAGCAGACATGTGGCGGAGTCGGGATTCGAACCCATGACCTCTGACTCCAGAGCCCGTGTTCTTTCCACTGAGCCACGCTGCTTCTCTAAGATTAAGACTGTGAGCCCCACGTGGGACAGCCTGAGGATGTTGTACCTACCCCAGCACTTAGTGGTTGGCTCATAGTAAGTGCTTAACAAATACCATAATTATTATCATCATTATTACATTAGAGGAGTGAAGCGGGTGGGGTGCGCTGGGCTGGAGTAGGAATTCAGCAAAGTGAGGTAAGGGGGTGAGCTGATTGACTGCTTTAAGGCTGATGGTAAGGAATTTCTGTTTGATACGGTGGTGGATGGGCAACAGCAGGAGGTTTTTGAGGAGTAAGGAGATACGTGCAAAATGATTTTCAGAGAAATGAGCCAGGCAGCAGAATGAAGTCAGCAAGGAGGCTGATGCAGTAGTCGAGATGAGTTATGTCACAATCAGCTCTATCTGCTGACCCACATCTGTACTATCCCAAAGGCATTCTGCACACAGTAATATAATAGTCATAAAAATTTTGGTATTTGTTAAGCGCTATGTGCCAGGCACTGTACTAAGCCCTGGGGTAAAGGCAGGAAAATCAGTTCCGAAGCAATATTTCTAGCTGTGTCTAGATATACTAAGGCCCCCTTTCCTCTTCTCCCACTCCCCTTCTGCGTCACCCTGACCTGCTCCCTTTATTCATCCCCCCGTCCCGGCCCCACACCACTTATGTCCACATCTGCCATTTATTTCTTTCTATTCATGTCTAGCTCCCCCGCCCCCCCAGACTGTAAGCTCGTTGTGAGCAGGGAACGTGTCTGTTTATTGCTACGTCTTACTCTATCGAGCTCTTAGTACAGTGCTCTGCACACAATAAATGCTCAGTAAATACGACTGAATGAATGAATGATTACTAAATAGATAAATATCTAGAAAAATATCTAGCTAGCGCTCGCAATGCAAAGACGGGGATTTGATCACCCCTTTTTTTATAAACCCTTCAAAGACAGAGGCCAGGCCTTTGACTCGATGCTCCCGAGCATCTGTCTTAAATACTCCCAGCGGGTGTTGCCCATCCAATGGTAAGTGAATGCTAAATACTAGAAGTAAGGGACTCTCACTGATCTCCTACTCCAGCTCAGTCCACACCCTCCGCTCCTCTAATGCCAGCTTCCTCGCTGTGCTCTGATCTCGTCTGTCTCGCCGCTGGCCGCTTTCCCGCATCCTCCTCGGGCCTGGCACTCCCTCCCCCTCCGTGGACTCCAGACCACCGCTCTCTCGCATCTTCAAAATGTTATCAAGGTCACATCTCCTCCAAGCGGCCCTCTCCAATTAAGCCCTCTTTTCCCCGGCTCCCTCTCCCTTCTGCGTCGTCTAGGCACTTGGATTTTTGACCTTTGGACGATTGATATTTGCCCCAACCTCCACACCACAGCACTTATGTACATATCTTGAAATTATATATTATAAAGTACTTATTCAAATTAGTAGGTCTCCTCCTCTAGACTGTAATCTTGTTACGGGTGGGGGACAAGTCTGCTAATTCTGTTGTGTCGTACTCTCCCAAGCCCTTAGGACAGTGCTCTGCACATAGTAATTGCTCAATAAATACCATCGATTTATTGACTGATGGGGAAGCGGTGTGGCCGAGTGGGAATACAGGGTTAATGTTAGCCAGTGCTTGCAAATCTCTACTAGATTGCTAGCTCCTTGAGGCCAGGGATGGCGTCTACCAACTCTACCGTCCTCTCCCAAATGCTCAGTAATGGGGCTCTGCATACGGTTAGCGGCTTGGTAAATACCAGCTGTAGAGAAGCAGCGTGGCTTAATGGGAAGAGCCCGGGCTTGGGAGTCAGAGGACGTGGGTTCTAATCCCGGCTCCACCTAGTACAATCCTAAGCGCTTAGTACAGTGCTGCTGTGTGACCTTGGGCAAGCCACTTAATTTCTCTGGGCCTCAGTTACCTCATCTGTCAAATGGGGATGAAGACCGTGAGCCCCACGTGGGACAACCTGATGACCTTGTATCTCCTCCAGTGTTTAGAACAGTGCTTGGCACATAGTGAGCGCTTAAATATTATTATTATTAACAAATACCATCATTATTATTATTACCACTGGTTGATTGACTGATCGATTGATCCCTCCTGCAACGGAGAGCAGTCGTACACCACCTGAGCTAAGCCATTTCAACAGGCTGTTCTTTCCTTACTTGCTCTGGGCCTCCCTTAGACGCTGTTTTTATTAAGGAAAAACGCTCACGCGCAAGCCGAAGCAGAGTTTAGTAGCTCCCTGCCTGTTGTAAAGTCGGATACAGTCATCCAAGCCTAAAACATTCATTAGAGTAATTACAAAGTACGTTTACGGCGCCTGCTCTCGTCGTGTCTCTCGAATGGAAACGAGGAGGGGGGAAATTAGGGTCAGAGAGACCTTTTGTTTCTTCTCTTGGAGCAGATGGCCAATTGGGAGATGCAATTAGGTCTGGGCAGGAGAGAGGCCTTTCAACCAGTCCGAGAGGGGGGCGGCGGGCACTGTGTTCTGACGGACCGGGTCACGATCTACCTTTGAAGTGGGTGCTCGACAGGCTTGGGTTTCGGTTCCCATCGGGCAGTGGATGGCGGCACCGTCTCTCTCGCTATTATTGCGATCGCCCGGAGAGACCTACGTTTCGTGACCCCCCAAACGCAAACCCTCGAACCACCCGAATCGGGGCCCTACACAATAAATCCATATATGGTAGTACGTCAAAACACCTACTCGGCATCGGGAGAGGGTGGGAGGAGGGGAGAATTCCAAGCGGTTTGAGTAAATATCTGGAACAGTTTGAATGGTGGAGGAAGAGAGATCCCCCCTGAAATGGAAAATGGAATAGAGGGACTCGGGAGAGTTATGGGAGGAGAGCAGACTGCTGTCCATCTTCAGAAGAATATGTTTGAAGTCACTCTGGTTTATGCGGGGAAGGGACAGCTAGAGAAGCAGCAGTGCAGAGTAGAAAGAGCCCCGGCCTGGGAGGCCCAGGCACCTGGGTTCTAAGCCGGGCTCCACCACTTACTGTTGTGTGACCTTGGGAAAGTCACTTCTCTGGGCCTCAGTTCCCTCATGGGCAAAATGGGGATTCAATCCCTGTTCTCCTCCTACTTAGGCGGTGAGCCCCACGGGGGACCCGATCACCTTGTAATAATGATTATAGTATCCGTCAAGTGCTTATTATGTGCCGAGCACTGTTCGAAGCACTGGAGTAGACACAAGGTAAGCAGGCTGTCCCACGCGGGACTCACAGTCTTAATCCCCATTTTACAGATGAGGGAACTGAGGCCCAGAGAATAACAATAATGGCATTTGTTCAGCACTTACTAGGTGCAAAGCACTGTTCTAAGTGCTGGGGGATACAAGGTGATCAGGTTGCCCCACGTGAGGCTCAGACTGTGAGCCCGTTGTTGGGTAGGGACCGTCTCTATATGTTGCCAACTTGTACTTCCCAAGCACTTAGTACAGTGCACACAGTAAGCGCTCAATAAATACGATTGAATGAATGAATGAATTAACGAACCCCCATTTTCCAGATGAGGTAACTGTGGCGCAGAGAAGTCAAGTGACTTGCCCAGAGTCACACAGCTGACAAGCGGCAGAGCCGGCATTAGAGCCCAGTCCTTTGACTCCCAAGCCCGGGCTCTTGCCACTAGGCCATGCTTGTATCTCTCCCGGCGCTTAGTATAGCGCTTGGCACACAGTAAGCCCTTAACAAATACCACAATTACTATTATGAAATAGGTCCCTGACCCATGCAGAGTTTTTCTTTTTCAGTCGTATTTAATGAGCGCTTACTGTGTGCAGAGCACTGTACTAAGCACTTGGGAAGTACAAGTTGGCAACATATAGAGATGGTCCCTACCCAACAGCGGGCTCACAGTCTAGAAGGGGGAGACAGACAATGAAACAAAACATATTAACGAAATAAAATAAATAGAATAAATATGTACAAATAAAATGGAGTAATAAATACATACAAACATATATACATATATCCAGGTGCTGTGGGGAGGGGAAGGAGGTAAGGCGGGGGGGAGGGGGAAGGGGAGGAGGGGAAGAGGAAGGAGGGGGCTCAGTCTGGGAAGGCCTCCTGGAGGAGTTGAGCTCTCAGTAGGGCTTTAGCTTGGCGGATGTGCGGAGGGAGGGTATTCTAGGCCAGGGGGAGGACGTGGGCCGGGGCTCGACGGGGCAGGACAGGCGAGAATGAGGCACAGTGAGGAGATTAGCGGCAGAGGAGCGGAGGGTGCAGGCTGGGCTGTAGAAGGAGGCACTCGCTATGTGCTAAATGCTGGGGGAGACACAAGCTGGTCACTTGGGAGCTGGGCCCCATGCCACACAGGGCTCCCGGTCAAAGAGGAAGAGTAGGAATCGCACTCCATTTTACAGAGGAAGAAACTGAGGCCCAGAGAGAGGAAGCGACTTGCCTGACAGAGACAGAGCTGGGATTCAAACCTGGGCCTGCCGACTCCGAGACTCTGCTTCCTCTACTGGGCTGTGCTGCCTATGTCGGAGGCTCAATTTGTGAAACCAAAACCCGTGGCAATTTGCTGCCGGGATAGGGGCTCTCTTAAGAGAGACAGTCCATGGCTCTTAGAATTGGTTCCTCCCAAAATGTAGGGGAAACATCAGGAAGTGACTCCAATTTCTCTCCGACCTGTGCTCGATAAATACGATCGATCTATGGATGGACTGCCACACACCCAAACTGCTCCCATGGAGCGGGCATCATGGCTACCTCCTATTGTGTTTCCCATGCCTGGGAGGCTATAATCATCGTGCCTTTTCTTGTGGCCCCTTCCCCCCAGGGCCCAAAAAGGCCACTTGATTCTCTCCCTAAATGGACCGAGGGAACCAGCGTAGCAGTCTATCGATAGCACCGAGTTCCACATGACTCCGATTTCTCTCGAATCTGGCAGAGAGGAGCACCGGTTACTCATCGCCTCTACAATCCAGGCATCACTTGGCCTTCAGCTCTGAGCTTTTAATGGGTGTTTATCAGCGTATACTGGCCCTCCACCCTAAAATAAAGCTTGCATTTGCATTGAAGTTTCCCTACATTTGACATCAGGGCTCTCCAACTTGCCTGTATCCTCCTTAGTGGCCCCATTCCCCCAGAGCCACAAAGACCCCCTAGTTCTTTCCTTAAATAGCCACCCTGGACAAAGCAAACATGCTTGACAATTAAGCAAGAGGGCCAAGCATCACGGGACTCTGATCTCTTTCCAGCTTGGGGTGCGGGAGCTGCGGGATCTCATGACTTCTAGAACCTAGGTATCGCTTGGCTTTGAACTCTGAGCTATCAATGGGAGCTTATCAGCGTCTGCTGTCCTATGGAACAATTACTGGGTGCAGAGCACTCTACTAAGCGCTTGGGAGAGTGCAATATAACAAGAAGCAGACACGTTCCCTGGCCACAGTGAACTTACAGTCTAGCAGAGACGCAGCATGGCTCAGTGGAAAAAAGCACGGGCTTTAGAGTCAGAGGTCATGGGTTCAAATCCCAGCTCCACCAATTGTCAGTTGGGTGACTTTGGGCAAGTCACTTAACTTCTCTGTGCCTCAGTTACCTCCTCTGAAAAATGGGGATGAAGACTGTGAGCCCCCTGTGGGACAACCTGATCACCTGGTAACCTCCCCAGCGCTTAGAACAGTGCTTTGCACATAGTAAGCGCTTAATAAATGCCATTATTATTATTATTAGAGGAGGAGACAGACATTAATATGAATAAATAAATGACAGATGTATACAGAAGTGCTGTGGGGCCGGGAGGGGGTGGGGGATGAATAAAGGGAGCCTGTCAGGGTGACGCAGAAGGGAGTGGGAGAAGAGGAAAGGAGGGTGCAGTCAGGGAAGGCCTCTCAGAGGAGATGTTCCTTCAATAAGGCTTTGAGGGAGGGGAGAATAATTGTCTGTCGGATTTGAGGAAGGAGGGAGTTCCGGGCCAGAAGCAGGGTGGGGGCGAGAGGTCGGCGGCGAAGTATGGTAAGAAGGTTAGCATTAGAGGAGTGAAGTGTGCGGGCTGGGTTGTGGTAGGAGAGTTGCAAGGTGAGGTAGGAGGGGGAAAGGTGATTGCTTCAGAGCCAACGGTGAGGAGTTTTTGTTCCATGTAGAGGTGGACGGGCAACCACTGGAGTTTCTTGAGGAGTGGGGAAACACGTCCTGAGTGTTTTTACAATAATTGTGGTATTTGTTAAGCTCTTACTATGTGCCAAGCACTGTACTGAGCGCTGGGGTGGATCCAAGCAAATCGGGTTGGACACAGTCCCTGTCCCACGTGGGGCCCACGGTCTCAATCCCCATTTGACAGATGAGGGAACTGAGGCACAGAAAGAAGGGAAGTGGCTTGCCCAAGGCCACACAGCAGACATGTGGCAGAGCTGGGATTAGACCCCATGACCTCCTGACTCCCAGGCCCGGGCTTTATCCACTGCGAGATGCTGCTGCTCCGCAGGAAAATGATCTGGGCAGCAGAGTGAAGTATGGACTGGAGTGCGGAGAGAGAGGAGGCTGGGAGGTCGGCGAGGAGGCCGTTACGGTAATCGAGGCAGGATGGAGAAGTGATTGTTTTAACATGGGAGCAGTTTGGATGGAGAGGAAAGGGTGGATTTTAGCAAAGTTGTGAAGGTGGAACCGACAGGAATTAGTGATGGATTGAATACGTGGGTTGAATGAGGGAGAGGAGTCAGGGATAATGCCAAGGTAACGGGCTTGTGGGAGAGGAAGGATGGTGGTGCTGTCTACAGTGATCGAAAGGTATGGGGAGGACAGTGAAGGCCGCCATACACCCAAACTGCTTCCGTGGAGTTGGTGTCATGGCCACCTCCTATTTTGTTTCCCAGGTCTGGAAGCCTATAATCATTGTGCATTTCCTAGTGGCCCCTTCCCCCTGGGTCCACAAAGACCACCTAGTTTTCTCCTTAAATGGACCAAAGGCATCCGCTTATCTGTCAATCAATAATACCAGCTGCCACGTGCTCTGATTTCTCTACAAACTGGGAGGCATGGAGGTACCTGCTAAACACCATGGAGGCGTTCCAGAGCAGTGGCAGTTCCTCAAACCTGCCCGAAGCCTGACGTACACCCAAACTGCTCCCGTGGAGTGGGCGTCCTGGCCACCTCCTATTCTTTTTTCCCAGGCCTGGAAGGTTATAATCATCGTGTCTTTCCTAGCGAACCCTTCCCTCAGGGCCACGAAGACCGTCTAGTTCTCTCCCTAAATGGACCAAGGGAACCCGGTTTTCAGTCAGTCAATAGCACCAAGTGCCACGTGACTCCAAATTTCTCTCGAATCTGTTTGGGAGGAGCTCCGGTTGCTCCACACCTCTAGAATCCAGACATCACTTGGCCTTTGACTCTAAGCTTTCACTGGGTGTTTCTCAGCATGTGCTGTCCCTCCAACCCCAAAATGGAGCTTGTCACATGCCAAAATTGGCCCCCTGACGTTGACATCTTGTCCCCCTACCATTCTGTTCCCAAGACCAGTTACATGCTAATGCTTGTGTCCTTCTTAGAGGACCCTTCCCTCCAAGACCATGAAGACTGTCTAGTCTTCTCCTTGCTGCCTCAGGCTATCTTCCTCCCTTCAGTCGTATTTACTGCCCCCCCCCCCCCACCTACCCGACATTGCTCTCATCACTCATCTGCCCCTTCCAGAAGGGAAAGCATTGGAGGAGGGAGGCCTGGTGATCTCTTTGAAGCCGTGAAGCTGGGCAGGAGCATCATCGCAGGGAAAGACCGAGCCCCACACTGTCGTCGTCGTCTCTGTGCCCTCCATAGGCTGGGCCTGTTTGTTTCAGTGGACTTGGAGGACGGCGGGAGGGGAGGAGGCGAGACCTCAGAGAGCGTCACCAGACGGGGCCGGGAGTCTCCTTTCCTGGAGATCACCAGTGTTGCAATCTGGGGGCTGAGGACGGGAGGTGGGGTTTAGGGTTCTCCTCTGTCTCCTGGAACCCCCCGTTTCCCTTCCCCCTCCATCCCTTGAGTCATCCCCCTCCTTTCCCCATCTGTCCCGACCAGTTTCTGGCGGATGACTTACTGGAGAGCTACAAACAGAATCGAGACTTGGGCTTCCTAGAGCGCGTCAACTAAATCTGATCAAAGGGGTGCAGAGGTGAGGAAAGGCTCCCTTTCCTCCTCCTCTTCCCTCCGTCCTCCACCCATTCTGCCCAGACACTCATCTCTTCTAGAATCCAGGCATCACTAGGCCTTCAACTCTGAGCTTTGAATGGGTGCTTATCAGCATATACTGTCCCCGTACACCAAAATGAAAATTGCCACATGCCAAAACTGCTCCCCTGTAGTTGGCATTACATTCAGCCAACCTCCCACTTCATTTCTCTGACCAGCTGGGCAGTAATGCGTGGATCCACTATAGCGGCTCTGTCTCCCCCGGGGTCACAAAAACCTTCTAGTCCTCACCCTACAAGGGCTACATGGACCATAGGAACCCTTTTCTCTGTTAATCAAGAGGGCCAGGGACTCCGATTTCTCTGACCTGGATTGGAGAAATGGTGGGACCCCATCACCTCTAGAGTCCAGGCCTCAGCTGGCCTTTGAACTCTGACATTTCAGTGGATGCTTAGCGGCATTTTCTGTCCCTCCCACCCAGCATGAAGCTTGCCAAACATCCAAACTGCTCCCACGGAGTAGGCATCATGGCCACCAATTTTGTTTCCCAGGCCTGGAAGGAATCACTATGCCTTTCCCAGGGGCCCCTTCCTCCTGGGTATACAAAGCCTGGCTAGTTTTCTCCCTAAATGGACCAACAGAACCCACTTATCAGTCAATCAATGGTACAAGGTGCCACAACCATCCCATCTCCTATTTTGTTTCTTTGACTTGCTACATGGTAATGCTTGGATCCCTTCCCCTAGGACCACAAAGAGCCCTCAGTCCTGACTGTACTGCTACCACTCCCAGAGAGGTGCAGCACAGAGAATAGAGACAATGGCTCACTCCCAGTCAGGCTCCTTTAATCCCACTCCCTCTTGGGAGGGCTCAGCACACGGCCGCCCGCCAGTCTAGAGATTGAGTTCAGGCTGTTTACAGGGGTGGCAGTTTGAACGCATCCTCTCATTTGCATAAGATCGATCCTAGTGAACCCTCCTTGGTCCCTGTGCTGTCCATTGGATTCCAAGGTTCCTCACTGGCGGTTGAACAGAAAGTAGACAGCCCTCAGTCTCCGTGGTACCTGTTAATTGCTCTTAGCCCCTCCTCCAACCATCTGTCGAACTCCACTTCCTGGCCCGATCTGCCACCTTGGAGCAACATGGCCTGGTGGGAGTGTAGGGGGTGCCCCCAAATACCAAGGCATTGGGGAAACCTGTAACATTGGCTCAATCCCTAGCTGTGATAGGGCATCATTTGGCCAAACAGCCATACTCCTCTCACGGAGTTGGCATCGCGGCCACCTCCTATTTTGTTTCCCAGGCCTGAAAGGCTCTAAACATTGTGGCCTTCCCCCCGGGGTCCACAAAGACCACCTCGGTTTCTCCCTTAATGGGATAAGCGAATCCTCTTATCAGTCAATAACACCAAGTAATAATAATAATAATGATAAGGGTATTTGTTAAGCACTTACTATCAATCAATCAATCAATCAATCGTATTTATTGAGCACTTACTATGTGCAGAGCACTGTACTAAGCGCTTGGGAAGTACAAGTTGGCAACATATAGAGACAGTCCCTACCCAACAGTGGGCTCACAGTCTAGAAGGGGGAGACAGAGAACAAAACCAAACATATTAACAAAATAAAATAAATAGAATAGATATGTACAAGTAAAATAAATAAATAAATAGAGTAATAAATCTGTACAAACATATATACATATATACAGGTGCTGTGGGGAAGGGAAGGAGGTAAGACGGGGGGATGGAGAGGGGTCGGGGGGGAGAGGAAGGAGGGGGCTCAGTCTGGGAAGGCCTCCTGGAGGAGGTGAGCTCTCAGTAGGGCCTTGAAGGGAGGAAGAGAGCTAGCTTGGTGGATGTTGGGAGGGAGGGCATTCCATGCCAGGGGGATGACGTGGGCCGGGGGTCGACGGCGGGACAGGCGAGAATGAGGTACGGTGAGGAGATTAATGGCAGAGGAGCGGAGTGTGCGGGCTGGGCTGGAGAAGGAGAGAAGGGAGGTGAGGTAGGAGGGGGCAAGGTGATGGAGAGCCTTGAAGCCGAGGATGAGGAGTTTCTGCCTGATGCGCAGATTGATTGGTAGCCACTGGAGATTTTTGAGGAGGGGAGTAACATGCCCAGAGCATTTCTGGACAAAGACAATCCGGGCAGCGGCATGAAGTATGGATTGAAGTGGGGAGAGACATGAGGATGGGAGATCAGAGAGGAGGCTGATGCAGTAGTCCAGACGGGATAGGATGAGAGCTTGAACGAGCAGGGTACCGGTTTGGATGGAGAGGAAAGGGCAGATCTTGGCAATGTTGCGGAGCTGAGACCGGCAGGTTTTGGTGACGGCTTGGATGTGAGGGGTGAATGAGAGAGCGGAGTCGAGGATGACACCAAGGGTGCGGGCTTGTGAGACGGGAAGGATGGTAGTGCCGTCAACAGTGATGGGAAAGTCAGGGAGAGGGCAGGGTTTGGGAGGGAAGACAAGGAGTTCAGTCTTGGAGATGTTGAGTTTTAGGTGGCGGGCAGACATCCAGATGGAGATGTCCTGAAGGCAGGAGGAGATGTGAGCCTGGAGGGAGGGGGAGAGAGTAGGGGCAGAGATACAAGGTAATCAGGCTGTCCCACGTGGGGCTCACAGTCTTCATTCCCCTTTTACAGATGAGGTAACTAAGGCACAGAGAAGTTAAGTGACTTGCCCAAGTCACACAGCTGATAAGTGGCAGAGCCGGAATTAGAACCCACGGCTTCTGACTCCCAAGCCTGGGCTCTTTCCACTGAGCCACGCTGCCACCTGACTCTGATTTCTCCCAAATCTGAGCCCGGAAGTGTGCTAGTTACTCATCACAGATATGCACATATGTACCATCCTTGTATTTTTAGAATAAAATTGACGATCCCCTTCAGGGTGTATGATGCCATCCATGCTGGGCAAAACCCCCTTTTGGGCCGAACGGCCGAACAGCCTAACAGAATGATACTTTTGGACCATCATACAATTGATACAGACATAAAGTAAGTTTCTTCATTATGACATTAAGGGTTTTAAGTGCTTATTCCTCTACCCTGCCCCACCCAAATACAGTCCCTGTCCCACCAGGGGTTCATAATCTTTGAAAGAAAGTTGGGTGGGAGGGGAGAAAAGGGAGCAGTAAACATTTCCTTATTTTAAATGGAGAGAATGGAGGGCTAGAGGCGTTAAGGGATCGGGGTTCCCCCAGTCACCTTCCAGCAAGAAGGTGAGATCCCTGTGAGATCCACGAAGAAGGTGGAGTGGCACCCTACCTACAGGCGACATGGAGGGAGCACAAAAGGTGGCCTTGCCCCCCTCTGAGGCTGGACAAAGATATGTTGTCCTGGGAGCATTCAATTAGGTGTTCAATGGGCTAAGCACTGGGAGACGCGAGGAGATCGGACACCGCCCCTTTCCCACTCGGGGTTCACAGTCTATGAGGGACAGAGGGAGGGGCGGAGAGAAGGAAGGAAAAAAGGAGAAAACCCAAAGTCCAGAATGTTCAGGGAGCAAGCACTGGATCAGTCTCCGGCACAGGATTCCCCTGAGGTGAAACAGGTACGATCCCTTGTGTCTGTGACCCCAAGGGGACAGGATGGCGTCCCCTGACTAGGTCCTGCAGATTGGAGGACACAGCATCACGGCTACCAAGAGGACGCATCTACCCCAGCGTGTTGGTAAATCGTCAATAAACCCAGTCCGAAAGCCGCTCCCTGTTCGGCCAAAGCGGGCAGCCGGCATCATCCGGGAAGGGGTCACCTCACGGGGGGAAATCTTCATCCCTTAAATGCCAACTCACACCAATGCAGAGGATCTTCGCGTTGGGTGCCCACACTTGCCGCGTTTCTGTTCTCGTTTTCGCCTAACGGTGGTTGGTCCCTCATCCCCGGGGCCGCCCGCCCTGTGCCTCCTTTCCTGGCCTTTCCCGATCCCCCCTGAACAGGCCCCGGGTCCCCTCGCCACACGACTCCAGGCCGCGCAGCCCAACGGGGAAAGAGGAACGTTTTCTCCAGTCCCGGCCGCTCCCCTCCCCGCCGCCTGGCCAAGGTCAACATCGGCCAAGGCCGCGTTTCTGGGGGCCGGGGCCCGGTGGAATACTGCAGGCCCCTCCCGGGCATTTCTCGCCTCATGGAGGTGGCCCGGCTGCGGCGCTCTATCGTCACCGCCCGCCAAACCGCCCTCCTTCCCCCGGCTTTCCAAGCCAGCCCACATCCCCGCCTGCTGCCTCGCTCATTATTGCTGTGTCTGCGAAGGGCCACTCGACTCCATTGCTCTCTAAGCTGGGAGCAGGGGGCCCCTCGCCCCCATCGCTCTGCACGCCTGCCAAGTTAGGGGCCTCAGGACGCCATTCATTTGCCGTCAGTCACCTCTTTGCCTTTCCCTACGCTCCCGATTTGTCTATTTATCATCTGCTCGGCAGTGTATCAGCTCGTCTCTTCGCCTAACCTCCTGGTCCGACCACTTTCCCGACACCGTCCCCACCCAGCCCGGCTTCCCGCCCAATGTCTCTCTACCTCAGTGCTCTCCCCCTGTCCGTCCCCTCCGCTTCAGCCCCGCGCTTTTTTTTCATTGGCCGATCACCTCAGGCTCGGGGACGAGAGCGAAGGGCTGCCCTGGCAACAGTGCTCTGATTGGCTCTTTCACCTTCCCTCCCCCCAGCTTCCCTCCCGCCAGCGGGAGGTGAAGGGGTCAGGGGAGGGGGAGTAATGACCGTTGAGGTAAATTCATTCATTCATCCATCCATTCATCCATTCATTCAGTCAGTCGTCGTATTTATTGAGTGCTTACTGTGTGCAAGCACTGTACTAAGCGCTTGAGAAATACAAATCGGCAACAGATAGAGACAGTCCCTACCCAACAACGGGCTCACAGTCTAGAAAGGTGGCTCCCTCCAACCCAGGCCTAATGGAACAGCGCCCCGTGGGTGAGCTTTTCTCCCGGATTTAGGCCCTGGCCAGTGTGGATCACATCCAAGCCGTCACCAAAACCTGCCGGTCTCAGCTCCGCAACATTGCCAAGATCCACCCTTTCCTCTCCATCCAAACCGCTACCCTGCTCTTTCAAGCTCTCATCCTATCCCGTCTGGACTACTGCATCAGCTTTCTCTCCGATCTCCCATCCTCGTGTCTCTCCCCACTTCAATCCATACTTCATGCTGCTACCCGGATTGTCTGTCCAGAAACGCTCTGGGCATGTTACTCCCCTCCTCAAAAATCTCCAGTGGCTACCAATCAATCTGCGCATCAGGCAGAAACTCCTCACCCTGGGCTTCAAGGCTCTCCATCACCTCGCCCCCTCCTACCTCACCTCCCTTCTCTCCTTCTACAGCCCAGCCCACACCCTCCACTCCTCTGCCGCTAATCTCCTCACCGTGCCTCGTTCTCACCTGTCCCGCCGTCGACCCCCAGCCCACGTCATCCCCCTGGCCTGGTATACCCTCCCTCTGCCCATCCGCCAAGCTAGCTCTCTTCCCCCCTTCAAGGCCCTGCTGAGAGCTCACCTCCTCCAGGAGGCCTTCCCAGACTGAGCCCCTTCCTTCCTCTCCCCCTCGTCCCCCTCTCCACCCCCCGTCTTACCTCCTTCCCTTCCCCACAGCACCTGTATATATGTATATATGTCTGTACATTATTTATTACTCTATTTATTTATTTTACTTGTACATATCTATTCTATTTATTTTATTTTGTTAATATGTTTGGTTTTGTTGTCTGTCTCCCCCTTCTAGATTGTGAGCCCACTGTTGGGTAGGGACTGTCTCTATATGTTGCCAACTTGTACTTCCCAAGTGCTTAGTACAGTGCTCTGCACAAAGTAAGCGCTCAATAAATACGATTGATTGATTGATTGACTGATTGGTTGGATGCGGCCCTGGAGCCTGGGGGACGCGGATTTTTCCTTCAGGCACCCAACCTTGCCCCGCCATGGCTCGCGCCATGGAGTGCCAGGGTTTGGATGGAAGGCCTGGACCCCAAAGGCTGCTCATGGCCTCTTAACCGCACTCTCAACCCAGAGGGAGTGTGACTCCCTTCCCTCCCGGATCTGCAGGACTCATGGACGGTGCTCTGCTCCCAGTTAATTCTCAGGACACATCAGGGATCGATTCATCTTCCCACGGGCTGATCGGGAGATGGTTCCAGAGTCAATCCCCCTATCTTTAAGGAAGACTGTCCATCTAGGAGAATCAGCGTGGCCTAATGGCAAGATCCCGGGCTTGGGAGTCAGATGACGTGGGTTCTAATTCCGACTCTCCACTTGGCCGCTGTGTGACCTTGGGCAAATCACTTCTCTGGGCCTCAGTGACATCTGTAAAATGGGGATTAAGTCTGTGAGCCCCACGTGAGACAACCTGATTACCTTGTGTCTATGCCAGCACTTAGAACAGTGCTTGGCACATAGTCAGTGCTTAACAAGTACCATCATTATTATTGTCAAAGAGAAAAGGTAGGATGAAAACAACCTGTTGATTGTTTACATGTTTTGTTTTGTTGTCTCTCTCCCCCTTCTAGACTGTGAGCCCATTGTTGGGTAGGGACTGTCTCTATATGTTGCTGACTTGTACTTCCTAAGTGCTTAGTACAGTGCTCTGCACACGTAACTGCTCAATAAATACAATTGAATGAATGAATGAATTGTGGAAAATATGCCCAGAAATGAATGTAGGAGGCAGTTCATAATCAGGTTTCTAGAATTGGGCACAGCATTGTCGCTTGACAGCATTTTGTCTATGCACAAATCATAAAAGACCTGTTCTCCCTCCCCCTTAGACTACGGGATAGAGCCTCTGTCTGACAGATTGTCACGTAGCCGCCCCGGCGCTGAGCGCAGTGTTTGGCACTTAGTAAGCAGTGAATTAACACTAGAATCAGCATTATTATTAAAAATTTCACAGTCTAATTCTGCAAGACCAAAACATTTCCCAAGATCAACTCAGAGGTTAAAATAAGCCTGGCCTCATCAGATTATTTCTGTCACTCCATTCTCATTTAGTGTGGGTATAAATCGCTGTACCCTTCTTTGAAAACAAATGCTGCAATTCACTTGGAAATGGGAAGGCTTCAGATCAAAGCAGGGAAAACAGCACCAATTTGGGAAAGTCTCTGTAAATATTACCATGAAAATCCAGGGTGACTCTTTTGGGGAAAAAATGAGCGTTTTATTCACCTTAAACATATTTATCAACCATAATGATAATTGTGGTAATTGTTAAGAGCTTAATATGTTCCAATCAATCAATCGATGGGGTTTATTGAGTGCTTACTTAGGGGGGAAACAGACGTGAAAATAAATTACAGATAGATATATACATATGTGGCTCTGGAGCTGGGGAAGGGGTGAATATCAAAAGTGCTTGAGGGGTGAAAATCAAAGTACTAAAGGGGAACAGACCTAAATGAAAAGTGCACATAGGGGAAGTGAGGGCTTAAGCAGGGAAGGCCTCTTGGAGGAGGTGTGATTTTTTTTAGTAGGGCTTTGAAGATGGATAGAGAGGTGATGTGTCGGATATGAACGGAGAGTTTCAAACCAGAGGCTGGACGTGGGCGAGAGGTTGGCCTCGAGATGGACGAGATTGTGGTATAATGAGGAGGTTAACGTTAGAGGAGCGAACTGTGTGGGCTGGGTTGGAGTAGGAGAGCAGCGAGGTGAGGTAGGAGGGGGCGAGGTGATTGACGGTTTTAAAGCTATTGGTGAGGAGTTTCTTTTTCTGCAGAGATGGATGGGCAACCACTGGAGGTTTTGGAGGAGAGGGGAGAAGTGGACCGAGTGGTCTTTTAGAAAAAAGGTTTGTGCAGCAGAGTGGGGTATAGACTGGAGAGGGGAGAGACAGGAGGCTGGGAGGTGAGTGAGAAGGCTGATGCAGTAATCAAGGTGAATCAGTGTGGTAGCAGTTTTGCTGGCAAGAAAGGGGTGAATCCTAGAGATGTGGAGAAGATAGGGCCGGCAGGATTTGGTAACAGACTGAATATCCAGAATGAATCAGAGAGACGAATCTAGGTTACTGACCAAGGGTGGTGATGCCGTCTACAGTGATGGGAAAGTCAGGGGGAGGACAGGGTTTGGGTGGGACGATGAGTTCCATTTGAGGCAGGCTTAGTTTGAGGTGTTGGTAGGATATCCAGACCTCTAGACTGTAAGCTCGTTGTGGGCAGGGAGTGTGTCTGTTTATTGTTGTGTTGTACTCTCCCAAGTGCTTAATATACTGTTCTGCACACAGTAAGTACTCAATAAAGATGAATGAATGAAGGTAGAGATGTTCTGTTATAGCGTGGCTCAATGGAAGGAGCACGGGTTTTGGAATCAGAGATCACCAGTTCAAATCCCGGCTCTTCCAATTGTCAGCTGTGTGACTTTGGGCAAGTCACTTAACTTCTCTGTGCCTCACTTACTTCATCTGTAAAATGGGGATTAAGACTGTGAGCCCCCTGTGGGACAACCTGATCACCTTGTAACCTCCCCAGAGCTTAGAACAGTGCTTTGCACATAGTAAGCGCTTAATGAATGCCATCATTATTATTAAGCGCTTAGTACAGTGCTCTGCACATAGTAAGCGCTCAATAAATACTATTGATGATTGTATGCTCCCAAGCGCTTAGTACAGTGCTCTGCACACAGTAAGTGCTCAATAAATACAATTGAATGAATGAATGAAGGCACATGGAAATACAGAGAAAGAGGGAGCTAGGGGTTGGAGAAGCAGATTTGGGAATAGTCCACTTAAGGATGGTAATTGAAGCCATTGGAGCGAATGTGTTCTCCCAGGGAATGGGTGTGGATGGAGAATAAAAACGCTGTATTAACCAATGGGGTACAGAAAAGTTCATTCATTCATTCATTCATTCATTCATTCAATCGTATTTATTGAGCATTTACTGTGTGCAAAGCACTATACTAAGCTCTTGGGAGAGTGCAGTGCAACAAGAAACAGACACATTCCTTGCCCACAACGAGAGCTCAGTCTAAAGGGGGAGACAGATTTTAATACACATAAATACATTACAGATATAACAAATTAATACGTTGTGACTTGGCCGAGATCACACAGACAACAGACAAGTGGCAGGTTTAGAACCCAGGTCTTCTGACTCCCAGGCCCAGGCTCTTTCCAGTAGGCCACGCTGCTGCTCAATAAAAGTTTGACTAATGGCTGTCTGAAATTGAGGTTTTTGGTTTTTTTCAAATAGCAGTTGTTAAGCGCTCACTATGTGCCAAGCACCGTACTGAGTGCTGGGGTAGATACAAGATCATCGGGTTGGACACGGTCCATGTCCCATGTGGGGAATCACAGTATTAACCCCCATTTTCCAGGTGAGGGGACTGAGGCACAGAGAAGGGAAATTCATTCATTCATTCAATCGTATTTATTGAGTGCTTACTGTGTGCAGAGCACTGTACTAAGCGCTTGGGAAGTACAAGTTGGCAACATATAGAGATGGTCCCTACCCAACAACGGGTTCACAGTCTAGAATGGGGAGACAGACAACAGAACAAAACATGTAGACAGGTGTCAATCATCAGAACAAATAGAATTATAGCTACATGCACATCATTAACAAAATTAATAGAATAGTAAATATGTACAAGTAAAATAAATAGAGTAATAAATCTGTACAAATATGTACAAGTGCTGAGGGGAGGGGAAGGCGGTAGGGCAGGGGGGATGGGGAAGAGGAGGGGAAAAAGAGGGCTCAGTCTGGGCAGGCCTCCTGGAGGAGGTGAGCTCTCAGTGGGGCTTTGAAGGGAGGAGCTGTGTGTGGGGGGGGGGGGTGTCACGTAACTATGACTTCCCCAAGGATATACAGCAGAAGAGTGGCAGTACTGGAATTAGAACCCAGGTCCTATGAGTCCCGGGCCCGGGCTCTATAGGCCACGCTGCTTCTCCGTTGACAATCCAGGCACATTTCTGTACTAAAATGAGCATTTGTTCCCCTGCTCAGACTGAAAAACCCTGCAACTGATTCGCATATTTCCTTTACTCCCGGGGATGCTGAAGGCATTGGGGGCTCTTTGTCCTCGAGTATTTCCGTTAACAGTCTCTCAGGCTTTACAGTACTCGAGGCAGCATGGAACGCAGCTGTGGTTGTATACAGAGTGTCAATGCCTGCTTTCATTTTCTGGATATCAATCCATCCATGGTATTTATTAAGCACACATACTGTGTATAGAGCCCTGTATTAACCACTTGGGAGAGCGCAGCGCGACAGAGTTGGTTGACGTGTTCCCTGCCCACAAGGAACTGATCATTCATTCATTCAGTCATATTTATTGAGCACTGACTGTGTGCAGAGCACTGGACTAAGCGCTTGGAAAGTACAATTCAGCAACAGATAGAGACAATCCCTACCCAACAGTGGGCTCACAGTCTCGAAGGGGGAGACAGACAACAAAACAAAGCAAGGAGACAGGCATCAACAGCATCAAAATCGATAAATAGAATTATAGATATATACTCATCATTAAGAAAATAGAGTAATAAATATGTACAAATATATACAAGTGCTGTGGGGAGGGGAAGGGGGTTGGGCAGAGGGAGGGAGTGTGGGTGATGGGGAGGGGAGGAGGAGCAGAGGAAAAGGTGGGGGTTCAGTCTGGGAAGCCTCCTGGAGGAGGTGAGCTCTCAGTAGGGCTTTGAAGGGGGGAAGAGAGCTAGTTTGGTGGATGTGAGGAGGGAGGGCATTCATTCATGGTATTTCCTGAGTGCTTAGTGAATGCAAGCACTTAAGCGCTTGGGAGAGGACACTACAGTCTAGTGAGGGAGAGAGGCATTAATATAAATGAATGATGTAAGCTCGTTGTGGGCAGGGAATGTATCTGTTTATTGTTGTAATAATAATAATGATGGAATTTGTTAAGCGCTTACTATGTGCCAAGCACTGTTCTAAGCACCGGGGAGGATACAAGGTGATCAGGTTGTCCCACGTGGGGCTCACAGTCTTAATCCCCATTTTACAGATGAGGTTACTGAAGCACGGAGAAGTTTACGTGACTTGCCCAAAGTCACACAGCTGACAAGTGGCGGAGCCTGGATTTGAACCCATGACCTCTGACTCCCAAGCCTTGACCCTTGCCACTGAGCCACGCTGCTTCTCAGGTCCCGAGAAGGAGGGTGGCCCAGTGGAAAGAGCCCGGGCCAGGGTGGACCTGGGTTCTCAGCCCAGGTTGTATTGTCCTCTCCCAAGCGTTTTAGTACAGTGCTCTGCACATGGTAAGTGCTCGATAAATATGATTGAGTGAATAATGATGCCGGACCCACTTCTTCCCACGCCTTTGTCCCGTCGTCAGTCGGTGCCATGTTAGGGATGGGGGACAGGAAGGATGTGGACCAACTTATGGTGGGGAAAGAGGATAGGGAAGCAGTGGCGGGGCTGGGATTAGAACCCAGGTCCCGAGAAGGAGGGTGGCCCGGTGGAAAGAGCCCGGGCCAGGGTGGACCTGGGTTCTCAGCCCAGCTCTGCCAATTACCTGCTCTGTGACTTTGGGCGAGCAACTTCACTTGCAGCCCTAAATTCAGTCAAATCCTCTAGTTGGTAAGCCTATAAATGCCCAGATGCTTTATCCCAGGAATAACAGCCAGGTGCAGTTCCAGAAACCAGATTCTCAGTTAGTCTCAGTTCTGAATTTCATCTTTCAGAAATAGATTTCAACAAGAGTTGTTCCATTGCTAGAAAGCCTTCCTCCCTTATACTGAGCTAACTGGGTTTTAACTTGGTTTTAGAAGATATCTTTCCTGCACAACCAATCGATGGTATTTATTTAGTGCCTAGGGAGTGCTAAGCTTTCTTTAGGAGAATACAACATAAGCAAGGAGCTTACCATATAATGGGGGAGACAGATGGAAATGATTTTCGAGTACCAGGAACAGGAGGAAGAACAAAGACACTTCATTGTCTCTATCTGTTGCCGAATTGTACTTTCCAAGCGTTTAGGACAGTGCTCTGCACACAGTAAGTGCTCAATAAATACGATTGAATGAATGAATGAATGCATTTTTCCCACTCGCCTTCCCTTCTGCATTGCCTATGCAATCAAGCAGCTAATCGATTGTATTTATTGAGCACTTACTGTGTGCAGAGCACTGTTCTGAGTGCTTGGGACAGTATAATGCAATGGAATTGGTAGATGCGTTCCTTGCCCATGAGCAGCTTCCAGTTTAGAAGGGGAGACGGACATTAATATAAATAAATACACTGTGGATCTGGACATAAGTGCTGTGGGACTTGAGGGTAGGGTGAATAAAGGGTGTAAATCCAAGCGTCAGGGTGACACAGAAGGAAGAAGAAGCAGAGGAAATACACTTGGGTGAATAAAGGGTGTAAATCCAAGCGTCAGGGTGACACAGAAGGAAGAAGAAGCCGAGGAAATACACTTGCATCTGTACTCCCGAAGAACTTGATAATAATAATAATAGTGATGGTATTTGTTAAGCATTCACTATGTGCCGAGCACTGTTCTAAGCGCTGGGGGAGAGACAAGGTTATCAGGTTGTCCCACGTGGGGCTCATGGTCTCAGTCTCCATTTTACAGATGAGGGAACTGAGGCCCAGAGAAGTGAAGTGACTTGCCCAAAGTCACCCAGCTGACAAGTGGCAGAGCAGGGATTCGAACCCATGATCTCTGACTCCCAAGCCCATGCTCTTTCCACTAAGCCACGCTGCACCCCACCCCTTATCCCCGTGGCACTTCAGTACATCTAAATAAATAAATAATAAATAATGTTGGTATTTGTTAAGCGCTTCCTATGTGCCAAGCACTGTTCTAAGCGCTGGGGGAGATACAAGGTCATCAGGTTGTCCCATGTGGGGCTCACAGTCTTAATCCCCATTTTACAGATGAGGTAACAAGCACAGAGAAGTTAAGTGGCTTGCCCAAAGTCACTCAGCTGACAAGTGGCAGAGCCGGGATTTGAACCCATGACCTCTGACTCCCAAGCCCTTGCTCTTTCCACTGAGCCACGGTGCTTCTCCTATTCCCCCATTAGTAATTTATTTTTATGTATGTCTTTCTACACTGCGAGCTCCTTGTGGGCAGGGAATGAACAACTCTACTGCTTTATTCTCTCTGAAGGGCCTCGTACAGTGCTTGACACACACTAAGCTCTCAATAAAATGATTGATTGATTGATGGTGATGATGATGATGATGATATTACGACAAATGATAATTGTGGTAATGGTTAAAGGTATACTGTGTGCCAAGCGTAGATACATAGATACAAGATAGATATCGATAACGCGGGGCTTGGGAGTCAGAGGTCATGGGTTCTAATCCCGGCTCCGCCACTTGTCTGCTGTGTGACCTTAGACAAGTCACTTCACTTCTCTGGGCCTCAGTTCCATCATCCGTAAAATGGGGCTTATGGCTGTGAGCCCCATGTGGGACAACCTGATTACCTTGTATCTACCCCAGTGCTTAGAACAGTGCTTGGCACTTAGTAAGCGCTTAACAAATACTATTATTATTCTTATTCTTCTTCTTCTTCTTCTTATTATTATTATTATACGAGATCATCAGGTCTCACAGATGGGGTTCACAGTCTAAGTAGTCTACGAATTTGGATCTGTCCCCCTTTAAGCACTTGTTATTCATTCATTCATTCAATTGTATTTATTGAGCACTTACTTGTGCAGAGCACTGTACTAAGCGCTTGATACTCACCCCAGCCCCACAGCACCTGTGTACGTATTCTTAAAAATAATTATAAAGGTGGTATTTGTTAAGTGCTCATTATGTTTGTTCATTCATTCAGTCGTAGTTATTGAGTGCTTACTGTGTGCAGAGAGCTGTACTAAGTGCTTGGGAAAGTACAATACAACAATAAGCACTGACATTCCCTGCCCACAATGAGCTTACAGTCTAGACAGACATCAATACAAGTAAATAAAATTACAGATATGGACATAAGTGCTGTGGGGCCAGGAGGGCGGAAGAGAAAAGGGAACAAGTCAGGGAGACACAGAAGGGTGTGGGATGTGAGGAAAAGTGGGGCTTGGTCTGGGAAGGCCTCTTGGAGGATATGGGCCTTCAATAAGGTTTTGAAGCGGGGGGAGAGTGATTGTCGGATTTGAGGAGGAAGGCTGTGGGTGAGGGTTTGGCAGCGAGACAGGCAAGACTGAGGCACAGTGAGAAGGTTAGCAAGAGGAGTGAAGTGTGCGGGTTGGGTTGGAGAAGGAGAGAGGCAAAGTGAGGTAGAAGGGGGCAAGGCGGTTAAGTTCTTTAAAGCCAATGGTGAGGAGTTTTTGTTTGATATGGAGGTAGATGGGCAACCACTGGAGTTTTTTGAAGACTGGGATGAGATGTCCTGAACGTTTTTGGAGAAAAATGATCTGGGCAGCGGAGTGAAGTCTGGACTGGAGTGGGGAGAGACAGGAGGCTGGGAGGTCAGCAAGGAGGCTGATACAGTACTCAAGGTGGGATAGGAGAAGTGATTGGATTAAGGTGGTAGCAGTTTGGATGGAGTGGAAAGGGTGGATTTTAATAATGTTGTGAAGGTCGAACTGACGGACTTAGTGTGTGATATTTAGATTTCCACCAGCAGTGCTCTGCGGCTCGAGCACAAGAGCGAAGGAGGTGGATTGTGTGGGTGATCCAGGGTTGTGGGTTAGTGGTAGGAGATCGACGAAGGGATAGGGGAGCAAGTGAGTCGAGTTCAGTAGAGAGGGTGGTGTTGAGAACGTCTATCTGGTCATCGAGGGTGGGTAGTTTGGGTATGGAGGCTAAGTGGGGCATGATGAGTTGAGAAAATTGGATGGGGTCCAGGGATCTGAGGACTCTGTGGGGGAATAGTACAGATTTATGGGGAGGAGGTTGTGGTCAGAGAGAGGGATTTCTGACACAAAGAGAGGGATTTCCGAGTTGGTGAGGGTAGAGATTGTGGACTGGTTAGAGATGATGAGATCGAGTGTGTGTCTAGGTTGTTGGGTGGGGGAAGTGGGGTGGAGCAGGAGGTCAGCGGAGTTGAGGATTGATAGAAGGCGGGCGGCAAAGGGGTCATCAGGAACATCTGTATGGATATTGAAGTCCCCAAGGATCAAAGTGGGCACGGAGAAGGAGAGAAGGAATGTGAGAAGGGGATCAAAATGGTTCAAGAAGTTGGAGGTGGGAACTGGGGGGCAGTAGATGATGGCCCCAAGAATCTGAAGTGGGTGGTAGAGGCAGATGATATAGGCTTCAAAGGAAGGGAAAGAAAGGGATGGGGGAGGTGGAATGGTGCGAAAGCGGCATTGGGGTGCGAGAAGGAAGCCGACACCTCCTCCTTTCTCATTGAGTCTGGGGGAGTGGGAGAAGAGGAGGCCTCCGCTAGAGAGAGCAGCCGAAGGGATCGTGTCGTGAAGGGGAGAGCCAGGTTTCAGTGATGGCGAGGAGGAGGAGACACTGAGACAGGAACAGGTCAAGGATGAGGGGGAAATTCCTCATAATGGAGTGGGGGTTCCACAGGCCACTCTTGGCAGCGGTTGTGAAGGGAGTTGTGGAGGGGATATATGATGGGCACTGTAGTAAGCGCTGGGGCAGACACAAGATAATCGCGTTGTACACAGTCCCTGTCCCACATAATAATAATAATAATGATGGCATTTGTTAAGCGCTTACTATGTGCAAAGCACTGTCCTAACATTGGGCTCACAATCTTAATCCCCCTTTTACAGATGAGGTAACCGAGGCACAGAGACGCAAAGTGACTTGCCCAAGGTCACACAGCAGACAAGTGGCAGAGCCGGGATTAGAATAATAATAACAATCGTGGCATTTGTTAGGCGCTATGTGCCAAGGACTGTACTAAGCGCTGGGGTAGATACAAGCAAATCATGTTGGACACAGTTCCTGCCCCACGTGGGGCTCACGGTATTTATTCCCATTTTACAAATGATGTAACTGAGGCACAGAGAAGTGACTTGTTCAGGCTCACACAGCAGACAAGTGGCGGAATCGGGACTAGAAGCCAGGTCCTTCAGACTCCCAGGCCTGTGTTCTATCATAGGTACTACAGGGTGTTGGAGTTGTGTAGCCAGTTCTCAGGTGACAAGCAAGTGCTGAAGTGGCGTTTGGTAGGATTACAGGGTTGACCCACTGGGTGACATCGGACAAGTCACTTAACCACTCTGGGCCTCAGTTTCCTCATCTGTCAAATGGGGATCCCTCCATGTGAGCCTGCGAGCCCCGTATGGAGCAGGAACTGTGCCTGATACGATCGTCTCATATACACCCCAGCACTTGGCACAGAGTAAGTGCTTAACCAGCACTGTCATCATGATCGCGAAGGGTCTCAGAGAAACAAATATGCGGCCCAAATTCAGGGGAGTGCTATTCGGGGGCTGGTGGTCAAGGAGAGGTGGCACCTTGCAGTGTTCTTGTTTTCACCAGCCGGAAGTCGTTCATTCCACCGGCTGGAAGAACCTAGAATCGAAGGCCTCAAAGCCGGCGTCTCTGGGAGCGTTTTCTAGAAGTCTGGTTTCCTAGAAGTCTAGTTTTCTAGAAGTGAGAGCACTCGCAAATGTACCTTTTCTTTTTTTTCAACCGTATTTATTGAGCGCTTGTTTTGTGCAGAGCACTGTACTAAGCGCTTGGAAAGTACAGTTCAGCAACAGATAGAGACGGTCCCTACCCAACAACAGGCTCACAGCCTAGAAGGGGGAGACGGACAACAAAACAAAACAAGTACTTCCCAAGCACTTAGTACAGTGCTCTGCACACAGTAAGCGCTCAATAAATATGATTGAATGAATGAAGTAGACAGGTGTCAATACCATCACAATAGATAAATAATAATAATGGTATTTGTCAAACACGTACTATGTGCAAAGCACTGTTCTAAGCACTGGGGGGATACAAGGTGGTCAGGTTGTCCCACGTGGGGCTCACAATCTTAATCCCCATTTTATTCACTCATTCAATTCATTCAATCGTATTTATTGAGTGCTTACTGTGTGCAGAGCACTGTACTAAGCGCTTGACAGATGAGGGAACTGAAGCAAAGAGAAGTTAAGCGACTTGCCCAAAGTCACACAGCTGACAAGCGGCGGAGCTGGGATTAGAACCCACGACCTCTGACTCCCAAGCCTGGGCTTTTTCCACTGAGCCACGCTGCTTCTAGAATTATAGCTATAAACACGTCATTAATAAAATCAATAGAGTAATAAATATGTACCAATATACACAGGTGTTGTGGGGAGGGGAAAGGGGTAGGGCAGAGGGAAGGAGTGGGGGCGATGGGGAGGGGAGGAGGAGCAGGGGGCTCAGTCTGAACATCAGTGACTGGAGGAGGTCAGTTGAACGTGCCCAGTGTTGGGGCTCCGACCGATTTTTCGTGGTATTTGCAGGGGGAAGCTATTAGGAGGGTCCAGTTAGCATTGGCTTCTTGGTCATCCATTAGCGCTCCCATCACTTTATTTCTATTTATTCTGATGCCTTGACACCTGTCCACATATTTTGTTCTGTTGTCTGTCTCCCCCTTCTAGACTGTGAGCCCATTGTTGGGTAGGGATCGTCTCTATACGTTGCCGACTTGTACTTCCCAAGCGCTTAGTACAGTGCTCTGCACACAAGAAGCGCTCAATTAATACGACTGAATGAATGAATGAATGAATGAATGACTCTGTTTTTTTACCTCATGGCACCCCCTGCTGGAATGGAATGGACAGCTGCGAGGCCTGACTGAATCTCATTCTTCCAAGGCTCCGGCCGTTTAATAATAATAATAATAATAATAATAATAATAATAATAATAATAATAATAGTATTTGGTAAGCCTTTACTATGTGCCAAGCACTGTTCTAAGCGCTGGAGGAGAAGCAGCGTGGCTCAGTGGAACGAGCCCTGGCTTGGGAGTCAGAGGTCGTGGGTTCTAATCCCGGCTCCGCCACTGATCAGCGGCATGACTTTGGGCAAGGCACCTGGCTTCTCTGGGCCTCAGTTCCCTCATCTGTAAAATGGGGATGAAGACTGTGAGCTGCACGTGGGGCAACCTGATCACCTTGTATCCACCCCAGTGCTTAGAACAATGCTCGGCACATAGTAAGTGCTTAACAAATGCCATTACTATTATTATTATACAAGATCATCAGGTTGTCCCACGTGGGGCTCACAGTCTTCATCCCCATTTTACAAATGAGGGAACTGAGACACAGAGTAGTTAAGTGACTTGCCCAAAGTCACACAGCTGACAAGTGGCGGAGTCAGGATTAGAACCCATGACCTCGGACTCCCAAGCCCGGGCTCTTTCCACTGAGCCACGCTGCTTCTGCTTCTGTTTTTCCACTGTTTTCGACTGTCCCACTTGCTTCATTCAATCATACTTATTGAGTGCTTACCGTGTACAGAACACTGTTCTAAGTGCTTGGGAAAGTACAATGCAGCAATAAAGAGAGACAATCCCTGCCCACAATGAGCTCACAGTCTGGGGTGGGGGGAAATTATGGTATTCAATCGTACTTATTGAGCGCTTACCGTGTGCAGAGCACTGTACTAAGCACTTGGGAAACTACAATTCAATAATAAACAGAGACAATCCCTGCCCACAATGAGCTCACAGTCTGCGGCGGGGGAAAATATGTTATGGTATGCCAAGCACTGTTCTAAGCTCTTGGGTAGATAGAAGGAAATCTGGTTGTCCCACGTGGGGCTCACAGTCTTAATTCCCATTTTACAGTTGAGGTAACTGAGGCACAGAGAAGTTAAGCGGCTTGCCCGAAGTCACACAGCAGATGAGTGGCGGAGCCAGGATTAGAACCCATGAACTTCTGACTTCCAAACCTGGGCTCTTTTCACTAAGCCACGCTGCTTCTCCAGGGTCCAAGCAGTAGGCTAGTGGCCCGGTAGAGTCAGAGCAGCTCATCGTCTAACTCGTCATAGTGAGAATATGGAAGATGAAACAGATGAATCAGTGAATGAATGAGATCCATTCATTCATTCATTCAATCATACTTATTGAGCACTTACTGTATGCACAACACTGTACTAAGCACTTGGGAGCGTATACTATAACAATAAACAGTCACATTCCCTGCCCACAATGAGTTTACAGTCTTGAGGGGGAAACAGACATGAATACGAATAAATGAATGAGGGATGTGGACATAAGTGCTGAAGGGCTGGGAGGTAGGGGATGAATATAGCAGCAGAGAGAAGAGAGATAATAATAATAATAATGATGGCATTTATAAAGCGCTTACTATGTGCCAAGTACTGTTCTAAGCTCTGGGGAGGATACAAGGTGATCAGGTTGTCCCACAGGGGTCTCACAGTCTTCATCCCCATTTTACAGATGAGGGAACTGAGGCCCAGAGAAGTTAAGTGATTTGCCCAAAGTCACACAGCTGACAAGTGGCAGAGCCGGGATTTGAACCCATGACCTCTGATTCCAAAGCCCGTGCTCTTTCCACTGAGCCACGAGAAGCAGCATGGCCTAGTGGCTAGAGCCCTGGCCTGGGAGTCAGAAGGTCATGGGTTCTAATCCCGACTCCCCTGCCTGCCTGCTGTGTGACCTTGGGCAAGTCACTTCACTTCTCTGGGCCTCAGTGACCTTATCTGTAAAATGGGGATGGAGACTGTGAGCCCCACATGGGACAGGGACTGGATCCAACCCGATTTGCTTGGATCCATCCCAGTGCCTGGCACATAATAAACGCTCAACAAACCCCGTCATTATTATTATAAAGGCAGCAAGTCAAGGGGACGCAGAAGGGAGCCGGAGAAGAGGAAGGGGGGCTTAGTCAGGGAAGGCCTCTTGGAGGAGATGGGCCTTCATTGTCTGTGGGATTTGAGGAGGGATGGGGTTCCCTGCCAGAGGCAGGACATGGGTGAGGGGTCGGTGGCGGGACAGACAGGATCAAGGCGCAGTGAGAAGGTTAGGCTTAGGTCTCCTTTCCTGACGAAGCCCTCATTTCCCCTCCTCCCTCTCCCTTCTGCATCACCCTTGCCCTTGGATCTGTTCCCTTGAGGCTCTTGATATTCACTCATTCATTCATTCAATCGTATTTATTGAGCGCTTACTGTGTGCAGAGCACTGTACTAAGCGCTTGGGAAGTACAAGTTGACTCCACCTCAGCCCCACAGCACCTAATAATAATAATGATGGCATTTGTTAAGCGCTTACTATGTGCAAAGCACTGTTCTAAGCGCTGAGCACTGTTCTAAATGCTGAGCACTGTTCTAAGTACTGAAGTCCACATCCATAATTGATTTTCATCTCTGTCTCTCCCTGAGACTTTTTAATAGTATTTGTTAATACTAATAATGATGGTATTTGTTAAGCGCTTACTATGTGCCAAGCACTGTTCTAAGCGCTGGGGGAGATACAAGGTAATCAGGTTGTCCCACGTGGGGCTCACAGTCTTAATCCCCATTTTACAGATTAGAGAAGCAGCATGGCTCAGTGGAAAGAGCCCGGGCTTTGGAGTCAGAGGTCATGAGTTCAAATCCCAGCTCTGCCACTTGTCAGCTGTGTGACTTTGGGCAAGTCACTTAGCTTCTCTGGACCTCAGTTCCCTCATCTGTAAAATGGGGATTAAGACTGTGAGCCCACCGTGGGACAACCTGATCACCTTGTAACCTCCCCAGCGCTTAGAACAGTGCTTTGCACATAGTAAGCACTTAATAAATGCCATCATTATGTATTATTATTTACAGATGAGGGAACTGAGGCTCAGAGAAGTGAAGTGCCTGGCCCAGAGTCACACAGTTGACAAGTGGCGGAGCTGGGATTAGAACCCACGACCTATGACTCCCAAGCCTGGGCTCTTTCCACTAAGCCCCGCTGCTTCAATGCTTTGTTAAGCGTTTACTATGTGCCAAACATTGTACTAAGTGCTGGGGTCCATACGAGCTAATCAAGTTGAACACCATCCACATAATAATAATAACTGTGGCATTTGTTAAACGCTTACTACGTGCCAGGCACTGCACTAAACCCTGGAGTAGATACAAAGTAATCAGGTTGGATGTAGTCCCTGACCCACATAGGGCTCACAGTCTTAATCTCCACTTTACAGATGAGGTAACGGAGGCCTAGAGAAGGGAAGTGACTTACCCAAGGTCACGCAGTAGACAAGCGCTGGAGCCGGGATGAGAACCGAGGCCCGGGCTCGATCCACTAAGCTATGTTCTTTTCCCAACTTGTGGACAGGGTATGCGTCAAGCAACTCTGTTGTGTTGGACTCTCCCAAGCACTTAGTCCAGTGCTCCACACAGTGCTCCGTAGTGTGGCCTAGTGGCAAGAGCCCGGGCTTGGGAATCAGAGGGCATGGGTTCTAATCCCGGCTCCGCCACTTGGCTGCTGTGTGACCTTGGGCAAGCCGCTTAACTTCTCTGTACCTCAGTTCCCTCATCTCTAAAAAATGGGAACTAAGACTGTGAGCCCCATGTGGGACAACCTGATGACCTTGTATCTACCCCGGCACTTAGAACAGTGCTTGGCACATAGTAAGCGCTTAACAAATGCCATCATTATGATTATTATTATTATTGCAAGTGCTTTCTTCCGTAACGTGCCCCGTCGAGCTCAAGGAGGCTCTGTTGTCGGAAGAATGTTCCCTCATTCCGTGTCGGCATTCCAGCCAAAATACGCATATGGAAAGCATATGTTCTTGCCCAACTGAATGTATTTATGAAAGGGCCCAGGGTGGGTGTGGTCCCAGAAGCGACATGCTGACGTGATCTGGGATGGTGGGATTTAGTCAGGAAAGGCCTCCTGGAGGAGTTGGACTTTCAGGGGGGCTTGGAATGATAATGATGGCATTTATTAAGCATCTCCTATGTGCTAAGCACTGAGGCAGATAGAAGAAAATCAGATCAGACACGGCTTCACAGGCCTCACAGTCTAAGAGGGAGGGAAAGTAGGTATCTTATGCCGATTTCTAATAATAATAATAATGATGGTATTTGCTAAGCGCTTACTATGTGCCAAACACTGTTCTAAGCACTGGGGTAGGTTCAAGTTAATCTGGTTGGACACAGTCCCTGTCCTGCATGGGTCTCACACTCTTATTGATAGCCTCTCCGCCCCCCGTCCCCCCGCACAAGGCAGCCCAGTCCAGGCTCTTTCCACTAAGCCATGCTGCTTCTCCTGAGCTCTGGAGTAGGTACAGGTGAATTAGATTGGACACAGTTCCTGTCCTGCATGGAGTTCACAGTCTAAGAAAGAGGGAGAACAGATAGAGAAGCGGCATGGCTCAATGGAAAGAGCCCGGGCTTGGGAGTCAGAGGTCACGGGTTCAAATTCCGGCTCTGCCAATTGTCAGCTGTGTGACTTTGGGCAAGTCACTTAACTTCTCTCTGCCTCAAGTTACCTCATTTGTAAAATGGGGATGAAGACTGTGAGCCTCCCGTGGGACACTCCGATCACCTTGTATCCTCCCCAGCGCTTAGAACAGTGCTTTGTTTATAGTAAGCACTTAACAAATGCCATTATTATTACATTTAAGCCCCATTTTACAGTTGAAAGCAGTGTTGAAAGTAGCCTTGCTGATCCCGTGTGAAATACACCCAGACACGTGGTGTGGGTGGAAACCTGGGCGACAGCCTAACGTTAAAGAGAAGCAGCGGGGCCTGGGAGGGAAAGGACCTGAGTTCTAATCCTGCCTCTGCTACTCTTTCTTTCCTTGAAAGTTTTTGTTCAGTGCCAGGCACCATACTAAGCGCTGGGGTAGCTACAAGCTAATCAGATTGGACACAGTCCCTGTCCCAAAGGAGGCACACATTCTTAATCCCCATTTTAGAGATGAGGTGTCTGAGGCCCAGAGAAGTGAAGAGAATTGCCCAAGGTCACACAGCAGACAAGTGGTGGAGCCGGAATTTAACTCAGGTCCTCCTGGCTCCCAAGCACTGGGAAGCAGCATGGCCTAGTGGGTAGAGCTCGGACCTGGGAGTCAGAAGGTCATGGGTTCTAATCCCGGCTCTGCCACTTGTCTGCTGTGCGATCTTGGGTAAGTCATTTCATTTCTCTGGGCCTCAGTTACCTCCTCTGTAAAATGAGGATTGAGACTGTGAGCTCCATATGGGAGTCCCGGCTCCGCCACTTGTCAGCTATGTGACCTTGGGCAAGTCACTTAATTTCTCTGTGCCTTAGTTACCTCATCTGTAAAATGGGGATTGAAAGTGTGAGCCCCACGTGGACAACCTGACTACCTTGTACCCTCCAGCGCTTAGAACAGTGCTTGGCACATAGTAAGCGCTTATTAAATTAGAGAAGCAGCGTGGCTCAGTGGAAAGAGCACGGGCTTTGGAGTCAGAGGTCATGGGTTTAAATCCCACTTCCGCCAATTGTCAGCTGTGTGACTCTGGGCAAGTCACTTCACTTCTCTGGGCCTCAGTTACCTCATCTGTCAAATGGGAATTAAGACTGTGAGCCCCGCGTGGGACAACCTGATCACCTTGTAACCTCCCCAGCGCTTAGAACAGTGCTTTGCACATAGTAAGCGCTTAATAAATGCCATTATTATTATTATTATTAAATGCCATTATTTCCCCCTTTTAGACTGTGAGCCCATTGTTGGGTAGGGACCATCTCTGTATGTTGCCGAATTGTACTTCCCAAGCACTTAGTACAGTACTCTGCACATAGTAAGCGCTCAATAAATATGATTGAATGAATTGAATGAATGACAGGGACTGTGTCCAACGTGATTTGCTTGTATCCACCCCAGCACTTAGCGCAGTGCCCGACACATAGTAAGCACTTAACAAATACCATAATTATTATTTACTTCTCTGTGCTTCAGTTTCCTCCACTGTAAAATTGGGATTCAATCCCTGTTCTCCCTCTGACTTAGAATGTGAGCACCGTGTGGGACCAGGACTGTGTCTGACTTGTTTACTTGTTTCTACTTCAGTGCTTGACATAGAGTAAGCGCTTGACAACTGCTATGATGACGACGACGATGATGATGATGATGATGATGATGATGATGATTCTGATTGTGAAAGAAGATCCCTTGCCTTTTAGCACTTCCTGGCATGTCTCTACAGGCCCTGACAACCCACCGTTCATGATGAATCAATCAATCAATCCATCCTATTTATTGAGCGTTTACTGGGTGATGAATATTTTGAAAGCAAGGTTCCCAAAGTCAATCACTCAATCATATTTAATAATAATAATGATAATGATGGCATTTGTTAAGCGCTTACTATAATAGTAATAATGATGGCATTTGTTAAGCACTTACTATGTGTGAAGCACTGTTCTAAGCGCTGGGGGGGATACAAGGTGATCATGTTGTCCCACATGGGGCTCACAGTCTTAATCCCCATTTTACAGATGAGGGAACTGAGGCCCAGAGAAGTGAAGTGACTTGCCCAAAGTCACCCAAGATGACAAGTGGCGGAGCTGGGATTAGAACCCATGACCTCTGGCTCCCAAGCCTGGGCTCTTTCCACTGAGCCACGCTGCTTCTCTATGTGCCATGCACTGTTCTAAGCGCTGGGAGAGATACAAGGTTATCAGGTTGTCCCACGGGGGGCTCACAGTCTTCATCCCCATTTTCCAGATGGGGTCACTGAGGCCCAGAGAAGTGAAGTGACTCGCCCAAAGTCACACAGCTGACAAGCGGCAGAGCCGGGATTAGAACCCATGACCTCTGACTCCCAAGCCCGGACTCTTTCCACTGAGCCACGCTGCTGCTGCTTCCCTGGGCTTACTCTGTGCAGAGTCCCAAAGAGCCCCCGACCCCGGCCTCATAACACAGTGAAGCCGCGACAGCTTGGTGAGTTTTCCATTCGTCTCTGACAGGTTTGGAGGGCCGAGGTGAAAGAGGGAGTGAACCACTGGAGGAGATGGATTGGCAGAGAGCTCTGCCAGCCACAGACGTGGTTGGGAACCATAAATGTTCTGCCACAGGGTGACATCACAGACCCTTCTGGTGGCAGAGGTCGGAGAGAAAGAGTCGGCGAGAAAGAGTCAGAGCAGATTCCAAATCCTCCCTGGAGCCTCCAACAGCAGGACTTAAATTGCTCTCCTGTTATTCTTCAGAGGTAGAGGTTCCCACTCGACAGGGAGATGAGGAAACCCTGTTTCTAGGCAGCTTTTCCAACCTCACCTCCAGGTTGGCGTAGCCTATCATGATAATAATGGTAATGATAGTATTTGTTAAGCGCTTACTATGTGCCAAGCACTGTTCGAAGCACTGGGGTAGATACAAGGTCATCAGGTTGTCCCATGGGGGGCTCACAGTCTTCAAGCACTTAGTACCGTGCTCTGCACACAGTAAGTGCTCAATAAATACGATTGAATGAATCCCCATTTGACAGATGAGGGAATTGAGGCACAGAGAAGTGAAGTGACTTGCCCAGAGTCACGCAGATGACAAGTGGCGGAGCTGGGATTAAAACCCACGTCCTCTGACTCCGAAGCCCGGGCTGTTTCCACTGAGCCACGCTGCTTCTTGTAACAGTCCTGGAGGGATTTCAAGGGCCAAATTTGGAGAGCCCCCCTACTCCCTTCCGAAGCCAGGCCCTGTTTTAGGGCGCCTGTATTTGACGATGAAACCTCTGATGGTGAAGTTTATTTAGGTGTGTGTGTGTGTCGTGTGTGTCTGTGCATTCATATGTGCCTACCAACTCTATCGGAGTTGCCCAAGCACTTAGTACAGTGCCCTGCACTCATTAAGTTCTCAAAAAATACCATTGATTGATTGACTGATCGATGTGTGTCTGAAAAGGCCAAGGTGAGACTGACAGTCCTGACCAGGTCATAATAATGATGGTATTTGTTAAGCACTTATTATGCACCAAGCACTATTCTAAGCGCTGGCACTGTTGTGAATGTCCACCCCGATTTGCTTGTAATAATAATAATAATAATGATGGTATTTGTTAAGTGCTTACTATGTGCCAAGCACTGTTCTAAGTGCTGGGGGAGATAAAAGATTATCAGGTTGTCCCATGTGTGGCTCACAGTCTTAATCCCATTTTACAGGTGTAAAATGGGGCACAGAGAAGTTAAGTGACTCACCAAAGTCATGCAGCTGGCAAGTGGCAGAGACAGGATTCAAACCCACGACCTCTGACTCCCAAGCCTGTGCTCTTTTCTCTAAGGAACACTTCTCCTCTGTGTATACACCCCAGTGCTTAGTACAGTGCCTGGCACATAGTAAGTGCTTAACAAATACCCTAATTATTCTTATTATTACACAGGAGGCAGGCTGGAAACCAGAGACAGTGCCTGTCTGGGACAAAATCCGAATTACAGCAAGGATTTATCATTCCGGGCACATGATGTAGAAGGGAGTGCGGGTCACACATAAGTTAAGTGACTTGTCCAAGGACACCCAGCAAGCCAGTGGCTAAGGCGGGACTAGAACTCGGGTCTCTTGGCTTCCCAGCCCCGTGCTGTTTCCACAAGATCATGCTGCCCCCCTGTTGGGGAGATGGGGAGAGCTTCAGTCTGGCAGGTTTGAAGCGGGGGGAATTCCGGGCAGAGGGAGTGTGGGACACAGCTAGGTCACTGCCAACCCCACTTGGATGCATGAATGCATCACCTCCCTTCTCTCCTTCTCCAGCCCAGCCCGCACCCTCCGCTCCTCTGGTGCCGCTAACCTCCTCACTGGGCCTCGTCCTCGCCTGTCCCGCCTTACTGGGCCTCGTCCTCGCCTGTCCCGCCGTTGACCCCCAGCCCACATCCTTCCCCCGGGCCTGGAATGCCCTCCCTCTGCACATCTGCCAAACTAGCTCTCTTCCTCCCTTCAAAGCCCTACTGAGAGCTCACCTCCTCCAGGAGGCCTTCCCAGACTGAGCCCCCCTTTTCCTCTGCTCCCCCTCCCCTCCCCATCGCCCCAACTCCCTCCCTCTGCTTTACCCCTCTCCTGGCCCCACAGCACTTGTGTGTATTTGTATATATCTACCCAGCACGGTTCAGTGGAAAGGGCTCGGGCTTTGGAGTCAGAGGTCATGGGTTCAAATCCCGACTCCACCAATTGTCAGCTGTGTGACTTTGGGCAAGTCATTTCACTTCTCTGTGCCTCAGTTACCTCATCTGTAAAATGGGGATGAAGACTGTGAGCCCCCCGTGGGACAACCTGATCACCTTGTAACCTCCCCAGCGCTTAGAACAGTGCTTTGCACTTAGTAAGCGCTTAATAAATGCCATTATTATTATTATTATTATTATATATTTATGATTCTAATTTATTTATTTTTATTAGTGATGTGTATATATTTAATTCTATTTATTTATAATGATGCTACTGATGCCTGTTTGCTTGTTTTGATGCCTGTCTCCCCCCTTCTAGACTTATGAGCCCGTTGTATGTCCCAAACTCTCAGTACAGTGCTCTGCACACAGTAAGCACTCAATAAATATGATAGAATGAATGAATGAATGAATGGGATCTGCCGGTAGCACCATCTTGGAAAAAAATGATAATGATAATAATCATGGCATTTGTTAGGTGCATGGCGTAGTGGATAGAGCACAGACCTGGGAGTCAGAAGGTCATGGGTTCTAATCCCGGCTCTGCCACATGTCTGCTGTGTGACCTTGGGCTAGTCACTTCACTTCTCTGGGCCTCAGTGACCTCATCTGTAAAATGGGGATCGAGGCTGTGAACCTCATATGAGACAAGGACTGTGTCCAACCTGATTTGCTTCTATCCACCCCAGTGCTTAGTACACTGCCTGGCACATAGTAAGCACTTAACAAATACCATTATTATTATTATTGTTATTATTATGTGTCTGTCTCCAATCCCTTCTTCCCACTTAAACTCTCTCTTAGTGAGCCCCACGAGAGACAGGGACAGGTCCTAATTCTCACCTGGGTATTCTCTCCCAGTGCTCTGCACATAGTAAGCACTCAATAAATACCATTGATTGATAAATACTATTACCATTACCACTATTACTATTATTAATACCATTACTACTACTAGTACATGCCAAGCACTGTACTAATGACTACAACAAAACTCTGTTTTTGAATTTAAAAGGAGGGTAAGGTAAAAACCAAGAGTATATGAGGGCGGTTCGTCTGAATATGCTGGGTAGAATACAATAATCAAATTAATCAATTAAATGATCAATTAATTATAATACTTTAATTTTATATTAATTAATAATACAGTAACTATTAATTATTCTATATCATTAGCTATTATATTATCAGCCATATACTATTAATTATATATTAAACAAATACATTATTATATTGATCATATCATATTATACTTTATATTATATTACATAAATTATATTAATCATTAATCATTAATAATTATTGCAACCAATAACGCATTAATTATTATATTATAATTATAATTAATGATAAATTATAAATAAATGAATAATTGTGGTATTTGTGAAATGCTGACTGTGTGCCAGGCACTGGGGTAGGTACAAGCTAATCGGTTTGGACACAGTCCCTGTCCCACATGGGGCTCACAGTCTCAATCCCCATTTTACAGATGAGGGAACTGAGGCACAGAGAAGTTAGTCACTCACCAAGGTCACGGAGCAAGCAAGAGGCAAACCCGGGATTAATACCACGTCCTCCGACTCCCGGGCCTGTGCTGTTTTCACTAGGCTGCACTGCTCCTCAGAGGAGACAGTAGGGGTGGCAGGATTTACAAACTTTCTTTCCCCCCAACTTTTAAAATTTTGTTCTTCCTCTTGATATAACCTCTCCATCCCTCCTTTAAATTCAAAACAGTTTTATTGCCAAACTGCATTTATTGCCAAACTGTTTGCCTTGACATTGTTTAATGCATCAATGACAGTTCCAGATTGTGAATAAATGCCAAGTATATGCACCGTTCGTAATTTGTAATTGTCATTAGGGCTATTAATTACAGGCCTTAGGTTGGCCCAAGTCTTCCTGGAAGGATTCTGGGTGGGAAAGCCAATCAACCAAAATATATGGAGAAGCAGTGCGGCTTAGTGGAACGAGCATGGACTTGGGCGTCAGAGGTTGTGGGTTCAAATCCCAGCTCTACCACTTATCAGCTGTGTGACTTTGGGCAAGTCACTTAACTTCTCTGTGCCTCAGTTACCTCATTTGTAAAATGGGGATGAAGACTGTGAGCTCCACGTGGGACAGCCTCATCACCTTGTATCTACTCCAACGCTTAGAACAGTGCTTGGCACATAGTAAGAGCTTAACAAATACCATCATTATTATTATCACAAACACTTAGATCATTGCTGCAGAAGGATTCATGTCTCAACCTGGAATATTGGTTCTTGATACCTTTTTTCTATTTTATTCTAGATTTTAGGTCTGCTCTAAAGAGCCACTTGAAGTTATTTTCTCTAGGACTTACTTTTCTCCCACGATGAATGCTTTGAAAGAGGATTCTTAGCCAGCAACTCCCGATGAAATTTCGCATCAGTTTCCCTCTAACCAGCTGAGCCCAGATTTGGCTGGAAGGAGGTCATGGCAATGTTTAATTTTTAGCGAGTTGTGTTTGGAGTGAATCATGGAGGTGTTTCTCTTTGGAACCCGAGTTTGAGTTTGATCTCGTTTCAAGGAAATGGAGAGTTTTCCATTCAGTTTCTTAACCCTCCTGGTTCAAATTCTGAGATGAGAGAAGCAGTGGAAGAAGGAAGACATAAATGTAAATTACCAGTCAATCTGTTAATAATAATAACAATAATAATAATGATCATCATAATGGCATTTGTTAAGTGCTTACTATGTGCCAAACACTGTTCTAAGCGCTGGGGTAGATACAAGGTAATCAGGTTGTCCCACATGGGGCTCACAGTGTTAGTCGCCATTTTACAGATGAGGGAACTGAGGCCCAGAGAAGTGAAGTGACTTGCCCAAGGTCACACAGCAGACAAGTGGTGGAGCCGGGATTGGAACCCATGACCTCTGACTCCCAAGCCCGGGCTCTTTCCACTAAGCCACGCTGCTTCCCAATCAGTGGTTTTAATTGAGCATCTACTGGAGACAGTGGTAGTGTATTAAACAATTCGGAGAGTCCATCAGGGTAAGCATCTCTGCCCTCAAGGAGCTGACAGTGTGCCGAGCACTAGACTAAGCACTTCAGAGGACAGTAGTGCTACCACTCCAGGTTAGGTGCAGCGTAATCCCACTTTAATTCCACTCCCTCCCGGGAGGGCTCAGCACACAGCCTCCCCGCCGGTCCAGGGACTGAGCACAGGCCGTTTGTACCGGTGGCGGTTTCGAGGCACCCTCTCATTTGTATAACCCACCCCTAACGGACAGGGTCAGCTCCCCTTGGCCTTCCCCGAGATGCCCCCGCGTGAGCCGACCATCCTCGGGCCCGTGCCGTCCGTTGGGTTCCGTGGTTTCTAAGTGGCAGTTGAACAGGAAGTTGGCATCCCTTGGTCTCCACAGTCCGCTGATCTCCACCTCGTGGCCCGATCTGCCATCTTGGAGTCATGTGGCCAGCGGCAGGGAGGAGGAAAAGGGCACCCCCAAAATTCCAAGGCGTTGGGGAAACCTGGGGTGCGAACTCTGACAGGGCAGAGGTTGGAGGTGCCCCATATCGGCAGGGGCTCCAGGAGTTTATGGGGGCCGTACTCCGGGCTGGCTAGGTTACACGCCATGACATGTCGACATTCATTCATTCATTCACTCATTCATTCATTCATCCGTATTTATTGAGCGCTTACTGTGTGCACTAAGCGCTTGGGAAGTACAAGTAGGCGTTGGGGTGTGGGGGGGGACATAAGCTCCGAACCCCAAGTGAATTTCCTGCAGGTTGGAACTGGACCTGGACGTTGGGTCAGCTGGGGGCGTCTTTGCCAGTAGAAATTTTGAGGAGCTGAGCGTTCTCCGCTGCCGTATTTCGTCCGTGGTACAGTTCAGTCGGCATCCATCTACCTAGGAACATTTCAAACCAATTTAGCGATGCTGTCAAAATTGAAGGTTTGATTCAGTAATAACTGCAAAAGCCTTGAAAATGCTTACGGGATTACTAAGCTTTATGGCTCTCCAAGTTGTTCATTCATTCAGTTATATTTATCGAGCACTTACCACATTCCCATTCTTTATTTACTCTCTTGTTTTCCAAGAGAGGAAAAAGAAAAACCAGCCACGGGTCTTTTATCGTCTTATAGACCGATGAGCTGAGTGAAGTGGATGTGCATGATGCCTTTGCCCCTTAACTTAAGTGACCGTTTTTTCCTTTAACTGGGAAAATGCAGCAGGAGGAGAAATTACTTGCTGAGCTGTAGTGGATCCGTTTTTAGGGTGAGTGGTGAGAATGAACTGCCTTCCCACCCCATCTCCTTCTCCTCACCCTCTTCATCCTCCATCTTTAACAGAATAATAATAATAATAATAATAATAATGGCATTTACTAAGCGCTTACTGTGTGCAAAGCACTGTTCTAAGTGCTGGGGAGGTTGCAAGGTGATCAAGTTGTCCCACGGGGGGCTCACAGTCTTAATCCCCGTTTTACAGACAAGGGAACTGAGGCACAGAGAAGTTGAGTGACTTGCCCAAAGTCACACAGAATCTATCTAGTGGCTTGTTTGGCCAGCGCCTGAGACCTGAAGGGCATCAAAAACCAACCATCTCTCTGGGCCTCAGTTCCCTCATCTGTAAAATGGGGATTAAGACTGTGTGCCCCACGTGGGGTAACCTGATTACCTTGTATCTACTCCAGTGCTTAGAACAGTGCCTGGCACATAGGAAATGCTTAACAAATGCCATCTTTATTATTATTATTATTATCTCTCTGCCTTGAAGTTTGCAGGCTTGTAAGCAGAAATAGGCATTCACTTATAATAATAATAATAATGATGGCATTTGTTAAGCGCTTACTATGTGCAGAGCACTGTTCTAAGCGCTGGGGAGAGATACAAGGTGATCAAGCTGTCCCACGTGGGGCTCACAGTCGTAATCCCCATTTTACAGATGAGGGAACTGAGGCCCAGTGAAGTGACTTGCCCAAGGTCACACAGCAGACATGTGGCGGAGCCGGGGTTCGAACCCATGACCTCTGGCTCCAAAGCCCGGGCTCTTTCCCACTGAGCCATGCTGCTTCAAGGCATTCACTTATGCCTTATTGAGACACACACACACTCACACACAGCTCCATTCATCCCATACTCTTCCAAAAGTCCATGGATGGGGGTTGGAAGTAGCAGAGAAGGGACAGCCAGAAGAAGGGAATCCGCCAACAGTGGGGAAGGATTCTGACGGAAGAGTCGTCCCAGGTGGAGGGCCCGACGGCTGATAATAATAATAATGATGATGGTATTTGTTAAGTGCTTCCTATGTGCCAAGCGCTGTTCTAAGCACTGGGGTAGATAAAAGGTAAATCAGGTTGCCCCACCTGGGGCTCACAGTCTTAATCCCCATTTTACAGATGAGGTGACTGAAGCACAGAGAAGTTAAGCAGAAGCAGCGGGGCTCAGTGGAAAGAGCCCGGGCTTGGGAGTCAGAGGTCATGGGTTCTAATCCCAACTCCGCCACTCGTCAGTTGTGTGACTTTGGGCAAGTCACTTCACTTCTCTGTGCCTCAGTTCCCTTATCTGTCAAATGGGGATGAAGACTGTGAGCCCCCTGTGGGACAACCTGATCACCTTGTAACCTCCCCAGCGCTTAGAACAGTGCTCTGCACATAGTAAGTGCTTAACAAATGCCATTATTATTATTATTATTATTATTATTATTATTATTATTATTATTATGCAGCACACAGCAGACTAGTGGTGGAGCCAGAATTAGTACCTGGACTGTTCCATCTCGCCCCCCACCCCCCAACTCTGACCCAGGGGGAACATGGCAGGCAAGGGGTATTTGTTGACCACTGACAGTTCACAGAGCACTGGACTAAGCACTTGGGAGAAGACAGTCCAACAGATCGGTAGAAACGTTCCCTGCCCACAAGAAGCCGATGATCTAGTGGGGAGACGGATGGTAAAAGAGATTATGGAGAGGGGAAATCAATCAATCAGACTAAGCCCCTCTTTTCCTCTGCTCCCCCCATCCCCTGACTAGCTCCCTTTGCTCTACCCCCCCTCCCCACCCCACAGCACTTGTACCTATTTATAATTCTATTTATGTATATTAATGATGTGTATATAGCTCTAATTCTACTTATTTACATTAGGCTGTTGATGCCCGTTTACTTGTTTGGATGCCTGCCTCCCCACTTCTAGACTGTGAGCCTGTTGTAGGCAGGGATTACCTCTATCTGTTACTGAATTGTACTTTCCAAGTGCTTAGTAGTACTTCTTAGAATGAAACAATAGGCTTCCTTGTCGAACCCACAGATACATGGATGTTAGGGATGTATATTTTTGAGTGATGAATTGCTCCCTAATGGCTATTTTGCCAAATAGCACTTCTGTTTTCGATGTTCTTGCCTGTTTCAGATGCACTTTCCTCATAGCTGCTGATTTGCTAGTGTTTAACAATCCGATTTCTTGTTATAGTCCCCCCAAGTGCTCTGAAACCTGAACACTGAATCCCTGGCCCTGCCAAACCACTTCATTTCAGCTTGGCTAATTCAAGTTATCTGGGCACACATCCCACTGCAAAATCAGCAGGGGGCTTTTTCTGAGCACTCTGTTTCTTCTGAAAAACAAAATTCTTTGGCACTCTGGGTAATCTGATACAATACTCCCCCAAATCCTGAGCTGAAGTGTCAACATCTCTTTTTCGGTGAAGGGGATTAAACACACACAGTTTCATTTAGGAAACAGATCCTTCCATCGCCCACGGCAGCCAGGATTGGGCTCCTTCTGCCATAGGGCAGCAAGGGCACAAATGTGAGGAAATGCCTTCTCACATTCTCAGTGGAATGGGGGCTGGACTACAGCTGGTGCCAGTGTTTCCCAGCTGGGGGAACAGGGCCTGCTACTCCAACTCCGGTTTACCTTGGATAGGCAAATCGATCAGTTGATTCATCCATCAGTCGATGATATTTGTAGACTGCTTATTGGGCACAGAGCGCTGTAATAAATAATAATAATGATGATGGTATTTCATTCATTCATTCAATCATATTTATTGAGCGCTTCTGTGTGCAGAGCACTGTACTAAGTGCTTGGGAAGTACAAGTTGGCAACATGTAGAGACGGTCCCTACCCAACAACGGGCTCACCGTCTAGAGGGGGGAGGCAGACAACAAAACAAAACATGTGGACAGATGTCAAGTCATCAGAATAAATAGAAGTAAAGCTAGATGCACATCATTAACAAAATAAATAGAATAGTAAATATGTACAAGTAAAATAGAGTAATAAATCTGTACAAACATATATACGGGTGCTGTGGGGAGGGGAAGGAGGTAGGGCGGGGGTGATGGGGAGGGGGAGAGGAAAGAGGGGGCTCAGTCTGGGAAGGCCTGCTGGAGGAGGTGAGCTCTCAGTAGGGCTTTGAAGGGAGGAAGAGAGCTAGCTTGGCGGATATGCGGAGGGAGGGCATTCCAGGCCAGGGGGAGGACGTGGGCCAGGGGTCAATGGGGGGACAGGCGAGAATGAGGCACAGTGAGGAGGTTAGCGGCAGAGGAGCGGAGGGTGTGGGCTGGGCTGTAGAAGGAGAGAAGGGAGGTGAGGTAGGAGGGGGTGAGGTGATGGAGAGCCTTGAAGCCGAGAGTGAGGAGTTTTTGCCTGATGCATAGGTTGACTGGTAGCCACTGGAGAGTTTTGAGGAGGGGAGTAACATGCCCAGAGCATTTCTGCACAAAGATGATCCGGGCAGCAGCGTGAAGTATAGACTGAAGTGGGGAGAGACAGGAGGATGGGAGATCAGAGAGGAGGCTGATGCAGTAATCCAGTCGGGATAGGATGAGAGATTGAACCAGCAGGGTAGCGGTTTGGATGGAGAGGAAAGGGCGGATCTTGGCAATGTTGCAGAGGTGAGACCGGCAGGTTTTGGTGATGGATCGGATGTGAGGGGTGAACGAGAGAGCAGAGTCAAAGATGACACCCAGTTTGTGGGCTTGTGAGACGGGAAGGATGGTAGTGCCATCTACAGTGATGGGAAAGTCAGGGAGAGGACAGGGTTTGGGAGGGAAGATAAGGAGTTCAGTCTTGGACATATTGAGTTTTAGATGGTGGGCAGACATCCAGATGGAGATGTCCTGAAGGCAGGAGGAGACACGAACCTGAAGGGAGGGACAGAGAGCAGGGGTGGAGATGTAGATTTGGGCGTCATCAGCGTAGAGATGATAGTTGAAGCTGTGGGAGCGAATGAGTTCACCAAGGGAGTGAGTGTAGATAAAGAACAGAAGGGCACCAAGAACTGACCCTTGAGGAACCCCTACAGTAAGGAGATGGGAGGGGGAGGAGGAGCCCACGAAGGAGACTGAGAATGAATGGCCGGAGAGATAAGAGGAGAACCAGGAGAGGACAGAGTCTGTGAAGCCAAGGTTGGATAGCGTGTTGAGGAGAAGGGGGTGGTCCACAGTGTCGAAGGCAGCTGAGAGGTCGAGGGGGATTGTTAAGTGCTTACTATGTGCCAGGCACTGTTCTAAGCGATGGGATGGATACAAGGTAATCAGGTTCTCCCACGTGGGGCTCACGGTTTCCTCATCTGTAAAATGGGGATTAAGACTGTGAGCCCCCCATGGGACAACCTGTTCTCCTTGTAACCTCCCCAGCGCTTAGAACAGTGCTTTGCACATAGTAAGCGCTTAATAAATGCCATTATTATTATTATTATTATTATTATTAATCCCCACTTTACAGATGAGGCCCAGAGAAGTGAAGTGACTTGCCCAAAGTCACACAGCTGACAAGAGGCGGAGCCGGAATTAGAACCCATGACCTCTGACTCCCAAGCCCGGGCTCTTTCCACTGAGCCATGATGCTTCGCACTCGGGAGGCAACAGAGCAGCTGAGCTGGTAGACATAATCCCTGTCCTCAAGGAGCTTATGGTCTGCTGGGGAAGCGAGACGTTAAAATTGGTGACGTGGGGCTGGGGTTGGGAAGAGAATCGAAACGGTTAAGGGATGGAGACCCAAGTGCGTAGTTGAAGGGAAGGAGATTTTAATAGGACTTTGAGGGTGGGGAAAGTGGCAGTCTGGTGTATGTGGAGGGGGAGAGAGTTCCAGGTCATAGAAGGGATGTGGGAAAAGGGTCAGTGGTGAGATAGACGAGATTGAGGTACGGTGAGCAAGGTGGAACTAGAGGAAAGCAGCGGGATGAGTAGGAAGGGGACGGGCTGATCAAGGGCTTTAAAAGTCAAAGGTGAGGAGTCTCTGCTCGACGCAGAGGTGGATGGCAACCACTGGGGGTTCTTGTGGAGTGGGGAAACCTGGACTGAAGGGTGTTTTTAGAAAAAAATGATCCGGGCAGCAGAGCGAAGTGTAGACAGGCATGGGGAGAGACAGGAGGCAGGGAGGTCAGTGAGGAGGTGGACGTGGAAGTCAAGGCGGGAGAGGAAAAGTGCTCGGATCAACGTGGTATTCGAGTTGGAAAATCTGGGCTGATCCGTGACCAAAAGTACCCCCTAGTGTTAAAGGCAGGTTTCGATTCAGCCGTTAAGGGAGACTGGAGCTCTACTATTTCTTTTCAAACCGCTGTCGGTTTTGTCCCGTGTGGACTTAGTCATGGAGTTGCTGTATTCTCTCAACTCCCAGGTCAGTACACTAGTCAATAACCAAACCGTGTTTGTCAGCCTCTCTGGTAACGCGAGTAATTTAGGATGCTAGAGGTAGCAAGACGCCAATGTTTCTGTTCATTCAAGAGAAGCAGGCCTCTTATTTTCCAACAGAATGTCGATCAGACATGCCTCTTCAGGCTTGTGTTTTCTATTTCTGTTCTTAGGCATACGGCAGTTCAAACATTTAGGAGTCTGAGCGCCATAAAGCGATTTTGGCAAGGTTTCTCCTGTAGCATAAAGATCGGAACGCAAGAGTTATATTGTGAGCGAATTTCTCCACGTACAAATAGAATGGATAGGTCTCTGGGTCAGATGGGCATAAGGTTCCAATTCATCTTGAAAGAAAACTAATAATCTTCAGGGATCTCATCATCACCATTGATTTAGAACTGGTGATGCTGGTTTAGCCGAATTATTGTTCCCTTGTAAAATCTATAGTGTGGAGGGGGATGAGAATTTCAGCTTTGACATTGACACTTTAAAGTGAAATAAAAACTGCCACTAGGGTTTTATACCGGACAGTCCAGTGTTCAGTTGGATCGTCCCCCGTTCAGTACCGATGTTGCACTGGACGCCTTTAGGTCCGAGATCTTTACTTCCAGCATCCAGCCTCCTTCCGCCTCAGCTCCTGTCACCAGGGCACCTGTGTTCTCGGGGACCTTGGGGGGGACGGGGGGATGTAGTGGCTCTAGAGGTAGGGGGAGTCCCGAGACCCCTGCAGACCAGTCCGGTCCGTTGAGCTTTGCTTAAAATGCCATTGCCTATTGCCTCAGGCCTTCCCCAACTAGGTCTAGGAGGATTAGAGTCTCTCAGCAGCCATCCACCTCCGCATCAGCCAGAAACTCCTCACCACCCGCTTTTTTTAAAGCCCTCAATCCCCTTGCCCCCTCCCACCTCACTTCCAACCCAGCCCGCACACGTCACTCCTCTAATGCCAACCTACTCGCCGTACCTCGATCTCATCTAGTCATTCATTTCTTTATATTCATGTCGTCTGCCCCTCTAGACTGTGAGCGCCTTGTGGGCAAGGAACAAGTCTACCACTCTGTGATATTATGCTCCCTCGAGTGCTCAGTACAGTGCTTTGCACATAGAAAGTGCTCAAAAAATGACTGACTGATCAGTTGGTGTCATTTTAGTCATCTCAGAGTCATCGTAATAATGATGGCATTTATTAAGCGCTTACTATGTGCAAAGCACTGTTCTAAGTGCTGGGGAGGATACAGGTGAACAGGTTGTCCCACGTGGGGCTCACAGTCTTCATCCCCATTTTACAGATGAGGTAACTGAGGCACAGAGAAGTGAAGTGATGTGCCCAAAGTCATGTAGCTGAGAACAGTGCTTTGCACATAGTAAGTGCTTAATAAATGCCATCATTATTAATTGGCGGAGTCAGGATTTGAATCCATGACCTCTGACTCCCAAGCCCGTGCTCTTTCCACTGAGCCATGCTGCTTCTAATAATGATGGTATTTGTTAAGCGCTTACTATGTGCCAAACACTGTTCTAAGCACGGGGAGGGGGGGAGACAAGGTAATCAGATTGTCCCACGTGGGGCTCACAGTCTTCATCCCCATTTTACAGATGAAGTAGCTGAGGCACAGAGAAGTGAAGTGACTTGCCCAAAGTCATGCAGCTGACAATTGGCGGAGCTGGGATTTGAACCCATGGCCTCTGACTCCCAAGCCCGTGCTCTTTCCACTGAGCCATGCTGCTTCTCATAATGATGGTATTTGTTAAGCGCTTACTATGTGCCAAGCACTGTTCTAAGTGCTGGGGGGGAGATAAGGTAATCAGGTTGTCCCACGTGGGGCTTACAGTCTTAATTCCCATTTTACAGATGAGTAACTGAGGCACAGAGAAGTGAAGTGATTTGCCCAAAGTCACACAGCTGTTAAGTGGCAGTCAGGATTAGAACCCATGACCTCAGACTCCCAAGCCTGTGCTCTTTCCACTGAGCCACACTGCTTGAGATTTAAAACTCTAAGACATGTTTTGAAGGCTTTGAAGGTAAGGCAAGCTAGCGTGCATACCCTTACACCCTTCTTGAAATGGCAGAGCCAGGAGAGTTCTCAATGTTTTCATGGGACGCAAGGAAGTCAAAACTGATTTTTCCCCCCCTTAAAAAATGTGTGAAATGGATGGATATTTCACATGTCTGCACCCTGTTCAATCCATCAATAGTATTTATTGAGCACCTGCTATCTGCAGAGCCCTGTACTAAACACTTGGGAGAATACATCAGGATTACTAGATAAGATCCCTGCCCTCAAGGAACTTGCAGTCTACTGTTTGCAGAGCTCTGCACTAAGCCTCTTGGAAGAGGACAACAGAGTCTGTAGGTCTAACCCCTTCCCGCGAGGAAGAGCTTACAGTCTACTGTGGGCAGAACATCGCACTGAACGCTTGGGTGAGGACAATAGAGGTTAGGAGACAGGATCGCAGTCATCATGGAGCTTACCATGTACAGGGGGAGACAGACATTAACCATCTCTTACATCCAAAGAGCTCAAAGGCAAATTTCATCTGTTTTAGGAACTGTATCCCAGCAACTTCTGCTAGCTACACCTGTGGCTGTCAGGCGTGTGGAGAAATCCCAAGAATACAGCCCTGGGCCACACATGAATGGCATGTTGGCTGTGAATTAGTAATGAAGCCAATGGCCAGAAAAAAGCACGTTAAGCCCACTGTTGCCAGTAAGCTCCCAAATCCATCATTTATTCACGTCTATCCTATTGCTCTTCCCCCAGGAATATTCTGGCAGGAAATTCTTTACCATTCACCCAGGATGTGTTGTTACTTATCCTGTTTGAAGGGGCCTAGTTGCTCTTTCCAATCCTGGTTTTGTTCTAGAGATGGAAGCACGCTGGTAACACTGTGGTCTCAATCCCTGCCTTTTAAAGATGGAGTCCAGGGAGGAATGAGAAAAAAGAGGCTCTCAAAAAAATGCAGAGAGGAAGGTAAAATCTTCATCCCAGACAAATTTCCTGAATTGCGTTTCGGTGGTACATATGATATTGATAAATTGATAATGATTATGGTACTTGTTAAGTGCATACTATGTGCCAAGCACTGTTCTAAGCGCTGGGGTAGATACGAGTTAGTCAGGTTGGACAGAGTCCCTGTCCCACATAGGGCTCACACTCTAAAGGTTTTACAGATGAGGGAACTGAGGCCCAGAGAAGTGAAGGGTCTTTCCCAAGGTGACACAGCAGACATGCGGCAGAGCTGGTATTGGAACCCATGACCTGTTGATGCCCAGGCCCGGGCTCTGTCCACTAAGCCACACTGCTTCTCCAATCAATGGCATTTACTGAGTGCTTACTGTGCACAGAGCACCGAACTCGGCGCTTAATAATAATAATGATAATAATAATGATGATGTTTTTTGTTAAGCGCTTACTATGTTCCAAGCACTGTTCTAAACGCTGGGGTACATACAAGGCAATCAGGTTGTCCCACGTGGGGCTCACAGTCTTAATCCCAGTGCTAGAGGGGGCATGTATTTATTGAGTGCTTACTGTGTGCAGAGCATTGCGGTAACCACTTGGGAGAGTAAACTATAACAGAGTTGATAGACATATTCCCTGCCCGCGAGGAGCAATAATGATCAGTGTGGCTTAGTGGAAAGAGCACGGGCTTGGGAGTCAGGGGACATGGGTTCTAATCTCAGCTCCGCCACCTGTCTGCTGTGTGACCTTGGGCAAGCTACTTAACTTCTCTGTGCCTCAGTTCCCTCATCTGTAAAGTGGGGATTAATAATAATAATGATAATGGCATTTATTAAGCACTTACTATGTGGAAAGCACTGTTCTAAGTGCTGGGGAGGTTAAAGGGTGAACAGGTTGTCCCACGGGGTGGGGGGCTCACAGTCTTAATCCCCATTTTACAGATGAGGGAACTGAAGCACAGAGAAGTGAAGTGACTTGCCCAAAGTCACACAGTTGACAATTGGCAGAGCCAGGATTTGAACCCATGACCTCTGACTCCAAAGCCCGGGCTCTTTCCACTGTGTCACGCTGCTTCTCTTAAGAGACTGCGAGCCCCAGGTGGGACAACCCGATTAAGTTGTATCTCCACCAGCATTTAGAACATTCATTCATTCATTCATTCAATCGTATTTATTGAGCGCTTACTGTGTGCAGAGCACTGTACTAAGCACTTGGGAAGTACAAGTTGGCAACATACAGAGACGGTCCCTATCCAACAGCGGGCTCACAGTCTAGAAGGTGGAGACAGACAACAAAACAAAACATATTAACAAAATGAAATAAATAGAATAGCAAATATGTATAAGTAAAATAAATAGAGTAATAAATCTGTACAAACATATATACAGGTGCTGTGGGGAGGGGAAGGTGGTAGGGCGGGGGGGATGGGGAGGGGGAGAGGAATGGGGGGGCTCAGTCTGGGAAGGTCTCCTGGAGGAGGTGAGCTCTCAGTAGGGCTTGCTTGACACATTATAAGGGCTTAGCAAATACCCTAATCATGGATTGTCAAATTTGTTAAGCATTTATTATGTGCCAGGCAATGTACTATACTAAGAGCCTTAGGGCTGGGAGCCAGAGGACTGGCGTTCTAATCCAGGCTAGACTGTGAGCCCACTGTTGGGTAGGGACTGTCTCTATATGTTGCCAATTTGTACTTCCCAAGTGCTTAGTACAGTGCTCTGCACATAGTAAGTGCTCAATAAATACGATTGATGATGATGATGATGCAGTGGGACCTTGGGCAAGTCTCATGGGCAATTGCCGGGATAAACGTAAAACAATCAGAGGTGGAGTCCATGTCCCACAGTTTGAAGAGGGAGGGAGAACAGGCATTTAACCCCCATTTTACAAATGAGGAAACCGAGGCCCAGGGAAGGGATGTGACTTGCCTGAGAACACACAGCAGGTGACTGGCAGAGCCGGATTAGAACCCAGGTCCCCTGACTTCCAGGTCTGTGGTCTTAACACGAGGCCACCCTTCCAATCTAATGTTTCCTGTTCCTGTTACTAGCTGTCTTTTAAAACAGATTGGATTAGCACCATTAAGAGAAGCAGAGAAGCAGTGTGGCCTAGAGTATAGAGAGATTCTAATCCTGGCTCTGCCACTTGTTTGTTGTATGACCTTAGGCAAGTCACTTCACTTTTCTGTGCCTCAGTTCCCTCATCTGGAAAAGGGGGATGAAGATTGTGGGTACTATGTGGGACAGAGATTGTGTCCAACCCAATTACCTTCAACCTACCCCAGCACTTAGTGCAGTGCTGGGCACATAGTAAGCTCTTAACAGATACCACGATTACTATTGTTATTATTATATAGAAAAATAGATTCTGCAAAACATTTCATACCAATGTTGGTTTCCCTCATGCAGACTCCACTGTTACCTTCGGAGTTCCGAAGAGAAACAATACAGGACTCTTCATCTAGGAGGGAGACAGAGAGAAAAAATAACCCAGGAAGAATTAAGTTCCAGCTGGATGTTTAGATCGCTTCAGGAAAGGTAGGGATGCCAAACCTAATACAAATCCAAATGAAATGAGCAATTGGTCTGTGGAAAATTGGGGGCCAGTAATATGCTAAAAGATTCCACCATATGAACGGCTAGAAGAGTCCATTTTATTAATTACCTAGTTATTGCTATTGCAGACATTGCAAAGAATGAAGAGAGCCTTAGTAATGGAAACATGTCTTTTCAAACTGTTTAATCCTAATACCTTCAATTTAAGATCATCAATCCATCATTGGAGATTCCAGTTACGTTCAGCCAGAAAATAGAGGGAAAATGAAGTGGTTGGCAAAGGTTCATTCATTCAGTCGTATTTATTGAGCACTCACTGTGATCAGAGCGCTGTACTAAGTGCTTGGGAAGTACAAGTCCGCAACAAATAGAGACAATCCCTGCTCACAAAGGGCTCACAGTCTAGAAGGTTGCCACCAGCAAATACAAGATGGGCTGTGGGATCATTTTAGAACAAATCCTGGGTAGGGACAGTGTGGCCTGATGGAAAGAACATGAGACTAGTAGTCAAGAGCCCCCTGCTCCGCCACTAGCCTGCTGTTTTACCTGGTGCAAATCATTTCACCTCTGTGGCTCTCAGCTTCCCAAGGAGGGATGAATTTGTTCACAATAATATGATATTTCTTGGAAGGCCTGGGAGTCAGAGGACTGGTGTTCTAATCCAGGCTCTGCCACTTGCCTGCAGTGGAACTTTAGACAAGTCACTTCAACTTTTCAGTGTCCTCAACTGTAAAATAATCATCATAATAATAATGATAATAGTATTTGTTAAGTGCTTACTATGTGCCAAGCACTGTTCTAAGCGCTGGGTGAGATACAGGGTTATCGGATTGTCCCAGGTGGGGCTCGTGGTCTTCAACTCCATTTTGCAGATAAGGTAACTGAGGCACAGAGAAGTTAAATGGCTTGCCCAAGGTCACACAGCAGACAAGTGGTGGAGCCGGGATTTGAATCCACATCCACTGACTCCAAAGCCTGGGCTCTTTCTACTAAGCCTCGCTGCTTCTCATGAAGACTCAGTGCCTGTTCTCCCTCCTCCTTAGCCTGTGAGCCCCATGTGGGGCCGGGACTGTGTTCGACCTGATTAACTTGTATCTACCCAAGTGCTTAGCTCAGTGCTTGACACATAGTAAGCACTTCCCAAATACCATAATTATTATTATCACTTTGTTCCCAGCACTGGGGTAGAGCCAAGATAGTCAGATTGGACCCAGTACCTGTCCCACATGGGACTCACGGCCTAAGCGGGAGGGAGAGCAAGGATCTTATTTCCATCTTACAGATGCGGAAACTGAGGCCTAGGTCTGGGACTACAGCCTAGGTCCCCCAATCCCAGCCCCATGTTCTTTCCACTAGACCACACCGTTCAGGCTCTCTGCAATGACACCCACTTGGCTCCCCTGCCTGAGGCTGAATCCTTGGTTTGTCACTCCCTTCATTTGGTAATACTCTCTGCTTATCTGATCTGTAAAGGCAGAGGGAAAAAAAATTGCATCAAACACCTCTCACTTTTCCCCACCTTATGTGACCCGTATTCCCTCTCTGTCACTCCAAGGGTGTGGGTGTGTTTTTCATTTCTGCTTTCTACAGTTGGAGAGTGTTTTCTTGTTGTTTATTATAGTTCACTGTATCCGCGTTGGCCCTCCTTCTTTGTATTGGCATTTCAGATCGTTATCATATCCGTATGCGCATCAACAGTATTGTCTGAGTCCTGTTGCAGATAGAACACCGTATGAGGCATTTCAGCATGGCTCAGTGGAAAGAGCACAGGCTTGGGAGTCAGAGGTCATGGGTTCTAATCCTGACTCTGCCACATGTCTGCTGTGTGACCTTGGGCAAGTCACTTAACTTCTCTGAGCCTCAGTTACCTCAGCTGTAAAATGGGGATGAAGACTGTGAGCCCCATGTGGGACAACCTGATCACCTTGTATCCCCCCCAGCGCTTAGAACAGTGCTTTGCACATAGTAGGTGCTTAACAAATGCCATCATTATTATTTGAGAAACATATAAAAGAAATAAAAGATGCAGCCCCTGCCCTCTGGGGGTCCATCTTGGTCGGGGGCTGGGGGGAAAGCCATGAGCAAGAGTCAGAAGTGGGAGGGTTGAAAGCAGAGGACAGTAGGGAAATTGGTTTGGGAATATAGGTTTGTGTCAGATTCTCTATGCGCCGGTCTCTGGAACAAGTAGTTTTTCTGGGCATTTCTGAGTCAAACTACAAATGATAAAGAGTTTGGGCATGGACTCTGCTAATCATTTTTCTTCAATTGAGGGAAAAAAGAAGGGAGCAGAAAAGGGACACGCTCTCCTCAGTGAAAGCCATCTCCAGATGAACATTTGGGGAAGAACCGATTGGAAGGGATTTCTGAGGCTAAAATGTATCAGGGGGAAATGTGGGATTTTTATTCCTTAAAATACAGCCCCATAGAAGTCCGTATAAGTGACTTGCAAGCCTGAAAAGGTTGGGAACTGAGGTTTTGGACAGATGCTTGCTCACAACTCAGCTGAATATTTGCCAGCTGGGGCTGCAGCGCTCTCTGGGGCAGGTAGGTTTGTAAGATCTGTGCTGGAAAATGACTTGTCCATAGTACCCTCCTCAAGGGCTCATGTGGGATTTGATTTGCTAGCAGCATGGCTCAGGGGAAAGAGCATGGGCTTTGGAGTCAGAGGTCGTGGGTTCAAATCCCCGCTCCGCCAATTGTCAGCTGTGTGACTTTGGGCAAGTCACTTCTCTGTGCCTCAGTTACCTCATCGGTAAATTGGGAGTTAAGACTGTGAGCTTCCTGTGGGACAACCTGATCACCTTGTAACCTCCCCAGTGCTTAGAACAGTGCTTTGCACATAGTAAGTGCTTAATATAAATAAAGGCTAATGGGCTCAAAGTTCATAATCACCAGGTGGGACTTTGTGCTTTATGATCTGGTCAGGTGTCATTTGTTTAAATGGCATTTGTTAAGTGCTTACTGTGTGTCAGAAACTGTACTAAGGGCTGGGGTAACTAGATACAAGTTAATCAGGTCGAACCCAGCCCCTGTAGGAGTAAGAACAGGCATTGAATCCCCGTTTTGCAGTTGAGGAAACTGAGGCCCAGAGAAGTGAGGTGACTTGGCCAAGGTCACACAGAAGGCAGGTGACAGAGGTGGGATTACAAGCCAGGTCTTCTGGCTCCCAGGCTTGTGCTTTTTCCACTAGGCCACACTCCTTGTTACCTGAGCCAAGACATTCAGCAGGGGTTGGCTCTACTGAGACACACCTGGATACAGATGTTGATGAACATCTGATTCAAGTGGCTTTGTTTTTCTAAGGAAAAATCATACGAAAGTCTTCTCAGGGAAAACCTAATTGCCGCTCTCCAGTGCCAGGCAGATGAACAAGTACAGAAATGCCCAAATCCTAATTTAGGTGTGAAACCAACTCTAGAGCCTTGGGCAAGTCATTTAACATCTTGGCCTTCCCTTTCCCAGCTGTAAAATAAGTGCAATAATTCCCCTCTGCCCAAAGGGCTTTTCTGAGGACTAATTAATTGGCAATTTGTAAAAGGCTTTGAAGATGAAAAGCGTTACCCAGAAGCAGTGAACACTATTTTGACTACAATTTCGGCACCGAAAGCAAAATATTAACACGAGTGATTGTATTTAGCCTTGTGCCAAATAAACACGCTTTAATAATACTTTCCAAGCGCTTAGTACAGTGCCCTGCACACAGTAAGCGCTCAGTATATATGATTGAATGAATGAATAATAGACTCCTCTTGCTCTTCCTTCCCGTTTCCCACCGTGCCCACCTCAACCCAGGGGCAGATGGGAAGGGCTGAGGGGAAGCTCCCTAATTCTCCTATAACACGACAATCGGGCCTTCCCTCTGAGGAAAACTTGTGTTGTAGTCCTCACCCCGTCGCGACCCCTCGCTTATGCGCCTAAAGCGCTCCTGTCCTCAGATGAGGTAACTGAGGCCAAGAAGTGAAGTGACTTGCCCAAATTCACACAGCAGACAAGTGGTGGAGCTAGGATTAGAACCCAGGTCCTTCTGACTCCCCAGCCCTTGTAAGCTTGTTGTGAGCAGAGACTATATCTCCCAACGCTGTTATATTGTTCTCTCCCAAGTGCTTAGTACAGTGCTCTGCACATAGAGCTCAGTAAATACCATTGATTGATTTCTGGTGTCTGGACATTTTAGGAATGCTTTTTTTTTTTGATGGCATTTATTAAGCACTTACTATGTGCAAAGCACTGTTCTAAGCACTGGGGAGGTTACAAGGTGATCAGGTTGTCCCACAGGAAGCTCACAGTCTTAACCCCCATTTTACAGATGAGGTCACTGAGGCCCAGAGAAGTGAAGTGACTTGTCCAAAGTCATACAGCTGACAATTGGCAGAGCCGGGGTTTGAACCCGTGACCTCTGACTCCAAAGCCCGGGCTCTTTCCACTGAGCCATGCTGCTTTTCGTTGCTTGTTGTCACGATGCTTATCACCCCTGTGTGTGAAGAGGCCTTGTGGTCAAAAGAACAGTACAAGTGCTTTTTCCGAAGAAGTAAAATGAACCAAAATGAATGGGGGGGGGGAGCAGTATGACCAAGCAGAAAGAGCACAGGCCTGGGAAGCAGAGGATCTGGGTTCTAATCCCGACTCCGCCACTTGCCTGCTGTGTGAGCTTGCGCACGTTGCTTACCTTCTCTGGGCCTCAGTTGCCTTATCTATAAAATGGAGATGAGGATTGTGAGACCTCTGGGGAATAGGGACTGGGTCCAACCTGATAAGCTTGTCTCTACCCAAGCACAGTGCCTGTAAGCGTGTAGCCTGTAAGTCTGTAGTTAGGGATCCCTGTGAGCAGGGATCGTGTCTACCACCTTTGTTGTCTTGTGCTGTCCCAAGCGCTCGGAGTGTGTGGCATGTGGTAAGTGCTCAGTGAATAGCATGGACTGTGAGCCCGTTGGTGGGTAGGGACCGTCTCTATATGTTGCCAACTTGTACTTCCCAAGTGCTTAGTACAGTGCTCTGCACACAGTAAGCGCTCAGTAAATACGACTGAATGAATAAATGGATTGATTAATTGATTGATTGACTGAATGCCCAAGAAGGCAAGAAAACAGGTAAGACAAACTCTGAGACCGTTGTCCCAAAGCTGCTATTTGCCTTCTTTCCACTAGGGGGCGGTAAGGCCTTGCCTTACTTACAGCTTGAGCGGAAAAATCTCCTTTACTTGGCTGTAATAATAATAATAAGAATAAGAATAATAACATTTATTAAGCGCTAACTATGTGCAAAGCACCGTTCTAAGAGCTGGGGAAGTTACCAGGTGATCGCTTGTCCCACGGGGGTCTCAAAGTCTTAATCCCCATTTTACAGATGAGGTCGCTGAGGCCCAGAGAAGTTAAGTGACTTGCCCAAAGTCACACAGCTGACAATTGGCGGAGCCGGGATTTGAACCCATGACCTCTGACTTCAAAGTCCGTGCTCTTTCCCATTAAGCCACGCTGCTTCTTTGTCCAGCGCTTAGAACAGTGCTTTGCACATAGGAAGTGCTTAACAAATACCATCATTATTATTACAGTCTTTAATTTCTGCCCCGTGGGGATCAATGCTATAGGAACCAGGGCAAACCGATTTAGAGCTTGGCAGGATACCGTTGATCAGCATGGTAAACTGGCCCTTCCTTAACCTACAAGTGGTCAAATGAAAGCAGGGTGCATAGACTCCCAGAGAGGAGTCAAAAGGAAATCGGGAATCCCCCGTGGTCTGCCAGAAATTGGCCCGAGAGGCTGAGACCACATCACTTGTTTGCTCTGGACCAAGTTTCTGGGGTTTTGGCCGGAGCTGGCCCGTAAGGCCCTGGAGGGCTTGAAGGGTTGAGGGAATTCAGGGGGCGAGCTTTGTGGACTGAAGAGTCAGAGTCACTTTTACAGTAGTGTCCGGGCTCTGGATTTCCCAAAAAGCTTTCACGTTGTTTCCCTCGATTTATCCTCACAGCGTGTTTGTGAGGCGGGCGGCATCCTCCTCGGTGAAAAAACTGAGGGCCTGGAGAGGCCATAGGCAGACTAGGTGATGAGTGTCTCCCCCTGTGAAAGAATTTGAGGGAAGAGATTTAAGGTGCAGCCTGAGAGGTCTAGGCTAGCATCAGGAAAACTGCCCTTGCAGGGAGGGTTGTGAGCGAGGTTACTCGGTTGATTCTCTGTCTCTGAAGGGAGTAAGGACTTCTTTCCTTGCCCCATCCACTCTCGCCCCCCAGCAGAGTGAATCTGGGCAGATTTGAACCACCTCGACCCAACCCCCTTCTGAGCGTGGCTCAAGGTGGGGCTGTGTGGCCCAGTGGATAGAGCCCAGGCCTGGGAATCAGGAGACCTGGGTTCTCATTCTGGCTCTGCCACTTGCCTGCTGGGGAACCCTGGGCCAGGCTCTTAACCTCTCTGGGCCTAGTTTCCTCCTCCATAAAATGGGGATCCATACCTGTTCCCCCTCCCCTTTGATTGGGATCCCCGTGTGGGATGGGGACTGTGTCTGACCTGATTGCCTTAGCTCTGTCCCAGGGCTTACCACAAGGCGGGGCATCCAGTAATAATAATTATAATGATGATGACATTTATTAAGTACTTACTATGTGCAAAGCACTGTTCTAAGCCCTGGGGAGGTTACAAGGTGATCAGTTTGTCCCATGGGGGGCTCATAGTCTTAATCCCCATTTTACAGATGAGGTAACTGACGCCCAGAGAAGTTAAGTGACTGTCCCAAAGTCACACAGCTGACAATTGGCGGAGCTGGGATTTGAACCCACGGCCTCTGACTCCAAAGCCCGGGCTCTTTCCACTGAGCCACGCTGCTGAACAAGTCCCACGGCTATCATTCTTATTAGCCGATTCTTCAGGACATCTGCTCCGTCTCGGTTCCGCTTCTGATGGGGCTTTCGACCCTCGCTAGAGAGCGACCACAAGCCGAGCCTGTTTTTGGACTTTCTCTGTTCGGCCTGCAGGCCGGCTGGGCTGGGCCAGAGGATGGGGTCGGGAGAGAGGCGGGCCTGTCTCCTCTCTGAACTCAGGAGGTGGATAAAGCCAGTGGACTTTGCCACCAGCTCAGGAAGTGAGGCAGGGGTGGGGGGGCAGCTATGCTTTCCCCCCTCCCCCCCCCATAATTTGACAGGTGGAGAAACAGAGGCCAGAAGAATGAGGTGGCATTCATAATCACCCAATCAGTCACTGGCAGAACTGAGGCTAGAATGAGTTTGTCTTGACTCTCAGGTAATAATAATAATAATAATAATAATAATAATGATGGTATTTGTTAAGTGCTTACTATGTGCAAAGCACTCTGGTGGGGATGCAAGGTGATCAGGTTGTCCTACGTGGGGCTCACAGTCTTCATCCCCATTTTACAGATGAGGTAACTGAGGCCCAGAGAAGTTAAGGGACTTGCCCAAAGTCACACAGCTGACAATTGGCGGAGTCGGGATTTGAACCCATGACCTCTGACTCCAAAGTCCGTGCTCTTTCCACTGAACCATGCTGCTTCTCTAGGTAGGAATCTGACCCATCGTGTTAAAATAGTTTCTATTTGGTTTTTCCTGCCAAGGAAAGGTTCATTCATTCAATCATTCCGTTGTATTCATTGAGCGCTTACTGTGTACAGAGCACTGTACTAAGCACTTGGAAAGTACAATTCAGCAACAAATAGGGATAATCCCTGCCCAACAACGGGCTCACAGTCTAGAAGGCAGACTTCAAAACAAGTAAGCAGACATCAATAGCATCAATATAAATAGAATTATAGATATGTACACATCATCAGAGAAGCAGCGTGGCTCAGTGGAAAGAGCCCAGGCTTTGGAGTCAGAGGTCATTCGTTCAAATCCCGGCTCTGCCAATTGTCAGCTGTGTGACTTTGGGCAAGTCACTTCACTTCTCTGGGCCTCAGTTACCTCATCTGTAAAATGGGGATTAAGACTGTGAGCCCCATGTGGGACAACCTGATCACCTTGTAACCTCCCCAGCGCTTAGAACAGTGCTTTGCACATAGTAAGCGCTTAATAAATGCCACCATTATTATTAGTAAAATAAATAGAATAATATGTACATATATACACAAGTGCTGCGGGGCAGGGAGGGGCATAGAGCAGAGGGGGAGGGAGTCGGGGCGATGGAGGGGAGGAGGAGCAGAGAAGAAGGGGGGTTTAGTCTGGGAAGGCCTCCTGGAGGAGGTGAGCTCTCAGTAGGGCTTTGAAGGGGGGAGGTGTGCTGGTTTGGCGGTTGTGAGGAAGGAGGGCATTCCAGGTCAGAGGTAGGATGTGGGCCAGGGGTTGACGGTGGGACAGGTGAGAATGAGGCCCAGTGAGGAAGTTAGCGACACCAGAGGGGTGGAGCGTGCGGGCTGGGCTGGAGAAGGTGAGAAAGGAGGTGAGGTAGGAGGGGGCGAGGTGATGGAGAGCTGTTCCTTCCGTCCTCCTCCTTTTCTTCCCACCCATCCGTTCTCCTCCCAGAGTTCTCAGATCAGCCCAATAGGCACATTTCTTTTCAGAAATGTGCATTTTCCTTGGGAACAACAATGCTGGGGTTTGATCTTTTCAGTTGGCCATCCCAAGCCCGAGAGATTTTCTTAGCCACTCTTTTCCTGGTATGAGAGGCGAGCTTTTTAGCCCCCAGGAATAGCTCTTCTGCATAAAAAGCCTTTAGACCATAAGCCCCACGTGGGACTAGGACTGTACCTACCCCCACATTTAATAATAATAATAATAATAATAATAATAATAGTGGCATTTATTAAGCACTTACTATGTGCAAAGCACTGTTCTAAGTGCTGGGGAGGTTACAAGGTGATCAGGTTGTCCCACAGAGGGCTCACAGTCTTAATACAGTGCTTGGCACATAATAAATGCATAACAAATATGGTGATGACAATGACAGCTATGCAGGAGAGCAGGTGTCCCCCAATGACAGGGTTTGTCCAGGAGAGAAACCTAAACCCCTGAACATGACCTATCTGGCTTCAGTTCCTGAAGACTGACCCACACACTTTTTTATTGCCTATATAGTTTACATCCAGTAATGTCAGTGGACTCGGGCTGCTATAATAATAATAATGGCATTTGTTAAGCGCTTACTGTGTGCGAAGCACTGTTCTAAGCACTGGGGGGGATACAAGGTGATCATGTTGTCCCACATGGGGCTCACAGTCTTAATCCCCATTTTACAGATGAGGTAACTGAGGCTCAGAGAAGTGAAGTGACTTGCCCAAGGTTACACAGCAGACATGTGGCAGAGCCGGGATTTGAACCCATGACCTCTGACTCCCACGCCCGGGCTCTTTCCACTGAGCCACGCTGCATTCTCCCGGGATAACCCAGCATATGAGAAGCAGCACAGCCTAGTAGAGCGCGGGCCTGTGAGGCAGAAGGACCTGGGTTCTCCTCCCGGTTCTGCCACTTGTCTGCTGTGTGACCTTGGACAAGTCACTTCCCTCCTCAAATCCACCAAACTAGCACACTTGCCCCACTGAAAGCTCACCTCCTCCAGGAGGCCTTCCCGGACTAAGCCCCCCTTTTCCTCTGCTCTTTCCCCCCTCCTGCCCCACAGCACTTGTGTGTATGTATGTACATATTTATAATTCTATTAATTTTATTAATGATGTGTATATCTCTATAATTCTGTTTATATTGATGCTATTGATGCCTATTTACTTGTTTTGATGTCTGTCACTCCCCTTCTAGACTGCGAGCCCATTGTGGGCAGGGATTGTCTCGGTTGCTGAATGGTACTTTCCAAGCGCTTAGTTCAGTGCTGTGCACACAGTAAGTGCTCAATAGATACGCCTGAATGAATGAATGACTTCTCTAGGTGACATTTACCCCATCTGAAAAATGGGGATTAAGATGGTGAGCCCCATGCGGGACAAGGACTGTGTCCAACCCGACAACCGTGTATCTACCCCAGTGTTTAGTATGGTGCCTGGCACATAGGACGCGCTTAATAAATACCGTGAAAGAAAAAAGGGGTGGAGCTGGGATGAGAATTCGGGTCCTCTGGCTCCCAGGCTTTTTCCACTGAGTCCCGTTGCTGCTTCGGAGTGTGATCTGCGTCAGTCATGCCAGCCAGTTCAATGGTGCCACAGGGCAGGAGGGCTCTTGGTGGGGTAGAGAAGAATAAGTGTGGATGCTCAAGATAATAATAATAATAATAATAATAATAATAATAATAATGGCATTGGTTAAGTGCTTACTATGTCCCAAGCACTGTTCAAAGCGCTGGGGGGATATAAGGTAATTGGGTTGTCCCACATGGGGCTCACAGTCTTAATCCCCATTTTCCAGATGAGGTAACTGAGGCCCAGAGAAATGAAGTGACTTGCCCAAAATCACACAGCTGACGAGTGGCGGAGCCGGGACTAGAACCCATGACCTCTGACTCCCAAGCCCGTGCCTGTACCGAGGGGGCACGTGTGGCCGAGGTGCCCCCGGGGCAAGAAACTGTGTCACCAAGCAGGTAAGGCATGATTAAAGTTTCTGCCAACTCTACTGAGTTTTCAGAGGGTTGGAGGAAGTGTTCTGTCCTGTGTCTTTTTTTATGGGCAAATTCTTCAGATGTCTTAGAGAAGCAGCGTGGCTCAGTGGAAAGAGCACGGGCTTTAGAGTCAAAGGACATGGGTTCGATTTCCGACTCCGCCACATGTCTGCTGTGTGACCTTGGGCAAGTCACTTAACTTCTCTGAGCCTCAGTTACCTCATCTGGAAAATGGGGATTAAGACTGTGAGCCCCACGTGGGACAACTTGACCACCTTGTATTTCCCCCCAGTGCTTAGAACAGTGCTCTGCACATAATAAATGCTTAACAAATGCCATCATTATTATTATTATTTATGTCGGAGAGCCAGTGTAAAGGCTGAGTAATTGCAGACGATACCGTAGCAACGGGCCTGGAGCCGACGTCGGGCGTGGGATAATAATAATAATGATGGTATTTGTTAAGTGCTTACTATGTGCCAAGCACTGTTCTAAGCGCTGGGGGGGATACAAGGTAATCAGGTTGTCCTACGTGGGGCTCACAGTCTTAATCCCCATTTTACAGATGAGGGAAGAAGTGGTGATGAGTCCTCGGTTGAATGCCTTCATTCAGTCATATTTATCGAGCACTTATGCTGTGCAGAGCGCTGTACTAAGTGCTTGGGAGAGGACAATATAACAATAAGCAGACACATTCCCTGCCCGCAATGAGCTTACAGGGGGAGACAGACGTGAATAGAAAGAAATAAATGACAGCTGCGGACAGAAGTGCTGTGGGGCCGGGAGGGGGTGAGGGATGAATATAGGGAGCCAGTCAGGGTGACGCAGAAGGGAGTGGGAGAAGAGGAAAGGAGGGCTTTTGTTAGGGAAGGCCTTTTGGAGATGTGCCTGTAATAAAGCTTTAAAGAGGGTGGGGAGAGACCCCAACTTGCCAAACCTGATCTAAGCAAACACCCTACCTTGGGCTTCGTGAGCCGCGGGAAAGAACTACGGACGTCTCCGTCTCCTGACGGCCACTCAGATGTCACTTGGTCAATCAGTCAATCATTCGTGTTTTTTGGGAGCTTACTGTGTGCAGAACATTGTACTAAGTGCTTGGGATTCCCCCAACCCCCAAGCTTCTAGGTTTTACCGTCCTGCTTTAGGATATCTTCATGGTCTGGAAGGCGAGCATCCGCTTCTTCCGCCAACTGATTGTGGTATCCGATCAAATGTCCACTCTGGGCAGCCCTGGGCACTTGGGAGCGTACGTTAAGACTTCCCAGATTGAGCTCCCTCCTTCCTCTCCCCCTCCTCCCCCTCCCCATCCCCCGCCTTACCTCCTTCCCCTCCCCACAGCACCTGTATATAGGTATATATGTTTGTACGTATTTATTACTCTATTTTATTTGTATATATTTCTTCTATTTATTTTATTTTGTTAATATGTTTTATTTTGTTGTCTGTCTCCCCCTTCTAGACTGTGAGCCCGCTGTTGGGTAGGGACCGTCTCTATATGTTGCCAACTTGTACTTCCCAAGCGCTTAGTACAGTGCTCTGCACACAGTAAGCGCTCAATAAATATGATTGAATGAATGAATGAATGAAAGTTAAGAGGTAGAAGGCAGTGTCCCCTGCCCTCCAGGAGCTTGAAGTCGAATGGGGGAACTCTCCAAACGGGAACTATTTACAAATGGTGGGAACAGGAAGGAGGCCGGATGGCCTCCAGGACAGAGCAGGCAGGGGGCTGGGAGAACCGGCTTCTAACCCCAGCTCTGGTACTGGCCTGCTGTGTGTGCTGGGGCTAGTCACTGAGCCTCTCTGGCCCTTAGTTTCCTTATCTGTGAAATGAAGATCAGATCCCTTCCCTCCCTTTGTCTTAGACCGTGAGTCCAGTATGGGTTGAGGCCATGGCCTAGTGAATAGAGCCCGGGCCTGGGAGTCTGAGGACCTGGGTTCTAATCCCAGCTCTGCCACTTGTCTGCTGTATGACCTTGGGCAAGTCACTTCACTGGACCTCCGTTCCCTCATCTACAAAACAGGATTCAATACCGGTTCTCCCTCCTACTTAGATGATGAGCCCCTCGTGGGCTCTGAAGATCTCATATCTACCCCAGTGCTTAGTACAGTGCTTGGCACAGAGTAAGCGCTTAGCAAATACCGCGATTATTTATAATAATAATTATGGTATTTTTTAAGCGCTTACTATGTACCAGGCACCATTCTAAGCGCCGGGGTGGACAGAAGCAAATCGGGTCAGACACAGTCCCTGTCCCACATGGGGCTCACAGTCTTCATCCCCGTTTTACAGATGAGGTCCAGAGAATAATAATAATAATAATAGTAATAATAATAACATTTATTAAGTGCTTACTATGTGCACAGCGCTGTTCTAAGCACTGGGGAGGTTACAAGGTGATCAGGTTGTCCCACAGGGGGCTCACAGTCTTAATCCCCATTTTACAGATGAGGTAACTGAGGCACAGAGAAGTGAAGTGACTTGCCCAAGGTCACACAGAAGACAAGTGGCAGAGCCAGGATTAGAACCAACAACCTTCCGCCTCCCAGGCCTGGGTTCTATCCACTACGCCATGCTGCCTCTATCTTTTCCCCCATCTACTCCGGTGCTTTATCCTGCTGTAAGAGTTGAGTGAATCCGGTCCTCGTTGTAACTGGTAGACACAAGAGTTTGGACAGGTGGTTTTCTCGCTTAGAGGTAAGGGTTCCAAGTGAGCGATTGCCGGCAGCATCTGAGAGCATCCCATCTCCCAGGTGCCGAGATCTGTCCAGCGGATTGATTTTTAGCGATGGGGATGCCCGGAGCCAGTGTGAAGCCAAACCTTTGCGCTGGTTGGTTTCCCACCCATTGTGCTGGGAGTATGACATCATTATTAATAATGGTGGTATTTGTTAAGTGCTTACTATGTGCCAAGCACTGTTCTAAGTACTAGGGGAGATACAAGGTAATCAGGTTGTCCCACATGGGGCTCACACTTTTAATCCCCATTTTCCAGATGAGGTAATTGAGGCTCAGAGAAGTGAAGTGACTTGCCTAAGGTCCCACAGCAGACAAGTGGCAGAGCTGGGATTAGAACCCATGACCTCTGACTCCCAAGCCCGGGCTCTTTCCACTGAGCCATGCTGCTTCTCATTATGGTACTTGTTAAGCGCTTACTATGTGCCAGGCACTGTTCTAAGTGCTGGAGTGGATACAACTTAATCAGGTAGGACACGGTCCCTGTCCCCAATGGGGCTCACAGTTTTAATCCCCGTTTTCCAGATGAGGTGACTGAGGCCCAGAGAAGTGAAGCGACTTGCCCGAGGTCACACATACATGTGGCGGAGTCAGGATTAGAACCCAGGTCCTTCTGACTCCCGGGCCCCGTGCTCTATCCACTAAGCCGTGCTCCTGCATCCCCGTTATGTGAGCCTGTTGTTGGGTAGGGATTGTCTGTATCTGTTGCCAAATTGTACTTTCCAAGTGCGTAGTACAGTGTTCTGCACACAGTAAGTGCTCAATAAATACGATTGAATGAATGAATTGTTCTTTTGCCCGAGTCACCGGGAAGTAGCTTTTGTTCTATTAAAATGCTCCACGGGGGCTTTGACCAGCTGCTCCTGCATCCCTGTCATGTGAGCCCGTTGTTGGATAGGGATTGTCTCTGTTGCCGAATTGTACTTTCCAAGTGCTTAGTACAGTGCTCTGCACACAGTAAGTGCTCAATAAATACGATTGAATGAATGAATCGTTCTTTTTCCCGAGTCACCGGGAAGTAGCTTTTGTTCTATTAAAATGCTCCACGGGGGCTTTGACCAGCTCTCCCACTGACCTGGCACGGTTCTCGGCCGCCGGGCCCTTGGGGTGAGCAGGAAGCCGGGAGGCACGAGCAGCAGGGGGAAGGCACGAATGTCCCGGGCTGTGGCCTGGGTTTTTCAGACAGCACCTCACCCCTCTGTGCTCATTTCAACCCCCTGTCAAAGGCGGGGAACCCCGGCTCTTCCCCCCGACTGCCTCTCTCCAGGTAGAGCTCAATTAACGTCCAAGCCTCTTAGCTAATTAGGGAGAAGCACAACCGTGCTTGTGTTATAAGACTTGACAATTCAAAGGTGAAGCCAACGCAGATGTTCTAACCTGGGTTTTTTTTTCCACCCGCTGGCCTTTTCGGAGAAAGGGGGGAGCTCTTTCCTCTGCCGGCACAACGTTTGCTAATGTGCACTGCCCCCGAGTCATCGTTTTGTTTTGCTTTTTGGCTTTTTTGGGGGGTCAAACTAATTAGTCTCAAAGGAAAATGCCAGGGCTCTTCGCATCTCCTAGCAGTTGCCCTGCAGAGAGCTGGGTTCTTAGGGCTAAGTGGATAATAAAGAGCATTCCTGAAGGAGACCGAGGGGGATTTTGAGGATGAGAAAGAGCTGATCTGATTAGGAGGCAGACGGGACCAAGGACTGATTACTAGGTAATGACCAAGGACAGGAACAAAGTGGGGTTAGAGGGGGAGGGCATATGTGTTTATCAGGAATTCAATAGTATAAATTATTTATATTAACGTCTGTCCCTCGAGACTGTACACTGTGGGCAGGGAATATGTCTGCCGGCTCTGTTGTATTGGACTCTCCCAACCGCTCAGTACAGTGCTCTGCACACAGTAAGCACTCAATAAATGCCATTGATGGTGATGCTGAGGAAAGTCTCCCGGCCCATCTTCTGAAATTCTTTGGGGATCAGCTCTACTTGGAATCCCTCCCCACAAGCTACTAGCCTAAACGTATTGACTCGGATGTGTTTTTCCCTTTCCTTGGGCAGATGAAGGGGTGAGATGCCATTCGCTTCAGTTCTGGTCTTTATGATACGCTTACTATGTCCCAAACGTTGTGCTCGGTGTTGGGGCGGAGACAAGAAAATCAGCTCCCAGGCCCTGCCCAATCAATCGATCGGTGGTATTTATTGAGCACTTACTATGTGCAGAGTATGGTACTGAGTGTTTGGGAGAGTCCAGTATAGTTGCTAGACTAGTTCCCTGCCCACAGTGAGCTTGCAGTCTAGCGGGGGAGCCAGCATTAATAGAAATAAATGAATTATGGTTATGGATATAAGGGTTATGGGGCTGAAGGAAGAGTGGATAAAGGGTACAAATCCAAGTATGGCATTCCCAATCCAAGAGGGCAGAGGACCTGGGTTCTAATCCTGGTCCTGCCTCTTGCGTGCTGGGTGACCTTGGGCAAGTCACTTCACTGCTCTGGGCCTCCGTCTCCTCATCCGTTAAGCAGGGATAAGATAGCTGTTCTCCCTCCCTTTTCGACTGAGGGGGACCGTGTCCAATCGGATTGTACTTGCCAAGCACTTAGTACAGTGCTCTGAACACAGTAAGTGCCCGATAAATACAATTGAATGAACGAATGCATTGTGTCATCTCTAACCTGGCGACCCTCACAGAACTTACTCAGTGCTATCGTTATTTGGAGGTCCCGGCCTAACCTGTCTCGGGCCTGTCGATGGTCGTCCTTGAGGAAACCCCGGCCTGCTTTTTCATCAGAGGATCGTGGCTGCTGTTCGCAAACATAATGGTGCTGGGTGTGACAGAGTGTGCTCAGAGCGCTGGAACAGGGACAAGGGGAAGATGCCGGTCATGATGGGCCAAACCCTCCTCAATTTTTGTTTTCTCTCCCTGCTCCCCTACTCTAATCCTGGGTTCTAATCCCAGCTCCGCACTTGTCTGCTGTGTGACCTTGGGTAAGTCACTTCACTTCTCTGGGCCTCAGTTACCTCATCTGTCAAATGGGGATGAAGACTGTGAGCCCCATGTGGGACAATCTGATTACCTTATATCTACCCCATTGCTTAGAACAGTGCTTGGCATACAATTTGTGATTAACAAATACCGGCTCTTTTCATCCTCCTCCTTTCTTTCTTTCTCCTCCCTCCTGCTAAATCTGAGATCCCACTGTCTTTAAACCCTGGAAGACCACACTCAGTTCTGGTTATCAGACAACACCTTTCCCCTGTCCTTTCTGCAAGAAGTCTGTCAAACAGCCAGTGGAGGCCCCCATCCCTCCTCCTTGCCCTCCTCGCCCTCGCCGCCCTCCTCACCCTCCTCGCCCTCCTCACCCTCCTCCCCATCCTCCCTTCTGCACTAGGCCAAAAAGGCAGGCTATGGTGGCTCCAACAGCTTGGAGGAATTTGCCTCTAGGCACTGTGTTGAGGGAATGCTCAGCCTGCGTATTGGAAGAGCCAGTGCTTCATAGGGTGGGAGTCTGGGCAGAGCCCCTGGCATGGCTTAGTGGAAAGAGCACAGGCTTGGGAGTCAGAGGACGTGAGTTCTAATCCCAGCTCTGCCACCTGTCGCTGTGTGACCTTGGGCAAGCCACTTAATAATAATAATAATAATAATAATAATGGCATTTATTAAGCACTTACTATGTGCAAAGCACTGTTCTGAGCACTGGGGAGGTTACAAGGTGATCAGGTTGTCCCACGGGAGGCTCACAGTCTTCATCCTCATTTTACAGATGAGGGAACTGAGGCCCAGAGAAGTGAAGTGACTTGCCCAAAGTCACATAGCTGACAATTGGCAGAGCTGGGATTTGAACCCATGACCTCTGACTCCAAAGCCCGGGCTCTTTCCACTGAGCCATGCTGCTTCTCTGTGCCTCACTTACCTCATCTGTCAAATGGGGATGAAGACTGTGAGCCCTATGTGGGACAACTTGATTACTTTGTATCTACCCCAGCGCTTAGAACAGTGCTTGGCACATAATAAGCGCTTAACAAATGCCATTATTATTATTATTATTATTCATCCTCCTTCCCATCCCCACAGCACGTATGTATATATCTGCAATTTATTTATTTATTTACACATATTAATGTCTGTCTCCTCCTCTAGACTGTGAGTTTCATAATTGTTCCCTGGTGTGTGTACGTGTGTAGCCACCCAGAGAAGCAGCGTAGCTTAGTAGAGAAGCAGTGCAGCTTAGTGGAAAGAGCCCGGGCTTGGGAGTCAGAGGATGTGGGTTCTAGTCCCGACTCCGCCACTTGTCTGCTGTGTGACCTTGGGCAAGCTACTTAGCTTCTTTGGGCCTCAAGTACCTCATCTGTAAAATGGATATTAAAAACGTGAGCCCCACGTGGGACAACCAGATTACCCTGTATCTACCCGAGTGCTAGAATAGTGCTTGGCATATAGTTAACGCTTAACAAATACCATAGTAATTATTATTAGTAGATATATGATAGTATCAATAATAATAATATATTAAGCACTTATTCTGTGTCAAGCACCATGCTAGACAGATGCCTGTTTACTTGTTTTGATGTCTGTCTCCCCGTTTCTAGACTGTGAGCCCACTGTTGGGCAGGAATTGTCTCTGTTGCCTAATTGTACTTTCCAACTGCTCAGTACAGTGCTCGGCACACAGTAAGTGCTCAGTAAATAGGAATGAATGGAGCTGGGCGGGGCCCACCTGTTGGTCGTTGGTGGGCTCGGTCTGACAGTCCCTGTTCTCTTCCCCTTCCACTCCCCAGCTGCAAAACCCCAAGAGACTTTGAATTCAGGGAAAGTCAAGCTAACTATCGGGGACGAAGCAGAAGGCGGAGAGACCTGAACCCGCCTTTGGCCACATCCCCCGACTGACTCCTGGGAGCGGGAGGGGCATAATCCCCACTCTGGACCTGTCCGGGAAGTCCTCGTCATCCCAACTGGCCAAAATCAATCAATCAATCAATCAATCGTATTTATTGAGCGCTTACTTTGTGCAGAACACTGTACTAAGCACTTGGGAAGTACAAGTTGGCAACATATAGAGACAGTCCCTACCCAACAGTGGGCTCACAGTCTAAAAGCACAGCTTCCTGCGAAGTGAACCAGGAGACCTAAGGTTAGCGTCTGTCTCCTCTGCTAGATTGTAAACCCCGGGATGGGAATCGTGGCCTAGTGGCTAGAGCCCGGGCCTGGGAGTCAGAAGGACCTGGGTTCTAATCCTGCCTCTGCTGCTTGTCTGCTGTGTGACCTTGGGCAAGTCACTTCAATTCTCTGGGCCCCAGTCGCCTCATCTGTAAAATGGGGATTAAGACCACGAGTCCTATGTGGGACAGGGACTGAGCACAACTTGATCACCTTGTATCTATCCCAGCACTTGGTATAGTTCCTGGAACATGGTAAGTGCTTAATGAATACCACAATAATAATAATAAGCATTATTATTATTACTAATTCTACTCTAGTGTCCCAAGCTTCATCCCACAGGTATTTATTGAGCACTTACTGTGCGCAGAGCACTGTACTAAACGCTCGGGTGAATTCAATCGAATAGTGTTGATAGACACGTTTCCTGGCCATTCCATGGTTATGGCAGTGGCTTGGCCAGCTCCGCACGAATGCACAAAATGCTTCGTAGACGTGAGCGGGGCGAGAGGCCTTTGTTTTTAATGTTATTTATAGACTTTGCCTCTCCACGCTCCCTTACTCCAAACAAAGCCTCGAAAAGGAAACGTTAGATCATAGCAAGGCGAGGGAGAGGGACCTCGGGACATCCGCTGCAGATGGAAGCAGAAGGTCAGGGATTTTAGAAAACAGCTCCTCCTCATAAAAGTTCCAGGCCCAGAGAGCCAAGGAAGCTGTTTCTCTGGCCGTCTGGGAGGGAACCCGCTAATCCGGCAGCCGAAGGATCCCTGGGGCTCGATGTGCTGAGTGACTTCCGAACTCGAGCATCTCCCCTGTCCCTCTGCAGACAGCTCCCTACCTCAGCCGGTGGAGAAGTGGATGGACTCGAGGAGCCGGGCGGGTAGGGGCGAGCGCCTTTGTCCGGAAAAGCAGAACCCGTGGACCCCTTCCGAGTCAGCCAGTCGGATGAGGAGTCCTCTCCCTTCGTGACTCCAGTGCTGGCTGGCCGTGCACGGTCCGAGGGGACCGTGTCTGTCTCTTGGCAAGTCGTTTTCCACCTGCCACCGGGAGACGTAATATTCTGCCTCTTCAGAGTGATTTACGGTCATTAATGAATACCCCCGGCAGCCACGTGACGTTGGTAGCTTATAATTACCCCCATTTTACAAATGGGAAATTGAGACGCAAATAGGCTGAGTGGATTTGCCCAAGGCCACACAACAGTTCCCAGCTTGACTTAGTTGGCAGAGTCAGCCGGCTCTCCGAGCTGGACGCGCGCCTGGAGAGTGGCGGAGGGATTCCTCCCTTGGCGGCGGGGGCTGCGCGGGCCTTACTGGAGCTGAGCGGTCACTTCCCTGTCGAAGATATTGGAGACTCGAGACAACAGTGTGGATCATTCGGGCTCCCAAAGTTGACTCGTCGTATCAGTTGAGCGTCTGCCGTGTGCGGATACCATACTCGACGCTTGGGAGAGGACGATAGAGTTAGCAGACATGATCCCTGCCCTCGAGAAGTTGACAGTTTCCTGTGTGCAGAGCACTGTGCTAGGAGTTTGAGAGTCTAATAGAGTTAGCAGACACCATCCCTGCCCTCAAGGAGTTGACAGTTTCCTGTGTGCTAGGAGTTTGAGAGTCTAATAGAGTTAGTAGACACAATCCTTGCCCTCGAGGAGTTGACCGTTTCCTGTGTGCAGAGCACTGTGCTAGGAGTTTGAGAGTCTAATAGAGTTAGCAGACACTATCCCTGCCCTCAAGGAGTTGACAGTTTCCTGTGTGCTAGGAGTTTGAGAGTCTAATAGAGTTAGTAGACACAATCCTTGCCCTCGAGGAGTTGACCGTTTCCTGTGTGCAGAGCACTGTGCTAGGAGTTTGAGAGTCTAATAGAGTTAGCAGACACTATCCCTGCCCTCAAGGAGTTGACAGTTTCCTGTGTGCTAGGAGTTTGAGAGTCTAATAGAGTTAGTAGACACAATCCTTGCCCTTGAGGAGTTGACAGTTTCCTGTGTGCAGAGCACTGTGCTAGGAGTTTGAGAGTGTCCAAGAGAGTCAGCAGACATGATCCCTGTCCTCAAGGAGCTTACAATCTAGCATAACTAAATGTAGTACAAGGGAACACTGTGCCGAGCGCTTGGCGGAGGACAATAGAGATGATAATAATGGTGGTATTTGTTAAGCGCTTACTATATGCCAAGCACTGTTCTAAGTGCTGGGGTAGATACAAGGTAACCAGGTTATCCCACATGGGGCTCACAGTCTTAATCCCCATTTTACAGATGAGGTAACTGAGGCACAGAGAAGTGAAATGACTTGCCCAAAGTCATACAGCTGATAAGTGGCAGAGCCGGGATTAGAACCCACGACCTATGACTCCCAAGCCCATGCTCTTGCCATTAAGTCACACTACTTCTCTAAGCCACTCCACTTCTCTGACATAATAGACAAGATCCCTGTCCTCAAGGAGATTACAGTCTGCTGTGTGTGCACAGCACTGTACTGAACACTTGGGTGAGTCTAATAGAGCAGACCCGAACCCTGCCCTCAAGGAACAGGAGCAGCAAGGTGTAGTGGATAGAGCACAGACCTGGGAGTCAGAAGGTCGTGGGTTCTAATCCCGGCTCCTCCACTTGTCTGGTGGGCAGGTCACTTTGCTTCTCTATGCCTCAGTTCCCTCATCTGTAAAACGGAAATTAAGACTGTGAGCCCCACTGGGACAGGGACTGTGTCCAACCCTATTTGCTTGTATCCACCACAGAGCTTAGTACAGTGCCTGGCACATAGTAAGTGCTTAACAAATACCATAATTATTATTATTATTATGCAACCGTCTAATGCGGGGGGGGGGGGGGCAGAGACGCAGTGAAGAGAACATCTTCTCCCTCCTCTGGAACCCATGGAGAACCATAGTGAACACTTATGTACAAGGTGGGCAAGAGGAAAGAATAATAATTATCATTAGTGGTGGACAAGGAGGAGGAGGAGGGCTTAAAGAGATAACTGGCCAAAGGGAAGGTTTTCACCACCTCCATGAGATAATTGTCTGAGTTGGGGGTTTTGATTCCTCAGGCAGAAATCAAGGTTGGTCCTCATTCTCCTGGATTTCCAGAGAGCTGCCTTTAAACTTGTGTCTATACAAGGCGAAGGAGTTAAGATCAGAATCTTTTTTTTTAATGACATTTGTTAAGTGCTTACTATGTGCCAGATACAACAGCGCTTACTAAGCGCTGGGTTAGATACAAGCTAGTCAGATTGGATACAGTCCATGTCCCACGCAGGATTTACAGTTTACAGTCTTAATCCCCATTTTCCAGATGAGAGAACTGAGGCTCAGAGAAGGGTACAGTGCTCTGCACACAGTAAGCGCTCAATAAATATGATTGAAAGGGAAATGGCTTACCCAAGGTCACACAGCAGAGAAGAGGCAGAGCCGGGATGTGAGCCTGGGAGTCAGAAGGCCATGGGTTCTAATCCCGGCTTCTCCACTTGTCTGGTGGGCAGGTCACCTTGCTTCTCTGTGCCTCAATTCCCTCATCTGTAAAATGGGAATTAAGACTGTAAGCCCCATTGGGATAGGGACCCATTGTTGGGTAGGGACCATCTCTGTATGTTGCCAACTTGTACTTCCCAAGCGCTTAGTACAGTACTCGGCACACAGTAAGCGCTCAGTAAATACGATTGAATGAATGAATGAATGAACCCAGGTCCTGTAACTCCCCAGGTGCTCTTTTTACATGAGAACATGCTGCTTCTCCTTGAGGACAGAGGACAAGTCTACTGACTCCATTGTGCTCTCCCAAGTACTTGGTACAGTGCTCTTGCTTCCGTCCCCTACATTCCACGGAAACTGCCCTCTCAAAGGTCACCAATGACCTCCTGCTTGTCAAATCCAACGGCTCCTACTCTATCATCCTCCTCGACCGCTCAGCTGCCTTCGACACTGTGGACCACCCCCTTCTCCTCAACATGCTATCCAACCTTGGCTTCACAGACTCTGTCCTCTCCTGGTTCTCCTCTTATCTCTCCGGCCGTTCATTCTTGTCTCTTTTGCAGGCTCCTCCTCCCCCTCCCATCCCCTTACTGTAGGGGTTCCTTAAGGGTCAGTTCTCGGTCCCCTTCAGTTCTCTATCTACACTCACTCCCTTGGTGAACTCATTCGCTCCCACGGCTTCAACTATCATCTCTACGCTGATGACACCCAAATCTGCATCTCTGCCCCTGTTCTCTCTCCCTCCCTCCAGGCTCGCATCTCCTCCTGTCTTCAGGACATCTCCATCTGGATGTCTGCCTGCCATCTGAAACTCAACATGTCCAAGACTGAACTCCTTATCTTCCTTCCCAAACCCTGCCCTCTCCCTGACTTTCCCAACACTGTTGACGGCACTATCATCCTTCCCGTCTCACAAGCCCGCAACCTTGGTGTCATCCTCAACTCCGCTCTCTCATTCACCTGTCACATCCAATCCGTCACCAAAACCTGCCGGTCTCACCTCCGCAACATTGCCAAGATCCACCCTTTCCTCTCCATCCAAACCGCTACCCTGCTCGTTCAATCTCTCATCCTATCCCTACTGGATTACTGCATCAGCCTCCTCTTCAATCTCCCATCCTCCTGTCTCTCCCCACTTCAATCCATACTTCACGCCGCTGACCAGATCGTCTTTGTGCAGAAATGCTCTGAGCATGTTACTCCCCTCCTCAAAAATCTCCAGTGGCTACCAATCAACCTACGCATCAGGCAAAAACTCCTCACCCTCGGCTTCAAGGCTCTCCATCACCTTGCCCCCTCCTACCTCACCTCCCTTCTCTCCTTCTACAGCCCAGCCCGCACCCTCTGCTCCTCTGCCACTAATCTCACCGTACCTCGTTCTCACCTGTCCCGCCATCGACCCCCAGCCCACGTCCTCCCCCTGGCCTGGAATGCCCTCCCTCCACACATCGGCCAAGCTAGCTCTCTTCCTCCCTTCAAAGCCCTAGTGAGAACTCACCTCCTCCAGGAGGCCTTTCCAGACTGAGCCCCCTCCTTCCTCTCCTCCTCCTCCCCCTCCCCATCCCCCCAGCCTTACCTCCTTCCCCTCCCCACAGCACCTGTATATATGTATATATGTTTGTACGTATTTATTACTCTATTTATTTATTTATTTTATTTGTACATATTTATTCTATTTATTTTATTTTGTTAATATGTTTTGTTTTGTTGTCTGTCTCCCCCTTCTACACTGTGAGCCCGCTGTTGGGTAGGGACCATCTCTATATGTTGCCAACTTGTACTTCCCAAGCGTTCAGTACAGTGCTCTGCACACAGTAAGCGCTCAATAAATATGATTGAATGAATGAATGAATAGTAAACACACAGTAAATGCAACTGATTGAAGGCAGAGATCACGTCTGCTAACTCTCGAGCTTTGAGCGCTCCTTGAAGCTTTGTGATCGTGTCTACTGATTCTGTTATCCTCTCCTAAGAGCTATGACTCAACTTGTCTTATGCTGTCGAGTTGTTTCCGACCCATAGGGACCATGCAGTAAACTTGAATCTCCACCCTCGACTCTCTCCCATGCTGCTGTTGCCCAGCACGGGTGAGTTTTGACTTGTAGCAGACCGCTTTCCACTCGCTAGCCACTGCCCGAACTAGGAATGGAATGGGTAGGCCTCTGCTTAACTCTCCCTCCCTGAGCCAAAACTGGTAGAGGACTGGAAACTCTCCAGGTGCAACCCTGAAAGGGGATGACTCAACTTAGATGAGCATATTTTGGACCCAAAATCAGGAGGACTAATTCTCTGGAGAAGACGCTAATGCTAGGAAAAGTCCAGGGAAAATGTGGAAGAGCCAGACTGGCAGCTAGATGGATAGAGACCATAATGACGATAACGGAAGAACCATTAGAAAGGTTGCAGATTCTGGCAGGGGAAAGAACGTTCTGGAGAAAATATATCCATGGAGTCTCTACGAGTCGGAAATGACTCGATGACACTTGATAACAATAAAGAGCTAAGTATGGTGCTTTGCACGTGGTAAGCACTTAATAATCACCATCAGTTTATTGATTGGGATAGCAGCCCAGTCTCCAGCTCCAAGCTCTTATTCATTCATTCATTCATTCAATTGTATTTATTGAACGCTTACTATGGTCAGAGCACTGTTCTAAGAATTTAGAACAAATAAATACAAGCAAATCAGGTCATCCCATGTGGGGCTCACAGTCTTTGTCCCCATTTTACAGATGAGGTAACTGAGGCACAGAGGAGTTAAGCAGCTTGCCCGAGGTCACACAGCAGACAAGTGGTGGAGCCGGAATTAGAGCCCACATCCTCTTCCCTCCCTCCCTCCCTCTCTCCCCCTTTCATCTCTGATGATCCCTGCGGGCCAACCTGAAGCCGTTGGTGGGTAGAAGCAGCCCGTCACCCTTCCGCCCCTGGCTGACATTTGAATGATTTCCAGGGCTCTGTTTACATCTGGGACTTGCTAGCCCCATAACTAGATGACCCAAACCCTCTTGCTTTTAGGCCCCACAGACTTTCCCCGCCCCTGCCGGGACTTTCGGGTGAGTCAATCAATGGTGTTTATTGAGCGCTTACTGTGCTTACTGTGGGCAGAACACTGTACTAAGCACTTGGCAGAGTCGAATATAACAGAGTTGGTAGTCCTGTTCCCTGCCCACAGTGAGCTTACAGTCTAGAGGGGATGTCGAAACGCTCCCTGAAAGCTGTTCCAGTTTTGTGGAAACGTCCTCAGAGGGTCTTTTGGATCGTCCAGAATCTTGCCCTTCCCCTTTCACATTTTCCTACTTGACTCTCTCGCTCCTTTGGCTGTCTGGTCTCCATCTCAGCTTCCCAGCTGAAGTGGGCCCCCTCCCCCTTTTCTCATCGTCCTCCCCGGCCGCTGGCTTGTGGCCGGATGTCTTTCCACATCCCCCGCTGCCACCCGGGCACTTCCCATTTGCAAAGATCAGCGTGGCCTGAAAGAGCCCGGGCCTGGGAATCAGAGAACCTGGGCTCTGAACCCAGCCCTGCCATGTGCCTACTGGGTGATCTTGGACAAGTCACTTCACTGAGCCTCAGTTATCTCATCTGTAAAATGGGGATTCTATCCTCCTCCCCCCTACTTAGACTGTGAGCCCCATGTGGGACGAGGACTGCGTCCAACCTGGTTAACTCATATCTACCTCAGCGCCTAGACTAGTGCTTGGCACGTAATAAGCGCTTAACAAGTACCATAATTATTACTGTTATTTATTGAGTGCGGGAGGAAGGAGCCCAAGCTTGGGGCCGTAAACCGCATTTGGGAGCTGATTGATTGATTCATTCAGTCGTTATTTATTGAGTGCTTAGTGTGTGCAGAGCACTGTACAAAGTGCTGGAAAGTACAACTCGGCGACAAATAGAAACGATCCCTGCCCACAACGGGTTCACAGTCTAGAAAGGGGGAGGGTTTACAGTCTAGAAAGGGGGAGACAGACATCAAAGCAAGTAAACAGGCAATTGATCTCAAGGAAGGGGGTGAGGTGTTTAGTCCCACAGGAGATACTGCCTGGGGGACTCACTTCTCCTCTGATGTCTGTAATTTGGTCAATGACAGTGATGGGCCACTGGCTGGACTGGACCGTCAACGAGGAGGGGGAGAGAGGGGCTTTAGCGGTACAAGTTTCCCGGCTGGTCAGCTGGAAGTTCTCCCTCCATACCTGTCCTGCTTTCTTCTGTCACTTCCCTGATCCATGATAGATCAGAGAAGCAGCGTGGCTCAGTGGAAAGAGCACGGGCTTTGGAGTCAGAGATCACGGGTTCAAATCCCAGCTCCACCAACTGTCAGCTGTGTGACTTTGGGCAAGTCACTTAACTTCTCTGTGCCTCAGTCACCTCATTTGTAAAATGGAGATTAAAACTGTGAGCCCCTGGTGTGGCAACCTGATCACCTTGTAACCTCCCCAGCACTTAGAACAGTGCTTTGCATATAGTAAGCGCTTAACAAATACCATTATTATTATTATTATTGCTATTTTAATGTCCATCTTCCCGTCCAGACTGTAAATTCCTCGAGAGCAGGGATCATGTCTATCAACTTTTTCCTTTTTCCTCTCCTCCTCCTCCTCCTCCTCTCCCCATCGCCCCCCCACTTTGCCCCCCTCCCCCTCCCCACAGCACTTGTATATATTTGTACATATTTATTACTCTTTATTTGTACATATCTGCTATATTTATTTTATTAATGATGTGCATATAGCTATAATTCTATTTATTCTCATGCTGTTGACACCTATCTACTTGTTTTGTTTTGTCTGTCTCCCCCTTTTAGACTCTGAGCCCGTTGTTGGGCAGGGACCATCTCTGTATGTTGCCGATTTGTACTTCCCAAGGGCAGAGTACAGTGCTCTGTACACAGGAAGCACTCAATAAATATGATTGAATGAATGAACTCTGTTGTACTCTCCCAAGCACTCAGTACAGTGCTCTGCACACAGTTAAGACAGGGGTACCTTGTATCTTCCCTGGTGCTTAGGACAGGGCTCGGCACATAGTAAGCACTTAACAGATACCACAATTATGGTTATTGTTAATATTATTATTGTTATTACTACCACTCCCGGTGAGGTGTATCATGGAGAAGACAGAGACAACAGGCGGCTGGCAGTCAGGCGGCTTTAATCTCCCTCCCTCCCAGGAGGGCTCAGCCCACGGCCAACTGCCAGTGCAGGGACCGAGCGCAGGCCGTTCATAGTGGTGGTGGTTTCGAGGCACCCTCTCATCTGCATAACTGCCCCTAACGGACAGGGCCGGCTCCCCTCAGCCCTCCCCGAGATGCCCCCATGGGAGCCGTCTGTTGGGTTCCATGGCTTCTCATCGGCCGTTGAGCCCTCGGTCTGTACGGTAACTGCTCATCACTCTTAGTCCCTCCTCCAACGGTCCCTTGCTCTCCACCTCGTGGCCCCATCTGCCATCTTGGAGCCATATGACCTCGGAGGGGCTGGGGGATGGGGATTGAGGAACATCAGTGCCCTAGTGGGAACACGGTCCAGTGAGAGGCAAAGAAAGAGCCCGGGCCTTGGAGTCGGAAGACCTGGGTTTTCATCCCAGCTTCCGCCACTTGCCTGCCAGGTAACCTTGGGCGAGTCATGTCACGTCTCTGGGCCTCGCTTTCCTCATTTAAAATGGAGATTCAGTGTCCGTTCCCCTCCTCCTTAGACTGGAAGCCCCACGTGGAACAGGGACTGGGTGGCTCAGTGGAAAGAGCACGGGCTTTGGAGTCAGAGGTCATGGGTTCAAATCCCGGCTCCACCAACTGTCAGCTGTGTGACTTCGGGTAAGTCACTTAACTTCTCTGTGCCTCAATTACTTCATCTGTAAAATGGGGATTAAAATTGTGGACCCCCCGTGGGGCAACCTGATCACCTTGTAACCTCCCCAGTGCTTAGAACAGTGCTTTGCATATAGTAAGCGCTTAACAAATGCCATCATTATTATTATTGTTATTATCAACCCCCAGTGCCTAGTACTGTCCTTGGCACAGAATAAGCGCTTAACACATGCCACCACATTGTTACCCATCAGAGAATAAATGATGCTTAACAGAGTCTCATTTTCCTCCTCTTCATTCCCATTTTTTTCCTGAGGCAGGAGTCTGGGGTTTTCTTTGGGATATGAGCGCCATTTCACTTTTTCAACTTTTTGCTTGGTATCATTCCCATGTCTTTTTTGACGAATCGATGCTTTGCTGGCCCCAGAATGTAAGTAGCAAGTCAGGATAATGTCTGTTTCTGCAGCTGCCCCAAGGAGACAAACCAGGCAATCAGTCAATCGTATTTATTGCACAGTTACTCTGGGCAGAGCGCTGTACTGAGTGCTTGGGAGCATACAATACAACAATAAACCGACACACTCCCCGCCTACGACGAGCTTATGGTCTAGAGGACTCCATCTACCCAGAGCCACCCCCCACCCCCGGGTTGGTCTGTGGCCGAGTGGGGACCGGAGCCAGAATCTCACCTTCCTCTCAACGCGTCGCGCTTCTGGGTGGGCCTTGAGTTGGGGAGCGCTGACTCCACCTCCGAGTTTGGTTCTTTTTCCTTTTCTGGTTCTTACAAAAGGGTAGACTAGAATCAAGTGTGTCACTAAAGGGCGCTTTGTCGGGCTCGCAACGTGACCCTTGCGGTAACGGCTCCATTCCAACGCCTGCTCCCTTTATGAAATATATACCTGCCACTTCTGATAAATGATTCTCTGAGCGAGTATTGTCTGAAACTGGACTGGAGCTGATTAAGTCACACATATTAAAGCTCTGGGACATTATTCCCTGAGGTGACAGCTGCACAATGGCTTCTTAGGGACTTTTCCTGTTCTCATGTCGAGGAACCTTATCATTGAACTATTCAGTGGAAAAAAAAAATGATGACTTCAGGCAGCTTAGAGCTTCGAGGGACTCTATTTTTCTTTCTCCAAGCAGCCCTTTCTGCCGTTCCCGGTTCAAATGCATCATGGGAGACGGGCACAAGCCGAGAGCTACTCGCCCGTTGCCTAAATGTGTCCAAGTGGAAAAATGTGTTTCCGACGACTTAGCGTTTCCGAAGGGAAAAGCTTCGCTTCTCAGGGCTTGGACGTGTTCGGCAGATTATCTGGATATCTTCAGGAGGGACGGAGGCAGCGGGGTTAGGGAAGGAAAGCAGTGTGGGCAGAGATTGTCTCTATTGCCGAATTGTGCTTTCCAAGCACTTAGTACGGTGCTCCGCACACAGTAGCGCTCAGTGAATGAATAAATAACGATCGAATGAATGAATGAATGAATGAATGAAAGAAAACCCAGATCAGAAGGTAGATAAAAACAGGAAAAGTGAGGAGATAGTTGTTCACTCTCTATGATCCAGGAGCCGGCAGGTTACCAATGGACATATATATGAGCACCCTCGGGGTTCGTCTACCCTGGAGAACGTCTTGGGAGGAATCAGCCAGGCGTCAGATGAGAACATCTTGGAAGGAATCAGCCCTGCGTCAGATTTCATTTCTGCCCTCACGGTGGCTGTTGTGTGTTTGGGTCATTCATTCATTCATTCACTCAATCATATTTATTGAGCGCTTACTGTCTGCAGAGCACTGTACTAAGCACCTGGGAAGTACAAGTCGGCAACATAAAGAGACGGCCCCTACTGAACCACGGGCTCACAGTCTAGAAGGGGGAGAAAGACAACAAAACAAAACATGTAGACAGGTGTCAAAATCATCAGAACAAATAGAATTAAGGCTATATGCACCTCATGAACAAAATAAATAGAATAGTAAATATGTACAAGTAAAATAGAGTAATTAATCTGTACAAACATTTATACAGGTGCTGTGGGGAGGAGAAGGAGGTAGGGTGGGGGTGATGGGGAGGAGGAGAGGAAAAAAGGGACTCAGTCTGGGAAGGCCTTCTGGAGGAGGTGAGCTCTCAGTAGGGCTTTGAAGGGAGAAAGAAAGCTAGCTTGGCGGATGTGCGGAGGGAGGGCATTCCGGGCCAGGGGGAGGAGGTGGACCGGGGGTTAACGGCGGGACAGGCGAGAAGGAGGCCCAGTGAGGAGGTTAGCAGCAGAGGAACGTAGGGTGTGGGCTGGCCTGTAGAAGGAGAGAAGGGAGGTGAGGTAGGAGGGGGCAAGGTGATGGAGAGCCTTGAAGCCAAGAGTGAGGAGGTTTTGCCTGATGCGTAGGTTGACTGGTAGCCACCTGAGATTTTTGAGGAGGGGAGTAACATGCCCAGAGCATTTCTGCACAAAGATGACCTGGACAGCAGCGTGAAGTATAGACTGAAGTGGGGAGAGACAGGAGGATGGGAGATCAGAGAGGAGGCTGATGCAGTAATTCTGTCAGGATAGGATGAGAGATTGAACCAGCAAGGTAGCAGTTTAGATGGAGAGGAAAGGGCGGATCTCTGCAATAATAATAATAATAATAGTATTTGTTAAGCGCTTACTATGTGCAAAGTACTGTTCTAAGCGCTGGGGAGGATACAAGGTGTTCAGGTTGTCCCACGTGGGGCTCTCAGTCTTAATCCCCATTTTACAGATGCAGTAACTGAGACCCAGAAAAGTTAAGTGACTTGCCCAAAGTCACACAGCCTGACAAACGGCAGAGCTGGACAATGTTGCGGAGGTGAGACTGGCAGGTTTTGGTGACGGATTGGATGTGTGGGGTGAACGAGAGAGCAGAGTCGAGGATGACACGAAAGTTGTGTGCTTGTGAGACGGGAGGATGGTAGTGCCGTCTACAGTGGCGGGAAAGTCAGGGAGAGGGCAGAGTTTGGGAGGGAAGATAAGGAGTTCAGACTTGGACATATTGAGTTTTAGATGGCGGGCAGACATCCAGATGGAGATGTTCTGAAGGGAGGAGGAGATAGGAGCCTGGAGCGAGGGAGAGAGAGCAGGGGCAGAGATGTAGATTTGGGTGTCATCAGCTTAGAGATGATAGTTGAAGCCGTGGGAGCGAATGAGTTCAACAAGGGAATGAGTGTAGATAGAGAACAGAAGGGGACCAAGAACTGACCCTTGAGGAACCCCTATAGTAAGGGGATGGGGGGGGGGGAGGGGCGGGGGAGGAGCCCGCGAAGGAGACCGAGAATGAATGGCCGGAGAGATAAGAGGAGAACCGGGAGAGGACGGAGTCTGTGAAGCCAAGGTTGGATAGCGTGTTGAGAAGGGGGTGGTCCACAGTGTCAAAGGCAGCTGAAAGGTTGAGGAGGATTAGGAGAGAGTCAGTCAATAGAGAATCAGCGTTGTCTAGTGGAAAGAGCCCAGGGCTGGGAGTCAGAGGATTCGGGTGCTAATCCTGGCTCTTCCACTTGTCTGCCGCGTGACCTTGGACAGGTCACTTTACTTCTCTGGGCCTCAGATCCCTCATCTACAAAATGGAGATTCCATACCTGTTCTCCCTCCTACTTACTCCGCGAGCCCTGTTGATCTAGTAGCAAGAGCTGAACGAAAACCACAATTATTATTATCGTTGTTATTTAGTGAGGCTTACTGTGTGTAGAGAGGACAGTACCACAGAATCTATAGACATGCTCCGTGCCCACAAGGAGCTTACAGTCTCGAGGGGGAGGCAGACCTATTGTTAACAGTAATAATAATCATTATTAGCATTAGGGTTTCCCTGTAGAAATGCTGGTAATTATTAGTAATAATGATAATAATGACCATCGTGGTATTTGTTAAGTGCGTCCAATGTGTTAGGTACTGGGGTAAATAGAAGATTGTCAGTTTGGTCACAGTCCCACATGGGGTTCGCAAGCTAAACATTAAAATAAATTACACCTATGAACTTAAGTGATGTGGGGCTTAAGGGTAGGGTGAGCATCACTAATATAGAGAAGCAGCATGGTTTAGTGGAAAGAGCCCGGGCTTGGGAGTCAGAGGTCATGGGTTCTAATCCCGGCTCCACCGCTTATCAGCTGTGTGACTTTGGGCAAGCCACTTAACTTCTCTGTGCCTCAGTTACCTTATCTGTAAAATGGGGATTAAGACTGTGAGTTCCACGTGGGACAACCTCATGACCTTGTATCTACCTCAGCGCTTAGAAAAGTGCGTGGCACATCGTAAGCATTTAACAAATACCATCATTATTGTTACTATTATCAAGCGCTTAAAGGGAACAGATCCAAGTGCAAGGGCGACACAGAAGGAAGAGGGAGGAGGGGAAATGAGGGTTTAGTCGGGGGAAGGTCTCTTGGAGGAGATGGGATTTTAGTTAGGCTTTGAAGGTGGGGAAAGTGGAAGGAAGTCTGGAGGATCTAGAAGGGGAGGGAGTTCCATGCTGGAGGCAGAACGTAGAAGACAAGGGGTCGGCGGCAAGATCAAAGAGATCCAGTTACAGTGAGTAGGTTGGCACCATTCACTCAATCGTATTTATTGAGTGCTTACTGTGTGCAGAGCACTGTACTAAGCGCTTGGGAAGTACAAGTTGGCAACACATAGAGATGGTCCCTACCCAACAGCGGGCTTGCAGTCTTAGAACAGTGCCTGGCACATAGTAAGCGCTTAACGAATACCATAACTATTATCAAAGGAGTGAAGTCTGCGGGCTGGGTTATAGCAGCATGGCATAATGGGTAGAGCACGGGCCTGGGAGCCAGAAGGTCATGGGTTCATTCATTCATTCAATCATATTTATTGAGCGCTTACTGTGTGCAGAGCAGTGTACTAAGCGCTTGGAAAGTCCAATTCAGCAACAGAGACAATCCCTGCCCAACAACCAGCTCAGTCTAGAAGGGGGAGATAGACATCAACATAAGTAAACAGGCATCAATAGCATCAATATAAATAAATAGAATTATAGATATATGTACACATAGACTATGAGCCCCCAGTGGGACAGCTTGATCACCTTGTAACCTCCCCAGCGCTTAGAACAGTGCTTTGCACATAGTAAGCAATTAACAAATACCATCATCATCAAGTCACTTCACTTCTCTGGGCCTCAGTTCCCTCCTGTGTCCAAGGGGATGAAGACTGTGAGCCCCCAGTGGGACAGCCTGATCACCTTGTAACCTCCCCAGCGCTTAGAACAGTGCTTGGCACATAGTAAGCGCTTAACAAATACCATCATCATCATCATCATCATTAATAAAATAAGTAGAATAAGGGTTCTAATCCCGGCTCCGCTGCTCGTCTGCTGTGTGACTTTGGGCAAGGCACTTCACTTCTCTGGGCCTGTTACCTCACCTGAAAAATGGGGATGGAGACTGGGAGCCCCACGTGGGACAAGGGACTGTGTCCAACCCAATTTGCTTGTCTCCACCTCAGCGCTTAGTACAGTGCCTGGCACATAGTAAGTGCTCAACGAATACCATTAGGGACTGTGTTGCTGAATTGTGCTTTCCAAGCGGCTAGTACAGTGCTCTGCACACAGTAAGTGCTCAAGAAATACGAGTGAATGAAGGAATTGAATGAATAACAATTATTATTATCATATATAGGGTATTTTGGGGCGATCTACTTACTCCCTGAGGAGGGATTTTGAAAGCTGCATCAATTCACTCAAGCCACTAGAGGGCCAGGTGGTACGTGAAGCAATAATCAAAGATTCTCTGGAAAAAGCTTCTACCCTGCTATGTTATATTATCCTCTCCCGAGTGCTCAATAAATGCCACTGATGGATTGATTGCCCAGTCAGTAGTCAGGGAGAAGGCTACTCGTACGCCAAAACGTGGAGAAAAACTACCGGGCCATCTTAGACAGCAGCAGTGACCGACTGCCGCTCGGTGAACGGGTGGAATCAGAAACCAAGTTTCTCCCCAGCAGAAGAGGACATCTGGGGGGTGGCAGTCAGTAGTCAGGGAGAGGGCTACTCGTACACCGAAACGTGGAGAAAAACTACCGAGCCATCTTAGACAGCAGCAGTGACCGACTGCCGCTCGGTCAACGGGCGGAATCAGAAACCAAGTTTTTCCCCATCAGAAGAGAACATCTGGGTGGTGGCGAGAGGCCTGTAGGATGGTCCCTGTTTACCACTGCTGAGTCCTGAGCTGGTCATCTCCCGGTACGTTCCAAACATTCGCTCACAATAAAGGCAAGGTTCCGCCGAGGGGCTGAACTCAACCTCCCGGAGAAGGAAGAATCAGTCGGTGCTATTTATCAGACACTTGGGGTATGCAGGACGCTGGATGGAGTGCTTGGGAGAGGGCAATATAACCGAGTTGGTAGCCACGTTCCCTGCCCACAAGGAGCTTACAGTCTAGAGGACGTGCAAGAGAAGAGAAGCAGCGTGGCTCAGTGGAAAGAGCACAGGCTTGGGAGTCAAAGGTCAAGGGTTCGAATCCCGGCTCTGCCACTTGTCTGCTGTGTGACCTTGGGCAAGCCACTTAACTTCACTGTGCCTCGGTTACCTCATCTGTAAAATGGGGATGAAGACTGTGAGCCCCACATGGGACAACCGGATCACCTTGTATCCCCCCAGCACTTAGAACAGTACTTCGCACATAGTAAGCGCTTAACAAATGCCATTATTAAAAAAAAAGAGACTTCTTTGACAGTGCTCTGCCCATGGGACCGAAGATTCGGGGTGCTTTAAGACCGGGGGTACTTTCCAAAGTAAACACCAGGCTGGTAGGACGCGCGTGACTCCGAGATCAAGGAGGTATTTACATTAAAAAAAGCAACGGAGCCCTGTCTTTGGGAGGCTGAGTGACCCACGGAGACTCTTGGGTCTGCTGCGCCTGTGAAGATAGAGCCATGTCCCTTTTCTGGCCTGGCCATTAAAGCAGCCCTGCTGATTTCCGACCGATCACACAGCAGTATCTGGGGGAAATCCCACCGTGCCAGATATTGGAAGTGGAATACTGCCAGAGTGATTTTCCCAAGGTAAAATGAGTGGTTAGGCCCATGGGATAGGCATTAAGACTCTGAGCCTTACATGACCATGTCCAACCTGATGACCTTGCATCTACCCCAGTGCTTAGTACAGCATCTGGTATTCATTCATTTGTTCAAAAGTATTTATTGAATGCTTACCGTGTGCAAAGCACTGTACTAGGCTCTTGGGAGAGTACATTATAACAATAACCAGACACATTCCCTGCTTAACAAATACTACAAATAAAAAATGCTATTTTTACCTCTACTACTACTAAGAAAGAGAACCTCTCAGGATTGCACCTGCAGAGTTTCCAGTCCTCTTCCAGTCTCGGCTGTGTGAGGGAGAGTCAAGCGGAGGCCTACTGATTCCATTCCTAGCTTAGGCAGTGGAAGGCCATCTCCTACAAGTCAAAACTCACCCGTGCGGGGCAGCAGCAGCTCGGGAGAAAGTTGAGGGTGGAGACTCTAGTTTACCACGCAGAAGGAGGCGATGGTAAACTCCTTCCGGATTTTTACCAAGAAAACTCTATGGATACGCTACCAGGAACCATTGCAGATGGAGGTGGGGTGTTCTGGGAGAGATGCGTCTGTGGCATCGCTATGGGTCGGAGACGACTCGACGGTGTAAGACAAGGCCTTCCCCTCCCCACAGCACTTGTATATATATTTGTACAGATTTATTACTCTATTTATTTTACTTGTACGTATTTACTATTCTATTTATTTTGTTAGTTCATTCATTCAATCGTATTTATTGAGCGCTTACTGTGTGCAGAGCACTGTACTAAGCGCTTGGGAAGTAAAAGTTGGCAACATATGTTGTGCATGTTAATGATGTGCATATAGCTTGAATTCTATTTGTTCTGACGATTTTGACACCTGTCTACATGTTTTGTTTTGTTGTCTGTCTCCCCCTTCTAGACTGTGAGCCAGTTGTTGGGTAGGGACCGTCTCTATATGTGGCCGACTTGTACTTCCCAAGTGCTTAGTACAGTGCTCTGCACATAGTAAGCGCTCAATAAATATGATTGAATGAACGAATGGGTTCTAATCCCCGCTTCACCACTTGTCTGTTGTATGACCTTGGGCAAGTCACTTCAGATATTGCTTAAGATGGGAAGGTACCTGCGTGCCGAACCATCCCCGCTCACACGGCTCTCCCTGTGGGAGAGAGCTGGGAGGGAAAGTGGGTGCCACGTGTGGTCATGGAATGGAGACCTCTAAAGTCTCATCCATTCCACAGGGCCTTGTTGAGGATTGTGCCCAGAGTGACTTAGGGAAGCAGCGTCGCTCAGTGGAAAGAGCATGGGCTTTGGAGTCAGAGGTCATGGGTTCAAATTCCGGCTCCACCAGTTGTCAGCTGTGTGACTTTGGGCAAGTCACTTAACTTCTCTGTGCCTGTTACCTCATCTGTAAAATGGGAATTAAGACCGTGAGCCCCCCGTGGGACAACCTGATCACCTTGTAACCTCCCCAGCTCTTAGAACTGTGCTTTGCACATAGTAAGCACTTAATAAATGCCATTATTATTATTATTATTATTATTATTATTATTAGGGAGGCTTGGGAGGGTCTTTTCCACTTTCTAAAGAAGCGATAGATCAACAACACCTCGCGGAGCCTTGTGCCCGACAAGGGCCCCTGAAGTCGGGAAATCCGGAGCTGGCCGCGGAGCATGTGTGCAAGAGGGTGGGATTCCAAGGCAGGAAGAGAAGCAGCGTGGCTCAGTGGCAAGAGCCCGGGCTTGGGAGTCAGTGGACGTGGGTTCTAATCCTGGCTCCGCCGCTTGTCAGCTGGGTGGCTTTGGGCAAGTCACTTCACTTCTCTGGGCCTCAGTGACCTCATCTGGAAAATGGGGATGAAGACTGTGAGTCCCACGTGGGACAATCTGATCACCTTGTATCCCCCTCCAATGCTTAGAACAGTGCTTTGCACATAGTAAGTGCTTAACAAATACCGTTATTATTATTATTATTATTACAGGGCCGTGCGGGCTAAAACGAAACCAAGGACTCTGACATGTCTGAAACAGTGTATGGGAACCCTCGCTCATCATCACAGAACCACTGAAGGGCAAGAACTGCTACCCCCTTATCACAAAGAACAAATACCATAAAAAAGACTCTTGCGATGACAAGGACATTTAATGATCTCTCAGTCAATCAATCAATCAATCGTATTTGTTGAGTGCTTACTGTGTGCAGAGCACTGTACTAAGTGCTTGGGAGAGTCCAATATTCATTCATTCATTCAATTGTATTTATTGAGTGCTTACTATGTGCAGAGCACTGTACTAAGCGCTTGGGAAGTACAAGTTGGCAACATATAGAGACGGTCCCTAGCCAACAATGGGCTCACAGTCTATATAACAGTTGCTAGGCACGTTCCCTGCCCACAAGGAGCTTACAGCCTAGAGGAGGAGACAGACATTAATAGAAATACATCAAATACAAATAAAAATCCTACTTGTACTTCCCAAGCGCTTAGTAAAGTGCTCTGCACACAGTAAGCACTCAATAAATATGATGGAATGAATGAATGAATGAATATGGACATGAGTGTTGTGGGACTGAGAGAGGGGTGAAGAAAGGGAGCGAATCCAAGTGCAAGGGTGACACAGAAGGGAGCGGGAGAAGAGGAAATGAGGGCTTAGTCAGGGAAGGCCTCTTGGAGGAGACGCACCTTCAGTAAGGCTTTGAAGGTGGGGAGAGCGATCGTCTGTCGGATATGAAGAGGGAGGGCATTCCGGGCCAGAGACAGGGAGTGACGAAAGGTTGGCGTGAGTAGATTGGCATTAGAGGGGCGAAGTGTGTGGGCTGGGCTGGAGTAGGAGAGCGGTGAGGTGAGGTAGAAGGGGGCAAGGGTGTGGTAGAAGGGGGCAAGGGTGTTTAAAAGCCGACGATGGTGACGGTGAGGAGTTTCTGCTCGATGCGGAGGTGGGTGGGCGACCGCTGGAGGTTCTTGAGGAGTGGGGGAGAAATGGACTGAACTGTTGGCTGTGAAGAGGGAGGGTTGAGAAGCAGCGTGGCTCAGTGGAAAGAGCCCGGGATTTGGAGTCAGAGGTCATGGGTCCGAATCCTGGCTCCGCCACATGTCTGCTGTGTGACCTTGGGCAAGTCACTTCACTTATCGGAGCCTCAGTTACCTCATCTGGAAAATGGGGATTAGGACTGTGAGCCCCCCGTGCGACAACCTGATCACCTTGTATCCCCCCCAGTGCTTAGAACAGTGCTTTGCACATAGTAAGTGCTTAGCAAATGCCATTGTTATTATTATTATTATTGTTCTCAGAGTCTCGGTTACCTCATCTGGAAAATGGGGATTAAGACTGTGCGCTCCACGTGGGACAACTTGATCACCTTGTATCCCCCCCAGCGCTTAGAACAGTGCTTTGCACATAGTTAGCGCTTAACAAATGCCATTATTATTATTATTATTATTATTATTATTATTATCATTATTATAGAGAGTGACCTGTAAGCAGCCGCCTTCTCTTCTGGTTGAATTTCCCCAAGGCTGACCCTGGGTTCCCAGCTCTGAAGGAGAGGCCCTAAATGTAGTTTAGGGAAAGAGCCTGGGCTTGGGAGTTGGAGGACCTGGGTTCTCATCCCAGCTCTTCCATTTGCCTGCTGAGTGACCTTGGGCAAGTCATTTAATAATAATAATAATAACGATGGCATTTGTTAAGCGTTTACTATGTGCCAAGCACTGTTCTAAGCACTGGGGGGGATACAAGGTGATCAGGTTGTCCCACGGGGAGGGCTCACAGTCTTCATCCCCATTTTACAGATGAAGGAACTGAGGCTCAGAGAAGTGAAGTGACTGGCCCAAGGTCACACAGCAGACATGTGGTGGAGCCGGGATTCGAACCCATGACCTCTGACTCCAAAGCCCGTGCTCTTTCCACTGAGCCATGCTGCTTCCCTGGGCCTCAGTTGACTCATCTGTAATATGGAGATACAATACTCGTTCTCCCTCCTACTGAGACGGTGGGCCCCTCGGAGGACGGGAGCTGTGTCCTACCTGATAGTAATGATAATAATTATTATGGCACTTGTGAAGTGCTTACTATGTGCCAAGCACTGTTCTAAGTGCTGGGGAAGATACAAGTTAACCAGGCTGGACACAGTCCCTGTCCCACTTGGGGCTCACAGTCTCAATCCCCATTTTACAGTTGAGGTAACTGAGGCCTAGAGAAGTGAAGTGACTTGACGAAGGTCCCACAGCAGACAAGCAATGGAGCCGGGATTAGAACCCATGACCTTCTGACTCCCAGGCAGGTGCTCTATCTACTACATCATGCTGCTGCTCTGAAGATAACCTGATAATCTTGTTTCTACCACAGTGCTTGATAATAATAATGCTGATATTTGTTAAGCAGCGTGGCTCAGTGGAAAGAGCATGGGCTTTGGAGTCAGAGGTCAGGGGTTCAAATCCCGGCTCCACCAGTTGTCAGCTGTGTGACTTTGGGCAAGTCACTTAACTTCTCTGTGCCTCAGTTACCTCATCTGTAAAATGGGGATTAAGACTGTGAGCCCCCCGTGGGACACCCTGATCACCTTGTAACCTCCCCCATGCTTAGAACAGTGCTTTGCACATAGTAAGCGCTTAATAAATGCCATTATTATTATTATTATTATTATTATGCGCTTACTATGTGCAAAGCACTGTTCTAAGCACTGGGGAGGCTACAAGTTGATCACATTGTCCCACATGGGGCTCACAGTCTTGATACTCAGTAAGCGCTTACCAAGTACCGCAGTTATCATCCTCATTACTAGCCGTGGGCCACATGACTTAGAGAAGTGGTGTGACTCAGTGGAAAGAGCCCGGGCTTTGGGTCAGAGGTCATGGGTTCAAATCCAAGCTCCACCAACTGTCAGCTGTGTGACTTTGGGCAAGTCACTTCACTTCTCTGGGCCTCAGTTCCCTCATCTGTAAAATGAGGATTAAGACTGTGAGCCCCCCGTGGGACAACCTGATCGCCTTGTAACCTCCCCAGCGCTTAGAACAGTGCTTTGCATGTAGGAAGTGCTTAATAAATGCCCTCATTATTATTATTATTATTAAATCACATTTCTGAAGTTGATGATTGGTGTATCAATGCCTCCTAGCACTGCAGCTGCTGAAGCTAGAGTGTAAAAAGCACTTTACCTCGTGAAAATCACTTTGGCAGTATTCCACTTCCAATATCCGGCACTGTGGGATTTCCCCCAGATACATCCGTGTAATTGATCAAACCAGCAGGACTGCTTTAGGCACTGAGCAAATTGAGCCATTGCCCTAAGTACTTCCCCGCCCCCTCACCTTTTCCTCCCTCCACCCACCAGACCCCTAATAATAATAATAATTGTGGTATTTGTTATAATGATTATGGTATTTGTTAAGCGCTTACTATGTGCCAACAGCACTGTTCTAAGTGCTGGGGTAGATGCAAGATCATCAGGTCCAACATGGGGCTCACAGTCAAAGTAAGAAGCCGTTTTGCAGATGAGAGGACCGAGGTCCAGAGAAGCCAAGTGACTTGCCCAGGGACACACAGCAGGAAAGTGGTGAAGCCAGGATAAGAACCTGAGTCCTCTGACTCCCGGCCCGGGCTTTTTCTGCTAGGCCACACTGCAATCCTGCTCCTTCCCTCCCTCCCCCAACCAAACCTCCACTACAGTCACTGCTCTGGGCTGAACTTCAGGAGAGACAGAGACATGTGGAAGAGAGTGAGAGAGAGAAAGAGAAAGAGAGAAAGACAGAGAAAGAAGGAGAGAAAGAAAAAGAGAGAAAGGAAAGGAAGGAAGAAAAAAAGAAGAAAGGAAAGAAAGAGTGCCGAGAGAGAGAGAGAGAGCCAAGCTAGCTCTCTTCCTCCCGTCAAAGCCCTACTGAGAGCTCACCTCCTCCAAGAGGCCTTCCCAGACTGAGCCCCCTTTTTCCTCTCCTCCCCATCCCACCCCCACCTTCTTCCCCTCCCCACAGCACCTGTATGTTTGTTTGTACAGATTTATTACTCTATTTATTTTACTTGTACATATTTACTCTTCTATTTATTTTGTTAATGATGTGCATTTGGCTTTAATTCTATTTGTTCTAACGACTTGACACCTGTCCACATGTTTTGTTTTGTTGTCTGTCTCCCCCTTCTAGACTGTGAGCCCGTTGTTGGGTAGGGACCATCTCTATATGTTGCCAACTTGTACTTCCCAAGCGCTTAGTACAGTTCTCTGCACACAGTAAACATTCAATATATACGATTGAATGAATGACAGAGAGAGGAAGGAAGGAGGGAGGGAGGGATGGAGGGAGGGAAGGAAGGAAGGAAGGAAGGAAGGAAGGAAGGAAGGAAGGAGGGAGGGAAGGAGGGAAGGAAGGAGGGAAGGAAGGAAGGAGGGAAGGAAGGAAGGAAGGAAGGAAGGAAGGAAGGTGGGAATTTGCGTGTAGGAGAGGCATATATTCATTCTAGGAAAGTTGAGAGCGGATGATGATGATTGCTTGATAGATTGATCCGTGAATCTCCTAGCGATGCTGAACCAAAAGTGTAATAAGGCTTTGGGTAACCCTATCCGGAGCGAAGAAGGGCTCCAGCAGGGAAGGTCCCTTCCTCTCGGAGCCCAGAATCAGGGTTAGACCCCTCTGGCCTGCCCAGGCTATTTTCTCCCCGGGATCGAACCGCTGACTCCACACACCTCCAGGGAGGCAGCAACTGAATTTGGCACACAAAAGCCCCCTCCCTACTGCCTCAAATCGGGAGCAGACGTTGAACCTGAAATTATTCAATCAAAGATGTTTATTCAATCAATCAATCGTATTTATTGAGCGCTTACTGTGTGCAGAGCACTTATTGTTGCGGAGCATCGGACTAAATGCTGAAGCAGCATGGTATAGTGGATAGAGCATGGGCTTGGGAGTCAGAAGGTCATGGGTTCTAATTCCGGCTTCACCACTTGTCTGCTGTATGACCTTGGGCAAGTCACTTCACTTCTCTGGGCCTCAGTTACCTCATCTGTAAAATGGAGTTGGAGACTGTGAGCCCCACGTGGGACAGGGACTGTGTCCAACCCGATTTGCTTGGATCCACCCCAGCGCTTAGTTCAGTACCTGGCACATAGTAAGCGCTTAACAAATACCATAACTATTATTATTATTAGGGAAAGCTCAGGGTCGGGAGTTACCAGTTGGCCCAGTTTTTATCCCAAACATTTGGACCAGTCCCTGTGACATCTAACGGTGCTCCAGCGCTTAGTACAGTGCTTTGCACATAGTAAGCGCTTAACAAATGCCATCATTATTATTATTATCTAACTCATCCAACTCAGGGTGGGGGGAGAGAGGGAGGGAGGGAGAGAGAGAGGTTTTTTTTTAAAATCATAGGCCTGCCCTCACCTGGAGAAGTACTCGCACATTATTTATGTGAGACTGAGTCAGCCTGATGGGAGACAGTCACATGCTAATGATCCTTTTGTTATGCTCATGGCTCTGCGCCTAGGCCCTAGCTGGAGATGCTTGTCTCCTTCCTCCCACCCCCACAGGGCCCTGACTACAGCTTGGCTCTGTCCAGATAGATGAAGACTGGTGGGGTTAGCTTCTCTCATGTCCCCTAGACATGTGATTAACACTTGGCCTGGAAATTCATTTTCCTATTCATATTGAGAAGCAGCATTGCTCAGTGGAAAGAGCAATGGGCTTGGGAGTCAGAGGGCCTGGGCTCTCATCATCATCATCATCATCAATCGTATTTATTGAGCGCTTACTATGTGCAGAGCACTGTACTAAGCCCTTGGGAAGTACAAATTGGCAACACATAGAGACAGTCCCTACCCAACAGTGGGCTCACAGTCTAAAAGGGGGAGACAGAGAACAAAACCAAACATACCAACAAAATAAAATAAATAGGATAGATATGTACAAGTAAAATAAATAAACAAATAAATAAATAGAGTAATAAATATGTACAACCATATATACATATATACAGGTGCTGTGGGGAAGGGAAGGAGGTAAGATGGGGGGATGGAGAGGGGGACGAGGGGGAGAGGAAGGAAGGGGCTCAGTCTGGGAAGGCCTTCTGGAGGAGGTGAGCTCTCAGCAGGGCCTTGAAGGGAGGAAGAGAGCTAGCTTGGCGGATGGGCAGAGGGAGGGCATTCCAGGTCCGGGGGATGACGTGGGCTGGGGGAGGCGAGAACGAGGTACGGTGAGGAGATTAGCGGTGGAGGAGCGGAGGGTGCGGGCTGGGCAGTAGAAGGAGAGAAGGGAGGTGAGGTAGGAGGGGGCGAGGTGATGGACAGCCTTGAAGCCCAGGGTGAGGAGTTTCTGCCTGATGCGCAGATTGATTGGTAGCCATTGGAGGTTTTTGAGGAGGGGAGTAATATGCCCAGAGCGTTTCTGGACAAAGATAATCCGGGCAGCAGCATGAAGTATGGATTGAAGTGGAGAGAGACACGAGGATGGGAGATCAGAGAGAAGGCTGGTGCAGTAGTCCAGACGGGATAGGATGAGAGCTTGAATGAGCAGGGTAGCAGTGGCTCTGCCACTTGTCTGCTGTGTGACCTTGGGCAAGTCACTTCACAGGCCCTCAGTTACCTCATCTGTCAAATGGGGATAAAAATAATAATAATAATAATAATAATAATGGCATTTATTAAGTGCTTACTATGGGGATGAAGATTGGGAGCCCCACGTGGGACAACTTGATTACCTTGTATCTACACCAGCTCTTAGAACAGTGTTTGACACATAGTAAGTGCTTAACAAATATTATTATTATTATTATTATTATTATTATATTCAACAGTACGAAGACAGAGGGAGCCTTCCTCAGCCCAGCTACACAAGGTTGAATTGGCAGCGCATTCCTCTTCAAAGTGTCCTGTCTTCCTGGAAATAGCCAAGTTGCTACAAGATGCCTTAGAAGCATTCCCCACCCTATTCTCCCTCTCTTCTGTCTTGTCTTCGCAGTCGGGGTTTGTACCCCCTAAGCCTTGTCTCTCTTTGTTGCTGAATTGTACTTTCCAAGTGCTTTGAACAGTGCTCTGCACACAGTAAGCGCTCAATAAATAAGATTGAATGAATGAATGAATGACATGCCATGGAGCCGTCTCCGACTACCTGATCTTAATGTCTGGCTCCCCCACTGCATTGTAAGACCCTTTCATTCATTCATTCAATCATATTTATTGAGCACTTACTGTGTGCAGAGCACTGTACTAAGCGCTTGGGAAGTACAAGTTGGCAACATATAGAGACGGTCCCTACCCAACAGCAGGCTCACAGTCTAGAAGAGCGGGCTCACAGTCTAGAAGGGACTTCTAGAAGCCCGTGTTCCCTTGAGGGCAGGGAACACGTCTCCCCAACTCTGTTGTATTGTCCTCTCCCAAGCGCTTAGTACAGTGCTCTGCACACAGTAAGCACCCAATAAACACCACTGATTGATACTTTCCTTACTCTCCTCCTGCCTTCAGGATATCTCCATCTGGATGTCTGCCCGCCACCTAAAACTCAACATGTCCAAGACTGAACTCCTTGTCTTCCTTCCCAAACCCTGCCCTCTCCCTGACTTTCCCATCACTGTTGACGGCACTACCATCCTTCCCGTCTCACAAGCCCGCAAATTTAGTGTCATCCTCGACACCGCTCTCTCGTTCACCCCTCACATCCAAGCCGTCACCAAAACCTGTCAGTCTCACCTCCACAACAATGCCAAGATCCTCCCTTTCCTCTCCATCCAAACCGCTACCCTTCTCATTCAAGCTCTCATCCTATCCCGTCTGTATTACTGTATCAGCCTCCTCTCTGATCTCCCATCCTCCTGTCTCTCCCCACTTCAATCCATACTTCATGCCGCTGCCCGGATCGTCTTTGTCCAGAAAAGCTCTGGGCATGTTACTCCCCTCCTCAAAAATCTCCAGTGGCTACCAATCAACCTACGCATCAGGCAAAAACCCCTCACACTTGGCTTTAAGGCTCTCCGTCACCTTGCCCCCTCCTACCTCACCTCCCTTCTCTCCTTCTACAGCGCAGCCCGCACCCTCCACTCTTCTGCAGCTAATCTCCTCACTGTGCCTCGTTCTCACCTCTCCCGCCATTGACCCCCCGCCCACGTCCTCCCCCTGGCCTGGAATGCCCTCCCTCCGCACATCTGCCAAGCTAGCTCTCTTCCTCTCTTCAAGGCCCTACTGAGAGCTCACCTCTTCCAGGAGGCCTTCCCAAACTGAGCCCCATCCTTCCTCTCCCCCTCCTCCCCCTCCCCATCCCCCCATCTTACCTCCTTCCCCTCCCTATAGCACCTGTATATATGTATATATGTTTGTACGTATTTATTACTCTATTTTATTTGTACATATTTATTCTATTTATTTTATTTTGTTAATATGTTTTGTTTTGTTCTCTGTCTCCCCCTTCAAGACTGTGAGCCCACTGTTAGGTAGGGACCATCTCTATATGTTGCCAACTTGTACTTCCCAAGCACTTAGTACAGTGCTCTGCACACAGTAAGCGCTCAATAAATACGATTGAATGAATGAATGAATGAATACTTTCCATCGGGCTTTGTACAGTGCTTTGCAGAAAGTAAGTGCTTACTATAGCCCATTAATTTATCGATCTCCCTTGGAATGATGCTTCAGGTTCTGGATTTGGGAGAGCAGTACAGTAATAATAATAATTTTGGTATTTGTTAGGCGCTTACTATGTGCCAAGCACTGTTCTAAGTGCTGGGGGAGATCCAAGGTCATCAGGTTGTCCCACGTGGGGCTCACAGTTTTCATCCCCGTTTTACATATGAGGGAATTTACAGATGAGGGAACTGAGGCATAGAGAAGTTAAGTGACTTGCCCAAAGTCACACAGCTGACAAGACCCAATCCCTGCCCTTAAGCAGTTTACAGTGTACGGTGTGCTAAACTGCTGGGAGAGGACAACGGAGTTAGCAGACATGATCCCTGTCCTCAAGGAGCAGACTGTCTTTTGTGGGCAGAGCACTGTGCTGAACACTTGGGAGAGAACAATAATAATAATTATGGTATTTGTTAAGCACTTACTATGTGCCAGGCACTGTACTAAGTGCTGGGGTGGATATAAGCAAATTGGGTTGAACACAGTCCCTGTCCCACATGGGCTCACAACCTCAATCCCCATTTTACAAATGAGGTACCTGAGGCACAGAGAAGTGAATTGACTTGCCCAGGGTCATTCATTTATTCATTCAGTTGTATTTATTGAGTGCTCACTGTGTTCAGAGCACTGTACTAAGCACTTGGGAAGTACAATTCAGCACCAAATAGAGACGATCCCTGCCCACAACGGGCTCACAGCATAGAAGGGGGGAGACAGACATCAAAACACGTAAACAGGCATCCGTAGCATCATTATAAATAAAAAGAATTATAGATATATGAACATCATTAATAAAAAATAAATAGAATTATAATTATAAGTATGTATATATATACACACAAGTGCTGTGGACCGGGGAGCTCAGCAGACAAGTGGTGGTGGAATGGGATTAGAATCCATGACCTTCCGATTCCCAGGCCCGTGCTCTATCCAGTCTGTCATAGAGTTAGTAGACACGATCCCTGCCCTCAAGGAGCTGACAGTCTGCTGTGTACAGATCACAGGACTGATCACTTGGGAGAGTCCAACAGCGTCTTGGGTGTTACAAATACATTTTATTTGATAAAAGGGTGGTTTGAGCAGGCGAGAGCTCAGGTGAACAACCTGCAGGAAGATATTTTAAGTTCAGGAGCCTTACGTGAGACAAAACAGATTTGCTGGCAACCAGCCCTTCAAGGAACCAGATATTTATGCTAAGGTTACAAAATGGATGACATAATGGAAACAGGCAGGGAATTTCAGTGGGAAGAAAAAAAGAAAAATAATAAAAAAAAAAAAAGAAGAAGCAAAGGTCTAGCAAAATCAGATCCAGATGGGACAAGCCTGGTTTCTGGAAAAAGGCAGCAGAAACAATCATCTGCCCTCGTGGTAATACCTTACGGTCCTTTCATTCCCATAGCACTTTTACACTGCTTATGAACCAATCAGTGGTATTTATTGAGTGCTTTCTCTGTGCAGAGCACTGCACTAAGCACTTGGGAGAGTACAGTACAACAGAATTAGCAGACGAGGGCAGGGTCGTGTCTACTGAACTTCATTTTTCTCTCCCAAGCACTTAATCCAGTGCTTTGTCCCCATTAGGCACTCAATAAATATTAAGGATTAATGGAAAAGGGATGTTTTCTTTCTCAGCAGGGTGCTCATCAGTCAATCACTAGTATTTATTGAGCACCTCTCAACCCGACATGCACCGTGGGGCTAGCTGGGAAGACCAGGCCACAGCCATAGTCCTGTCCTCCTCATCCTCCTCCACGTCTTTGTCCTTGATGTCAAAGTGCAAAATCAGGCCTAGGAATTGAAATGGCCTCAGTAGTTTCTACCTCCTCTGCTTTCCTTTGCCACCTGTTCCGGGCTTCCAGCTCACGTGAAGTTTCCCGTCTAACAAGGCAGAAAGTCCGGCCCTGCAGAGATCAGTCAGTCAATCAATCAATCGGTGGTATTTATTGAGCTCCTACCATGTGCTGAGCACTGTACTAAGTGCTTGGGAGAGTACAGTGTAACAGTTGGTAGACACAATCCCTGTATACAAGGAGCTCATAGTGTAGAGGGGGAGAGATTAAAGACAGTCCACCATCAGCTGCCCCTCCTCTTCTGCATCGCTCTGGCACTTAGATTTATACCTTTTATTCACCCCACCCTCAGCCCCACACCACTTATGTCCATAACCCTCATTTCTTTCTTTATATTATAATGGCTGTCTCCCCCTCCAGACCGTAAGTAAGCTCCTGTTGGCAGGGAATGTGTCTACCAACTCTATTATATTATCCTCTCCCAATCGCTTAGTATGGTGTGGTGCACAGAGTAAGTGCTCAATAAATACCATTGATTGATTGAAAAACCCCCCGTAGACAGTTGAGCACTACACCCTCCACAGCTCCTTACTTGTGGATATCAGATCTGGAAGCTTCACCATTCTTCAGGGAACTTAACTTGATGATTGCAAAACACACCATTCCCGAGAAACGGGTTTTTTTTCTTTCCAGCTCAGAACCCACAAAGACTTCTTGCTGGGAAGCTCAGAACTGTTGTGGGAAAGAGATCCGGGAAGGAGAGATGAGAGAGAGAGAGAGAGAGAGAGAGAGAGAGAGAGAGAGAGAGAGAGAGAGAGAGAGAGAGAGAGAGTGTGTGTGTTAAGAAAACCCTTTACTTTAGAGATGGTAAAATGAGAAAAATTCTGGAAGATGTTTAAATCCCTCTATAACACACAGACTGAGAAATTAAGAGAGACTTCTAGACTGTGAGCCTGCTGTTGGGTAAGGGACCATCTCTATATGTTGCCAACTTGTACTTCCCAAGTGCTTAGTACAGTGCTCTGCACACAGTAAGCGCTCAATAAATACAATTGAATGAAGAGAGAAAAGGGCTCAGAAACAGTTTGGCAAAACGTCCAATGGAGTGGGCGTAGATGGAGCATAGAAGGGGACCCAGAACCGAACATAATTAGGGGATGGGAGGCAGAGGAAGAGCCCGTGAAAGAGACTGAGAATGAGCGGCCAGAGAGATAGAATCAGGAGAGGGCAGTGTCGGTGAAGCCGAGATCGGGTAATACTACTAATAATGATAATGATGGCATTTGTTACGTGCTTACTATGTGCAAAGCACTGTTCTATGCGCTGGGGAGGTTACAAGGTGATCAGGTTGTCCCACGGGGGGCTCACAGTTTTAATCCCCATTTTACAGATGGGGTCACTGAGGCACAGAGAAGGTAAGTGATTTGCCCAAAGTCACACAGCTGACAATTGGCGGAGCCCGGATTTGAACCCATGACCTCTGACTCCCAGGACAAGGGGGTGATCGACAAGGCAGCTGAGGTGGACAAGGTCGGCTCAATATCTAGATTTCCACCAGCCGAGCTCCGCGGCTCATACGCAGGAGTGAATGAAGTGGACCGTGGTGGTGATCCAGGGCTGAGGGTTAGTGGTACGAGATCAATGAAGTGTTGTTCGATGGTCCGTGTCATTTTGAGGTCATTTGGCGGAGAGATCTCAGTGTCCTCGGGCAGGTCTTTCTTCTGGGTGTTATGTTGTTGGTGTACTTTGAGGCCACTTGGCGGAGAGATCCGAGTGTTCTCGGGCAGGACTCTGTCACGACTTTGGCCTCTCGGGGGAGAAAGCTCAGTGTCCTCGGGTGAGTCTCTGACCCAGGCGCTGTTCAGTCATCCGAGCAGGTTTGGGGCTACTCAGTGGAGAGGTTTGTGTCCATGGGCAGCAGCGAGGCTCAAAGGTAAGAGCACGGGCTTGGGAGTCAGTGGTCATGGGTTCCAATCCCGGCTCCACCAATTGTCAGCTGCGTGACCTTGGGCAAGTCACTTCACTTCTCTGGGCCTCAGTTACTTCATCTGTAAAATGGGGATGAAGACTGTGAGCCCCCCCATGGGACAACCTGATCACCTTGTATCCTCCCCAGTGCTTAGAACAGTGCTTTGCACATAGTAAGCGCTTAACAAATGCTACCATTATTATTATTATTATTATTGGCAGGTCTCTGTTCTGGGCAATTTTTGATGGTCCACGCCGGTTTGAGGCCACTTGGCCCAGAGATCTCAGTGTCCTCAGGCAGGCCTAAGTCCCGGCTGTGGTCCCTCAACGGAGGGAGAGCTAATTGTCCTTGGGATGGTTTCAGTCCCCAGTGTTTGGTGTGAGGCCGGTCAGGGGAGAGATCCCAGTGTCCTCGGGCGGGTCTCTGACCCAGGCGCTGTTTAGTCATCCGAGCGGGTTTGGGGACACTCAGTGGAGAGGTTTATGTCCATGGGCAGGTCTCTGTCCCGGGCAATGTTTGATGGCCCACGCCGATTTGAGGCAGCTTGGCCCAGAGATCTCAGTGCCCTCAGGCAGGCCTAAGTCGCGGCTGTGGTCTCTCAGTGGAGGGAAAGCTCATTGTCCTTGGGATGGTTTCAGTCCCCAGTGTTGTTTGGTGTGAGGCCGGTCGGCAGAGAGCTCCCAGTGTCCTTGGGCAGGTCTCTGTCATGGGCAGTGTTCGGTGGTTAACGCCGTTTGAGGCCATTAGATGGAAAAATCTGTGTTCTCAGGCTGTCACGGCTGTGTCTGCTTGGTGACGAGATCTCAGAGTTCTTGGGTGTCGATCGAGGTTTCAGTCCTGGGAGTCGATCTCAGCAGAGAGATCTCAGTGTCCTTGAGCAGATCTCTGACCCAGGCGTTGTTCAGTCGTTTGCTCTGGTTTGGGGCCGCTCCTTGGAGAAATCTCAGTGTCCTTAGGCAAGTCTTAATCCCAGGCGACATTCAATGGTCTGCCCTGAGTTGAGGCTGCTCGGTTGAGATATCTCAGTTTCCTCAGGCTGGTCATTATCCCGGCCATTGTTTGATGGTAGTTTGAGGGAGCTCGGCGAACAGATCGCAGTGTCCTTGAGCGGGGCTCCATCCCGGGTGATGTTCGACGGTCTGCGTCAGTTTGAGACCCCTTGGTGGAGAGATCCGCGTCCTCAGGCAGGTCTCTGCCCCAGGCTTTGCTAGATGGTCAGAGCCAGTTTGAGGCTGCTCGATGGAGAGATAATAATGATGGCATTTCTCTGTCACAGCTGTCGCTGTTTGGCAGAGAGAGCTCAGCGTCCTCGGCCAGGTCTCTGTTACGGTGTGAGACTGGCCTGAGATGGGGACTGAGATGCACTTGTATATATTTGTACAGATTTATTATTCTATTTATTTTACTTGTACATATTTACTTTTCTATTTATTTTGTTGATGATGTGCACATAGCTATAATTCTATTTGTTCTGACGATCTTGACACCTGTTTACATGTTTTGTTTTGTTGTCTGTCTCCCCCTTCTAGACTGTGAGCCCCTTGTTGGGTAGGGACCGTCTCTATATGTTGTCAATTTGTACTCTCCCAAGGGCTTAGTACAGTGCTGTGCACACAGTAAGCGCTCAATAAATACGATTGATTGAATGAATGAATGAGTGAATGAATGGGGAAGCAGCGTGGCTTAGTGGAAAGAGCCCGGGCTTGGGAATCAGAGGTCGTGGGTTCTAATTCTGGCTCTGCCACTCGACAGCTGTGTGACTTTGGGCAAGTCACTTAACTTCTCTGTGCCTCAGTTGCCTCATCTGTAAAATGGAGATTAAAACTGAGCCCCATGTGGGACACCCTGATTACCTTGTATCTATTCCAGCACTTAGAATAGTGCTTGGCACATAGTAAGTGCTTAACAAATGCCATCATTATTATTATTATGCATCCACAGTCACCCGACCAGAACGAGCCAAACCGACTCCATTTTGGAAGAGGCCCAATGTCTCCTCTGTTATCCAGGAATTGTTACATGCTCTTAGTTATTTATGTATGGGTAGTGAAGGACTTGTAGGTAGAGGCCATAGCTTGCAGACATGGCCCAAGGTTGCACGTAACAGGGACAAAAACATCTCCCCCAAATTCCCCGATACCTTCCCCACCACGCATTTCCACGAACAGTGTTGTTATGTAGATTAGGGTCCATGCAGAAGAAGCTCGATGTTACACGTTACAGGCAGACAGTCTGTTCCGAAAAATGGCGGTGATATGGTTTACTTGCCCGGTTGGTCAGGGGAACGCAAATACCCAGCTCCTACTATCAAGGCACCCCCAATAAAAGCCGTGTGCACCAGGGTACGCTGCTGCTTCTTGCAACCCAGAGGGGAGGCTAAGACAGCCTGGAGTGTGCTTGGCTCACCCAGGGACGCCCGATCCAAGGGTCTCGCCGAGTACTAGAAAGGAAAAGGGGCTCCATTTGGGATAGAGGTTGGCACGTGTATAGAACCGCTCCGTAGTGGTTGAGACATTCGGACTCTAGGGGATGTAATATGTACTAACTGCTTGTGGGACCCTAGAGGTTGTAATACCTTGTTTGAGGTTTGGGTATGCTTTGCGCATTGGATCCATACCTTTTTTCGTAGGTTAATATTTATATTCTAAAGCCATAGCTATTCATAGGCTTACACATTAAAGCCCGAGTTTTCATTTGTTTCATTCTTCCGCGCCTGGGTCTAAGTGCCTACGCACAGACAAACCCCCTCCTTCAGCGTGCATCACATGGGTAATGTTCAGTGGTGTGTTCCTCTATTTATTTTACTTGTACATATCTACTGTTCTATTTATTTTGTTAATGATGTCCATCTAGCTTTACTTCTATTTATTCTGATGACTTGACACCTGTCCACACGTTTTGTTTTGTTGTCTGTCTCCCCCTTCTTGACTGTGAGCCCGTTGTTGGGTAGGGACTGTCTCTATATGTTGCCAACTTGTACTTCCCAAGTGCTTACTACAGTGCTCCGCACATAGTAAGCGCTCAATACGATTGAATGAATGAATGAATGTTCCAGTTTGAGGCCTCTCGACAGAGAGGTTTCAGTGTCCTTGGGCAGGTCTTTGTCCCGGGCCTTGTTCGATGGTCTGGACTGACTGAGGCCATTTAGCGGGGAAATCTGTGTCCTAGAGAAAATAATTTTCCTGGGCAATGTTCAACGGTCCGCATGGGTTTGAGGAGTCTTGGTCGAGAGATCTCACCCTCTCTAGACTGTGAGTTCGTTGCAGGCAGGGATGGTCTCTCTTTATTGCTGTATTGTATTTTCTCAAGCGCTTAGTACAGTGCTGTGCTCACAGTAAGCGCTCAGTAAATACGATCGGAGGGATGCACAAATGAATTGTTCTCCGGCAGGTCTCTGCTCTGTCCCAAGTGTTGTTTGATGGTCGGCGCTCCGGAGATCTCCGTGTCTTTGGGCGGGCCTAAGTCCTGGACATTGTTTAATGGTCCACGCTAACGGGGGCCTCTTAGAGAGATCTCAGTGTCCTCAGACAGGTATCTGTCCCGGCTGGTGTTCGAAGATCACCAGAGAGCACTTGGTGTCCTCAGGAAGGCCTCTGTCCTGGATGATGTTCGACAGCAGCGGTTTGAATCCTCTCCACAGTGTCCTCCGGCAGGTTTCTGTCCCGGCCATAGCCAGATGGTCTGTGCTGGTTTGAGGCCATTCGGTGGAGAGATCTTGGGGTTCTCGGACCCGTCTGTCGCAGCTGTGGCCGCTTGGAGTAGAGATCTCAGTGTCCTTGGGCACGACTCTCTCCCGGGCATTGTTTGGCGGTCTGCGTAGGTTTGAGGCCGCTTGGCTGAGAAATCTTAGTGGCCTTGGGAATGTCTCTGTCTGGAAACCCTTTCTTCGTACTGATTCCATAGTTAGGTGTTAGAGTCCCAGGGTGTCTTTCTGACCAGCTCCCCTGAGCCCAGCCTTCTGTTGGCCACACTCCAGGATTGAAGATGTCAAACAGCCCAGCAACCACTGTACTACTACTACTAATAAAACTCCTCGCCCTGGGCTTCAAGGCTCTCCATCACCTCGCCCCCTCCTACCTAACCTCTATTCTCTCCTTCTACAGCCCAGCCTGCATCCTCCACTCCTCTGCCGCTAATCTCCTCACCGTGCCTTGTTCTCGCCTGTCCCTCCGTTGACCCCGGCCCACGTCATCCCCCTGGCCTGGAATGCCCTCCCTCTGCACATCCACCAAGCTAACTCTCTTCCTCCCTTCAAGGCCCTACTGAGAGCTCACCTCCTCCAGGAGGCCTTCCCAAACTGAGCCCCCTCCTTCCTCTCCCCCTCATCCCCCTCCCCATCCCCCAGCCTTACCTACTTCCCCTCCCCACAGCACCTGTATATATGTTTGTACATATTTATTACTCTATTTTATTTGTACGTATTTATTCTATTTATTTTATTTTGTTAATATGTTTTATTTTGTTCTCTGTCTCCCCCTTCTAGACTGTGAGCTCACTGTTGGGTAGGGACCGTCTCTATATGTTGCCAACTTGTACTTCCCAAGTGCTTACTACAGTGCTCTGCACACAGTAAGTGCTCAATAAATATGATTGAATGAATGAAAATGAATAATAATAATGATGGCATTTGTTAAGCGCTTACTATGCGCAAAGCACTGTTCTAAGCGCTGGGGAGGATACAAGGTGATCAGATTGTCCCACGTGGGGCTCACAGTCTTCATCCCCATTTTACAGATGAGGTAACTGAGGCACAGAGAAGTTCTCTACTAGGTTACACCAAAGATTCAGCAATCCTCAGATGACACTTGGCCCTTTAGAATCCTACCGAAAGCTCACCTCCTCCAGGAGGCCTTCCCAGACTAAGCCCCCCTTTTCCTCTGCTCCCCCTCCCCTCCCCATCGCCAACTCACTCTCTTTGCTCTACGCCCTCCCCACCCTACAGCACCTGTGTCTATATGTTCATATTTATAATTATAACCCTATTAATTTGTATTAATGTGTATATAGCTAAAATGCTATTGATAATGATGCTACTGATGCCTGTTTACTTGTTTTGACGTCTGTCTCCCCCCTTCTAGGCTGTGAGCCCATTGTGGGCAGGCATTGTCTCTATTTCTCTCTCATTGTCTCTCTCTTCCTCCCTTCAAGGCCTTATTGAGAGCTCACCTCCTCCAGGAGGCCTTCCCAGACTGAGCCCCTTCCTTCCTCTCCCCCTCGTCCCCCTCTCCATCCCCCCTTCTTACCTCCTTCCCTTCCCCACAGCACCTGTATATATGTATATATGTTTGTACATATTTATTACTCTATTTATTTATTTATTTATTTATTTATTTTACTTGTACATATCTATTCTATTTATTTTATTTTGTTAGTATGTTTGGTTTTGTTCTCTGTCTTCCCCTTTTAGACTGTGAGCCCACTGTTGGGTAGGGACTGTCTCTATATGTTGCCAATTTGTACTTCCCAAGCGCTTAGTACAGTGCTCTACACATAGTAAGTGCTCAATAAATATGATTGATGATGATGATGATATTTGTTGCTGAATTGTACTTCCCAAGTGCTTCATACAGTGCTATGTACACCGTTAGCACTCATTAAATACCAGTGAATGAATGAACTGTTCGCACTGGGTGGGGGCGGCTCGCCGGAGAGATCTCAGCGTGCTTGCGCAGGTCTCTGTTCCGGTCGTGGACTTTCGATGGAGAGATCTAAGTGTCCTCAGCCAGATCTCATTCCCACTCTTTGTTCAGTTGTCTGCTCCTCAGAGAGATCTTGGTGTCGTTGGGTGGGTCTCTGTCCCGGGTGAAGATTGATGGTCCGTGTCGGTTTTGAGGCCTCCCGGCGGAGAGATCTTATTGTTCTCAGACAAATCTCTGTCACGGGCATTGTTCGATGGTCCGTGCCGAATTGAGGCCTCTTGGCGCAGAGTTCTCAGTATCCTCGGACAGGTTTCTGCCCCGGGTGACATTGGATTATCTGCGCCAGTTTGAGGCCTCTAGGTGGGGAGATCTCAACATCCTCAGGGATGTCTCTCTTCTGGGCGTTGTTCGATGGTCCACCCGGATTCGAGGCTGCTCGGGCGAGAGATCTCAGAGTCTTCGGGCGGGTCTCTGTCCCAGGCGTTTTTCGACGGTCCGTGTTGGTTTGAGGCGGTTTGCCGGAGAGTTCTCGGTGTCCTCGGGCAGGATTCCATCACAGTGGTGGCCCCTGGGGGAGAGATCGTAGTGCCCTGGGGCAGGTTTCTGTCCCGTGCATTGTTCGATGGTACTATCGGGTTCGACACCTCTCGGTGGCGAGCTTTCAGTGTCCTCCCACAGGTCTAAATCCTGGGCGATGTTCAATGATCTGCATCAGTTTTGGGCCTCTCGGCAGAGAGATCTCAGTGTTCTCGGGCAGGTATCTGTCACAGTTGTGCCACTCGGTGGAGAGATCATGGTGTCCTTGGGCAGATTTCTGTCCGGGGGATCGTTCAATGGGCCATGCTGGTTTGAGGCTGTTCAGCGGAGAGATCTCAGTGTACTTGCCAGGTCTCTGTGCCATCTGTGGCCTCTCAGTGGAGAGATCTGAGTGCCCTTGGGCAGGTCTCATTCCTAGTCTTTGCCAGTTTGAGGCATCTCGATGGAGAGATCTCAGTGTCTGTGGGCCAGTCTCTGTCCCGGCTGATGTTTGATGGAGAAGTGGCGTGGCCTAGTGGAAAGAGCCCGGGCTTGGGAATCAGAGGACGTGGGTTCTAATTCTGGCTCTGCCACTTGTCTGTTGTGTGACCTTGGGCAAGCTGCTTAACTTCTTTGTGCCTCAGTTACCTCATCTGTAAAAAATGGGGATGAAGACTGTGAGCCCCACCTGGGACAACCTGATTACCTTGTATCTACCCCAGCATTTTGAACAGTGCTCTGCACACAGTAAGCACTCAATAAATACGATTGATTGATTGATTGATTGAATGAAATACGACTGAATGAATGAATGCTTGACTCATAGTAAGCGCTTAATAAATACCGCCATTATCATTATTATTACAACAACCCAGCCCACACACTTCACTCCTTTAATGCTAAACTTCTCAGTGTACCTTAATCTTGTCTATCTCGCCGCCGACCCCTCGTCCGCATCCTTCCCTCCAACAGACTATTGCTCTCGCCACCTTCAAAGCCTCACTGAAGGTGTTTGGCAAGTACCTCTGTGCCCACACACAGCGCCTCCCACCCCCTACCCGTCCCGGGGCCTGGCTGATTCGTCTGACTGGCTTCAGTGGTCCAGGCCCACTGCCCCCTTCCCATAGTAATAATAATAATAATAATAATAATAATAATAATAATAATAATAATAATAATAATGATAATAATGATAATAATAATGGCATTTGTTAAGCGCTTACCATGTACAAAGCACTGTTCTAAGCACTGGAGAGGTTACAAGGTGATGAGGTTGTCCCACGGGGGGCTCACAGTTATAATCCCCATTTTATAGATGAGGGAACTGAGGCACAGAGAAGTTAAGCGACTTGCACACATAGTAAGCGCTTAATAAATGCCATTATTATTATTATTATCTAGCATCTCCCTCAGCGCCTAGAGCACAGTTCAGTGCCATCACGTAATTAACTCGGTTGAAATGAAGCAGGATGGGGGACCGTTCGAGAGACCCTGGGGGCTTTGGAGGGAATCCACCTGGGAGGATGGAGTCCGAAGGTAAGGGAGGCCCACCAGGGGACTGTTTGGTGGGGGCAACAGCTTCGGACTCCTTCCTTTTTACTGAAGCAGCTGACAGGAAGTAAGGACCGATTGGTGTCTCACCCCTCTCCGGAAAGTGCTAATGAGCAGAGGAACAGTGCAGAGGCCAACGAGATCGGGAAGCAGAGGAGCCGGGTGATTTCCCAACTGGGAAAACTCACGTTATCCAAAGTAATATCAGTCTTCTCACTTCTGTCACCCCTAATGCCCAGCGGACTTCGAAAAGTTGGGCTCAGCAGAAATGCCAAGAAACGATGGAAGTCGAACTTTCTCGAGCATGTGACTGTTTTTACAGTCTCTTTTGATGGGAAATTAAAGCGGAGAGAAATAAAAATTACTTCTCCAGACCCAAACCTTGAATCGAGGCCCAATGCCAGAATGAAAAATGAAAATAAGCTGTGGAGTGCAGGTCTGTTGCCTGAATACATTTCTCAGCGTGGGAAGCTTTGGCAAGGCTTTCCGGTCTGGTTTCTCCAGGGATTCATCACTTCTCCCGGGAGCACTTGGTCTTTTCATTCCCGTTTTTCGGAGGCAAGTTACAAGAGGGCAGGGGTGACGCTTGACGTGTGATGCTGACAGTGACGACGATAGTGGAGATACTGGTGTCAATGACACCGCTAATAATTGTAATAATTAATGATAATACTAATCCTGGTATTTGTTAAGTGCTTACTTTGTGTCAAGCATTGCTCTAAGCACTGGGGTATTTGTTTATCTGGTATTGTTAAGCGCTGATATTTATTAAGCACTTATTGTGTGTCAAGCCCTGGTTTTTTTTTTTATGATGGTTGTTAAGCACTCAGTATGTACCGGGCACTGTACTAAGGTGCAGGAGCCGATACACGTTAATTGGGTTGGACACAGTCTCTGCCCCGCGTGGGATTCACAGTCTTAATCCCCATTGTACAGATGGAGTAACTGAGGCACAGAGTTGTGAAGTGACTTGCCCAAGGTCACCCAGCAGACACTTGGCAGAGTCAAGATTAGAACCCAGGTCTTCCGACGCAGCCCCGGACTCCTTCCACTAGGCCAGGCCACACTGGGATAGATACAAACATTGTTCTAAGCACTGGGGTAGATACAAGATCAGCAGGTGGTACACAGTCCCTGTCCCACCTTGGGGTCACAGTCTAGGAGGGAGGAATAGGTATTGAATCCCCATTTGACAGATGAGGTAATTGAGGCCCAGAGAAGTGAAGTGACTTACCTAAGGTCACACAGCAGACAGACAGCAGAGCTGGGATTTGAACCCAGGTCCTCTGGCTTCCAGGGCCATGCCCATTCCACTAGGGCATGCTGCTCCTGATGACGATGATATTATTTATGGTAGTGATCATAGTGGTGATAGTGATATTGATAATAATAACAATGGTGGTATTTGCAACTCTTCCCTCCTTCAAAGCCTTATTGAAGGCACATCTCCTCCAGGAGGTCTTCCCTGATTAAGCTCCCCCCCTTCCTCTTCTCCCACTCCCTTCCGTGTCACTTGCTCCCTTTGTTCCCCCATCCCAGTCCCACATCACTTATGTACATATCTGTCATTTATTCATATTAATGTCTATCTCCCCACCTCCCAGACTATAAGCTCATTGTGGGCAGGGAATGTGTCTGTTTATTGTTGTATTGTACTCTCCCAAGCACTTGTACAGTGCTCTGCACACAGCAAGTGCTCAATAAATACGATTGGATGAATGATTGAAGTGCTTACTATGTGCTAAGCACTGATCTAAGCCCTGGTGGGCATGCGAGATAATCAGGCCGGACACAGTCCATCCCACATGGAGCTCACAGTCTAACGGGGAGGGAGAACAGGGATTGAGTCCTCATTTGGTAGATGAGGAAACAGGTCCAGATAATAATAATAGTGATAATTGTGGCATTTGTTAAACGCTTACTATGAGCCAGGCACTGTACTGAGTGCTGGGGTAGATACAAGGTAATCGGGTTGGACCCAGTCCCTGTCCCACATGAGGCTCACAGTGTTAATCCCCATTTTACAGATGAGGGAACTGAGGCCCAGAGAAGGGAAGTGACTTGCCCAAGTTTCCCTAGCCAGCTAGAGGCGGAGCCGGGATTCAAACCCAGGTCCTCTGGCTCCCCAGCCCTGGTGCTGATGGTGATCTTGACGCTGTCAGGGATGACTTTAAACATGATAATGATGGGAATCCTCACAAGTCCTTGGCAATGATGATGCTGAGCATAATTGCTTGGCTGCCCAGGCTGACAATGGGACTGTGTGTTTGAAGGAGCAGACTGTCCGTCACTCATTCATTCATTCAATCGTATTTATTGAGCGCTTACTGTGTGCAGAGCACTGTACTAAGCGCTTGGGAAGTACAAGTTGGCAACATATAGAGACGGTCCCTACCCAACAGCGGGCTCACAGTCTAGAAGGGGGAGACAGAGAACAAAACAAAACATGTACACAGGTGTCAAAATCATCAGAACAAATAGAATTAAAGCTATATGCACATCATTAACGACATAGTAAATATGTACAAGTAAAATAAATAGCGTAATAAATCTGTACAAATATATATACAGGTGCTGTGGGGAGGGGAAGGAGGTGGGAGGGGATGGGGAGGAGGAGAGGAAAAAGGGGGCTCAGTCTGGGAAGGCCTCCTTGAGGAGGTGAGCTCTCAGTAGGGCTTTGAAGGGAGGAAGAGAGCTAGCTTGGCAGATGTGTGGAGGGAGGGCATTCCGGGCCAGGGGAAGGACGTGGGCCGGGAGTCGACGGCAGGACAGGTGAGAATGAGGTACAGTGAGGAGGTTAGTGGCAGAGGAACGTAGGGTGCGGGCTGGGCTGGAGAAGGCAAGAAGGGAGGTGAGGTAGGAGGGGGCAAGGTGATGGAGAACCTTGAAGCCGAGAGTGAGGAGTTTTTGCTTGGGGGAATGAGGAGTGAGAGTGAGAGTGAGGAATTTTGCTTGAACACTTCACTTCTCTGGGCCTCAGTTCCCTCAACCATAAAGTGGGGATTCAAGACCTGTTCTCCCTCCTATTTAGACTATGAGCTCATGTGGGGCAGGGACTGTGCCTGACCTAATTAACTTGTACCTACCCCAGGGCTGAGAACAGTGTTTGACACATAGTCAGCACTTAATGAATACCATAAAGAAAAAAAGACCCCACACAAAGTGTGGCCCACAGACACTACAGATGCTTGGGTCAGCCTGGAGCCATCAGAAGCAAGAACCAGTGAGTATCAAAGAAGCGGCATGGCTTCGTGAAAGAGCCCGGGCATGGGAGTCAGAGGACGTGGGTTCTAATCCTGACTCTGCCATTCGTCTGCTGTGTGATCTTGAGCAAGTCACTTCACTTCTCTGGGCCTCAGTGACCTCATCTGTAAAATGGAGATTAAGAATGTGAGCCCCACGTGGGACATCCTGATTACCTTGTTTCTACCTCAGTGGCTTAGAACACTGCTTGGCACATAGGAAGAGCTTAACAAATATCATCATCATTATTATTATATGCCCTCAAGCACTCAGTCCAGTGTTCTGCACATAGTAAAGTCACATAGCTGACAAGTGGTGGAACCGGGATTAGAACCCACGACCTTCCAACTCCCAAGCCCGGACTCTTGCAACTAAGCCACACTGCTTTCCTAAGCACTATGCACAGAGAGGGGATGTGAGGAAAAGGGATACGGGCTGAGGGTGTGTGTGTGTGTGTGTTTGTGTGTGTGAGAGAGGACCATGGGGAGGCTGTGTGTATATAGAAAATAATAATAATTATGGTATTTGTTAAGCACACACTATGTGCCAGGCACTGTTACAAGTCAGTATGTCCAAGACTGAACTCCTTATCTTCCCTCCCAAACCCTGTCCTCTTTCTGACTTTCCCATCACTGTTGACGGCACTACCATCCTTCCCGTCTCAAAGCCCGCAACCTTGGTGTCATCCTCGACTCCGCTCTCTCCCTCACATACAATCCGTCACCAAAACCTGCCAGTCTCACCTCTGCAACATTGCAGAGATCTGCCCTTTCCTCTGCATCCAAACCGCTAACCTGATGGTTCAATCTCTCATCCTATCCCAACTGGATTACTGCATCAGCCTCCTCTCTGATCTCCCATCCTCCTGTTTCTCCCCACTTCAATCTATACTTCATGCTGCTGCCCGGATCATCTTTGTGCATAAACGCTCTGGGCATGTTACTCCCCTCCTCAAAAATCTCCAGTGGCTACCAGTCAACCTACTTATCAGGCAAAAACTCCTCACTCTCGGTTTCAAGGCTTTCCATCACCTCGCCCCCTCCTACCTCACCTCCCTTCTTTCCTTCTCCAGCCCAGCCCACACCCTCCGCTCCTCTGCCGCTAACCTCCTCACCGTGCCTCGTTCTCACCTGTCCCACCGTCGACCCCCGGCCCACGTCCTCCCCCTGGCCTGGAATGCCCTCCCTCCGCACATCCGCCAAGCTAGCTCTCTTCCTCCCTTCAAAGCCCTACTGAGAGCTTACCTCCTCCAGGAGGCCTTCCCAGACTGAGCCCCCTTCTTCCTCACTACCTATTCCCCCTCCCCCCTCCCCCGCCTTACCTCCTTCCCCTTCCCACAGCACCTGTATATATGTTTGTACAGATTTATTACTCTATTTTACTTGTGCATGTTTACTATTCTATTTATTTTATTTTGTTAATATGTTTTGTTTTGTTGTCTGTCTCCCCCTTCTAGATTGTGAGCCCGCTACTGGGTAGGGACCATCTCTATATGTTGCCAACTTGTACTTCCAAAGCACTTAGTCCAGTGTTCTGCACACAGTTAGCGCTCAATAAATATGATTGAATGAGTGAATGAATGAATAAGTGCTGGGGTAGATAGAAGGTAGTCAGGTTAGATGCAGTCCCTGTCCCATGTGGGACTCACAGTCTCACCCTCCATTTTACAGATGAGGGAACTGAGGTCCAGAGAAGTAAAGTGACTTGTCCAAGGTCACAGAGCAGACAAGCAGCAGAGCCGGGATTAATGTCTCAAGTAAGCGCTCAATAAATACGATTGAATGAATGAAGTGCTCAATAAATACCATTGATTGATTGAGTTTGGGTGGGAGAAGCTGGTGGCTCAGACATTTCCCAGAGATGTTGCTGAGAGGGTCAGTCAGGGAGACACAGGCCACCAGAGAAAGGCCCAGGACCCCGGAATACAGGTGTTGGGGTGATGCGCAGAAACTATTAGAACGATGGTGGTGATACTGGTGTCAAGCGCTTAATACAGTGCTCTGCACACAGTAAGCACTCAATAAATACGATTGAATGAATGACGATGATACTACTAATAATTGTAATAATTAATGATAGTGCTAATAGTGGTACATAAGCGTCAGAGGTGATGATGATGATGTAAGGAAGCAGCTTGGCCTAGTAGAAAGAGCCCAGGGCTGGGAGTCAGATGACCTGGGTTCTAATCCTGGCTTTGCCACTTTTTTTAAAAAAATGGTATTTGTTAAACATTTACTACGTGCCAGGCACTGTACTAAGCGCTGGGGTAGATTGATGTTAAGCAGGTTGGATACAGTCTCTGTCCTGCATCGCGCTCACAGTCTCAATCCTCATTTTACAGATGAGGTAGCTGAGGCACAGACAAGTGGGGTGACTTGCCCAAGGTCACCCAACAGGCAAGTGTTGGAGCCAGAATTAGCACTCAGGTCCTAAGCAGCATGGCGTAGCGGATAGAGCCCGGGCCTGGGAGTCAGAAGGTCATGGGTTCTAATCCCGGTTCTGCCACTTGTCTGCTGGGTGATCTTGGGCAAGTCACTTCACTTCTCTGGGCCTCAGTGACCTCATATGGAAAAAGGGCTTTGAGACTGTGAGCCCCACGTGGGACAGGGACTGTGTCCAACACAATTTGCTTGGATCCACCCCAGCGCTTAGAACAGTGCCTGGCACACAATAAGCATCTCACAAATACCACAATTATTAATTATTATTATTCTGACACCCAGACTCCTACTTGCCTGCTGTGTGACCTTGGGCAAGTCACTTCACTTCTCTTAGAGAAGCCGCGTGGCCTAGTGGAAAGAACCTGGGCCTGGAGGTCAGAGGACCTGGATTCTCATCCCCGCTCTGCCATGGGTAAGCTGTGTGACCTTCTTAAGTCATTTCTTTTCGCTGGGCCTTAGTTCCTCAATTTAAAAATGGGGATGCGTACCTGTTCTCCCTCCTACTTAGGCTGTGAATCCCATCTGGGACGAGGACCGTATCTGACCTGATCAAGTTGTATTTACCCCAGTACTTATGAGAAACAGCATGGCTCATTGGAAAAGTGCGCGGGCTTTAGAGTCAGAGGTCATGGGTTCAAATCTCGGCTCCACGAAATGTCAGCTGTGTGACTTCAGGCAAGTCACTTAACTCCTCTGGGCCTGTTACCTCATCTGTAAAATGGGGATGAAGACTGTGAGCCCCCCGTGGGACAACCTGATCACCTTGTAACTTTCCCAGTGCTTAGAACAGTGCTTTGCACATAGTAAGCACTTAATAAATGCCATTATTATTATTACTTATAATAGTATGTGTCACATAGTAAGCCTTTACCAAATACCATATTATGGAGAAACAATGTGGCCTAATGGAAAGAGCACAGGCCTAGGAGTCAGAAGACTTGGGTTCTAAACCCATTTCTGCCACTTGTCTGCTGTGGGGCCTTGGGCGAATCACTTCATTTCTCTGCACTTCAGTTTCCTCATCTGTAAAATGGGGATTAAGACTGTGAGCCCCATGTGGGACAAGCCGATCACCTTGTATCTCCCCCCAGTGCTTAGAACAGTGCTTCACACATAGTAAGCGCTTAACAAATGCCACCATTATTATTATTATTATTAAAATGGAGATTAATCTGAGGAGGCATATGTGAGACAGGGGCTTTGTCCAGTCTGATAAGATTGCATCCACCTGGGAACTTAGTACAGTGCCTGGCATATAGTAAGTGCTTAACAAATACCATGAAAAAAACATCATCATCATCATCAGTGGTATTTATTGAACGCTTTGACCAGAGCACTGTACTAAGCACTTGGGAGAGTACAATATGACAGAATTAGTATGATAAGGATGAGGGCATTGTGGGCAGGGACTGTGTCTGTTATATTGTCATAGCGCATTCTCCCAAGTGCTTAGCACAGTGCCCTGCACACAGTGAGCGCTTCATAAATACGACCGATTGATTGATAATTGACATTGATGGTGATGAGGGTGATAAGTGCCAACCTGCTCTCCATACCTCCATCTTGTCTATCTCGCCACCAACCCCTTGCCTTTGTCTTCCCTCAGGCCGGGAACGCCTCCTTCCTATTCGACAGTCCACCATTTTCCCCATCTTCCACACCCTCCTAAAAAAAACACCTCTCCTCCAAGAGACCGCCCCAGCCAAGCCCCCATTTCTCCCTAGCAGCGCCTTCCCCTCTGCATCGACTCGGGCACTTATGTCCATATCCTGATCCTCTACTACTTCCCCTCTTTTGATGTCTGCCTCTCCCTGTAAAAAAAAAATGATGGTATTTGTTAAGCGCTTACTATGTGCGAAGCACTGTTCTAAATGCTGGGGGTGGATACAAGGTGATCAGGTTGTCCCACGTGGGGCTCACAGTTTTAATCCCCATTTTACAGATGAGGTAACTGAGGCCCAGAGAAGTTGAGTGACCTGCCCAAAGTCACACAGCTGACAAGTAGTGGAGCTGGGATTAGAACCCGTGACCTCTGGCTCCCAAGCCCCTGCTCTTCCCACTGAGCCACGCTGCTTCTCTAGACTATAAGGCCCCCGTGGGCAGAGATTTTGCCTACCAACTGTACTGTGTTGTCTTTCTCCAAGCACTCAGTACGGAGTCCTTCACACACTAAGCCCTCAGTAAATAGGATGGGTGGATGAATGGATGGATGGATGGGTGGATGGATGGATGGATGGATGGGTGAGTTGGGCTTTTGGGGTGTCTCTGAAATCACCTCCAATCTCACACCCATCAACCCACACTTTCCCCCTCATTCCAAGCTCATTTCCAAGGCCTCTTTGCCCAGAACCTTAGTCTAGCTCCAGTGGGGTCAGGGGTGAGGCTGACACTGTGCAGAACTCAGGGTTGCACACCCCCTCTGTCCCCAAGCTGCCTCTCCATTAATAATAATAATAATAATAATAATCATAATGGTATTTGTTAAGCGCTTACTATGTGCAAAGCACTGTTCTAATCGCTGGACCCTCGGCGGGGCTGAGGAGCGGAAGCTGCTCACTCTCTCTCCAGTCAGTCGATCCATCAATTAATGGTATTTATTGAGCCCTTGCTGTTTGCGGAGCACTGTACCAAGTGCTCAGCAAGTAATTACTGGGAACTTTCAGAAGGCAGAGCCTGTTCTCGAAGCCTCACTCTCATCCGATGAAATGAGAAAATCTCAGCACCCCCGGAAACAAATGGAAACCAAAACAGCTAAAACAGGGCTAAAACAGGGTTCTCCTAACTAGCCTAGGGGCCATTTGTGGCTTGGCATCAGTTTCCAGGTGCCCTTCTTTCCCTGCCCAACCTCCCCGCAACCGGCACAACGTTGGGGGTTTCCACCACTCCTCATTTCAGACATTTCCAGCCGCAGGGATCGTGGGTGGTGATGGCGTGGTCAGTATTCAACAGAAGCGAGGCAAAACGGAGGAGAGGAGAATCAAGATATGATCTTCCTCAGGCCATCGCCGGACTGGAAAATTGCCTGTGAATATGCAGCCCGGTTCATTTGCCATGAGGTAAATCGTGGGCAAATGATAGGCAAGCGCTCCTGAGAGAAAGGCACTCTCAGAAGAGAAAGGTATAATCTAGGTAATCCACCTCTAATTGCCTAGCAAATTAAACCAAAGTGGTCTTTGGAAGGTCAAGTGACTCGACTTAGATGAGCATATTTTGGACACATAATCAGGAGGACTGATTCTCTGGGGAAGACACTAGTGCTAGGAAAATTCCAGGGAAAATGTGGAAGAGGCAGATTGGCAGCTAGACGGATAGAGACCATAACGACAATAACGGAAGAACCGTTAGAAACTTTGCCAATTATGGCAGAGTACAGGATGTTCTGGAGAAAGTATATCCATGGAGTCGCTACGCATCAGAAACGACTCGATGGCGCTTAATAATTTGTTAAGTGCTTACTATGTGTCAAACGCCGTTCTAAGTGCTAGGGTAGATACAAGTGAATTAGGTTGGACACAGTCCCTGTCCCTCATGGGGCTCACCGTCTAAGTAGGGGGGAGAACAGAAGAACCGAGGCATGGAGAAGTTAAGTGACTTAGCCGAGGTCACGCAGCAAACATTTGGCAGAGCCGGGTTTAGAACTCAGGTCCTCCGACTCCCAGACCTGTGCTCTGTGCACTAGACTAGACCACACTGCTTCTCCACGATTGATTGATTGATTGAACTGTGAGCCTCCTAAAGGCCAGGGACTGTGCCCACCTCTACCCCGGGTCCTCTTTCCCAGTGGTTAGTACAGTGCTCGGCACACAGCAGATGCTTAATAATCACTCGACGGTATTTGTCGAGTAATTTCTGTGTGTCGAGCACGGTAGTAAGCACACAAGAGTCCGGTATCACGGAATTGAGGGACACATTCCCCGCCCGCAAGGAACTTACAGTCTAGAGGGGGAGACAGACATTAAAATAAATTATAGCTACGGACACAAGTGCTGTGGGGCTATGGGGTGGTGTGAATTAAAGGGTACAAATCCAAGAGCGAAGGTGACACAGAAGGGAGAGGGAGAAGAGAATAGGAGGGCTTAGTCAGGGAAGGCCCCTTGGAGGAGATGTGCCTTCAATGAGGCTTTGAAGGTGGGGAGAGTCATTGTCTGTCAGATATGAGGAGGGCGGGCATTTCAGGCCAGACAGGTGAGGCGTGGGTGAGAGGTCGGTGGCAAGATCGAGGTCCAGTGAGCAGGTTGGCATTAGGGGGGCAAAGTGTGCGGGCTGGGTTGTAGTAATAATAAGAATAATAATGATGGCATTTATTAAGCGCTTACTATGTGCAAAGCACTGTTCTAAGTGCTGGGGGGATACAAGGTGATCAGGTTGTCCCACGGGGGGCTCACAGTCAATCCCCATTTTACAGATGAGGGAACTGAGGCACAGAGAAGTTAAGCGACTTGCCCAAAGTCACACAGCTGACAGTTGGCAGAGCTGGGATTTGAACCCATGACCACTGACTCCAAAGCCCAGGCTCTTTTCCACTGAGCCACGCTGCTTCTCAGTAGTAGTAGGAGAGTAGCGAGGTGAGGCGGGTGGGTGCGAGGGCAAATCTCAGAGCCCAGGGCTCTGAAAACGAGGTTTCTTCCTGGCCTCCAGCAGCCGGACCGGTTTCCCCGCTGACATTTCCTTCTCCCGTTGGAGACGGCTGGCTATGGCAGAGAGGCTCGTGGGAAGCTTGCCAGGAGCCCAGGGCTGGATTTCCGAGGCCCCGCTATGTCTAAGCCGGCTTGGATTCTTTTGGAGTTGCAAAGAAATGCCCGCGGGTTGGCTTGACCTCCCGCCGATGGAGCAGAAAGTAAGGCTGGGCACAAAAGCCCACCGTTCAAAGCCCCGACGGCGACCGACAAGGCCCGTTACGGGCCTCCGGCAGGGGGACGGCAGCTGGGGCTTGTCTTTCAGGCCTCCCCGCTGCCCGTGCCTCGCCACCTCGCCCGGCACATGCCGGAAGCCCCCGAGACCTCATTACGTCCTCCCCCTTCTCTGGCGCCCCTCCCTCCCCCCCTCCCCAAAGTCTGCCCAGCCTCTGGGCCCGCCTGGCTTGGATTTCCTGGCTCTGGTTCCGTCAGAGGCCTGTCGGGAGCCGCACACAAGAGAAACGCTTAAGCTTCGGAGACTGGCAGAAAGCTCGGTGAATGAAGACGGCCAACATAATGGGGGCGGGGGGTTGGTGGTGGTGGTGGTGAGGGGAAGGACAAAAGGGAAAGTTGGCCACCGGCTCTGCTGTTATGGTTCCAACCTCCAGCGCAGCTGTTTCCCCCCACGGTCCCTCCAGGCCCGTGCCGGCGTCTAGCAAAATAGCCCGACCGAGCAGGCGGGCGTTGCGGGCCCCCGAGGGCCTCTGGCAGTGGGGAACCGACAGACCCCTTGACCCTCTGGGAAGAGGGCATCCTACCTGGCCCAGAGCCTCACGGAATCTGCCCACTCCCACCGAGACGCTCCCACCAGCCCCGGCCCCGCTCCTCGGCCCGGCGCTCTCCCAGTTGCTCTGGCCGGAAATCAAGTCCGATATGGAACACCTGCCTTCCCCGAGTCCCGAGGCACAATACGCCACATGCCACTTGGCTGGGGGCGAGGGGGCAGGAGAAAAGAGTCCCCGTTAGAGAAAAGTCCCCAGCGTTATGAAGCAGCAAACAGACTGCTGCTTGTTGCGGGAAAATCTCTTTTTCTGGCTCCCCGGTTGGGCCCTGGCGTGAATGGACTGTAGCTCAGGAGCGGTGGGAATCGGTGCCCCGCTCCTCCTCCCCACCGAAACCTCTCCCCCGTTGCCAAAACCTTCTTCTCTGTGAAGGGCAGGTGGCGGGCGGGCAGCTGGAGAAGAAGGAAGCCCTAGGACTTCTCAGTTGGCGGAAAAGGAGGCTATTTGTGGGAGAGGCAGGCCAAGTGGACACCCAAAGCCTCCCTCCCATGCTGCGGGGCTTCAGGGACTTCTAGAGGATTCAGCGGTGTGACCTGCCCCGCCCCTTCGGGTGCGTGGTTGACGTGAAAGAAGCCAATCGAGATGCTCAAATGGAGTCCGACAACTGTGAGGAAGCGCACACCTCACACCTCACACTGCTATTTCACACCTCAAGGGAAATAGCAGAAGGGATCAGGGCAGGGGAAATCAAGGAGGAGGAGGCAGGTCTATGATGACTTCTTGTTTGTGTGTCTACAGAGCCCTCTCTCCCCACCACCCTCCTGACAGCCCTCGGGAGAGACCCCAGTGAGAATGACTCCATCTCCTTCAAGATGGTCCCCGGGGGCTAGCACCCAGACATTTGGGCTTTGTAGGGTTTTTGGCTTTGTTTTTTTGGGGGGTATTAACTGCTTACTATGTGCCAGGCACTGTACTAAGCACTGGGGTAGATACAAGCTAATCAGTTTGTTTGTTTTTTCTAAATGGTATTTGTTAAGCGCTTACTATGTTCCAGGCCCTGGGATTAAAACTGTGAGCCCCCCGTGGGACAACCTGATCACCTTGTAACCTCCCCAGCACTTAGAACAGTGCTTTGCACAAAGTAAGTGCTTAATAAATGCCATCATTATTATTATCATTATTATTATTACAAGCTAATCAGGTTGGACACAGTCCATGTCCCACATGGGGCTGACAGTCTTTATCCCCATTTTACAGATGAGGTAACTGAGGCCCGGCGAAGTGAAGCGACTCGGGCATGGTCACCCAGCAGACAAGTGGCAGGGCCAGGATCAGAACCCAGGTTCCCTGCCTCCCAGCCCCGGACTCTATCCGCTAGACCACGCCGCCACTTCCCCAAAGCTGGCTGAAAAACAGGGCGTCAAGAGGCCTTTGGATTTTGGTGGCCCCCTGCCAGCTCTGCCGGAGACCCCCAGTCCCGTCCTCCGGCGGTCTGAGATGTAAATACGGACCCCCGCGGGACAGCCGTCCGTTTTCTCTAGCGGGGACACTTGTCATTAGGGAGCCGAGAAGAAGAGTGGGCGGGACCCGGGGCTGTTTTTCTTTTGCTTCCCCACCGCCCCCCGGCCCCCGCTGGAAGGAGCCCACGCTCCCTGACGGCCCCGCGATTCACTTGTGCCGATGAAGGCGGCTTGACAGCTGCATAAATCAGCGCGGCCAGATACCACTAATAGATTGCTGCCCCGGGGTCCGCGTTGGACCACCCAAGCTCAGTTCCCGGGGGCGACCCCCGCCGTAGGCCTGCGTGAGGATCCAGAGATGCAAATGGCCCTTAACCCTTTTGCGACTCCCACCCCTCGCATCGTCCACCGTCTCGTCGGGCGGGTCGTCGGCGGGCAGGACTCTCCGAGGGAGAAGACGGATCGGTCCCCGGGAGACGGGCCGGCTGACGAAGCCGGGGCTGGACGCTGTCCGGAGGCCCAGCCTGGGGGTTGGGGGGGGGGTGGGGGTGGGAGTACAGGGGCCGGGGAAGGAAAAAAAAATCTCTTTTTGATCAGCTGCACGTCTCTCTCGGCAGTCAGGAGGGAAGGAGTAAGTCCAGAGGACCGGTGGCCACCCGGCTCTCACTTGCCCTCTTCCTCCCGCATCCCCTTTAAGCACTTGGTATTCAGCCTACCTTAAGTCCCGCAGTGCTTATGTCCATATTCGTTCACCCAGTCGTATTTATTGAATGCTTACTGTGTTCTCAGCACTGTACTAAGCGCTTGGAAGAGTACAATATAACAACAAACAGACATATTCCCTGCCTACAATGAGCTCACAGTCCACAGCCATATGGACTCTTCCTCCCTTCCTCTCTTCCTCCCTTCAAGGCCCTACTGAGAGCTCACCTACTCCAGGAGGCCTTCCCAGACTGAGCCCCTTCCTTCCTCTCCGCCTCGTGCCCCTCTCCATCCCCCCCATCTCACCTCCTTCCCTTCCCCACAGCCCCTGTATATATGTATATATGTCTGTACATATTTGTTACTCTATTTATTTATTTTACTTTTACATATCTATTCTATTTATTTTATTTTGTTAGTATGTTTGGTTTTGTTCTCTGTCACCCCCTTTTAGACTGCGAGCCCGCTGTTGGGTAGGGACTGTCTCTATATGTTGCCAACTTGTACTTCCCAAGCGCTTAGTACAGTGCTCTGCACACAGTAACCACTCAATAAATACGATTGATGATGATGATAGCCATAATGTATTTATTTCTATTGATGTCCGTCTCCCCCTCTAGACCGTAAGTTCCTTGTGAGTAGGGAACACATCTACCAACTCTGTTATATTGCTCCCCCTCAAGCGCTTAGTCCTGACAAGTGGCTGAGCCGGGATTAGAACCCATGACCTTCTGACTCCCAGGCCCATACTCTATCCACTACGCCAAGTCACAAGGTCCTGGGTTCTAATCCTGGCTCTGCCACTTGTCTGCTGTGTGATCTTGGGCAAGTCACTTCACTTCTCTGGGCCTCGGTTCCCTCATCTGTCAAATGGAGATTAAGACTGTGAGCCCCACGTGGGACATGGACTGTGTCCAACTCGACTATCTTGTATCTACCTTAGTACTTAGTACAGTGCCTGGCACATAGTAAGCATATAACAAATACCTTAAAAAAATATAAGGACTCACTGTACAATAGACGATATTCATTTTATTCATTCGTTCAGTCGTATTTGTTGAGTGCTTACTGTGTGCAATGCACTGTACTAAGCCCTTGGGAGAGTACAATATAACAATTAGCACCTTGCCCACAACGAGCTTAGAGTCTACAGTCTACACTCTTTTAGTGTCTGTAAAATAATAATAAAGATGGTATTTGTTAAACGCTTACTACGTGCTAGGCACCAATACAAGTAAATCGAGGTGGACACAGTCCCTGTCCCAAGTGGGGCTCACAGCCTCAATCACCCTTTTACAGATGAGGTAACTGAGGCGCAGAGAAATGAAATGACTTGTCCAAGGTCACACAACAGACAAATGGTGGAGCCAGGATTAGAACACACGAGCAGCAAGTTGTGTGGCATCAGCTGTGCTCACCATCTCGTCCCTTTCTCATTTGAAGAAGCAATGGTCCCTAACTCTCTGTCTCTGAAACTCCCTTGCTGGGAGGCGGGCGGCAGCGTGCACTCACACGCGTGGGCACGTCTCCACAGCCCAAAGCCCTCACTTCAGGTCCAAAGAGGCGTCGGCTGTCCGTCCCTCAGGAGGCTGCCCTGGAGGACCTCAGCAGGCAGTGTGGGGAGAGATATGCTCCCGATGAGAGAGAAGCATATTGTTATCATTAGTTAGATGGTTCTGGCAAGTGGAACGGGTGACTCACTCCAGAGCGGGTGGGCCTCGAGGGCTGGGCCTCGAGGGCTGGGCCGCCTCCATGTTCTCCCTGACCCCGGGGGCCAAATCCAAATGAGGGGCTACGTCATCTCACGGCAACCCTGAGTCACCCCGGCGGAGGTAAATGGTTGCCGCTCTGTAGAGAGGAGAGATCTGTAGAGCCAGAAGGACCTGGGGTCTCAACCCGGCTCTGCCAATTGTCTGCTGTGTGACCTTGGGCAAGTCGCTTGACTTCTCTTACAGCAGCAGTGTGGCCTAGTGGAAAGAGCACAAGCTTGGGAGTCAGAGGATTTGGGTTCTAATCCTGGCTCCACCCCTTGTCTGCCGTGTGACCTCAGGCAAGTCACTTAACTTCTCTGAGCCTCCCTCCCTCCAACCCGCCTGCCCTGCCACCCCAGCCCAGCTCGGGCTTGGAACTGGTTTGGGACCTTGGGCAAGTCACTTGACTTTGTCGGGCCTCAGTTTCCTCATCTGTAAAATGGAGATTCAGTACCTCAGACTGTGAGCCCCATGTGAGACAGGGTCTGTGTCCTACCTGATGATCTTATATCTACTCCAGTGCTCAGTACAGTGCTTGGTACATAGTAAGCACTTAACAAATTATTATTATATTTATTAAGTGCCGTTGAGTCATTTCTGATTCATAGCAACTCCATGGATATACTTACTCCAGCACATACTGTCCTCTGCCATAATCTGCAACCCTTCTAACGGTTCTTCCGTTATCGTCGTTACGGTCTCTATCCATCTAGCTGTTGGCCTGCCTCTTCCACGTTTTCCCTGGACTTTTCCTAGCATTAGTGTCTTCTCCAGAGAATTAGTCCTCCTGATTATGTGTCCAAAATATACAATCCAAGTCGAGTAATTTGGCTTTCCAAAGACCACTTTGGTTTAACTGCTCTAAAATCCATTTGTTTGTCTTTTGGGCAGTCCATGGTATTCTCAAAAGCCTTCTTCAATGCCACATTTCACAAGAATTGATGTCCTTTCTATCCTGTTTTTTCACTGTCCTGCTTTCGGATCCATACTTTCTCACTGGAAATACATAGAGTTGACAATTTGTATTTTTGTGGCAGTCGTTACATCAGCACATTTCATGACTTTTTCCAGGTTCTTCATAGCTAGTCTTCTTAACATTAATCTTCAGCATATTTCTTGGCTACTATTTCCTTTATTATTGATTATCGATCCCAGGAGAGAAAAAACGTAACAAATACCACTGTCATATATCTCATCATTCAGTTGAAATAGGCTTTCATTATTCTTTTCAAGTCAGTCAAAATATTTCAGAGGTTGAAGAGAAGGGAGTTTTGCTTAATGTTCCGAGCATCATCTTTCCCATTCTCTTGAGCAGAGGGGCAACTTGTGCTAACAGACTAAAGCTGACGGGTTAGAGCTAAAATCTCTCCTGCTCCTCTCCAATCTCCCTCTCCTCCTCCACCCTCTTCTACTCTCCCTACATTCCCTGCAGTAATTCAAGATGAAATCTCTCGCCTCCTTTCTAAATCTACCCCGCTTTTACCTGTGCTTCTGACACCATCCCAACATACTTTTATAAAACACTCTCTCCCCTCTCTTCTTCCTTTCTTGACTGACATCTTCAACTGTTCACAAGGCTCTCCATCACCTCGCCCCCTCCTCCCTCACCTCCCTTCTCTCCTTCTACAGCCCAGCCCGCACCCTCCGCACCTCTGCCACCACTAACCTCCTCACTGTACCTCGTTCTCACCTGTCCCGCTGTCGACCCCCGGCCCACGTCCTCCCCCTGGCCTGGAATGCCCTCCCTCCACACATCCACCAAGCTAGCTCTCTTCCTCCCTTCAAAGCCCTACTGAGAGCCCACCTCCTCCAGGAGGCCTTCCCAGACTGAGCCCCCTTTTTTCCTCTCCTCCTCCCCACCCCCCCGCCCTACCTCCTTCCCCTCCCCACAGCACCTGTATGTATTTTTGTACATATTTATTACTCTATTTATTTTACTTGTACATATTTACTATTCTATTTATTTTGTTAATGATGTGCATCTAGCTTTATTTCTATTTATTCTGATGACTTGACACCTGTCCACATGTTTTGTTTTGTTGCCTGTCTCCCACTTCTTGACTGTGAGCCTGTTGTTGGGTAGTGACCGTCTGTCACCTGTCATCCGGGAACAGGTTCGTTCAGTAATCGGCGAGGCGAGAGAGAGAGAGAGAGAGAGAGAGAGAGAGAGAGAGAGAGAGAGAGAGAGAGGCTGGGGACAGAAGGCCTGAGTTTTATATAAAATTTATTCCACAAGGCAAGTTGAATTTATGTAATTGTTTAGGTGCAATGGATTGAACTTCCTTTTCGGGAGGAGAAGCAGCATGGCTCACTGGAAAGAGCCCGGGCTTTGGAGTCAGAGGTCATGGGTTCGAATCCCAACTCCGCCACATGTCTGCTGTGTGACCTTGGGCAAGTCACTTAACTTCTCTGAGCCTCAGTTACCTCATCTGTAAAATGGGGATTAAGACTGTGAGCCCCACGTGGGGCAACCTGATCACCTTGTATTATTGGTCATGAGTTCGAATTCTGCCTCCCCCACATATCTGCTTATCCCAAGCGCTTAGTACAGTGCTCTGCACATAGTAAGCACTCAATAAATACGATTGATGATCTGCTTTGTGACCTTGGACAAGTTACTTCACTTCTCTGTGTCTCAGTTCCCTCATCTGTAAAATGGGGATTAAGACTGTGAGCCCCACATGGGACAACCTCATCTCCTTGTGTTCCCCCCAGCGCTTAGAACAGTGCTTTGCACATAGTAAGTGCTTAACAAATACCAACATTATTATTATTATTATTATTATTATTAGCAATATTAGAGCTTCCCTACATGGGAGGAACACAATTATATGTTAATCATGCATGGGTGAGGCAGTTAGCTCTCACCCATGTGCACTTCCCACTCGGGAAGAATCCATTTACTGTATGTATTTATTACTCTATTTATGTATTTATTTTATTTGTACATATTTATTCTATTTTATTTTGTTAATATGTTTTGTTTTGTTCTCTGTCTCCCCCTTCTAGACTGTGAGCCCACTGTTGGGTAGGGACTGTCTCTATATGTTGCCAACTTGTACTTCCCAAGCACTTAGTACAGTGCTCTGCACACAGTAAGCTCTCAATAAATACGATTAAAAAAAAAAAGAATTCATTCCATTACCCGCACACGTGGTGGGCAACTAGCTCTCACCATGTGCTTTCCCTACATGGGAGGAATCATCATCATCATCATCAATCGTATTTATTGAGCGCTTACTGTGTGCAGAGCACTGTACTAAGCGCTTGGGAAGTACAAGTTGGCAACATATAGAGACAGTCCCTACCCAACAGTGGGCTCACAGTCTAAAAGGGGGAGACAGAGAACAAAACCAAACATACTAACAAAATAAAATAAATAGAATCCACTCATGATTCGCATCAGCAGCGGGGCACCTGGGTCCCACCCACGAGACACTCACCCGTCCCGCGGCCCTTGCCTCAGTGTGTCGGTTCTGGTTGCAGAGCAGACATCTGGCCTTCTGGGCGGAGAAGGACACGTGGGTTGCTGCTGCTGCTGCAGCGGCTGCTCCTCCTGCTGCTGCGTGTCTTGGTGTTCTGACCCCGAAGGTCAGAGGCCACAGGTATTTATCACCTGTGCTCCTAGGCCATTCCAACTTCTGGCCTCAGTCTATCCAATCACTGCCCTCCCCTTTCCGCCATACCTAATTTGATTGGCATGGGGGCGAGGGACACCTTCTGTATTCCCAGCTTGGGTTGTCAATCTAGCAGATCTGGTTGTGGGGGCAGTATCCCACCCTCACTTCTGAGTTCTGCCTGCTGGCTCAGGTGGTCACGAGATAGCTTTGGACCTGGAGATGGCCGGTACCCCAGGGTCACCTTGGGACATACCACCCCTTGGCCCTCACCATCCGTGCCCACCTGACCCCACCCCTTCCTGCATCCCCTCCGGGTTGCATAGTGGTGGGCTTGCATTGGAAGCCATGCCTTCCAGCGCTGTCCCTCCCCTGACCGCATGGTCCGATAACCTCTCTGGCTTGCCACAGGAACCCGAAAAGCAGATCCATGGGTAGGGGCAGAGGACATTTCCTATCCCATGGCCAGGAGCAACAGAAGGCAGTGCCCTGCCCTTATGGCATGCGAGTAGGAGGTATGGAGATATCCAATCCGTCACCAAAACCTGCCGGTCTCACCTCCGCAACATTGCCAAGATCCACCCTTTCCTCTCCATCCAAACCACTACCCTGCTCGTTCAGTCTCTCATCCTATCCCGACTGGATTACTGCATCAGCCTCCTCTCCGATCTCCTATCCTCCTGTCTCTCTCCACTTCAATCCATACTTCATGCCGCTGCCCGGATCGTCTTTGTGCAGAAACGCTGTGGGCATGTTACTCCCCTCCTCAAAAATCTCCAGTGGCTACCAATCAACCTACGCATCAGGCAAAAACTTCTCACCCTCGGCTTCAAGGCTCTCCATCACCTCGCCCCCTCCTACCTCACCTCCCTTCTCTCCTTCTACAGCCCAGCCCGCACCCTCTGCTCCTCTGCCACTGATCTCCTCACAGTGCCTCGTTCTTGCCTGTCCCGCCGTCAACCCCCGGCCCACTTCATCCCCCTGGCCTGGAATGCCCTCCCTCCACACATCTGCTAAGCTAGCTCTCTTCCTCCCTTCAAAGCCCTACTGAGAGCTCATCTCCTCCAGGAGGCCTTCCCAGACTGAGCCCCCTCCTTCGTCTCCCCCTCCTCCCCCTCCCCATCCCCTCCATCTTACCTCCTTCCCCCCCACAGCACCTGTATATATGTATATATGTTTGTACGTATTTATTACTCTATTTATTTTATTTGTACATATTTATTCTATTTATTTTATCTTGTTAATATGTTTTGTTGTCTGTCTCTCCCTTCTAGACTGTGAGCCCGCTGTTGGGTAGGGACCGTCTCTATATGTTGCCAACTTGTACTTCCCAAGCGCTTAGTGCAGTGCTCTGCACACAGTAAGCACTCAATAAATATGATTGAATGAATTGAATGAATGAATGAGTTCAATTCCAAGCACCAGGAGATGCTGGTTTAATGTAGCTGGGTCAGTCCACCGGAGAGTGCCGTCCCTTTCCTGTTCACCCCGGGAGATTGTCCGAGCCCAATGTACTGCGAGGGTCCAGAGGGTACGACCTTGAGTGTGAGTGTGGTCACACCCACCCCTGGGCCCAAATCGAGGCGGCTGCTTTCATTTGTGCTGAGGTCCACCTGGGCGGCGGCTCCCTTCCATACCCTGGCCAGCCAGCCTATCACCCGCTCCCCGGGGTCCCGGGAAAACTCCTTGGAGAGCTGCCTGAGTTTAGTGGCTGTGAAGTGAGTAGTTTGGGTGGTGACCTTTCCCTCAGGATTCCGCTTTTCCTTGATAATAGGATAGAGGGGCTTGGGCTGCCACTCGGGGTTCTGTGGGGGCACCTCCCAATCCCACAGGGAAGAGGGCAATTCCAGTTGTGGTAGGGGATCGGGATTCCCCCTTCTCCCTAGAGGAATTCTTCCCACCCAGCTCCGAGTACATGATCCGCTTGATCTCCTGCTCAGTTATGGGAAGTTTCCTCCGTTCTTTCATTCAATTCATTCAATCGTATTTATTGAGCACTTACTGTGTGCAGAGCACTGCACTAAGCGCTTGGGAAGTACAAGTTGGCAACATATAGAGATGGTCCCTACCCAACAGCGGGCTCACAGTCTAGAAGGGGGTGACAGACAACAAAACAAAACATATTAACAAAATAAAATAAATAGAATAAATATGTACAAGTAAAATAAATAAGTAGAGTAATAAATATGTACAAACATATATACATATACAGGTGCTGTGGGGAGGGGAAGGAGGTAAGGCGGGGGAGATGGGGAGGGATAGAAATACCATAAAAAAAGAGAAAAGGACTCACTGTAGAATAGGCATATCCATTTTACTCTTTTAGTGTCTGACTTCCAGTGCTTAGAACAGTGCTCCAGCACTTAGAACAGTGCTTGGCACATAGTAAGTGGGACTCCCTTCCCAACTTTCAAATAAGGATGATGATAATAATTCTGGTACTTGTTAAGTGCTTGCTCTGTCAGGCTCTGTACTAAGCTGTGGGGTAGATACAAGCTAATCAGGTTGGGCACAGTCATGTTCCCCACGGGGCTCACGGTCTTCATCCCCACTTTACAGATGAGGGAATTGAGGGCCAGAGAAGTGAAGTGACTAGCCCGAGGTCACACGGCCAACCAGTGGCAGAGCTGGGATTAGAACCTATGGCTTTCTGACTCTTAGACCCCCGGCTCTTTCCACCAGGCCACGCTGCTTCCTACCCTCTGATGCAGTTCATGTCCCCGCTCTTGGGTCTCAGGGTCACAGAAGAATCGGAGCAGAAAGATCCCGGGACTGGGAGTCAAGAGACCCTGGTTTGAATTCTAGCTCTGCCACTAATTGGCCCCATGACCTCGGGCAAGTCGCCTATCCTCTCTGGGCCTCGGTTTCCTCTTCTGGAAAATGGGGGTGCTAATCCCTGCCTCTCGGGGATGTTGGGAGGACAAAATGACATCATTGATGTGACAACTCCCCGGGGGGGAAGAGGGAGGGGGCGGATGCCCTCTGAATTCAGGGTTCTGTCATTCCTGCCTCTTCTAACTTTTGGTTCGGGGTTCAGGCTCAACGAATGGATTTCTTTTCATCTCTCCTTCCGCTACTTATGCCAGGCCAATTAGCGGGTCCATGGCTTACAGGAACCCTGGTCTATCATGTTCTATGGGGAGGCCTGCAGATGGTTGGAGACGAATGAGAGAGCCAGAGTGTGTGGGTGGTTTGGGCCTCTGAAGAATCAGCATGCCATTTGGGCCTCGCGGACGCCTTGTCATCCCCATCTTAGAGCGCCTCGTCTCCCCCCCGCCACCACCCCTCTCTGACCCACAAATCATCTCCGAACTCTGGCTCTCTGGCCTGCCTTAGCCTGCTGCTCTCGGGCCTGAGGCCTGCCAAATTCGATGGCAGAGTTCCGCAGCCTAGTGCAGCCCCCACCCTCCCAACGGTTTAAAGGCCCGTGGGGGGTGAGGAGGGGTGGCCGGCGGTCCTGGCGTTTCTCACGATTCTCCACGGCTTTCAGGAACCAGAGCGAGCTCTCCTCGTCAGCAAATTTCCCAGCCCGTTCCCTCCTTCGAATCGTCCCGTCTTGACCTCCTCCTCCTTGTCCCACGGGCCGAGGTCCTGGCAAATTGTAGAAGCAGTGCGGCTTAGTGGAAAGCGTCCGGGCTTGGGATTCAGAAGACATGGGTTCTAATCCCAGCTCCGCCACTTGTCTGCTGTGTGACCTTGGGCAAGCTACTTAACTTCTATGAGCCTCAGTTACCTCATCTGGAAAATGGGAATTAGGACCGTGAGCCTGACATGGGACAACCTGATTACCTTGTATTTACCCCAGCGCTTAGAACAGTGTTTGGCACATAGCGCTTAACAAATACCATCATTATTAATTATTATTATTAATAATAATTGGGGTGGAACTTGATGGCTTCACAGAAAATGGAATTTGGACCGGTCTTTCAAAAGAAAATCCCCTTAGCATCTTCCCACCGCCGAACCCTTTGCGTATACTAAACTTTTCAGCCATCACTAACCCTTAAATACTTATCTTTACCCATCCTCAGGACGTGGGCAGATTGGACGTTCATTTGTTTATTTTCCTGGTAAATGTTTTTATGTCTCCCTGCGCAAGCTCTGGGTAGACAGATAGTGGGTCTCTTTGGTTTGGTCTTCCCAAGCATTTAGTACAGTGCACCACACCTACTGGGCACTCAGTCCTTGCTACTATTACTACTAGAACAGTGCCGAGCACTTAGAACAGTGCTCCAGTGCTTAGAACAGTGTTTGGCACATAGTATGTGCTTAACAAATACCATAATTATTATTCTACTACAATATTACTACTACTCCTGCAATTACTCCTACTGCTACTACTATATTTTGGGAAGCAGCTTGGAAAGAGCCCGAGCTTGGGAGTCAGAGGACATGGGTTCGAATCCCGGCTCCACTGCTTGTCAGCTGTGTGACCTTGGGGAAGTCACTTTGCTTCTCTGTGCCTCAGTTACCTCATCTGGAAAATGGGGATGAAGACTGTTGTGGTGAGCCCACAACAAGATACCTCATTAGTGCCTGTTTGTGATCCCGCAAACCACAAGAAGGAAGAGACTGGCGAAGGCAAGGATGGGCTCTACCTGAGGGCAGGTGATTGCCGGGCTGTGGGGACGGAGCAGCAAGGAGAAGCGTCGGCAGATGGGCTTCCTCAGCCGGCAGGCTGATATTGGACCCTTGGCGGAGTGGAGCGAGCGAGAGTGTGGATGTGTCCCTCCCTTGCACGTTGATATAACTAAGTAAAAAAACTTTACAGAGTAACCTTGGTTGTCCGAGGTATGCTTTGACTTTACTCTGGGTCACTGAGGCTTTCCCAGTCCAGGAAGATGGTGTGAGCCCGGGACAACTGTGAGCCCCATTCATTCATTCAATCATATTTATTGAGTGCTTACTGTGTGCAGAGCACTGTACTAAGTGCTTGGGAAGTACAAGTTAGCAACATATAGAGACGGTCCCTACCCAACAGCAGGCTCACGATCTAGAAGGGGGAGACAGACAACAAAACAGAACATATAAACCAAATAAAATAAATAGAATAAATATGTACAAGTAAAATAAATAGAGTACTTTGTATCCACTCCAGCACTTAGAATGGTGCTTGCCACATAGTAAGCGCTTTACAAATGCCAAAATGATTATTACTACTACTTCTACTGCTACTACCCCCACAGCACTTATGTAATAATAATAATAATAATAATGGTATTTTTTAAGTGCTTACTATATGCCAAGCACCATTCTATGTGCTGGGGTAGATACAAGATTATCAGGTTGTCCCACGTGGGGCTCACAGTCTTCACCCCCATTTTACAGATGAGATTACTGAGGTACAGAGAAGTGAAGTGACTTGCCCAAAACCACACAGCTGACAAGTGGCGGAGCCAGGATTAGAACCCACGACTTTTGACGTCCAACCCCATGCTCCTTCCACTAAGCCATGCTGCTTCTCTGTACATATGGAGAAAGCAGCATGGCGTAGTGGAAAGAGCTCGGGCTTGGGAGTCAGAGATCATGGGTTCTAATCCCAGCTCTGCCACTTGTCAGGAATATGACTTTGGGCAAGTCACTTAACTTCTCTGGGTTTTCTGGGCCTCAGTTACCTCATCTGTAAAATGGGAATTTAAGACTATGAGCCCCACATGGGGCAACCTGATAACCTTTTATCTACCCCAGTGTTTAGAACAGTGCTTGGCACATAGTAAGCGCTTAACAAATACCACTATTATTATTATTATTATATCTGTAATTTATTTATTTATATTAATGTCTGTCTCCCCCTATAGGACGTGTGGATAGGAAATGTGTCTATTTAGTATTGGATTTACTCTCCCAAGTGCTTAGTACAGTGCTCTGTACACAATAAGCGCTCAATAAATACGATGAAATGAATGAATGAATATTGCTATTACTACTCCTATTAGTAGAAGCAGCATGGCTTCGTGGAAAGAGCACGGGCTTGGGAGTGAGAGGTCGTGGGCTCTAATCCCAGCTTTGCCACTTGTCTGCTGTGTGACAAGTCACCTAACTTCTCTGTGCCTCAGTTCCCTCATCTGTAAAATGGGGATTAAGACTGTTAACCCCACGTGGGACAACCTGATAACCTTGTATCTACCTCAGCGCTTAGAACAGTGATGAAGATGATGATGGTATTTGTTAAGTGCTTACTGTGTGCTGAGCACTGTTCTAAGCGTTGCTTGGCTCGTAGTAAATGCTTAACCATATGTTTGTACATATTTATTACTCTATTTTACTTGTACATATCTATTCTATTTATTTTATTTTGTTATTATGTTTTGTTTTGTTCTCTGTCTCCCCCTTCTAGACTGTGAGCCCACTGTTGGGTAGAGACCGTCTCTATATGTTGCCAACTTGTACTTCCCAAGTGCTTAGTACAGTGCTCTGCACACAGTAAGCGCTCAATAAATACGATTGATTGATTGGTTGATTAACAAATACCATCATTATTAAGCTCCTTGAGGGAAGGGATCATGTCTACTACTGCTACTAATAATAATGAAGGTATTTGTTTAGCGCTTACTATGTGTCAAGCACTGTTCTAAGCACTGGGGCAGATAGAAGCTAATCAGGTTGGACACAGTCCCTGCCTCACATGGGACTTGCAGTCTCAATACCCATTTTGCAGATGAGGGAACAGAGGCACAGAGAATGAAGTAACTTGCCTAAGGTCACACAGCAGACAAGTGACAGAGCTGGGATTAGAGCCCAGTTCCTTCTGATTCCCAGGCCCGGGTTCTATCCACTAGGCCATGCTGCTTCCCTAACTGTATTGGACTCTCCCATGCACTCCGTATAGTGCCCAACGCACAATAGACTAAGTTCCTTGAGACCAGGAATTGTGTCTACCAAATCTATTGGACTCTTCCAATCGCTCAGTACAGTGCTCTGCACACTGTCGACTGTAAGCTACTTGAGGGCAAGGATTGTGTCAACTCACTCTATTATCCTCTCCCCAATGCTCAGTGCTGTGCTCCTCACACAGTAGACTGTCAGCTCCTTGAGGGCAGGGATCGGGTCTACTAGCTGTATTGAATGCTCCCAGTCACTCAGTTCAGTGCTCTGCATACGTAGCTGCTCCATCAGTGCTATTAATTAGTCTTGGGCAATTGACCTGTGTGACCTTGGGCAAGTCACTTCACTTCCCTGTGCCTTGGTTCCCTATCTGTAAAATGGGGATTGAGACTGTGAGTCCCACATGGGACAGGGACTGTGTCCGACCCGATTTGCTTGTATCCACCCCAACACTTAGTACAGTGCCTGGCAATATAGTAAGTGCTTAACAAAATATCATCATCATTATTATTATGAGAAGCAGTGTGGCTTAGTGGAAAGAGCACAGGCTTGGGAGTCGGAGGTCATGGGTTCTAATTCCGGCTCCACCACTTGTCAACTGTGTGACTCTGGGCAAGTCACTTAACTTCCCTGGGCCTCAGTTACCTCATCTGTCAAATGGGGATCAAGACTGAGAGCTCCACATGAGACAACCTGATAACCTTGTATCTACCCCCGCGCTTAGAACAGTGCTTGGCACATAGTAAGCGCTTAACAAATACCATTATTATTATTATTATTATGGTGACAGTTGGAAGCAAGTTGAACCCTCTCTGTTCCTTTCCCCTCCTTCCTCCTACCTCCTGCAACGGTTTGGATCATCGTAATCCACTTTGGTGGGAAAATTCTGGGGACCAGCAGGATAACAAGTAACTCGCTCAGGTCATAAATATATATAATCGTCCAACTTCCTGTTACATCCTTGTTATTCCTCCGGCTCTCCTTCTCCGTTCATCATTTTAGTCTGGCCATCTCCCTCATCAGTTGGTAAGCTCCTTGATGGCGTGGGTCTGATTTCTGTGGAATTTTTCCAAGCGTTTAGTAGTGTCTAACACACAAGTGCTGCTCATTGTATACCGTCGTTAGCTGGATTGATTGAGTTCCACAAAAGCAGCGAGGCCTAGCGGAAAGAGCCCGGGGCCTGGGAGTTAGAGGACTTGGGTTCGTATCCCGGCTTTGCCACTTGTCTTGGAACAAGTCACTTGACTTCTCTAGGCTCAGTTTCCTCATCTGAAAATTGGGGAATAAGACTGTGAGCCCCATGTGGGACAGGGACTGTGTCCAACTTGATTAGCTTGTATCTACCACAGCGCTTAGTATGGTGCCTGGCATATGGTAAGCATTTAGCAAATACCATTAAAAAAAAAAAAGCAGCCAAACTCAGTGGGTCAGTGAGACTTTTACCAGACTTGCTAATTCAAACTTCCTTTCCCCAAATAGACAGCCAGCTCAGTCAGGAGAATCTGTGTTCTGCAGGGGAGTTGTTGGCCCAGAGTAGGCCCTGTCCTAAGCTCCACAATCATCTTCCCCGAGGAACTGTTCTCAATTTAGGGTAACGGAAGACGTCGGTTGGAACTTCAAAAGACGCACATGGTTTGGATTTGGCGTCGTGAAGTTGCTCCCCGGGTGAACGTCCGGTCCGCAGGTAGAGGCAGCCGGAATCTTGCCGCCGGAGGCCCGTGGGTAGACGGGTTTGGAATCCCCTTTTCCTGTCAGCCCGGAGAAGTTCACTTTCACCGCCCCCGCTGTGAACAAGCACCGGGACACCACCAGAAAGGCTCAGGGGAAGCCTCTGGATCCTCACGGCTCTCACAGTTTTCGTCAAGTGCGTCCACCCCGGCCATTTGGAAAGGTCGATTTAACCCATCCTCGGCACAGAACGGAGGCCGGCTCCACTTCCAGTCTCCTCGAGCTGCTGAAAGGTTCACACGTGCAGCCTCATCCGGGGGCTGGAAAATCGAGATGCCGAGGCCCCGCCTCCCCCATCCCCAGGTTCCCTCAGAAACCCATCTGCTTCCGCTTCGCCATCCTCTCAGATGGCAAGAGCCCATGTGGGCCCAGAATCAGGTTTAAGAAAGTGACGTGCAAGTGAGGCCTCTTGGAGATGAGCTCGAGGTATTCTTTTCCTTCGAAGAAAACGATGAATGACAGCCCAAGATCCCGCTTCCTTTCCACTTGTGGTTAATCCTCGATTTAGCTGGCCTCCATTGTTGTGGGGAAAGTTTACTTAGCCTCTGGAAGAAGAATCTTCTCTGTTCCGTGATCCCCACCTGCTTCATTCAGCAGGCCTGAGAGAGAGAGAGAGAGAGGGAGAGAGACAACTAGAAGGAGTGAAAGTCAGAGAGAGGGAAAGTCAGAGAGAGCTGGCTAGAGAAAGGGAAAGAAAAGGCGACAACTAGAGAGAGTGAAAGAGGGATAGAACTGGAGGGAGATAGGGAGAAAGGAGAGCAAGGGAGAGAGAGAGCTAGCGAGAGAGGAAGAGAAACAACTAGTGAGAGCTAGAGAGAGAGTGGGAGAGAAAGCAAGAGTGACAGGGAGAAAGAGGGAAAGAGAAAGAGGGTTAGAGAGGGAGAGAGAAAGAGAAAGAAAGTGGGAGGCTAGAGAGAAAGAGAGAGCTAGAGAGCGGCCTAGTGACTGGCTTTGGGGAGAGCCTGCTGGGGGTAGGATGAGAAAGAATTTCCTATTTCCGACCTGACCTCTCCTTTCCTCCCAGTGCCTGGATGCGGCTACTCCGCCTGCAGAGGGAACCCTGGACAAACGGAGACTGTTTCTGGCCACCGTCCTGGTAGAAGAGGCCTCGGCTTAAGGACGTTGCCGCTCAGTGTGGTCGCAAGTGTTTGGGGAGGCCTAGCTGAAAATGTCTGTGGCGGTGGGAGCCCCTCCCTCCACCCCACTGGAGCGTGAGCTAAATAATAATGATGATATTTGTTAAGCGCTTACTATGTGCCAAGCACTCTTTTAAGCACTGGGGTAGATACGAGGTAATCGGGTTGTCCCACGTGGGGCTCACAGCCTTAATCCCCATTTTATAGATGAGGCAACTGAGGCACAGAGAAGTTAAGTGACTGGCCCAAAGTCACATAGCTGATAAGTGGCAGAGCTGGGATTAGAACCCACTGACTCTCAAACCCGGGCTCTTACCACTAAGCCACACAAACAATCCACTTGCTCCGCCACCCTCTTTCTTAGACCTTTTTCTTCTTCCCTTCTCAGCAGACTTGTCCTCTTGGGTGCTTTACCTGGATTCCCATTGAGAGCCCGCAACTGTTCTGGTCAGATGTTTGCCGGAAAGAAAATACACCCACACTTCCCTCAAACACGGCAGGGCCATCACAGAAGAGACTAGGAGGTGGGGGATCCCGGAGTAGGGAGAGGGACCACGGTCCAAGCAAGTGCAACGGGGAAACAGTGTGGCCTAATAGGTAGAGCACGGGCCTGGGAGTCAGAAGGACTTGGGTTCCAATCCCGGCTCCACCTCTTGTCCCATGTATATATGTATATATGTATATATGTTTGTACATATTTATTACTCTATTTATTTATTTATTTTACTTGTACATATCTATTCTATTTATTTTATTTTGTTAATATGTTTGGTTTTGTTCTCTGTCTCCCCCTTCTAGACTGTGAGCCCACTGTTGGGTAGGGACTGTTTCTATATGTTGCCAGCTTGTACTTCCCAAGCGCTTAGTACAGTGCTCTGCACACAGTAAGCGCTTAATAAATACGATTGATTGATTGATTGATTGTCTGCTGTGTCACCCTGGGCAAGTCGCTTTACAGGAGTCAGAGGACGTGGGTTCCGATCCCGGCTCTGCCATTTGTCTGCTGTGTGACCTTGGGTAAGTCACATCACTTCTCAGTTACCTCATCAGCAAAATGGGGATTAAAACTGTGAGCCCCATGTGGGATGGGGGGGACTGTATCCAACCCGATTACCTGTATCTATTCTAGTGCTTAGAACAGTGGTTGGCACATAGTAAGCACTTAACAAATACCATAATAATAATGATAATAATTATTATTGTTATTATTTTTCTCTGGGCCTCAGTTACCTCAGCTGTAAAATGGGGATGAAGACTGTGAACCCCACGTGGGACAGGGACTGTGTCCAACTTGAGTAGCTTGATTCTACCCCAGTGCTTAACTGTGCCTGACACGTAGTAAGTGCTTAACAAATACCCTCTTATTATTATTATTATTATTAAGGGGAAGAGAGGTGCAGGAAAGAGGGACAGAGTCTGAGAACTGCAGACAGAAAGAGATGCCAGCAGACAGGAAGAGATCAGTCATTTGCATGTGTCGCTCCTAGCAGGAAATACAGTGAAGCAGCGTGGCTTAGTAGAAAGAGCACGGGCTTGGGAGTAAAAGGTCATGGGTTCTAATCCTGGCTCTGCCACTTGTCAGCTGTGTGACTTTGGGCAAGTCATTTAACTTCTCTGTGCCTCAGTTACCTCATCTGTCAAATGGGGATTGACTGTGAACCCCACGTGGGACAACCTGATTACCTTGTATCTACCCCAGCGCTTAGAACAGTGCTTGGCACATAGTAAGCACTTAACAAATACCATTATTATTATTATTTATTCTCTGGACCTCAGTTCCCTCATCTGTTAAATGGGGATTAAGAGTGTGAGCCCCATGTGTGACAGGGATTGTGTCCAACCTGATTAGCTTATATCTACCCCAGCACTTAGAGCAGTGCTTGGCATATAGAGCCTAACAAGTGCCATAATTATTATTATTATACAGTGCAAGCTTGTCTGGCCATAACAGTGGAGCATCAAATCAGGCGAACAACCCCAAGTCCCAGTGTCTTCCAGCCAGAGGGAAATTTTGACATGGGTCTCGAGGTTTAGGCGGGTGTCACACTCTGTTTGTCTCTTGATTCGCTCTCCTCCCCCCTTATCTGGATTTGATTTTAATTTTTTTTACGGGGTCTCTTAGGAGTTTAGTCTGTGCCAGGCACTGCACTAAGCACTGGGATCGACCCAAGCCAATCAGGTTGGACACAGTACCTGTCCCACATGGGGCTCGCAGTCTTCACCCCCATTTTCAAGATAAGGGAGCTGAGGTAACTGAGTTTAACTGGTTTGTGGCACCACCCATGGCTGTGATTGACCTCTAAGGCATCACCCATGCCCAGTTATTGTGAGAGAGGCCACCCCCTGGACTCAGGCATTTGTAGCCTCCTGTGACAGTAATGGCTACGTCCGGGCCCATCATCACTCGCGACAAGCCTTGAACCTTTACCTTGTATCTACCCCAGCGCTCAGTACAGTGTCTGGCACATAGTAAGTGCTCAACAAATACCATTAGAAAAAAAATGGGAGCCTGGGCTGTTTTTTGAAGTTCAAACAATACGGACCCGCTCTCCTTGGGTCCCACGCTTCCATTTCCGTGCATCTTCCAAGCTCTTCTAGGTTTATGGTTCATGACTGTATTTACTTGAATTTTCCCAAGTGCCCGGTACGGTCCTCTGTGCCCACACAAGGCGCTCAGTACAGTGCTCTTCACACAGTAAGCACTCAGTACAGTGCTCTGCACACAGCAAGCACCCAAGGAATATGATTGAATGAACTAATGAAAGTGCTTAGTACAGCGCTCTACACACAGTAAGCGCTCAATAAATACGATTGAATGAATGAATGAATGAGTGGGTAGTCGAGTCTTTCCAGAAGAAAGAAACCAGAAGCAGGAGGCAGGAAATCTCTTTTTGGGGGAGTATATTTCTGCCACAGAACACAAACCTCCGCAGACCCGACTGTCACCGTGCGTGTCTAGTGGAAATGAAACATCGGTTTCATTTTCTTCTGTTGTATATCTCAGGGAAATGCACCTTTTCTTTAGGGAAAAGAAAATCCAGATGGCTGTATCCCGGATATTTTATGGGGTCTTAGAAAATTAAAGACCCTGTTGGAGTTGGGTTTACGCAAGGGACAAATGGGACATGATCTTTTCAAAGTCATCGTGGTCTCATGTCAGCACTTTGGCATTCATAGCCTCACACGCACAGCTCTTTATGGGTGCTGTTTAAGCACTTCTCCCTCTGGACTGTAAGCTCAACGTAGGCAGAGAATGCGTCTGTTAATTCCGTCATATTGGACTCTCCCGACTGCTTAGTACACCTGGTAAGCTCTCAATAAGTACCACTGATTGTTTGGGTCTCCCTCCTCTCTGTAAATGCAGTAAAGGGTAGTAGTAGTAGTAGTAGTAGTAGTAGTAGTAGTAGTAGTAGTAGTAGTAGTAATAGTAGTTTTTAATAATGATGATATTTGTTAAGGGGTGGGAGGACTCCAGGCCCCGTAACTGACACTCGCCACAGCACGAAAGAAAGAGGTGATATGTGGTGGCCATAAAGTACTTGTGAGCTCACCTTCCTTCCAATAAAAGCCTCCGAGATAAGCTTGGAAAGGTTCCAATATTTATTACTCCCAGGCACATTCCTGGAATTTCATTCCAGCAAAAAGGTCGGTGGACAAAATGTCAAGCATGTGCTCGTAAATAACAAGCCCCCCGGCATTACCGAGCTAATCGCCTGCTCTTTTTTTTTCTACCACACTGCATGCCCATCTTTGAAGCTTACATAAACACAGGTTATTTTCACATCAGTATTATATACGTCAAACCGAACGCATTTTCTCATGCGGTAACTGGGAGAGGTGTGGTTTCCTCTCCTCCCACTCCCTTCTGCGTCGCACCTGGATTTGCAACCTTTATTCATGCCACCCTCAGCCCCACACCACTTATGTCCATAGCCCTAATGTATTTATTCATATTAATGTCCATCTCCCACCCTAGACTGTCAGCTCGTTGTGGGCAGGTAACACGTCCACCAAACTCTGTTGTACTGTACTCTCCCAAGCGCCCAGTACAGTGCTGTGCCCACAGTGCTCAATAAATACGACTTGGGCCGGCCACATCCCAGGTCCGGGGTACTTATGTACCAACAAACAACTGCTCTTGCCCCCTTCAATGCCTTATTAAAGGGACATCTCCTCCAAGAAGCCTTCCCTGACTAAGCCCTCTTTTCCTCTTTGTTCTGCATCACCCTGACTTGCTCTTTTATCTCATCCCCCCTCCCAGCCCCACAGCACTTATGCACATATCCGTAATTTATTTATAGTAATATCTGTCTCCCCCTCTACACTGTAAGCTCATTGTGGGCAGGGAATGTGTCTGATACATTGTACTCTCCCAAGTGCTTAGTACAGTGCTCTGCACTAGTAAGGGCTCAATCAATAATAAAAAATAAAACTTGCTTTTAAAAAAACAATAAAGCAGTGTACTGCGTGCTGGGGTAGATAGAAGATCATCAGGTCCCACATGGGGCTCACAGTCTAAGAGGATGGAGAACAGGGATTGAATTCCCATTTTAACAGTGAGGAAACACGCCCAGAGAAGTGAAGTGTTTTACCCAAGGTTACACAGCAAGCAGTTGGCAAGAACTGGGAACCCAGGTCCTCTGACTCCCAGGCTCATGCTCTACAGTGCTTTGCACATAGTAAGCGCTTAACAAATACCATCATTATTATTATTATTTCCGTTAGGCCATGCTTCTACTCCTCTCCCCTCTCCCTTCCCCCTGTCATCTCCCACCTGCCTGTTTCCTTTCTTCCGTCCTCACATTTGACAAAGAGCACCCCAGCATGTGTGTGTGTTTAGGGGTCACCCCAGCTTCTTGGATTGCAGACTGGTTTTCTGCCAAATGGCGGCTGGACTAGAGATGCCGCATGGCTTAGTGGAAAGAGCACGGGGTCGAGAATCAGAGGACATGAGTTCTAATCCTGGCTCCGGCGCTTATCTGCTGTGTGACCTTGGGCAAGCCACTTTGCTTCTCTGTGTCTCACTTACCTCATCTGGAAAATGGGGATTAAGCCAGTTGTTGGGTAGGGACCATCTCTATATGGTGCCGATTTGTACTTTCCAAGCGTTTAGTACAGTGCTCCGCACACAGTAAGTGCTCAGTAAATACGATTGAAGGAATGAATGAAAGTGAGCCCCACGTGGGACAACCTGATTACTTTGTGTCTGCCCCAGTGCTTAGAACAGTGCTTAGAACATAGTGCTTAACAAATACCATAATTATTATTAATTAGTATTACTATTAGATGGCCCAGACTTGTATCAGGTGTGGATCGCCATCAACTATTTCCCTGCTTGTCTGGACTCAAAACTGGTGGTCCATTGAGGTCAATCACGTTGCTCAAGGGAGCCCAAGGTTCTCAATCAATCAACCAATCAATCAGTGGTATTTATTGCACGCTTATTAGATGCAGAGCACTGCATTCAGGTTTTGGGAGAGTACCACACCACAGAATTGGTACACACGTCCCCTGCCCAAAAGGAGCTTACCATCTAGAGGGAGAGACACTCAGTGGTATCTATTGAGCGTTTATTAGGTGCAGAGCACTGTACTAATTGTTTGGGAAAGTACAATACAACAGAATTAGTAAATACTTTCCCTGCTTGTAAGGAGCAGTAGGAGCGTGTAATAAATACGATCATTATTCAGAACAGTATTTAAAGTGGCTTCATCCACCTCATGAAAGGTCAAATCCATCTGCCCCACTCCCCCCCCAAATTCCCCGCACCCCGTTTCCCTGTTCCACCAGCCCCCCTCCCCTCCAATCAATTGGATTGTCGGAGAAAGTTAAATAGGTCGAGTCTGTGCCCCAGGCAATGGAGTGACATTCATTTAAAACCCTTTTCTGGAGGGATTATGAAGAGAATGAAGTTCTTAGTTCACGTGTTTTTTTAGGATTCACAGTGGATCCTTTTCAGGCTTGGGAGTCAGAGGTTGTGGGTTCAAATTCTGGCTCTGCTACTTGTCAGCTGTGTGACTTTGGGCAAGTCACTTAACTTCTCTGTGCCTCAGTTACCTCATCTGTAAAATGGGGATTCATTCTTTCATTCATTCATTCAATCGTATTTATTGAGCACTTACTGTATGCAGAGCACTGTATTAAGCACTTGGAAAGTACAAGTTGGATTAATAATAATAATAATGGTATTTGTTAAGCACTTACTATGTGCAAAGCACTGTTCTAAGCGCTGGGGAGGTTACAAGGTGATCAGGTTGTCCCATGGGGGGCTTACAGTTTTTATCCCCATTTTACAGATGCGAGAACTGAGGCCCAGAGAAGTTAAGTGACTTCCCCAAAGTCACACAGCTGACAGTTGGCGGAGCTGGGATTTGAACCCATGACCTCCGACTTCAAAGCCCGTGCTCTTTCCAGAGAGCCACGCTGCTTTTCCTGGATTAAGACTGTGAGCCCCGCGTGGGACAACCTGATTACCTTGTATCTACCCCAGCGCTTAGAACAGTGCTTGGCACATAGTAAGCGCTTAACAAATACCATCATTATTATTCCCAAACTGGACTAGTGCTCACCTTTCCAGGGCCGAATCAATTAGGCTCCTGATTGGTCGGGGCTCGAGACCCCCCCCCCCCCCCCCCCCGCCCGAGGGCTCTACACACCGTAAGCGCTAAATAAATACGATTGAATGAATGAATGGAAATGTTCCTGAGTCCAGTGAGAACACAGAGCTTGCACGCCGGCTTGGGATAACTGGATTCATTCATTCAATCGTATTCATTGAGAGATTACTGAGTGCAGAGCACTGTACTAAGCACTTGGGAGAGTACGATATAACAATAAGCAGACAAATTCCCTGCTCCCAATGAGCTTACAACAATCCATAAAAGAGGAGGAAAGCAGCGTGGCCTAGTGAAAAGAACCCGGGCCTGGGAGTCAGAGGACCTGGGTTCTAATCCCAGCTCCGCCACGTGTCTGCTCTGTGACCTTGGGCAAGTCATTTCACTTCTCTGGGCCTCAGTTACCTCCTCTATAAGATGGGGATTAAGATTGTGAGTCCCACATGGGACATGGACTGTGTCCAACCTGATTAGCTTGTATCTATCCAGCGCTTAGTACAGTGTGTCATACATGCTTAATAAATACCACTTAAAAAAAAATTTGAAAATGACTTACAAGCAGGGCTAAGATCATAAAAGGCCTGCGAAAATCCACAACCTCTAGGTAGACCTTTTGGGGTTGGCTTGATACCTAACTGTGACCATTTAGAAGGGCAGAAGACTGTTACCAGACGGAGTAAAGAACTTTGGTCTCAGCTGAACTCACACCAAAGATCTTTCATCGAAAGCTTCGGTCTTGATTCTCTTAGCTAGTTTTTCTTTTTTCGTTTTTTTTTTAAAGGTACTTCATTCATTCATTAAATCATATTTATTGAGCGCTTACTGTGTGCAGAGCACTGTACTAAGTGCTTGGGAAGTACAAGTTGGCAACATATAGAGACGGTCCCAACCCAACAGTGGACTCACAGTCTAGAAGGAGGAGACAGACAAAACAAAACATGTGGACAGGTGTCAAGACATCAGAACAAATTGAAATAAAGCTAGATGCACATCATTAACAAAATAAATAGAATAGTAAATATGTACAACTAAAATAAATAGAGTAATAAATCTGTACAAACATACATACAGGTGCTGAGGGGAGGGGAGGGAGGTAGGGCCGGGGAGATGGGGAGGAGGAGAGGAAAAAGGGGGCTCAGTCTGTTAGGTACTTACCATGTGCCAAACACTGCACAAAGTGCTGGCTTCTTTCTCTCTCTCTTTTTTTCTCCATTTCATTTCTCTCCCCAAATGTGCTACGTAGCAGTATCTTTTCGGCCTCTTCTTACCAACCCTGACAGATGCAAGCTCTGCTAGTAACACCAGCCGTGAAAATCAAGATTCAGTGTGCACAGGCCCAACAGTGTTTATGCTGTCCATTAAAGACATCGCTTTGGGGAATTATACAGGGAGTGAAATGATCTTTGACAGCTGGGAATTGCAGAAAAAGGAGGCTATTGTTCAAAGCACTGCCTTTAATATAGAGACGTCCCAGCTAAACAGCAGAGGCTGAAGTATGGCAAATGGTAATTGGCCATAAAGTTAACAAGGGCTGGTTTTCCTCTCTTGCATCTTCCCCCCCTCCGCCTCTTCTTGTTTTCTTCACTTGCCTCTCTAAACTAGCGCTACCTCAAAGACCTTGACGTCTCCATCCACATCCCCCTTCTTCACCTCTCCAACCAGCCAGGTTCCCTGAGGCATTTTAGAAATGGTCTCGGGGTGAGGGTGGGTGCGCTGAGGTCTTCTTAAAGAGTGGGGCAGGGGCAGTGATGGTATCAAAGACCATTTGACTCTTCAGGGGTCAAGTTGGCACTGCCCAGGGATTTTTTTTTAATGGCATTTGTTAAGCACTTACTATGTGCTTAACTAGAGAAGCAGCTGGCTCAGTGGAAAGAGCATGGGCTTTGGAGTCAGAGGTCATGGGTTCAAATCCCGGCTCCACCACTCGTCAGCTATGTGACTTTGGGCAAGTCACCTAACTTCTCTGGGCCTCAGTTACCTCATCTGTAAAATGGGGATTAAGACTGTAAGCCCCACATGGGACAACCTGATCACCTTGTAAATTCCCCAGCTCTTAGAACAGTGCTCTGTGCATAGTAAGTGCTTAATAAATGCCATTATTATTATTATTATTATGTGCCAGGCCCTGTACTAAGCACTGGGGTAGATTCAGGATCATCAGGTTAGACACAGTCCTTGTCCCACGTGGGGCTCACAGTCTTAATCCCCATTTTACCGATGAGGTAACTAGGGCCCTGAGAAATGAAGTGACTTATCCAAGGTCACACAGCAGACAAGTGGCGGAGCCGGGATTAGAATCAATCAACCGTGTTCTATGGTTACTAGTTACGGTGTATGGATCTGAAAGCTGGACAATGAAGAAACAGGATAGGAAGAGCATCGATTCTTTTGAAATGTGGTGTTGGAGAAGGCTTTTGCAAATACCATGGACTGCCTGAAAAACAAACAAATGGATTTTGGAGCAAATTAAGTCCAGATCGTCTTTGGAAGGCCAAATGACTCGACTAAGATGAGCATATTTTGGACATATAATCAGGAAGACTAATTCTCTGGAGAAGACACTAATGCTAGGAAAAGTCCAGGGAAAACGTGGAGAGGCAGACCGGCAGCTAAAGGGATAGAGACCATAACAACGATTATGGAAGAACAGTTAGAAAGGTTACGGATCATGGCAGGAGACGGGACGTTCTGGAGAAAATCTATCCATAGAGTCGCTATGAATCGGAAATGACTCGACGGCACTTGATAACAATCAGGTTCGTAGTATTCACAGCCGGCTGATGTGGGTGGCGAAGACCATGGGAGGCACGGACCCCCGTCTTTGGGCCCCTGTGTGGAAAATACAAACCCTGGCACTCCTCTGGGCAGGGTTGCTGCCCTAAAACCACGGAACCGAGGTTCTTCTGTTGTCGTGGCCAAAGGGAGACTCTACCCATCAACAGAGAGATTGGAAGCTCGGCATGGGCAGGGGACGTATCTACCGGCGCTGTTCTGTCGGACTGAGCACATAGTACAGCACTCAGCACACAGTACGTGCTCAATAAATGCTATTGATTGATTGATGGACTCAAGTTGAGTTACCCAATAACAGCCCTGATGTCAACAGGTTTAATAAGGGGGAGAAGCTCTGTGTGTGTGCGTGTGTGTTTATGTGTGTGTTTTCCTGTCTAGGGCTCGTGTAGGGTGAGAAGAGCAGTAGTAGTCTGATCAGACTGTTTAGCACAGCACTTTACTGACTGATTAATGGACTACTGGGTTGGAACAGCTCTGGGCCCACATAGTGGCATTCTGGGACCAAACCCCCCCCCAAAAAACTCTTCCAAAAAAAAAAATCCTTAGCCTGAATCTACTAAATCCATCTCCAGGTGAGTGCAGGTAATTACGGCTGTCAGTGGGAAGAGAAGAGCAGTGAATTCACTGCACCAATTGAGCTTTGATTAGAGCAAGTTGTGTCTTTCTCAGGTTGTGGGGCGGGGCGGAGAAGGCCCTTCTGTGACTGAGTTGCTCGTGCTTGAAATATGTCCTGAGGAGAAGCCTGCACATGAGCCTTAGATGGGAGACAGACACACACACGCACACACACACACACACACTATCCTTCTCCCCCTTATTGAGCCTATTTCCAATGTATTAGGGCTGTGATTGGGGTTCATTTCCTAAGAGCTTCCTGATAGGACCTGTTCTCCAAGAGGCCTTCCCTGACTAAGCCCTCATTTCTTCTTCTCCCACTTTCTTCTGCATCTCCCCTTGTGCTTGGATTTGTTCCCTTTATTCACCCCTCCCTCAGCCCCACAACATTTATGTCCATAGCCATCATTCATTTGTTTTTATTAATGGCTGTTTCCCCCACTAGACTGTGCGTGCCTCGTGGACAAGTAACATGTCGACCAACTGTTATATTGTACTCTCTCAAGCGCTTAGTACAGTGCTCTGCACATAGTAGGTGTTCAATAAATTCCACTGATGATTATGATGTTGAGGACCCAGGATCGGAAACTCAGGGACTGTGTCTGATCCGATAATCTTATATGGCCTTATATTAGTCATTAATGGTATTTATTGAGCACTTACTCTGTGCAGAGCACCGTACTAAGCGCTCGGGAAAGGGCAACACAACAGAGTCGGTAGACAGATTTCCTGCCTTCAACGAGCTCACAGTCTAATAATAATAATAATGATGATGATGCTATTTGTTAAGCGCTTAGTATGTGCCAAGCACTGTTTGGTGCTGAGGTAGATACTGCACTGTGCTTGACACCTAGTGATGGATTCACCTATTGCCGCCTATTAAGATTTTAATAATGGGATTTGTAGTAGCATTTATCGAGCACCCGCTGGGTCCTGTGCGCTGTAGTAAACGCTTAGGAAGTACAATCGATCAATCAATCATATCATTCCATCAATGGTATTTATTGAGGGCTTACTGTGTGCAGAGCACTGAACTTAAAGTACAATACGACGGAGTTGGTAGTTAGGAGAAGCAGCGAGGCTTAGTGGAAAGAGGCCGGGTTCTAATCCCGGCTCTGCCAAATGCCTGCTGTGTGACCTTGGGTCAGTCACTTCATTTCTCCATGCCTCAGTACTCCAGTTCTCCCTCCTACTTAGACTGTGAGCCCCATGTGGGACAGGGACTGTGTCTAACCTAATTCATTTGTGTCTACCCCAGCGCTTAGAATAGTGTTTGATGCATAGTAAGAACTTAACAGATACCATTAAAAAAAGGAGATTACAGTCTAGTGGTTTTACCCCTAACAGAAGCCCTGGGCAGGGGTTGTCTCTCTTTATTGCTGACTTGCACTTTCCAAGCGCTTAATAATAATAATAATAATAATGGTACTTGTTAAGTGCTTACTATGTGCGAAGCACTGTTCTAAGTGCTGGGGGGATACAAGGTGATCAGGTTGTCCCACGTGGGGCTCACAGTCTTAATCCCCAGTTTACAGATGAGGGAACTGAGGCACAGAGAAGTTAAGTGACTTGCCCAAAGTCACACAGCAGACAAGTGGCGGAGCGGGGATTAGAACCCATGACCTCTGACTCCCAAGCCCATGCTCTTTCCACTGAGCCACGCTGCCTCTCTAATACAGTGCTAATACAGTGCTCTGCACACCATAGACGCTCAATAAATATGATTGAATGAATGAATGAAATACCTCAATAATTATCAATCATAACAAAAAGAAAGGGCATTTGGAGGTGAACTTATCATCATGATTGGCAGTGATTGAAAGTCTACTGTGTCTAGAGAGACCAGTATATTAGACTCTTGCAGAGCTACGAAAGGAATAGAAATTACAATCCCTGCCCTAAGTCAATCACTCAGTCATCAGTAACATCATCATCATCATTAATGGTATTTATTGAGCACTTACTGTGTGCAAAGCACTGTGCTAAGTGCTTGGGAAAGGGCAGCGCAACCGAGTTGGTAGACTTATTCCCTGCCCACAGTGAGCTTACAAGTCTAATAATAATAATAATGATGATGGTATTTGTTAAGTGCTTACTATGTGCCAAGCACTGTTCAGCACTGGGGTAGATACAGGGTAATCAGGTTGTCCCACGTGGGGCCCACAGTCTTAATCCCCATTTTCCAGATGAGGGGGAGATAGGCATTGATATAAGAAATTTGTAATATGTAATTCATAGATATGTAAATAAATGCTGTGTGATTGAGGGTGGGGCAAATATCAAATGCCCAAAGGTCACGGATCTAAATGCAGTCGTATATACTGAACGCTTACTGTGTGTGGAGCACTTTAATAATAATAATAATAATGGCATTTATTAAGCACTTACTATGTGCAAAGCATTGTTCTAAGCACTGGGGAAGTTACAAGGTGATCAGGTTGTCCCACAGGGGGGCTCACAGTCTTAATCCCCATTTAACAGATGAGGTAACTGATGAAGTTAATGAATGATGAAGTTAATTAATCATCATCAATCGTATTTATTGAGCGCTTACTATGTGCAGAGCACTGTACTAAGCGCTTGATGAAGTTAATGAAGTTAACTGATGAAGAACTGATGAAGTGAAGTGACTTGCCCAAAGTCACACAGCTGACAGTTGGCAGAGCTGGGATTAGAACTCCTGACCTCTGACTCCAAAGCCCGTACTCTTTCCACTGAGCCACGCTGCTTCTCTTACTAAGCCCTGGGGAGAGCACAATATGATAGCGATTGAAGACAAGTACATTCTTTTGGGAAAGGCAAAGAGCAATAAACAGTCAAATACAGAGTGCTAGAAGAGTAAGAACGTTGATAAATGTAAAATTAGCACTTGGGAGAGGACAGTGTAACACAGTTGACGTTCCTTTCCCTCAACGAGTTTATGGCAGAGAAAGGGAGACAGACATTATCAGCCAATCAGTCAATGGTATTCATTGAGTGTTTACTGTGTGCAGAGCACTGTACTAGAGAGGCAGCGTGGCTCAGTGGAAAGAGCACAGGCTTTGGAGTCAGAGGTCATGGGTTCAAATCCCTACTCTGCCAATTGCCAGCTGTGTGACTTTGAGCAAGTCACTTAACTTCTCTGTGCCTCAGTTCCCTCATCTGTAAAATGGGGCTGAAGACTGTGGGCCCCACGTAGGATAACCTGATCACCTTGTATCCCCCCAGTGCTTAGAACAGTGCTTTGCACATAGTAAGCGCTTAACAAATACCATCATCATTATTATTATTATTACTAAGCACTTGGGAGAGGACAATTCAGTTCATTTGGGGCTTAGGTCCCACACACCTCCCAATCCCTCCCCGTACCCATCCCGGGGCCCAGCTACAGGGTCGGATGGCCTCCAGCGGCCCAGGACCACCACCCCCTTCCTCCTGACCCCCCGCCAATGGCGAGGTGCCACGGCACGTCCCCCAGCCCCAGAGGGCAGCCCACAAAGACTCCTGGACCTGTGCATATAGTTATAATTCTATTTGTTCGGACAATTTTGACACCTGTCTACATGTTTTGTTTTGTTGTCTGTCTCCCCCTTCTATACTGTGAGCCCGTTGTTGGGTAGGGACCGTCTCTATCTGTTGCCGACTTGTACTTTCCAAGCGCTTAGTACAGTAAGCGCTCAATAAATACGATTGAATGAATGAATGACCTGCTGCCTCAGCAGGACATCTCCAACCCCCGCCCTGTCACATCTCGGGCTTGGTCCTAGCGCCCTGGTTTTCCTCAATGCCTTTGCCCTTCCTTCCATCTCTGGCCACATGGTTCCAAGATAGCCGATTGGGTCATGAGATGGAAAGCAACAGACCGTGGTAGGAGGGACTAAGAGCGATGAACAGTTACCAAGGCGATGAGAGGGATGCCAACGTCCCGCTCAACGAGAAGCCTCGGAATCTAACGGACGGCACGAGGACTGAGGAGGATTGGCTCTCGCAGGGGGCATCTCGGGGAGAGGAGCTGGCCCTGTCTGTTAGGGGCGGGATTATGCGGGTGATCGTATGCTGGGCCCTCCCGGGAGAGAGTGGGATTAAAGCTGGCTGACTGCCAGCCACCTGTTGTCTCCATCTTCTGTATGCTACACCTCACCTGGAGCGGTAGCATGGATTAAAACTGCCATTTCTGCATCCTCTACGCTGCACCTCTCTACCAATCCTGCTTGGTTCTGACACTTTTTTTCTTTTCTCTTGTGGTATTTTTTAAGGGCTTACTGTGTGCCATAGACTGTGAGCTTGTTATGGGCAGGAACTGTGTCTGTTGTTGTATTGTACCTAGAGTGTTCTGCACTCAGTAAAGTGCTCAATAAATGTGATTGAATTAACAAATGCCAGACACTGTACTTAGCACTGGGGTAGATAGAAGCCAATCGGGGCTCACAGTTTTAATCCTCATTTTACAGATGAGGTAACTGAAGCCCAGAGAAGTTAAGTGAGTTGTCCAAGGTCACAGAGCAGACAAGTGGCAGATCCGGGGTTAGTGCCCACGGCCAGGGTTATTTCACTTCTCTTAATAATAATAATAATATTAATAATGGCATTTATTAAGTGCTTACTATGTGCAAAGCACTGTTCTAAGCATTGGGAAGGTTACAAGGTGATCAGGTTGTCCCACTGGGGGCTCACAGTCTTAATCCCCATTTTATAGATGAGGTAACTGAGGCCCAGAGAAGTTAAGTGACTTGCCCAAAGTCACACAGCTGACAATTGGCGGAGCAGGGATTTGAACCCACGACCTCTGACTCCAAAGCCCGTGTGCTTTCCACTGAGCCACGCTGCTTCTCTAAGAGAGGTAGTGTAGCCTAGTGGAAGGAGCCAGGGGCTGGGAGTCAGAGGACCTGGGTTCTAATATTGGCTCCATTATCTGTCTGCTATGTAATGGTAGGGAAGTCACTTCACTTGTCTGGATCTCAGTTCCCTCATCTGCAAAATGGGGATTCAATCCCTGTTCTCCCTTCTACTGTGAGTCCCATGTGGGACCTGATTAACTTGTGTCTACTCTAGCACTTGGTGCATAGTAAGTCCTTCCCAAATACAATTATCATTATTACTATTATTAGAATTTCCACATGACAGAACTCCCCTCCGCACTTTCCATGAGAAATGTTTGTTCTCCTGGCTTCGGAGAACTGCTCTCCTGAGGTCTGTGAAGAATTTCCCTGGAGTGTATACGGTAAATGGGAGCTAAACTGGTGAGTTCAGCAGAGATGTGGATCTGCTGATACATGTTGCTTGTCTCTGAGATGCTTGAGGAAATGTTTGAAATGTGAATCAAAATGGGATTTTTGGAGTCAGAAAAGTGGTATCTTGAAGTGATATGGGAGGTGTTGCTAGCAATGCTCTAAAGACCTCTCTGGCTCTCCTGTGCCAGCCGACTAATTGGATTTGGCTTCTAAGTACATCTGGGTTTCTGCTCTTTAAAAGAAAAAAAAAAAAGGAAGTGCATTACAGCCATTTCTAAAGAGGGGGTGGTGTGGTGTGGTGTGGTGTGGTGTGGTGTGTGTGTGTGTGTGTGTGTGTGTGTGTGTGTGTGTGTTGGGCGGTGTGTGTGCCGGGGGGCACTGGGTTTTGTGTAATCTAGCCCAAGACAAATCGCTGAACCATCTCCCAGGCAGTTTCCGACAGTTCTCGGAAAGACGCTAGCTATGAATTTGGGGGTTCTGGGTCCTGAGAAATGCTGGAAATCCTTTCACCCCCTCACTACTACCTCATGGCTCTTTCTTTGTTCTACACCCTTCAGAGGAGAGTGAAAACACTCTGCCAGCCGTGTAGCCTACAGCCTCCATAATAATAATAATAATAATAATAATAATAATAATAATAATAATAATAGCATTCGTTAAACACTGACTATATGCCAAGCACAGTACTAAGCACTGGGGTCCATACGAGATCATCAGGTCAGACATGGTCCCTGGCCCACGTGGGGCTCACATTCCAAGTAGCAGGGAGAACAGGTATCGAATCCCCATTTCACAGGTGAGAAAACTGAGGCCCAGACCAGTCAAGCAGTCAATCAAAAATGTTGAGCACTTACTGTGTGCTGAGCACTGTACCAAGGGCTGGGGAGAGTACAATATTACAACAGACACATTCCCTGCCCACAACAAGCTCACGGTCTACAGTCAGAGCAGTGAAGCGACTTGCCCAAGGTCACACAGCAGAGACGTGGCAGAGCCGGGATTAGAACATAGGTCCTCTGACTCCCAGGCCCGGGCTCTTTCCACCAGGCCACGCTACTTCTTTAAGAGAAGTGAACAGGGCTCCTTGAATGGGCAGAACATTTCCATCATGGATTTCAAAGTTGGAGGGAACTCTGGCATTTGGAGACGTAAATAAAGTCGGCCCTCTTCCCCCCGCCAAAGGCAGAGGTTTTGCTTCTCTTTCAAAGACGAGAAATGACCTTGGGTCATCGCCATGTGTGAAGTTGGCAGGGAATGAAAGTTCTGCCACTGTTCTCACTTGTGTCAGACCCACTCTGGTTGCTTTGAATGCAGGGCCAGGAGTTACTTTCATAGTTCTACTAGAGCATTTCCCCCAGGTTTCTCTTCCCCCCACAAGCTTGTAAGCTGCTGAAGAACAGGGATCATGTCTATAATATCTTCTGGACTAGTTCAAACACTCAGTAGTGTTTAGTCCGGGTGCAGAGATCGTGTGTATTCACTCTCTTGGACTCTCCCAAGCACTTGGTACAGTGATCTGCACATGGTAATAATAATAATAATGTTGGTATTTGTTAAGCACTTACTATGTGCCAAGCACTGTTCTATGCACTGGGGTAGATACAGGGTAATCAGGTGGTCCCACGTGGGGCTCACAGTCTTCATCCCCATTTGACAGATGAGGTAACTGAGGCACAGAGAAGTGAAGTGACTTGCCCAAAGCCACACAGCTGACAAGTGAGCCCACTGTTGGGTAGGGACAGTCTCTATATGTTCCCAACTTGTACTTCCCAAGCGCTTAGTAAAGTGCTCTGCACACAGTAAGTGCTCAATAAATACGATTGAATGAAATGAATGAAGTGGCAGAGGCAGAATTAGAACCCACGACCTCTGACTCCCAAACCCGGGCTCTTTCTGCTGCTTCTCACGCTAGACTGGAAGCTCCCTGAGAGGTAAGACAGGCTTGAATCAGTACAGTTCCTGTACTAAGCACTTGGAGAGTACAGTTCAGCAACCTCAAACTTAACTTGTCCAAAACAGAATTCCCTATACCCAAACCCTGTCCTTCCCCTGACTTTCCCATCACTGTAGACGGCTCCACCACCATCCTTCCTGTCTCACAAACCCATAACCTTGGCATTATCTTTGACTCCTCTTTCTCTCTCATTCAACCCACACATGCAACCTATCACTAAATCCTGTCGGTTCAACCTTTGCAACATCGCTAAAATCTGCCCTTTCATCTCCATAATAATAAGAATGATGATGATGGCATTTATTAAGCACTTACTATGTGCAAAGCACTGTTTTAAGTGCTGGGGAGGTTACAAGGTGATCAGGTTGTCCCATGGGGGGCTCACAGTCTTAATCCTCATTTTACAGATGAGGTAACTGAGGCCCAGAGAAGTTAAGTGATTTGCCCAAAGTCACACAGCTGACAATTGGTGGAGCCTGGATTTGAACAAATGACCTCTGACTTCAAAGCCCGTGCTCTTTCCACTGAGCCATGCTGCTTCTCAAATGCTCCATCCAAATTGCTACCATGTTAATCCAAGTGCTTATCCTATCCTGCCTTGATTACCGTATCAGCCTCCTTGCTGATTTCCCTACCCCCTGTCTCTTCCCACCCCAGTCCCTACTAGACTCTGCTGCCTGCATCATTTTTCTACAGAAACATTCAGTCCACGTTTCCCCGCTCCTCAAAAACCTCCAGCCCGCACACTTCGCTCCTGTATTACCATCCTTCCCACTGTACCTCGATCTCGTTTCTCTTGCTGCTGACCTCTCGCCCGTGTCCTGCCTCTAGCCTGGAATGCCCTCCCTCTTTATTTCTGATCGGCACATCTCCTCCAAGAGGTTTTCCCTGACTAAGCCCTCTTTTCCTTTTTTCAATTCCCTTCTGTGTCGCCCTGACTTGCTCCCTTTATTCATCCCTTCTCCCAACCCCACAGCACTTAAGTCCGTGGCTATGAGTATATTTCTATTATCTGTCTCCCCCTGTAGGCTGTAAACTCATTGTTGGCAGGGAATGCGTCTGTTATATTGTCATATTGTACTCTCCCAAGCGCTTAGTACAGTACTCTGTGCACAGTAAGTGCTCAATAGATACAATTGATTGATTGCTCAGGACAGTGCCCGGCACATGGTAAGCACTTAAAAAATACCACAATTATTGCAAAAGAAATGAAAGATATAGCCCCTGCCCTCAAAGAGGTAACAGTATTAATGTAACAAGAGTAGATATCAATTGCCAAATGCATGATATGATTCTATGAAGTTAAGTAGGTTGAGGGGAAAAAAATCAGAGAATTGAAACCTTGTGCCTTGTCAGTCTACTTCTTTATCTATCTTTGCATCACTGTGGAGAGTTGGAATGACTCTTTTCGAATAAAGGCTTCTGAGGGAAAGAGAAACTGGAGTCAAAGGAGGAAACAGCCTCAGACATTGCAAACAAGAAGCATAGGACAACACAACCAGGTGCAACTTTTTTGTGTGCCCCATGTGGCTGGAACAGCCTATAATACAGAATAGCAGAGTGTGGGTTTTTCCAGTAATAGTAATAATGGCATTTATTAAGCGCTTACTATGTGCAAAGCACTGTTCTAAGCGCTGGGGGGGATATAAGGTGATCAGGTTGTCCCACATGGGGCTCACAGTCTTAATCCCCATTTTATAGATGAGGTAACTGAGGCTCAGAGAAGTTAAGTGACTTGCCTGAGGTCACACAGCAGACATGTAGTGGAGCCGGGATTAGAACCCACAACCTCTGGCTCCCAAGCCCGTGCTCTTTCCACTGAGCCACGCTGCTTCCTGTGGGTGTAGAATAACTGTGGTATTTGTTAAGTGCTCAGCACCAGCCAAACACTGGGGTGAATACGAGATGATCCGATCAGACCCAGTGGGACTCATGTCCCCAGATGGAAAAGAGGCCTGGAAGACGATTCCTTGGACTCCTTTGGAAGGGTTTCAGAACCATGACCTTTCCCGTTTTTAATCCCTTGGGTTTTTTTTTTAATCCTTCCTTTCTTTACATTTGCTAGAATAGCCCCCTCCAGGCATTTGGGCTTAGCCAACTTAGTTGGTCTCAAACACGCAGGAAGAACTGAGCAAACTGGCTTATGAGTTCTCGCTCCGATTCCTCATCGTAAATGGCTTGGGCGGGTCCCAGCGGCCGATAGCTGCAGGGAGTGGGGATTTGTTTTTCCCGAAATCCCGCCTCACCGGGTACGGACACCGTTTCGCAGAAGAAGAAGAAGTGTGTGGGAGAGACTGTGTGGGAGAGACTAGAGTCTAGAGACTTCTAGACTGTGAGCCCACTGTTGAGTAGGGACTGTCTCTATATGTTGCCAACTTGTACTTCCCAAGCGCTTAGTACAGTGCTCTGCACACAGTAAGCGCTCAATAAATACGATTGATTGATTGATTGAGAGGAAAACTTGCTGAGATTGGTCCTGGCCAGCTGAAGATGGAGATGGAGCTGGAGATGAAGCCCACCTTTGAGGCCTTAATAATAATAATGGCATTTATTAAGCACTTACTATGTGCAAAGCACTGTTCTAAGCGCTGGGGAGGTTACAAGGTGATCAGGTTGTCCCACATGGGGCTCATAGCCTTGATCCCCATTTTACAGATGAGGTAACTGAGGCACAGAGAAGTTGTGACTTGCCCAAAGTCACACAGCCAACAATTGGTGGAGCTGGGATTTGAACCCATGACCTCTGACTCCAAAGCCCGTGCTCTTTCTACTGCGCCACACTGGAGAGGCCTTCACACTACCTCTCCAAGAAAACCAACCCAGAATTCGGCCAAACGTCTCGAGTTTCATTTTTTTTAAGTGGTATTTATTAAGTGCTTACTATGTGCCAGGCACTGTACAAAGCGCTGGGGTAGATTCAGAGTCCGTGTCCCACATGGGGTTTACGGTTTTAATCCCTGCTTCCACGCCCAGAGAGAAGACAGAGACAGGGTCATCTCCCCTGGGCCCTCCCCAGGATGCTCCCACGGGAGCCGACCCTCCTCGATCCCCGTACCGTCCGTTGGGTTCCGTGACTTCTCGTTGGAGGTTGAGTGGGACGTTGGCATCCCTCGGTCTCCATGGTAGCCATTCGTCGCTCTAAGTTTCTCTTCCGACTGTCCATTGATCTCTACCTCGTGGCCCGATCTGCCATCTTGGAGCCACTTGGTCAGAGATGGGAGGAAGGGCAAAGGCTTTGGAGAAGCCTGTGGCACCTGAGGCAAGCCCGAGCTGTGATGGGGGGTGGGGGGACGGTTGGAGATGCCCTGTGGGGGCAGCAGGTCCAGGAGTCTATGCAGGCTGCCATCTGGGGCTGGGGTCGGGGGGCCTGACTCCCAGGGCTGTGCTCTATCCGCTAGGCCATGCTACTTCTGTGTGAGACCTTGGGCAAGCCACTTCACTTCTTAGTTACCTCATCTGTAACTAAGAAGAGAAGCAGCGTGGCTCAGTGGAAAGAGCGCAGGCTTGGGAGTCAGAGGTCACGGATTCTAATTCTGGCTCCGCCACTTATCAGCTGTGTGACTTTGAGCAAGTCACTTAACTTCTGTGGGTCTCAGTTCCCTCATCTGGAAAATGGGGATTAAGACTGTGAGCCCCATGTGGGACAACCTGATTACCTTGTATCTCCCCCAGTGCTTAGAACAGTGCTTGGCACATAGTAAGCGCTTAACAAATACCAAAATTAGTTATATTATTATTATCTGTAAAACAGGAATTAAGCCTGGGAGCCCTATGTGGGTCAGAGACTGTGTCCAACCTGATGATCTTGTATCTACCCCAGCACTTAGCACAGTGCCTGGCACATAGTAAGCGCTTAGCAAATACCATTAAAAAAATGTCCTGTGATTCCCAGGCTGGTGCTCTTTACACTAGACCTCACTGCTTCTCTAGTACTATTCTGTTGTACTCTCCCAAGTGTCTAGCATGGCCCAGTGGATAGAGCCCGGGCCTGGGCGTCAGAAGGACCTGGGCTCTAATCCCGGCTCAACCACTTGTCTGGTGTTCAACCTTGGGCAAGTCACTTCATTTCTTTGTGCCTCAGTTCCCTCATCTGCAAAGCAGAGATTAAGACTGTGAGCCTTATGTGGGACAGGGACTGTATCCAACCTGATTAGCTCATTTCCACCCCATTGCATACAGCAGTGCTTGACATATAGTAAGCGCTTAACAAATACCACTATTCTTATTATTATTATAATACAGTGCTGGGTTGAAAAGGACTCCATTTGGAAATCGTGGAATCCCGATAGTTTGGTAACAGTTGAGATGCTCAAGGAACCCGAGCAAGATTCCGATTCTCAGACAAGGCAGACGGACCTTCCTCAGGCGCCCTGTTCCACATTCCTCCCGACCTCTTCTTACGAGGCGGCAAATCAAGCTCTTCAAAGAATCTCCCGAGTTTTCTCCAGATCCTGGGGAGAAAAGCCGCTTCAAAGAGTAATCTACAGGAACAGACCATTTGTTACCGAGAACACTTGAGAAGGCAGAGACAGCCAAACTGCCCGCCCGGTGTTCATTTAATCCGTTAGCAATGGGAGAGCACATTGGAATTGCCAGCTACTTCATACCCAATCATGCTTTCTTTAACAAGGGTCTGAGTCACACCTGCACTCCTTTTTCTATCCATGTTGCGCTGTATTGTCCTCTTCCAAGTGCCTAGTAATAATAATGATGATGGTATTTGTTAAGTGCTTACTACATGCCAAGCACAGTTCTAAGTGCTGGGATAGATACAAGGTTATCAGGTTGTCCCATGGGGGGCTCACAGTCTTAATCCAAATTTTACAGATGAGGTAACTGACACAGAGAATAATAATAATGATGGTATTTGTTAAGCACTTACTATGTGCCAAGCACTATTCTAAGCGCTGGGGTGGATACAAGGTAATCAGGTTGTCCCACGGGGGGCTCACAGTCTTATTCCCCATTTTACAGATGAGGGAGCTGAGGCACAGAGATGTTAAGTGACTTGCCCAAACTCACACAGCACACAGGTGGCAGAGCTGGGATTAGAACCCACGACATCTGACTCCCAAGCCCGGGCTCTTTCCACTAAGCCAAGCTGCTCCACATGTAGTAAGTGTTCAATAAGTGGTTGGATTGATTTTTGGAGTTGTCTAGGAATTACCGATTTGTGCGTTCATCCCTCTCTAAGACTAGAATCGGGGAAGGATTGCCTATTTAGTCATGGAAAACAGGAACAGTGTCTCCAACTTGGAGGAATCATTCCAACCTAAAATGTGTGACCCGTGAGCTTGATAACAGCTTGAAAAGTGAGCTTGAGGAGCAGCGTGGCTTAGTGGAAACAGAACAGGCTTGGGAGTCAGAGGATGTGGGTTCTAATCCTGGCTCCGCCACTTGTCTGCTGTGTGACCTTGGGCAAGCCACTTCACTTCTCTCTGATCTCCCATCCTCGTGTCTCTCCCCACTTCAATCCATACTTCATGCTGCTGCCTGGATTGTCTTTGTCCAGAAACGCTCTGGGCATGTTACTCCCCTCCTCAAAAATCTCCAGTGGCTACCAATCAATCTGCGCATCAGGCAGAAACTCCTCACCCGCGGCTTCAAGGTTCTCCATCACCTCACCCCCTCCTACCTCACCTCCCTTCTCTCCTTCTACAGCCCAGCCCGCACTGTCCGCTCCTCTGCTGCTAATCTCCTCACCGTGACTCGTTCTCGCCTGTCCCGCCATCGACCCCCGGCCCACGTCATCCCCCTGGCCTGGAATGCCCTCCCTCTGCCCATCCGCCAAGCTAGCTCTCTTCCTCCCTTCAAGGCCCTACTGAGAGCTCACCTCCTCCAGGAGGCCTTCCCAGACTGAGCCCCTTCCTTCCTCTCCCCTTTGTCCCCCTCTCCATTCCCCCCATCTTACCTCCTTCCCTTCTCCACAGCACCTGTATATATGTATATCTGTTTGTACATATTTATTACTCTATTTATTTATTTATTTTACTTGTACATATCTATTCTATTTATTTTATTTTGTTAATATGTTTGGTTTTGTTCTCTGTCTCCCCGTTCTAGACTGTGAGCCCACTGTTGGGTAGGGACTGTCTCTATATGTTGCCAACTTGTACTTACCAAGCGCTTAGTACAGTGCTCTGCACACAGTAAGCGCTCAATAAATACGATTGATTGATTGATTGATTGATTATCTGTGCCTCACTGACCTTGTCTGCAAAATGGGGATTAAGACTATGAGCCCCACGTGGGACAACCTGATGACCTTGTATCTACTCCAGTGCTTACAACAGTGCTTGGCACATAGTAAGCTCTTAACAGATACCATAATTATTATTTTATTATTATAACACAGTCAGAAGAGATCGAAGCCCCCAGGGACACAGCTCTATCGTGCTCTCCCAAGCGTTTAGTCCTGTGCTCCTCAAGAGCAGGGATTCAGTTCTACTAATTCTAATTTTCTCCTCCCAAGGGCTTAGTACAGCACTGTACACACAGCAGGCTGTCAGCTCCTTGAGGGCAGGGATCTTGTCTCTTAACTCTATTGTTCTCCAGCGCTCTGCACATTGAAGAGTTTAAGTTCCTCGAGGGCAGGGATCAGGTCTATTAAATTTATTGTAGTCCTCCAAGAGCTCAATAAAGTGCTCTGCACACAGTAGGCTGTTAGCTCCCCTGCATTAGATTATAAATTCCTTGTGGGAAGGAAATGGGTCATTTGCCGGTTTTATCCTTCCCAAGCACTTAGTCCATTGCATTGCACCTGGTGGGCGCTCAGTAAATACCTTCTTTACTATTACTGCTTAGACTGTGTGCTCCATGTGGGACCTGATGATCTTCTATCTCCCCCAGTGCTTAATACAGTGCTCGGCATATAGTAAGTGCTTAAGAAACATGATGATTATTATTATTGTTGTTATTATTATGATTATTACTGTTACTAGACAAATAAGTGCCAGGAACATCAGGAGGGCTCTTAATTTGGGAGAGTCTCCCCTAGGAGGTGGGTAGCATGGTGTAGTGGTTAGAGCCTGGGCCAGGGAGGCAGAAGGTCATGGGTTCTAATCCCGGCTCTGCTATTTGTCTGCTGTGTGACCTGGGGCAAGTCACTTTACTTCTCTGGGCCTCAGTTACCTCATCTGTAAAATGGGGATTGAGACTGTGAGCCCCACATGGGACAGGAACTATGTCCAACCCAATTTTCCCTCTAGACTGTAAGCTCGTTGTGGGCAGGGAATGTGTCTGTTTATTGTTCTGTTGTCCTCTCCCAAGCGCTTAGTACGGTACTCTGCACACAGTAAGTGCTCAGTAAATCCGACTGAATGAATGAATGACTGTAAGGCATCTGAGGCTGAAACAGATTGAGCAAATCCAATATTTATCTGAAGATTATCTCTACAGGTGAGGACGTGCTGTTCCAAAATCAGTGAGAGCGATGGGATGGCACCGTTGCTTCCTGCCTCCCCTGCCGGAGGGCATGTTATTCAACACGGCGTTTGACAGGAAGAACATGTCTGTAGGTTTAGCGGTTATTTGTGGTGGCATTTATGGACTTGAATGTGATAAGTAAACCAGCGAAACTCTACCAGTCTCCCTCTCTTCGGTGTTAAAGGAACCAGTAAAAGGGGGAAGATGAACCACACATTGGAGGTAGTTGTCATGGCTTCTCCCTGAGTGCCTGCTGGAGTTGCCATTTTCTTTCTTTCACGTGACTGATTTTGTGGAGAAAAATTGAGTCCAAGAAAAACAGGTCCTGGCTAAACATGATTAATAATATTATGGCCTAGCAGATAGAGCAGAGGCCTGGGAGTCAGAAGATCATGAGTTCTAATCCTGGCTCCGCCACGTCTGCTGTGTGACCTTGGGCAAGTCACTTCGCTTCTCTATGCCTCTGCTACCACGTCTGTAAAATGGGGATTGAGGCTGTGAGTGCCACACGGGACAGGGACTGTGTCCAACCCCATTTGCTGGTATCCACCCCAGTGCTTAGTACTGTGCTTGGCACACAGTAAGCACTTAACAAATGCCATTTTTTATTGTTGTTCGCTTGGAGGCAACTCTTTTCCGTATGTGTGCCTGGGATTGCCACTCTGGATAGATGTCAACCAATCAGCAGTGGTTATTGAGTCTTTACCGTGTGCAGAGCACTGGGCCGAGAACTTAGGAGAATAGAGTTAGTAGACACGATCCCTGCCCTCAAGGAGTTTACCGTCTCCTGTGTGCATAACACTGTGCTGAGCACTTGGGAGAGGACAATAGAGAGTAGACGTGATTCCTCAAAGGGAACATGTTCTTAAAAATGTCCTACCTGATATTTAAGTCAGAGCCCAGGCTTGGGAGTCAGAGGTCGTGGGTTCTAATCCCGGCTCTGCCGCTTGTTTGCTGTGTGACCTTGGGCAAGTTACTTCACTTCCCTGGGCCTCAGTTACCTCATCTGTAAAATGGGGATTGAGACCATGAGCCACATGTGGGACTCAGGGACTGTGTCCAACCAATTTGCTTGTATCCATCCCATCCCCCTTCTAGACTGTGAGCCCGCTGTTGGGTAAGGACCATCTCTATATGTTGCCAACTTGTACTTCCCAAGCGCTTAGTACAGTGCTCTGCACACAGTAAGCACTCAATAAATACAATTGAATAGGGACTTAGAACTGTGTTAAGTGTTGGCATAAAATACAAGATCATCGGATCAGACAGTATCCCAGTCCCACCCATGTCTCTCAGTCTGAGAAGTTGGGGAAAAAGATGAGGAAACTGAAGCCCAGAGATGTTAAGTGGCCTAGTGGATAGAGCCTGGGAGTCATGGGTTCTAACCCTGACTTTGCCACTTGTCTGTTGGGTGACCTTGCTTGGCTCAGGTGAAAGAGCCCAGGCTTTGGAGTCAGAGGTCATGGGTTCAAATCCCGGCTCTGCCAACTGTCAGCTGTGTGACTTTGGACAAGTCACTTCACTTCTCTATGCCTCAGTTACCTCATCTGTAAAATGGGGATTAAGACTGTGAGCTCCCTGTGGGACAACTTGATCACCTTGTAACCTCCCCAGCACTTAGAACAGTGCTTTGCACATAGTAAGTGCCTAATAAATGGCATCATTATTATTATTATTAATTCACTTCACTTCTCTTCACTTCTTTTCCCCGCCCCCACCCCATCCCAGTTCTCCTTTCCCATCGCCACCCCCCTTCCCACTCTCCCCGCCCAGGCCCCCGCCAACTCATCCCAATCCAAACCCTCCCCACCCCTCGCACCCTTCCCCCTCCCTCCCCACCCTCGACAGCTGCTGCCAAGTGTGGCCTCTGGAACCCCCGCTCCGTTTTAAGTAAGACCCCTTTCATCCTGGACCTTTTCCTTTCCAGTTCTCTACTCCTCCTCGCCCTAACTGAAACATGGCTGTCGCCGGACGACACGGTCTCTTCTGCTGCTCTCTGCAGTGCAGGCCTCTTCTTCTCCCACTCCCCCAGACTCACCGGAAAAGGAGGAGGTGTCGGTTTCCTTCTCGCCCCCCAATGTCGCTTTCGCACTATCCCTCCTCCCCCTTCCCTTTCCTTCCCTTCCTTTGAAGCCCACATTATTCGCCTCTACCACCCCCTCCAGATTCTTGTAGCCGTCATCTACCGCCCTCCGGGCCCCACTTCCAACTTCTTTAACGACTTTGACCCCTTCCTCACATTCCTTCTCTCCTTCTCCATGCCCACTCTGATCCTCGGAGACTTCAATATCCACATGGATATCCCTAACGACTCCTCTGCCGCCCGCCTTCTATCTCTCCTTGACGCTGCCAACCTCTTCCTCCACCCCACCTCACCCACTCACCAACTTGGTCATACCCTCGACCTCATCATCTCCTACCGCTGCACTGTGTCCACCCTCACCAACTCTGTGATCCCTCTCTCTGATCATAATCTTCTCACCTGCCTCCTCACTCACACTCCTTTCCCCTGTAAATCCGTATTACTCCCTCACAGAGATCTCCGCTCTCTGGACCCCACCCACCTTTCGGAGCACCTCACACCCCACCTCGCCGCCCTCTCCTCTCTACCCAGTCTTGATGATCAGATTACTGCTCTCAACTCTACCCTTTCTACTCAGCTAGACTCGCTCGCTCCCCTTTCCCTTCGCCGCTCTTGCACCACTAACCCACAGCCCTGGATCACTGCCACTGTCCGCCTCCTTCGCTCTTATGCTCGAGCTGCCGAACGCTGCTGGCGAAAGTCTAAACACCATGCCAACCTCGTTCAAGTTTATCCTTTCCTGCCTTAACTCAGCCCTCTCTTCTGCCAGACAAAACTATTTCTCCTCCCTTATTGACACCCATGCCCATCACCCCCGCCTGCTCTTCCGTACATTCAACTCCCTTCTCAGGCCCCCGGTTCCTCCCCCTCCTCCTTCCCTCACCCCCAACGATCTGGCCTCCTACTTCATTAACAAAATTAAATCCATCAGGTCCGACCTCCCCAAAGTCTCTTCCCCCCTTTCTCCAACCCCCCGGCTCTCAACACTCTCTGCTACTCTCCCATCCTTCCCAGCGGTATCCTCAGAGGAACTCTCCTCCCTCCTCTCAAGTGCTACTCCAGCCACCTGTGCTTCTGACCCCATTCCCTCTCATCTTATGAAATCTCTCGCTCCATCCCTTCTCCCCTCCTTAACTTCCATCTTCAACCGCTCATTCTCCACTGGTTCCTTCCCCTCTGCCTTCAAACATGCCCATGTCTCTCCCATCCTAAAAAAACCCTCTCTTGACCCCACCTCACCTTCTAGTTATCGTCCCATATCCCTCCTACCATTCCTTTCCAAACTCCTTGAACGAGTTGTCTACACGCACTGCCTAGAATTCCTCAACAACAACTCTCTCCTCGACCCCCTCCAGTCTGGCTTCCGTCCCCTTCATTCCACGGAAACTGCGCTCTCAAAGGTCACCAATGACCTCCTGCTTGCCAAATCCAACGGCTCATACTCTGTCCTAATCCTCCTCGACCTCTCAGCTGCCTTTGACACTGTGGACCACCCCCTTCTCCTCAACACGTTATCTGACCTTGGCTTCACAGACTCCGTCCTCTCCTGGTTCTCCTCTTATCTCTCCGGTCATTCTTTCTCAGTCTCTTTTGCAGGCTCCTCCTCCCCCTCCCATCCTCTTACTGTGGGGGTTCCCCAAGGTTCAGTGCTTGGTCCCCTTCTGTTCTCAATATACACTCACTCCCTTGGTGACCTCATTCGCTCCCACGGCTTCAACTATCATCTCTACGCTGATGACACCCAGATCTACATCTCCGCCCCTGCTCTCTCCCCCTCCCTCCAGGCTCGCATCTCCTCCTGCCTTCAGGACATCTCCATCTGGATGTCCGCACGCCACCTAAAGCTCAACATGTCGAAGACTGAGCTCCTTGTCTTCCCTCCCAAACCTTGTCCTCTCCCTGACTTTCCCATCTCTGTTGACGGCACTACCATCCTTCCCGTCTCACAAGCCCGCAACCTTGGTGTCATCCTCGACTCCGCTCTCTCATTCACCCCTCACATCCAAGCCGTCACCAAAACCTGCCGGTCTCAGCTCCGCAACATTGCCAAGATCCGCCCTTTCCTCTCCATCCAAACCGCTACCCTGCTAATTCAAGCTCTCATCCTATCCCGTCTGGACTACTGCACTAGCCTTCTCTCTGATCTCCCATCCTCGTGTCTCTCTCCACTTCAATCCATACTTCATGCTGCTGCCCAGATTATCTTTGTCCAGAAACGCTCTGGACATATTACTCCCCTCCTCAAAAACCTCCAATGGCTACCGATCAATCTGCGCATCAGGCAGAAACTCCTCACCCTGGGCTTCAAGGCTCTCCATCACCTCGCCCCCTCCTACCTCACCTCCCTTCTCTCCTTCTACTGCCCAGCCCGCACCCTCCGCTCCTCCACCACTAATCTCCTCACTGTACCTCGCTCTCGCCTGTCCCGCCATCGACCTCCGGCCCACGTCATCCCCCGGGCCTGGAATGCCCTCCCTCTGCCCATCCGCCAAGCTAGCTCTCTTCCTCCCTTCAAGGCCCTGCTGAGAGCTCACCTCCTCCAGGAGGCCTTCCCAGACTGAGCCCCTTCTTTCCTCTCCCCCTCGTCCCCCTCTCCATCCCCCGTCTTACCTCCTTCCCTTCCCCACAGCACCTGTATATATGTATATATGGTTGTACATATTTATTACTCTATTTATTTATTTATTTATTTATTTTACTTGTACATTTCTATCCTACTTATTTTATTTTGTTGGTATGTTTGGTTCTGTTCTCTGTCTCCCCCTTTTAGACTGTGAGCCCACTGTTGGGTAGGGACTGTCTCTATGTGATGCCAATTTGTACTTCCCAAGCGCTTAGTACAGTGCTCTGCACATAGTAAGCGCTCAATAAATACGATTGATTGATTGATTGATTGATTGATTCTCTGTGCCTCAGGTACCTCATCTGTAAAATGGGGACTAAGACTCTGAGCTCCATGTGGGACAGGGACTTTGTCCAACTGATCATCTCATATCTACACCAGCGCTTAGTAAAGTGTCTGGCACATAGTAAATGCTTAACAAATACCATAATTATTACAGTCATTATTATTAAATAATGTCTCCACGTCAATCACCCAATCAATCAATGGTATTTATTGAGTGCTTACCATGTGCAGAGCACTGGATTAAGCACTTGGGAAAAGTAGACACCTACCGTGCCCACGAAGGGCATACAATCTAGAGGGGGAGACAGACATTATAGAAATAAATCATTTCCAATGTATAATTTAAAGATACCTACACAAGTGCTGTGGGGTTGGGGGTGGGGTGAATATCAAATGCCCAAAGGTCACAGATCCAAATGCCTAGATGAAACAGAAGGGAGAGGAAGCTGGGGGAAAGAGGGCTTAATCCGTTACACGGCAGGCCAGGGGCAGACCTGACATTAGAATCCGAGTCCCCTGACTTCCAGGCTCAGGCTGCTTATATTTAAATAAAAATCTGTGTGTGGCGCGGGGAGGAGGGGTCAGTCATTCATTCAGCTGTATTTATTGAGCGCTTACTTGTGTGGAGCACTGTACTAAGCACTTGGGAGAGTACAATAGAACAATAAGCAGACGTATTCCCTGCCCACAATGAGCTGACGGTCAAGAGGGGTAGAGACTGTCTCCATATGTTGCCAACTTGTACTTCCCAAGCGCTTAGTACAGTGCTCTGCACACAGTAAGTGCTCAATAAATTCGATTGAATGAATGAATGAAGAGGGGGTCCAGAATTCTTTAGTACCATTGGTGGCCACCCAACCTTCGCCCCCCTCCTCCCACGACCCACTTGGCTCCCCTCCACCCAAACCCACAAGACACCTCACCTCACCCGGTTTGGTGCAGATATTTAGAACCACTTCTGTCCAGGTGTGCCGTTATTGTGATTAACTGGTACAAATGACCAGAAAAAGATGAGAAAAGACTGATAAAGATGAAGACATCTTTTTTTTAAAAAAAATACCTTGAATTTTTATAGCACTTTGTAATATCCAAGTGGTATTCTTTTTTATATTCCAAAGTACTTTCATATCAGTGATCTCATTTTCCACTCCCAGAATCCCTGGGAGATCAATAGGGAGAGGCAGGTATTATTATTATTATTATTATTGCTTGGTCAGAGACAGCTTGACAGCATATGACAAGGCAAAATTATTATTATTATGGTATTAAGCACTTACTATGTGCCAAGCACTGTTCTAAGCGCTGGGGTAGATACAAGGTAATTGGGTTGGACACAGTCCCTATCCCACATGGGGGTCACAGTCTAATCCCCATTTTACAAATGAGGTAACTGAGGCACAGAGCAATATCATAAATCGCCACTTGACAGAGGAGGAATCTGAGACCCAGAGAGGTGAAGTGACTGGCCCAAGGTCACCCAACACATCAGGGGCAGAGCAGGGAGTAGAAAGCTCTTTCCACTAGGCCATGCTACCGCCTAGGATCATCTTCACTGCCTTCTCTTTTATCATTCGATCAGTTAGTCCCTCAGTGGTATTTATCAAGCACTTACTGCGTGTATAGCACTGTACTAAGCTGTAGATGAAGTACAATAGGACAGTCATTAGACGCACTCACAGTCTACAGGGGAAAACAATGTAATAATAATAATGATACTTGTTAAGCACTTGCAATGGACCAAGCACTGTTCTAAGCACTGGGCAGATACAAGTTAATCAGGTTGGACATAGTCCCTGTCCCACATAGGGCTCACTCTCTTAATCTCCATTTTACGGATAAGGTAACTGAGGCCCAGAGAATAATAATAATAATGGTATTTGTTAAGTGCTTACTATGAGCAAAGCACTGTTCTAAGCACTGAGAAGTGAAGCTACTTGCCCCAGCTCACACAGCAGACATGGCAGAGAACCCAGAGAACCCAGATCCTTTTGACTCCCGGGCCCGGACTCTCCACTAAGCCACGCTGCTTCTGAGGAGTGAAAATAGATTGTCGAAAGGGGCGATAGTTTTTTTACTCCAATGATGATGCTATATTGCTGTTGCTTCTCTCACGACTCCCCTTCTCCTCTTCTCTTTTCCATCTCTTTATCGCCCAACAGATGAAAGAAACCCGTTCCTGAGTGCGAGTGCGTGCCTCTCAGACACCTTAGACCTAAGGCTAAAAAGTTTGAACATAGCTAATTAGTACCCAGTTAACTCCCCATCTCCCCCTCTTATCCAGTGCCCAGGCAGATGAATAATCCAGTCACCGAGGAGGTTGAACTGGATTGGGGGAGTCTCATTACACCCCGAAAATTCAAGAAAGGTAATAATTGCTTTTAAACGCTGAACAAAAGCACACCTCACCTCTAGGTTGGTCCATTTGTAGTAGAGCCGTAATTACAAGGGAAAGCTTGTGCTGTCGCATTGTCTTTGCTCTGAAGAACAGAATGTTTGCCTAATTGAAGTCTCCCAGGTCTCCTGAATCAAAGTAGTGATGCAGTAAAAGTTTATTTATCCAGACCTCCTTAAAAGAAAAGCTGAAAGGAACCAGACTCCCGAAGTGGGATTAGATTTTTTTTTTCGGTTTGGTTTTGTTTCTAAATCTGCTTGGAAAGAAAAAAAAGTAAATTGCCAGAAGTGAGATTAGTGGGGGACATTGTTCTTCGGACAATGAGGTCTTTATAGCTCAACTGGTATGGCTCCCTGCTTCAAAAAAAATTCAAGAACTGGAGGTGTGTGAGTTCTTAATTGCCTACATCTGATAAACTGGCAGCCGCTGGAAAAAAAAAAAGAAATCTCATTCATCTCCGATTTGATCTGGATCAAGTCCACTGGCTAATCGGAGTTTAATGAGGGTGCCACTAACCCTGACGTATTTGCAGATGTGTGTCTGTCAATAAGCACCCCGGCCTCTTGTTTGTCCGGGGCGAGTCGTTCCGGGCTGAAAAGCACAGGGCCGCCTAGAAGTTAATTAAGTCTGGCCCGCTGGCATCCCGAGTCACCGGAACCGAGGGTGGGAAATATCACCCTCACCACAAAAAGGACCCCCGCAAGGGGGCACCGGAAGGGCCCCCCCACCTCCCTCCTTGAGGATTGGAAGCAGGCCCATGTGCCAACTCTGAGCTCTTGGCACCTCCCCTCCTCCGCTCTGTGTGGAGTGACTAGATTCACGGCTGGGTGGCAGGGCCGCCGACTTCTTAAAGATGCTGGAAGCCAATACTTCTCCACCGAGTAGGGCGAGCCGGGTGGTACGGTGAATCATTAAAGAGCTCAGGATACTGGGAGTCGTAGTTTAGGGGGTTTACGGACACAGGTTGGTTGAAAATGGAGCACACGGCGATCTGCCGTCTCCTCTTCTCTGCACTCTTCCCCGGCAGAGGCCCAGTCGGCCTGATCCGGGAACCGGAAAGAATCACGGCTGTCGGCCAGAGTTGCGTTATTGGATAATAATGATAATTATGGTACTTGTTAAGCACTTACTATGTGCTTGGCACTGTTCTAAGTGCTGGGGTGGATACAAACCAATCGGGTTGGACCCAATCCCTGTCCCACATGGGCTCACAGTCTTAATCCCCATTTTACAGAGGAGGGAACTGAGGCACAGAGAAGTGAGGTGAATTGCCCAAGGTCACACGGCAGACCAGTGGTGGAGCCGGGATTAGAACCCATGACCTTCTGACTCCCAGGCCCATGCTCGTTTGATGCTGGGCAGGACCTCCAAGACCGTGGCGTTCTGGAAAACCCATCGTTGGCTATTTCGGACAGTCGGTACCCAGAAAGTTGCACGTCCCACGTGGAGGTGCGGTGCCTGGGGATGGGAGAGGAAGTCGCGGTGGTAGCGGGTCCCTTTCGTTCAGCAGAAGCCACCCTATATCTCCCCTCCCAAATCCGCACCTCTGTCCAACTGTCCAATCATAATCAACACCCTCACCATCCTCCCTCGATCAATCAATCGGCCAATCAGTGGTATTTACTGAGCGCTTACTGAGTGTGCAGAGCACCAGATTAAGCGTTTGGGAGAAGATGATATAACAGAGTCTGTAGACACGTTCCCTGCCCGTGACGAGCTTCCAGTCTAGAGGGGTTCTCTCGTCAAAGCCCGCAACCTTGACGGCAGAACCACCCTGGGCTTTCCATGAGGCCCGACGGAATTCTTGAAAACTCCCCCTCTAGATTGAAAGCTTCTTGTGGGAAGGGGACGTGTCTACTGACTCGTACCGACCTCTCCCTAGGGCTTAGTCCACCGCTTTGCACACAGTAAGCATTCGATAAGTACGACTAAATGATTGAAACGTCCGATCTTGTCGGAGCGAAACTCACTTCTTCCTCCTCAGCCCCTCTCCCCAACATTAAAGGAAGGCAGAAACTCCTCACCCTGGGCTTCAAGGCTCTCCATCACCTCGCCCCCTTCTACCTCACCTCCCTTCTCTCCTTCTACAGCCCACCCCGCACCCTCCGCTCCTCTGCCACTAATCTCCTCACTGTGCCTCGTTCTCGCCTGTCCCGCCATCGACCCCCAGCCCACGTCATCCCCCGGGCCTGGAATGCTCTCCCTCTGCCCATCCGCCAAGCTAGCTCTCTTTCACCCTTCAAGGCCCTACTGAGAGCTCACCTCCTCCAGGAGGCCTTCCCAGACTGAGCCCCTTCCTTCCTCTCCCCCTCGTCCCCCTCTCCATCCCCCCCATCTTACCTCCTTCCCTTCCCCACAGCACCTGTATATATGTATATATGTTTGTACATATTTATTACTCTATTTATTTATTTATTTATTTTACTTGTACATATCTATTCTATTTATTTTATTTTGTTAGTATGTTTGGTTTTGTTCTCTGTCTCCCCCTTTTAGACTGTGAGCCCACTGTTGGGTAGGGACTGTCTCTATATGTTGCCAACTTGTACTTCCCAAGCGCTTAGTACAGTGCTCTGCACACAGTAAGCGCTCAATAAATACGATTGATTGATTGATTGATTGATTCAATTGTATTTATTGAGTGCTTACTGTATGCAGAGCACTGTACTAAATGCTTGGACTAAGCGCTTAAGCTTCAGGTTTCCCTCAATGGCCTGAGCGGAGGACTGCTCCGGGAAAGGGAGAAAAGAGCATCTTTCATTTCCCTCTAGACTGTATGCTCCTCGTGGGCAGCGAGCTTTGCTACCGACTGTTTTATTAGATTCTCCGAAGCACATACAAGTACAGTGCTCTGCACGCAGCAGGTGCGCGATGAAGGCCATCGATTTATCGATGAATTGACCGATGGATCCTGCAGAGTACTTGCTGAAACGCTGAGGGGTTTTCCTTGAAGAGGTCTTAGTCTCAACATGCAATCTGTTCCCGGGACCACGACTGGGGTCATTTCTGTATTCCTCCTGTGCTGCTGAAGCTGTCTCCCCATTCACCCTGGGTCCACCTGCTCTTTGTATCAATAGCGGTTCATCGCTGTTGGGAGAAGACGAGTCCCAAACCAGACAGCACCCCAAGAGGTGGCGGGGGGTTGCCCCACAAACTCCTTCCACATAGAAGTCGGAGGAACGAAGGAATGGACTCCAAACAGCTTTCCAATGGGTTGTCGGGACATAGGCTCTCTTATAAGTGGGTTTAAGCAAAAGCAGATTGTGGCTTCTCTCAGCCTGTTTCTTGGGCGGCCCCGCGTGATGTTGCTTGTCTGAGAGCCAGACGAGAGTGAGGTGTATAGGTGGATGTCTGGAGCCATATTTCCCCCTCAATGACAACCACATGAGCTGTTTCCCTCGTTCATTCATTCATTCATTCATTCATTCATTCAGTCAGTCATGTTTATTGAGTGCTTACTGTGTGCAGAGTACTGTACTAAGTATTTGGAAGAGTACAAAAGAACACCCATTTCGTCAGTGCCTTCCCTCACTTTCCCGATGTCTTTTCCAGGGCTGGGGCAAGAAGGCCAATGAGCGGAGAGCCCTCCAGCATTCCTAAGAAGGGAAAGGTCCAATAATAATAATTGTAATTAATAATTATGGTATTTGTTAAGTGCTTGCTATGTGCCAAGCACTGTTCTAAGTGCTGGGGAGGTTACAAGGTGATCGGGTTGTCCCACAGGGAGCTCACAGTTTTAATCCCCATTTTACAGATGAGGTAACTGAGGCACAGAGAAGTAAAGTGGCTTGCTCAAAGTCACCCAGCAGACAAGCAGTGGAGCTGGGATTAGAACCCACGTCCTCTGACTCCCAAGCCCGTGATCTTTCCACTAAGCCACGCTGCTTCTTCAGGTCCCGGAGTACATGAGGGAGATGAGGGGTGAAGCTGAACCTCAAACACAGCAAACCTTGGACACACAGATGTTCCAGGAAGGAAGCAGGTGTGCCAATCTGTTAACTCTCAGGGTGGTTCCACAGTCCATTGTGGGGAGATTGGAGGGAGCTCCTAGGAGGAAAGAGAGAGAGTCAGTCCATCCGTTGGTCCTTTGAATCACAGGAGTCAGGGGAAGAAGCCATCGGTGTTCGTAAGATATCGAACCAGCTCGGGGGGCAGAGTGATCATCTGTCAGATATGACGGTTGTCGGGGGGAGTTCCAGGCTGGTGGCAGGATGTGGGCGAGATTTTGGTGGTGAGATAGATGAAATCGAGGTACAGCGAGAAGGTTAGCATTAGAGGAAGCGATGTCGTGAAGGTTGAATCTACAGGATTTAGTGATAGGTTGAATGTGTGGGTTGAATTCATTCATTCAGTCGTATTTATTGAGCACTAACTGTGTGCTGAGCACTGTACTAAGCGCTTGGGAAGTACAAATTGGCAACATATAGAGATGGTCCCTGCCCAACAACGGGCTCTCAATCTAGAAGGGGGAGACAGACAACAAAACAAAACAAGTAGACAGGTGTCAATACTATCAGAATAAACAGAATTATAACTATATACATATCATTTATAAAGTAAACAGAGTAAATATGTACAAATAAAATAGAGCAATAAATATGTACAAATATATACAAGTGCTGTGGGGAGGGGAAGGGGGTAGAGCAGAGGGAGGTGGGGGGTGATGGGGAGGGGAGAAGGAGGAGGGGAGGGAAAAAGGGGGGCTCAGTTTGGGAAGGCCTCCTGGAGGAGGTGAGCTCTCAGCAGGGCTTTGAAGGGAGGAAGAGAGCTAGTTTGGCGGATTTGCGGAGGGAGGGCATTCCAGGCCAGAGGAAGGACGTGGGCCAGGGGTTGACGGCGGGACAGGCGAGAGTGAAGCACATTGAGGAGGTTAGCGGCAGAGGAGTGGAGTGTGTGGCTGGGCTGTAGGAGAGAAGGGTGGTGAGGTAGGAGGGGGTGAGGTAATGGAGAGCCTTGAAGCCGAGAGTGAGGAGTTTTTGCTTGATTCGAAGGTTGAAAGGTAACCACTGGAGATTTTTGAGGAGGGGAGTGACATGTCCAGAGCGTTTCTGTACAAAGATAATCCGGGCAGCAGAGTGAAGTATAGACTGAAGTGGGGAGAGATAGGAGGATGGGAGATCAGAAAGGAGGCTGATGCAGTAACCCAGTCGGGATAGGATGCGAGATTGAACCAACAAGGTAGCAGTTTGGATGAGAGAGAGGAGTCAAGGAGAACGCCCAAGTTCCAGCTTGTGAGGCAGGAAGGATGATGGTGCTGTCTACAATGATGGGAAAGTCGGGGAGGACGGGGTTTGGGTGGGAAGATAAGAAGTTCTGTTTCAGACATGTTGAGCTTGAGGCAATGGGAGGACATCCAAGTAGAGATGTCTTGAAGGCAAGAGGAGATGTGAGACTGTAGAGAGGGAGATCAGGGCTGGAGAGGGGGATTTTGGTATCATCTGCATAGAGGTGATAGTTGAAGCTACGGGAGCGAATGAGTTCTCCAAGGAAGTGGGCGGAGATGGAGAAGAGAAGGGGGGCATCCAATCCTGCATCCGAAAGTTGAGCTTGTCTGATTCCTCAGAGATTTCCAGAAGGGTCTTTCCCTTGGTCTGGAGGAGGAAAATGCCCATTTAGAGGATGGTGCAGGCACAGACGGTGAGGAATGGGAGGTAGCAGAGGTGAGCGAGCCCTTTTGCTAGTGGATAGTTATTCATTCAATCGTATTTATTTAGCGTTTACTATGTGCAGAGCACTGTACTAAGTGCTTGGGAGAGTAAATATAACAATAAACAGACACATTCCCTGCCCACAATGAGCTTACAGTTTAGAGGATAGATCCCGGGCCTGGGATTCAGAAGGACCTGGCTTGTAATCCCAGCTCTGCCACGTGTCTGCTGTGTGACCTTGGGCAAGTCGCTTCACTCTTTTGTGCCTCAGTTGCCTCACTGGTAAAATGGGGATTCAAGACTGTGAACCCCATGTGGGGCACGGACTGCGTCCAACCTGATGAGCCCTGTATCTACCCCAGCGCTTAGTACAGTGACTGGCACACAGTAAGCGGTTAACAAATCCCATAGAAAACAAAACCAAAGAAGCTTCATTCCCTCCCCACAGGGAGCTTACTGTGTAGAAGGGGAGACAGACATTCATATAAATGAATCAATGATGGCCATGGGCATTGGCACTGACCATCTGACTCACCGCTTTGCGGATAGATGATGTTTTCGAAAAGAGGAGCCATCCCTGTGGAGAAAGAAGAAAACCTTTTCTCCAGAACAGAACAAGATAACACGGTCTGGGTCTCCCGCTTTTGAACGTTCCCACGGAAATGAATACTCTCTGGCCCAACCAACACAGACACAGAGGAGTCAGGACCGGAGGATTGATTTGGAAAGGAAACCCAAAGAAAATCCTGCCAGACCCTGTGAGAGGGGCCGGGATGGGGGCCTGGAGAGCGTGGGAGCCGTGGAATTCTGGGGGAGGAGAAGCTGGCTCCAGACCTGAGGAGAAAACTGTCTACCCTCCTTTCCCTTTGGCTCCTTTGCTTGTGTAGTGCAAAAATGGGCCCTTTGGGCTTCATATGTGCTGAGCCGTGGGGCCCGGTGGGTTAGGAGGGATGAGGGATTGGATTCCCAACAAGGTGGGGCTTTTGCTCAAAAGCAGTGACCCCTCTGGAGGAGACTTCCAAAGTCAGGCCTGGGAGTAGGAAGAGGGAGAGAAGGAGAAGGAGGAGGAAGATCTCAAATACTCCCTCTGCGACTCTCTTCTGCTCTTTCCATCAGACTTGCCCCTGCCCCTCCCCATCCCCTGCATTCCAAAGAGGATCACCGCCAGGATGGCTACCCTGAACTGCAAGCCTAAAGGAAGGCAGTGCGGCTGAGCGGAAAGACCAAGGTTCCGATCCCGGATCTGCCCCTGGCCTGCTGGGTGACCGTGGGCAAGTCTCTGGGCCTCAGTTCTCTCTTCTGGGCGGTCAATCACTCAGTCAGTCAGTAGTATTTGTTGAGTGCTTACTAAGCTGAACTAAGCGCTCGGGAGAGTACACTACAACATAAGTACAACATAAGTACATAAGTGCTGTGGGGTTGGGCGTGTGGTGAATATCAAACGTCCAGATAGAAGTGCATAAATGACGCAGAAGGGAGAGGGAGCCGGGAAAAAGAGGGCTTCATCTGGGACGGCCTCTTGGAGGAGATGTGACCTTATGAATGCTTTGAAGGTGGGGAGAGCGGTGGTCTGGGGTGTGTGGAGGGGGATGGAGTTCCAGGAAAAGGGTCGGCGTCAAGACAGACAAGACTGAGGCAAGGTCTTGGTGGGGTGGGGAGAATAATATCCTTGCTCTCCTTCCCGGGTAGTAGATAATTGAGAAGCAGCATGGCCTAGTGGATACAGCACTGGCCTGGGAGTCAGAAGGACCTGGGTTCTGATCCCATCTCTGCTACTTGTCTTCTGTGTGACCTTGGGTGAATCATTTCACTTCCCTATGCCTTGGTTCCCTCATCTGTAAAATGGGGATTAAGTCTGAGCCCCATGCAGCACGTGGACGGTGTCCAACCTGATTACCTCCTATCTACCCCAGCACTCAGAACAGTGCCTGGAACATAGTAAGCGTTTAACAAATACCATTAATAATAATGATAATAATAATGGATTGCCAAGGACTTTGGAAAAATGAAAGTGCTTTACCAATGCAAGCTGTTATTGTTTGGATTCTTGGGGGCCGGCAAAGGAAGCAGAATGAGTTCTCCTTTCTGAGAATTTAAGAGCCTACCCAGTGTCATTCCTGACTCTGACCTAGGGTCTGTCTAGCTCGGGACTCTGTCACCCACAGGGGCGGGATAGCTTGCCTATCTCTAGACTCTAAGCTCGTTGTGGGCAGGGAATGTTTCTGTTTATTGTTGTATTGCACTCTCCCAAGCCCTTAGTACAGTGCTCTGCCCACAGTAAGTGCTCAATAAATATGATGGAATGAATGATGCTTAGAGAAACTGTGTGAGGGGGGACCGGGGAGGGCACTTTCCTGTAAACAATTTCTTTATTATTAAAGGATGTCTCCCCCTGTAGACTCTAAGCTCCTTGTGGGCCAGGAACGTGTCTACCAACTCTGTTATATTGGATTCTCCCAAGCACTCAGTACAGAGCTCTGCACATAGTAAGCACAAATAAACACCGTCGATGGTTGGATTGATAATGTCTGTCTCTCCCTCTAGACCATCAGCTCCTTGTGGGCAGGGAATGTGTCTACCAATTCTGTTATACCAGACTCTACCAAGCGCTTAGTAGAGCGCTCTGCACACAATAAGTGCCCAATCTGTACCATTGCTTGACTGATACTCATCCACCGCCCCTCCTCCTTTCCGCTCTCCATCCTTAATGTTTCCTCAGTGACCCATCATGAACCTCTTGTCCATGAACGTATCCAAGCCCTTCTCGAACTTGTTGATGTTTTCGGGCTTCCCAGCAGGGACAGCCAGGATCCTTGAGTCCGCTGAAAAATCACGACGATCACAGTTGGACCCTTGCTTTCATCTTTTTCCCCACAATACCTCTGGCCAAAGCTGTGCTCATGAAGCCAAATAGACTTCCCTGACTTCAGGAAAGATGCTAACAGAAAGAAGGAAAAGAGCCCACTTTTTAAATCTGCTCCCGAGCACCTAATCCAGTCCAATTGGAGATGTGCAGTGAAGACTGCCAACAGTGCAGGAGGTGGGTGGTCAATTGCTTAAGGAAGCCACTTGGGAAATGGCTGGGAGTCAGAGGATCTGGATTCTGATCCCGGCTCCGCCACTGGCCTGCTGTGTGACCTTGGGCAAGTCACTTCACTTCTCTTAGAGAAGCAGCGTGGCCTAGTGGAAAGAAGTCGGGGCTGGGAGTTAGAGAACCTTGGTTCTAATCCCAGCTCCACCACTCTGCTGTGTGGCCTTGGGTAAATCGCTTCACTTCTCTGGGCCTCAATTTCATTATCTGGAAAATGGGGGTTAACACCTACTCCTTCCTAGTTAGACTGTGAGCCCCATGTGGGACGGGGAGTGGGCCCAATCCGATTATTTTGTATCTGCCCCAGTGCTTACTACAGTAAATGCTAAATACAGTGCTTGGCACATAACCAGCGCTTAATAAATACCATAACAATTGGTTAATTAAGGAGACCCTGGGGAAAATACAAGGTCAGTTCCAGCCACACCATGCTTACAAAAAAACCCTTCATTTATTCATTCAATCGTATTTATTGAGCGCTTACTGTGTGCAAAGCACTGTACTAAGCGTTTGGGAAGTATAAGTTGGCAACATATAGAGACGGTCCCTACCCCACAGTGGGCTTACAGTCTAGAAGGGGACCCTTCCCTTGTTTGCCTCGGCGACTGACTTGCAGTTTTCAACTTGGATGCATTGATGTCTGAGGTTTTCTTTGACCGTGGCCTTAAAACGTTTCCTCTGCCCTCCTGACTCTGGGTTGTTCCCGACAAAGCTTCTCACTCCTGGATTGAACCCAACATGAATTGACCGCTCCCAGACTCGCAGGTTGACTTTAGGTCAGCAGCACAGGGGCCTAGTGGAAAGAGCCCGGGCCAGGGAATCCGAGGATCTGGATTCTAAGCCCGGCTCTGCCCCTTGTCTTCTGTGTGACCTTGGGCAGGTCGCTTCACTTCTCTGGGTCTCCATTTCCTCATCTGGAAAATGAGAATTCAATCCCTATCCTTCCTCCTACTGAGACTGTGAGTCCCATGTGGGATCTGATTATCCCGTGTATACCCCATTGCTTAGTTCAGTGCCTGACACATAGTAAGCTCTTAGCAAGTATTGTTATTATTATTGTTGTTGTTATTGCTATTAGGTCCCAAAGGGGGTAAGGGAGATGTGGTTCTTGTAGGAGAATGCCAGGAACACCATCCAGATATTCACGCTGAGTTCATCTAATCTCATGAAAACATTCCACACCCAGAGAAGGCACAGATGTAGCGTGAGCTAGGGGAAAGAGCCTGGGGCTGGGAGTCGGGAGACCTGGGTTCGAATCCCAACTCTGCCCCTGGCCTGCTGGGTCATTCTGGGGGAGTGTTTTAACTTCCCAGGGCCTCAATCTCCTAATCTGTAAAACGAGGATGAGATACCTACTTTCTCTCCCTCTTCGATTGCGAGTCCCATGATAGGACTGTCCCATCTAATTGTACTGACCCCAGTGCTAGTACAATGCTTGATACTACTGCTACTAGTAATAACAGTGATATTTGTTAAACTCTTACCATGTGCCAAGCTCCTTGCTAAATGCTAGGGTAGATACAAGAGAATCAGGTCCCTCATGGGGCTCACAGTCTAACTAGGAGGGAGAACAGGGATTGAATGGCGTAGTGGATAGAGCTCAGTCCTGGGAGTCAGAAGGTCATGAGTTCTAATCCTAGCTCTGCCACTTATCTGCTGTGTGACCTTGGGCAAGTCACTTCACTTCTCTGGGCCTCTGTTCCTTCATCTAGAAAATGGGGATTGAGACTGTGAGCCCCACGCGGAACAAGGACCGTGTCCAACCTGATTGGCTCGTATCCACCCCAGCGCTTACCATTGTTGGGTAGGGATTGTCTCTGTTGCCGAATTTACTTTCCAAGCGCTTAGTACGGTGCTCTGCACACAGTAAGCGCTCAATTAATATGATTGAATCAATCAATGCAGTGCCTGGCACACAGTAAGCACTTAACAAATACCATTATTATTATTATTATTATTATTGAATCGAATCCCCATTTGGCAGATGAGGGAACGGAGGCCCAGAGAAGGGAAGTGACTTGCCCGAGGTCATACAGCAGACAAGTGGTGGAGCCAGTATTAGAACCCAGGTCCTCTGACTCCCTCGCCCGGGCTCTTTCCAGCAGGCCATGCTACTACACAATAAAAGCACTGCCTGAATACCATCGCTGTTGTCAGAATCTAGCAGTTCATGAGTACCGTTGGGTCTCAGCCCATTCTGGCCAATCCAAAGCAGCCCTCTCCCCCACCCTACCCCCTACCCCCGAATGAGGTGGGCGTTAGGGATTCGGGCGGGGGGGGGGAGGGGGGGGGGGTGGCGGCGGTTGGTGCTTCAGGAAAGAGTCAGTGATTGAGTTGTTGAGTTCAGAAGTCAGTCACTCAGGAAGGTGCCCCAGGCCTTCCACTATCAATCGGTCAGTCAATCAATCATATGCTTTGGGCACTTACAGTGTGCAGAACACTGGACGATGACTGTATGACAGAGTTGGTAGACCCACAACAAGCTTACCGGGTCAACTCTGCTGGTACCACAGCTTGCCTTCTCCTCACTGCCCTTCTGAAATCCTGCCTCCTCCAGCAAGCCTTCCCTGATCGATTCCCACCTCCCCCACCCCCAATAATAATAATAATAATGATGATGATGATGGTACTTGTTAAGCATACTATGTGTCAAGCATTGTTCTAAGCACTGGGTACTAATCATCATAACCACGATGGTACTTGTTAAAGGCTTACAATGTGCCGGGCACTGTACTAAGCACTGGGGTAGATGCAAGTTAATCAGGTTGGACACAGTCCATGTCCCACATGGGGCTCATAGTCTTAATCCCCATTTGACAGATGAGGTAAGTGAGGCACAGAGAAGTGAAATGACTTGGCCAAGGTCACACACAGCAGACAAGTGGCGGAGCCGGGATCAGAACCCAGGTCCTCTGACTCCCAGTCCCGGGCTCTTTCTACTAGGCCTTTCTGCGTCTCAGCGTGGCCCATCATATGGCACTCATATATTTCATTCATTCATTCATTCATTCATTCATTCAGTCAGTCAGTCATATTTATTGAGTGTTTCGTGTGTGCAAAACACTGTACTCAGTGCTTCGGAGAGTCCAACAGAACAATAAACAGACATATTCCCTGCTCACAAAGAGCTTGCGGTCCAGAGGGGCAGACGGACATTAATAGAAATTAATAAATGACAGATATGGACACAAAAGCTGCGGGGCTGGGAAGGGGGATGAATAAAGGGAGCAAGTCAGGGAGATACAGAAGGGAGTGGGAGAAGAGGAAATGAGGGCTTAGCCAGGGAAGGCCTCTTGAAGGAGATGGGCCTTCAGTAAGAACTTGGAGGGGGAGAGAGTAGTGGTATGTCAGATCTGTCCTCAGCACTTGTATGTATGTATAAACGTATGTGTATGCATCCATATACACTATGATTTGTTCACTTCTCTACTCATCTTCTTACACTTTCCCCCACTACCACTGTTTGCTAATAATTTCTGTCCATCACCCCACCTTGATTGTAAGCTACTCCAGGGCAGAATCCATTCTTTTTCCTTTTGGTGTACTCTCCCAAGCACTCAGTACAATCCTCCGGATCCAGAAGACTGTCAGCTCCTTGGTAATAATAAAGAAGCAGCGTGGCTAGGGAAGCAGCGTGGCTAGAGAAGCAGCGTGGCTCAGTGAAAAGAGCACGGGCTTTGTAGTCAGAGGTCATGGGTTCAAATTCCGGCTCCGCCACTTGTCAGTTGTGTGACTTTAGGCAAGTCACTTCACTTCTCTAGGCCTCAGTTCCCTCATCTGTAAAATGGGGATTAGGACTGTGAGCTCCCCGTGGGACAACCTGATCACCTTGTAACCTCCCCAATGCTTAGAACAGTGCTTTGCACATAGTAAGCACTTAACAAATACCATTATTATTATTAATAATAAGAATAATGATTAATAATCATGGTACTTGTTTAAACACTTGCCCTGTGCCAGGCACTGTCCTAAGCGCTGGGGTGGATACAAGCAAATTGGGTTGGAGGATACGCTCCCTGTCCCCCACAGGGTTTGCATTCTCAAGCCCCATTTTACAGATGAGATAACTGAGGCTCAGAGAAGTGAAGTGACTTGCCCAAGGTCACAAAGCAGACAAGTGGTGGAGGCAGGATCAGAACCCATGACCTTCTGACTCTCAGGCCCCTGCTCGATCCACTTCACCATACTGCTTCCCCTTGGTGGCAGGGAGCGTGTCTACTATTGTGCTCTCTCTAGTGCTCAGCACAGTGCTCTGCACACAGTTGACTGTCAGCTCCTTGAGTGCAGGGATCGTGTCTACTAACTCTACTGGGCTCTCTCCAGCGCCCAGTACAGTGTTCTGCCCACAGTAGTCCCTCCTTCGATACGATGGATGGATGGATGGATCGGGACCAATAGGACAGCTGGTTCATTCATTCATTCACTCAATTGTATTTATTGAGCACTTACTGAGTGCAGAGCACCAAACTAAGCACTTGGAAAGTACAATTTGGCAATAAAGAGAGAGAATCCCTGCCCACAGTGGGTTTACGGTCTCGCTGGTTCGGGGTCAGACTCCAGGACCGACGCAATGGTTCCTCCTCGGAGCCGGTATTCGGTCCTGGGGGACGGGTGGGAAGAGACTCGGCCTCTCTTCCCTCCTCCCTATCGGAGTCACCGACCTCAGCACTGTGCCGTGCCTGTTTGGAAAACAATCACGACAAAGGATTTGTCACATGAGAGCAGGCCTCTGAGTCACAGAGCCTCGAGCTTCCTATCATCTGGGCGGGTCTGATCCCTGACCCCCTTCATAATTGGGCACATGGTCAGTGGGCTCAGAAGCGCTTCCTGACCTCTGGAGCGCTGTGTGTGTGTGTTGTGTGTGTGTGTGTGTGTGTGTGTGTGTGTGTGTCTGTCTGTCTGTCTGTCTGTCTGTCTGTCTGTTTGCACATGTCAGTGACCCCCCGACTCCCCCTTTAAAGCCTTAATGAAGGCCCATCTCCTCCAAGAGGCCTTCCCTGACTTAAGCCCCCCCTTTCCTCTTCTTCCTCTCCCTTCTACCTCACCCTGACTGGCTCCCTTTATTCACCTCCCCCCTCCCAGCCCCACAGCATTTATGTCCACATCTGTCCTTTATTTATTTCTATTCATATCTGTCTTCCCTGCTATACTGGCAACTCATTGTGGGCAGAGAAATTGTCTGTTTATTATTCCATTGGACTCTCCCAAGTGCTCAATACAGTGCTCTCTGCACAGTAAGCGCTCAATAAATACGATCGAATGAATTGGATGAACGTGTCCTGAAGCCTGGGCCCGAAACATATAGGGTTAGGTAAGGTTGCGAGACCAAAGTCCAACAACCCTTTACCCCATCTAAGGCGGAAGAGTTTCACCTTTGTCCCGACAGATGTATCAAGGTGTCTGAATCTCATTTCTAATAATAATGATGATGGTATTTGTTAAGCGCTATGTTCCAAGCACTGTTCTAAGTGTTAGGGTAGATACAAAGTAATCAGGTTGTCCTACGTAGGGCTCACAGTCTTAATCTCCATTTTATAGATGAGGTAACTGAGGCACACAGAAGTTAAGTGACGTGTCCGAAGTCACACAGCTGACAAGTGGTAGAGTCGGGATTAAAACCCATGACCTCTGGCTCCCAAGCCCGTGCTCTTTCCACTGAGCCACGCTGCTTCTCTTAAGTGAAGTGACTTGCCCAAGGTCATACAGCAGACAAGCGGCAGAGTTGGGATTAGAACCCATGTCCTCTGACTCCCAAGCCAGGCTTTTCCCACTAAGCCACACTGCTTCTATAATTTCAATGATAAATTAAGTGCTTCTAAAATTGCAACCCCTGACTTGGATATTTCTGTCACCCTTTTCTATCATCTCTTCTTAACAGTCCTACTTATTTGTCTTCCTTTGTTCCTCGGATTTTACGAGAACCGCTCGCATTGCTCTGGAGAAACAATTTCCGCAGCCTAACTCAGTGCAGCCTAGTGGAAAGAGCCCGGGCCTGGGGGTCAGAGGACCTTGGTTCTAATCCCAGTTTCGCCACTTGTCTGCTGGGTGTCCTTGGGCAAGTCACTTCGTTTCTCTGGGCCTCAGTTACCTCATCTGTCAAAAGGTGACTGGATCCCTCTTCTTCCTCCTTAGATGGTGAGCCCCAGGCTGGGGGGTGGGGGTGGGGACAGGGACCGTGTCCAAGCTGACTGTCTTGTGTTTATTCCAGTATTTACAATGGTGCTTGGCACAGAGTTAGCGCTTAACAAATACCCTAAAAAACCCCGAAAACACCTCAGTCCCAGTCTCTACAGAGCGCTACAGTGGTGATTGTGGTGACATGACAGAGGGGCGGGGAAGTCCAGGGACAAAGGCCCCTCACAGAAATGACCCTGGCTTCTGGCCTGCTGAGGAAAAATCTGGGAACGGTTAGCGGAAACCCTTTATCTGGTCCCAGGGATGTGGAATCGGTCGGGGAGAGAAGCCGCCTCCTGGCTAATTGACATCCATTTAATCCTGCGGGGCTTATTTAGGCTTTGTAGCCAACAATATTTTCTTTTCAGTCAACTGTAGTAATTAAGCCTCCCTTCCTCTAGAGTGCTGATGAAGCATGATGAGTTCCAGAGGCAGAAAAGGACACATCCCTTGCCCGCTAGGGGCTAACAGTCTAATTAATGGGGCGGGAGACGGGAGGCATGGGAAACCCCAAGACGAAGGAGGTAGGGGTAGCCACCCAAACCTAAATCGGCAGGGCAGTAAATGAATGGGAGTGTTGAGAAAGCCATACGACTAAGTGACAGGCCCTGCAAACAGCCGACACACACCTGCCCTGCAGGGAATGGCTTGTTGATGGGCTGGGCGTGGGAGAGACTCCACACCTGCAACCATGGGTGCCCAAATCGGGGAGTTCATTTGGACCTCGGAGATAGCCAGAGAAGCAGCCTAGCTCTTGTGGAAAGAGCCCGGACCTGGGTGTCAGAGGGACCTGGGTTCTAATCCCAGCTCTGCCACTTATAATAATAATGATAATTATGGTAATAATAATAATAATAATGATGATGATATTTGTTAAGCGCTTACTATGTGCCAAGCACAGTTCTAAGCGCTGGAGTAGATGCAAGGTAATCAGATTGTCCCACAAGGGGCTCACAGGCTTAATCCCCATTTTACAAATGAGGTAAGTGAGGCACAGAGAAGTGAAGTGGCATGCCCAAAGTCACAAAGCTGATAAGTGGTGGAGCTGGGATTAGAACCCACGACCTCTGACTCCCAAGCCCAGGCTCTTTCCACTAAGCCATGATGCTCCCACATGGTATTTGTTCATTCATTCATTCAATTCATTCAATCATATTTTTTGAGTGCTTACTATGTGCCAAGCACTGTTCTAAGCGCTGAGGTAGATACAAGGTAATCAGGTTGTCCCACGTGGGGCTCACAGTCTTAATCCCCATTTTACAGATGAGGTAACTGAGGCACAGAGAAGTGAAGTGGCGTGCCCAAGGTCACACAGCAGACAAGTGGCGGAGCCGTGATCCTCTGACTCCCAAGCCCGTGCTCTTTCCACTGAGTCACGCTGCTTCACTTGTCACTTGACTTGCCTGACCCGAGGCAAGTCTCTTCACTTCTCTGGGCCTCAGTCAATTTATCTGAAAAATGGGGATTAAGAGTGTGAGCCCCACATGGAATGGGGACTGTATCCAACTTGATTAACTTGCATCCACCCCAGCGCTTAGAACGGTGCTTGACACATTGTAAGTGCCTAACAAATACCATCATCATCAACTCTGGTATTTGGACTCTCCCAAATGCTTAGTCCAGTGCTCTGCACACAGTAAGCAATCAATCAGTCTCTATCCCACAGGGGGCTCACGGTCTTAGTCCCCATGCGACAGATGAGGAAACCGAGGCCCAGAGAAGTGAAGTGACTGGCCCAAGGCCCCACAGTAGATGAGCGGCGGAGCCGGGATTAGAACCCTGGTCCTCTGACTCTCGGGCCCTGCTGCTTTCTCAAATCCTTCTTAATTCCTTTTTGTCCCCATCCCCGTCCCCCCAGGCCCCCTCCCCGACCTGAGTTCAAATGAAGCAATTACTTGACTGACCTCAAGAGGCTGAAGACAGGTTTAAACCTGCTGCTCTACCGAATTGCACGAGACCCGATTTCTGAGAGTTTGCTTCACTGACTCATTTCTAATAGTGTCATTAATTATTTATTAATATTTTCCTTGGGCACGGACATTTTTAACCCGCCTTTTCCAGAGAGCCCATTAGAGATAGATACCCAGAGGCAAACTTCTCCACAGTCAAATGTCGGATCATCCCCGCTAGTGGAAAACAGCAACACCCATGAGGGAAACTAAGGAAAAACTGCAGCCCCAAGGGACACACGTGATGAGAGTCAGAGTTGAGGTCGATTGATCGATCCATCAGTAGTACTTATTAAGCACTTACTATGTGCAGAGCAGTGTACTAAGCTCTTGGGAGAGTCCAATATAGCGGTGTTGGTAGACATGTTCCCTGCCCACAACGAACTTACAGTCTAGAGGGGGAGACAGTTATGAATATAAGAAATGACAGATAGGGACATAATTCATTCAGTCGTATTTATTGAGCCATATTGAGTATTATTGTCATATTTTTACTCTATTTTATTCTATTTATTTTATTAATGATGTGTATACATCTATAATTCTATTTATTTTGATGGTATTGACACCTGTCTACTTGTTTCGTTGTCTATCTCCCCCTTCTAGACTGTGAGCCTGTTGTTGGGTAGGGACTGTATCTGTTGCCGAATTGTACTTTCCAAGCGCTTAGTACAGTGCTCTGCAGGCAGTAAGCGCTCAATAAATATGAATGAATGAATGAATGAATACAATTGAATGAATGAATGAATGGTTGGGTAGGGCTTGTCTCTGTTGCCGAATTGTACTTTCCAAGCACTTAGTACAGTGCTCTGCACACGGTAAGCGCTCGATAAATGCGATTGAATGAATGAATGAATTCCCTAAAAAGGCTGTGGAATCCCCTTTGCTGGAGGTCTTTGCAAAGGGGAAGAGTTTTTCATGTGGCTGAAAGGGTCTTGTTGTGCTTCTATCTGAAGGCAGGGGGATGACTTATGGGACACCCTCCTTAAATCGCTCAATAAATACAATTGAGTGAATGAATGAATGAATGAATGAATGAATGAATGAATGAATGAATGAATTGAGCACTTTCTGTGTGCAGAGCACAGTACTGAGCGCTTGGACATAATTGCTGTGGAGCTGAGAGAAGGGGGACTAAAGGATGCAAATCCAAGTGCAAGGGCGATGCAGAAGGGAGGGGGAGAAGAGGCGATGAGGTCTTAGTTGGGGAAGGTGAGAAGTCTTCATTCCGAGAAGTTGGAGTTGGCCGTTTTGCCGTTTGGGTGCCGGGCGGGGGTCCGGGGCAGGAGGGACCAATCAATCTGCGCATCAGGCAGAAACTCCTCACCCTCGGCTTCAAGACTGTACATCACCTCGCCCCCTCCTACCTCACCTCCCTTCTCTCCTTCTACAGCGCACCCCGCACCCTCCACTCCTCTGCCGCTAATCTCCTCACCGTACCTCATTCTCGCCTGTCCCGCCATCGACCCCCGGCCCACATCATCCCCCGGGCCTGGAATGCCCTCCCTCTGCCCACCCGCCAAGCTAGCTCTCTTCCTCCCTTCAAGGCCCTACTGAGAGCTCACCTCCTCCAGGAGGCCTTCCCAGACTGAGCCCCTTCCTTCCTCTTCCCCTCGTCCCCCTCTCCATCCCCCACATTTTACCTCCTTCCCTTCCCCGCAGCACCAGATATATTTGTACATATTTATTACTCAATTTATTTATTTATTTATTTATTTTACTTGTACATATCTATTCTATTTATTTTATTTTGTTAGTATGTTTGGTTTTGTTCTCTGTCTCCCCCTTTTAGACTGTGAGCCCACTGTTGGGTAGGGACTGTCTCTATATGTTGCCAACTTGTACTTCCCAAGCGCTTAGTACAGTGCTCTGCACACAGTAAGCGCTCAATAAATACGATTGATGATGATGATGATGATGAGGGGAGGATCCAGATCACCTCGCTTACCTAGTGTCCCTAGGATTAGTCAGCCTTTGCTTCAGGGAAGCAGCGTGGCTCAGTGGAAAGAGCCCGGGCTTTGGAGTCAGAGGTCATGGGTTCAAATCCCGACTCCGCTGCTTGTCAGCTGTGTGACTTTGGGCAAGTCACTTCACTTCTCTGGGCCTCAGTGACCTCATCTGTAAAATGGGAATTAAGACTGTGAGCCCCACGTGGGACAACCTGATTACCTTGTATCTACCTCAGCGCTTTGCACATAGTAAGTGCTTAACAAATGCCATCATTATTGTTATTATTATTATTACCCCAGTGCTTAGTACAGTGCTTTTCACATAGTCAGGGCTTAACAAATACCACAGTTATCATCATTTGTGGCTGCAAGCACTTTGTGTTGTAAGTCTCTTTAAAGTCTGCACTGTTTAGCGAGGGGAAATACATCTCCATTTTTCTTCTGCTTCTTCTAGAATTTGGCCTGTCATCCCTCTTTCCTCACGTGATCCAAGTTAACGATAATCATCTTCAAACCAAGATGATCCCTCTAGACTATAAACTGATCCTCTAGGACTGTAAACTCACTGTGGGCAGGGAACGCACCTACCAACTGTGTTGTGTTGTATTCTGTTATGTTTTACTCTATGTTGTGCGGGAAGCAGCGTGGCTTATTGGAAAGAGCCTGTGCTTGGGAGCCAGAGGATGTGGGTTCTAATCCTGGCTCTGCCACTTGTCTGCTGTGTGACCTTGGGCAAGCCACTTCACTTCTCTGCACCTCAGTTCCCTCGTCTGTATAAATGGGGATTAAGATTGTGAGCCCCACTGGGACAACGTGATGACCTTGTATCTTCCCCAGTATTTAGAACAGTGCTTGGCACATAATAATAATAATAATAACAATGGCATTTATTAAGCACTTACTATGTGCAAAGCACTGTTCTAAGCGCTGGGGAGGTTACAAGGTGAAATAAGAGTATAGATGCAAATATATGAAAAAATAATTGAATGAGTGGAAATACTCATGCACGCTAAGGTAGCTGATTAGCTGAGTGATATACCAGTTCCAGGAAGCTCAATAATGTGCCCTCAAGAGTTTCATAGCTTTAAACTGGAGAAGCTTTGGCATTTTCTTTTTCTTGAACTAGGCATCCAGCCATTTCTATCAGACTTCTAAGTATTAAAAGTGTTCATTTAGAATGTACCTGCAAATTAATGGTAGAAAGTGATCACCTCCTTCTGCGTGCATGCTCCATATAGTCATATTGAGCATTTTGATAGGGTTTTAGTTACAATTGTTCATGGAATATCACTGAGAAACAACCTGAACCTAAATAATATAATGTCTTTATAAGATTGTGGGGTTTGCCAATTACCAATTTTATAAGCTGCTACATTTTGCTCTTTTCCTTTGTAATTCAGTTTACAGATGCTGTCGACATTAAATAGAAATTTACAGACAGAAATGTAACTGACAAGTGCAAATTCAGGCATTTTTTTCTTCTATCTTGGAAAATGATAAAGATCCCTGCTGTTCCTCCAAGAAGGTTCAACATTCATGGAGTAGATGGGTGCTGCTCAAACATATACCGTAGTAAGCACTTAACTAATACCATTGTGATTATTATGGTTATTATTATTCTTACTCTCCCAAGTGCTTAGTACAGTGCTCTGCACACAGGAAGCACTCAATAAATACCTTTGATTGATTGATCTGTAAGCATTGTCTTGCATGTAGTACTGGTAGAATTAGTAGCAGTAGCAGTAATAGTAGCAGTATGCCTCCAAGAGGCCTTCCCTGACCAATCCCTCATTTCCTCTTTGCATCACCCCGACTTGCTCCCCTTATTGAACACCCACCCCCGCCCCACAGTACATTATTTATATTAATGTCTGTCTCCCCCGCTACACTGTAAGATCATTATGGGCAGGGAATGTGTCTGTTATCTTGTGTTGTACTCTCCCAACCACTTAGTGCCGTGCTCTGCACACAGTAAGTGTTCAATAAATATGATTGATTGATAGTAGCAGTAACAGTAGTAATAGTAGTAGTAGCGTGGAGAGGCAGTGTGGCCTAGTGGCAAGAGCAAGGGCTTGGGAGTCAGAGGACGTGGGTTCTGATCCCGGCTCTGCCTCTTGTCTGCTGTGTGACCTTGGGCAAGTCACTTTAATTCTCCGTAATTCAACTGTAAAATGGGGATTAAAAGCTTGAGGCTCATGTGGAGCAACCTGATTATCTCATATGTACCCCAGTGCTTAGAACAGTGCTTGGCACATAGTAAGTGCTTAACAAATACCATCATTATTATTAGTAGTAGTAGGAGAGATGTGTCCATGGCATCGCTATGGGTTGGACATGACTCGACAGCATAAGACAACAACAACAAGTAGTAGTAGTAACCAGAGTAGTAGTAGTAGTAATAATAATAATGATGGCATTTGTTAAGCGCTTACTATGTGCAGAGCACTGTTCTAAGCGCTGGGCAGGGATACAAGGTGATCAGGTTGTCCCACATGGGGCTCACAGTCTTAATCCCCAGTAGTTAGTAGTAACAGTAGTCACAGCATTTATTATTAGGTAAGCAGCATGCACAGTGGATAGAGCATGGGCCTGAGAGTTGAAGGTCATCGGTTCTGATCCCGACTTGGTCACTTAAAAAAAATAAATGATAGTATTTGTTAAGTGCTCACTATGTGCAAAGCACTGTTCTAAGCATTGGGGATGATACAAGGTGATCAGGTTGTCCCACGTGGGGCTCACAGTCTTCATCCCCATTTTTTTTTACAGATGAGGTAACTGAGGCCCAGAGAAGTTAAGTGACTTGTCCAAAGTCACACAGCTGACACGTGTCAGAGCCAGGATTCGAACCCATAACCTCTGACTCCCAAGCCCGCGCTTGTTCCACTGAGCCACGCTTGTCTGCTGTGTGACTGTGGGCAAGTCACTTTACTTCTCTGGGCCTCAGTTACCTACTCTGTAAAGTGGGAATTGAAACTGTGAGTCCCACGTGGGATGGGGACTGTGTCTAACCCAATTTGCTTGTATCTACTCCAGCGCTAAGTACAATGCCTGGTACATAGTAAGTTCTTATGCCATAATTATTGTTATTATTATTGAGTACCTACTGGGGCATTGCACTGTAGTAACTGCACACGAACTATAGGATAAGCAAATGCCCCATCCCCTATCTACAAGGCTCTTACACTCGAACCAGGGAGACAGATCTGAAAGTATTTACGGACAGAGTAATCAGAAGAAATAACGAACGTACAACCAAGTAAACAAATATACTTCAGTGCTGAAGATGGATACTACTAAGTACAGAAGTGCTAGAGATGACGGCTGGGTTTCAATGGCTCAGGGTGCTGGGAAATTCATCAGGGAAGGCTTGTTAGGTGAGATAGGATTTTAGGAGGGATTTGAATGTGGGAAGAGCTGTGGTCTGTCTGATGTAGGAGGGAGGAGGGAGTTTCCAGGCCGCAGGGACAGCAGAAGCGAGGGGATGGAGGCAGGCAAGTTGGGAACGAGATATAGCTAGAAGGTTGACTTGGGAGGAAGAAAGAAAGTGGGTTAGGGAGTGTCTTTTCCACAATAAAACCCTCCATGAATGCAGATTTAAGGTTGACATTTTACTTGTACTCAAATTCAAAAATCCCACAGAAACTAGGACATTGGTCCAGTGGCCTTAATAATAATAATAATAATAATATCTGTGGTATTTGTTAAGTGCTTACTATGTGCCAGGCTCTGTACTTAACACTGGGGTACAGGCAAATCAGGTTGGACACAGTTCCTTTCCCACATAGGGCTCAGTCTCAATCCCCATTTTACAGAGGAGGTAACCGAGACACAGAGAAGTGAGGTGACTCATTCAAGGTCACACAGCAGACAAGGGGCGGAGCCAGGATTAGAACCCACGTCTTCTGACTCCCAAACCTGTAAGATTAGTGCTGAGAAATATGGCAAGGTTTGACTTCCCTGTGAGAGTCTGTCTTCCTTCTCTAGTGATAACATCCTCTCAAATGATTCTCCGTTGTCGGCTTCTCCCCGCAGCATGGGAGGGAAGTTGAGGGGGTGGAAGTCGCAGATGCTTTCATCCTCCACCTGTCCTTTTGCCGTGTGTTGCGGGGGGGTGGGGGGGGGGCGGGGGAGTGAGAGAGAGAGAGAGAAAAGGCTAATGGATGACCAACATTCCTGTCCAAATTGTATGGCGATAAAGATTGCTGTGCTAGTGCACCTCCACTCCACTTGTTACCTCCCATTACTCTCCACAATAAACAGAACGCATGAGAAGCAGCATGGCTCAGTGGAAAGAGCCTGGGCTTGAGAGTCAGAGGTCATGGGTTCAAATCCTGGCTCCGCCAATTGTCAGCTGTGTGACTTTGGGCAAGTCACTTAACTTCTCTGTGCCTCAGTTACCTCACCTGTTAAATGGGGATTAAGACTGTGACCTCCCCAGTGCTTAGAACAGTGCTTTGCACATAGTAAGCGCTTAATAAATGCCATAATAATAATTATTATTAGAAAACCCTGATCACAGGCTTTAAGGCATTCCCTCAGCTTGCTCCCTCTTAGCCACGTGCTCTCTCCCTCTTGCCCATAGGTTTTCTCCCTCTTACACATCCCGTCTTCTCCCACCACAACTGAGGCCGCGGTCGTCATTCCTCCCAAGCTCACCTAATAATAATAATGACGGTATTTGGAAAGAGATTGCTATGTGCCAGGCACTGTACTAAGCGCTGGGCTGGAGACAAGCAAATCGGGTCGGACCCAGTTCCTGTCCCACATGGGGCTCAAGGTCTTCATCCCCATTTTACAGATGAGGGAACTGAGGCCCCGATAAGTGAAGTGACTTGCCTGGGGTCAGATAGCAGACAAGTGGCAGAGCTGGGATTAGAACGCAGGTCCTTCTGACTCCTGGGCCAGTGCGCTATCCACTAGGCTATGCTGCCTGTTCCTCATTCTCAACTCTCCCTCCTCCGACCCCCGATCACGCCCTTCCTCTGTCCTGGAACTCCCTCCCTCATCCATCTCGTCCACCAGACCTTGACTCTCCCCGTCTTTAAAGGCCTTCTGAAATCTCACCTCTTCCAGGAGGCCTTCCCGATTCATTTTTCTCCTCCCGAGGTCACACATTCCCTGCTATATTCTCAGCATTTAGACACAACCTCCTGATCTACGTACTCTGTTATTTAAGCCCTTCTGCCTCCATTTAGGAAGCAACTCTGTGTCGGTCTCCCTTGGGTAGATTGTTTAGGTCATGGGTTCAAACTCCGGCTCCACCAATTGTCAGCTGTGTGGCTTTGGGCAAGTCACTTCACTTCTCTGTGCCTCAATTCCTTCATCTGTAAAATGGGGATTAAGACTGTGAGCCCCCTGTGGGACAACCTGATCACCTTGTAACCTCCCCAGCGCTTAGAACAGTGATTTGCACATAGTAAGCACTTAATAAATGCCATTATTATTATTATTATTATTATTTTTTAACTCCTTGAAGGCAGGATACTCTCCAAAGTGCTTAGCACAGTGCTCTTCACACAGTATTCATTTATTCATTTAATGATACGTATTAAACATTTAAGTTAAGTATCTATTAAGTGTCCAGAGCCTGTACTAATCGCTTGGGAAAGTACAATACGACAATAAGCAGTGACATCCCCTGCTCACAACGAGCTCACAGTTGATACAAGGCCCCCAATTAATATTATTGATGACCAGTTCAGCCAGGGAACATGTGGACCAACTCTGTTATACTGTAGTCTCCAAAACGCTTAGTCCAGTGCTCTGCACACAGTAAGCGCTCGGCAAATTCCACTGATTGATCTTCAAAACTTGTCATGATAGCATCCACCCTCTTGAGGGCAGTTTTTCGTGTCTGCTAATTCTGTTGGATTGGGCTCCCCCAAGCGCTTTGCACAGTGCTGTGCATGTAGTAAGTGCTCAATAATAATAATATTAATGGTATTTGTTAAGTGCCTACTATGTGTCAAGCACCGTTCTAAGCACTGGGGTAGAAACAAGGTAATTAATTAGGTTGTCCCATATGGGGCTCACAGCCTTAACCCCCATTTTACAGATGAAGTAACTGAGGCCCAGAGGAGTTAAGTGACTTGCCCAAAGTCACACAGCTGACGAGTGGCGGAGCCAGTATTAAAACCCACGACCTCTGACTCCCAAGCCCGGGCTCTGTCCACTAAGCCATGCTGATCGATCGATTGATTGTTAGTTGATCACCTGATCGGAAATCAGAAAAGACCCCGCAGGATCAGATGGAACTGGGACAGGGCATCTGCAGGGGAGGATATTGAAAGAGCCACCCTGCGTCAACCGCCTCCAAGTCTCTGGCTTCTGTGGAGTTGTTACTCTGCCGTACGAACCCGCCTGAGTCTCGTTGTCTGGCATCCCGAAGGGAGTTAAGATGCAGACCATAAGGAGACGGGATTGTTATTATTACAGAATTCAGTACACACGGTGCGTGGCCAAGCCCAGAAGTCAAGCCAAGAAGAACACAAGGTCCCTGGGTTGGAAATGATTATTAATAGTGGAAAGGGAGAGAGGAAAACACTCCGCTCTGAGAGAGACTAGGTAAACCACTGCCCTCTGTGTCCAGAGGGGGACTCTGGGAAGGCAAAGATCCATCCCGATTCATGCCGGAGACACCTTTCCTCAGAGGGACGGCCCAAGTCCCTCCATGTAGGAAAGCAATTGATCGGCCAGTGGGATGCAAGAGACAGCAACTCTTCGTCCTCCCTCAAAATCATTTCGAAGTACATGCTGGAGGGGCAGTCTTCCAACCAGATGATGTGACCGTCCTCCCGCTGAAAGCCGAAAGGTAGCATGCCAGAGCCTTGCTAATTGCCCACCTCCTTAAAGTGTGAAACAGGCCTCATGGCATCAAGTTATGGGCTTGCTTCCCTCCCTCCAAGCCTGGGACCCCCTTCAGCCCCCAGAGATTTGCCTGTTCAACACTCCTCTGACCTTTATCCTTCAATCACTCAATCAATCAATGATATTTATTGAGTGTTTACTATGTTTAGAGCTCTGGGCTAAGCGCTTGGGAGAGGACAGTATCAAAGAGATGGCAGGCACTTTCCCTGCCCATGACAAGCTGACAGTCTAGAGGGGGAGACAGACATTAATGTAAGTAAATAAATGACGGTTATGGACAGAAGTCTGAGGGCGCAGATGGTGCATAATCGGGGAGGGTCTCAGGGAAAATCACAGTTCTCCACAGCCAACCTCTATGCGGTCAACTCATGGCTTTCAAGAGTGTCCATTCCTCGAAGACAGGGAATGTGTTTACTAAATCTAATAACAACAGTATTTCTTAAGTGCTTACTGTATGTCAAGCACTGTTCTAAACGCTGGGGTAGATACAAGTTAATCAGGTTGGACACAGTCCCTGTCCCACATGGGGCTCACCCTCTTAATCCCCATTCGACAGAGGGAACTGAGACCCAGAGAAGTGAAGCAACTTGCCCAAGGTCGCACAGTAGCCAAGCAGTGGAGCCGGGATTAGAACCCAGGTCTTTCGGACTCCCAGGTGCCTGCTCTATCCAATAGGCCATGCTGCTTTCCCACCTCTAACTCTATTAGACTCTCCCAAGCACTCAGTACAGTGCTCCGCCCACAGTAGAGAAGCAGCGTGGCTCAATGGAAAGAGCACCGGTTTTGGAGTCAGAGGTCATGGGTTCAAATCCCCGCTCTGCCAATTGTCAGCTGTGTGACTTTGGGCAAGTCACTTCACTTCTCTGGGCCTCAGTTACCTCATCTGTAAAATGGGGATTAAGATTGTGAGCCCCACGTGGGACAACCTGATCACCTTGTATCCACCCCAGCGCTTAGAACAGTGCTTTGCACATAGTAAGCGCTTAACAAATACCAAAATTATTATTAGACTGTGAGTTCCTTGAGAGCGGTGACCAAATCGATCGACTCTATTGGACTCTCCCAAGCTCTTAGCACAGCACTCTGCACACAGTAGACTACCAGCTCCTTTAGGGTAGGGATCGTGTCTACTAACTCTATTGAATTCTCCCAAGTGCTTAATACAGCTCTCTGCCCCCAGTAGGCATTCAAGCAATGCTATTGATTGGTCAACCCCACCAATGAGGATTCCACAAGCCCGTATTTGCAGCTCCGTAGTCGTCCCTGCTTGGGCAAAGAGAGGGTTAGCGACACACCAGTAGAACGGAAACGGGGCATCTCACCCACCTGCAGCCTTGCCAGCGTGCCGAAACCTCATGGAAAATGTGGCCTGATGCATATAAGGGGCGCGGGTTAGGGTCCCCGAAACCCGAGCTGCAACCTTGGTCTCTCGTAATGTGTAAAGTTTTCTGCAAACAAAAAAATAAAATGTCGAACACGCTGTTAAGTATGCTCTGTAGGCACGTTAAACGTCCCATAAAAAGTTTATGAAATGTACAGCAAACACCTAAGGCCCTTTTGTATTTCCCAAGCCTTCGCTTGCAGTTCCATTTCAGCCGGCCGCAAGACGGCCCCGTAGTCATTTCTGATCACCGGGGTCTTTTTGAGAAAGAGGAGCCATTTGGGGGTATGCGCTGTGGCCATTTTTCATGGAAGAGATGACTGAGGGATGTCCGTGTGGCCCTGGTGGGGAAGGCTGGCAATTTCCCTTGCTTTCTCTAACACCCCACATGTTCGAAAATGCCGGTAACCCGCTTCCGGGAATGTGTGTGTGCTGGCTGAACGTGCAACCTTGTCCCTGTATTGTTACTCCAGACTTCAACCATTCGGGAGCTCAGCGGACCTCAGATCTGATACCTTTTGGAAATCTAAGCCTTTCAGCTGTTCAGGGAAGAAAAGGGAAATGCAAGATTTCTAAGCAGCGTGGCTCAGTGGATAGAGCATGGGCCTGGGAGTCAGAAGGACCTGGGTTCTAATCCCATCTCCGCCATGTGTCTGCTGTGTGACCTTGGGCAAGTCACTTCACGTCTCTGGGCCTCAGTTACTTCATCTGTGAAAGAGGGATTAAGAGTGTGAGTTCCATGTGGAACAGGGACTGTATCCAACCTGCTTAACTTGTATCTACCCCAAGCACTCAGAACAGTGCTTGACATGTAGTAAGCGCTTAACAAGTACCATTATTATTATTATTAGTCTCCTTTTACTGCCTGAGCCCTGATTGTACTGGAGTTCTCCGCTGAAAAGGCTAAAGACTTAAGAAGCAGCGTGGCTTAGTGGAAAGAGCACAGGCTTGGGAGTCAGAAGACATGGGTTCTAATGCCGCCTCTGCCATTTGTCTGCTTAACTATTCTGAGCCTCAGTTACCTAATCTGTAAAATGGGGATCAAAACTGTGAGCTCCACGAGAGACAACCTGATTACCTTGTATCTACCCCAGTGCTTAGAACAGTGCTTGGCACATAGTAAGTGTTTAACAAATACCATAATTATTCTGTTCTCCGCCCTTACATAACTTTGCTGTCCTATCTTCAGTTAGATGGCACCGCCTGTTCACACAGATAATAATAATAATAATAATAGCATTTGTTAAGCGCTTACTAAGTGCAAAGCACTGTTCTAAACATTGGGGGGGATACAAGGTAATCAGGTTGTCCCCGGTGGGGCTCACAGTCTTAATCCCCACTTTACAGATGAGGTAACTGAGGCTCAGAGAAGTTAAGTGACTTACCCAATGTCACACAGCACACCTGTGGCGGAGCCGGGATTAGAACCCACAACCTCTGACTACCAAGCCTGAGCTCTTTCCACTGAGCCACGCTGCTTCTCAAATGTAGATGAATTTTGTCCCTTAGATTGCGAGCACCATGAAAGCAGGAAGTAGCGTGGCCTAGTGGAAAGAGCAAGGGCTGGGGAGACAGAGGATCTGGCTTCTAATCCCGCCTCCACCACTTGTCTGCTGTGTGACCTTGGGCAAGTCACTTCACTTCTCTGGGCCTCAGTTTCCTCATCTGCAATATGGGGAATCAGTACCTGGATTCATTGCCTGTTTGCCTCCCCACCCCATCCCCACTTATACTGCGAGTCCTAAGTCGGGTGGAGACTGTGTCCGAACTGATGATCTTGGATCTCCCCCAGTGCTTAGAGCAGTGCCCCAACACATAGTAAGCGCTTACTTAGTGAGCTAAGTGAGCCCCATGTGGGACATGGATTATGTCCAACTTGATTAGCTTGTATCTACCCCAGGGCTTAGTACAGAGCCTGACACATAGTAAACACTTAAAAAAGTGCTGAGGTAGATGCAAGATTCACACAATTGTATTTATTGAGTGCTTATTGTGTGCAAAGCACTGTACTAAGATCATCAGGTCCCACATGGGGCTCGCAGTCTAAGAAGGAGGGAGAGCAGGGATGGAATTCCCATTTTGCAGATGAGGGAACGGAAGCCCAGAAAAGTGAAGTGACTGGCCCAAAGTCACACAGATTCAGGATTAGAACCCAGGTTCACTGACTCTTAGGCCCGGGCTCTTTCCACTAGGCTACCCCGTGCTTTTGGCGGTGGGGGCGAGTATGCAAATGCTTCCCGGAGTAAGGAAACAGGATGTGGCCTGAAGCAGTCCATCTCCGTGAGGGGGTGGAAGAGGGACACCTCCTGTGGGTAGGTCCAGCCATGGGCCTTCTGTGGATTGTTTGAGCGCCCCTGCCCTTAAGACCCCATCTTTGGGCTGTGTTCCGAAGAGACTTCAAAGGCAGAGGCTCTTGCCCAGACTCTCTGGTGCCAAGTAATCCAGCTGGGAACTTTTCAAATGGAGATTTGGGGAGCTTCCTGGTTCCAGCAGCCATACTGAAGTGAGGCTCCAGGGAGAACGTCAACTTAAAAATCACCCAGAAAGCCTTTTTACAAACCTTTGAGCAAAATAATTTAATCGTGCACCCTCGAGGGAGCCAAAAAAAAAAAAGAAAAAGGTTCTAATTCTAGGTTCAAACTGTTTTTTCCATCCCTGCCTGGACTGAGCGAATACCAGCTTCGTCCAGAAACTGGTGCAAAGGATTGCTGCAAATTGAAAGTGTGTATGTTGGGGCTCAGAAGGAAACCCATGGATCAACTGGAACAAGGGAAAAAGCATCTTGCAATTAGAGAGGTGAATATCAATTATCCCTGACAACAATGCAGGCCGTGATTAATGTGTTCTACTTTGTTCAGGGATATTAAATTGAAATGCAGTTTCAGCCGCAGGGATGCATTTGAGAGCAGAGACCAAGGCGAGAGTCATAAAACAGAGCCCATCAATCAATCAATCAATCGTATTTATTGAGCACTTATTGTGTGCAGAGCACTGTACTAAGCGCTTGGGAAGTACAAGTTGGCAACATATAGAGATGGTCCCTACCCAACAGTGGCCTCACAGTCTAGAAGGGGGAGACAGAGAACAAAACAAAACATATTAACAAAATAAAATAAATAGAATAGATATGTACAAGTAAAATAAATAAATAAATAGAGTAATAAATATGTACAAACATATATACATATATACAGGTGCTGTAGGGAAGGGAAGGAGGTAAGGCGGGGGGATGGAGAGGGGAAGGAGGGGGAGAGGAAGGAGGGGGCTCAGTCTGGGAAGGCCTCCTGGAGGAGGTGAGCTCTCAGTAGGGCCTTGAAGGGAGGAACAGAGCTAGCTTGGCGGATGTGGGGAGGGAGGGCATTCCAGGCCAGGGAGATGACGTGGGCCGGGGGTCGACGGCGGAACAGGCGGGAATGAGGCACAGTGAGGAGATTAGCGGCAGAGGAGCGGAGGGTGCGGGCTGGGCTGTAGAATGAGAGAAGGGAGGTGCGATAGGAGGTGGCAAGGTGATGGAGAGCCTTGAAGCCGAGGTTGAGGAGTTTCTGCCTGATGCGTAGGTTGATTGTTAGCCACTGGAGATTTTTGAGGAGGGGAGTAACATGCCAGAGCGTTTCTGGACAAAGACAATCCGGGCAGCGGTGTGAAGTATGGATTGAAGTGGGGAGAGACAAGAGGATGGGAGATTGGAGAGGAGGCATCATCCGGATTCTTGCAGGAGAGTAATGAGAGTGAAAATGGAAGATGCTTCGGCCAACGGAATGGCTTCCGTGCTGCTTTCTTTCTTTTTTTTTCCTAATGGTATGTGTTAAGCGCTTACTATATGGCAGGTAGTGTACTAAGTGCTGGAGTAGATGCAAGCTAATTGGGTCAGACACAGTCCCTGTCCCACATGGGACTCACGGTCTTAATCCTCATTTTCCAGATGAGGTAACTGAGGCCCAAAGAAATGAAGTGACTTGCCCAAGGTCACACTGCAGACAAGGGGCAGAGCCAGGATGAGAACCCAGGTCCTTCTGACTTCCAGGGCCCTATCCACTAGGCTATCCTGCTTCTTTCGCTCAGCGATAAAACCTCCTTGGCATTCTGACCTCCGTTCCTAATGGATGTTTCGGCAACACTTAATTCCTTTGGTCGCTTTCATGATCTTCAGCAGGCAAGTGCCATGAGGAATTTTGGTTTCATTTGTTGTTCAGATGAAGGCAGCGTGGTCTAGTGGCCTGGGCCTGGGAGTCAGAGGACCTGGGTTCTAATCCCGGCCCCTCCGCTTGTCTGCTGTGTGACCTTGGGAAAGTCACTTCACTTCTCTGGGCTTCAGTTGCCTCATCTGTGAAATGGATATTAGCTCTATTGTGGGACAGTGACTGTGCCCAACCTGATTAGCTTGTATTTACCCCAAAGTTTAGTACAGTGCCTGGAACATAGTAAGCGCTTTACAAATGTCATGCAAAAGAAAAAAAAAGCATCACCAGTAATTAGTGATTCCCCTGAGACTTCAGCAGTTATCCACAGTTCCTCTTTGGTCTTGTGCTTTGGGGGACACTGTGGCAATGGAGGGGGAGGAAATCACCTTTTGGGTAATAACCAGTTTAAGGCCCAATACAGAGGTTTACATAATAATAGTAATAATGATGGCATTTGTTAAGCACTTACTATGTGCAAAGCACTGTTCTAAGCACTGGGGGGGTATACAAGGTGATCAGGTTGTCCCATGTGGGGCTCACAGTCTCAATCCCCATTTTACAGAAGAGGTAACTGAGGCCCAGAGAAGTTAAGAGATTTTGCCCAAAGTCACCCAGCTGACAAGTGGCGGAGCCAGGATTAGAACCCATGATCTCTGATTCCCAAGCCCATGCTCTTTCCACGGAATCACGCTGCTTTTCTGAGTAGCCATTCAATAGAGTAGCTGTTCAATAAATATACCCGATCAACTGATTTATTGACCAATTGATTATCAGCTTTTCCCTTAGGAGATTTGCTGGCCACCCGGATCCGTGCCATTGCAGTGGGCTCTTTCTTCCCAGCATGCTCTGGGGAAGCAGGCCCACAAGCCTTAGAAAATCACTGCACTCCCGTGGGGGAGAGGGAAAGTTGACTACTTGGTAGGAGGCATGTGACTCCGCTTCAACTTGTGGCCTAAACATCTTCACGTGCGGATTCTGGTCTCTCTTCAGCTCCCAGTGGACGGCTGGGGTCGGGTTGCATGGAAAACGCTGGCCTTTCGAACGGCTCATGTGCAGGGTAGCTTAGGAGGCAGGATTCCAGAGTTTGCTCCAAAGGAGGCGGCAGCCACGTCTCGTGCTCGTCCAAGGTCCAAGCCATTTTGCAGAGCGGAGGAATGGCTGCCAAGCTATAAACACTGCCCTTCCACATTAACCACCCACTTGCAGACAACACTCGGAAAAACAGATGACCAAACTTTCTAGCGCCTTTCATTTTCCTTGCAGGTAAACTAGTCTTTTATTGTGTAAGGAGAAACTACGAGCCTTAGTGGTTAGAGCCCAGTCCTGGGAGTCAGAGGGACCTGGGTTCTAGTCCCGGCTCTGCCACTGCCCTGCTTTGTGACCTTGTTCAAGTTCCTTAATCTCTCTGGGCCTCGGTTTCCTCATCTGTAAAACGGGGACTAGATAGTGTTCTCCGACTTGGACTGTGAGCCCCATGTGGGACAGGGACTGTGTCCTTCCTGACTGTCTTCTATCTACCACAGCGCTTAGTACAGTGATTGGCACATGGTAGGTGCTTACCAAATATCACAATTATTATCATCCTTAACAAATACTAGGGATTGATTGACGGATCAGATCAGCGGCCCGCTCAGCTTGCTATTCTGACTGATTGTGGGCAGTAAAGGATGCTTGAAGGAATAATGCAACATGCGTAGTGGATAGAGCCCGGGTCTTGGAGTCAGCAGGTCATGGGTTCTAATCCTGAATCCACCGTTTGTCTGCTGTGTGACCTTGGGCAAATCATTTCACTTCTCTGGGCCTCAGTTACCTCATCTATAAAATGCGAATTGAGACTTTGAGCCCCACGTGGGACAGAGCAGTCCCACCCTGAGCAGTGTCCACCCCGATTTGCTTTTCTCCATCTCAGCGCTTAGAACAGTGCCTGGCACACAGTAAGCACTCAACAAATACCTTAATAATAATTATTATTAACTATTACGATTGCCCTCCTTAACATCCATCCTCCTGTGATCAGCCTGGTGTAGATGAAAAGTGGGCGAGGGAAGGAAAATCATCACTTCAATGGGAAGGACTTCGTGGGAGAGATGGGCTTTCTGAACTTTTTGAGGGAGGGGAAAAATCGGCATCTGTGGACAGAATTAGAGAGGACCGGTAAAGGAGAAGGCAAGAGAGAAGCAGCGTGGCCTAGTGGAAAGATCCCAGGCCTGGGAGTCAGAAGGACCTGGGTTCTAATCCTGGCTCCACCACTTGTCTGCCGTGTGACCTAGAGCAAGTCACTTGCCTTCTCTGGGCCTCGGTTCCCTCATCTGTAAAATGGGGATTAAGAGTGTGAGCTCCATGTGGGAAAGGGACTGTGTCCAACCTGATTAGCTTGTATCTACCTCATAGTTAATAGTTGAATAGTGCCTGGCAAATAGTAAGTGCTTAACAAATATCATCAAAAAGGAGAGAGAGAAAGAAGGTGCAGAGCCAGGAGAGGAAAACTGGATTAGGAGCCCTAGGAGACGCAAAAAGAGGAACCCACATCCTGCCTCTGGCCTGGTATATAATAATAATAATAATGATGGCATTTATTAAGCACTTACTGTGTGCAAAGTACTGTTCTAAGCGCTGGGGAGGTTACAAGCTGATCAGGTTGTCCCATGGGGGGCTCACAGTCTTAATCCTCATTTTACAGATGAGGTAACTGAAGCCCAGAGAAGTTAAGTGATTGCCCAAAGTCACACAGCTGACAAGTGGTGGAACCAGGATTTGAACCCATGACCTCTGACTCCAAAGCCCAGGCTCTTTCCACTGAGCCACGCTGCTTCTTCTATATGATCGACGAGCTCCGTCTCCCCATCTGTAAAGCTTAATTGAAGGTCCTTCTCCTCCAAGAGGCCCTCCCTGGCTAAGTCCTCATTTCCTCTGCTCCCTCTCCCTTCTGTGTCACCCTCGTACTGGGATTCACATCCTTTTTTCACCCCTCCCTCAGCCCTACAGCGCTTACGCACCTACCCGTGATATATTTATCTATATTAATGTCTGTCTCACCATCTAGACTGTCAGTTCCTTGTGGGCAGGGAACGTGCCTACCAACTCTGTTCAGCTATATTCACCCAAGTGCTTTGTCCGCTGCTGTGCACACAGTAAGTGCGCCATTGATTCGATCGCTGGATCGATCGAGAGGGCCTAAAGGTCCCAGCTCCGCCATGGATCCACGCTTAACCTCTTGGGGCCTCAGTTTCCTCACCTCTATGGGGTCCACATATTTGCCTCTCCGTTCCTCACCGGGAGGTGTGGGGATAAAGGAGATCATTGAGGTGTAAAGCGTGTCGGGAAAAATCAAAGTGCTCTATCCACCGAGGGCGGGGGCAGACTGAGGCTGAAAAATGGGAAATCCCATTAGAGAAAGGGGAGGGGTAGCAATTTGGGGGAAGGGGAGATGTGCAATTAGGTTAATTGGAGGAGTAAGTGGGACTTTTTAGATCACTAGGAGATAATTGTCCAAATTGCTGGGGCCAAGGCCAAAACCTCGAGGCCCGCAAAAAGCTTCTGTGGCCAACCTAATGACCCGTTAACCTCGGCCTCAATTTCCCCTCCCCCGTTGCCAGCTCTGAAACACGGGGAGGCGGGAGGGCCCCAGTGCCATCTCAGGGCGCGGACCGCCTCCTTGGCCGCTCCTAGTGGTCTGTCAACCGATCAGTCAATCGGTTGTATTTATTGAGCATTCACTGTGTGCTGAGCACTGTACTGAGGGCTTGGGAGAGGAGAATAGAGTTGAGATCAACCCATCAATCCATGGTATTTATGGAGCGCTTACTGTGGGCAGAGCACTGTACTGAGCATTGGGGAGAGGACAATCCAACAGAGCTGGAAGACTCAAGCTAGAAGGTGCAGAGCCAGGAGAGGAAAAGTGGATTAGGAGCCCTAGGAGATGCAGAAAGAGAAACCCACATCCTGGCACTGTACTAACCGGGGAGAGTGTGTATAACAATAAACGGACACATTCCCCGTCCACAACGAGCTTACAGTCTAGAGATGAATAGGAATCAAAAAAAGACATAAGTCCTATGGGGCTGAGGGTTGGGGTGAATGTTCCCCCAATATCACCAGACCCGGCCCGGGTGGAAATTTCCAGTTCAGAACGGACAGTCCCCCAATCTGTCGAGGGGTCACTGAGGCAGGGGGTCCATTGGGTGTATGAGCTGGCAGGTCTCTCGTATGTCATCAGGATCGACAGCATTGACCATGGACTGTGGTACACAGAAAACCCTAGTGAGCTCCTGCCGGGCACAGGGCACTGTACTGAGCGCTCCTTATGTACAGAAGACTGTACTATCCATCAATCGTATTTCCTGAGCGCTTACTATGTGCAGAGCACTGTACTAAGCACTTGGCAGAGTGCAATCCAACAGAATTAGCAGACACATTCTCTGCCCATAACAAGCTTACAGTCTAGAGGGGGAGACAGATATTCATATGAATAAAACTAGGCTGGACACCTACTGAGTGTAGAGACCACTTTCTGGAGAACACTGTAGTGAGCGCCTACTGTGGAAAGCGCACTGAACTGAGCACCTGCTGCACACAGAGCACTCTAATGAACTCCTTGGGTACACAGAGAACCGTGTGCATGGCTGATAGGAAAACGTGGGGGATGACTGAACGTGTCCATTATAATTGCTTGAAGTCATTATAATTATTATTGTTGAACATCTATCTCCCCTATTAGAATTTAAGCTCCTTGTGGGCAGGGAACTTTAGGAGCATCACCATTATTATTGTCATCATTATTATCATGGCATTTGTTAAGCACTTACTATGTGCCAAGCATTGCACTAAGTACTGGGAGAGATACAAGATCATCAGGTCCCACATGGGGTTCACAGTTCAAGTAGGAGAAAGAACAGGGATTGAACCCTCACTTTGCAGATGAGGGAACTGAGGCCCAGAGAAGTGCATTGACTTACCCAAACTCACACAGCAAGCAAGTGGCAGAGTCAGGATTAGAACCCAGGTCCTTCTGACTTCCAGGGTTGGGCTCTTTCCATTATGCCACCTGCTTCTCATTATTATTATCATCGTCATCATCCAGGGCAAGCTGGGGTGGGGGGAGTGGGGGGGGAGGAGGGCCTGAACAGCCCCCCCCCCCCCAACCCCTGAGACTGTAAGCTTGGTGTGGGCAGGGAATGTGTCTGTTGATTGTTGCACTGGACTCTCCCACCCAGGCACTTAGTAATAATAATGATGGTATTTGTTAAGCGTTTAGTAATAATAATGATGGTATTTGTTAAGTGCTTACTATGTGCCAAGCACTGTTCTAAGCACTGGGGGAGATACAAAGTAACCAGGTTGTCCCACGTGGCGCTCACAGTCTTAATCTCCATTTTACAGATGAGGGAACTGAGGCACAGAGAAGTTAAGGACTTGCCCAAAGTCACACAGATGTCAAGGGGCGGAGCCGGGATTAGAACCCATGACCTCTGATTCCAAAGCCCATGTTCTTTCCACTGAGCAACGCTGCTTAGTACATTCATTCATTCAGTCGTATTTATTGAGCACTTACTGTGTGCAGAGCACTGTACTAAGCGCTTGGGAAGTACAAGTTGGCAACATAGTACAGTGCTCTGCACACAATATGTGCTCAATAAATACGATTGAATGAATGAATGAAGCATCGACAACTTCCTGAGGAAGAGCAACAACATTTACCATGGAAGGGCTGTGGTTGGCAAAGGGAGAATCTGACTTTCACCTGCTGGGCCATCTCTCTCGAGTGGTTAGCAGCTGAAGAGTGTTCTCTTCTGGTCCCTTTTAAAGCATCTCCACATCATCCTTGCTGTTGAGCGAGTTGACCATTTTCATAATTTTTAAGAGCACTGCTAACTCAGGGCTGGCTCAGAGAAGGCAAATTACTTGCTCAAGGTCGCACAACAGAGAATCGGCAGAGCCGGGATTAGAGCCTAGGTCCTTCTGACTGCCAGGTCTGCGCTCTATCCACTAGACCAAGCTGCTTCTGTTCTTCCCAGACGCCTAATACAGTGGGCAGCACCAAGCGGATGCTCAATTAGTGGTAGCCAGAGCATTTATTGAGCACTCCTACTTCCTGCTCCTGCTCCCACTGCTAATAAATTCATTCAATCGTATTTATTGAGCACTTACTGTGTGCAGAGCACTGTACTAAGCGTTTGGGAGAGTACAGTGTCAAACCTGCCTCCAGAATAGCGGCACAGCCTAAGGATTAGAGCCCAGGACTGGGAATCTGAAAGACCTGGGTTCTAATCCTACCTCCGCCACTTGTCTGCAGTGAGACCTTGGGCAAGTCACTCCCTTTCTCTGGGCCTCCATTCCTTCATCTGTAAAATGGGGATTAAGACTGTGAGTCACATGAAGGACACGGATTGGGTCCAACCTGATTAGCTTGTATCTACACCAGTGCTTAGAACAGTGCCTGGCACGTAGCAAGCGCTTAACCAAAAACAAAAAAAACAAGGTTAGTCCAACCCACCTGCCCGTAGTAATAGCCGTAGCCAGACGTTAGACTTTCGGTTTGCCCCGGGCCAACTGGAGCCAGAAGAAGGACTCAACCCCTGGAAAATTCATTTTAAATCCAACACTTGCCCTGGGCAGCCTTGGCCCCGATTGTATCGAGCCCAAGAAGATGAAGGCAAAATCCCCCCATCTGTTGGAATCACGTGGGTATCTGACGTCTGGCTTCGGTTTGGAGCATCTGGAACCCTTTATTTCTTCACTCAGGCAAGTGTTTTTAATGTCGGGACCCCCAAATCTTCCCTCGTCGACCCCACCTTTCTACATTCAAAAAAGACCGACACCCCCGCCTCCCCCCAACCCCCCTCAGTCCCCCAGGTTATTTCTTGGATGCTTCTGGCACCTAAAAGTCAAAGGCATGACCACACGAAGTCGCTTGGGATCTGAAAAAGTTGCTTCATTCCTGACGATGCGAATGGCAAGTTTCGGCTCGATGTGATTTAAAAAGGGTGAGTTAGAAGCCCTGAAAAAAAAAACTGAGTTTCTAATGGAAACGCTGACAGACCCTTAGCTACGACTGTTGCCGGGCGCCACTCTAATAAAAGGTGGCAAAGATCCAGGAGCGTTCGCAGCTGCATGCGTACACTTTATTAAGTATCTAACTATAGTGTGCAGGTCCCCGCCAGATCGTAACTCATTTAGCCCTGACACATTCCAGGTCATAATTAGCATGGTACTAATACGTTCCGAGCTGGTCCCTGGGTTTTTCAATCTTTGCCCGTCAGGCAAGACTCCTCCTCGGAGCGGCAAATGCCCCTTCCCTGAGCAAGGAGGGAGGTGGTGGGCGGTTCAGAAGAGCAGGGGTCTCCAAGGAGCAGTGCGGCCTAGTGGGAAGAGCCTGGGGCCTGGGAGTCAGAGGACCTGGGTTCTCATCCCGGAAGCAGCATGGCTCAGTGGAAAGAGCACGGGCTTTGGAGTCAGAGATCATGGGTTCAAATCCCTGCTCCGCCAATTGTCAGCTGTGTGACTTTGGGCAAGTCACTTAACTTCTCTGTGCCTCAGTTACCTCATCTGTAAAATGGGGATTAAGACTGTGAGCCCCCCGTGGGACAACCTGATCACCTTGTAACCTCCCCAGCACTTAGAACAGTGCTTTGCACATAGTAAGCACTTAATAAATGCCATCATTATTATTATTATATCCTGGTTCATATACTGTGGTCGTGGGTTTGAATCCCAGCTCTACCACTTAGCTGTGTGACTTTGGGCAAGTCACTTCACTTCTCTGTGCCTTAGCTACCTCATATTCATACCTCCATACTTCATGCTGCTGCCCGGATTATCTTTGTCCAGAAACGCTCTGGGCATATTACTCCCCTCCTCAAAAATCTCCAGTGGCTACCAATCAATCTGCGCATCAGGCAGAAACTCCTCACCCTGGGCTTCAAGGCTGTCCATCACCTCTCCCCCTCCTACCTCTCCTTCCTTCTCTCCTTCTACAGCCCAGCCCGCACCATCTGCTCCTCCGCCGCTAATCTCCTCACCGTACCTCGTTCTCGCCTGTCCCGCCATCGACCCCCGGCCCACGTCATCCCCCAGGCCTGGAATGCCCTCCCTCTGCCCATCCGCCAAGCTAGCTCTCTTCCTCCCTTCAAGGCCCTGCTGAGAGCTCATCTCCTCCAGGAGGCCTTCCCAGACTGAGCCCCTTCCTTCCTCTCCCCCTCGCCCCCCTCTCCATCCCCCCCATCTTACCTCCTTCCCTTCCCCACAGCACTTGTATATATGTATATATGGTTGTACATATTTATTACTCCATTTATTTATTTATTTATTTTACTTGTACATATCTATTCTATTTATTTTATTTTGTTAGTATGTTTGGTTTTGTTCTCTGTCTCCCCCTTTTAGACTGTGAGCCCACTGTTGGGTAGGGACTGTCTCTATATGTTGCCAATTTGTACTTCCCAAGCGCTTAGTACAATGCTCTGCACATAGTAAGCGCTCAATAAATACGATTGATGATGATGATGATGATATGTAAAATGGGGACTAAGCCTTAGGGAAACAGCATGGCTCAGTGGAAAGAGCATGGGTTTTGGAGTCACAGGTCATGGGTTCAAATCCCAGCTCCACCAATTGTCAGCTGTGTGACTTTGTCAAGTCACTTAACTTCTCTGTGCCTCAGGGACCTCATCTGTAAAATGGGGATTAAGACTGTGAGCCCCCCGTGGGTCAACCTGATCACCTTGTAACCTCTCTAGTGCTTAGAACAGTGCTTTGCACATAGTAAGTGCTTAATAAATGCCATTATTATTATTATTATTATTATTATTATTATTATTATTATTATTGTGTCTATCCCACTGCTTAGAACAGTGCTTGGCACATAGTAAGCGCTTAACAAATACCATCATCATTATTGTTATTATTATATAGGTTATTTATATTGTTGTCTGTCTCCCCGTCTAGTCTGTAAGCTCGTTGTGTGCAGGGAGTGTGTCTGTTTATTGTTGCGTTGTACTCTCCCAAGCGCTTAATAAAGTGCTCTACACTCAGTAAGTGCTCAGTAAGTACGATTGGAACCCCTGCTCCGTTTTAAGTAAGATCCCTTTCATCCTGGACCTATTCCTTTCCAGCTCTCTACTCCTCCTCGCCCTAACTGAAACATGGTTGTCTCCGGATGACACGGTCTCTTCTGCTGCCCTCTCCAGTGGAGGCCTCTTCTTCTCTCACTCCCCCAGACTCACCGGAAAAGGAGGAGGTGTCGGTTTCCTTCTCGCCCCCCAATGTCGCTTTCGCACTATCTCTCCTCCCCCTTCCCTTTCCTTCCCTTCCTTTGAAGCCCACATTATTCGCCTCTACAACCCCCTCCAGATTCTTGTAGCCGTCATCTACCGCCCTCCCTAGCCCCACCTCCAACTTCTTTAACGATTTTGACCCCTTCCTCACCTTCCTTCTCTCCTTTTCCATGCCCACTCTGATCCTTGGAGACTTCAACATCCACATGGATATCCCTGATGATTCCTCTGCTGCACGCCTTCTATCTGTCCTTGATGCTGCCAACCTCTTGCTCCACCCCACCTCACCCACTCACCAACTTGGTCATACCCTCGACCTCATCATCTCCTACTACCGCACTAAATCCATCAGGCCCGACCTCCCCAAAGTCACTCCCCGCCCTTCTCCAACCCCCCAGCTCTCAACGCTCTCTGCTACTCTCCCATCCTTCCCAGCCGTATCCTCAGAGGAGCTCTCCTCCCTCCTCTCAAGTGCTACTCCGGCCAACTGTGCTTCTGACCCCATCCCCATTCCCTCTCATCTCATGAAATCTCTCGCTCCATCCCTTCTCCCCTCCTTAACTTCCATCTTCAACTGCTCACTCTCCACTGGTTCCTTCCCCTCTGCCTTCAAACATGTCCATGTCTCTCCCATCCTAAAAAAACCTTCTCTTGACCCCACCTCACTTTCTAGTTATTGCCCCATCTCCCTCCTACCATTCCTTTCCAAACTCCTTGAACGAGTTGTCTACACGTGCTGCCTCGCATTCCTCAACACCAACTCTCTCCTCGAACCCCTCCAGTCTGGCTTCCGTCCCCTACATTCCACGGAAACTGCCCTTTCAAAGGTCACCAATGACCTCCTGCTTGCCAAATCCAACAGCTCATACTCTATCCTAATCCTCCTTGACCTCTCAGCTGCCTTCGACACTGTGGACCACCCCCTTCTCCTCAACACGCTATCCAACCTTGGCTTCACAGACTCCGTCCTCTACTGGTTCTCCTCTTATCTCTCCAGTCATTCATTCTCAGTCTCTTTTGCAGGCTCCTCCTCCCCATCCCATCCCCTTACCATGGGGGTTCCCCAAGGTTCAGTTCTTGGTCCCCTTCTGGTCTCGATCTACACTCACTCCCTTGGTGACCTCATTCGCTCCCATGGCTTCAACTAACATCTCTATGCTGATGACACCCAAATCTACATCTCTGCCCCTGCTCTCTCCCCCTCCCTCCAGGCTTGCATCTCCTCCTGCCTTCAGGACATCTCCATCTGGATGTCTGCCCGCCACCTAAAACTCAACATGTCCAAGACTGAACTCCTTATCTTCCCTCCCAAACCCTGCCCTCTCCCTGACTTTCCCATCACTGTTGATGGCACTACCATCCTTCCTGTCTCACAAGCCCGCAAACCTGGTGTCATCTTCGACTCCGCTCTCTCATTCACCCCTCAAATCCAAGCCGTCACCAAAACCTGCCGGTCTCAGCTCCGCAACATTGCCGAGATCCGCCCTTTCCTCTCCATCCAAACCGCTACCCTGCTCATTCAAGCTCTCATCCTATCCTGTCTGGACTACTGCATCAGCCTCCTCTCTGATCTCCCATCCTTGTGTCTCTCCCCACTTCAATCCATACTTCATGCCGCTGCCCGGATTGTCTTTGTCCAGAAATGCTCTGGTCATGTTACTCCCCTCCTCAAAAATCTCCAGTGGCTACCAATCAATCTGCACATCAGGCAGAAACTCCTCACCCTCGGCTTCAAGGCTCTCCATCACCTCACCCCCTCCTAGCTCACCTCCTTTCTCTCCTTCTGCAGCCCAGCCCGCACTGTCCGCTCCTCTGCTGCTAATCTCCTCACCGTGACTCGTTCTCGCCTGTCCCGCCATCGACCCCCGGCCCACGTCATCCCCCTGGCCTGGAATGCCCTCCCTCTCCACATCCGCCAAGCTAGCTCTCTTCTTCCCTTCAAGGCCCTACTGAGAGCTCACCTCCTCCAGGAGGCCTTCCCAGACTGAGCCCCCTCCTTCCTCTCCCCCTCCTCCCCCTCTCCATCCCCCGCCTTACCTCCTTCCCTTCCCCACAGCACCTGTATATATGTATATATGTTTGTACATATTTATTACTCTATTTATCTATTTATTTATTTTACTTGTACATATCTATTCTATTTACTTTATTTTGTTAATATGTTTGGTTTTGTTCTCTGTTTCCCCCTTCTAGACTGTGAGCCCACTGTTGGATAGGGACTGTCTCTATATGTTGCCAACTTGTACTTCCCAAGCGCTTAGTATAGTGCTCTGCACACACAGTAAGCACTCAAAAAATACGATTGATTGATTGATTGACTGATTGAATGAGACCATTGTTTGTCTTCTCTTATAGAAGCATCACTACCCAGTGGAAAGAGCCCTGGCCCGGGAGTCAGAGGACCTGGGTTCTAATGCCGGCTCCGCCACTTGTTTGCTGTGTGACCTTGGGCAAGTCAGTTCACTTCTAAGAGCCTCAGTGACCTCAATGGTGAGCCCCATGTGGGACATGGACTGTGTCCAACCCGATTAGCTTGTATCTACCCCAGCATTTGTGCAGTTCCTGGCACATAGTCAGCACTTAACAAATACCAGAAAAAACAAAAAGAAGCTGCAAAAGCTGGGCTCAGTCTTTTGCTGCTACCCTAACAGTCTCTTCAACATCATCATCATCATCCTCATCATCATCAATGGCATTTATTTAGTGCTTACTGTTGGCAGAACACTGTACTAAAGCTCCTGGGAGAGTCCAATACGATAGAGTTGGTGGGCACATTCTCTGCCCACAGTGAACTTACAGTTACTTTCATTCATTCACTCATTCAATCATATGTATTGAGCACTTACTGTGTGCAGAGCACTGGACTTCAGAGCTTGGAAAGTACAATTCAGCAACAGATAGAGACAATCCCTACCCAACAATGGGCTCACAGTCTAGAAGGGGACTCTGCTCTCCTCTGGCCAAAGTCATCCCTCAGTTTACCTATGGGATCTATCGGATGGAAGAGCACACAGTGGTTCAGTTGTAATCAATCCATCAGTGGTTTTTATTCATAATAATTATAATTGTGGTATTTGGAAAGTGCTTACTCTGTGCCAGGCACTGTCCTAAGCACTGGGGTGGAGACAAGCAAATCAGATTGGACACAGTCCCTGTCCCACGTGGTCTTCCAGTCTCAATCCGCATTTTGCAGATGAGGTAACTGAGGGCCAGAGAAGTGAAGTGACTTGTCCAAGGTCACACAGCAGACAAGTGGCAGAGATTGATTGAACTCTTACTGCATACAGAGCGCTGTAGGAAGCACTTGGGAGAGTACAGTACAACAGGGTTGGTAGACACGATCCCTACCCACAGAGAGCTCTAGGTCTAGAGAGGTGCTTACAGTCTAGAGGATTCCATCTTCTCACCAAACCGTTCCTCTGACAAACTGAGCGGGAACCAGCTGGATGGGTTTGGTGGTCGAATCCTCCCCCTTCCTCTGCCCTTTGACAGACTCAAAGGCAGGTGGGGAGAAGGGACATCGACATCAGTCAGCATCTGAAAGATCAAAAGGTGGCCCTTTTTAATGCGGAGTCTAGCAGGTGAAAAGCTGCAAGAGGTCGGGTTTCCTTGGTGGGGGAGAAAACACAGAAAGCCCACGTTTCCACATGGAAAGATGTTCTGATTACCTATTGGGCCATTCAGTCTTATTTACTGAGCATTTACTGTGTGCAGAGCACTGTACTAAGCGCTTGGGGGAGGACAATACAACAACAGAAACATTTCCTGCCCACAAGTGGAGTTTTAAATATCCCTCCCCTTCAGCATGGCCTAGGGGAAAGAGCATGGGATCGGGAGTCAGGAGGCGGGAGTTTAGTCCAGGATCTGCCCCGGCCTGTTGTATTGTGACCGCCTGTGCCTCAGTTTCCTCATCTGTAAAATGGGCGGGTTGAGATCCTTGCCCTCCCTCCCTCTTACACTATGAGCCCTATGTGGTCAAGGACTGTGTTTGATCTGATTCTCTCATGTCTACCCCAGCTCTTAGCCTGTAGTAAGCACTTAATAAATCCCATTAACATAATTATGACTAAGAGCATGATTATTGTAATCCTCATTCTCATCATCATTCAGTGGAGATCCACATCATTGGAGACAGGGGACAGAGCTCTGCCCATCTGCCTCTCTCAGCCCGGCTCTCTGACAAGACCTGAGAGTTTCCAGTCGGGGCCAAAGAGGTCTGAAATAGCGTCCTTCTGACCTATTGGCTCTTTGAAGCCTGCCCTCTCTCAGGTCTCTTCTTCACCCCTGCGCTCACTAGCCAAAATTGGCACCTCTACTCTCTCCCTCACTCCCTGCCCCAGGCCCCACATAACTGCTGGGCCAGTCCATGAGGGCTCAGAGCTCACCTCTTTCCATAAATCCCACTTCCTCCTTTGAAGTCTTCATGGTCCTTTTGGTGGTAACAGCTGCAGCATAACTAAAAGAATTCATTCCGTCCCAAAGAATCCACCAGGGAAGAAGCCCGGAGAGTTCGATTGAGACATCTTTCCTTTTATTACCTGCCCAAGGATGAGGCGGAGGGACTGACGTCAGAGAAGGGGAAAATTTTCATTTCGTTCCCTGACCGTATTAGTTCTTGGGAAGCACCAAGTCGGAATCTCGTGACTTCATTTTGTGAGGGGAACTTGAGGCCTTGAATAACATTTTGCTCTGTAAAGAAACCTCATGCTGTTCTTCTCACTCAGTGAACAAAACCAAGAGGTCCTATGTTGGTACTGCAACTTGTTCTTGTTGGGAACGGAAGAGCAATGGTTGTAGAGTGGGTTTATACCTTGGTTGAGAGTTGGAATCATGACTTGCTATTCTGGGTTTGCCCTAGCTGTCTTTACTCCTCTCAGCCTCAGTTTCCCTCCTGCAAAATAGGGACTAATATCACCCCTAGGAATAACAATAATCATAATTGTGGTATTTGTTAAGTGCTTACTATGTGCCAGGCACTGTTCTAAGTGCTGGAGTGGATACAAGCCAATCGGGTTGGGCACAGTCCCTGTCCCATGTGGGGCTCACATTCTCAATCCCCATTTTACAGATGAGGTAACTGAGGCCCGGAGAAGTGAAGTGACTTGCTCAAGGTCCCACAGGAGACAAATGGCAGAGCCGGGATTAGAACCCGTGACTTTCTGACTCCCAGGCCCGTGCTCTATCCAGGTGCTCTATCCAGCAGCCTGGACTTGACCTGGAGGAGGGGAAGGGGTGGGATACCTTGTGGGTAGGGAATGTAGTGGAAAGAGCACGGGTTTGGGAGTAAGAGATCATGGGTTCTAATCCCAGCTCTGCCACTTGTCTGCTGTGTGACCTTGGGCAAGTCACTTAACTTTTCTGTGCCTCGGTTCCCTCATCTGTAAAATGGGGACCAAGAATGTGAGCCCCACGTGGGACAACCTGATTACCTTGTATCTACCCCAGTGCTTAGAACAGTGCTTGGCACATAGTAAGCACTTAACAAATACCATTAATAAATAATAATAATAATACAGGAAACCAAGGGAGATGTTCTCTGCCCACAAGGAGGTTCCTCTCTAGCAGAGGAGAGAAACCTAAAAAGATTAACAACTAAGAGGTCAAAATCAATAACTGAATGAACAGATAGATGTGAATCCCAAGGATGGATATAAATACTGTCCCAAGTGTTAGAGAAGCAGCATGGCTTAGTGGTTAGAGCCCGGGCCTGGGTGTCAGAAGGTCATGAGTCCTAATCCCGGCTCCACCATTTGTCTGCTGTGTGACCTTGAGCAAGTCACTTTATTTCTCTTGGCCTCAGTTTCCTCATCTGGACAATGGGGATTGAGATTGTGAGCCCCACGTGGGACAGGGACTGTGTCCAACCCGATTTGCTTGTATCCACCCCAGCTCTTCATACAGTGCCTGGCACACAGTAAGCACTTAACAAATACCAGAATTATTATGATCACTGTCATTATTATTATTGTCTGCTGTGTGACCTTGGGCAAGTCACTTCACATCTCTGGGCTTCAGTTACCTCATCTGTAAAATGAGGATTGAGACTGTGAGCCCCATGTGGGACAGGGACTGTGTCTGACCCGATTTGCTTGTATCCACCCCAGCGCTCAGTACAGTGCCTGGCACATAGTAAGTTCTTAACAAATACCATAATTATTATTAAGAGTTGGCTGATGGGTTTGTACGGCTTAAGGTGCTGAGAAATTAGCACTTTGAACCCCATAAACCCATCAGCCAACTCTAACACTTGGGACTGTATTTATACCCATCCTGACTCTCAGGCCCATGTTCTACCCACCAGGCCATACTGCTTCTCTATCTTCCACTTCTCCTTTTCCTGCTCCTCCCCTCCCCAGTCCCTTCTCTGTGACTGGCCCTCTCTGATATCCATCCCCGACTCACGTGCTCCTCAGCCCCCCGAGTTATTTCTGGGTTGTCTCCATCTCTAGAGTTGGAGGAGGTGGGATTTTAGGGCTCCCGGTGGTGTCATGTGGGACGACCCATATCTTGATCCGTTTTCACCGATGGGGACAGATCGTATATCCCCCCGGATCTTGTTTGCGGGAGCAACCCAGAGCCACACAGACGCCAGCCCAGTCCAATCTGTATATTTTTTTATTTCATGCGGCTCTGAGTGACACCCAAGCAAGTATGAACACATGCGGCTGACAGCTATTCATATTCCACAGCCTAACGCAAGAGAAAATCCACCCAACCCTGCAGTGCACAGTGTTTGAAGTCACTTTTGGCTTGAAACGTGGAAGAGCTGACTTTGGCTATTTTTAAATTTTTCCATTTCTGACACACAACTTCACAGCTTGGAAGCGACAGACCCAAAGAAATAACATTACCCAGCCTCCTCCTCCTCCTCCTCACTTCTCCATGTCTCTTCTTCAGTTGGAGAAAAGCCCACGGGCTTTTACTCTTGGGGCTGGGTCCTTGCTCGAGTTTGGTGATTTCCGGCATCCAACAGGACAGTGGTTTGACTGGAAGAAGGAGACATCCCAGAAATAACTCGGACGGGATGGGTGGGGGGCTGAGGGGCATGTGAGTCGGGGAGAGAGTTCAGAGAGGGCCCATCTCACAGAAGGGAATGGGGAGGAGAGGTGCTGGATAAGGAGAAGTGGAAGATAAAACTGTGTGGCCTAATGGTTAGAGCACAGGCTTGGAAGTCAGGGGACCTGGGTTCTACTCCCAGCTCCACAATTTGCCTGCTGTGTGACCGTGGGCAAGTCACTTCACTTCTCTGGGCCTCAGTTGCCTCATCTGGAAAATGGGGATGGACACCGGGAGCCCCAGGTGGGACAGGGATTGTGTCCAGCCCGATTTGCTTGTATCTACCCCAGCGCTTAGTACATTTCCTGGCACATAGTAAACACTTAACAAATACTAATAAAAAAAGATTGAATTGGGAAAGGTTTCTTCTAGTGGAGGGTAAACACTCTGTCCAGTTAAAGATGGCGGGGTTTCGATGGGAGGCAGCATGGCCTAATGGAAAGAACACAGGACTGGGGGTCAGGAGGCCCAGATTCTACTTCTGTCTCTGCCACCGGCCTGCTCTGTAACCATGGGCAAGTCCCTTCATCTCTCTGGTCCTCAGTTTCCTCATCTGCAAAGTGGGGAGAACATCCCTGCTCTCCCCCAACCCTTCACTGAGCTCCATGTAGGACAGAGACTAAGCTCCATCTGATTACCCTGTATCGATGGTATTTATTGAGTGCTTACTGTGTACAGAGCACTGTACTAAGGACTTGGGAGGGTACAATACAACAAAGTTGCTTTAAAGCCCATGGTAAGGGATTTCTGTTTGATGCAGTGGGGAGACGTGGATTGAATGTTTTCGAAGAAAAATTATCTGGGCAGCAGAGTGAAGTGGAGTGGACTTGAGTGGAGAGAGACAGGAGGCGGGGAGGTCAGTGAGGAGGCTGATGCAGTAATGAAGGCCGGATGGGATCAGTACTTGGATCACCGTAGTAACAGTTTGGAGCTTTATTCTGATGACTTGACACCTGTACACATGTTTTGTTTTGTTATCTGTCTCCCCCTTCTAGACTGTGAGCCCGTTGTTGGGTAGGGACCGTCTCTATATGTTGCCAACTTGTACTTCCCAAGTGCTTAGTACAGTGCTCTGCACACAGTAAGTGCTCAATAAATATGATTAAATGAATGAATGAATGAATGAATGGAGAGGAAAGGGTGGATTTTAGTGATGTTGCAAAGGTAGAACCAGCAGGATTTGATGACAGAGTATGTATGGTGTATCAATCAATTGATGAATCAGTGGTACTTACTGAGGGCTTGCCGGGTACAGAGCACTGACCTAAGTGCCTGGGAGATTACAGTATAACAGAGTTGGTAGACATGTTCTCTGCCCACAATGAGCTTACAGTTTGGGGAGGAGATAGAGAGATGGGTTGAGGATAATCTCAAGGTTACGGGCTTGTGAGAAAGGGAGGGTAGTGGTATTGACAATAGTAATAGGAAAGATGGGGGAGGACGGGGTTTGGGTGGGAAGATGAGAAGTTAAGTTTTGGACATGTTCAGTTTGAGCTGTTGACAGGATAACTAGGTAGAGATGTCCTGAAGACAAGAGGAAATGCGAGACTGCACAGAAGGAGAGAGATCATGGTCGGAGAGGTAGATTTGGGAATCATCCGTGTAAAGGTGGTAGCTGAAACCATTCATTCATTCAATCATATTTATTGAGCACTTACTGTGGGCAGAGAACTTTACTAAACACTTGGGAAAGTACAACACAATAAAAAACAGTGACATTACCTGCCCACAACGAGCTTGCAATCTAGAGAGGTGAGGAGACAGACACCGATGCAAATAAATAAAAATTACAAATGAGTTCTCCAAGGGAGTGGCTGTAGATGGAGAATAGAAGGAGATATAGAACCGAGCCTTGTGGGACCCTCCCTCCCTCAGGGGTGGGAGGCAGTGCAGGAGTCCGTGAAAGACTGAGAAGGTGCTGTCAGAGAGGAGAACCAGCAGAGGACAGTGAGAAGCAGTGTAGCTTAGTGGAAAGAGCCGGTACTTGGGAGTCAGAGGACGCAGGTTCTAACCCCGGCTCCGTCACTTGTCTGTTGTGTGACCTTGGGCAAGCCGCTTAACTTCTCTGTGCCTCAGTTACCTCATCCGTAAAATGGGGATTAAGACTCTGAGCCCCACATGGGACAACCTGATTACCTCGTATCTACCCCAGTGCTTAGAACAGTGCTTGGCACATAGTAAGCACTTAACAAATACCATAATAATTATTATTATTACCTTAGGGCAGTGCATGTAATCCAACCTTCATTATTAAACGGGAGGATGGTACACTCCCAAGGCCCAGGAACAAAACATGGGAGCCCAGATCCCATCAGAGTTAGTTTTCTGGATTCGTCTGGTGTCTCCTGCGAGTTACATAAGTGGCATTTCAGTAGGATGCCAGGACCCGGGGTGAGAGTTTTGGCGAGACTGTTACTGTTCCACTATCTACGAGAGACGGGATTCTAAGAGCCACTGCACAACCCTGGCTTTTCATCCCCGATGCTCCAAGAAGCCCCACCATCTAATGGAGGGATCCCCTATTGGTCAAAATAGCATTTGATGGGTTGTTTTCCCCGTACATTTTGGAGTCTCTTTGGTGACCAGCCTTCTTTAAGGGGCTCGCTCGTAATTATCTACTACTGGCTCAAAATTGGAGGAAACATTCAGCAACTCGCTATTTTGTCTAATTCCACAAGCCACTCTTTCTCAAACTAGGAAATGGTAGTAGCATTAAGAGGTAGTAGTAGTAGTGAACGCCACTGTGTGTGAAGCACTGTACTAAGCAGTGTGGCCTAGTGGACAGAGCCTGGGCCTGGGAGTCAGAGGACCTGGGTTCTAATCCCAGCTCCACTGCGTGTCTGCTGGATGACCTTGGGCAACTCACTTCATTTCTCTGGGCCACATTTACCTCATCTGTAAAATGGGCATTAAGACTGTGAGCCCCATGTGGGACAGGGACTGTATCCAACCTGATTAACTTGTATCTACCCCAGCGTTTAGAACAGTGCTTGACACATTGTAAGCACTTAACAAATACCACAATTATTATTATTACTAAGTGTTTGGGAAGTAGAAAACAACCCTTGATGCTTTTTTTCTACCCACTGTGCATTTACCCTCTGACAGGGGAAGGCAGACACAAAGGCATTTACAGAGTAAATGAAGTAAATGATCGACTGCACATTTAAATAAACATAATATCCATAAATGCTGAGGGTGAATATAATCCCAGAGCCCAGTGAGATTTAACCTTGGCTTCACAGACTCCGTCCTCTCCTGGTTCTCCTCATCTCTCTGGCCGTTCATTCTTGGTCTCCTTCGCGGGCTCTTCCTCCCCCTCCCATCCCCTTAATGTAGGGTTTCCTCAAGGGTCAGTTCTCGGTCCCCTTCTGTTCTCTATCTACACTCACTCCCTTGGTGAACTTATTCGCTCCCATGGCTTCAACTATCATCTCTACGCTGATGACAGCCAAATCTACATCTCCACCCCTGTTCTCTTTCCCTCCCTCCAGGCTCATATCTCCTCCTGCCTTCAGGACATCTCCATCGGATGTCTGCCCGCCATCTGAAACTCAACATGTCCAAGACTGAGCTCCTTATATTCCCTCCCAAATCATGTCCTCTCCCCGACTTTCCCGTCACTGTAGATGGCACTACCATCCTTCCCGTCTCACAAGCCTGCAACCTTGGTGTCATCCTCGACTCTGCTCTTTTGTTCACCCCACACATCCAATCCATCACCAAAACCTGCTGGTCTCACCTCCGCAACATCGCCAAGATCCGCCCTTTCCTCTCCATCCAAACTGCTACCTTGCTGGTTCATTCTCTCATCCTATCCCGACTGGATTACTGCATCAGCCTCTTTTCTGATCTCCCACCCTCCTGTCTCTCCCCGCTTCAGTCTATACTTAACTCTGCTGCCCAGATTATCTTTGTACAGAAACACTATGAGCATGTCACTCCCCTCCTCAAAAGTCTCCAGTGGTTGCCTATCAACCTTCGAATCAAGCTTAAATTCCTCACTCTTGGCTTCAAAGCTGTCCATCACCTCGCCCCCTCCTACCTCACCTCCCTTCTGTCCTTCTACAGCCCAGCCCGCACCCACCGCTTCTCTGCCACTAACCTCCTCACCATGCCTCGTTCTCGCCTGTCCCGCCGTCAACACCTGGCCCACCTCCTACCTCTGGCCTGGAATGCCCTCCCTCCACACATCCGCCAAACTAGCTCTCTTCCTCCCTTCAAAGCCCTACTGAGAGCTCACCTTTTCCAGGAGGCCTTCCCAAACTGAGCTCCCCTTTTTTCTCTCCTCCTCGTCCTCCCCTCCTCATCGCCCCCCCACCTTCCACCCTCCCCTTCCCCAAAGCCCTTCTGTATATTTGTACATATTTATTACTCTATTTATTTTATTAATGATGTGTATATAGGTATAATTCAATTTATTCTGATGGTATTGACACCTGTCTACTTGTTTTGTGTTGTTGTCTGTTTCCCCCTTCTAGACTGTGAGCCCATTGTTGGGTAGGGGATGTCTCTCTATGTTGCTGATTTGTACTTCCCAAGCACTTAGTACAGTGCTCTGCACACAGTAAGCACTCAATAAATACATTTGAATGAATGAATGAATGAATGAATTTAACAGGAACAATGGTACAGCAAGTTGTGAATTATGATCAGTTATGCTATCAAAAATGTTAACCTTTTACAGTTTCTTATCCATCTCTCCCCTACTCGTTTGTCATGGTGACAGAGGAGAAAGGATTAAAAAGAGCCAAGAATGAAATGTGCCATTATCCACTTCTCCCCACCAGCACTGAAAAATCCCTGAGTTTTAACGGGGCCTAGTTGAAAGAACACAGGATGGGAAATCAGGAGACCTGGGTTCTAGTCCCAGTTTTATCACTGGCTTACTGTGTGACCTTGGGCAAGTCACTTAATTTCTCTGGGCCTCAGTTCCCTCACCTACAAAATGGAGATTAAATACCCATCTCCCCTCCCACTTTAGACAGCGAGCCTCCAGTGCGACCAGGATTCTGCCCGATCTGATAATCTTCAGTCAATTGGTGGTGTGTATTGAGCACTTACCGTGGGCAGAGCACTGTACTAACCGCTTGGTACGACAGAGTTGGTAGCTGTGTCTCCAGCCCATGACGAGTTTACAGTCTATTTTGTATCTACTGCGGCAGTATTCATTAAGCACCTAATAAGGGCTAAACAAATAGCATTGTTGTAATTAAAGGATTTATCTCCATCAAAACCAACCATAAGGAGCATTTTCCAGTAGAAGAATCCTTTCCCAAAAAATGTAAATTAGCTCATCTAAATCAAGTGTCTACACTCTAGACTGTAAACACGTGGGCAGGGAATGTGTCTACCGACTGTCATTCAATCATATTTATTGAGCACTTACTCGGTGCAGAGCACTGTACCAAGCGCTTGGGAAGTACAAGTCGGCAACATATAGAGATGGTCCCTACCCAACAATGGGCTCACAGTCTAGAAGGGGGAGACAGACAACAAAATAAAATATGTAGACAGGTGTCAAAATCATCAGAACAAATAGAATTATAGCTATAATTATAGCTGTCATAATGTACTCCCCCAATTGCCTAGTACAGTGCTCTGCATAAGGCGAGCTCTCAATCAATATCACCAACTGATTGATTGATTGATTAAAGTGTCTGCTGATTGTTTAGCAGCAGGATTTACACCGTGACTTAGTGGAAAGAGCCCGGACCCGGGAGTCAGAGAACCTGGGTTCTAATCCCGGCTCCGCCACGTGACTGCTGGGTGACCTTGGGCATGTCACTTCACTACTCTGTGCCTCAGTTACCTCATCTGTAAAATGGGAATTCAAGCCCTGTTCTCCCTCCTACTTAGGTTGTGAGTCCTGTATGGGAGAGGGACTGCATCTGACATTCATTCATTCATTCATTCATTCAATCATATTTATTGAGCGCTTACTGTGTGCAGAGCACTGTACTAAGCGCTTGGGAAGTACAAGTTGGCAACATATAGAGACGGTCCCTACCCAACAGTGGGCTTACAGTCTAGATCATGATCATCATGAATCTTCCCCAGAGCTTAGGACAGTGCTTGATGCATAGTAAGTGCTTAACGAATATCACGATGATTATTCTTATTAGCAGGAGAAGCCATTGCTCAGAGCTTTATTGGACTGGCTGCTTTAGCAGATCCCAGGGCACTGAACACTGGGTCTCTTCAGCTAGATTTGATTCCAGGAATTGGAGGGTTGAAATGACTGACAAGATGGTGCCTCTGGAGACTACGTCTAGCATCTGCAATCCCCAAACTGCCTTCATCACATGTTCCTAACTTGCTTTCCAAGTTCCAGACCTCCCACTGTCCCCAAATGCTATGGGTGTGTCTCCCTCTGGCAAATAAAGCCCAGGATCCATGAATCTTTTCTGTTTATTTCCCCAGTTGTCGGCATCAGGGCTGGCCTCAATTGGGAACCTTGGCTCTTGATTTCCCTCACCATCCAAGCCTGAGATTCAGGCCTGTTCCACAGCCCAGCATTCCCATCATCCTTTGCCACTGTCGACGTGGCTTTCCAAACCTCCCAGTGGGCTCCCCAGGGAAGCCCTCCCCCCCCCCCCCCAACTTTTATTGGCATCCAATGAACAGCCCAAATAAATCCCTTAGAGAAATAGCAATACTCAAGGTCTGAGAGTTGGGAAAAGATTTCCTTGGAGGGCAGGGTTGAAAAGCTATTCCTAAATCGGTACTGATGTATTTGGGGGATATTATTTGTGGCCCATAAAGTCCTTCCCTCCCTGCTTCTTTCCCCAGACCCTGACCAGCTTGACCCATTCAGAGCTCTCAGGACAGAGGAGCTTCAGTCCAGCTTTCAGTGCACTGTCCCAAGTGCTTTGTACAGTGTTTTGCACACAGTAGCAAATCATGGTCATATCGAGGGGGGATGGTTCAGTCCCACGGGGAATGCTGATCAGAATGGGTAGAAACTGGGCAAGGTGGGCTTGGGCTGAGGCAGGGGGTCTCACCGGGCCTGCCTTTTTTTTTTGATGATATTTGCTAAGCGCTTAGTATTTGTCAGGCACTGTACTGGCTGCAGGCGTGGATACAAGCTTATGGAGTTGAACAGGTCCCTATCCCACATGGGGCTCACAGTCTAAATCCCCATTTTACAGATGAGGGAACTGAGGCCTGGAGAGATGAAGTGACTTGCCCAGGGCCACACAGCAGATAAATGGCAGAGCTAAGATTAGAACACAGGTCCTTCAGACTCCCAGGCCCGTGCTCTATCCACTAGGCCACGTAGTTGAGGGTTGGAAGCTCAAACCCCCAGAACAGGGATATTCCTTTCTGGAGTGCCTCCAAACTGCTCCCCACCCCCACCCCTTTTGATGAGGCATACATCACCATACTTTTGGGCCAGAACTGGTTAGTCAATCAATCAATCAATCAATGGTATTTATTGAGCCCTAAGTGTGTGCAGAGCACTGGAATGAGGGCTTGGGAGAGTTGGTGGATACGATCCCTGCTGATAAGGAGCTTACAGTCTACAGGGAGAGACAGCTATTGGAATTAATGACAGGTAGGAGAAATAGCAGAGTATAAGGATTGGATATGAATCCCGTGGGGTTGGGGTAAGTGTCACAGTACTTAAGGGGTCCACAGTCCAGGCACTGTTTGCTCTAATCTCAAACTTCTCCGGGGCTGGCTGGGGGGAGAGAAATTTTTTGCACTATTCCATGAAAACCTTTAACCCAGATCTTTCCCTTGAGCTATATTCTGCCCAATGAGAAAAAAGAGAACAAAACTTCATATTCCCTTGCCCTCATTCCTTTCAGTTGTGAGACCCGATTAAACCTTTTGCGTGCCTGAGTCGCATATAGCTGAACGACGTTGGTGGTTGAAGCCAACTTTCTATCCAGGACACATGGGTCCACAGTTAAGAGGGGGAAAATAGATTCCCAAATTAGGCCTGGAAACTGCCCCTGCCTAGCCTGGACTAAGACTGTCTTCAGATCCCTTTCAATCGTGCTCATCTGATTGAGAGAGCTGTGAAAATTGGGATCTGGTCCAATTGGATGGATTTACCAGGGTAACTAACTCCTCTTGATTAAGATCCACATCCCTGCAAGCGCTTGAACTGAATGACAGACAAAGCAGCAGCAAGTCATCTCTGGGAAAGCAGCATGGCAGCGTGGCCTGGTGGAATGACCCCGGGCCTGGGAGTCAGAGGGCCTGGGTTATATTCCCAGCTCCACCACCTGTCTGCAGAATGACCTTGGGCAAGTCACTTCACTTCTCTGGGCCTCTATTCCCTCATCTACAAAATGGGAATTCAATACCTGTGCTCCCTCCTACTTAGAATGTGAGCCCCGTGTGGGACCTGATTATCTTACATTTACCGCAGCGCTTAGTACAGTGCTCGGCACATAGTAAGCCCTGAACAAATACCACAATTAGTTATTATTAAATCCATGGGAAATCTGAGCGAAGCCTGGGGTGTGCTGATACAGAGGTTTGACGAATAATTGGGAAAGCCAAGTTACTCCATCAATCAGTGGTATCTATTGAGCACTTACTGTGTGCAGAGCACTGTACTAAATGCTTGGGAGGGGACAATACAATAGAGTTGGTACACATTTTCCCTGCCCACAAGGAGGTTACAATCTATAGAGGGTGACGTACATCAAAATAAATTCTAGATTTGTACCACAGTAGAGAAGAGAACCCCGCCTTGACCCCACAGCCCCCTCCAGTTATCGCCCCATCTCCCTCCTACCCCCCCTTTCCAAACTCCTGAAGTGAGTCGTCTACACTCGCTGCCTCCAATTCCTCTCCTCCAATTCTCTCCTGGACCCCCTCCAATCTGGCTTCCACCCCCTCCACTCCACTGAAATCACCCTCTCGAAGGTCCTCGATGACCTCCTTCTTGCCAAATCCAATGTCTCCTACTCCATCCTAATCCTCATTGACCTCTCAGTTGCCTTTGACATTGTGGACCATCCTCTTCTCCTCAAACACATTACCCAACCTTGGCTTCACTGACTCCGTCCTCTCCTGGTTCTCCTCTAATCTCTCTGGCCGCTCATTCTCAGTCTTTTTTGTGGGCTCCTCCTCCCCCTCCCATCCCCTAACTGTAGGGGTCCCTTGAGGGTCAGGTCTTGGTCCCCTTCTATTCTCCATCTACACCCACTCCCTTGGTGAACTCATTCACTTCCATGGCTTCAACTATCACCTCTATGCTGATGACACCCAAATCTACATCTCTTCCCTTGTTCTCTCTCCCTCCCTCCAGGCTCGTATCTCCTCCTGCCTTCAGGACATCTCTACTTGGCTGTCCTCCCGCCACCTAAAACTCAACATGTCCAAGACAGAGCTCCTTATCTTCCATCCCAAACCCCGTCCTCTCCCTGACTTTCCCATCACTGTGGACGGCACAACCATCCTTCCCGTCTCACAAGCCTGCAACCTTGGTGTTATCCTTGACTCCACTCTCTCATTTACCCCACACATCCAATCCGTCACCAAAACCTGCCGGTCTCACCTTCACAACATTGCCACAATCCGCCCTTGCCTCTCCATCCCAACCGCTACCGTGTTAGTACAATCACTCATCCTATCCCGACTGGATTACTGCATCAGCCTCTTTTCTGACATCTCAACCTCCTGTCTCTCCCCACTTCAGTCCATACTTAATTCTGCTGCCTGGATTATCTTTCTACAGAAACGTTCTGGGCATGTCACCCCCTCCTCAAAAATCTCCAGTGGTTGCCTATCAACCTCTGTATCAAGCAAAAACTCCTCACTATTGGCTTCAAAGCTCTCCATCACCTTGCCCCCTCTTACCTCTCCTCCCTGCTCTCCTTCTACATCCCAGCCCACACCCTTCGCTTCTCTGGTGCCGCTAACCTTCTCACTGGGCCTCGTTCTCGCCTGTCCCACTGTCAACCCCTGGCCCACGTTCTTTCTCCAGCCTGGAAGACCCTCTCTCCTCAAATCCACCAATCACACTTCCTCCCTTCAAAGCCCTACTTTGAGACTCACCTCCTCCAAGAGGCCTTCCCAGACTAAGCCTCCCTTTTCCTCAGCTCCCCCTCCCCTCCGCATCGCCCCGACTTGCTCCCTTTGCTCTGCCTCTCCTCCCCCCCAGCACTTGTGTATAGATGTACATATCTACAGCGTGGCTCAGTGAAAAGATCATGGGCTTGGGAGTCAGAGGTCATGGGTTCAAATCCTGGCTCTGCCGTTTGTCAGCTGTGTGACTCTGGGCAAGTCACTTAACTTCTCTGTGCCTCTCAGTTACCTCATCTGTAAAATGGGGATTAAGACTGTGAGCCCCTCATGGGACAACCTGATCAACTTGTATCCTTCCCAGCGCTTAGAACAGTGCTTTGCACATAGTAAGTGGTTAATAAATGCCATTATTATTATTATTATTATTATCTATGATTCTATTTATTTATATTGATGCCTGTTTACTTGTTTTGATGTCTGTCTCCCCCATTCTAGACTGTAAGCCCAGTGTGGGCAGGGATTGTCTCTCTTTATTGCTGAATTGTACTTTCCAAGCACTTAGTACGGTGCTCTGCACAGTAAGCGCTCAATGAATATGATTGAATGAATTAATGAATGAATGAGCGTGGCTTAGTGGAAAGAGCAAGGGGTCAGAGGTCATGGGTCCTAATCCTGGCTCTGCCACTTATCATCTGTGTGACTTCAAGCAAGTCACTTAACTTCTCTGTGCCTCAGTTACTTCATCTGTAAAATGGGGATGAAAACTGTAAGCCCCACGTGGGACAACCTGCTTACCGTGTATCTATCCCAGTGCTTAGAACAGTGCTTAGCACATAGTAAGTGCCTAACAAATGCCATTATTATTATTATTATTATCATTATTATTATTATTATTATTATTATCATTACCAAGGTGCTGCAGGGCTGAGGGTGAGGTGAATAGCAAGTGCTTAAAGGGTACAAATCTAAGTGCAAGGTGTGATACGGAAGGGAGAGGGAGTAGGAGAAATGAGGGCTTATTCATTCATTCAATTGTATTTATTGAATGCTTACTGTGTGCAGAGCACTGTACTAAGCGTTTGGAAAATACAGTTTGGCTTAGTGCGGGGAGGTCTCTTGGTGAAGATGTGATCTTAGGAGAGCTTTGGTAATAGTAATGATAATGGTATTTGTTAAGTGCTTACTATGTACCAAGCACTATACTAAGTGCTGGGGTGGATACAAGCAAATCAGGTTGGACACAGTCCCTGTCTCACGTGGGGCTCACAGTCTTAGTCCCCATTTTACAGATGAGGTAACTGAGGCCCAGAGAAGTAGGGAGAGTGATAGTCTGTCGGATAAGAAGGGGGAGGGATTTCCAGGCCAGACGGAGGATGTGGACGAGGCAGTGAGGTAGATTTGAGGTACAGTGAGTATATTGTTGTTGTTGTTGGTATTTGTGAAGCGCTTACTTCATGCTGCTGCCCGGATTGTCTTTGTCCAGAAACGCTCTGGGCATGTTACTCCCCTCCTCAAAAATCTCCAGTGGTTACCAATCAATCTGTGCATCACGCAGAAACTCCTCACCCTCGGCTTCAAGGCTCTCCATCACCTCGCCGCCTCCTACCTCACCTGCCTTCTCTCCTACAGTCCACCCTGCACCCTCCGCTCCTCTGCCGCTAATCTCCTCACCATGCCTCATTCTCACCTATCCCGCCATCGACCCCCAGCCCACGTCATCCCCTGGGCCTGGAATGCCCTCCCTCTGCCCATCCGCCAAGCTAGCTCTCTTCCTCCCTTCAAGGCCCTACTGAGAGCTCACCTCCTCCAGGAGGCCTTCCCAGACTGAGCCCCTTCCTTCCTCTCCCCCTCGTCCCCCTCTCCATCCCCCTCATCTTACCTCCTTCCCTTCCCCACAGCACCTGTAAATATGTATATATGTTTGTACATATTTATTACTCTATTTATTTATTTATTTTACTTGTATATATCTATTCTATTTATTTTATTTTGTTAGTATGTTTGGTTTTGTTCTCTGTCTCCCCCTTTTAGACTGTGAGCCCACTGTTGGGTAGGGACTGTCTCTATATGTTGCCAACTTGTACTTCCCAAGCGCTTAGTACAGTGCTCTGCACACAGTAAGCGCTCAATGAATACGATTGATTGATTGATTGATTGATTTGCCCAAGGTCACGCAGCTGACAAGCGGCAGAGTCAGGATTAGAACCCATGACCTCTGACTCCCAAGCCCATGTTCTTTCCACTAAGCCACGCTGCTTCTCTTGGTGTTAGATATTGGTGTTGGAGCAGTGAAAACTGAGCAGGCTGGATTGTAGTAGGAAAACAGAGAGGTCAGGTAGGAGGGAGCGAGCTGATTGAGGGCTTTAAAGCTGATGGGAAGGCATTTCCATTCGATGCAGAGATGGACGGGCAACCACTCAAAGTCTACTGTGTGCAGAGCACTGTGCTGAGAGCTTTGGAGAGTCCAATAGAGGTAGTAGAAACGATCCCTGCCCTCGAGGAGCTGACAGTCTCCCATTTGCAGAGCAGGGTACTGAGCGCTTGGGAGAGTCCGATAGAATTAATAGAGCCAATAGCTACTCTCAAGGAGTTTTCGGTTTGTGTGCGGAGCACTGAAGGGACAGGTGCAGAAAGGTGTTTTAGAGAGATGATCGGAAGAGTGGTGTGAGATATAATAATAATTGTGGTATTTGTTAAGCGTTTACTATGTGCCAAGCACTATTCTAAGCGCTGGGGTACATACAAGGTAATCAGGTTGGACACAGTCCATGTCCCTCATGGGGATCACAGTCTTGATACCCCTTTTACAGATGAAGGAACCGAGGCACAGAGAAATGAAGGGACTGGAGGAGGGAGAAGCTGAGAGCAGGGAGACGGGTGAGGCAGCTGGTTCGGCCATCAAGTTGGAATAGGATGCGGTCGTGGACTGGGGGGTGGCTGTTTTGATGGAAAAGACAGGGTGGAGGCAGGAAATGCCATGGAGGAAAAACTGACAGAACTTAGTATGAGACTGAATTGCGAGGGTTGGAAGAGTTGAGTTGTTTACGCCACCTGCGTCCACTTCCTCTCCTCCAACTCCCTCCTTGAGCCTCTACGATCGGACTTCCAGACCCTGCGCTCCTCAGAAATCATCCTGTCCAGAGTCACCAGTGACCTCCTTCTCTCCAAATCCAGCGGCCTCTACTCCATCCTAAGAAGTAGCATGGCCTAATGGACAGAGCCCGGGCCTCGGAATCAGAAGGTCATGGGTTCTATTCCTGGCTCCGCCACTTGTCTGCTGTGTGACCTTGGACAAATCACTTCACTTCTCTGGGCCTCAGTTACCTCTTCTGTAAAATGGGGGTTAAGCCTGATGTGGGACAGGGACTGTGTACAAACTGATTTGCTTGTATTCCCTCCAGCACTTAGTAATAATAATAATTATAATAATAATTATGGTACTTGTTAAGAGCTTACTATGTGCCAAGCACTGTTCTAAGCTCTGCGGTAGATACAAGGTTATCAGGTTGGACACAGTTCCTGTCCCACACAGGGCTCACACTCTTAATCCCCATTTTAGAAACAGCATGTCTCAGTGGAAAGAGCAAGGGCTTTAGAGTCAGAGGTCATGGGTTCAAATCCCAGCTCCGCCAATTGTCAGCTGTGTGACTTTGGGCAAGTCACTTAACATCTCTGTGCCTCAGTTACCTCATCTGTGAAATGGGGATTAAGACTGTGAGCCCCCCATGGGACAACCTGATCACCTTGTAACCTCCCCAGCACTTAGAACAGTGCTTTGCACATAGTAAGCGCTTAATAAATGCCATTATTATTATTATTATTTTACAGATGAGGGAACTGAGGCCCAGAGAAGTGAAGTGACTTGCCCAAGATCACACAGCAGACATGTGGCCCGAGTCAGGATTTGAACCCATGACCATCTGACTCCCAGGTCCATGCTCTATCCACTAAGCCATGCTGCTTCTATGCTGCTTAGTACAGCACCTGGCACATAGTAAGCACTTAACAAATACCACAATTATTATTACTATTATTCTTAATCCTCTTCAACCTCTCAGCAGCCGTTTACACTGTGGACAACTTCCTTCTCCTGGTTTCCCCGTCACTGCTCTCTCCTCCTACCAGCCTGGTTACTTCTTCTTCTTTTCTTTCACCAATACCTCCTCTGTCTCCCACCCCCTCCTCTTTGTCTATGCTTTCTTGAGAAGCTCATCCACGCCCATGACTTTGACTGTCAGTCAATCAGCGGTATTTATCGAGCACTTTCCTTGTACACAGCACTGTACTGAGCACTTGGAAGAGTACAGTAGAGTCAGTAGGCTCGACCCCTGCCCTCAAGGAACTGACAGTCTAGCAGGGGAGAGGACGTTACCTCAAGGGTTGCACAGTTCACTTCTAGAGCATCAGTCCACCCTTTGGGACTTCCCATAGGATGTAGCATAATGGCAAGCGATTGCCCAGTCCTTGCTGTTTCCCAACTCATTCTGAGTTAATTTCTGAGTTAGTTAATTTCCAGACTGTGAGCCTGTTGTTGTGTAGGGACCGTCTCTATATGTTGCCAACTTGTACTTCCCAAGCGCTTAGTACAGTGCTCTGCACACGGTAAGCGCTCAATAAATACGATTGAATGAATGAAGAATGAATTGCACCTGAGTTAATTACACCTGAGTTAATTACAAGTGGCCTCAATTGGCCATCCACTGAGACGGAAGGGAACTGACCCCAAGATCTGCTTTTGCAGGCAAGGAACTTGGATTTGCAGCCTTTATTCATCCCGCCCTCGGCCCCACGGCACTTACGTACATGACTGTAATTTACTTTAATGTCTATCTCCCCCTCTAGACTGTAAGCTCCTTGTGGGCAGGAAACTTGTCTACCAATTCAGTTGTATTGAAACCTCCCAGGTGCTTAGTACAGTGCTCTGTGCCCAGCAAGCGCTCCATAAATACCACTGATTGATTGATAAAGGCATCCTTTGCCGCATCGGAACTGGACAGGGGATGATAGGCCAGCTAGAAACCAGGCTGTCCAGTATGAAATGTGACGAGTGACCCCTCCTCCTCCCCCATTCCCCCACTCCCGGAAACTGTGGCGGGGGTGGGGGCCTTTCGAGGAGCCACCTTAGAATTATCTGGGTCATTCTTGGTGCAGTTTTAGACCCATATTCCGGCGAGATAAGCCAGACGTTACCCCAGAGACGGGCTTGGCTGCCACCTCTCATACATAAAGACGACCCTGATGTGATCTTGGTGAATCTGGAGAGGGTCACAGAGCCATCTGCAAGCAATTAGCCTGAGGATGGTGATGAAACTGGAAATAACCCGGAATGGAAAATGCCATATTCTGCAGGGCTTGGTGGTAGGCTGTTTTGGGTTTCTTTTTCCAAAATGTTTTGCGTAGCATGCCAGGGCTGATTTGGAGTTTGGCCATAAGGCAGATTCACTTGCCCCATCTACTTTGTTAGGCTTTCCCTCCCTGCCCAATCCCAAATCAATCAATCAGTCAATCAATCAATCAATCAACCGTATTGAATGAGCACCTTCATGTGTATTGAGCACTTGGGAGAGTCCAACAGGGTTAGGAGACATGACCCCTCCCCTCAAGAAGCTTCTAGTCTAACCCGATCACCTTGCTCCTCTGATGACAACCTACTCACTGTACCTCCATCTCACTTATCTTGCCGCCAATCTCTCTCCCGCATCATTCCTCTGTCCTGGAATGCCCTCCCTCTTCATATCCCACAGGCAATCACTTTCCCATCAGAGCCTTCCTAAAATGACATCTCCTCCAAGAGGCCTTCCCCGACAAAGACTTCATCTCTCCTACTCCTTCTCCCTTCTGCATTGCCCAGTTCCAAAATTTATTTTGTCTACACCCAGTAAGTGCTCAATAAATATGGCTGATGGATTAATTGAGATGGTTTAGAGTCATGGAGAAGCCCCTGAAGAGGTCGGGGGGTGAGGGCTGATATTTCCTGGTTCTATCAGGGACTTACTGTCATGGTTCTACCCATATGCCCGGGCTTTGGAGTCAGAGGTCGTGGGTTCAAATCCCGGCTCTGCCACTTAGCTGTGTGACTTTGGGCAAGTCACTTAACTTCTCTGTGCCTCAGTTCCCTCATCTGTAAAATGGGGGTTAAGATTGTGAGCCCCACGTGGGACAACCTTGATTACCTTGTATTCCCCCAGCGCTTAGAACAGTGCTTGGCACATAGTAAGTGCTTAACAAATACCAACATTATTATATGGAGCTATCATCGCAGATCATTCTCGGCTCTTCCAGTCACATTTCTGATTCACTGGCTTGAAATGCGTCTTCTCTAATCTGCTCACAAACCAACCAACCAGTCCACTCCAAAAAGAGGCAGGAGCAGGTGGTAACCGCCTTGAGGACAGAGATCATGACAACTAACTCTCTCCTACTCCCCCAAGCGCTCAGTACAGAGCCCTGTACACCATAGACTGTAAGCTCCTTGTGGGCAGAGATTGTGTCCACGGACTCTATTTTCCCTTTTCAGGCACTCAGCACAGTGCTCTGCACACAGTATACTCTAAAAATAATAATTGTGGTATTTTGTTAACCTCTGCTTACTAGAAGCAGCATGGTTTAGTGGAAAGAGCCTGGGCTTGGGAGTCAGAGGATGTGGGTTCTAATCCTGCTCTGCCACTTGTCTGCTGTGTGACCTTAGGCAAACCACTTGATTTCTCTGTGCCTCAGTTACTTCACCTGTAAAATGGGGATTAATACTGTTAGCCCCAAGTGGGACAACCTGATGACCTTCTATTCACCCCAGTGCTTAGACCAGTGCTTGACACATAGGAAGCACTTAACAAATATCATCATCATTATTATTATGTGCCAAGCACTGTACTAAGTGCTGGGGTGGATACAAGATAATCGGGTCTCATGTGGGGCTCACAGTCTAAGCAGGAAGAACAGGATTTTGCAGACGAGGGAACTGAGGCACAGAGAAGTGAAGTGACTTTCCCAGAGTTACACAGCAGATACGTGTCGGAGCCGGGATTAGAACCCAGGTCCTCTTAACTCCCAGGCCCAGGCTTTTTCCACTAGGCCACTCTGCTTCCCTAAACTCTGTACTGTACTAAGGGCTTGGGAGATTACAATCCACAGAGTTGCTAGACGTGTTCCTTGCTCGCAGTGAACTTACCCTCTAGAGGAGGAGACAGACATTAATAGAAATAAATAAATTATGGATATGGATGTAAGTACTGTGGGGCAGAGGGAGGGGTGGGTGAATAACGGGAGCAAATCCAAGTGCTGGAACAACATAGAAGGGAATGGGAGAAGAGGAAATAGCCTAGTCGGGGAAGGCATCAACTACGCTCAGTAGATATGAGATGATATGAGCTATGGGACGCAACGTGGTTTAGTGGGTAGAGCATGGGCCTGGGAGTCAGGAGGACCTGGATTCTAATCCGGGCTCCATCACCTGTCTGCCACATGACCTCGGGCAAGTCGCTTCACTTCTCCGGGCCTCAGTTACCTCTTCTGTCAAATGGGGATAAGAGTGTGAGCCCCATGTGGGACAACCCGATTATCTTGTGTCTACCCCAGCACGTAGAATGGTGCTCAGCTTGGCACTTAGTAAGAGCTGAGCAAGTACCATTATTATTATTATCATTATCATTAGATGCTCAGTCAATACTGTTGATTGTTGGTTGGCCCATCCCCCCTGCCCTACCTCCTTCCCCTCCCCACAGCACCTGTATATATGTTTGTACAGATTTATTACTCTATTTTACTTGTACATACTTACTATTCTACTTATTTTGTTAATGATGTGCATTAAGCTTTAATTCTACTTGTTCTGACGACTTGACACCTGTCCACATGTTTTGTTTTGTTTTGTTGTCTGTCTCCCCCTTCTAGACTGTGAGCCTCTTGTTAGGTAGAGACCGTCTCTATGTGTTACCGACTTGTACTTCCCAAATGCTTAGTACAGTGCTCTGCACACAGTGAGTGCTCAATAAATACGATTGAATGAATGAATGAATGAATGGTAGGTTTTTCAGATTTTATGGGGTGGGGGAAGATGCTTCTTCCCCCTGTTTTCTGAAGCCAGGAAGAGCCCAGCCAGGGGGAAAGTCAAAACAAGAAAAGACAAACTGCAGCAGTGGGAAAGGTCTGTTTCACGAGGTCCAGAAACCTGAACTCAAATATTGAAAAATGCTTTCATCAGTCTTCTTAATCCGAAGAAATTCTTTCAGGCTTAGGGGAGGGCAAGCGGGGGAAGCAGTCCCTTAAGGGGAGAGAAAGAGGGAGAGGTAATAAGGATATGAGTCAGACCCAGAGCACTGTTGGCAAAGTGCACACATTTCCAGGCAGAGGGGGACAATTTCAGCTGATCTAATGGAGAAAACCACAGATAATGTAGGCCTGTTTTTTATTTTTCCCTCCTTTTAATTATTAAAAATGCTTGACTCCAATAAATGGGGAAAAGGTGGGAAAGAAAAGACATTTCATTCTCTCTCACTTTCTCTCTCTCTTGGGAGCAAGCTGTGCTTTGAGTCCGCATCACTGTTTTTCTTTGGGTTTAGGTTTTTAATAGAGGCTGCGGAAAGTGGTTATAGACATTTGAAAAGAAATAGAGCCTGTGGTTTATTAACAGGGCTGTTTCTAATCAGTGCTAGTGCTGCAATGATGATAAACGACATTACGTTTTTCTGGGCTTTGGACCCCAAACCCGAAGTATTGTGGATTCTCTGATAGAAAGAAATGGATCTAATTTCCCCATGCCTGGTCTGTTGGGGGTAGAACATTGGACGGGGCAGGGCGGGTGGTGGGGGGGCTAAGGGGAAGGGGGAGGGTCCCTGACCTCAAATAATAATAATAGTAATAATATCAGTTAAGCACTTACAATGTGTCAAGCACTGTTCTAAGCATTGAGATAGATACAAGGTAAATCACATAAGACACAGTCCCTGTTCTTCATGGGGCTCACTATCAAAGTCGGAAAGGAGAACAGGAGTTGAATCCCCATTTTACAGGTGCAGAAACTGAGGCCCAGAGAAGTGAAGTGACTTGCCCAAGGGCACAGAGCAGGCAAATTTTAGAGCCGGGATTAGGACCTAGGTCCTCTGACTTCCAAGCCCATGTTCTTTGTGCTAGGCCACGCCGCTTCTCATTCATTAAGTGCTTACTATGTGCTAAGCACTGTACTAATCACTGGGGTAGATACAAGATCATCAGGTCCCACATGGGGCTTACATTTTAAGTAGGAGGAAGAACTGCTTTCGAATCCCATTATCCTGATGAAAGAACTGAGGCACAGAGAAGCGAAGGGACTTGCCCAAGGTCATCACCCAGCAGGTAAGTGGCAGAGCCAGGATTAGAACCCAGGTCTTCTCGCTCCCGGGTCCGTGGTCTTTCCACTAGGCCACACTGCTTCCCTCTGTGCCCAAAGGGTACACGTCCAATCCTATAGATGACAAAGAACGAAGAGGTAGTTGGGGAAAAGGGGGCTTAAATAGGGAAGGCTTCTGACCTTAATAATATTTTGGAGATAGGGAGAGTGGTAGTCTGGTGTATATGAAGGGGAAAGGAACTCCAGGCCAGGGGGAAGGATGTGGGAAAGGGGTTAGAACAGTGTTTGACACATAGTAAACACTTAACAAATACCATAAAAAAGGGGGTTGGCGGCGAGATAGACGAGATCGGGGAATAGTTCCCCTAGGGAGTTGTGAAGGCAGAAAATGTCATCAGGTTCAAGAGTGGGTTGGATGAATTCATGGGTGAGAGGTACATGACAGTGATTACGATACTTGTTAAGCACTTATGTGTCAAGCTGGGGTGGATAGAAGATAATCAGGTTGGATACCGTCCCTGTCCCACATGGGCACACAGTCTAAGTAGGAGGGAGTAGGATTTAATCCCCATTTTATGGGTCAGGAAACTGAGGCCCCGGAGAAGTGAATTGACTTGCCCAAGGTCACACAGCTGGCGACCAGCGGAGCCGGCATTAGAACCCAGGTCCTCTTTGTCTCGGGTCTGGGCTCTTTCTACTAGGCCACGCTTGCTTCCCTTCCACATAATGGACAGAATCCTGAGCTGTTTGGACAATGGTTCAAAGCAGTAATGGCTTTGAGGATGATCTGATGTTCTTATGTTCCGTCACGTCCAATCTAATTATTTTATATCTACCCCAGACTTTTGTTCAGTGCTTAGCACATTTTAAGTTCTCAACAAGTACATTATTATTATTATTACTGTTATTTCTATTTTCAGTTGCCTACTGTTCTTACCTGTCATGCTGGCACATGTGGTTAAAACCTCTCAGTCAATGGCTTCCTCTTCTAGCCAAAAGAACTGCTCTGTAAATAGCTAAACAATTAGACTTTAAGCCCGCTGTAGGTTGGGAACGTGTCTACCAACTCTGTTGTACCGTACTCTCCCAAGCGCTTAGAACAGTGCTCTGCACACAGTAAGCGCTCAGTAAATACCATTGACTGATTGATTGACAGATGAAGAATGGGTGAAATGTTTGAGGTGGGATTACACAATATTAATAAGAATAATGATGGCATTTGTCAAGTGCTTACTGAGTGCCAAGCACTGTTCTAAATGCTGGGGTAGATATGACCTAATCAGGTTGGACACAGTCCCTGACACACAGGGGGCTCACATTCTTAATCCTCGTTTTCCAGATGAGGCCCAAAGAAGTGAAGTCACTTGCCCAAAGCAAGTCACATAGCAGACAAGTGGCGGAGGTAGGATTAGAACCCATGACCTTCTGACTCCCAACCTCATTCTCTACATACTACGCCATGCTGCTTCTCCAACAATATCGTTTGAGAACATTTGGCTCGTAGAAGAATAAATAATAATAATAATAATAGTAATGATAATAAAAACAATTGTGGTATTTGTTAGGCGCTTACCATGTGCCAAGTACAGTGCTAAGCGTTGGGCTAGATCGCTATCCCACAGGGGGCCTCACAATCTAAGGTGCTGCTGACCTGCGACCCTTCGGGCTCTCACGCCCCAACCTGTGAAGGGGAGGATAGCTTTGTCCCGACCTGGTGAGGAAGAGAGGGAAATCGAGGACAGGCGACGAGAGGGGGTTCTCTCTGCTTAGCTGCTGTCTCTCTTGCTAAAACTTGAAGTCCCCAGGGACCAGAGGGAAGGAGGGCAGAGCGGAGAGGGGCTGGCCTAGAGAACGACTCCCCTGAAAGCCTGCTCCGCTGGCAAACCGAAGCCTGTGTGTAAACATGCAGCGGAGGCTGCTGGGACTTTTACGCCCCAGTTAAATAACTGGCATCTCTGCTCTGCTGATTTTTTCCCCCGGCCAGTGGAAAGTGAGGTTCAGACGGTGACGATGTCGCCCTGCCAGACATGGAGACCCAGGAACAACTGACCCAATCTCAACCTGCTAAGGGATTCTGCAGCTGCTGGTCTCTCATTGTGAATAATTAATAATAATAACAATCGTACTCGTTTAAGCACTTATTATTGTGCCAAGCACTGTTCTAAGCGTTGGAGTAGATACAAGTTAATCAGGTGGGACACAGTCCTTGCCCCCCCCATGGGGCTCACACTCAATCCCCATTTTCCAGATGAGGTAACTGAGGCCCAGAGAAGTGAAATGACTTGCCCGAGGTCACATGGCAGACTTGTGACAGAGCCGGGATTAGAACTCAGGTCCTTCTGGCTCCCAGGCTCGGGCTCTATCCACTAAGCCATGCTGCTTCTCTGATGTTTGATGAAAATGTTCAACGACCATCGTCCAACGGGGTCATAGCCCCAGGAGGGAAAGGGCTGGAGGAAAAACCTGAAATCAGCCCCTTCCAGGCTCCCTACAGGTTTCTCCTGGCCCACCAGATCCAAGAAAGGGCAAATTCTGGGTCCCATTGGCCTTATTTGTATTGATGACTGTTTATTTGTGTCTCTAGACTGCAAGCTCGCTGAGGGCAGGGAATGTCACTCTACATTCTTGTACTTTCCCAAGCGCTTAGTACAGTGCTCTGCACACGGTAAGCTCTTAATGAATACGATCGAATGAATAAACGAATTGACCGGGGCGCTGGTCCCTGCCCCCCCCCCGTGAATGATAGGCTGACAGTGGAGTCCAGGGGACCCCGGAGTTCTGCGCCTCCAACAGCTGGAAAGATAATGGAGCCGCCCGGTGTGGTTAAAGTCCTTCTTCATTAAGTCTCTCCCTTTGAACTCAGCCAGGTAAAGAGGATTAGGGAAACGTTCCCGCCGCCGGCGGGCCGAGAGGCGGTAATGTATACCACCTGTCCTCCAGGAGAGTCGGGCCTGTCAAATCTCCCCCTCAAAGGGCCCAACTGCTGCCGGAGCAGGGAGGAGAAGAGGGGGCCCAAGGAGGGTCGGGGTGGGGTGGGTGGGCATCCTTCCTCGGAAAGTTACGTCCACACCCCTGGGTCAGAAGCCCACCCAGCACCCAGCCCCAGCTGACTCCGTTCATGTCGGGCCCGGCCCTCTGTCAAAATACTTGGCCTCCCCCCGAAATCCTCCTCTGTTTCCACACATTCCAGCGATGCTCGGGTCGGGCTGCCTAGTCGCTCTTATCTCTGAGAGGGAGAGCGGATGAGCCAGGAGCGGAGAAGCTCTGATGAATGTATCCGTCCAGCCCCGCATAGAGACCTGCCCGCTTCTCTGCAGGATGAAGTCAGCTGACCCCGGGCAGTCGATCGCCGAACCCCCAGGAAGGAGAACGTAGGCTCTGTTTGGCTGCCCTGTTCCATCCCATCCCATTTTATTTTGTTTGTTTTTCGTGGTATGCGTTAAGTGCTTATTCTGTGCCAGGCACTGTACTAAGCGCTGAGGCAGATACAAGGTAATCAAGTCGGACCCAGTCCCTGTCCCACATGGGACTCACGCTCTTAAGCCCCATTTTACCAACGAGGCAACTGAGGCCTGGAAAATGGAAGTGATTCGCCCAAGGACTCACAGCAGAAACATGGTGGGGCAGGGATTAGAACCCAGGTCTTTTTGACTGCCCGGCCCAGGCTCTAGCCGCTAGGTGAACCGACTGGTTGGTCAATTCCTGAAGCCCGGCACCCCTGGAGCTCCAAAGCTGAGACCAGAGGAGGGTCTGGCCACCTGCCATTGAATATTTGGCAACCTGTCGGTCCACTCCCTTTGACCTGGCAACTGCAGTGGCTGGAAAAGATATCACAATCCAGAATGGCAATCTTGGCCAGTGGTTTCATTGTATCATTCGGTCTGTACCCTCCTCTCTTCCCCTTTGACCCTGCCTGGAGAATGTCACAATGTAGACAGGCCGTTTGGGGTGTGTTTGTGTGTGTTTAGAGAGAGGTGGGGGGCATTGTTTGTGTGGGTGTATGTGAGAGACAGTGAGAGAGAGAGGAGAGAAAGAGACAGGGGCGGGGAGAGAGGGTGAGAGAAAACAGAGTCTGTTAAAGATCTGATTAGAAAAATTCATTCAATCGTGTTTATTGAGCGCTTACTGTGTGTAGAGCACTGTACTAAGCGCTTGGAAAGTGCAATTCGGCAACAGATAGAGACAATCCCTACCCAGCAACGGGCTCACAGTCTAGAAAATGTCCGTTGGAGCCGATAGAGCTGGTGTGGGCCTGGACTGTAGAACTTCAGAAGTTTCTGAGCCCCAGTTTACCCCAAACCCTAAGAGCAGGATGAGGGTAGGTGGGTTCATTGGATCTGCCAATGGCCCCACTCTTCCAGCCTGAACCGGCTTTAGGCATCTTCCTGTGGGGAGTCATTTCCTCCACAATGGCCGGAGGTGGGTCTGAGGGGGCCGATAATAATAATGATGGCATTTATTAAGTGCTTACTATGTGCAGAGCACTGTTCTAAGCGCTGGGGAGGTTACAAGGCGATCAGGTTGTCCCACGTGGGGCTCACAGTCTTAATCCCCATTTTACAGATGAGGGAACTGAGGCCCAGAGAAGTGAAGTGACTTGCCCAGAGTCACACAGCTGACAAGCGGCAGAGCTGGGATTTGCAGGGGCAGTCCAACGATCATATGGGTGTCTGTTATTATCATCGGTGCTACCACTGTCATCGTGGAATTTGTCCCCCTGGGGTAGATACACTAAGGTCAGATCAGAAGGATCTGGGTTCTAATTCCGATCGGCCACATGTCTGCTGTGTGACCTTGGGCGAGTCGCTTCTCTGCGCCTCAGTCATCTCATCTGTAAAAAGTGGGGATTAGAGTGTAAGCCCCATGTGGGAAAGGGACTGTGTCCAACCAGATTAATTTATATCTACCCCAGCACTTAGTTCAGTGCTTGACACACAGTAAGCGCTTAATGAATACCATGATTCATTCATTCATTCAATCGTATTTATTGAGCGCTTACTGTGTGCAGAGCACTGTACTAAACGCTTGGGAAGTTACATGATGATTAGGTACAATCCCTGTCCCTCATGGACCACCCAATCTATGAGGGGGCAGGGAGGAGGGATCTCACCCCTATTTACATAAGGGGAATCGGAGGCCCAGAGAGGTTAACTTATATTGGTTTATCGGACTCTCCCAAGAGCTTAGTACAGTGCCCAGCACATGGCTCAATAAATACCACTGATCAAGCGACTTACTCAAGTTCGCCCAGCTGGGACAAAAACCCTGGGCCTCTTAAGTCTCCGACTGTGATCTTTCCACTTGGCCACATTGCTGGTGACCAGATATCCCTGATTAGGACACGAGGGCTCAGTCCTGCCATCTGAAAAACCTCAGACGGGAACCATCAGCCCCTTGCAGGAGCTGAAGGTGCAGAAGCATGAATCACGTGACCCTGAGCTCCTCTGCTTGAGAAGCTCTTAGCACAGGCCTCCTTATGCTGTGAGTACCTTGTAAATGTCTTTACTATGACGACTACTGGCCACTGCGGCGGAAAAGTGGACAAGCCTCTCTTCCCTCTCTTGGCCTTCTTCTTTCTTGTCTCTGGCTTCTCTGTTAGACTGTAAGCTCTTTGAGAATCAGTGTGGCCTAGTAGAACGAGTCCGGGACCGGGAGTTAGAAGACCTGGGTTCTAATCCCGGCTCTGCCACGTACCGCTCTGTGACCTCGGGCAAGTCATTTCACTTCTCTGGGCCTCAGTTCCCTCATCTGCAAAATGGGGATTCAATATCTGTTCATTCTCCTCCTTAGACTGTGAGCCCCATGTGGGGCCTGATTATCTCTCATCTACTCTAGTACTCAGTACAGTGATCAGCACATAGTGAGTGCTTAACAAATACCATTATTATCATTATTATCATTTGATACCAGGGAATGTGTCTACTGACAACATGTCTACCAACTCTGTTGTCCTCTCCCAAGCACTTAGTACAGTGCGCTGCACATAGTAAACGCTCAATAAATACCATTAATCGATTCTGCTACCACTCCGTGAGGTGTAGCACAGAGAAGACAGAGACAACAGGTGGCTGGCAGTCAGCCAGCTTTAATCCCACTCTCTCCTGGGAGGGCTCAGCACAAGATCGCCCATGTAATCCTGCCCACAAATGATGGGGGCAGCTCCCCTCCCCGAGATGGCCTCGCAGGAGCCAACCCCCTCAGTCCCCGCGCCATCCGTTGGGTTCCGTGGCTTCTAGTTGGCCGTTGAGTGGGGCATTGGCATCCCTCAGTCTCTGGGGTAACCGTTCATCACTCTTAGTCCTGCCTCCAACAGTCCGTTCTCCACTTCATGGTCTGATCCGCCATCTTGGAACCTTGTGGCCTTGTGGCCAAGGTGTTGGGGAAACCCGGGCCACTAGGACCAATCCCGAGCTGTGACAGGGTGGGGGTTGGAGATGTCCTGCAATGGCTGCGGGTCCAGGGGGCTATGCGGGCTGCCCTCGGGCCTGGGGCTGGGGACGTGCCGTGGCGATTCAGCGTTGGGCCGCCAAAGCCGATCAGACAGTGGAGCCGGGCCTCGGGACTGGTAGGTATTGTATGTTGTGGGTGAGGGGAGAGGTGCAAGCACAGAGGCACCTGCTGGACCTCTTTTGGACTCTCCCAAGTGCTCAGTACGCACACGGTACTCTTGGACTGTGAGCCCCGTGCTTAGCTCAGTGTCTGGCGCACGGTCAGCCCTTAATGCATGCTATCAGTATCAGTATCACCATTATTACTCTGCAGACTGTCAGCTCGTTGTGGGCAGGGAATCCATCTGCTGTCTTGTTCTGTTGTCCCCTCCCAAGGGCTTAGTCCAATGCTCTGCACACAGTAAGCGCTCAATAAATGCCATCGATTGATTGATTGCACACAGCAGGCGTTGGATAAACTCCGCAACCCTCTTGATTGGTTCCCTCGCTCCATCTCTTGCCGACTCCATTTCTCTGGCTTCCCCCGGCTTTCCTCCCTTCCCACGCCCTGGAGGCCAAGCACCTCGGTTCTACTCCCAGCCCAATTTCAGCTTCCTGAAACAAGCCAACTCACTGGGCAGGGCGCGGTCGGGAGTTCCAGTGAGGCCGGGGGAGCGGGAGGTGGAATGTCGAAGTACGAAAGGGTGAGGGCCAGAGGACCGGAGAATATACAGCCCAAGGATAGAGTTCAGGGCTTCTGGAAAAGCGCCAGGAACATTACTGGAATTCCCTGTGGTGAAGACATGACAAACACCTCCCTTCCCAGCTCAGGAGTTAATGGGATATGCTTCCCTGCACCCTCCTCTCCCATCCTCCCGCCCCTTTAAGGATGTTGGCGAATTGCGCTCTGGGCCATCTTGATCTTGTTTCTCCAGCTTCTCTGTCTCCCCGTTCTTTCTCGGAAAGGTATATTTGTTGGCAAGCTAAATCCTGCTCCTGAAAAAGTGTCTCGGTCTAACGCTGACCTCACGTTCAATTACAAATGGGCCCTGTGGCATGTTTAACTCTTTCCCTGGAGGGTTCCCTGCCACTCATTAGGACTCCTCCAGTTACTGTGGATTTGGAGTTTCCAAGCACCCTATGCCCGTCCCCGCCATCAATCCATTAATCAATCAAGGGTGTTTATCGAGTGCTGACTTTAATAATAATGATAATAATAATAATGACAGTATTTGCTAGGTGCTTACTATGTGCCAAACACTGTTCTAAGCTCTGGGATAATAATAATAATCATGGTAATTGTTAAGTGCTTACTATATGCCAAACACTGTTCTAAGCATGGGGTAGATACAAGGTAATCATGTTGTTACACATGGGGCTCACAGCCTTAATCCCCATTTTACAGATGAGGTAACTGAGGCCCAGAGAATTTAAGTGACTTGCCCAAAGTCTCGCAGCCTACAAGTGGCGGATCAGGGATTAGAACCCACAACCTCTGACTCCCAAGCCTGTGCTCTTTCCATGAAGCCAGGCTGCTCCTCAGACTTTGTGCAGAGCACTGGACTAAGCGCTTGGGAGAGGATGGTACAACAGAGCTGGTAGACATGTTTGTCTGCAAGCTCCACGGGGATAAGGGACTTGTGTCTTGCTTGCGTCGAACCCTCTCAAGCCCTTGACATGATGCTTCACACTCTGTAGGTCTTCAGTAAATCCTACTAATTGATTGATGGATGGATTCTGATGGGAAAGCAGGAGTTGGGTATCTGGGAAGTAGTTCTAGAGACTGAGGCTGAAAATGAAGGGGGGGAGTAATAATAATAATAACAATAATAATGATAATAATAATGGCATTTGTTAAGTGCTTACTATGTGCCAGGCACTGTGCTAAGTGCTGGGGTGGATACAAGCAAATTGAGTTGGACACAGTCCCTGTCCCACTTGGGGCTCACAGTCTCAATCCCCATTTTTTCCAGATTGTCTCTGTTGCTGAATTGTACTTTCCAAGCGCTTAGTGCAGTGCTCTGCACACAGTAAGCACTCAATAAGTACGATTGAATGAGGTAACTGAGGCCCAGAGAAGTGAAGTGACTTGCCCAAGGTCCCACAGCAGACAAGTGGTGGAGCTGGGATTAGAACCCATGACCTTCTGACTCCCAGGCTCTACCCACTACACCATGCTGCTGCTCATAAGGTACAGTGGCTAATCCTGCAACAAAAGTCTGATCGACCTGATCCATCCATGGTATTTAATAATAATGATGGCATTTCTTAAGCGCTTACTATGTGCAAAGCACTGTTCTAAGCCCTGGGAAGGTTACAAGGTGATCGCAGTCTTCATCCTCATTTTCCAGATGAGGTAACTGAGGCACAGAGAAGTTAAGGGTCTTGCCCAAAGTCACACAGCTGACAAGTGGCAGAGCCAGGATTTGAACCTATGACCTCTGACTCCCAAGCCCGGAGTCTTTCCACTGAGCCACTGTTACTATATCCAGAACACTGTACTATGTACTTGGGAGAGTCCAATACAATAAGGTAGGTAGTCATGATCGCTGCCCATTAGCTTACTGTCCAGAGTTGTGCATGGCCTCCTGCTATTTAGTGAAGCAGCATGGCCTAGCAGAAATCAATCAATCAATCGTATTTATTGAGTACTTACTGTGTGCAGAGCACTGTACAAAGCACTTGGGAAGTACAAGTTGGCAACATATAGAGATGGTCCCTACCCAATAGTGGGCTCACAGTCTAGAAGGGGGAGACAGAGAACAAAACCAAACATATTAACAAAATAAAATAAATAGAATAGATATGTACAAGTAAGATAAATAAATAAATAGAGTAATAAATATGTACAAACATATATACATATATACAGGTGCTGTAGGGAAGGGAAGGAGGTAAGGCGGGGGGATGGAGAGAGGAAGGAGGGGGAGAGGAAGGAGGGGGCTCAGTCTGGGAAGGCCTCCTGGAGGAGGTGAGCTCTCAGTAGGGCCTTGAAGGGAGGAAGAGAGCTAGCTTGGCGGATGGGCAGAGGGAGGGCATTCCAGGCCGGGGGATGACGTGAGCCGCGGTTCGACGGTGGGACAGGCGAGAACGAGGCACGGTGAGGAGATTAGCAGCAGAGGAGCGGATGGTGCGGGCTGGGCTGTAGAATGAGAGAAGGGAGGTGAGGTAGGAGGGGGCGAGGTGGAGAGCCTTGAAGCCGAGGGTGAGGAGTTTCTGCCTGATGAGTAGGTTGATTGTTAGCCACTGGAGATTTCTGAGGAGGGTAGTAACCTGCCCAGAGCGTTTCTGGACAAAGACAATCCGGGCAGCGGCGTGAAGTATGGATTGAAGTGGGGAGAGACAGGAGGATGGGAGATCGGAGAGGAGGCTGATATGGTAGTCCAGACGGAATAGGATGAGAGCTTGAATGAGCAGGGTAGCGGTTTGGATGGAGAGGAAAGGGCAGATCTTGGCAATGTTGCGGAGCCCTGCGGAGCTCTGCACCTGGGAGTCAGAGGACCTGAGTTCTAATCCCGCCAGAAGTCACTTCACTTCTCTGGGCCTCTGTTTCCTCATTCCGTAAAATGGGGATTCATTACCTGTTCTCAATTAATCAATTGATGGTATTTATTGAACGCTTACTATGTGCAGAGCATTTTACCAAGCGCTTGAGACAGGACAGTACAGCAGAGGAGCTTGGAGTCTAGCGAGAAGAGGGACATCAAAATAAATTACAGGTAAGGGACGCAACCGAGTAGTGCTACCTCATCTCTGTAATCTGATCCCTTTCTTCAGGTCAGCCCGCACACTCTGCTCCTCTAGCACCAGGTTATAATAATAATGATAATGACATTTATTAAGCACTTAGTGAAAGCACTGTTCTAAGCGCTGAGGGGATACAAGGTGATCAGGTTGTCCCACGGGGGGCTCACAGTCTTAATCCCCATTTTACAGATGAGGTAACTGAGGCCCAGAGAAGTGAAGTACTTGCCCAAAGTCACACAGCTGACAATTGGCGGAGCCGGGATTTGAACCCATGACCACTGACTCCAAAGCCCGGGCTCTTTCCACTGAGCCACACTGCTTCTCATGAAGGTTACTCGCACTGCCTCAATCTCCAACCCAGATCCTCTGATTGCTAGGCCCTTGCTCTGTCCACTAGGTCACACTGGTTTTATGGGCTCTTCCATATTTTCATTCATATTTTTCCTCAATTCAGTCATTTTTACTGAGCACGTACTGTGTGCAGAGCACCATACTAATGACTTAGGAGAGGACAGTATAACAACAAATGGCTACATTCCCTGCCCACAGTAAGCTTACGGTCTAGAGTGCATCTCCCCCTCTAGACTGTAAGCTTGTGGGCAGAGAATGTGCCTACCAACTCCGCTGCATTGTACTCTCCCAAGTACTTAGAACAGTGCTAGGCACACAGTAATCACTCAATAAATACCACCGATGGATCGATCCAGCTCCTCACTAGTTTTCCTCCAAGAGCCCAGGGTGGCTCGGGACAGTCTAGAGAAAGCTAAAGAGGTATATCGAACATCTTGCCCACGTCCTGCCTCTGGCCTGGAATGCCCTCCCTCCTCATATCTGACAGTCAATCTGACTTGCCTCACCTTTAAAGCCTTATCGAAGGCACATCTCCTCCAAGAGGCCTTCTCTGACTTGTCCTCCCTGCCCCCTTTCCTCTTCTCCCGCTCCCTCCTGCATCACCCTGACTTGCTCCCTTTATTCATCCCCCCTCCCAGCCCCACAGCACTTATGTCCATATCGGTCATTTATTTATTTGTATTGTTGTCTGTCTCCCCCGCTGTACACTGTAAGCTCGTTGTGGACAGGGAATATGTATGTTTATTGTTCTAGTTTACTCTCCTAAGCTCTTAGTAATAATAATAATAATAATAATAATGATGGCATTTATTCATGCAATCGTATTTATTGAGCGCTTACTGTGTGCAGAACACTGTACTAAGCACTTGGGAAATACAAGTTGGCAACATAGAGAGACGGTCCCTACCCAACAGCGGGCTCACAGTCTAGAAGGGAGAGACAGACAACAAAACAAAACAAATTAACAAAATAAAATAAATAGAATAGTAAGTGCTTTATTAAGCACTTACTATGTGCAAAGCACTGTTCTAAGTGCTGGGGAGGTTACAAGGTGATCAGGTTGTCCCACGGGGGGCTCACAGTCTTAATCCCCATTTTACAGATGAGGTAACTGAGGCACAGAGAGGTGAAGTGACTTGCCCAAAGTCACATGGCTGACAAGTGGCAGAGCCGGGATTTGAACTGGTGACCTCTGACTCCAAAGCCCATGCTCTTTCCACTGAGCCATGCTGCAGTGCTCTACACACAGTAAGCACTCAATAAATACAATTGACTGACTGACTGACCGATTTACTGTTTCTAATTTCTTGGGGCTGCTTTGTTTTAAAGCGCCTGTGTGCTCTCTATTCAACACCATTGCACTGTTCCTTTGTTCCTCTCTCCTGGAGAACCTGGTAACAGTAATAATAATTGTGGTATTTAGTAAGCGCTTACTATGTGCCAAGCACTTGGGTGGGCACAGAAAAGCAGTATGGCCCATTGGAAAGAGCACGGGCCTGGGAGTCAGAGGATCTGGGGTTTCATCCGGGCTCCGCCACCTGTCTGCCGTGTGACCTCGGGCAAGTCGCTTCACTTCACCGGGCCTCAGTTCCCTCATCTGTAAAATGGGGATTAAGACTGTGAACCCCATGTGGGACAAGGACTGTGTCCAGCTCAATTAGCTGTTATCTACCCAGTGCTTAGAACAGTGTTTGACACATAGTCAACTCTTAACACATACCATAAAAAAGCTCCTATCGCCACGTTCCCAAGTCAGATCTCACTGTACTTTTTTCCTTTCTGACAGTAGAACAGCGCTTAGAACAGTGCTTTGCACATAGTAAGTGCTTAATAAATGCCATCGTTATCATTATTATTATATTATTATTATTATTATAGTGCTCTCACCACTCTACACTAACCACCCCTGTGACCGATCGATTAGCATGTATTGGTCCCATTTACACCCAGTTAACTAGAGAGAATATGTGGAGAAAAGGTCAACTGGGAGGAAAGGGTTTTTTTACCTTTTAGCCAAGTTTCTGAGGTCTCCTAGAGGGGTTTTCCTTCAAACATCTCCTCAGGTCTGAACCACAAAGCACCTGGGTGTTTTTCTCTTTCATTCATTTATTCATTCGTATTTATTGAGCACTTACTGTGTGCAGAACACTGTGCTAAGTGCTCGGAAAGTACAATTCAGCAATAGAGACAATCACTGCCCACACCAGGCTTACAGTCTAGAAGGGAGGAGACGGACATCAAAACAAGTAAACAGGCATCAATATAAAATGGAATTATAGATATATACATCAAAACAAGTAAACAGGCATTAATACAAATAAATAAATAGAATTATAGGTATGTACATATGTACACAAGTGCTGTCAGGGGGTGGGGGAGAGCAAAGGGAGCAAGTCAGGGGGATGCAGAGGGACGCGGAGGAAAAGGGGGGCTTAGTCTGGGAAGGCCTCTTGAAGGAGATGAGCCTTCAGTAGTGCTTTGAAGCAGGGGAGAGTGATTGTTTGGCCGATTTGAGGAGGGAAGGCATTCCAGGCCAGAGGTAGGACGTGGGCCAGGGGTCGACAGTGGGACAGGCGAGAACGAGGCCCAGTGAGAAGTTTAGCACCAGAGGAGCGGAGGGTGTGGGCTGGGCTGTAGAAGGAGAGAAGGGAGGTGAGGTAAAAGGGGGCGAGGTGATGGAGCATTTTGAAGCCAAAAGTGAGGAGTTTTTTCTTTTTTCTTTTGCCCAGTGCTTAGTACAGTGCCTGGCACATAAGCAAGCACTTCACAAATATCATTTATTAAACAAAAACAAAAACGTGGCAGCCGCTTCCATTCCTTAGCACCCTACCTATAGGTCATCGGGCATTATTCAGCCCAGCCTTGGCTCAGTGGAGAACTGAGGTCATTACCCAAGACTTTAGGAAGAAAGGAAGCTAGGCTTTCTGCCTTAATAACCCTGGAAACGTCAGACTAATACCCCGTGTCCAGGGTTGAACTCCCTGGAGAGGACGGGGGGTAGGCTCAAGGAGGGAGCAGTGGGGCCATGTTAGACTGAAGTTGCATCAGGGTCGAAATGAGATGAGTCACAAGCTACCCTGTTTGCTACACCCGGTTTGTTCTGGTATTTGTTAAGCACTCACTATTTTCCAGGCACTGTTCTAAGCGCTGGGGTGGATACAAGGTAATCAGGTTGAATACAGTCCACAACCCACGAGGGGCTCACTCTCTTCATCTCCATTTTAGAGGTGAGGAAACGGAGGCACAGAGAAGTGAAGCGATTTGCCCAAGGTCACACAGCAGACAAGTGGTGGATTCTCTAGCAGCAAGGCTTAGTGGATAGAGCATGAGCTTGAGAGTCAGAAGGTCATGGGTTCTGATCTGGACTCTGCCTCTTGTTTGCTGTATGACCATGGGCGAATCGCTTCACTTCTCTGTGCCTCAGTTACCTCCCCTGTAAAATGGGGATTGAGACTGTGAGCCCCTCCCAGGATGAGGACTGTGTCCAACCTTATTAGCTTGTTTCCACCCCAGCGCTCAATACAGTGCCTGGCATATAGTAAGCACTTAGCAAGTACCGTCATCATCATTCTCTGGTTAAGGAGCCAGGGGCCTCCAATCAAGCCCTGGGTCGCTCCCTTGAAGGGGGATCCCTGCCCCCCACCTCGAACGCAGCCTTCACGGCGGCCTCCTAGCTGCTCGCTTCCCGCTGGGCTCTTAAGGGCTCCCCAGCGACAGGCCCCATTCTCTCCGACTAGAGTTTTTTTCCGCTTCAAGTGGCACTTCAGGCTGTGGGAATCTGCAGTGGCATAGAGGCTCTCTCCGGTGTCTGTTTTGGCCCATGGGGGAAAATAGACCAGTGGAGCAGCTGTGTTGCTTCAATGTCCCGGTGACTCGGAGAAGGTATTTGTGTGTCTTGAAAGGCTGACTTTCGCCACGAGGCTCATGAATAACATCACCTCCATTGGTCTGTGGTGGCTGCGTCTGGTGTGAAATTTGAACCTTCTCTCGCCCAAGCTTGCTTCTTTCAGTCTGTCCTGCCCAGGGCCTCCCTCTGATTGGAGTCTGATTAGCGCTCTGCACCGCTTTGACTCACAGGAGGGACGTCCCAGCCTAACGAGCGTCCACATTCCAAAGGAAAATCCGACCTAATTGCTTCAAGGAAGCCCCAGAGCCGGTCCCTGAGCCAAAAGATGGTCCATTTCCAGTGGCGTTCATCCAGAAAGGCTGCCTGGGATGGTGGACCCAAAGGATGCCAGGCCCATGGAGGGGGCCACCCAGCAGTCCTCTCTGCCTCAGCGGGGACACCATGGGCCCCTGGAGATGAGAGAGTGCGAGTGGCACTGTGCCAACCACCGGCACTGGAATCAACAACTCCGCGCCAGGTCTCTGAGGCTCGTCTGTTGTGCTCGATGGGAGAATCCGTTCATCCGTCCATCCTCCCATCCTTCCGTTCATGAATCTGTCCGCCCACCCACCCACTCACCCATCCACCATTTACCCGCCTGCCCATCCATCCACCCATCCTTCCATCCATCAATCTATCCATGCACCCATGCATCCATTCATTCATTCATCCTCTAGGCTGTAAGTTCATTGTGAGCGGGGAATGTATCTACCAATTCTATTGCGCTGTACTCTCCCAAGTGCTTAGTACAGTGCTTTGCACACAGAAAGTGCTCAATAAATATCTGAAGGAATGAATGAATCAATGGTATTTATTGAGTGCTCACTGTGGGAAAAGCACTGTACTAAGCACTCAGGAAAGTATAATACAACGATAAACAGCGACATTCCCTGCTGATTGATCCATCTGTCCACCCATCTATCCACCCACCTGCCCATGCATCCACCCATCCATCCTCGGTGGGAGAAAAGGGACCTCATCCATCAGGCTGAACAATGGATGAATTTGTCTGGAGAGGTTGAGCCACGGGACATTGGGATTTTTGAAAGTTCTGATTCAGTTGGTTCATTGGACTGGTGATGGTAGAGACGACAGTTTGCTCCAGTCAGGTAGCTTTAATTCCACTCCCTTTCAGGAGGGCTCAAAACACAGCATTCAGGTACTTGAGCGCAGGCCGTTTAAACTGGTGGCGGTTTAGACGCATCCTCTCATCTGCATAACCTGCCCCTAATGGACCAGGCCAACTCCCCTCGGCCCTCCCCGAGCTGCCCCCGCAGGATTGACCCTCCTTGGTCTCCGTGCTGTCCGTTGGGTTCCGTAACTTCTAATCGGCTGTCGAGAGGCTGTCGGCATCCCTCGGTCTCCGTGGTCGCCGTTCATTGCTCTTAGTCCCTCCTCCAATGGTCCATTGCTCTCCACCTCATGGCCCGATTTGCCATCTTGGAGCCCTGTGGCCTGGGGGGAGCAGGGGGTGCCCCCGACATATCAAGGTGTCGGAGAAACCCGGGGCGCTAGGGCCAATCCCAAGCTGTGACAGGACGGGGGTTGGAGTTGACCTGCAGTGGCAGCGGGTCCAGGAGGCTTTGTGGGCTTCCCTCCGGGCCTGGGGGACGCGCCATGACGCTTCGCCGTTCGGTGGGAGTATATGTGGGAAGGAGGCGGCGGGCCTGACTCCCAGTGAAGCTGGGCCATGGGATTGTTAGGGGGAGGGAAAGGTGCCGCATGAGGTTACGGGGGCACCCGCCGAACACCACAGAGGTGCTCCAAAGTGGCAGCAGCTCAGACCCTCCCTGGGCACCGCAGGCGAGAGGCAACTCAGGAGGGGAGGGTGGAATCTCCCTCCCAACACCGCAGAGCTCAACCCCACTTGCTGTTTGGAGCCGGGGAGGGGAAGGAGCAGGGCTGGGGGAAAAATGGACACAGCAGCCTGGGCCTCACCTCTCTGCCACAGAGCCCAACCCTGAGGAGGGCAAGTGAAACAATAATAATAATAATAATAACTGCGGTATTTGTTAAGAGCTTACTTTGTGCCAGGCACCGTACTAAGCTCTGGGGTGGATACAAGCAAATCGGGTTGGACCCAGTCCCTGTCCCACATGGCGCTCACAGTCTTAATCCCCATTGTACAGATGAGGGAACTGAGGCACAGAGAAGTGAAGTGAATTGCCCAAGGTCACAAAGCAAACAAATGGTGGAGTCAGGATTAGAACCCATGACCTTCTGACTCCCAGATCCCTGCTCTCTCTACTATGCCATGTTGCTTCTCATTATTATATTACATATATAATATATATTATGAGTAGTATTATCATGATGAGGGTATTTAGTAAGGCAAATTAAACCAAAGTGGTCTTTGGAAGGCCAAATGACTCGACTTAGCATATTTTGTACACATAATCAGGAGGACTAATTCGCTGGAGAAGACACTAAAGCTAGGAAAAGTCCAGGGAAAATACAAAAGAGGCAGACTGGCAGCTAGATGGATAGAGACCATAACAACGATAACAGAAGAACCATTAGTAAGGTTGTGGATTGTGGCGGAGGACAGGATGTTCTGGAGAAAGTATATCCATGGAGTTGCTATGAATTGGAAACAACTCATTGTCAGTTAATAATAATAATAATAAAGATAATTTAGTAAGGGCTTACTTGAGCCCAACACTGGGATAGATACAGGCCTCATCCCACCCGGGGCTCACAGGCTAAGAAGAGGAAGTGCGGATGTCTTATCCCCATTTTACAGAGGAGGAAACTGAGGCCCAGAGAGGTGAAGTGATTTGCTTAAGGTCATACACAGCAGGCCAGTGATAGGGCTGGGCCCTAGAGACTGGAAATCCTGAGTCCTATTCCCTCAGTTCAGGTTGCCTTCCAATTCAGCCCACACTTTTCTAGGAGATAGGTGATCCTGTCCATCCCAGTTGCCAAGGACTGTAGCATCTCCTCTACTTTCACCATTCCATTCTCTTTCAGGTAGCTGCAGGGCTGAGGGGAAAGAGCCCGGGACTTGGAGCCAGAGGACCTGGGTTCTAACCCGGCTCTGCCACTTGCCTGCTGCCGCAAGTCGCTTCGCTTCCCTGTGCCTCACTCATCTCATCTGTAGTATGGGGATTAAGACATGAGCTCCATGTGGGACAGGGACCCTGTCCAACCCGATGAGCTCGTATCCACCCCGATGCTTGGTACAGTCCCCGGTATAAAGTGCTTAACAAATACCATAAAAATGATAATAATTATAATTTTTATCGATGAAAAAACTGAGGCCCAGGGAGGTTCAGTGACTTGCCCAAGGCCACACAGCAGGCAAGCAGCAGAGCTAGGATTAGAACCCAGGTCCTCCGACTCCCCGGTCTGGGTTCTTTCCACTCAGCTGCTTCCCTCGTGGATCTTCCCAAGCTTCCACTTCACGCTCTTCCTATTTTCATCAGCTCAGCAGAAGCACCGCCCATTTTGGAGGCCCAGATTGGCGTTTTGGGGTCCCACCTTCCCTTCTGCTCTCAATGATCCCCACGGTGACCATGTGTTGAGGGGAGACCGGAAGGAAGCTCTCAGTGGTGGGCGGCTCACTGGGGTGGAGATGGCGGTGGAAGGGCTGGATAAATCTGATCCTGGAATGGATCAGATTTGGTCACCTGAAGAAAACAACTCATCCCAGGGTAAATTAATTAATTAATTCATTCATTCGGTTGGATTTATTGAGCACTTACTGTGTGCAGACCACTGTACTAAGCGCTTGGGAGAGTGCAATTCAACAACAGACACATGCCCTGCCCACAACGAATGGCGAGGGTAGGACAGGGATCTCCTCAGGGTTGGCGGGGTCAGGCGGATGTCCACACCATGTGAAGCATTTACCAACAGATGCTCTACGGAGCTGCGGACGGTTAGGGCAGAATGGGGAGCTATTTGTTCAGGTGAATGGGGTCGAGGCGGCCCGCAGCCAGATTCTGATCTCTGGGGGCCGCCTCTCCTCGGCTCACCGACTGACTCGCTCCCGTTCCCTTCAGCCCGGCAGCCCTGACCCTCTGAGCCAAGCTACACTTTGAGGTTTTGGCTGTGTGACCGGCTTCCCGCAGAAGGCCCTGGCAGCCAGGTTCAAACCCCAGAGTTGTGGTGTCCAGGAACAAAAGCCAAAACTGCAATTGCCACTTACCACGGGCTTTTCATTCCTCACCGGGGCTTCTTGACCTCCCCCGTGCCAAATAGCCCGATTCAAATATGGATTTTCACCATTCAAGTACAAGTAGCAGTAGCAGTCATAGTAATAATAATAATAATAACAAGAATGGTATTTGTTAGGATTACTATGTGCCAAGCACTGTTCTAAGCGCTGGGGGGGTGTAGAATACAAGGTAATCAGGTTGTTCCATGTGGGGCTCTCAGTCTTAATCTCCATTTTACAGATGAGGGAACTGAGGCACAGAGAAGTGAAGTAACTTGCCCAAAGTCACACAGCTGAGAAGTGGCAGAGCGGTAGTGATAGCAGTAGCAGTAATAATAATAATAATAATAATAATAGCATTTATTAAGCGCTTACTATGTGCAAAGCACTGTTCTAAGCGCTGGGGAGGTTACAAGGTGATCAGGTTGTCCCACGTGGGGCTCACAGTCTCAAGCCCCATTTTACAGATGAGGTAACTGAGGCACAGAGAAGTTAAGTGACTTGCCCAAAGTCACACAGCTGACAATTGGCAGAGCCGGGGTTTGAACCCATGACCTCTGACTCCAAAGCCCGTGCTCTTCTCCACTGAGCTACTGAGCAGTAGCGGTAGTAGAGTAGTAGTAGCAGTAGTTGGAGCAGTACTAGAGAAGCAGCATGGCTCAGTGGAAAGAGCCCGGGCTTTGGAGTCAGAGGTCATGGGTTCAAATCACGGCTCCACCACTTGTCAACTGTGTGACTTTGGGCAAGTCACTTCACTTCTCTGAGCCTCAGTTACCTCATCTGTAAAATGGGGATGAAGACTGGGAGCCCCCCGTGGGACAACCTGATTGTCTTGTAACCTCCCCAGCGCTTAGAACAGTGCTTTGCACATAGTAAGCGCTTAATAAATGCCATTATTATTATTAGTAGTAGTAGTAGTACAAGTAGCAGCAGTAGTATTAGTATGTAGAAGTAGTAGCAATAGTAGGTAGTAGTGTCAAGCAAATACTCCTCACTATTGGCTTCAGAGCTCTCCATCACCTCTCCCCCTCCTACCTCACCCCTCTTCTCTCCTTCTGCAGCCCAGCCCGCATACTCCGCTCCTCTGGTGTCGCTAACTTTCTCACTGGTCCTCATTATCGCCTGTCCCGCCGTTGACCCCTGGCCCACATCCTACCTCTGACCTGGAATGCCTTCCCTCCTCAAATCCACCAAACTAGCACACTTCCCCCCTTCAAAGCCCTACTGAAAGCTCACCTCCTCTAGGAGGCCTTCCCTGACTAAATCCCTCTTTTCCTCTGCTCCTCCACCCCTCCCCTTCTCCCCGACCTCCCGACCTGCTCTCTTTACTCTACCCCCCGTTCCTGCCCCACAGCACCAGTGTACATATGTACATATTTATAATTATAATTCTATCTATTTTTATTAATTTGCACATATCTATAATTCTATTTATTTATAATGATGCTACTGATGCTTGTTTAACCTGTTTTGATGTCTGTCTCCCCCCTTCTAGACTGTGAGCCTATTGTGGGGAGGGATTGTCTCTGCTGCTGAATTGTACTTCCCAAGCACTTAGTACAATGCTCTGCACACAGTAGTCGCCCAATATATACAATTGAATGAATAAATGACTGAGACTGAACCCCCTTTTTCCTTTCATCCTCCCCATCCCCCCGCCCTTCCTCCTTCCCCTCTCCACAGCACCTATATATATGTTTGTACAGATCTATTACTCTATTTATTTTACTTGTACATATTTGCTATTCTATTTATTTTGTTAATGGTGTGCATTTAGCTTTCATTCTGTTTGTTCTGACGACTTGACACCTGTCCACATGTTTTGTTTTGTTGTCTGTCTCCCCTTTCTAGACTGTGAGCCCGTTGTTGGGTAGGGACCATATCTATATGTTGCCAACTTGTACTTCCCAAGTGCTTAGTACAGTGCTCTGCACACAGTAAGCGATCAATAAATACGATTGAATGAATGAATGAATTGTAGTAGTAGTAGTAGCAGCAGTAGTAGTAAGTACATAGTAGTAGTAGCAATAGTAGGTAGTAGTACTTGTAGTAGTAGCAATAGCAATAGTAGCTAATAATACTAATGATAATAATAATTAATAATTATGGTATTTGTTAAGAGCTTACTATGTGCCATGCACTGTTCTAAGCGCTGTAGTAGATAATAATAATAATAATGATAATGATGGCATTTATTACGCGCTTACTATGTGCAGTGCACTGTTCTAATCAATCAATCATATTCTAAGTGTTCTAAGCACTGGGGAAGATACAAGGTGATCAGGTTGTCCCACAGGGGGCTCACAGTCTTAATCCCCATTTTACAGATGAGGTAACTGAGGTCCAGAGAAGTGAAGTGACTTTCCCAAAGTCACACATCTGACAATTGACAGAGCCGGGATTTGAACCCATGACCTCTGACTCCAAAGCCTGTGCTCTTTCCACTGAGCCACGCTGCTTCTCCAGTTTAGCATAGAAGTTTAAAAAGATACAAAGTTTACAAAGTTTACAAAGAAACAAGTTTAGCAGGTTGTGGGGCTCACACTCTTTATCCCCATTTTCCAGATGAGGGAACTGAGGCCCAGAGAAGTGAAGTGACTTGCCCAAGGTCACACAACAGACATGTGGCAGAGTTGGGATTAGAACCCAGGTCCTTCAGACTCCCAAGCCCGGGCTCTATCCACTAAACCGTGCTGTATTTTCCCATGCTGTACTATGGTGTTAGTCATAGTAGCAGTAACGGCAGTAGTATTCATTCATTCATTCATTCGATCGTATTTATTGAGTGCTTACTATGTGCAGAGCACTGTACTAATCGCTTGGGAATGTACAATACAGCAGTAAAGAGAGACAATCCCTGCCCACAACGAGCTCACAGTCTAGAGGACTGTGCTACTAGTAGTAGTAGCAGCAGCAGTAGTAGAAAGAGTGTTTAGTGAGCACCCACTGGGTACAGTGCACTGTACTACATGCTTGCGAAGAACAGAATAAAGAAGTGACTCGTTCCCTACCCACAAGGCGCCGATCTGCTAACGGGGGAGACAAACATAAAAAATCTTTACAACTAGGGCGGTCAAGACTATATGCCTTGCATGTTAAGGAGCAGGTAAATAAGTTCCTAAGTGCTAGAATTGGCTGAAGGGATGATATGGCTCAAGGAGCTGGGAAATTAATTGGGGAACAAAGACAAGGGAGAAAAGAGCAGAGAGGTCAGGTGGGAACGGGGAGGGGGGACCCTCAAAACCAATTGAGAGGAGGTTTCATCTGATGCAGAGAGGCAGAGGGAGCCTGTGGAGGGTTTTGAGGAGAGGAGTGGGAAGCCGTGGGCTGAGGGTCACTTCAGGAAGAGGATCTAGGCTGCAGCTGTCTTGGAGTAGAGATTGGAGTTGCCAGGGAGGCTGGGAGAGCGGCAAAGAGACTGGTTCTTTAGTCTAGCCATGGCAAGACCAGAACTTGGACCAGAGGTGGTGGAGGCTTGGCTGCAGAGGAAGGGGTGGATGGGGGAGACGTCGGCCAGTGAAACCAGGTAGGATCGGGCAGAGGGCTGAGTGGGAGAAACAAGCGATAACAAGTAATCAAGGATGACTTCAAAGGGTGCGGGTTTCTGGAACGGAGCCATTGGAAGTGTTGTCCAGTGAAATGGGAAAGGCACGTGGTGGGGAGTAGGTTTAGGGGGAAAGATGAGGCATTGGGTTTTTGTCAGGTTGAGTTTGAAGCGCTGGCAGGATTTAATCATTATTGGCACTCTAAGGGGGAAGAGAAGGCAGGTAGTTCATCCCCATTTTATAGATGAGGGAACTGAGGCACAGTGAAGTGACTTGCTCAAGATCAAGCAGCGTTGCTCAATGGAAAGAGCCCGGGCTTTGAAGTCAGAGGTTATGGGTTCAAATCTCGGCTCCGCCAATTGTCAGCTGTGTGACTTTGGGCAAGTCACTTAACTTCTCTGGGCCTCAGTTCCCTCATCTGTAAAATGGGGATTAAGACCGTGAACCCCCCATGGGACAACCTGATCGCCTTGTAACCTCCCCAGCGCTTAGAACAGTGCTTTGCACATAGTAAGAGCTTAATAAATGCCATTATTATTATTATCATTATTGTCACACTTAGATGAATGGCGGAGCCAGGATTAGAACCCAGGTTCTCTGACTCCCAGGCCCGGGCTCTTTCCAGTAGGCCACACTGCTTCACCTCTTCTAGACTGTGAGCTTGTTCATTCATTCAATCTTATTTATTGAGCGCTTACTGTGTGCACAGCACTGTACTAAGCGCTTGGGAAGTATAAGTGGGCAACATATAGATACGGTCCCTACCCAACAATCCCAACAAAGTAGGGACCATCTCTATATGTTGCCCACTTGTACTTCCCAAGCGCTTAGTACAGTGCTCTGCACACAGTAAGTGCTCAATAAATACGATTGAATGAATTTAATGTACATATACCCCCGTTTCCTGCTTCCTCCAGTCTAATATAATTCAGTGCCTGTCTCCCCTGCAAGACCATAAACTTACTAAGGGCAGGAATGATGTCTACTAATCCTCTCCCAAACACTTATAAACCATAGTCTGTGAAGACCTTGAGGGCAGGGATCGTGTCTACTAACTCTACTGGCCTCTCTCAAGTGCTCAGTAAAGTGCTCTGCACCCAGTAGACTGAAAGCTCCTGGAGGGCAAGGATTGGCTCTACTAACTCTATTATGCTCTCCTAAGCTGTTAGTGCTGTGTTAGTATCTACTAACTCTATTTTCCTTTCCCAAGCGCTCAGTTCAGTGCTCTGTACACAGAATAATAATAATAATAATAATAATAATAATGGTATTTGTTAAACACTTACTATGTGCCAGGCACTGTACTAAGTTGCTGGGGTAGATAGAATCAAATCGGGTTGGACACAGTTCCTGTCCCACATTTGGCTCACAGCCTCAGTCCTCATTTTACATATGAGGTAACTGAGACCCAGAGAAGTGAAGTGACCAGCCCAAGGTCACAAAGCAGACACGAAGCGGAGCCGGGGTTAGAACCCATGACCTTTGACTCCCAGGCCCGGGCTCTATCCATTACACCATGCCGCTTCTCACTATTGATTGATGGATTGATCGGCCCTGAGGGTGAAGAACTCTGTCTGTGCAAAGAGAAAGTCCTGGATGCAGAAAACCCATGATGTTTCACACAAGATGAGAATAATATTTGGGGTGTTTGTTAAGCGCTTGCCACGTGGCAAGCACCGTAGACATAAGCACTGGTCGATACAAGATAATCTGATGGGACACAGTCCCCATCCCACAAAAGGCTCCCAGTCTCAAGGGGATGGAGAACAGGTATACTATCCCCATTTTTACAGTTGAGGAAACAGAGGCACGGAAAAGTGAAGCGAGTTGCCCAAGGTGACCCGGCAGGCAAGCGGTGGAGCCAGGAGCCAATTGGCACCTGGTCCTTGGCTAGACTGCGTTCTCCAGGGGTGGAGTTCCGATCCGCAGGACGAGCCTCTGGGGAAACATTTCAGTTTCGCTCCTTCTTCCCTCAGCACTGACATGCGTTGGTTCGACACACGCTGTCTTTTACAAGTTGAAGCAAGACTCTTCCGAGTGCCAGGACCACAAGCACAGGCAAGCGAAGCAGGCTTCTTTCTGCTTTGGGCTCAGAGGATTCCCAGATTGAACCGAGTGAAAGCGGATGTGCCCACGACCCTGCTTTGTGGCCACTAACCTCCTGGATTTCAAATCCACCAGACCGCAGCTCTCCCCATCCTCAAATCCTCCGGAATTCCCACCTCCTCCGGGAAGCCTTCGGCAGCGAATTCCCGCTGCCAAAGTTGTGTCAGTTAGAGTCCCTCTTGGCGCTTAGGGGTAGTTCTGTCTGTCCTTAGCACTTCTGTACCTGTGTCCATTCAACTGTCCATGCTTTGATTTAGTCAATCATCCTGACATACCCATGCTTCTATCTGCAATGTCCTTGCTCTTCCTCCTGCTCCTGGTGTTCTTGAAGAATTGATGTCTGCTTCCCTCCCCCGATTCAATTGTAAGCGCCCCCCCCACCCCCCTGCCAGGACTGTAAGCTTGTTGTGGACAGGGAATATGTCTGTTATATTGTTTTGCCGGACTCTCCCAAGCGCATAGTACAGTGCCCTGCATACCGTAAGCGCTCAATAAATATGAATGATTGATTGACTGGCTGCACTTCTGGCTCCTGTTGCACTCTCCCAAGAGTTTAGTACAGTGCTCTGCCCACCAGAGGGTCTCAGTCCAGTGCTTTGCCCACAGTAGGCATTCAGTCAATACCACAATAGTGGCACATTCGGCCGCAGCAAACGGGAGAAAGTTGGTCTAGAAGACTAATAATAATAATTGTGGCATTTGTTAGGTGCTTACTGTGTGTCAAGCACTGTTCTAAGCGCTGGGGAAGATACAAGCTAATCAGGTTGGATACAGTCCCTGTCCCACATGGGGCTCACACTCTTAATCCCCATTTTACAGATGAGGTCACTGAGGCCCAGAGAAGTTGAAGCAACTTGCCCAAGGTCACACAGCAGACATGTGGCAGAGCCGGGATTGGAACCCGTCATCTCTGACTCCCAGGCCTGGGCTAGGCCCAAAGGGGAAGGAATGGGAGGAAGGCAGGCTTCTTCTCTAGTCCAATCAGGCTCTAGTCCTTCGTTCTTGGACAACACCATCTAGATCCATAGAGGTTTTGGGCCATTTTCCACCCAATGCCCCGGACGGTGGAAGATCAGACCTCTGGAATGGATGTTGTTTCTGCTGGGCTGATGAAAATAGGAAGAGCGTGAAATCCAGGCTTGGGAAGATCCGCGAGGGAAGCGGTGCGTCCAAACGGAAAGAACCCAGACCAGGGAGACAGAGGACCTGGGTTCCAATCCTGGTTCTGACGCTTGCCTGCTGTGTGGCCTTGGGGAAGTCATTGAACCTCCCTGGGCGACAGTATTCTCATCTGTAAAAATTGTTATTGCTTGGCTTAGTGTAAAGAGCCCAGGCTTGGGAGTCGGAGGTCATGCGTTCTAATCCCAGCTCTGCCACTTATCAGCTGTGTGACTTTGGGCAAGTCACTTCACTTCTCTGTGCCTCAGTTACCTCATCAGTAAAATGGGTATTAAGTCTGTGAGCCCCATGTGGGACAACCTGATGACCTTGGATCTACCCCAGCACTTAGAACAATGCTTGGCACACAGTAAGCACTTAAAATACTATTATTATTAATTATTATTATTATAGTATTTGTTAAGCACTTACTTTGTGTCAAGCACTGTTCTAAGCATTGGGGTATATATGTGTGTATATGTATATATGTATATATATGTATATATATTTGTACATATTTATTAGTCTATTTATTTTACTTGTATATATTCTATTTTTATTTGGTTAATATGTTTTGTTTTATTGTCTGTCTCCCCCTTCTAGACTGTGAGCCCGCTGTTGGGTAGAGACCGTCTCTATATGTTGCTAACTTGTACCTCCCAAGCGCTCAGTACAGTGCTCTGCGCACAGTAAGCGCTCAATAAATATGATTGAATGAATGAATGAATGAATGGGGTAGATATAAGCTAATCAGGTTGGACACAGTCCCCGTCCCACAAGGGGCTCACAGTCTTAATCCCCATTTTACAGATGAAGTAACTGAGGCCCAAAGAGGTGAAATGACTTGCCTGAGTTCACACAGCAGACGGGTGGCGGAGCCAGAATTAGAACCCGGGTCCTTCCGACTCCCAGGCCCGTACTCTAATCCGCTAGGCCATGCTGCTTTTTATGCTATATGTTAAGCACTTACTATATACCGGCACTGTACTAAGCACTGGGAAGGATGCAAAATCATTGGGTTGGACATAGTCCCTGTATCGCATTAGAATATCGTCCTCACCCTAGCCAAGACTTCAAGATCCCCACCTACCCTGGGTTTCGGGGTTTTGTTTGGGCTTTCTGGGGTCAAAAATCTGGCAAGATACAGGTAGCAGGGCTCCTCGGAAGGTAGATTCTCGGCAAATGGGGCCATTCCAAACAACCCCACAATTAATTCGTGAGTTCTGCCGTGCAATTAGAACAAATGATTCCTTTCTAGTTTAATTAGAGACGGGCAAGCACATTGGAGCTTATTTGTATAAAATATGTGCTCATTAAAGGAGGCCTGGATTTGGTTCAGCTTGTTAGAAACCTCAAAGAAAAAAAAAACTCTCTCACACCTCTCAGCCCTATTTAACCCCTTGCGGTTCCGATTGGAACTTGGGATAAATCGTACGGTGAATGTGCTCACCGGAGCCGTGGAAAGAGACATCCACGCTTGCCAGGGACTGCTTGAGCTGAAGGAAGCTGGGGTGAATGAGTTTCCCCGAATTTTTTGGAGGGGCTAGGTTTTCAGCTCTGTGTCCCCAACCGTTACTAAGTCACTTGAAAAATAGCATGGTCTAGTGGAAAGATCCCGGGCCTGGGAGTGAGAGGACCTGGGTTCTAATCGCCGCTCTGCCGATTGCTCTGCCAATTGCTTGCCGTTTGACCTTGGCCAAGTCACTTCACTTCTCCGTGCCTCAATTTCCTCAACTGTAAAATGGGGGTTAAAATGGGGGATAGAGGAGCAGCGTGGCTCAGTGGAAAGAGCACGGGCTTTGGAGTCAGAGGTCATGGGTTCAAATCCCGGCTCCGCCAATTGTCAGCTCTGTGACTTTGGGCAAGCCGATTAACTTCTCTGTGCCGCAGGTACCTCATCTGTAAAATGGGGATTAAGACTGTGAGCCCTCCGTGGGACAACCTGATCATTACTTTGTAACCTCCCCAGTGCTTAGAATAGTGCTTTGCACATAGTAAGCGCTTAATAAATGCCATTAAAAAAATACCTGTTCTCCATCCTACTTAGACTGTGAGCCCTATGTGGGACAGGGACTGTGTCTGACCTAATTCACTTGTACCTACCCCAGTGCTTGGAAAAGTGTTTGACACATTGTAAGCGCTGAACAAATACCATTTTTTAAAAAGCCACATGATGCTCCTCTGGTGCTTTAGTTTTACATCTGCTTGCCGCCTTTCACAGCAGGTAGAGAGGCCTCCTGGAAAGAAGTCTAGGAGTCAGGAGACCCAGGGGATCTAGTCCCAGCTCTGCCACCAGGCCACGAGGTGACCTCTAGCCAGTCGGTTTTCTCTCCTGTAAAATGGGGATTAGAACCCCGCTGAAGCCTAATTTGATTAGAGAAGAAGCCTGCCTTCCTTCCACTCCTTCCCCTTTGAGCCCAGCCCAGGCCTGGGAGTCAGAAGGCATGCGTTCCAATTCTTGCTCGGCCACATGTCTGCTGTGTCACTTCGGGCAAGTCGCTTCATTTCTCTGGGCCTCAGTCACCTCATCTGTAAAATGGGGATTAAGATTGTGAGCCCCATGTGGGACAGGGACTGTGTCCAACCCGATTTGCTTGTATTCACCTCAGCTCTTAGTACAGTGCCTGGTACATAGTTAGCGCATAACAAATGCCAAAGTTATTAATCGATACCACAGTTACAATTTGGGAGCTCCCAGCAGGTCTGCTTGGTCAAGTGAAGAGATCAACAATCAATCGATCAAATATTTATTGTGTGCTTACTGTATGCAGAGCACTGTACTGAGTGCTTGGGTGGGTAAAATATAACAATAGAAGGGGCACATTCACTGCCCGCAATGAGCTTACAGTCTAGTGAGGGAGAAAGATTAATAACATGGATGGAGGGAAAAGGGGTCTCTATGGGCTTATTTCAGGGTTGGGGCCAAATCAGGACAGGGAAAGGGACCCAACTTGAACCTTTTCCAGCTCAGATCTGTTTATTTTAGACAAAACAGGACTTCCTGTTCCTAAGAACGAGGGTTGAAAAGTCGCATAGAAAACTAACTCAAAAGACATCAACATGTTCTGACAAAACAATATTTTGACGATTTAAGTGTAAATATACCAATGCCATATGGTTTCCATTTTACTTGGAACAACACATGGGCTGGAAAATCGAGGGGGATAGCATTGGGCAAAATAGATTCGGGGATCTGCTGCCCGTTTGAAAATGCAGCCCCATGAGGATGGTCTCCGCCTTTCTGCTGAGGGGACCGGGGCTCACCCGCTTGTGCCTGTCTCCGGCTTGGCTGCCCGGGCCCGGGGGGCCAAAACGTCGGCCAACGGGGATCGTTCAAGCCCCGGATGTTCTCTTCCCGTGAGGGCTTCTGGTGGGTTTTTGATCTGATGGCACCAGGTCGTCTCCCCAACGCTTCACGGCACTTGGCCCATGAAGAACTGGGCCACCAGGACAGGGGACAGAAATGGGCCAAATTCAGCTGGTTTTATTCATCATAAGATCTTACAGCTGGAAGAGACTTGAAGAGGTCAAGGAATCTGGCCCTCTGATGGACCTCGATCCCAGCTCTCTCTCATAGACTGGGAATGCTGTTTAGGTTGGGGACTCTGCCTACTCTGTATTCCATCAGTCAGTCAATCAGTCCCCCCCCACCCCCCCACCCCGCTACTATCTTACCACACTGATTTCCTGTTACAGTCCAGCCTGCTCACTCCATTCCTGTACCTTGGTCTTGTCTGTCTCACCACTTAGCCCTCTCCCACATCCTCCCTCTGACCTGGAACTTCCGTCCCCTTTCATCCATTCATTCATTTATTCATTATTGAGCACTTACTGTGTGTCGAGCACTGTACTAAGCGCTTGGGAGAGTATAATATAACAATAAGCAGACTCATTCCCAGCCCACAACGAGCTCACAATGTAGAGGCAGAGGTAGACCACCACTGTCCCCACCTTCAAAGCCTTATTAAAATCACTTCTCCTCCAAGAGGCCTTCCCTGGCTAAAGCCTCATTTCCCCTACTCCCTCTCCTTTCTCCATCGCTCTGGTATTTGAATTTCTACCTTTTATTCACCCCACCCTCAGCTCCACAGCACTCACATCCATATCAGTAATTTATTTGTTTATATTAATGCCTGCCTCCACCTCGAGGCTGTAAGCTCTTTGTGAGAAGGGATTGTGGCCACCAAATCTGTTGCATCTCTCCCACAGCAAGGGTTCAATAAATTCCACTGATTGATTACTGTCCCAGCCCATGGGGATTGATTCTGGTAGCCATGCCCAGCCTGGCCAGCATCTCCGTAGAGCACTTGGGAGCCTGGAGCCATTAGACTCCACACGAGAAGCAGCGTCGCTCAGTGGAAAGAGCACAGGCTTTGGAGTCAGAGGTCATGGGTTCAAATCCTGTCTCTGCCAATTGTCAGCTGTTTAACTTTGGGCAAGTCACTTAACTTCTCTGTGCCCCAGTTCCCTCATCTGTAAAATGGGGATTAAGATTGTGAGCCGCCTGTGGAACAACCTGATCACCTTGTAACCTCCCCAGTGCTTAGAACAGTTCTTTGCATGTAGTAAGTGCTTAATAAATGATATTATTATTATTAGACTGTAGTCTTCTTGAAGGCTGGGTCTGTGATTTCTACTTTTAATGTATCCTCCCAAGCAAGCAGGTCAGTGCTCAGCACACAATAGCTGCTCAATAAATACTGACATTGATGATGATGATGATGATGTGATAATAATAATAACAATAATAATAATAATAATAATGGCTTTTATTAAGCGCTTACTATGTGCAAAGCACTGTTCTAAGTGCTGGGGAGGTTACAAGGTGATCGGGTTGTTCCATGGGGGTCTCATAGTCTTAATCCCCATTTTACAGATGAGGTAACTGAGGCACAGAGAAGTTAAGCGACTTGCCCGAAGTCACACAGCTGACAATTGGCAGAGCGGGGATTTGAACCCATGACCTCTGACTCCAAAGCCGGGGCTCTTTCCACTGAGCCATGCTGCTTCCCATGTAATGATTCCCTTGAACCCCCTTGGTGGTCCAGGGGCTACCCTGAAACCTCCACAGAGTTTAGGGGTCTCCCGGTCACCTCATTTAATGATTGTGCTCTACTCTGCCCCTGGCTGACCTACATCTAGACTGTAAGCTCTTGGCAGGCGGGAAATGTGTCATCCTACTCTGTCGTATTGTCCTCTCCCAAGCACTTAGTACAGTCCTCTGCTCATAGTAAGTGCTCAATAAATACCACTGATGATGATAATGATGATGAAGATGATGATCTGCCTCACCTTCAAAGAGGTGTGAGTGTGTGGGAGGGGGGCAGGGGGGCCAGCGGAAACCACGAGGGGCCCATTTCCAATCTGGAAGATGAGGGAGTCCGCCCCAGCTTCTCCTTTCCCCCATTTGGCTTTGGCTGCTCTTTTTTGGGTGGGTTCGGCCAGGGTGCTTTCAGATCCGACGAAGAGAGGCAGCAAGGGCGGGGGGGAGGGAGGGGGCTCATTGGCAGCAGCACCCTATAAATATTTGTGCCGTGTTTATGACAGATGTTTTCCTGTTATGAAGGAATCTGACCTTCATTATAATCTGGAACTTTTTCATGTGGTGCCAAAACATCAGAAAAACAACAGGGATTGCTGATGATTTTCATATTTTGGAGTTGTAAATTTTCATTTGAACAAACTGGTGATTTGTTCGTTTTTAGGGGGTGGGGGGATTGGAGGAGGGGAGATTGATAGCCAGGAATCATCCCAACACACACACACCCCAGAATGGCTTCAGTGGCTTTTCTGGCCAACGTGGAAGCCACCACAGCCATCCACAGGGCCATTTAGAATCACCGCTGGCCCTCATGATTGCTAAAGCACTTCCTCTGCTAATGTCTGGAATGCCCATCCAGGAGGGTGGAAACAAATCAGAGTCATCCAAGGAGAGCAGATCATTTTTCCCAATCTATGATTTGGCTCACGTGGGCTGAGTAAATGGATAGCGTTCCAGCGAGCGTCCCATTTGAATACCGACGATTTGAAAGAATTTGCAGGCAGGCCAATGGGAGTGTTCAACTCTAACACCAAACATCATCTAGTGTCCCTCAGTTTTCAGTATGGCACGTTCATACTTCATTATTAATAGCATTGATTGAGTGCCTACTGTGTGCAGAGAGTTGTCTCAGGCTCTTGGAAGAGTTCAATAGACCCTGAGGATCTTATAATCTATTGGGCGCAGAGCACTGTAGTGAGCACCTGGGAGAGTACAATAATAAGGATGATTGTGGAATTTCTTAAGCGCTTACCATGTGTCGAGAAGTGTTCTAAGGCTTGGGGTAGATACAAGATAATCAGGTCCAACACTGGGCCAAGATAATCAGTTTAGATGCAGTCCCTGTCCCACATTCATTCATTCATTCAATTGTATTTATTGAGCGCTTTCTGAAGCACTTGGAAAGTACAATTCGGCCACAGATAGCGACAATCCCTACCCAGCAAGGGCTTGCAGTTAGAAATAGAGCTCAAGGTCTTTGTTTCCATTTTACAAATGAGGTAACTGAGGCACAGAGAAGTTAAGTGACTTGCCCAAGGTCACACGGCAGGCAAATGGAGGAGCCATTTAGAACTCAGGTCCTCTGACTCCCAGACCTGGGTTCTATCCGCTAGGCCATACTGCTTCAACAGTAGAATGAACCGACATGATTCCTGCCCTCAAGGAGCTCGCAATGTGTGCAGAGCACAGTATTAAGGGCCTGTCTTTTCTTATGCTGTCGAGTCATGCAATGCCTTGGACACATCTCTCCCAGAACATCCCGCCTCCATCAGCAATCTCTCTGGTAGTGTATCCAGAGAGTTTTCTTGGTTAAAATCCGGAAGTGGTTTACCATCGCCTCCTTCCACATAGGAAACTCGAATCTCCTCCCTCAACCCTCTCCCGTGCCGCTGTTGTCCGTCACGGGTGAGTTTTGACTTGTAGCAGATGGCCTTCCACTCGCTAGCCACTGCCCAAGCTTGGAATGGAATGGACCGGCCTCTGCTTGACTCTCCCTCCCATAGTCGAGACTGGTAGAGGACTGGAAACTCTCCAGGTAAGACCCTGAGAGGGGATTAAGGGTTTGGGAAAGCGTAATAGAGTTAGTAGGCATAATCTCTGCCCTCAAGGAGCTTACAGTCTACTGTGTGCAGAGCACTGTGCTCAGCACTTGGGAGAGTGTAATAGAGTTATTAAGCATGAACTCTGCTCTCAAGGAGCTTAGAACACAGTATGGGAGGCAGACACTCAAATATTCTACAGATGGGAAAAAGAAGGAAAAGTACATATGTACATGAGTTACTGTTGAAGTAATAAGGCGTGGAACATATGTACATAAGTGCTGTGGGAGGTGGTGAGTTCAGAAAGGGTCCTGAACTCAGTTGGATGTCAAAAAAGCTAAGAAAAATCTTCAGAATCAGACTCACCCCTTAAGAGGGCCTGTTTTCCTCTGGCTGAAAGACAAGTCAGACAAGGGCATTGAATCAGCTGAAAGTGGCTGTAGGACTTGGGTTCTAATTCTGGCTCTGCCACTTGTCTGCTGTGTGACCTGGGGCAAGTCACTTCACTTCTCTATGCCTCAGTTCTCTCAACCTGACATTGAACTGGAAGTAAGGGAGAATTTTTCCTGCAATACATCTGCCCTGATTATTCACATTGCATTAGTAAGCACTCAAGAAACACCATTACTTGAGAAGTATTTACTGTTGTAGGGCTGTTGTAAGGGGGGGGGGTCCCTTAAGTCATCCCCCTGCCTTCAGATAGAACCACAACAAGACCCTTTCAGCCAGATGAAAAACTCTCCCCCTTTTCAAAGACCTCCAGCAAAGGGGATTCCACAGCCTCTTTTGAAAATTTATTCATTCATTCAATCGTATTTATCGAGCGCTTACTGTGTGCAGAGCACTGTACTAATTCTTGGGAAGTACAAATTGGCAACATAGAGACAATCCCTACCCAACAACGGGCTCACAGTCTAGAAGGGGGAGACAGACAACAAAACAAAACGAGTAGACAAGTGTCAATACCATCAGAATAAATAGAATTATAGCTATATACACATCATTAATAAAATAGAGTAATAAATAGGTACAAATATACACAAGTGCTATGGGGAGGGGGAGGGAGTAGCGTGGGGGGCAATGGGGAGGGGAGGAGGAGGAGAGGAAAAAGGGGGGGCTCAGTCTGGGAAGGCCTCCTGGAGGAGGTGAGCTCTCAGTAGGGCTTTGAAGGGAGACTGCCTTCCCAACCGTCTGAGCTGGGAAGCCCTTCCTTCTATGTAACCTAAATCCCTCACGCTAGAGCTTAAACTCATTTTCACTCATGTCCCCTTGTTCTCAGTGTGTATGGTGTGTACACCAGTGTGTATGGTGTGTATCTCAGTGTGTATGGTGTGTATGGTGTCAGCTGGCTACTGGATACTCTACTCAAAACCTCTATGTACTTGAGAGGATATCGATCAATCAATTGCATTTATTGAGCACTGACTAAGTGCAGAGCACTGTACTAAGCGCTTGGGGAGTGTACAATACAGCAGAGTCGGTAGACACGATCTCTGCCCACAACAGCGTGGCTCAGTGACTAGAACAAGGACTTGGGAATCAGAGGATGTGGGTTGTAATCCTGGCTCTGCCACTCATCTGCTGTGTGACCTTGGGCAAGCTGCTTCACTTCTCTGAGCCTCAGTTACCTCATCTGGAAAATGGGGATAAAGACTGTGAGCCCCACGTAGGACAACCTGATCACCTTGCATCTAAACCAGTGCCTAAAACAGTGCTTGGCACATGGTAAGCGCTTAACAAATACCATCATTATAAGTGCTTAGTACAGTGCTAAGCACCTAGTACAGTGCTCTGCACACAGTAAGCGCTCAATAAATATGATTGAATGAATGAATGAAGGAGCTTACTAGTCTAGAGGAGGACATTAATAGGAAGAAATTAATGATGGACCTGTAAATAAGGGTTGAGGAGCTGAGGGTGGGGTGGATATCAAATGCTTAAAGGGGACAGATCTAAGTGCGTAGATAACGCAGAAGGGAGATCACTAGTTTGTAAGCTCCTCAAGGGCAGAGATGGAGACTTCTATTTTGGTTGCCCATTCCTAAGTGCCTAGTTGCGACCCTGGACCCAGAGAATACTTACTCAAGGTTACTGCTGCCGCTGTTACTCTTGCTGCCACTGTTGATTCAATCACCACCCCGCTCCATCACTTGCCTGCTCTGCGACCTTGGGTAATTCACTTCATCTCTCTGTTCCTCAGTTCCCTTGACTATAAAATGGGAATTAAGACTGTGAGCCCTAAGTGGCATATGGACTGTGTCCAACCTGATTAGGTTGTATTTATCCCAGCTCTTAGAACAGTGCCTGGCACAGAGTAAGCGCTTAACAAATACCATAAAAAAACCCCAAACCACCATATTCTTCTTGCACCTGGGTTGTCGGCTTGTGTCCACGGAAGTCACTCACTCTACAAACACAACCCAAGTCGTGTTCTCGGTTAAATTGACTCAGCGGTGTTTATGACCATAGTATTTGATTCTCGGGTTTCCCATGTGAAAAATGGTTTACTCATTGGAAGCTTCCAGCGAGGTGTCCCATAATTGTCGGGTCTTCTAAGGCCCTTTCATATATCAGCATAATCTGTGTAATCTGATCATGTACTCCAGCCCCAGCATGTCCCATTTTAATGCCCTCACATAGTTAACTCGTATTTGGAGAAGAAATATTTGTCATCCTGCCCGGTGGTTCTGTGGCTGTGGTATTTGGTGGGTTGAAAATTCCCGAGAGGGATACGAATGGCCCTTTAAAAAAAAATAATTTTGTCCTCGGGGGTGTGTGTGGATGAGTGTGTGTGTGTGTGCACGCACATGCACGCGTGCACACGTGTTGGTGTTGGGTCTGTGTGTGTGTCTGGGAGAGAAGTTTAAAAATAAAGAAGAGTAGGGAAAAGAAATTTTTTGAAACCCCTCAGAAATGTAACCCGTCATTTTTTGCCTGCTTTAGTCATTTATGGGATTACTGTGAGGCTGTTGAGCTCAGAAGTGGTTTGATTTTTTTCCAGAAACAATAAGACACTTAGGAGTGGAGTGTCAGAAGGAGGGCAGGTTCAGGTAGTTGAATTGACCAGGCTCTCCAGAGGAAAACTAGCTGACCGCCTGTCTTCCCGCCCCACTGAGAGGGAGCTTTCTCTCCACAATTCAGTCCATCAATCAGTGGTAGTTATCGAGCCCTTACTGTGTGCAGAGCACTGTATTAAGCGCTTGAAGTATGATGGAGTTGAGAGACACAATCCCTGCCCAAAAGGAGCTTACAGTTTACAGCGCCCTCACCGTCCCCTTCTCCTTCACTCAACAATCCTCCTCCTGCCCTCCATCCATGCTTTTGAGGGAGAGGGAGGGGCCCGCTAAGGGAAATCCCAGCAACAATCAATCCATCATTGCTATTTATTGAGCGCTTATTGTGTGCGGAGTAGTGCGGAGGAGGGAGAGCAGGTATTGAATCCCCATTTTATAGATGAGGAAACTGAGACTTAGAGAAGTGCACTGACTTGCCCCAGGTCACTCAGCAAGTGAATGATGGAGCCCGGGGAACAAAAAGAGCAAATTAGACCGATTCACATTTTATTGTGCTCCTCTTCCTCCTCCTACTCTAGAGTGGAAGTGCAGTGGAAAGAGCACGAGCTTGGGAATCAGAAGGTCATGAGTTCTAATGCCAGCTCCACCACTTGTCTGCTGTGTGGCCTTGGGCAAGTCACTTCATTTCTCTGGGCCTCAGTTACCCCATCTGTAAAATGGGGATTAAAACTGTGAGCCTCAAGAGGGACAGGGACTTTGTCCAACCCAACTTGCTTGTATTTTATCAAAATACAAGTACAGTACTTGGCACATAATAAGCACTTAACAACACAGTTATTATTATTATTAGATGATCAGGCCTGAATAATCAAGCGTTGATGGTAAGAGCAGAGATTTATGGAGATCTCGCCCCATTTGGGCTTTGGGCCCTTAATTTGAAAGCCATCTGTAGTGCGAGAGTCATGAGTTTTCCCGGGAACACCTGAAATGCCCTGGCTGCTTGTCTTTGAGACCAAGGACCTGCCAACCCAGTGCTGAAGTTAAATGAAAAGTAGATTGACACATTTTTATTGGAATTTGGAAGCCTCTGGCAGGCTCCAGCACTCTGGGTTTTCAAGAAACTAAAATAAACATTGGAGAAGCTCGATTTTGTATCCAAGGAGATCTGGGATCTAGATTGCCCGGCTCCTTTTAACGGATATTAAAAAATCCCAGGCGGCAGTGAACCTGCCTGCTCTGACGTCTTTTTAATCCTCATCCACGGAGGTGTAGTGGGCAATCATTTGCTCGTGATGGAGCGAGTGGATGCGGGGGCTCCCCAAGAGAGCTCGGGACCCCAAAGCGAAGCAGGTAGAAAGAGGACTTAATGTCAGTTTTGACTGGGTGCTTCTACAGGAATAGTAATTTCTCCTTTTCTCTACCTCTCCACAGATCTTGTCCACAGATCTGAACAGCCTGCCTGTCTTGGTTCCCCAATCAATCAATCTGTATTCATCGAGCACTTACTGCGTGCAGAGCCCTTGGATTCCCAACCACCCAGGGGAAGGGGATTCCCTTTGGACCCAGGAATTCATCCCTGGTCTTACGGGTAGGGTGGCCAATCGCCCAGTTTCACACCGGACGGCCCAGTTTTCAGCTGGTCCAGCCTGTGTCCAAAACTGATACGGCACTGGATGCTTTTCCGTCTGTTTTTTTCCATTTTCAGGGCCTGGCCTCCCTCCACCTTGTGGCTCCCACCACCAGATTCCACAGCTTGGCCACAGCACCAACCCTGAAGTGAGAGAGGTGAGACCCCTGAATTCAGGGGTCTCCCTCCACCCCCGGGCACACCCCATAGGATCATGCAAAATCGGTGTTCTGCGAAATGGTGGGTGGGCTGGCACCACGTCGCACCCCATGCCCGGTATTCCTGAGAGCCATCAGTGGCCTCCATTCTTATAGAATCGCCGGGGTGCCAAGCCTTACCCACGCAAACCTCAGCACCAACCTCTCCGGTGGCCTTGGGATTCCCCAGGTTGGTGGGTCCCCGCCACAACAGGTGGGCACATTCTTTGATGCCTACCGTCTGTTACGAATCAGCCAGCCGGCGAGTCATTAATCAGACTCTCGCTGTGGGCCCGGCACTGAACTGGACAATTAAATTCCGCTAATTGTGGGGACCATATGAGCGAAGGGCCATTTGAAAAGCCGAGCCCGGATGAAAGGATGCACTGTAAAATCTCTTTATCCCCAGACTGAACAGAACAAATGTGGGACACTTTGTTACTGTATTTTGATCTCCTGGTGATGTGTCCGGTGAAAAGAAATCAGGGCTTTAATGGGAAAATCAAAGAGTCACTGGACTCCCACATTTTGACCCCTGGCCATTGAAGGACACATTTTTCAGTGCTGTTATTCAGGCCCATCACCCCCGCCTCCATCCCCACCCACTGACTATTTAAGCTCCAGCTCATCGCAACCACTGAAAACCCACCTCCCCTGCCCCCCCTTTTTTAATGGCATTCATTAAGCACTTACTATGTGCCTGACACTGTACTAAGCACTGGGGGAGATAAAAGCCAATCAGTTTGGACACAGTCCCTGTCATTCATTCATTCAATCGTATTTATTGACCGCTTACTGTGTGCAGAGCACTGTCCCATGTGGGGCTCACAGCCTTAACCTCCACTGGGCAGGTGAGGAAACTGGGGCACAGAGAAGTGAAGTGACTTACCCAAGGCCACGCAGCAGACAAGTGGCAGAGCCGGGATCAGAACCCAGGTCCTCTGACTCCCAAACCCGGGCTCTTTCCACTAGGCCACGTCACTTCCCAGCCCTCCCCTGCTTTGCCATGCCTTCTAGGGGCAGGGGCGTTGTTTGCCAGACTCTTGCTCTTGGCACTTGCATAAAGTTTCGCCCCTTCGGGGTGCACATGAGGTCGCCAGTGGGTCTGTCTGACTTCCTTGTGGTTCCAGCAGACATCTTGGCATGGTAGACGTGATGCCCCCCTGCCTCCACCCTCCTCTTCCCCTTGCCTCCCCATCCCCATCCAAACCTGGGTGGCTTTGAAAACAACGTACGTATTTCCTCCCTGGATAATTGTGACCATCAGGCCATTTCCTCATTTCATGAGAGAAAAAAAGGTGAACATTAAGAAGTTCATGCAGTGTATGATCTAACATGATGCTTGTGCCACACATTGCTTTCAAATTCCTCTCTGCTGAGAGACTTTGTCACAAGGCTCAAGACACACAAGATCCAGAGGCTTGGGTTTTGGCCTCCATCTGTGAGGAAGGAAATGAAACCCCGGAAGGAGATGAACAAATGAGAGCAGGAGAAGGGGAGAACTCATGACTGCTAGGGGGCAAAAATGAGACCCGGAGTCGTGTTAGTCAAGGAACGTGTTAGTCCAGCCCATAAACTCGTCATGGGTAGGGAACGTGTCTACCAACTCTGTCATATTGGACTCTCCCAAGCGCTTAGTACAATGCTCTGCACACAGTAAGTGCTCAATAAATACCATTGATTAATCAACACCATCACACTCTTCCTGTTGTCATAAAGGCAGAATCGTCTCGGGGTGTGACGTCTGAATAATTAGTCCAAACCATGTCTTTCTAAGCCACTGTGCCATTATGCTGGGGTTGAGGTGGGTTGGGAGTCAGCACAGCCTGTTGGAAAGAAGGCAGGTCTGGGAGCCAGGAGACTTGGGTTCTAGTACTGGTTCTGCCCGTGGCCTGCCATGGGACCCTGGGCAAGTCCCTTGGCCTTTCTGGAGCTAGATCAATCAATAAATCGTATTTATTGAGCGCTTACTGTGTGCAGAAACACTGCACTGAGTACAGTACAACAGAGTTGGTAGGCACGATCCCAGCTTACAAGGAGTTTACAGTCTGGAGAGGGAGACGGACATTAATATCAATAAATAAGTGATGGATGTGGACATAAGTACTGTAGGGCTGAGGGAGGGCTGAATAAAGGGAGCAAATCAGGGTGATGCAGAAGGGAGTGGGAGAAGAGGAAAGGAGGGTTTAGTCAGGGAAGGCCTCTTGGAGGAGATGGGTCTTCAATAAGGCTTTGAAGATGAGGAGAGTGGTCATCTGTTGGATATGAAGAGGGAGGGAGTAACAGGCCAGAGGCAGGACATGGGCAAGAGGTTGGTGGCGAGATAGATGAGATCGAATTCTGTAAATTGAGGATAAGATCTCTAGTTTCCTTACCTCCTAAAGGTGAACTGATTACAAAATGAGATTATTATCATTATTATTATTGTACTTATACAGTTCTCACTATGTGCTAAGCACTATACTAAGCACTGGGGAAGATACAAGATAATCAGGTTGAGCACAGTTCCTGTCCCACGTGTACAGGAAGGAGTTTAAGTTAGAGGGAGTAGGATTTAATCCCCATTTTACAGATGAGGGAACTGAAGCCCCTGAGAAGTAAAGTGACTCACCCAAGGTCACCCAACAGACAGGTGACGGAGTTGGGATTAGAACCCAGGCCCTCTGATTCCCGGGCCTGGGCTCTTTCCTCTAGGTCACGTTGCTTTCCTTTGGAGAAAATAAAGATGGGCATTACAAATTAAGGGGAGATCAAGATGCAAAGAGACACATCGGTCTGAGAATAAGCATACCCCACCTCTATCACATTTGTATAATAAAGCCCTATATGGAGATTTGGACTCTCTTCTACTTATTATTATTATTATTGATTAATTGATTGATGTGGAGCAGAGGTGCAGGAAGGAAGGAGAGCAGGATTGGGAGCCAGGAGATTTGGACTGTAGTCCCAGTCCTGCCCCTGGCCTGCTGTGGAACCTTGGGCAAGTCACTTAGCCTTTGATGATGATGATGATGATGGCATTAAGAGCTTACTATGTGCAAAGCACTGTTCTAAGCGCTGGGGAGGTTACAAGGTGATCAGGTTGTCCCACGGGGGGCTCACAGTCTTAATCTGCATTTGACAGATGAGGTAACTGAGGCCCAGAGAAGTTAAGTGACTTGCCCAAAGTCACACAGCTGACAACTGGCAGAGCCGGGATTTGAACCCATGATCTCTGACTCCAAAGCCTGGGCTCTTTCCACTGAGCCACACTGCTTCTCAGTCATTCTGGACCTCAGTCATTCATTAATTCAATCGTATTTATTGAGCACTTACTGTGTGCAGAGCATTGTACTAAGCACTTGCTTGTATTCATCCCAATGCTTAGTACAGTACCTGGCACATAGTAAGCGCTTAACAAATACCTTAATCATTATTATTATTATCGGGAGAGGACAATACGACAGAGTTGGTAGACACGTTCCCTGCCCACAGTGAGCTTCCGGTCTGGTCTTTTACTCCCAGACTGTGGGTTTCAACAGACTCCACAGAGCCAAGCGGACACGAGTGAACTGAGCAGAGGGTCAGATCATTTTTTTGCCATTCAATCAACTCCTTGTCCATCGGCACATGGATCTGATGACAGGATCTTGGGGCGGTTTTGTTGTTAGCCCCCATCTGGGGCAGTGTGGCTATCGAACCGCGGCTCGAAAACTGAAATTCCTTTTTCCAGCAGAGAAAGAGTCATCTGGCCAACAGATAAGGCTCTTGGGAGTGCTCAGTTAAATGAGAGCGATTTAATTAAGTTGGCATCTGCAGGCACCTGTAATGGGATCACACCAGAAAGGTTGTACGTAAATGGCAGCTTGGCAGCTGGAGAAAACCAAAGAAGTCAAAGAAAGAGTGAGAATCTAGACCCTTAAGACTGTAAGCTTGTTGTGGGCAGGGAATGAGTCTGTTGCGGGGAGTGTGTCTGTTTATTGTTATATTGTACTCTCCTGAGCACGTAGTCCAGTGCTTTGCACAAAATAAGCACTCAATAAACATGATTGAATGAACAAATTATACTGTACTCTTTCAAGCGCTTAGTACAGTGTTCTGCACACAGTAGGTGCTCAAGAAATGCAATTGACTGACAATAAGAATAATAGTGTTACTTGTTAAGCAAGCACTTACAATGTTGTACTTACTAAGCACTTTCCCCCCTTCTAGAGTGTGAGCCCGTTGTTGGGCAGGGGTTGTCTCTCTTGCTGAATTGTACTTTCCAAGCACTTAGTACAGTGTTCTGCACACAGTAAGCACTCAACAAACACGACTGAATGAATGAATGAATGAATGAATATTATGTGCCAGTCCACCGTACTAAGCACTGGGGTGGATACAAGCAAATCGGGTTGGACATGGTCCCTGTCCCACATGGGGCTCACGGTCTCCATCCCCATTTTCCAGATGAGGTAACTGAAGCCCAGAAAAGTGAAGCAACTTGCCCAAGGTCACGCAGCAGACAAGTGGCACAGACAACTTGTACTTCCCAAGCACTTAGTACAGTGCTCTGCACACAGTAAGCACTCAATAAATATGATTGATTGAATGAATGAATGAAGTGGCAGGTCCGGGATTAGAACCCATGACCTTCTGACTCCGAGGCCCGGGCTCTAGCCACCATGGCATGCTGCTTCTCTGATGATGAAGGGGGGAGAGAAGATGGATGAAGAGGATGAATGCGTGACAGGGGAGGTAGCAAATGAGGGAAGGACAGAAGGGAACCAATAGGGAAATAGGTGCCAAGAGGGGCGACCGAAGAGGATGGACCCGCAGAAGTCTGGGGCTGAGAGGTTGGGGACGCAGCGGGCCACCTCATTTCCGAGTCAGTACGATGTTCTGTCTCCATGGCAACAGGCCCTGGGGAGGAACTGTGTGATATCACCCTCCTGGACCCCCGTCCCTCTAGGAGTATTACAGTTGGCCTATGATGCTGCTGCTGCTGATGAGACTGGATCTAGGAGCGTGAGTGGCATTGGGAGAGAATCCTTGGAGTTGTGTTTGCAGCTGCAGTGATGGCTGGCACTGCACCATCCACACTCTCTGGTCTGGCACCCTGGGCTCTAACAGCATGTACTGCAAAATGGCTGGTAGGGAGAAACACCACTGAGACGGCAGCAGCAGCAGACAGCATCACACGCTCGCCTGTTTGGTGAGCCATCGTTGAGCGTGTCAGCGTGGCTTGGGTTTTTTTCCCCCACTTTCTTGTGAAAACCAGGGGCAAAGCAAAACCAGGAAACCCATTCTGGATCCCTCGTCCATTAATTTATCCAAACCCCATTTGAATCTAGGGATAATTTTGGTCTGTAAAACCTTCAGGGGTGGGGGGTAACAATTCTAGATATGCTTAATAATAATTATAATAATGATGGCATTTATTAAGTGCTTACTGTGTGCAAAGCACTGTTCTAAGCACTGGGGAGGTTACAAGGTGATCAGGTTGTCCCACAGGGGGCTCACAGTCTTAATCCCCATTTTACAGATGAGGTAACCGAGGCACAGAGAAGTTAAGTGACTTGCCCAAAGTCACACAGCTGACAGTTGGCGGAGCTGGGATTTGAACCCATGACCTCTGACTCCAAAGCCCGGACTCTTTCCACTGATGCACGCTGCTTCTCCTGTTCTTCTCTTCTGCCAGGGCCTTAATGAATCGATGGTATTCAATTGATTGGTATTTGGTATTTATTGAGCGCTTACTGTGTGCAGAGCATTGTACTGAGCACTTGGGAGAGGACAGTAGAATTGGGAGGGGCAATCCCTGCCCTCAAGGAGCTTACAATCTAGTGGAGGAAACAGACACAAGACACAGTCTTTGCAGTGCTCAATCGCTCTTCTTTAGTTTCTTTTTACATTTGTGAAAATGTTTGCCCTGTTGCAGAATTCAGTTGTAAGTTTCTTGAGGGCCAGGAGCGTCACTCCTCCTATCTTTGTAATGACCCACAGCATCAAATACAGTGTTCAATGCAATCATTGTTTTCATCTGTATGTATTGAGACCTGCTGAGTTCAGACCCCTCTCAGGATCGCACCTGGAGAGTTTCCAGTACTCTACCAGTCTTGGCTATGGGAAGGAGAGTCAAGCAGAGGCATATCCATTCCATTCCTAGCTTGGTCAGTGGCTAGTGAGTGGAAGGCCATCTGCTACAAGTCAAAACTCACCCATGCTGGGCAGCAGTGGCATGGGAGAGTCGAGGGCAGAGACTCAAGTTGATTGCACAGAAGAAGCCGATGGTAACCACTTTCGTATTTTTACTTAGAAAACTCTCTGGATCCACTACCAGAACGATTGCAGATGGAGAGCGGGGCGGTCTGAGAGAGATGTGTCTGTGGTGTCGCCATGGTTCGGAAACGACTCAACAGCATGAGACAAGACAAAACTGAGTTCAGAGCATTGTCCTAGGTCCTTGGACTCCTACAATAGAAGTAGAAGACCCAGATCCTGCCCTCTAGGAGCTTACCATGCGTCTATCAATCCATTGATGCTATTTGTGGAGCACTTGCTGTGTTAAGAGCACCATAAAGAGCACTGAGGGGAGGACAGGAGAGTAAGTGAAGCAGCAGGGCTAGTGAAAAGGGTACAGGCCTAGGAGTCAGAGGAACTGGGTTCTAATCTAGCCTCCACCACATATCTGCTGCATGATCTTGGGTGAGTCGCTTCAGTTTTCTGTGCCTCAGTTCCCTCTTATAGAAAATGGGCATTAAGACTGAGAGCCTTATGTGGGACAGGGCCTGCGTCTGATCTGATTATCTTGTATCTACCCCAGCGCTTACTACAGAGCCTAACACATAGTGAGTGCTTAACAAATTCCACTAAAAAAAAAGTAGGTAGGCGTGATCCCTGGCCTCAGGGAATTTACAGTCTACTGTGCCAGAGCATTGTACTGAGTCCTTGGGAGAAGACTGTAAAGTAGATAGACAATGTAAAATGTACAATGTACCCCCTAATTGCAGAATCAGTTCTCTATAGATTCTGTTAACTGATGGATCGATCAAAATTGGCATTTATTGAGCACTTACTGTGTGTACAGCACTGTACTAAGTGGTTGGGAGAGAACAATAGAACAGAGTTGGTTACTTTCCCTGTCCACAACAAGCTTACAGTCCAAGCTTACAGTTGTACAGACCAATTGACCGAGAGGCAGGAAATCAGCATGTAGAACAGTGCTTTGCACATAGTAAGCGCTTAACAAATACCATCATCATTATTATTATTATTTACTGACAGCTGTATCACTAATGAAGAAGAGTTTTGATCTGGAACAGGAAAAGGGACAGTCAGATATCTCCTCTCAAGCAAGAAAGAAGTCCCTTCCAGCTGGATTTGGTTTTTACCGAGACCGTTAATACTGAGAGCATTAGTTTCATGCAGCTCATTCATCTTGAAGAAATATAGCCAAGATAAGGAAAATACCTTTATGTCCAAAGGCCCAAATCGAGAATTGAAAAATAAAAGTTTATTACCGGTAGAAAAAACTTCCAGCTTGAAATTAATGGAGAACCTGACTACAGCCCCGGTTTCCCTTGTGAGTACAAAAGATAAAAACTGTAATAAATTCATTCATCTACATCCACTTTAACTATCTGAGCCGATCAGCAGTTTCACTGATGTACGGCCAGACTTTGAAGTCTATCTTAGCTCTCTGGAATTGGGCCAGCCAATTCCCAGACCATGTAATGTATCGCAGATCTCTCCGGGTTATGCATTCCAGATGACCAGAGTAATTCTTGGTGCGTTTTCGCCTTTCTTATTTGGGTTCCTGGGGTAATTTGGAAATGAACCGGGCATGCTGCAAAGTGACAGTTGACAAACTGCTACTCCACAGTGCGGACTTTCATGAAACTGAAACAATTAAAAAAAAAAAAGGAGGGGTGGGCATGGGGGTTGGGCGAGGCGAGGCCGGCTTCATAAGTAATTGTTTTGGGAAGGCTGAATGATCGGACCTCGGAATTGCTGGATGTTGGTAGTCATTTAGCCGCTGCCTACATGCAGTGAATGCAGACGTGGCATTCAAAATTCTGTACCCCTGACCCCAGTCTCGGGGGGTTCGTCTTGACCTGGGGGGCATCTCTATAGTGGGATACTGAGCTGGAGTTAATGCCATTCATATTGAAGCCCAGCGCCTGCCTGACGGGAAAGACCGGAAAAGGGAGCCAAGCCATCTCCAGAGAGCCAGCCAAGGGGGTTGAAGCTTCTCATAGGCCAGAGAGGCTGGTTAGCTGCATTAGCTGAGGTTAAGATGGGCATTGTGGGTATCCTTTGTCATTTTCATCCAGAATTGGTATGGGTTCAAGGGAATGGGAGAGATTCCAAAACTGACCTTTTCTAGCCAAGGGCTGGCTGAAACCCAGCCAAATAAATCCATATCATTTCAAAAGAATGAATGAATCAATCAACCAGTCGGTGGTATGTACTGAGTGCTTACTGTGTACAGAGCACTGAACTAAGCTCTTGGGAGAGTCCACTAAAACAGAGTTGGTAGACACGTTCCCTGCCCACAGGGAGCTTACAGCCTAGAGGGAGAGACAGACATTAGTAGAAATAAATAAATAAATTACAGACCTGGACTGAAACGTCATGGGGCAGAGGCTGGGGTGAATATCAAGGGCTTAAAAAGTGCAGATTCAAATGCACTGGTGATGCAGAAAGGAGAGAACTCAAGTCGGGAAGGCCTCTTGGAAGAGGCGTGCTTTAAACAAGGCTCTGAAGGTGGGGCAAGTGATGGCCAGTTGCATATGGAGAGGGAGGGAGTTCCAGATCAGAGGGAGATCGAGGGAAAAGGATTGGCGGTGACATAGATGAGATCGAGGTACAGTGAGTCAGTTGGTGCTAGAGGAGCGAAGTGTGTGGGCCATATTGTAGTAGAGCCTATGCCTTGCAAATGCTATTATTGGATGGGGTAACCTGAGATGACTCCCAGCTCTGGGCAAATTTCCTGTGAGGGATGCTGGGAAACTGGGAAGGGCAAAGGGCATGAGGACTTAACATCACTCGCCAAGCCTTTGGGGTAAGGTAGCAGCCCAGTCTAAAAAATCCCTCATTCCGAGAAACTTTGCTTCCAGAGGAGTGTGACACAAGGTCTGCATTGCCTTAAGGAACGCCAAACGAAGAACAGTTTTAAGGACATCATGAACGTCAATGCTTCACATAATGCCTGGGACATAGTATGTGCTGGGCAAATACCATTTAAAACAAAAACAAACAAACAAAAACCTAGGGCATTAGCATTTCGTGTGACTTCTTTTGAAAGAAAGCATTTTTGATTTTGGTTGTAAAAGCCTTCAGGCAGCTGGTCTGGCAAAGATGTTTCCCCTTCGTCGTGCCCTTTTTCGTTTTCAAGTGGATATTCTAGAAACCACCTGGCAGACAGTTTATAGTGGAAAGAGTCCAGAACTGGGAGCTGTAGGGCCCCAGGTTCTATTCCCAGCTCTGCCACTGGCTGCCATGACACCTTGGGCGAGTTATTTGGCCTCTTATGGGCCTCACTTTCCCCTGTGCCTAAAATGGAGATTAGTGATCTGCTCTCCCTCCTTTTTAGACTGCAAGCCCCTTGTGGGACAGGACTGGGAATGTCTGGTCTGATGATGTTGTTTCGACCCCAGCCGTAGCGCAGTGCTTGGCGCCTATTTAGCACTTAATAGAGACCTTAATAATCATTGATAATTATAATAATAACTATGGTACTTGTTAAGCGCTTACTATGTACTAAGAGCTGGTGTAGCTAGAAGTCACTCAGGTTGGACACAGTCCCTGTTCCACATGGGGCTCGCAGTCTAAGTAGGAAGAGGGAGTAGGATTTAAGATTTAATCCCCATTCTGCAGATGGGGTAACTGAGGCCCAGAGAAGTGAAGTGACTCACCCAAGGTCACATAGCAGACATGTAGCAGAGCCAGGATAATAATAGTAATAATAATGATGGCATTTGTTAAGCGCTTACTATGTGCACTGTTCTAAGCACTGGGGTGGGGGGGGGGAATACAAGGTGATCAAGTTGTCCCATGTGGGGCTCACAGTTTTAATCCCCATTTTACAGATGAGGTAACTGAGGCTCAGAGAAGTTAAATGACTTGCCCAAGGTCACACAGCAGACATGTGGCGGAGTTAGGATTCGAACCCATGACTTCTGACTCCAAAGCCCGTGCTCTTTCCACTGAGCCATGCTGCTTCTCTAATTCCACCCACCCAGGTCCTACTGCCAGGCCCGTGCTCTATCCACTAGGCCATGCTGCTTCTGATTCCACCAACTCATTCCCAATCCTCCCATAAAAATGCAGATTACAGGATTTTCTTTTCCATTAGTGTAAAATGAAAGAATTGTTTTTTAAAATGGATTTAAGTGCTTACCATATGCTAAGTGGTGAGGTAGATACAAGGTAATGAGGTTGTACATAATTCCTGTTCCACCAGGGGCTCATGATGTCTCTTCTCCCTGTGCACGTAGAGCACTGTATTGAGCACTGTTTTGAGCACTTGGAGACTCAAAAAAGTCTGGAAAGCACTGCTTCTCTAGAGACCTTTAGGTTAATCTGGAGCCTAATACTACTGTGAGCCCCCCGTGGGACAACCTGATCACCTTGTAACCTCCCCAGCACTTATTGTCTGTCTCCCCCTTCTAGACTGTGAGCCCGCTGTTGGGTAGGGACCGTCTCCATATGTTGCCAACTTTACCTCCCAAGCGCTTAGTACAGTGCTCTGCACACAGTAAGCACTCAATAAATACGATTGAATGAATGAATGAATGCTTTGCACATAGTAAGCGCTTAATAAATGCCATTATTATTATTATTATTACTACTATTACTGAACTCGACTGTAAGCTTGTCTCTAGACTGTCAGCTCATCTCTAGACTGTAAACTCACCTCCAGATTATAAATTCGTCGTGGGCAGGGACCATGTCTACCAACTCTGTGATATGGTACAAGAGCTTAGTACAGTGCTCTGCATGCAGTAAGTGTTCAATAAATATGATTGATTGATAGATTAGAGGGAAGGGGGCTAGAGAGGCTGGAGGCGGGAAGTCTCTCCCCCAACACAACCCGACCACCACAACAAACTGTATAATTGTCCTTCACCCATCTCGAAAGACTGGAGCTGGAAAACAAATAACTCAAAATTACGTGCGCCAAGATGGCTGAGGAGACGGATGGTGGGAGATTAATCAGGAAAGGCCTTGGAGAGGAGGTAATAATAACTGTAGTGTTTGTTAATGCCTTACTATGTGGCAAATACCACCTCTCCCAGACAGGCGGCTGGCAGTCAGGCGGTTTTAATCTTACTCCCTCCCCGGAGGGCTCAGCCCACGGCCCACTGACAGTGCAGGGACTGAGCGCAGGCCGTTTATACCGGTGGTGGTTTCGAGGCACCCTCTCATCTGCATAACCGCCCCTAACGGACAGGGCCGGCTCCCCTCGGCCCTCCCCGGAGCCGACCCTCCTCGGTCCCCGTGCCCACCGTTGGGTTCCGTGGCTTCTCATCGGCCGTTGAGCGGATGTGGACATCCCTCAGTCTCCGTGGTCACCGTTTATCGCTCTTTGTCATGCCTCCAACGGCTCTTGATCATTCATTCATTCATTCATTCAATCGTGTTTACTGAGTTCTTACTGTGTGCAGATCACTGTACTAAGTGCAAGGAAAGTACAATTCAGCAATAGAGACAATCCCTGCCCACAACGGGCAGTCTAGAAGGGGGGAGACAGACATCAAAACAAGTAAACAGGCATCAATATAAATAACGTCGTGTCCCAATCTGCCATCTTGGAGCCATGTGTCTGGGAGCTGGGGAGGAGAGGAGGGGGAGGGCAAGGGGCACCCCCAAAATACCAAGATTTGGGGGAGACCCGGGGCACTAGGGCCAATCCTGAGCAGTGATAGGGTGGGGGTTGGTATTTATTGAGTGCATATTGTGTGCGAAGCACTGGACTGAACACGTGGGAGACCAGTACACCAGAGTCTGTAGACGACCCCAGTGCTTAGTACAGTACTTGGCACATAGTAAGCACTTAACAAATACCACAATTATTATTATTATTATTGAACACATTCCCCTCCCACAAGGAGCTTCCACTCTAGAGGGGAGAACATGCTCAGCCATCTGTTATTTGACTACCTCATTGACTAACACAAAATTAAGTTGACCTAACTTTCTTCTGGATCTTTGTTTACCTAGCACCTTGTCCATAAGGGATGTTTCTAATCTGGGCAAATTCAACGCTCTCAAAATGTGGTGTTTTAAAATAATAAAACTTTCCCAACAAGGTTTGAGTGGGACTGGAGGTTTTCTCAGCCAATGCCTGTGAGTGATTTCCCAGACGATACCATGGAAATTGACCACACCATGGTAGGGGACTTTCTTGTAGCTGTTGCTTGGCAGGTGGGAGTCTTGGGGCCACCAAATTCCCTCCTCCACAACTCTCAAGCCGGGATATGAATCTGACTTGGAACCCAGTAAAGAGGGAAGCAGCGTGGCCTAATGGAAGGAGTCAGAGGACCCGGGTTCTAATCTTGGCTCCACCACTTGTCTGTTTTGTGACCTTGAGAAGTGATTGGTGACACAGCAGACAAGTGGTGGAGCTGGGATTAGAACCCAAGACCTTGGGCAAGTCACTTCACTTCTCCGTGCCTCAGTTACCTCATCAGTAAAAAGAGGATTGAGACTGTAAACCCTACTTGGGATAGGGACTGTTTCCAACCCGATTTGCTTGTATCCACTCCAGTGCTTAGTACGGTGCCTGTCACATAGTAAGTGATTAACGAATGCCATTGTTATTATTCCCTGAAATGTTTAGTATGGGACTCTGCACATTGAAGCAGAAGTATAGATCCACCCTAGCCTGGCTACCTGCCTGAAGAGCACAATGATTAGTAGCTGCCCTTTCCTCTCCATCCAAACCGCTACCACGTTAATCCAAGCATTTATCCTGTCCCACCTTGATTACTCTATCAGCCTTCTTGCTGACCTCCCTGCCTCCTGTCTCTCCCCACTCCAATCCATACTTCATTAAGCTGCCGAGATCATTTTTCTACAAAAACGTTCAGGCCATGTTTCCCCACTACTCGAGGAACTCGAGCGATGGCCCATTCACTTCTGCATCAAACAGAAACTCCTCACCATTGGCTTTAAAGCTTTCAGTCACCTTGCCCCCTCCTACCTCACCTCGCTACTCTCTTACTACAACCCAGCCCTCACACTTCACTCCTCTAATGGCAACCTTCTTACTGTACCTCAATCTCATCTATCTCTCTGCCAACCTCTCGCCCACATCCCGCCTCTGGCCTGAAACGCCCACCCTCTTCATATCCAACAGATGATTACGCTCCCCACCCTCAAAGCCTTATTGAAGGCCCATCTCCTCCAAGAGGCCTTCCCTGACTTAGCCCCCCTTTCCTCTTTTCCCACTCCCTTCTGCACTGCCGTGACTTGCCCCCTTTATTCATCACCCCCCCACCCCACAGCACTTGTGTACATATCTATAATTTTATTTATTCATATTATAGTCTGTCTCCCCCTTTAGACTGTAATCTCTTTGTGGGCAGGGGATGTGTCTGTTATGTGGTACTCTTCCAAGCACTTAGTACAGTGCTCTGCACTCAGTAAGTGCTCAAATATGATTGGCTGACTATCACTATTATTATTGTTGTTGGTTGCAGTTGTTAAACACTTCTTGTACTGAGCATCAACTTTGTAGCGAGAACTGTATTGGGTGTTACTGTGCTTGGGAACAAACTGCAGAAGAAAAAGTTCTTGCCCTCAAAGAGCTTACAGTCTAATGGGAGACAAGTGGATACAGATTGCTCAACGTACAACTAGAGAAAAGAGTAAGAGCAGCGATATAGTTGATGAAAAGAAGTAAGCAAATAACAAAACCAAACATCTCTGTTACTTTGCCCTCTCTTCCGGGCCAAAATCCTTTATAGATTTTCATACCGTTCTTGACTTTCGGTTCATCAATCAGTGCTTAACAATACCAAAAATGAAGAATAATAATAATCGATATTTATCAAGCATCTACTGGGTGTAGAATACTGTACTGTGCGCCTGGGAGAGGACAATAGAGTTAGTAGATGTGATCTCCGCCCTCAAGGAGCTGACACTTTACTGGGTGCAGAGCACTGAACTGAGCTCTTGGGAGAGTCCAATAGAGTCGGGAGTCAGAGGACCTGGGTTCTAATCCCGGCTCCACCACTTGTCAGCTGTGTGACTTTGGGCAAGTCACTTCACTTCTTTGGGCCTCAATTACATCATCTGTAAAATGGGGATTAATTCTGTGAACCCCATGTGGGATAGGGACTGCATCCAAACTTATTACCTTGTACCTACCCTATGCTTAGTGCAGTGCCTGGAACATAGAAAGTGCTTAACAAAGGCCTTTTTTTTTAAAAGTTAGTAGTAACAATCCCTGCCCTCAAGGAGTCTACCATCTACTGTGCGCAGAGTAGCGTGGCTCAGTTTAAAGAGCACGGGCTTGGGAGTCAGAGGTCATGGGTTCAAATCCCAGCTCCACCAGTTGTCAGCTGTGTGACTTTGGGCAAGTCACTTAACTTCTCTGTGCCTCAGTTACCTCATCTGTCAAATGGAGATTAAGACTGTGAACCCCACGTGGGACAACCTGATCACCTTGCATCCTCCCCAGTGCTTAGAACAGTGCTTTGCACATAGTAAGCGCTTAACAACTGCCATTATTATTATTATTATTGTATTGAGCACTAGGGAGAGTCCAATGGAATTAGTAGATACAATCCCTGCCCTCAACAAACTGACAGTCAGCTGTGTGCAGAGCACTGTACTGAGCTCTTGGGAGAGGACAATAGAGTTACTAGTCAGAATGCAGCAGTGTGGCTTAGTGGATAGAACACAGGCCTGGTGGATAGAACACAGGCCTGTGAGTCAGAAGGACCTAGATTCTAATCCCGGCTCTGTCACATTTCTGCTGTGTGACTTAGGGCAAGTCACTTCATTATCTGTGTCTCAGTTACCTCATCTGTAAAATGGGGATAAGAGTATGAGTCCCATGTGGAACAGGGACTGTGGCCAACCTGAGGAATTTGTGTCTACCCCAGTGCTTAGAACAGTGTTTGGCACATAATAAATGCTTAACAAGTACTACAATAATTATTATTATAATGCCTACCCTCAAGGTGCTTGTAGTCTAGAGGGGGAAACAAGACACTAAAGAAATTTGCTAGTAGGAGGAAGACGGAAACAGGGAAGCTCTCCTCCTCTCGGCTAGTTGTACTGTGTTTGCTTTGACATTTCCATCTTCACTCATTCCACTTTGACCATTTTCCTTCTAGGGTTCAGGCTTTTTGATTAACTCCACGTTTCTTCCTCCTCCTCCTCCTCCTCTGCCTCTCCCCTCCCCCTCATCCTCTGTTGCCTCACCTCTCTCCATTTTCCCCCAGGTTCCTCAGTTCATCCGTGGGCATTCTACTTCTACAGTGCCTAACCTGAGCTACCTCTCACTTCCATATTGGATGGGACTGAGTGTTCTCAGACTATTTTCTCTGTCCCGTCCTGTTTTTCTCATCATTTGTGGCCCTTCACTCTCCTCCTCCTCCTCCTGCCTCCCTGCCAAAGAGGTTTCACCCAAGAGAACCTCCCCCTTACTCCCCCAAGCTTTGCATATGACAGCAGTCACCTCCTGTGTCCTTTCTTTCCCTTTAAAATGGGCCTCATGGCGCTTGGCTTGTCATTTGATTTCTATTTCCATCCCTTCTCGGTGATTTCTCCCTCATAATTGCTAGCAAAATAAAGTCATTGAATACATTAATGGCTCAGGACTTATTGTCTTCATATTCCAATTCTCCCACACTGTGCCTCTGGCGGTCCCCGCCCCACCCCATCCAACACCCCCCCTACACACACACAAAATACGTTCTCCATCAGCAGCATGGTATCCTGCCTAGGGCTCAGTCCGAGGACTTTGTGGCAGACAGAATTTCCGACGAAAAAGATCCACCTCCAAATGCACCATTGTGTATCAATTCAAAGTGCTCTATTGCACCCTCCAATCATTTGTTAAAGCAGGTTTCTCCATGGCTAACTCTGGAGAGAGAAAAGACGGGCTGTGTGGGTGGTCTGGGGCTTGAGAAGCAGAGCTGGGGCCGGGTGTGTGTGTGTGGGGTGGGGGGAATCGATGACATCATGCATTCACATGGCAGGTTTTCAAATCCTCACCCGGCCCTCGGCCGGGGTGGGCAGAGGGAGCTCTGGTCCACTCTGCCGCGGTGGAGAAGAGCGGCGATCCGCGAAGGGAGAGAAACCCCATCAGATCCAAACCGCTCCTAAGGTTTGGAAGTACTCGAGCCAGGCGCCAGGAATTTGGAAAGCCGATCCTGGGAAAAATGATTACGGTGCCAGAGCTGTGAGGAATGTGGGGGCCTGCTGAAGCCATCCCACCCACCCACCCTCCCTTTTTTTCCAGGACTCTGGAAGACTTTCCTAAGCCCAGGATCTTCCCCCATGGATCCCTTCAAAACAACGTGGCCTTTTTCGATGGCTGCCTTTTCCAAACTTGCTCAGAGCCTTCCTGGATTGAGCCCCCATTTCCTCTTCTCCCACTCCCTTCAGCATCTCCCCTGCACTTGGATTTGTTCCCTTTATTCCTCACTCCCTCAGCTGCACAGCACTTATGTCCAGATCCACAACTGATTCATTTCTATTCACGTCTGTCTCTCCCTTCAGACTGTAAGCTCCTTGTGGACAGACAACATGGCTACCAATATTCCTTTACTGTCCTCTCTCAAGTACTTACTACAGTATTCTGCACACAGTAAGCGCTCAATGAATATCATTGATTTGTTGATTGATTTTCTGTAGTTGTCTCGTCAGCTAGAAAAAAGATGTCAGCCTCTCCTCTCTAAGTACTTGGAGGCAGTAGAAGTAGAAGGAGACAGTACAGTAGAAGTAAAAGACAAGACCCTCACCTTCAAGGAGCTTACGACCTACGAAAACGTGGTCACTACCCTCAGTAATAATGATAATTATGGTACTTGTTAAGTGCTTACTATGTGCCAAGCCCTGTTCTAAGTACTGGGGTAGATATAAGTTAATCAGCTTGGACACAGTCCCTGTTCCATGTGGGCTTCACACTCTTAATCCCCATTTTTACAGATGAGGAAACTGAGGTCCGGAGAAGTGACTTGTCCAAGGCCACACAGCAAATGGAGAGGAGCTTAAGATCTGAAAACACATGGTCTTGGCCCTCAGGGAGCTTACAATCTAATGATACACCGTCCCTACCTTCAAGGACCTTATGATATTGATAATGGTGGCATTTATTAAGCACTTACTATGTGCAAAGCACTGTTCTAAGCACTGGGGAGGTTTCAAGCTGATCAGGTTGTCCCACGGGGGGCTCACAGTCTTAATCCCCATTTTACAGATGAGGTCACTGAGGCACAGAGAAGTTAAGTGACTTGCCCAAAGTCACACAGCTGACAACTGGTGGAACCAGGATTTGAACCCATAACCTTTGACTCCCAAGCCCGGGCTCTTTCCACTGAGCCATGCTGCTTCTCTAATGATTATGATTTTGTGTTATGATCTTATGAGCTTATGATTTTACAGCACATCGTTCTGGCCCCAATAATGCACAGTACCCACCTTGAGGGCATTTACAACGTAATATCACATACATGGTTCCTGTCCTCAAGGAGCTTAAAATCTATCAGGGGAATGCTTTCGTCCTGAGGTATGTGGCAGTTTGGTAGTGAGAAGCTAACTGTCAACTTAAAGTTTTCAAAGACCAGTTTGGGCAAGAAATGCCTCTGATTAGACAGAATTCTAGGTTCTGAAGGAGGCGTTTTTGGGGAAACGTTGGTCTGAGAGATTCCGTTTGGACGTTGAAGCTGGGCCCTTCCTAAAAGGTGATCCAAGGTGTTGGGGAAATCCTCAGCAATTCCCTTAGGCTTTTTTTTTTTAATGGCATTTGTTGAGCGCTTACTGTGTGCCAAGCACTGTACTAAGCACTGGGGTCGATACCAGATAATCAGCTTGGACACAGTCCCTGTCCCACATAGGGGTCACAATTTTAGTCACAGTCTGGGCCTGGGAGTCAGAGGACTTGGGTTCTAATTTGATGCATGGCCCTGGGCAAGTCATGTACCTTCTCTGGATCTCAGTTTCCTCCTCTATAAAATGGGGATTAAATATCTGTTCTCCCTCCCCCTTACATTGTGATGCACAAGTGGGACAGGTACTTTGTCGGACGTCATCATCTTGTTTCTACTCCAGCTTTTAGAACAGTGCATAACACATAGTAAGGACACATCGTAACAAATGCCACAATCATCATTAGCATTATTATTAGGATCTGGAGCCAAGAGACCTGGGTTCTAATTCCGGCTCCTCCACTGGCCTGCTGTGTGACCTTGGATAAGTCAATTAGCTGCTCTGGGCCTCAGTTCTCTTATTCTTTCTTAGTATGATATTTGTGTGTTTTTTTTGTATCATATGTCTATGGCTCAAGACAAAGGTTCAGAGAAGCACTCAATCAGTGGTACTTAGTAATCATAATAATAATAATGATATTTGTTAAGCGCTTGGAATGGTGCTTGGCACATAGTAAGCGCTTAACAAATACCATCATTACTACTATGTGCCAAGCACTGTTCTAAGCACTGAGGTAGATACAAGTTCATCAGTTTGTCCCACATGGGGCTCACAGTCTTAATCTTAAATCACAGTCCTAAGAGAAGTAGCATGGCTCAGTGGAAAGAGCATGGGCTTGGGAGTCAGAGGTCATGGGTTCAAATCCCGGCTCCACCAATTGTCAGCTGTGTGACTTTGGGCAAGTCACTTAACTTCTTTGAGCCTCAGTTACCTCATCTGTAAAATGGGGATTAAGACTGTGAGCCCCATGTGGGACAACCTGATCACCTTGTATCCTCCCCAGCACTTAGAACAGTGCTTTGCACATAGTAAGCACTTAACAAATGCCATCATCATTATTATTATTATTAATCCCCATTTTCCAGATGAGGGAAATGAGGCACAGGGAAGTGAAGAGACTTGCCCAAAGTCACACAGCAGACAAGTGGCAGAGCTGGGATTAGAACACACGACCTCTGACTCCCAAGCCCGGATTCCTTCCACTAAGCCACATGCAGAGCACTGTACTAAGTGCTTGCGAGAGTACAATCCAACAGAATTGGCAGACACATTCCTTGCTTGTAACAAGTTTACAGTCTAGAGGCTGCATCCCAGCACAAATCTAGAAGGGAGAGGCGTGGCTTAGAGGAAAAGAGCCCAGGCTTGGGAGTCAGAAGCTGTGGGTTCTAATCCCGGCCCCGCCACTTGTCAGCTATGTGACTTTGGGCAAGTCACTTCACTTCTCTCTGCCTCAGTTACCTCACCTGTCAAATAGGGATTAAGCCCATGAGCCAGACGTGGGACAACCTGATTACCTTGTATCTATCACAGTGCTTAGCACATACTAAGCTCTTAACAAACACCATCATTATTCTTCTTCTTGGAGCGTAGGCTTTGTACGGAAAGAGAGACAAGGGAGTAAAAAAAAGAGGCAGTGCCAGTTGCTACAATCATTAAATGCAGTAACACAACACGGGAAACCTTTTTGTACACACAATGCGGCCGGGAGAGTAGGTCCTGCCTTGGCTTTGTCAGCTACACAAACACACACACACACACACACACACACACACACACACACACGCACACACACACACACACGAGCTTCACTGTCAGTAGTGTCTTCTTCCGTTCTGAAGGACAGCTAGATCTCTATTTTCTCCCAACTTGCCAATAATGAATGTTCGGTATGAAAGTCGTATTCGATATCAAGGGAGACGGCTCGGATCCCCAGGAAATCCCAATTACTCGACACATCACCATGCTTCCCCGACGGTCTGGCTCCGAAAGTATCATTTCTCCTCCAGCAGGTCCCGAAAGGAGGGTGCTGGCTGGCTCTTGATCCCTGCTTGTCTTTGGGAAAGCCATTAAGAGGTCCAGCTGGGGAAAGTACAGCTGTTTTTCTGCTTGGAGCCAGGAAGAAAGGGTCCGGTGTCATTCCAAAACCTATTAGAATTGCTATTTTATCCTCCTAAGCAAATTCCAACCCGAATGTTTGCCCAAGCATTTCCGGGCGAGCCCCACTGTTTCTTATTTATGTGCATCGCATTTGGGTTCGAATGTCACAACTGAAGCCGGATTGGAGCTGTGCGTGGCAGGGTGGAAAGGCCTGGAAATTCAAACCTAGAGAACAAATGTCAGCCTCCTGGATCTCTGTCCAGCCTCAGGGGAATTGGGTGGCCAGACTTTATGACAGTCTGACACGATTTACCTGGCAGGTGCTAGAGTTCGGGTGCTAGGAGGTTGTTCCCGTCCCCATCTGTCCATCGATCCTGGTGTTTGGCTCAGAGCCTGCTTACAGCGCTTACGCCCATGGCCGTCGTTTATCTATCTTAATGTCTGTCTCCCACTCTAGACTGGAAGCTCGTTGTTTTTTCCCAAGTGCTTAGTACAGTGCTCTGCTCACAGTAAGAGCTTAATAAATATGATTGGATGAATGAATGAATGGAAAGAGTGCTGTGAATGGGGAACGTTTCTACCAACTCTACCAAAGAGAAGTAGAATGGCTCAGTGGAAAGAGCCCGGGCTTGGGAGTCAGAGGTCATGGGTTGTAATGGGTTCTAATCCCAGCTCCGCCTTATGTCTGCTGTGTGACCTTGAGCAAGTCACTTAACTTCTCTGAGCCTCAGTGACCTCATCTGTAAAATGGGGGTGAGGACTGTGAACCCCACGTGGGACAACCTGATCACCTTGTATCCCCCCCAGCGCTTAGAACAGTGCTTTGCACATAGTAAGCACTTAACAAATGCCATTATTATTATTATTAATTATTATTATTATTATTAACTCTGTTGTATTGTCCTCTCTGTGTTCTCTGCATAGAGTAAGGGCTGGATAAGTACGATTGATTGATTGATCGATTGATTTCCCTGGCCCCACGGGTGATTTCTCTGTGGTCACCCAGGCTGGAAGTGGGATGAGGAGACAGAGTTTGGGGGTGTTTTGGGCTGGGGGTGTGTGTGTGTGACCTGATATGCTCTCAATTCATCAGTTCCTGGCATTTGGTGGTGTAAACGTTTAGAGAAATAACCTGGCTTAGTGGACAGAGCCTGGGCCTGGGAGTCAGAAGGTCATGGGTTCTAATCCTAGCTTGCCCACTTGTCTGTTGTGTGATCTTGGGCAAGTCACTTCACTTCTCTGGGCCACAGTTGGTTCATCTGTAAAATGGGGATTGAGCCTGTGAGCCACAAATGGGACAGGGGCTGTGTCCAAGCTGATTTGCTTGTATCCACCCCAGAGCTTAGTACAGTGCCTGACACATAGTACTTAATGAATGCCTTAATTATTATTATTCATAGTAGTGGTAGTACTTGGCAGTCAGAGATCAGTCAAAAGTATTGTGCAGAGCACTGGACTAAGCACTTGGGAGTGTAAAATAAGAGTTAGTCAACATGATCCCTGCCTTCAAGGAGCTCGAAGTCTAACAGCGGAGACAGAAAATAAAATAGATTAGAGACAGGAAGAAGAAGAAGGAGAAGGGGATATGTACATGAGTTATTAGGTGATAGGGTATGAAAACTGGAAGCTCCTTGTGGGCAGGGAATGTGTCTGTTAGATTGTTATATTGCACTCTCTCAGGTGCTTAGTACAGTGCTCTGCACACAGTAAGCACTCAATAAATACCATTGATTGATTGATAAAATATGTACCTAAATCCTAGGGCGGGGAGAGTGGTTAGCAGCCGAATGCCTAATTGGTCAAGAAGGGCTGAGGTAGTAGTTAATAATAATGATGGCATTTATTAAGTGCTTACTTTGTGCAAAGCACTGTTCTAGGCACTGGGGAGGATACAAGGTGATCAGGTCGTCCCATGGGGGGCTCACAGTCTTAATCCCCATTTTACAGATGAGGGAACTGGGGCACAGAGCAGTGAAGTGACTTCCCAAAATCACACAGCTGACAATTGGCGGAGCCGGATTTGAACCCATGACCTCTGACTCCAAAGCCTGGGCTCTTTCCACTGAGCCACGCTGCTTCTGCTTATCATGGCGACACGCCCTTTGGGTCCTGCGTAGAGGTAACATGGGCTCCCAGCTCCCCCCGCAGGCATGAGTCAATGAGGCTGAAGGCAGGAGATCTTTCCCCCTACACCACACAACAACCACAACAAGATATACAATTGTCTTTCACCCATCTTGACAGAATAGAGCAGTGGCCTAGTGGAAAGAGCAGGGGCCTGAGAGTCAGAGGACCTGTGGTCTAATCCCAGCTCTGCCAATTGTTCTGGCAATTGCTAGCTGCGTGACCTTGGGCAAACCACTTCACTTTTCTGCACCTCAGTTTCCTCACCTGGAAAATGGGGATTTGATACTGTTTTCCTTCCCATTTACAAATGTGAGCCCCATGCGGGATGGGGACCGTGTTCGACCTAATTAGCTCGTGGCCACCCCAGTGCTTAGAACAGTGTTCAACACGTAGTAAGAGCTTGACGTAGTAGTGTTCAACACGTAGTAAGAGCTTGACCTCCAATGGCTACCGATCAAGAGCTTGACGTAGTAGTGTTCAACACGTAGTAAGAGCTTGACCTCCAATGGCTACCGATCAATCTGCGCATCAAGCAGAAACTCCTCACCCTGGGCTTCAAGGCTCTCCATCACCTCGCCCCCTCCTACCTCACCTCCCTTCTCTCCTTCTACTGCCCAGCCCGCACCCTCCGCTCCTCCACCACTAATCTCCTCACTGTACCTCGCTCTCGCCTGTCCCGCCATAGACCCCCGGCCCACGTCATCCCCCGGGCCTGGAATGCCCTCCCTCTGCCCATCCGCCAAGCTAGCTCTCTTCCTCCCTTCAAGGCCCTGCTGAGAGCTCACCTCCTCCAGGAGGCCTTCCCAGACTGAGCCCCTTCTTTCCTCTCCCCCTCGTCCCCCTCTCCATCCCCCCGTCTTACCTCCTTCCCTTCCCCACAGCACCTGTATATATGTATATATGGTTGTACATATTTATTACTCTATTTATTTATTTATTTATTTATTTTACTTGTACATTTCTATCCTACTTATTTTATTTTGTTGGTATGTTTGGTTCTGTTCTCTGTCTCCCCCTTTTAGACTGTGAGCCCACTGTTGGGTAGGGACTGTCTCTATGTGATGCCAATTTGTACTTCCCAAGCGCTTAGTACAGTGCTCTGCACATAGTAAGCGCTCAATAAATACGATTGATTGATTGATTGATTGATTGACGTACCATAAAACAAACAAACAAACTAGAGCTGGAAAACATATCACCTGTAGAATGGAGACCAAATACCTGTTCTCCCTCCTATTTAGACTGTGACTTTCTTGTGGAATAGACTCTGTCCACCTGTTTTGTTTTGTTGTCTGTCTCCCCCCTTCCAGACTGTGAGCCCATTGTTGGGTAAGGACCATCTCTATATGTTGTCGATTGTACTTCCCAAGTGTTTAGTCCAGTGCTCTGCACATAGTAAACTCTCAATAAATACGATTGAATGAATGAATGAATGAACTTCTTTATCGTGTATCTACCCCAGTGCTTAGTATGTTGTGATTAACGGTAAGCGATTAACTAATACCATGCATGCTTTTCTGTCCTTCTGTCTGGTGGACAGCCTGGAAGCCCAGTGAGTGCAGAACATTGTGCAGTCCGCTGTGTGACCTTGGGCAGGTCACTTCACTTCTCTGGGCCTCAGTACCCTCATTTGTAAAATCATGAGCCCCACTTGGGACAGGGATTGGGTCCAACCTGATGATCTTACATAATAATGATGGCATTTTTTAATCACTTACTATGTGCCAAGCACTGTTCTAAGCGCTGAGGTAGATACAAGGTCATCAGGTTGTCCCACGTGGGCTCACAGTCTTCATCCCCATTTTACAGATGAGGTAACTGAAGCACAGAGAAGTTAAGTGACTTGCCCAAGGTCACACAGCAGACAAGTGGCTGAGTCAGGATTAGAACCTATGTCCTCTGATTCCCAAGCCCAGGCTCTTTCCACTAAGCCATGCTGCTTCCCTTCTTCTCCCACTCCCCCAGACTCACCAGAAAAGAAGGAGGTGTCAGTTTCCTTCTCGCCCCCCAATGTCGGTTTCGCACTATCCCTCCTCCCCCTTCCCTTTCCTTCCCTTCCTTTGAAGCCCACATTATTCGCCTCTACCACTCCCTCCAGATTCTTGTAGCCATCATCTACCGCCCCCCCGGCCCCACCTCCAACTTCTTTAACGATTTTGAGCCCTTCCTCACCTTTCTTCTCTCCTTTTCCATGCCCACTCTGATCCTCGGAAACTTCAACATCCACATGGATATCCCTGGTGACTCCTCTGCCACATGCCTTCTATCTCTCCTTGGCACTGCCAACCTCTTGCTCCACCCCACCTTGCCCACTCACCAACTTGGTCATACCCTTGACCTCATCATCTCCTACTGCTGCACTGTCTCCACCCTCACCAACTCTGAAATCCCTCTCTCTGATCATAATCTTCTCACCTGCCTCCTCACTCAAACTCCTTTCCCCTGTAAATCCATATTACTTCCTCACAGAGCTCTCCGGTCTCTTGACCCCATCCATCTTTCGCAGCGCCTCACACCCCACCTCGCCTCCCTCTCCTCTCTACCCAGTCTTGATGATCAGATAACTGCGCTCAAATCTACCCTTTCTACTCAGCTAGACTCACTCGCTCACCTTTCCATCTGCCGCTCTTGTACCACTAACCCACAGCCCTGGATCACTGCCACTGTCCGCCTCCTTCGCTCTTATGCTCGAGCTGCCGAATGCTGCTGGCGAAAGTCTAAACACCATGCCAACCTCGTTCACTTCAAGTTTATCCTTTCCTGCTTTAACTCAGCCCTCTCCTCTGCCAGACAAAACTATTTCTCCTCCCTTATTGACACCCATGCCCATCATCCCCGTCTGCTCTTCCGTACATTCAACTCCCTTCTCAGGCCCCCGGTTCCTCCCCCTCCTCCTTCCCTCACCCTCAACGATCTGGCCTCCTACTTCATTAATAAAATTAAATCCATCAGGTCTGACCTCCCCAAAGTCACTCCACCCCCACGCCAACCCCGCGGCTCTCAACGCTCTCCGCTACTCTCCCATCCTTCCCAGCAGTATCCTCAGAGGAGCTCTCCTCCCTCCTCTCAAGTGCTACTCCGGCCACTTGTGCTTCTGACCCCATTCCCTCTCATCTCATGAAATCTCTCACTCCGTCCCTTCTCCCCTCCTTAACTTCCATCTTCAACCGCTCACTCTCCACTGGTTCCTTCCCCTCTGCCTTCAAACATGCCCATGTCTCTCCCATCCTAAAAAACCCTCTCTTGACCCCACCTCACCTTCTAGTTATCTCCCATCTCCCTCCTACCATTCCTTTCCAAACTCCTTGAACGGGTCGTCTACACGCGCTGCCTCGAATTCCTCAACGCCAACTCTCTCCTTGACCCCCTCCAGTCTGGCTTCCATCCTCTACATTCCATGGCAACTGCCCTCTCAAAGATCACCAATGACCTCCTGTTTGCCAAATCCAACGGCTCATACTCTATCCTAATCCTCCTCGACCTCTCAGCTGCCTTCGACACTGTGGACCAACCCCTTCTCCTCAACACGCTATCCAACCTTGGCTTAACTGACTCCGTCCTCTCCTGGTTCTCCTCTTATCTCTCTGGTCATTCATTCTCAGTCTCTTTTGCAGGCTCCTCCTCCCCCTCCCATCAATCAATCAATCAATCAATCAATCGTATTTATTGAGCGCTTACTGTGTGCAGAGCACTGTACTAAGTGCTTGGGAAGTAAAAGTTGGCAACCTATAGAGACAGTCCCTACCCAACAGTGGGCTCACATCCCCTTACTGTGGGGGTTCCTCAAGGTTCAGTTCTTGGTCCCCTTCTGTTCTCGATCTACACTCACTCCCTTGGTGACCTCATTCACTCCCACGGCTTCAACTATCATCTCTACACTGATCAATCAATCAATCAATTGTATTTATTGAGTGCTTACTGTGTGCAGAGCACTGTACTAAGTGCTTGGGAAGTACAAGTTGGCAACATATAGAGACAGTCCCTACCCAACAGTGGGCTCACAGTCTAGAAGGGGGAGACAGAGAACAAAACCAAACATATTAACAAAATAAAATAAATACAATAGATAAGTACAAGTAAAATAAATAGAGTAATAAATATGTACAAACATATATACATATATACAGGTGCTGTGGGGAAGGGAAGGAGGTATGAAATGAGGTCTTCAATGTAGTGAGAAGCCTCTTTTACCACCTGAGCAGCCTTGTGGTAAAATCTGGGTCTGGAATTTACTTCTGGGTTTTCTGGTTAAATCTCGGTTTCCTCTTTCATTCCTCCTCAGATAATTGCTCCTGAGTAAAATACTTAGATTCGGAAATTCTCTTGGTCACTTTCAGTCAGAGTTTTGAGATTCAGTTTTCCTCCGAGACTCAGTCAGGTCCCTAAACTCCTTTACCTCCTCGGGATGCCTTTTGTCTAGTAGGAGTTTTTATGTTGGTCAAGAAAAAAATGGACAAGATCTCCTCACAAAGGGGAAGAGAGATGCTGCCTGTCGCACAGAGTGCTCCGATGATAAGCCTATGCAATTTAGTAGTATCAGCCCAGATGTTCAGATTCCTATTTTCAGGGGTGGTGACACAGAATTTAAGGGAATGAACCAGACATTAGCGTTAAAAGAGCTCAGTGCTAAGCGCTCTGCTGGGCTAGTAGCAAATAACCTATAATTCCCAAGAAGGAGGGTGTGTGTGTGTGTGTGTGTGTGTGTGTGTGTGTGTGTGTGTGTGTGTGTGTGTGTGTGTGTGTGTGTGTGTGTGTGTGTGTGTGTGTGTGTGTGTGTGTGTGTGTGTGTTTTTTAAAAGTCTGGCTTCATCCAAGCCCCCTGGGTGAAGCCTAATCCTCACCAGGGCAGTCATATTTACTGAGCGCTTACTGTGTGCAGAGCACTTGGGAGAGTCCAATATAACAATAAACAGATGCAATCCCTGCCCACAACGAGTTTACAGTCTAGAGGGAGGTTTCTGCCCCAGGAGGTTTCTATGGCCCTCAATGGTATATCACAATTTCTTATGCTTGATTTGGTTTTAAAGAAAACATTATGGTGCTGAAGCAGTCTCCTGACACGCAGAACAATAAATCTCAAATTCCTTCACTTAAACAGTAAGGGAAAATAATTACTTTAACTGAGATTAAATATTTAAATAGCAGTTATCTAGAGAAGCAGCGTGGCTCAGTGGAAAGAGCCCGGGCTTTGGAGTCAGAGGTCAGGGGTTCGAATCCCGGCTCTGTCACATGTCTGCTGTGTGACCTTGGGCAAGTCACTGATGACACCCAAATCTACATCTCTGCTCCTGCTCTCTCCCCCTCCCTCCAAGCTCACATCTCCTCCTGCCTTCAGGACATCTCCATCTGGATGTCTGCCCGCCACCTAAAACTCAACATGTCCAAGACTGAACTCCTTGTTTTCCCTCCCAAACCCTGCCCTCTTCCTGACTTTCCCATCACTGTTGACAGCACTACCATCCTTCCCGTCTCATAAGCCCGCAAACTTGGTGTCATCCTCGACTCCGCTCTCTCGTTCACCCCTCACATCCAAGCCGTCACCAAAACCTGCCGGTCTCAGCTCTTTAACATTGCCAAGATCCGCCCTTTCCTCTCCATCCAAACCACTACCCTGCTCATTCAAGCTCTCATCCTATCCCTTCTGGACTACTGTATCAGCCTCCTTGCCGATCTCCCATCCTCTTGTCTCTCCCCACTTCAATCCATACTTCACGGCGCTGCCCGGATTGTCTTTGTCCAGAAATGCTCTGGGCATGTTACTCCCCTCCTCAAAAATCTCCAGTGGCTACCAATCAAACTGCGCATCAGGCAGAAACTCCTCACCCTTGGCTTCAAGGCTCTTCATCACCTCGCCCCCTCCTACCTCACCTCCCTTCTCTCCTTCTACAGCCCAGCCCACACCCTCTGCTCCTCTGCCACTAATCTCCTCATCGTGCCTCATTCTCGCCTGTCCCGCCATCGACCCCCGGCCCACGTCATCTCCCTGGCCTGGAATGCCCTCCCTCCCCACATCTGCCAAGCTAGCTCTCTTCCTCCCTTCAAGACCCTACTGAAAGCTCACCTCCTCCAGGAGGCCTTCCCAGACTGAGCCCCCTCCTTCCTCTCCCTCTCCTCCCCCTCTCCACCCCCCACACCTTACTCCCTTCCCTTCCCCACAGCACCTGTATATATGTATATATGTTTGTACGTATTTATTACTCTATTTATTTATTTTACTTGTACATATCTATTCTATTCATTTTATTTTGTTAATATGTTTTGTTTTGTTCTGTGTCTCCCCCTTCTAGACTGTGAGCCCACTGTTGGGTAGGGACCTTCTCTATGTGTTGCCAACTTGTACTTCCCAAGCGCTTAGTACAGTGCTCTGCACACATTAAGCGCTCAATAAATATGATTGATTGATTGACCTGACCCAGTGCTTAGTACAGTGCCTGGGCACATAGTAAGTGCGTAACAAATACCATAAATAAAGGAAAAAACAAGAACCATGGAGGACCCAGAACAGAGCTTTTCAGGACCCCCAGAGTTAGGGCATAAGAGTTGGAAGAGCTGGAAAATTGTGCCCTGTCTTTCCGAGTCCTGAACGATCCTTTTCTGAGCTAATTCCCCTTTGAATTACTTGCAGTTTCCTTCTGGGTAGCCTTGGGCACTTCATTAATTCATTCATTCGATCGTGTTTATTGAGCACTTACTGAGTGCAATGCACTGTACTAAGTACTTGGGAGAGTGTGCTAGAACAATAAACAGACACATTACCTACCCACAGTGAGCTTAAGGTCTACCTTCCACTTCCACTTAAATTTAAGTTTAAGCTTACACTTCTTTACATAACTACTTGAATGCAACTCTTTGCCTCTGGTATCTCCACCTAGCCATATCTGCAGGGCTCTAAGGGTATTTTCTCTAGCCCTTGTGCATTTCTTGCCTGGCTTAGCAGAATAAGCAGGGGCTTCAGTGTCCTCATCTCATCTGTCGGCTCCCTATGTGCAGGGAACACGTCTACCTCCTCCCCAAGTGCTTAGTACACAATCTAAGTGCTCACTAAAAACCATTGATTGATTCACTGGGGATAAGATCCCCATTTCCCAGTCCCTCCTAATAATAATAATAATAATGTTGGTATTTGTTAAGCGCTTACTATGTGCCAAACACTGTTCTAAGTGCTGGGGTAGATACAAGGTGATCAAGTTGTCCCACGTGGGGCTCACAGTCTTCATCTCCATTTTACAGATGAGGGAACTGAGGCACAGAGAAGTTAAGTGACTTGCCCAAGGTCACACAGCTGACAAGTGGCAGAGTGGGATTTGAACCCATGACTGCTGACTCCCAAGCCCAGGCTCTTTCCACTAAGCCACACTGCTTCTCCTAGACTGTGAACCCCGCGTGGGACAGGGGCTGTGTCCGATTGAAATATCTCCTATCTCCCCGAGTGCTTAGCCCAGTGCTTGGCAAACAGTAAATGCTGAATAAACCACCGCTGTTGTTATTTCAGCACATAGGATGTTGCCTAAGGGACCCTCCTTTTCTGGCTGTTTTCTTGCCAATGTTGCACCTGCGATTCTCCATGGATTTCTAATCCTGTGGTTTTCTGAGATCTGATCTCCCTCCCCCTCCCACTTTCTTTTCCTCAGAGTCTCTGTCCCGAACCACTGCTCTTGAGTTTAGTTGCCGACGGCCGACGTTACTCCTTCCCTCGGCCATTTCCTGGTTTTCACAGGGGCAAAAAGTGACACCTGTCACCCTGAGCCATCCTTCAAGAGCTAAAAAATGAAGTCATTCAAACCAGGTAAGGGGGAGGCGCTTTCTTCTTTTCCGTTTGTGAAAAGCAGATGGTTTTTTACAAAGCGCGAGAGCCGCCCTGCACAAACAACGGTAGCCTATCTCTGCACAAGACAGATGTAAATCAGGCAACAGATTCAGTTTCAACATGAAAATGGAGATCGTTTCATTCTTCCAATTGCCCTTCTAGAACCACCAGGCCTCCAACCCTCCCCCCACCTGAGCTCAGAGGGGCAGCACAGACCAAGCGTGGGTTGAGAGTTCAGTATATTGGAAAGAAGTCCATTTTGCCTCGGATAATAATAATAATTCTGCAATTTGCTAAGCGCTTACTATGTGTCAAGGCACTGTACTAAGCGCTGGGGTGAATATAAGCAAATCGGGTTGGACATAGTCCCTGTCCCACGTGGGTCTCACGGTCTCAATCCCCATTTTACAGATGAGGTAACTGAGGCACAGAGAAGTGAAGTGACTTGCCCAAGGTGACACCTTGGATCTGAGTGGGGAGACATGGGGCACTGAGTCAGTTGCAAGGAACGTGATAACCAACTCTTGTATCGTACTGTCCCAGGCGCTCAGTACAGTGCTCTGATACTGTAAGTGCTCAGTGAATACCATGAACTCCTCACCCTCGGGTTCAAGGCTCTCCATCACCTCGCCCCCTCCTACCTCACCTCCCTTCTCTCCTTCTACAGCCCAGCCCGCACCCTCCACTCCTCTGCCGCTAATCTCCTCACCGTGCCTCGTTCTCGCCTGTCCCGCCATCGACCCCCGGCCCACGTCATCCCCCTGGCCTGGAATGCCCTCCCTCCCAACATCTGCCAAGCTAGCTCTCTTCCTCCCTTCAAGGCCCTACTGAGAGCTCACCTCCTCCAGGCGGCCTTCCCAGACTGAGCTCCCTCCTTCCTCTCCCCCTCTTCCCCCTCTCCACCCCCCTGCCTTACCTCCTTCCCTTCCCCACAGCACCTGTATATATGTATATATGTTTGTACATATTTATTACTCTATTGATTTATTTATTTTACTTGTACATATCTATTCTATTCATTTTATTTTGTTAATATGTTTGGTTTTGTTCTCTGTCTCCCCCTTCTAGACTGTGAGCCCACTGTTGGGTAGGGACTGTCTATATGTTGCCAACTTGTACTTCCCAAGTGCTTAGTACAGTGCTCTGCACACAGTAAGCGCTCAATAAATACTATGGATTGATTGATTGGATGGATGGATTAATAGATTAATTAGGTACCTAGGCCAGAGCTCGGCACACAGCAAGTGCATAATCATTACTAATGCATTGAATTGAATTGAGAATCCTGATTCACTCATTCATTCAATCATATTTATTGAGCACTTACTGTGTGCAGAACACTGTACTAAGCATGCACTCAACAGTCTTGGTCAGCTCACTCACCCAACCAATCTTAGCGCAGATATCCTCGAATCTCATGGGGCCTTTGTTATATGGCAGGTGGCTCGGCTGAAGCATTTCTGGGGCTGGAGTCGAGTTCTAATGTGCATTTCGACAGAAATTAGGCTGGGACATATTGTTGCCATAGGGCCTATAGGGGATTGCAGCTCCCTCGGATTGGTCAAAACAAAAACTTTCCAGATGGTGCCATTGCATGTTGTGGAGCAGAAGAGAGAGAGAGAGAGAGAGAGAGAGAGAGAGAGAGAGAGAGAGAGAGAGAGAGTGTGTGTGTGTGTGTGTGTGTGTGATGTATAAATTGCATATTGGATTTAAATCTTTATCTGAACCAGAGTACAGGATGAATGCCAAAATTTAATCATTTATATGTTGCCAACTTGTACTTCCCAAGCACTTAGTACAGTGCTCTGTACACAGTAAGCGCTCAATAAATACAATTGATGATTTCAACAGTGTCCCTAAATGATTTCCAGAGTTTCATAATGCAAAACTAGTGAATTAGGCACCATCAAGGGGTTGGAAAATGAAACTAAAAGGAAAAATGGAATTATTCCCCTGGGGTGGGAGGGGGGCGGGGTGTGTGTGTGTGTGTGTGTGTGTGTGTGTGTGTGTGTGTGTGTGTGTGTGTGTTTGTGTGTGTGTGTGTGTGTGGTCACACAGAGAAGCAGAGTGGTTTACTAGAGAAGCAGTTTGGCTTAGTGGAAAGAGCACTGGCTTGGGAGTCAGAGGACATGGGTTCTAACCTGGCTGTGCCACTCGTGTGCTGCATGACCTTGGGCAAGCCACTTAACTTCCCTGTGCCTCAGTTATCTCATCTGTAAAATGAGGATGAAGACTGTGAGCCCCACGTGGGGTAACCTGATTAATTTGTACCTACCCCAGTACTTAGAACAGTGCTTGGCACATAGTAAGCGCTTAACAAATACCTTCAGTATTATTATTATTATTATCGGTTCTTCTTTGTCCAAGGAGAGCAGCTCCTCTCCTTGCTGCTGCCCTCCAGGCTGGTCCGTCCACTGCAGCGTTCTCCCATCCATCCACCACTATGTTGCAGTGTTTGTGAGACTGTGCTTCCCTAAGCCTTCCGATGGTTTATTCTGCCTTCCTGGCTTGCATGTGCCCTGCCTCTGTTGCCCAAACGGCAGCTGCTTGGGTGTCCTGCTGTCATCCATGCAAGTCAATCAGTCGATAGGAGGAAAAGGAGTCTGAGAAGATGGTCCCGTGTGGAAAGATGAGAGGAGAAAGAGAGCAGTTCTGGGGCCTTGGAATTAGCCCCAGGCAAATTCCTAGCTGAGAGGGAGGAGTTTTCACACATGCCAAAATCAGATTCAGCCGTGAAGAGCATTAGTTTATTGTCTTCTCAAAAGTTTAAGCTCTGGGTAGATTAATACTACTACTACTAATAATAATAATTCTGGTATTTGTTAAGCGCTTACTATGTGCCAGACACTATACTAAGCGCTGGGGTGGGTACAATTAAATCGGTTTGGACACAGTGCCTGTCACAGATGGGGCTCACAGTCTCAATCCCCATTTTACAGAAGAGGTAACTGAGGCACAGAGAAGTGATGAGACTTGCCCAAGGTCACACAGCAGGCAAGTGGCAGAGCTGGGATTAAAACCCAGGTCCCCTGACTCTGAGGCCTGGGGCCTTTCCACTAGACAATGAATATGGATTGAACGGCCCAGAAAAATCTGGGACCATCCTAGCTTAGCCAGTCCAGGTAAAAGGGACATGGTGGGAGGAGGGGAAAGAAGGAAGAGAGAGTAATGATAATAATAATTCTGCATTTGTTAGGTGCTTACTGTGTGCCAGGCACTGTACTAAGTGCTGGGGTGGATACAAGCAGATTGGGTTGGACACAGTCCCTGTCCCACATGGGGCTCACAGTCTTCATCCCCATTTTCCAGATGAGGAAACTGAGGCACGGAGACATCAAGTGACTTGCACAAGGTTACACAGCAGGCAAGTGGTGGAGCCGGGATTAGAACCCACAACCTTCTGACTCTCAGGCCTGGGCTCTATCCACCAAGCCAGACCCCCTGCAGGCTAGGTCTTCCCCCTGTTCTCCCTCCCCACTGGCACCCCATGTGGGACAGGGACTGATTGTATTATATACATCTACCCCAGCACTTGGCACAGTGTTTGGCACATAGTAAACCCTTAACAAATACCACAATTATTATTATTTGCTGATAGAAAGAGAAGAAAAGGTGAGGAAATGTGGCTGGAGACCAGGAAAGAGGAGGAGAGAGTAAGGTTAGGACGAGCGTAGAATGTTCTAATTCCGGCTCCACCACTTGTCTGCTGTGCAACCTTGGGCAAGCCACTTCACTTCTCTGGGCCTCAGTTATCTCATCTGGAAAATGGGGAGGAAGACTGTGAGCCCCATGTGGGACAGGGACTGTGTCCAACCTATCTTATTTCTACCCCAGTGCTTAGAACAGTGTTTGACACAGTGCTTAACAAATACTGTTATTATTATTAATCATTCAATTGTATTTATTGAGCGCTTACTGTGTGCAGAGCACTGTACTAAGTGCTTGGGAAGTACAAGTTGGCAACACATAGAGACGGTCCCTACCCAACAGTGGGCTCACAGTCTAGAAGGGGGAGACACAGAACAAAACAAAACATATTAACAAAATAAAATAAATAGAATAGATATGTACAAGTAAAATAAATAAATACATAGAGTAATAAATACGTACAAACATATATACATATATACAGGTGCTGTGGGGAAGGGAAGGAGGTAAGGTGGGGGGGATGGGGAGGGGGAGGAGGGGCAGAGGAAGGCGGGGGCTCAGTCTGGGAAGGCCTCCTGGAGGAGGTGAGCTCTCAGTAGGGCCTTATTAGTATTAGTATTATTATTAGAGAGTGACAGAGATAAGGAGTGGACTAGGGTGAGACAGAAGAGTGCAGGACAGAGAAAGAAGAGGCGCCAGAAGTGGTTAGTAAGGGAAAGGCATATAGGCAGACAGAAATGGAGAAATGCTAAAATACCATGACAGCTTCACGGGTATCAACTAGTGGCCATTTAATAGCAATAACTACATTTAAGAGCCTCTGTTGGAAACACAAAGAATTTTTCTGGTTCTTCAGTTTCAGGGCAGCGGATGAACCCTGAAAGCGATAGCACAGTGCCCATACATGTCCTATGGCAATCAGGATGAAAGCGAGCAGGGTCAGAAAAAAATCAACTCTCTAGAGTGGGACATCAAGGTCGGGAGGAGGGCGGTGCCAGAGTTGGGGGATGGGGGCTGAATGGGGTTCAGATTCCCTCCCCCCTACCATGGCAGAACCCGCCCTTGTCTTGAACATTACAAGATACTTCCAGATTCTTCCTATATTGTCCATCTTTATCTTTTCCATCATTCCTCATGTGCCCATTGTGAACCTCCCATTCTCTCCCCTCACCCCCACTCCATTTTAGATTTTGCATCCCCTGGGGATCAGGGTTCATGCCTAATTTATCCTTTCTTGCATTTTGCCCCACTGTTCAGTACAGCGTGCTGCACAAACTAGGTGTTCAACACAGAGTTCCACACACGGTAGGTGCTCAATACGGTTTTGGTTTTTTATGGTGTCTGTTAAGCACTGTGCTAAGCGCTGGGGTTGATACAAACTAATAGGGTTAGTCACAGTCCCACATGGACCTTATCATCTTGTATCTCTCCCAGTGCTTATTACAGTTCCTGGCACATAGGAAGCGCTTAGCAGATATCACCTCAAGAGATAGTACTATATGAATTTAGGAGATCAGGCAGAGGAGCTGCTGGAGTGATGGGCATGCCTGGCCTTAAGCTGGTTGACTATAGGAAGACTTCTTGGAAGAGGTGAATTTCACATAGACTTTTGATCTAGGGAGGGAGTCCATTTGTTTAAGTACAGTGCTAAGCACTTAGTACAGTGCTCTGCACACAGTAAGCGCTCAATAAATACGATTGATTGATTGATTAAGAACTCCGTAATCCATAACAATGATGTCAGTTCCCTCCCCAAATCAGGATCAGCCCCCACCCCTGCTTGAAAACCAACTCCAGTAACCACTTAAAAGAAAGAAAAGGGACTGGGACTTATCCTATTGCATTCTCCCAAGCGCCCAGCACAGTGCTCTGCACCCAGTAGGCGCTCAATCAATAGCACTGAATTGAATGACAAAGGAAATGAGTTAGAAAAAGACAGATGAACCTGGATTTTCCCAGTGCGCTTTGGAGACCATCCCTCCCCCATCCCCCATCCCATCTACCCAACTAAATCCAGACCATTAGGAAGCAACAAGGCTTAGTCCAGTGCTGTTCATACATTGAGTGCTCAATAAATCGATCGATGGATAGTTTTCCCCAAAGAGGCCGGGTCCTTTCTCTTCTCAAAGCAGTTCAGGCAGCAGTCATCTCTGCCACCAAAGCTTCAGCTTGGGAATTTATCTTCGAAGTATCAAAGTCAGAGGTTAGGCTTACCAACAGAGCCAAAGTACACAGCTCGCTCGTTAGAATACTGTGGCATGTGCCTAACAATAGAACTGTAATAACAAGGTCTCTGCTTAAAATTCAACCACTTTCCCCCTCTCCCTACCCCAGATTCCAAGGCTTACCCTGTGACCCAACTGGCTCATTTCTACAAAGCTGGAAGATTTGTAAGATTACACAATTCCACTAGACTGTAAGCTCCTTGAAGTCAGGGATTGTGTCTACTAACTCTATTGTATTATCCTCACTCAGGTGCTTAGTTTACTGCTTTGCACACAGTAAGCATTCAATAAATACCATCGATTGATCGATTGGAAAGCCAGCAAAGGAACTTATCTGATCCAGAGGACCCTTCGATGTCCTGGAGTAAAGGGGCCGGAAGGGGAGGAGGGGGTGGGAAGGGGGATCAAGAGAGGGAGGTGGGCTGTGCTGATTGGCTTTTAAGAATAATGATAATAATTATGGTTCTTGTTATGCGCTTACTATCTGCCAAGCGCTGGGGTAAATACAAGCCAATCGGGTTGGGCACAGTCCTTGTCCCATATGGGGCTCACAGTCTCAGTCCCCATTTTACAGATGAGGGAACTGAGGCCCAGAGAAGTGAAGTGACTTGCCTAAGGTTACACAGCAGACAAGTGGTGGAGCAGGGCTTAGAACCCATGACCTCTGACTCCCAGGGCCATGTTCTGTCCACTACACCATGCTGCTTCTCATTGGTTTGACTCTACCAATCCAATATAACAGATTTGGTAGATGTTGGTAGAGTTAGAGAAGCAGCGTGGCCTGGTGGAAAGAGCCTGGCCCTGGGAGTCAGAAGTCATGGGTTCTAATCCTGACTCTGCCACATTTCTGCTGTGTGACTTGGGGCAAGTCACTTCACTTCTCTGGGCCTCAGTTACCTCATCTGGAAAATGGGGATGAAGACTGTGAACCCCATGAGGGACATGGACTGTGTACAACCTGATTACCTTGTATCTACCCCAGCACTTAGATCAGTGCTTGGCACATAGTCAGTGCTTTACAAATAGCACAATTGTTATTATTACTATCATTTTTATGTTTTCCCTGTCCACAAGGAGCTTACGGTCTAAGCCGGGGACAGAAATTAAAAGAGACTGGGGAGAGAAGAAACAGTAGAGCTTAGAACAGTGCTTTGCACATAGTAAGCACTTAACAAATACCATCATTATAAGATATTTTTCTTAAGCATTCTCACTCTCAAGAGGGGAAAACAGGGGAAGGACTCAGCTGATGGTCAGGGGTGCCTAAATCAACATGGCAGAAGTCAATCAGGGCTTCTGAGGAGAATCAATCAACCTGTGGTATTTATTGCATGCTTACTATGTGCAGAGCATTGTACTAAGCACTTGGGAGAGTACAGTACAACAGAATTAGCAGCCACGTTCCCTGCCCATAACAGGTTAACAGTCTACAGGGGGAGGAGGGAGGAGAAGTGATAACGTTGGGAAGTAGGGAGAGGAAACCCGATGAACATGGCAAGTAGAGAGGGTTTTTTTAATGGTATTTGCTAAGCACTTACTATATGTCTAATGCTGTTCTAAGCACTGGGGTAGGCACGAGCTAATTAGGTGGGACACAATCCCTATAATAATAATAATAATGATGGCATTTATTAAGCACTTACTATGTGCAAAGCACTGTTCTAAGCGCTGGGGAGGTTACAGGGTGATCAGGTTGTCCCATGGGGGTCTCAATCTGGTTGTCCCACGGGGAGCTCAGTCTTCATCCCCATTTGACAGATGAGGGAACTGAGGCCCAGAGAAGTCAAGTAACTTGCCCAAAGTCACACAGCTGACAGTTGGTGGAGTCAAGATTTGAACCCGTGACCTCTGACTCCAAAGCCCGGGCTCTTTCCACTGTGCCACACTGCTTCTCATCCCTCTTGGGGCTCACAGCATGTCCTTTGTATGCAAAGGAGACTCCGCTGACTGGAAAATTCACCTGTGAGTGCCAGTGTGGCTGAAAAGGCCAGCGTGACACCTCCGACCCCCGGCCACATTGCATGCCCCCCCCCCACCGCCAGACTGTTCCTTGTTGTGTTGTCATGCTTAATGCTTGCAACACCTGGTGCTGTTGTCTCTTTTGCTTCTTCTAACAAAAGCTTGTTGCTCAAAATGAGTGGCTCCTTTCTCGATAGCATTTTTTGAGGCTTTGTTTGACTGTTTCCTTCAAACATTTCCTCTGCCCTCCCGGTATTCAGTTTCTCAGTTTCGGCTCCCCTAAAGAAACCAATGAATCAACCAACAGTATTTATTGAGCGCTTATGGAGTGAAGAGCACCGTACTAAATGCTTGGCAGAGTCCAATATAACTGAGTTGATAGACCCGTTACCTGCCTGTGACGAGCTTACAGACTGCAACAGTTGTTTGGGTTTACTTCTGGCCCTTATTCTCTTCACACATCCCGCCCAGACCCCAACCACAGGTTCTGGTTGAGAAGCAGCATGGCCTAGTGGATAAAGCCCGGGCCTGAGAGTCACAAGGACCTGGGTTCTTATCCTGGCTGCGGTGTGACCTTGGACAAGTCACTTCACCTCTCTGGGCCTCAGTCATCTCATTTGTCAAATGAGGATGAAGACTGGGAGCCCCATGTGGGATGGGGGCTAGGTCCAACCCGATTTGCCTATATCCACCTTGGTGTTTAGAGCAGTGCCTGGCACATAGTAAGCGCTTAACAAATACCACAATTATTATTATTATTATTGACACTGGCAGTAGTAGTAATGTTAATTCAATGCCCACTTGGTGCAGGGCACTAGACTAGGCACCAATGTCCAGCCAGCAAGCTGGCACCATTCCCAGTCTCCAAGGAGCTCCTCTAAAAGCCCCACAGCTCACTTCTAAAGCACCCAGAGCATTTAAGAAGGGGAAAGTGATATGGGTGACTTTTCTTGCCATGCCACTCATGGTAGCTCGTGAATTAAGACTTTTGCCTCTGACGATCGGGCTGAGAAAGAGGGAGAGTTAATTAGTTATGGTTTAATATTCGAGATCAGAGCATTCTCATTTTTCACATGGAGCCCAGTGGGAAAGGGCCAAGGGGAAAGGGAAGATTGATGGTCAAGCATAAACTGCTAAAACTTTCCCATGTCAAGAGAAGTAAGTGATCCCAAGACCCCTTCGAGGAGCACGTTAAGGATGGCAGCATCAAAAGTGAGGGGGGAACTGGAGAAGGTGGGGGTGGGGGTAGTGGAGGATGAGAGAGTGTGGCTTTATTGTTCAGGTCGAGCAGTCAATTTGGCAATTTATTGCATAGGCCTCTCTACTCCCGGAAGGAGTAATGGTATTAATAATATTAAGAATCATAATAGTAAGCATGATAACAATAATCATAATAATGATTGTAACTTTTGTTAAGCTCTTACCCTGTGCCAAGCACTGGTCTAAGCATTGGGGCAGGTCCAAGATAATCAGGGTGGACATAGTCCCTGTCCCACATGGGGCTGACAGTCTAAGGGGACATTATTCAGAAGGAGCAGGAGATCAAATCAAGGTCTTACATAACAAAAGCCCCCTAAGGGACATCAGCAAGGTGTTTAGTAACCAGGCTGTCACCCTGGCTAATTTTCACTGCTTCTCATTCATTCATTCATTCAATCGTATTTATTGAGCACTTACTGTGTTGGAAAGTACAATTCAGTAACAAATAGAAACAATCCCTGCCCACAATGAGCTCACAGTCTAGAAGAAGGGAGACAGACATCAAAACAAGTGAACAGGCATCAATAGCACCAATATAAATAAATATAATTATAGATGTACACACATCATTCATACAATAAATAGAATTATAAATATGTACTTATATAGAGAGAAGTGCTGTGGGGTGGGGAGGGGGATAGAGCAGAGGGAGCAAGTGAGGGCGATGAGGAAGGGAGGGGGAACAAAGGAAAAGGGCTTAGGCTGGGAAGGTCTCCTGGAGGCTTTCAGTAGGGCTTTGAAGGGGGAAGTGTGCTAGTTTGGCAGATGTGAGGAGGGAGGGCATTCCAGGCCAGAGGTAAGACATGGGCCAGGGGTCGACAGTGGGACAGATGAGAACGAGGCCCAGTGAGAAGGTTAGCGGCACCAGAGGAGCGGAGTGTGCGGCCTGGGCTGTAGAAGGCGAGAAGGGAGGTGAGGAGGGGTGGGGGGTAGGGGGAAAGATAATGGAGAGCTTTGAAGCCAATAATGAGTTTTTGCTTGATACGGAGGTTGATGGGCAACCACTGGAGATTTTTGAGGAGGGGGTGACATGCCCAGAAAGTTTCTGTAGAAAGATAATCCGGGCAGCAGAGTGATGTGAAGCAGAGTGAAGTAGGGAGAGACAGGAGGTTGGGAGATCAGAAAGGATGCTGATGCAGTAATCCAGTCAGGATAGGATGAGTAACTGTACTAACGTGGTAGTGGTTTAGATGGAGAGGAAAGGGCAGATCAGGGTGATGTTATGAAGGTGAGACCGGCAGGTTTTGGTGACGGATTGGATATGTGGGGTGAATGAGAGAGAGGAGTTAGGGATGACACCAAGGTTGCGGGCTTGTGAGAGCAGAAGGATGGTTGTACCGTCCACAGTGATGGGAAAGTCAGGGAGAGGACAGGGTTCATATGGACTGGCATTCATTGAGCACTTACTGTGTGTGGAGCACTGTTCTAAGCACTTAGAGGAGTACAATGCAATGGTGTTTGTAGATGTGATCCCTGGCCAAAAAAGCTGATGGTCTAGAGGGGAAGATGTTCTGAGGAAAGCGCATTTGCTAAACTTCGTAAACATCTAGAATCATTTATGTATATGCGTTTGGAGGCAAGAAGAGAGACAGGGAGAGACAAAGGGGATAGAGACAGAGAAAGAGACTGGAGTTGAGTGGGAAGAGAGAGAGAACCTGATTACCAATCAATCAACAAGCCTTCCCTGATTAATTTCCCCACACCCTGAGCCAAATTATCCCTTCGGGCAACTCTAGCACGAATGAATTTATTTATACCTTCATCGGCAACTCCTGTATGTATGTGTACTCATTTATCTTGACCACTCAAGTTGTAAGTACTTTATATGTTTGTCCTCCCCATCATAGAGTAAGTTCCTTGTGGGCAGGGGATGAGTCACTTTATTTCCAAGTGGCTTAAGACAGTGCACTTCACCAAGTGGGAGCTCAATAAATAATAATAAACACTACTACTACCTCTACTACTTTTCCTCCTCCTCCTCCTCCTATTGTTACTACTCAACAGTATTAATTAAGCTCCTACTGTGTGCAGAGCACTACCCCTAGACTGTGAGCTTGCTGTGGGCGGGGAATGTCACTGTTTATTGTTGTACTGTACTTTCCCAAGTGCTTTGTACAGTTCTCTGCACATAGTAAGCGCTTAATAAATACTATTGAATGAATGAATGAATACTAAGCACTTGGGAGAATACAGTAGTTTGGTGACATGATTCCTGCCCTCAAGGAGCTAATTATCTAGTGGGGGAGACAGGCAGTCAAAGAAAGAAACTGGGATTAGAACATGGCTAACTCACTATTTTAACCAAAACCCACTTTGGAAAAAATGAATCCTGTGTGGTAGTAGCTGGTTGTACATGCCGAAGAACATTTTCTGGCTCAAGTGTCCCCCTCTAGATCCAAAAGGATCCCTTGTCATTGTTTCCATATGGTCTCCGGTCCAAGTGGATTTATGCCAGGAGGGTATGGCGTCGGACATGCCATTACAGTATCCTGTGGGCCATATCTGCTGTCTCTGCTGTTGTCTGGGGGAGTGGGTGTCTTTTTGCCAACACATGACCTGGGTGGGGGCTGTCTCCTCTGTCCTCTTTTTTCCAGTTGAATTTCTCCTCATGCGACCAAGAACCTCTCAATCGAACTGCAGCAGCCTCGGAGGCATCATTACCTCTCCAGAACCCGGAGTGTGTGGATGAGACCGAGACAGGCCTGCCCTGATGATTTAGGGCTCTGGAAGTCCTGTTTGTCATCAAGGCAGCAGGAATAAATGACTGAAAATGTCAAGTGGCCACGAGGCCCTTCCTAAACCAAGGGGACCTATTACCCATTCACTTTATTTTGCATTAGCTCTCCCGGCTAGACGTTTCTCACTATTTCCTCGCGCCTACGCCCATCAACAGATGGAATGTGTTCCAAGGTAAGTAATCATGAAAGGCTATTTATGACATAACCAAAGCAAACATTTTCGGCTACAGCATCCAGAGGCCCTTAGAAGATTGTCCCAGTTGCCATCATTATTCGGCCAGAGCTCAGGGGCCAGGCTGAGGGCTTTGATCCCAGCGGTCCCAAGAAAGCCAGCCCCAGGGGCTGTTTTAAGGTGCCAGATAGTCCTCTGTTACATTGTTATAATGTACTCTCCCAAGTGCTTAGTACAGTGCTCTGCACACAGTAAGCGCTCAATAAACATGACTGAGAAGCAGAGCTATTCAGGACGGTATTGTCCCTGAAGCTGGTGCAAGAGGGGTTTTGGATCGATTCCCGGACGATCGATCCAGAATGGGTTGCTAGAGCGAAGGCTAGGGATGTTGGATGGATGATCCGTATCCATGAAGATGGATCTTCAGGAGACCATAGAGACAGTATCCCAGCTTGGAGCTATCACTCCGGCTCAGCCAAGATGAGCTCATAATCGTATGTCTTTAACACTGAACGTGGCCTTTGCTTTCCAGAAAGTGAAAGGCACAGAGTCCTCTGGTTACATATGATCGAATGCTGCTCTCTTTCTTTCATCCTGATTGTTTCTAGCATTATATGTGAAGCATTCATTCTGTGTCCCCGGGGTTGTTCAAGATGGTTTATATTTGTGTTTTGGAGGTGGGGGTGGCTATTTATTAAGTGCTTACTATGTGCCAAGCACTATTCATTCATTCATTCATTCAATCATATTTATTGAGCGCTTACTGTGTGCAGAGCACTGTACTAAGCGCTTGGGAAGTACAAGTTTGCAACATATAGAGACGATCCCTACCCAACAGCGGGCTCACAGTCTGGAAGGGGGAGACAGACAACAAAAAAAACCATATAAACCAAATAAAATAAATAGAATAAATATGTACAAGTAAAATAAATAAATAAATAGAGTAATAAATATGTACGAACATATATACATACATACAGGTGTTGTGGGGAGGAGAAGGAGGTAAGGCGGGGGGGATGGGGAGGGGGAGTAGGGGGAGAGGAAGGAGGGGAGCTCACTTTGCTAAGCTCTGGGATAGATACTCAGTAATCAGAGTAGACACAGTCCCTGGAGCCCAGAATGCTCACAGTCTAAGAGGGAGGGAAACTAGGAGTCTTATCTCCAATTTATAGAGCAGGCAACTGAGCCCCAGGCTGAGAAGGAGCGTGATGTAGTGGACAGAACAAGGTCCTGGGAGTCAGAAGGTCATGGGTTCTAATCCCAGCTCTGCCACTTGTTTCCTGTGTGACGTTGGGCAAGTCACTTCACTTCTCTGGGCCTCAGTTACCTCATCTGGAAAATGAGAATTGACACTGTGAGCCCCACACGGGACAGAGGCTCTCTCCAACCTAATTTGCTTGTATCTGAATAGTACTTTCCAAGCGCTTAGTACAGTGCTCTGCACACAGTAAGTACTCAATAAATACGATTGAATGAATGAATGAATATCCACCCCAGCACTTACTACAGTGCCTGGCACATAGTAACAGCTTAACAAATACTATCATTATTATTATTATTATGGGGCTGGCCCAAGGTCACACAGAGGGCAGGGGCAGGGCTGGGACCCATCTTTATTCATGCCTCTGCATACAATATGTCACAACTCAGGAGTCCACTTAGATTGTGCCTACCTAAGAAAGACTCATCTCCTTTTATTTCCCTATGGTATTTGTTTAACATTTAATATGTGCCAGGCACTTTTCTAAGAGCTGGGGTAGAAATAAGGTAATCAGGTGGGACTCACAGTCTTCATCCCCATTTTCCAGATGAGGTAACTGAGGCCCAGAGAAGTGAAGTGACTTGCCCAAGGTCACACAACAGACAATCGGAGGAGCCGGCATTAGAACCCTGGGCCTCTGACTCCTTCCAGAAGGAGTCGCCTGGATGGGATTTAGGGCCAAAAACCTTCCTAAAACAAATTCATTTCCTGTGAACCTCTGGGCTTCTCCCTTCCCCCGAGCCTTCCCCAATCTTTGATGCTATAATATTTCAATATTCCAGGCCTGGTGCCAGGATGACATTCCACACCCCCTTCTGGTGGCATATGAAATGTCACCAGATGGACATGTTTCTGGCCTGTACCCGTCTTTAAATAGGATTTGTTAAAAGCTTACTATGTGCCAGGCACTGTACTAAGCTCTGGGATATATACAAGTCCACCGGGTTGGACCCAGTCTGGGTCCCACATGGGGCTCAAAGTCTTCATCCCCATTTTAAAGATGAGGGATCCGAGTCTCAGAGGATGAAGTGAATTGTCCAAGGTCACACAGCAGACAAGTGCCAGCGCCGGGATTAGAACCCAGAGTTTGAGTGACCATGGCCCGGTCTCCATGAGTTTAGGGAAATGGACTATGGTTCCTCTCCATTCCAAAATTCCTAGTTGGACCAATACACTGAGGGCCATGTGGCCAATTTTGCAGTTGGGTGAAACTCATTCTGGAAAGGTAAATGTGAAGGTAGAGGGAGGGGCTTTTATTTGATTTATTCCTCTATCCTATTTTTTCCAAAGAACCTCATCTCAGCAACTTAAACTTCCATGCTCTTCCCCTGGCCTGGAATGCACCGCTCCCTCCCGCCCCCACGAGCCACACCAAGTTCCGGATCTCCCCACCTACAAAGCTTTCTGCAAGGACACCTCTTCCAAGAGGGCTTCCCTGACTAATCTCTCCTTGCTCCCATTCATGCTCATCCATCTCTTGAGTTATACAAGAAAAACTAAAGCCCCTTTCCTCTTTCTGCTAATACTGCAGCCCGGATTGAATTAAATTCAGAAAGGCGGCGGTTTCAGAAGAACATGAGTCTGAATTCATTGTGTCGGTTATTCACACCAATCAGTCAGTAGCATTTATTGAGCCCCTACTGTGTGCAGAGCACTGTACTAAACGTTTGGGAGGATACTGTGAGCCCGTTGTTGGGTAGGGACCGTCCCTATATGTTGCCGACTTGTACTTCCCAAGCGCTTAGTACAGTGCTCTGCGCACAGTAAGCGCTCAATAAATACGATTAAATGAGGAGGCCTTTCCAGACTGAGCCCCTTCCTTCCTCTCCCCCTCGTCCCCCTCTCCATCCCCCCCATCTTACCTCCTTCCCTTCCCCACAGCACCTGTATATATGTATGTATGTTTGTACATATTTATTACTCTATTTATTTATTTATTTATTTTACTTGTACATATCTATTCTATTTATTTTATTTTGTTAGTGTGTTTGGTTTTGTTCTCTGTCTTCCCCTTCTAGACTGTGAGCCCACTGTTGGGTAGGGACTGTCTCTATATGTTGCCAACTTGTACTTCCCAAGCGCTTAGTACAGTGCTCTGCACACAGTAAGTGCTCAATAAATATGATTGATTGATTGATTGAATACAATTGAATTAATAGACATGATCCCTGCCTTCAAAGAGAGGGCATCTACCCCAGTGCTTAATACAGTGCCTGGCACATAGGGTAAACCAATACCACCATAATTATTATTATTATTGTTAGTCGGGGAGACAGATGCTAAAATAAATCACAGGGAGGAAGAAGTATAAAGATAAGTTCATAAGTGCTTCAGGGGGTTGTGAGTACTTAGGTGATGGGGAAATTCTGGAGTGGCGGTTGAGGGGGCCGGACTAGGGTGGGGAAATGAGAGATTAATCAGGGAAGGCTTCCTGGAGGAGATGCGATTTGAGTTGGGTTTTGAAGATAAGTGCAACAGTGGTCTGCCAGATGTGAAGGTGGAGGGAGAGACCAGGAAGAGGCACAGTTAGAAGGTTATCTTCAGAGGAACAAAGAGTGCAAATCTCATCTCTCACTCTTAACTACAGTCCAGTTGTCAGTTAATGGCTACTGTCTCCTGGATTAGATTAGAAGCTCCACAAGAGCAGGGATGGTGCCTTCTCTTTCATTTGCATGGTCCCCATGCTAATAAAAAAATGACAATGATCATAATAATATTTGTGGTATTTGTTAAGCGCTTACTATGTGCCAGTCACTGTACTAAGCACTGGGGTGGTTACAAGCAAATCGGGTTGGACACAGTCCCTCTCCCATGTGGGGCTCACAGTCTCAATCCCCATTGTGTGGATGAGGTAATTGAGACACAGGGAATTTAATTGACTTCCTTGAGGTCACACAGCAGACAAGCGATTTGCCCAAGTTCATAGTACGTTACTCTATACAGAGCAGGAACTCCCTTCTGCGTCTTCTATGCTCTTGGATCTGTGATTCTGATCATTCCCGTGACACTTATGGCTGCATTTTTGAATTCTGTATTATAAATTCTTTATATTCATGCATGTCTCCCCCTCTAGACTGTCAGTTCATTGTGGGAAGGGAACGTGTCTACCAACTCTGTTGTATTGGACTCTCCCAAGCACTTAGTACAGTGCTTTGTGCATAGTGAGCATTCAGTAAATACCCATCGATTGAATGATTGATTGACAATAGCTGATATGGACTCTGGGATGGATACAGTGAGTCCATCCTTCCTGACTCACTGAATAGAATACTGAACCCTTCAGTATTTATGAAGCATTTCCTGGGGGGCGGAGCACTGTGCTAAGCGCTGGGAAAGAGTACCCAGGTGGGAATTAGATGCGGACCCTTTCTGCAGGACCTTTTTGGCTCCAAGGTGGACATCACCCACCCATCTTATTTTGTAGGCCTCAAAGGGAGAGAGTTGCACAAGACAAACTAAGGCCCCCTTTCCACTTTTCGCTAATACTGCAGCCAGGACTGAATTGGATTTGAAAAGGCGGCGGTTTCAGAGGACCATGTGTCTGAATTCATTGTACTCCTTGAATTTCAGATCAGTTCTTTCTGATGCCCCATCAGCTGTCTGTTTGGATGAATCGCATTCATGCTGAAGTTTTTTTTCTAAATCTCTGAGCGATTAAGTTTAAGAACTTTTGGATTCGTCTAAAACACCACTCTTTGTGGAGAAAGGGTACTGTGCACAAATGGTTTTTAATGAGCCGATCAAACTTAGCACTGCTTGAACTAACTTGGCTTGAGCCTGTTAAGTGAACAAAATGGAGGGGGCTCAGGCTTTGTGAGCTACATGAAATTTTCATTTTCATGTATGCTCCTTTGATTTGCAACCTCTTTTTCTAGAGTTTAATTTTAGGGGACCCTTCACCAAAGCTGAAGGAATTATCATTATCATTATTATTATTATTATTATAAAACAATGGGATTTGTGAAGCTCTGACTATGTGCCAACCACCTTACTAAGTGCTAGGGCAGGTAGAAGATACTCTGATTGGACACAGTCTCTGTTGCCTGTGGGGCTCACAGTCTAAGAGGAAAGAATTCCAGGTCTACGAGATGTCAGATGATGGTCTTTTGGGGTTTTTGGTGATTTCACTCCTGAACAGTTTAAATTCACCAATCCTCCAGAGGCCAAAACACTTTCCCACCTTTTCCCTGGCACAGATAATGTAACCTCCTTGTGGTCAGGGCATGTATTTACCAACTCTGCTGTTTTGTCCTCTCCCAAGTGCTTAATGCAGTGCTCTACACACAGTAAGCGCTCAATAAATGGAGAAACAGAGTGACCTAGTGGATAGAGCATGGGCTTGGGAGTCAGGAGGACCTGGGTTCTAATCCCAGCTCCGGCTCCCTTCTCTGGGCCTCAGTTACCTCATCTGGAAAATGGGGACTAAGACCATGAGCCCCATGTAGGACAGGGACAATGTTCAACCTGATTACCTTCTGTCAACCCCAGAGCTTAGTACAGTGTCTGGCACCTAGTAAGTACTTAACAAATACCATAAATAAATAAATAAATAAATACCACTGATGATGGTGATGATGATCATCATCATCATCTAAATCAACCCATCAATCGGTGGTATTTATTGAGCAGTTATTGTGTGTACCAAGCACTTGGGGGAGTCCAATAGACTTGGTAGCCACAACCCCTGCCCTCAAAGAGCTTTAAATCGGCGTAGGACCCGACCGTCTTTTATCTACCCCAGCGCTCAGTATAGGGCTCGGCTCAGAGGAAGGACTTCACAAATACCACAGTTATTATTTTTGTCTTCCCAATGTCAGCCGCAATGTGACACTTCTCAGCTGAGATAATGGAAGTTAGCTGGAGCAAGGCATTCGTTCTCTGGGTTTTTCATCAGGTATATGTCATTTCAGATTCCTCTGCCGTCCTTCATAGGGGCCTGCAATGGAGCTGTCTCCATCCTGCTTCCAGACTGGAATGTGTGTGTGTGTGGGGGGGGGGGGGGGGTGCTGTGGATGGGGGCAGGGGGCCTGCTGAAAGCTGACACCAGCTTTGCTGAGCAAAGGGTTGAATGCGAAGGCTGTCACCATGGTGACCGGAGTATTTTTTTTTTTCCTGGTGATGCATTTACCCAGCAGGGTTAAAGTTCTGTGAAAGCAACAGCTGCTGTAAAAACAGTGTATTAAATATGCTTAGAACTGTAAAATGGGCATTCCCCTATGCTACACTTCACTTGAGGGAATTCTGGAAATGTGAAATATGTTCCAAGAAGAGTGCCTACCCTGTGGGACATTTTTTTTTTCCAAAATCTGTGTTGCAGTAATGTTTGGTGTGGACTTGGGGAGCATTTGTTCTGGCCTCTGGCTTGAGTGTTCATACAGAAAGGGCTGGGCTTCAACCCTCATCAATAACCCCCTGTTAAAAGTCGGCTGGAAACAATTCTCCTTCTCTCTCCTTCTCTCTCCCTCTCTTTCTCCTTTTCGCCCTCATTCCCTTCACCTCTGCCTTTTTCACTCTCTATTTTTCTCCCTCTCTCTCTCTCTCCCCTTTTCCCTCTCTCCCTCTTTCTCCTCTTCTCCTTCACTCCCTCCTTCTCTCCCTTGTTCCCTCTCTCCCTCTCCTTCTCTTCCTCCTCCTCACTCCCTCTAACAGTCATGCTCATCATTCTGTTCCATTCTGTTTCTTTCTAGCTTCAAATTCTAATTTCAGTCCTCTCCCCCTGCCTCATCCCAGCTCTCTGAAAGAAGGACAGATGGAAGGGTGAGGTGGTGGTGGCAGGGGGGAGGGAGGCAAGAAATCCCACTTGAAACATCAGGTCAAGTGCAACCCTCCATAAAGGATGTAGGAAGTCAAGAGCAAGGAACAATGTGAGAACAGGGAAACAGGGCCCTTATATGCAACTTGACTTTTCTTCCATTACCTCCCATCTTGTTTGGATTTCTGGCCCAGTCTAGGGCCTGGGTTCTAAACCTGGCTCTGCTGTGCATCTGTTTGTGGCCTTGGGCAAGTCGCTGAACTTCTCTGTGCCTCAGTTCCTTCATCTGTAAAATGGGGGTTAAGGCTGTGACCCCAATGTGGGACAGGAAATTTGTCCAACCTTATTATCTTGTATCTACCCCAGCACTTAGTACAGTGCCTGGCACATAGTGAGCACTTAACTAATACCATTACCAAAAAAATAGAGTCCGAGAGTGAATAATCAGAGTCCACACCATCCAAATTCTTTCAGCAAGAAGCCGGGGCACTTATGAGGCCCAGAATGGGTCAAGTTACAAAAGAGGTGCTCATATCACATAGCCGTTCTTTTCTTGGGGGAATTATCCACCGTTGAACTGTCACCAGCTATAGAGATGGAAGCTATATTCAAACCTGTGATTACTACTGATCACGTTATTCCAACATTCATTCAGTCGTATTTATTGAGAGCTTACTGTGGGCAGAACAGTAGACTAGAATCATTCAGGTGATTTCCTGGGTGTCTCCTGGCATGACTGTAGCAGATGTCCATTTGTAAAGTGGCCCAAGAGCCCATCCTTGTCCAGGGCAGCTCCATTCTCAGGTGGTGACTTGCTTTGGGGTCTCGGCCTGTGCTGTTTTTATGGAGGATCAAGGAAACAGTGTGTCCTAGTATATGGGACACAGCTTGGGAGTCAGAGGACCTTTTTTTGTGTGTGTGTGGTACTCATTAAGCACTTACCATGTGCCAGGCACTGTACTAAATGCTGAAGTAGATACAAGCTAATCAAGCCGGACACAGTCCATGTCCCACGTGGGGCTCCCAGTCTTAACCGCCATTTTACAGATGAAATGACTGAGGTGGAGAGAAGTGAAGTGATTCGCCCAAGGTCATGTAGCAGATAAGTGATAGAGCTGGCATTAGAGCCCAGATCCTCTGACTCCCAGGCCCATGCTCCCTCCACTAGGCCATACTGGACCTGGGTTCTAATCCTGACTCTGCCACATGTCTGCTCTGTGCTCTCGGACTACCCACTTCACTTCTGTGGGTCTCAATTTCCTCATCTGTAAAATGGGGATGAAGTACCTGTTCTCCATGCCCCTTCAACTGAGAGACAGGGACCATATCTGACCTGATTATCCTGTATCTGCCCCAGTGCTCAGCACAGTGCTTGGCACATAAAAAGCTCATTGTGGGCAAGGAATGTGCCTGTTTATTGCTATAGTATACTCTCCCATCGCTTTGTATAGTGCTCTGCCACAGTAAGCGCTCAATAAATTTGATCGACTGAATGAACGAATGAATGAAAAGCGCTTAACAAATACCACAATGATTATTATGATTATTAATTACTGGGACTCCTGAAAGCTGGAGGTGCAAGCCCCAGTGTGGCTAGAGCCTGACAGAAGGAAAGAGCCCTTCAGGGAAACTGTCAAAGGCAGGTGGGGTGGGGGCGGGGGATGAGAGAGATGTCCAACATGTTGAAGGCCACCGATCTGACATGAGGAAAATTGCACTTTTCCAAACCAATTTCAAATATGTTCGAATATCAGTTTTCCTGAACTTCTTGAGGAAGCTACCTGGCGGGGCAGCCTGTTTTCACAAGCTAAAGGCAAATTAGCTGAATCACATTAGAAACCCAACTAAGTGCCTTGTTTACACCGGCATGGACAAGCCCTAACATTCCCATCAGCTCACTGAGAGCAGGGGGGAAAAGAACATCTTGATAGGATTAGCTGCCACGAGATGATGAGATTTGAAATATAGCTCTCCTGCCTTGGGACTGCTGCGTTTTTTTTAAAATGGTATCTGTTAAGTACTTACTATGTGCTAGGCACTGTACGAAACACAGGGGTACATACAAGCTAATCAGGTTGGACACAGTCCCCGTCCCACATGGGGCTCACAGTCTAGGAGAGAGATCAGGTATTGAATCCCCATTTTACAGGTGAGGTAACTAAGGCATAGTGAAGTGAAGTGACTTGCCTGAGGTCACGCCGCAAACAAATGACAGAGCTGGGATTAGAACCCAGTTCCTCTGACTCCCAGGCCCAGGCTGTATTCATCAGGTCATGCTATTCTTCTCTTTCCTCCCAAGGCTCACCCCCAATCACATTCTATGGTAATTACTGAGTGCTCACTGGGGACCAAGCACTGTAAGGATGAAGTCTCCTGTCCGGAAGAAGGAATGATCCTGGGGTCCTAAGACTTAGGGGCTGAAACTCCAGGCGAAGGAATTGACGATAGCACTGGCGGTTTGTGCAGCACAACTTGTGCTCTCTTGTCCTAGTCCATTGCATTCCTGCTGGGGTCTAGAACGCAAGGAGCGAATAGACGGGCAGGAACACAGCACATTCATTCATTCATTCATTCAATTGTATTTATTGAACGCTTACTGTGTGCAGAGCACTGTACTAAGCGCTTGGGAAGTACAAGTTGGCAACATGTAGAGACGGTCCCTACCCAACAGCGGGCTCACAGTCTAGAAGGGGGAGACAGAGAACAAAACAAAACATCAATCAATCAATCGTATTTATTGAGTGCTTACTGTGTGCAGAGCACTGTACTAAGTGCTTGGGAAGTACAAGTTGGCAACATATAGAGACAGTCCCTACCCAACAGTGGGCTCACAGTCTAAAAGGGGGAGACAGAGAACAAAACCAAACATATTAACAAAATAAAATGAATAGAATAGATATGTACAAGTAAAATAAATAAATAAATAGAGTAATAAACATGTACAAACATATATACATATATACAGGTGCTGTGGTGAGGGGAAGGAGGCAAGGCAGGGGGGATGGGGAGGGGGAGGAGGGGGAGAGGGAGCTCAGTCTGGGAAGGCCTTCTGGAGGAGGTGAGCTCTCAGTAGGGCCTTGAAGGGAGGAAGAGAGCTAGATTGGCGGATGTGTGGAGGGAGGGCATTCCAGGCCAGGGAGATGACGTGGGCTGGGGGTCGAGGGACAGGCGAGAACGAGGCACGGTGAGGAGATTAGCGGCAGAGGAGTGGAGGGTGCGGGCTGAGAGAAGGGAGGTGAGGTAGGAGGGGGCGAGGTGATGGAGAGCCTTGAAGCCGAGGGTGAGGAGTTTTTGCCAGATGCGTAGGTTGATTGGTAGCCACTGGAGATTTGTGAGGAGGGGAGTAACATGCTCAGAGCGTTTCTGTGCAATGTGGAAAAGCCCTCGTGCAAATTTTTCTGTGCAGGACCCATTGAAGGCCTCAGTGACCACAACACAGTACTGCGGTCTTAATGCACTGGATTAAGTGCTTGGGGAAGAACAACAGATGCACAAGATCCCAAGTCCCTCTTCTAGGGGAGAGAATCATCTCAATTATCAGAGACTTCAGGTCTCGAGCTTTTTTTCTTTTCTCATCCTCTGACTCCAGCACTCTCCTCATATTTTCTTGTGTGGAGAAGCAGCATGGCTCAGTGGAAAGAGCACGGGCTTGGGAGCCAGAGATCATGGGTTCTAATCCCGGCTCTGCCACTTGTCAGCTGTGTGACTTTGGGCAAGGCACTTCACTTCTCTGGGCCTCAGTTACCTCATCTGTAAAATGGGGATGAAGACTGTGAGCCCTACGTGGGACAACCTGATCACCGGGTACCCGCCCCAGCACTTAGAACAGTGCTTTGCACATAGTAAGCACTTAACAAATACCATTATTATTATTATTGTGTGATTTGTCTTGTCTCCTCTAGACTGTAAGCTCCTTGTCTGCCAACCTACCTGACTCACTGATTGACTGTCTGCCTCAACTTTCCGTAAATTTCTGACAGCCTTGACTGACTGAACGACTGACTGTGACTGACTGACTGATCTACCGACTGTCTGACTGACAGACTGTGACTGGCGGACTGATTGAGTGTGACTGGCTGACTGACTCACCGATCGACTGTCTATCTTTACTGACTGTAAATAACAATAATAATAATAATAATAATAATGGCATTTATTAAGTGCTTACTATGTGCAAAGGACTGTTCTAAGCTCTGGGGAGGTTACAAGGTGATAAGGTTGTCCCACGGGGGGTTCACAGTCTTCATCCCCATTTTACGGATGAGGGAATTCAGGCCCAGAGAAGTTAAGTGACTTGCCCAAAGTCACACAGCTGACAAGTGGCGGAGCCGGGATTTGAACCCATGACCTCTGACTCCAAAGCCCAGGCTCTTTCCACTGAGCCATGCTGCTTCTCAATGCCTGACTGCCTTTGACTGTCTGAATGACTAACTAAATTGAAACCATCGGGCACGATCTCCCTCTCCAGACCGCTCCCGCCCCAACTCTCCTATCCTTCTCGTGTCTCAAAATGAGATCTCCCACTGCTTCTTAATATCGACTCCCTCCACCTGAGCCTCCCACCTTGTGCTTCTGTTGTTCTTCCCCAAGCACAGGGAACTGTGAGAGTCCCTTAGGGCTCAGTTCTGGGTCCCCTTCTATTCTCCATCTATGCCCACTCCCTTGGAGAACTCATTCGCTCCCATGGCTTCAATTACCTCCTCTGCACAGATCTACCTCTCAAGCCCCAGCTTCTCACCCTCTCTGCAGTCTCACATTTCCTCCTGCCTTCAGGGCATCTCAGTTTGGATTTCCTGCCAACACCTCAAATGTAACATGTCCAAAACAGAACTCCTTGTCTTCCCACCCAAGCCCTGCCCTCCTCCTGACTTTCCCATCGCTGTAGATAATACCATCAATCCTCCCTGTCTCATGAGCCCATAAACTCGGAATTAAACTCAACTCAACTATTCTTACCATTGGCTTTAAAGCACTCAATCTCCTTGCTCCCTCTTATCTTACCTCTCTGATTTCTTACTACAACCCAGCCCGTATACTTCACTCTAATACCAACCTACTCACTGTATCTCAATCTCATCTATCTTGTCGCCAACCCCTTACCCACATGCTGCCTCTGGCCCAGAATGCTCTCCTCCTTCATATCCAACAGACCACCATTCTCCCCACCTTCAAAACCTTATTAAAATCACATCTCCTCCAAGAGGCCTTCCCCAAATAAGCCCTCATTTCTTCTTCTCCCACTCCCTTCAAATACCACAAAAACCACAACTATTATTATTATTATTCTGGATCGCCCTCACACTTGGATTTGCACCCTTTATTCACCCCACCCTCAGCCCCATGGAATTTATGTCCATATCCCTAATTTATCTATTTACATTCACATCCGTCTCCCTCCCTAGGTGGTAAGCTCCTTGAGGGCAGGGAACGCATCTACCAACTCTATTTTTTTTAATGGTATTTGTTAAACCATGACTTGGCCGGGATAATGTGTGACTGCTCAAACTGTGACCCTCCCTTGATCTGATTTGCCTTGAGGTGAGCGAAGCCTCCCTCTCTGGTAGTGTCAGAAGCTGTGCCCCTGGGCTGATTCTCACAAGTTACTAGGCTGTTTAAGGGCAGGAATCGAGTCTATTCACTCTGTTGGACTCTCCCAAGCACTCAGTACACTGCTGTGCACACAGTAGACTGCAAGTTCCTTGAGGGCAGGGATCGTGTCTATCAGCTCTATTTGACTCTCCCAAGTGCTAGGTACAGTGTTCCTGAATATAGTAGGCTGTAAGCTCCTTAAGGATGAGGATCATATACACTAGCTCCATTGTGCTCTCTCAAGAGCTTAGTTCATTCATTCATTCGATCATATTTATTGAGCACTTACTGTGTGCAGACCACTGTACTAAGCACTTGGAAAGTACAATTCAGCAACAGATAGAGACAGTCCCTACCCAGCAACGGGCTCACAGTGTAGAATTTTATTTCAGTGCTAAATAAATGCTATCAACGATGGTGATGAAGATGATGATGTTGAGTCCCCTTCTCTTCCCGCCACTGTCTGGGCCTTCTGCCCCTCTCGATCCTCCTCTCTGTAGCCAAATTGCAAGGCTGGATCCACATGCCTTTGTGGGGAAAGGGTTTGGGACTCTGGGAATCTTGATCCCACTCTCCGGCTCCTCCCTCCAACTCCTCCTGACCTGTGTCGATGCTTGGGAAAGAATGACTGAGCTTTTCCCTTCCCTCAGGAAACCTCCCCCTTGTCTCCCAACCTCCCTCTCCTCCTCTTTTCTCCTCCCTGCCATCCCACGATGCTTTGGTACCATTCCACTGAGTCACATTCTATCTCTTGTCCAGTTGGTTCTGGAGTTCCGGTGGTGACTCTCACTTTCCTTCGCCGTGGAATGCTACTCTCCATCTGAACCGTTTCTGGTTAAGGCCCAGGTCAGCCAACAGGAAGGTTAAGTCCAGAATGAGAGACAAATCGGGTAACCCACAAAGCGTAATGTCACTCCAGATTAAGCCTGTACATTGCAAATGATGGTCAGATCCCCATGGCCAAGCCCTCCAAGGGTCTAGCACAACCAAGGCCAATGGGCATGGATTTTTCATTCATTCAATCGTATTTGAGTGCTTACTGTGTGCAGAGCACTGTACTAAGCGCAACAGATTCTCCTCCTTAATTTTACAGTTGGGCCTGAATGTTAGCTAGGGCACCTTGGAATTCCCAATGGCACACTTTCCTGCCATACTCTTTCCTGCCAATCTATCTGCCCAACCTCTAACCTCAGTCTGTCTCTCCTAGCGGCTTGGCTTCTGACCCCACCGTCAGATCAGCTTCTGCTGTTTCCTCAGGTGGAGGTGAAGGGGGCCTGGGCCTTTCTCTCCCAGCCCCAACAAGTCCCAGCAACTTCCTGTCAGGGCTGAGGTGTGTCTCTCATCTCTTGCCGATGCCCAGCCTAGCCAGTCTTGGAATTACACCTTCCAGTGGAAGGGGCTGGTCACCAGTCTACACAGCAGTGTGGCCTGCTGGATAGAGCTCAGGCCCGGGAGTCAGAAGGACCTGGGTGCTAATCCCAGCTCTGTCGCTTGTCTGCTATGTGACCTGGGGCAAGTCACTTCACTTCTCTGGGCCTCAGTCACCTCATCTGGAAAATGAGGATTAAGACTAGGAGCCCCACTTGGGACATGGACTGCATTCAACCTGACAACCTTGTATCTACCCCAGCGCTTAGAACAGTACTTGGCACATAGTAAGTGCTGAACCAGACGAGGGACAGGCCAGCTGATAGGGGACTAGTGGCCACCCGGCTAGCGATGCCCCAGTGCCCACCTGGCAGTGGCCAATTCTGCCCCAAGAATAGGTGATATCACTGCGGGCCACCCCTCTTCTTCTCCATCCCACCTCACTGTGTGCTCCGACTCAGAGGATCCCAATCTGGGAACTGTGGGTCTGGCCCATGACAGCAGGGCAGGAGAGATGGACTCAGTTAGACCCCTCCCCCGGCCCACCCCATCCATTTTCTGCCCAGCGACAGCCCTTCCAATCAGCATCACTGTGGGACCAAACTGCCATGCCTGAGGTGGGATTTTCTGTTCTGTCTCTCCAGTTTGGCCTCAGGATCTGCCCTGGACGCCCTAACGACCCCCTCTCCGGCCCAACTCGGGGTGGCTCAGCCCTTGAATGGCTCAGGTTGGGAAAGGGGGGCATGGGGATGGGGCTTCAAGGTTTGAGGTCTGTTGGCAAACTCAGAGGCCCCAAAAGTCTGGGGTGAAGGAAGAGCGGAGAGAAGGAGGTTGCCTCGGGTCTCCCCGACAGTCACAGTGGACCCCAGGGAGTGGGGAACTGATGGCCCCACGGCAATGACCAGCTGGCCCTTTGGCTAATGCCCCCTGCTCTTGTGTCCCAGAGCCCGGGTCTGGGGTTCAGAAGGTCAAGGGTTCTAATCCCGGCCCTGCCACTTGTCTGCTGAGTGACTTTGGGCAAGTTACTTCACTTCTCCGGGCCTCAGTTCCCTCATCTGTAAAATAGGGATTGAGACTGTGAGCCCCACATGGGACAGGGACTGTGTCCAACCCTCTTTGCTTGTATCCACCCCAGAGCTTAGTGCAGTGCAGGCACATAGTCAGCACTTAACAAATGCCACGATAATAATAATAATAATTAACAATTATCATAAGTACTAAGGTCAAAACATTGGCAAAAAGCCATCAAAAGTGCTTCCTCTGGAGGAAGGGGAAGCCAAGAGAGCAGCCTGGCAATGACCCATTGAAAATACGAAAATGGTTTTGTGCCGAATGACCATTTGTCTTTGTTATTTGGAAATAAATCAACCTTTGTTTTTCCTGGCTCAACTTGAGGAATGTCATTATTACCAAATAAATTGTGTGGTTGCAAATCAATCAAGCTACCTTCCCATTTAAATGTGAATAACGTGGATTGTCTGGATTTTCAACCTGAAACCTCAGCGAGGAAACAAATGATTAGATATAGATCATTCCAACTCCGCATTTAGGTTAAAATCCAGCCTCAAAGTCACCCCCGACCCCCTCCCTCCATCAAATCTCAAGCAAAGCCCGTATTACAATTGCTGCTTTTGCCTAGCAAATCCTTTGGCAGAAAAATCTCGACAGATCGTATCTCTCGGGATACTGCAAATCATCTCTCTCAGACTACGACCAGGCATCTGGTTCCAGAATACATAGATCATCTCTCTTGGAATAGAGCAAATCATCTCTTTCAGAATTGAGCAAATCATCCCTCTCAGGATAACGACAAATCATCTCTCTCAGGACAATGACAAATCATCTCTCTCAGGATTCGGCAAATCATCCCTCTCAGAATTCAGCAAATCATCTCTCAGGATATGACAAATCATCTCTCTCAGACTGCACATCATCGCCGTCAGGATAGAGAGAATCATTTCTCTGAGATTAGAGTGGATGAATTGAAGCAAAGGTTTCGGCTCCGTTTCGGACAGATTCGCGTCCTAATCTCAGGGCGTCCCAGGTTCTGTTTTGATGAACATTCCAGGGATGCTGGAGATCCATGGAGATTCCTGAGTTCTCTTTGACTGGCTTTTCAAAACAAGGGAGATGAGATCCCCAGATAAAACTGGCTGTTTTGTTTTGCTGACCCAAACTGACCACAAGCGCAATTGGGTTTGTACGCTGACACCCCTCCGTCCCCACACCTCATCCCTTTATCCAAGGCTGGCCTGGGTTTAGTGTGTGTGTGTGTGTGTGTGTGTGTGTGTGTGTGTGTGTGTGTGTGTGTGTGTGTCTGTGTGTGTGCGTCTCTGTGTGTGTGGCGGGGGCGGGGGGGGTTGTCTTTTGTTCTTTTAGGACTAAACTCCTCCTTCCGGGTTTCTCTGTGGCCTCTCTCCCACCTCTGACCTCTCTCCAAGGTTTCACCCTGGCTTTAACAATTGATTTATGATGGGCCCATTTTTACGGTTTGCTTAAAATATTTCTTTTAGAGGGAGCATCAGAAGTGGTGCAGAGTAAGAATTGAACAGGGCCATGGAGAAACTGAAAAGTGCTTTTTCACTCACTGTCACATCATCTGCACCCAAAGAAATCAGCTCACTGAACAACCCCCTGCCCCTGATCACCTCGTAGCAATCGTGACCTAGAGAAGATTGAAGATTTGACATTGGCCAGATTTCCAGCTGAAGATAGCTTGGAAAATGCTTCATTTCGGCCAAAAAAAGCAGCCGCTGGGTGATAATTCCAAGTCGTGGCAATTTCTTGGACAGTGACGCTATTTTTCTTTGAGGACAGTGCTTTGCACATAGTAAGCGCTTAATAAATGCCATTATTATTATTATTATTCTTTTCCAGCAGTAAAGGAGTGGGACTGGTGAGCATAAAGTCATATACATCAGCTCACCAGGAAACCTGGATCTTTTGTTCCATTTGATGTCTTCGGTACGTATTCAAACACCTGAAATTACTAGAAAAAGATTGAGGACTGAGCTTTTATAGTCCTCGCCAAAAGAAAGCAGTTTTTTACGTCCACTTGGATTCTGAAGAGAGAAAGGAATTTTGAACTTTGAGAGGAAAGTCCCTATAGAAAGTTGTGCTTTCTCATTTTCGTGGGCATCCCAAGCAAGTGAAAGTAAACAGATTTTCCTGGAAAAGTGGAGCATTTGCCCTGAATTTTTCCACACTGATCTCAAAACAGAACCAAATGTTTGTTGATCAAAGAAATTATCACCTGTTAGGCCCTTGGTTAAATCATTCCAGATGATATTTCCCTAGATGGCATGAGAAACAGAGACTTGCATTCCCTGACTTATTGATCCTTTTTTTTTCCTGGTCATTAAAAAAGTGATTGATTATTCTGACATTTTTAAAGGGCCAGATACAGAGTTTTATAGCTATAGCTATCTGGCTTCCATGTTCTCTTTGACTGCTACTGGAGTGTAAAACCTGCTAAAAAAACCACCTCTGAGTGTATATCCATAAAAAATATCCTCACAATGATGTGGAAAACCTCCACATCTGAAATATATGTGGCTGGATATGGAATTAAGGATTTATTTTCCTCCTGGTCTTTATTTCTGCAATGAGGTCTTGTCTCCTAGGGAAATGTAGTCATTTCAACACTAAATCATTTGAAATCATCACCACTTATGGAGAATTTTGTATGGGGGTGTATGAGGGTAGCTAATAAGGCCAGCACAGGACTGACAATCCCTTCCACGTCATGGGCGTGTGAAAATGGTACCTAGCTGCACTGTTGTATTCACTACCCTTGGTGCCTGGTGCTTTTTTCTTTTTTCCCTTTCGCTGTGGCAATCTTCCCGTTCTAAGCCCAAAACACTGACTTGCTCCGGTTTGTACAGCAGGATGGACTGCCTTTTGCTAGTCTCTCTCTTTCTGTGGTTTACCTTCGTGTGTCTTTTGAGTGTTTTCTGTGCCCCCTTGTTTCATTCAATCGTATTAATTGAGCACTTACTGTGTACAGAGCACTGTACTCACCGCTTGGGAGAGTATAATATTACACTAAACGGACACATTCTCTGCCCACAGTGAACTTACAGTATAGAGGGCTGGTGTGCCTATGGTAGCTCACTGCAGACTAGTAATAAAGGTTTTTGTTGAGCCCTCATTGGCCCTAACTCACTATCCTAAGCGCTTAGGAAGAATAACAGCTCTCCTCCGTTAGACCATAAGTTTCTCGTGGGAGGGGAGCATGTCAATTCTTTGTTTTGTAGTAGGTGATAGTGTTTGTTAAGCAGTTACTGTGTGCAGAGCACTGGGAAAGAATATACAGTTGGGAATTAGACAGAATCCCTGTCCCTCTGGAGGCTCTCTCCTAAGCTCTTGGTAGAGTGCATTACACCCGATGGGTGCTCAATAAATACTACTGCTTACTACTAGAACAGAAGCACAAGACATGTTCCTTGCCCACAAGGAGATTCTACTCTACCATGGGAGAAGTTGGGTGTCCTGCTGTGATCCACTCTCCTCTAATGCCCATTTTCAAGTTAGTGGAGTTAATGAGGATCTAGGGTTAAGAGGGCTGTGTTCCCAGAGGCCCTCAGGAACTGACCCAACTTCCGCCTGGGACAAAAGGGCAGGGCTGACAGTTGGACAGTGGAATTCACCTTGCGAGATGTAACGATAAATTAGGGTGAGCCAACTCTGTAGAGCGAAAAGTTGGGAACCTCCAGTCATTCTTGATTCAGGTCTCCATGGCCAAAGATCCTGAAAATCAGGGGCCAAACGGCCCCTCCTCCCCCTGCTGAGTCCCACCATTCTTTGAATCCTGCCCGGAGTCCCGCAGAGATATGGGGATCTAGGGCTGCTTTCCAATCAATCAGGCAATCAATCAGGCAGTCTCTGGTATTTAATAAGCACTTGCTGTGTGCAGAGCACTGGACTAAGCACTGGGGAGAGTTCCCTGGCCTGATTGCGCTGCCCCAATCTTCCACCGACTGGAGGAGGAGAGCGCATGAGACAAAACTTGAAGGCCGGTACTCTCCTGGCTGGAGATTTGGTAGGCCAGCGGGCTCCTTAGAAATGCCACTGGCACAGATGTTGACAGTTGGAAGCATCAATCCCTCAAGGCAAATGAGATGGGGAAGCAGTGGGGATGGGGACTCTCTCGGGGGCAGAAGAGGAAGCATCCTGGAGTGATTTTCCTTCTGCCTCCCCTCTTCTACACCCCAACATCCATCCCAGCTCATCACCAAAGCCAGAGAGGAGGAGGAGGGGTGGCTGGACCCTCCCCCAACACTTCAGGTAATCCTGAGGCGGGAGCCAGAAGGCCAGAGCGAGGGCTGTCTTCTGTCCACAGAGTGGGGAGGAAGGACTGGAGACTTCCTCCTCTCTCCCTTCCCTCCCACCCCGAATCCTCCAAAGGGTACTCACTTTCATGCCATTGTGCTCTTCCCAGCGTCCTCTGGGGAAGCAGCACCCCTCACCCTCCTCCCTTGGTGCTGCCGAGGAGAGGGGCAGGGTATGATATCTGCCGGTCCCCAGGGGACACATTCAGAGTGTCCATCCTGGCTCTAAGGTCAACTCACTCTCCTTGAGGGGTAAGACTGGGGGGGCAGGAGGAAAGGAGGGACCCTTTTCATTCATGTTCAGTGTTCTTCACATGAGCCGTGATCTGGATTTGCTCCCTCCCTCCCCACCCTGCCTGCTTAATACTCTCCAGCACATTCATTCATTCAATTGTATTTATTGAGCGCTGTGTGCAAAGCACTATACTAAGTGCTTGGAAGAGTAGCTCTAGAGATTTGCTTCTTTTGGTGTAAAGGTGGTTGAATACAGGAAGTAAATCGAGTCCAGGTTTGAGACTTGAGCTGCACCCACCTGGCCCCATTAGCCCCTCTAAACCACTTAGCTCTGGGACAGATTAAGGAGGGAGGCAGCATGGCCTATCAATCAATCAATCAATGGTATTTATTGAGTTACTTACTGTGTGCAGAGCACTGTACTAAGCGCTTGGGAGAGGACCATACAACAGAGTTGGTCGACACATTCCCTGTCCACAGTGAGCTCACAGTCTAGAGGGGGTACAGACATTAATATATATCAATAAATGTCACATATGAACATGTTGTGGCTCAGTGGAAAGAGCCCGGGCTTTGGAGTTAGAGGTCATGGGTTCAAACCCCCGCTCTGCCAATTGTCAGCTGTGTGACTTTGGGCAAGTCACTTAACTTCTCTGTGCCTCAGTTACCTCATCTGTAAAATGGGGATTGAGACTGTGAGCCCCCCGTGGGACAACCTGATCACCTTGTAACCTCCCCAGCACTTAGAACAGTGCTTTGCACATACTAAGTGCTTAATAAATGTCATTATTATTATTATTATTATTATTATTATTATTATTATTATTATTATTATGAACATGCGTGGTGAGGAGCTGAGGTCTAGTAGACTGGAAATCAGGAGATCCGAGCTCTGATCTCAGCTTCTCCACTTGCCTGCTATGTGCCCTGAGATTCCTCATCTGTGAGATGGGGAGAAGACTTTTGCTCTCCCCACCTAAGAGGGGATTGTGAGCCCCTTGTGAGACAGGGACTGTGTCTGATCTGACTGCCTTGCATCTATTCCAGCGCTGAGCCCAGTGCTTTGCACAAAATAATTATAATGATGGTATTTGTTAAGCGCTTATTATGTGCCAAGCACTGTTCTAAAAACTGGGGTAGATACAAGGTCATCATGAGGGAAGCAGTGTGGCTCAGTGGAGAAGAGCATGGGCTTTGGAGTCAGAGGTCATGGGTTCAAACCCCGGCTCCGCCAATTGTCAGCTGTGTGACTTTGGGCAAGTCACTTCACTTCTCTGGGCCTCAGTTACCTCATCTGTAAAATGGGGATTGAGACTGTGAGCCCCACGTGGGACAACCTGATCACCTTGTAACCTCCCCAGTGCTTAGAACAGTGCTTTGCACATAGTAAGCGCTTAATAAATGCCATTATTATTATTATTATTATTATTATTATTATTATTATTATTATTATCCCAGCTCCACCACATGTCTGCTGTGTGACCTTGGGCAAATTAACTTCTCTGAACCTCAGTTACCTCATGTGTAAAATGGGGATTAAGACTGTGAGCCCCATGTGGGACAACCTGATCACCTTGTATCCCCCCCAGTGCTTAGAACAGTGCTTTGCACATAGTAAGTGCTTAACAAATGCCTTTATTATTATTATTATTATTATTGTTGTTGTTGTTGTTATTATCAGGTTACCCTACATGGGGCTCACAGTCCTAATTCCTATTTTACAGTTGAGGGAACTGAGACACAGAGAAGTGAAGTGGCTTGCCTAAGGTCACACAGCAGGCAAGTGGTGGAGCCCGGATTAGAACCCACGTCCTCTGACTCCCAAGCCCGTGGTCTTTCCACTGAGCCACGCTGCTTCTCCTTGCAAGCATGTAATAAAATGTCATAGGAAAAAAAGTGTTTGGGGAATAGAAGCAGCTATGTTTCACATTCCCTCCCCCTGAAATTTAACACACCAGGAAGACAGATTTCAGGAGAAAGAGAATCTGCAAATTTGCTGGGGAAGGAAAAGCCAAATTGTAACCTGTTCTATCTTGGTTCTCCAACTGAAGTTATAGAGTGGAAGCACCTTGGAGACAGAGATTGTGTCTACCAGCTCTATTGGACTCTCCCAAGTGCTCAGTATTGTGCCCTGCAGACTGTAGGCTGTCAGCTCCCTGAGGGTAGATCTGGTCTCCAACTCCATCGTACTCTTCCAAGTGTTCAGTACAGCGCTCTTCACACAGCAGGCATTTAATCAACACAACCAATGGGCTGACGGGAAAGCCCTGAAAACCAGGATGGTGTGGCCTTTGAAAACAGGAGCTGTGACTCCATTTCCCAGCCTAACCCCCTTCCGTCCCTTCCTCTGGAAATGGGGACGATGCAATGCTCCAGTTTCCAACTCTGCGAAGGAAGAGCACTGACAACTGTTGAGCTGTGGTGGATTAAACCACTCTTCTGCCTCAGTCTTTTTTCATTAATGAAGATCGGATGCTAACGTCTCCTCGGTTAGCGAGGTTTCACGGGGTTCATAAATGGACACACTTCTTTGAATGTGGTGCTACATTCAAGAAATTCAAAAACTCACACAGCGTGAGGCTCCGATTGCACTTCCCAGGAATTGCCACAGACATCCATGGTTGTTTGGGAAAAGGATCTCCCAAGTCTAGACATGGAGGAATATCTAGATTAAGATTTTCAAACAAGGCCCCTCCAGAGAGGTTCATGCTGAGGAAAGTTATTGGCAGGCAACAGGGCAGAAGAAGAAAGGAAAACAGATCCAGGACACCCGCAGCAGAGGAAAAGGTGACATTTTCCAGAGTAAATCCAATCTCCAAACACCTATCAACTCCATTTCAAGGGGATCGTCCACCAGTTGTTTACCAAGAGATACATTCCGATTGATCTGCTAGAAAGACCTCTTGTTGCCGCTGAGTGTTTGGGACCGAATTGGCCTGTTTTTCTAGCCTCAGTCATCGGACCCACAAGATTGCCTATTTTGAAAATCTGAACATCTCCCTTTCAAAAAGCCATCATAGCTTTTTTCCTCGGGGCATCTGTCAAGGCCGAGGCTCTACCTGGGCCAATTCAAAGAGGAAGAGGGAAATTTTTTTATCAATTGCTCTTTCAGAAACCAGCACTTCTCTTAAACCAGCTCTGTCAGATCCAGTTGGCTCTGGAACAAAGTTGAAGTGTAAGGCAATGAAAGTTTTCCCGCGAGGCCCCTCCTCCCCACCACCGCCTCATCCCCCCCAAACCCTCTGGCTCTCCCCTGCTCCATATTCATCAATTAGTCTGAGGTTTCCTTCGTGTTTAGTTTACAAAGCCACTTAAACCCACGCACTCATTTAACATATTTATGACCCCAGTTTTCTTTCTGTTCTCCGAGACTGTACTGTGATTGTTCTCTGGACTCGGGCCCTGATGAAAAGAGACAACATAAAGAAGGAAATGAATGTGTGAGGGATGAATACCTTCCACAAAACAAGTAGGTGCAATTTGGCCCCTGACTCTTGGGGGTCACTTTAATAGAGTGGAGTCTCAGCCTCTATTGAGTGGATGGGAGACTATTAACTCTTAACAACTCTCAGTGTCAGGTTATTTATTTATTGCTTAAATGATTTGTTATTGCTCCTCGGATTTAATACACCCTCTGGGAGCTGAGACGATCGTGTCGTGTTACAGAAAAACGACAAGTTATTTTAAAACTGTAATTGAGTTTTTATGAGCCCCATAAAATCTTTCTGGACGAACAACTTACCGTGAGTCAGAAACTTCGGTTGGAGATTCGGGGGGAAGATGGGGAGAACGGAGCGTACCTCTGAACATTACAGTATATGTGCGGGAAGGGGTGTGTGTGTGTGTGAGGGAGGGTGAGGCTTGGAGAGAAAAACCGTCGTAGCAATCAGCGTGCAGGTTTGGGCTAAGCCTTTGTTGAGCTGTTGCCAGACAGGTTCCAGGGGACCATCTGAATCACAGAGGCCAGGGCTGCTGATGCAGAGGGAGTCATGGCCTTCTGAGCACAGCATGCTGGTGGAGGCAGGGGAGGCCTCGGTTGGAAATGACATCACCCCTCACCTATTTCCTCAAAGCACCTTCACATCAGTGATCTCATTTTTGTCTTCACGACATCCTTGGCAGGTGCGGAGACACAGGATGTTCACCCCCATTTTACAGAGGAGAATACTGAGGCCCGGAGAGGGGAGGTGACTTGCCTGAAGTCACACAGCGAGCCAGTGGCAGAGCTGAGACTGGAACCCGGGACTCCTGAATCCCAGGCCCATCCACTAGGCCATGCTGCCATGCACCTGTGACAGACTTTAGTGTCTGTCTCCCCCTTTAGACTGGAAACTCCGTGAGGGCAAGACCATGTCTGTCTACTTCCTCTATGGTCCTCTCTCAACCACTTAATATAGTGCTTTGCACACAGTAGACTGTCAGCTTCTTGAGGGCAGGGATCATGTCTACTGACTCTACTGAACTCTTCCAAGCACTCACTTCTGATGACTTGACACCTGTCCACATGTTTTGTTTTGTTGTCTGTCTCCCCCTTCTAGACTGTGAGCCCGTTGTCGGGAAGGGACTGTCTCTATATGTTGCCAACTTGTACTTCCCAAGTGCTTAACACAGTGCTCTGCACACAGTAAGTGCTCAATAAATACGATTGAATGAATGAATGAATGAATACTATGCTGGGTACACAATAGACTGTAAGCACCTTGAAGTCAGGGATCGTGTCTACTAATACTATCGCATTCTCCCAGTTGCCCAGTACAGTGCTCTGCACACAGTGGATGGGGAGGTCCTTGAGGGCTTGAGGGCTCCCAAGTGTTCAGTACAGTATTCCGCACACAGACCGTAAGGACCTTGAGGTCAGGGATCATGTCTACAAACTCTAGTGCATCATCATAATAATAATAATAACTATTATTATTATTATTGTATTTGTTAAGCACTTACTATGTGCCAGGCACTGTTCTAAGCACTGGATAGATTCAGGGTAATCAGTGGGGCTCACACTTTTAATCCCCATTTTACAGTTGAGGTAACTGAGGCACAGAGAAGTTATGTGACTTGCCCAAGGTCACACAGCAGACAAGTGGCAGAGCCGGGATTAGAACCCACGTCCTCTGACTCCCAAGCTTGAGCTCTTTCCACTAAGCCATGCTGCTTCTCAAGTGCATTCTCTCAAGTGCCCAGTACAGTGCTGTACATATGGTAGGCCCTCAATAAGTACCGCTGATTGATTGGCGGGGAAGCAGCATGGTGTAGTGGATCGAGCACAGGCCCGGGAGTCAGAAGGTCATGGGTTCTAATTCTGGCTCCTTCCCTTGTCTGCTGTGAGACCTTGGGCAAGTCACTTCAGTTCTTTGTGCCTCAGTCACCTCATCTGTGAAATGGGGATTGAGACAGTAAGCCCCATTTGGGACAGGGACTGTGTCCAACCCGATTTGCTTTTAGCCACCCCAGCACTTAGTACAGTGCCTGGCACATAGTAAGTGCTTAACAAATACCATAATTATTACTATTATTATTATTACTGATTGACATACCAACACCACAGAAACCTACACTGATCCCTTTTTTGGGCTAGGATCCAATTTTCTGGCTTCGATTTATATTCATGGGGGATTTTAGCAATCAATCAATGAATGAGCAGTATTTATCTATATGTTTAGCACTCCAAAGAGTATAACAGAAGCAAAAGACATACATGCACCCTGCCCCAATGAGGGAGACAGACAGACACAAATGATTTGCAAATAGTGGGAGCAGGAGAAAGAACATAGAGCAGGTAATAATTCAAATTTTGGGGTGAAGTAGATGAATCCGTATTGCCCCGACTTGCTCCATTTGCTCTTCCCCCCTCCCAGGCCCACAGCACTTATGTACATATCTGTCATTTTATTTATTTGTATTGTTGTCTGTCTCCCCGCCTATAGACTGTAAGCTCATTGTGGGAAGGGAATGTCACCGTTTATTGTTGTGTTGTACTCTCCCAAGCGCTTAGTACAGTGCTCTGCACACAGTAAGCACTCAGTAAATATGATTGAATGAAAGAATGAATGAATGAATCAGAAATTAATCATTCATATACAAAAGTACCGTGGACAGGTATAAATACATCAGTGCTCAGGGTGGAAGTTGGGTTGATGCTGGGGTTAATCAGGGAAGGATTCCTGGAAGAGGCAGGCTCCTAGGAGGGCTTGGAAGATGAGGAGGGTCGAGTGGGTTTTGCTTCCGATACACTGTTCCAAGCGCTTAATACAGTATACTCCAGTGATGCCCCTCACAGGGTCACACCTGGAGAGTTTCCAGACCTCTACCAGTCTTGACTACAGGAGGGAGAATCAAGCAGAGGTGTATGCATTCCATTCCTAGCTTGGGCAGTGGCTAGTGAGTGGAAGGCCATCTGCTTCAAGTCAAAACTCACCCGTGCTGGGCAGCAGTGGCGCGGGAGAAAGTCGAGGGCAGAGATTCAAGTTTACTGTGCGGAAGGAGGCCATGGTAAACCACTTGCATATTTTTACCAAGAAAATTCTATGGATCCACTACCAGAATGATTGCAGATGGAAGTGGAGCGTTCTGGAAGACGTGTTCCGTGGCGTCGCTATGGGTCGAAGACGACTCGACAGCATAAGACAAGACTCCAGCAACTCAATCAGTATCATTGATCATGAGCTGGCTCCCCCAAGACTCATGTTAGAGTTAGAGTTTACCATTATCCAAGGGTCTGGCCTAAAATGGGCCTCTGGAATGATTCAAGAAGTAAAAACGGAAAGGAGCCTCCTGGAATTCATGCCTGTCGGTCCACCAGAGTCAACTTAGCCAGCTCCTTTCTTCACAGCCCAGTCACTCGATGGAAACCCACAGAGAAGTAACGTACCACTCCCGACCTATTTCTCCCCGGTGGCCTCATGCCTGTGATGCCTTGATTTGATCGGGAGCAGGGTTTCCATTTTAATGTACCCACCCTTCATAAAGCCGTATCCCAGAACTCCAGAACATCATTGATTCTAATCCTGGTACCATCACTTGTCTGCAGTGTGACCTTGGGTAAATAACTTCACTTCTTTGTGCCTCAGTTACCTCATCTGGAAAATGGGGATTGAGACTGTGAGCCCCACGTGGGACAGGGACTGTGTCCAACCTGATTTGTTTGTATCCACTCCAGCGCTTAATGTGCAAGACACATAGTAAGCATTTAACAAATACCACAATTATTATGGGCCTGGGAGGCAGAAGGACCTGGGTTCTAATCCCAGCTCCGCCAATTGCTTGCTTCAAATCATTTGACTCGACTGACTGATTGAGTTAGTGAGTAACGGGAGCCCAAGTTTCCCAGAAATTTTCTGATTAGCTATCACGTGCCTAGTGAGAAGGAGCCCAGGGCTGGGAATCAAGAGGCCTGGATTCGAGGCCCACCAATGGCCTACTGTGTGACCTTGGGCCAGCCACTTAACCTCTCTGGGCCTCAGTTTCCCCATCTGTAAAATGGAGATGAGATACAGTGTGAGCCCCGTGTGGGATTGGAATTGTGTCTGATCACATAACCTAATAATAATGATAATAATAATTATGGTATGTGTTGAGCGCTTGCTATGTTCCAGCACTGTACTAAGCGCTGGGGTGGATACAAGCAAATCAGGTTGGACTCAGTCCCTGTCCCTGGTGGGGCTCACAGTCTCCATCCCCATTTTATAGATGAGGTAACTGAGGTCCAGAGAAGTGAAGTGACTTGCCCAAATTCACACAGCAGATAAATGGGGGAGTCGGGATTAAAGCTCATGACCTTCTGACTCCCAGGCCTATGCTCTATCCACTATCTACTGCAGTGCTTAACCTGGATTAAGTGCTTAATAATATAATCATTTTTCTTAGTACTACTGAATCCTGAAACTGACCTGACAGTCAGGGTTGAAGAATCTTGGCCATGTGTTTGGTTGATATATTGGGCTCTGATTGACTTCCATAGTCTTCAAAGGTAACTTCCAAGAAAGCCCTGTAGACGGCAAGCTTGTTGTGGGCAGGGAAAGTGTATACCAGCTCTGTTGTACTGTGCTCTCCCGAGGGCTTAGTACAGTGCTCTACACAGTCAGTGCTCAATAAATACCAGTGATTGAAGGAAAGCACATTACAATAAGCTCTTTCGGAGGTTAGAATGTCAGGGCTTAACTGAGAGCTCAGGGTTGGAAAAAAAAGGAGGCAGATGGAAAGATTTTTCCTTTGCTTCTTAAAGGAAAGCTTAAAGCTTCCCAAAGCAGCTATCGATCAAGGTATCCGCATACCTCCGTGAACCCAAGGACCAAGATGAAAATCTTCTCTATAGGATTATTATTATTATTAATAATAATTTGTTTTGCTGAACAAACACCATTATTATTATTAATAATAATAATGGTGTTTGTTCAGCACTTACTATGTGCAAAGCACTGTTCTAAGTGCTGGGGAGGTTACAAGGTACTCAGGTTGTCCCACGGGGGGCTCACAGTTTTAATTCCCATTTTACAGATGAGGGAACTGAGGCCCAGAGAAGTGAAGTGACTTGCCCGAAGTAACACAGTTGACAGCTGGCAGAGCCGGGATTTGAACCCATGACCTCTGACTCCAAAGCCCCGGCTCTTTCCACTGAGCCACGCTGCAGCATGCATGGCTTAGTGGATAGCGCACAGACCTGGGAGTCAAAAGGTCCTAGGTTCTAAACCCAGCTCTGCCCTTTGTCTGCTCTGTGACCTTGGGCAAGTCACTTAACTTCTCAGTGCCTCAGTTCCTTCCTGTGTTAAATGGGGATTGAGACTGTGAGCCCTATGTGGGACAGGGACTGTGTCTAACCTGATTATCTTATACCTACCCCAGCGCTTAGAACTGTGCCTGGCACAAAGTAAGTGCTTAACAAATACCATAATTATTCTTCTTATTATTACTAGTAGAAGTAGAAGTAGTAGTAGTAATAATAATACTGATATTTGTTCAACGCTGGGGTGGATACAAGATGACCAGGTCCCATACCAGGCTCACAGTCTGAGAGGATTTAATCCCCATTTTGCAGATGAGTGGACTGAGGCCCAGAGAAGCAAAATGACTTGCTCAAGTTCTCACAGCAGACAAATGGTGGAGTCTTTCCACTAGCCCATGCTGCTTCTCTGTCTTCATCATCACCATCTTGATAGGGTGAAATCAAGATGATATTACATCGAGCTACCAGACCATGCTTGTCTTCTCTGGGGGTTTCCTTTCATCCAAGTCACTCACTAATCCAGAAAAGGCAGGCAACAAGATGATGCTCACAAGGATAAATGTTTATGTCCTGTCAAATCAGGCAGCCAAGTAATGAAACCATGGCCTCCGTTTCCTGAATACAAGAGAAAACGAGAAGCAGTGTGGCCTAATGGATAGAGCCCGGGCCTGGGAGTCAGAAGGACCTGGGTTCTAATCCAGGCTCCGCCACTTGTCTGCTTCCTGACCTTGGACAATTTACGTCATTTCTCTGGGCCTCAGTTACCTCATCTGTAAAATGGGGATGAAGACTGTAAGCCCCATGTGGAACAACCTGATTAGTTGTATCTATATCAGTGCTTAGTACAGTACCTGCAACATAGTAAGAAATTAACAAAACCATAAAAACCCCGGCCCCACCAAAACAGGTATTGAATCCCCCATTCTGCAGATGAAGGAACTGAGGCCCAGAGAAGGTAAGTGATTTGCCCAAGGTCACAGAGCAGATACGTGGCAGAGTCAGGATTAGAACCCAGGTCCTCTGACTTCCAGGCCCAGTCTTTATCCACTAGGCTACATTGCTTCTCACTAGGTCACACTGGTGGTGGTAGTGGTAGTAGCAGTAGTAGTAGTAAGGAAAAGGAGGTAGAGGAGAAGCAGCAGAATTTATTGAGCACCCTCTTTTTGTGGTACACTGTACTAGGGACTTGGGTAGTATAGAATAACAGCATGTTCTCTGCCCACAAGGAGTTTACACTCTAATGGGAGAGACAAACACAAAAAATATTTACAGCTGGAGTGGTCAAAATAAATCAATCCACCTGACTGCTATGGAGGTTGTAAAGAAGTTCATGAAGATTGCAATGCACTTGACTAAGCACTTGGGAAGTACACAACAAAAAATTCACACGTTTGAACTTGAATTCACACAAATTCACACCTGTCCACATACATTTTACTCAAAATAGGCATTATTTGCTTTCCACCTGAAGTCCCTGTCATAGTAAATGGCAAATGTAAATGTTTGTCCCTATGGAAGTTGAGGAAGGTCTGCTTCTGGGTAATTTATTTATTATTTATTAATCATATTTATTAAGTGCTTACTGTGTACAAATAATAATAATAATTGTGGCATTTGTTAAGTGCTCACTATGTGCCAAGCACTGTTCTAAGTGCTGGGGTAGATACAGGGTAATCAGGTTGTCCCACGTGGGGCTCACACTTTTAGTTCCCATTTTACAGATGAGGTAACTGAGGCACAGAAAAGTTAAGTGACTTGCCCAAGGTCACACAGCAGACAAGTGGTGGCAGCGGGATTAGATCCCACGATCTCTGACTCCCAAGCCCGTGCTCTTTCCAAAGTACTGTACTAAGCGCTAGAGAGAGTACAATATAACATATTAAGTCAGTGTGTTTTTGTTTTTCTCTGATTGGTTATTTCTCCAATGACCTCTTTGCTCACATCTGCTCACCCGCCATGATTCACATCCCATTTTGCCTGCAGCTGGATTTCCGTATCTTTCCATCTGAACCCAATCCTTCCCCTCCCTCCTCCTCCCCCCCACAAAAAACCTTTGACTCCAGGCTAATAGGGTCCACCTGTCTCCTTACACATGAATAAGATACCAGACGTCAGTCATTTCCCCATCTTTCACCCTTCCCAACCTCCGCCTCTTTATACCTGAATAAAATATCAGATCTGAATCATTTGCCCATCATATCTGCAATCCAATCACCCCACGTCTAAAATGTTTCCTTCACCTCAATGATCAGAGAAGGAAGAGCAAATGAAAGTCCAAAGCAGCAAGGTGGATTTATGAAAATTCAAATCTAAATCCTTTTCAAATCCAGCTGCCAATTTGATTCTATCGCACCCAGTCCTGGGTGAGAAGGCCAGGGTCAATGGGAAATTTCAGAATATGAAGTTCTTGTGGTAGCTAAATTGGAGGTCAGTTTTATAGTTTTATGTCTTTTCCTCAAGTTTAGGCACAGTTTAGTGACAGTCAGGAAATAGCTTCTGCCACAGAATCTAGCTTACAGTCTATTTTATTTCCTAACTGTCCATTGACAGGGAACTTCAATGTCTGAAGACTGCCTGAAACTGAGTCTCTTGATTCTTCAGTTAGTCAGTGCATTGCATTCAGTAGATAACCAATAGTTAACCATCACTACTACTACTACTATTCGCTTTCAGGGTCGCAACTTCAGAGTTTCCAGTCCTCTACTAGTCTCAATTATGGGAGGGAGAGTCAAGCAGAGGCATACCCATTCCATTCCTAGCTTGGGCAGTAGCTAGCGAGTGGCAGGCCATCTGCTATGTCAAAACTCACCCGTGCTGGGCAGCAGTGGCATGGGAGAGAGTCGAGGGCGGAGACTCAAGTTTACTGAGCCGGAGGAGGCGATGGGAAACCAATTCCAGATTTTTCCCAAGAAAACTCTATGGATCCACTACCAGAACGATTGCAGATAGAGGTGGGACGGTCTGGAGAGATTTGTCTGTGGTGTCACTACGGGTCGGAGACGACTCATTCATTCATTCAATCGTATTTATTGAGTGCTTACTGTGTGCAGAGCACTGTACTAAGCGCTTGGGAAGTACAAGTTGGCAACATATACAGACGGTCCCTACACAACAATGGGCTCACAGTCTAGAAGGGGGAGACAGACAATGGAACAAAACATGTGAAGAGGTGTCAAGTCATCAGAATAAATAGAAGTAAAACTAGATGCACATCATTAACAAAATAAATAGAAGAATAAATATATACAAAGTACATATATGTACTTTAAATTTGTACAAATATGTACAAAGTACAAAGTACAAATATGACTCGACGGCATAAGACAAGATCATTACTATTAAGCACTTACTATGGGCCAAGCAGTGTGCTAAGCCCTGGGGTAGAAACAAAATAATCAGTTCAATCCCAGGCCCTGTCACACATGAGGTTTACAAGCTAAGTGGGGAAAGGCAGATACCTACAACAAGTATGAATTACAAACAAAAATAATTGACAAATTCAGCAGTGTAAAGTAATCACGTTAAATTAAGGAATTAAACAGTACTTGGTTCCATGCCTCTGCAACTTCTGCAATAATTGCACTGATAGTAATTTTGGCATTCATTAAGCTCTTACTATGTGCCAAGCATTGTACTACGCACTGGAGTAGATGCAAGCTAATAGGGTTGGACACAGTCCCTGTCCCACGTGGGGCTCACAGTCTCAATCCCCATTTTACAGATGAGGGAACTGTGGCACAGAGAAGTGAAGTGACTTGCCTAAGGTAACACAGGAGACCAGTGGCAGAGCAAGGATCAGAACTCAGGACCTTCTGACTCCCAGGCCCGTGCTCTATGCACTACACCATGCTGCTTCCGTCTAAGCAGCGTGGCTCAGTGGAAGGAACCCGGGCTTGGGAGTCAGAGGTGATGGGTTCTAATCCCAGCTCCACCACCACTTGTCAGCTGTGTGACTTTGGGCAAGTCACTTCACTTCTCTGGGCCTCAGTTACCTCATCTGTAAAATGGGAATTAAGACTGTGAGCCTCACATGGGGCAACCTGATCACCTTGTATCCCCCCAGTGCTTAGAACAGTGCTTGGCACATAGTAGGCACTTAACAAATACCATTATTATTATTATTATTATTATTATTATTATTATCATTATTATTATTCTGACTCCCAGGCCCGTGCTGTATCCACCAGACCACACTGCTTCTTGTCTGCATTGGCATCCCTCCATCTGTCACGTATTCCTTAACTTGATTTGTTTAATAATGATGGCATTTATTAAGTGCTTACTATGTGCAAAGCACTGCACTAAGCATTGGGGAGGTTACAAGGTGACCAGGTTGTCCCACGGGGGGCTCACAGTCTTAATCCCCATTTTACAGATGAGGTGACTGAGGCACAGGGAAGTGAAGTGACTTGCCCAAAGTCACACAGCTGACAAGTGGCAGAGCTGGGATTTGAACCCATGACCTCTGACTCCAAACCCCGTGCTCTTTCCACTGAGCCACACTGCTTCTATGCCACCTGGTATGTATGCCACATGGCACATGCCACATACATGGCGTGGTTTGTATGCCACATGGTAGGTTTCTATAAGGCAGTGGATAGAGCAACTGTGACCCTGTGGGCACGCAATGATAGTAATAATAATTAGGGTATTTGCTAAGCACTTACTATGTGCCAGGCACTGTACTGAGCACTGGAGTGCTCCTCTGCCACTCCTCTGCCGCTAATCTCCTCACCGTGCCTCGTTCTCACCTGTCCCGCCATCAACCCCCGGCCCACGTCATCCCCTGGGCCTGGAATGCCCTCCTTCTGCCCATTCGCCAAGCTAGCTCTCTTCCTCCCTTCAAGGCCCTACTGAGAGCTCACCTCCTCCAGGAGGCCTTCCCAGACTGAGCCCCTTCCTTCCTCTCCCCCTCGTCCCCCACTCCATCCCCCCCATCTTACCTCCTTCCCTTCCCCACAGCACCTGTATATATGTATATATGTTTGTACATATTTATTACTCTATTTATTTATTTATTTATTTTACTTGTACATATCTATTCTATTTTATTTTGTTAGTATGTTTGGTTTTGTTCTCTGTCTCCCCCTTCTAGACTGTGAGCCCACTATTGGGTAGGGACTGTCTCTATATGTTGCCAACTTGTACTTCCCAAGTGCTTAGTACAGTGCTCTGTACACGGTAAGCACTCAATAAATATGATTGATTGATTGATTGATTGATTGGAGTGGATACAAGCAAATCGGGTTGGACATAGTCGTTGTCCCATGTGGGGCTCACGGTCTCAATCTCCATTTTACAGATGAAGTAACTGAGGCCCGAGAAGTGATGTGACTTGCCCAAGGTCACACAGTAGACAAGTGGTGGAGGTGGAATTAGAATCCATGACTTTCTGACTCCTCAGCCTGTGTTGTATCCACTACACCATGCTGCTTCTCAATAGTCTTCTAGACTGTGAGCCCGTTGTGGGCAGGGATTGTCTCTGTTGCTGAATTGTACTTCCCAAGAACTTAGTCCAGTGCTCTGCACACAGTAAGCGCTCAATACATATGATTGAATGAATGAGTGAATAAAGCTCACACCCCAAAGCAGGCTGGCAAATTCCAACTCAGGAAAACCTATCATATTAGAGGCAAGTTGGCCATTGAATTGTGATATTTGTTAAGCACTTACTATGGGCCAAGCGCTGTGCTGAGCCCTTGGGCAGATATAAGACAATCAGGTCAGACACAGTCCCTGCCGACCATGGGGCTCATGGTCTAAGTGTGAGACTTAGACTGTGTGCCCCACTCTCCATACCTTTCACCCTTGCACTTGGATTTGTACTCTTTATTCACCCTACTCTCAGCCCCACAGCCCTTATGCCCATATCTGTCATGTATTTATTTATATTAACATCTGTCTCCCCCTCTAGATGGGGAACTCTGTTATAGCGTACTCTCCCAAGCACTTAGGATAGTGCTCTGTGCACAGTAAGCACTTGGTAAATCCAATGATTGATTGATTGTCAATCAAGCGAATCCAGTTGGACACAAACACCTGCTAAAGGAATCAAGAACCTATCCCTCCTTGGCTTTGTATAACTGTGTTCTCTTTACACAGATTCACTCTGCGTTGTCTTTTCTAGGAAGCAATGCCAGCGTAAAGTGAGACTGGGGCCATACCTCAGCATAAAAATCAAGGGGATCTGCCTGAAAGATTTCAGCATGTGTACACTCTTGGCATTGAAGATCATAGGCTCATTTTTTTGGAGAAAAGTTATAGAAATTGCCTCTCCTTGGAACCTGACCAGTCATTGTCTTCAAAGGAATGGAGGAAAAAATTCCTCTAGCCAATGGAGGAAACTGCTCATTGTGTCAGGTAAGTCACGCTACCAGTACCCCTTTCTTGGCCCAGATCTGTGACCCAGTTTGCCCTGGGAGGAACTGGATGGTAGTGTGAGGTTTTTACCTCCCTTAGTCTGTGAAATATGTCCAACAAGCGAGGAAAGATGGGGATGGTAATAGCCCCTTTCGCGCTTTCAAGGGTTTAATCATACGGGAGGTCTCATGTCATCGGGGTGGCAAATGCCTCATATTTCTCGGGGTTTCTTTTTCTCTTTGCACAATGAATGCAAGTCCAAGAACGTGCAGAAAAGTCCCCTCCCTCCCCCCACCCCCACCCTCCTCTGACCTTCTCTTCGCTGGTGTAATTGGATTTTGCACCTCAGTTTGCCATCTCCCCCTTCCCCTCCCCCCAACCGCCCCCACCCCCACCCCCGGCCCCCGGTCCCTAAGCGCTCTTGAATGAAGAGGACAACAACGAAAATCCCAAAGCCACCTCCACCGCTCCATACTTCCCCAAGCCAGTCAAGGGCCCACACTCCCCATCCCAGGCCTTTGCATACTGTTGTGGAGAGACCCCCCGATTTCTAAGCACCCTGAAAAGGGGTGATTAATTTAAAGTGAGTGGAGTCTGTTTCTTTAAGACAAGCTCATAAATCGTGAAAGATCACCACTTCTTTTCAAAAGCCTCTCCACGGTCTGAGTTTCCCTTCTGGGTCAGGAAAGGCATTGAAGTTTTAATGGCATGCCATGGCAGATTACACGATACAGCTGTCCCGGCACCGTGAAAATTAAGTTATGCCCCGTGTCAGCAAGGGGTTTTTTCCCCTTTCTTTTCTCTCCCCTCCCCCAGCTCTCCTCTCTTCTTTCTCCCTATTCCTTCCCGCCCTCCCTCCTCTCTCCCTCTCTGTCTCTCTCCCACTGTCTCTCTCTGTCTCTGTCTCTCTTTCTCTCCCTCTCCCTCTCTCCCTCCCTTTAATTTTCCCTTTCACTCTTCCCTTCTTCCTGCACATCCCAAAGGAGGCAGAGGTGACTATTGAGCCACAGTAAATGGAACCGATGGTGCTTTAAGTGGGGAAGAGCTATCAAAATGGAGGCTTTTGTTCCTCCTCCTCCTCCTCCTCCTCCTCTTTCTCCTCACCAGTAACAGCCACACTAAGGCACACATGAGCAGTGTCCAATTCCTCACAGAGCATAACCTCTTCCCACCACCCCACCACCACTTCCACTGCCAATTAAGGACAAGTTGGTGTGACACCCCCGCCCCCCAAATCTCCCTGTACCTATCTTCCCCTTCCTTCTCCTGCTTCTTCTTCTCACCACCACTCTAGGGCAACAGTTATAAAGTTAAACCCTGGGGTTATTATTTTGAAGGGGCGGGAGCTACAGGGATGAGGGAGCTATTATCTGTAGCCTTTCTCTCAGGCCCCTGACCAGAAAAGAAAAAAGAGCAGCTTTCTCCTCTGCTTCAATTATAAGGCCCCTTACCAAAATAAACAACCCCACCCCCACCCCCAAAACCCAAATACCTTTTTCTTCACACATTTCCATGGTCCTCTCCCGCCCCCTTCCCCCACCCCCCCAAAAAAGACCCAAGGGACAGAGGAAATATTTAAAATGTGAGAAATGAAATCATCCTCTATGTTTCTCCAGTGAGGTAGAAGGAAGGAATGAGCTTCAGGTTTTGTGAGGGTCTGAGTTAACAGTTCTCCTTGGTGCAAAGCATAGCCCTCCGCATTGCCCACCGCACTCCCCCTGCCCCCCCCCCCCCCCCCCCCCCCCCCGCCAACCTAAATCAAAAGTATCAGGCAATTCCAGGCTGTTAAAGACCCATAAATTCAACGAAGCTAGCCAATAAAGCTTTAGTTTAAAGCACTGGGCAGTTGTATAAGTGGAAGATACGATCACCATTGTAATGTAGTACATATAGGTTTTATATTCACTCACTGAACTGTGACAGCAACATTTGAAACAACCAAATTTGATTTGATTTGATTTGATCTTTTCAAAAACCTGTGGCTTTTGGAGAAAATTCCAGATTAAGAAGGACAGCCAACTTGACTTTCTCAATTGGCTGGCACTGTGGGGTGTATTCCTGGTTATGGCTTCACAATTTTGTGCCCCCCTCCAACCCCTTCCCCCCATGCTGGAGTGGTGTCATTCTGAGTCAAGCCTGGGCTGCTGGTGTGAAGAGCCCCCCTCCAGTCAGGGGGATTGCCTGTCACGTTAATTATCCGGCCTCTGGGGTTTTCAGGAAAGAAGGCACCCCGGAATTTGCCACTTCTCTCTCTCTCTCTCTCTCTCTCTCTCTCTCTCTCTCTCTCTCTCACACACACACACACACACACACACACACACACACACAGCTCATAACAATCATCTGCCACATATAATACCCACCTCCCCGAAGGCCTTCCTCATCCTTCCTCCCTCCCCCATCCCCCACCACACATTATGCTTACTAATAACTTTTCCACGTTTATGAGTGCCTTCCTGCTTCCATCTCTGTACACATGCACATCCATGTATTGTGGAGGGATACTCCACAGAGCACATGTTGAAGGTCTTTCTTTTCCTCTTCTCCCCCTCCCCCTCATCTTCTTGAAAATGTCTATTGTTTTAGGCCTATCTTCCGTCTCCTTAAATTATCTAGCTAAATCTCCCTCCCTAAGCGAAATGAAAAAAGGAGGGATGAATCTAATCGATCAATCAATCAATCAACATTATTTATCAAGGGCCCTGTTCATGAGGCTCCCTGGGATACTAACGCCCACTCTCACCTCTTATATCTGCTCCTCTTCACTTTACTCCCCATCCACCCACCCACCCCACCGCTTCTCCCTTTTCCTGATTTCCAGCCTGACATTTAGGCTTAAGGAGGATTCCTTGAAATCTTCCTCTGACTTGGAGGAAGTTTTGTGCTGTCTTTAAAACTGCCCCCTCTCTCCCCACAACAGACAAAACCAAAGTCCAGGTATTCTTTCGGGGTTTGGGGTGGGCATTTGGTCAAAGGAATCCATGACAGCAGATTCAGACGATCAGGGAGTTTTTCTGGAACCAGTGGAAAAGACGTCCAGAGAATCTTTTTAAAGTTTCAGAAGTTCATTCATTCAATTGTATTTGTTGAGTGCTTACTGCGTGCAAAGCACTGTATTAAGCACTTGGGAGAGTACAATAGTACAATAAACCGACACTCTCCCTGCCTCAGACAGTGCCCGGAAGTCGATACCACAAACTAAACATTGCTTTACCTACTGTCTTGTGTCTCCTGATCACATGATTGAGTGTCCTAAAGCTGTATAAAGGAATCTATGGGTACAGGCAGATAGATTTGGAGGTGATGTCATCCAACCGCCTAAAACCTGAGACTGTTAACATCCGTGGGTTATTGTTCTAAGAGTGGATTAGTCATCTGTGGCACACAATTTTGTCTTCACAAATTATCTTCCATCGTAATTTGAATCTGGAAACATAGAATGGTATCTCCTCCCTCCGATACATGCAAAGAACAGACAGGGGAAATGAATTTGCCTCTCATGTCTTTCCAACAGCATCATTGAATTTCTCTCAGCTGTCACTCACCTGGCAAGAGGAAGTACAGTGCACAGTCTAATTAGAAGCCACTCTTCATTATTACTGGGGAAGCGATGGTATTTGCTAAGCAGTTACTATGTGTCAAGCCCCGTTCTAAGTTCTGGGGTAGATACAAGTCAATCAGGTCGGACACAGTCCCTGTTCCGAGTGGGCTCACAGTTTAAGTAGGAGGGAGAACAGGGATTGAATCTCCATTTTGCAGCTGAGGAAACTGAGGCACAGAGAAGTGAAGTGACTTGCACATGGTCACACAGCATTCAAGTGGTGGAGCCAGGATTAGAACTCAGGTCCTCTGGCTCCCAGGCCTGGGCTCTTTCCACTAGGCCCCGCTGCTTCTTCTGTATGAATTCATTCATTCATTCAATCGTATTTATTAAGTACTTAATGTGTGCAGAGCACTGTACTAAGCTCTTGGGAAAGTACAATACAACAATAAAGAGTGACGATCTTCTGGCTGTTTGGCTGGAACGATGGAGGAGTCTGAAAATGACATAAATAATAATAATGGTATTTGTTAAGAGCATACTATGTGCCAGGCACTGTACTAAACGCTGAAATAACTGCCTACCATGGTTTGGTGATCTTAACAGCTCCAAAAGCCCGTGTCTCTGCCTCTGCTTGAGTATCCATATAGAAATCACCAGCAAGGAAGAAATACCATTTTTTTACCACCGCTCTGTGACCATGCTTTAAAACGTGCACGTTTCCGAGCAACGTTGGTACGTTGCTTTATTCCCGAGAAAGTTGCTAGGCAGTTGGTGAGAGGAGTTGGTGAGTATCGCTAGTGTCTGAGGGGTGAGAAACGTTAATCCTGTAATTCTCCCCCATCTGGTGTAACTGGATTAAAAATCTTTTCTCATTTCAATGGTTTGATCTCAACAAGGGTTTGAGATGATGGAATCAAAGTGGCAGCTTGGATTTGAAAACGATTTGGATTTGAACTTCCTCATATCTCCACCTCGGAACGATCGAGACAGGTAGAAGTGTGGAGTGACCATTCACAAGCTTAGCGAATGCATCGCTCTTGAGAAGTATTTCTGGAAAGTCGGGAACTTCCAACTCTGCACACAGTAAGCACTCAGTAAATACCATTGATTGATTGATTGATTGATTCCTGCAAGTGCCTCTTGGGAAATGATGCTGTCCCTCCAACATCCCTTCAGCTCCTCAGATCCAAGGGTTTGTCTGCTCCAGATGTGTTGAAAGAGAGCCTCCACCAGAAGCACCTCTGGGCAGAAAGGGGTTGGGGAAAGAAGGGTGGGATTTTCTTGGGGTCAGGTGGGGCTGGTGGCAGACAGACCTGGTCCAGAGGGTCCTCAAGGCAGAAAGAAAAGTTCCCCGCCTCTGTCAAGTAGGTTGCCAAATCTCGTCAACCGAACGGCCACCCTTGGCACTTAAGTGCGTATGTCCACATGGATACATGTGAACACACACACGCTCAAGGGACAGTCGATTCTTTAGTCAGTTATTACATCCTGACCCAGTCATACAACTGCCAAGCGCTTAGTGCAGTGTTCTGCACACAGTAAGTGCTCAATAAATACGATCGAATGAATGAATAAATGAATAACTCCCATATCCTTGTTCTTCCTCCTGCTCCTGCTATTTGTAAATGAGTCCCATCTGTCTCCCCCATTAATTTGTAGGCCCTTTGAGGGCAAGGAGTGGGTGTTTCACTCATAGTTTCCCAAGCACTTAGTACAGTGGGTACTCGATAAACGCCATGGATTGAGTGATTGAGTCTGGGCACCATCCATGTCTCCGATGTGTCTCCAAGCGCCTACCATCAGCCCCTTTTATCTGACCCCACTTAGCCACAGAGAAGCAGCATGGCATAATGGACAGAGCACAGACCTGAGAGTCAGAAGGTCATGGGTTCTAATCCCAGCTCCACCACATGTCTGCTGGGTAACCTTAGGCAAGTCACTTTACTCAGTGCCTCAGGTACCTCATCTGTAAAAGGGGTATTGAGACTGTGAGCACCACGTGGGACAGGGATTGTGTCCAACCCGATTTGTGTGAATCCACCCCAGTGCTTGGCATATAATAAGCACTTAACAAGTACAATTGTTACTATTATCTCCTTCTTAATCACTGGTTTTTAGATTCTGCAAACTGTGTCCCCACAAGAGCGTTTTTGGGGCTCAGGGCTGGGGTGTGTTTTGCCAGGCATTCGTTTTGAGATTTTCCGCTTCATCCACCTTTCACTTCTGTGGTTTTTGTGTCCCTCAGATGGGGGGACTCTGGGCTAACGTCCTCCCCACAGACTTTGCCGGGAAGCAGGGCAAGACAAGGAAACATGGGACTAGCCCACCTCAGAAAGCCACCTGGCCATCCAACCCTAGCTCAAACTGCTTGGTTGCTTGAGGAAACCATTTCCCATTCCAGCATATCTCTCCAAGCCATCTGGAATTCAGGGCCAGGGGCTGAGCGATCCAGACGAACAAGGTGGAATGATTTTTCCGGCAAACTGAACGTCAGTGATGGAGCCTGTTATTGAAAAGCGAAACAACCACCAAACAATGACTCTCCTTGCAGACCTGCCAACCATAAACCCACAAGCACAGGAATCGACCAGCCTGCTTCTTCCGAGAAATACGTGACACCCGTGGATTGTTAACTCTTTTAAATTTTAAATCACCGAGTTCCTCTTTGGGAAATTGTTGTTTGAATATTCTAGATGAGCTTTGAAATTTGTTTTCCAAAATCACTAGCCCCCACTAAATCCCCTTTGGACTTGAAATTTTCCTTTGGGCTTTGGGCACAAGTATCAGACAGCTGCTCTCTGGCTTCCCGAATTGTCTGGGTTTTTTTGTTTTTTTGTTGTTTTTTTTACCATGGTGGCAGTGCGGTTTCAGCTGGCCTGCCGTTGTCCAATATTTTTTATTTTCTACTCCCCATTTCCAGCTGCGCCAGCCCCTGCTGTCAGATCTTAGTCTTGCTGACCCGACACCGTTACTTGGTTCTTCTCTTACCCTGACCGCTCCTCCTTACTTCTCAGTCTCATTTGCTGGTTTCTCTTCCAGCCCTCGCCCCCTAACTGAGAGGGTCAAAACCTGCAGAACTTCCATCCCCTACTTCCTCTACAATCCCCCGTCTCTGCTCTGCCTCTGGGACTGTTCCATCTCCTGCTGGCACTTCCTGCTCACCAGGTCTAAAACTGAACTTCTCATCTTCCCTCCCTCATTCATTCATTCAATCTTATTTATTGAGTGCTTACTGTGTGCAGGGCACTGTACTAAGCGCTTGGAAGTACAATTCAGTAACAGAGACAATCCCTGCCCACACCAGGTTTGCAGTCTAAAAGATAATAATGATGGTATTTGTTAAGCACTTACTATGCGCCAAGCACTGTTCTAAGTGCTGGGGTAATAATAATAATAATAATAATAATGGCATTTATTAAGCACTTACTATGTGCAAAGCACTGGTCTAAGCGCTGGGGAGGTTACAAGGTGATCAGGTTGTCCCACGGGGGGCTCACAGTCTTAACCCCCATTTTACAGATGAGGTAACTGAGGCACAGAGAAGCTAAGTGACTTGCCCAAAGTCACACAGCTGACAATTGGCTGAGCTGAGATTCGAACCCATGACCTCTGACTCCAAAGTCCGGGCTTTTTTCCACTGGTAATCAGGTTGTCCCACATGGGGCTCACAGTCTTAATCCCCATTTTACAGAGGAGGTAACTGAGGCACAGAGAGGACATATTCCTTGCCCACAACAAGTTTACAGCCTGGGGAAGGGGGAGACAGATATCAATATGAATAAGTAAATGACAGATATGTACATAAGTGCTGTGGGGCTGGGAGGGGAAATGAATAAAGGGAGCAAGTCAGGCTGATGTAAAAGGGAGAGGGAGAAGAGGAAAGGGGGGGCTTAGTCTGGGAAGGCCTCTTGGCAGAGATGGGCCTTCAGTGACCTAACCCCACTCCTCCTCCTAACCTTGCCATCTCTGTCCCCTATGAGCTTCTCTGTTAGGTCCATTCTGAACCTTGGTCTCTCTTCCTTCCCCATGTTAGTCATGCTTTTTTTCAGAGCTTACTAAGTGTCAAGCACTGTTCTAAGCACTGGGGTAGATACAAGGTTATCAGGTTGGACCCAGACCCTGTCTCATATGGGGCTCACAATCTAAATAGGAAGGCGATAGCCTGAATCTCTGGTCTTGATGTGGCCGGCCACCCAAATCTCTTTGGGGTAGCCGCTCGATTCTCTTCTTTAGGGGATTGGCTAGTAGAATCTCTGCTTTCGATGGGGATAAGTTGTTAGCCCTAGGAGATAATGCTGGAAGGGTGCTTGAAAGATGCCCCCCCTCAACCAGTGAGGGAAGAGTAGAGTCAGTAGCGCCATGAGGAGATATTCAAGCAGGGGACACCATGTTGGTCACGATTCAATGGGTGATCTCTATCAGGGACAGTTTTAATCAATCAATCAATGGTATTTATTGCATTTATTAGGCGCTTACTGTGTGAAGAGCACAGTACTAAGCGCCAAGGAGAGTACAGTATAGAAGAGTTGGTAGACACGTTTCCTGCCCACAATGATTTTACATCCTAGGGGACGCGCTCACAGCCTAAGATCACTGTGGGCCAGGAATGTGTCCGTTGATTGTTATATTGTGCTCACCCAAGCGCTTAGTACAGTGCTCTGCACACAGACGAGCTTACAGTCCAGGCTCATTGTGGGCTGGGAATGTGTCTGTTTATTGTTATATTGTACTCTCCCAAGCGCTTAGTACAGTGCTCTGCACACAGTAAATACGACTGACTGACTGACAGTCTAGCGTCAGCAGAAGAGAGTCACACCGACCGTTACAATCAATCCCCCCCATGTACTGTGAGCCCTCCAGGAGTGAGAGAAATGCTAAGGTGATTCACAAAATGTAAATGTACTTGGTGTATTTCCATCCGTCCATTCATTCATTCAATCATATTTATTGAGCGCTTACTGGATGCAGAGCACTGTACTAAACACTTGGGAAGTACAAGTTGGCAACATGTAGAGACGGTGGTCCCTACCCAACAACAGGCTCAGATGTGGACGGGATCGGGGCCAGTTACAGACGGTAAGTGAGGTAAGCTACCACCTCGGGGAACGACACGAGAAGGGGCAGCATGGACCCTGACGAAGACGGTGGGGCCTCCTTGCTGTGTAATAGTGTAACAATAATAATAATTATGGTATTTGTTAAGTGCTTACTACATGTCAAGTGCTGCGCTAAGCGCTGGGGTGGACACAAGCAAATCAGGTTGGACACAGTCCCTGTCCAACGTGGGGCTCACAGTCCCAATCTCCATTTTCCAGATGAGGTAACTGAGAAGTGAAGTGACCTCCCCAAGGTCACACAGCAGACAACTGGCAGAGCTGGGATTAGAACCCATGGCCTAGAAGTAGTAGTAGTAGTAGTAGCAGCAGCAGTAAAAGAAGTGTAGTGATAGTAGTAGTCATTGAAGTAGTAGCAGCGGTGTTTATTGACAAAGGGCTAATCAGGGGTGATGATGATAATGGTATTTGTTAAGAGCTTACTACATGCCAAGCACTGTTCTAAGCACTGGGGTAGATACAAGGTAATCAGGTTGTCTCACATGGGGCTCCCAGTCTTAATCCCCATTTTACAGATGAGGTAACTGAGGCACAGAGAAATAAAGCGATTTGCCCAAAGTCACACAGCTGATAAGTGGCAGAGCTGAGATTAGAACCCATGTCCTCTGACTTCCAAGCCTGTGCTCTTTCCACTAAGCCACACTGCTAGAGGCCCGCAAGAGAGCTGTGGGGAAAGAACTTTTGAGGAGGGCAGTGGAGGAGGATGGGAATAGGGAGGAGGGGGCGGACATCAAAGTAGAACATGATTTCGTCCAGAGTGCCAAATGGCCACCCGGCCCAAACTCCTTTGCATATCACCTTGGCGATCTCAACTGACACCCCTCACAGGCTCTCCTCCCCCTCCCAGATAAAATGTCATTGGCCTCTCCTGCAGTACAAGGCAGTAGTGATCCCAACCCCTTTTGGAGACTGAAAAGAGGCCAGCAGTAAGGAATCATCCATTTGAATGTTGAATCCATTTGAGAAGCAGAAAGAACCCGGGGTTGGGAGTCAGAAGTCGTGGGTTCTAATCCCGGCTCCACCACTGATCAGCTGTGTGACTTTGGGCAAGTCGCTTAACTTCTCTGAGCCTCAGTTACCTTATCTGTCAAATGGGGATTAAGACTGTGAGCCCCACATGGCTCACATTGACCACGTGATTACCTTGTATCGACTCCAGTGCTTAAAACAGTGCTTGGCACGTAGTAAGCTCTTAACAAATAATAATAATAATAATAATGATGGTATCTGTTAAGTGCTTTCTATGTGCTTTCTTTCTTTCAAATACCATCATCATCATTATTATTGTCATTTGAATCATTTGCAAAAGGCTCAGGCCCTGCCCCAACTTCAGCCCTCCCCAACCCACACACACAGCGGCTAATGGGGAATTTTCAAGGATAAAATCTATCTGCAGCCTTTCAAGAGCCAGCTTCTTGGCTCTTGAGATGGGTCATTCTTAAGGACAGGTTCCAACAGTATTTCACGTTAAAGGGATCTGGGAAAAGAGGCCATGAAATCAGTTCCTCCCAAGCCTGCTGAAAGGGAATGAAGCCTCGCTCACATCTCTGTCCAGTGCTCAGTAGTCACAGCTCCCTAAAGGCCAGGCAGGACCATTCGGTCATCAGTGAGCGGATGATAATACCGGCCAGAACAAACTCTCCGACAGGATCTTAGGAAATCATTTTCTCTTTGCAAATCCATAAAAGTCCCCTCGGCCAGCTTATCAATAGAGAGGCTTAAAGGGGGAGCAGAAGTCGTTGAATTATGATGTGCTTGTTTTAATGAAATTCCTCTCCTGCTGAGATGTTCCCTGTAGATTTTCCATATTTCAGCCTGGGAAAGGTTTGATTCTTTCCCGCCGGTGCCAAGAGTTAATTGAAAACATTTCAGGATAAATTCAGCTTGGGGGCCAACACTTCCATCCCATCATTATTCTTAACAATGATGGACGAGTAATGCAATTATTAATAGGCATGTTGTATCCTCTTAAAGTGGCAGTGTGTTTTGGAAACCATGTCTTTGGCATTCTTTCTTTCAAAAAAAGAGAGAGGAGGAACCTGAAATAGGAGAATAGCCATCTAGAAGAAAAGCAGGCCAGACTGGAAGCTTATATGCTTATACGCAGTGCGTCACTACATCAGATGCATAGCTGATGGGAATGTTTTTTTAATGTGCTTTTTTTGTTAACAGTATTCGTTAAGCGCTTACTATGTGTGGGGCACTGTGGTAAGCGCTGGGGTAGATGCAAGACAATCAGGTTGGACACAGTCTTAATCACCATTTTATGGATAATGATAATAATAATAATTACAGTGATGGTATGTGTTAAGCGCTTACTAAGTGCTGAGCACTGTTCTAAGCACTGGGGTAGATAGAAGGTAATCAGGTTGTCCCACGTGGGGCTCACAGTCTTAATCCCCATTTTACAGATGAGGTAACTGAGGCTCAGAGAAGTCAAGTGACTTGCCTAAAGTCACACAGCTGATCAGTGGCAGAGTTGGGATTAGGACCCACGACCTCTGACTCTCAAGCCCGTGCTCTTTCCACTATGCCATGCTGCTTCCTCTAATAATAATTATGGTATTTGTTAAGCACTTAATATGTGACAAGCACTGTTCTAAGCGCTGGGGTGGAGACAAGGTAAGCAGGCTTGTCCCATGTGTGGCTCGCAGTCTTAATCCCCATTTTACAGATGAGGTAACTGAGGCACAGAGAAGCTAAGTGACTTGCCCAAAGTCACACAGCAGACAAGTAGCAGAGCCGGAATTAGAACCCACAACCTCTGACTCCCAAGCCCGTGCTCTTGCCACTAGGCCATGCTGCGTCTCTTGATGAGGGATGAGGGAACTGAGGCTCAGGGAAGTGAAGTGACTCTCCCAAGGTCACACAGCAGACAAGAGGTGAAGCCGGGATTAGAACCCAGCTTTCCCATGGGATGTTTACTGGAGAAATGCTGATTGTCTGAAATGACTTGCTGCTCTAAAGCAAGACTTGGGCTTTAAGAGGTGGATGCTTGACTTCCATCACCTCTGAAGAGCTCAATTGCTCATTTATGAAATTTTGTTTGTCAGTTCTGTCATTAGGTTGGATTTTTTTTCTGCATCTGTTCCTTGATTGTTTTCCAAATGTATTCCGTTTGAGTTTAGAATAGGTTTCCTATGCTTCCCTGAAAGACAAATCACTTTCATGCGTTTCTGTGGTCTTGAGTGTTTTTTCTTCCCTCTTTTCTCCATTTCGCTGCTCTTATTTGGTTCGCCTGGCCACACTACCTGGCACTCCTCAGTGGTTCAATTGTATTTATTGAGCCCCTCCTGTCTGCAGAGCACTCTAATTAAGCACTTAGGCGAGTACAATGGAGTTACAAGACACTAGCTTTGCCTTCAAGGAGCTGATAAACTAGCAGGGGAAGCAGCGGATGCAAGATAAATGACAGATGGAAGGGAAAAGACAAGGGCAATATGGATGTGTGGGTAAGTGCTTAAATAGTAACTTACATAAGCGTATATGCACACAAGCACTCTCTATGCTGTGTGACTTTGGGCAAGTCACCTTACTTTTTCATGCCTAGGTTACCTGAAGCAGCATGGTGTAGTGGTTAGAGCACGGGTCTGAGAGTTAGAAGGTCATGGGTTCAAATCCCATCTCTGCCACTTATCTGCTGTGTGACCTGGGGCAAGTCACTTAACTTCTCTGAGCCTCAGTTACCTCATCTGTAAAATGGGGATTGAGACTGTGAGGCCCATGTGGGATTAGGGACTGTGTCCAACCTGATTTGCCTGTGTCCACCACAGGGCTTAGTACAGTGCCTGGCACATAACAAATACCATTATTATTATTATTATTATTAAAATGGAGATTAAGACTGTGAGCCTGATGTGGGACAGGGAGTATGTCCAACCCGATTTATTTGTACCCTCCCTCCCTTCCCCCAGAGCTTACTGCCGTGCCTGGCATGTATTTAGCCCTTACTAAATTCCACTATAATTGTTATTATTATTATTTAGTGTTGAGGTGGGGAGTTGGGAGAATCTGACCTGGGAAATGGAGAAGGAGGGCTTGGAGGTGCGGAGGTGTGTGTGTGGCATCTGTTGGATAATAATAATGATGGTATTTGTTATCCACTTACTATGTGTCAAGCACTGTTCTAAGCACTGGGGCAAATACAAGCTAATCAGGTTGGACACAGTTCCTGTCCCACATGGGGCTCACAGTCTTATTCTGTATTTTACAGTTGAGGGAACTGAGGGCCAAAGAAGTGAAGTGACTTACCCAAGGTCACACAGCAGACAAGAGGCAGAGCCGGGATTAGAACCCGTGCTTTTCTCACTCCCAGGCCTGTGCTCTATCCACTACGCCATGCTGTCTAGCGGGGAGACAGACATTAATATAAATAAATATAAATGAATGAAGGACAGATATGTACATAAGTGCTGTGGGGCTGGAAGGGGGGAATGAATAAAGGGAGCAAGTCAGAGAGACATGGATGGGATTGGGAGATGAGGAAAGGAAGGCTAAATCAGGGAAGGCTTCTTGGAGGAGATGTACCTTCAGGATGAGGTCCCTGACCATGGCGGAGCATAAAATCCATAATGGGGTGTGGATACCAAACTAGAAAACCTATTGACAAGGTCTACTGTCACCCTGGGCTGATGAACAAGGCAACCCAGGGAGAGAAGTTTTAAAGTTCTGCTCATGACTCACGTTTGTGAGACTGCGGGAGGGGCTTAAAGTCACTCTCCACCTCTAGACTGTAAGCTCATCGTGGGCAGGGAATGTGTCTGTTTATTGTTGTATTGTACTCTCCCAGGTACATAATATAGTGCTCTGCACACAGTAAGCACTCAATAAATACTGACTCATTTGGTAATCATAATAATAATTATGGTACTTGTTAAGTGCTTACTATCTGCTCAGCACTGTTCTAAACCCTGGGGTAGATTCGAGTTAATCAGTTTGGTCATAGTCCCTGTCCCACATGGGGCTCATACTCTTAATCCCCATTTTACAGATGAGGTAACTGAGGCACAGAAAAGTGAAGTAACTTACCTAAGGTCACACAGCAGACAAGTGGCGGAGCTGTGATTAGAACCCAGGTCCTTCTGACTCCCAGGACCGGGCTCCATCTACTAAGCCATGCTGCTTGGTTCAAGAAGACAGTGGAGAACATAACTCAATCAAGTCCCAGACTATGGATATCATTCTCCCTGTTGCGCTCTTAAATCTGGGTTGGCATAAGCTATGGTAGACTACTTATTTATTTATATCTATGTCTGTCTCCCCCTGTAGAATGTAAGCTCATTATGGGCAGGGAACATATCTACCACCTCTGTTGTACTGTATGCTCCCCAGTGCTTAGTACAGTGCTCTGCATATTGTAAGTGCTCCATGAATGCCATTGATTGACTGACTGATTGAGAGGGAGGGAGGGGAGTCCCTTCCACCACCTGTCCCAAAGTCTGCTCCAATTAATCGATCAATCGATATTACTGGTTAAGCATCTACATGTGCAGAGCCCTGTCCTAAGCACTTAGGAATGTGCATTAGAGGTAGTACACAGTCTCTGCCCTCACGGAGGTTACAGTCTATTGTGTGCAGAGCACTGTATCAAGTGCTTGGGAGAAGAAAAAAAAAGGGATACACACCTACATGAGTTAGTACTTAATAGTGTAAGGGAAAGTGTGCCAAGAGGCTAGGAGTACTTAAGTGCTTAGATGACATAGAAGTGTTGAAATGGCACTTGGCGAATATAAGCAGGGGAGATTAGAAATTAATCGGGGACAGACTCCTGGAAGAGATGTGATTTCAGAAGGGATTTGAAGATGGGGAGAGTTGTGGTCTGACAAATTTGGAGGAGGAGGGATTTCCAGGCAACAAAGAGGTGGTGAGCTAAAGGTTGCAGGTAGAAGAGATGAGAAAGAGGTACAGTGAATAGGTTCACTTGGGGGAAATGAAGAGTGTGAGCTGGAGTGTAGTGAGAGAAGAGTGGCTACGTAAGGAGGAGGGAGCTGATTGAGTGCTTTAAAGCCAACGGTCAGGAGTTTCTGCTTAATGGGTCCAGAAATGGGCAATTATTTAAGGTTTTTGAAGCGTGAAGAGGCATGCGCAGAATGATGTGTTTTGTAGAAAAATGATCCGTGCAGCAGAGTGAAGTGTGGACTGGAGGTGGGAGAGGCCAGAGGCAGGGAGGTCAGCGAGGAGGCTGATGCAGTGGTCGTGTTGGGATATGACAAGGGGTCAGACCAGCAGTGGCGGCCATTTGGACGGAAATGGAGGCCAAGCTGGCATCCCTAGCTGCTTCCTGAAATCATGAGCCCACAACTCCAACCTCCCATTCCCCCCCACCACCCCCTTCCAGTCACTTAGGTAATCACCCAATTCCCTCATGTACTTATGTATAGGGAAGCAGCGCAGCGTAGTGGATAGAGTATGGGCCTGGGAATCAGAAGGTCATGGGTTCTAATCTCAGTTCTGCCGCTTATCTGCTGCGTGGCCTTGGGCAAGTCCCTTCACTTCTCTGTGCCTCAGTTACCTCATCTTTAAATTGGGGATTAAGACTGTGAACCCCATGTGGGACAGAGACTGTGTCCAACCCGATTTGTTGGTATCCACCCCAGTGCTTAGTACAGTGTCTGGCACAAAGTAAGTGCTTAACAAATACCATTATTATTATTATTATCCACTACGCCATGCTGCTATGGTATCATTCGGGGCCCAGAAAAGAGATTCTGCACCATTTCAAACCCATATACATGTTTTGTTTTGTTGTCTGTCTCCCCCTTCTAGACTGTGAGCACATTGTTGGGCAGGGACTGTCTCTAAATGTTGCCGACTTGTACTTCCCAAGCGCTTCGTACAGTGCTCTGCACACAGTAAGCGCTCAATAAATACGATTGAATGAATGAATGAAGGTATTTATTAACAATAATAATAATTATGGTATTTGTTAAATGCTTACTATGTGCCAGGTACTGTACTAAGCACTGGGGAGAATGCAAGCAAATGGCATTGGACACAGTACCTGTCCCATCTGGGGCGCACATTCTTGATCTCCATTTTACAGATGGGGTAACTGAGGCACAGAGAAGTGAAGTGATTGACTTACTAAGCACTTATTAAGCACTGACTGTATGCTAAGTGCTCTGCTAAGCATCAAATAATCATCTCAGATACAGTTTCTGCCCCTCGCAGGGCTCACACTCTAAAGTGGTAGGGAAAGAAAATCCCCATTTCACAGGTGAGGAAATTGAGGTCCAGGTAGGTTGAGTGACTTGCCCAAGGCCACACAGCAGACCAGTGGCAAAGCTGGGATTAGAACCCAGGTCTCTTGACTCTCAGCACCACACTCTCTCCACTAGGCCCCGATGTTGCTCCAAGGGTCACGAGAAGCAGCGTGGCTCAATGGAAAGAGCAACGGGCTTTGGAGTCAGAGGTCATGGGTTCAAACCCCAGCTCCGCCAATAGTCAGCTGTGTGACTTTGGGCAAGTCACTTAACTTCTCTGTGCCTCAGTTACCTCATCTGTAAAATGGGGATTAACACTGTAAGCCCCCAGTGGGACAACCTGATCACCTTGTAACCTTCCCAGTGCTTAGAATAGTGCTTTGCACATAGTAAGCGCTTAATAAATGCCATCATTATTGAAGGGTCTTGAGGTCTTTAATCTCAGATTCTCCCTGACTCACCACTGGAACTGACCCAATAACGTATGCCCATAGAAACATACTTTTACTATCTACCAATCAATCAATGCTATTTACTGAGAGCTTCCTGTGTGCCGAGCACTGTGCTAAGCACTTGGGAGAGTACAGCATAACAGATTTGGTAGATTTGCTATGTTCATTCATTGAGTGTCCCCCCTCCAACCTATGAAATGCAACCCACTCCCATATGTGTACCCCACTGAATAATGATAATTATACTAGTATTTGTTAAGTGCTTACTATGTATCCAGCACTGTTCTAAGCACTGTGGTAGACACAATCTAATCAGGCTGGGCACAGGCCCTGTCCCACATGGGGGCTCGCAGTTTTAATTCCTTTTTTACGGAGGAGGAAACTGAGGCCCAGAGAAGTGAAGTGACTTGCCTAGGTCACACAGCACACAAGTGGTGGAGCCGGAATTAGAGCCCAGGTCCATCTTACTCCCGGACCCGGGCTCTATCCACCAGGCCTCAGAGGTGGGATGGGATAAGTAAAGAGCGGTTCCCCTAGGCTCTCTCTTTCCTTCCAATCTGACTTTGAGTCACCGAGAAGCGAAATCATGCAATGTGGGTATGGCCCAGAAAGGTTTCTGATACTATCTCCATATTTACTATTCCAATACCCAAGCTTTCTTTATCTACCCACAGTCTACTTCATTTGGGAAGAATCCCTGCTTGTCAGGGCTTGTTGTCAAGGTCCTAATGAGCTAGGGAAGTGTTTCGGAACACAGGCGTCGTAACCCTTAAACCGGGCAAGCGGGAAAGAGAAATTCATCCGACCCAGAGCAGAATGTAGGCGGAGGCCAAGCTTCCAGCCAAGGCCGGGGGAGAGCTGACCGTGTTCTCCAGCCCTCACGTGCATCTTTTCCAGGTTGATTTTCGGGAGCTGGGGCAATTTGGGATTTGTGGGAGGAGGAGGGAGTGTAGGGGGCAGAGAGAGGAGTAAGCTCCTTGTGGGAAGGGGATGTATCTGTTTATTGTTGTTTTGCCCTCTCTCCTAAGTGCTTAGTACAGTGCTCTGCACACGGTAAGCACTCAATAAATACATTTGAATGAATGAATTTTCTTTATCAAGTCAGTTCAACAGTGTGGTCTAAGAACAATGATAGTGATAATGGTGGTATCTGTTAAGCGCTTTACTATATGTCAAACACTGTATTAAGCGCCGGGGTAGAGGAAAGAGCGTAGAGAGAGGATGGCTCTAGGAGTCCAGAGATATAGATTCCAGCTCTGCCCCTAGCCTGCTGGGTGAACTTGGGCAAGTCAGTGAACTTCTCTGAGCCTCCATTCTCCAATTTCTAGACAGTAAGCTCCTTTCAGGAAGGGAACACGTCTACCAAATCTATTACATTGTACTCTCCCAAGTGCTTAGTACAGTGCTCACATAGTAAGCGCTCAATAAATACGATTGATTGACCGTAAGCTCACTGTGGGCAGGGAACGTGTCTACCAACAGTTATATTGTATTCTCCCAAGTGCTTAAGACAGTGCTCTGTACACAGTAAGCACTCGATCAATACTATCAACTGACTGACTGATTTTTCTCATCTGCAAAGTGGGGAGAATAGTCTTTGCCTCTTCCTACCTCAGGGATGGCGTGAGGGCAAAATGAGATTGACTTGTAAACACTCAAGCGCTCAACAGAAAACAAGGTGGTATTACTGTTATGGGAGGATCTGCTGTTTGGAGAAGCGGCATAGCGTAGCAGATAGAGCACAGGACTGGGAGTCAGAAGGTCATGAGTTCTTATCCTGGGTCCACCACTTGTGTGCTGTGTGACCCTGGGTGAGTCACTTCACTTCTCCATGCCTCAGTTACCTTGTCTGTAAAATGGGGATTGAGACTGTGAGCCCCATGTGGGACAGGGGCTGCGTCCAACCTGATTTGCTCGAATTCACCCCAGCGCTTAGTACAGTGCCTGGCACAGTAAGTGCTTAACAAATACCACATTATTATCATTACCTCAGCCACCAAAGTGGTGCAGTGGAAAAGGAGACCAGAATGCGACCCTCCCTCACCGAAGTTGGGGGTTTCAGGCAGCGAAGAAGTCCAGCTTCTGGTGCCACGATTCACTTGGAAACTGTATCGGGTGTTTCTCCTCCGTGGCCGGGTCAAGCATCTCTCCAATAAGTACCACTGATTGATTAAGACTCCACCATAATTCCAGACACTAGAGTGGCCCATCAGCTAGCGATAGCAGAGAATTCGGGGATCCTTCTCTGTCGTTGCTATCCGACAGGCCACCCTAGTGGATGGGATTATGATGGAATCTTAGTCAATCAATCATTGGTGTTTATCGAGTCTACTCTGTGCAGAGCACTGTACTGTGTGCGCATGTTCTAGCACGTTGCTAGCTTTTTCTGCATGGGCAAAGAAGACTCCTCTCTCCACCCCGGCACTCCCTCTTTCTTCCCAAATAATGGAATCTCCCACTGGGAATGACGGTTGAGACTCGGGCCTGAGATTGCAGGACTGAGAACCTGCACGAAGGAACTGGTGAGGAGCAGCATGGTCAAGTGGATAGAACACGGGCCTGGGAGTCAGAAGGTTGTGGGTTCTAATTACGGATCTGGCACTTGTCTGCTGTGTGTTCCTGGGCCAGTTACTTCACTTCTCTGGGCCTCGATTACCTCATCTGTAAAATAAGAATTGAAACTGTGAGCCCCAATTCCAACCCAATTTGCTTGTATCTACCTCAGCGCTTAGTAATAATAATAACTGTGGTATCTGTTAAGCGTTTACTATGTGCCAGGCACTGTACTAAGCCCTGGGGTGGAGACAAGCAAATCAGGTTGGACACAGTCCCTGTCCCTTGTGGGGTTGACAGTCTCAATCCCCATTTTCCAGATGAGGTAACTGAGGCCCAGAGAAATGAAGTGATTTGCCCAAGGTCACACAGCAGACAAGGGGAAGAGCCAGGATCAGAACCCATGACCTTCTGACTCCCAAGCATATGCTCTATCCACTACGGCATGCTGCTTGGCACATAGTAAGTGCTTAACAAATACCATAATTATTATTATTATAACTTCATGAACTTCCCAGGCCTATCTTTTCCCACTAGGGCCCGGGAGTATGAGCCTGTGACACCCATGGCTTTTTACGTGCAAGACCCATTGATAGCTGAACTGTCCCTGTTCTAAATGAGAGAAGCAGTGTGGCCTAGCAGAGAGAACTAGGGCCTGGAAATCAAGAGACTTGGATTCTAATCCCAGCCTGTTGTATGACCTAGGGAAAGTCACCTCACTTCTCTGTGCCTCAGTTTCCTCATCTGTAAAACAATGGGGATAAAATACCAGTCCTTCCCACTTAGACTGTGAGTTCTGGGTTGGGACCTAGGAAGCCCTTAACAAATGCCACAATTATTATTTTAAAAGACCTTTTAAAAAGCAAACCTGGGAATGAGGACAAGGTCAGCCCTTCCCTTTGCTGTTGTTGTAAGGGTGTAACAGTTCTGCACTAGCAAAAATGCAGTGGGATTAATTAAAATTCTGAGCGGGGGGTGGGGTGGGGGGGAAACACCATTATTCTGTCTCATTAGAGTGTAAATTCCCTGTGGGCAGGGAACATGCCCTGTGCTTCTGTTGGACTTTCCCAAGCACTTAGTGCAGTGCATTGCACCTCGGAGGTGCTCCATAAATGCCATCACTGCTACCATTATTCTCGCTATGTACATATGCACATCCATGGGATTTTCGTTTTCAACAGAATTTAGTTAGAAATGTCCCTATAGACCCATGAGTCCGCTGTTGGGTAGGAATTGCCTCTGTCTGTTGCTGAATTGTACTTTCCAAGCGCTTAGTACAGTGCTCTGCCCACAGTAAGCGCTCAATACATACGATTGAGTGAGTGAATGGAATGAATGAACAGCCTTCAAGAACTACAAGTCCCAGCATGCATTGCTCTAGATCCCTGGTAACTGTAATGAGAAGAGGCGTGGCCTAGTGGAAAGAGTCCTGACCTGGGAGTCAGAAGGACCTGCGTTCTAATTCCGCTCCACCGCTGCGTGACCTTGGGCAAGTCACTCCACTTCTCCGAGCCTCAGTTCTCTCATCTGCAAAATGGGGGTTCATTGCCTGTTCTCCCTCTCCTCAAAACTGTGAGCCTCATGTGGGGCAAGGTCTGCCTCCAACCTGATCTACTCCACCGCTCAGTACAGTGCTTGGCATGAAGTAAGTGCTTAACAAATACATTAATTAAGTAATTAATTAATTAACAGGGTTTGAAGCCCATGGTAGAATTCCTTGGTCAAATTTGATCATCTGGGCGGCCCATAATTATGTTTAACTTAACTCTTCCTTCCAGATGCCTGGTCCTTGCAGTCAAATCATTGGGAACTAAGTGAGAAATCATGGAATTTTGACTCCACTAACAAACATTCACAGAGGCACATTTTTGCAAGTGTAATTTGGTATGCACTCACACTTACTTGAAATGAGGGATAGGTGTATTATATAAACATGTTCTGAGGTGTGTGTGTGTGTGTGTTCCTCAGGTTTCCCTAAGGATAGCTGATCACTGCTAGGAACTGGGAGATTGTTTTTCCCTGGGAAATATGTTGGGTCATTAGCTTGGATACGCTCTGAAAAAAGAAGGAAGAAGGAAGAGGATTCCGTTGAAGAATCAGATCCAGAAGCCAATCAGAGGCAGGGTGTTGGATCAGTGGGATCCCAAAATCCAGTCTGGAATACTTATGTGTTCATTAGAAAGCCTATTATTTAGTATTTTAACCTTTCTCTTTCCAGAGTTGAATTTTAGCCACCGGTTTTTATCACCAAACAGGTGCAGTGGATGCACAGTTAGAAGGATAATGTCCTACAGCTTTAATATCGTTGGATTCTATGTAAAAGCCAAATGACACCCTTTTCCTAGAGTTCCACCTTGTTGATTTTGGAAGGAGACAATGCTGCTTATCAGAGCATGTGTGCTGATGAGCTAGACCACTTAGCGATGGGCGTTGCTAAACGATTCCCCCTTCCATGGTACGATTCTCTCCAGAGCTTACATATGCATCGTTGCAAAGCGCCGGCCAGCTCGCTCAACTTGACTCCCCCAGATCCAAAATTCATGCCAATAATTCTGGCCAAATGTTTTGTCAGAAAGCATGTCATCTCTCTGTAACCAAGAGGTCTGGTTATGCCTCCCTGCCTTTCTCGGCTGCCCTGCCTCTCAGTTACATGCACACGACCCAGGGTTTGGAGGTAACTCTCCAAAATATTAGCTGAAAGCTTCCTCAGAAAGCAAATCTTTCCCACATCCTTCCCTGCAGTTCCTCTTTCAGAGGTGTCAGCATGGAAGTGAATCCACATTGTTTGCCTGAACTGTTATGTGCTTAACATTTCCATAACAAAAGGGCCACTCGACTTCTCCTCCATTAATGCAGCTCGAGAGCCCTTGTCCTCCTTTAATAAAACATTGTTGAAATCATTTATTTGGAGCCCCTGGTTACTAGTGGGAGAATGGCCATCTTTGTGCCCAAATATAGTGTATACAGTCCACTATTTTGTAGTAGATCATTCTGCGATTTAAGAAATCGATTAAATGGATGCCTTAGAGAGAATTTATGCTAATAGTGCCTTCCTTGTGTCACTCAGATCATCGAAGGGAGACTTTGCCACCATTTACTACAGTCAAGGCCGGGAGGAACTTGGGAGAACTTTCCGGGCCAGGGCCTTCTACTGTCTCAGACGACCCCCTTGGCCAAGGGACTCAGGCCGATGTGCTTGTCCACCTGCCCTCTTTGCTGGGATGCGGAGAGGCCGGGCTGGGGGCCCCGGGGGTGAGCGTGGGTGGGTTGGGTGTCCTGTGATCCTTGTGCTTGGCACGTAGTAAGCGCTTAACAAAAGCCATCATTATTATTAAAGGCCAAAGAGAAACGAGGTGGTAGGAGACCCTTGGAGGAGATGGAAGATTAAAAGTCACGGCTGATCAGGCGGCTTCTTCTACGGGGAGGTCGGCAGGGCCAACGGGTTGGCCATAAGGAAGATGGACTGAGTTTGAGCATTAATAATAATTGTGGCATTTGTTAAGCGCTTACGATGCGTCAAGCACTGCACTAAGCGCTAGGGCAGATACATATTATATGTTGCCAACTTGTACTTCCCAAGCGCTTAGTACAGTGCTGTGCACACAGTAAGCGCTCAGTAAATACGATTGAATGAATACAAGCTCATCAGGTCCCACCTGGGGCTGATGAGGGACCTGAGGCCCACTGAAGCTAAGCGACTTGTCCAAGGTCCCACAGCGGACAAGGGATTAGGACTCAGGTCCTCTGACTCCCAGCGCTGCTTCTCCAGTAGATTCCAGGAGTGTTTCTCTGCCACTCCAGCCCTCGGGTCCATTCCACCGCATCGATTTCCTTCCGTTGTGAAGTCAGGTCTGAAGGTGGGGTAAGACTTGCTTGAGGAGCTGGAGTTTGGACTCCAGGTGCCTTTCTCAAACCTTCTCCGATGACCCACGTGCGGGCACGGAACACGTTCACCCTAGGCCGGGGCGGGGAGGGAACAGTCGTGATAGCTGTCTCCCGACACGCAACCGGAAATGGGCCAGAGACCCAACTCCTTTCCATCGGATCTTTTACAGGGCCTTGGCCAAGCTCAAGTCACATACGTGTCTGGCCTGTGTACCTTGCTCCATATTGTTAAAAATAAACAGAGACCTTATGTTACGTCCATTGTGACGGAGCATAAAAGCCGGGGCTGTGTGCTTGGGTGATCCGTGGAGCTTGAATCTCCTTCTCTGTACTGTATGGTCACTGTCAGTTCAATGAACTGCCTCCCTGTTCTGCCTCATTGTTCCCCGGGCCCTTAAACATTTGTCACTGAAGTGCCTCCAAAGACAAAATAAGCTGTCGCTGGGAATTCAAACCTGGTAGCTGGGGAAGGCACTGGCTTTCTGGGAAATGAAAACAGGGTTCCTTCTCTCCTCCCAGAAGATCCCAGGGCCAGGATTGAGCTTTCTCAGAAATCCGGGGGTGGGGGGCAATGTTTCTCTTTCCGGCAGGCAAGGCCTTGTCCCCTTCTCTTCCTCTAATGATGCCCCAAATGTCCAGCATTCTGACGGGCTCTGGAGAGAGTTTTAAGATGTTTCAGATGTCAACATCTGTAAAATCTTTTCCGCTGAGGAGCAGATGGCAAAATGCTAGCCTTTGCTCAGTTGATGGTTGTTGGCCCCGTGCCTCCACAAACTTCCGTTTCGATGATCAGTTGGGGCTGCAGGGTGGGAAACGGGCCTCTCTCATGGATAATTATTTGAATTAAAATGAACTCCCAATCAGTGTTCACTTTCTACAGGGAAGAAAGCATAAAGTCTCGTGTCCTCTCTTGTTGATTTATTCCAGGCAGAAGCTTTTGACAGGAGCCTGTAAAATCAAGTCTTGAGTTTATTGGGGCAGTTAATTATCAGTCCTTTTCTAGTGCTAATGCGTTTTACTCCTTCCTGAGGAAAACTTGGGCCTTTTGCTGGGGCGGTGTCTTAATTTTTAGCTCCCCCCCAAAAAAAAAGTATTAAAATTTGCCCCAAAGGGACAAAAGAAATTTGGGTATATCAAAAGCACCCCCCAAATACTTGCGAATTAAGCATACTCTAAAAAAAAGTTGATTCCATTTACAAGTCTCTTCCAACAATTCTTTGTTCTCTGCCTAAAGAGACAGCGTTTTCAGCTGTGTTTTAACAATGCTTCCTCAACCGTTCAGGTGACTTTAGGTCAAAGCCTTACACCATACTTAGAGACGCTCCCTGTCCCTATTATAACCATGTTGAAATTGCAAACGTTATCTTTGAAGATGGAAAACCTGGACACATAAACCTGAACAGACAAAAAAAAACAAGGAGAAAAAGCAGATCATTTAAAGGGAAATCGTCCTCAAAATGGGGAGGGGGGGGGGGGCCGCCAGGGGGGCCTGTAGAGGGCAGTTTTGTTCACTACTTTGGGCTGAGGAGAAATCTGGTTGTATTTTCTCGGCACATGTTAATATCAAGTAAAGAGAGGAGGGATCTTGCTAATCTGTCGACCCCTCAGACAGAGTTTATTTGTGGTGGCTTTTAAACTTCTGACTTGCCTTCCAATCACCGCATTTAAAACGCAAAGCTTTAAATAAACACCCGGAATAGAAGATAAATAAACTTTTTTTTTCTTTTCTTTCTTTTTTTTTTCCTCCCGCAAGTGCCTAGCTTGGCGCGGTTCAGGCTCAAATCCCCAGAGGACTAGCGCTCTCTTTTGTGTTAATGTTTAAAAGATTTTCCAATGCTGGAGTTTATTCCTACTGCAAACATTTCTATTTACAAGGTCAAGTGTATCAGCACTCGACACCGCTTAAGAGTGTAATTATTTATCTAAGGGCGTTTGAGGGGAGATCAGTAGCTCTGGCAGAAAACCAGCCTTTTTAGCCCACAGCTAAACAACTCCTCACAAACAATATTACAAGTTCTGGTAATTGTTGCTCACCTCACTGTTTACTTTTGCCCGGCTGAGGGTGGAGGGAGGTCGGCTTTGTTCTGCAGTTTAGTGCGTTTGTGTATGGGGGCGGGGGGGGGGGGGGGAGAGTGTGTGTGAGTGTGTGTGTGTGAAAAACCCTCTTCTAAGTACTAAGCACTAGTTCCGTACCCCATTAAGGAAACGAGGCGAGAAAATCTTACTTTGCAGAACTCTTGAACGGTGTCCGTAAACAGTTAAATCAACGGAGACCACTGGAGGCAATTAATGCCCTTTTAACTGCCGCATTTACTGATGTCTAATTGTTCATTAAAATAACGACAGTAATAATAGGCCTCTATTTATAGCTCCGTAGACAGGTACTGTACTGCACTTTAATTCCCGTTGATTATTTTTTCCCCCTCGCCAAAGGTCACCACCCCTGGAAGGTAATTTCACCCCTTTTCCTGATTCCCAACGCTTTATCGAGCCACCCATTTTTTTTAATAATGACACTATGGAGGCGTTATTTAAAACATAAAGACTTTTATGCCTTCTATAAAAATACAATATGTAAGGCAGCTTGGAAATGCATTTATACAATTCTACAACGTCCATAAAACCTCTTCAAAATCAGAAAGGTAACTCCAAATCTATAAAATACACTGTACACTGGCTGTTCTAGAGCTCGAATCTCTTGATAGATGAGATCTGTACATATTCTGGGAAAGGTGTATCATGGATGTAAATTTAAAACCTTTAATTTTTAAAAAATAAATTATTCCCAAAGAATACAATTTATAAAAATTCTATGTACAAAGTACAGCGACTGGTAACAAATCCCAGTTTTAAATACATTTTATATAAGATTTACCAGAGTTCAGCACCCTGATATAAACTAGAGGCAATAGAACTTCTCAGGATATTTGTACATACAAGTCTCGATTAAAAAAAAAAAGAAAAAATCCAAACACCACAAAACGTGTCTTTTGAAGACGGCAGTGCAGAGCTCTTTTAAAACAAAAGTTGCATTGTTCAATATCAAACAACTCTGGAAGATCAGCATTTTCGTCTTTGCTGGGGTATGGGGGGTGGAGGAAAGGGGGAAAAGCCCATTTGCTCAAACTTTCGTGGGAGGGATGAAGTTAGGGGTGAAGGGAGCACTGCCAAACCATCATATCGCCCCCTGGGAATCGAGTGCAATCAAATCCTGATCCTCCTCCAGGGGTCAGCGGGCACCGATAACTAGAATGGATGGAAGGATGGATGGATGGATGGATGAATCGGTCAATCAGTGGTATTTATTGAGTGCTTGCTGTGTGCACTGTTCTAAGTGCTTGGGAGAGGACAATATAAGTGAATTGGTAGACACATTCCCTGCCCAGTGTGAGCTTACGGTCTAGAGATAACTGGATGGCCAGATGAATGGGGCCTGACTGGCTGATCAGCACGACTCAGACACTCCACTTCCTTCCTCCTCCGGGGCTCAAACCTTACAAGCAACGATGGACACTTGCCTGTGGCAGGGAGATGCCCAACGTGTGGCCAATAACAGGTCTATCCGGGGAGGAGTTTTAGAGGGAGGGGTGGGGGTTCTGAGCAGCTCCAACTCGCCCCCACCCCTGCCAATGGCTTGGGTCGGGGGTGTCTACAAGTTGGTGCCAAGATGTTGACAGTTGGGACAGGGGCGCAGATAAGAGGGGTTAGATTTAGGGCCAGGCGAGGCTGTGGCACCTGGGGCCCAATTCCCACCTATTTCACCAAAGAAAGAGGGGGAGAGGGGCAAGGGGGACGCCTGCCTACCCTTCCCCACCCGGAGTTACCAAGCATCACTGCCCACGCCAAGGTTGGCCAGGGAAAGAGACGGGGGGGGCGGGGGGGGGGTTGTCGCCGGGGCTACCAGAGCGGTCGGAAGAGAAGTAGGACCAGGTTGGGGGCGAGCAGAGTCCAGGCGACCCCGGCCGCCGAGCCGCCGTTCCCCCTGCCGCCCTCGCCGTGGCGCTCGGGCCGCTCCCCGCCCCCCGCGGCCGCCGCCCCCGCCCCGGGCCGCCCGTGGTAAGGGGGTCCCCCGTCCTCTTCGTAGAGCGGGCCGCCCCCGCCCGCCCGCGGCTCGTCCTCGTAGTCCTCGTCGTAGTAGTCGTCGAGCCCGCCGTCGGAGCCGCTGCTGCCAGGGCCGGTGCCCAGCTCGGCGCCGAAGCACAGGCGGGCCATGTTCTCCTTGACCGACTCGCAGATGGGCCGCTCCAGCCCGTCGCACACGCAGTCGTTGAGCAGTGCCGCCTTGGGCACGGCCAGCATGTCCTCGATCACCGCCCGGCACTCGTCCGTGCAGCGCAGCCCGTTGAACAGCTTGCCGCAGTAGGCCAGGTAGCGGTTGAGGGCCACGTTGCAGCGGGCGTCGCGGTCGCAGCGTCGCCGGGCCTCGGTGCAGCCCATGACGCCGCCCGCCCCGCCGCCGCCCACCGCCGCCCCGCCGCCGGGCGCCCCTCCGCCGCTCGTCCGGGGCATGCACGGCTCGATGGCGCGCTTGGTCGACTTGCAGTTCTCGTCCTGCGCGCAGTCACAGTCCTCCAAGGCGGGGCCCCTCCTGGTGTGGTTCAGCTGGATCAGAGCCGAGATGCAGTGGCTGGGGCACCGCCAGCGGGAGGAGAAGGAGGGGAAAGAAGAGGCAGAGGAGACGGCGGCGTCCCCCTGCTGCTGCTGCTGCTGCTGCTGCTGCAGCTGTTGTAGCAGGACGGGCGCGCACGCCTCCGCGTACTGGCTGTAGGCGTAGCTGCAGTCGGGCTCCCCCTGACACTGCAGCAGTGCCTGCCAGCAGATGAGCCGGCGGCCGTGCACCAGCGGCGAGCCCCGCGGCGGGGAGCCCAGGAGCAGCAGGAGCAGCGCCGTCAGGCACAGCCAGGCGCCGGGCACCGTCCTCCAGCAGCGGCCGCCGCTCCCGCCCCCCCAGTCCCAGCCCCAACCGGCCCGCAAACCCGCCACCATCGCGGGCAGGACGAGGTGCCGGACGCCGAGGACGAGCGGGACGAGGGCGAGGGACCGGGAGACGCCGGGGCGGGGGTGGCCCCAACTCCGGCCAACTTGGTGCAGGAGGGCTTTTGCATCAATCCATTGGCGCGGCGCGCGGCTCCCCGCCGGGGGCTCAGGGAAGCCTTGCCTGCGACCAGGCGGAAAGGGGAAGGGGGAGAAGAAAAGGCAGACGCAGAGATCTCCCCCCACTCCCTCCTCAAACCCGGTTCCCACCAAACAAAACCCAGCGGCGGCGGCGGCTCAGGGCCGGCCCGGAGGGCTGCGGGCGGCGCAGGGCGAGCTCGCCAACCGGAGGGGCGCTCCGCGGCGACTCATCTCGCGCTCTCTCGGGCCGGATCCGTAGCAGGGCCGGGTGGTCGCGGCCAGGGAAGCTGCCTCTCTCTCTTGCACTCGCCGCCCGTCCTCAGCGCTTCGCCGGCCCAGTCCCTGCAGGCAAAATCCTCCTCGCTCCCCTCCCGCTCCACTCTCCGGGGGCTTTGGCCCCGCACCCCCTGCTCCTCTGCCCGCTCCTGGAGCAGACCCTGCCTCGCACCGGCCGGTGGGCTGGTGGGCGGGCTGCAAAGCCCCGAGTTCGGCTTCCCCACCTCGGCGATCGCCGGTCCCGTAGCCCGGTCCCGGCCGAGCCGCTCGGCAGCTCCCGTCTGCGGATCCCGTTCCTTGCGAGCCTTTAAATACAAAAGTCCCCCGGCGGCGGCGGCGGCGGCGGCGGCGGTGATGATGATGATGATGATGATGGTGGTGGCGGCGGCGGCGCGGCCCGGTCCCCCCTCATTACGCATGCATGGTCGAGCAAACAAACAAAAACAGCCGCCCGCCCTCCGCCCGCTTTCCCCCCCCCCAAAAGCCCCGCACTCTCGCCCGCTCCGCGCTTTCTCCTCCGTTCCGCTCGCTTTTTGGCCCCTGGCTCGGCCCCCTTTCCCGGCTTTCCGACAGGCGATTGGTCCGGGCCGGTGTTGTTGAAACTTTTTTTTTTTTTTTACGATCCACTGGAGTGAGGTTGGGGAGGGGGCGGGGAGAGGGGGCAGCTCACACTCAGAGCTTGAAAGCAAAGGCTTAAGGAGACTGGCAGCGGGCTCCGGCCGAGCTCCTCCTCCTCTTAAGGAGGCTCCGAGGCAGCCCCGATCGGGGGTCGAAAAACGCGTCCGCAGTGGGAGGGGCGGGGGGGGGGGGCTGCTTCGTTCCTTTGCGGCCCCCCAGATCCGGCCCTCCTTTCGCTGGGCGTAAACTTTGGAAACCGACATCATTGCGGCACCGTTGACAGTTGCCCAAGCTACGACCCGTCCGCGTTGGTCCGAAATGACCCGACCGGAGGAGCAACAGAAACCCCCCCCCCCGAGCCTTTTGCCCCCCAGCTCTTTTTCCACCCCATCCCTCCCCCTGTCGTGGCTCCAGACAGCACACACACACCACCTACCCACCTGAGTGGAAATCGACGAGAAAACCTGGGTTTTCGGAGGGAGACGGTAAATGATCCACCTTCTTTACGCTGCTGTCCGTGCTGAATCGGGCGAAACCAACTACGGGCGGGGCGGGGGTGGGGAGAGCGGCGCGGGAAAGTTGCTCTCGGAGTCTAAGTGGGGCGAACAACGCGAATTTCGCTCCCTCTCCTTGAAAGGAAAGGAAATTACCAGTTGTGTCCTACAGGGGTGGACGCCGGCCTCCAATCTTGAGAGCCACCTTAATATGCCTGTGACCGCAAGAGGCATCGATGTCCGCTGCCTGTCAAAAACTGGCGCTTTTTTTTCGTCCCGAGACTATCAACTCCATCTGTCACAAAAGTTAGGACTAAATCGACTTTCCAGAACCGGGGCCGGGGGGGCAGGGGGGGCTCGGAGGGTCTGCCTTAGCCCAGATGCTCAGTGCAATGGAAGTGGAATCCCAGGGGGGGGTTTGGTGGAGAGGGCAGAAGAAGAGAATCCGCTTCCATCTCCGATTGTCTTTCTGCTTCCTCCCAAGCACGACAGGTTTCCCCCGTCTAGGCCAGGGCCTAGGTTAGGGTTTGGGAAAAGCCCACTTTTAACCACACAAAACAACAACAACAACAGACAAGTTCGTCCCCTTTCAAAGGTTAAAGGAAAATAACATCTCGTTCTTCGGAAGTGATTTTCACGGGCAAAGTACCCCGCAAAATAAATCATCCAACCTCAACACAATTAGGAGCCGCCCCTTTCCCCCCTCCCCCCTTCCCTCGGGAAGTTCAGACGGGGTCAGATTCCGTCCTCGGAGCAAGGCAGCCAGATTTGAGGGGCTGCTTCCCATTGGGTGAGACTTCGAGGGCTATGGGTGGGGTGTCTCCCCTACAATGTTCTCTGACGTTCCCTTCTCCTTTCCAGGGTGCCACATTCCTCCCGTGGCATAACGGATGAATGAGAAGAAACCAGTTTGCATTAGAGCAAGAATAAGAAGCCGGATGGCCGGCTAGCTGAGCCCCTCGTGGCGGCTTCATCTCCCGGCGTAGCTGGGTTCATCCCAGATATGACCGTCGGGGAAGCCGAGGGAGGCCGAGAGGTCAAGGAAGCTGTGTAATCAATCGATCGGCAGTATTTAGTGAGCGTCATCACAGGGCCTGGCTCTGTACTGAGCGCTCGGGAGAGGAAGACAGCAGGAGGAGAGCAAGGATAAAGAAGGTAGTGGCCAGAATATAATAATAATAATAATTGTGGTTTTTGTTAAGCGCTTACTATGTGCCAGGCACTGTACTAAGCACTGGGGTGGATGCACGTAAATTGGGTTAGACACTGTCCCTGTCCCGCGTGGGGCTCACAGTCTTCATCCCACTTTACAGATGAGGGAACTGAGGCACAGAGAAGTGAAGTGACTTGCCCAGGTTCACACAGCAGACAAGTGGCAGTGAAGAGAGCCAAGACAAACCCCGGACTTTAGTTTTGGAGCTTCTTCGCCCCACGTTCAGCACAGTCTACAGCTTTGGAAGAGCAGTCGGTTGTTTTCATTTCCAACCTGGAGCTTGGACTCTCCCTCGCTCGGCCCAAGTTTCTTTTTTCCGGTCCCCAAGGGTGGCGCAAAGGTGTTCTGGGGTGGGGTGAGGAGAACGCAGACGGGGAGGTTGGAGTAAAATGTCAACGTGCCAGGCCGGATCCGGACTGTTCTTGTCCCTCGGCCTTCTGGGAAGCGAAAGTTCGGGCCCTTGAGCAGAGCTGCCAAGCAGGGCAAGATGAGGAAAGAGCATTGGGAGGCCACTAGTTGGGATCGAGGAAAATGCCAGTTGAGTTCACAAGGGGTTCCCCAAAGTTGGAAGGGGCTCCCCAGAGTTGGAAGGGGGTGCTCACCATCTTAATCCCCATTTTACAGATGGGGTAACTGGGGAGAACAGGGAGCCAGACCCCTGGAGAAATTTCAGGTGGGAGAAGGGTGAGGTTGAGAGGGTGAATTTCATTATCGATTCTGTCTTCTTCAAATGTGAAGTACTACGCTGTAGACTGTAAGCCCCTTGGGAACAGGGATCATTTCTTTGAACTCGATTCTATTTTTCCAAGCACTTAATAGAGCACTGTGCACACCGGAAATTCCTTGAGGGCAGGTGTCGAATCATGTCTGTCACCTCTATTTTCTTCTTCCAAGCACTCAGTACGGTGCTCTGCACATAGTAGACTGTAAGCTCCTTCAGAACAGGGATCGTGTCTACCAACTCTACTGTCCTCTCCCAAGCATTCAGTATAGTGTTCTGCGTGCAGTAGGCTGTGAGCTCCATTCAGGGCAGGGATCTAGTCTACTATCTCTAATGGACTCTCCCAAGCGCTTGGCCCAGTACTCCGCACACAGTAGACTGTAAGCTCCTTGAGGGCAGGGATCATGTCTATAATATAATTGGCCTCTCCCAAGTGCTCAGTACAGTGCTCTGCACACAGTACGCACTCAATAAATACCATTGATTGATTGACTGATTCGTGAAAGGGTGTGGCAAGAAAAAGATTTATCAACAACTTCAGAAAGTTTAAACCTGTAGGATTCTGAGGGAGGAACAACAATTTCTGTTGGCTTTCCCCCCTTTCAAATAGGTGCATATGCCAAGAAAGTGGAAGGCCAGAGATTACGAAACTTTGTGTGACTCGTTGTTATTGCTGGAGAAAAGGATGGCCCTGTTTTACTGTGTTGGAATGGCTTGCTTCTGCGTTTCAGGAGCCTTATAGTTGTCGTGAAATGGCTTGGATGAAGACTGGGATCTGGCTGACTGACAGAGATTAGGGGCCGCATAATTCTCCGCCATGCTACTGTGTGTACACAGCGGGACCAATCGGATCACAGGGGGGCTCTGCAGACTCCATATTTCCTTTCCTCAGACAAACTCTGTCCTATCTACCCCCTAGAAAGTGGTATTTGGGCTTAAAGGATTCAGTTCCAGGTTCTAATCCCGGCTCTGCCAATTGCTTGCAGTGCCTCCATTGCCTCAACTGTAAAATGGAGATACCTGTTCCCCCTCCTACTCAGACTGTGAGCCCCATGCGGGACAGGGACTCTGTCCATCCTAATTAACTTGTACCAAAGCCAGCGCTTAGAACATTGACACGTAGTAAGTGCTTAACAAATACCATTAAAAAAAATTATCCTATAGGAAGAGCTGCACATTTAGTCCCCCCTCCAAGCCTGCCCCAAGCCCACTGCCACCATGTTGTCTTTTCCATGCCTCAAAACTCTCTCCTAGGCAGGCTGGAAACCCCGGCTATTGGCTGTCAATCGGGTAAACCCGGAGGCCCCATCAGGAGATAGGAGCCGGGGAGTATACCCAGGAGTGACGGACTACAGACTTCTAGTTTTGTCTCCACGAGCCCAACCTGTCAGTGTGAAGGCGACGTTGGCGTGGCTCGTAATCTGACCTTTCCTGGATTATCTGTTCTCTGGGACCTGGTGGGGCCGTAGGGACCGAGCTCACTCAGGCTGAGGGAAGTGTCTAGTCGAGGAAGGTATCTGGGTAATTCTGGCCCCCAAACCCCTGTGATGGGTCTGAATAACCCTGATCCGCACTTCAGGTTGTGTTTGACAACTGTGTGCGGGGGAACTCTCAGAACATTAGGGCTCAGTTCCGCCAGACAAATGGGGAAAGCCCAAAGCCCTACACTCCCCCACTGGGATCCCTCAAATGAAAAAAGTCTCAGAACTGTGGTCCTTCCGGGATCTGGCAGTCTCTGTGGGAAAAGCACTGTGCTGAGTCCTGGGGAGAAGACAATAGAGTTTGCAGGCCCGATCCCTGCCCTAAAGGAGCTTACAATCTACTGAGTGCGGAGCTCCGTACTGCGAATGCTTGGGAGAGGACAAAAGAGTTAGACGCAGTCGCTGCCCTCAAGGAGCTGACGGTCTACTGGGTGCAGAGCACTGTATTGAGTGCTTGTGAAAGTCCAATAGTTAGCGGATATGAACCCTGCCCTTGAGGAGATGTACAGGGGATGGTGTGTGGGGTCTCTCCCAACCGCTCTCTTCCAGACTCGCTCATCAGAATGGCTTGGAGGGGGAGAAGAAGCGATTATAAAAAATAGATGGTTTAAAGGTAGCTTGCAACCAATTCAATGCCAATTATTTAACCACAATAGAGGAGCCCACAGCCTAACCACACAGCATCCAAGTTGTCAATGCAGCCATAGCCAGCAATTTCAGTTGAATGTAAATACCCCAAGTAACCAGACTCCTTCAAGACCCAAGAAGCACCCAAGAGTCCCCGACTTCTCCCAGTTTGGGCTAGGGGGTTTACTGGGGGAGAAGAGTAAACTGATTACAATTTCTCTCTTCAACATCTTAACCCCCACCCCTGCTCTCCGAATTAGCATAAGAAAGATGAGTGGGTAATGACAGCAGTTAGAGTGTAAGCTCCTTGGGGTTAGGGAAGATGTCCTTTCACTCTGTTGCTCTCCGTGCCCCAACAGGAACATGACAGCCAGGGTAGGACAAGAATGTGCCTGACAGCCCCGCCTCAGCCACTGTGTCTTTTAATCTTTTCCTCAGCACCTAGTGAATAGAGCAAGGGCCTGGGAGTTATACAGTCATGGGTTCTATTACCGGCTCCGCCACTTGTCTGTGTGTGACCTTGGGCAAATCACTTCTCTGGGCCCCAGTTCCCTTGTCTGGAAAATGGGGATTGAGACTGTGAGCCCCACTTGGGGCAGGGACCGTGTCCAACTCGACTTGCTTGTATCAACCCCAGCGCTTAGTGTAGTGCCTGGTACAAAGTAAGCACTTAACAAATACTATCATTATCATTATTATTTAGAGAAGCAGTGTGGCCTAATGGATAGAGCCTAGGCCTAGGAGTCAGAGGAACCTGGGTCTAATCCTAGCTCCGCCACTCATCTGCTAGGTGACCTTGGGCAAGTCACTTCCCTTCTCTTGGCCTCAGTTCCCTCGTCTGTCAAATGGGGACTAAGACTGTGAGCCCCATGTGGGACAGGGACTGTGTCCAACCCAATTTGCTTGTATCCACCCCAGCCCTACTACAGTGCCTGGCACATAGTAAGCGCTTAACAAATACCATGGTTATTATTATTGTAATTTATACATTTTCCGTGGCCTTCAGTGGGGCCCTGCCCTCAAAACATGACGGGCAGAGACGAGAAAGAGTGCAGACCACCACCACTCAAGTCGATTCCTTCATCCGCATTTTCAGTCCTGAAGATTCAGGTCCACGAGTCATCCATCATCCTCACTGGGGTCTTCCAGGTTCTATCTAAGTCCATCAGATCTGCAACATGACATAAATGAACAGCCATCAGGGTAGGGCAATCCCTTCCAAAGAGCCTTTTCCCTTCATCTGTGGTAAATGTCAACTTCTCCAGGTCAGTCAGATTTAAATCACGCCAAGAAGGCAACCCGTTTCTCTTCCCTGCCTTAAAAAAAGGTTCCTAAATCTAGAAAAGAAAACAATAGTAAACAGTGTTTTGGAAACAGCATGGTCTCGTTGGTGTTGAAAGCTTTAAAGATATAAATATTTTGCTTATGAAGGAATTTCTCTTATCCCTCCCCCCTGGCAGCTTCCTTAAAATACTTTCTTGTTTTAAAGCAGTGAAGAGAGGATCATGGAATGTGGGAAGGTTATTCTCTTCCCTTGGAAACAAAGCTGTTTCTCAGAGCTAATGTCTTGAGGCTGTGTCTAGAGGATAGAAGAGTTCTTCCAAGCTGCTCCTTTTCCCACACCCTGCCCTCATTCATCCTCACAGTGGCCCTGGAACCTGGCTTTGAATTCCTGTTTTCCCTCTACTCAGACCTGGTGCCAGACTCGGCTCCCTACTGCCAAGAGAGACCCCAAGGCATCTTCCGGAGCCTCACCCAGCTTAAGTCCTGCTGGGGCCCAGCGTTGGCGTGAAAGGGAATGGACTCATCCTGGCAGCACCTTGCTATTGTTCACTTTCCACACACGCCCTGTCCGGTCAAACCTACGCCCACCTAGGTTTTTGTGGCCCATAGTAGTGGTTTGAAATGTGTTATTTCTGGGGTCGTGACAGGTTCTGAGGGTCCTTTTTGGGCAATATCATCCCAGTTTGGGTTCCCCTATAGACCTTGGGCAGGGCCCATTAGCAACCCAGTTACAGGCCAAACTGCATCCACAATGACCCATGAACAGAGAGGGCTTGCTTGACTACCTATTTGTGTGGAAACAAAAGCCTGGCAATGAAGTGGAAGGAGGAAGAATTGGTCAGCTGGCCATGAGAAGTCAGTGGTCCAGACCGTCCTCCCTAGGCTACCCTCAAGGCTGTAATTGTGTCCGGCCCCCAACTTCACGCCCTCATCATTTCAAATCCTAAACTTCCTCAGGAATCTGCCAACTCCTGGACAAAAGTACCAACTTTTCTTTGAGAGTGAGGGGACTTTTAACAAGCCCCAGCGGTTTTAGGGGAGATCAGGGTTGGGAGAAGGTGGGCTTCAAAGAATGAACCAGCCAGTAATTCACCATTTGGGTCCTTATTGGCCTCGACTGGAAAGTCTCAGGTCTCGTCGGGAGAGCTGGGCTGAGAGTCCAGCTTGTATCGCTGTCGCTGTCGGGAGTCTTTGCCACCCTTCGCCCCCAAGGAGTGGAAAGGCTTCAAAGACCTCTTGGTGGTGGTGGTGGTGGTAGTAGTAGTAACCATATTTACTGAGGGCCCAGAAGGTAAAATGAAATCAGGAGAGTGCATCAGATACCAGGGACACTAGACTGTGTCTAGACTAGACTGTGAGCCCACTGTTGGGTAGGGACTGTCTCTATATGTTGCCAACTTGTACTTCCCAAGCGCTTAGTACAGTGCTCTGCACACAGTAAGCGCTCAATAAATATGATTGATTGATTGATTGATTGACACATTCCCTGCCCACAAGGAGCTTACATTCAAACAGGGAAGAAGATGATTCACTGGCTCCTCATCTGAGGCTCACCAGAAAAGAAATTGACACCTTTTCAAAGCCTCTTGAAAATGTCCTCCAGAGTAAAGCCTCCCCAAGTGCTTCTCGATCCCAAAGTGCATTTTCTGGCCAACAGATAAAAGTTGTGGTCAGATATCGATTATCCTGTATCCACTCCGATATTGTAATCATAATTGGGGTATTTATGAAGTGCTTACTAGGTGCCAGGTACTATACTAAGTGCAAGGGTGGATATAAGACAATCCGGTCAGACGCGGTCCCTGTCCCTATATGGGGCTCACAGTCTAAGGGGGAGGGAGAACAGATAGTGAATCCCCATTTCACAGATAAGGAAACGGAGGCCCAGAGAGGTGAAGCAACTTCCCTGAGGTCACACAGCTCACCAGTGTCAGCGGGATTCAAACCCAGACCCCCAGACTCCCAGGCCCGTGTTCTCTCTCAGGCTCAGCCCAGGGCCGGGCACACGGTAAGCACCTACTAGATGGCATCACTATTACCGATGGTGAGGCAAGAAGTGTCCAAATACTCTATCTCCAATTATCATCAGCATGTTCTTTTTAATGGTCCTGCCCCTAATTCCTTTGAAGGGTGACATATAGGTCTGTAAGTCAAGATCCATTGCTGATCAACGTTCATCCTTGCCTGGCCGAGGCCTCATAAAGGTTCCCGGGAATTTTTTTACAACATGGTGAGTGTTATTTCACAATGTTTCATTAGCCACAAATCCACAAGTCACTTTTAAGAATTCCAGACGGTCCCCCGCCCCACCCCCCAGCCCCCAACCCATAAAGGGCAGCAGCTTCCCAAGACAGCTGTACATTCTCTATATGTCTGCCAGGCAGATAGTTAACTATCACCCTTGGCCTGTAAAATTCTTTGGCTCTGGAGCTGAAGGACGCTTTTCTGTCTGAATGGTCTGTAATGCATTTTGAGGTAAGATTCTGCCGATTGTCTATCGTGGCATAAAAGCAAGACGAAAGCAACGCTGTCTTCAGCCCGTTGTACTGCATTTTGTGATTCAATTTAGAAAATGAATTCATGATCGTCTTTACTTACCAGATAACATCTTGAAAAAATCAGCCTAAAAATACTGACTCTTCTGAAGGCCAGAGAAATTTCTTTTAAAAAGTCCGTTTAGAAAATAATATTCAGGAAGTCTTGAATATTTATACACTGATATCATCTGTAGACCTTCGGGCTGTTTTAGAGCCCAAACAGGCTCCAGTTTTTAATGAATAAAGGTTTTCATTTCATTTCTAAATTCCAGGACAAGGCAGCCTCTTGCCTAAATTTTCACATTTCAAGTAATAATAATAATAATAATCATAATGGCATTTGTTAAGTGCTTACTATGTGCCAAGCACTGTTCTAAGTGCTGGGGCGGGGTGGGGGGGGGGATACAAAGTCATCAGGTTGTCCCACGTGGGGCTCACAGTCTTAATCCCCATTTTACAGATGAAGTAACTGAGTCCCAGAGAAGTTAAGTGACTTGCCCAAAGTCACACAGCTGACAAGTGGCAGAGCTGGAATTAGAACCCATGATCTCTGACTCCCAAGCCTGTGCTCTTTCCACTGAGCCATGCTGCTTCTCTTTCAAAGATGGTTCTGGGGAGAGGGATTGGGTCTTCCATGACTCCTTCGGGGCTACAGGCAGACAGATGAGTTAAAATCTACTTGGTCAGAAGAAGTTTAGAGAGCATCAAAGATGTCGCTGGGAGTCTGCCTGCTATATCTTCTCACCCTTTGGCTGTTTCAAAAACAACTCTCCCCCGCCCCACCCAGTTGGCTTCAGAGGTCACAATGGCAGAGGGTGAGAGGAATTTTTTAGGGAATATTTGGGTGGAAAATTTCAGTGTGGGTCAGAATCTGCACAGGAGTTAGCTGATCAGTCAATTTATTGAGCGCCTCCTGTGTACAGAACACTGTACTAGGCACTCCAGAGATAACCGATGTGATGTATCAACTGTCATCTGGGAGCCACGCACCCCAAATTTATACTGGCAGCATAAAGCTAAACGCTGCCACAGAATTTTGCTACCTAGGCTGCAGACTGGCCAACCACACAAGAATAGATGAAGAAGTAGCGAACTGAAGTTTGGGACATCGTTACTCTCCTAGTGTTGAGGCTCTGCTCATTTAACTCTGGGTGGGACATGTGAGGAGAATGAGTGACAGCAAGAGATCCAAACAGCTGCTGGATGGAGAGCTGAAATTGGGAAACTGAAATCAAGGGAAGAGGAAACGGTCTTCTACATTGTAAGCTTGTTGAGGGACTATATATATATATTTGTGTGTGTGTGTGATGGGGGTTGGGGGGGTACTAGACACGTGAGAGAGGGTGAGTACGTTAAAATTAGCAGATCTACTCCCTGCCCACTATCTCAGGGTCGCACCTGGAGAGTTTCCAGTACTCTACCAGTCTCGACTATGGGAGGGAGAGTCAAGCAGAGGCCTACTCATTCCATTCCTAGCTTGGCCAGTGGCTAGTGAGTGGAAGGCAATCTGCTACAAGTCAAAACTCCCCTGTGCTGGGCAGCAGCAGCATGGGAGAGAGTCGAGGGCAGAGAATCATTTACTGCATGGAAGGAGGTAATGGTAAACCACTTCCAGATTTTTACCAAGAAAACTCTATGGATATGCTGCCAGAACGATTGCAGACGGAAGTGGTGCGTTCAGGGAGAGATGTGTCCATGGCGTCGCTATGGGTCGAACATGACAGCATAAGACAACAACAAAAATCCCTGCCCTCGGTAAACTCACAGTCTAATTGAGAGAGACAGACATAGTGCTCATTTGTTGAAGAAACATCTCTAAGAGGCCTTCCCTGATTAAGCCCACCTTTCCCCTTCTCCCAGTTCTTTCCGTGTCACCCTGACTTGCTCCCTTTATTCACTCCCCACCCCCGCCAAGCCGCACAGCACTTATGCCCATATCTGTAATTTATTTATTTCTATGAATGTCTGCCTCCCCCTCTAGACTGCAAGCTTGTTGTGGGCAGATAATGTGTCTGTTATATTATCATAATGTACTCTTCCAAGTGCTTATCACAGTGCTCTGCACACAGGAAGTGCTCAATAAATACTATTGACTGACTAATTTCTAGATAGGAGACTGTAAGCTAGACTCTAAGCTCATTGTGGGCAGGTGATGTGCCTATTTATTGTTATAGTTTACTCTCCCAAACACTCAGTTCAGTGCTTTGCACCCAGTAAATGCTCAATAAACACAATTGAATGAATGAGTGAGAGATATGGGACAGTGGGTATGTATGTTTGACGTCTTACTGACCTTAGCAGGGACAGGCTGCATGGTCTAGTGGATAGATCCTGGGCCTGGGAGTCAGAAGGTCTTGGGTTCTAATCCCGGCTCCGCCACATCTGCTGTGTGACTTTGGGCAACTCACTTTATTTCTCTGTGCCTCAGTTCCCTCATCTGTAATATGGGGATTAAGACCGTGAACCCTATGTAGGATAGGGACTGTGTCCAACCCGATTATCTTGTATCTCCCCCAGCGCTTAGAACAGTGCCTGGCACATAGTAAGTGCTTGACAAATACCGTTATGATTAATTATTATCTGCCTCAGGGCCTGCCCTGGGGCATCCTGACTTCAGCATCTCCAGGGGCTCCCCGGGACGACTCGCACCCTGCCACCAGGGGGCAGCAGCTCATAATCAAGTAGATTCCTGGGCCAATCAGGAGAAGCAGTGTGGCCCAGTGGACAGAGCCCAGGCCTGGGACTCAGAGGACCTGCATTCTAATCCTGCCTCTGCCACTTGTCTGCTATGTGACCCTGGGCAAGTAAATCACTTCTCTGTGCCTCAGTTTCTTCCTCTGTCAAATGGGGATTGAGACTGTGAGCCCTTTTTGGGGCAGGGACTGCGTCCAACCCATCATCCTGTATCTACCCCAGCGCTTAGTACAGTACCTGACACATAGTAATCACTGACCAAATACCACTTGAAAAAGAAAAATAAGATGACACACAGAAAGATTCACTCTCCTATCATAAATACCATCTGCCCCAGCTGGACCCATTCTCAAATAATAATAACCATAATAATAGTAATAATGATGATGGTGTTTGTCAGGTGTTTACTATGTACCAGGCACTGTACTAAGCACTGGGGTGGGTACAAGCAAATCAAGTCGGACCCTATCCCTGTCCCACATGGGGCTCACAGTCTCAATCCACATTTTCCAGATGAGGTAACAGAGGCCCAGAGAAGTGAAGTGACTTGCCCAAGGTCACACAGCAGACAAGTGGCAGAGCCAGGATTAGAACCCAGGACCTTCTGATTCCCAGGCCCCAGGCTCTATCCACTACCCCATGCTGCTTCCCAAACAAATCTGGTTGCACCCACTCCCAACCTCAATCTAAAAATGGCACCTCAGAGGTGGCAAGGGTTTCCCATGGGTGGTCCCCCACAGTCTGGGAGTTGGAGCTCCTTGTGGGCAGCCCTTCTCCCCACTCATTTTTTAATGGCATTTGTTAAGCACTTACCATGTGCCAGGCACTGTACTAGACACTAGGGTGAGGTGGATACAAGATAGTCAGGTTGGACACAACCCCCGTCCCACATAGGGCTCACAGTCTTAACCCCCATTTTACAGATGCGATAACTGAGGCCCAGAAAAGTTCAGTGACCTGCCCAAGGCTGCACAACAGACAAGTGGTGGAACCGAGATTAGAACTCTGGTCCTTCTGACCAGATAGGACCATGCTCTATCCACTAGACCACACTGCTTCTCTATTCCTTGGCAGAGTGTGGCTTGCTGAACTCCACAGGTGGGATCCATTATCTCTTCAATAGCCCTCCATCTGCCATTTTGTTTCTTCAAGCTCCTGCCATTTCAGAGATCACACTGCCACTGTGACCTCCCCACATTTGGCCAGAGAGGTTCGCTTCAGAAGCCGGTTTGAATCAGGCGGGGGAGCAGGAGAAATGTTTTGCGGGGGGACTATGGACCCCACTTGTTTGGGCCTAGACCCAAAAGGTCAGGACCCTCTCTACCGTTCTGCCATCTCCCAAGTTGCTGGCTGAATGGTGGAGAAAACGAAATGGAGCCCCATTGAACGGAAGGGACAGAAGAATGAATCGGTTTTCGTACTACTGTAGTTGAAGAAAGTTGGCCGTGGCCGGGTTTAGTCCTCAACAGGAAGTGTCGGCTGCCTCATTCTAAATCTCTGTCCAGACCTGGCAGATAAAAATCCCAGCTGAACCATTTCACTTTCTCGAAAATATGTCAAGAAGCCACCCTAGTCTTGGTTTCTCTCTACCGCCCCGCCTCTCTCCCTCTCTCTCTCCCTCTCTCTCTCCCTCTCTCTCTCTCTAAGAAGCATTGCGGCATACATTGACCAAAGCACACAGACAAGTCCTGAGAACAGTTTCACACTGTACTAGTTCTCCTCCCCTTCCTCATTAGTTCATTTGACATAAAAACAATATCCACTTCAAAAATAAACCCAAGCACCTGAGGAGCGATCCTTTCTAACTGAATTGAACTTTCCCAAGCACTTATAGCAGTGTTTTGCACATAGTAGACTGTAAGCTTTTTGAGGACAAGGATTATGTTGTCTACCACCTTCTTGCTTTCTCAAGGGCTTAGTATAGTGCTCTGCCCACTGCAGATTGTACGCTCCTTATCATACTCTCCCCAGTGCTTAGGACAGTGTTCTGCATAGAGTAGATTGCAAGCTCCTTGAGGACAGAGTCCTCATCTACTAACACCATTGTACTCTCCCAAACATGGCTAGCGAGTGGCAGGCAATCTGCTACAAGTCAAAACTCCCCTGTGCTGGGCAGCAGTGGCACGGGAGAGAGTCGAGGGTGGAGATTCGCGTTTACTGCGCAGAAGGAGGCGACGGTAAACCACTTCTGGATTTTTACCAAGAAAACTCTCTGGATCCACTACCAGAACGAAGGCAGGTGGAGGTGGGGCGTTCTGGGAGAGATGTATCCATGGCGTCGCTATGGGTCGGAGATGACTTGACGGCATAATACAGACGTGTAACGCAGTGCTCTGCCATCCATACTATTGATTTAAGGATGGCAGGGCTCACGAGAAGCAGCCTGGCATAGAGGCTAGAGCATGGGCCTGGGAGTCAGAAGGTCATGGGTTCTAATCCTGGCTCCATCACGTGTCTGCTGTGTGACCTTAGGTAAGTCACTTTACTTCTCTGGGCCTCAGTGACCTCACCTTTAAAATGGGAATTGAGACTGTGAGCCCCGCTTGGGACAGATGCTGTGTCCAACCTGATTTGCTTGTATCTATCCCAGCACTTAGTACAGTGCCTGGTACATAGTAAGCAGTGTGGCTTAGTGGAAAGAGCCTGGGCTTGGGAGTCAGAGGTCGTGGGTTCTAATCCTGGCTCCACCACTTGTCTGCTGTGTGACTTTGGGCAAGTCACTTCACTTCTCTGGGCCTCAGTTACCTCTTCTGTAAAATGGGGATTAAGACTGTGAGCCTCACGTGGGACAACCTACTTACCTTGTATTCATTCATTCATTCAATCATATTTATTGAGCACTTACTGTGTGCAGAGGACTGTACTAAGCGCTTGGGAAGTACAAGTCTGCAACTTATAGTGATGGCCCCTACCCAATGACAGGCTCACAGTCTAGAATCTACCCCAGCACTTAGAACAGTGCTTGACACATAGTAAGTGCTTAACAAACACCATTATTATTATTATTATTATTATTTACGAATACCATAATTATTCCTCCTCCAATAGGCTGAAAACCATTTCCGGCTCAGTAATTCCACTTTCCAGAATCAATCCATCAATGGTATTTATTGAGCGCTTACTATGTAGAGAGCCCTGGACAAAGCACTTGGGGGAAGACACTGTAACAGAGTAGGTAAGCTCCCAAAGGGAGAGGGGGAAATTGACATTAAAAGAAATTATGGCTATAAGTGCTGTGGGGCTGAGGATGGAGTGACTAAAGGGTACAGATCCAAGTGCAAATCCAAAAGAGCAAAGCAAAAGTTTCAGCTCCCAATCGGTTTCATTAAAACTGCAAACATGGCATCACAACCGCCGACGTCATTCTGGCACCAGATTGATTTAGTTTGTTCAAAAAACAACAACAAAAATGACTTTCCTCATACATTACTTTAAAATAGTTTAGACATATAGTATTAAAGAAAGCGTAGAAGCTCTGGGTGTGTAATTTGATACTCTGCTTTTGCAGTCCAGGCATTGATCCAAAAATGTTTCTCTGCTCGAATGGCTTAAAATTCCGTTCCCTGGGGGGACTAGGGTGGAGACGGTGCCTCTGAGAACGTTCCGTTTGGGTGGATGATCTGCGCTCTTGTGAGGGAGCCAAGTGGTTAGGGGCGGGAATGGTCAAGAAGGAAATTTCCTCCATAAAGCCAAATGGGGACAATCATATTTAAGAACTTCGGTCATAGGGAGCATACAGTACAGTGTTCTGCCCAAAGTGGACTATAAGCCCCTTTTTAATTTTTTAGAAATTCTTTTATGATATTTGTTGAGCACTTACTATGCTTCAAGTTCTGTTCTACGTGCTGGGGTAGACACAAGTTTTATCAGGTTTTATCACAGCCTAAGAAGGAGGGAGTAGGATTCCATCCCTGTTTTGCAATTGAGGAAACAGGCGCAGAGAAGTGAAGTGACTTGCCCAAGGTCATACAGCAGACAAGGGGCGGGTCTGGAATTAGAACCAAGGGCCTCTGACTTCCAGCTCCAGGCTCTTTCCACTAGGCCCTGTTGCTTCTCTAAGAGAAGTGAAGTGACTTGCCCCAGGCAGTGCTGTTGCTTGAGGGCAGGTATTTATTAAGCGTGTGTCAAAGCGCTGTGTTAAGCATTGGGGTATTGTTGGCACTACTCTAAAGTGCAAAACCTCAGGGCTAATCTGAGGAGATCAAATGTCCAGATGTTGGCTGCCATGACTGGTCAAAGCTCTTCGTGGTAGCCACTTCCTTCAATCTTCCCTCATATTCAATCCATCACCAGATCCTGTCAGTTCTACCTTCACAACATCGCTAAAATCTGCCCTTCCCTCTCCACCCATGTTAATCCAAACACTTCTCCTATCCCACCTTGACTGCTGCATCTGCCTCCTTGGGGACCTCCCTGCTTCCTGTCTCTCCCCAGTCCATGCTTCAATCTGCTGCCCCGGATCATTTTTCTACAAAAACGTTCAGTCCATGTCTCTCCACTCCTCAAGAACCTCCGGTGGTTGCCCATCCACCTCCTCACCAAACAGAAACTCCTCACCATCAGGTTTAAACCATCAGAACCCATCAGCGTGGTTGGAATCCCGGCTCTGACCCTTGTCTGCTGTGCGACCTTGGGCAAGTCACTTCACTTCTCTGGGCCTCAGTTACCTCATCTGGAAAATGCGGATTGAGACTGTGAGCCTCCTGTGGGACTGGGACTGCATCCAATCTGACTAGCTTGGTGCTTTGAACAGTGCTGGGCACATAGTAAGCACTTAACAAGTACCATAAATATTATTATTATTATTTAAAGTCCTCAAACAGCTCATTCCCTCTTAACTTAACTCTCCACTCTCCTTCCATAGCCCAGCCTGCACATTTTGCTCCTCTTACTCCAACACCGAAATTCGCTCTCATCTATCTCACTGCCAACCCCTGGCCCACATCCTCCCTAAGGCTTGCAACTCCCTCCCCCTTCATATGCGACAGACCACCACTCTCCTCACCTTCAAAGCCCTCTTAAAACCACACCTCCTCCAAGAAGTCTTCCCCGACTAAACCCCTGATTCCTTCGCCCTTCTGTGTTGCCCTTGCCCTTGGATCTCCCCCTCCTCCCCCTACCCATCCCCCCGCCCTACCTCCTTCCCCTTCCCACAGCACCTGTATATATGTTTGTACAGATTTATTACTCTATTTATTTTACTTGTACATATTTACTATTCTATTTATTTTATTTTGTTAATATGTATTGTTTTGTTGTCTGTCTCCCCCTTCTAGACTGTGAACCTGCTATTGGGTAGGGACTGTCTCTATATGTTACCAACCCGGTAACACAAGGTAAACGCTCAATAAATATGATTGAATGAATGAATGAATCTGTCCCCTTAAGAACACGATCGTCACGCCACCCTCAGCCCCACAGTATTTATGTACATATTTGTAATTTATTTATGTTTACGTCTGTCTCCCCCTCTTGACCATAAGCTCGTTGTCTCCCGACTCTTTTACGCTGTAGTCTCCAAGCGGTTAGTACAGTGCTCTGCATACAGTAGGCACTCAGTAAATACCACAGATTGATTGATTGATTCAAGGAACATTAGCCATTCCCGAGAGATCCCTGGCTTCCCTAGAGGAAGCCATGTCTACCTCAGTAGTGGTTCTCTGGAAAAACACAATATGCTATCAAAAGAGGAAGCGTTATTGATGCTTCTCTTCAAGACTCCTCTTTGCTGCCTTTTCCTGTGTGTGTGTGTATGTGTGTCATGGAGGGTTCTCCTAGTATAGATAATAATAATGATAGCATTTATTAAGTGCTTACTGTGTGCAAAGCACCGTTCTAACTGCTGGAGAGGTTACAAGGTGATCAGGTTGTCCCACGGGGGGCTCACAATCTTCATCCCCATTTTATAGATGAGGGAACTGAGGCCCAGAGAAGTGAAGTGACTTGCCCAAAGTCACACAGCTGGCAATTGGCAGAGCTGGGATTTGAACCCCTGACCTCGAACTCCAAAGCCCGTGCTCTTTCCACCGAGCCACGCTGCTTCTCTTGGTCTCTTGGTCACCTTCTCCTCACCAGCCACTCTATGGGATTTCGGAATGACAATCTACCCCCTTAGTTTTCTCTTTAAATTTCAAATGATCAAATAGCAAATTGGCACAGGTCAAGCAGACACGTTGATAAATTGCAGTGCACTTTTATTAGCTTAACAACATGCAAGGTTTGACATCAGCTGCAATTTGATCTGGTATTGCAAAACGCACTTCGGGATGCTGACACGTTAATTGTTATGTTTGGCTTTATTACTGACATATCTTTTTACCCAAAGCTGAATGCCTATGGTTATAGGCCAAAATTTGGAGAAAAGCGATACCATACAAGCTCACACTTGAAAGTGCCCTAAGCCAGCGCTGGAAGTTCGAAAGATACTGGAAAGGGGTGGGAGAAAGGCAGCTTACAAAAGGGCTTGTGTCCTAAGCTGCTGGTCTGGAATTCACCTTTGCATCAACCTTTCAGTCTCCTCCGAAAACAAAGTAGAGAACATCAGTCAAGGACAGGCAAGCCGAGGGCATTGTCGGCCTTATGATGGATGGGGAGAAATCTAATCCTTCCACAGGGAGTCGGGTGGTACTGTGAAGACAAAGAGCACAAACAATTTTGTCCTGGAAAAGAACTTTCCATTTGGGTCGATTTGTGCCAAAAAGTTACAGTATGCAGCTGTTCCATGTTAAGCACCAACCCTATTTAGGAAGAAAAAAAAAGACCGAGGGAAATAAACGAAATCAAGGTGGTGAGGCCAATTGGGTGGATCGTCTTAAGATGGGGCTAAACTTTTTTTCTTCTTCATCTTTTTGGTTTTCAAATGGTTTCCATCCCAGATGGTGCAAAGCCCATCCGTTTTCTGAATTGGAAAGTAAGATGTTCAATCAATCGATCGATCAATAGCATTGATTGAACCCCTCCTGGCTGGAAACTGCTCTATTAAGCACTTGGGGGAGTACGATAGAGTTAGTTGATACAACAATAATAATAATAATAATAATAATGGCATTTATTAAGCGCTTACTATGTGCAAAGCACTGTTCTAAATGCTGGGGAGGTTACAAGGTGATCAGGTTGTCCCACAGGGGGCTCACACTCTTAATCTCCATTTTACAGATGAGGTAACTGAGGCACAGAGAAGTTAAGTGACTTGCCCAAAGTCACACAGCTGACAATTGGTGGAGCGGGGATTTGAACCCATGACCTCCAACTCCATAGCCCGGGCTCTTTCCACTGAACCCCTACCCTCAAGGAGCTTACAGTTTCATGTGTGCAGAGCACTGTACTGAGCGCTTGGGAGAGTCCAACAGAGTTAGTGGATATGATCCTTACCTTCACGGAGCTCACGGTTTACTGTGCGCTGAGCTCTGTACTAGATGTTTGGGAGAGTCCAATGGAGCTAGTAGACACCATACCTGCCCTCAAGGAGCTTAAAATCTAGCAGTACTAAATTTGGTACAAGGGGAGATATCCCAGGTCATTTCCATAAGGACCTGTGGCAGGGCTGCAAAGAAGCGATTTTCTGACAATGCCAGGGTGAATGTGAAGACAGAACCCAACACAGTTCTCCAAGGGCGGTGAGGCCTCACCTCTGGAAAAAAAAAAAGGCCTGGACCTTATTTGCATTTTCTCCTTGTGAGCAGGAATTGCAAGTGGGCCACAGATTTCAACATAACACACGATTTTCCAACAGGAATCTAAGGAACCTTAGAGATACATATACATTTTCCCGTGTGGAAAGAGGACAGGCCTGGGAATCAAAGGACCTGACTTCTAGTCCCGGGATTGTTGCTAGGGGAACAATGAGATAAATAATGGGTGAGAGTTTGGGGGATAAAAGTTCTACACAAATACCAAAGTATTAATTATTATTCTAGTCCCAGCCCCGCCACTGGTCTGTTGAATGAATGAATGATGAAAATCACTTAACCTCTCTAGGCCTCACTTTCCCACAACTGTAAAATGGGGATTCAATCCCTGTTCCCTCTCCCGCTTAGACTGTGAGTCCCGTGTGGGACAGGGACTGTCTGATCTGATCCCTTCCACCAGCACCTAGCAAAGTAAGTGCTCAATAAATACCATCACTGTGGTTAAACTGGATTTCCCCCACCCTCCCAGCCCCACAGCACTTGTGTTCACATTCGTCATTTATTTATTTATATTAATGTCTGTCTCCCCCTCTGGACTGTAAGCTTGTTGTGAGTAGGGAAAGTGTCTGTTATACTGCTGTGCTGTGCTCTTTCAAGCGCTTAGTATTCATTCAATCGTATTTATTGAGCACTTACTGTGTGCAGAGCAGTGTGGCTCAATGGAAAGAGCACAGGCTTTGGAGTCAGAGGTCATGGGTTCAAATCCAGGCTCTGCCAGTTGTCAGCTGTGTGACCTTGGGCTAGTCACTTCACTTCTCTGTGCCTCAGTTACCTCATCTGTAAAATGGGGATGAAGACTGTGAGCCCCACGTGGGACAACCTAATCACCTTGTATCTTCCCCAGCGCTTAGAACAGTGCTTTGCACATAGTAAGCGCTTAACAAATGCCATAAAAAAAGTGCTTGGAAAGTACAATTCAGCAACACAGTACAGTGTTCTGCACACAGAAAATAAATACAATCCATCGACTGATTCCCTTAAGTGATTGGGTCTGCCCGGCCACTGGATTCCCTTAAGTTCCCAAATGTTCCTTTCTGTTCTCCAGGAGGGGCTGGACCTCGGATCCCGAACTGGGAGATAGTGGGCTTTTCCAATGGGGCCATCGTGGGCCAAGAAGTGGGATGCCTTTCTCAGTGCCTGAGAGGTGTCTGCCCTGTCAAATTCCTGCCTGAATTCTCTGGCCCAGCAAGCAGCCCGAGGGAGAGAAGTGGAAATTGAAGCTGACATACCTCCGTCCAAAATGAATCCCGCCCTCACCCCCACCACCACCTTTAAATGCCAGATGGTTCTGTAGTGGGAGTGAAGATAGTCAATCTGGAGAGAGGACGAAGAGGAGGAGGAGGGGGAGGGGTGGGGGCGGGAAAGGGGGGGCCGGGGCCTTGCAGCTGAGAGGGATTTGTTTGCTTTGGTGCTTTGTTTTTTCATGAGGCTCGCCGAACGGTGCGTAACCTAGATCTTAATTTAGAAAAATAATCACTGTGTTTCAGGCAGTTTGCAGAGCGAGTGAGATCAGAGATGAGATACCAAGGCAGGTTTCTGTTCAGAGGAAGTTCAGGGCCCCTCAGGTTAACTTAACCAAACAGGCAAACCTGGAGTCAGAGAATAGGAGGGATCGTTGGGTTCTTACCGGCACAGGGGTCCCCCGTGGGCTGATGGGAGTTGTAATTTCACCGTGCGTGCCTGGCAACACCCCAGCTTCTGTTAGGGTGTTTGGCTGGACTGTCCCTCGTTCGGTACAGACACAGCACCAGTCAATTGTATTTATGGAGCGCTTACTGTGCTAGAGCACTGTACTAAATAATAATAATGTTGGCATTTGTTAAGCGCTTACTATGTGCAAAGCACTGTTCTAAGCACTTGGGGGGATACAAAGTGATCAGGTTGTCCCACGTGGGGCTCACAGTCTTAATCCCCATTTTACAGATGAGGTAACTGAGGCTCAGAGAAGTTAAGTGACTTGCCCAAGGTCACACAGCAGACATGTGGTGGAGCTGGGATTCGAACCCATGACCTCTGACTCCAAAGCCCGTGCTCTTTCCACTGAGCCACACTTGGGAAAGTACACTATAACAATCAGCAGACACATTCCCTGCTCACAGTGAGCTTACAGTCTAGAGGAGGAGATACACATTAATATAAATGAATAAATGACAGATATGGACATAAGTTTTGCGGGGCTAGGAGGGGGGAAGAATATAGGGCGATGTAGAAGGGAGTGGGAGGAGAGGAAAGGAGGGCTTTGTCTGGGAAGGCCTCTTGGAGGAGATGGGCCTTCAAAAGGCTTTGAGGGTGGGGAGCGTCATCATCTGTTGGATATGAAGAGGGAGGGCGTTTCAGGCCAGAGGCGGGATGTGGGTGAGAGGTCGGCGGAGAGATAGATGAGATCTAGGTATAATAAGAAGGTTGCCGTTAGAGGAGTTAAGTGTGCGGGCTGGGTTGTAGTAAGAGAGTAGCGAGGTGAGGTAGGAGGGGACAAGGGGATTGAGGCCTTTAAAGCCCATGCTGAGGAGTATCACCAGACTCCTTGCCATCCAGTGGTTATTTCTGGCCCCGAACCTTCTTCCGTTGCATGCGAGGAGCAGGAAATCCATCGGCTCTAGAGAAGGTTGGGGGTCAGAGTTGTTCACATAGCTTAGGATGAACTTGGTGAACTTCTACGAGATGGCAAGTGTGACCTCATACCTTACGCTACGTGCTGTGGTGACACATAAGATATGAGAAGCAGCGTGGCCAAGTGGAAAGAACACGGTTCCTGGGAGACAGAGGACCTGGCTTCTAATTCCGGCTCTGTCATGTAGCTGCTTTGTGACCTGGGGCGAGTTGCTTTACTTCTCTGTGCCTCAGTTCCCTCATCTGCAAAATGAGGATGCAGTATCTGTTCTCCCTCCTATTTAGACAGTGAGCCCTATCTGGGGCCTGATTATCTTGATCCTACCCCAGTGCTTAGTATAGTGCTTGGCACATAGTAAGTGTTTAACACCTATTATTATTATGCAATGAAAATGGCAAATATGGTAATTGTTAAGTGCTTACTAGATCTCTAGCACTGTGCTAAGCACTAGGGTAGGTACAAGATGACAAGGTTGGACATGGTCCTTGTCCCACATGGGTCATTCATTCATTCATTCCCACAGTCTAATGCGTGGCTTAATGGAAAGAGCACGGAAATGGGAGTCAGAGGTCATGGGTTCTAATCCCGGCTCTGTCACTTGTCAGCCGTGTGACTTTGGGCAAGTCACTTAACTTCTCTGTGCCTCAGTTACCTCATCTGTAAAGTGGGGATGCAGACTGTGAGCCCCACGTGGGACAACCTGTTTACCTTCTATCTACCCCAGTGCTTAGAACAGTTCTTGACACATAGTAAACACTTAACAGATACTATTATCATTATTATTGTTAATAATAATAATGAGGAATGAGAGCAAGCAGTACAACCTCAGTGTCTTCCTGTAGAGTGATGCTTTCTGTTTATGGTTGACATTCCCAAACAGCAGTAGTACGAGCCCAGAGAAGTAGCGTGGCCTAATGGAAAGAGAGCAGGTTTAGGCACGAGAAGACCTGGGTTCGAATCCTAGCTCCGCCAATTGCTTGCTGGGTGACTTTGGGCAAGTCACTTAACTTCTCTGTGACTCAGTTTCCTCAACTGGAGGATTGGGATTAAATACCTGTTCCCCCTCCTACCATCAATCAATCAATCAAGCAATCAATCATATTTATTGAGCGCTTACTGTGTGCAGAGCACTGTACTAAGCGCTTGAGAAGTACAAGTTGGCAACATATAGAGACACTCCCTACCCAACAGTGGGCTCACAGTCTAGAAGGGGTAGACAGAGAACAAAACCAAACATATTAACAAAATAAAATAAATAGAATAGATATGTACAAGTAAAATAAATAAATAAATAGAGTAATAAATATGTACAAACATATATACATATATACAGGTGCTGTGGGGGAGGGAAGGAGGTAAGATGGGGGGGATGGAGAGGGGGATGAGGGGGAGAGGAAGACTAAGACTAAGACTGTGAGCTCCATGTGGGACAAAAGACTGTCCAACCTGAATAACTTGTATCTACCCAATGGCTTAGAATGCTGTTTGACACATAGTAAGCACTTAATAAATACCATAATAACAACAACAACAATTACAATAACAATGATAATTTTACAGAGGAGGAAACTGAGGAGGCTCAGGGAGTTGAAGCGACTTGCCCGAGGTCACACGGCAGACAAATGGCGGAGCCCGGATTAGAACCCAGTTCCCCTGTCACCCAAGTCCTGTTCTTTTCACTAGCCCATGCTGTATCTCAATGTCTCGTATTCTCCAGTGCTGTCAGTGACCACCCAAAATGGCTCCCTCTCTCCTCTGATCAGCGAGAGATTTCAGTCACTGAAAGACTTGGGGGGTCTCAGGTCAATCCCTCCCCGCTTGTCAGCACCCGTGCACTCCCTACCTATCGGTGGATTCACAACTGCGTGTAGCTCTTAGGCCACTATCTTCACACCCTCTTACATAAGCGCTAATTCATGTATATAGCCCCTCTTCCTTCTTCTTGTCTGTAGTTTATTTTAGCATCTACCTCCCCCGCTAGATTGTAACCTCCTTGAGAGCGGTAATCATATCTAACTCTACTGTACTCCCCCAAGTGCTTAGTACAGTGCTCTGCGCAGAGTAGGCCGCAAGCTCTTTGTGGGCATGGATTGTGTCTACTAACTCTATTGGACTCTCCCACATGCTCAATACAGTCCTCGATGCACAGCCCGGTTTGATCGACCGACTGGCTGCTTGTCACATGCTCCAACCAACCCCGAGTCAGCCTAAAATCTCGTTTACATTTGAAAACCAACCTTGCCTTAATTCTTTGACCTCTAATACTCACCTGCTCACTCCAGTGGCAGGAGCGGGAAGGTCAAAGGGCTTTCTAAAACCCAGAGCCATCGAACATGGCCAGAGACCCATTTGAATTTGTAAGCGAAGTGGGGATGTCAAGAAGGCAACAGGACGGATCGGTGTCATCAGAGCTATTTCCCGCCGAGAGTCGACCCGCCATTAAACGTGACTCGGTGGGATTGAAGCCACGTGGTGGGTGGAATGTGTCTCCTCCGCTGCCCTGTGGCCTCCGTTTGAAGACAACTGCATGTGATTAAACGTTACAGACACAGAGCTTGTGTTAAGCCTGGCCCCTTCCTTGTTGAATGAATAGCAATTGGCTTGAAAATTAGACAGGTGGATCGAGTTAAAAAAGAAAAAAAGCGAAATCATCCTGTCAAGCCTGGGCATGCTGGAGGCTGGAGAAGGGTTTAGGAGAGGGAGGGCCAGTTGAGATTCAGAGCTGACGCAGACCCGCCTGGGTCTTTGGGTGGAGAAGTTTGGAAATGGGGTGTGTGAGAGCAGCTTCGGGGGGACCCAGCTCTCTGGCCTTTGCCTTTCAGGCTCCAAGGGTTGCAAACTCTTCAGCCCCAACGGTCGCTGAAGTAAAGTCAGTGGACAGCATCAGGGCCCAGCCATCCCCGGAAGGACTTAAATTACTCATGAGCCCCTTGTCTCACGTGGCGCCATTTTCCATCGTGCCTTTCCCCCGGTATGCATGGGACACTAATGGGTTCAAAGCTCACAGCCAGACATTTTCAAGTTGTACAAGTCTCTGGAGATTCTCAGAGAATGTTCAGTCCCTGGAAATTGAGGTCTGGAAACCGCAGATGCGAATGAATGGTTCCCATAGGATTCACATTCCCTCCAGGGAACTGCACTGGGCAGGACAACAAATGGGAACAGAGAGTGGAAATGGGGGAGAAAAAGCCTAAATTCTTGTGACAGAAAGAAATCCTTGCTGGATTTTTTACTTTTGGAGAATCGGTCCTTAGCTACTCCAGGATATTGGCCACCTTAAGCTTCTCTGGTCTGTTTGATACACTGCATCAACTGGCAAGAAGAGAGCCAAAGAGACGAAGTGTCTGTCGAAGGGTCACAGTGCCTCGTTTTCTTCTTTCTCGTCACCAACCTCATGTTAACCCCCTCCCTCCCCCTTGACATCCTGCAGACTACCGCTCTCTCTGTCTTCAAAGCCCTACTACAATCACATGGCCTCTAGGATGCTTGCCCTGATTTATCTCCCGTTTCCCCATTTTTTTTTTTGCCCGTCTACTGCCTCTTCAATACTTCCCTATCACCTAAACAGTTGTGTCATATATGTCCATAACTTTATGCTCTCTCACTTCCTCTCCCCTGACAACTATTTGAGCGTCTGTCTCCCTGAGTGCAGAGATCATGTCTTTGAACTCTAGTGGACTCTCCCAAGTGCTCAGTACACTGCTCTGCACACATACCATTGAGTGATGGATAAAGCTCACATCACTCTGTGGCTCCAGGCCTAAAGCGCACCCCATAAGGGCTATAGGGGGAAAGAAGAAAGGGCAGATCAGAGGATGGGGGGGCCAGGAGGGAGATTGAAGGGTAGACTTTACCTTATTGGAGACCCCCCCCCCCCCACACACACACACACAATTCGCACAGCTAAGAGCTGAATCTTCCTCCTGCTTGTAGGGACCACGCTGAGGTCAAGGTTTGTTTCTCAAAATCTGATCCCCAAACTGTATGAAAAACAAAAATGTATGCTGTGGTACAGCTTATCCAACACAAAATGTATACTGTGGTGCTTCTCAAACACCATTCGATTAAAAATAAGGGAATCTGAGCTCATTCCAGACTGTTCTGCTGGTTTTCTGGGTGATAACAGGAAAGTCACTGAACCCTGTGGCCTAGTGGAAAGAGCCCGGGCCTGGGAGTGAAAGGACCTAGGTTCTAGTCTATGATCTGCCACTGTGCTTTTACTTTTAGCCCAAAGTAAAAAAACAAATCAAAACAAAACAGCCCAGTAGCTTTATAGACAGCAAACATAAGCCAGAGCTATTCCAAACCACTTTAACCCCTGAACACACTGTTTACTCACTAGATGGTGAAACGCCAGCTGTTATAACACACCCAACTCTGCTCCAGCCCACAGTGTAAGTAGGTATTTATACAGACCTTCAAGATTACTTGCAGTGAAGGAGCCCATGTATGAAGATGCTGGTAAAGAAATGCTCTGAACTAGGACGGCAGTTGGAGTCAAGACTCTCTGCCTTCCACTGTCATTGCGCAGGTTCCCGAACTCAAGGAAAATAACAACGACACCTTGATGTAGAGGATAGAGCCCAGGCCTGGGTGTCAGAAGGTCATGGATTCTAATCCTCCCTCTGCCACTTGCCTGCTGTGTGAACTTGGGCAAGTCACTTCACTTCTCTGGGCCTCAGTTCCCTCATCTGGAAAATGGGGATTGAGACTGTGAGCCCCACGTGGGACAGGGACTGTGTCCAACCCAATTTGCTTGTATCCACTCCAGCGCTTAGTACAGGGCCTGGCACATAGTCAGCTCTTAACAAATACCATAATTGTTATTATTATTACTGGACAGTCTGGAACGAGTGCTTTCATTCACAGAGGCCGGCCCCCCTCCGCCACGGCCCCCTGTCCCACATGGGGCTCGCAGTCTCAAATCCTCATTTTCCAGATGAGGTAACTGAGGCACAGAGAAGTGAAGTGATTCGGCCAAGGTCACACAGCAGATGAGGAGCGGAGCCGGAATTAGAACCCATGACCTTCTTACTCCCAGGCCCGTGCTCTAGTGCAAGATAAGCATACATTGCCAAGATCCGCCCTTTCCTCTCCATCCAAACCGCTACCCTGCTAATTCAAGCTCTCATCCTATCCCGTCTGGACTACTGCACTAGCCTTCTCTCTGATCTCCCATCCTCGTGTCTCTCTCCACTTCAATCCATACTTCATGCTGCTGCCCGGATTATCTTTGTCCAGAAACGCTCTGGACATATCACTCCCCTCCTCAAAAACCTCCAATGGCTACCGATCAATCTGCGCATCAGGCAGAAACTCCTCACCCTGGGCTTCAAGGCTCTCCATCACCTCGCCCCCTCCTACCTCACCTCCCTTCTCTCCTTCTACTGCCCAGCCCGCACCCTCCGCTCCTCCACCACTAATCTCCTCACTGTACCTCGCTCTCGCCTGTCCCGCCATCGACCCCCGGCCCACGTCATCCCCCGGGCCTGGAATGCCCTCCCTCTGCCCATCCGCCAAGCTAGCTCTCTTCCTCCCTTCAAGGCCCTGCTGAGAGCTCACCTCCTCCAGGAGGCCTTCCCAGATTGAGCCCCTTCTTTCCTCTCCCCCTCGTCCCCCTCTCCATCCCCCCGCCTTACCGCCTTCCCCTCCCCACAGCACCTGTATATATGTATATATGGTTGTACATATTTATTACTCTGTTTATTTATTTATTTATTTATTTTACTTGTACATTTCTATCCTACTTATTTTATTTTGTTGGTATGTTTGGTTCTGTTCTCTGTCTCCCCCTTTTAGACTGTGAGCCCACTATCGGGTAGGGACTGTCTCTATGTGATGCCAATTTGTACTTCCCAAGCGCTTAGTACAGTGCTCTGCACATAGTAAGCGCTCAATAAATACGATTGATTGATTGATTGATAAGCGGAGACCCCATTTTCACCATCGTCACAGGCGTGGTGGTTTTAGCCGCTTAACAGGGTTATTTGGAGAGCCCGGGGGGGAATTCTCCCAGAATTCCTCATGGTAGCTGGGAGATACCAAAGTCCACAGGAAGAATGGTCTTCCCAGCATCAGTAACACTGGTTTTCCTTGAGGTCAAAATGCTCCTTTGGATAAATGGGCCTCAATCCACACAATCCAACAGGGACATGATTCCTCGAAAAGCCCTTGTAACAGGGCTCAGTGTGAGGGACAGGCAGGTCTTCAGGGGGCGGTTTTGATTTCCTTCTATTTTTGCCAAACAGACTCATCCATCATTCTGACAAGCATTAACCCTGAATTATGATACCTACATGAGGGCAAACACAGTGCAAGTCTGCTGACTCCTCTCTACAATCAGGTTTTTCAAAATCCCAGAGATGTGGAAGAATCAAAAACAGATATAGAAATATGTTTGCTCTTCAAACCCAGAGGGTTTTTCTTTCTTTCTTTCTTTCCAACAACGGGTGATGGTGATAGTCTGAAACAGAGAAGCAGCGTGACCTAGTGGAAAGAGCATGGGCCCAGGAGCCAGGGATTCTCATTCTGGCTCTTCCACTTGTCCGCTATGTGACTCTGGGCAAGTCACTTCACTTTTTGGGCCTCAGTTCCCTGATCTGTAAAATGGGGATGGAATACCTGCTTTCCCTCTCCCTTAAATTCTGAGCCCCATGGGAGACAGGGATTGTGTCTGACTTGATGATCTGGAGTCTGCCCCAGTCCTCTTTTTCTCTTCTTCAACTCCCTTCTGAGTCACCCTGACTTGCTCCCTTTATTCATCCCCCATCCCAGCCCCATAGCACTTATGTCCATATCTGTAATTTATTTATTTCTATTAACTTCTGTCATCCCCCTCCAGACTGTAAGCTTGTTGTGGACAGGGACTGTTGTCTGTTATAGTGTTATAATCTACTCTCCCAAATGCTTAATCCCATGCTCTGCACAATAAGCGCTCAGTAAATACGATTGACTGGTACAGAGTAAGCAAAAAACAAATACAGTAATTATTAAATGCCATTATTATTATTATTATTATTATTATTTTCATCATCATCATTATTATTAGCACATCAATCAATGGCATTTATTGAGCACTTACTGTTTGTAGATCACATTGTACTGAGCACATCAAAGCCAATTTAGGAGATCAATGGAATTTACTGTGCGCTCACTGTGTGCAGAACACTGAACTAAGCACTTGTAGACTGTAAGCTCCTTGTGGCAGCAGGTATGTGGGCCTTTTCCTGGGACGGCTGGTAGCCTAGTGGCCCTGTAGCCTGGTTTGCCTCGGGACTGCAACATCGACTCTAGAGCCGGCCAGTTCACAGTCAACAAACCCCATTCTTCTCAGACGCCTGCTGTTCTCTCTGCCCAGAGATCAGAGATTCCCTGATGAACTGTGACCTGATCGCTTTTTTTGTTTGATGTGCTTATTTTCTAGGGTTTAGAGTATTGCACGGTTAAAAAGCTGCCTCCTTTCTTATCTGGAAAATGAGGCTGAGTAGTTTTGTTTTCCTTTAATAATGATGGTGCTAAATAAGCCCTTACTATGCACCAAGCACTGGGCTGAGAGCAGGGCTAGATGCAAAATAATCATTCTAGACTGTAAGCCCACTGTTGGGTAGGGACCGTCTCTATATGTTGCCAACTTGTACTTCCCAAGCGCTTAGTACAGTGCTCTGCACACAGTAAGCGCTCAATAAATATGATTGATTGATTCATTCATTCATTAATTCATTCAATCGTATTTATTGAGCACTTACTGTGTGCAGAACACTGTACTAAGTGCTTCGGAGAGCAGTAGCATAGTCTAGGGGACATAACATGGACCTGGGAGCCGGAGGACCTGGGTTCTAATTCTGGCTCTGCCACTTTCCTGCTGTCTGACTTTGGGCAAGTCGATTAAATTCTCTCTGCCTCAGTTTTTTCATCTGTAAAATGGGGATTCAATATTTGTTCCCTCTCTTATTTAAACTGTGAGCCACAGGGGCAGGGACTGTGTCTTTTGTGTTTATGTGGTATTTGTTAAGCACTTACTAGGTGTCAAACACTGTTTTTGGCACTGGGGTAGATAGAAGTAAAATAGGTTGGACTCAATCCCTGTCCTTCATGGGGGTCACTGTCTAAGTAGGAGGGAGAACAGGAGAGCTGAGGCACAGAGAAGTTAAGTGACTTGCCCAAATACACACAGCAAGCAATTGGCAGCCTCGGGATTAGAACCCAGGTCCTCTGACTTAGAGGCCCATGCGCTTTTCACTCGGCCTTGCTGCTTTTGACCTGATTAAGTTACATCTACCCCAATACTTAGAACGGTACTTGACCAATAGTAAGCACTTAAATGCCATTATTATTGTTACTATTTTTGCAGTCTAACAGAGTCGGTAGGCAAGTTCCCTGCTCACAATGAGCTTGCGATGAATCCAGCAGTTTGATGTTGAGGGACTTTAGGTGTTCACAACAGTAACAACATTAAATGATAGGTAAATCAGAAGAGCAGAATCTCCCCCTGGTTGGAGCATGACTTTGACTTTTCTACACAATCATCTGGAAACGGAAGATCACAGATCATAATAATAATAGCATTTATTAAGTGCTTACTATGTGCAAAGCACTGTTCTAATATAATGGCATTTATTAAGCACTTACTATGTGCAAAGCACTGTTCTAAGCGCTGGGGAGGTTACAAGGTGATCAGGTTGTCCAACTGGGGGCTCACAGTCTTTATCCCCATTTTACAGATGAGGGAACTGAGGCCCAGAGAAGTGAAGTGACTTGCCCAAAGTCACACAGCAGACAAGTGGCGGAGTCGGGATTTGAATCCATGACCTCTGACTCTTTCAAAGCCCGTGCTCCTTCCACTGAGCCACGCTGCTTCTCTGCATCATCAGTGGTATTTATTGAGCACTTACTGTGTGCAGGACATTGTACTGAGCGCTTGAGAGAGTCCAATACAATGGAGTTGGTAGACACATTCCTTGCCCCCAGTGAGCTGACAGTCCAGTGGGGGGCTTGCAGTCTAGATGAAAGTCTTTGGTATTTGTTAAGCACTTACTATGTACCCGACACTAGGGGGGATACAAGCAAATTGCAGTGGACACAGTCCCTGTCCCACATGGGGCTCACAGTCTCAATCCCCATTTTACAGATGAGGTCGCTGAGGCACAGAGAAGTAAAGTGACTTTCTCAGGGTCACCCAGCAGACTAGTGGCAGAGCTGGGATTAGAACCCATAACCTTCTGACTCCCAGGCCTGTGCTGTAGCCAATACACCACACTGTGCTTTTTCTCCCCCTGTTAGAGGATAAGCGCTCTGTGGGTAGGGATTGTGTCACTTCTTCGTTCTGTACTTCCCAAGCACTCAGTACACTGCATTTCACCCAGTGGGCCCTCTAGACTGTAAACTCATTGTGGGCAGGGAGTGTGTCTGTTTATTGTTATAGTGTACTCTCCCAAATGCTTAGTACAGCGCTCTGCACACGGTAAGTGCTCAATAAATATGACTGACTGAATGAAGGACAAGGACTGAATCCAACCTAATTTACTTCTATCTACCCCAGCACCCAAAACTCATTCATTCATTCAATCGTATTTATTGAGTGCTTACTGTGTGTAGAGCACTGTACTAAGTGCTTGGGAAGGACAAGTTGGCAACATATAGATATGGTCTCTACCCAACAACGGGCTCACAGTCTAGATGGGGGAGACAGACAACAAAACAAAATATAGTGTTTGACACCTAGTAAGTGCTTAACAAATACCCCTGCCACAAAAGAGACACAATCCCTGCCCCTGTGGCTCACAGTCTAAATAAGACGGAGAGTGAGGGGGTAATACTACTACTACCACCACCACTGTCTGTCTCCCCATTGGAGTGTAGTAAGTTCCCTGTGGGTAGGGATTGCGTCGTTCCTTGTTTGGTACTTCTCAAGCATTCAGTAGTGTCGTGCAACCAGTGGGAGATTCGGTCCATGCCATGATTACTACCATCACTATTACTAAAAAAAAAAAATTATGGTATTTGTTAAGCACTTACTATGTGCCAGGCACTGTACTAAGAATTGGGTTGGACACAAGCAAATCAGGTTGGACACAGTCCCTGTCCCATGTGGGACTCACAGTCTTTAGCTCCATTTTACAGACGAGGTCACTGAAGCCCAGAGAAGTGAAGTGACTTGCCCAAGGCCACACAGCAGACAAGTGGCGGAGCCGGGATCAGAACCCATGACCTTCTGATGCCCGGGCTCTAGCCACTATGCCATGCCCCTTCCCACTATTACCACAACTCCTACCAGTTCTGCCTTGTCTCTCCCACTGGAGTTTAAGCTCCTTGTGGGCAAGGACTGTGTCACTTGCTTGTTTTGTACATCCAGAGGACTGAGTGGGGATCTCAGTCCTCCCACTATTCTTCAGCCACAGACCCCCGAACTCCCCCAGTCTGGTCCCTGTTAACCCTGGCAGCCAGCCAGAGTCCAGATCTCCATAAAAAGAAAGCCCCCAAATTACCCCCAAATTGCCGCTATTTCAACATTCCAACACAGCGGCATTTGGGAAGAAATTGAAGCAGAACAGCCAGAGTCCCCCCTTTGACTGCTGGAGCCCCAAATCTAAGAGGTCTCCCTGTCACAAGGACACGGGCCGTGAGTGTGACTGAAATTCATCACGTGGCCAGCTGGTCCTTGCTTCGCAGACCTCGTTAGAATAACGGCATGACACAACGGCTTCTTTCTAAATAAACAAGTGAGGGAAGGAGGTCCGGCCTGCTGTGTTCTGATGACTGTCCCGCCAGGAAGGATGGAAAAGAAGCAGCGTGGCCCAGCGGAAAGAGCCCGGGCCCGGGAGTCAGAAGGACCTGGGTTCTCGTCCTGGCTCCGCCACTCACCCGCTGTGTGACCTCGGACAGGTCACTTCACTTCACTGGGCCTCGGTTCCCTCAGCTGCAAAATGGGAATTTGCTACCTGCCCTCCCTCCTACTTCGACCTGGGAGCCCCAAGTGGGATCCGGTGAGCTTGTATCTCCCCCAGTGTTCAGTACAGCACTTGGCACCTAGTAAGCGCTTAACAAATACCACACTCATTCATTACTATTCTGGCCGGAAGTCCCGGAATCTGATTTCTGCCAAACAACCAACGGGTCATCCCCTGCCCTGCTGAGCACATGCCAAGGAGAGAGAGAGAGTCGGTATGGAAGGAAACCGGCACCCCCTCCCCGCCCCCAGCCCCAAACTCCAACCAGATGGAGGGAAAAAATGTTTTCGCCGACGGACGGGTGCTTTGAATTTCATTAAGAGCTCCGGGTCTAATCTAATAAACAGCCTTCCCTGGGGCACCCTGGCTCCATCTCATTACTTCAATTCCATCTCGCCTCTAATACCTCCATTTCAGCCCGGCTGAGGCGAGGTTTCAGGATAAAACAGTCCCCCTCCCCCTCCCCCCTCCTCCCACCCCACTCTTCTGGCAGACGGTGGAAAAGAAGTTTTGGTCACTGCAAAGCCCCGAGTGACCCAGCTGAAGACATTGCTCGTAAAACTGCATTATTATTAAACGGAAAAGGGATTCGTTGGGCTTGGCAAACTGGACTCCAATATCCGGTTGAATGTTTAGGGTCAATTGGGCTTGTGTGTGCAAACTCAATTGGACGTAGATTGCCTAATTGTCTATGCAAATTCAATCGGACATGGGTATCCAATTGTATATGTAAATACGATTGGATATTCAAGGATTCATATCTGCGGCTGCTATCTGTTAGCTCTCCCTCCTTCCACTGTTTGTAGGTAGTAGTAGTAAAAGGAGGAGGAGGAGAGGTATTGATTTCATTCAATCGCATTTATTGAGCGCTTACTGTGTGCAGCGCACTGTACGAGGTGCTTGGAAAGTACAATTCGAAGAAACAGCGATTCCGATGGACTCGAACCCACAACCTTTCAATGGCTTCCTCTACACAAGAAGTCCAATACGCTATCCAATGTGCCACATAGGCATTTATTTATTTATTTATTGAGCATCTGCTTGGTGCAGTGCACTATACCAGGCATTTACTTGGGAAGGAAGTATCAATCTGTCAATCAATCATATTTATTGAGCGCTTGCTATGTGCAAAGTAAGTAATTTCTGTCTGTCTCCCCCATTAGATCGCAAACCCCCGGAGAGAGGAAATGTGCTTTTTGCTTCTGTCGAACTCTCCTGAGCACTAAGGACTAACTCTATCATACTCCGCCAAGTGCTTAATACAGTGCTCTCCAGCTTGGGGGGGTGGGGGTGTTCAACCAATCCTTTTGATTGATCGATCGATTGATTGAGCATCTTGCTTTCCAATTCAGAAAACAGATGGGCTTGACATCCACTTAAAGCTTTCTCACCCATGTGCCTCATTCTCATTCAATCGTATTTATTGAGCACTTACTGTGTGCAAAGCACTGTACTAAGCACTCAAAATACTTGGCCTCTGATTCTGCCGTGATTCGGATACGAAAGACTCAGGGCCTTGACTTGACCTGGAGGCAGGGAAAGGATGGGTTCCTTGTGGGTACTCCCTTGTGGGTAGGGAGTGTAGTGGAGAGAGCATGCGCTTGGGAGTGAGAGGACATGGGTTCTAATCCCTGCTCTGCTGTGTGACTTGGGAAAAGCCATTTAACTTCTCTGTGCCTCAGTTACCTCATCTAGAAAACGGGGATGAAGACTGTGAGCCCCACGTGAGACAACCTGATTACCTTGTATCTACCCCAGAGCTTAAAACAGTGCTTGGCACATAGTAAGCGCTTAACAAATACTGTAATTATTATTATCATTATCATTACTGATGGAGTCAAAGTTATCGGGGAACAACCGTGAATCAACATGAACCCGCTAATGCAGTGACGTGACTCTCCCCTCACCGACCAGGTGGACCATATTCCGGATAATTTGGGTAGAAATAGGGTCACCATTCCTCCCATTAACAACATCGTTCCTGGCAGGGAAGGGAAATGGTTTCCAACTTACATTTTGACTGACGATGCAGTTTTTTCCAGAAACCAGTTGTGTCCTAAGTCCAGGGCAGCTGCTGGTAGGTGGAAAAGAAAGCCCCGTGTGGGACAGGGACTGTGTCCAATCTGATTAACTTGTGCTTAGAACAGTGCTTGGTACGTGGTAAACGCTTAACAAGTACCATAATGAGATGGTGAGGTTGATGTGATTGGCAGCACATTGCTCGCTGCCTACGGAAACCCTCGACCATTTGCGTGGTGCCTCTGGGTCAACGGCAATGCTTTTTTGACTTTCTAAAAGCAGAACCACTGCAGAATTTTGGGGTGAGGATTTGAGGTGAGTGCCTCCCCTCTGCTTCCTAATCCCCCTCCCCCTTTCCCTGCAATTGGCACACACTCTTCTGAGACCAGGGGCAAAATATTCAGAGAACCACAGCCACCCCCACCCCTTTGGCCGAGTCATGAAGAAGTTTAACCCCCTCTGGCCCTCCACAGTGACTCGGAGGTGGGAGTGTAAGGTGACCAGGGGGTGGGACCTAAAAGCGGGGAGGGCATAAAAAGGGGTGGCAAGACTAAATCAGGGTCCTGGAGGGGGGAACAGGAGACAGTTTCTAGACTGTGAGGCCACTGTTGGGTAGGGACCGTCTCTATATGTTGCCAACTTGTACTTCCCAAGCGCTTAGTACAGTGCTCTGCACACAGTAAGTGCTCAATAAATACGATTGATTGATTGATTGATAGAGGCAAGAATGAGGAGAAAAGAGGGAGAAGGGAAAGGGAGAGAGGTGATGGGGAGGGAAGGAAAAGGGTGAAAGGGAAGAGAGGGAAAGGGGTAAAAGGAAGAGGGAGAGAGAGAATAGAAGTAGGTTTGGGGGAAACAGTAGGGACCCCTTTCAGGATGGGGCATTTTATTTCAGTCAAAGCCATCTCTTCTGCCCGGATTGTGGCAGAATTCACAACCTTGTAAAGTTCCTCTCTTGGCAAGAGATGTTCCATTTTTCTTGGACTCAGCCAGTATCCTGCCATTGCCAGCTGGTTGCCATATACCCCAGTCACTTTTTTAAAAATAGCCATATATCTCTGAATTGGGGCTGTTTGGTTTGTTTGATCTGATTGTATTGAATAATAATAATAATAATAATAATAATAATAATAATAATAATAATGGCATTTGTTAAGCACCAACTTGTACTTCCCAAGCGCTTAGTACAGTGCTTTGCACACAGTAAGCGCTCAATAAATACAATTGAATGAATGAATGAACTTACTATGTGCCAAGCACTGTTCTAAGCGCTGAAGAAGATACAAGGTAATCAGGGTGTCCCACGTGGGGCTCACAGACTTCATCCCCATTTTACAGGTGAGGGAACTGAGGCACAGAGAAGTGAAGCAGGGTGGCTTAGTGGAAAGAGCCTGGGCTTGGGAGTCAGAGGACGTGGGTTCTAATCCTACTCTTCCACTTGTCTGCTGTGTGATCTTGGGCAAGTCACTTAACTTCTCTGTGCCTCAGTTACCTCATCTGTCAAATGTGGATAAAGACTATGAGCCCCACGTGGGACACCCTGGTTACCCTGTATCTACCCCAGCACTTAGCACATAGTGCAGTTCTTGGCACATACTAAGAGCTTAACAAATATCATCATTATTATTATTACTAAGTGATACTATTACTATTACTGCTACTACTACTGCTACAACTTAGGGAAGCAGTGTGGCTCAGTGGAAAGGGCCCGGGCTTTGGAGTCAGAGGTCAGGGGTTCAAATCCCGGCTCCGCCAATTGTCAGCTGTGTGACTTTGGGCAAGTCACTTAACTTCTCCTCCTCCAGGAGGAGACCTCACCTCCTCCAGGAGGCCTTCCCAGACTGAGCCCCCTCCTTCCTCTCCCCCTCCTCCCCCTCTCCATCCCCACCGTCTTATCTTCTTCCCTTCCTGACAACACCTGTATATATGTTTGTACATATTTATTACTCTATTTATCTATTTATTTTATTTTGTTAATATGTTTGGTTTTGTTCTCTGTCTCCCCCTTCTAGACTGTGAGCCCACTGTTGGGTAGGGACTGTCTCTATATGTTGCCAACTTGTACTTCCCAAGCGCTTAGTACAGTGCTCTGCACACAGTAAGCGCTCAATAAATATGATTGATTGATTGATTCTCTGTGCCTCAGTTACCTCATCTGTAAAATGGGGATTAAGACTGTGAGCCCCCCGTGGGACAACCTGATCACCTTGTAACCTCCCCAGAGCTTAGTACAGTGCTTTGCACATAGTAAGCATTTAATAAATGCCACCATTAATTAATTAATTAATTACGACTGCTGCTGCTATTACTACTCCTGCTACTAGTAGTTCTTGCCTGTCCCGCTTCAACCCCTGGCCCACATCCTATCTCTGGCCTGGAATTCCCTCCATCCTCACACCCGCCAAACTAGCCCACTTCCCCCCTTCAAAGCCCTACTGAAAGCTCACCTCCTCCAGGAGGCCTTCCCAGACTAAGCCCCCCTTTTCCCCTGCTCCGCCTCCCCTCCCAGCTGCCCCAACTCACTCCCTTTGCTCTCCCCCCACCCCACCTCACAGCACTTGTGTATATATGTACATATTTATAATTATAATTCTATTCATTTTATTAATTATGTGTATGTAGCTATAATTCTATTTATTTATAATGATGCTACTGATGCCTGTTTACTTGTTTTGATGTCTGTCTCCCCCTACTTCTAAAATGTGAGCCCGTTGTGGGCAGGGATTGTCTCTGTATGTCGCTGAATCGTACTTCCCAAACAGTACAGCACCCTGCACATAGTAAGTGCTCAATAAATATGACTGAATGAATGAATGAAACAATACTGCTATCTCTACTGTTGCTACAACTATTACTGCTACCAATACCACCACCACTACTACTAATAATAATGATGGCATTTATTAAGCACTTACTCTGTGCAAAACGCTGTTCTAAGCTCTGGGGAGGTTACAAGGTGATCAAGTTGTCCCCCAGAGGACTCACAGTCTTAATCCCCATTTTACAGATGAGGTAACTGAGGCACAGAGAAGTTAAATGACTTGCCCAAAGTCACACAGCTGACAAGTGGCGGAGCTGGAATTTGAACCCATCACCTCTGATTCCAAAGCCCGTGCTTTTTCCACTGAGCCACACTGCTTCCCAGTAGCTGAGCAGCTACTACTGCTACTACTACCATTGCTGCTGCTATTAATAATAATAATAATGATAATGGCATTTGTTAAGCGCTTACTATGTGTCATGCACTGTTCTAAGCGCAAAGGTAGATACGAGGTAATCAGGTTTTCCCACGTGGGGTTCACAGTCTTCAACCCCATTTTACAGATGAGATAACCGAGGCACAGAGAAGTTAAGTGACTCGCTCAAGGTCACATGGCAGACAAGCAGCAGATCCAGGATTAGAACTCACATCCTCTGACTCCCAAGCTCTGGCTCTTGCCACTAGGCCATGCATATTACTACTACTGCTAATTACTACTACTACTACTACTACTGCTACTACTACTACTACTACTGCTACTACTATTATTACTACTCCTACCTCTACTGTTTCTACTACTACTAATACTATCCCTCCTACTATTACTACCCCTGCTGCTACTATTACTACTGCTACTATCAATAATGATGGTATTTGTTAAGCACTTACTATATACCAAGCACTTTTCTAAGTGCTGGTGCACTGTTCTAAGCACTGGGTGCCACCACCACTACTACCAATACTATTATGAGAAGCAGCGTGGCTCAGTGGAAAGAGCACGGGCTTTGAAGTCAGAGGTGATGGGTTCAGATCTCGGCTCCACCACTTGTCAGCTGTGTGACTTTGGGCAAGTCACTTAACTTCTCTGGGCCTCAGTTACCTCATCTGTAAAATGGGGATTAAGACTGTGAGCCCCCTTTGGGACAACCTCATCACCTTGTAACCTCCTCAGCGCTTAGAACAGTGCTTTGCATATAGTAAGCACTTAATAAATGCCATTATTATTATTATTATTACTACTACTGGTGCTTCTGCTACTTCTACTACTACCACTACTGAATTGGAAAGATGACCTGCTCCAAAGACAGTGAGTTGGAATAACTGGGTTGAAAGAGTTTACACACACTTCTATATGAAGTTACACATGTGTGCTCATTCCCATGGATATGCAGTCATCCATTCATGGACACACTCGCACGCGTGCATGCATGCACTCATTCCTCCAGGTCTGCGGCCTCGAAACAGTCCACCCAAATGGAGATACTTCCTTACCTAAAAGTCTTCACACAGACAACACAGACACACACATAAACACAAGCCCGCAGCCCCCACACACACTCACAGGCCCCCACACAAGCACATACACACTCCCTCATTGAAGGGACTCTCAGCAAATGAAGGACCCCCTTGGAGAGAAAGAAATCGCAGAAAATGCATAAATTGGATTCCCCCGTCTCATACCTTTTATTCCTCCTTGATCTTGCTGACCTAATTCTTGAGTAATCAAGAGAGAGGGACTTTACTGGAAGCATCAAAGCTGAGAACAGTCGGTCGGAGCCAACCGGCATTTTCCCAGTTGGCATTAGCACACTTCTTGTTGGAACAAAAATACGCTTTAAGGAGTTCATTACTCCCCAGGGATTTAAACAGCTGGAAAGTATACTGCACAAGCCCTTAGATCTGACAGTTCTCAAAGCCATTGTTAAACAATGCTTAATTCCCGTTTAGTTCTCTGCTCTTTCACTTTCACTTGCTTAAGGAGTAATTGCTGCTAAAACGAAAAACACTGATGTCAACCTGCGGGCCGGAGTTTGCTGTAAGACAAACCGTCGTCAGGGTCTCCCGTCTCTTTGGAACAGAGGACTAAGGAGACCTTTCTCCTGGAATTTCACCGATAGAGTCAGACATAGGAGCAGGATAGACTTTTCCCTGCCTTTCGAAGCTAAGGGCATACTATTTGAGATCCACGTTTATCAGTGCATCATGGGACTAAGGGTTGCTAAGCCTGCAGAATACTGTGCCAGCATTTTGCCTGAGCTATTAATAAGCCTTCGTCATCTTTTCTGTTTGGAACATGTGAGGAGAATTGACGGCAGGCGGGTACCCCTTGAGCAGCTCTATGGTGAGCCGAAATAGAGGAATTAACAGGATGGAGAGGAGAATTGCTTTAAAGCAGCGTGAAGCAGCAGAAAACAGCCTTTCCCCACCTCTAAAACGAGTCTGTCCCTAATTACCTCCAAAATATAAGGACAAACGTCAATCTATCAATCAGTGGTATTTATCGAGCGCTTACTGCATGCAGAGCACTGTAACCGGCGTTCTGTTCCAATATAACAGTCGTGGATACGTTCCCTGCACCACAACCAATTTACAGTCTAGAGGATTGTAAGCTAAATTACTTTGGGTGCAAAAGATGCTGGGAGGTTTTCTAGCTGAGTACAAATATAGCTGGTAAAGGACGCATGTCCTGTGGGCATGTGGTGATCTCCCCCGGCTGCACAGTTGCATCTCTCTTCTCCCTCTTAATGGTCTTCCTGAAGCCTCTACTTAAAGACAGCTTTACACACATGACGTGGAACAGCCCCACCTCGATCTTTCCAGCCAAATCTCACTTTCAGTGAGGATGGAGATACCGACTGGGAATCCCGGATGCGCTTCAGTTATTATTATTATTATTATTATTATTATTATTATTATTATTATCATTATTATCATTAGTATTGTTAAGCACTTACTATGGGCCAAGCACTGTTCTAAGTGCTGGGGTAGATACAAATTAATCAGGTTTGACACAGTCTCTGTCCCCACAGGAGGCTCACAGTCTAAGTGGGAGGGAGAACAGAAATTGTTTGTTTATTTGTTTTCTGGTATTTGTTAAGCATCTACTATTTGGTAGGCACCTTACTAAATGCTGGGATACAAGTTAATCTGGTTGGACAAAGTCCCTGTCCCCCACAGTCACAGTCACAGCTCACAGTCTAAATAAAAAGTCAATCCATCAGTGGTCTTTAGCCATCTATTTCACAGGATTGAATGGTATTTGTTAATGCCAGGCCCTGTACTAAGTGCAAGTTCATCAGGTTGGACAGTAACTCTATTGTACTTGCCTGGGAGTTTAGTACAGTGTGGGGAGTCAGTCAAGAGTAGTGTTTAATAATAATAATAATGGCATTTATTAAGCACTTAAGTACGTGCAAAGCACTATGCTAAGCACTGGGGAGGTTACAAGGAGATGAGGTTGTCCCACAGGGGGCTCACAGTCTTAATCCCCATTTTACAGATGAGGGAACTGAGGCACAGAGAAGTTAAGTGACTTGCCCAAAGTCACACAGTTGACAGTTGGCAGAGCCGGGATTCGAACCCCTGACCCCTGACTCCAAAGCCTGTGCTCTTTCCACTGAGCCATGCTGGTTCTGTTTGAGCATGCACTGTGGGCAAATTGCAGTCAACCAATCAATCGGTGGTATTTATCGAGCATGGTTTTCTAAGAGCTTGGGAGAGTCCAATACAATGTAGTTGGCAAGACACGTTCCCTGCCCATGACGAGCTTACAGTCTAGAGAGAGCATACAGTACTGCTCTATATCCCCATTTCTAGAAACAGGTCCATCACCACTTTACTCTGAGCTAATAATAATAATAATAGTAATAGTGGCATTTGTTAAGCATTTACTATGTGCCAAGCACTGAACTAAGGGCTGGAGTAGATGCAAAATCATCAGACCCCACTTGGGGCTCACAGTCTAAGTAGGAAGGAGAACAGGGATGGAATCCCCATTTTACAGATGAGGGAACTGAGGCTCAGAGAAGTGAGGTGACTTACCCAAGGCTATGAAGCAGATGAGGGGCGGAGCCAGTATTAGAGCCCAGTTCCCTCAGTTGTAAAATGGGGATTGAGATTGTGAGCCCCATGTGAAGCTCACAGAAACAGCGTGGCTCAGTGGAAAGAGCACGGGCTTTGGAGTCAGCGGTCATGGGTTCAAATCCCAGCTCTGCCAATTTTTAGCTGTGTGACTGTGGGCAAGTCACTTAACTTCTCTGGGCCTCAGTTACCTCATCTGTAAAATGGGGACTGTGAGCCCCCTGTGGGACAACCCGATCACCTTGTAACTTCCCCAGCACTTAGAACAGTGCTTTGCACATAGTAAGCGCTTAATAGATGCCATTATTATTATTATGTGGGATGGGGACTGTGTCCAACCCGATTTGCTTGTATACATCCCAGTATTTAGTACAGTGCCTGGCACATAGTAAGCACTTAACAAGTACCACAATTATTATTACAAGGTCCTTATTATTATTGACTCCCAGGCCTGGGCTCTTTCCACTAGGCCACACTTTCACACCATGGCACCCCCAGGTTCTCTCCCCCACTGGCTGAAGGGATCATTGATCATTCAACTGTCACTCCTTCCACTCCTGGATTCAATTCACAGCTTTGCTCTTCTCACTATTATTTCGGCACAGCGGGACTCCACAGATGGCCAGAGGTCTGCCGGCCAGCTCTGGAAATGAGTGGGGTTGGAAACAGTGAGAGAATTCCCAGGCTCAGTTTACCTGTGAATCGGCGTGGCCTGGTGGATAGAGCCCAGGCCTGGGAGTCAGAAGGACCTGGGTTCTAATCCTAGCTCCCCCACTTGTCTGCTGTGTTACCTTGGGCAAGTCACTTCACTTCTCCAGACCTCAGTTCCCTCATCTGTAAAATGGGGATTAAGACCGTGAGCCCCATGTGGGACAGGGACTCTGTTTGACCTGATTTGCTTGTATCCATCCCAGCACTTAGCACAGTGCCTGGCACATAGTAAGCGCTTAACAAATACCACAATCATTATTATTATTAGTAGTAATAGTAGTAGTAATACTACAAAGCCACCCTCCAAAGCTAACTTCAGCCTCAATGGTTTAGTCAGTTCTGCTAGAACACGTGTTTTTGTTCCATTGTTTGGTTATTACACGATTGAAGGATTAGGGAATGTTCTTCCCACCACATGAGTTTGCTCATGGAGTTGGTCAGCAATATTGACTGAGAAAGTAGTTTGTGCAGAGCCCTGGACTAAGCCCTTGTGAGAGGACAACTGAGATCTCTGTCCTTAAGGAATTTACAATCTATTGTGTGCAGAGAACTGTGCTAAGCATTTAGGAGACTCCAATAGATTGAGTTGACAGGATTCCTGCCCTCAGGGAGTTTACAATCCAGTGGTGGCAATGTAGTTAAATGATTTACAGATGGAAGAAAGGAATTTAGAATATGGACATGTATGTACTTTTCCTCCCATGGTCACAGCTGGAGAGTTTCCAGTACTCTACCAGTCTCCACTACGGGAGGGAGAATGAAGCAGAGGCCTACCCATTCCATTCCTAGCTTGGGCAGTGTCTAGCAAGTGGAAGGCAATCTGATACAAGTCAAAACTCACCCATGCTGCGCAGCAGCGGCATGGGAGAGAGTCGAGGGCGGAGACCCAAGTTTACTGCGTGGAAGAAGGCGACTGTAAACCGCTTCCGGATTTTTACAAGAAAGCACTCTGGATCCACTACCAGAACGATTGCAGATGGAGAGCGGGGCGTTCTGTGAGAGATGTGTCCGTGGTGTTGCTATGTGTCGGAAACGACTCGACGGCATAAGACAAGACATATATGTACTTACTCCAGGGAAGGTATAAAGGTATGAGGAGCAGCATGGCTTAGAGGATAGAGCATGGGCCTGGGAGTCAGAAGGTCATGAGTTCTAATCCAGGCTCCACTACATGTCTGCTGTGTGACCTTGGGCAAGTCGTTTCATTCATTCATTCATTCATTCATTCATTCATTCAATAGTATTTATTGAGCGCTTACTGTGTGCAGGGCACTGTACTAAGCGCTTGGGAAGTACAAGTTGGCAACATATAGAGACGGTCCCTACCCAACAGCGGGCTCACAGTCTAGAAGGGGGAGACAGACAACAAAACAAAACATATTAACAAAATAAAATAAATAGAATAAATATGTACAAGTAAAATAGAGTAATAAATATGTACAAACATATATACATATATACAGGTGCTGTGGGGAGGGGAAGGAGGTAAGGCGGGGGGGGATGGGGAGGGAGAGGTGGAGGAGAGGAAGGAGGGGGCTCAGTCTGGGAAGGCCTCCTGGGGGAGGTGAGCTCTCAGTAGGGCTTTGAAGGGAGGAAGAGAGCTAGCTTGGCGGATGTGCGGAGGGAGGGCATTCCAGGCCAGGGGAAGGACATGGGCCAGGGGTCGACGGCGGGGCAGGCGAGAATGAGGCACAGTGAGGAGGTTAGCGGCAGAGGAGCAGAGGGTGCGGGCTGGACTGTAGAAGGAAAGAAGGGAGGTGAGGTAGGAGGGGGCGAGGTGATGGAGAGCCTTGAAGCCGAGAGTGAGGAGTTTTTGCCTGATGCGTAGGTTGATTGGTAGCCACTGGAGATTTTTGAGGAGGAGAGTAACATGCCTCGTTCTTCTCCTATTCCACTTTGTAAATTCTTGTTTAGTTGTCCCACCCACTGTAGACTGTGAATTTCTTCCATGCAGTGTTCCACCTCTTCCAAGTTCCGCAGGGTGATACGCAGGAGGCTGGAGTTGAGCTTCAGTTCTTGCCTGTGGTCCAGCCACATGGTGCGGGGCACGGGGTTCACAAAGAAGATGCGTGTGTCCCCAGTGGTCACTTTTCTGGGCCTCAGTGACCTCATCTATAAAATGGGGATTAAGACTGTAAGCCCTATGTGGGACAGGGACTCTGTCCAACCTGACTACATTGTATCCACCCCAGAGTTTAGAACAGTCCTTGGCACTTAGTAAACCGCTTAACAAGTACCATAATTAATTAATTATGAATATCCAAGTGCCTAGGTGGAGTAGAAGTGCTGAAGTAGCAGTGTGAGCATTGTCTCTAGACTGTAAACTCATTGTGGGTGGGGAATGTATCTTTTTTATTGTTATATTATCCTCTCCCAGGAGCTTAGTACAATGCCCTGTACACAGCAAGTACTCAAACAATACAATTGACTGACCGACTGACTGATAGATTTAAGGTGTAATGCAGGCGACCCAGAGGCGAAAGTAGAGTTGGTGTAGGTTGTGGGCATGTTAGTCAAAATGATGATGATGGTATTTGGTAAGCACTTACTATATATGCCAAGCACTGTTCTAAGTGCTGGCGAGGATACAAGGCAATCAGGTTGTCCCACGTGGGGCTCACAGTCTTAATCCCCATATGACAGATGAGGGGACTGAGGCCCAGAGAAGTGAAGTTACTTGCCCCAGGTCACACAGAGGACAAGTGGCGGAGTCAGGATTAGAACCCACAACCTCTGACTCCCAAGCCTAGTGGAAAGAGCCCACTTCATTCATTCAGTCATATTTATTGAGCACTTACTGTGTGCAGAGCACTGTACTAAGTGCTTGGAAAGTACAATTCAGCAAGAAATAAGAGACAATCCCTGCCCACAGCAGGCTCACACTTCACTTCTCTGCCTTAGTTCTCCTGTTCTCCGTCCTACTTAGACTGTGAGCCTCAAGTAGGACAGGGACTGTGTCCAACTGAATTCACTTGTATCAACCCCAGTGCTTAGAACAGTGTTTGACACATAGTAAGCGCTTAACAAATACCATTAAGAAAATTATGGTGCTGCTATGCCTCTGCCTCAGTCTTACTGGGCTGCACCAAGCAGTCGATCAGTAATATTTATTGAGCCCCTAATATGTGCACAGCATCGTACTGAAGGTCCCTGCCTTCAAGGAGCTTACAATCAGGTTCTACCCAACACTGAAAGGGGCATTGTGGTAGAGCATTAACCAACAACATGGAAATGTGCCTCAAAAAATGTCAGTCGTGGTGGTATTTTCAACTCAGCTATCCTCTAACCCATTCATTTCCTCTGAGTCAGTGGTTTCTGGAATGTGATTTTCCCACAGTAAGAGATCTCCTGCATTTCTTCAGCACCTATTTTATGCAGGATACTGTATTTCTTTTTTCTTTACATCTCTATCATCTCTACGCTGATGACACCCAGATCTACATCTCTGCCCCTGCTCTCTCCCCCTCCCTCCAGGCTCGCATCTCCTCCTGCCTTCAGGACATCTCCATCTGGATGTCCGCCCGCCACCTAAAGCTCAACATGTCGAAGACTGAGCTCCTTGTCTTCCCTCCCAAACCTTGTCCTCTCCCTGACTTTCCCATCTCTGTTGACGGCACTACCATCCTTCCCGCCTCACAAGCCCGCAAACTTGGTGTCGTCCTCGACTCCGCTCTCTCATTCACCCCTCACATCCAAGCCGTCACCAAAACCTGCCGGTCTCAGCTCCGCAACATTGCCAAGATCCGCCCTTTCCTCTCCATCCAAACCGCTACCCTGCTAATTCAAGCTCTCATCCTATCCCGTCTGGACTACTGCACTAGCCTTCTCTCTGATCTCCCATCCTCGTGTCTCTCTCCACTTCAATCCATACTTCATGCTGCTGCCCGGATTATCTTTGTCCAGAAACGTTCTGGACATATTACTCCCCTCCTCAAAAACCTCCAATGGCTACCGATCAATCTGCGCATCAGGCAGAAACTCCTCACCTTGGGCTTCAAGGCTCTCCATCACCTCGCCCCCTCCTACCTCACCTCCCTTCTCTCCTTCTACTGCCCAGCCCGCACCCTCCGCTCCTCCACCACTAATCTCCTCACTGTACCTCGCTCTCGCCTGTCCCGCCATCGACCCCCGGCCCACGTCATCCCCCGGGCCTGGAATGCCCTCCCTCTGCCCATCCGCCAAGCTAGCTCTCTTCCTCCCTTCAAGGCCCTGCTGAGAGCTCACCTCCTCCAGGAGGCCTTCCCAGACTGAGCCCCTTCTTTCCCCTCCCCCTCGTCCCCCTCTCCATCCCCCCGTCTTACCTCCTTCCCTTCCCCACAGCACCTGTATATATGTATATATGGTTGTACATATTTATTACTCTATTTATTTATATATTTATTTGTTTTACTTGTACATTTCTATCCTACTTATTTTATTTTGTTGGTATGTTTGGTTCTGTTCTCTGTCTCCCCCTTTTAGACTGTGAGCCCACTGTTGGGTAGGGACTGTCTCTATGTGATGCCAATTTGTACTTCCCAAGCGCTTAGTACAGTGCTCTGCACATAGTAAGCGCTCAATAAATACGATTGATTGATTGATTGATTGATTGATTGATTTACAGCATTGTTAAGTGCTTATTACGTGCCAGGCACTGTACTAAGCACTGGGGTAGATACAAGACAATCAGGTTGGACACAGTCCCTGTCCCACATGGGGTTCACAGCCTTAGTCTCCATTTTACAGATGAGATAACTGAGGCCCAGAGAAGTGAATATTTATTTATTTATTTACTTATTTTACTTGTACATATCTATTCTATTTATTTTATTTTGTTAATATGTTCGGTTTTGTTCTCTGTCTCCCCCTTCTAGACTGTGCGCCCACTGTTGGGTAGGGACTGTCTCTATATGTTGCCAACTTGTACTTCCCAAGTGCTTAGTACAGTGCTCTGCACACAGTAAGTGCTTAATAAATATGATTGATTGATTTATTGATTGGAGCGACTTGCCCATGGTCACACAGCAGGCAAGTGGCAGAGTCAGGATTAGAACTCAGGTCCTCTGACTCCCAGGCCCAGGCTCTTTCCACTAGGCCACACTGCTTCTTAAGCACCTGTTCATTAATTAATTCATTCATTCAATCGTATTTATTGAGCACTTACTGTGTGTAGAGCACTGTACTAAGCGCTTGGGAAGTACAAATTGGCAACATATAGAGATGGTCCCTACCCAACAGTGGGCTCACAGTCTAGAAGGGGGAAACACAGAACAAAACAAAACATATTAACAGAATCGGGGCAAATCTGGCCCCAAGAAAGGTTGGCCCAAGAGCAAACACACCGTGAGCCTTTGGCGTTTTGATTTGACACTAAAATATAAATTCTACTTTGCCTCCTGAACATGTGTTTCATTAAATATGAAAATGCTCACCTGCTGCATCACCATTTTCATGTTTGTCATCACTCTCCAATTTTGCTCAGTTTCCCTGGAATTGTACTTTTTCCTTATTGTGAGCTCTGAGCAGTTTTACCACCTTTTCCTTTTCCCTCAAATCTGCCACATGTAGGCACATATTACTTTCAGGATTTAATTCAAGGAAGAATTGGTCTGAACACAAAATATTTCAAATATATGATCTAACATTTTCAATTGTAGATTAAATCACCTTTTAGCCCAGTGGGAAGCAGCATAGCCCAGAGGAAAGAAACATACCTGGGACTCCGAAGACCTGAGTTCTAATCCCAGCTCTGCCACTTACCTACTATGTGACCTTGGGCAAGTCACTTGGCTTCTCTGTGCCTCATTTCCCTCATATACAAAATGGGGATTCAATCCCTCCCCTCCCTCCTACTTACAGTATTTTCTCTTTGGAAACGTATTTTTAATGGATTACAGTGCCATCTGGATGTCTGGAAAACCCCAACACGTTTTTGAATAATCAATCGGTGCCATTTATTGAGCACTTCCTGTGTGCAGAGTACTGTACTGCAACCAGAATTAGAGGAACAGTTCTACCCACCTAGTGTGATTGGCTTAGTTAGAGTCCCGGGATAAGCCTCCAAGAGTGTCCAGAGAATTTTGTCACAATAGCTCGGATTTCTTTATACCCTTGAAATCCAATCCACCCTTTCTCATTGCTGCAAAAGACCAAAGTCAATTTTAGTCTTTACCAATTTATTCCTTTTTAAGGACTATTTGTGTCAAGAAATTGAGGCTGATTCTAGGGAGCTTGACCTGAAATTTTAAGGCTGACTAAATCTTTCATCTTCCCACCCTATTTTCCCTTCCTACCATTCATTCAATTGTATTTACTGAGCGCTTACTGTGTGCAGAGCACTGTACTAAGCACTTGGAAAGTACAATTTGGCAACCGATAGAGACAATCCATACCCAACAACGGGCTCACAGCCCACCGCATCACTTACTCTCTGGAGTCTATACCCCATACTCATCTCACCCCAAAGGACTTATGTCCATAAACTTTTACTTTGTGGCTTCCCCTATGTGTAATTTATTTCAGCTCTTCTCCCCCATGAGACTGGAAGACCTCTGAGGGAAGGGAACGTGTCTACCAACTCTATTATATTGGACTCTCCCAAGCACTTAGTATAGCGCTTTGCACACAGTAAACATGCAATAAATATCACTGATTGATTACTTGAAGGACTGCTCTGCACACAGTGGACTGTAAGCTCCTTGAGGGCAGGGATTGAGTCTACTAATTCTGTTAGACTCTCCTAGGCATTTAGTACAGTGCTCTGCACACAGTAAGTGCTCAATAATTATGATTGATTGATTGATTGATTGACTAACTCTCTGCTTTGGACCTGGATGTTTTTCTGCAGGGATTTGTAAGCAGTTGGTGACCCTCAGAATCACCCCCTTGAGAAATGGGCACATTTGAGACAGTGTGTCTGGGTGGACAGAGTGCAGGGCTGGGAGTCAGAAGATCTGGGTTCTAAATCTCAGCTCTGCCTGGGACTGCTGGGTGAACTTGTTCAAGTCACTTCACTTTTCATTCATTCATCCATTTATTTATTGAGCACTTACTGCGTGCAGAGCACTTTACTAAGCTCTTGGAAAGTACAAGTCGGCAACATATAGAGACGGTCCCTACCTAACAACGGTCTCATAGTCTAGAAGGGGGAGACAGACAACGAAACAAAACCTGTAGATGGGTGTCAAAATAGTCAGAACAAATAGAATTATATCTATATGCACATCATTAACAAAATAAATAGAATAGTAAATATGTACAAGTAAAATAAATAGAGTAATAAATCTATACAAATATATACAAGTGCTGTGGGGAGGGGAAGGAGGTAGGGCTGGGGGGATGGGGAGGAGGAGAGGAAAAAGGGGGCTCAGTTCCCTTCATTTCCCTTCCCTTCACTTCCCTTCACTTCCCTGGGCCTCAGTTTCCCCATCTGTAAATTAGGGTTAAGAGAACTGCTCTTCCTAGTAGTAGTAGTAGTAGTAGTAGTAGTAGTAGTAGTAGTAGTAGTAGTAGTAGTAGTAGTAGTAATGGTAATCAGTCAATCAATTGTATTTCTTGAATATTTACTGTGTGCAGAGCACTGTACTAAGCACTTGGGTGGGTACAATACAACACAGTCGGTAGGCACGTTCCCTGCCTGCAAGGACCTTACAGTCTCAAGAGGAGCTTACAGTCTAGAGTATTTATTAAAAGCTTACCATGTGCAGAGTGCTGTGCTAAGCACTGGGAGAGAATACACAGGAGGGAACTAGACATGATTAAGACCCCTTAAGGGACAGGGACTGTGTCTGATTTGATTCTCTTGAATCTACCCCAGTATTTAGCACAGGCCTCCAATCAACCAACCTATCAATCAGTCGTCTTTATGGAGCACTTATTGTGTGTAGGGCACTGTACTAAGTGCTTGGGAGAGTATACTATAACAGAGTTGGTAGACACATTCCCTGCCCACAATGAGCTTACAGTCTAGAGGGGGAAACAGACATTAATATAAATAAATAAATAAATGACAGATATAATACTAATAAGGATGGTATTATTATTAGATATGGACATAAGTGTTGTGAGGCTAAGGAAGAGGTGAATATGGTAAGCGTGAATGAATATTATTATGATGAGTGGAATGTGTGAGAAGGGAGACAGGAGTTAGATGGCCATTTGGCAATTGGAATTTGGATCCCATTGGCTTTGCCGCCACCATCCAACATGGTCACTTGTTTATCCAGGAAAAGGGAAACCTCGGACTCCACTGTTCCCACCACCCCCCAACTCAGCTTTCCAACCACTCGACCCCATCCTCTTTTTTCCCCCCCATTCCATTTCCTTCTCTTTCTGCAGCATCAAAAAAACCTTTGCTTTCCTGTGCTGTGAGATTTTTTCCTTTCCCTCCTCAACAGCATAAAATTCTCAAGCAGCCTTGCAGAGAACAAAGGGTAGCCTGTTTCCCTCTGATAGAATAGTTGTTTTAGCACCTGTAAATCTGTTTTGCATTTAATTTAAACCTTTTTGCCGCGCTGATAACAGGATCCGAAAATGGTCTTTGACAGCATGTTGTGATTTTACAGTATCCAGGGGTAAAGGGAGAGCTAATTATGAGCACATGGTGGCCTCGGAGAGCCAGCGGGACCTTCCTATTTCATTCCTTAGAGCTCGGACTACGGAGAATTCCAACGCATTTCTCCAACATTTGCTAATCGTTAGGAGGAGAGTTGTTATCTCCCTGGAGGCAGAGGAGTCTTTTCTCTGTTTTTTTGGAAAAAGAGCTTAGGTTAAAACTGGAGCTCCCATTGTATCCACCGGTTCGTGAAGGCCTAGTCACGGCCCCCAACCCTCAGGTCCGACTTTTCGGCTTCGATGGGTCCCCCAGCTGTCTTTGGGAGAGTTGATCACCCCTTTGCCTGAAGGTTGGGCATCGCAGTAAATCAAGGGCTCCATCCACTTCAGCCTGAGGCGGGGTTTCAAATCTCTTCGGAGCAGCAGGAAAGTAACTCCACCCCTGGTCCAGCTCTGGGCCTCTTGAGAAAAATCTTGCAGGAAGTCTGAGGCCTGAAATTTTCAGTCGTCTCGTTCCAGTCGGTAGTGGCAGGGGGAAGCGACGTGGTCAAAATGGGTCCAGTCTGAGGCCTGGCTTGGTGTTTGCAAATCCACTTCCCCAGCTGATGGTTTGTTGTTTTTAGGGTTGAGGGAAACCATTTAATCAGCAAGATTTTTCATCCTCCTGACTAAAGAGCTGACACTACTAGGGGTCAGGGAAACTGTGGTGTAGTAGATAGATCCTGGGCCTGGAGTCAGAAGGTCGTGGGTTCTAATCCCGGCTCTGCCACTTGTCTGCTGTGTGATCTTGGGATAGTCAGTTCACTTCTCTGAATTCCCATTTTCCAGATGAGGTAACTGAGACACAGAGAAGTGGAGTGACTTGCCCAAGGTCACCCAGAAGACAAGTGGCAGAGCCGGGATTAGAACCCATGACCTTCTGACTCCCAGGCCACAAACAGAGGAGCAAATGATAAACTAGACTGTGAGCTCGTTGTGGGCAGGGAATGTGTCTGTTTGTTGTTATATCGTACTCTCCCAAGTGCTGAATACATGCTTTGCACACAGTAAGTGCGCAATAAATACAATTGAATGAATGAATGAACTAGACCCAGCTGTTTCTCATAAGTGCTTATAATAATATGGCATGCGCTTATTAATACTAATAACACTATAATAGCAGTAATAATAATAATAAATGAAAGAAGAGCAACCCACATCACCTACCCAGGACAGCATCGACGTACACCCAAATTCAGACCGGATGGGATTGAAGACACGGCGGTCTTTTTCCCTCTATGGCTGGGCATCAATTTCATTCAGGGCTCGTCCTGGTAGCCCTTTGGGCCTCTTTGATTCCATATTCTTCATCAGCCCTGCCCGAGAAGGAGGAACAGAACCCTGTAGTTCTGTGGGCAGGAGCCAAGAGCAAGGCAGTCACTGAAAGTCAGTGCATTGTCTTCCACTTTCCTCCATTAAACTGGAAACTCTCTAAGGGTAGAGATTGGGTTTTATATTTTTACCCCCAAGCACCGACCACTGAATGAACAAACAAATAATAAGAATTATGGTACTTGTTAAGCACTTATTCTGTGCCACGCACTGTACTAAGCGCTGGGGTAGATACAAGTTCATCAGGTTGGACTCAGTCCCTGTCCCACATGGGGCTCATGCTCTTAATCCCCATTTTACGGATGAGGTAACTGAGGCCCAGAGAAGTGAAGTGACTTGCCCAAGGTCACACAGCAGACATGTGGTGGAGCAGGGATTAGAATTCAGGTCCTTCTGATGCCTAGGCCCATGCTCTATTCACTAAGCCATGCTGCTTCTTATGCATGAATGAAAGCCCTGAACATTTTTCAGTCGAATTGGATGCACCGAGAGACCCTACAGTTTCATGGAAACAAAATGGTGAGTCGGAAGAAATGGGGTCATCTCTTGGCTCTGTTTCTGACTAGCTGGGTGACCTCAGGCAGTTTGCTTAACCTCTCTGGGCCTTACTTTCTTCCTCTAGAAAACCAAGATAATGAATGAATTAATAATGGCATTTGTTAAGCACTTACTATGTGCCAAGCACTGTTCTAACCGCTGGGGAGGACAAAGGTGATCAGGTTGTCCCACATGGGGCTCACAGTCTTAATCCCCATTTTACAGATGAGGGAACTGAGGCACAGAGAAGTGAAGTGACTTGCCCAAAGTCACACAGCTGACAAGTGGCAGAGTGGGGATTTTAACCCATGACCTCTGACTTCCAAGCCTGTGCTCTTTCCACTGAGCCACGCTGCTTCTCTATAATAATACCACCCTCCTACTTACCTCCCTCCCAGGTGTATTTAATGTCATAGAACATTGAATACAGGATCTATGCGTGCTGAAGAAATATGAATTGATTGATTCGATGTGAAGTGCTCTTAGCTCCTTGGGAGAACTGAGCCATATCCTCAAGGACTTCTGATGGTTATTCTATCGCTCTAGCATTGGCTGCTCTTGGTTGAGTAAATATTATGGCTCATGTGGAAGGCAGAAGTGTGACCAAAGGGGATTGAAGGGATAGGAAGCCTATTCCAGTAGCCCTTTATTTCTACGGACTATAGTTCCCAGAATCCTCTGGGAATTAGAACTTTCTGGGATGTGGAGAAACTAAGAACCTGGAAAGAGCCCAGCCAGTCAATGAGTCCCACAGACATTGATGTAAGTAAATAATTTATGGATACGTACATGAGGGTGGGGTGAATGCCAAGTGCCCATAGGATACAGATTTAAGTGGGGTCATATGTCTTGGGGTGCTCAGGAACCGAGTTCCCTCATCTGTAAAATGGGGATGAAGACTGTGAGCCCCACGTGGGACATGGACTCTATCCAACCCGATCAGTTTGTATCTACCTCAGTGCTTAATACAGCACTTGGCACATAGTAAGCACTTAACAAATACCAGAATTATTATTATTAACAATACTAGTAACAAATAACATTAAAAAAACCGAGGCAGATGAGGGTTTTGGCCAGTCTGCAAGCTCCTGCCCATTAAAATAATGAACCTCTGGCATGACCCCTGCCGCCGTTTGCTTAATCTCCAAATTCCATCACATGTGGCGGGTGGCAGTTGGGGAGGGGGAGGCCGCCCTTCAGAAACTGAGGAAAACACGGTCAGTTGCCAAGAAAATCTTGCCCGAACCCCTGGCCCTGCACCCCCTTTCTCCTCCACAGCAGGCGAGGCAGCGTCCATGGCCGTCAAACGTGGCTTCAGGCCGGGTGTCTCCCTTGGGAGAATTTATGTGTTTCTCCCCTATTTCCTTTCCTTATTAGGAGGCAGGGTTCCACAACACCTAGTGGAACCAGTACGCATAAAGGGTAACGACTAGGCGATTTATTAGTGGTCTGGTCTTCCTCAAACAAGCCATCCGCGGCAAGTACACAGCAGCCAGAGCCATGCCCATTTTTGAGGAGGCTCGGGCAGGGTTGGGAAATGAGGAGGCACCCCTTCGAGAAAACCCAACTCTTTCATTTCAGGGCCGGAGCTACCCTGAAGGTTTGTGAGCAATGGAGGAGATTGACTTCAATTCCTGAAAAGAAAAGAATGGGGCTGGGGGGTGAGGGGAGAAAAGACTGTGGGAGAGGGGGGCTGGGGGAGGGGGAGGGGAAGTGCTGACAGAGCCAAGTTAGAAATGAGGGGAAGGAAGAGATGGGAGCGGGGTTATGACGGTAATGAAAACCAATCTCCCGGCTGAAATCCCAGTCAGGAAAGCTGGCCGCCCGCCTCCTCAGACCATTATTCTGCATTCAACCTGACACAAAATGAGTTTTGCCCCAAGCCCCCTTTTCTCTCAGCTTGGCGGCCCATGTGAACTGGAAAGGAAATCGAATCCATATGGTCCCGAGTCATTTGCATTCGGCTCATCAAAATGTTTTGTGGACACACACGCCACAAGGTTCACATTCAGCTTATGACTCCGAAGTTTGGCCAAATGTGATCTCTCGTCGTCTTTCCCGGGAGGTGGGTTCGCTTCTCTTTTTTTTAATGGCTGTGATATTTATTTAGCTTTTGAGGCGCTTAGAACAGTGTTTTGCACATAGTGAGTGCTTAACACATACCATCATTATTATTAAAAAGGGGAAAAAAAATTAATGGGTTCTCAAGATAAACACTGCACTGCCTAATGATGGATGTCAGCCAGCCAATCAAGCAGCGTGGTCTAGTGGATAGACCCCGGGCCTGGGAGTCAGAAGGATCTGGGTTCTAGTTCCAGCTCTACCAGTCGCCTGCCGTGTGTCCTTGGGCAAGTTGTTTCACTTATCCAGGCCTCAGTTTCCTCATCTATCAAATGGGGCTTCAGTGCATGTTCTCCCCCCTGGCTCAATGGAAAGAGCAGGGGCTTGGGAGTCAGAGGTCATGGGTTCAAATCCCGGCTCCACCAATTGTCAGCTGTGTGACCTTGGGCAAGTCACTTCACTTCTCTGTGCCTCAGTTACCTCTTCTGGAAAATGGGGATTAAGTCTGTGGGCCCCGTGTGGGACAACCTGATCACCTTGTATCCCCCTCCAGCGCTTAGTACGGTGCTTTGCACATAGTAAGTGCTTAACAAATGCCATCATTATTATTATTATTATAATTAGTAAGCACTTAATAAATGCCATCATTATTATTATTACTTAGACAGTGAGCCCATGTGGGACCGGGACTGTGTCCAACTTGATTAAACTTGCATCTACCTCAGTGCTTAGAACAGTGCTTGATGCAGAGTAAGTGCTTAACGAATATCATTGAAAAAAACACAATCAAGAGGAGCGATTGAACATCTACTATGTACAGAACACTGCTGAATGATTGGAAGAGTATGATAGAGTGAGGAGAAGACATGATCCCTTCCCTTGAGGAGCTTACAGTCTACTGTGTGCAGAGCACTGAGCTGAATGCTTGGGAGAGGCCAATAGAACGTCAGGAAAAATATTCTAAAAATCCAGGAAGAATCTTCTCAAGAATGAAGGGCCAGGACCTCAGCCAACCTCTGTTGTTCTTTCTGCCTTCTGCATCCACCAAACTTCACGTCTGGACACATCCCCCGTTCCCCCGTGCCGAGAAGAACTTGTCTACGTTGGGTTTAAGCCCCTTGAACCTTCCCTCAAACGGCCGCCCCTAAGTTCCAAGCTGGTTTCCCGCCAAGGGCCCGGAAGACAGATTTGAACGCCTCCCATGACCTTCTGTTTTCCTCCACGTGTCACCTCTGCTTCCAGCAGTTCTAGCCAGCCCGGCTAATTAAAGCCGGACCTGATTTATTTCCTAGTGTTGTTTTTGTCAGGAAACATAATTCAAACCCAGCCACAAGCAAAGTCCTTGGAGTCTGCTTCCCTGCGTTCAATAAATTACCTGCAGCTCATTAATAGCTAATTAGGAAAAGCGAAAACCATGTGACAGAACCTCAGGGACAGATGGGGTCAAGGGGCCCTCTAGTCCGAGTTTATAAGGAAAGCCCAAACTGACTGGAATTTATGGGTCACCAAATAAAGTGACTGCTCGGTAAGAAGTTTGGCTCAGTTGTTTTGTACCCCTCGCCTCTGGCTTCAAGAGGGTCTTCCCTCTCCTGGAAGGCAGGGGGTTCACGGAGGATAATAACACAGGCGAAATGCATTTCTCCTCAGGCACAGAGTGGCCGCTGACAGCTTTCAGAAACACCAGACCAAGAGAACACATGCAATGTCATAGGTGCATCATCATCAGTGCTTAGAATGGCGCTTTGCATATAATAAGTGCTTAATAAATGCCATTATTATTATTATTATTATTATGCTGTCAGACATGCCAGTTTGCAGTGGTGCGTCCCAGTCCTCCCACACCGAGAGTGGGTCTCCAGCAGGGGAGAGCCCTGGTACCTCTCAAGTGCTTTGTACAGTGCTCACCATACAGCAAGTGCCCAATAATTATGACTGATTAATTGGTTGATTGATTGATTAGCCTCGCCCCGGAGTCGCCATGGCCCACTGAGCCAGAGGACTCTGAGGAGAGAGCTGAGGCAGAGGGAAGCTGGGTGCCAGAAATAGAAACATCTCCTTCAATCAATCGTATTTATTGAGCGCTTACTGTGTGCAGAGCACTGTACTAAGCGCTTGGGAAGTACAAGTTGGCAACATATAGAGACGGACCCTACCCAACAGTGGGCTCACAGTCTAGAAAGTGGGCTCACAGTCCTTCCCTTCCTTTGAGTTGGGGGGCAAACAGCCCAAATTTTGGGGGGAAAGAGAGAGCCAGTAGGTTATGGACACACCTGCTCCTCTGCACTTTCTGGCTGTACTTCCTTCCCTCGGCCTCTCATTCCTTCCTGCCTCCTCCTTTCTCTGTCCCTCTTTTCTCTCTCTCTTTCTCTCTCTGTCTATCTCCATCAGGGTCTCGGTCTTTCTACGCATTCCCCCCTCCCTGGCTCTGTCCATCTCTTGCTCTCTGTCTTTCTGTCTCTGTCTAGAAGCAGTGTTGCCTAGTGGATAAAGCACGGGCCTAGGAGTCAGAAGGACCTGGCTTCTCAGCTCGGCTCTGCCATTTGTCTGCTGTAAAATGGAGATTAAGACTGAAAACCCTATGTGGGACAGGGATTGCATCCAAACTGATGATCTTGTATCTACCCCTGTGCTTAGTATTCATTCAATCGTATTTATTGAGCACTTACTGTGTGCAGAGCACTGTACTAAGCGCTTAGAAAGTACAATTCAGTAACAGATAGAGACAATCCCTACCCAACAATGGGCTCAGAGTAATAATAATAATAATGATGACAAGAATTGTGGTATTTGTTAAGCGCTTACTATATGCCAGCCATTGTTCTAAGTGCTAGGGTAGATACACGGTAATCCGATTGGACAGATCCTGCCCCATAGGGGACCCTGGCCCTTGAGAAACACCATGACATAGTGGATAGAGACCAGGCCTGGGAATCGGAAGGTCGTGGGTTCTAATCCCATCTCTGCCACTTGTCTGCTGTGTGACCTTGGGCAAGTCACCTCACTTCTCTGTGCCTCAGTTACCTCATCTGTAAAATGGGGATGGAGACTGTGAGCCCCACCTGGGACAGGGACTGTGTCCAACCCGATTTGCTTGTATCCACCCCAGTGCTTGGTACAATGCCTGGCACATAGTAAGCACTTAACCAATACCAAAATAATAATAATAATAAAAATTATTATTATTATTATTATTATAGGGCTTCACTCCACCATCCATGGCCAGAATGCCATGGAAGCTCAGCCAGCATGGCAGCTCATCTGTAAATTGAGGATTAAGATTGTGAGCCCCACATGGGACGTGGACTGTGTCCGACTTTGTAAATACCCTAGCATTTAGTACAGTGCCTGACACATAGTAAATGCTTAACAAATACCATGAAAAACCCAGCTGGGACAGAGACATGCCCAAGTACACTGAGATAGTAAGCGCTTAACTCTCTCCCAACCCCCTCTTCTAATAACAATAATAATAATAATGGTATGTTAAGCGCTTATTCTCTGCCAAACACTTCTAGACTGTGAGCTCGTCATGGGCAGGGAATGTCACTGTTTTTGTTGTATTGTACTTTCCCAAGCTCTTAGTACAGTGCTCTGCCCACAGTAAGTGCGTAATAAATACGATTGAATGAATGACTAAATGAACAAATACCATAAAAAAGTACCCCACATTGCCTGGGAAAAATTAGTTTATAATCTGTGTTGCATGTCCTCCTTCTCCTGCCCTGGACCAGGACAGCAGCTTCCCACCCCAGCTGGGCATTCCTGTGGGAATGAGTCTGTGGAGGCTGGGAGCCTGGATCCAGGCCTCACAGTCCTCCCAGCACCATCTTCAAAAGCCCTTTCAGTCCACAGGTGCTCCTTTGAGGAGCAGGACTGTGTACAAACTAACAAACTCTTTGAAATATAGAATGAAAATAACTCAATGTGCCCACTCGCCAGGGAGCACTTATCTCTATCAACAACCAACTAGCAGGGAAAGAGGCCAAGAGGTCAGGTAGGTGGGAAGGAACTACAGGAAGGGGCCTTCCACCTGGAATCACTGGGCATCACTGGGAACCATTCCCTCACCGAGCTGCAGTTGAAGAAATTCTTGGTTCCCAGAGAGGGAATACTGAAATTTGGTGAAAAAAACATTGCAAATCAACAGATTCAGGATTAGAGAAGCAGTGTGGTCTAGTGGAAGGAGTCCGGGCCTGGGAGTCAGAAGACCTGGGTTCTCATCTCGGATTTGCCACTCGTCTGTTGTGTGGCTCTGGGCCTCAGTTACCTCATCTGTAAAATGGGGATTGAGACTGTGAGCCCCACATGGGACAGGGACTGTGTCCAACCTGATTGGCTTGCATCCACTCCTGCACTTAGTACAGTGTCTGGCACAGAATAAGCGCTTAACAAATACCACAATTATTATTATCATTTTACAGATGAGGTAACTGAGGCCCAGAGAAGTGAACTGACTTGCCCAAGGTAGCACAGCAGACAAGTGGCAGAGTCCGGATTAGAACCCATGACCTTCTAACTCCCAGGCCCGTGCTCTGTCCATTACACTATCCTGTAAAATGGGGATTAAGACCCATGTGTGTCAAGGACTGTGTCCAACCTGACTAGAATCACTAATAATAATAATAATGGCATTTATTAAGTGCTTACTATGTACAAAGCACTGTTCTAAGTGCTGGGGAGGTTACAAGGTGATCAGGATGTCCCCTGGGGGGCTCACAGTCTTAATCCCCATTTTACAGATGAGGTAACTGAGGCTTGCCCAATAGAATCACTAATAGAATCACTAATAATAGAATCACTGGGTATCTACCCCAGTGCTTCGTACAGTGCCTGGTACATAGTAAACACTTAATAGGAACCGTAAAAACAAAACAAAATCAAAAAGAAAAACACATTCCTCTGGATCATCTAAAGTGATAGAAGCAGGCCAGTGGTCAAAGCTACTGTCGAGGAATTTTGGCTCAAATTTTCATTTTCCCTGAAAGCTGGGGAGGAGTGACATCCTCCCCCCGGGCTCCCGCCTCCCTGGTTCAGTCTAACTCGTGATTGCTTTTTTAGTCCAGAAAATTTCCAAATCAAAGAGCAGAGGAATGAATGCCTCAACGGCCATTGATTAGCTGGAGCTCCAAAAAATTGGTGTTTTGTGGAGGAAGCAAAGGGAAGCAGCATGGCCTAGTGGAAAGAGAATGGGTCTGGGACTTAGAGGACCTGAGTTCGAATCCCAGCTTTTCCACTTGACTGCTGCGTGATCTTGGGCAGGTCGCTTCACTTCTCTTTACCTCAGTTTCCTCAATTGTAAAATGGTGGATTCAATATCTGTTCTTCCTCCTACTTAGACTGTGAATCCCATGTGGACAGGGGAGCGTGTCTGACCTGATTAACTTGTATCTTCCTTATCTCTTAGAACAATGCTTGACACATAGTAAACACTTCACAAATATCATAATAATAATAAAATAATAATGACAATGACCCTAGTCCTCAGCTAGTGCCAGCAGCAAATTCACTGTAGGTGAATTTGCAAATTGGAGAACTGAGCCATGATGATTTTGAGAGAAAGTGATTTACAGCGGGCTTATGTGGAACCCCACGTTTTAAAAACCTCATTTAACGAACACCTGCTGTGGGCTATTGATCAATCTGGGTAGGGAACAGGTCCACTAATTCTGTTGTAGTGTCCTCTCCCAAGAACTTAGTCCAGTGTTTTGCACACAGTAAGTGCTCAATAAATCTCACTGATTGACTGAGGAGCCTGAAGCATGGCGCAGTTGATAGAACCCGGGCCTGGCTTCAGACGACCACAGTTTCTAATCCCGGCTCCGCCACTTGTCTGCTGGGTGACCTAGGGCAAGTCACTTCACTTCTATGTGCCTCAGTGACTTCATCTGCAAAATGGGGATCAAGACCGTGAGCCCCATGTAGTACAGGCACCGTGTCCAAACCGATTAGCTTGTTTCCACTCCAGCGCTTAGTGCAGTGCCTGGCACACAGTAAGTGCTTAACAAATACCATAATTATTATTATTATTAAGTGCCATCGAGTTGTTTCTGATTCATAGTGACTCCACAGATATACTTTCTCCAGAATGTCCTGTCCTCTGCAGTATTCCACAACCTTTCTAACAGTTCTTCCGTTATCGTCGTTATGGTCTCTATCCATCTAGCTGCTGGTCTTCCTCTTCCATGTTTTCCCTAGCATTAGTGTCTTCAGAGAATTAATCTTCCCTATTATGTGCTCAAAATGTGCTAATCTAAGTCTAGTCATTTGGCCTTCCAAAGACCAGTTTGGTTTAATTTACTCTAAAATCCATTTGTTTGTCTTTCGGGCAGTCTGTGGTATTCGCAAAAGCCTTCTCCAACACCACATTTCAAAAGAATCAATTCTCTTTCTATCCTGTTTTTTTCACTGTCCGTAATTATTATTAATTGTGATCCTTGGGTAGGCCGGCTGCTTAGTCACATAACAAGTCTTTCCTCTCCCTCCCTCCTCTGCCACCTTTGTGATTCACTGCAGATTACGGGCAGCAGAGAGACCACTGGAACCTTAGCCATGTATCCTTCTGCTCAGGGGAGAAAATGGGAGGAATAATAATAATAATGATGGTTTTTGTTAAGCGCTTACTATGTGCCAAGCACTGTTCTAAGTGCTGGGGGAGATACAAGGTAATCAGGTTGTCCCACGTGGGGCTCACAGTCTTAATCCCCATTTTCCAGATGAGGTAACTGAGGCCCAGAGAAGTTAAGTGACTTGCCCAAAGTCACACAGCAGACAAGTGGCAGAGCTGGGATTAGAACCCACGACCTCTGACTCCCAAGTCCGTGCTCTTTCCACTGAGCCACGCTGCTTCTCTAATAGATAGGAGAGATGTGAAAGGCAGTGTATCCAACCTTGTAGCTACCCCAGTGCTTAGAACAGTGCTTGGCACATAGTAAGGGCTTATCAAGTACCCTAATTATTATTAATTATTAAGCATGTTTCCAACTCTGTTATAGTGCACTCAACCAAGCGCTTAGTACAGTGCTCTGCACACCGTAAGCACTCAATAGTCATTTGATTGACCAGTGTGACTGCAGTCAGACTCTCCGTCTTACATATCTACTCTCTTCAGAAGCAGCGTGGCTCAGTGGAAAGAGCACGGGCATGGGAGTCAGAGGTCATGGGTTCTAATCCCAGCTCCACCACTTGTCTGCTGTGTGACCTTGGGCAAGCCAGTTCACTTCTCTGTGCCTCAGTTATCTGTAAAATGGGGATGAAGATTGTGAGCCCCATTTGGGACAACACAATTACTGTGTATCTCCCCTAGTGCTTAGAACAGTGCGTGGCACAGAGTAAGTGCTTAACAAATATCATAATTATTATTATTCACCTGCTACGCCCGAGCTTGCACTCTACCCAAGGTCATCATAGAGAAGCAGTGTGGCTCAGTGGAAAGAGCATGGGCTTTGGAGTCAGAAGTCATGAGTATAAATCCCGGCTCCACCACTTGTCAGCTGTGTGACTTTGGGCAAGTCACTTGACTTCTCTGGGCCTCAGTTCCCTCAACTGTAAAATGGGGATGAAGACTGTGAGCCCCCTGTGGGACAACCTGATCACCTTGTACCCTCCCCAGCGCTTAGAACAGTGCTTTGCACATAGTAAGCACTTAATAAATGTCATTATTATTATTATTATTATTATTATCATCATCAGTGGAATTTATTGAGTGCCTAACTGTGCACAGAGCACTGTACTAAACGCTTGGGAGAGGACACTACAATAGAGTTGATAGACCCATTCCCTGTCCACAATGAGCTTCCAGTCTAGAGGGGAATTACCTTCTCACCATATCTTTCTCTCCTCTCATTCATCTCTGCCCTCTCGTTCACAACCCCCAAAACTGAATCTCCCTCCCTCCCTTCGCAAATCCACCATACAACAGCCCCCCAACTTTCAAAGCCCCCTTAAAATCCCACACTCCACATATTGTACATATAGGTTTATTCAACTGAAGATTGAATTGATTCATTCTGATTTCACTGTTTGTAAACATTTTTATATCTATCTCCCTGGTCAGATGGAAGCACCTTGTGTGTCTTTCATATTTGCCCAAGCATTTAGTACACAGGACCCATTAGGTGCTCAATACATACCATTACTACTACTACTACTACTACTAATAATAATAATAATAACTGTGGAATTTTTTTAAGCATTCACTATGTGTCACACACTGTACTAGGCACTGAGTACAAGCAAACCATGTTGGACAGAGTCCCTGTCCCACATGTGGCTCACAGTCTTCACCCTCATTTTACAGATGAGGTAACTGAGGCCCAGAGGAGTGAAGTGACTTGCTCAGGGTCACACAGCAGACAAGTGGTGGAGCCGGGATTAGAACCCAGGTCGTTCTGATTCCCAGGCCCGGACTCTACCCACTAAACCACACTGCTTCACACTTCTGCTGCTGCTGCTATTACTATTACTACTATATATGTTTGTATGTATGTTTGTACAGATTTATTACTCTATTTTACTTGTACATATTTACTATTTATTTTGTCAATGACGTGCTTTTAGCTTTACTTCTATTTATTCTGATGACTTGACACAACCACAGGTTTTGTTTTGTTTTGTTGTCTGTCTCCCCTTCTAGACTGTGAGCCCGTTGTTGGGTAGGCACTGTCTCTATATGTTGCCAACTTGTACTTCCCAAGCGCTTAGAACATTGCTCTGCACACAGTAAGTGCTCAATAATAATAATAATAGAACATTGCTCTGCACACAGTAAGTGCTCAATAATAATAATAATAATAGTAATAATGTCATTTATTAAGCGCTTACTATGTGCAAAGCACTGTTCTAAGCGCCGGGGAGGTTACAAGGTGATCAGGTTGTCCCATGGGGGCTCACAGTCTTCATCCCCATTTTACAGATGAGGTAACTGAGGCCCAGAGAACTGAAGTCACTTGCTCAAAGTCACACAGCTGACAATTGGCAGAGCCGGGGTTTGAACCCATGACCTCTGACTCCAAAGCCCGGGTTCTTTCCACCGAGCAGCGCTGCTTCTCTGTCATTCATTCATTCAATAAATATGGATTGAATGAATGAATGAATACTACTACTGCCACCATCTCACCCCCACCTCTTGATGCATCCTTACTTAATGAGAAGCAGAATTCTTCTCCGCCAACTGTCACTGCTGAATGCTCAGCCCGGAAGCTAGCCTTTCTGGAGCCCCTCCCCCAACCCGCCGGGAGACAGGGAGAAGAATAGTTGGTTCCTGCCAGAGAAAGGCAAGAGAGCGAGCGAATCCCACACACGCAGGAGGGGAAAAACCGTTGAGTCAGGTTTCTGCCGCCGACGGCATTCCAACTCCCCTCACCCCTTTGCTGCTTCTCTGATCTGATTGAAATTAAAAGCGAGTCACTCATCATCGGAATGCTGCGCAGACTTTAAAAACATCAGTGGGAGAACCAACGGCCATTAACGAAGGCATCTCGGGGTCGGTGGCAAATGGATTTTCCTACCCGATGACTGTCAGCCTGGCGTTCAAATTTAAAACACATGGGCCTTGCATTTTCATCAAGCTCAAAACTCCCATTTTGGAGAAGCTTTTTCACACGCTTCAGGAAGTGGAAGAAGCGGGCAATTCAGTGTTTTGGGCTCTCTGAACTTGTCTTTAGGAAGGGAGGGGGCTCATATTTTGTGCTCTAATAAGGAGGGTAACTCTCTCCTTTCTCGCCTCATCCTCCTCTTCCTTCTTCTTTCTCTTCCTCTTCTTCTTCGTCGTATTATGGTACCGCTTAATCATCACTTACCGAGGTAACAAGCACCACACTAAGTGCTGGGTAGGAACAATACAAGCTGATAAGACACAGTCCCTGTCCCACAGGGACCTCACAGCATAAGAGGGAGGGAGAGTAAGGATCTTATCCCCATTTTACAGATGAGGAAACCGAGGCCCACAGAGGTTCAGTAACTTGCCCAAGGTCACACAGCAGACAAGTGGAAGAGTCAGATCCTGCCTTTCCCATGAAGATCTCCCCATCCATGAGAGAAAGCATTCAGGGCCTGGACATCCTGTTGGTACAGGCTGTGTGCACACCAGAGTGTTTACACAGACGTCCCCCAAGAATGACTTCCCCAGAAGGTTCCCGGCAGTTTTCATTAGATCACAAACTGCGCCACTTCCCGCCCCTCCCCCACTGCCACTCTCCCACAAATCAAATCCGGCTCTGTTCCCTTGGCCATCCTGGCATCAACCAGGATGCAGAAACATCGACTCGCATGTTAACAGGCTGACCGGGCCCGCAAGAGGAGTGGGATGTGACATTTCACCGGTTTGGGGACAGGTTGTCTTCTGTTATGTGATTTGGGAGAGGTCTCTCGCGACTACGCCTCAGGCCAATCACTCGGAGTGTCCACGTTGCTGGCCTCGTGCTGAGCATGATGAGTTTTCGAGCCCCACCTCTCTCTGTCTCTGTCTCTGTCTCTCACAGCCTCTGGGCTCAGGAATGGGGAGAGAAGATTCCAGCAGTGGCTCTGTGCCAAGGCCATTCCCTTTGTGCTCAGCTGTCCTGGGAAGAAAAAATAACAAGTCTGTGGCTGATTGCGTGATCTTCCTCCGGAAGCAAAGGTGTGGGAAGGTTTAGTGGGTGATGGAAGGGAGTCCATTTGTCAGGTAGAGGGAGCAGGTAGGGTCAGCACAAGCCAGGAAACGGGTGGCACTGCCAGTCTGTCATCAATCAATGGTATGGTACTGAGCATTTACAGTATGCAGAGCACTGTACTAAGCGCTTGGGAGAGGACACTACAACAATAAAACAGACACATTCCCTGCCCACAACGAGCTTACAGTCTGGGGGAGAGACAGACATTCATAGAAATCAACAAATAAATGACAGATATGGACATAAGTGGTGTGGGGCTGGGAGGGGGGAAGAGCAAAAGGAGCAAGGCAGGGGGACGCAGAAGGGAGTGGGAGAAGTGGAAAAGGGGGCTTAGTCAGGGAAGGCCTCTTGGAGGAGATGGGCCTTCAATAATGTCCCTTCCATCTCATCCTCCTCTGCATCCTCCTCCTCCTCCTCCTCCCTGTCATCTCCTCCATCTCCTCTTCCTCCTCCATCTTCTCCTTCCCCTCCTCTTCCTCCTCCCCCTCCTCTTTATCCTCTTCCTCCTCATAAGGTTCCTGGCAATTTTAATTAGATCCTCTTCCTCCTCCTTCTCCTTTACTTCCTCCTCCTCCTCCTTTACTTCCTCCTCCTCCTCCTCCTCCATCTCCTTCTCCTCCCCCTCCCCATCACCTCCTTCATCTTCTCTTCCTCCTCCATCCCCTCCTTCTTCTCCTCTTCCTCCTCCTCCCCCTCTTCCTCCTCTTCTTCCCTAGAAGGTTCCTGGCAGTTTTTGTTAGATCCTCTTCCTTCTTCTCTTTCTCTTCCTCCTCTGCTTCCTCCACCTCCCCCTCCTCTTTCACCTCCTCCAACTCCTCCTCTTCCTCATGGAAAGAGCCCAGGGCTAGGAGTCAGAGGACCTGACTTCTAATCCCAACTCTACCACATGTCTGTTGTATGACCTTTGGCAAATTACTTACTTTCTGTTAGAGAAGCAATGCTGCCTAGTGGAAAGAGCCTGGGTATCAGAGGACTTGGGTTTTTTATTCTTTTTTCTTTTATATGGTATTTGTTAAGCACTGTGTCGGGGAACTGAGACAGCAGACAAGTGGCAGAGCAGGGATTAGAACCCAGGTCCTCTGACCCCCAGCCGCATGCTCTATCCACTAGGCTATGCTGTTTCAGTCTGCTGTATGACTTTGGGCAAGTCACTTCACTTCTCTTAGAGAAGCAGTGTGGTCACCTCCACTTCTGCTGCCACTGAGGCTGACAGGGTCAGGCAGCACCTCAGCCTCAGTCGTGATGGCGGCAGCAGAAATGTTTGCCTCTATCCCATAAGATGGAAGTCCAGGAGGACAACCATCACACTGTTCCAATAATTAAAATAATAATAAAGCAGTAATAATATAATGCTATTTGTTAAGCACTTACCATATGCGAAGAACAGTGCTAAGCTCCTGGGTTTGATACAAGATAGGTCAGACACGGTTCCTGTCCCACATGGGGCTCATCATCTAAGGGGGAGGGAGAACAGGGATTTTGCCCCCATTTCACAAATGAGAAAACTGAGGCCCAAAGAAACAAAGTGACTTGCCCAAGGTCACATGCATCAGGCAAGTGGAGGAGCCGGGACTAGACCCCAGGCCCCACAGAAAGGTTCAGTGTCTCTGTTTCTGGGACAGAGAGTATTTCCCATGCCTCACCACGCCATCCACCGAGAGCCATCCTCCATCTTGGGAGAATAATAAAACTTTATCTGTGGCCCTTCGGCTCTGGAGCTCTTGTTTGTCAGTGTTTAGCCGCCTTTCTGTTTTGCCTTTGACTCACTCGGCGATGCCCGGGGCGGGATTTCAAAATCGTCAATGTGCCTGGATGCCAGTGGAACAGATGACGCCTCAGACGAACTATCTCCACTAAGGGCAAATGTCCCTCTCTCTGGGATCCTGCCGTGCCCTCGTGGTGAAGGATAAACAGGGTTCTCAGCACCCATGGTTTCGAGTCAGCCTCCTGACCCAGGCCATCCCCCCCTCGACTCAATTCCCCTTTTCAAATCCAGGAGGCATTGGAGGAGGCCATCTTTGAAAACAGGTCCTCCCCCTGGAGAGGAATGAAAAGAACTGCTTTGCCCTGTTTCAATTAGATTTCGAATGCAGAGCAAATCCATCAGCACCCTGAGGCATTCTGGGTAAGACAGGAGAGATAAGCCCGGGTAAATAAGTAGACCACTGATAACAGATCCAGATGTAAACGGTTGCCTAATCTACCCCAAACTGCCTGAGTCGAGGAAGTAATATTCTTAACTGGTAGGGCACGTGGAGAGAGTGATCCTTCAGCGAACCATGATATGGCAAGACTGTCTTTCCGCATGTACCGTGTTCGATCTTTACAAATCAGCCTCTCGGATCTTTGTAGCATCTTCCTTCCCAGGCTCCCTGGGCTGACCAGGGTTTTGGCAGCATTAGAGAGGAAAATACAATTCTACCGACTTTTCAGCAATGGGGCCTAATGGAAAGAGCACAGGACTGGGAGTCAGGAGGCCTGGGTTCTAATCCCAGCTCTGTCATTTGCTGGCTGCAAGACCTTGGTCAAGTCATTTCACTTCTCTGGGCTTCGCTTTCCTCACCTATACAATGGTGATCTAATGCCTGTCTTGCTTCTGCTTAAACTGTGAGTTCCATGTGGGAGAGGGACTTGGCCTGATCTGGTGATCTTGTATCTACTCAGCATTTAGCACAGTGCTTGGCACATAGTAAGTGAGAAGCAGCGTTGCATAATGGATAAACCACTGGCCTGGGAGTCAGAAGGACCCGGGTTCTAATCCTGACTCCTCCACTTGTCTGCTGTAGGACCTTGGGTAAATCACTTCACTCTGCAGTGTCTCTGTTGCTTCATCTGTAAAATGGGGATTAAGACTGTAAGCCCCTTGTGGGACATGGACTGTATCCAACCCGATTAGCTTGTATCCTCCACAATGCTTAGAACAGTGCCTGGCACATAATAAGTGCTTAACAAAAACCACATAAAAGGTGCTGTACAAACACCACAGTTGTTATCATTATCATTATTATTATTATTGTTGTTGTTATTATTAGGCGGAGGACCCACCTCAGAGAGTTGGGGTGATTTTTTTTCCTAGGTCACCCAGCAGTCAAGTTGGAAATCCAAACTGATCCCCCAATCCGGGGCCTCACGGGTGTCTCTAGATCCAGTTGGTTCTCCCTCCCTCTGGAGATGTTCCTAAAATCCCACTTGAGGATCTCCACTACTGCTCCAGTGGAAAAGGTGGAATTGGTTCATCGCCAATATGTCTGGGCTTCATTTCCAAGAAGCCATTCTTGCTGAACTAAGATAAATGGGCCTGGTGCACTTATCAGTGGGAGCCTTGATGGGAGATAACTGGCTAATCTCAAGCTCCACTTTTCTCATTCATCAACAGCATCTTTCCCAGAGAAGAACCAGGCAGTAGTCATCATCGACTTTTTACTGAGTTTTTATTTTTTATTTTTAATAAAAATGGCCCAGTGCAGAGTTTCTTGCTTGGTTAGATGATTGCTTCCTCCATTTTTATTATTTTTTACTGTATGATTAAGTGCTTACTATGTTCTAGCGCTGGGGTAGAGGAGCAGTATGGCTCAGTGGATAGAGCTTGGGCCTGCGAGTCAGAAAGACCTGGGTTCTAATCCTGGCCCCACCACTCACTTGCTGTGTGACCTTGGGCAGGTCACTTCACATCAATGGGCCTCAGTTACCTCATCTGTAAAATGGGGATTAAAAGTGTGAGGCCCACGTGGAACAGGGACTGTGTCCAACTTGAATGGTTTGTATCTACCCCAGTGCTTAGAAAAGTGCTTGGCACGTAGTAAGCACTTAATAAATACCATAGTTATTATTATTACTATACAAGCCACTTTCTCCTATAACTACTCTTGGGGGTCCAATTAATTTTGCTTCTCCATTGCTTTGTTTTCGGTTACCTCAGTCAGGACAGTTTTGCAGGAGCTGGATTGAGGCTGGTTGGATTTGAGCCTCCTTCTTCTCAAGTCGTGAAATGCACAGATAATGTCTCCTTTGTGTGGGAGCAGGGTGAAATGCCCCCACCTCCTCAGGGTGAAATGCCCCCACCTCCTCATAATAACGCAGGGCAGAAGAGGTCCGAGTCCCCTTTTGATGGTGCACAATGGGCCCGTTCTTATCGGGCTTTTCAGGGTGGCGATGAAAGGGCCAGAGATGGGTAAAAGGGCTCTGAAATCATCAGATCAGGGTGGGGCTGATGCATTTCAATCCTGATGACAGGCAAGGCTGGCTTAGACCACATAGGTTACCTGGACTCTCCCAAGTGCTTCGGACAATGCTCCGCATACAACAAGCACTCAGTGAACCTCAGTTACCTCATCTGTAAAATGGGGATTAAGACTGTGAGCCCCACAAGGGGCAGGGACTGTGTCCAACCTGACTAGCTTGTATCTACTCCAGCGTTTAGTTCAGTGCCTGGCACATAGTAAGCCCTTAACAAATACCATAAAAAAAAATAAACATCATCGACCAATGGATATTAATTGGAAGTTGTCTTTTTTGAAGGTGAGTGGGATACAGGGGCAGGAAATGGTGATTAAATACCTGCTTCAGGCCTCAGATTACTCATCTGTCAAATGGGGATTCAGTGCCCGTTGTCCCTCCTACTTAGGTTGGGAGGCCTGAGTGGGATGGGAACTGTGACCAACCTGACAGTCTTATCATTCATTCAATTGTATTTATTGAGTGCTTACTGTATGCACAGCACCTTACTAAGCACTTGGGGGAATAAATGCAACAATAAACTGACACATTCCCCGCCCACAATGAGCCGTTTAGTACAGTGCTTGGCCCATAGTACGCGCTTAACAAATATTACAGTTATTTTTCTTTCTGTGTCTTAATACTTCTTCCATGAGACCTCGCTACTTCTCATCATCAGTACTTAGTATAGTGCCTGGCATTCATTCATTCATTCATTCAATTGTATTTATTGAGCACTTACTGTGTACAGAGCACTGTACTAAGCGCTTGGGAAGTGCAAGTTGGCAACATATAGAGACGGTCCCTACCCAACAACGGGCTCACAGTCTAGAAACACATAGTAAGTGCTTAAAAAATACCATTAATATTATTATTTTTATCAGTAGAGGCCTTTTTTTGGCAGAGTGTGGTACTATACGTTTGGGAGTTTGTTCAGAAGGGTAAATCGGGATCTCTGTCCTTAGGGATCTTATAACCGTGAACCTCGTGTAGGATGGGGAAAACTCCTCCTCACCCTCGGCTTCAAGGCTGTCCATCACCTCGCCTCCTCCTACCTCACCTCCTTTCTCTCCTTCTACAGCCCAGCCCGCACCCTCCACTCCTCTGCCGCTAATCTTGTCACTGTGCCTCGTTCTCTCCTGTCCCGCCGTCGACCCCCGGCCCACGTCATCCCCCTGGCCCGGAATGCCCTCCCTCTGCACATCTGCCAAGCTAGCTCTCTTCCTCCCTTCAAGGCCCTACTGAGAGCTCACCTCCTCCAGGAGGCCTTCTCAGACTGAGCCCCCTTCTTCCTCTCCCCCTCCTCCCCCTCCCCCTGCCTTACCTCCTTCCCCTCCCCACAGCACTTGTATATATGTATATATGTTTGTACGTATTTATTTATTTATTTATTTATTTATTTTCTTTGTACATATTTATTCTATTTATTTTATTTTGTTAATATGTTTTGTTTTGTTCTCTGTCTCCCCCTTCTAGACTGTGAGCCCACTGTTGCGTAGGGACCGTCTCTATATGTTGCCAACTTGTACTTCCCAAGCACTTAGTACAGTGCTCTGCACACAGTAAGTGCTTAATAAATACGATTGAATGAATGAATGAATGGGGATGATATAATAATAATAATTGTGGTATTTGCTAAGTGCTTACTATTTGCCTCGGAACATAGTCCCTGTCCCTCATGGAGCTCACAGTATTGATTCCCGTTTTACAGATGAGGTAACTGAGGCCCAGAGAAGTGAATTGACTTGCCCAAGGTCACCCAGCAGACCCGTGGCAAAGCCGGGACTAGAACCCAAGTTCTCTGATTCCCACACTGTGCCCAACCTGATGATCTGTTATTGACTCCCACCCTTAGTACAGTGCTTGGCACACATCAATCAATCATTGTCAGTCAATCACATTTAATCAATCACATTTACCGAGCCCTTACTGTGAGCAGAACACTGTACTAAGTGAATGGGAGAGTACAATATAACAATAAATAGACACATTCCCTGCCCACAACGAGCTTACAGTCTAAAAGATTTGATCAATCAGTGGTATTCTTTGAGGGCTTACTATGTGCAGATCACTGTACTAAGCGCTTGGGAGAGGATAATACACACATGAAGCACTTAACACATACCACAGTGATTGATTAGTAATTACCCATGAAGAATAATAATGACGGTATTTGTTAAGCACTTACTATGTGCCAAGCACTGTGTGGATTGACAAGTAGCTCTAAATCATAAAACAAATGGAGAAATGAAATCAATAACGAATGAAAATGTAAGCTCATTCTGGGAAGGGAAAGTGTCTGCTAACACTATTGTTTAGCACAGTGCATTTCACACAGTAGATGTGAAATGTATAGCATTGAAGGATCAATTGATTTGTCGGGGGTGGGGCTGCTCTCTCACAGTGCCACAAACCCCAGAGCCCCATGGTGTTGAGTAGATTTCTAAACCCTCAGCTCATTGTGTTCAGGGAATAATCATAATTTATAATAATAATAATGGTATTTATTAAGCGCTTAATATGTGCCAAGCACCCTGAGCGCTGGGGTAGATATGAGGCAATCAGGTTGTTCCACATGGGACAAGTGTTCCACAGTCTTCATCCCCATTTTACCGATGAGGTAAGTGAGACACAGAGAAGTTAAGTGGCTTGCCCAAGGTCACACAGCAGACAAGTGGTGGAGCTGGGATTAGAACCCACGTCCTGTAACTACTAAGACTGTGCTCTTTCCACTATGCCACACTGCTTCTCTAATGCATCTACCAACTCTGTTATATTGCAGCATGGCATGTTATAGAAGCAGCATGGCGTAGTGGATAGAGCACAGGCCTGGGAATCAGAAGGACCTGGATTCTAATCCCTCTCCGCCACATGTCTGCTGTGTGACTTTGGGTGAGTCACTTCACTTCTCTGGGTCTCGGTTCCCTCATCTGTCAAATGGGGATGAAGAATGGGTGCCCCACAGGGACAGGGACCGTGTCCTACCTGATTAATTTGTATCCACCCCAGTGCTTAGAACATTGCTTAGCACCAAGTAAGCGCTTAACGAGTACCGCAATTATCATTTCTAGACTGTGAGCCTGTTGTTGGGTAGGGACCGTCTCTATATGTTGCCAACTTGTACTTCCCAAGCGCTTAGTACAGTTTTCTGCACACAGTAAGCGCTCAATAAATAGTATTGAATGAATGAATGATTATTATTATTATTGCACCATCCTCTCCCAAGCATTTAGTTCAGTGCTCTACACATAGCACACGCTCGATAAATGCCATCGATGATGACGGGAGCGGTCCGATAGGACCGAAAGGCCTGACAGAGCGCTGATTCAACAGTTGATCGATTGACCTAAGTGGAAATGTGAAAGACGCCCCCGCCAACCACTCTGGCCCAGAGAGCTCTCCGATTTAATGCCCGGCTCTGCCCTATCCAGCCTCAGTCCGCTGCTCTGCCCAGGCGAGCCAAGATAAATACCGTTAGGCCTGCTCTCGGCCGAGTGCTGACAGCACGCTTGGACCGGGACCAGAAACAGGACAGATAAGCCAAAAACAGCAAGGGCAGCCCGCTCAGCTCGGGAGCGATCTCGGTCCCTGTGGGCGCTCCTGGGAGCTGAGGCACATTCGGAAGAAGAATCGCGGTGCCCGTTCACGGTATTTAAGTGCTTCCTACGGGCCGAGCACTGTACTAAAGTGCTCAGCCAGATGCGAGATCATCTGGTCAGACACAGTCCCTGTCACGCAAGGAGCTCCTGATCTAAGGGGAAGGGAGAATGGGTATTGGATCTCCATTTTGCTGAGGAGGAAACCGAGGGCCAGGGAAGTGAAGTGACTGGTCCAAGGTCACACAGCAGCCGGGATTAGGACCCAGGTCCCCCGACTCCCAGCCCTGGACTCTTTCCCTTGGGAAGCCTTTGAGGGCAGGGAATACATCTGTTTACTGCTGCACTGTACTCTCCCAAGCACTTAGTACAGTGCTCTGCTAACAGTAAGCGCTCAATAAATACGATTGAACGGATAAATGAAACAGTGTGGCTACATAGCACTGGAGACTACTTTAAGAGGGAACCTGCTTACTGGGGTCAGTCAACAGACTCTAAATTCACCATCAGTGACAGGGAACAATCTTAGCCCACATCGGGTGCCCAGGGCATGCTAGGAATCCACTGCCAAACTCAGAGAGGGCCTGCCGTTTCACCCCTCCATTGTCTCCTCCAATCCCAAGCCACTGGCCTGTTAGGTGACCGTGGGCAAATCACTTCACTTCTCTGAGCCTCAGTTTCCTCATCTCTAAAATGGGGATTTAGTACCCGTCCTCCCTCCTACTTAAACTGGGAGTCCCACATGGGACAGGGACTGCATCCAACCTGATTAGCCTGTATCTATTCCAGCGCATAGTACGGGGCCTGACACATAGTAAGCGCTTAACAAATACCATCAGTGTCCATGGACACTGTCATCTTCGCAAACAAATGTCGACTGGCTACAAAAATTATTTACCCACAGACTTCTCTTCTCCACTTGCTAGTCTCCAGGGAGCACGCTGGCTCTTGTTCTTCGAGCAACATCTCTACCCCTAACGCTGCTGCTGAGCCATTTGAGTGATTCGAATCTGGGTTTCTGGTTATGAGTATTAAACCGCTGGCAGTTCCAATTCTCCCTGGAGGATGTAGCAATCCCAGCTGAAGGTGCCTCCTTATGGTAACAATTCAGCTCATGGAGGAGGGGAAGCAGCACGGCTCAGTGGCTAGACCCTGGGCCTGGGAGTCAGAAGGACCTGAGTTCTAATCCCTGTTCCACCACATATATGCTGTGTGACCTTGGTCAAGTCAATTCACTTCTCTGGGCCTCAATATCCTCATCTGAAAAATGAGGATTAAGACTGTGAGCCTCACATGGGACAGGGACTGTGTCCAACCCGATTTGCTTGTATTCTCCTCCAGCGCTTTGTACAGTGCCTGGCACATAGTAAATGCTTATCGCTGGTTTATTTTCTAGCAGTCCTGGGCTGGGAGCAGGGTGGGGAGAGACCGAGAGAATGGTCTGAGTTTCTAATGAAGGACACGGGACATGGCCCCTGCAGGACACGTGAGTCACAGAGGGGACAGGTGACGAGACTCCAACTGACCGTCCAGCCTGGTGTGGGAAAGAGGACCCACATACCACCATTATTTATATTATTTCTGAGTGCAAAGCAGCATGGCCTAGTGGATAGAGCACTGGGAGTCAGAAGGACCTGGGTTCTAATCCCGGCTCTGCCAAGGGTCGGCTGGGTGACCCTGGGCAAGTCATTTCACTTCTCTGGGCCTCAGTTCCCTCATCTGTAAAATGGGGATTAAGACTGTGAGCTCCTTGTGGGACACGGACTGTGTCCAATCTGATTAGCTTGTACCTACTTCATCACTTAGTACAGTGCCTGGCACATAGTAAGCGCTTATCAAATACCGTATTAAAAAAGCACTTTACTAAGCTCTTGGGCATGTAGTGTATATTATTATTATTATTAATGATAATAATAACTGAAGTATTTGTTTAGCACTTACTCTGTGCCAAGCACTGTGTTCAGGGCTGGGATAGATAACAGGATAATCACATCAGGTGGCCTCTGTCCCACATGGAACTCAAAGCCTAAATGGGAGGAAGAACAGGCAGTGACTCACCATTGTACAGATGAGAAGCAGCGTGGCTCAATGAAAAGAGCATGGACTTTGGAGTCAGAGGTCATGGGTTCAAATCCTGGCTCTGCCAATTGTCAGCTGTGTGACTTTGGGCAAGTCACTTAACTTCTCGGGGCCTCAATTACCTCATCTGCAAAATGGGGATGAAGACTGTGATCCCCCCGTGGGACAACCTGATCACCTTGTAACCTCCCCAGCACTTGGAACAGTGCTTTGCAAATAGTAAGCCCTTAATAAATGTCATCATTATTATTATGAGGAAACTGAAACCCAGAGAAGTCAAGTGACTTACCTAAGGTCTCACAGCAGCCATTCCCCACTCTCTAAGACCAGACAACCACTAACCAGGGTTGGCATAGGTGCTGGCTTGCCTTGAGTCGGGGGATGGATTAGATGGTCCCTTTCTGCTCTAGTAGCCCCATGATCCTATTGTCTCTGAACCCCTAGAGGAGGGATTGGACTGCTCTTAATTAAGGGCTATAGACCCAGGACAAAGAGAAACAAATGGAAAACCTTCCACCGGGCCCTTACCCACTCCAACCAAACCCACAAAGTCAACAGCTCTTCTAGAGGAAGAAGCCAGCCTCAGCTTAAACAAATAAATAGAAAATAGATAAACCAGCAATCCTAGGCTAGGCACAATAAACTCATTAACTCAGGCCAATGAACCATATGATCTGAGCTGGGGGTTTGTACCCACAGTGAACTGGAAAGAGAAGCTGTTTAGAGAGGCAGCCTGGCGTAAGCCTAGAGGCATGGGAGGAGAAATGGGGTTCTGGTCCCCTTGACCCCTGGCCTGTTGTGTGACTTCGGGTACTGGGCCTCAGTTGCCCCAGCTGTAAAATGGAGATAATAAAGATGCACTTTTCTCTCCCTCAGGGGGATGTTGTGAAGGTAAAAATGGCCTAAGAGATGCTCCTTGTGGGCAGGGAAAGTGTCTGTTCTGTTGTTCTATTGTACTCTCCCAAGCACATAGTACAGGGCTCTTCACACAGCATGTGTTCAATAAATATGATTGAATGAATGAATGGAAAGTACTTTGGGAATGGAAGAGCTGTATTAAATCAAAGTATTATTATTAGAACGGCACACACATACACACACATATATTCTCACCCACACAGCCATTTGTTTCCCATTTTTCGGCAGTCTCTGCCTCCCATTTTCCCCCCGCTTGTTCTCAAATCCCTCCCAACCCCACTAGCTCAAAAAGCAGCTGGCGAGTCCCTGTCCGTCACTCTGACAGATGGAGGCCTCTGTCGGAGTGTCCGGAAAAGGTAGAGACTCCTTACTACCTAAATCCATTCCACGGGATGTTGGCTATCTATATCTGAGGCCCTGACCTTGGAGAAGCAGCGTGGCTCTGTGGAAAGAGCCCGGGCTTTGGAGTCAGAGGTCATGGGTTCAAATCCTGGCTCCGCCAATTGTCAGCTGTGTGACTTTGGGCAAATCACTTCACTTCTCTGTGCCTCAGTTACCTCATCTGTAAAATGGAGATGAAGATTGTGAGCCCCACGTGGGACAACTTGATCACCCTGTATTCCCCCAGAACAGTGCTTGGCACATAGTAAGCACTTAACAAATACCATCATTATTATTATTATGTAGAACCCAATCAATCATTTAATAGCATTTAAAAATAATATTAATAGACATGTCTTTACAGACTTACTCAGGACAAACCCCCCACTTTCCCAAAGCAAGCCCAGGTTATCATTCCCCCCATCCTTAACTGTAAGAGGGTCAGAGTTACTCAGACCTTATGGGGTTTTCGCAGAAGAGAGTAGCACCTCAATGAATCAATCAATCAATCATTGCGTGGCCCAGTGGAAAGAGCCCGGGCTTCGGAGTCAGAGGTCATGGGCTCAAATCCCGGCTCTGCCAATAGTCAGCTGTGTGACTTTGGTCAAGTCACTTAACTTCTCTGTGCCTCAGTTCCCTCATCTGTAAAATGGGGATGAAGACTTTGAGCCCCACGTGGGACAACCTGATCACCTTGTATCCCTCCAGTGCTTAGAACAGTGCTTTGCACATAGTAAGCACTTAACAAATACCATCATTATTATTACTATTATTATGTATTGAACGCTTACTGTGTGCAGAGCACTGGACGGAGCACTTGGTAGAGTACGATATCACAGAGTGGATACAGGGAACCCACAACAAGCTCACAGCTTAGAGGGGGAGATAGACATTAATATAAATAAATATAATGACAGATAGGAATTAAGTTCTGAGGGTCTGGGAGGGGGGATGAATAAAGGGAAAAAGTGAAGGAGAAGCAGAAGGGAATGGGAGAAGAGGAAAGGAGGGCTTAGTCAGAGAAGGCCTCTTGGAGGAGGTGTGGAGAGAGTCACTGCCTGTAGGGTATGAGGAGGGAGGGAATTCCAGGCCAGAGGCGGGACGTGGGCGAGGGGTTGGCGGCGAGACAGATGAGATAGAGGTACAGTGAGAAGGGAAGCATTAGAGGAGCGAAGTGTGCGGGCTGGGTTGTAGTAAGAGAGTAGAGAGGTAGGTAGGACAGTTAGGGACTGTGTCCAACCTAATTAATTTCTATGTTACCCCAGTGTTTAGATCCGTGCTTGATACATGGTCTTATCTTGTCTTATGCTGTCGCGTTGTCTCCGACCCACAGCAATGCCATGGACACATCTCTCAAAGAACACCCCTCCTCCATCTGCAATCATTCTGATAGTGTATCCATTGACTTTTCTTGGTAAAAATCAGGAAATGTTACCATTGCCTCCTTCCATGCTGTAAACTTGAGACTCTGCCCTCGACTCTCTTCCTCCTGCTGCTGCTGCCCAACAGGGGTGAGTTTTGGCTAGCAGCAGATGGCATTCCATTCTCTAGCCACTGCCCAAGCTAGGAATGGAATGGATATGCCTCTGCTTGACTCTCCCTCCCATAGTTGAGACTGGTAGAGGACTGGAAACTCTCCAGGCATGACCCTGAGAAGGGAGCTTGATACTTAAAACACACTTAACAAACACCATTTAAAATTAAATTTAATAATCTACAAACATAGAAGGGGCATCTCATAAGCAGCCCTGCCATATGGGAGCAAACATAAATCTCCAGCCACGCGAAATTGAGGGTATGCTCCTGATAGCCATATATTTGTGGAAGCAGCACGGGCTTGGGAGCCAGAGGACCTGGGTTCGAATCTCTGCTCCACCACCTGCCCGGTTCATGACCTTGGGCCAGGCTCTTCTCTGTGTTACACTTTCCTCATCTGTAAAATGGGGATTCAGTACCCATTCTCCTTCCCCTTTGGACCATGAGCTCTATGTGGGACAGGGACTGTGTCTGACCTGATTATCTTTTCATTCATTCAATAGCATTTATTGAGCACTTACTATGTGCAGAGCACTGTTTCTACCCCAGCTTTTAGTACAGTGCCTGGCACATAGTAAGCACTTAACAAATACTATTATTGTTTTCATCTTGTACCTACCCCAGCGCTTAGTACAGTGCTTAGTAATCAATCAACGATATTTACTGAGCACTTACTCTGTGCAGAGCACTTTACTCAGTGCTTGGGAGAGTACAATATAACAGAGTTGGTAGACACGTTCCCTGCCCACAAAGAACGTACAGTCTAGAGGGGGAACATAGTACAGTACATGCTTGGAACATAGTACGCACTCAACTAATATCATCATCATTATTATGAACATCATTATGGTCATCATCATCATTATTCCGGATATTAAAGATTGATCAATGTCTACCTCAGACTTCGGACTGTAGTGAGAACCCAACGTGTACTCTTACCGACTGGTGGAATATGAAATCGATCATGACGTTGGAGAACCCCATGGTAATTCCCTAATATTCTTGTCAGTCAAACGTATTTATTGAGCACTTAATGTGTGCAGAACACTGTACTAAACGCTTGGGAGAGGACTATATAAAAGTAAAGAGACACATTCCCTGCCCTTAACAAGCTTCCAGATGCACCCCCACCCTCATTCTGTGAGCTCGTTGTGGGCAGGGAATGTCACTACTTACTGTTGTATTGAACTTTCCCAAGTGCTTAGTACAGTGCTCTGCACACAGAAAGCGCTTAATAAATACGATTGAATGAATGAATGAATGCATAATCTCCCCCTCACCCCAACCCTACGTGGCCCCCCCTTCCTTCTCCCCTCTCCATTTCTCCTCAGCCACTTTGGGTAGGAGATGGTTCAGAGAAGCTTTATCTCTATCTTTATCCCATTAAATCCCAGGAGAGTTCAAGTTGCTGACTGAGGTCCAAATGAATATCCCCTCTGAGAAAGCCCCCTTTTCTGAGGAGATGACTTCTCCCACCCCACTGAACTATCACATGGTGAAAGTTTAACGATGAGGTATTTTGTCACCAACGTCTCTGTACAGTAAGCCCCCACTGACAAAGCAACAGCCAGCGATGAGAGCAGCCACAATCGAGCATTGTACTTCTTTCTACCCGGGCCTATCTCAGAGTGATTCAAGGCTCATTATGGATTTCTTTATTCCATCTAATGATAAAGATGCAAAGTGCTCAGGTTTCAGTGGTCACTGGGAAACAATGCAACAATGCAGCAGTAGAAGCCCTTTCTTGGGCTTTGAAATGCTAAACTTGTAACAGCAAATTACAGGCTTAAGGGATTTATTCTCCTCTTAATGTACAGGGAATTTATGTTCATGGAGTCTCTCCCATTAGGGTGGTTGTACAAACAGCAATTCTCATTATAGCCATAAATCTTCCATTCAGCGGAAAGAGAGGGTAACTCCTCACTCAGCCCTGCTCTGCTTTTCTCAGTCAGTCTCCGCACCCTTACTCGAAGACTGGTGGAGGTTCATTGGTTTTCAGCTGAACTGTTCCTGCCTGGGTCCGATAAAGCGGGGTCACTTGATCAATTCCAAACTGCTACCCTGCCTTGATTACTGTATCAGCCTCCCGGCTGACCTCCCTGCCTCCTGTCTCTCTCCACTCCAGTCCATACTTCACGCTGTTGCCCGGATCATTTCTCGGCAACAACGTTCAATCAATCAATCATATTTATTGAGCGCTTACTGTGTGCAGAGCACTGTACTAAGCGCTTGGGAAGTACAAGTTGGCAACATATAGAGACAGTCCCTACCCAACAGTGGACAAGCTTCACCACTACTCAAGAACCTCCAGTGGTTGCCCAACCACCTCCACATCAAATAGAAACCCCTCACCATTGGCTTTAAAGCCCTCAATCACCGTGCCCTAAGTATTAAATCCCCACTTGGCAGTTGTGGAAAATGAGGCACAGAGAAGTGAAGTGACTTGCTTCAGGTCACCCAGCGGGCAAGCAGCAGAGCCGGGATGAGAACCCAGGTCCTCTGACTCCCAAGCAGGGCCCCTTTTTGAGAAGCAGCGTGAGCTAGAGGAAAAAGCATGGGCTTGGGAGTCAGAAGGACTTGGCTTCTAATCCTGACTCCACCACTTGTCTCTTGTGTGATCTTGGGCAAGTCACTTCACTTCTCTGTGCTTCAGTTACCTCGTCTGTAAAATGGGGATTAAGACTGTGAGCCCTATGTGGAACAGGGACTGTGTCCAACCTGATTAACTTGTATCTACCCCAGTGCTTAGCACAGTGCCTGGCACAGAGTAAGCACTTAGCTAATACCACAGTTGTTATTATTATTATTTCCACTATCCATGCCCCTTCCCTAAGAAAGGCCTGAAGGAAGGGCTTGAAATAGGAGCTAGGTTCACTTTTTTTTGGTGTTTGTTAAACATTTATTATGTGCCAGACACTGTTCTAAGCACTGGGTAGATAAACGGTAATCAGGCTGGACACAGTCCATGTCCCACATGGAGCTCACAGTCTTAATCCCTGTTTTACAGATGAGGAAACTGAGGCCCAGAGAAGTAAAGTGACCTGATCAAGGTCACATGGCAGAAAAGTGGCAGAGTCAGGATTAGAATCCAGGTCCTTCTGACTCCCAGACCCGAGCTCTTTCCACTAGGCCACACTGCTTCTCACGGTATTTGCGCATCATACCCAACCCCAGACTAAGAGGACCATAAATCTCTGTCGGCTATTCAAAAATTCCAGGATCATTTTAATTTTTATCCCAGTCCCCATCCAAGCTTGCTCAGTAGATTCCACGGTCAGAAAGGAACTGCTTCTGAGCCTTGGAAGGAGGTTCATTTTTCGGCCTGCAGACACCTGTGAGTGTCAGCTTGCACCTGTGATTGCCAGCACCCACAATCCTCTGCTCCAAACCTCAGCACAAGTGAGCGATTGTCATTATTTGCTCATGAAAACTGGGGCCCCCAGACAGCAGCTGGAAAAACGTAGCATGCCCAAAACAGTAAGTCACTCTTTCCAAATCAGGCACACAATTAGAATGTGGATTTTTTTTTCCTTTTCAAAATGGGCTTGCTTGATGTTTGATGAAAAGCCCAGAGGTCATTTTGGGTATGAAACACTTAATGTTCCTGAGTCTGTGTCAACAAAGCCAGCTGATCTGGTAGGAGCCAAAGGAGCTGAATTCTGCTGGATGTTCTCTTCAGTCAGGAGAAGACTCTCCGGGGTGTAGCCCGTTGCTGATTCATCCTGCACAGGCCAAATCATTCTCAGTGATTTGGATTTCTTCCCATTTGTCTCTTTGGACAGCTGACACCTTCCTGCCCTCGAGGAATCTTGCTTGTTATGAATGGCTCCCACGTGGAAACTCACCCCAACTCCAAAACACTTGTTCCATATCCTTGTTGTTACTGCCGTCTTATGCTGTCGAATCATATCCGACCCATAGTGATGCCATGGACACATCTCTTCCAGAATGCCCCACTTCCATCTGCAATCGTTCTGGTAGTGGATCCAGAGAGTTTTCTTGGTAAAAATACGGACGTGGTTTACCATCACCTCCTTGCGTGCAGTAAACAAGTCTCTGCCCTCAACTCTCTCCATGCCGCTGTTGCCCAGCACAAGTAAGTTTTGACTTGTAGCACATTGCCTTCCACTTACTAGCCACTGCCCAAGCTAGGACTTGATTGGTAATGTCTCTGCTTGACTCTCCTTCCTGAGGCGGAGACTGGAGAGTACAGGAAACTCTCCAGGTGTGACCCTGAATGGGCGTCCATATCCTTATCCTCTACTATTTCTCCTCTCTGTCATTTGTTTCATGTCTGTCTCCCCCTGTAGACTGTAAGCTCCTTGTGGGCAGGGATCGTATCTACCAACTCTATTTTTTATTTATGTTATTTGATAAGCACTTACTATAATAATAATAATAACTATGGCATTTGTTAAGCGCCTACTATATGCCAGGCACTGTACTAAGTGCTGGGGTAGAGTCAAGCTAATCAGCTTGGACACGGTCTGTGTCCCTCATAGGGCTCACAGTCTTAAGATGAGGTAACTGAGGCACAGAGAAGTGAAGTGACTTCCGCAAAGTCACCCAGCAGACAACTCTATTGTATTGTACTTTCCCAAGCACTTAGTACAGTGCTCTGCACACAGGCTTTGGAGTCAGAGGTCATGGGTTCAAATCCTGGTTCCACCAGTTGTCAGCTATGTGACTTTGGGCAAGTCACTTAACTTCTCTGTGCCTCAGTTACCTCATCTGTAAAATGGGGATTAAGACTGTGAGCCCCACGTGGGATGACCTGATTATCTCTTATCTACCACAGCACTTAGAACAGTAGACTGTGAGCCCCTTGTTGGGTAGGGACCATCTCTATATATTGCTGATTTGTACTTCCCAAGTGCTTAGTACAGTGCTCTGCACACAGTAAGCACTCTATAAATACGAATGAATGAATGAATGCTTGGCTTCATTCATTCATACCATCATTATTATTCCAGATGAGGGAACTGAGGCCCAGAGAAGTGAAGTGACTTGCCCAAGGTCACACAGCAGGCCTGGGCTCTTTCCACAAGACCACGCTGCTTTACACAAGTGAGCTGTTCATAGGCCGGGATCGTGTCTACCAACGCTATCCTGTCATCCTCTCCCAAGCGTTCAGGACCGGATTTGGCAGACAGTAAGCATTCAATAAATACCACTGATCCAATGATTGACTGAATGATTGATTAGTCAGGCTCTTGACTTGTGCCTCTTGAAGCCTCTATGTTTGCAGAGACACTCCACCCCTCCCCCATTTTGCCTGCCACCTTAGTGTCACTCCTGAGAGGCCTTTTTAAGCAACTATACAATCCCCCCTTGCCTCCCTTCTACAAACAGCATTTGTCTGTTGGCTTATTTATCCTCAGGCTTAACAAGTGCTCTTGCTTGAAAGAGAACAAAGCTCTTGACAGACAACAGGATTACAAAAGAAACCAATGCTCAGATCTTTCCCCGCCTCTCTCACCTAAAGTGGCTGGTAATGGCACTTGGAGAAACCGGGCAACTCTCTAACTTTAAGCCAGGCACAAGAGTGTAGTAGGGTGATTTTATTCAGTGGTAAAATGATCGGCCTAAAATCTCCCCTGCTCCTCTCTAGTTTCTCCACCCTCCTGAGCCCTCTTCAACTCTCCAATTTTGCCAACAGGATCACAAGAAGGGGGGATTGCTCTCCTCTTAAAATGTACACCCTCCACCTGCGTCTTTGACTCCAACCCTTCGCACATTATCAAAACACCCGCCCCCTCCGTTCATCCCTCCCTAACAGCCATCTTCAACGGTTCACTCTCCAATGGCTTCCCCACTGCTTTCAAACATGCTCATGTCTCCCCTATCATTCATTCAATCGTATTTATTGAGCACTTACTGTGTTCAGAGCACTGTACTAAGGGCTTGATCCTCAAATACACCCTCCCTTGACACCACAACTCCCTCCAATTTTCACCCAATCTCCCTCTCACCATTCTTCTCCACTCCTTGAGTGAGTTGTCTGCACCTGCTGTCTCAAATTCCTCTCCTCTGATTCTCTCCTTGACCCCTTCCAATCAGGCTTCCACCCCCTTCACTCCACAGAAACTCCACTCTCTAAGGTCACCAATGATCTCCTTCTTGCCAAATCTGCCGACCTCTACTCCATCGTAATCCTCCTCGATCTCTCAGCTGCCTTCGACACTGTTGACCACCCCCTTCTCCTGGAAGCATCATCCAACCTTGGCTTCACTGACACTGTCCTTTCCTGGTTTCCCTCCTATCTCTCTGACCACTCATTCTCAGTCTTTTTTGTGGGCTCCTCCTCTGCCTCCCACCCTCTGAGAATGGGGGTCCCCCAAGGCTCAGTTCTGGGTCCCCTTCTATTCTCCATTTACACCCACTACCTTAAAGAACTCATTCATTCCCACGGCTTCAACTAACATCTCTATGTGGCTGATTCCCAAATCTCCCTCTCCGGCCTTGACCCCTCTCTTTCCCCTCAATCTCCTACTTCCTCCTGCCTTCAGGATATTTCTACCTGGCTAACCCACTGACACTTCAAACCAGACCTATCCCAAACTGAGCTCTTTATCTTTCCAACCATACCTATCCTTCCCATCTTTAGAATCACTGTAGACAGCACCACCACCCTCCTTGCTCACAAGCCTGGAACCTTGGTGTCATCCTCAACTTATCTCTCTCATTCAACCCACATATTCAATGCCACCAAATCTCCTCAGTTCAACCTTCACAATATTGCTAAAATCCACCCTTTTTTTCTCCATCTAAACTACTACTACCCTGATCCAAGAATTTATGCTATCCCACCTTGATTACTGTATCGAGCCTCCTTGCCGACCTCCCAGCCTCCTGTCTCTCCCCACTCCATTACATACTTCACTCTGCTGCCCAGATCATTTCTCTAAAAAACATTCAATCCACGATTGCCTATTCACCATGGGGGGCTCACAGTTTTAATCCCCATTTTACAGATGAGGTAACTGAGGCTCAGAGAAGTTAAGTGACTTGCCCAAAGTCACACAGCTGACAGTTGGCAGAGCCAGGATTTGAACTCATGACCTCTGACTCCAAAGCCCGTGCTCTTTCCACTGAGCCATGCTGCTTCTCCAGTAAGCGCTCAATAAATATGATTGAATGAATGAATGAATGAACTCTGTTTTATTGTCCTTTCCCAAGCGCTTAGTACAGTGAGAAGCAGCATAGCTCAGTGGAAAGAGCACGGGCTTTGGAGTCAGAGGTCATGGGTTCAAATCACAACTCCGCCACTTGTCAGCTGTGTGACTTTGGGCAAATCACTTCACTTCTCTGTGCCTCAGTTACCTCATCTGTAAAATGGGGATTAAGACTGTGAGCCCCCGGTGGGACAACCTGGTCACCTTGTAACCTCCCCAGTGCTTAGAACAGTGCTTGGCACATAGTAAGTGCTTAATAAATGCCATCATCATCATCATCATCAATCGTATTTATTGAGCGCTTACTATGTGCAGAACACTGTACTAAGCTCTTGGGAAGTACAAATTACTATTACAGTGCTCTGCACACAGCAAGCGCTCAATACATACCACTGATTGAGGTGGAGGGAAGCTGGGTGCTGGAAATAAAAATAGTGGACATGAAGGTACCTGGTGCCAGATCCATCCTGGCAGAAAAAGTGGACACTTTGGTCACCATCCCCTCTTCCTATCTTAATAATAATAATTGTGCTATTTGTTCAGTGCTTGCTTTGTGCCAGGCACCGTACTAAGTGACTAAGTGCTGGGGTGGATACAAGGTAATAATAATAATAATAATGATGGCATTTGTTAAGTGCTTATTATGTGCAAAGCACTGTTCTAAGCACTGGGGGGGGCTAAAAGGAGATCAGGTTGTCCCACTGGGGGCTCAACAGTTTTAATCCCCATTTTACAGATGAGGTAACTGAGGCCCAGAGAAGTGACATGACTTGCCCAAGGTCACACAACTGACAGTTGGCAGAGCTGGGATTTGAACCCATGGCCTCTGACTCCCAAGCCTGGGCTCTTTCCACTGAGCCACACTGTAGCCATGCTACATCTCTGTAGGCTCTAGGCTGTTTCTCTCATTTCATTTATGTATGATTATGATTGTTTTTAATAGGTCATATTTATTGAGCACTTACCGTGTGCAGAGCACTGTACTAAATGCTTGGGAGAGAACAGTATAACAGCTGGTAGACACGTTCCCTGCCCACAGTGAGTTAGCTTCTTATAAAATGGGGATTAAGACTGTGAGCCCCACGTGGGACAACCTGATCACCTTGTAAACTCCCCAGTGCTTAGAACAGTGCTTGGCACATAGTAAGCGCTTAATAAATGCCATTATTATTATTATTATTATATGCATGTTTATATTCTATCCTGAATCCTCCATTAGTTTTTTAAATTGCTCTAGGCTATAATCAGGTTGGACACAGTCCTTGTCCCGCATGGGGCTCACAGTCTTAATCCCCATTTTACAGAATAGGTGACTGGGGCCCAGAGAAGTGAAGTGACTTGACCAAGGCCACACGGCAGACAGGTGACAGAGCCAGGATGAGAAACCATGATCTTCTGACTCCCAAGCCCGTTCTATCCGCTATGCCATGCTGCTTCCTACTAGAGTCCCATATTTCTCACCCCTTCCCAGCCTCACAGCAAGCTGATAAGAGTTTCCCTGCTGGGAACATTCTGTGGGTTTCCAAACAGACAAAGGGCAATCAACCGCTTGCTCCCCTGTTGGGGAGGGTACAGATTCCGGATGGTCGTCAGCATTTTTAAAGAGCCCTTTCCAGTAGCTGCCCATGCATTTAATGCTGGGCATTGTATATTTTGCTAATTCAGCACATAACTGACCTAATTAATTCCAACTAAATTAGCTTTTACCTACTCCAGCGTTTAGAACAGTGCTTCGTTTTTGTGTTTTTTTTTTTTAAGGTATTTGTTATCCCTTTCCTAGGTGCCAGGAGTTTTCATTCATTCATTCAGTTGGATTTATTGAGCTCTTATTGTGTGCAAAGCACTATACTAAGCACCTGGGAGAGTACAATATAACAATAAACAGACACATTCCCTGTCCATAAGGAGCTTGCAGTCTTAGAGGGGGAGACAGACATTAATGTAAATAAACAAATTACAGATAAATTACAGATATGTACATAAGGGCTGTGGGGCTTAAGGGGGTTGAATAAAGGGAGCAAGTCAGGATAACTAGACTGTGAGCCCGCTGTTGGGTAGGGACCGTGTCTATATGTTGCCAACTCGTACTTTCCAAGTGCTTAGTACAGTGCTCTGCACACAGTAAGTGCTCAATAAATATGACTGACTGAATGAATGAATGATGACATAGAAGAGAGTGGGAGAAGAAGAAAGAAGGGCTTAGACAGGGAAGGCCTCTTAGAGGAGGTGTACCTTCGATAAGGCTTTGAACAGGGGAAGAGTGATCATCTGTTGGATATGAGGAGGGAGGGCTTTCCAAGGCCAGAGGCAGGACTTGGTGAGAGGTCGGTGACGAGACAGATGAGATCGAGGTATAGTGAAAAGCTTAGAATTAGAGGAGTGAAGTGTGCAGGATGGGTTGTAGTAGGAGAGTAATAATAATAATAATAATAATGGCATTTATTAAGCACTTACTCTGTGCAAAGCACTATTCTAAGCACTGGGGAGGTTACAAGGTGATCAGGTTGTCCCATGGGGGGCTCACAGTCTTAATCCCCATTTTACAGGGCACTGTGAATTGAGGCACAGAGAAGTGAAGTGACTTGCCCAAAGTCACACAGCTGATAAGTGGCGGAGCCGGGATTTGAACCCATGACCTCTGACTCCAAAGCCCGTGCTCTTTCCACTGAGCCACGCTGAGAGGTGAGGTAGGAGGACAGTCAGGGACTGTGTCCAACCTGATTAATTTCTCTCTTACCCCAGCGCTGAGATCAGTGCTTGATACATACATCGAGTCGTCTCTGACCCACAGCAATGCCATGGGCGCATCTCTCAAAGAACGCCCCTCCTCCATCTGCAATCGTTCTGATACTGTATCCATTGAGTTTTCTTGGTAAAAATAAAGAAATGATTTACCGAGACGATTGAGGGCTTTAAAGCCAATGGTGAGGAGTTCTTGTTTGGTGCAGAGGTGGGTGGGCAACTGTACTACATGCTGAGTAGATACAAGTCAGTTAGGTTGGACACAGTCCCTGATCCATGTAGGGCTCAGTCTTAATTGCCATTTTATAGATGAGGTAACTGAGGCATGGAGAAGTTCAGTGACTTGGCCCGAGGTCACACAGAAGACAAGTGATGGAGTGGATACTGGAACCCAGGTCCTTTTGACTCCCACGCCCGGGCTCTATCCACTAGGCCACGCTGCTTCTCAATGTTTGGCACATTCATTACCAAATGTTTCTTTAGTGTTTGACACATAGTAAGCACTGAACAAATACCATGAAAAAAACCCAAACAAACTGACTGACTGGAGATGACAATTCAGCCTCAGGACTTTAATCTGGTCATGCTAGAAAGTGTGGTGTAATCCTCTATGAGTCCTCTTTTGAATGGAACATCCCAAAATGTTACTTACAATAAGGTAGGATGCTTTCTCAACATAATGTGATTATCTGTGAGTTATGAGCTTACTCTGGTTACTTAGCATGTTTGCTCACTGTACTGCAGAAGCTGGCTGCTGACAAAGGTTAAGTTTTCCTATTATTCCACTCAAATTGATGCAAGTGACCTGAAAGCCAAACACTTCTCTCTCTCTATTCCCACACTGAACGGAAAGGGGGGGTTGTCACCAGCTCAATGGGAAAAGCCCGTTTCTCCATGCTGGCGCCTTTTCTTTCCATTTTACTAGGCAGCATTTTACCTGGTGGAAAGTCTGTAGTTTGTAACATGTTGATAGAGTTTCAAAGATTCAAGAAGGACCAGGTGGTTTGGAATTTCAGTTCTGTTGCCTTGTGAAACTGAGAACAATTTTCATAATGACAATCGTGGGATTTTTTTATCCTATGTGGCAAACCCTGGGCTAAACTCTGGGGTTGATAATGATACAAGCCCATGTAGGGCTCACAGTCTAACTGGGAGGAAGAACAGGTATTTCATCCCCATTTTTCAGATAAGGAAACTGAGGCACAGAGATGTTAAAGTGGTTTGCCTGATGTCAGGCGGCAGGCAAGTGGTGATTTGGGGATTAGAACCCCAGGCCTGAGGTATTTCCACCAGGCCACACTGCTTCCCATGCTGCTTTCATCAGTTTGGGCTCCTTGTGGACAGACAACTGACCTTCCAACTCTGTTGTATTGTACTCCCCCAAGCACTTAGTACAGTGCTCTACACACAGTAAGCACTCAATAAATACAATCAATTGAATTGGGTGGCACCTAGCTTTTGGTGAGGAGGCAGGCATTTTTTCTAGACTGTGAGCCCACTGTTGGGTAGGGACTGTCTCTATATGTTGCCAACTTGTACTTCCCAAGTGCTTAGTACAGTGCTCTGCACACAGTAAGCGCTCAATGAATACGATTGATTGATTGATTGATTGATTTTTTTATGGTATTTGTTAAGCGCTTGCTAGATGTCAACCACTATTTTAAGTGCTGTTTTAAGGTACAATTTAATGAGGTTGGACACGGTCCCTGTCCCACATGGAGTTGACTAAGTAGGAGGGAGAACAACTATCCCCATTTTACAGACGAGGTAACTGAGGCCCAGAGAAGTGATTTGCCCAAGGTCGCACAGCAGACAAGTGGTGGAGCCGGGATTAGTACTCAGATCCTTCTGACTCCAGGGCCCAGATTCTATCCACTATGCCACACTGCCTCTCAATTTGATCATTTATTGGGAAGTCAGAAGGTTGAGCATTCTAATCCTGGGTCTGCCACTTGTCTGGACAATTCATTTAACTTCTCTGGGCCTCAGTTCCCTCATCTGTGAAATGGGGATTAAGACTGTGAGCCCCATGTGGGACAGGGACTGTGTCCAACCTGATTCGCTTGTGTCTACCCTAGCACTTAGTACAGTGCCTGGCACTGATGCTTAACAAATACCACAATTATTATTATTATTACCTCAGCAGTGGGACAGCCATATCCTCGGGCTGGGCCGACTTCCGGTGGGAAGTGAGGGAGACAGCCGCCTCAGAACAGTGGGAAGTTCCCAGTCTCTCCTCGCCTGAGTGGAAATCGGCACCTGGGTGGCCAACCCCAAAGCAGAAACACGATGGGCAGGGACACAAATGGACGAGAGAGAGGCGTCGTGCCAACCACCGGCCCTAGCATTGACTCCTCCCCCTGGTGTCTCAGTTCTAAATTCTGCCTGGCTTGAGGATCATCTGTCGTTTACAGAGAGAGGCTCTATCTTTCAGGGCGGGTGAGGAAATCCTTGCTTTCTTGGCTGTTTTAGGTAGCTTTACCCTACCATTGTTATTATTATTGTAAGGTAACCACTTTATTATTAATAATGATAGTAATAATAATGGTAATATGATTATTAGCCACCTCTCCATCAAACAGAAACTCCTTACCACCGGCTTTAAAGCACTCAATTATCTTGCCCTCTCCTACCTTACCTCTCTGATTTTCTACCACAACCCAGCCCGCATACTTTACTCCTCTAACGCCAACCTGTACCTCTATCTTGTCTACCTCACTGCCAACCCCCTCACCCACATCCTGCCTCTGGCCTGGAACTCTCTCCCTTCTTCATACCCGAAAGATGATCACTCTCCCCACCCTCAGAGACATATTCAATTCACATCTCCTCCAAGAGGCCTTCCCTGACAAAACCCTCATTTCCTCTTCTCCTGCTCCCTTCTATGTCACCCTGGAGCTTGGATTCACCCCACCAAGTCAGAGCAACATAGAAGGGAGTGGGAGAAGAGGAAAGGGGGTACTTAGTCTGGGAAGACCTCTTGGAGCTGTGCCTTCAATAATGCTTTGAAGTGGGGGAGAGTAGTTGTCTGTAGGATTTGAGGAGGGAAGGCATTCCAGGCCAGAAGCAGGACATGGGCTAGGGGTTGGCGGCGAGACAGACGAGATAGAGGCACAGTGAGAAGGTTAGCACTAGAGGAATGAAGTGTGCGGGCTGGGTTGGAGAAGGAGAGAAATGAGGTAAGAAGGGGCAAGGTGGTGGACTGCTTTAAAACCAATGGTGAGGAGTTTTTGTTAGATGCAGAATAGCACTTTTAAGTGCTGAGGTGACACTGAAGGTTTAAAATGGCAGTTGTGGGGTTGGGTTTAAAGTGGGAGATGAGAAATGACTCCAAAAGTCTTCGAGCCACTCAGCTGTGGCTGAGGGAGGGGCTGGGGTGGGGGTGGGGCCCTGGGACAGTTGCTCCCATTTATCCATCCTCTGACAGAGGCCCCATTAGCACATGCTACAATCCTGTACACCTGTTTCTGTATCACGTTCCAGCCACATTCCAACTGGCGGTAAATATACCTAGATGGTTTATCCCCTATAACTTGCCTCCATTTGGCACCTTTGTATGATCTCAACTGCGCATGTGGTTTGGAGGAAACCGGCTTTGTCTTTTTAATGGGGATATCTAAGGGGGTCTGCTTAATCTCGGGAGCGGGGGGGAGACATTCCTCTAAATAAGGAGAGAAACCTTTCATGTCCAATTTAGTAATGAACAACTCTTTTCCCTATCAGTGGCCCGCTTGGTCTAGAGGAAAGAGCATGCGGAGACAGCAGTCCTGAGTTCTAGTCTCAGACCTGCTGCGTGACTTCGGGCGAATCGCTTAAGCTCTCCGAGCCTCTCTTTCCTTGGCTGTGAAATGGGGGGGTAAATCACACCAGCCTCTCCTTATCTCCAAGGATGGTGATACTTATTTCTTCAGCCTGCGTTTTCGTTGTGGAACCTAGTTATGGAACCATGGGTTCATTAGAGCCAAGGGCCTAGTCTATACAGGGTACTGATGGGTTAGAAAGATTTCATAGAAATCATCTGCTTGAGAAGCAGCGTGGCTTAGTGGAAAAAGCCTGGACTTGGGAGTCAGAGGACATGGGTTCTAATCCCGGCTCTAATCCCGTCTTCATCCCCATTTTACAGATGAGGGAACTGAGGCCCGGAGAAGTCAAGTGACTTGCTCAAGGTCACACAGCTGATCAGTGGCGGAGCCGGGATTAGAACCCTTATCTGAAACATGGGGATTAAGACCATGAGCCTCATGTGGGAAAGGGAGAGTGTCCAGTCTAATCAACTTGTATCTACTCCAGCGCTTAGAATGATACCTGGTGCCTAGTAAGCACTTAACAAATGCCATGGAAAACAAAAAAGCTAATGAACTTCTTATTTACCCCACTTTTCCCAGATTCCCTGTGCCTTTTCTCCCTTCTCTGAGGCTACGTTAGGCATTTTCTGGGGGAAACTCTGGCTTCCCTGCCCAGAGAGGCTTTGGCCCGGTGACACAGTAGGCCTAACAAGACCTCACTGATTTCAGTGACCCGATCCTCAAGATCTGCAGATGTTTGTTAGCACTCCTTGGATTTTTAACTTCTCTACAGGACACACTTCTAACTAACTGCAGCAGCCATTCCCGGCTATGGGACGACAGCATGGGAGGCAGCATGGCACATGCTTGGGAGTCAGGAGACCCGGGTTCTAGTCCCACCTACCCCGTTGCCTGCTGTGTGACTTTGGACAAATCACTTAACTTCTCCGGACCTCATCGGTAAAGTGGGGAAAAAATACCCATTCTCCCTCCCCTTAGACTCTGAGCCCAGTATGGGACAGGGTCTGTGTCCTATTTAATTATTTTGTATTTAATCCAGTGCTTGTCACATTGAAGTGTTTAATATATACCATAATAATAATAATGATAATAACGATGATATTTGTTAAGGCGCTTACTATGTGCCAAGCACTGTTCTAAGCACTGGGGTAGATACAAGGTAATTAGGTTGTCCTCCGTGGGGCTCACAGTCTTAACCCCCATTTTCCAGGTGAGGTAACTGAGGCACAGAGAAGTTAAGTGACTTGCCCAGTCACACAACTGACAAGCGCCGGAGCTGGGATTAGAATACATGACCTCTGACTCCCAAGACTGCGCTCTTTCCACTAAACCAGGCTGCTTATAGGAGCCCAAAGGCTCCTACCTCCACGGTATCAATCGATCAATGATGTTTATTATTTATTTATATATTTATGCGCTCTAAATACAATTGAATGGATGACTGAATAGTGAGTGCTTACTGTATGTAGAGCACTGTACTAAGTGCTTGGGGACAGAACTCCTTATCGTCCCATCATAACCCTGTCCTCCACCTGACTTTCCCCCAACTGTAGACAGCACCACCTTCCTCCCTGTCTCACAAGCCTGGACTCCTGGCATAGTCTTCAGCTCATCTCTCATTCAACGCACACGGCCAATCTATCACAAAATCCCGTCGGTTCAACCCTCATAACATCACTAAAATCTGCCCTTTCCTCTCCATCCAAACGACTGCCGTGTTAATCCAAGCACTTATCCTATCCTTCCCTGCTGACTGTATCGGCCTCCCTGCTGACCTCCCAACCTCCTGTCTCTCCCCACTTCAGTCCATACTTCACTCTGCTGACTGGATCATTTTTCTACAGAACTGTTCAGTCCACGTTTCCCCACTCCTCAAGAACCTCCAGTGGTTGCCCACCCACCTCCTCACCAAACAGAAACTCCTTACCATCAGCTTTGAAGCACTCGGTCACCGTGCCCCTTCTTACCACACCTCACTGCTCTCCCTGATAGAGCACAGGCTGGGAAGTCAGAAGGTCATGGGCCCCTGCTCTGACACCTGTCTGCTGTGTGGCCTTGGGCAAGTCATTTCACTTCCTCTGTGCCTCAATTACTTCATCTGTAAAATGGGGATGGAGACTGTGAGCCCCACATGGGACAGGGACACTATCCAGCCCGATTTGCTTGTATCCACCCAAGTGCTTAGTGCAGTGCCTGGCACATAGTAAGCGCTTAACAAATACCTTAATTAGTATCATTACTTTAAAAACCTTACTAAAATAACATCTCCTTCAAGAGGACTTCCCTGACTAAACCCTCATTTCCTCTTTTCCCATTCCCTCCTGTGTTGCCTTTGCACTTGTATTTGCACTTTTTATTCAACCTTCTTTCAGCCCCACAGCACTTATATACATATCCAAAATTTATATATTTGTATCCATGTCTATCTCCCCCTCTATCCATTGATTCATGCAATCGTATTTATTGAGCACCTACTGTGTGCAGAGCACTGTACTAAATGCTTGGGAAGTACAAATTGGAAGCATAGAACATCTAGACTGTAAGCTCATTGTTAGTAGGGAATGCGTCTACCAACTCTGTGATATTGTACTCTCCCAAGCACAGTACAGTGCTCTGCACACAGTAAGTGCTCAATAAATAGGATCAATCGATTGATTACAGTACGATAGAGGTTGGTAGACTCATTCCATGCCTTCAAGGTGTTTAAGTTCTAGTGTGGGGGTACACACATGAATAGTCATGTACTTACATACTCCCACTACATCCCAACAGCACTTAGACACATATCCTTGTTCTTGATTTCCTCCCTTACTTGTAAATTAACTGTAATGTCTGCCTCCCCTGTTTGACTAAAAGCTTCTTGAGGGCAGGGATTATGTCTACCGACTGTATTTTACTCTCCCTAACCTTCTATGTATAGTAAGCACTCAAAAAATATTGGGAGACAGACATTTAAATAAATTATGGGTAGTTAAAATGCTCCCAAGGGCTTAGCATATACTCTGCGCAGTATGGGTGCTCGATTGATAGGATGGATTGATTAATGGACTCTCCTGTGTTTGCACTTGGATCAGTACCTTTTGGGCACTTGTTATTCACCTAACTCTCAGTCTCACAACACTTATGTCCATATCCCTAATTTATTTATTTATATTAATGTCTGTCTCTCCCTCTGGACTGTAAGCTTGTTGTGAGCAGGAAGCGTGTTTACCAGTTCTATTACACCGTTCTCTCCCAAGCACTTTGTACAGTGCTCTGCACACAGTAAGCGTTCAATAAATTGATGATGATGATGATGATGATGATGATGATGATGATGATGATGAAGAAGAAAGTCATTACTGGGAGGCAGGAGTCCAAACGCCACCCTCCAGGTGAGGCAACTCTCCCCCTTCCCACCCCCAACAAAAACACAAATGGTGCAGTCGTTGAGGAAATAATAAACAGTTTTCCAATGTGGAATTAACTAGCATAAGCCCCACTGGAATATACTTTGTGGTCTGTCAGCAAACTTTCTCTGGGTTGCGAAAATCTCGCCTTTCTAAATCCCATTTTTCATTCTCTTTGACTTCCTTTTAAAAAAAAAGTAAAGAAAAAAATCCCTTTGGTCTGGAATATCTCAGGTTTGGTCTCTGGCCAGAAGCAAATTTTTTTCTAGAGGAGAAAGTTTGTAGCAAATTGACCAAGCTGTTTGGAATTCTCCGGTCTTGAAAAATGCGTGCGTTTTCTGTTTTTTTTAAATGTGCCTCTCTTATTTTTTCCACTCATAACTCACAAGGTCAAGCACCTTATGTATTTAGTCCCTCGTGGAAGGTTACTAAGGAGGCATACCGATTTCTGGGTACTAGGTGTCACAGATTTTAAAGAAACACAACTGATATTCCATGCTCTCTTTTGTCAAAAAAAAAATTGGAGCTTCAACCTTTGACCTTTCCCTGAGACTCTTTTATACCCACTTCCTTCAGAAACCAAGATCCAAGAGTGATGAAAGAACCACGGTAAACGAGTCTACAAAGCCTTCCTGAGGCATGATAGGGCCCTATGGACTTATCCGGTTTCATATTTTAATCCTCAAATGTCTTGTCTCCCCATACTGCAGTATTTGTCCTTAAATGGCGCTCTTGTCCCTGTCTGTTCATGTTCTCTTCCTCCGGGTCAGTGGTGTGCTGAGTGGCTCAGAAATCATCCGATTCCACTGTTTATAAACATCTGGCACTCTGTCCTATCTGTCATCTTCAATCTCTGCAGCCTTACCGTCCCTTCTCCTCCCTTCCCTCCCCACTCCGCACCTCTGGCACCTATTTTCTCCCCCTCCTCCACTCCAATTTCAGCAGGACTCAACAGGGGACATACCGAATGACAACCAGCATTTGAGAAGCAACGTGGCCTAGTGGAAAGAACGCGGGCCTAGAAGTCAGAGGACCTGGCTTCTAATTCCTGCTCTGCCGATTGCTTGTTGTATGACCTTGGGCAAGTCACTTCTCTTTTCTGGGCCTCAGGTTCCTCAACTGGATATTGGGGATTGAATACCTGTTCTCCCTCCTGCTTAGACTGTGTTCCCCAGGTGGGACAGGGAGTGAATCCGACCTAATTAACATGCACCTATCTACTTAGAACAGTGTTTGACACATAGTAAGTGCTCAATAAATACCATAAAAAAACAATCATACTACCTCGTGAAACTTAAAATTGTCTCCTCCAGTCTTTGGCTGAGCATGAAGATCTGGTGATGCATATGCAGAAATCTCCCCTCATTCCTGTGCACCCTCTGTAAAAAAACCTACCCAGGGCGAGCCCAGTATCTTTAGCAGAAAGTCTAAGTCTTGCCCCACATGGGTATCGCCCTTGCCCTTGGATTTGCTCCCTTTATTCCCCCTTCCCTCTGCCCCACAGCACTTCTGTTCAGATCCGTCATTTATTTCTTCATATTAATGTGCCTCTCCCCCTCTAGAATGTAAGCTCCCTGTGGGCAGGGAACGTGAGGTACAACTCTGTCATTCTGTCCTCTCCCAAGCGCTTAGTACAGTGCTCTGCACTCAGTAAGAGCTCAGTTAATACGATTGGTTGATGGGCATGTCTCATGTCCTGCACTCTACTAGCAATAGCAGCGCTGGAGCCCCGTAGAGTGAACCAAAGGAAGCCCAGTCATGTACCATTAGGCCTGCCTTTGGGCCTGAGGAACTAATCTAGTCCTCTAGACTGTAAGCTCACTGTGGACAGGGAATGTTCTATCGTTCTCTCCCAAATGCTTAGTACAGTGCTCTGCACACAGTAAGCCCTCGATAAACACAATGGACTGACTGACTGACTGCGTTGGGAACCCTGACTCGAGCAGGTCATCCTAATTGACAGACCGGACTTTAAATCCAGGCCCAACCATCCCAGTCACCCATGAACACCTTAGGGGGCCTTAAGACAGTCACCACAAAGCTGACAGGGGGCTAGAGGAGCTCTGTAGGGGTGCTGAGGCAGGGCTTCCCTGCTCCCTTGGGCATCAGCTGTCAAGAAGCAGCGTTGCCTAGTGGTTAGAGCACAGGTCTGGGATTCAGAAAGACCTGCGTTCTAATCCCGGCTCCGCCGCTTGTCTGCTGGGTGACCTTGGACAAGTTACTTCACTTCTCTGGGCCTCAGTTGCCTCATGTGTAAAATGGAGATAAAGACAGTGAGCCCCGTGACTGTGAGCCCGTTGTTGGGTAGGGACTGTCTCTATATGTTGCTAACTTGTACTTCCCAAGCGCTTAGTACAGTGCTCTGCACACAGTAAGTGCTCAATAAATACGATTGAATGAATGAATGAATAAATGAATGCAAGGTGTCCAACCCGATTAGCTTGTATCCCACCCCAGCGCTCAGTACAGTACCTGGCACGTAGTAAGCAGCAGAGCGGCTTAGTGGAAAGAGCATGGGCTTGGGAGTCAGAGGACATGGGTTCTAATCTTGGCTCCACCACGTGTCTGCTGTGTGACCTTAGGCAACCCACTTAACTTCCCTGTGCCTCAGTTACCTCATCTGTAAAGTGGGGATGAAGACTGTGAGTCCCATGTGGGACAACCTGATTACTTCATACCTACCCCAGTGCTTAGAACAGTGCTTGGCACATAGTAAGAGCTTAATAGATACCATCATTATTATTATTATAACAAATAACATTAAAAAAAGAAAATAAAATAAACAGGGGCACCCTGGAAAAATCTGGCTAATTGAGTTTCAGGATAAGAAGTCAAGACTGTGCCATTCTTGGGTCATTCCAACGTTGGTTCTCGCCCAGAACTCTGTGGCTCTGGGGATGCTTAGAGGAACCGAGTGTTGCTTACCTTCCCGATTCACCCCGACTCTCCCCTTCTAATCCCCCAAATGCTCCCCCGCCCGACATCCTTAACTTTCCTTTTAATAACCACTATGGCCCGCTCAACCTGGAATTGATCCAAACGCTTTTAACTCCATGAATAGTTTCCGTGGGGATGGATTCCACGTGCTTGCCACCCCTCTATGTGAAGAAGTGTTCCTCACCTTCAAGCTTCAATAAGTGTCCCCTTTGTCCTAGGGGTTGGGGGGCTTGGGGGATACAAGACCTTTTAGGGTCCTGCCGAAACAGGCCCCAAACTGGCTGAAATAACATTTTTCCCTTCTCCAAGACCGATGGATAATGGTAACAGTATTTACGGCATTTCTAAAACACTTACTATGTGCTAAGCACTAGGATAGGTGCAAGATAATCAGACTTGACACAATTTCTGGCCCACTCACAATCTTAGAAAGTGGGAAGGAGGGAGGAAGGACAGGGATCTTATCTCCATTTTCAGATGAGGAAATCGAGGCCCAGAGCGGTTAAGTGACTTGCCCCAGCTCACACAGCAGGCCAGTGGCAGAGTTGGAATGAGAACTCAGGCCTCCTGATTCTCAGTCTTAGGCTCTTTCCCAGAGGTCATGCTGCCCAGACCGTTAACCAGGATTTATCACTACTGAATTTGGAAAGTTTGCTCTACTAGGCCCAATATCACTGAATGAATAAAGCGCTTCTCTCAAAGAAAAACAAATTCCAGGGACCGTGGAAGTGAAGAATACTGGGGCCTTGGAGAGGAGAAGTTGTGTGACTTAGTGGAAAGAGTATGGGTCCGGAGCTCAGGGGATCTGGGTTCTAATACCGGCTCTGCCACTGTCTTCTGTGTGACTTTGGCCAACTTACTAGACTTCTCTGGGTCTCAATTTCCTCATCAGTAAACTGGGGATTCGATCCCTGTTGTTCCTCTCCCTAGGCTGTGAGCTCCATGCGGGGACAGGGATTGGGTCTGATCTGATTATCAGGTATCTCCCCCCAGCATTTAGTACAGTGCTTGGCCCAGTCATTACCAGAGGACTCCCATAATGCTGCCGAAATACAAATCAAAGACAGGAAAGGTTCAGGGACAATTTTTATTTTTTTATGCTATTTGTTAAGAGCTCCCTATGTGCCGGGCACTGTACTAAGTGCTGGTGAAATACAAGCTGATCAGGTTGGCCACAGTCCATGTCCCACACAGAGCACACCGTCCTAATCCCCATCTTACAGATCAAGTAATAATAATAATAGTAGTATTTGTTAAGCACTTACTATGTGCCAAGCACTGTTAATAATAATAATAATAATAATAATAATGAGGGTATTTGTTAAGTGCTTACTATGTGCCAAGGACTGTTCTAAGCACTGGGGCAGGGTGGGGGGGATACAAGGTAATCAGGTTGTCCCACATGGGCTCACAGTCTTAATCCCCATTTGACAGATGAGGTAACTGAGGTACAGAGAAGCCAAGTGACTTGTCCAAAGTCACCCAGCTGACAAGTGACTGAGCTGGAATTAGAACCCATGACCTCTCACTCCCAAGCCTGTGCTCTTTCCACTTAGCCACGCTGCTTCTCTAAGCGCTGGACACTGCTCTAAGCACTGAGCACTGTTCTAAGCGTCGAGCACTGTTCCAAGGCACAGAGAAGTGAAACGACTTGGGTCAGTTCAATTGTGCCCATTTCACAGCCCAGGCGACAGTCTTACTCAGGGTCACCCGAGGACTCGGGCCAGTGTCAAGATGAGGACCCCTGACCAGCCTGGTCTCCAGCTCCCCTGATGGTTTCCCGCGATGAGATTTGTGAGAAACATTTATGGATGTCCTGGGATCGTGACCTCCTCTTTTATAAATATCTCCCAAGTGAAAGAACAATCTGGCCGCAAAAAAGCCAACAGCAAGACGAATGAGTTTTCTTTCAGGAAATTTTCCCCCCTCTGGTACGTGCTCCTTGGCATATCAGTAATGGTTTTGAAGTCAGTAATCCCCCTGTAACCTCTAGCCTGTAAACTCATCTTCTAGGCTGTAAGCTTGTTATGGACAGGGAAAATATCTGCCCACTCTGTTGTAAGGTATTGTCCACTCCCAAGTGTCTAGCACAGTGCGTTGCATATAGTAAGTGCTCAATAAACACCATCTATTGATTCTAGTCTTTTTCATCTCTGGGCTCGGGAGCTGTTTAGACCCATTGCTCCTTGATAGACACAGCATGGCCTAGTGGATAGAGCCCAGGCCTGAGTCAGAAAGACCTGGGTTCTAATCCCAGCTCCACTGCTTGTCTGCTGTGTGACTTTGGGCAAGTCACTTCACTTCTCTGTGCTTCACTTTCCTTTTTTGTCAAATGGGGATTAAGACTGTGAGCCCCATGTGGAACATGGACTATGCCCAACCTGATTATTTTGTATCTATCTTGGTGCTTAGAACAGTGCCTGCCACATAATAAGCGCTTAACAAACACCGTAAAAAAAAGAGAGGAGGAAGAGGAACAATAATAATAAGGATTATAATAATTGTGTTATTTTTTAATCATTTCATATGTGTCAAGCACTGTACTAAGCACTAGGGTAGATGCATGGGGCTCACAGTCTAAGTAGGAGGGAGAACAGGGATTGAATTCCCATTTTGCGGATGAGGGCGCTGAGGCACAGAGATGTGAAGTGACTTGTCCGAGATCACACGGCAGACAAGTGGCAGAGCCGGGATTAGAACCCAGGACTATCACACCCAGAGAGTGTAGTGTAGATGACAGAGACACAACAGCTCACTACCAATCAGGCACCTTTAATTGCACTCACAAGGCCTCCTGCAGGTCCAGGCACTGAGCACAGGCCATTGACACGGTGGGAGGGGGCCAGTTTCAACACATCCTGTCATTTGCAAAAGCCTGCTCTTAGCTGAAACAGTCAGCTCCCCTAAGACCTCCCCAAGCTGCTCCCACGGGAGCAAATCCTCCTTAGGTCCCGTGCCGTCCGTTGGATTCCGTGCCTTTTCACTGACAGTTGAACAGGAAGTTGTCATCCCTTAATCTCCATGGTACCCGTTCATCTCACTTAGTCCCTCCTCCAACGGTCTGTTGATCTCTACCTCATGGCCTGATCCTCCATTCTGGAGTCTTGTGGCCTGGGGTGGGGTTTGAGGGGGGAGCAAGGGGCACCCCCAAAATACCAAGGCACGGGGGAAACCCAGAGTGCTAAAGTCAATCCCCAGCTGCGATAGGACAAAATTTAGCTAACCCCCACACTGCTGTCTTGGAGTTGGCATCAAGGCCACCTCCTATTTTGTTTCCTAGGCCTGGAAGGCTATAATAATAATAATACTAACTAAGGTATTTGTTAAGCATTTACTATGTGCCAAGCACTGTTCTAAGCGCTGGGGTAGATACAAGGTAAGCAGGTTGTCCCATGTGGGGTTCACAGTCTTCATCCCCATGTTACGGAGGAGGTCACTGAGGCCCAGAGAAGTTAAGTGACTTGCCCAAAGTCACACAGCAGACAAGTGGCGGAGCCGGGATTAGAACCCACGACCTCTGACTCCCAAACCCGGCTCTTTCCGCTAAGCCACACTGTCCCTTCTCCTGGTCCACAAAGACTGCCTAGGTTTTTCCCTTAATGGGCCAAGAGAACCCACTTATCAGTCAATCAACAACACCAAGTGCCACGTGACCCCGATTTCTCTCCAATTTGCGGGGAGCACCGGGCACTCGTCACTTCTAGAATCCAGGCATCGCTTGGCCTTGAACTCTGAGCTTTCAATAAATGCTTATCAGCGTGTGCTGTCTCCCCCTACCAAAATGAAGCTTGCCACATCCTAAACGTGCTCCCCTACAGTTGGCATCTCTGCCGTCCCACCTCCTATTTTGTTTCCTAGACCCGCTATGCAGTGATTCTTGGATTCATTTTAGCAGCCATTCTTCATTGGATGACAAAGATCACCTAGTCCTCACCCTACATGGGGACCCTGGACCAAGGGAACCCACTTTTTGATCAATCAAGGGAGCCAGTCGCCAAGTGACTCCATTTTCCTTCTGACCAGGTTGGAAGGAGGGCTTAGGGCCCAATCACCTATGGGGTGCAGTCATCAGTTGGCCTTGACTGGTAAGCTTTCAGTGGGGGCTTATCAGCGTATGCTGTTCCTCAAACCCCACTTGAAGCCCAACATACACCCCAACTGCTCCCATGGAGTGGGTGTCCTGGCCACCTCCTATTTTTTTCTCCAGGCCTGGAAGTTTATAATTCTTGTACTTTTTCTAGTGGTCCGTTACTCCCAGGACCACCAAGACTGCCCAAGTCTCTCCCTAAATGGACAAAGGGATCCTGCTTATAATAATAATAATTATTATGGTATTTGTTAAGCGCTTATTATGTGCCAAGCACTGTTCTAAGCGCTGAGGTAGATACAAGGAAATCAGGTTATCCCACGTGGGGCTTTCAGTCTTAATCCCCATTTTACAGATGAGGTCACTGAGTCCCAGAGAAGTGACGTGACTTGCCCAAAGTCACATAGCTGATGTGGCAGAGACAGGATTAGAACCCACGACCTCTGACTCCCAAGCCCATGCCCTTTCCACTAAGCCATGCTGCTTCTCCAATCAGTAGGTAGCAACAAACACCACACTACTCCCATGTCTCTCCAATAATAATAATAATAAAATAATAATAATAATAATAATAATAATAATAATAGCATTTATTAAGCACTTACTATGTGCAAAGCACTGTTCTAAGCCCTGGGTAGGCTACAAGGTGATCAGGTTGTCTCACGGGGGGCTCACAGTCTTAATCCACATTTTACAGATGAGGTAACTGAAGCCCAGAAGATGGCAAGAGGGGAGGAGGCAAGACCTCAGAGATCACTGCCAGACAGGGTGGGGAGTCGGTGGCAGTGAACTCTGACATTTAAGCGGGTGCTTATTGGCATTTTCCTTCCCTCTCACACAGCATGAAGTGTGCCGAATGCCCAAACTGCTCCCAGGGAGCTGGCATCATGGCCACCACCTATTTTGCTACCAAGGCCTGGAAGTCTATAATCACTGTGCCTTTCCTAGAGGCCTCTTCCCCCTGTGTCCACAAGAACCACCTAGTTTTCTCCTTAAATGGAGCAAGGGAATCTGCTTATCAAGTCAGTTAGTAACATCAAGTGCTTCATGACTCAGATTTCTCTACAAACTGGGTGGGAGGAGCCCTGGGCACTTATTGCTTCTAGAATACAGGCATCTAGTGGCCTTCGACTCTGAGCTTTCAGTGGGTGCTTATCAACTTGCCTGGTCCCTCCACCTCAAATGGAAGCTTGCCACACCCCCAAACCTGCCCCCTGCGGTTGGCATCATGGCTGGGCATTCGGCACTTCTCAAATCCAGGCATCATTTGGCCTTGAACTCTGAGCTTTCAGTGGGGGCTTATTCATTCATTCGTTCAGTCAGTCGTATTTATTGAGTGCTTACTGTGTACAGAGCACTGCACAAAGTGCTTGGAAAGTACAAGCTGCGTGGCTCAGTGGAAAGAGCATGGGCTTGGGAGTGAGAGGTCGTGGGTTCTAATCCCGGTTCCACCACTTGTCAGCTGTGTGACTTTGGGCAAGTCACTTAACTTCTCTGTGCCTTAGTTCTGTAGAATGAGGATTAAGAATCTGAGCCCCACGTGGGACAACCTGATTACCTTGTATCTCCCCCAGTGCTTAGAACAGTGCTTGGCACATAGTAAGTGCTTAACAAATGCTGTCATCACTATTATTATTATTACAATACAGCAATAAAGAGAGACAATCCCTACCCACAACGAGCTTACAGTCTAGAGAAGGGGAGACAGACATCAAAACAAGTAAACAGGCATCAATATAAATAAGTAGAATTACAGATAAATACAAATATACGTAAGTGCTGTGGGGGGAGCGGAAGTGGGGAGAGCAAAGGGAGCAAGTCGAGGTGACGCAAAAGGGATGAGGAGTTGAGGAAAAGGGGGCTTAGTCTGGGAAGGCCTTTTGGAGAAGGTGTGCCTTCAGTAGGGCTTTGAATGGGATGAGTGATTGTTTGGCAGATTTGAGGAGGGAGGGCATTCCAGACCATAGGATGTGAGGTAGGGATCAGCGGTGAGTCAGGCAAGAACGAAGGACAGTGAGAAGGTTAGCGCTAGAGGAGAGGAGTGTGAGGACTGGGATGTAGAAGGAGAGAAGGGAGGTGAGGTAAGTAGGGGCAAGGTGATAGAGTTCTTTAAAGCCAATAGTGAGGAGCTTTTGTTTGATACGGAGGTTGATAGTCAACCACTGGAGATTTTTGATGAGGGGGGTGACATGCCCTGAACATTTCTGTAAAAAGATAATCTGGGCAGCAGAGTGAAGTATGGACTGAAGTGGGGAGAGGCAGGAGGTTGGGAGGTCAGAAAGGAGGCTAATGCAGTAATCCAGTAGGGATAGGATGATTGAACTAACATGGTAGCAGTTTGGATAGAGAGGAAATGGCAGATCTTGGTGATATTGCGAAGGTAAGAACGACAAGATTTGGTGAGGGATTGGATATGTGGGGTGAATGAGAGAGCGGAGTCAAGGATGACACCAAGGTTACAGGCTTGTGAGACGGGAAGGATGGTTGTGCCGTCTACGGTGATGGGTAAAGTTCAGGAAAAGACAGGGTTTGAGAGGGATGATAAGGAGCTCTGTCTTGGACATGTTGAGTTTGAGGTGGTGAGAGGTCATCCAAGTAGAGATGTCCTGAAGGCATGAGGAGATGCGAGCCTGAAGGGAGGGAGAAAGAAGAGGGGAGGAGATATAGCTTTCAATGAGTGCTTATTAGTAAATGCTGTCCCTCCACCCCAAAATGAAGCTTGCCACATGCCAAATCTGCATCCCCTCAGTTGGCATCACAGTCATCCAAACTCCCATTTTGTTTCTCTGACCGACTAGGCAATAATATGTGCATCCACTATGGAGGCTCCTTCCCCCTGGTATCACAAAGACTGCCTAGTCCTCACTCTACATGGGCACCACGGACCAAAGGAACCATTTTTTTAGTTAATCAAGAGGATCAGGAGCCAAGGGACTCCGATTTCTCTCTGACCTGGGTTGGAGGAATGCTGGGAACCCATCAGCACTAGAATCCAGGCCTCATTTGGCCTTCAACTCTGACACTTCAATGGGGGCTTATCAGTGTTTTCTGTCCCTCCCACCTAGCATGAAGCGTGCCAAACACCCAAACTGCTCCCATGGAGTAGGCATCATGGCTACTTCCTATTTTGTTTCCAAGGCCTGGAAGTCTATAATTATTGTGTCTTTTCTAATAATAATAATAATAATAATAATAATAATAATGATAATAATAATAATTGTGGTATTTGTTAAGTGCTTACTATGTGCCATACACTGTACTAAGTACTGGGGTAGATACCAGCAAATCACGTTGGACACAGTCCCTGTTCCACATGGGGCTCACGATCTCAATCCCCATTTTACAGATGAGGTAGCTGAGTCCCAGAGAGGTCAAGTGTCTTGCTCAAGGTCACTTAGCATACAAGTGGCAGAGCAGGGGTTAAAACCCAGTTCCTTCTATCTCCCAGGCCCCCACTCCACCCACTAGGCCATGATGCTTTCCGTGCTGAGACTCCCTTCCCCCAGGATCCATACAGGCCATCTAGTTTTCTCTTTAAGTGGACCAAGGGAATCCACTTTTCAGTCAATCGAGAACACTAGGAGCCTCATGACTCCACTTTCTCTACCAACTGGGTGAGAGGAGCACCAGGCACTCTTTGCTTCTAGAATTAAGACATCACTTGGCCTTCGACTCTGAGCTGTCAGTGGGTGCTTATCAATGTGTGCTGTCCACCCCTAATGGAAGCTTGCTGCACCCCAAAACCTGCCTCCTGCAGTTGGCATTATGGCCATCCCACCACCTATTTTGTTTCTTCTACCCACTAAGCAGTAATGCTTGGATCCATTCTAGTGTCCCCATCCCCGGTGACCACAAAGACCACCAAGTCCTCAGCCTGCATGGGCACCATGGACCAAAGGAGCACAGTTTTGTGTTAATCAAGAGGGGCAGGTGCCAAATAATTCCAATTTCTCTACCTCCTGGGTAGAAGGTGCCCAAGGACCACATCACCTTGAAAATCCACAAAGACCACCAAGTCCTCAGCCTGCATGGGCACCATGGACCAAAGGAGCACAGTTTTGTGTTAATCAAGAGGGGCAGGTGCCAAATAACTCCAATTTCTCTACCTCCTGGGTGGAAGGTGCCCAAGGACCACATCACCTTGAAAATCCAGGCATCAGTTGGCCTTGAAACCTGACCTTTCAACTGCTGATTATTGGCTCGTGCTGTCCCTCCCACCCGGCATGAAGCTTCCCACAATGCAAAACTGCTTCCTTGCAGTTGGCATCAGGGCCACCTCTTATGTTCTTTAATAGACTTGCTACAATGTGATACTTATTGGCCTTCTTAGTGGCCCTTTTCACCCAGGGCCACAGAGATCTCCTTGTCCTCGCCTCACATGGGCATCATGGACCAAGGGAACCCACTTTTCCATTAATCAAGAGGGCCAAGCACCAAGTGACTGTGGTTTTCCCCAAAACCTGAGTGGGGCAGAGATCGAGGGGCCTGAAACCCCTAGAATCCAGGCATTATTTAGCTTTGAACCCTGAGCTGATCCACCCTGATTAGTGATTATCAGTCAGTCAGTCTGTCAAGCAATCGTGTCTATGAAGCACGTACTGTGTGCAGAGCACTGTACTCAGCACTTGGGAGAGTTCAATACAAAAATATAACACACACGTTCCCTGCCCACAGTGAGCTTACATTTTTAGGGGGAGACAGACATTAATATAAACTACTAAGACTACAGATTTATACAGATGTACCATCCTTGCATTTTTAGAGTAAAATCCATAATCACCTTTGGGGTGTATGATGCCATCCGTGCTGGGCCTGTCCTTTTTGGGCCAAACAGTCCAACAGAATGATACTTTTGGACCATCATACAATTGATACAGACATAGATTTCTTCATTATGACATTAAGGGTTTTACATATTTATTCCCCTACCCTGCCCCACCCAAGATACAGTCCCTGTCCCACCAGGCGTTCACAATCTTTGAAAGAAGGTTGGGCGGGAGCGGAGAAAGCAATCAGGGAACATATCCTTATTTCAAATGGAGGGAATGGAGGGCTAGAGGCATTAAGAAATGGGGGTTCCCCCAGTAACCTTCCAGCAAGGGATTCCCCTGTGAAAATCACGGAGAAGGTGGAGCAGTCCCTCTACCCACGGGCGACGCAGAAGGAGCACAAAAGATGGCCTTGCCCATGCTAAGGCTTGGCAAAAATATGTTGTCTTGGGAGCATTCAGTAAAGTTTTCTATGGGCTAAGCATTGGGGAGATGTGAGGAGATTGGACACAGTCCCTTTCCCACTCGGGGTTCACAATCTATGAGGGACAGAGGGAGGGGCAGAGTGAAGGAAGGAAGAAGGGAGAGCAAGGATGTTACTGTTATTTGAAAAGGAGAAACCCAAAATCCAGAATGTTCAGGGACCAAGCACCGGGTCGGCCTCGGCACGGGATTCCCCCGAGGTGAAACAGGTACTATCCCTTGTGTCCCTGGGGACGGTCATGACCCTGAAGGGACAGGATTGCGTCCCCCGAATTGGTCCTGCCGATTGACAGGCACAGTATAGCAGCTATCAAGAAGACGCATCTAGCCCAGCGTATCTGGGAAAACTTGAATAAACCCAGTTTGAAAGTCGTGCCCCATTCGGCCAAAGCGGGAGGCCGGCATTATCTGTGAAAGGGTCACCTCACGGGGTGAAATGTTCAAGCCCCTTAATGCCAACTCACACCAATGCGGAGTATTTTCGTGTCGGGTCCCCGCATTTACTGCTTTTTTGCTCACATTTTCGCCTAACTGCGGTTGCTCCCTCATCCCCGGGGCCACGCCCCCGCCATCCCCAGCCCTTTCCCATCCAAAGCCTCCTTTTCTGGCCTTTCCCAATTCCCCCGGCCCTGATGGCACCCCTGAGGAGGGCTCGGATCCTCTCGCTGCACGACTCCGGGCTGCACAGCCCAATGGGGAACGAGGAAAGTTTTCTCCGGTCCCGGTTGCCCTCATCCCATCGCCTGGCCAAGTACAACACTGGCCAAGGCCACACTTCTGTGGGCTGGGGCTGGGGCCCGAGCTGGTAGAAATTCACGGGGCCCCTCCTGGGCATTTTTCACCTCATGGAGGTGGCCTGGCTGTGGCGCTCCATCGTCGCCATCTGTGAAATGCCCTCCTACCCCAGCCCACAACCCTGCCTGTTACATCGCTCATTACTGCTGTGCCCACAAAGGGCCACTCGACTCCATTTCTCTCTAAACTGGGAACAGGGGGCCCCTTGCTCCATCTCTCTATACGTCTGCCAAGTTACAGGTCTCTGGACACCATTTCTTTGCCGTCAGGCACTTCTTTGCCTTTCCCTACATTCCTGATTTGTCTGTTTATTCATTCATTCATTCGTTCAACTGAATTTATTGAGTGCTTACTGTGTACAAAGCACTGTACGAAGCTCTTGGGAGAGTACAATATAATAACAGACACATTTCCTGCCCACAACCAGTTCATAGTCTAGTTTATCATCTGCTAGTCTATCTGCTCGTCTCTTCATCTAACCTCCTCGTCCGACCACTTTCCCGACATCGTCCCCAACCAGCCCGGAGCTGGTGAGCCCCCAACCAGCCCGGCTACCCGCCCAATGTCTCTCTACCTCAGGGCCCTCCCCGTCTCCGACCCCTGTCCCTCAGCCCCGTGCTTCTTTTTCGTTGGTCAATCACCTCAGGCTCGGGGATGAGATTTGCCCCCTTATTTGCTGACTGAAGGGCAACCCTGGCAACAGTGCTCTGATTGGTTCTCTCCTTCCTCTTTACCTCCCCCTCCATCCCAACGGCCCCGGCTGAAACCTCACTGAAGTGGGTGGGGGAGGGGGTGGTGAAGAAACGACCGTTGGGGTACATGTGGCTCTGTTCATCCCGAGGCTTATGGGGCAGGACGTCGTGGGACAGGATTTATCCCTATTTAAGGCCGGTTCGCCTCCCGGCCAGTGTGGATGCGGCCCTGGTCCTTTGGTGACCCGGATTTTTCATTCAGCTGCCCAACCTCGCTCCGCCATGGTTCCCGCCATTGAGTGCCAGAGGTTGGATGGATGGGCCGTGGCCTCTTGACTCGCCCCAGGACTCATGGACCGTGCTCTGTTCCCAGCCAGTGCTCAAGAGCATACTAGATATAGATTCATTTTCCCATAGGCTGATCAAGAGATTGTTCCAGAGTCAATCCACCCATCTTTGAGGGCCTTCTGGGATGCAATCCATCCAGGAGAAAGGATGGGGTGAAAACAAGCTGCTCATTGATTGTGGAAACAATGCTTAGAAAGTTATGTAGAAGGCAGTTCATCATCAGTGTCCTAGAACTGGGCACGGTATTGTCACATGACAGCATTTTGTCTATTTACAACTCATAAAAGACCTGTTCTCCACAGCCTGTGCCTCATCACATTATCTTGTATCCACCCGGCTCTGAGTGAAGTTCTTAGCACGTAGTCAGTGATTGAGAAGTAGCATGTCCTATTAGATGAAGCATGGGTTTGCGAGTCAGAAGGACCTGGGTTCTAATCCCCACTCTTCTACTCATCTGCTGCGTGGCCTGGGCAAGGTACTTCACTTCTCTGGGCCTCAGTTCCCTCATCTATAAAATGGGGATTAAGACTGTGAGCCTCATGTGGTACAGGACTGTGTCCAAACTGATCAGCTTCTATCCACCCCAATTCTTAGTACAGTGACTGGCACAAAGTAAGCACTTTGTAATTAATAATAAATAAATAAATACCATAATAAATAAATAAATACCAGACTCAGCATTACTAGTACAAAACTGCACAAGAGCAGAACATTTCCCAAGAACAACTCAGGTTAAAATGAATCTGGCTCCCAGGTAGGTGGTATCAGAGCCACCTCCTGTTTCCCCAGCCTGGAAGGCTGTAATCATTGTGTCCTTCCCTAGCAGCCCCTTCACCCTGGGGCCATAAAGATCCTCTGTCTCATTCAAACTTCATATTAAATCTATCACTAAATCCTTTCGGTTCAAACTTCACAACATGGCTGAAATCTGCCCTTTTCTCTCCATTTAGGCTGCTCCCATGTTCATTCAAACACTCATCCTATCCTGCTTAGATAATTGTATCAGCCTCCTTTGTGACCTCCCACCTCCTGCCTCTCCCCATTCCAGTCCAGTCATTATCCTAAGGAACATTCAGACCATTTTTCCCCATCCCACAAGACCCTCCAGTGGCTGCCCATCCACATCTGCATCAAACGGAAACTCCTTACCATCGGCTCTAAAACACTCAATCACCTTGCCACCTCCAATTTGCCTTGCTTCTCTCCCACTGCAACCCAGCCCACACACTTCACTCCTGTATTGCCAAACTACTCACTGTACCTCAGTCTCGCCCATCTCACCACCGACCTCTCGCCCACTTCCTGCCGCTGGCCTGGAATGCCCTCTCTCTGGCATATACGACATTCAATTACTTTCCCCACCTTCAGAGCCTAATTAATAATAATAATAATAATAATAATAATAATAATAATAATGGCATTTATTAAGTGCTTACTATGTGCAAAGCACTGTTCTAAGTGCTGGGGAGGTTACAAGGTGATCAGGTTGTCCCACGGGGGGCTCACAGTCTTATACCTTAAGTAGATTACCTTATATCTACCCCAGTGCATAGTACAGTGCCTGTCGCATATGAAGCACTTAAAAAAACACCACAATTATTATAATCATTATTATTATTGTTCTTCTTCTTCTTCCTTCTTTCTTACTGTATTTGTTAAGCACTCACTATGTGCCAAGGACTGTTCTAAATGCTGGGGTAGATCCAAGGTAATCAAGTTGGACACAGTCCACGTCTCACACGGGGATCACAGTCTTAATCCCCATTTTACAGATGAGGGAACTGAGGTCCAGAGAAGTGAAGTGACTTGCCCAAGAGCCCACAAACAGACAAGTGATGGAGCCAGGTTTAGAGCCCAGGTCCTTCTGACTCCCAGTCCTGGGCTCTAGCCACTAGACTGTGAGCCCACTGTTGGGTAGGGACCGTCTCTATATGTTGCCAACTTGTACTTCCCAAGCACTTAGTACAGTGCTCTGCACACAGTAAGTGCTCAATAAATATGATTGATTGATTAGACCACTCCCCTACTCCCGCCATTTGTAAATAAGTACTCTTGGTCAGTCCCCCCTTTAGATCATAGATTCCTGGAGGGCAGTGATGATGTGTCTCGCCCTAGATGTGCTCTCCCGAGCGCTTAGTTCAGGACTTCACACTCGGTAAATACTATCGATGTGGATGATGATGTCATTCTTTCCATCGTGGTTTATGGTTACATAGAGGGTGGAAACATGGCAATGCCTTCCCCATCACCATTACAAATATAAACCCAACTGTAACAAGAGCAGGGATCCAACTAAGAATCCCCAGCTGTCTGAAAGGAATCCCAGTCATGGAAGGAGTGATTCCACAAAGAGGAACTATATTAAGGTCAACCAAAGACATTGGAAGTCAGTTTTAACCCTAATGGGGAAAGAAGGGGATATAGAGGGAAATGTGAAGTATACAAACATATGTATATGTATATATACATAAATATATGTATGTATATATATGCATACATACATTCATATATATATATATATATATATATATATATATATATATACACATTATTCTAGACTGTGAGCCCGCTGTTGGGTAGGGACCGTCTCTATATGTTGCCAACTTGTACTTCCCAAGCTTAGTACAGTGCTCTGTACACAGTAAGTGCTCAATAAATATGATAGAATGAATGAATATATGTAAGAAGCAGCATGGCTTAATGGAAAAAGCCCGGGGCTGGGAGTCAGAAGGATCTGGGTTCTAATCCCAGCTCCTCCACTTGTTTGCTGTGTGATCTTGGGCAAGTCACTCATTTCTCAGTGCCTCAGTTACCTCATCTGTAAAATGGGAATTAAGACTGTGAGCCTCACGTGGGACAATCTGATTACCTTGTATCTACCCCAGTGCTTAGAACGGTGTCTAAGATACAGTAAGTGCTTAATAAACACTGTTAAAATGGGATGTCAGATAGTCCATTCTTAAACCACACAGTTTCTCTAAGCATCCTGTTGCCAGGGAGAATGGATCCAGGGCCAGATGGGCTAGCAGGTTGGTCAATCATTGCACTGCTCCTGTTCCCATCTTCTGAAGTAGCTCATTTGTGGGCAGGGAACATGTCTACAACCTTGGCTATATTGTACTCTCCCAAGCAGTTAGTAAAGTTCTCTGCACCCAGTAATCAATCAATCAATCAGTTGTATTTATTGAGCGCTTTCTGTGCGGAGCACTGGACTTAGCACATGGTAGATATAAGACACAGCATAAGAGAGTTGGTAGACACGTTCCCTGCCAATTACGAGCTTACAGTCTAGAGGGGGAGACAGACATGAGTATAAATAAAATGATGGATGTGGACATAAGTGCTGTGGGGCTTAGGGAGGGGTGAATAAAGTGAGAAATTCCAAGTGCAATGGTGACTCAGAAAAGGGTGAGAGGAGAGGAAATGAAATATTAGTCGAGGAAGGCCTCCTGGAGGAGACATGCCTTCAATAAGGCATTGAAGGTGGGGAAACTGTCTGCAAGGCTGCAGGCATGGAGTTGTGAACCAGTAGCTGCTTTGGCGAGTTGCTCCCCCGTCCCAAGATCCAGTTGCCTGTTGTCTGGATGGGTGGACACTGCCCCCGTCAAACAGTGTTAGTACTTAGAGCCAAATCAGGGAAGGCCTCCTGGAGGAAGTGGGCTTTCAGAAGGGCTTCGGAGTGGGGCAGAGCCATGGTCTGGCAGATTTGATGGGGGAGGGAATTCTGGGGGGTGAATGAGGGACTGAGGAGGAAGAAGTGAGAAGGAGAAACAGTGCATCGCTGCTTTATTCTCAGACACTTCCGAGAAGATACTGCAAGCGCCTTGAGGGCTGGGTTCGTGATGATGATGATGATGATGATGATGATGGCATTTGTTAAGCGCTTACTATGTGCAAAGCACTGTTCTAAGCGCTGGGGGGGATATAAGGTGATCAGGTTGTCCCTCGTGGAGGTCACAGTCTTAATCCCCATTTTACAGATGAGGTAACTGAGGCCCAGAGAAGTTAAGTGACTTGCCCAAAGTCACACAGTTGACAAGTGGCGGAGCCGGGATTAGAACCCACGACCTCTGGCTCTCAAGCCCAGGATCTTTCCACTGAGCCTCACTGCTTCTCTAGTTAGTTCGTGAGTACTAACTCTATTTGTCCTCTCCCAAGCGCTCAGCATGGTGCTTTGCACACAGTAGACTGGAAGCTCCTTGAGGGCAGGAAATGTGACTATTAATTCTATCATCCTCTCCCAAGTGCTCGGTATAATGCTCTCCTCTGCACACAGTAGATTGTAAGCTCTTTGAGGGGAAGGTTCCTGTGTCCTAACACTTTTGAAGTCTCCTGAGGGCTTAGTTCATTCATTCAATCATATTCATTGAGTGCTTACTGTGTGCAAAGCACTGTACTAAGCCCTTAGTTCAGTGCTATGCTCACAGTAGGTACTCAGTGAATAATATTGCATGACCTTGGGCAAATCACTTAACATCTCTGTGCCTCAGTTCTCCGATTCTCTCTTAGATTGTGATCCCTATGCGGGACAAGGACTGTTTCCAACCCAATTCACTTGTATCTACCCCAGTGCTTAGAATAGTGTTTGACCTTTAGTAAGTGGTTAACAAATACCATTAAAAAAAAGACAAAGACAAAGATCTCTTTTCCCTAATCATTTTCTTCCATGGCAGGGTCCTGAAATAGCTTCAATTTGTCCTTTCTCCTTTTCTCTCTCCTTTTCTTTATTCTAGTGTCCCTTTCACGTCCCCCTTCACCATGGGTAAGCCGACCTTCTCCACATCAGCAGGACAAGCTAGGCTGGAAATGGCCCACGCTCTTGGAACGCTTCACAGGCAGCCAGCCAGCCAATAAGAGCACCAAATCAAATTTAAATTAAACCATTGTGTGACTTTCCAGGGAGCCTTGCTATCGGCTCGACAGCGTTAAGAGATGCCCAGTCACTGACTACTGTCTAATTTCACGAAGCATTCGACTTTTGGTGGTCGTGGTTGTGGGTGGAGAGGAAGAGGGGAGAGTGTGTGTATTTGTGTGTCTGTGTCTGTGTCTGTGTCCACCCCCCCCCCCCCCCCACCTACCTTGGAAAGGCACTTCAGTATCTTACAAATCAGAAAGTCCTATCTCCTAGCTAGCTTCAATCCTCCCTACTGTAATGTAACCTGTACCCTTTTACCCCATATTTATCAGAGACTGAGGAAGGCTGTTTACAGTCCCTTCCCAACACCCCTATTGCCTGACAAACCAAGTATAAGGATGGTATTAATGATAATAGTAATAATAATAGTGGTATTTATTAAGCGCTTACTATGTGCCAAGCACTGTTGTAAGTGCCGGGGTTAGAAGGTCATGGGTTCTACTCCTGACTCAGCCACATGTCTGCTGTGTGACCTTGGGTGGGTCACTTCGCTTCTCTGGGCCTCAGTGAAAACATCTAAAATGGGGACTCAGAGCGTGAGCCCTACGTGGGGTAGGAACCAGGTCCAACCTGACTTTCTTGTATCTACCCCAGTGCTTGTTAATTGCTGATTGCTTAGACTGTGAGCCCCATTTGGGACAGGGACAGTGTCTGACCTGATTAACTTGGCACACATTAGGTACTTGACAAATTCCACTATTATCAATATTAATAATAAACACGCCAGATCACTGGCCACTCTGTGTTCAATTCAGTAAGGGGCGGAGAGGAGAGAATGCTTCTTCCACCATTGACTCTCCCATTTATTGTCCATTTCCATAATGGATTCAAGACTATAACCGGAGACCTCTTTGCTACTAGACACTTGCACTGTATAGAATTTTCCAGGACAACCTCCGTGTTCTAGTCAACAGAGAAGAGATTCTTGAAAGGGTGCCAGATGAATAATTCAGAGGCATTTTTGGATCTCCTCCAGGACTAAGTGGGCAGGCATCACAGATACTGTCTTCTACTTTACAAGAAGCTAAGAAAAGAAAGTTATTATTCGTGTCTCTAAACACAGCTCCATGGAGTTAGAAGTAAACACCTCCAGATAAGAGCCCATACTTCATAAAACCGTGTCTCCCCAGCAGGAGCTGGACATTTATAGACTCGGAGAAACATGGACCGAAAGGGTCTTCCAGGGGTCATTAGGTCCATCCCTCTGCCTTCAGTCGACCACCTTAAGCTATTCCAGATACAGAAGAGCCCATTATGTTTTAAAAATCCATCAGCACCTTTGAGGTACAGCAGTCAGGATTTCGACTAAATGATCAGCTTCCACGGTCTGTAAATATTTTTATGTCTATCTCCCCTGATAGAGCGTAAACTCCTCATGGGCAGGAAATATGTCTCACGCTCCTGTTGAACTTTCCCCAACTACTTATTACAGTAGATGTTCGATAAACTATCACTACTACTGCTACTTCTAGACTGTGAGCCCACTGTTGGGTAGGGACCGTCTCTATATGTTGCCAATTTGTACTTCCCAAGCGCTTAGTACAGTGCTCTGCACACAGTAAGTGCTCAATAAATATGATTGAATGAATGCATGAATACTACTACTACTACTACTACTACTACTACTACTACTACTACTACGGAGAAGCAGCATGGCTCAGTGGAAAGAGCCCGGGCTTTGGAGTCGGAGGTCATGGGTTCAAATCCCAACTCCGCCAATTGTCACCTGTGTGACTTTAAGCAAGTCACTTCACTTCTCTGTACCTCAGTTACCTCATCTGTAAAATGGGGATGAAGACTGTGAGCCCCCCATGGGACAACCTGATCACCTTGTAACCACCCCAGCACTTAGAACAGTGTTTTGCACATAGTAAGCGCTTAACAAATACCATTATTATTATTATTACCCCAGTGCTTAGAACAGTGCTTGGCACATAGTAAGCACTTAACAAATACCATCATCATCATCATCATTTCACTTCTCTATGCCTCGGTTGCCTCATCTGTAAAATGGGGATTGAGATTGTGAGCCAGTGTCTAACTCAATTTGCTTGTACCCACCCCAGTGCTTAGTACAGTGCCTGGCACACAGTAAGCGCTTAACAAATACCACGATTATTATTATTATTATTATTATTATTATTATTAATGATCCCACTCCACCACTTGTCTATTGTGTGGCAATAGGCAAGTCACTTAACTTTGTTGTACCTCAGGCCCTTTTGTTGTCTGTCTCCCCCTTCTAGACTGTGAGCCCATTGTTGGGTAGGGATCGTCGTCTCTATATGTTGCCAACTTGTACTTCCCAAGCACTTAGTACAGTGCTCTGCACACAGTAAGCGCTCAATAAATATGATTGAATGAATGAATGAATGAATCTGCAAAATGGGGATTCAATCCCTGTTCTTCTCCTTAGATTGTGAACTCCTTGTGGGACCTGGTGATCCTGTATCTACCTCAGCGCTTAGTACAGTGCTTGGCACATAGTAAGCATTTAGAGAAGCAGCGTGGCTCTGTGGAAAGATCCCGGGCTTGGGAGTCAGAGGTCGTGGGTTCTAATCCCGGCTCTGCCACTTGTCAGCTGTGTGGCTTTGGGCAAGTCACTTCACTTCTCTGGGCCTCAGTTACCTCATCAGTAAAATGGGGATTAAGACTGTGAGTCCCCCGGGGGACAACCTGATCACCTTGTATCTCCCCCACCGCTTAGAACAGTGCTTCCCACATAGTAAGTTCTTAACAAATACCATCATTATTATTATTATTATTTTTAAAATTCCATTATCATTACTATATTATCAAGCTCTTAGAATAGTGCTCTCTCTGCACATAGTAAGTGCTCAAGAAATACGATTGATTGATTATTACTACATCTTATTCACAAAGTGGTGGTAAACCCATGGAATGGGTTACCACAGAAACTTGTTTGGGTCAAAAATATGAGTAGGTTCAAAAAAGGTTTGGTTCAATCCAGGGATGAATGATTCCTGGGGGGTTGTTAGAGTAAAAGGGCTTTGTGGATGACAGGTCAAAGAAGAATACCCATCACATGGTCCCTGCATTTATTTCTGGGTTTTGGGAGCTGGAAGGGAAGATAGTAATATTATTATATTATTATTAATTATCAATAAGAATTATAATACCAATAATAATGATAATATTTGTCAAGCACTCACTATATGCCAAGCACTGTATTTTAAGCACTGGGGTAGATACAAGATAATCAGGTCGGCCACATTCCCTGTCTCACACGGGACTCACAGTCTAAGCAGGAGGGTGATTATTATTATTATTATTATTTTATTATTATTACTATGTGCCATCGAGTCATTTCCGATTCATAGCAACTCCATGGATATACTTTCTCCAGAACGTCCTGTCCTTTGCCAGAATCTGCAACCTTTTTAACGGTTCTTCCGTTATCGTGTTATGGTTTCTATCCATCTAGCTGCTGGTCTGTCTCTTCCTCTTTTTCCCCGGACTTTTCCTAGAATTAGTGTCTTCTCCAGAAAATTGGACGTCCTGATTACCTGTCCAAAATATGCTCATCTTAGTCGAGTCATTTGGCCTTCCGAAGACCACTTTGGCTTAATTTGCTCTAAAATCCATTTGTTTGTCTTTTGGGCAGTCCATGGTTATTCGCAAAAGTCTTCTCCGACACCACATTTCAAAAGAATCGATGTTCTTTCTATCCTGTTTGCTCACTGTCCAGCTTTCGGATCCATACATTGTCACTGGCAATGCCATAGAATTGACAAATTGGATTTTAGTGGCAATTGTTACAACAGCACATTTCATGACTCTTCACAGCAAGTCTTCCTAATATTAATCTTCGGCATATTTCTTAACAACTAGTTCCTTTATCATTGATTATTGATTCCAGGAGAGAAATATTGTCAACAGGTATTTCATCTCCATGTACAAATGAGGACACTGAGGTCCAGAGAAGTTAAGTGATTTACCCCTGGTGCCTCATTAGGCAAATGGACTGTATGAGAAGCCAGGTCTTCTGACTTCCAGCCCCGTGCTCTTTCCACTAGGCAACACTGCTTCTTGGAGCTTTTAGCTGGCACCTCAGTGAATGAAATCAGTGATGCTAACATTCACCCAGGAGTGACTCTGGCCAAACAGGGACTCATATGAGGGTTTCGAAACTCCCAGATTCATGCCCGTCCCACTAGGCCTCCCCATTGATGAAGCCCATTTTGTTCAACTCCACTTTGAGATTTTGGGTCAGTAGCCAGCTCCACAGATAAGCGGGGGAAATTGGGGGGGGGGGGGGGGGGCAGAAGCTGACTTTGACGGCGACCTCAAGAGTTACAGAGGCCTTCTGTTTCTCATCTGATTTCCACCAAATCCTCCTCCACGGTGGGACCGTGAATATTTCCAGTCGTCAGCAGGGCCGAAGCCATAATTCACTGTTCAGTATCTGCCTGCGCTTTGTCCTGGGAAGAGCAGTTTATCTTGAAATTAGTTTACGGCTCCCTGGGCAGGAGAAACAATTTAGAAAACATCTGCAGCGAAAACCCCTTGCTCCCTTTGAGGGAACCTCAACTGTTTGGTGAGTTGGGACTTGTTTTGCTGGATGGGGAGTGGGACAGGGGAAAGAGGGACTCTTTTGTTTATCACAATGGAGTGTGGTATTTGAAGAAGCGGCCAGAGGGAATCTCCAAAATTGGTTATAGTCTGGAGGTGAGAGAGGGTCACCGTCAGGATGATCCCTCCCTGACAGTGGGCAGGAAATGTATGTTATACTGTTCTATTGTCTTCTCCCAAGCGCTTAGTACAGTGCTCTACATACAGTAAGCGCTCCATAGATACGATTGCCTGACTGACTGACTCTCTCCAATCCTGAGGAGCATCTGGGACCATCATGACAGAAAAGGGTCTGTCAGGTGTGACCTTGGGCAAGTCGCTTCACTTCTCGGGGACTCAGTTCCCTCAGCTGTAAAATGGGGATTTAGACTGTGAGCCCCATGCTGGATGGGGACTGCGTTCAACTTGATTAGCTTGTATCGACCCAAGCACTTAGTACAGAGCCTGGCACATAGTATTATTATTAAGTGACGTCAAGTCATTGCCGATTCATAACGACTCCATGCATATACTTTCTCCAGAACGTTCTGTCCTCTGCCATAATCTGCAACTTTTCTAATGGTTCTTCCATTATCACTGTTATGGTCTCTATCCATCTAGCTGCTGGTCTGCCTCTTCCACGCTTTCCCTGACCTTTTCCTAGCATTAGTGTCTTCTCCAGAGAATTAGTCCTCCTGATTATGTGTCCAAAATATGCTCATCTAAGTCGAGTCATTTGGCCTTCCAAAGACCACTTTGGTTTAATTTGCCTCGAAATCCCTTTGCTTGTCTTTCTGGCAGTCCATGGTATTCGCAAAAGCCTTCTCCAACACCACAATTCAAAAGAATCAATGTTCTTTCTATGCTGTTTTTTCACTGTCCAGCTTTCGGAGCCATACATTGTCACTGGAAACACCATAGTAAGCACTTAACAAATGCCATTATTATTATTATCATCATCATTAAATAAATCCCCACAAGTTGTGTTGAAAGAAGTCAGTCCTCAGTACCAATCAATCAATTAATCACTTGCTTTGTTTTGTTCTCTGTTTCCCCCTTCTAGACTGTGAGCCCGTTGTTGGGTAGGGATTATCTCTATCTGTTCCCGAATTGTACTTCCCAAGTACTTAGTACAGTGCTCTGCACACAGTAAGCACTCAATAAATGCGATTGAATGAATGAATGTAAGCCCTATTGAAGGCACATCTCCTCCAAGAGACCTTCCTTGACTAAGCCCCCCTTTCCTCTTTTCTTGCTCCCTTCTGTGTTGACCTGGCTTGCTGCCTTTATTCATTCCCAATTCCAGCCCCACAGCACTTATGTCCATAACTGTCATTTTATTTATTTGTGTTAATGTCTGTCTTCCCTTCTAGACTGTAAGCTCGTTGTGGGCAGGGAATGTGTCTGTTATGTTGTTAAATTGTACTCTCCCAAGTGCTTAGCACAGTGCTCTGCACACAGTAAGCACTCAGTAAATACGATTGACTGACCGACTATCACACAACAGAGTTAGCAGACACATTCCCGACCCAGAACAAGCAACACTCTTGTAATGGTACTCTCCTAATGCGCTTAGTACAGTGCTCTGCACACAGTAAGGGCTCAATAAATACCATTGATTCATTGACTGATTGAGTACCCTCTCCATAGAAGCGAAAAGCTGGTACTTATGATGCTAACTCCTTGTTCATTCATTCATTCATTCAATTGTATTTATTGAGCGCTTACTGTGTGCAGACCACTGTACTAAGCGCTTGGGAAGTACAAGTCAGCAACATATAGAATTGGTCCCTACCCAACAATGGGCTTACAGTCTAGAAAGTATTCTCCAGCACCTCGGTGTAAGAAAGGGAAACCAATCTAGTGGATAGAGCCCGGGGCTGGGAATCAGAAGGACCTGGGTTCTAATCCTGACTCCACCACTTGTCTGCTGTGTGACCTTGGGCAACTCACTTCATTTCTCTGGGCCTTGGTTACCTCATCTGCAAAATGGGGATGAAGACTGTGAGCCCCATGGGGGGGAATGTCACCATTTATTGTTGTGTTGTACTTTCCCAAACACTTAGTACAGTGCTCTGAACACAGTAAGTGCTCAATAAATACGATTGAATGAATGGATGACAGGGACTGATTAGCTGATTATCTTGTATCTACTCCAGTGCTTAGAACAGTGCTTGATGCATAGCAAGTGCTTAACAAATACCATCATTAATTAAATTAATTAAGATGAGAGAGGCTGGCACTTAGGGCTGATTTACTTAGATGGTTTACTCCACTGTAAGCTTTGATACCCCTTTCAGGGTCGCTCCTGGAGAGTTTCCAGTCCTCAACCAGTCTCTACTACGGGAGGGAGAGTCAAGCAGAGTCATATCCATCCCCAGCTTGGGCAGTGGCTAGCGAGTGGCATGCCATCTACTACAAGTCAAAACTCCCCTGTGCTGGGCAGCAGCGGCACGGGAGGAGAGTCGAGGGCAGAGACTTGAGTTGACTGCGTGGAAAGAGGCGATGGTAAACCACTTCTGGATTTTTACCAAGAAAACTCTACGGATACACTACCAAAACGACTGCAGATGGAGGTGGGGTGTTCCGGAAGAGATGTGTCTATGGCGTCGTTATGGGACGGAGACAACTTGACAGCAGAAGACAAGACGCTTTGATTACTCTGTAAATGTTTTTCGGCCCATCCTCCCCCATTAGAGTGGAAGCGCCTTGTGAGCAGGGAGTGTGTCACTTGTTTGTTTTGTGCTTCCCAAGCACTTAGTACAGTGCCATGCACCTAGTGGGCACTCAGTAAATGCTTCTACTACAGTGGGATGTCAAGCAGGTGGAGAAGCAGTGTGGCCTAGAATGGAAAGGAGCTGGGAGTCAGAAGGACTGATGATAAAATAGGGATTAAGACTGTGAGCCCGAGGCAGGACACGGACTGTATCCAACCCGATTATCTTGTATCTACCCCAGTGCTTAGTACAGTGCCTGGCATATAGTAAGTGCTTAACAAATACCATCTAAAAAAAGGCAAGATTGTTCTGGGAGAGATGTGTCCATGGTGTCATTATGGGTCAGAGACAACTCAACAGCAAAAGACAAGACAAGGGTTTCCTTCTTGTCTAATATGTCAGACAACCATCTGGGGTGGTTTAACCCAGTCCCGGAGGCAGGTGGATGGATTAGTTGACCTTTCAGGATCCCTTGCAACATTTCAACTCATCCCCGTAACACTTAAGTTCATATCCATAATTTGTTTACTTCCCAATCTATTCATCAATCAGTTGCATTTATTGCGTGCAGAGCACTGTACTAAGCATATGGAAGTACTAATAAGCAGCATGACCTAGTAGAAAGAGCCCATGGCTTGGTGTTAGAAGGACCTGAGTTCTAATCCTGGCTCCACCACTTACCTGCTGTGTGACCTTGGACAAGTCACTTAGCTTTTCTGTGTCTCAGTTCCCTCATCTACAAAATGTGAATTCAATGTTCTCTCCTAATTAGAATGAGAGCTCCATGTGGGATCTGGTTATCTTGTATCGATCCCAGCAGCTAGTACAGTGCTAGGCATATAGCAAGTACTTAACAACTACCACAATTAGTCTAGTAATTCTAATTAGCATTATCAATAATAATAATGATAATATCTGTCGCCCCCCCCTCTAGTCGGTAAGCTCCTGGTGGGCAGGGAATGTGTCTACCAACCTTGTTGTATTGTCTCAAGCACTTACTACAGTGCTCTGCACATAGTAAGCGCTCAATAAACACATTGAACGATTGATCTATTGATTGACTGTAAGGCTCTGCAGAGGCAAGGAATGACCACAGACATAGAAGGTGTGTTGGTTTCATGAATGAAAGGAAAGCAAATCAGTCCTTCACCCCTGTCCCATCACCACGATGCCTCCGGGCATCCCAGTAGGAGGTGTTCAGCCAATCACAAATTGTTTTTTGTTGTTGTTGCTGTTGTTTTAAAATGGTATTTGTTAAGCGCTTACTATGGGCCAGGCACTGTACTAAGCACTGGACACATGGGGCTCACAGTCTCAATCCTCATTTTCCAGATGAGGTAACCGGGGCACAGAGGAGAGAAGTGATATACCCAGGGCCAACAGCAGATGAGCAGCAGAGCAGGGATTAGAACCCAGGGCCTTCCAACTCCCTGGTCCGGGCTCTAACCAACAGGCCCAACAGAAATGAAAATGTCCCAACAGCCATCAGACCTGTTTCCCCGTGGAGCTGCCCTTGGCTTCTCAACTCCCCAAGTCACATGGTGGGTTTTTTTTTATAGAGCGTCTGAGGAAATTAGATGTGAACCTCAGGGAACAAAAGCTTCTTTCTTTCCCGCTTTCCTTGATGGGCCGGATGGTTCTGTTCAAAGGAATGTTAAATTAAAAACTAATAGGTTTGCCAGAAACACCTCGCCCGGCAAATCCTGCATCTTGGGGGCGGGGGGAGGGGAAAGCGTTGCCAAATGGTCCATCCATTCAGGCTGTTTAAACAACTCACCTACATGTCCACAGGCTTTCCACTAGATCAGTCAACTTTTGGTCTCCCTCTTTCCAGAAAGCCTCCCCCAACTACATTCATTCAATCGTATTTATTGAGCACTTACTGTGTGCAGAGCACTGTACTAAGTGCTTAACTACATCTCACCACAGTTTATGTCTGACACTCCCCTGCTACCCCACTAGAGCGGAAGCTCGCTGTGGGTGGGCAATGGGTTTTTGGCTTAGTATGTTGATATTTAATCATTTAGGTCTCTGTTAAGTGTTTATGAGCCAAGCATTGGGGTGCTCTACGCCATAAGTTCATTGTAGGCAGGGAATGTGTCTGCTAATTCTGTAGTATCGTACTCTCCTGAGTGCTTAGTACAGTGCTCTGCACAAAGTAAGCGCTCAATAAATACCATTGATTGAGGTAGATATAAGGTAATTGTGTCGGACACAGTCCCTGTCCCACATGGGGCTCACAGCCTAATGGGAGGGGATAACGGGGATTGAAATCACCGTTTTACAAATGAGGAAACTTAGGCACAAAGTAAAGTGACTTGGCTAAGGTCCCACATTTCATTGCACTCAGTAGGCACACAGTAGATACGATTACTCCTGCTACCATTCCAAGGAGTATCAATCCCAATAGCCCTCTCAGTACGCAAACACATCTCCCATCCTCAGCATTTAGATATACGATATAGTAATAATAATAATAATGGCATTTATTAAGCGCTTACTATGTGAAAAGCACTGTTCTAAGCACTGGGGAGGTTACAAGGTGATCAGGTTGTCCCATGGGGGGCTCACAGTCTTAATCCCCATTTTACAGATGAGGTTACTGAGGCCCAGAGAAGTGAAGTGACCTGCCCAAAGTCACACTGCTAACAATTGGCAGAGCTGGGATTTGAACCCATGACCTCTGACTCCAAAGCCCGTGCTCTTTCTGCTGAGCCATGCTGCTTCTCTTAAATATATTCTCTTGGATATATTGATCAGTGGTATATAGAAATCTGTGTAGGCTACTTATTCATTTACCTACTTAATTACCTTTCCGTCCTACCCTCTGTCTCCCCATTCGAGTTAGAGCATAAGCTCCTTGTGGGGAGGGAATATGTCAATTGCTACTCTTATATCTCCAACCTCCGCCCTATCACAGCTCCGGATTGGCCCTCACACCCTGGGTTACCTCAAAGTCTTGGTATTTTGGGGGTGTCTTTCGCCCTCCCCCCAGCCCCAGGCCACATGGCTCCAAGATAGAGGATCGGGCCATGAGCTGGAGATCAACGGACGGTTGGAGGAGGGACTAAGCGATGAATGACTACAATGGAAACTGAGGGTTGCCAACTTTCTGTTCAACTGCCAGTGATGCCAACTTCCTGTTCAACTGCCAGTGATGCCAACTTCCTGTTCAACTGCCAGTGAGAAACCACGGAACCCAACGGATGGCACGGGGACTGCGGAGGGCCGGCTCCTGCGGGGGCATCTCAGGAGGGCCGAGAGGAGCCAGCCCTGTTCGTTAGGGGCGAGTTATGCAGATAAGAGGATGCCTGCCACCAGTGTAAACAGCCTGCCCTCAGTGCCTGGGCCGGCGGGAGGCCGTGTGCTTGAAGTGGGATTAAAGGTGCCTGAATATGGCTACTAATACTGAGAAACCGTGTGGTTTAGTGGAAAGAACCTGGGCTTGGGAGTCAGAGGTCGTGGGTTCTAATCCCGCTTCTGGCACTTGTCAGCTGTGTGCTTTGGGCAAGTCACAACTTCTCTGGGCCTCCGTTACCTCAACTGTAAAATGGGGATGAAGTCTGTGAGCCCTACAAGGGACACCCTGATTAGCTTGTATCTACCCCAGTCCTTAGACCAGCACACAGTAAGCACTTAACAAATGCCATCATTATTACTATTACTGCCACCACCATCCTCTTACCACTTTTTTCACATGGTATTTGTTAAGCACTATATGCCAGGCACTATTCTAAGCCCTGGGGTAGATACAGGGTAATCAGGTTGGACATAGTCTCAGCCCCACATGGGGCTCACAGTCTTAATCCCCACTTTACAGATGAGGGAACTGAGGCACAGAGAAGTTAAAGTGACTCGCCCGAGGTCACACAGGAAAGAAGTGACAGAGTCGGGACTAGAACCCAGGTCCTTCGGCCTCACAGGCCTGTGTTCTATCCATTAGGCCACACTGCTTGGCGGGCAAGTAGCATTGCAAGTCGTATCTCTGGTTTCCCTCCAGCTCCTTCTGCTTGGGTCTACCTGTCTCCCCCATTATATTCTAAGTTTTTTCAAAATCGTCTATTGCTTTGGTTGTTCTCTCCCAAGCACCCAGAACAAGTTTCTACCCACAGTAGATGCTTAAGTAATTGATCTTTCCTAGCCTTCTTGAAATGTTCTCATTCTTTAACCCTGCTGCTCTCCCATGGTTACAAGCCCCGATGGGGTGAGGGTGGCGAAGAGGTGAAAGGAGACAGCCTGCTAAGGTTTATCCACAGGCCCCGGGGCTGGGATGGACACTGAGGAGAGGCAGATCGAAAAGGTAGAAAGAGAAAGGTTACTTCACATAACCAGATGGCAGACAACTGGAGAATCTGATTCAGGCCGAGGGGTGGTCAGGCAGATGGTAAAAATACTGGGAAAGGAAGGGAGGAGGGAAGAGTAGATGGGCCCAGGGGCTTTGAATATTTTTGTAAACACTGCCAGAAGAGAATAATAATAATAATAATAATGGCATTTATTAGGCACTTACTATGTGCAAAGCACTATTCTAAGTGCTGGGGAGATTACAAGGTGATCAGGTTGTCCCACGGGGGCTCACAGTCTTAATCCCCATTTTGCAGATGAAGTAACTGAGGCACAGAGAAGTTAAGTGACTTGCCCAAAGTCACACAGCTGACAATTGGTGGAGCTGGGATTTGAACCCGTGACCATCTGACTCTTTCCATCAATCAGTGAATGGGGTTTATTGAGCATTTTACCTTGTGCAGAGCACTGTACAGAGCGCTTGGGAGAGCCCATTATAACAGAGTTTGTAAACACATTCCCTGCCCATAATGAGCTCACAGTGTAGAGGCAGAGACAGACATTATGGCCTAGTGGCAAGAGCCCAGGTTTGGGAATCAGAGGACGTGGGTTTTAATCCTGACTCTGCCACTTGTCTGCTCTGTGACCTTGGGCAAGTCACTTCACTCCTCTGGGCCTCAGTGACCTCATCCGTAAAATGGGGATTAAGACTGTAAGCCCCCCCGCGGGACAACCTGATTACCTCGTATCCACCCCATCGCTTAGAACGACGCTTGGCACAGAGTAAGCACTTGACAAATACCATTATTATTATTATCATTACTGTTATTAATAATAATCAATCCTTCAGAGCACATACTGTGTGCAGAGCACTGCTCGGGAGAGTGCAATCCGACAGAGGCGATAGACATGTTTTCTGCCCACAAGGAGCTTCCAATCTCTCCTCCCTCACCCGGTTTCCTTCTCCCTTCAGTCTGGGCTGAGGTTCCTCCTGGAGCGCTGTTATTTAATACCATTAATGTAATAATAATAATAATAATAATGTCATTTATTAAGCGCTTACTGTGTGCCAAGCACTGTTCTAAGCACTGGGGAGGTTACAAGGTGATCAGGTTGTCCCATGGGGGGCTCACAGTCTTAATCCCCATTTTACAGATGAGGTAACTGAGGCCCAGAGAAGTTAAGTGACCTGCCGAAAGTCACACAGCTGACAATTGGCGGAGCAGGGATTTGAACCCATGACCTCTGACTCCAAAGCCCATGTTCTTTCCACAGAGCCATGCTGCTTCTCTAATGTATTAATTAATACCATTAATGTATCGCCAGAATCACCACCGGCTACAAAAACTCAGACCACGAGGGTGCCCCCAGCTCAGATCTTCTCCCCCTCCCCCTCCTCTCGTCCCCCACCTGGACATTATTATGGAACGCATTGCCCAGGGGTTTGGTCACTATAAAATCAGCACTTTGGGCTGCAGCCTGTTTCCAAAGACCAGGAATTCCTGGAAACAACCATCCTTTCCCTGGGGGGTGGAGGGAGGGGGGCGACTGCCCCTGGATGCCTAGAAAGGTGCCATGTGTTTGGGCCCCTCGAAAGGGTTAGTCTTCTTCTTCAGTCCGCTTCTCGACTCCAGCTCAAATTGCACTCCCTCCCCTGCCTTCATTCATTCATTCATTTATTCATTCATTCATACTGTGTTCAGAGGACTGTATTAAGCACTTGGAAAGTACAATACAGCAATAGAGACGATCCCTACCCACAAGGAGCTCATAGTCTAGAAGGGGGTGGAGACAGACATCAATGTTAGTAAACAGGCATCGATATAAATAAATAAAATGACAGCTATGTCCATAAGTGGTATAATAATAATAATGATGGCATTTATTAAGCGCTTACTATATGCAAAGCACTGTTCTAAGCACTGGGGAGGTTACAAGGTGATCAGGTTGTCCCACGGGGGACTCACAGTCTCAATCCCCATTTTCCAGATGAGGTCACTGAGGCCCAGAGAAGTGAAGTGACTTGCCCAAAGTCACACAGCTGACAAGTGGCAGAGCTGGGATTTGAACCCATGACCTCTGACTCCAAAGCCCGGGCTCTTGCCGCTGAGCCACCCTGCTTCTCCATGGGGCTGGGGGTGGGGAGAGCAAAGGGAGCCAGTCAGGGTGACGGGCGGAAGGGAATGGAAGATGAGGAAAAGCAGGGCTTAGTCTGGGAAGGCCTATAGGAGGAGATGAGGGAGGGGGAGGAAGAACAGGAGGAGAAGGAGGGGCGTGGGGGGAGGAGGAAGAGGGTTAGGAGTGGGGAGGGAAAGAGGTGAGAGGAGGCATGACTCAAAAAAAGGAGAAAAACATTTCAGTCAGGCAAAGGAGAGAAACAAGAGTAGGCCAACATCCCATCAGCGTCACCTGGTGCGGCCGGGCAGCAGCTCAAATTTCTGGTGTGATTCGGGCGTGAAATCTCCCCCGAGATTGCTCAGAGATGTCGTAGAGTTGAGCGGGAGTCGGGGGGGATGGGGGGAGGTGGGGGAGAAGGAGAGGGAGAGGCAGATGCATGATAGCTGTCCTTTAAATTAACCTGAAAAGGATAGCTCTCTCCCTGCCTCACAGTCAGTCGATCGTATTTACTGAGCACTTACTGTGGGCAGAGCACTGTATTAAGCACTTGGGAGAGTACAATATAGCAACAAACAGACACATTCCTGCCCACAATGAGCTCACAGTCTAGAGGGGGAGACAGACATTAATATAAATAAATAGATAAATGAATGAATGAATAAATAATAAATAACTGACAGATATATACATATGTGCAGTGAGGAAGGGAGGGAGGACGGATGAAGGAATAGACTGCATAATTATTAATAATTATAATTATGGTATTTGTTAAGTGCTTACTATGTACCAAGCACTGTACTAGGTGTTGGGGTAGATACAAGATCTTCAGGTTGGACGTAGTCCAGTCCCATATGGGGCTCTCAGTTTTAATTTACTGATGAGGTATCGGAGGCATGGAGAAGTGAAGTGACAGATCCAAGGCCACACGGCAGACAAACGGTGGAGCCATGATTAGAATTGGGGTCCCTCTGACTCCCAAGCTTGTGCTGTCTGTATTAGGCCACACGGTTTCTCCACGTCTCAGTGCCTCAGTTTCATCATCTGTAAAATGGGGATTTAAGACCGTGAGTCCCATGTGGGACAGGGACTGTGTCCAACTTGATTAGCTTGTTCTCTAACCCAGCACTTAGAATGGTGCCTGACACATAGTAAGTACTTAACAGATACCAGAAAAAAAAGGAGAGATAGGTGAGATTGAGGAACAGTGGAAAGATTAGTTTTAGAGGAGCGAAGTGCACAGGCTGGTTTATAGTAGGAAATCAGGGAGGGAAGATAGGAAGGGGTGACGTGATGGAATGTTTTAAAGCCCCTGGTAAGGAGTTTCTGCTTTTCCCAGTTCATATCCCATCACCATATCCTCCTGGGAGTCAGAGGATCTGGGCTCTAATCCTAGCTCTGCCACTTTCATTCATTCAATCATATTTATTGAGCACTTACTGTGTGCAGAGCACTGTACTCAGTGCTTGGGAAGTACAAGTTGGCAACATATAGAGACGGTCCTTACCCAACAACGGGCTCTGTGTAACCTTGGGCAAGATGCTTAAACTCTCTGGGCCTCGGTTACCTCTTCTGTAAAATGGGGATTTAGACTGTGAGCCCCATGTGGGACATAGACTGCGTCCAACTGTGTCCAACCTGATTAGGTTGTATCTACCCCAGTGCTAAGAGTAGAGAAGCAGCATGGCCTAGTGGAAAGAGCTCAGGCCTGGGAGTTAGAGGACCTGGGTTCTAATTCCCTCCCAAACCCTGTCCTCTCCCTGACTTTCCTATCAATGTGGATGGCACTACCATCCTTCCTGTCTCACAAGCCCGCAACCTTGACCCCACTCTTTCATCCAATGCTTGGAACAGTGCTTTGCACATAGTAAATGCTTAACAAATGCCATCATTATTATTATTATTATTCACCCCACATACCCAATCTGTCACCAAAACCTGCCAGTCTCACCTTCACAGCATCGCCAAGATCCGCCCTTTCCTCACCATCCAAACCTCTACCTTTTTAGCACAGTCACTCATCCTATCCAGATTGGATTACTGCATCAGCCTCCTTTCTGATCTCCTAACCTCCTGTCTCTGCCCGCTTTAGTCTATACTTCACTCTGCTGCCCGGATTATCTTTCAAAAGAAACACTCTGGGCACGTCACGCCCCTCCTCAAAAATCTCCAGTGGTTGCCTGTCAACCTACGAATCGAGCAAAAACTCCTCACTCTCGGCTTCAAGGCTCTCCATCACCTCGCCCCCTCCTACCTCATCTCCCTTCTCTTCTTCTCCAGCCCAGCCCGCACATTGCGCTCCTCTGCCGCTAACCTCCTCACTGTGCCTCATTCTCACCCGTCCCACCGTCGACCCCGGCCCACCTCCTACCTCTGGCCTGGAATGCCCTCCCTCCTCACATCTGCCAAACTAGCACACTTCCCCCCTTCAAAGCCCTACCGAAAGCTCACCTCATCCAGGAGGCCTTCCCAGATTCAGCCTCCCTTTTTCTCTGCTCCTCCTCCCCTCCCCATCGCCCCGACTCCCTCCCTCTGCTCTACCCCCCTCCCCATCCAGGGGTCCAGAGAAGTCAAGTGACCTGCTCAACACCATGCAGCAGACATGTGGCAGAGTCAGGATTAGAACCCAGGTCCTTCTGACACCCAGACCTATCCACTAAGCCACACTGCTTCTGCTCAAAAGCTGTTGTTAATCCTAGGAGCTAGCAAGATCCCACGCTCTCAGGAGTAGCTATTTTGGGGTGCAAAATCCTCAATACTTTCCCAGCCTTATAATCTTCCTCAAGGCACCTTTTAAATACTCATTTTGTCTGGCTTACACAGCAGTTTGCTGAATGCAGTGAGTAGATACAGCTGGAATCCATAGAATGGATTGCACTCTTGCTGTGAGGAGTCTCAATACTGAATTTTGGGGAAAGAACATTTGAAGTGGAATTCATTGTTCCTGCCCTAAAGGAGCTTCCAGTCTAAGTAATAATAATAATAACCGATATTTGCTGTGCGTTTACTACGCGCCGAGCACTGAACTAAGCCCTGGGATAGATACAAGTTCACCAGGCTGGACACAGTTCCTGTTCCACATGGGGCTCACAGTCTAAGAAGGAGGAAAACAGGTATTGAACCCCCATTTTGCAGAGAAGGGAACTGAGGCCCAGAGACGTGAAGTCTTGCCCAGCGACACACAAGAGACAAGTGGCAGAGCCGGGATTAGAACCCAGGGTCTCCAAATCCCCGGCCGGGGCTCTTTCCATTAGGACACGCTGCTTCCTGCTTCTTCAAACCACCCCTGCTCACTGCCATCAACAGCATTCTCACTCTGACCCTAGTACATCTTCAAAGAGCCTGGTTCATTTTGGAAAAAAATGAATGAGTTGATGCCGCAATTGAACAATCGAACTGCAATCCATCCTAGAATCTCAGGGCAAGAGGAGATCTTTGGAAATCATCTTTTTCCTCTTCCTGCCTCCAAACAAGATTAGTGGGCATAGAGATGCTTGTGACATCATGTGTACTGCAAGTCACCATTCTGTGTGTGTGTCCAAATCTTGGAGAAGCAGCATGGCTCAATGGAAAGAGCGTGGGCTTTGGAGTCAGAGGTCATGGGTTCAAATCCCCGCTCCATCAATTGTCAGCTGTGTGACTTTAGGCAAGTCACTTCACTTCTCTGGGCCTCAGTTACCTCATCTGTAAAATGAGGATGAAAACTGTGAGCCCCCCGTGGGACAACATGATCACCTTGTAATCTCCCCACTGCTTAGAACAGTGCTCTGCACATAGTAAGCACTTAATAAATGCCATTATTATTATTATTATCTAGAGAGTATCTCTATCAGAGGGAGGGGGGAGGGGAAACGGACACCCCCCACATCTCCCCCCTCCGCAAAGCCATCGGGTTGCGTTCCCCTCCTGGGTCACTGTGAACAGGGACACCACTTTTAAGCCCCAGAATATTCATTCATTCATTCAATCGTATTTCCTGAGCGATTACTGTGTGCAAAGCAATGTACTAAGCGCTTGGGAAGTACAAGTTGGCAACATATAGAGAAGGTCCCTACCCAACAACGAGCTCACAGTCTAGAAGGGGAAGACAGACAATAAAACAAAACATGTGGACAGGTGTCAAGTTGTCAGAACAAACAGAATTAGAGCTAAATGCACATCATTAACAAAATAAATAGAATAGTAAATATGTACAAGTAAAATAGAGTAATAAATCTGTACAAACATATATACAGGTGCTGTGGGGAGGGGAAGGAGGTAGGGCAGGGGGGATGAAGAGGAGGAGAGGAAAAAGGGGGCTCAGTCTGGGAAGGCCTCCTGGAGGAGGTGAGCTCTCAGTAGAATATGGCAGCAGGAGCCAAGACTGGGGAGGTTGAGAACTTAATGTAGAAATGCCAGACAGGAAGGCATCCAGTGAGCATGGCCTAGTTGATAGAGCCTGGGCGTCAGAAGGACCTGGATTCTAATCCTGACTCCTCCACTGGTCCGCCGTGTGACCTTGGGCAAGTCACTTCACTTCTCTGGCCCTCAGTTGCCTCATCTGTAAAATGGGGATTAAGACTGTGAACCCCATGTGGGATAGGGACGGAATCCAATCTGATTACCTTGTATCTTCCCCAGTGCTTAGAACAGTGCTTGAAACATAGTAAGTGCTTAACAAATACCATCTTCATTATTATTATTGTAATTACTGGACAGGGGACAGACCGGCTAAAACGGACTGTCCAGTATAAAACTGGTGCTCTGTATACAGGAAGGGGCTCAACAAACACAGTTGGTTGGATTAATAAATGGGCTTGTGAGTACAAAGAAGTAAAGAGGAAATCAAATGATCTGATCATTTATCCAAGGACAATCGGCATTTCCTGGCATCCACTCCTTGGGAGAATCAATCATTGGTATTTACTGAGCACTTCCTGCAGGCAGAGCACTGTACTAAGTGCTTGGGAGAGTCCAGTACAACAGAGTTGGTCGACACTCTCCCTTCCCACGATGAGTTTGTGGTCTAATTCTGCTGTATTGTACTCTCCCAAGCACTTAGTACAATGCTCTGCACATAGTAGTAGTAGTAATAATAATAATAATAATAATAATTCTGATGTTTGTTAAGTGCTTACTGTGTTCTGGGTACTGTACTAAGCACTAAGTTGGATGCAAGCAAATCTGGTTGGACACAGTCCCTGTCCCACGTGGGGCCCATGGTCTTAATCCCCATTTTACAGATGAAGAAACTGAGGCCCCCGAGAAGCAAAGTGACTTGCCCGAGGTCACACAGAGGACAAGTGGCGGAGCTGAGATTAGAACCCACAACCTGTGCTCAAAAAATTCCATGAATCGATCGATCAATTGGATGTGTTTCTTTCTGGGTTTAGTTTAAACAACGGGAGGCCGAGGTCATCTGGAAGAGGAGAAGGGAGCTGGGAGAAGCTCTGCTTCGATGCAGGGAGGGCCTGGTTAGCATGTGGCATTAAGAAGAGCCTGCCGTGAAACCCGACCGTAATCCCCTCGGAAAAATCAATGGGGCACATATTACACCTGTGCATAGCAGTCTGAATTGGCTTCTGGCCTAGGCAGAACTAAATCCCTCCCACCCCCAGGAAGTTTAATCCTCTTCTCCCCAGCCACCTTTGAAACCTTACTAAAATCACATCTCCTCTGAGAGGCCTTCCCCAACTAAATCCTTATCCCCTCTACACCCTCTACCTCTATGAGAATCAGGGTGGCTTAGTGGGTAGAGTAGGGGCCTGTGACTGGGTTCTAAGCCACCTGTCTGCTGTGCGACCTTGGGCAAGTCACTTTACTTCTCTGGGCCTCAGTTGCTTTGCCTGTAAAATGGGGATTAAGACTGTGAGCCCCCATGGGACAACCCAATCACCTTGTAACCTCCCCAGCGCTTAGAACAGTGTTTTGCACATAGTAAGCACTTAATAAATGCCATTATTATTATTATTATTTGGGACAGGGACTGGGTCCAACCCAATTAATTGGTATCTACCCCAGTGTGTAGCACATAGTAAGCGCTTAACAAGTGCCATAATCATAATTATTATAATTATGATTTACCTTCTGGGCCACCTTTGCACTGTGATAGTCACCCACCCACCCCCACCCCCACAGCACTTATGGCCAGATCCATAATTGATTCATTTATATTAATGTCAGTCTCCACCTCTAGAAAACTATAAGCTCGTCCTCTAGACGGTAAGCTCATTGTGGGCAGTGAACGTGTCTGTTATATTGTTGTATTATACTCTCCCAAGCACTTAGTACAGTACATGCTGTTTGGGAAGCAGCATGCAGGGAGGGCCTGGTTAGCATGTCAGGTTAGGGAGTCAGAAGAACATGGGTTCTAATCATGGCTCTGCCACTTGTCTCTTGTCTGCTGTGTACTCGTGGGCAAGTCGCTTCACTTCTCTGGACCTCAGTTAGCTCATCTGTAAAGTGGAGATTGGAACTGTGAGCCCCCCATGGGACAGGGACTGTGTCCAGCCCGATTTGCCTGTATCCACCCCTGCGCTTAGTACAGTGCCTGGCACATAGTAAACACTTAACAAATACCATAATTATTTATTATTATTATTACGGTGTTCTGATGCAGTAAACACTCAATAAATATCACTGATGATGATGAAGAAGTGAAGTGACTTACTCAAAGTCACACAGATCCCCTGACACCTAGGCCCGGACTCTTTCCACAAGGCCCTGCTGCTTCTCTAAGAGAAGCCAAGTGACTTGTCCAAAGTCTCACAGCAGACAAGTCACGGTGCCGGGACTAGAACCCAGGTCCTCTGACTCCCAGGCCCCCCAGGGGAAAGCAGTCAAGAGCAGGAGCAAGGCCTACAAATTCTGTAAACCCCCAAGCCCGCACCGCTCCGCCTCGGAATCAGAATCACCCAAACTTTGGTGTGCCGTTGTCAAAAACAAATCCGTACAGAGAACCCCCTCGCCCTAAATGTTCTGCCCCAACCGTGCCCCGGGCCAAGCTGGGCTTCTCTGACTAACGGGTCAGAGCCGACGGTACCTTCCCGATCCGTCTGAGGACCTCGATGGGTTCCGGGAGCGTTTAAAAGTAGCAAGTGATTTTTTCGGGAGATAAGAGCTAATTTTCAGAAATAATCCAGCGGGTGGGAAGGGGGAGCCTGACACAGGTTTCTTTCAGCACTTGGTACCTTCCACCAGATGAATACAATCCCAGCCCTGTTCTCCCTTCTCTTGTTACCATTTCAGAATTATGAAGTCATGACAGCTGCGACTCAAGGCACGGGGAACGAGAGCCGGGGATACGAGCTGGATCGCGGCCCGTTCTCTGCCGACGCGAGAGGAAATTAAAACCCCAATGGGGGGCGGAGTGGGAGTTGGGGAGAGGCAGCGGGCAGATGGGAGAAGTAAGGGAAAAGCCCAACATCCCTTATGATGACAGCATGTCTCGCCGTGTGGAAACCCGCGCTCTGCAACTTCTACAGTACAAAAGTTGTTGCTCCCCAGAGGTAGCTGCATTCCTCTTTGGTGGAAAGAACCCGGGCCTGGGAGTCAGTGGATCTGGCTTCTAATCCTGGCTCTGCCACCTGCCTGCTGTGTGACCTTGGGCAAGTCATTTCACCTCTCTTAGAGAAGCAACGCAGCCTAGTGGAAAGAGCCCGGGCCTGGGAATCAGAGACCTTGCTTCCAATTCTGCCTTTGCCACCTGCCTGTTGTGTGACCAGGGGCAAGTCACTGCACTTCTCTGTGCCTCTATTTCCTCCTCTGTAAAATGGGCATTCAATCCGTGTTCTCCCTCACAGTTAGACTGTGAGCCCCACTTGAGACAGAGGCTGTTTCTGATCGGATAATCTTGGATCCTACCGCACTGTTTAACAAGTACCACAATTACTTTGGAAAGCATCATGGCCTAGTGGAAAGAGCCCGGGCCTGGGAATCAGAAGGACTTCTCATCCCGGCTCCACCATAAGCCTGATATATGACCTTGGACAAGTCACTCACTTCTCTGTGCCTCAGTTCCCTCATTGGCAAAATTGGGATTCAGTATCTGTTCTCCCTCTTAGACTACTTAATCAATCAGTGGTATTTATTGAGTGCTTATACTGTGCAGTGCACTGTACTAAGATCTCAGGAGAGTAAAATACAACAAAATTAGCAGATGCCCTGCCTGTAACGAGCTTACTTAAGTGCTTAGTACAGTGCTCAGCACACTGTAGGCACTCAATAAATACCATTGATTGATTAGACTGTGAGTCCCATGTGGGACCTGATGATCTGGCATCTACCCCAGCACTTAGGAGAGTAAGCGCTCAACAACTACCACTCGTACTATTACTATCATGGTGTCAGCCTCCTTGATTTAAGCTGGGTTTGGTGCTTAGAGGTGAGAAACTCCCAGATGAGGTCATCAAATCTGGTGGATTAGGAGACCGCCCTTGACCCTTGCTTAAGTATTTTCCATTTGCCAAGTGCTTTTCCTGAGTCACCCCTTGGTGTGTCCCTCCCCCTTCATATCTGGCAAACCACCGCTCTCCCCATCTTCAAAGCCCTTCTGAAAGCGTGTCTCCTCCAGGAGGCCTTTCCTGATTTGTTTCTCCCCTCCCCCTATTTTATCCAATTTATCTCATTTATTTTATCCAAATCCCAGCTCCACCAATTGCCAACTGTGTGACTTTGGGCAAGTCACTTAACTTCTCTGTACCTCAGTTACCTCATCTGTAAAATGGGGATTAAGACTGTGAGCCCCCCCAGGATAACCTGATCACCTTGTAACCTCCCCAGTGCTTAGAACAGTGCTTTGCACATAGTAAGCGCTTAATATTATTATTATTATCCTTGCAACAAACAGGCCGGTATCACATTGCTTCCCTTGGAGAAGTGAAGTGACTTGCCCAAGGTCACACAGCAGACAAGTGGCGGAGGCGGGATTAGAATTCATGACCTCTGACTCCCAGCCCCAGGTTCTTTCCACGAGGCCTCGATAATGTGCTCTTACAGTCATCAATGACAGCACTATCAGTGCGTGGGTTTGTTTGCTTTCTTGTTCTGTCACGAAAGTGTCACTCAATTTTTTGCCTTATTTAGAAATCCCCATTTTAGTATGAAGCAGCCTGCTCTTCAGCACAGAAGAAAGACAGAGGACCTTACCCCTGTTTAATGTTCTTATCATTCTCTGCTTATGCACTTAAAATGATGTAATTCGCTCAATAAATAGAAAGCAGTTAAATCCATAAACACAGATAGATTAGGAAATCCACCCCTCCAAAGCCCGTAACAGTAGATGGAGGAAATATCCCACGTCTCTGGCTCACGCTCGATTTTCCATGCCCCACTAACCCAGATTCAAATAACCTCAGTCTCTTCTATCTCACCGCTGACCTCTTGCCCACATCCTGTCTTTGGCCTGGAATGCCTTCCCTCCTCAAATCCGCCAATGACTCTACCCTGCCTCAAAGCCTTAGTAAAGGCACATCTCCTCCAAGAGGCCTTCCCTGACTTAGCCCTCCTTTCCTCTTCTCCCACTCCCTTCATCTCCGCTCCCAGCCCCATAGCACTTAGGTACAAATCTGATCTGTTGTTTATTCATTTATATTAATGTCTGTCTCCCCCTCTAGACTGTGAGCTCATTGTGGGCAGGGAATGTGTCAGTTTATTGTTATATTGTCCTCTCCTAAGTGCTTAGTACAGTGCTCAGCACACAGTAAGTGCTCAATAAATGTGATTGAATGAACGAATACATAGCCTGTGAGCCCCATGTGGGACAGGGACTGTGTCTGATCTGATTAATTAGTATCTCCCCCAGCGCTTAGAAGAGTGCTTGATACATTGTAAGTGCTTAATAAGTATAATGATAATATTAGTAAAAATATTCATTCATTCATTCAATCATATTTATTGAGTGCTTACTGTGTGCAGAGCACTGTACTAAGCGCTTGGGGAGTACAAGTTGGCAACATAGAGAGATGGTCCCTACCCAACAGTGGACTCACAGTCTAGGGGAAACAGGCAACAAAACAAAACATATTAACAAAATAAAATAAATAGAATAAATATGTACAAATAAAATGGGTCATCACTCACTCCTTATAGATATAACTCTAGCTAGTTATATAGATATATCTATTTCTTTATTTCTAGCACTCAAACTTAAAGTTATAAGGATACAAATGCCAGTAGCTCTTATGGATTTATTGAAGGAAAGGCATGATACTGGTCTATGATTATGATTACTGTTATTATTATCATAAAGCATCTCATACAGACATCACTCGGCAAACATCTTGCTAATCTTCCTATGTTTCCCATGAACATTATCACCTTCATTTTCTCATCATCATCAAAGAGCCACAAGACCTTTGATGTTGAGAGAGAGCAGACAGGGGCCACCTCTTTCAAGGTCTGACTGCAGGAAAATGGTGGTTTTCCCTTTGGAAGGGGGAAGGGTTAGGGTTATGTCCTGTCTTGAAGCTCAGCTCTCTGTAAACCTCCAGACTCTTGGGATTATCCCGGATCTTGGTTTTCTAGCTTCGTGGTATCCAAAAGAGTTCAGAACAGAGACTCCAAAGACCCACAGGATGAATAATAATTGTGGTAATTGTTCAGCTTCCCAAACTCCAAGCCCTTGTCCAAAAGTAAGGATGATATGTCCATGGCAGAGCACTGAACTAGACAAAATCAGGGTTACTAAACGCTGGCTTAATCCTATCTCTGCCTCCTGAGCTGGCAGCTCTTTTCTGAATAATCATTCCCATTTACAGAGAGAGAGAGAGAAAGAGAGAGAGAGAGAGAGAGAGAGAGTGAGAGAGAGAGAGAGAGAGAGAGAGAGAGAGAGAGAGAGAGAGAGAGTATGTATACCTCTTTCCTCCCCAGGCTTTCTACAATTTTATATGTAACCAATATCATTGATAATTTTGATTATCTGTTACTAGTAATAATAATGGTATTTGTTAAGTGCTTACTATGAGCCAAGTACTGGGGTAGGTATCAGGTTGGATATGGTCCCTGTCCTGCATGAGGCTCACAGTCTTAATCCCCGTTTGACAGATGAGGTAACTGAGGCACAGAGAAGTGAAGTGACTTGCCCAAGATCACTCAGCAGATGAGTGGTGGAGCAGAGACTAGAACCCATGTCCTCTGACTCCCAAGCCCAGGCTCTTGTCCCTAGGCCACTTGGCTTCTCAGTATGTAGAGCACTGTACTGAACACTTCGGAAAGTCCAGTGTAGTTAGTAGACCCGATCCCTGGCCTCAAGAAGCGTCCAGTCCACTGTGTGCAGAGCACTGTACTGAGTCCTTGGGAGAGTCCAATAGAGTTAGTAGACATGATCCCTGACTTCAAGGAGCTTAAAATCTAGTGGAGGCAACAGATGCTGCAATAAAATCCAGATGGGTGAGGTAAAGGGAAAAGGAAATGCATTCAATCGTATTTATTGAGCACTTAGTTTGTGCAGAGCACTGTACTAAGCGCATGGAAAGTACAATTCAGCAACAGAGACAATCTCTACCCAACAACAGGCTCACAGTCTAGAAGGAGATGCATGTACATGAGAGTTATGAGTACAGAAGTGCATAGATGGCACAGAACTGCTAAAGGGGAAGTCTGGGAGAGATATGTAAATTATTTTCCAGTGTTCAGGACCAGAGATATTTGAATTATAAGAAAATGAGGCAGAATAAGATGAACTATTCTTTTTCTCAGGGGCTCGGGGATGCTGGCAAAGCCTTGTGGAAATTTGGGGGGTAGAACTGAGGTCAGTGGTCACTGAAAAATGAGGAAGAATTTGGGCAACGCTGTCTTTACTTTTTTATGATGGCATTTATTAAGCGCTTACTATGTGCAAAGCACTGTTCTAAGCGCTGGGGAGCTTACAAGGTGATCAGGTTGTCCCACAGGGGGCTCACAGTCTTAATCCCCATTTTACAGATGAGAGAACTGAGGCACAGAGAAGCTAAGTGACTTGCCCAAAGTCACACAGCTGACAATTGGCAGAGCCGGGACTTGAACCCATGACCTCTGACTCCAAAGCCCGTGCTCTTTCCACTGAGCCATGCTGCTTCTCTGACGTTCTCTTTACGTTTCCAAGGTCCAGAATCCTCTGGGAATGGCATCTTCCTGGAGGATGATGAAACCGGCCAAGTAACAATTCAAGGGAGGCGGGACTGCAGCTCTGACACCTATCTTTCTGACATGCGCTTTTCTGAGTAATCTTACTCAGGCCCAAGAAAGCTTGTGTGTTTATAGAACTTTGCCCGTAAATTTATGGAGGTTTGCTTGTGTGTTTATGGAAAGCTGTATGTTTATTGAAGCATAAACATTTGGGTCTGTTCCATCCCCGCCCCCCTCCCCACCTGCTGAATTAAAAACGAAACCTAACTGTCGTGGTTGACACTGATGGGAACAACAATATCCTCAGTCTCTACACGGATTGTGACTTCACTTCTCTGGTGTGAAATTCTGGAGGCGAAACATTTTAGAGAGCTTGAGTTCTCATTGGGAAGATGAGAGGAAAGAGAAATGAAACAGTGTCAGAGTCTCCATGTGTCCTTCGAAATTCTCCAACTTGACGTGTGGTTCTTAAGAGCTTGATGGCATTCCATGTCGAAACTCCTCCATTCACTTTGGAGGCCAGTAAATAGATGTTCACTTTCTGACTAGGATAACTTTTTGTAGGTGAAAGGATCCAGTAGCTTTTCTGAAATTAGTTACTAAAGAGACTTGATAATGATGGGGTAGATATGAGATGTCCCTTTTGGAGCTCACAGTCTAGACACACTTCTACCAACTCTGTTGTATTAGACTCTCCTAGCGCATCGTACAGTGCTCTGCAAAAAGTAAGCATTTAATAAATTCCATTGATTAGACTCTAAGATCATTTTTTTGGTTAATGGTATTTGTTAAGTGCTTACTATGTTCCAGGCACTGTACTAAGTATTGGTTGTGGACAGGGAACGTATCTACCAACTACCAACAGTAAGCGCTCAATAAATATGATTCTATTTATTTTATTTTGTTAATAGGTTTTGTTGTCTGTCTCCCCCTTCTAGACTGTGAGCCCGCTGTTGGGTAGGGACCGTCTCTATATGTTGCCGACTTGTACTTTCCGAGCGCTTAGTCCAGTGCTCTGCACAAAGTAAGCACTCAATAAATACGATTCTATTTACCAACTCTGTTGAATTGTCCTCTCCTGAGCACTTAGTACAGTGCTCTGCACACAGTAAGTACTCAGTAAATAGAGAAGCAGCATGGCTCAGTGGAAAGAGCAAGGGCTTTGGAGTCAGAGGTCGTGGGTTCAAATCCCAGCTCTGCAAACTGTCAGCTGTGTGACTTTGGACAAGTCACTTAACTTCTCTGTGCCTCAGTTGCCTCATCTGTAAAATGGGGATTAAGACTGTGAGCCCCCCCCGTGGGACAACCTGATCACCTTGTAACCTCCCCAGCGCTTAGAACAGTGCTTTGCACATAGTAAGCACTTAATAAATGCCATTATTATTATTATTATCAAATACCACTGATCGATTCACCTGCTTCCTGTTGCCTCTTGATTTTTTTAATGGTATTTATTAAGAGCTTCCTATGTGCAAGGCATGTAGATACAAGATAATCAGGTTGGACACAGTCCCTGTCCTACAAGGGCTTACGGTCTTAATCCCCATTTTACAGATGAGGTAACTGAGGCCCAGAGAAGTGAAGTGACTTGCCCAAGCTCACAAAGCAAGAGCCGTTGTGGGCAGGGAATGTGCCTGATGTTCTAGCGTACTCTCCCAAGTGCTTAGTACAGTGCTTTGCACACAGTAAGTGCTCAATAAATACAATCGAATGAAGAACCGGAGCCAGAATTAGAACCCAGGCCCTTATGACTCCCAGACCTGGGCTCTAGACACCTGTATATATGTATATCACCTGTATATATGTATATATGTTCGTATGTATTTATTACTCTATTTATTTATTTTATTTGTACATATTTATTCTATTTATTTTATTTTGTTAATATGCTTTGTTTTGTTCTCTGTCTCCCCCTTCTAGACTGTAAACCCACTGTTGGGTAGGGACCATCTCTATATGTTGCCAACTTGTACTTCTCAAGCGCTTAGTATAGTGCTCTGCACACAGTTAGTGCTCAATAAATACGATTGAATGAATGAATGAATGAATGAATCATCATCAATCGTATTTATTGAGCGCTTACTGTGTGCAGAGCACTGTACTAAGCGCTTGGGAAGTACAAATTGGCAACATATAGAGACAGTCCCTACCCAACAGTGGGCTCACAGTCTAAAAGGGGGAGACAGAGAACAAAACCAAACATACTAACAAAATAAAATAAATAGAATAGATATGTACAAGTAAAATAAATAAATAAATAGAGTGATAAATATGTACAAACATATATACATATATACAGGTGCTGCGGGGAAGGGAAGGAGGTAAGATGGGGGGATGGAGAGGGGGACGAGGGGGAGAGGAAGGAAGGGGCTCAGTCTGGGAAGGCCTCCTGGAGGAGGTGAGCTCTCAGTAGGGCCTTGAAGGGAGGAAGAGAGCTAGCTTGGCGGATGGGCAGAGGGAGGGCATTCCAGGCCCGGGGGATGACGTGGGAAGGGGGTCGATGGCGGGACAGGCGAGAACGAGGTACGGTGAGGAGATTAGCGGCGGAGGAGCGGAGGGTGCGGGGTGGGCTGTAGAAGGAGAGAATGGAGGTGAGGTAGGAGGGGACGAGGTGATGGAGAGCCTTGAAGCCCAGGGTGAGGAGTTTCTGCCTGATGCGCAGATTGATTGGTAGCCACTGGAGATTATTGAGGAGGGGAGTAATATACCCCGAGCGTTTCTGGACAAAGATAATCCAGGCAGCAGCATGAAGTATGGATTGAAGTGGAGAGAGACACGAGGATGGGAGATCAGAGAGAAGGCTGATGCAGTAAGAGTGAATGAATGAATGAATGAATTCTATGCGGCTCTGTGCTTGACATGGACTCCCACCGGGGCTTAGTCCAGACTACACACAGGCAGTTACTGCCAGCCTAACATGTTTTCCCTCTTTGATTGAAGCCATGGTTTGGCTGACAATTCAATCCAGATGACACTAATTGCCAGAACAAAAGCCACAGAATTACAAAAAGCATCACCCCAAGCCACCTAAAACCAAATCTTGTGTCTTAACTGCCATTTTCATTCAGCGTTAAGTGAACATTCACACTCTCTCATGGTCTTTGTGGAGTTGGTACCAAAAAAAAAATTAAGCTTGTAAGGGAGTTTAACCAGCTGTGGACTTACAAATGGGTTCATCTTCACTGGCCCAAGTAGTAGTATCTCAGCTATTTTGCTGCTGACCTCTTGCCCACGTCCTGCCTCTGGCCTGTAACACCCTCCCTCTTCATATCTGACTCCCCCCTCCTTCAAAGCCTTATAATAATAATAATAATAATAATGTTGGCATTTGTTAAGCACTTACTATGTGCCAAGCACTGTTCTAAGCGCTGGGGGGGATATAAAGTAATCAAGGTCGTCCCACGTGGGGCACAAAGTCTTAATCCCCATTTTACAGATGAGGGAACTGAGACACAGAGAAATTAAGTGACTTGCCCAAAGTCACACAGCTGACAAATGGCAGAGCCAGGATTAGAACCCATGACCTCTGACTCCCAAACCTGGGCTCTTTCCACTGAGCCACGCTGCTTCTCCTATTAAAGGCAAATCTTCTCCAAGAGGCCTTTTCCCACTAATCTCTCATTTCCTCTTCTCCTACTCCCTTCTGCATTGCCCTTACACTTGGATTTGTACCCTTTATTCAGCCCACCCTCAGTCCCACAGCACTCCAGCACTTAGAACAGTGCTTTGCACATATTAAGCACTTAATAAATACCATTATTATTATTATTATTATTATTATTATTATGTCCATTATCCATCATTTATTTATTTATATTAAAAGTTAAGGAACAGAGCAAAAAGATGGGCCTACATTTGATTGTCAAGAAGACCAAGATCATGACAATTGGAAGTTTTAACACATTTGTAGTGAATGGAAAGAAGATTGAAATAGTTGACAATTTTTCTGTCCTGGAATCGATGATCGGTAATAAAGGAAATAGTAGTCAAGAAATATGCTGAAGATTAATGTTAGGAAGACTTGTTATGAAGAGCCTGGAAAAAGTCATGAAATGTTTTGACATAACAATTGCCAGTAAAATACAAATAGTCAATTCTGTGGTGTTTCCAGTGATGATGTATGGATCCAGAAGCTGGACAATGAAAAAAACAGGATGGAAAGAACATCGATTCTTTTGAAATGTGGTGTTGGAAAAGGCTTTTGTGAATACCGTGGATTGCCTGAAAAACAAACAAATGGATTTTAGAGCAAATTAAGCCAAAGTGGTCCCTGGAAGGCCAAATGACTTAAATTAGCATATTTTGGACACATAATTAGGAGGACTAATTCTCTGGAGAGGACGCTAATGCTTGGAATAATCCAAGGAAAATGAGGAAGAGGCATACCGGCAGTTAGATGGATAGAGAGCATAACCACGGTAACGGAAAAACCGTTAGAAAGGTTAGAGATTTTGACAGAGGACAGGACGTTCTAGAGAAAGTATATCCATGGAGTCGTTATGAATCAGAAACGACTGGACGGCACTTAATAGCGATAAATTTATTTATATAAATGTCTGTCTCCCCCTCTAGACTGGAAGCTCCTTATGGGCAGGGACCAAGTCTACCAACTCTGTCACACTGTACTCTTCTGCTGAGAGCCCCAGCCACACCCTCAGACACCCCATAAAAAGAAAAGGAGGAGGATTCTTCCCCTGAGGAAACCTGATCTTCATTGCTAACTCCATCAATCAATCAGTGCTTTGTATTGATTCTTACTACACGGTATTTGTCAAGTGCTTACTACATGCCAGGCACTGTACTATAAGTGCTGTTTGCAAGCTAATCAGGTCGGACACAGTCCTACGTGGGGCTCACAGTCTTAATCCCCATTTTGCAGTTGAGAGAACCAAGACACGGAGAAGTTAAGTATCTCGCCTGAGGTCACACAGCAGAAAAGTGGCAGAGTGGGGATTAGAAACCAGGTGGATAGGGCCCGGGCCTGGGCTCCTCTAGAGCATTGGCATTAGAGGAGAACAACAGAGTGAGCAGTATCACCTCCTGGTCCACCATTGCTTTTCTAAATTTGGAGGTGATACTACTCACTCTGTTGTTCTCTTTCAAGAGCTTAGAACAGTGCTCTTCCCAAAGTAAGCCTTCAATCGATACTATTATCTACATATCCATTTTCCCTTTCTCTTCTACCTGTAAATTATTTTATGTCTTTCTCCCCCCCAGATCATCAGCTCCTCAAGGGGACTATGTCTTCTTAACTCTGTTATATTCTGCCAAGCGCATGGGACAGTGGTCTGGCCACAGAGGTTGCTCAGTCAGAACCATGAGGGGATCGACTGATTTGGAGTACTCAATCACCATGTTCACTCCTACCTTACCTCACTGCTCTTCTACTACCACCCAGTCAGAACACTGAGCTCCTCTAATGCCAACCACTCATCCTACCTCAGTCTCTATCTTGCCCACATCCCGCCTCTGGAACGCCCTCCCTCTTCGAATCCGATGGACGATCGCTCTCCCCACCGTCCAAGCCTTACTGAAGGCCCCATCTCCTCCAAGAGGCCTTCCCCGACCAAGCCCTCATCGCCTCTTCTCCCACTCCCTTTTGCGTCGCCCTTGCACATGGATTTGCTCCCTTTCTTTACCCCTCCCTCAGCCCCACAGCACTTGTGTCCATATCCATTATGCATTGATTTATATTCATGTCTGTCTCCCCCTCAAGACTGTCAGCTCATTGTGGGCAGGGAATGTGTCTACCAATTCTGTTATATTGTCTTTTCCCAAGCTCTTAGTACAGTGCCCTGCACACAGTAAATTAGCAATGAATATCAAGTTTGATTGATTGATCGATCGATTGATTGGAATGAATTCCATATGGTAAGCTTTGGTGTGAAGTGGTGCAATTGGAACTTGTCCCTTGCAGTGGGCATTCCCCCGCCCCCAGGTCCAGGCGGCATGAGATTTGGGGGACAATTTGGAGTTCTCCCTGATCCACACCTTCCATGTGCTTCCTCATCGCCATCATCAATATTCATGCATCATTCGAGCCCGAACAGTCTTAATCCTTGCGGTTGAGCCTCCGATGGAAGTCCGCCCACTTGCCTAAGACCGGCTCGACGAGAATAAAGGATATCGAGAAGCCAGCTTGTTATGAAAACTGAAAAAAAAAGTCCTCCAGGTTTCTCAGCCTGGATCTGTGGCTTTGAAGCTTTTCTCTTGCCCGGACTCCATTTCCTATTCATTCCTATTCCTTCGAGGGGAAAGGAACGTTCAAACCATTCATCTGCACTGGGCTTTGTAGAGGAGAAACTATTGAGGAAAAGTGGCAATTAAAGGGAAAAAAGATCATTAAATAAAGGCCATGTTGATTCTCTAATTGGGTTTGTCAGGCAAGGATATTGACCTTGAAGACTCAAGAGGCGAGTATTCTGCTTGACAGAGGATCTGATTGGTCTGAGCCAGTGAGAAGTGTTTCCAGCTGGATTTTTCGCCCATTCCACAGCCCCCAACTCTTCCCACTCTTTCAAGTCAATGGGATAGTGAACATTGGCACTGAAAAGCAAAATAAGAACCAGGCCTTCGGAGGAAAATGGCCTTTGAGGATCTCTCAGGAGTTCCGATTGCTTGCTGACTGACACACACCCGCACAAAAAGGAATGTCAACTCACGCTCCCAGGCAGCCTGCAGAGGACCGGAGTCAGGGCCCAAGTGGCTCCCTTGAAAAACAATCTTTGCCTCTTCGGGATCCACAATTACCACTGCAGGATCTCCCGCTGGTTCCAGAGCTTGGGGGAGGGGATGCGATGCTATTATCATCATCGTCATCATCATCATGATCGTTCGAACGGGAGTGGGAGGAGGGAAGGGTGCCGGGACTAAGCTGATTTTTCTCAGTTCCGGCCCTTCTTTTGCTTTAATGCCGAAGATAAAAATGTAGTCGGGTCTTCGGGCGGGGAACGATAAGTCAGCTTTATTACAGTAATTATTGATAATATGAGGGTAGGGCTGGTACGTGGTCATAACTACATGAAATTATTGTTTTTCTGCTGAAATCGTCAGCTATACAGTTACGAGGGGGGTGCAAAATAAGTTTGTAAGTAATTAGCGACAAAGCTGTCTTTTGTTGTATTTCAGTGGAGTGGAAGCCACAGGCATAGTTTAGCAGAATGCTCATATGATATCACGTCCTGAAGGGGAAGGGAAAGTAAGCTAGAGCTCAAATAGAAGATCCGGACTCCAGAAATCTGGTGGATTTATAATCAATCAGTCAATCAACCACATGTATTAAGCACTTACAGTAGGCAGAGCACTGCCCTAGATGCTTGGGAGACTACAATATATACCTGAAAAATCTGAGTGACAGTTCAGCTCAGTGACACTAAAGAAGAATAACCAGCCAGTCAGATCGTCTCAGAACAGTAGGGACAAGACTAGAAACCCATGACAAAGATCAGTGGTATTTATTGGATGCCTATTGTGCACTTGCTATTGTAGGTAGGGAACTTGCTATTGTGCTCTCCCAAGCACTTAGTACAGTGCTCCACACACTGAAAGTCCTTAATAAATACGACTGATTGACTGACCTTTATTATTTGATAATCGCTCATCCCCAACCCCACAGCACTAATGTAAATATCTTTGAATTCCATATTATATATTATGTATTTGTTTATATTAATGTCTGTCTCCCCCTCTAGACTATAACTCATTATGGGCAGGGAACGTGTCTGCCAATTCTGTGATATTGTACTCTCTCAAGCATTTAGTACAGTGCTCTGCACATGGTAAGCACTCAATAACTACCATCGATTGATGGATTGAAATTGTGTGCAGAGCACGGGACTAGACGAATGGGAAAATGTGATTGGGAAGCTCTGGGCATATTACTCCCCTCCTCAAAACTCTCCAGTGGCTACCAATCAATCTGCGCATCAGGCTGAAACTCCTCACCCTGGGCTTCAAGGCTCTCCATCACCTCGCCCCCTCCTACCTCACCTCCCTTCTCTCCTTCTACAGCCCAGCCTGCACCCTCCACTCCTCCACCACTAATCTCCTCAATGTACCTCGTTCTCGCCTGTCCCGCCATCGACCCCCGGCCCACGTCATCCCCCGGGCCTGGAATGCCCTCCCTCTGCCCATCCGCCAAGCTAGCGCTCTTCCTCCCTTCAAGGCCCTACTGAGAGCTCACCTCCTCCAGGAGGCCTTCCCAGACTGAGCCCCTTCCTTCCTCGCCCCCTCGTCCCCCTCTCCATCCCCCCATCTTACCTCCTTCCCTTCCCCACAGCACCTGTATATATGTATATATGCTTGTACATATTTATTACTCTATTTATTTATTTATTTTACTTGTACTTATCTATTCTATTTTATTTTGTTAGTATGTTTGGTTTTGTTCTCTGTCTCCCCCTTTTAGACTGTGAGCCCACTGTTGGGTAGGGACTGTCTCTATATGCTGCCAATTTGTACTTCCCAAGCGCTTAGTACAGTGCTCTGCACATAGTATGCGCTCAATAAATACGATTGATGATGAAGCAGGGTGGCCTACTGGATGGAACATCGGCCGGGAGGTCAGAGGACCAGGGTTCCAATTCTGGCTCTGCCACTCATTCATTCAATCGTATTTATTGAGTGCTTACTGTGTACAGAGCACTGTACTAAGCGCTGGAGAGAGGACAATACACCAATAAACAGACACATTCCATGCCCACAACGATCTGACAGTCTGGGGGCGGGGTGGGGGGAAAGGAGATAAACATTAATAGAAATAAATAAATCGATTCCAGCCACGTTATTTCCCCCGTGGTCCAAGGTGGCTCCTCAGCTCACAGAAGGGGCTCAGACTTGGTGACGCTACCCCTTTCATCCCCTCCTCCATCTTTTCTCTCCTACAGTGCCCACCACCTTCACCCCACCGCCAACACCAAAGGGGTCTCAGCACGTATCGCTGCCATTGGGGAACAATGCCTTGGCATTTTGGGGGTGCTCCCCTCCCCAAAGCCAAATGGCTCTAAGTTGGCAGATTGGGCCCTGAGTTGGAGAGCAAGAGACCGGTGGAGGAGGACTAAGAGTGATGAACCCCCGTTCACTGGATCACTGGAGAATGAGTGACGCCAACTTCCTGCTCAACGGCCTGGGAGTCAGAAGGATCTGGATTTTAATCCCTGTCCTGCCACTTGTCTGCTGTGTGACCTTGGGAAAGTCACTTCACTTCTCTGGGCCTCAGTCCCTTCATCTGTAAAATGGGGATTAAGACTGTAAACCCTATGTGGTATAGGGACTGTGTCCGACTGATCAGCTTGATCTACCCCAGAGCTTAGTACAGTGCCTGGCCTCTAGTAAGCACTTAAGAAATACCATAAAACAAAAAATTCAAAGGCCAGCTCTAAGCTTTCGAGCACGTGGGGCTCATCGTCTCAATCTCCATTTTACAGATGGGGTGACTGAGGCACAGAGAAGTGAGGTGATCTGCCCAAGGTCACAAGGCAGACAAGTGGAGGAGCCAGGATTAGAACCCATGTCCTTTGACTCTCAGGCCTGGGCTCTATCCACTATGCCATGCTGCTTCTCTACCAATGAGGGAACTGAGGCATGGAGAACTGAAGTAACTAGCCCAAAGTCACGGGGCAGACTGGGATTAGAACCCAGGTCCTGTGACTCCCAGCCCCGGATTCCCTCCACCAGGCCACGCTGCTTCTCTAAACGAAGTGAAGTGACTTGGCCAAGGTCACATGGCAGGGAAGCAGTAGAGGCAGGATTGGAACCCAGAACTCCTGACTCCTAGCCCCCGGCTTTTCCCAATAGGCCGCGTTGGTGGAGATAGGTACACGGGTGCCCATAAGATGACCGGATGTGAAAATCCACCTCTCTGTTCACTGCCTCAGTTCATTCATTCAGTCGTATTTATTGAGTACTTACTGTGTGCAGAGCACTGTACTAAGCGCTTGGGAAGTACATGTTGGCAACATATAGAGACGGTCCCTACCCAACAGCGGGCTCACAGTCTAGAAGTTAGTATCTGGGGGTTTTGAGCGTGATATTTTCACTAGAGCCACTGGATGTCATTGTAAGTACAGGACTGCTTAGCCTCTAACGGGGACATTGTTCACCAGAACAGTGACCGGCTGGGAACGAGATGGGGTTGGAAGCCTAGCTCAGACCACAAATTGCTACTTACGGCTCATGATGATCCCCAGCTCCTTGTGGGCAAGTAACTCTGTCATATTGTCCTCTCCCAAGCGCTTAGTGCAGTGCTCTGCACACAGTAAGCGCTCAACAAATACCACTGATGGACTAATCGTTTCTTCCACTCCCTTCTGCGTCACCTGGACTCGCTCCCTTTATTCACCTCCCTCCCAGCCCCACGGCACTTATGTACATATTTGTCATTTATTTACTTATACTGTCTGTCTCCCCCTCTAGACTGTCATTTCGTAGTGGGCAGGGAAAGTGTCCGTTATATTGTTATATTGTCTTCTCCCAAGCGCTTAGTACAGGGACCTGCACGCAGTAAGCGCTCAATAAATACCATGGATTGGTGGATTGCCATCATTCCAAGACCTCTCTCTCTCCCAGTAGAGGGTTCCAAAAGGCTATAATGAAGCAGCTTGGGGAGTCCGGCCCAAATTAAACAAAAGTCATGAATGGCTAAGGCTGACGCGCTGGTCTTGGGAAGCAAGTCTTCAATTGCACAACAGTGAGTGAGTTCAAAGTCTCTGGTCAACCTTCGTTCCCGAGCACCCGAGGTGGCTGTTTCGGTCAAGTCTTTGGTGTGATTTGACTGTCGTGTGCTTCCTCACCATGTGTGTGTGTGCGTATGAACATGTGCTTGAAGATTATAAATCTTGGGGTGCGTTAGGACATGTATATAATAATAATGATGATGATGGTATTTGTTAAGCACTGTTCTAAGCGCTGGGGGAGATACAAAGTCATCAGGTTGTACCACGTGGGGCTCACAGTCTTCATCCCCATTTTACAGATCAGGCAACTAAGGCACAGAGAAGTGAAGTGACTTGCCCAAAGTCACATAGCTGACAAGTGGTGGAGCCAGGATTAGAACTCACATCCTCTGACTTCCAAGTCCGGGCTCTTTCCACTGAGCCATGCTGCTTCTCAATTTGTGAGACTACTAAGTGCTGCGTTCAAATATTTGCATCGTGGATAGAACCCAGGCTTGGGAGTCAGAGGACCTGGGTTCTAATCCTGGCTCCACCACTTGCCTTCTGTGTGACCTTGGGCAAGTCACTTCACTTCTCCATGCCTCAGTTTCCTCATCTGTAAAATGGGGATTGAGACTGGGAGCCCCACGTGGGACATGGACTGTGTCCAACCTGACTTGCTTGTATCCACCCCAGTGCTTAGTTCAGTGCCTAGCACATAGTAAGTGCTTAACAAATACCATTAAAAAAAACAAAAAAAAGACACAATCCCAGACCTCAAAGAACTGAGTCTATTGTGTGCAGAGTACTGTACTGAGTGCTCTGCATATAGTAAGCGCTCAATAAATATGATTGAATGAATGAATGAACAATAAAGATAGCAGACATGATAATAATAATAATAATAATAATTGTGGTATTTGTGAAGAGCTTACTTACCTAACTCTCTCCACTACGCCATGCTGCTTCCCTCCATGCCTGCGCCCGAGAAGTTTATGGTCTAGGAGGTGCCCTCAGAGTAGCACTGTGCTGTGGTTTCTCCACTTGTGATTGAATCCAGCACATAAAGAAGGCTTTCAATGTCCTTCTCCGTGTTTTGTCCCTCCATCTGGGCCCTACTGGGAATATGCCAGACCAGGATGAGAGCACGTGAGCAATACCGGGTAAGCCACCGACATTAGTCAATAATAATAATAATGACAGCATTTGTTTAGCACTTACTACGTGCAAAGTACTGTTCTAAGTGCTGGGGGGATACAAGGTAATCAGGTTGTCTCACGTGGGGCTCACAGTCAAACCCCATTTTACATATAAGGTAACTGAGGCTCAGAGAAGTTAAGTGACTTGCCCAAGGTCACACAGCAGACATGTGGCAGAGCCAGGATTCGAACCCATGACCACTGACTCCAAAGCCCAGGCTCTTTCCTCGGCACACCATCTCAGTTATTATTATCATTACTATTATTGTCGTGGCATTTGTTAAGCGCATATTCTGTGTCAAGCACTGTTCTAAGAGCTGGGGTAAATGCAAGTTCATCAGGTCGGACACAATCCCTGTCCCACATGAGGCTCACAGTCTAAAAATAAGTCTAAGTGGGAGGGAAATGAGGTATTGAATCCCCATTATACAGATGAAGAAACTGAGGCACAGAGAAGCTAAGTGAGTTGCCCAAGGTCACCAGCAGACAGGTGGCGGAGCCAGGATTAGAACTCAGGTCTTCTAACTCCCAAGCCCGGGCTCTTTCCACTGGGCCGCACTGCTTCTCTAAGAGAAGTGGAAGGTCTTGTCCAGGATCGCACAGTAGATAAGTGGCGGAGCCAGGATTAGAACCCAGGTCCTCTGGCTCCAGGCCCCGGCTCTTTCCACAAGGACACGCTGCTTCTCTAAGAGAAGTAAATGACTTGCCCAGGGTCACACAGCAGACAAGTGGCAGGAATGAAGTGAGCGATGATACAAAACCGTCCGAGAGACTGAATCGATTTGTTCACAACTGCCTGGGCCAAGTCAAATTGAAGAAAGCAAGTGGTTATTTAGAAATTAACAGAGTGTTTGCCCGGTTCAGTATTAATCAAAATCGTTGTGGATGCAGCTGGAAAGAGTCAAGCAGGCACAGCTGCCTAGAAACAAAGAATTAAGTCTACTGAAAGGGATTCGGCATGTCAGTGGACTAACTTGTCAGGCAGTTTTCAAATGTGTCTGGGTAAATCGTTCCATTCCATCACCCTTCAAGGTCCGCGTGACACCATCAGGTTGTACGGAGTTAGCAAGCGACTAAACATAAGCTCGTTGTGGGCAGGAATGTGTCTGTTTGTTGTTATATTGTACTCTCCCAAGCGCTTAGTACAGTGCTTTGAACATAGTAAGTGCTCAATAAATACGATTGACTGAATGAATAATGGCACCATCCCTCTGTTACCCCTCAACTAAATTCTTTGGGCAGCCTAATAATAATAATAATAATGATGGCATTTATTAAGTGCTTACTATGTGCCAAGCACTGTTCTAAGTGCTGGGGAGATACGACTGCTACCAATACCACCACCGCTACTACTACTACTACTACTACTACTACTACTACTACTACTACTAATGATGGCATTTATTACGTGCTTACTATGTGCAAAGCACTGTTCTAAGTGCTGGGGAGGTTACAAGGTGATCAGGTTGTCCCACGTGGGGCTCACAGTCTTAATCCCCATTTTGCAGATGAGGGAACTGAGGCACAGAGAAGTGAAGTGATTTGAAATGATTTGCCCATGACCTCTGACTCCCAAGCCCGGGAAACGGTGGCTAGTGACCATCTTTGAGAGAAGATGCATAGCGGCCACATTAGGGAAGGGAAAGCTAGCGACCATCTTTGAGAGAAGCAGCACAGAGGCCACATTTGAGAAGGACAGGCTAGCGACCGTCTTTGAGAGAAGCGGCACAGTGGCCAACTTAGAAGAGAGCTAGGCGGTCACCATCTCTGGTAGGTCCCGGGTGGCTACCACATTTGGAGGGTCCGGCCCAGCCGTTCCTGAGACGATGGCTTACCTTGCCTACCATCTGAAGCTTGACCCGGAGGCTGGAGGAAAGGGAGACTGATTTGTTACTGCCGAATGAAACTTCCCATTTAAGGTCTTCGATGCATTTGGGTCTGTTCTCCTTAAACAATCAATCAGTGTAAGCTCGTTATGGCTAGGGAACATGCCCATAGTAAGCACTCAATAAATAGCATTTATTGATTGATTGATTGATTCTGAAAAAGCTGGTCTCTCCCTGCTGAAAACTTGGTGAAAGGTCTGTGGGGTGACGGAGGTTGTCGATGAAAACATTTCACCCACCAGTCAATCAATCGAGGGTACTTACTGATTGCTTCCCCTGCGCAGAGCCCCGAACTAAACGCTGGAGAGAGTCTACTACGACAAAGTTGGTCGCCCCCTCCCCTGGTCACTGAACTGGGAGAGGGCAGGTGGGTGTGTTAGCCAGAGAATGATCCCAAATGGTGTCGACTTGCTGGCATTTGGAGTTACAGCCAAGCGTTCTGTGGCTTGGCCTATTTTTAAATTCAGCTTCACTGAAAACCAAACATTTCGATGCCTCGCCTTCTCTGGCCCAGCCTGGAGCCACTGGGACATTCACAAGAAACCTACGTTAGCAGCTAATTGCTGTCTTCACCGAAGGAATCCCACTTGTAGGGAGGAATGGTGGCAGTATGTGTGAGTGTGAGTGTGTGTGTGTGCTGTCCGTTTCTCCCCACACATTTCAATCATCTTGGTGTCCAGCTGTTCCTCTTGCACTTGGATTTGCTCCCGATATTCACCCCTCCCTCCACAACACTTAGGTCCATTAGAGAGGCAGCGTGGCTCAGTGGAAAGAGCCCGGGCTTTGGAATCAGAGGTCATGGGTTCAAATCCCGGCTCTGCCACTTGTCAGCTGTGTGACTTTGGGCAAGTCACTTAACTTTTCTGTGCCTCAGTTACCTCATCTGGAAAATGGGGATTAAGACTGTGAGCCCCCTGTGGGACAACCTGATCACCTTGTAACCTCCCCAGCGCTTAGAACAGTGCTTTGCACATAGTAAGTGCTTAATAAATGCCAATATTATTATTATATCCACCACTTCTTTCTTTCCTTCTTTATATTAATGTTTGTCCCCACCTCTAGACTGTCAGCTAACTGTGGGCAGGGAACATGCCTTCCAACTCTGATATACTGGACGCTCCCAAGTGCTTACTATAGTGCTTTGCACACAGTAATGCTCAATAAGTATGACTGATCGATCGATCGATTGATTTATTTCCCCTACTCCCTCTGCATCGCCCTTACACTCGGATTTGCACCCATTATTCACCCCACCGTCAGCCCCACAGCGCTTCCGTCTATATCTGTATTTTATTTATTTATATTACTGCCCATCTCCCCCTCTAGGCCGTCAGCTCTCTGTGGGCAGGGAACGTGTCTGCCAACTCTGCCAACTCTCCCAACCATCTAGTAAGGTGCTCTGCACACCGTCAGTGTTCAGTAAATATGATAATAATAATAATAATGGTATTTGTTAAGCGCTTACTATGTGCAAAGCACTGTTCTAAGTGCTTGAGGGGATACAAGGTGATCAGGTTGTCCCATGTGAGGCTCACAGTCTTAATCCCCATTTTCCAGATGAGGGAACTGAGGCACAGAGAAGTGAAGTGACTTTCCCAAAGTCACACAGCTGACAAGTGGCAGAGTCGGGATTAGGGCTCACGGTCTAGAAGGGGGGAGACGGACAACAAAACAAAACAAGTAGACAGGCATCAATAGCATCAATATAACTAAATGGAATTATAGATATATGCACATCATTAATAAAATAATAAATAATTAATTAAATATTTTTAAAATAATAAAATAAATAGAATAATAAATATGTACATATATACACAAGTGCTGTGGGGTGGGGATAGAGCAGAAGGAAGCAGCGTGGCTCAGTGGAAAGAGCCCGGGCTTTGGAGTCAGAGGTCATGGGTTCAAATCCCAGCTCCTCCAACCGTCAGTTGTGTGACTTTGGGCAAGTCACTTAACTTCTATGGGCCTCAGTTACCTCATCTGTAAAATGGGGATTAAGACTGTGAGCCCCCCATGGGCAACCTGATCACCTTGTAACCTCCCCAGTGCTTAGAAGAGTGCTTTGCACATAGTAAGCGCTTAAAAAATGCCATTAAAAAGGAGGGAGTAGGGGTGATAATAATAATGGTATTTGTTAGGTGCTTACTATGTGCAAAGCACTGTTCTAAGTGCTGGGGAGGTTACAAGGTGATCACGTTGTCCCAACAGGGGCTCACAGTTTTAACCCCCATTTTACAGATGAGGTAACTGAGGCACAGAGAAGTTAAGTGACTTGCCCAAAGTCACACAGCTGACAGTTGGTGGAGCCAGGATTCGAACCCATGACCTCTGACTCTAAAGTCCATGCTCTTTCCACTGAGCCATGCTGATGGAGAGGGGAGGAGAAGCAGAGGAAAAGGGGGGCTCAGCCTGTGAAGCAGGGTGGTCTAGTAGATAGACCCCAGGTCTGGGTTCTAACCCCGGCTCTACCACTTTGCTGTGGGGCCTGGATTCGGCCGTTTCCAGGAGCTCGGCCATTATTTCACCGCGAGAACCCTTTTTCGGTGATTTCATTAGGGTGTGTTTTCAGTCTGATAAAGGATTACGCTAATAAGCAGGCCGGGGGGCCGGGGAGGGGGTGGCAAGTCGATGACGTAGGAAAAGCCACGCAGAAATAACCAACGATTCGCTTAAGGAACCCGCATCTGGTTTGCCGGCTCGAGGCAGGGGTTAATAGTCTGTCGGGGGCAGGCAGTGGCAGAGAGTAACCCTAGGATAAACAAAAATGCCTGAACGGCAGGAAATGGTCTTGTTCTCTTAGGATAAGCATTTACGTTGGCTCCCAACCAGGATGGACCATAAAAGGAGTTATTTAGTTTACACTTTTCTTTGGAAAAAAAAAAACCCCTTAAATCATCCCCATGATTTGTGCTTTTGGATGATCTGGGGAGGGGAGGAGTGGTGTCAACCAAACATGGCCCCGAACACCCCAAGGCCTCCATCTGGACCAAAGGCATCATCTGCCAAATCCAACGGCCTCTACTCCATCCTAGTCCTCCTCGACCTCTCAGCTGCCTTCGACACTGTCGACCACCCCCTTCTCCTGGAAACATCATCCAACCTCGGCTTCGCTGATGCTGTCCTCTCCTGGTTCTCCTATCTCTCTGGCAGTTCATTCTCGATCTCTTTCGCTTAGGGCTCCTCCTCTGCCTCCCACCCAGTCTGTACTTCACTCTGGTGCACGGATCGTTTTTCTAAAAAAACGGTAGGTCCAGATCTCCCCACTCCTCAAGGACCTCCAGGGGTTGCCCATCCACCTCCGCATCAAACAGAAACTCCTCACCATCAATCAATCAATCAATCATATTTATTGAGCACTTACTATGTGCAGAGCACTGTACTAAGCGCTTGGGAAGTACAAATTGGCAACATATAGAGACAGTCCCTACCCAACATTGGGCTCACCATCGGCTTAAGGTCCTCAATAATTTCATCCCTTCCCATCTTACCTAGCCGATTTCTTATCACAACCCAGCCCACACGCTTCACGCCTTTTAACGCTAACCCACTCACAGTATCTTGATCCCATCTATCTCGCCGCCGGCCTCTCACCCACGTCCTGCCTCTGGCCTGGAATGCCCTCCCTCCTCAAATCCAACAATCGCTCTCCCCACCTTCGAAGCCTTATTGAAGGCACATCTCCTCCAAGAGGCCTTCCCCGACTAATCCCTCATTCCCCCTTCCCCCTCTCCCTTCTGCATCACCCTTGTCCTAGGATTCATACCCTTCATTCACCCCACCCTCAGTCAAACTGCACTCATGTCCAGATTAGTAATTTATTTTAATGTGCCGCCCCTTCTAGGTTGTAAGCTTCCTGTGGACTGGGAACATATCTACCAACTCTGTTGTATTGCACTTCCCCAAGCGCTGAGTGCAGTGCCTGGCGCACAGTAAATGCTCAATAAATAACATTGATTGGATTGATTGACGGCTGGGAGAAGAGGCACGGGGCGTCAGGATCGATCGCTTCACCGATGCCTCACAGTTAGTGAGACCAGGAGTTGGGGAGATTGGTGGGGTGGGGGCGATGAGGGAGGGGAATGGAATATGAAGAGGGGATGGAGAAGGAGCCAGATGAGGATGGGCAGGGGAAATGGAACTGAGAAGAGAAGACTCCTCCCATCTGACATCATTGCTAAATCTCTAGGAGTAGAAGGCAAGTGTCACCGTCAGTATGAGACTTAGTGTAAATAATGTGTGACAAGATTCAGATGAAGTGCTCTCTGGGTGGCTAACAGTGATATATTTTTGGCAGCAAAAGAAACATATAAAGACACGTGGGCTATACTAAAGGAGCAAGCCAAAATAATGACTGAAAACAAATCGAAGGAGTTTTTGCATGGTATTTGTTAGGCACTTACTATGTGCCAGGCCACATAAGAAGCACCGGGGTAGATACAAGCTCACCAGGTTGGACACAGTACCTCCCACGCGGGGCTCACGGTCTTAATCCCAGCTCCGACACTTGTCAGCTTTGTGACTTTGAGCAAGTCACTTAACTTCTCAGTGCCTCAGTTACCTCATCTGCAAAATGGGGATTAAGACTGTGAGCCCCTTGTGGGACAACCTGAATACCTTGTTCCCCCCCAGTGCTTAGAACAGTGCTTGGCACATAGTAAGCGCTTAACAAATACCATAATTATTAATTCTCATTATTATTATTAATCCCCATTTTACAGAGGAGGGAACTGAGGCCCAGAGAAGTAAAGTGACTCAGCTGAGGTCACACAGCAGACAAGTGGCGGAGCCAGGATTGGAACCCAGTTCTAGGTAGGTGCCGTTTGGAAGCTGAGCAGTCAGTCAGGTAGTCGATGGTATTTACTGAGCGCTCACTGTGTGCAGAGCACTATACAAAGCTCTTGGGAGAGTCAAATATAACAGACACATTCCTGGCCCGCTCGCAGAGCCGGGATGCATGGAGTAACTAGTCTAACCATGGAAACAATAGTAAGCGCTTACCAATACCATACCATAAAATACCATAATTATTATTATAAGGACCTCATAAGTCACTGGACCACAGTGGTCTTTCTGAAAAGGCTCTAGGCCCTCCGGGTAAGGCAGGTGGGCAAAATGGCTGACCAGCAGAACACAGGAAGCAAAGCCATGGGGGATGAGGGGAAGGAACATGTCTTATGCTTCTCTTGTACTTCCTAAACCCTTCCTATCAGCAATCCAACAATGGTATTTATTGAGCATTTACTGTGTGCAGAGCACTGCACTTAGGAGAGGACAATACAACGGAGTTAGTGGACACGTTCCCTCCCCCCAAGGAGCTTACACTCTACTGTGTGCGTAGTACTGTACGGAGAGCTTGAGAGGGGAAAATACAGAGTTAGTAAAAACCATCCCCACCCTCGCACACAGTAAGTGCTCACTAAATACGATCGACTGCTGACTGCCTCAAGGAGCTGACAGGTTAGCGGGAAAGATAGATTCTGAAATATTCATTCATTCATTCAATCGTATTTATTGAGCGCTTACTGTGTGCAGAGCACTGTACTAGGCGCTTGGGAAGTACAAGTTGGCAACATATACAGATGGTCCCTACCCAATAGCGGGCTCACAGTCTAGAAGGGGGAGACAAACAAGACAAAACATATTAACAAAATAAAATAGAGTAGTAAATATGTACAGGTAAAATAGAGTAATAAATCTGTACAAACATATATACAGGTGCTGTGGGGAGGGGAAGGAGGTAGGGCGGGGGGCGATGGGAAGGGGGAGAAGAATGGGGGGCTCAGTCTGGGAAGGCCTCCTATCTGGAAATGACTTTAGTATCTGTCTCCCCTGGGGGAGTGTAAGATCTCTGAAGGCAGGGATCATGTCTACTAACTCTCTTGTACTCTCCCAACTGCTCAGCACAGCACTCTGCACACAGTAGACTGTAAGCTCCTCAAGGACAGGGATCACGTTTAATGCTCTGCACACAGTCTTGCCTTATGCCGTCGAGTCGTCTCTGACCCATAGCGACACCACAGACACATTTCTCCCAGAACGCCCAGCTCTCCATCTTCCATCGTTCTGGTAGCGGATCCGTAGAGTTTTCTTGGTAAAAATCCAGAAGCGGTTTACCATCGCCGCCTTCTGAGCAGTAAACTCGAATCTCCGCCCTCGACTCTCTCCCGTGCTGCTGCTGCCCAGTACGGGTGATTTTGACTTGTAGCAGATGGCCTGCTATTCACTAGCCACTGGCCAAGCTAGGAATGGAATGGGTAGACCTCTGCTTGACTCTTCCTCCCATAGAAGAGACTGGTAGAGGACTGGAAACTCTCCAATGCGACCCTGAGAAGTTGCACACAGTAGGGGCTCAATAAATATGATTACTGATTGACGGAGCGATTTTTCCATTAGGCCAATCAGTGCATCTGCCAAACCATTCCCTATCCCCAACGCAGATGAATTTGTTCAATCGTACTTATTGAGGGCTTACTGTGTGCAGAGCACTGTACTAAGTACTTGGGAGTGTACAATGCAACAATAAACAGATACATTCCCTGCCCACAACGAGCTTACAGTCTAGAGAGGGGGAGACAGATATAAATGGAAATAAATAAATGAGGGATGTGGACTTAAGTGCTGTGGGGCTGGGAGGGGGGAAGAACGAAGGGAGCAAGCCAGGGTGATGCAGAAGGGAGTGGGAGAAGAGGAAAGGGGGGCTTAGTCTGAGAAGGCCTCTTGTAGGAGATAGGTCTTCAATAAGGCTTTGAAAGGTGGGGGGAGAGTCATTACCTGTGGGATTTGAAGAGGGAGGGCATTCCAGGCCAGAGGCAGGACGTGGGTGAGGGGTAGGCAGCTAGACAGGTGAGATGGAGGTACAGTGAGGAGGTTAGCATTCGATGAGTGAAGTGTGCGGGCTGGGTTGGAGACAGCCCATTCTGGGCCCATCTCGCCAAAACAGGCAGGAAAGAAATGGGGGCTGGTCAGGACAGACTGCTGTATTTTATGAATAGCGTGAAAATGGTATTCCAAACAATACATAAACCAGCACCTACTATTTTTAGGTTACCATTTCCATTTTTGGTAAAACACTGATTCCATGCCTCTGAATCAAAAACGGCTATAAGGAACCCGAGCCATTCAGTTAGAGAGCAGTTGTGGCCTGGTCTAGTTGATAGAGCCCGGGGCTAGGAAGTGACACACAGGTTATCATCCTAGCTCAGCCACTGGCCTTCTGTGGGAGCTGGGGCAAGTCGCTTCACCTCTCTGGGCCTCCATTTCCCCATCTAAAAAATGGGGGTACAGAGCCCTGTGAGAGACATGGATTGAGTCCGGTCTGATTGTCTGATTGGAAGTGCCTGACACATAGTAAGAGCTTAACAAATACCATCTTAAGAAAAGAGTGCTCAATGAATGCCATGGCGATTGTCTTTAACTGTGATCAGTCCAGAAAATCTCTGGGTCCTGTTGAACTATAGGCTAACAGATTCACCTGGGCCTGTTTTTTTTATGGTGCTCGTTAAGTGCTTACTATCTGTCAAGCACTGGGGTAGATACAAATTAATCAGGTCAGACACAGTCCCTGTCCCACGTGGGGCTCACAGTCTAAGTAGGAGGCAGAACCAGTTTTGAATCTCCATTTTGCTGTTGAGGAAACTAAGACACAGAGAAGTTGTGACTTCTCCAAAGTCAAACAGCAGGCAAGTGGTGGAGTCAGGATTAGAACCCAGATCCTCCGGCTCCTAGGTCCAGGATCTTTCCACTAGGCCATGCTGCTTCTCTAAGAGAAGCAAAGTGACTTGCCCAAGGTCACCCAGTAGACAAGTGGCACAGCTGGAATTAGAACCCAGATCCTCTGGCTCCCAAGCCCAGATGCTTTCCAGTAGACTGCGTGCTTCCCTAAGAGTAGCAAAGTGACCTCCCAAGGTCACCCAGCAGACAAGCGGCAGAGCCGGGATTAGATCCCAGGGTCCCAGGCCCAGGCTCTTTCTATTTGACCACACCACTGCCCTGTTGGGAATAAATGTGGTATAGTGCCAATGTTTAGCACGTCACCTTCATCCATGCATGTTTATTGAGTGCCCACTGTGAACACGGCACTGAATGGGCGAATCGTTCTCCTGCCTTGTCTAATAATGGGTGGGGGCTTAGCCTCAGTCATCTGAGGCCACGGAGCCATCCAAAATATCACCCCCTCTCCCCCACCCCCGCCAAAAAGTCAGCCATGGGCAAACAGCCCGAGACAGTCATGTTTCTGAGTCGATCCTAATTGTTAAATGAATCGGCATTTACAAATAGACCCAAATAAAGCATCGAGTACCATGGTAACATGCAGTCACTGAACCATCGGAAGATAACACAGACGAATGAACACCAGTTACCATGTAATAAACAATTCCTTTTTTCTGTAAACATGGAAGTTATTTTTCACTCAGAACTTGGTTATCCAAGTTTCCATTCAGCACGATATCTGAGCCACCAATTTCATGGTAAATTAAAGATATGGAAAACCTCTTTATCAGAGCAGGGTTGGAATACCCAAACCAAGATGATTCAGGGTCATTCTGTCCCAGCACTTAGGACAGTGCCGACACAATAATAGTAAGAATAATAATACAAAAATAAAATATCATTGCTATTGTTATGGTATTTGTTAAGCTATTTGTTATGGTATTTGAAAGGTTGTGGATTATGGCAGAGGACAGGACATTCTGGAGAAAGTATATCCATGGAGTCGCTATGAATCTGAAATGACTCGATGGCACTTAATAATAATAATAATAATAATAATAATAATAATAATAATTTGTTAAGCACTTACTTCTGTGTCCAGCACTGTACTAAGCCCTGGGGTGGAAACAAGCTAATCAGGTTGGACACAATCCCTGCTCTACATGGGGCTCACAGTTGAAGTAAGAGGGAGGAGGATTTAATCTCCATTTCGCAGTTGAGAAAACTGAGGCACAGAGAGGCTCAGTAACTTGCCCGAGGTCATGCAGCAGACAAGTGGCAGAGTTAGGATTAGAACCCAGGTGCGCTGACTTGTAGAACATGCTGAAAGCAGAACGCCTATTTGTCTGGTTTTATGTTGTCAAGTCGTCTCCAACCCACAGTGACGCCATGGATGCATCTCTCCCAGAATGCCCCACCTCCATCTGCAATCGTTCTGGTAGTTTATCAGTAGAGTTTTCTTGATAAAAATCCTGAAGCGGTTTAGCATCGTCTCCTTCCGTGCAGTAAACCTGAGTCTCCGCCCTCGACTCAGTACAACAATAAACAGACATGGTCTCTGCCCACAGTGAGCTCCAAGCCACAGTAGGGATGAGACCTTCCGTGAGCTTCCAGCCCTTCCCATCTCCCCTCCCACCTGGATCTGGTATTCCAGATCCGGCTGGCACAGGCACAGGAATAAGAGCCCCAGGGGTTAGGTTGGAAGGAATGCACACGGCCCCCTTCCCCGGTGGCCACTGATGGCATCAGTATTCACTGTGTGGTCAGGGGATGTGTTCTACTCTCCCAAGCTCTTATTACGGTGCTCTGCACACATTCATAATAATAATAATAATAATCATGGTATTTGTTAAGCGTTTATTATGTGCAAAGCACTGTTCTAAGCACTGAGGAGGATACAAGGTGATCAGGTTGCCCCACTTGGGGCTCACAGTCTTCATCCCCATTTTACAGATGAGGGAACTGAGGAACAGAGAAGTTAAGTGACTTGCCCAGAGTCACACAGCTGACAAGTGGCAGAGCCTGGATTTGAACCCATGACCTCTGACTCCCAAGCCCGTGCTTGTTCCCCTGAGGCATGCTGCTTCCACGCTGCTTCATTCATCCAGTCATATTTATTGAGCACTTACTGTGTGCAGAGCACTGTACTAAGCACTTGGGAGAGGACAATGCAATAATAAACTGACACATTCCCCACCCGCAACGAGTTTACAGTCTAGAGAGGGGGGGAAACAGCAAGCAGTCGATAAATACAATTGTCTGACTGACTGACACTGTGCCCCAATTTCGTCTCACTGCCAACCCCTTTCCCACGTCCTCCCCCTGGTCTGGAACTCCCTTCCCCTCCACAGGCAGAAAGAACTCGGGCCTGAGAGTCAGAAGACCTGGATTCTAATCCCAGCTCGGCCACCTGTTTACTGTGTGGCCTTGGGCAAGTCACTTCAGTTCTCTGGGCTTTAGTTTTCTCATCTGTAAAATGGGGATTCAATACCCATTCTTCCTCCCCCTTAGACTGTGACCCCTGTGTGGAATAGTGACTAGTCCAAACTTGTCATCTTGTATCCCCAGCGCTTAGGACATAGTAAGCGCTTAACAAATATCAAGGTTCCCCGTGCCCTCTTCAGGGTCAGGCGGGGAGAGTAATTGTTGGATATGAGGAAGGAGGGCGTTACAGGCCAGAGGCAAGATGTGGGTGAGTGTCTGTTTATGGTTGTATTGTACTCTCTCAAGCATTTAGTACAGTGCTCTGCACACAGTAAGTGCTCAATAAATACGATTGAATGAATGAATGGATGAATGAGAGGTCGGCGGTTAGGTAGATGAGATCAAGGTACGGTGAGAAGGTTGGCCTTAGAGGAGCAAAGTTTGCGGGCTGGGTTGAGTAGGAGAGTAGTGGGGTGAGATAGGAGGGGGCAAGGGGATTGAGTGCTTTAAAACCAATGGTGAGGAGTTTCTGTTTGTTGAGGAGGTGGATGGGTAACCACTGGAGGTTCTTGAGGGGTGGGGAGACATGGACTGAACAGTTTTGCAGAAAAATGATCCGGGCAGCAGTGAAGTATGGGTTGGAGTGGGGCTAGACAAGGGGCAGGGAGGTCTGCATAGAGGCTGACACAGTTATAAAGGCATAATAAGATGGCAAATCAGGCCACGGGGTGAAGATCAATGGACCGTTGGAGGAGGGACTAAGAATGGTTACCATGGAGACCGAGGGTGGCAAACATCCCTCTCAACTGCCGACAAGAAACCACGGAACCCAACGGTCAACACGGGGACTGAGGAGGGTTGGCTCCCACGGGGCCACCTCAGGGAGGGCCGAGGGGAGCTGGCCTTGTCAGTTAGTGGTGGGTTATGCAGATGAGAGGATGCCTCGAAACCACCACCAACATAAATGGCCTGCGCTCAGTTGGACCGGCGGGCGGCTGAGTACTGAGCCCTCCCGGGAGGGAGGAAGATTAAACCTGCCTGACTGCCAGTTGTCTGTCTGCTCCATGCTACACCTCATCAGGAGTTTATAGCACTATGAAAATTATACTACTACTACTAATAATAATATTAATAATAATAACAGTCTCCTGTGTGTAGAGCACTGTACTAAGCACTTGAGAGGGTAGAATAGCGCTGTGGACACAATCCCTTTCAATGAATTGAAAGCCCTGAGAATTTATCTGAAGACAATTTCAATACTGCAAAGACGTCGTACACAATGCAAACCACCAACTCCCAAGTTGGGTTTTATAACAACCAGGCTTTACCTCAATATCTTAGTGAAACATCAAACCTGGAATTTTCACCTGGCATAATTAGAGTAATAACATCGATAGGTCGCCGATTCCCTAGCATACCAATAAAGGAATCAACGGATGAAATGTGGACCGTAACGAAGGTGGTGATCAAAAAATTTGGGAAGGCAATGCAAAAAACAAGAACCAATCATGAAAATGAATTACTGTAGTAGTCTTGTTAATTACTTACCTTGTACCACATGATTTCAGCACAGATAAATTGATAGGAAAAACTGATTCACGCACATAAAAAATTACTATTTACCCCAAAGGATTACAAAGATACAAAGAAAGCCAAGAGTGAGGGAAAAATAAATCAAAGTTCTACATTTGAGGGCAATTAACAGGGAAAGAATCAATCAATCCATCAATCGTATTCACTGAGTGCTTTCTGTGGGCAGAGCACTTTGCTTGGGAGGGTACAATTCAGCAACTTAACAGTTGGTCGACACATTCCCTGCCCACAATGAGCTTACAGTCAGTCTAGAAGGGCTTACAGTCTAGAAATCAATTCTAGAAAGAATGTCACCGATTGGAGATGTGTCAGAACTCTGGTCAAGTGCCTGTGAGGTTCCAGTGAAACAATTAGCTGCTCTAAGCACTGTTCTAAGTGTTGAGGTAGATATAAGACTGTTCTAAGCGCTGAGCTAGATACAAGATCATCAGGTGGGATCCAGTTCCTGCCTCAGATAAGGCTCCCAATCTGAGAGGGAGGGAGAACAGGTAATTGAATCCCCCTTTTATAAATGGGAGGCAGCACGGCCTAGTGGAAAGAGCCCCAGCCTGGGAGTCCGAGGACTTGGGTTCTGATCCTGACTCCGCCACTTATCTGCTCTGTGTGACCTTGGGCAATGCCCCTAACTTCTCTGTGCCTGTTACCTCATCTGTAAAATGGGGATTCAATCCTACTCCCTCCGATTTAGACCGTGAGCCCCAGATGGGTCAGGGCCCCTGTTTGACCCGATTTATCCTGTAACTACCTCAGGACTTGGAACAGTGCTCGGCATATAGTTAGTGTTTAACTAGTACAAAGAGAAAAACAAAAACGAGAGAAACTCGGACAGATGGGGTGGGAAAGTGTCGCCCACGGGAATATCTGAACAAGAAAGTTTTGAAGCAGTCAGAGGAGTTAATAATCAGGAGACCGCTGCTTCTGGCAGGTTCTCCGCAGACATGGAGCTATTGCAACTTGTTTCATCAAAATATTGTGGGAGCCAGAAGAAATGGCTGATTTTATGATGTGTGAAAACAGCTCTCTTTTGCCAAGATGGAACAATGCTTCAAATTCAGCAAAGTATGGAGTGATAACATGTTGGCCTCCCATGGGCAAACGAATACTATCAGTTTTGGCCAAGATTTACTCCCCGGGGCTCGGTCTGCCCTGTTCAAAGGAAGGAAGCAGAGGAGTGAGCCCGAGCCTGGGAGACAGAGGACCGGGGTTCTAATCCCACCTCTGCCACGTGACTGCTGTGTGACCTTGGGCAAGTCACTTCACTTCTCTTAGAGAAGCAATATGGCCTAGTGGAAAAAGGCCAGGCCTGGGAGTAGGAGGACCTGGGTTCTACTCTAGCAAATCAACTGGATCATCATCATCATCATCATCATCAATCATATTTATTGAGTGCTTACTATGTGCAGGGCACTGTACTAAGCGCTTGGGAAGTACAAATTGGCAACATATAGAGACAGTCCCTACCCAACAGTGGGCTCACAGTCTAAAAGGGGGAGACAGAGAACAAAACCAAACATACTAACAAAATAAAATAAATAGAATAGATATGTACAAGTAAAATAAATAAATAAATAGAGTAATAATCAATCAATCGTATTTATTGAGCGCTTACTATGTGCAGAGCACTGTACTAAGCGCTTGGGAAGTACAAATTGGCAACATAATAAATATGTACAAACATATATACATATATACAGGTGCTGTGGGGAAGGGAAGGAGGTAAGATGGGGGGGATGGATAATTGCTCAATCCTGCCTTTCACATTTCATTCATTCGATCATATTTATTGAGCGCTTACTGTGTTCAGAACACTGTACTAAGTGCTTGGGAAGTACAATACAGAAATAGAGAGACAACCCCTGCCCATGACAAGCTCACAGTCTAGAGTGGGGGGAGCCAGGCATCAGTCCTTGAGCTGTGTCCTAACTCTGTGGAAGAAGTAAAATTACTCCTGAACAAAGGACAGATTGGATGTTGTAAATGATGACAGGGGGTTAAGGAGAAAGTTATTATAGACTCTGTGCTACCTAAACCCATTTGAGCACATACGTTTTTCCCAAGCACTTAATATTGTGCCCTGCATTTAGTAAGTGCTCAACAATGACTATTGATTCATTGATCGGTGAGGTATTTTGCTTACAAAGCTCAGGTCCCATTCAATCATAAGCCCAGTGAGTCATAATAACAATAATAATAATGATGGCATCTGTTAAGCACTTACTATGTGCAAAGCACTGTTCTAAGCGCTGGGGAGGTTACAAGGTGATCAGGTTGTCCCACGGGGGGCTCACAGTTTTAATCCCCATTTTACAGATGAGGTAACTGCGACGCAGAGAAGTTAAGTGACTTGCCCAAAGTCACACAGCTGACAGTTGGTGGAGTCGGCATTTGAACCCATGCCCTCTGACTCCAAAGCCCAGGCTCTTTCCACTGAGCCACACTGCTTCTCATAGTAGTGCTTACTTATTGAGTGCCCACTGGGTGCAGGGCACTGTACTAAGCGCTTGAGCAAGTGTAACACAAATATGAGGCCCTTACACCTTTTTTGTCATGATATTTGTTAAGCGCTTACTGTGTGTCAGGCACTGTACTAAGCATTGGGGTAGATACAAGCTAATCAGGTTGGACACTGTCCCTATCCTACATAGGGCTTAATCCCTGTTTTACAGATGAGGTAACTGCAGCGCAGAGAAGTGAAGAGACTTGAATAAGGTCATACGGCAGACAAGTGGCAGAGCCGGGATGTGAAGCCAGGTCCTCTGACCCCCAGGGCCCGGGCTGTTTCCGCTAGGCTGGGCTGCTTCTCTGAGGGCTGGGAGACCAAGTCCACGTCGAATTCTCCCAAACACATAATTCAGTTGACGCTAAATAAATTCTGTCGATTGATCGGTTGATGTGGTAGGATAGAATCGTGCAGAAAAGGCCTAGGAGCCTCATATGAGAGTGTTAATGAAAATACATCATCTGCATCACCTGAAAGCTATAATTAAGAGGATCCTTCTTAGCACATTAGGAAGAAGGAGTAATTAAATTTTACAATCTGGATTACTCCCAGATTGCAAAACCGAGGGACTAGTTTTTTCCAGGAAGTCAGATTAGGACTTGTATGAATTGGTTATTAAAACGGATCCCTGTTTCAAACCAGTAAAACTTGGAAATGTACACTACAATCCAATAGCAAATCTATAAATAATTCATCCCAAAACTCAGACTTGGAGCCAAAAAGAATTGCACAGTACTTACGCTCAGGAGTTCCGCCGAAGTTAGAATTGAAGCAGTGAGGCCCAGTGGAAACAGCCTAGACCCGGAAGTCAGAGAATCTGGGTTCTAATTTCAGCTCTTCCAAGTGCTTGCTGTGTGACCTTGGGCAGGTCACTTCCTTCTTTGGGCCTCAGTTCCCTCATCTGGAAAATGGGGATTCAATTCCTGTTCTCCCTCCTATTTAGACTGTGAGCCCATGTGGGGCCTGATGATCTTGAATCTACCTTAATGCTTAGTACAGAGCTGGGCAAATGGTAAGCGCTTAACAAATGCCACAGTTACTATAACGAATGTAGAAAATAAACAGTGGCCAATGAGACCGTCAAACATGCACCGGGCAGATGTGCAATCTTGGCTGTTTGGTCAATTGTAGTGTTTTTTTGTTTTTTTAATGGTTTTTGTGAAGCATTTACAATGTGCCAGGCTCTGTACTTAATGCAGGGGTACAATCTGGACACAGTCCACATCCCACATGGGACCCACAACTTTAATCCCCATTTTACAGGTGAGGTAACTGAGGCCCAGAGTGTGGTGAGCCAACAACAAGCCACCTTTTTAGTGACTGGTTGTGATCCCGTGAACAACAATAAGGAAGAGACTTTGCGAAGGCACTGATGGGCCCTACCTGAGGCAGGTGAGTGTCGGCCTGTGGGGGGGTGGAGCATGGAGGGAGGCGTGGCTTTCTCTCCGTGGTCTACTTCTCTGTGCCTCAGTTACCTCATCTGTAAAATGGGGATTAAGACCGTGAGCCCCACATGGGACAACCTGATCACCTTGTAACCTCTCCAGCACTTAGAACAGTGCTTTGCACATAATAAGCACTTAATAAATGCCATCATTATTATTATTATTATTACCTGGTAATGGGCCTGGACCAATCAATGACTGCTACGTAGGGTCACAGCTGTGACAGATAAAGGGCTAAGGCAGATAAAGGGTGGTTCCATTGAGGGGGGGCACCAGGAGCTGAAGAGAGAAGAAGCATTGGCAAGATGGGCTCCCTTGACCACTGACTGGTATTGGATCCTTGGTGGAGTGGAGTGAAGTGAGTAAGTGTGTGTGTATGTATGTATGTATGTGTCACTCCCTTGCACGTTGGTAAAACTAAGTAAAAAAATCTTTCCACAATAACCTTGGTGATTAGAGATGTGGTTTGACTTGTACTTTGTGTCACTGAGGCTCCCCCGGTCCAGGAGGGTCCTGGTTGGTATGAACTGGGGTGGGGGTGGGGGGGCTCGTGACACAGAGAAGTGTCTCCATCACCTCACCCCCTCCTACCTCCTACCTCACCTCCCTTCTCTCCTTCTACAGCCCAGCCGGCACCCTCCGCTCCTCTGCCGCTAATCTCCTCTCCGTGCCTCGTTCTCGCCTGTCCCGCCGTCGACCCCCGGCCCACGTCATCCCCCTGGCCTGGAATGCCCTCCCTCCACACATCCGCCAAACTAGCTCTCTTCCTCCCTTCAAGGCCCTACTGAGAGCTCACCTCTTCCAGGAGGCCTTCCCAGACTGAGCCCCCTCCTTTCTCTCCCCCTCCTCCCCCTCCCTATCCCCCCGCCTTACCTCCTTCCCCTCCCCACAGCACCTGTATATGTATATATGTTTGTACATATTTATTACTCTATTCATTTTATTTGTACATGTTTATTCTATTTATTTTATTTTGTCAATATGTTTTGTTTTGTTCTCTGTCTCCCCCATCTAGACTGTGAGCCCACTGTTGGGTAGGGACCATCTCTATATGTTGCCAACTTGTACTTCCCAAGCGCTTAGTACAGTGCTCTGCACACAGTAAGTGCTCAATAAATACGATTGAATGAATGAAGTGACTTGCCCAAGCTCTCCCAACAAACAAGTGGCGGATCCAGGATTAGAACCCAGGTCCTCTGACCCCCAGGCCCGTGCTCTTTCCGTTAGGCCACGCTCCTCCTCGTTAAGAAAAACGGCTAGTTCCCCCATTGCAAGTCAACAAGTGGATCATCACCACAAACGTGAACCCAAGAATATGATAGAAAGCATCTCTAAATTGAATTGGAACAGAACCCTGATAGCAGGTTAACACATCTTGGCCAACCTTCCAAATCCATCTGTTCTGATAAACTAAAAAAAATAATCTCAGTGAAACACATTGTTTTAGGAAGAACTATTCCAAGAATGTGTTCAGAACAGAGCATTTGTTTATGGATCCAATATCTGTTTTTCAATATCTGTTTCAGATGTGGAGCTTGAAAACTTTCCTCTTCTCCCTTTTCCTTCCATGCTGTCCTTGCACTTGGATTTGCACCCTTATATAATTTAAAGATATGTGCATAACGGCTGTTTCAAGTGCTGTGTTGTGGATTCTAATTCTGGCTCTGCCACTTGTCTGCTGCATGACCTTGGGCAAGTCACTTCACTTCTCTGGGCCTCAGTTCCCTCATCTGCAAAATGGGGATTGAGACCGTGATCCCCATGTGAGACAGGACCTGTGTCCAACCAGATCTGTTTATATCCACCCCAGAGCATAGTACAGTTTCTGGCACACAGCAAGCACTTATCAGATACCATTACTATTACTTGTACAGTGCAATCATGGCGGCCCAGGACGAACCGGAGCTAAAAGTTTTGGTCAAGGCGAAACCTGGAGACTCGAAGCTACCCCGCTCTTTTTCGTTGCCCAGACCATTTAGCCTGCCAGACAAGGGCCATTTCTGAATGCCTACATGCCCCAGTTTTAATTGCAGATGCCCGCCTGGCCTATATCAAAGCCATTTACCAGCCAGTTCAGTGCCCCTCTTTGAGGTGTGTCAGCGTGGTGGGAGGGGATTTTCCAGATTTTATCTGAGGGCACCAACCTGTTCCAGGTTGGGTTTGGGAGACTTTCAACTCATCATAATAATGAGCCACTGCTCTGAGGGGAGAGCATTACATAACCCTCATAGATGGGTCTTTCACCGTTGGGAGACCCATAACTGTAGTGGTTAAAAAATGTTTAAAAAAAAAAAACCAGTCTGCCAGAGGCTGGATGACTCATGGCGAGGTTAGTGCATTACACATTTCACCTTTCACCAACACCAGAGCAGTTTTCCACCTTGATGACTCACCCCTTTCCCAGGCCTGTAAAATGCCCTGAAGTTGAGAGAAAACAGAAGACGATTGAGGGCCTCTGCTTCCTAGGAACTCTACAAGTCAGGGACACTCTGAATACTCCCAGATGACAGCGGGTTTGAAGCTGGGATCAACTGGTCTGACCTGCGGTAGTCAATCAATCAATCAATGATATTTATTGGAAGTTTACTGTGTGCAGAGCACTGTACTAAGCTCTTGGGAGAGCCCAGTGCAACACAGTCGGTAGTGCCTGACACATAGTTAAGCACTTAACAAATACCATTATTATTATTATTATACATTCCCTGCCCACAAAGAGCTCACAGTCTAGAGGTGGAGGCAGACATTGATATAAAAAAATAAGTAATTTATAATATACAAATTAAAAATATGTACTCATCATGAAAATAGGAAAGGCCAGCCTGCACCACTTTTTCTTTTTTATGGTATTTGCTAAGCACTTATGCCTCAAACACTGTTCTAAGTACTTGGGTAGTTACACATTAATTAGGTTGGACACAGTCCCTGCCCCGCATGGGGCTCACAGTCTAAATAGGAGGGTTAACAGGAGAACTCAGGCCTAGAGAAGTGAAGTGACTTGCCCAAGGTCACTCAGCAAACAACTGGCAGAGCCAGGATTAGAAACCAGATCTTCTGACTCCCAAGTCTGGGCTCTTTCCACTAGGCCTCGCTGTGTTGACTCTGTCTTCGGTCTCGTGATTCTGCTATGTTCTGGCAGGTCAAGAAAGGATCCTAAGCAGCAGCTGTCTGGCAGTTTGGGCCAGAGGGTAAGGGGAACAGATGTCAGAACAGAGAAGGCTCTCCCAGAGACAGTCACACTCAAAGGAGAACTTCACGATCAGTATCTGGTGATTTGGGATACAGTTCAAGACTACATCCAGCCCTGAATTACCTGATTTTTAGCATAGTAGTAGTATTTGTATTGATTCACCCCTTACTGTGTTAGGGGCATCGTAAGCTCATTATGGGCAGGGAACACATCTGCTTAGTCTGTTGTGATGTCCTCTCCCATGCACTCAGCACAGTGCTCTGCACATAGTAAGCGCTCAAAAAATACGATCGATTGATCCACTGATGGTAGTACATGCTGGGAGAGAATAACCAAGTGGGAATTAGACAGGATCCCCGTCCCTCGGGGGGTTCACGGTGATAAACTCCCTCTCTCGACTCTGAATGCTTGCCCGGCTCAATTCTTCTCGCCCCGAATGCAGGCTTTGTTTGGATTCGATAATGACGGGCTGGGAATCTCACACAATGCAACGGAAATAATTGGATATACAGGTGCACGGGCCTGGGAAAGTATCAGTGACCTTATGCTTAGGAGGCTTAAATTTCAGATGGCATCTGCCGGAGAGGCTTCCTCTCCGAAGTCTGCCGTCTGCTCTTGCTTTCGAAAGGCCTGTGCAGCGCTTTTCGCAACAGGGGGAAAAGGTCTTCGGGCCAAGCAGCGATGTCTCCTTTCCCCATGGCCTTTCCCTAACCAATGGTCAGGATGTGGGACTCGTCCAATCCCTCGGGTGAAGACAACCGTAAGCAAAGAGCCCCGATGTTCTTTGTCCTTTTCTTCAGCCTGCGGGTTTAGCATTGGACTGGCCCCTATTTAATTAACCAATCAATCTATGGTATTTATGGAGCACTTACTGTGTGCAGAGCACTGTACTAAGCCCTTGGGAGTGGATGATATAACAGAGTTGGTAGACACAGTCCATGCCCACAGTGAGATTACAATCTAGAGGCCCACTAAGACCATCACCCTCTTCCTGGGCTGGCCTGCTCCTTGCTCCCCCAAACACCCACCCACCCCCAGCCTCCCTCTCACGAGGAATGGAAGCAAAGCTGCTGACAGGAAGCCCCATTTGGTCACAGATTCCGAGATTCCTTTAGGTGGATTCCTGCAGAGAAAGGATGTACTCCCAGACACAGATGTCTTCAGATGCATCTCTCCTTGGATACACGGATTCCTTCACTGACACAGATTCCCTCAGAGTAAAGATTCCTTCATAGACACAGATTCCCTCACGGACGATGAATTCCCTCACGGAATATGGATTCCCTCATAGACTATGGATTCCCTCTGGGAATATGAATTCCCTCACGAAATATGAATTCCCTCACAGAATATGGATTCCCTCACGGAATATGAATTCCCTCACAGAATACAGATTACCAATTCCCTCACAGAATATGAATTCCCTCACAGAATACAGATTAGCAATTCCCTCACAGAATATGGATTCCTTCAAGGAATATGGATTTCCTCATGACATATGGATTCCCTCAGATACACAGTTCTCTCATAGACATGGATTGCTCTGAGAACCAAACCTAAAAGAGATAGAATGCATCAAATTTGGCTCCAGCCAGCTGCCAGATTTATTTGAGGCCCCAGGGCACATAGATTTGAGCTTCTTTTTCCCACATGAATTGGGGGAGAAATTGTACTTCCTTGTTCCAGTGGGATTTCAGGCCAGGGCTGGGTATATGATGGTCTGCTGGGAAAGCCAGTCATAAATTAGTAATTCCCAGTTCAGAAGTGGTTTAATGAATCAATCAATCAGTGGTATTTATTGAGCGCTTCCTCTGTGCAGAGTACCATACTTAGTGCTTTGGGAGAGTAATAATAATAATTATGGTATTTGTTAAACTCCTACTACATGCCAAGCACTGTTCTAAGCACTGGGGTATATACCCAGCGCTCAGTACAGTGCCTGGCACACAGTAAGTGCTTAACAAATACCAGAATTATTTTTATTATCATTAATAATAAAAGGTTATCAATACATTGTAAGCACTGGGGTATCTACAAGGTTATCAACACAATAGAGTTGGTAAAGCCATTCCCTGCCCACAAAAAGCTTAGAATGGAGCTTCTTACAGCTGCAGTGGTTGGCTCCTTAAACTCCATCCTCATTCCCACAACCTAAAGCAGGACCCATCCTGAGAGGCACCGATCCCAGCCATCCCACAACACTTTGCATCCCTCTCGTCTTCCTGGTTCTGTGACATCAGGGAGCAGCTGGGGAAAGAGGCTGAGAGAACCCTTTGGGATCCTGGAATCGTCACGCTTGGGGACTCTGCCGACCCTGAGCTCTCACCTCTCCCTGAGCGGGTGGCAGAGTGACCACCCTAAAACCAGCTAAATCCATTTCCCCAGTGAGTGGCAACAGGTTTCATCAGCATCTCAGAGCCTTGGGACGCCCACCTCTCTCCTTGCGATCCCCATTACAAATTCCCTCAAAATTCTCAACTTCCTATGACAGCTTACCTCACCCGGGTGGGGTGAAGTGCAAAAGAATCCGTATAACTCAGGTACAAAGGGAAGTTTTCAGCAGGGGAAGATGAAGACCCTTTGGAATTCCTAAACACTTCCTTAAAGGCTGCAACATTTTCTTTAGAAAATAATCCTCAGCTGCCCAGAGGGATTTCAGGGAAATTGCTGGCTCTGTACTAAAACTGAAAAATGTGAATTAATTTTAATTCCATAATAAGGCTCTGTGGTTGCTGTCAGACTCGAAGGAAAGGATTATAGAAGAAGGAAAAATGTGTCAGTCCGTAAACCAAACGTCTTAGTCAATACTATTCTGACATTAAATCTCTGTTTACCTAGTGTATTAGAAGTAATAGGTTTGTCAAACTAGTTCTTTCTGCTAGAAGACCCAACCTAAACCTCCTTTAATTCAAATTGAAATGTATTTGGCTCAGAATCATTTTAATTCTCTGGGAATAATTGCCTTTCTTCTCAATCGAGCTGCACCTTTGTCTACCTTTGTATGGGGCTTAAAATCATGTGTCCCAGCTACTGATATGTTCTTTAACCTAGTTAACTTTCTCAGCTGGATCTTTTTTTCTTTCTTCAAATAGTATTGGTTAAACACTTACTATGTTCCAGGCACTGTACTGCTAGGGGAAGATCCATGGCTTAGTGGAAAGAGCAGTGTGGCTCAGTGGAAAGAATCTGGGCTTTGGAGTCAGAGGTCATGGGTTCAAATCCCAGCTCCGCCAATTGTCAGCTTTGTGACTTTGGGCATGTCACTTAGCTTCTCTGGGCCTCAGTTACCTCATCTGTAAAATGGGGATTAAGACCGTGAGCCCCACGTGGGACAACCTGATCATCTTGTATCCCCCCAGTGCTTAGAACAGTGCTTTGCACATAGTAAGTGCTTAACAAATACCATCATTATTGTTATTAAGAGCCCGGGTTTGGGAGTCAGAGGTCATGGGTTCTAATCCCGCCTCTACCACTTGTCAACTGTCAGCTGTGTGACTTTGGGCAAGTCATTTAACTTCTCTGTGCCTCAGTTACCTCATCTGTAAAATGGAAATTAAGACTGTGAGCCCCGTGTGGGACAACCTGCTTACCTTGTATCTACCCCAGTGCTTAGAACAGTGCTTGGCACATAGTAAGTGCTTAATAAATGCCATCATCATCATCATCATCAAATACGATTGAATGGAATGGAATAGTGAATCAGTTTAGACACAGTCCCACATGGGGCTCACAGTCTAATCCCCATTTTACAGATGAGGGACCTGAGCCACAGAGAAGTGAAGTGACTTGCCCGAGGTCACACAGCGGACATGTAGTGATTAGAGCCCAGGTCCTTCTGACTCCCAGGCCCAGGGTCTACCTACTAGGCCACACTGCTTCTCAACATAGAGATTTATGTGTCAGTGAACCTGTGGGTCTGAACCAGGATTCTGAGTTACAGTAGGGGCCTTACAACAAAACACATGCCTCAGATTCTGAACCCACTCTGACCACATGGGCCCCAAAACTCGATCGGGGTAATGGGAGACTTGGGGAATATAAGCCCCACCTCCCCCAGATACACAGAGAACCTTTCTGGTCGCCCCAATCTATTTCTATGCCTGCATGATTTCATTTTAGCTGAAACATCATCTCCACAGCCCTTGGAATTCACACCTCCTCCAGGAGGCCTTCCCTGGTTAGTTGTTCTTCCTGGATCGGCACTTCCGCGCCAACTATTCATTCATTCATTCATTTGATCATATTTATTGAGCGCTTACTGTGTGCAGAGCACTGTACTAAGCGCTTGGAAAGTACATGCATGCACGGCCACCTGTAGCACTTCCAAATTCAATTAATTAGGGTATTTTTTCAATTATGATGTGATATTATGCTGCATCAAGCATTGTTCTAAACGCTGGGGTAGATACAAGTTAATCAGGTCAGAGTCCCTGTCTCTCACGAGGCTCACACATACCCCCTCTCGACTGTAAAATCACGGTGGCCAGGGATCGTGACTACCACGTGGCTCGGTGGAAACAGCACGGGCTCTGGAGTCCGAGGTCATGGGTTCATATTCCGGCTCCACCAATTTGTCAGCTGTGTGACTTTGGGCAAGTCACTTCACTTCTCTGTGCCTCAGTTACCTATCTGTAAAATGGGGATTAAAACTGTGAGCCCCATGTGGGACAACCTGATCACCTTTGTCCTCCCCAGTGCTTAGAATTGTGCTTGGCACATAGTAAGCGCTTAACAAATGCCATTATTAATTCATTCATTATCTTGGTTTTCTGCAGTTTCATATTTCCTCCTGCACTTGGAACATCTCTCCTTAGATGTCCCGCTCAAACTTAACGTATCCAAAACAGAGCTCCTCATCTTCACACCCAAACCGTGTCCTCCCCATGACTTTCCCATCACTGTAGATAGCACCACTATCCTCCCTTTCTCACAAGCCTGTAACCTTGGCATTATCCTCATCTCTCTCATTCCATCCACGTATTCAATCTGTCACCAAATCCTGTTGGTTCTACCTTCACCCAACATTGCTAAAATCCGGTCTTTCCTCTCCATTCAAACTGCTACTTCACTGATCCATGTACATATCACACCCCACCTAGACTACTGTTTGGACTCCTCACTGAACTCCCTCCTCCTGCTTTCCCCACTCCAGTCCATACTTAATCTGCTGCCCAGCTCATTTTTCTAATTAGAGGAGCAAACTGTGGGGGCTGGGTTGGAGTAGAAGAGTAGCGAGGTGATGGTGAGGAGTTTCTGTTTGATGCGGAGGTGGAGGTTCTTGTGAAGTGGAGAAATATGGACTGAACAGTTTTTTAGAAAAATGAGCTGGGCAGCAGAGTCAAGTATCTATCTTCTATCTCATCGCAGACCCCTCTCCTTTGTCCTGCCTCTGACCTGGAACTCCCTTCCCCTCCATAGAAGCCAGACTGCCACTCTCTCCATCTTCAAAGCCTTATTAAAAACACACCTCCTCCAAGAGGCCTTCCCCCACTAAGCCCTCATTTCCCCTTCCCCTTCCCTTCTGCATCACCCCTGGACCCTCTATTCACCCCACCCTCAGCTCCTCGGCCCTTGTGTCCATTAAGTGCTTAGTACGGTGCTCTGCACACAGTATAAGCACTCAAAAATACGATTGAATGAATATCCATCATATATTTTAACGTCTGTCTCCCCCTCTAGACTGTAAGCTCCTTGTGGCCAGGGAATGTGTCTACTAAATCTGTTGCATTGTCCTCTCCCAAGCACTTAGTATGGTGCTCTGCACAGGGTAAGCGTTCAATAAATGCCATTGATTGATTGATTGATTGACAGAGAGATGGAAAACATGCAGACCATGAAAACACATGTGGCTCATTTTCCAACAAAGGTTTTTTTTCCCCCCCTGGGCTGACTAAGTTCCTACCCCCTGCTGCTGGAATAAAGCCTCCTCTTGTTTTCCCCTCCCTCCTTGCCTCTTTTTTTTATTCACAGCCATCTATAACACTCATTTACATATTGAATTATTAACTTGAATCCTTAAGCACTTGTCTAGTCACCTATCTTTCCATTCTCTTCTTCCTCCAATCTGTAAATCTCCCCCAGTGCTCATAATAGTGCTGTCCACACAGTAGCCTGTCAGCAACCTGAGGGCTTGGATTGAACTCTATTGGACTCCTCCAAACGTTCAGTCCAGTGTTCTGCGCACACTAAGTGCTCAGTAAATACCACTGATGGATTGCTTGATTGACTAATATTACTCTCCAAAGTATCCTGGAGCCCCTTGATTCTCTCACTTCCTCATCTCTGTTCCCTTCTGCCTCCCTGGCATTGGTTTCCCACTCTTCTCCAGAACCAGACTGGAAAAGAGGAAAGGAGCGGGTGACTTGGGAAAGCACTTACCTTTTCCTGCAAAACACTGGAACATTACCTAATAATGTTTCCAAAGCGCTTCCATACTGACGATTGGAATTTATCCCCAACTCTGTGAGGTCGGACAGGGCAGGGATTAGTCTCCCCATCTTACAGATGAGGAAACAGAGGCTCAGAGAGGTTCAGGGACTTGTCCAATGTCATAGAACAGGTCAGTGGCAAAGCCAGGATTAGAACCCGGGTCTCCTGACTCTCAATTCCCCCGTTCTTTTCACCAGGCCACAGGGAGGGACCCTGGTTTAGTGCTCGGGATTTCTATGGCCTCTCTCCCTTACCATCCATATTGTGGAGTTATTTTTCTCAGGCTTTTGTTTCGTAATCCCAGGCGAGTCCACACACACCCCACCCCACCCCTCCACCCCCGTCCAGCCCAAAGTTATGTGCGTGCCATGCCAGGCGAGGATTTTTGTGTTGTGTACGTATAACGGGAAATGAGAAGCTGGGGAGAGGGAGAGAAAAATTTGGAATCGGGTCTAGAGGATGGTTTTGGAAGATGTGTGTTCTAGTTTGAGCTAAATTGCTGTCCAGAGAACGCCTTTGGCTAAGGGCCCTAGGTTGTTGTTTGGTTGTTATTTTTATGGTATTTGTTAAGCGCTTACTAGGTGACAGGCACTGTACTAAGTGCCGGGGTAGATGCAAGCTAATCAGATTGGACCCCGATCACTGTCCCACATGGGGCTCACACTCTTAATCCCCATTTTACAGATGAGGTAATTGAGGCACAGAGAATTCATTCATTCATTCATTCGATTGTATTAATGAGTGCTTACTGTGTGTGGAGCACTGTACTAAGCGCTTGGGAGAGTCCAATAGGACAACAGACACAATCCCTGCCCACAAGGAGTTTACAATCCAGAGACATGAAGTGACTTGCCCAAGGTCATACAGCAGAGAAGCGGAGTGGCCAGGACTAGAACCCAGGACAGGCAGGGGGACAATCCGCTGGGCTGAGAAAGGGGCCCTCACCAAGCACTTCAGATGCAGATCTCTAAGACTTTCCTCTGGCAATTGCTGATTTTCCCTCCAGTGTGACTATTTCTCAACTTCTCCACTCTCAGGCCTCTGTTCCTCCAGCCTGGAATTCCATCCCGCTTCATAACCGCCAGACCAGAGCTCTCCCCCTCTTCAAAGCGCTCCTAAATTCCCACCTGTGGAAGCTGATTAAATCATAACAACCTCCCCCACTCCCACTCAGACCCAAGTCACATCTGCCCAACGCCAATTTGAGCACTCGTGTTAGCACGTTAGTTGAGCTGCAGTACAGCCTAGTGGAAAGACCTCGGGCCCGGGAGTCAGAGGACCTAGGTTTTAATCTCAGCTGTCCAGGGTCTCCTTTGGGAAAGGCTGGGGAAAGGGGAAGGGAGTGTGGCAGGAGAGGAGAAGGAAAGAAGTTGTGGGAGCCAGGAAGAGAAGGTCCTGTTGCAGTTGCAAAGAAAGCATTGCAAGGAACAACAGTAAAACCCAGAATTCTGTCTCTAGTTTCCCCTGGCGGTCCTCACAACTACAGCAGGAAAACTTGGGGAATCTCGGTTTGTCCACACATTTCCCTCTTTCAGTCATAAACTGGACGCTCATTTTTTTAATGGTACTTGTTAAGTGCTTACTCTGTTCCAGGCACTGTACTAAGCTCTGGAGTAGATACAAGCTAATCATGTTGGACACAGTCCCTGTCCCACATGGGGCTCACAGTCTTAATCCCCATTTTACAGATGAGGGAACTGAGGTGCAGAGAAGTGAAGTGACTTGTCCTAGGTCACACAGCAGATGTGGGGGAGCTGGGATTAGAACCTAGGTCCTCTGACTCCCAGCCCTGAGCTCTATCCGCTGGGCCACACTGCTTCTCCTTCCAAATTTCCTGACTTTTATGGGTTTGCCAGACACCTGCCATTACTTTTAGATATTTCATTTTTCAATAATTGTTTCACTTTCCTTCATAGGGCACTGACACATATGCTCTGGGATGTCCCAATAAGAGTTTGATTTTGAGTCCTTTGAGAACCTAAAGGAATAAAGCTCACCTCAGAGGCCTTGACCTGTCCAGAAAACTCCTCTGGCTAAGGGCACTTGGTTGTTATTTAATTTTTTTAAGGTATTTGTTAAGCGCTCACTATGCTCCGGACACTCTACTAAGCACTGGGGTAGATACAAGCTAGTCAGATTGGACACGGTCCCTGTCCCACATGGGGCTCAAACTCTTAATCCCCATTTTGTATCTGCATAATCTCCACAGTGATGCTCAGTGAATTCAACAGGATTCATGGAGAACTTATTGTGTGCAAACCACTGTACTGAGGGCGTGGGAGAGCCCAAAAGTTAGAAGACACAATCCCTGCCCTCAAGGAGCTTCCAGTCTACTTATACAGAACACTGTACTGAGCGCTTGGGAGAGTCCAATAAAGTCAGTAGACCTGCTTCTTACCTTCAAGGAACTTCCAGTCAACTGTGGCTGAGTACTCGAGAGAGGACAAAACAATAGAGTTCATCATTCATTCATTCATTCAATCGTATTTATTAAGCACTTACTGGGTGCAGAGAAGCAGTGTGGCTTAGTGGAAAGAGCCCGGGCTCGGGAGTCAGAGGTTGTGGGTTCTAATCCCACCTCCGCCACTTGTTAGCTGAGTGACTTTGGGCAAGTCACTTCACTTCTCTGTGCCTCAGTTACCTCATCTGTAAAATGGGGATTAAGACTGTGAGCCCCACGTGGGACAACCTGTTTATCCTGTGTCTACTCCAGCGCTTAGAGCAGTGCTTGGCACATAGAAAGCGCTTAGCAAATACCATCATTAGAGAAGCAGCATGGCTCAGTGGAAAGAGCATGGGCTTGGGAGTCAGAGGTCATGGGTTCTAATCCCGGCTTTGCTGCTTGTCTGCTGTGTAACCTTGGACAAGTCACTTAACTTCTCTGAGCCTCAGTTACCTCATCTGTAAAATAGGGATTAAGACTGTGAACCCCATGTGGGACAACGTGATCACCTTGTATCCCCCCCACAGTGCTTAGAACAGTGCTTTGCACATAGTAGCACTTAACAAAAGCCATCATTATTGTACTAAGCGCTTGGGAGAGTACAATATAATAACAGTCACATTCCCTGCCCACAATGAGTTTACAGTGTAGCGGTGATGGACATGGTATTCATTCATTCATTCAATCGTATTTATTGAGTGCTTACTGTGTGCAGAGCACTGTACTAAGCACTTGGAAAGTACAATTCAGCAACAAATAGAGATAATCCTTTCCCACAACAGGCTCACAGTCTAGAAGGGGGGAGGAAGTGGATAGACCACGGGCCTGGGAGTCCGAAGGACCTGGGTTCTAATCCTGGCTCTGCCGCTTGTGTGCTGTGTGACCTTTGTCAAGTCACTTCACTTCTCTGTGCCTCAATGATCTCATCTATAAAGTGGGGATTAAGACTGTGAGCCCCATGTGGAACAGGGATTGTGTCCATCCCGATTAGCTCGTATCCACCTCAGCGCTTAGACAGTGACTGGCACATAGTAAGTGCTTAACAAATGCCACAATTTTATCATTATTATCATTATCATTTCTCCAGTTGGTGTCACCCTAGTAGAGAGTGAAAGACCTTTTGTTCCTTTAGGTTTCCTTGCCCTCCAGGAGGAAACAACTCCAGGAGTGGATGGATGGGAACTGCAAGGAAACACCAGGAAAGGAAAACGCTAGCTTTTGAGGTTTGGCAGGGAGAAGTCAATCCACTTGGGTCAGAAGAGACCCTGCCTGAGTAGGCGTGAGAATTTCATGGGGGGAGAGAGAGGATGGGGGGAAATGGAGGAAATGGTTGGGATTTACAAGCCAGCCTCATCAAGTAGGCGTGAAATGATACCTCTATACCTCGGTGGGACTTTGCTGAAAGGTTTTCGGGTCTTGGGGGGTGGTGAATGTGTGTGTGTGTGTTTAAAATTACCAGGTGGAGTGGTTCAACACATTGGTTAGGAAAATGTTCATAATTGGGTCCTTCCTGACCGCAGTTAGCAAACCTCACCTAACTTGCAACTCATCTACAAGAGGTTTGGCAAAGACAGGTCCTGAACTATTTGCCAGGCAACTGTGGTCGTTGGCAAATAAATCTCCACAGCTCCTGGCAAGCAGCATGGCCTACTGGAAATTGCCCGGGCCTGGGAGTCAGAAGACCTGGGTTCTAATCCCGGCTCTGCCACATGTCTGCTGTGTGACCTTGGGCAAGTCACTTCACTTCTCTGAGCCACATTTCCCTCATCTGCAAAATGGGGAATTCAATCCCTGCTCTCCCTCCTACTTAGACTGTGAGTCCCATGTGGGACCTGATTATCTCATATCTACCCCAGTGCTTAGTACTGTGCTTGACACATAATAAGCACTTAAAAAACACCATTATTATTATTCTGGTAGCTCTGGGGACGGCTTTGGGGAAAATAATAGCAACTGTATTATTTGTTAAGGGCTTACTATGTGCCAGGAACTGTACTAAGCGCTAACCCTAACCCTGTGTCAGGTTGGACACAGTCACTGTCCTATATTGGGCTCACAATATTAATTTTTACAGATGAGGTAACTGAGGCCCAGAGAAGTGAAGTGACTTGCCCAAAGTCATAAAGCAGATGAGCGGTGGAGCCAGGACTATGCTCTATCCACTAGGCCATGCTGCTTGGGGGGATGAGAAGCAGCGTGGCTCAGTGGAAAGAGCACGGTCTTTGGAGTCAGAGAACCTGGGTTCTAATCCCAGATCCACCACCTGTCTGCTGTGTGACCTTAGGCAAGTCACCTAACCTTTCCGGGCCTCAGTTCCCTCATCTGTAAGATGGGGCTTAAGACTGTGAGCCCCAAGTGGGACGTGGACCGTATGTAACCTGATTAGCTTGTATCTTCCCCACCACTTAGTACAGTGCCTGAGACAGAGTAAGTGCTTAACAAATTTGTTGCTGAACTGTGCTTTCCAAATGCTTAGTACAGTGCTTTGCACAAAGTAAGCTCTCAATAAATACGATTGAATGAATGAATGAATGAATGAATGAAATACCTTAAAAAAAACACTTCCTGTCCATGAGCTTTGATCAACTTTCTCCCCGCAACTTATCCTCTCTCCTCTCTCAGTACACCCCAGTTCACACTCTTTGCCCCTCTCCAACCAACTGTGCCTCGATTGTTTCTCTCTGGCTGCTGACCTCTTGCTCACATCCTCCATCCTGCTTGGTGCCATCTCCTCCTCCTTCACATCTGGCAGACCTCTACTCTTCCCATCTTCAAGGCCGGTTGGGAAAAGCATCTCCTCCAGGAAGCCTTCCTTGATTAATCTTTCATCTCCCCAACTACTGCTTTGGTATTCATAGTCCCTTCCCCCAACCCACTCTTCTTCCTCCCCCTACCTGTAATGGATTTTTTGGGCGGCCTCCCCTGCTAGAATATAAGCTCCTTGAGGGCACAGTTCGTGTCTACTGACTAGTCTATTCTCCCCAGAGCTTATTCCAGTGCTCTGCACAGAGTGAGTGCTCAACCAATACAATTGATTGATTTTCACCAATGAGGAAACTGTTACTTCTCATCCCTTGTCGGAGGCATGAAAATGACAAGGAGATGAAGGCCTTTACTGGCATCAGGAGGGGCAAGGAATGAGGGAAGGGAGGGAGGCAGGAAAGAAGACCACTTCCAGACAATGGTCTTTGCTGGAATTTTCCCAAGGACCAGGCGGTTATTTGCATCAATTTGCATATTGTTTGCATCTGCCCCCATTCGCTGTAATCTACTCTCGGGCAGTTTTCCAGTTAAGATTGTTTTATTGCCACTCGGAAGGCTGTTCATTCTTTTCTTCTCACTCTTCCCCTGATTTTGACCGAGTTCCCCTACCCCGACAGTGCATGGCAGAGGAGGAGAGAGACGCTGGGAAAGGGAGAGGCGTGGACCACACAAGTCATCAAAGACGGGCCCTCAGAGGCAGCAGGGAGACAGTTGACTTGAAGCAAAATGGCTGACCTCACCTCCCCTTCACTCCCATCCCCATTCCTTCCGTAGAAGGCAGGCCAGGGATGCCTCAGGCCTTTCTCGAAATCTGTTGTTCCGAAGAGAATGTTTTCAGAAGGAGGTCAGGGAGAGGACGCTGAAGATGAGACAGGGAGGAAATCTGAAAGGAAAACTCAACCAAGAGAATTTCCTTGCTGAATTCTGGGCCTCATGGATCAGGAGCCTTTGGAGAGGCACAAATCTCCCAGCAAGGAATGGGGCAGCGTGTGAGAAGCTGACCCTTCTAAGGAGACTTCGCTTATAGCTTTGCTGCCCCCTAAGGTGATGACCCCCCCCACCCCCCCACCCCAGCTGGTGACCAGTGGGAAGAGTCAACAAGCCCTCAAGTAGAAAATGAGTTGTACTGTACTCTCCCAAACACTGACTGTATGCATACATATATCAACTCTGTTTTGGTAAACTCTCCCAAGCACTTAGTACAGTGCTCTGCACACAGTAAGCACTCAATCAATACCATTATAAACTTTGGACAGTAGGACAGAGATAATAGACATTTATCCCTGTCCCTAAGGAGCTTACAGCCTTCTGTGTACAGAGAATTGTACAGAGCATTTGGGAGAGTCCAATAGTTAGACCTGATCCCTGCCCTCAAGGAATTTACAATTTAGTGGGGGAGACAGACACCAAAAATAAGACAAGTAGAATATATATATACACATACACACACACACACATATATATATATGTATATACATACCAACTCTATTATGAGCGAAGAGATAAGGTGGCAGCCGGGGAGGATGCTGGTATTGTTATTAGGGCTGGGCAAATGAGGTGGAAAAAGAAGAGTTCAGAGTGTAAGCTCACTGTGGGCAGTCAGTCAATTGTATTTATTGAGCGCTTACTCAAAACGATCAAAATCAAACTGTCAGTCAATCAATGGTATTTATTAAACACTTATTGTGTGCAGAGCACCGTACTAAGCACTTGGGAGAATACAATAGAACAACATAACAGACACATTCCCTGCCCACAGGGATCTTACAGCCTAGAAGCCTAGGAGCTTCTAGACTGTGAGTCCGTTATTGGGTAGGGACTGTCTCTATATGTTGCCGATTTGTACTTCCCAAGCGCTTAGTACAGTGCTCTGCACACAGTGAGCGCTCAATAAATACGATTGAATGAATGAATGAATAGAAGGGGGAGGGAACATGTATAACAACTCTGTGGTATTGTCCTCTTGTAGGTGTTTGTCACCATTCTCTGCACACGATAAGTGCAGAGCAGCAGCGTGGCTCAGTGGAAAGAGTGTTGGCTTGGGAGTCAGAGGTCGTGGGTTCAAATCCCGGCTCAGCCACTTGTCAGCTGTGTGACCTTGGGCAAGTCACTTAACTTCTCTGGGCCTCAGTTCCCTCATCTGTAAAATGGGGATTAAGACTGTGAGCCCCACGTGGGACAACCTGATCACCTTGTATCCCCCCCAGTGCTTAGAACAGTGCTTTGCACATAGTAAGTGCTTAACAAATACCACCATTATTATTAATAATAAATACCACTGACTGGTCGAGGGTTTGATTTTGTATGTTTTGTGCCAGAGGTGCATTCAGCCACCTGGAGGCAGGGGGATGGACCAGATGACCCTTTGAAGACCCTGCCTTCCAGTGCTGGTTCTCCCAGGGCCAATCTGGGCATTGCATATATGGCAGGGATGCAGCCGGATGTCCCCCCCTCAATCGTCAGTTCCCGCCTGTCCCTTCCACACCCTCCCCTTACCCCTCACCCCCCCCACCCCCGGCCTGTTATTAAAGCAAGGAAGGGGGATGAAGGCCTTTCTGGGGCTTTTTGGGTTGTCCCCTCCCATCAGAATCAGGCCCATTGTTCCTGCTCCCTTTTCTCTGTCTTTTGAAAACCCACCCCCTAGCTTAAGAGAAAGCAGAAAGTCAGGGCCAGGGGGAGGTTCTAAAGGGAAACTCTGACAGCAGTGGCTATTTACAATGCCCTAGGGCGACGGCCATCCCGCCTTTCCCACCCTGCCTTAGCTCTTATTGACACAATTATTCTGCTTCATTACACTTATTTAAAACCTGATCCACCTGCTGCTAAACACAACTCTGATTTGTTCACAACTGCCTGGGTCCCTGTAATTATCTGTGAAGAGGACAAATTACCTGTAAAATATCTTCCAACTTTTCCTCACATTCTGCAGGGCAAGATGGCTTGCGTCCAAGCAGAAGCCTAGTCAGTTCGTTGGGGAGGCTGGATTTCGGCTCAGCCTCAAGAAAGCCCTTCTCCAGCTACGTAGGGACCTCGGTACCCAGCCAGGGTAGCTGGGGTTTGTTTGGTTTCAGCTAACCATAATTGCCGCCATTTCCTGAGATGATTTGGGGCACGTTTGAAGTTGGCCATGAGACACAGGCCGGCTGCCTGTTTGGGAGCTTTTCAAGGGTCGGCAGGCGGGGGCCTGTGAGGGGCGGGGGTGGCGGGAGAGAAGAGGAGGAGAGACCGACAGAGCAGGGAGAGGGGGGCTGGAGAGACAGAGCGGGAGAAATAAGAATTGTGATATTTGTTAAGCATTTACCATGTGCCAAGCACTGTACAAAGTGCTGGGCTAGCTTTGTTCTATGCAGATAGGCCAGAGGCCCTGTCATTCATTCATTCATTCATTCTATCGTATTCATTGAGCACTTACTGTGTGCAGAGCACTGTACTAAGCGCTTGGGAAATACAAGTTGGCAACATATAGAGATGGTCCCTACCCATCAATGGGCTCACAGTCTAGAAGGGGAGGGAGAACAGATATTTAGTGCCCATTTTATAGATGAGGAAACTGAGGCATAGGGGAAGTCAAGTGACTTGCCCAAGGTCACCCAGCAGGTAAGTGATGGAGCTGGGCTTAGAACCCAGGTCTTCTGACTCCCAGGATGTGGCTCTTTCCACTAGGCTGTGCTGCTTCTCTAAGACGAGTGAAGTGATTTGCCCAGGGTCACACAACAGACAAGCGGCACAGCTGGAATTAGAACCCCCGTCCTCTCACTCCCAGGCCTGCACTCTTTCCACTAGGCCATGCTGCTTCTCTAAGAAAGAGAGAGAGAGAGGGTGGAGGGGGGAGAAACAGGAGAGAAAAGAGGGGAAGGAGGGGGCAAGAGAGAGACAGATGCAGAGATCAAGAATGAGAGTGAAGATGTGCACACACACCCACGTATATATGAAGATATATATATATATATATAAACATCTGCCACTAACTGTCATCTGTTTACTCATGACTCTGAGAGCTTACTCCCAGGGAATGGCTGGCAGTAGGGAAGAAATGAAGTCTGGAAGGCCAACTAGTATGCTAGAATTCTGGAAACCACAAAGCTCAGAAAAGGAAAGTAATCTACCATTATGGGAACCCTGAAATTCCCCAGTCTCTGGAGAAGCCAAGGTCGATGGGGACAAGGCGCCTTTGTCCCTCTTTCTAGAACATGCTACATCAGCAAAATGGCTAAGCAGTTTAATCGCGAGCTGTGTTATCACACTGGAAATCCTGATTCCCTATTCTCCCGTCCCTTGTGAGCTATCCTTTGAAGAGCCTCGAGGATGGGTTCCTCTAAGTTTTAAGGGTGTGACTAAAATTATTTGGCTCAGGACAGATTTCTGATGCAATCCATCAGTTGATCATTAACCAATCAGGGGTATAGATTGAACGCCTCCTGAGGGCTAGGCCCTGTATTCAGCACTTAGGAGAACACAGCATAGTAGCAATCAATCAATCAATCGATCAATGGTATTTATTGAGCATTTACTGTGTGCAGACCACTGTACTAAGCACTCAGAAGAAGACTACTGTCTACAGAGTTGGTAAACACATTCCCTTCCCTCACGGAGCTTGCACTCTGGTGGAGGAGACAGACGGGCAAAGATGATCTCCAGAAAGTGAGAGCAGGATGCATTTTTACTGCTAGTAACCCTATCTCAACTTCTCAGTACCGAGCCCTAGGGAAGTTGGGATGTGGGAGGGTGAGGGAAGAGGGATAGAAGGACCTGGAAAAGAGGCAGGATGGGATCTGAAGAGAAGGGCATAGGGGCTGTTGGCTATTAGAGAAAGCAGAGGCTCCTACTCCCTGCCACGGAGTGCGATATTCCCGCTGATTCCTTGATAGCTAGACCTGCTTCAGTCGAGAAGCGGTATGGTGTAGGGTTCTAATACCGTCTCCACCACTTGTCTGCTGTGCGACCTTGGGCAAACCACTAATCAGCAGGGTCAGCTCCCCTCGACCTTCCCCGAGCTGCCCCCACGGGAGCCGACCCTCCTCAGTCCCCACCGTTGGGTTCCGTGGCTTCTCCTCGGCCTTTGAGCGGACATCGGCATCCCTAGGTCTCCGTGATAACCGTTCATCGCTCTTAGTCCCTCCTCCAACGGTCTGTTGATCCGCACCTCGCGGCCCGATCCGCCGGGAGTGGGGAGGCACCTTCTGGACAACGTGAACGGTGGCTCAGGCCATCAGCACGTGCCACAGATGAGAGGGTACGGAGGAGGGGAAGGGCAGCATCAACAGGTCGGAACTCCCCCCTCTCTGCGGAGCTCAACCCAGACCACAATTTGGAGCCAGAGTAGTATCTACATGGGCACCACGGCCCAAGGGAACCAGTTTTTCAGCTAAGCCTGAGGACAAGGCAGCAAGTGACTCTGATTTCTCCCAAGCGCTTAGTACAGTCTCTGCGCACAGTAAGCACTCAATAAATTGAATAAATGAATGCATGAATGAATGCATGAAGTAACTTGTACTTCCCAAGTTCTTATTACAGTGCTCTGCACACAGTAAGTGCTCAATAAATACGATTGAATGAATGAATGAATTTCCCTCTGAATTAGGCTGGAGGAGGGTTGGGATCACGTCATCTCTAGAATCCAGGCTTCACTTGGCCTTCAACTCTCAGCTTTCAGTGGGGGCTTATCAGCGTGTGCTATCCCTCCACCCCAAAACGAAGCAGCGTGGCTCAGTGGAAAGAGCACGGGCTTGGGAGTCAGAGGTCATGGGTTCAAATCCCAGCTCTGCCACTTGTCAGCTGTGTGACTTTGGGCAAGTCACTTAAGTTCTCTGTGCTTCAGTTCCCTCGTCTGTAAAATGAGGGAACAGTTCCCCCTTCTAGACTGTGAGCCCGTTGTTGGATAGAGACTGTCTCCATATGTTGCCAACTTGTACTACCCAAGCGCTTAGTACAGTGCTCTGCACACAGTAAGTGCTCAATAAATATGATCGAATGAATGAATGAATAAAATGGGGATTAAGACCGTGAGCCCCACGTGGGACAACTTAATCATCTTGTATCCTCCCCAGCGCTTAGAACAGTGCTTTGCACATAGTAAGCATTTAACAAATGCCATCATTATTATTCCCCCTGAAGTTGGCATCATGGCCATCCCATCTCCTATTTTGTTTCTCCAACCTGCTACTCAGTAATGCTTGGATCCATTCTAGTGTCCCCTTGCCCCCAGGACCACAAAGACCACCTAGTCCTCACCCTACCATGGACCAAGGGAACCAAATTTTCAGTTGACCGAGAGGACCAGGCACTAAGCGATTTCCATTTCCCGCCGACCTGGGTGTGCGGAAAGCCAGGATCACATCTTTTCTTGGATCCAGGCAGCACTTAGCTCTGAACCCTGAGCTTTCAATGGGTGATTATCAGCAAGGGCTGTCTCTTCCAGCCAGCATGAAGATAGCCATACACCCAAACTGCTTCCATGTAGTAGGCTTCAGGCCACCTCCGCCTTTGTTTCCCAGGCCTGGCAGGCTATAATCATCATGCCTTTCCTACCAGCCCCTTCCCCCTGGGTCCACAGAGACGGCTTAGTTTTTTCCCTAAATGGATCACGGGAACCCACTTATCAGTCAATCGATAGCAAGAGGTGCCTCGTGATTCCGATTTCACTCCAATTTGGATGGGACAAGCGCCAGGCACTCATCAGTTTTAGAATCCATGGCCACAGAGTTTGGGGTTTATAACGGCTGGGCTGCTTCTTTCCACTCTCGGCCCCCTGGTCTCCTGGACGCGGTCCTTCCCGGCCCCTTGACATCCCACTGATTATGGCAGTAGCATTAGTAATAATAAAAATAATAATAATTAGGGCATTTGTTAGATGCTTTCATTAGTAATAATAATAATAATTTTGTTATTTGTTAAGTGCTTTCTATGTGCCAAGCACTGTTCTAAGCGCTGGGGGAGATACAAGGTAATCAGGTTGTCCCACATGGGGCTCACAGTTTTAATCCCCATTTTCCAGCTGAGGTAACTGAGGCCCAGAGAAGTGAAGTGTCTTGCTCAAAGTCACACAGCTGATAAGTGGTGGAGCTGGGATTAGATCCCATGACCTCTGACTCCCAAACCCATGCTTTTTCCACTGAACCACACTGCTTCTCTTACATGTGCCAGACACTCAACTAAGTGCTGGGGTGGATACAAGCAAATCGGGTTAGACACAGATCCTGTCCCACGTGGGGCTCACCATCTCAATCCCCATTTTACAGCTGAGGTAACTGAGGCACAGAGAAGTGAAGTGACTTGCCTGAGGTCACACAGCAGACAAGCGGCGGAGCCAGGATTAGAACCCAGGTCCTCTGACTCCCAGGCTCAGGCTCTATCCACTTCGCCATGATCCCTGCCCTCGAGGAGTTGACAGTCTACTGTGGACACAGCATTGGACTGAGCACTTGGGAGAATACACTACAACAGATAGAAGATAATCAGGTCAGACCCAATCCCTGTCCTATGTGGAGCTCACAGTCTAAGGGAAAGGGATAATAGGGATTGAATCCCCATTAGGCATATGAGGAAACCGAGGCCCAGAGAAGCCTTGGTGTGTCTTGGTTCCATCATCATCATCAATCGTATTTATTGAGCACTTACTGTGTGCAGAGCACTGTTGATGGTGTAAGGTGTTGATGGTGTAAGGTAAGGAGATACAAGGTGATCAAGTTGTCCCACCTGGGGCTCACAGTCTTAATCCCTATTTTACAGATGAGGTAACTGAGGCTCAGAGAAGTTAAGTGACTTGCCCAATGTCACACAGCAGACATGTGGCGGAGTCTGGATTCAAACTCATGCCCTCTGACTCCAAAGCCCATGCTCCTGAGCCATGCTGGCTCATATTCAGATCACTGGATCGACGGCCATTAATTTGTTGATGATTAATAATTTGGACAGTTCCCCACCCCGGCTACAAAAACCCATCTTCGGCTCTTATCTAAGCTAACTTTGATCAGAGCCCAGAGTCTATATAGGATTAGAGATGTCCCAGTCGGCCCCTCCCCGATTGCTGAGTTTCAGTTCACACATGAATGCGAGCGGCAGAGGGAAAACAGCAATTAAATCCTCTGGGAACAGCATCGGTAATCACCGAGTCCGTCCGAGCTCTCCCAGCTCAGCTGGGGGCAGGCTTCAGTGACCAAAGAGAGGGCTAACCCCGATGAATCTTCCGTGACGACATCATAACGCGGGCAGTGAGATCAACCTACGTCTGTGGCACAGATTGGAGTGGAAGGGGGGAGCTGGTTGGAAATCCAGAGCCACAGCTCTTCAGTTCCTTGGCAAGATCCCCGGGTGGGTACTTCGTCAAGCTGGGTGCCCGGGCCCCTCCTCCAAATGGCCGGGGCGAAGCCTTCTTCACTGAGGGGATCGGCCGAGCGGCACGGGGTAGCGGAACAAAGAGGGCTCGCATCCCGAGGCCCAACCGAGGCTGGGTGGAATCTGGCTCGGCCAGTTTTCCAGAGTCGGACTGACATCCGTTGTTCCCGGGCCAGTTTTGCCGAGATTGAGAAACTGCGGGCAGCAGTTCTACACCCCCAGCCTGATGAAGAAAGTTTTCAAAGTTGCCTTAGATGAAAATTTGAAAGCGATTAAAAAAAATAGTTGAACTCTTTCCATCCATGTGCAATAGTAATGAACCCCAATTCAGGACACTCTGGCTAAATGGTCTTGGGTGGGAACGTCAGCTGTGGCCCAGCCGTAAACATCCTTTCTGAATGTCTTTTTCTGCAGCCAGTGAGCTGGGGCTCTGAAGACCTGGGAATGACCGTGGCCGGGTCTCAGGGTCAACAGGCCCGAAGACGTAACTCCTGTGGACAGAGCCCCGCAGCACTTAAGTCCATATTCAGTCATTCATTTATTCAATTTTTTGAGCGCTTACTTTGTGCAGAGCATTGTACTAAGCTCTTGGGAGAGCAAAATATAGCAATAACTTTCCATTCTGATGCTTCCCCCACTCGTGATTTATTTCTAGACTGTGAGCCCATTGTTGGGTAGGGATTGTCTCTATCTGTTGCCGAATTGTACTTTCCAAACGATTAGTACAGTGCTCTGCACACAGGAAGCGCTCAATAAATTCGACTGAATGAATGAATTTTAATGTCTGCCTCCTCCTCTTAGACAGTAAGCTCCTCGAGGGTGCGGATCTTCATGTCTACTGATGCTATTGGACTCTCCTGAGTCCTCATCACAGTGTTCTGCACACAGGAGACTGTAAGCTATTTCAGGGCAGGGATTGGGGCTACCAAGTTCATTGTGCTCTCCCAAGCTGTCAGCTCCTTGAGAGCAGGACTCACGCTATTAAGTCTACTGAACTCTCCCAAGCACTTAGTACAGTGCTCTGCACACATTAAGCACTCGATAAACACCATCAATTGATGGAAAATGTGCAGAAGTGAAAAATATCCACCCTGCCTTCAAAGAGCTTCCATCTCATGAGAGAGGTAGGAGACGAATGTACGAATACTCCCTTGTTAAGAGGGTGAGGGTGGATATAAGTAATATACACCTGCCATCTTGGGAGTGACACCCGACCCTATCAATCAATCAATCAATCGTATTTGAGCACTTACTGTGTGCAGAGCACTGTACTAAGCGTTTGGAAAGTACAAGTTGGCAACATATAGAGGCGGTCCCTACCCAACAGTGGGCTCATCGTGTTGCGGATGGGGGGGAGGGAAATGAAGCCCGGTGGAACAGAGGGAGGGGAGAATCCACCTGAAATTTTAGAAAGTTCCGAGCTGTTGGTGAAATCACCCCAGCACTTAGTACAGTGCTTAGTGAATGAACACGGCAATAATAGTCCTTGTGAGATGGATAATTCAATAGTAGTAGTAGTAGTAGTACTAATCAATCAATCAATCCATCAGTGATATTTATTGAGTGCTTACGGTATGCAGAGCACTGTACGTGGTTGGGAAATATAATACAATGGGATGGGAAACACTCCCTGTCCTCAAGGAGGTCACAGTCTAGAGAGGGGAGAGAGACATTAAATTGATTATGGGTATGGACATGTTCCCTGTCTTAATGTCTGTCACCCTCTCAAGACCCTTGTGGACAGGGAATGTTTCTACCAGCTCTGTTGTACTGGACTCTCCCAAGTACATAGTACAGGGAGGGAGTAAGGGGAGAGAGGGTTTAGTTGGGGAAGGCCTCTTGGAGGAGATGTTATCTTAAAAAGGCTTTGAAAGTAGAAAGAGTGATGGTCTGTCAGATATGGAAGGGGAGGGAGATCCAGGCCAGGGGGAGATCGTGGGCGAGGGGTCGGCGGCAAGATAGACGAGGTCAAGGTACAGTGAGAAGATTAGCATTAGAGGAGCGAAGTGTACGGGCTGGATTGGAGTTGGAGAGCAGTGAGGTGAGGTAAGAAGGGGGCGAGGCGATTGACTGCTTTAAGGTGAGGAGTTTCTGTTTGAGGCGGAGGAGGATGGGCAACTACTGGAGGGTTGTAAGGAGTGAGGAGACGTGGTCTGAACCCCGTCCATAGGCTGACGCCAGACCCCCGGTCTCTACAGACCTTCCCGAGCTAATAGTAGTACCATCATTCATTAGATGGAGGTCGCTGTGACTGCCGAGCAAAGCAGCATGGCTCAGTGGAAAGAGCGTGGGCATGGGAGTTAGAGGTCATGGGTTCTAATCCCTGCTCCGCCACTTGTCGGCTGTGTGACTTAGGACCAGTCACTTAACTTCTCTGGGCCTCAGTTACCTCATCTGTAAAATGGGGATGAAGACTGTGAGCCCCACTTGGGACAACCTGATCACCTTGTAACCTCCCCAGCTCTTAGACCAGTGCTTTGCACATAGTAAGCGCTTAATAAATGCCATTATTATTATGACGATTATTACCAGGATCTCGGGGGACAGAAACAAGGACAGAGACACAAACTCCCTGAGCTCAGGGACTTACAATGCAACAGAGACCAACGTTCTGGAGTTTTGTTCGTGCTATTTACCGTCCTTTCCACCCTATCTCTGGACTTCTCCCTTGCCGACTCCTCCCGCTGTGTGACGTCGTCCATTTCTCAATTGTTCTCTCTGTCAAAAACATTCCCTGATACCCCGCCAACTTTCTCCTCCTTGGCTTCGGCCCAAAACAGTTTGTTCATTCCTGACATCCAGACATTAAAACGCGTAGCAAGATCAAACATGCATAATGGAAAGCTACCTATACATGTCTCCTTCGTGCCTTTTTCAGCGCATTCTTATGCAGAGAGAACCTCTTTTCTAGAAGAGTGGAATTTAGGAATAAAATGTCTTTTGGCATCTTTAGAAGGTGAAATGCCTGTTGGAATAACATGTTTTACTTCCACACCCAGCAGTAATTTAGCATGGAAACTCCATGAGGGTAAGGAATGGGTCTACTGACTCTGGTGTTCTGCACTCTCCCAAGTGCTTAGTACAGTGCTCTGCACACAATAAGAGCTCAATAAATACCACTGATTGATTGAGAGATTGTGTCTTTTGCCTTTATTGTCCTCTTCTGAGCTCTTAGTACAAGCAAAATTACTGATTTATTGACTATGCATATATGTATTTATATATATATATATATATATATATATATATACATATATATATATATATATATATATAGTATTTGTTAAGCTCTTACTATGTGCCAGGCACTGTACTAAGCACTGGGGTAGATGCAAGCTAATCAGTTTGGACACAGTTCCTGTCCACATGGGGTTCACAGATTTAATTCCCATTCTACAGATGAGGTAACTGAGGCGCCAGAGAAGCGAAGTGTTATGCCCAAGGTCACACAGCATACAAATGGTAGAGCCAGGATTAGAACCCACATCCTTTTGGTTCCCAGGCCCGGGCTCTATCCTCTAGGCCATGCTGCTTCTCTTATTATCTCAATAAATATTATTAACTGCTTGTCAAATCAGACATCCAGGATTTAAAAAGGCCTTTTGTATACCACATCACAGGTCAAGATATCTGGGAGACTAGAGACACCATGTACAACCTTATTGTGAAGAGCGCTCATTTAATATACCATTGATTGATTGATTGCTAAATGCCAGAATCATTACAAGATATTCAGATCGGACCCAGTCCCTGAGCTATACGGGACTCACAACCTAAGCAGTAAAGAGAGGAAAGCATTCTTATCCCCATTTTACAGATGAAGAAACTGAGGCCCGAAGAGGTGAAACGACTGGCCCAAGGTCACCCACAAGGCCAGGGGCTGAATTGGAACTAGGGCCCAGGTCTCCTCATTTCCAGGCCTCTTTGCTTTCCTCTAGGCTGGAATGTATCAGGGCAGACCATCTGGAGGAGATGGGTTTTTACCAAAGGTCTCAGCTAGCAGAAAATAATCAGCCAGTCAGGTAATTGCTAAACCATCTTCATATCCATTCCGTACGGGTCGCCCCGGGAAGAAAATCTGCTGTCAAAAAACGGACCACCAGAGGGTCAGCTAGAACACCTGGAGGATGCTCGGGGAAGGCTGTTACTACTACCGATGCTGGTATGTGGTGGGGGGGCAGGGGGCAGAAGGGGGGCACCTGCATTCGGGGTTCATTCGACCACTCGGTCCGAAGCCCACATCATCCTTGCCATCCATCCCGGAGGAAGACCGATGACTTGAAGGGGAAAACCATTCTGGGAAAGCAGCTGCAAAATATTTGGAAGCGTGGTTATTCCTTTCCTCAGCTGACCTCGAAGACGGGCTGTGAAGTTGGCTAAGATACCTTTTTTGTTATTTTTTTTCTAATGGTATTTGTTAAGTGCTTACTATGTGCCAAGCGCTGTACTGAGTGCTGGGGTAGATACAAGCTAATCAGGTCGGACACAGTCGCTCTCCCGTATGGGGGTCACAGTCTTAATCCCCATTTTGCAGGTGAGGTTACAAGTCCGAAGTAGCAAAAGTGATTTGCCCAACGTCACACAGCAGACAAGGGTGGAACCGGGATTGGAACCCAGATCCTTCTTACTCCCAGCCCCGGGCTCTTTCCACTAGGCCGCACTGCTTTTCACATCTTTCTGTGACTGACTCCAAAGTCAATAACTGCCAAACAATCACCAAAAAATGGAAAAAATCAGCACCTTGCACATAATAATAACAATAATAATAATAATAATAATAACGATGATGATGGTATTTGTTAAGCGCCAAGTGCCAAGTACTGTTCTAAGCACTGGGGTAGATACAAGGTTATCAGGTTGTCCCACGTGGGGCTCACAGTCTTAATCCTCATTTTACAGATTAGGTAACTGAGGCAAAGAGAAGTGACTTGCCCAAAGTCACATAGCTGATAAGTGGTGGAGTCAGGATTAGAACCCATGACCTCTGACTTCCAAGCCCGGGCTCTTTCCACTCACACATACACACTCACACATCCTAAAAACACAAAGTTGTGTATCTCTAAGGTCTCCGCCCTCCCCCCGATCTCGAGTCCAGCCATCGTATTTTCTTCCCCAAACAGGCACCCGGGGGGAGAGCGATGATTCTTTCATTAAAGGTCTCTCAGCTGATGAAAAGCTGTCCTGGGACGGATCAGCACCGTGGCAAGCTGATGCCACGCTCAGCCACCGTCACCCTCAAACTGGAGTCATCCGCAAGACGGCACCTAATTCCGTTCCGGTTTCTAATACCACGGCAGCCGGGGTGGTGGGTGAGGGGCAGTGGCGGGGGGATTTCTTAGACCGGCCGGCTTCTTTGCAGAATGCACACCCAATGTAAATTACACAGTGAAGCCGGTAGAGGGGCATAATTTATTTCACAAATAAACAAACATTATTTCGTTCCTCTGTGGCTACTGCAGTTATAATGAAAGTCTAAAAACAACTGTAAGGCTTCTGACCATGAAATTATAAGGCAAGGAAATGGATTTAGATAACTGTAAGATCCTTAATTGTATGTTTGTACAGTCCCAGACCAGGTTCCTACTCAAATTTAGCCCTCGCTTGAATAGCACATTTTTTTTATTTTTATTTTACCCCTTTCCATCTCATCTGCGGGCCTCGCTACGCTTCACAGTGGGGATGGTAGAGCCTCCAGCAGATCAACTGGGTGACTTATTCGAGCTGCAGAAAGAGCTCAATAAATACCACTGATCGATCGATGGGGGATGCGGCCTATGAATCGATCGTCAATCAATCAATAGTATTTATTAGGCATTTACTGTGGGCAGAGTACTGTAGTAAGTGCTGGGGCGAGGACGATATATCAGAGTTGGTAGATGTGTTCCCTCGCCCACCTGGAGCTTGCAGTCCAGAGGAATGAAATGAAATGAAACAAATGAGAAAACAAAACAGAAGCCAGCCTCCGTGAGAAAAACTGAGGAGAAAATATTAAGGGAAATGCCACAAGATCTTTTTTCCCAAGCACAGTCTTACTGACTACAAACATAGTCATCATCTTGAAAAACAATCCACCCAAAAACACCGATTTAAGAATCCCCAGAGGCTTAAGTTCCACTGGCTTTGTTTTTTCCCTTCTTCCTCCAAGCAAGATGGGGACCGGACATGACAACGGGCCAGCCGGAAAGGGAGAGGCTACCGTCGCGGGCAAGAGGTGAATTCGTGGGCTGCTGAGCGCTCGAGACTGTCAACTCGTTGTGGACAGGGAATGCGTCTGTTTATTGTTAAACTGTATTCTCCCAAGCGCTTAGTACAGTGCTCTGCACACAGTGAGTGCTCAATAAATACAATAGACTGACTGACTCTAGTGAGGGTGGCCTGCAAGCCGGGGTGAGTCAGGGCTGAGAGAGGCTGGGGAGGGAGGGTGAGGATGCAGTGCTTGGCCAAATGTTCCCGTGGGTAACACGGGGACGACACCAGGCTGGAGTGGCACTGTGACCCGGAGGGCAACGGTCCCTGTAGCCCCTGGGGTCTTCACTGCCCACATTGGCCGGCTGTTTTTTCGCTGTTTTTTCGTGACACGTGTCAGCTGGCTGTTTTTCAGGACTCCCACTGGGCTTGTTCCCATTGCAGAGCACTCCAGGCAGCTCTTGCATCAGAAACAGGGTGGCTGATTCCCTTGTATCTACCCCAGCACTTAGAACAGTGCTTGGCAATTAGTAAGCACTTAACAAATACCACCATTATCATTATTATTAAGTGGATTGAGCGTGTGTCTGGGAGTTAGAGGACTTGGTGCTAATGCCGGCTCCGCCACTCATCTGCTATGTGACCTTGGGCAAGTCGCTTCATTTCTCTTAGGGAAGTAGCTCAGCCTAATGGAAAGTGCCTGGGGCTGGGAGTCAGAGGACCTGGGTTCTAATCCCAGTCCTGTATGTAGACAAGATCTCTGCACTGGAGGAGTTTACAATATAGCAAGGAACGAACAAATGAAGTTTTTCTAGAGTGTGAGCCCATTGTTGGGTAGGGACCGTCTCTATATGTTGCCAACTTGTACTTCCCAAGCACTTAGTACAGTGCTCTGCACACAGTAAGCGCTCAATAAATATGATTGAATGAATGAATGAATGAAGGGCTAATAGCTCTGTATTATGATGAAGTAAAAACGCTCTGGAAAACTTTGCCTTTTTAACTGTCATTAGTAATGAGAACTGACCTCCTTTCAGAAACAATTTCTTCAGACTGCAAAGCTATGTTCATTTCACCTAATCAATCATACTAGAAATCAGCATGAAAAGTCCCCTAAAGATATAATCCCTGCTGACTCCACCTCTATAAATTACTCAGATTAACCAGAACTTTTAAATTTGGAGACAATGATGAACCTCAAGAGGTAAAGGGGGAGAAATAAACAAAGAAGGGTGGAGGAATAGGGGCCACAGATAAGAGTCTGGTACATGGCTCAGTGGAAAGAGCATGGCTTGAGAGTCAGAGGTCATGGGTTCAAATCCAGGCTCCACCGCTTGTCAGCTGTGTGACTTTGGGCAAGTCATTTCACTTCTCTGTGCTTCAGTGACTTCATGTGTAAAATGAGGATTAAGATTGTGAGCCCCACGTGGGACAACCTGATCACCTTGTATCCTCCCCAGTGCTTAGAACAGTGCACATAGTAAGCGCTTAACAAATACCAAAATTATTATTATTATCATTATCGTTTAGATCTTCTAGACTGTGAGCCCATTGTTGGGTAGGGACCGTCTCTATATGTTGCTGACTTGTACTTCCCAAGCACTTAATACAGTGCTCTGCACACAGTAAGCGCTCAATAAATAAGATTGAATGAATGAATGAATGCCAAAAACAGATCACACATACTGCTTTTTCAACTGCTCTTTGTTCTCTTTTTAATCAATCAATCATATTTATTGAGCGCTTAGTGTGTGCAGAGCCCTGAACTAAGCACTTAGGAGAGTACAAAAAACAAACAAACCCATAAAACAGCATTCTGGAGCTTCTTTCCCAAACTGACTCTACCAAAATTCTTCCCACCACCCCCCTGAAGTCCACAGGGAAATATATTCCACAGTGGACAATGGCAGAGTGCATCTTAAATGCATGTTTGGGTGAGGCTAAATGAGTGTTTAAATGTTTGGAGTAAAAAAAAAAGTGTTTCTCTCTTCCATTTAGAATTATTTAAAGCCAATTTTCTTAATGGCATTTGTTGAGCACTTACTATGTGTCAAGCACTGTTCTAAGCTCTGGAGTAGATACAAGTTAATTAGGTGGGGCACAGTACCTGTCCCACATGGGGCTCAGAGTCTAAGTAAGAGGAAGAACAGGACTTAATCCCCATTTTACAATTGAGGAAACTAAGCAGGCAGATGACTTCCCCAAGGTCACACAACAAGCAATTGGCAGACCCAGGATTAGAATCAAGGTCCTCTGACCATCAAGTCTGTGCTCTTTCCACTAGCCCACACTGCTTCTCTTAAGTGAATGATTCCTTAAGTGATCAGAAGAGTGGGAAATTTCGGGAATGATAGAAATGAGTTATAGTAACAGTATGAGCGAGCGAGGAGGGTGAAATAATGACTGAGATAAGGAAGATTTGGAAACATAACATGAGAATGCCCTGGAATGGGGCCAGCCTTCTGGACTACGATTATATCGCTAACCTAATTAACTTATACCTACCTCAGCAATTGGCACAGGGTTTGACACATAGTAAGCGCTTAACGAATGCCATTAAAATAGAGGGCTTGAGCTGTAGTTCCTAAAGAAAAGACTTTCCAATTGTCATAAGCATAAACCTCTGCAAAGGGGTGGCCAACATTTCTCAGCTTAGATTTTTCTCTCCCTAACTGGGCTGAACTGTTTTCCTCCCGCAGATAGTGAGAGGCCCAGTCGGTCCAGAGAAGAGCAGGCTGAGTAGGCTGGACACCTAATCAATCAATCAATCGATGGTATTTACTGTGTGTCAAACACTGTTCTAAGAGCTGGGGTAGGCTCAAGTTGCTGGGTGACCTTGGGCAAGTCACTTCACTTCTCTTAGAGGAGAAGCGCGGCCTGGTGGAAAGATCGCGGCCCTGGGAGACAGTGGCCTGGGTTCTCGCCTGGCTTGCTGGTGTGATCTTTGAGCACTGTACTAGGCGCTTGGGAGAGGGCAATATAACAGAGTTGGTAATAATAATAATAATCATAATAATGATGGCATTTATTAAGTGCTTACTATGTGCAAGGCACTGTTCTAAGTGCTGGGGAGGTAACAAGGTGATCAGGTTGTCCCACGGGGGGGCGGGGAGGGGGCTCACAGTCTTAATCCCCATTTTACAGATGAAGTAACTGAGGCCCAGAGAAGTTAAGTGACTTGCCCAAAGTCACACAGCTGACAATTGGCGGAGCGGGGATTTGAACCTATGACCTCTGACTCCAAAAACTGGGCTCTTGAGCAACGTTGCTTCTCTGGTAGACGCATTCCCTTCCCACAAGGAGCTTGCAGTCTGGAGACGCTGCATAGTCTAGTGGCAAGGGCACGGGCTCGGGAGTCAGAAGTTGCGGGTTCTAATTCTGCTCATTACTCATTCAATGGTATATAATTTTGTTGTATTTATTTTGTTGCCAAATTGTACTTTTCAAGCACTTAATACAGTGCTCTGTACATAGTAAGTGTTCAATATATATGATTGAATGAATTCAATGAGCACCTACTATGTGCAGAGCACTGTACTGATTGCTTGGGAGAGGATAATAAGGTTGGTAAACACGATCCCTTCTCTCAAGGACCTTACAGTCTACAGGGTGCAGGGCACTGTACTGAGCATTTGGGAGACAACAGAGCTAGTAGACACTTCCTACTGTGTGCATAGCACTGTGTTAAACACCTGGGAGAGTCCAATACAGTTAGAAGACATGAGCCCTGCCTTCTGGGAGTTTGCCATCTTGCTGGGGGAGAAAAAAAAAACAAAAATACTACCCATCTCTTGAGGGAGTGTGTCTCAGGGAACCGATTCATTCACTCAGTCGTACTTCTTGAGTGCTTACTAAGTGCTTGAGAGTACAATATAACAACAAACACCAGTATAACAACACATATGAATAAAGGTTCGCTACAGCATTCATTCATAAAAAGCCTATGAAGATAGAGCTTAGTTTGAACACAAGAAAGCCAAGTCATAGTGGGGAGAGGAAGCTTTAGGATTAAAGAATTTCAGAGCTGAAGGTTGTTGAATTACTTGGAAAAGGGCGGAGAACCCCAAGATGGGGGAATTTGACAGGAAGGGAAGTTTTCCATCTGGATGATGGGTTGGAAGAAACCCCTCTCTCATCCCCAGTGGATTCTCTGAGGCCATGAGTTGTTTTCATGTCATCTAAAGCTGTAATAATAATAAACAGAAAAAGATACTATTAATAACAATCATTCATGGAATTCCGTGAAAGCAGAGCACTCTGTTAAACCGCAATTCTGGCCACGGTGTTCCCAGTAGGAGACAGAGTACAAGAAGTTGGAACTGGGTTTTCTTCAACGTAAAATTTGCAGGACATGTCAGCCCTCTCTTCAAAAATTTCCAGCGGCTGCCCGTCCACCTCGGCATCAAACAAAAATTCCTCACCATTGGCTTTAAAGCAATCTACCACCTTGCCCCCTCCTACCTCACCTCACTTCTCTCCTTATACATCCCGGCTCGAATACTCCGGTAACCTTCTCGCTGTTCCACATTCTCCCCTATCTCACCACCCACCCCTAATCCACGTCCTGCCTCTGGCCGGGAACGCCCTTCCTCCTCAAATTTGACAGATGATTACTCTCCCCCTCTATTTAAAGCCTTATTGAAGGCACATGTTTTCCAAGATGCACCCCCACCCCTTTCCTCATCCCCCACTCTCTTCTGCATCATCCCCCCCCCAGCCCCACAGCACTTATATATCTGTAATTTATTTATTTGTATTGATGTGTCTCCCCCACTCTAGACTGTACGTTCACTTTGGGCAGGGATTGCATCTGTTTATTGTTGTACTCTCCCAAGTGCTTAGTACAGTGCTCTGCACACAGTAAGTGCTCAATAAATAAATGAATAAATGAATACACACCTGACAGAGCCAGGTTTGAAACCAATGGGCCACTACTGTGTTCCGAACACTGACTGTACTAAGCTCTTGGAAAAGTTCACTAGATGTAAAAGACATAGTGTCTCCCCTCAAGGAGTTTATAATCTAGTGGATTCTTCTGTCCAATCAGTCAGTGGTATTTATTGAGCACTTACTGTGGGCAAAGCATTGGACTAAGTGTTAGGGAGAGGTCAGTAAAACAGTTGGCAGGCATATTCCCTGCCCACAATGAGCTTACATTCTAGATGGGGTTCCTTTGAGTAAGTTTCTGCTTTTATGTATTAAATGATACCACGTTGGCCTGAAAGACTGAATGTAGTTTCCCATTTTTTGTCCTACCCTCTGACCCTGGGGTGAAGATTCTGGCTAAGGAAATTGGGGAGGAGACTCCAGGTGAAGGGCTCCCCCCTACCACCTCCTCCCGATTGTCTGCCACAACTACCCTCTGAAACAGATTTGTGTGGTGTGCCTGGAAGCAGGCACACAAATCCCCTTGTCAGCTGTGTGACCTTGGGCAAGTCATTTAACTTCTGGGCCTCAGTAACTTCATCTGTAAAATGGGGATGAAGACTGTGAGCCCTACGTGGGACAACCTGATTACCTTGTATCTACCCCAGAGCTTAGAACAGCACTTGGCACATAGTAAGCACTTAACGAATACCAACATTATTATTATTATTATTATTATTATTATTATTAAAAGTGGATGCAATTTGCCACCCAGCTAAATACTTCTTCCGCATCACCCTGCTCCCTTTATTCATCCCCCCCTTCCAACCCCACAGAGCTTAGAACAGTGCCTGGCACATAGTAAGTTCTTAACAAATTCATTATTATTATTGTTATGTCCCTATCATTTTATTTATATGAATGCCTGCCTCCCCGTCTAGACTATAAGCTCACTGTGGGCAGGGAATGTGTCAGTTATATTGTTGCACTGTACTCTCCCAAACGCTTAGTATAGTGCTCTAAGCCCTCAATAAATACAATTAACCGACTGACTTCCACACCAAGGAATTCCCAGCTCTATTTCCAAAAAGTCAAGAGGATTTGCTTCCCACGTCTTTCCTTTTGAAGGCTACCTTGCAAATAAGTTTAAAATCTCCCAGCCACTAAACTATTTTCACCGGATTTGCTGCAGAGCTGGGATAATTGAGGTTCTTTATTACTTCCCCTTAGCAAGTGACCACTTAGAAGACTGTTAAACTCATTGCAGACAGGGAATGTGTCTGTTAAATTGTCATGTTGTACTCTCCCAAGTGCTTAGTTCAGTGCTCCGTACACAGTAAGCACTCAACGAATATGATTGATTGAATGCTGACTTACCACTTTCTGCAACGTAGCGGAGTCTATTTATCATGATGGGCTTATGGAAAGGTTCAGTAACCCTTATGCCTGATCTGCGCTGGGCTGGTGAAGAGTTGTTTTCCAGAAAGGTTGAAGGAAAATCTAGACAACCCCTGAACTAGCCAAGACTTGGCAAACATTGTTTAAGGTTATATAAAGCTTATAAAAAAAAAAAAACAGGAAGCAAGGAGCCCAGGGGGATAATACCAAAGAAACGGTAGAACAGACCGATGTGCAAATGAGAAGTCTGAGAAAAAGACACAGGACGATGAATTCAAAACCGTTCCTCACTGCTGTGGCCAAAGGACGGTACGAGAGGAAATTGGAATACTGACAAAGTTGAGCATCCTGGATTCTACATCTGTATTACACATCTGTAATACATCCTAGATCACATAAAGTTAGGCGATCAATTCATTCATTCAATTGTATTGAGCGCTTACTGTGTGCAGAGCACTGTACTAAGCACTTGGGAAGTACAAGTTGGCAACGTATAGAGACGGCCCCTACCCAACAGTGGGCTCACAGTAATTATTGAGCATTTACTATGTGATGAACACTGTATTGAGCACTTGGTAGAGTCCAGTAGAGTTAGTAAGCATGATCCCCACCCTCAAGGAGCTTACCATCTGTTTTTTTTAACAGTATTTGTTAAGCACTTATTCATCTATTCATTCGATCATATTTATTGAGCACTTGTGTGCAGAGCACTATGCAAAGCGCTTGGAAAGTACAATACACTTATTATATGTCAGGTACTGTACTAAGTGGGGGTAACAATAATAATAATAATGGCATTTATTAAGCGCTTACTATGTGCAAAGCACTGTTCTAAGCACTGGGGAGGTTACAAGGTGATCAGGTTGTCCCATGGGGAGCTCAGTCTTAATCCCCATTTTACAGATGAGATAACTGAGGCCCAGAGAAGTTAAGTGACTTGCCCAAAGTCACACAGCTGGGATTTGATCCCATGCCCAGGCTCTTTCCACTGAGCCATGCTGCTTCAGCTAATCAAGTTGGATACAGTCCATGCCCACATGAGGCTCACAGTCTTAATTCCCATTTTACAGATGAGGTAACTATGGTGTTTCCAGTGCCAATGTATGGATCCAAAAGCTGGACAGTGAAAAATCAGGATAGAAAGAACATTGATTCTTTTGAATCGTGGTGTTGGATGAGGCTTTTGTGAATACCAAGGACTGCCTGAAAGACAAACAAATGGATTTTGGAGCAAATTAAACCAAAGTGGTCTTTGGAAGGCCAAATGACTCGACCTAGATGAGCATATTTTGGACACATAATCAGGAGGACTGATTCTTTGGAGAAGACACTAATGCTAGGAAAAGTCCAGGGAAAACATGGAAGAGGTGGACCAGCAGCTAGATGGACAAACCGTAACAACAATAACGGAAGAACTGTTAGAACATTGCAGATTATGGCAGAGGACAGTTCTGGAGAGGGTATATCCATGGAGTCACTATGAAACAGAAACGACCAAGACGGCACTTAATAATAATAACTGAGGCCCAGAGAAGTGAAGCGATTTGTCCAAGGTCACACAGTAGACAAGTGGCGGAGCTGGAATTAGAACCCAGGTCCTCTGATTCCCAGGCCCGTGCTCTTTCCACTAGGCCACGCTGCTTGTCTTCCGTGTGCAGGGCACTTTACTGAGTTCTCGAGGGAGGAAAATAAAGTTCGTTCTCGCCTGTCCCGCCATTCGTTCTCGCCTGTCCCGCCATCGACCCCCGGCCCACGTCATCCCCCGGGCCTGGAATGCCCTCCCTCTGCCCACCCGCCAAGCTAGCTCTCTTCCTCCCTTCAAGGCTCTACTGAGAGCTCACCTCCTCCAGGAGGTCTTCCCAGACTGAGCCCCTTTCTTCCTGTCCCCCTCTCCATCCCCCCCATCTTACCTTGTTCCCTTCCCCACAGCACCTGTATATATGTATATATGTTTGTACATATTTATTACTCTATTTTACTTGTACATATCTATTCTATTTTATTTTGTTAGTATGTTTGGTTTTGTTCTCCATCTCCCCCTTTTAGACTGTGAGCCCACTGTTGGGTAGGGACTGTCTCTATATGTTGCCAACTTGTACTTCCCATGTGCTTAGTACAGTGCTCTGCACACAGTAAGTGCTCAATAAATGATTGATTGATTAGTAGACAAAATCCCTGTCCTCAAGGAGTTTTATGGTCTACTACAGGCAGAACACTGTACTAATTTCTTGGGAGAGGCAATTTTACAAAGCTAACTTTAGAGACTTAGCCACCCTAAGAAAAGCATATGATGTCATTAGGTTATTCTGCATGCACACCTAGTTTGCTGCTTAAAGCTCATTGTTGGGTAGGGATCATCTCTATATGTTGCCGACTTGTACTTCCTAAGCGCTTAGTACAGTGCTCTGCACACAGTAAGCACTCAATAAATATGATAGAATGAATGAATTACCCAGGTAGGCTGCAGTGTACGGTGATGATGTCATAGGGAACTCCGTCCAAATCCTTGAACATAGAGCATTTCTCTATGGGGAGGGTCTCACTTCTCTTTTGAGGGAAAGCAGTATGATCTGGCAGAAAGAGCCCTGGCCTGGGAATAAGGGAGCCTGGGTTCTAATCCCGGCTCTGCTACTCACCTGCTCTGTGTCCTTGGGCAAGCCACTTCACTTCTCTGTACCTCAGTTTCCTCATCTGCAAAATGGGAATTTAATACCCGTTCCCCATCCCACTTCAGACTGTGAGCCCCATACGGGACAGGGACTGTATCCAGCCTTCTATTGACCCGAACATTTAGTACAGTGCTTGGCACATACTAAATGCTTAACAAATACCTCAATTATTATTGAAATTAATAATAATAATGAAAGTGCTTACTATGTGCCAAGCACTGTTCTAATCGCTGGGGTAGATAAAAGTTAGTCAGGTTGTCTCATGTGGGGCTCACAGTCTTCATCCCCATTTTATAGATGAGATAACTGAGGCACAGAGAAGGTGAGTGACTTGCCAAAGGTCACACAGCTGACAGACGGTGGTGCCGGGATTAGAACCCATGACCTCTGACTTCCAAGCCCATGCTCTTTCCACTAAACCAAGCTGCTTATTATTCAGGAGTTCCCAGGTGTGGACAGCTACCTAACTTCTGTTTTTTTTCGGACTTATTCCCAGACTCCAGCACTGTGGATGTGCTGGGTCCCTGATGGGAAGTTCAGAGAAGATTTTTAGTTAGCAATGAAAACAATGGGGATTAAAGAAAAATAATGGTGGAGTGAATCTTCCAGTCAAGGGAAACAAAATCAATCAGTGGTATCTAATGAGCACTTACTGGGTGCGGAACACTGTACTACTACTACTGCTAATAATAATGGCATTAAGTGCTTACTATGTGCATAGCACTGTTCTAAGCACTGGGGAGGTTACAAGGTGATCAGGTTGTCTCACGGGGGGGCTCACAGTCTTAATCCCCATTTTACAGATGAGGTAACTGAGGCACAGAGAAGTTAAGTGACTTGCCCAAAGTCACACAGCTGACAACTGGTGGCGGGATTTGAACCCCTGACCTCTAACTCCAAAGCTAATGTTCTTTCCACTGAGCCACGCTGCTTCTACTAAGCATTTGGGAGTATACAACAGAGTTGTCAATCGGTCAGTCAGTCAATTGAATTTATTCTGTCATATTTATTATGATACATTGTATTGTATCATAAGAGTTGTAAGACACATTCCCTGCCCACAATGAGCTTAGAGGAATTAAATTAATGTAAACAAATGAAAAAATTAGAAAATGAAACAAGTCTGCCACTGTGAGAGAAACTGAGGAGAAAATATTAAAGGAAATGCCGCAAGATCATTTCTCACAAACACGGTCTTTCTGACTACAAACATCATCTTGAAAAAACGCCACCCAAAACCACCGATTTAAGAATCCCGAAAGGCTTAATTTTCACTGGTTTTTTGTTTCCCCTCCTTCCCCCAAGATGCCAGAAGCCATATTTTCTGTCCCCCAGAATGTTTTAGAAAGTTTAAAATGGCTGACGTGGAACCAGGGAGAAACCTAGCACTAATGATGCTAGAAAAAATGAATTCAGAGCCTTACCCCCAGTTCCTTCAAGTAACCAGACCAGTAAGGAATGATGAAGTCATTGTAGCCTCCTGGAAGACTTTGTCAAGTTTAAATGTTAAAAGGCAACTTGACTCTCCCAAAAGGGAAATATTTTATCCTTTGCATCATGGGTTATCCATTAACTTGCAGTTGAAAACGGGTAAGAGAAAAGATACTCAAGGGTCAGAGAAACTCAAACAGGGATGAAAACATGAATTGCTTTCCTAGAACAATATTGTGCTGAGTGATATGCAAATAATCAGAAACATATTGGGCGGATTATGTTTCCCTCGAAATGCATTCGCTTTTAAAAATTATGGGACAAAGTTCTTGGCAGAAACGTAACTGAGTGAAGCAGGCATGTTTGGGGTTTTGCCAACCTCAAAATCTCTGGAAAAAAATAGTTTATGACTTCCCCCCCAGCCTCCAGAAACCAAGATGCCTCCCCATCACCCGCTTCCCTGGCCAGGATGGACTGATTAGTCCATAGATAGTTTGGTTTGACGCATTAATTCGGAACCTTCCCTTACCTTCAATCTGTTGGATGGTTTGTTTTCCCCAAAGTGCTTTTGCATTTATTTCATTTCAGTCTTACAATCGCCCCAGGAGGGTGGGGCAGGGGTTATAATCTCCATTTTTCAGATGAGGAGACTGAGGACCAGAGAGGTTAAGGTGACGTACCCTTGGTCACACAGCAGGCCGGTAGTAGAAGAGGCACTGGAACCCAAGACTCCAGACTCCCAAGCCTGTTTTCTTTCGTTCGCGAACCAGCTCTTCCCAGTTGAAGGAATCCTAAAAACCAGGGGGAATTCTGGGATTCGACTGCTTAAACGTGACCCTCCCTGTTCTTTCAGGGGGCAAAAAGCCCCCAGCAACAGGCTAGTTTTAGAAAATTGTACCAAAGTCCTGGAAATGGTGGGGGTTGGAGGGGAGGGGGTATTTCAGAGAAACTGACCAGACTGCTTTGACTGCCTGCGTTTCTGCTCTTGCTCCCTTTAAATGTTTGAATTTCCATGTCCGGCCTGGAGTCTGCTCAGCACATACTCAGTTTAGGTCCACAGCATCCTGAGACTTTTACAGAGAAGCAGTGTGGTCTAGTAGATAGAGCCCGGGATGTGAGTCAGAGGGCCTGGGTTCTAATTCTGGCTCCGCCGTGTGCCTGCTGTATGACTTCAGGCAAGTCACTTCACTTCTCTGGGCCTCGGTTTCCTCGCCCAAAAATTCATTCATTCAATCGTTTTTATTGGCACATACTGTGTGCAGAGCACTGTACTGAGCGCCTGGGAGAGTACAGTACATCGATCAACAGTCACATTCGCTGCCCACAATGAGCTTTGTCGAGACGAGGGGAGACAGACAATATAAATAAATGGGGATTCTGCATCTGTTCTCCCCCCTATTTAGATTGTGAGCCCCAAGTGGGACAAGGACTGTGTCTGACCTGATTAACTTTCATTCAATTGTATTTATTGAGCACTTACTAAGCACTTGTAAAGTACAATTCAGCAACAGAGACGGTCCCTACCCAACAACGGGCTCACAATCTCTACCCCAGCGCTTAGAACAGTGCTTGCTTGATGTATAGTAAGGGACTATGTCAGATCCATGTATACTACATCTACCCCACCGTTTAGCACGGTACCTGGCAAATAATAAGGGATTAACAGATAGTACTATTATTATTATTATTATCCCAGTATGCTGAGAGGCTTTAGTCTCCCTCTTCCCCCACATGACCGCTCTTAGAGTCACTTATGGGGAGGGGGAAAGCACATAAACTTGGGCTGGTCTTCTGACAGCTGAGCTTTCAACAAATACTTCTCGTTCCCTTTCTGTCTCTGCAGACTAACCTGATGTCTTCCTAGTGGTTTGCTTCTGTTGTACTCTCCCAAGCACCTATCACAGTGTTCTGCACACAGGAGGCACTGGGTTCAGTGCTCTGTACATAGTAGATGCTCGATATAGTGCTCTGCAACAGTAGACACTCAGTACAGAGCTGTACACACAGTAGGGGCTCAAAACACTGCTCTGTCCATTGTAGTTGTCCAGTACAGTGCGCACACAGTTGGCACCCAGTACAGTGTTCTGCATACTGTGGCCGCTCAACAAATTCCACTGATTGTTTAGGTGCGATTGTTGATGGAGTGTTACCTCAAGGAACTCAGGAAAAGCAACTGACAAAGATTATGTATAATAAACTACTGATTTAGATTCATGTCTGTCTCCCCACCTAGACAGGGAAAGTGCCTACCACCTCAGTTGTATTGGACTCTCCCAACCACTTAGTTCAGTGCTCTGCATGCAGTAAGCGCTCAGTAAATACCACTGATTGGCCAATCGGCAATTTACTTTAATGTCTATCTCCCCTCTAGACTGTAAGCTCACTGTGGGCAGGGAACTTCTGTTGTATTGGACTCATCCAAGGGCTTAATACGGTGCTCTGCACATAGTAAGCGCTCGATAAATACCAGCGATGATGATGATAATGACAGTGATAAAATGGAAACTGTCTGAAACTTCCTGAGTCGCTGATCCTGAAAGCCCATCGATCAAGCGTATTTATTGAGCACTTACTGTGTTCCGAGCACTGCACTAAGTGCCGGGGAAGAGAACACTGAAGCATGGGCTTGGGAGTCGGAGGTCGTGGGTTCTAATCCCGGCTCCGCCACTTAGCTGTGTGACTTTGGGCAAGTCACTTAACTTCTTTGTGCCTCAGTTGCCTCATCTGTAAAATGGGGATTAAGACTGTGAGACCCACGGGGGACAACCTGATTTATCTTCAATCTACCCCTTTGCTTAGAACAGTGCTTGGCACATAGTAAGCGCTTAATAAATACCATTATTATTAAAGGATGAACCAGTGTTGGTCCCTGGCTCCCAATCCCAAAGACACATGAGGAGGGATGGAATATATTCATTCAATTGTATTTACTGAACGCTTACTGTGTGCAGAGCACTGTACCACACACTTGGAAAGTATAATAAAGCAATAAATGATTTTTAAGCTCATTGTGGGCAGGTAAGGTGTCTTTTTATTGTCGTATTGTCCTCTCCCAAACACTTAGTACAGTTCTCGGTACACAGTATGTGCTCAATAAATTTGATTGAATGAATGATTGGGGTTCAGGATCAGCAACTGAACGGGAGTTTCAGCGTGTCCCATTTTATCACCATCATCATTACTGGCTGGTATTTATCGAGCACTTACTATGTGCAGAACACTGTGCTAAGCCCTTGGATGAGTCCAACACAACAGTCGGTTGACACGTTCCCTGCCCACAGTAATAATAATGGCATTTGTTAAGCACTTACTATGTGCAAAGCACTGTTCTAGCGCTGGGGAGGTTACAAGTGATCAGGTTGTCCCACGGGGGGCTCACAGTCTTAATCCCCACTTCACAGATGAGGTAACTGAGGCACAGAGAAGTGAAGTGACTTGCCCAAAGTCACACAGCTGACAATTGGGGGAGCCGGGATTTGAACCCCTGACCTCTGACTCTAAACCCCGGGCTCTGTCCACTGAGCCACGCTGCTTCTCTGAGCTGACAGTCTAGAGGGGGAGATGGATGTTCAAGTTCATTGCCGATCGGTCAATCAGTGCTATTTATGGAGCGCTTACTGCGCGCAGAGCACTGAACTAAGTGCTTGGGAGAGGACGACACTTGATTTCTTTAGCTCCCTTGGTAAAAAAAGAAAATGTTGTCATTTTCATGTAGGTTTTTAAAGAGCCGCAGCTTCTGAATGGGGGAGCAGCTCCCCTTTGTGGCTACTCCGAGTGACTGCCTGCTAGCCCCCAGGTGTTCAATACAGAGAGAAGCAACAGCCTCTGTAGCCCCTCAGGCCCCCCCCCAAAAAATCCTTCCCCCCCCCCCCATTGCCAACAGTCCTAGTGATAAGCCCTAGAGATAATGCAAATTTGCTTTAGTCAATGTTTTGAATTAACTCTCGTGCACGCAACATAACAGGATGATATCGTACTGGTACAGTTTTTCCCCAGCTGAGTGGCCACCACGCCATCTCCCCTGCCGATCTGTCCACCCGTGCTATTTACTGAACGCTTACTGGGTGCAGAGTACTGGACTAAGCGCTTGGGAGAGGGCAGCGCAACGGAATTGGTGGACTCGTCCTCTGCCCCATGAGGAGCGTACAGTCTAGAGGGGGAGACGGACATTAATATAAAGAGATTGCAGGTGATAATCAATTATAACTGTGGTATTAAGCACTTAGTATATGTCAGGCACATACAAGCAAATCGGGTGGGACATGGTCCCTGTCAATCAATCAATCGATCGTATTTATTGAGTGCTTACTGTGTGCAGAGCACTGTACTAAGCGCTTGGGAAGTACAAGTTGGCAACATAGAGAGACAGTCCCTACCCAACAGCAGGATCACAGTCTAGAAGGGGGAGACAGAGAAAAAAACCAAACATACTAACAAAATAAAATAAATAGAATAGATATGTACAAGTAAGATAAATAGAGTAATAAATATGTACAAACATACATGCATATATACAGGTGCTATGGGGAAGGGAAGGAGGTAAGATGGGGGGATGGAGAGGGGGACAAGGGGGAAAGCACCCTGTCCCGCATAGGGCTCACAGTCTTATTCCCCATTTTACAGATGAGGTAACTGAGGCACAGAGAAGTGAAGTGACTTGCCTAAGGTAACACAGCAGACAAGTGGTGGAGTCGGGATTAGAACCCATGACCTTCTGATGCCCAGGCTCTATCCACTACACCATCCCATCTCCATCACCCCCTGCCTTACCTCCTTCCCTTCCCCACAGCACCCGTATATATGTTTGTACATATTTCTTACTCTATCTTACTTGTACATACCTATTCTATTTATTTTCTTTTGTTAATATGTTTAGTTTTGTTCTTTGTCTCCCCCTTCTAGACTGTGAGCCCACTGTTGGGTAGGGACCTTCTCTATATGTTGCCAACTTGTACTTCCCAAGTGCTTAGTACAGTGCTCTGCACACAGTAAGCACTCAATAAATACAATTGAGTGCTCTGAACCAGCTACCCTTTGACCTATGACCCCGGGTACCTTGGATCTAGGACCCCAGTGTACATCCCTGCTAATAGAGAGCCAGTCATTCGTGCCACCATCTTTGTAAAGGGTAGTAGACCGTCTTTGAGAGAATCAATCCATCAGTGGAATTTTTTGAGCACTTACTGTGTGCAGAGCACTGTACTAACTGCTTGGGAGAGGACAACACAACAGACTTGGTAGACACGATCCCTGCCCACGATGAGTTTACAGTCTAGAGAGAAGTCTATGGGAAGCAACATGGCTTAGTGGATAGAGCATGGGCCTGGGAGCTGAGTGGTCATGGGTTCTAATTCATTCAATCGTATTTATTGAGTGCTTACTGTGTGCAGAGCACTGTACTAAGTGCTTGGGAAGTACAAGTTGGCAACATATAGAGACGGTCCCTACCCAACAGCGGGCTCACTCTGCCACTTGTCTGCTGTGTGGACTTGGACAAGTAACTTTTCTCCTCTGTGCCTCAGTTACCGCATCTGTAAAATGGGGATTAAGACTGTGAGCCCTATGCGAGACAGGAACCGTGTCCAACCCGATTTCCTTCTATCCACCCCAGTGCTTACTACAGTGCCTAGAACACAGTAAGTGCTTAACAAATATCACAAATATCATTTATTATTATCTGGGAGTCAGAGGTCATGGGTTCTAATCCTGGCTCTGCCGCTTGTCAGCTGTGTGACTTTGGGCACGTCACTTAACTTCTCTGTGCCTCAGTTCCCTCATCTGTAGAATAGGGATTAAGACTGTGAGCCCCATGTGGGACAACCTGATCACCTTGTATCCTCCCTAGTGCTTAGAACAGTGCTTTGCACATAGTAAGTGCTTAACAAATGCTATTATTATTATTATCATTCTACAGGGGGCCATCTTTGGAAAGTCCTGTGTGGTTGGTCCCTGAGGAGATGGTTTTAACCTCATTTTATGTCTGAACCTAACTAGGGTTAGGGTTCAGGTTAGGGTCACGGCCACGTTCTTCTAGTATCACAGTAGATCATTTAATAACTGAATTAGACTGTAAGCTCCCCCTCTAGACTGTAACCTCATTGTGGGCTGGGAATGTCTGTTTATTGTTATACAGTACCCTCCCAAGTGCTTAATACAGTGTTTTGCACACAGTAAGCACCCAATAAATATGACTGAATGAATGGAAGGCCCATCTGTAGGATCGATCTTCACATCTCCAGACTCTGCCCCTTCAATCAACCAATCATATTTAGTGAGGGCTTACTGTGTGCAGAGCACTGTGCTAAGCACTTGGGAGAGTGCAATACTAAAGAGTTGGTAGACACATTCCCTTGCCCACAATGATTTTACAATCTACGGTATTCTATAATCCAAGAAAAAGAGCACAATCCTGGGAGTCAGGAGATCCAAGTTCTGGTTCCAACTCTGCCACTCGCCTGCTGTGTGACCTTAAACAAGGCACCTTAACTTCTCTGTGCCTCATCTGGAAAATGGGGATGATATCTGTCTCCCTCTTAAATTGTGAGCCCTGAGTAGGACAGCGACTGATCTATTTTGGTTATCGTGCATCTATTCCAGAATTGAGCCCAAAATAGGTCCTTAGTAAATGCCATAAAAAGAAACCCTATTTGAGTGCACAATGTGGCAAGCAGCATGTGGCCTTCCAGAAAGAACAGAGGACCTGGGTTCTAATCCCAGATTCTGATCCATTATCTATAAATGGGGGATTAAGTATGTGAGCCCCATGCAGGACATTGGCCGTGTCCATCTGATTATCTTGTCATCTAATCCAACACTTCAGACAGACATTAATACAACTAATATATTAATGGGACTCAATGCTTAAAACCCCAATTACAGATGAGGTAACTGTGGCTCAGAGAAGTGAAGTGACTTGCCCGAAGTCACCCAGCAGACAAGTGGCAGAGCTGGGATTAGAACCCAGGTCCTTGAACTCCTAGGCCTGTGCTAGTCTCGAGGGGAAGACAGAATTTAAGAATAATTTATAATACATAATTTATAGATATGTATATAAGTGCTGTGGGGCTGAGGGTGGGGAAAAATACCAAATGTCCAAAGGGCATAGATACAAGTACGTATGTAGATGATGTAGAAGGAAGAGCGAGCCAGAGAAAAGAAGGCTTAATCTGAGAAGGAATAATAATAATAATAGCATTTGTTAAACACTATCTGCCAGGCACTGTAATGAGCCCTGGGGTGGATACAAGCAAATCTGACTGGACACAGCCCCTGCCTGTCCCACAGAGTGCTCAGTCTTAAATCCGCATTTTACGGATGAGGTAATTGAGGCCCAGTGAAGTGACTTGCCCAAGGTCACACAGAAGACAAGTGGCACAACTAGAATTAGAACCCAGGTCCTTTTGACTCCCAGGCCTATGCTCTAGCCACTAGGCACACCGCTTCTCAAGGAGCAGAAATGCCTTGATTTCAAGTCTTCTCATTATCAAGTGAATTGAAGCTTTTCTTTTCAAAGAAGGGTGTAGTGATTTTTCCAATGGTTCGGGGGGCCTATTTATACTCAAAGCAAATGAGAATGGATTGGCAGAAATAATCTTTTGAAGCCAGATTTATTTTAACCTCTGAGATGAACTTGGGAAATGTTCTGCTCTTGTCAAATTAGACTGTGAACGCTGTAATAATAATGCTGATTCTTGTATTTGCTGATGTGCCAAGCACTGTTTATAGCCAAGACAATCTGATCAAACTCAATCCCACAGTTTAAGGGGGAGGGAGAACAGGTCCTTTATGGTTTGGTGAATTGACAATACCACATTCAATTCTATAACAGTGATGTTGAACTGCCTCCTACGTTCAGTTTTAGGCAATTTCCACAGTCAATGAGCAGTTTGTTTGCACCCTCTCCATTCTTCTTAATAGTGTAGGTTCTTCCTCAAAGATGTGTGGATTGACTCTGAAACAATCTCTCTCTCAACCTGTGGGAAGATGAATCGATCCTTCTTGTGTCCTGGGCACTAACTGGGGCTAGAGCACTCTCTATGAGTCATGGGGAGAGCCCCGGAAAACCAGGAGTGAAAGGATTCACATTCCCTCTGGGTTGACAGTGAAGTCAAGAGGCCGTGGAGCAGCCTTTGGGGTCAGGGCCTTCCATCCAAACTCTGGAACTCGTTGGCGGGAGCCATGGAGGAGATAGGTGGGGTTGAAAAAAGATAAATCCTAGTCAGCAAGGCCCCAGGGTCATGGCATCCACATTGGCCAGGAGCGAACCTGCAGAAAACCGGGATAAAATCTGACCTAAGAAGTGCTGCTCCTTAAGACTCGGGCTAAACAGAGTCACATTTACCTCAATGGTTGTTCTTTCACAGCCCCCACCCCCACCCCCCAGTGAGGTTTCAGCCGGGGCCGTTGGGATGGGGGCAGGGAGAGGTGAAGTGTAAGGAGAGAACCAATCATAGCACTGTTGCCAAGGCCATTCATTCATTCAATCGTATTTATTGAGGGCTTACTGCATGCAGAGCACTGTACTAAGCGCTTGGGAAGTACAAGTCGGCAACATATAGAGATGGTCCCTACCCAACAATGGGCTCAGTCTAGAAGGGGGAGACAGGCAACAAAACATGTAGACAGGTGTCAAAATTGTCAGAACAAATAGAATTATAGCTATATGCACACCATTAACAAAATAGAATAGTAAATATGTACCAGGAAAATAGAGTAATAAATCTGTACAAATATATAAAAGTGCTGTTGGGAGGGGAAGGGGGTAGGGTGAGGGGATGGGGAGGAGGAGAGGAAAAAGGGGGATCAGTTTGGGAAGGCCTCTTGGAGGAGGGGAGCTCTCAATAGGGCTTTGAAGGGAGGAAGAGAACTAGCTTGGCAGATGTGTGGAGGGAGGGCATTCCAGGCCAGGAGAAGGACGTGGGCCGGGGGTCAACAGTGAGAAGCCGAGCTGGGTGTGGGCTCCCCTGCTCTGGGGTGGGTGGGAATGGTGTTGGGAAAGTGGTCGGACGAGGAGGTTAGGCAAAGAGATAAGCTGATAAATGGACTAACAGATGATAAACTAGACTGTAAACTCATTGTGGGCAGGGATTGTGTCTGTCTAGCGGTCTATTGTACACGCCCAAGCACTTCATTCACGCTCTGTCCACAGAAACGCTCAATAAATGCGATTGAATAAACGGACAAATCATTTAGTGTAGGGACAGGCAAAGAGGTGCCTGACAACAAAGAAATGGCGTCCTGAGGCCCCTAACTTAAAAGACATACAGAGAGTTGGAGCAATGGGCCCCCTGCTCCCAATTTTGAGAGAAATGGAGTCGAGTGGCCCTTTGTGGGCACAGTAGGAATAAGCGAAGTACCAAGAAGTCGTGTGGGCTGCTTGGAAAGCCGGGGGAAGGAGGGCGGTTTGGCGGGCGGTGACGATGGAGCCCTGCAGCCGGGCCACCTCCGTGAGGCGAGAAATGCCCGGGAGGGGCCCACAGTATTCTGCCCGGGCCTGGCCCCGGCCCACAGAAACACAGCCTTGGCTGATGTTGACCTTGGCCAGGCGGCGGGAGGGGAGCGGCCGGGACTGGAGAAAATGTTCCTCGTTCCCTGTTGGGCTGTGCAGCCCGGAGTCATGCGGCGAAGGGACCCGGGGCCTGTTCGGGGGTGCCAATGGGGCCTGGGGGATCAAGAAAGGAGACTCGGGGCAGGGGTGGCAGACACAGTAAGAGCTTAACAAATACCACCACACACAGTAGGGTGAGGACTAGTTGGTCTTGGTGATACCAGGGGTAAAGGACTCAGGCATTACGATGTAGCAGCTCAAAGAAAACCAAACAGGAGATGGGATGGCTGTGATGCCAACCGCAGGAAAATAGTTTGGACATGCAGCAAGCTTCATTTTGGGATGGAGGGACATCAAATATGGATAAGCACCCTCTGGAAGCTCAGGGTTCAAATGTGGATGAGCACCCTCTGAAAGCTCAGAGTTCAAGGCCAAGTGATGTGCTGAATGCCCTGCCCTCTTCCATCTCACTGTAGAGAAATCCGAGTCATGTGGAACCTAGTATGGATAAGAAGTTTTCCTTGATCCATTTAGGGAAAGGACTAGCTGATCTTTGTGGAACCAGGGAGAAGGGTTCGCTAGGAAAGGCCCAGTGATTATAGCCTTCCAGGTCTGAGAAACAAAATCAAGGTGGCCATGACGTTAATTCTGTGAGAGCAGTTTGGGTGTATGGGAAGTTTCACACGGGGTGGAAGGGACATTATGTGCTGATGATCACCCATTGAAAGCTCAGGGTTCAAGGCTAAGTGAAAATTGGGTTCTAAAAGTCACGGGGTCTCAGCGTTCCTTCAGCCCAGCTCAGAGACAAATGGGAGTCACTTGGTGGCTGGCACTCTTGCTTTCACAGAAAATGTGGTTCCCTTGGACCATGGTTCTCATGTGTCGGACTAGGTGGTCTTTGTGACCCTGGGGGTAAGGATCCCCTAGGAAGGAACCTAACATTACCCCATAGCAGGTCACACAAACACAATAGGAGATGGGATAGCCATGATGCCAACTGCAGGAGGGCAGTTCTTATGTATGACAAGGTTTATGCCAAGACAATGACTCTCCTCATCTTCTAAGCCTTATTGAAGGCACACCTCCTCCAAGAGGCCCGCCCTAACTAAGCCCTCCTTGCCTCTTCTCACACTCCTGTCTGCATCGCCCTGACTTGTTTCCTTGATTCATCCCCTCCCAGCCTCACAGCACTTATCTGTAATTTTTATTTGTTTATATTAAAGTCTGTCTACCTCTTCAGACTACAAGCTTGTTGTGGGTAGGGAATGTGTCTGTATATTGTTATTTTTTACTCTCCCAAGCACTTAGGACATCGAACGTGGTGATCTTTTTCGGTTCGGGAAAAGGGGCTGCTAGGAAGGACACAATGATTATAACCTTCCAGGCCTGGGAAACCAAATAAGAGGAGGACATGAAGCCTACTGCATGGGTGCAGTTTGAGGGTGTGGCAAGCCTCATGCCGGTTGGAAGAGACAGACCTTGCTGGTAATCACCCATTGAAAGCTCAGGGTTCAGCGCTAAGTGATGCCTGGATCCTGTAGGTTTCAGGTCAAAGAAACAAAATGGGTGGTGGGATGGCTGTGAAGCCAACTGCAAAGGGCAGGTTTTGCCATGAGGCAAGCTTCCATTTGGGGTGGAGGGACAGCACACGTTGATAAGCACCCACCGAAAGCTCAGAGTTGAAGACCGAGCGATGTCTTGATTCTAGAAGTGATGAGTACTCGGGAACCTCCCAACCAGTTAGTAGAGAAATCAGAGTCATGAGGCTCCTGGTGTTATTAACTGACTGATAATCAATCAATCAATCAATCGTATTTATTGAGTGCTAACTGTGTGCAGAGCACTGTACTAAGCGCTTGGGAAGTACAAGTTGGCAACATATAGAGACAATCCCTACCCAACAGTGGCTCACAGTCTAAAAGGGGGATTCCCTTGGTCCATTTAGGGCGAAAACTAGGTGGTCTTTATGGATCCAGGGGGAAGTGGTCTCTAGGAGAGCAGCATGGCCTATTGGATAGAACACAGACCTGGAGTCAGAAGAACTTGGGTTCCAATCCTAGCTCTGCCACTTGTATGCTGTATGACCTTATGCAAGTCCCTTGACTTTTCTGGGCCTCAGTTACCTCATCTGGAAAATGGGGATTAAGACTGTGAGCCCCACTTGGGACAGGGACTGTGTCCAACATTATTTACCAGTGTCTGCCCCAATGCTTAATACAGTACCTGGCACATAGTAAGCCCTTAACAAATACCGCAGTTATTATTGTTATTATTATTATTATTATTATTATTATTATTATTATTATTATTATTATTATTATTATTATTACAAAAGGCACAAGGATTATGGGCTTCCAGGCCTTGGAAACAAAATAGGAGTTAGCCATAATGCCAACTCCATGACAGTCTGGGTATTTGGCAAGCTTCATGCCGGCTCTGTGACAGAAAATTCCAATAAGCACCCACTGAAATGTCAGAGTTGAAGGCCAAGTGTGGCCTGGTATCGAAACGTGACGCACTTCCTGCGTTTCTCAACCCAAGTTGGAGAGAAATTGGAGTCCCTTGGCTCCTTGCTGTCTTGATTAACTGAAAAATGGTTTCCTTTGGTCCATGATGCCCATGTAGGGTGATGACTAAGCTATCTTTGTGATCCCAGTGGGAAGGAACCTCTGTAATGGATCCATGCCTAACTGGTCAGAAAAACAATATGGGAGGTTGGCTGACTGTGATGCCAACTGCAAGGGAGCAGTTTTAGCGTGTGCCAAGCTTTATTATGGTATGGAGCGATGGCATTTGCTGATAAGCCCCCATTGAAAGCTCAGAGTTAACAGTTAAACAGGCTAAATGATGCCTGATTTCTAGAGGTGATGAGTAACTGATGCTTCTTCCACCTAGATTCGAGAGAAATCAGTCAATGTGGCACTTGATGCTATCGACTGATAGATAAGTGGGGTCCCTTGGTCCATTTACGGAGAAACCTAGGTGATCTTTCTGGACCCTAGGGGAAGGAAACAATAATTATAGCCTTCAAGGCCTGGGAAATAGGATTGGAGGTGGCTGCCATGTCTACTCCAGAAGAGCAGTGTGGGAGTGTAGCAAAATCATGTCCTATCACAGCTGGGGTTTCACTCAGTGCCCCGGCTTTACTCAACACCTTGTTATTTGGAAGGTGCCCCCTGCCCTCCCCCGAGGCCATGTTGCTCCAAGAAGGCAGGTCAGGCAATGAGGTGGAGATCATGAGGTGGTTGCAGGAGGGACTAAGAGTGATGAACAGGTACCATGGATACTGAGGGTTGCCAACTTCCTGTCCAACTGCCAGTGAGAAACTATGGAATCCAACGGACATCAAGGGGACTGAGGGAAGGTTTGCTCCCATGGGAGCATCTTCGCCAAGGCCGAGGGAAGCTGCCCGTCTCAGCCGGGGGTGGGAATATGCAAATGAGAGCATGTGTTCCAACTGCCACCCGCGTAACCGTCCTGCGCTCATTCCCTGGGCCGGCGGACAGCCATGTGTTGTGCTCACCCCGAAAGGAGTGGGATTAGAGGAGACTGACTTGGAGCGAGCTGTGGTCTTTGTGTTCTCTATGCTGCGCTTCTCTGGTAGCGGTGGCAGGACACGGCAGCACCAGCAGATAGAGCAGGAGCCTGGGTGTCAGGTCTCTCAAGGGTTCTAGTCCAGGCTCTGCCACTTATCTGCTGTGTGACGTTGGGCAACTCACTTCACATCTCTGTGCCTGTTACCTCATCTGTATAAGGGGGATTGAGACTGTGAGCTCCATGTGGGACAGGGACTGTGTCCATGCAGTTTACTTTTGTCCATCCCAGCTATTAGTACAGTACCTGCGACAAAGTAAGATCTTGACAAATACCATAATTATCGTTGTTATCGTGGTTATGATACCAACTGCAGGAAAGTAGTTTTGGCATGCGGCAATCTTCCTTTCTCACAGTAGAGAGAAGTCGGAGTCAAATGGCACCTGGTACCGATAAGCAGGTTTCCTTGGGCCATTTAGGGAGAGAACTAGCTTGGTTTTTGTGGGCCCAGGTGGAATAGGTCACTAGGAAAGGCACCGTGATTACAGCATTCCCGGCCTGGGAAACAAAATAAAGGTGGCCGTGATGTCAATTCCATGAGAGCAGTTTGGGTGTATGGCACACTTCACGTGGGGTGGGGGGGAGGGACAGCATGTCCTGAGAATCACCACTAAAAGCTCAGGTTTCAAGGCCAAGTGAAATCTGGATTCTAGAAGTCGTGGGGTCCCAGCTTTCCTTCAACCTACTTTGCAGAGAAATAGGGATCACGCAGTGCCTGGCCCTCTTGCTTAACAGAAAAATTGGTTCCCTTGGTCCTTGGTGCTCATGTATCATGAGGACTAGGTAGATTTTTGTGATCCTGGGGGGAAGGAGATGCAAGAATGGATCCAAACTATACTCCATAGTTGGTCACAGAAACAAAATAGGAGATGGGATAGCCATGATGCCAACTGCAGGAGAGCAGATTTGGTGTGTGACAAGCATCATGCCCAGACAATGACTCTCGCCACCTTCACAGCCTTATTGAAGGCACATCTCCTCCAAGAGGACTTCCCTGACTAAGCCTTCCTTTTCTCTTCTCCCACACCCTTGGGTGACACCCCAACTTGTTCCCTTTATTCATACCCTCCTCCCAGCTCCACAGCACTTCTGTACTTATCTGCAATTTTTCTTTATATTAATGTCTGTCTCTCCTTCCAGCCTGTAAACTCACTGTAGGCTGTGAATAGGTCTGTTAGGTTATATTGAACACTCCCAAGTGCTTAGTACATTGATCTGCACGAAGTAAATGTTCAAAAAATACGAATGACTAACTGACTGAAGAGGAGGGACAGTGGAGCTGATAATCTCCCGGTGAAAGCTCAGAGTTCAAAGTGAAATGATGTCTGGATTCCTGAGGTGAGGAGTCCTCGGCACTCCTCCCACCCAGGTCGGAGAGAAATTGGAGTCACATGGCTCCCGGTGCTATCGATTGGCAGATAAGTGGGTTCCCTTGGTCCAAGGTGCCCATTTAGGGAGAGATGTAGGCCGGTTTTTTTGGCCCTTGGCAAAGGGGATAAGAAGGACACAGTGATGATAGCCTGCCAGGCATGGGAAACAGAATAGGCAGTGGCCCTGATGTCAAATCCATGAGAGCTGTTTGGGTATAAGACAAGCTTCATACTGGCTGGAAGAGACAGCCCATACTGATAATCACCCATCCAATGCTCAGCGTTCAAAGCTAAGTGATGCCTGGATTCCAGAGGTTTCAGGGCCCAGGAGCTTCTCCTGCCGAGGGGGAATTGCAGTCACTTGTTGCTTGGCCCTCTTGATTAACAGAAAAGTGGGCACCTTTGGTGCACAATGCCCACCTGAACCAAAGACTAGGAGGTCTCTGTGGCCCTGGGCAGAAGGGCCCACGAGTAAGGACATAGATATTCTAAGCACCACATCGCAGCAAGGCCATTAAAGAACACACGAGATGTCCCTGATGCCAACTGCACGGAATACATTTTGGCAGGTGGCAAGCTTCATGCCAGGAGGAAGGGACAGTGGGAGCTGATAAGCAGCCATTGAAATGTCAGAATTCAAGGTCAAACGATGCCTGGATTCTCGAGGAGATGTGGCCCTTACGCTCCTCCCACCCTGGAGGGAGAGAAATTGGAGTTATTTGACACCTCGACCTTCTTAAATAATGGAAAACTGTGTTCTTTTGGTCCATGGTGCCCATGTAAGATGAGGACTAGGCAGTGTTTGGGCTCCCCGGGGAAGGGGCCACTAGAATGGATCCAAGCATTACTGTTTAGTGGGTAGAAGAAACAAAATAGGCGGTGAGATGGCCGTGATGCCAACTGCAGGGGGAAGGTGTTGGTGTGCGGCAAGCTTCCAGTAGGGGTGGAGGGACCGTAAACGTTGATAAGCATCCACTGAAAGCTCAGAGTTGAAGACCAAGCGATGCCTTGATTGTAGAATTGATGAGTGCTCGGGGATCCTCCTGCCCAGTTTGTAGAGAAATCGGAGTCATGAGGCTCCTGGTGTTATTCACTGGCTGATAAGTGGATTCCCTTGGTCCATTTAGGGAGAACACCAGGTGGTCAGGGGGACGTGGTCTCTAGGAGAGCAGCATGGCCTAATGGATAGAACACAGGAGTCAGAATGGCTTGGGTCCCAATCCGGGCTCCGCCACCAGTATGCTCTATGACCTTATGCAAGTCCCTTGACTTTTCTAGGCCAGTTACCTCATTTGGAAAATGGGGATTAGGACTGTGAGCCCCACTTGGGACAAGGACTGTGTACAACATGATTTTCCTGGGTCTGCCCCAGTGCTTAGTACAGTGCCTGGTGCATAGTAAGCACTTAACAAATACCACAGTTATCATTGTTATTCCTTCATTCATTTAATTGTATTTATTGAGCGATTACTGTGTGCCGAGCACTGTACTAAGCACTTCGGAAGTACAAGTTGGAAGTTTATTATTTATAAACCAGTTGTTATGTTCATTATTAGTATTAGAAAAGGCACAAGAATTATGGACTTCCAGGCCTTGGAAATAAAATCGGAGGTGGCCATGATGCCAATTCCATGACAGTTTGTGTTTGGGAAGCTTCATGCCGGGTCTGTGACAGAAATTTCCGATAAGCACTCACTGAAATGTCAGTTGAAGGCCAACTTTGACATGGAATCGAGAGGTGATATGCTCCCAGCGCTTCTCAACCCAAGTTGGAGAGCAATTGGAGTCCCTTGGCCCCTTGCCCTCTTGATTAACTGAAAAATGGGTTCCTTTGGTCTATGATGCCCATGTAGGGTGACGACTGAGCTATCTTTGTGATCCCGGTGGGAAGGAGCCTCTATAAGGATCCATGAATTACTGCCTAGCTGGTCAGAAAAACATCATGTGAGGTTGGGTGACTGTGATGCCAACTGCAGGGGAGCAGTTTTATCGTGTGCCAAGCTTCATTATGGAATGGAGGGACAGCACTTGCTGAAAAGCACCCACTGAAAGGTCAGAGTTGAAGGCTAAGTGATGCCAGGTTTCTTGAGGTTATGAGTAACCGATGCTCCTTCCACCCAGATTCGAGAGAAATCGGGGTCAATGTGGCACTTGGTGCTATCGACTGATCGATAAGCGGGGTCCCTTGGTCCATTTAAGGAGAAACTTAGGTGGTTTTTCAGAACCTGGGGGAAGGAAACTATGATTATAGCCTTCCAGGCCTGGGAAACATAGTAGGAAGTGGCAGTGATGTCTTCTCCAGGAGAGCAGTGTGAGGGTGTCACAAGATCATGTCCTATTACAGCTGGGGTTTGACCCAGTGCCCCAGCTTTACTCAACACCTTGTTATTTGGAAGGTGCCCCCTGCCCTCCCCCGAGGCTGCGTTGCTCCAAGAAGGCAGGTCAGGCCATGAGATGGAGATCATGAGGAGGTTGGAGGAAGGACTAAGAGTGATGAACGGGTACCATGGATACTAAGGGTTGCCAACTTCCTGTTCAACTGCCAGTGAGAAACTGTGGAATCCAACGGACATCAAGTGGACTGAGGGAGGGTTTGCTCCCGTGGGAGCATCTTTGCATGGGCCAAGGGGAGCTGCCTGTCTCAGCTGGGGGTGGGCATACGCAAATGGGAGCATGTGTTCCAAGTGCTGCCCGCGTAAACGTCCTATGCTCAGTCCCTGGGCCGGCAGACGGCCGTGTGTTGTGCTCACCCCAAAGGGAGTGGGATTAAAGGAGCCTGACTTGGAGCGAGCTGTGGTCTGTGTGTTCTCTATGCTGCGCTTCTCTGGGAGCAGTGGCAGGACACAGCAGCACCAGCAGATAGAGCATGAGCCTGGGTGTCAGGTGGTCACGGGTTCTAGTCCGGGCTCTGCCACTTGTCTGCTGTGTGACGTTGGGCAAATGACTTCACATCTCTGTGCCTGTTACCTCATCTGTGAAAGAGGGATTGAGACTGTGAGCCCCACGTGGGACAGGGACTGTGTCCACTCAGTTTGCTTTTATCCATCTCAGCACTTAGTACAGTACCTGCCATGTACTAAGAGCTTAACAAATACCATAATTATCGTTATCATTATGGCTATGATACCAACTGCAGGAAAGTAGTTTTGGCATGCAGCAATCTTCCTTTTGGGATAGAGGGACACCACATATTGAGAAGCCCCCACTGAAAGCTCAGAGTTCAAGGCCAAGTGATGCCTGAATTCTAGCAATTATGAGTGCCCAGCCCTCATCCCAATCACAGTGGAGAGAAATCGGAGTCACGTGGCACCTGGTACCGATAAGCAGGGTTCCTTGGGCCGTTTAGGGAGAGAACTAGCTGGTTTTTGTGGACCCAGGTGGAAGAGTTCACTAGGAAAGGCACAGTGATTCTAACCTTCCCGGCCTGGAAAAAAAATAAAGGTGGCCATGATGCCAATTCCACGAGAGCAGTTTGGGGGTATGGCATGCTTCACGTGGGGTGGGTGGGAAGGACAGCACGTCATGAGAATCACCACTAAAAGCTCAGGTTTCAAAGCCAAGTGAAACCTGGGTTCTAGAAGATGTGGTGTCCCAGCATTCCTTCAACCCTCATCACAGAGATATCGGAGTCACTTGGTGCCTGGCCCTCTTAACAGAAAAATTTGTTACCATCATCCGTGGTGCTCATGTAAGCATGTGGACTAGGTAGACTTTGTGATGATGATGATGATGATGGCATGTGTTAAGTGCTTACTACGTGGAAAGTACTGTTCTAAGTGCTGGGGAGGATGTTAGATGATCAGGTTGTCCCTCGTGGGGCTCAGTCTTCATCCCCATTTTATAGATGAGGTAACTGAGGCACAGAGAAGTTAAGTGACTTGCCCAAAGTCACACAACTGACAAGTGGCAGAACCAGGATAAGAACCCACGACCTCTGACTCCCAAACCTGCGCTCTTTCCAGTAAGCCACGCTGCTTCTTATGCAAGTCACCTGACTTCTCTGGGCCTCAGTTACCTCATCTGAAAAATGGGAATTAAGACTTGTGAGCCCCACTTAGGATGGGAACTGTGTCCAACACAATTTACCAGTGTCTTCCCCAGTGCTCAATACAGTGCCTGGCACATAGTAAGCACTTAAAAAATAACACAGGTATTATAATTATATTATTATTAGAAAAGGTGCAATGCTTATAGACTTCCAGGCCTTGGAAACAAAATAGGAATTGGCCAAGATGCCAACCCCATGACAGTTTGGGTGTTTGGGAAGCTTCATGCCGGGTCTCAGTGACAGATATTTCCAATAAGCCCCCACTGAAATGTCAGAGTCGAGACCAAGTGTGGCCTAGATTTGAGAGGTGATGCACTTGCAGCATTTCTCAACCAAGGTTGTAGAGAAATTGGAGTCCCTTGGCTCCTGGCCCTCTTGATTAACTGAAAAATGGGTTCCTTTGGTCTGTGATGCCATTGCAGGGTGATGACTAAGCTATCTTTGTGATCCCGGTGGGAAGGAGCCTGTATAATGGATCCATGAATTACTGCCTAACTGGTCAGAAAAACAACATGGGAGGTTGGGTGACTGCGATGCCAACAGCCAGGGAGCAGTTTTGGATTGTGCCACGCTTCATTATGGAACCGAGGGACAGCACTTGCTGATAGGCACCCTGTGAAAGGTCAGAGTTGAAGGCTAAGGGATGCCTGGTTTCTAGAGGTGATGAGTAAACAATGCTCCTTCCACCCAGATTCGAGAGAAATCAGAGTCAATGTGGCACTTGGTGCTATCAACTGATCGATAAGCGGGGTCCCTTGGTCCATTTAAGGAGAAACCTAGACGGTCTTTCTGGACCCTGGGGGAAGGGAACAGTGATTATAGCCTTCCAGGCCTGGGAAACAAAATAGGAGGTGGCCACGATGCCTACTCTAAAAGAGCAGTGTGGGGGTGTGGCAAGATCATGTCCTATCACAGTGCCCCGGCTTTACTCAACACATTGCTATTTTGATGAAGCCCCCTGCCCTCTCCCGAGGCCATGTTGCTCAAAGAAGGCAGGTCGGGCCACGAGGTGGAGAGCAACAGACCGTTGGAGGAGGGACTATGAGTGATGAACAGGTACCATGGAAACCGAGGGCTGCCAACTTCCTGTTCAACTGCCAGTGAGAAACTATGGAATCCAACGGACATCAAGGGGACTGAGGGAGGGTTTGCTGCCATGGGAGCATCTTCGCATGGGCCAAGGGAAGCTGCCCGTCTCAGCCGGGGGTGGGCATATGCCAATGAGAGGATGTGTTCAAACTGTCACCCGTGTAAACATCCTGCGCTCAGTCCCTGGACTGGCAGGTGGCTGTGTGTTGTGCTCTCCCCAAAGGGAGTGGGATTAAAGGAGCCTGACATGGAGCGAGCTGTGGTCTGTGTGTTCTGGCAGGGGCAGATAATAATAATAATAATAATGATAGCATTTATTAAGTACTTACTATGTGCAAAGCACTGTTCTAAGCACTGGGAGGGTTACAAGGTGATCAGGTTGTCCCATGGTGGGGGGGGGGGGGGGCTCACAGTCTTAATCCCCATTTTCCAGATGAGGTAACTGAGGCACAGAGAAGTTAAGTGACTTGCCCAAAGTCACACAGCTGACAATTGGCGGAGTGGGGATTTGAACCCATGATTCTGACTCCAAAGCCCGTGCTCTTTCCCCTGAGCCATGCTGCTTCTCTTAGATGAGTGGCAAAACTAATGTTGGTTGATGGGGGCCAGTGCCTGATGCAGCCAGGAGAGGATTAGGCAATCTTTGTGGTTCTGAGGGAAAGGGGTTGTTAAGAAGGACACCAGAATTAGAGCATAGCTGGTCTTGGGAACAGAAGGGTAGCGGGGCCTTAATTTGAACTGCGGGGAGGCAGTCTTGGCATGTGGCAAGCTTCATTTTGAGGTGGAGGGGCAGAACGCCCTGAGAAGCACCCAGTGAAAGCTCAGAGCTGAAGGCCGTGGGATGTCTGGATTTTAGAGGTGATGAGTGCTCGGTGCTCCTCCCACACAGATTCCAGGGAAATCGGAGTCACGGGTCATTTGGTGTTATTGCTAGAGTGATAAAGTGATTCTCTTCATCCATTTAGGGAGGGAACTAGATGGTCTTTGTGGCCCTGAGGGAAGGGGCTGCTAGGCAAAGGAATAATTATTATAACCTTCCTGGCCTCAAACAAAAACTCCTCACCCTCGGCTTCAAGGCTTTCCATCCCCTCGCCCCTCCTACTTCACCTCCCTTCTCTCCTTCTCCAGCCCAGGCCGCACCCTCCACTCCTCTGCCGCCCCTAACCTCCTCACTGGGCCTCGTTCTCACCTGTCCCACCATCGACCCCAAGCCCACGTCCTCCCCCGGCCTGGAATGCCCTCCCTGCACACATACGCCAAGCTAGCTCTCTTCTTCCCTTCAAAGCCCTTCTGAGAGCTCACCTCCTCCAGGAGGCCTTCCTGGACTTAGGCCCCTTTTTCCTCTCCTCCTCCCCAACCCCCGCCCTACCTCCTTCCCCTCCCCACAGCACTTGTATATATTTGTACAGATTTATTACTCTATTCATTTTCCTTGTACATATTTACTATTCTATTTATTTTGTTAATGACGTGCATATAGCTTTACTTCTATTTGTTCTGACGATTTTGACACCTGTCTACATGTTTTGTTGTCTGTCTCCCCCTTCTGGACTGTGAACCCATCGCTGGGTAGGGACCGTCTCTATATGTTGCCGACTTGTACTTCCCAACTGCTTAGTCCAGTGCTCTGCACACAGTAAGCGCTTAATAAATACGATTGAATGAATGAAATAAAATAGGAGATATCTGTGACGCCTGCTTCGTGGAAGCAGGTCAGTTGCATGGGAAACGTCTTGCCAGGTTAGAAGAATAACACACATTGCTAAGTACCCACTGAGAGCTCAGAGTTCAAGGCTAAGTGATGCCTGGGTTCCAGTAGTGATGCATCCCCGGTAATCCTCTGACACAGGTCGGAGAGAAATTGGAGTCACGTGGCTCCTGGAGCTAGTCATTGTGTTCCCTTGGTCCAAGGTGCCCATTTAGGGAGAGAACATGGTGGTCTTTTTGGCCCTGGGGAAAGGGGCTGCTAGGAAGGGCACAATGATTATAGCCTTCTAGGCCTGGGAGACAAAATTAGGAGGTGGCCATAAAGCCTACTGCACAGGAGGAGCTAGGGGGTGTGGCAACCTTCATGCTGGCTGGAAGAGATACCCCGTGCTGATAATCACCCATCAATAGCTCAAGTTTCAGAGCTAGGTGATGCCCGGATCCTAGAGGTTTCAAGTCGAAGAAACAAAATGCGTGGTTGGCTGGCTGTGACGGCAACTGCATGGGGCAGGTTTTGGCGTGTGGCAAGCTTTCGGTAGGGATGGAGTGACAGCACACGTTAAGAAGCACCCACTGAAAGCTCAGAGTCGAAGGCCAAGTGATGCCTGATTTCTACAGGGGATGAGTAACCAGTTTTCCTTCCACCAAGATTTGAGAGAAATCGGAGTCCGTGCGATACTTGGTGCTGTTGATTGACCAATATGCAGGTTACTCCCGTCCATTTAGGGAGAAATCTAGGTGGTCTTTCTGGACCCTAGGGGAAGGGGACAATGATTATAGTCTTCCAGGCCTGAGAAACAAAAGAGTAAGTGGCCGTGATGCCAACACCATGAGAGCAGTGTGGGAGTTTGACAAAATCATACCCTATCGCAGCTGGCGCTTGACCCAGTGCCCCGGGTTTCTACAATGCCTTGTTATTTTGGAGGCACCCCCTGCCCTCCCCCCAGATCACGTTGCTCCAAGAAGGCAGGTCGTGCTACGAGGTGAAGAGCCACAGACTGTTAGAGGAGGGACTAAGAGTGATGAACGGCTACCATGGAAACCAAGGGCTGACAACTTCCAGTTCAACTGCCAGTGAGAAGCTGTGGAATCCAACGGGCAGCTCGGGGACAAAGGAGGGTTCGCACCCGTGGGGAGCACCTTCGCGAGGGCCAAGGAGAGCTGATCGGTTCAGCTGAGTGCGGACCTATTTAAATGAGAGGATGTGTTGAAACCGCCGCCCCCCCCCCAAACTGTATAAACAGCCTGCGCTCAATATCTGTCCAGGCGGGTGGCTGTGAGCTGAGCCCACCTGGGAGTTTGTGGGATTAAAGGAGCCTGATAGAGAGCGAGCCGTTGTCTGTGTGCTCTCTACACTGTACTTCTCTGACAGTGGTAGCAGGATGCAGCAGCTGCAGATAGAGCACCAGCCTGGGAGGCAGAAGGTCGTGGGTTCTAATTCCAGCTCTGCCACTTGTCTGTGGTGTGATCTTGGGCAAGTCACTTTACTTCACTGGGGCTCAGTTTCCTCATCTGTAAAATGGGGATTGAAGCTCTGAGCCCCATGGGGGACAAGGACAGTCCAACCCGATTTACTCATAATCACCCCAGCTCTTAGTACGGTGCCTGGCACAAAATAAGGACTTCACAAATACCACCATTCATTCATTCATTCAATCGTATTTATTGAGCACTTACTGTGTGCAGAGCAGTAGGGTGAGGACTAATCAGTCTTGGTAATCCCAGGGGTAAAGGAATCAAGCGATACTATGTAGTAGCTCAAAGAAATAAAACAGGAGATGGGATGGCTGTGATGCCAACTGCAGAAAAATCGTTTGGGCATGTGGCAAGCTTCCTTTAGGATGGAGGGACATCACATATTGATAAGCACCCACTGCAAGCTCAGAGTTCAAGGCCAAGTGATGCCTAGGTTCTGTAAGTGCTGAACATCTGGCCCTCTCCCATCTCACTGTAGAGGAATCCGAGTCACGTGGAACCTAATATGAATAAGCAGGTTTCCTTGATCCATTTAGGGAGAGAACTAGCTGATCTTTGTGGACACAGGGAGAAGGGTTCTCCAGGAAAGGCCCAGTGTTTATAGCCTTCTAGGCCGGGGAAACAAAATCAAGGTGGCCATGACGTTAATTCTGTGAGAGCAGTTTGGGTGTATGGCAAGCTTCATGTGGGGTGGAAAGGACATTACGTGCTGATGATCACCTTTTGAAAGCTCAGGGTTCAAGGCCACGTGAAAATTGGGGTCTTTTAAATCATGGTTTCTCAGAGTTCCTTCAGCCCAGCTTGGAGAGAAATGGGAGTCACTTGGTGCCTGGCCCTCTTGCTTAACAGAAGAATTCGTTCCCAAGGACCATGGTTCTCATGTAGCGTGTGGATTAGGTGGTCTTTTAGACCCTGGGGGGGAAGGGGACGCTAGGATGGATCCTAACATTACTCCATAGCAGGTCAAAGAAAAACAATAGGAGATGGGATAGCTATGATGCCAACTGCAGGAGAGCAGATTTTGTGTGACAAGCTTTATGCGAAGATAATGACTCTCCCCACCTTCAAAGCCTTATTAAAGGCACAACTCCTCCAGGAGTCTCTCCCTAAGCCCTCCTTTCCTCTTCTCCCACTCCCTTTTGCATCACCCTGACTTGTTTCCTTAATTCATCCCCCTCCCCAACCCACAATACGTATCTGTAGTTTTTATTTGTTTATATTAATGTCTGTCTCCCCCTCCAGATTACAAACTTGTTATGGGTGGGGGAATATACCTGTATATTGTTATCTTGTACTCTCCCAAGCACTTAGGACATAGAACGTGGTGGTCTTTTTTGGCCCTGGGAAAGGGGGCTGCTAGGAAGGGTACAATGATTATAGCTTTCCAGGCCAGGGAATCAAAATAGGTGTCCATGAAGCCTACTGCATGGGAGCAGTTTGAGGATGTGGCAAGCTTCATGCATGCTGGAAGAGGCAGTCCATGCTGGATAATCACCCAGTGGAAGCTCAGGGTTCAGCACTTAGTGATGCCTGGATCCTATAGGTTTCAGGTCAAACAAACAAAATGGGTGGTGGGATGGCTGTGATGCCAACTTCAGGGGACAGGTTTTGCCGTGTGGCAAGCTTCCATTTGGGGTGGAGGGACTGCACACATTGATAATCGCCCACTGAAACCTCAGAGTCGAAGACCAAGTGATGCCTTGATTTTAGAAGTGATGAATAACTGGGGATCCTCCCACCCAGTTTGTAGAGGAATCAGAGTCATGAGACTCCTGGTGTTATTAACTGACTGATAAGTGGATTCCCTTTGTCCATTTAGGGAGAAAATTAGGTGGTCTTTATGGATCCAGGGGGAAATGGTCTGTAGAACAGCACCATGGCCTAGTGGATAGATCACTGACCTATGTGTCAGCAGGGCTTGGGTTCCAATCCAGACTCCACAACTTCTATGCTGTATGACCTTATGATGATGATGATATTTGTTAAGCACTTTCTATGTGACAAGCACAGTTCTAAGCACTGGGGGAGATACAAGTTTATCAGGTTGCCCCAAGTGGGGCTCACAGTCTTAATCCCCATTTTATAGATGCACAGAGGCACAGAGAAGTTAAGTGACTTGCCCAAAGTCACACAACTGACAAGTGTCAGAACCAGGATAAGAACCCACGACCTCTGACTCCCATGCCCATGCTCTTTCCAGTAAGCCACGCTTCTTCTTATGCAAGTCACTTGACTTCTCTGGGCCTCAGTTACCTCATCTGGAAAATGGGGATTTAGACTGTGAGCCCCACTTGGGACGGACTGTGTCCAACATGATTTATCAAGGTCTGCCCCAGTGCTTAGTACGGTGCCTGGCACATAGTAAACACTTAACAAATACCACAGTTATTATTATTATATTTATTATTTTTAGAAAAGGTACAATGATTATAGACTTCCAGGCCTTGGAAACAAAATAGGAGTTGGCCATGATGCCAACTCCATGACAGTTTGCGTGTTTGGCAAGCTTCATGCCGGGTGGCATAGGAGTTGGCCATGATGCCAACTCCATGACAGTTTGCATATTTGGCAAGCTTCATGCCGGGTGGCAGTGACAGAAAATTCCAAAAAGTACCCGCTGATATGTCAGAGTCGAAGGCCAATTGCGGCCTGGATTCGAGAGGTCATGCGCTTGCAGCATTTCTCAACCAAGGTTGGAGAGAAATTGGAGCCCCTTGGCTCCTGGTCCTCTTGACTAACTGAAAAATGGGTTACTTTGGTCTGTGATACCCATGTAGGGTGACGACTAAGCTATCCTTGTGATCCCGGTGGGAAGGAGCCTGTACAATGGATCTATGAATTACTGCCTAACTGGTCAGAAAAACAACATGGGATGTTGGGTGACTGTGATGCCAACTGTAAGGAAGCAGTTTTGTCAATCAATCAATCGTATTTATTGAGCACTTACTGTGTGCAGAGCACTGTACTAAGCGCTGTCGTGTGCCAAGCTTCATTATGGAATGGAGGGACAGCACTTGCTGATAAGCACCCACTGAAAGCTCAGAGATGAAGGCTAAGTGATGCCTGGTTTCTAGAGGTGATGAGTAACCGATGCTCCTTCCACCCAGATTCGAGAGAAATCGGGGTCCATGGGGCACCTGCTGCTATCGATTGATCGATAAGCTGGATCCCTTGGTCCATTTATCCATTTACAGAGAAACCTAGGTGGTCTTTCAGAACCTGGGTGAAAGAAACTATGATTATAGCCTTCCGGGCCCGGGGAAACTAAATTGGAGGTGGCCGCCATATCTACTCCAGGAGAGCAGAGTGGGGGTGTCACGAAATCATGTCCTATCACAGCTGGGGTTTGACCCAGTGCCCCGGCTTTACTCAACACCTTGTAATTTGAAGGTGCCCCCTGCCCTCCACCGAGGCCGGGTTGCTCAAAGAAGGCAGGTCAGGCCATGAGGTGGAGATCATGAGGTCACCAATGACCTCCTGCTTGCCAAATCCAACAGCTCCTACTCTATCCTAATCCACCTCGACCTCTCAGCTGCCTTCGACACTATGGACCACCCCCTTCTCCTCACTCAACACGCTATCCAACCTCGGCTTCACAGACTCTGTCCTCTCCTGGTTCTCCTCTTATCTCTCCGGACATTCATTCTCAGTCTCTTGCGGGCTCCTCCTCCCCCTCCCATCCCCTTACTGTAGGGGTTCCTCAAGGGCCAGTTCTTGGTCCAATTCTGCTCTCCATCTACACTCACTCCCTTGGTGAACTCATTCACTCCCATGGCTTGAACTATCATCTCTACGCTGATGACACCCAAATCTACATCTCTGCCCCTGCTCTCTCCCTGTCCCTCCAGGCTCGCATCTCCTCCTGCCTTCAGGACATCTCCATCTGGATGTCTGCCCGCCACCTAAAACTCAACATGTCCAAGACTGAACTCCTTGTCTTCCCTCCCAAACCCTGCCCTCTCCCTGACTTTCCCATCACTGTTGATGGCACTACCATCCTTCCCGTCTCACAAGCCCACAACCTTGGTGTCATCCTCGACTCTGCTCTCTCGTTCACCCCTCACATCCAATCCGTCACCAAAACCTGCCGGTCTCACCTCCACAACATCACCAAGATCTGCCCTTACCTCTCCATCCAAACCACTACCCCGCTTGTTCAATCCTCTCTGATCTCCTATCCTCCTGTCTCTCCCCACTTCAGTCTATACTTCACGCTGCTGCCTGGATCGTCTTTGTGCAGAAATGCTCTGGGCATGTTACTCCCCTCCTCAAAAATCTCCAGTGGCTACCAATCAACCTATGCATCAGGCAGAAACTCCTCACCCTGGGCTTCAAGGCTGTCCATCGCCTCGCCCCCTCCTACCTCACCTCCCTTCTGTCCTTCTCCAGCCCAGCCTGCACCCTCCTCTCCTCTTCCACTCACCTCCTCACCGTGCCTCGTTCTCGCCTGTCCTGCCGTCGACCCCCGGCCCACGTCCTCCCCCTGGCCTGGAATGCCCTCCCTCCGCACATCCGCCAAGCTAGCTCTCTTCCTCCCTTCAAAGCCCTACTGAGAGCTCACCTCCTCCAGGAGGCCTTCCCAGACTCAGCCCCCTCCTTCCTCTCCCCCTACTCCGCCTCCCCATCCCCTCTGCCTTACCTCCTTCCCCTTCCCACAGCGCCTGTATATAAATTTATACACATTTATTACTCTATTTTACTTGTACATATTTACTATTCTATTTATTTTATTTTGTTAATATGTTTTGTTGTCTGTCTCCCCATTCTAGACTGTGAGCCCACTGTTGGGTAGGGACCGTCTCTATATGTTGCCAACTTGTACTTCCCAAGCGCTTAGTACAGTGCTCTGCACACAGTAAGTGCTCAATAAATACGATTGAATGAATGAATGAATGAGGCGGTTGGAGGAGGGACTAAGAGCGATGACCGGGTACCATGGATACTGAGGGTTGCCAACTTCCTGTTCAACTGCCAGTGAGAAACTGTGGAATCCAACGGACGTCAAGAGGAGTGAGGGAGGGTTTACTCCCGTGAGAGCATCTTCGCTAAGGCCAAGGGGGGCTGCCCATCTCAGCCGGGGGTGGGCATACACAAATGAGAGGATGTGTTGAAACTGTCACCCGCATAAACATCCTGCACTCAGTCCATGTGTGTTGTGCTCACCCCGAAGGGAGTGGGATTAAAGGAGCCTGACTTGGAGTGAGCTGTGGTCTGTGTGTTCTCTATGCTGCGCTTCTCTGTGAGTGATGGCAGGACGCAGGAGCAGATAGAGCATGATCCTGGGTGTCAGGTGGTCACGGTTTGTAGTTTTGGGCTTTTCAACCTGTCTGCTCTGTGCCCCTGAACAAGTCACTTCACATATCTGTGCCTGTTACCTCATCTGTAAAAGGGGGATTGAGACTGTGAACCCCACGTGGGACAGGGACTCTGTCCAACCCAATTTTCTTTTATCCATCCCAAGTGCTTAGTACATTGATCTGCATGAAGTAAATGTTCAAAAAATACGAATGACTGACTGAGGAGGGGGGACAGTGGAGCTGATAATCACCCGGTGAAAGCTCAGAGTTCAAGGTGAAATGATGTCTGGATTTCTGAGGTGAGGAGTCCTCGGCTCTCCTCCCACTCAGGTTGGGGAGAAATTGGAGTCACGTGGCTCCTCGTGCTATCGATTGGCAGATAAGTGAGTTCCCTGGGTCCAAGGTGCCCATTTATGGAGAGAAAGGGGCAGATTTTTGGGCCCCCAGCCAAGGGGCTCCTGAGAAGGACATAATGATGACAGACTGCCAGGCCTAGGAAAAAGAATAGGCAGTGACCCTGATGTCAAATCCATGAGAGCAGTTTAGGTATAGGACAAGCTTCATACTGGCTGGAAGAAACAGCCCATGCTGATAATCACCATCCAAAGCTCAGCGTTCAAAGCTAAGTGATGCCTGGATTCCAGAGGTTTCAGGGCCCTGGGGCTTCTCCTGCCGAGGGTGAGGGGGGAATTGCGGTCACTTGTCGCTTGGCCCTCTCGATGAACTGAAAAGTGGGTGCCCTTGGTCCACAATGCCCACATGAGCCAAGGACTAGGAGGTCTCTGTGGCCCTAGGTGGAAGGGCCCACGAAGGACACAAATATTCTCAGTACCAAATCCAATAAGGACCATAAGAGGTGTCCCTGTTGCCAACTGCACGGAAGCCATTTTTGCAAGTGGCAAGCTTCATGCCAGGAGGGAGGGACAGTAGGAGCTGATAAGCAGCCAGTGAAAGGTCAGGATTCAGGGTCAAATGATGCCTGGATTTTCGAGGTGATGTGACCCTTAGGCTCCTCCCACCCTGGAGGGAGAGAAATCAGAGTTATTTGGCACCTCGACCTTCTTGAATAATGGAAAACTGTGTTCCTTTGGTCCGTGGTGCCCATGTAGGCTGAGGACTAGGTGGTGTTTTGGGTCCCCAAGGAAGGGGCCACTAGAATGGATCCAAGCATTACTGCTTAGTGGGTAGAAGAAACAAAATAGGTGGTGGGATGGCCGTGATGCCAACTGCAGGGGGAAGGCCTGAGGTGATCGGCCAATGAAAAAAAAGTGTGGGGCTGAGGGGGAGGGGACGGACAGGGGGAGAGCTCTGAGGTAGAGAGACGTTGGGCCGGAAGCCTGGCTGGGTATGGGATCGCCATTTCTGGGCTGGGTGGGGACGGTGTCGGGAAAGTGGTCGAATCGACGAGTCGAGCTGATAAACGGACTAAGAGATGATAAAATAGACTGTGAGCTCGCTGTGGGCAAGAAATGTCAGTCGATTGTACACTCCCAAGAGCTTCGTTCATGCTCTGTACACAGAAGCGCTCAGTAAATGTGAATGAATGAATGAATAAATGGACAAATCCTTAGCGTAGGGAGGTGCCTGACGACAAAGAAATGGCGTCCTGAGGCCCCTAACTTAAAAGACGTACAGAGAGTTGGAGCGAGGGACCCCCTGCTCCCAATTTAGAGAGAAATGCAGTCGAGTGGCCCTTTGTGGGCACAGTAGGAATGAGCGAAGTACCAAGAAGTCATGTGGGCACAGTAGGAATGAGTGAAGTACCCAGAAGTCGTGTGGGCTGGCTTGAAAAGCTGGGGGAAGGAGGGCGGTCTGGCGGGTGGTGACGATGGAGCGCCGCAGCCGGGCCACCTCCGTGAGGCAAGAAATGCCCGGGAGGGGCCCGCAGTATTCGACCCAGCCCTGGCCCACAGAAACGCGGCCTTGGCCGATGTTGACCTTGGCCAGGTGGCGGGAGGGGAGTGGCCGGCAATGGAGAAAACATTCCTTGTTCCCCATTGGGCTGTGCAGCCCGGAGTCGTGTGGCCAGGGGACCCGGGGCCTCCTCAGGGGCGCCATTAGGGCCAGAAGGGATCAGGAAAGGCCAGGAAAGGAGGCACGGGGCTGGCGGCCCCGGGGATGAGGGACCAACCACCATTAGGTGATAACGAGAACAAAAAAGTGGCGATTGTGGGGACCCAGCGCTAAGATCCTCCCCCGCCGTGTGGGTTGGTGTTTAAGGGATGAAGATTTCTCCCCATGAGGTGAACATTTCACAGTTGATGCCACTGTCTGCTTTGGCCAAATGGGGCACGGTTTTCAGATTGGGTTTATTCAAGATTTCCCAAACACGAGGCTCCTGGTGCTATTGACTGACTGATAAGAGGACCCTTGGTGGTCTGTATGAATCCAGGCAGAAGGGATCTCTCGGGAAGCAGCATAGCTTAGTGGATAGAGCATAGGCCTGGGAGTTGGAAGGTTCTGATCCTAGCTCTTCCACTTGTCTGTTTGGTGACCTTGAGCAAATCACTTCACCTCTCTGAGCCTCAGTTCCCTCATCTGTGAAATGGGGATTAAGATATCGAGCCCCACAAGGGACGGGGACTGTGTCCAACCCGATTTTGCTTGTGTTAATACCATGCCTGGCACATAATAAATACTTAACAAATACCATAATTATTATTATAATTGTAGACTTGTGAGTCGTGACAACAAAATAGGAGGCGGCCATGATGCTAAGTCCATGGGAGCAGTTTGGGTGTTTGGCAAGCATCATGCTGGGTGGCAGGGACAGAAAATACCAATAAGCATCCACTGAAATGTCAGAATTTAAGGCCAAGTGTGGTCTAGATTCAAGAGGTGATGGGTTCCTGCGTTCCTCCAAACCAGGTCGGAGAGAAATCAGAGTCCCTTGGCACCTAGCCCTCTTGATTAACTGAAAAATGGGTTCCTTTGGTCCATGGTGCCCATGTAGGGTGAGGACTAGGTGGTCTTTGTGATACCAGGGGGAGGGAGCCGCAATAGTGGATCCACACATTACTGCCTGGCATTTCAGAGAAAGAAAATGAGAGGTGGGATGACTATGATGCCAAATGCAGTGAAGCAGTTTTGGCATGTGGCAAGATTCATTATGGTGTGGAGGGACAACACACACTGAGAAGGACCCAGTGAAAGCTCAGAGTTATGCCTGGGTTCTTGAGGTGATGACTAACTGGTTTTCCTTCCACCCAGATTTGAGAGAATCAGAGTCAATGTGGCACTTGGTGCTATTGATAGACCGATAAGCAGGTTCCCTTGGTCCATTTATGGAGAAACCTAGGCAGTCTTTCTGGATCCTGGGGAAAGGGAACAATGATTATAGCCTTCCAGGCCTGGGAAACAAAAATAGCGGGTGGTTGTGATGCCAACTCCATGAGAACAGTGTGGGGGTTTGGCAAAATGATGTCCTATCACAGCTGGGGCTTGATCCCGAGCCCAGTGTTATTTTGTAGGCACCCCCCACCCCCCAGCCGCGTTGATCCAAGAAGGTGGGACGGGTCATGGGGTGGAGAGCAACAGAAATTTAGAGGGGGGGGGACTAAATGCAATGAGCGGTTACCATGGAAGCCGAGGGTTCCCGACTCCCTCTTCAACCTCCAGTGAGAAGCTATGGAATCCAACGGACATCAAAGGGACTAAGGAGGGCAAATCACTTCATTACTCTGTGCCTCAGTTACCTCATCTGTAAAATGAAAATTGTAACAGTGAGCCCCATTTGGGACAGGAACTGTGTCCAACACGATTTGCTTATATACACCCCAGCGCTTAGTATAGTACCTTGCACACAGTAGGTGTTTAGCTAATAGTCCTCACACATTAGGGTGAGGACTAGGTGGTCTTGGTGATGTAGCAGCGCTAAGAAACAAAATAGAAGATGGGATGGCTTTGATGCCAACTGCAGGAAAGTAGGTTTGGCATGTGGCAAGCTTCCTTTTGGAATGGAGGAACATCACATATCGATAAACCCTCCTGAAAGCTCAGAGTTCAAGGATAAGTGATGCCCGGAGTCCAGAAGTACTGAATGCCCATTCCTCTCCCACTCCACTGTAGAAAAATTGGAGTCATGTTGCACCTGGTACTGATAAACGGGTTTCATTGGTCCATTTAGGGAGATAACTAGGTTGTCTTTTGTGGACCTAAGGATATGGGTTCACTAGGAAAGGAACAAAGATTATAGCCTTCCAGGCCTGGAAAACAAAATCTGGGTGGCCACGGTGACAACTCGTTGGGAGCCGTTTGGGTGAATGTCAAGCTTCGTGTGAGGTGGGAGGGACGTTATATGCTGATAATCGCCCATTGAAACCTCAGAGTTCAAGGCCAAGTGAAACCTGAGGTCTAAAAGTCAGTTCTCCTTCAACCCAGCTCAGAGAGAAATGGGGATCACTTGATGCCTGACCCTCTTGCTTAACAGAAAATTGGTTCCCTTAGAACATGGTTCTTATGTAGCATGAGGACTAGGTGGCTGTTGTGATTCTGGGAGGAAGGGCCGCTAGGATGAATCCAAACCTTACTCCATAGCAGGTCAAAGAAACAAAAGAGGAGGTGGGATAGCCATGATGCCAACTGCAGGAGAGCACATTTTGTTTGACAAGCTTTATGCCAAGACAATGACTCTCCCTACCTTCAAAGCCTTATTGAAGGCACACCTCCTCCAAGCCATCCGTTCCTCTTCTCCCACTACCTTCTGCATTGCCCTAACTAGTTCCCATGATTCATCCCCCCTTCCAGTCTCACAGCCCTTGTATACTGATATGCAATTTTTCTTTATTTATACTAATGTCTGCCTCCTCCTCTAGGCTGTAAGCTCGTTGTGGGTGGGAATTTGTCAGTATACTATAATTTTGTACTCTCCAAAGTGCTAGTACATTGACCTGCACAGAGTAAGCATTCAATAAATACAGTTGACTGACTGATGAGTAGGAGGGACAGCAGAGCTGATAATCACCCCCTGAAAGTTCAGATTTCTAGGTGAAGTGATGCCTGGATTCCTGAGTTGAGGAGTCCCTGTTGCTCCTCTCACCCAGATTAGAGAGAAATTAGTCATGTAGCGCCTGGTGCTATTGTGTCATATAAGCGGATGCCCTTCATTCAAGGTGCCCATCTAGGAAGAGAACAGGGCGGTCTTTTTGGGCCCCAGTGAAGGAGATCCTAAGAAGGACACAACGATTGTAGCCTGCCAGTCCTGGGAAACCGAATGGGAGGTGGCCATGTTGTCAACTCCATGGGAGCAGTTTGGGCATATGGCATGCTTCATACTGGCTGGAACAGACAATACATGCTGATAATCACCCATTGAAAGCTCAGGGTTCAAAGCTAAGTGATGCCTGAATTTTACAGGTTTCAGGGCAATGAGTTCCCCCTGTCCAGTGCTAAGGGAAATCAGTCACTTGATGCTTGGCCCTCTTGATTAACAGAAAAATCGGTGCCCTTGGTCAACGATGGCCATGAGAGGCAAGGACTAGGAGTCTCTGTGGCCCTGGGTGGAAGGGCCCATGAAGAAAGGCAAAAATATTTTAAGTACCACATCACAGCAAGTATATTAAAGAATGCTGGATGTGACCTTGATGCCAACTGCATGAGAGCAGTTTTGGCATGGCAAGCTTCCTGCTGGGTGGGAGGGACAACAGGAGCTGATAAACAGCCATTGAAACGTCAGAGTTCAAGGCCTAGAATCTTGAGGTGACAAGGGCCTGACACTCCTCCCAGCCTGGAGGAAGAGAAATCATAGTTATTGGGCCCTTGCAGGCCTGGGAAACAAAATAGGAGGTGGCTGTGATGCCCACTCCAGGACAGCAGTGCCGGGGGTTGGACAAATCATGCCTTATCACAGCTGTGCCCCAGGTCTCCCCAACGCCTTGTTATTTTTGAGGGGACTCTGCCCTCCTCCCAGACCACGTTGCTCCAAGAAGGCAGATCGGGCTATGAGGTGCAGAGCAACAGACCATTGGAGGAGGGACTAAGGGTGACGAACGGGTACCATGGAAACTGAGGGGTGCCAACTTCCTGTTCAACTGCCAGTGAGAAGCAATGGAATCCAACGGAAATCACGGGGACCAAGGGGGTTAGCTCCCATGGGAGCAACCCCGCACGGGCTGAGGGGCGGCCAGGGGGGGATTTATGGAAATGAGAAAATGTGTTGAAACTGCCATCCATGTAAACGATCCTTTGCTCAGTCCCTGGACCAGCAGGCGGCCGTGTGCTGAGCCCTCCAGGGAGTTTGTGGGATTAAAGGAGCCTGATCGGGAGTGAGCAGTTGTCTGTGATCTCCCTAGGTTTCCATTTCTCTGGGAGTGATAGCAGTGTTGCATAGTGGATAGACCACGAGCCTGAGAGTCAGAGGTTCATGGGTTCTAGTCACTGCCACTTGTCTGTGGTGTGACCTTGCACAAATGCCAAGACAAAGACTCTCCCCACCTTCAAAGCTTTATTGAAGGCACATCTCCTACAGTGACCCTAAACCAGAGCCCACCCGCCCAAAGCTAAGGGAAATCAGAGTCATTTGGCGCTTGGCCCTCTTGATTAACAGAAAAATGGGTTCCTTGTGTCCACGATGCCCACGTGAGGCAGGGACCATGAGTCTCTGTGGCCCTGGGTGGAAGGGCCCACGAAGAAATGCACCAATATTCCAAGTACCGCATCACATCAAGTATATAAAAAAACATTGGAGGTGGCCCTGATGCCAACCGCATGAAAGCAGTTTAGTCATGACAAGCTTCATACCGGGTGGGAAAGACCACAGGAGCTGTGAAACAGCCATTAAAAGGTCAGAGTTCAAGGCCAGCTGATGCCTGGAATGTCGAGGTGACATGGCCCTGACACTTCTCCCAGCCCGGAGGGAGAGAAATCGAACTTATTTTGCCGTAGCTATAGTTAATGGGATCCCTTGTTCCATGGTGCCCAGGAAGGATGAGTACTGGGTGGTTTATGTTGTCTCGAGGTGTAGGACCCACTAAACTGGATCCAAGCATTACTGTATAGCGGGTCAAAAAAAATAGGTGGTGGGATGGCCTGTAATGCCAACTGCGGGGGTGCAGTTTGGGAATATGGTGAGCTTCGTTTTGCAGTGGAGGGCCATCATCCATGATGCCTGATTTCTAGGAGCAGTCAGGTTGTATGGCAAGCTTTATGCCAGGTTTGAGGAACAGCGCCTGCTGATAATCACCCATTGAAAGACTAGAGTTGAAGGCCAAGTGGTGCCTGCATTCTAGAAGAAATGAGTGCCTGGGCAGAAGGGGTGAAGGAAGAAGGGTGGAGAATTAAGGAGGGAAGAGAAGAAAGAGGGATGGAGGAGGAAGGCAGCAGCTCATCACCTTTGCACCCACACAATCCGATGAAGAAGTTGAAAATCTCTAGGAAGCCCAAATCACAATTCTGCTTGTAGCACTTCAGCCAGCAACCCTCCAGAGACTTGAACAGGACAGACAAGGGAAGGAGGGGAATGAACTCAGGGGAGGGAGAGGGGAAAGGAAACCCGACACTCCGTGGGACGCGGGGGGGGAAATCCTAAATGCCCACTGCCCGTCCTCAGCCACCTGATTCCAACCCCCATGCATATCATTCATTAATTTGTTCGATCGTATTTATTGAGCACTTACTGTGTGCCGAGGATTGTACTAAGCGCTTGGGAAGTACAAATCGGCAACATATAGAGACAGTCCCTACCCAACAATGGGCTAACAGTCTAGAAGGGGGAGACAGACAACAAAACCAGACAAGTAAACAGCTGTCAATACCATCAGAATGAATAGAGTTATAGCTATATACACATCATAAATAAAATATACTAAATATGTACAAAGAAAATAGAGTAATAAATATGTGCAAAAATGCAAATGCTGTGGGGAGGGGAAGGGGGTGATGGAGTGGGGAGGAAAACACGGGGGGTTCAGTCTGGGAGGTGAGCTCTCAGTAGGGCTCTGAAGGGAGGAAGAGAGCTAGGTTGGTGGATGTGTGAAGGGAGGGCATTCCAGGCCAGAGGAAGGACGTGGGCCAGGGGTCGACAGCGAGACAGTTGAGAACGAGGCACAGTGAGGATGTTAGCAGCAGAAGAGCAGAGTGTGCAGGCTGGGCCATAATGCAGTAGTGAACTGGGCTTCTGCATTATCCATGCAATTAACAGAAATACAATACAGGCCTAACAGAGTGTGTAACTGGGCAGCATGATTGGAAAACAGCCTAGGAGACTGTTGGTACAGCTGACAGACTTGGGATATCTCTTGTAATGCTGTAGTTTTGTGTCCTGAGACAAGTCGACACATGATAATGTGCTCCAGTAAAATAACTTGGAAAGAAGATAATGTAGGACTGCAGTCTAACATTTTCAGCTTTTCTAGTTGCATAAGTGCTTTGTGTATTTCTGAGCCTTCTCCAAATAGCCTGCTTGCATTGAGTGCATTACCGTAACCAGGTAGACGAGGACACACATATGCTCCATTGGCAGCCAATGGAAGAGATCAGTAGGGTTGGTGGGTCACATTTCATCATCATGAAGTGTGGAAGTGGCTTGAATGCATTGCTAGAGCTGCTTTAAACATGGCTTCACACTTTTCACCTGCCCAGCATCCAGGTAATTAGTCGAAGAACCAGAAAAAACACCCAGAGGGACTCCTTCTGAATGGGGTTTCCTTGCTAGTTTTCCACTATTTGTCCACAGAGGGTTAAGAGTGGATGAACTTCTTGCAATTTCTCCAGGGAAGGAGACTCCCGATCCCTTCTGGCAGTGCTCTCTGAGGTCTCTCCTCCTCCCATCTTACCATCCTCCAAATCTGCCAAAACGCATGGGCCCAGCCTACGGAGGGCTCCAAGGGGATGATTATTTTGTGGGCCTCGGTCTTTCCCTTCATGGCACTCCTGCACATTTTCACAGTTTCGAAGAGGTCTCTGGGCAGGGTCTCCCGCACCTCCTCATGATCCTGAAAGTCCCGTCCAGCCCCAGCCTCTTTCCTCGAATACTTTGCCTTCTGTAAGGGGCAGTTGATCAGTGAGTACAATGTTGGTTGACGGGGGCCGGTGACTGAGCTAGCCAGGAGAGGACCTGGCAGTCTTTGCAGTTCTGAGGGAAATGGGCAGCAAAGGAGGACACTGGATTTAGAGTTAAAGCTGGTCTTGGGAACAGAAGGGTAGGGGGCCCTGATGCCAGCTGCGGGGAAGTAGTTTTGGCATATGGCAAGATCCGTTTTGGGGTGGAGGGACGGCGCACCCTGAGAAGTACCCAGTGAAAACTGAGAATTGAAGATCATGCAATGCCTGGATTCTAGCAGTTATGAGAAGCCAGCACTCCTCCCAAACCGATTCCAGAGAAATCGGAGTCTCATGTGGAACTTGGTGTTATTGTTTGAGCGATAAGGTGGCTACGTTGGTCCATTTAGGGAGAGAATTACATGGTCTCTGTAGCCCTGAGGGAAGGGGCCTGTAGGGATGGGCACAATCATGATAACTTTTCTGGCCTGGGAAGCAAAATCGGTAATGTCTATGCTGCCTGCCGCTTGGAAGCAGTTTGGTAGTATGGCGATCTTCTTGCCAGGTTAGAGAAATACCACACATTGCTAAGCAAAATAGGTGGTGACCATGATACCAGCTCCCTGAGAGCAGTTTGGGTTTTTGGCAAGCTTCATGCTGGGTGGGAGGGACAGAAAATGCCAATACGTGCACCCATTGAAAGACTAGAGTTGAAGGCAAAGTCATGCCTGCATTTTAGAAGAAATGAGCGCCTGGGCAGAAGGGGTGAAGGAGGAAGGGTGGAGAATTAAGGATAGAGGGAAGAGGAGAAAGAGGGATGGAGGAGGAAGGGAGCAGCTCATCACTTTTGCACCCTCACAATCTGATGAAGGAACTGACAATCTCTAGGAAGCCCAAATCACAATTCTGCTTGCAGCGCTCTAGCCAGCCATCCTCCAGAGACTTGAGCAGGACAGACAGGGGAAGGAGGGGAATGAACTCAGGGGAGGGAGAGGGGAAAGGAAATTGGAGACTCCATAGGATGGGGGGAAATCCTAAATGCCCACCGCCCGTCCTCAGCCCCCTGATTCCAACCCCCATGCGTCTCATTCATTCATTCACTCGATCGTATTGGTTGAGCACTTACTGTGTGCAGAGTACTGTACTAAGCGCTTGGGAAGTAGAAATCGGCAACAAATACAGTCCCTACCCAACAATGGGCTCACAGTCTGGAAGGGGGAGACATACAACAAAACAAGACAAGTAAACAGGTGTCAATACCATCAGAATAAATACAGTTATAGCTATGTACATATCATTAATAAAAGATATTAAATATGTACAAAGAAAATGGGGTAATAAATATGTACAAAAATATACGAGTCTGTGGGGAGGGGAAGGGGGTAGGGCAGAGGGAGGGAGGGGGGTGATGGGGAGGGGAAGAGGAGGAGAGGAAAAAACGGTGGGTTCAGTCTGGGTGGTGAGCTCTCAGTAGGGCTTTGAAGGGAGGAAGAGAGCTAGTTTGGCACATGTGTGGAGCAAGGGCATTCCAGGCCAGAGGAAGGAAATGGGCCGGGGGTCGATGGCAGGACAGACAAGAACCAGGCCCAGTGAGGAGGTTAGCGGCAGAGGAGCAGGATGTGCGGAATGTGCCATAATGCAGTAGTGAACTGGGCTTCTGCATTATCCATGCAATTAACGGAAATACAAGACAGGCTTAATAGAGTGTGTAACTGGGCAGCATGATTGGAAAACAGCCTAGGAGACTGTTGGCACAGCTGACAGACTTGGGATGTCTCTTGTAATGCTGTAGCTTTGTGTCCGGTGATGAGTCGACACATGATAATGTGCTCCAATAAAATAACTTGGAAAGAAGATGATGTAGGACTGCAGTCTAACATTTTCAGCTTTTCTAGTTGCATAAGTTCTTTGTGTATTTTTGAGCCTTCTCCAAATAGCCTGCTTGCATTGAGTGCGTTACTGTAACCGGGTAGACGAGGACACACATATGCTCCTTTGGCAACCAATGGAAGAGATCAGTAGGGTTGGTGGGTCAAATTCATTATCATGAAGTGTGGAAGTGGCTTGAATGCATTGCTGGAGCTGCTTTAAACATGCTTCACACTTTTCCCCTGCCCAGCATCCAGGTAATGAGTCACTTGAAGACCCAGAAAAAACACCCAGAAGTACTCCTTCTGAATGGGGTTTCCTTGCCAGTTTTCCACTATTTATCCACAGAAGGTTAAGAGTGGGTGAACTTCTTGCAATTTCTCCAGGGAAGGAGACTCCCGGTCCCTTCTGGCAGTGCTCTCTGAGGCCTTTCCTCCTCCCCTCTCACCGTCCTCCAAATCTCCCAAAACGAATGGGCCCAGCCTACGGAGGGCTCCGAGAGGATGATTATTTTGTGGGCCTTGGTCTTTCCCTTCATGGCCCTCCTGCATGTCTTCACGGTTTCAAAGAGGTCTCTGGGCATGGGCTCCTGCACCTCCTCATGGGCCTGAGAGTCCCGTCCACCCCTGGCCTCTTGCCTTGAATGCTTTGCCTTCTGGAAGGGGCAGTTGAGCAGTGAGTGCAATGTTGGTTGAAGGGGGCCGGTGACTAAGCTAGCCAGGAGAGGACCTGGCAGTCTTTGCTTTCCTGAGGGAAATGAGCAGCGAAGGACACCGGAATTAGAGTTAAAGCTGGTCTTGGGAACAGAAGGGTAGGGGACCCTGATGACAGCTGTGGAGAAGTAGTTTTGGCATATGGCAAGATCTGTTTTTGGGTGGAGGGACGGCACACCCTGAGAAGCACTCAGTGAAAACTGAAAGTTGAAGAGCATACGATGCCTGGATTCTAGCGGTTAGGAGAATCCAGCACTCCTCCCAAACCGATTTCAGAGAAATTGGAGTCTCATGTGCAACTTGGTGTTATTGCTTGAGTGACAAGGTGGTTCCATTGGTCCATTTAGGGAGAGAACTAGGTGGTCTCTGTGGCCCTGAGGGAAGGGGCCTATAGGGATGGGCACGTCCGTATATTGTTATATTGTACTCTCCAAAGTGCCAGTACATAGACCGGCACAGAGTAAGCGTTCGATAAATAAAATTGACTAACTGACCAATGAGTAGCAGGGACAGCAGAGCTGATAATCACCCTCTTCAAATTCAGTGTTCTAGGTGAAGTGATGCCTGGATGCCTGAATTAAGGAGTCCCTGGCACTCCTCTCACCCAGGTAAGAGAGAAATTGGAGTGCTGTAGCTCCTGGTGCTATTGTGTCATGGGTTCCCTTGGTTCAAGGTGCCTATTTAGGAGGAGAACGGGGAGGTCTTTTTGGGCCCCGGTGAAGGAGATTCTAAGAAGGACACAAAGACTGTAGCCTGCCAGGCCTGGGAAAACAGGATGGGAGGTGGCCCTGTTGCCAACTCCATGGGAGCAGTTTGAGGATATGGCAAGCTTCATACTGGCTGGAACAGACAGCACATGCTGATAATCACCCATTGAAAGCTCAGGGTTCAAAGCTAAGTGATGCCTGAATTTCAGAGGTCTCAGGGCCCTAAGCTCCCCCTTCTTGGTGCTAAGGGAAATCAGTCACTTGATGCTTGGCCCTCTTGATTAACAGAAAAATGGGTGCCCTTTGTCCACAATGCCTACGTGAGGCAGGGACTAGGGGTCTCTTTGGCACTGGATGGAAGGGTCCACGAAGAAATGCACAAATATTCCAAATACCAAATCTCAGCAAGTATATTAAAGAATGTTGGAGGTGGCCCTTATGCCAATCAATCATATTTATTGAGCACTTACTGTGTGCAGAGCACTGTACTAAGCACTTGGGAAGTACAAGTTGGCAACATATAGAGACAGTCCCTACCCAACAGTGGGCTCACAGTCTAGAAGAGGGAGACAGAGAACAAAACAAAATATATTAACAAAGTAAAATAAATAGAATAGATATGTACAAGTAAAATAAATAGAGTAATAAATACGTACAAACATATATACATATATACAGGTGTTGTGGGGAAGGGAAGGAGGTAAGGGGGTGGAGGGGGGGGGAGAGGAAGGGGGGCTCAGTCTGGGAAGGCCTCCTGGAGGAGGTGAGCTCTCAGTAGGGCCTTGAAGGGAGGAAGAGAACTAGCTTGGTGGATGTTGGGAGGGAGGGCATTCCAGGCCAGGGGGAAGACGTGGGCCGGGGGTCGATGGAGGGACAGGTGAGAACGAGGCACGGTAAGGTGATTAGTGGCAGAGGAGCGGAGGGTGTGGGCTGGGCTGTAGAAGGAGAGAAGGGAGGTGAGGTAGAAGGGGGCGAGGTGATGGAGAGCCTTGAAGCCGAGGGTGAGGAGTTTCTGCCTGATGCGTAGGTTGATTGGTAGCCACTGGAGATTTTTGAGGAGGGGAGTAACATGCCCAGAGCGTTTCTGGACAACGACAATCCGGGCAGCGGCGTGAATTATGGATTGAAGTGGGGAGAGACAAGAGGATGGGAGATCGGAGAGGAGGCTGATACAGTAGTCCAGACGGGATAAGATGAGAGCTTGAACAAGCAGGGTAGCAGTTTGGATGGAGAGGAAAGGGCGGATCTTGGCAGTGTTGTGGAGCTGAGACCGGCAGGTTTTGGTGACGGCTTGGATGTGAGGGGTGAACGAGAGAGCGGAGTCAAGGATGACACCAAGTTTGCAGGCTTGTGAGACGGGAAGGATGGTAGTGCCATCAACAGTGATGGGAAAGTCAGGGAGAGGGCAGGGTTTGGGAGGGAAGACAAGGAGTTCAGTCTTGGACATGTTGAGTTTTAGGTGGCAGCAGACATCCAGATGGAGATGTCCTGAAGGAGATGCGAGCCTGGAGGGATGGGGAGAGAGCAGGGGCAGAGATGTAGATTTGGGTGTCATCAGCGTAGAGATAATAATTGAAGCCGTGGGAGTGAATGAGGTCACCAAGGGAGTGAGTGTAGATCGAGAACAGAACTGCATGAAACAAAACTGCGTGTAAGCAGTTTTGGCATGGCAAGCTTCATGCCGGGTGGGAGGGACCGCAGGAGCTGAGAAACAGCCATCGAAAGGGCAGAGTTCAAGGCCAACTGATGCCTGGAATCTCGAGGTGACATGGCCAGCCTGGACGAAGAGAAATTGTAGTCATTGGGCCCCACCCCTCTTGATGAACTGAAAAATGGGATCCCTTGTTCCATGGTGCTCAGGATGAGAACTAAGTGGTCTTTGTTATCTCGCGGGGTAGGAGCCACTAAAATGGATCCAAGCATTACTGTGTAGCAGGTCAAAAAACAAAATAGGTGGTGGGGTGGCCGTGATGCCAACTGCAGGGGAGCAGTTCTGGGGTGTGGCAAGCTGCATTTTGAAGTGGAGGGCCATCACCCAGAATGCCAGCTTTATAGAAGCTGTTGGGTTGTATGGCAAGCTTTATGTCAGATTTGATGATCAATGGTTACAGCCTTCCAGGCCTGGGGAACCAAATAGTAGGTGGCTGTGATGCCCCCTCCAGGACAGCAGTGCGGGGGGTTGGCAAAATCATGCCCTATTGCGGCTGTGCCCAGCTCTCCCCAATGCCTTGTTATTTTTGAGGCGACCATGCCCTCCCCCCAGACCACGTTGCTCCAAGAAGGTAGATTGGGCCATGAGGTGGAGGGCAACAGACTGTTGGAGGAGGGACTAAGGGTGGCGACGGGTACCATGGAAACCGAGGGGTGCCAACTTCCTGTTCAACTGCCAGTGAGAAGCAACGGAATCCAACGGAAATCAGGGAAATGAAGGGGGTTAGCTCCCATGGGAGCATCCTCGCACTGGCTGAGGGGCAGCCGGGGGGTGGGGATTTTTGCAAATGAGAAAATGTGTTGAAACTGCCATCCGTGTAAACAGTCCTGCACTCAGTCCCTGGACGGGCCGGCAGTCATGTGCTGAGCCCTCCCGGGAGTTTGTGGGATTAAAGGAGTCTGGCCGGGAGTGAGCAGTTGACTGTGATCTTTCTAGGCTTGCATTTCTCTGAGAGATAGCAGTGTGGCATAGTGGATAGACCACGAGCCGTAGAGTCAGAGGTTCATGGGTTCAAGTCGCTGCCACTTGTCTGTGGTGTGACCTTGCACAAATGCCAAGACAACGACTCTCCCCACCTTCAATGCTTTATTGAAGGCACATCTCCTCCAGAGACCCTACACCTGAGCGCCCCCCCATCCCTGCCCAAAGTTATGGGAAATCAGAGTCACTTGACACTTGGCCCTCTTGATTGAGAGAAAATTTGGTTTCCTGGGTCCATGATGCCCATGTGAGGCAGTGACCATGAGTATGTGTGGCTCTGGGTGGAAGGGCCCACGAAGAAATGCACAAATATTCCAAGTGCTGCATCGCAGCAAGCTGATAAAAAAAAAAAAAAAAACCATTGGAGGTGGCCCTGATGCCAACCGCAAGAAAGCAGTTTTGTCATGGCAAGCTTCATGCCGGGTGGGAGGGACCACAGGAGCTGATGAACAGCCATTGAAAGGTCAGAGTTCAAGGCCAACTGATGCCTGGAATGTCGAGGTGATATTGCGCTGACACTCCTCCCAGCCCAGAGGGAGAGAAATCGTAGTTATTGGGCCATACTTATAGGATAATGGGATCTCTTGTTCCATGGTGTCTGGGAACAGATGACAACTAGGAGGTTTTTGTTGTCTCGTGGTGTAGGACCCACTAAAATGGATCCAAGCATTACTGTGCAGCACGTCAAAAAAATAGGTGGTGGGATGGCCTGTAATGCCAAATGCAGGGGTGCAGTTTGGAAATGTAGTGAGCTACATTTTGCAGTGGAGGACCATCGTCCATTATGCCCTCTTTCTAGGAGCAGTTGGGTTGTATGGCAAGCTTTATGCCAGGTGTGAGGCACAGGGCATGATGATAAGCAGCCACTGGAAGTCTAGAGTTGAAGGCCAAGTGATGCCTGCATTCTACAAGAAATGAACACCTGGGCAGAAGGGGTAGAGGAGGAAGGGTGAAGAATTAAGGATAGAGGGAAGAGGAGAAAGAGGGATGGAGGAGGAAGGGAGTAGCTCATCACCTTTGCACCCACACAATCTGATGAAGAAGTTGACAAGCTCTAGGAAGCCTAAATCACAATTCTGCTCGTAGCTCTCCAGCCAGCCATCCTCCAGAGACTTGAGCAGGACAGATTGGGAAGGAGGGGAATAAACTCAGGGGAGGGATAGGGGAAAGGAAATCGGAGACTCCAGGAGACAGGGGGACATCCTAAAAGCCCACCGCTCATCCACAGCCCCCTGATTCCAACCCCCATGTGCTGCATTCATTCATTCGATCATATTTATTGAGCACTTATTGCATGCTGAGTACTGTACTAAGTGTTTGGGAAGTGAAACGTGAGTTCTAAAAGTCATGGGGTTTCAGTGTTCCTTCAACTCAGCTAGGTGAGAAATCGGGATCATTTGATGCCCGGCCCTCTTTCTTCACAGAAAAATGGGTACCCTTGGAACATGGTTCTTATGTAGTGTGTGAACGAGATGGTCTTTGTGATTCTGGGAGGAAGAGATGCTAGGATAAATCCAAACGTTCCTCCATAGCAGGTCAAAGCAACAAAATTAGAAGTGGCTAGCCAACTGCAGGACAGCACATTTTCTGTTTGACAAGCTTTATGCCAAGACAATGACTCTCCTTGCCTTCAAAGCCTTACTGAAGGCACACTTCCTCCAAGAGGCCTTCCCTGAATAAGCCATCCTTTCCTCTTCTCTCACTACCTTCTGCATTGCCCTAACTACTTCCCATGATTCATCCCCACCTTACATTCTCACAGCCCTTGTATACTTATATGCAATTATTCTTTATTTAAACTAATGTCTGCCTCCCCGTCCAGGCTAAGGGATCAGGGTCTCAGAGGTTTTGGGGCCCTGAGCTCTCCCTTCTCAGTGCTAAGGGAAATCAGTCTCTTGATGCTTGGTCCTCTTGATTGACAGAAAACTGGGTGCCCTTGGTCCATGATGCCTAGGTGAGGCATGGACCTGGAGCCTCTGTGGCCCTGGGTGGAAAGGCCCACAACGAAACGCACAAATATTCTAAGTACCACTTTGCAGCAAGTATATTAAAGAACACTGGAGGTGGCCTTGATGCCAACTGCATGAAAGCAGTTTTGTCATGGCAAGTTTCATGTCGGGTGGGAGGGACAGCAGGAGCTGAGAAACAGCCATTGAACGGTCAGACTTCAAGGCCAACTGATGCCTGGAATCTCGAGGTGACATGGCCCTGACAGTCTTCCCAGACTGGAGGAAGAGAAATCGTAGTTATTGGGCCCCACCCCTCTTGATGAACTAAAACATGGGATCCCATGTTCCATGGTGCTCAGTACAAGAACTAGGTGGTCTTTATTGTCTCGCGGTGCAGGAGCCACTAAAATGGATGCAAGCATTACTGTGTAGCATGTCAAAAAACAAAATAGGTGGTGGGATGGCCACGATACCAACTGCAGGGGAGCAGTTCTGGGGTGTGACAAGCTGCATTTTGAAGTGGAGGGCCATCACCCATTATGCCAGCTTTATAGAAGCTGTTGGGTTGTATGTCAAGCTTTATGCCAGGTTTGATGATCAATGATTATATCCTTCCAGGCCTGGAAAACCAAATAGGAGGTGGCTGTGATGCCCACTCCAGGACAGCAGTGCAGAGAGTTGACAAAATCACGCCCTATAGCAGCTGTGCCCCTGGTCACCCCAATGCCTTGTTATTTTTGAGGCGACCCTGCCCTCCCCCCAGACCACGTTGCCCCAAGAAGGCAGATCGGGCCATGAGGTGGAGAGCAACAAACTGTTGGAGGAGGGACTAAGGGCGACGATGGGTACCATGGAAACCGAGGGGTGCCAACGTCCTGTTCAACTGCCAGTGAGAACAACGGAATCCAGCGGACATCATGGGGACGAAGGGGGTTGGCTCCCATGGGAGCAACCTCGCACGGGCCGAGGGGCAGCCGGGGGTGGGGGGGATGTATGCAAATGAGAAAATGCATTGAAACTGCCATCCGTGTAAACGATCCCTTGCTCAGTCCCTGGCCCGGCAGGCGGCTATGTCCTGAGCCCTCCCGGGAGTTTGTGGGATTAAAGGAGCCTGATCGGGAGTGAGCAGTTATCTGTGATCTCTCTAGGCTTGCATTCCTTTGGGAGTGATAGCAGTGTGGCATAGTGGATAGACCACGAGCCTGAGAGAGGTTCATGGGTTCTAGTCGCTGCCACTTGTCTGTGGTGTGACTTTGCGGAAATGCCAAGACAATGACTCTCCCCACTTTCAAAGCTTTATTGAAGGCACATCTCCTCCAGAGACCCTAAACCTGAGCACCCCCGCTGCCCATAGCTAAGGGAAATCAGAGTCACTTGGTGCTTGGCCCTCTTGATTAACAGAAAAGTGGGTTCCCTGGGTTAATGATGCCCACATGAGGCAGGGACCATGAGTCTCTGTGGCCCTGGGTGGAAGGGCCCACGAAAAAATGCACAAACATTCCAAGTACCGCATTGCAGCAAGTATATAAAGGAACATTGGAAGTGGCCCTGATGCCAACCGCATGAAAACAATTTAGTCATGGCAAGCTTCATGCTGGGTGGGAGGGACCGCAGGAGCCATGAAACAGCCATTGGAAGGTCAGAGTTCAAGGCCAGCTGATGCCTGGAATGTCGAGGTGGCATTGCGCTGACACTCCTCCCAGAGGGAGAGAAATTGTAGTTATTTGGCCATAGTTATAGTTAATGGGATCTCTTGTTCCATGGTGTCCGGGAACAGATGAGAACTAGGTGGTTTTTTTTTTTTGTCTCATGGTGTAGGACCCACTAAAATGGATCTGAGCATTATTGGGTAGCAGGTCAAAAAAAAAGAAATAGGAGGTGGGGTGGCCTGTAACGCCAACTACAGGGATGTAGTTTGGGAATGTGGTGAGCTGCATTTTGCAGTGGATGGCCATCGTCCATTATGCCTGCTTTCCAGGAGCAGTTGGGTTGTATGGCAAGCTTTATGCCAGGTTTGAGGCACAGCACATTCCTATAAGCACCCATTGAAAAACTAGAGTTGAAGGCCAAGTGATGCCTGCATTCTAAAAGAAATGAGCGCCTGGGCAGAAGGGGTAAAGGAGGAAGGGTGGGGAATTAAGGATAGAGGGAAGTGGAGAAAGAGGATGGAGGAGGAAAGGAGCAGCTCATCACCTTTGCACCCACACAATCTGATGAAGAAGTTAACAGTCTCTAGAAAGCCCAAATCACAATTCTCCTTGTAGCGCTCCAGCCAGCCACCCTCCAGAGACTTGAGTGAGACAGACGGGGGAAGGAAGAGAATGAACTCATGGGAGGGAGAGGGGAAAGAAAATCGGAGACTCTATAGGACGGGGGGAAATCCTAAACACCCACCGCCCATCCTCAAACCCCTGATTCCAACCCCCATGCATCTCATTCATTCATTCATTCAATCGTATTTATTGAGCACTTACTGTGTGCAGAGTACTGTACTAAGTGCTTGTGGAGTACAAATCGGCAACATATAATAATAATGGCATTTGTTAAGCACTTACTATGTGCAAAGCACTGTTCTAAGCACTGGGGAGGATACAAGGCGATCAGATTGTCCCATGCATGGCTCTCAGGTTCACAGTCTTAATCCCCATTTTATAGACGAGGTCACTGTGGCCCAGAGAAGTGAAGTGACTTGCCCAAGGTCAAACAGCTGACAAGCGGTGGAGCTGGGATTTGAACCCATGAGCTCTGACTCCCAAGCCTGGGCTCTTACCTCTGAGCCACGCTGCTTCTCCATGGAAGACATAAAGAGACAGTCTCTACCCAACAATGGGCTCACAGTCTAGAAGGGGAAGACAGACCACAAAACCAGACAAGTAAACAGGTGACAATACCATCAGAAAAATAGAGTTATGGCTACATACAAATCATTAATAAAATATAGTAAATATGTACAAAGAAAATAGAGTAATAAATATGTACAAAAATATACAAGTGCTGTGGGGAGGGGAAGGGGGGCGATAGGAAAGGGAGGAGGAGGAGAGGAAAAAACGTGGGGTTCAGTCTGGGAGGTGAGCTCTCAGTAGGGCTTAGAAGGGAGGAGGAGAGCTAGTTTGGCGGATGTGTGGAGGGAGGGCATTCCAGGCCAGACGAAGGATGTGGGCCGGGGGTTGACGGTGGGACAGACGAGAACGAGGCCCAGTGAGGAGGTTAGCGGCTGAGGAGCAGAGTGTGCGGGCTGGGCCGTAATGCAGCAGTGAACTGGGCTTCTGCATTATCCGTGCAATTAACAGAAATACAATACAGGCCTAATAGAGTGTGTAACTGGGCAGCATGATTGGAATACAGCCTAGGAGACTGTTGGCACAGCTGACAGACTTGGGATATCTCTTGTAATGCTGTAGCTTTGTGTCCCGTGATGAGTCGACACCTGATAATGTGCTCCAATAAAATAACTTGGAAAGAAGATAATATAGGACTGCAGTGTAACCTTTTCAACTTTTCTAGATGCTTTGTCTGTGTATTTCTGAGCCTTCTCCAAATAGCCTGCTTGCATTGAGTGCATGACTGTAACCAGGTAGATGAGGACACACAAATGCTCATTTGGCAGCCAATGGAAGAGATCAGCAGGGTTGGTCAAATTTCATCATCATGAAGTGGGGAAATGGCTTGAATGCATTGCTGGAGCTGCTTTAAACATGGCTTCACACTTTTCACCTGCCCAGCGTCCAGGTAATGAGTCACTTGAAGAACGAGAAAAAACACCCAGAGGGACTCCTTCTGAATGGGGTTTCCTTGCCAGTTTTCCACTGTCCACAGTGGGTTAAGAGTGGGTGAACTTCTTGCAATTTCTCCAGGGAAGGAGACTCCCGGGCCCTTCTGGCAGTACTCTCTGAGGTATCTCCTCCTCCCCTCTCACCGTCCTCCAAATCTCCCGAAACAAACGGACCCACCCTACGGAGGGTTCCGAAGGGATGATTATTTTGTGGGCCTCGGTCTTTCCCTGCATGGCTCTACTGCCCATTTTCATGGTTTCGAAGAGGTCTCTGGGCAGGGGCTCTTGCACCTCCTCATGGGCCTGGGAGTCCCGTCCACCCCCGGCCTCTTTCCTCAAATGCTTTGCCTTCGGGAAGGTGCAGTTGAGCAGTGAGTGCAATGTTGGTTGACAAGGACCGGTGACTGAGCTAGCCAGGAGAGGACCTAGAAGTCTTTGAGATCCTGAGGGAAATGGGCAGCGAAGAAGGACACTGGAATTAGAGTTAAAGCTGGTCTTGGGAACGGAAGGGTATGGTGACTTTATGCCAACTGTGGGGAAGTAGTTCTGGGATATGGCAAGCTCCGTTTTGGGGTGGAGGGGTGGCACACCCTGAGAAGCACCCAGTGAAAACTGAGAGTTGAAGATCATGCGATGCCTGGATTCTAGCGGTTAGGAGAAACCAGCACTCCTCCCAAACCAATTCCAGAGAAATCGGGGTCTCATGTGTAACTTGGTATTATTGCTTGAGTGTTAAGGTGGGTTCTGTGGGTCCATTTAGGGAGAGAACTAGGTGGGCTCTGTGGCCCTGAGGGAAGGGGCCTATAAGGAAAGTCACAATCGTGATAACTTTTCTGGCCTGGGAAACAAAATAGGAAATGTCTACAATGCCTGCTGCTCGGGAGCAGTTTGGTAGTATGACAAGCTTCTCGCCAGGTTAGAGGAATAGCACGCATTGATAAGCACCCACTGAAAGCATCAGAGTTGAGGGCCAAGTAATGCCTGGTTTCTAGAGGTGATGAGTAACCGGTTTTTCTTCCACTCAGATTTGAGAGAAATCGCAGTCGATGTGGCACTCGGTGCTATCGATTGACCGATAAGCAGTTTTCCTCTGTCCCTTTAGGGAGAAACCTAGGCTGTCTTTCTGGACCCTGGGGAAGGAAACAATGATTACAGCTATCGAGGCCTGGGAAACAAAATAGGAGGTGGTTGTGATTACCACTCCAGGACAGCAGTGCGAGGGGTTGGCAAAATCATGCCCTAACGCAGCTGTGCCCAAGGCCTCCCCAACGCCTTGTTATTTTTGAGGTGACCCTGCCCTCCACCTAGGCCATGTTGCTTCAAGACTGCAGATTGGGCCATGAAGTGGAGAGCAACAGACTGTCAGAGGAGGGACTAAGGGCGATGAACGGATACCACGGAAACCGAGGGTTGCTAACATCCTGTTCAACTGCCAGTGAGAAGGTTTTGAATCCAACGGAAATCACGGGGACTAAAGGGGTTAGCTTCGCAAGGGCCGAGCGGAGCTGATTGTTTCAGCCACGGACAGATTTATGCAAATGAGAAAATGCATTGAACCTGCCACCCATGTAAAGAATCCTGCACTCAGTCCCTGGACAGGCAGGCGGCCGTGTGCCGAGCCCTCCCATTAGTTTGTGGGATTAAAGAAGCCTGAATGGGAGTGAGCAGTTGTCTGTGTGCTCTCTAGGCTTGCACTTCTCTGGAAGTGATCGCAGCATGGCCTAGTGGATAGACCACGAGCCTTAGAGTCATACATTCCTGGGTTCTAGTCCCTGCCACTTGTCTGTGGTGTGACCTTGGGCAAATCACTACCCTTCTCTGAGCCTCAGTTACCTCATCTTATAACAGGGATTGAGACTGTGAGCCCCATGTGGGACAAGGATTGTGTACGACCCAATTTGTGGGTATCCACCCCAGCACTTAACATGGTACCCGGCACACAGTAAGGGCTTAACAGATACAACCACCCACAGTAGGGTGAGGACTGGGCAGTTTTGATGGTCCCGGGGGTAATGGATCCAAGCGTGACGATGTAGCAGCTAAAAGAAACAAAATAGGGGATGGGATGACTTGGATGCCAGGTGCAGGAGAGTAATTTTGGCATGAGGCAAGCTTCCTCTTGGGATGGAGGGACATCACATATCGATAAGTCCACCTGAAGGCTCAGAGTTCAAAGCTGTGATACCTGCATTCTAGAAGTGCAGAATACCAGGCCTTTTCCCACCACACTGGAGAGAAATCAGAGTAATGTGGCCCATGGTACTGATAAGCGGGTTACCTTGGTCCAATTAGGGAGAGAACTAGGTGTTCTTCGTGGACCCTGGGAGAAGGGCTCACTAGGAAAGGCACAAAGATTAAAGCCTTCCAGGCCTGGGAAACAAAATCAGGGTGGCCGTGGCGCCAACTCGAGATGGGAGGGACGTTATATGCTGATAATCACCGATTGAAAGCTTAGGGTTCAAGGCCAAGTGGAACCTGAGCTCTAAAAGCCACGGGGTCTCAGCATTCCCTCAACCCAGCTCGGTGAGAAATCGGGGTCATTTGATGCCTGGCCCTCTAGCTTAACAGAAAAATTGGTTCCCTTGGAACATGGTTCTTATGTAGTGTGAGGGACGAGGTGGTCTTTGTGACTGTGGGAGGAAGAGCCACTAGGATGAATCCCAACGCTCCTCCACAGCAAGTCAAAGCAACAAAAATGGAGGTGGCTAGCCATCATGCCAACTGCAGGAGAGCACATTTTCTGTTTGACAGGCTTTTGCCAAGACAATGACTCTCCCTGCCTTCACAGCCTTACTGAAAGCACACTTCCTCCAAGAGGCCTTCCCTGACTAAGCCATCCTTTCCTCTTCTCTCACTACCTTCTGCATTGCCCTAACTAGTTCCCATGATTCATCCCCCCTTCTATTCTCACAGCCCTTGTATAATTATATTCAATTATTCTTTATTTAATCTAATGTCTGCCTCCCCCTCCAGGCTGTAAGCTCGTGGTGGGCAGGGAATATGTCAGTATACTCTTACTCTGTACTCTCCAAAGCACTAGTACATTGACCTGCATAGAGTGAGCGATCGATAGATACAATTTACTAACTGACCGATGAGTAGGAGGGACAGCAGAGCTGATAATCACCCCCTGAAAGTTCAGAGTTCTAGGTGAAGCGATGCCTGGATTCCTGAGGTGATGAGTCCCTGGTGCTCCTCTCACCCAGGTTAGAGAGAAATTGGAGTCCTGTAGCTCCAGATGGTATTGTGTTGTATAAGTGTGTTCCCTTGGTTCAGGGTGTCCATTTAGGCAGAAAACGGGCCTCCCAGCCTGGAGGAAGAGAAATCGTAGTTATTGGGCCCCACACCTCTTGGTGAACTGAAAAATGGGATCCCTTGTTCCGTGGTGCTCAGGAGGAGAACTAGGTGGTCTTTGTTGTCTCGAGGGGTAGGAACCACTAAAATGGATCCAAGCATTACTGTGTAGCATGTCAAAAAACAAAATAGGTGGTGGGATGGCCGCGATACCAACTGCAGGGGAGCAGTTCTAGGGTGTGGCAAGCAGCATTTTGAAGTGGAGGGCCATCACCCATTATGCCTGCTTTATAGAAGCTGTTGGGTTGTATGGCAAGCTTTATGTCAGGTCTGATGATCAATGATTATAGCCTTCCAGGCCTGGGAAACTAAATAGGAGGTGGCTGTGATGCCCCCTCCAGGACAGCAGTGCGGGGGGTTGGCAAAATCATGGCCTATTGTGGCTGTGCCCAGGTCTCCCCAACGCATTGTTATTTTTGAGGCGACCATGCCCTCCCCCCAGACCACGTTTCTCTAAGAAGGTAGATCAGGGCATGAGGTGGAGAGCAACAGACTGTTGGAGGAGAGACTAAGGGCGACGAACGGGTACCATGGAAACTGAGGGGTGCCAGCTTCCTGTTCAACTGCTAGTGAGAAGCAACCGAATCCAACGGAAATCAGGGGGACAAAGGGGGTTAGCGCCCATGGGAGCATCCTCACACGGGCCGAGGGGCGGCCAGGGGGGGATTTATGCAAATGGGAAAATGCGTTTAAATTGCCATCCGTGGAAATGATCCTGCGCTCAGTCCCTGGACGGGCAGGCGGCCATGTGCTGAGCTCTCCCAGGAGTTTGTGGGATTAAAGGAGGTTGACCGAGAGTGAGCAGTTGTCTGTGATCTTTCTAGGCTTGCATTTCTCTGAGAGTTATAGCAGTGTGGCATAGTGGATAGACCACGAACCTTAGAGTCAGAGGTTCATGGGTTCAAATTGCTGCCACTTGTCTGTGGTGTGACCTTGCACAAATGCCAAGACAACGACTCTCCCCACCTTCAATGCTTTATTGAAGGCACATCTCCTCCAGAGACCCTACACCTGAGCACCCCCCAACTCTGCCCAAAGTTATGGGAAATCAGAGTCACTTGATGCTTGGCCCTCTTGATTAAGAGAAAAGTGGGTTCCGTGGGTCCATGATGCCCACGTGAGGCAGTGACCATGAGTCCGTGTGGCTCTGGGTGGAAGGGCCCACGAAGAAATGCACAAATATTCCAAGTGCTGCATCGCAGCAAGTTGATAAAAAAAAACATTGCAGGTGGCCCTGATGCCAACCGCAAGAAAGCAGTTTTGTCATGGCAAGCTTCATGCCGAGTGGGAGGGACCGCAGGAGCTGATAAACAGCCATTGAAAGGTCAGAGTTCAAGGCCAACTGATGTCTGGAATGTCGAGGTGACACGGCCCTGACACTCCTCCCAGCTTGGGGGGAGAGAAATCGTAGTTATTGGGCCATAGTTATAGCTAATGGGATCTCTTGTTCCATGGTGTCCGGGAAGGATGAGAAGTAGGTGGTTTTTTTGTCTCGCGGTGTAGGACCCAATAAAATGGATCCAAGCATTACTGTGCAGCAGGTCAAAAAAAATAGGTGGTGGGATGGCCTGTAATGCCAACTGCAGGGGTGCAGTTTGGGAATGTGGTGACCTTCATTTTGCAGTGGAGGGCCATCGTCCATTATGTCCACTTTCTAGGAGCAGTTGGGTTGTATGGCAAGCTTTATGCCAGGTGTGAGGCACAGGGAATGCTGATAAGCAGCCACTGAAACACTAGAGTTGAAGGCCAAGTGATGCCTGCATTCTAGAAGAAATGAGCGCCTGGGCAGAAGGGGTACAGGAAGAAGGGTGGAGAATTAAGGATAGAGGGAAGAGGAGAAAGGGGGATGGATGAGTAAGGGAGCAGCTAATCACCTTTGCACCCACACAATCTGATGAAGAGGTTGACAATCTCTAGGAAAGCCAAATGACAATTCTGCTTGTAGCTCTCCAGCCAGCCATCCTCCAGAGACTTGAGCGGGACATCATCATCATTGGCTTGAGCTGTACTAAGCACTTGGGAAGTACAAATTGGCAACATATAGAGACAGTCCCTCCCCAACAGTGGGCTCACAGTCTAAAAGGTGCGGGGGGGGGGATCCAAGCATTACTGTGTAGCATGTCAAAAAACAAAATAGGTGTTGGGATGTCATCCGTGTAAACGATCCCTTGCTCAGTCCCTGGCCCAGCAGGTGGCCGTGTGCTGAGCCCTCCCGGGAATTTGTGGGATTAAAGGAGCCTGATTGGGAGTGAGCAGTTGTCTGTGATCTCTTTAGGCTTGCATTTCTCTGGGAGTGATAGCAGTGTGGCATAGTGGATAGACCACAAGCCTGAGAGTCAGAGGTTCATGGGTTCTTGTTGCTGCCACTTGTCTGTGGTGTGACCTTGCGCAAAGGCCAAGACAACGACTCTCCCCACCTTCAATGCTTTATTTTGAAGGCACATCTCCTCCAGAGACCCTAATCCTCCCAACCGCCCCCCCCCCCCACCCCCGCCACCGGCCAAAGATCAGGGAAATCAGAGTCACTTGACGCTTGGCCCTCTTGATTAATAGAAAATTGGGTTCCCTGAAATTGGGTTCCCTGGGTCCATGATGCCCACATGAGGCAGGGACTATGAGTCTCTGTGACCCTGGGAGGAAGGGCCCACGAAGAAATGCACAAATATTCCAAGTGCCACATCGTTGCAAGTATATAAAAGAACATTGGAGGTGGCTCTGATGACAACTGCATCAAAGCAGTTTTGTCATGGCAAGCTTCATGGGTAGGGCAGAGGGAGGGAGGGAGGGGGCGATGGGGAGGAGGAGGAGAGGAATAAATGGGGGGTTCAGTCTGGGAGGTGAGCTCTCAGTAGGGCTTTGAAGGGAGGAAGAAAGCTAGTTTGGTGGTTATGTGGAGAGAGGGCACTCCAGGCCAGAGGAAGGAGGTGGGCCAGAGGTCGACGGTGGGACAGATGAGAACGAGGCATATTGAGGAGGTTAGCAGCAGAGGAGCAGAGTGTGCGGGCTGGGCTGTAATGCAGTAGTGAACTGGGCTTCTGCATTATCCATGCAATTAACAGAAATATAAGATAGGCCTAATAGAGCTTGTCACTGGGCAGCCTGATTGGAAAACAGCCTAAGAGACTGTTGGCACAGCTGACACTTGGGATACCCCTTGTAATGCTGTGGCTTTGCGTCCCGTGACAAGTTGGCACATGATAATGTGCTCCCATAAAATAACTTGGAAAGAAGATAATGTAGGACTGCAGTCTAACATTTTCAGCTTTTCTAGTTGCATAAGTGCTTTGTGTATTTCTGAGCCTTCTCCAGATTGCCTGCTTGCATTGAGTGCATTACCATAACCAGGTAGACGAGGACACACATATGCTCCTTTGGCAGCCGATGGAAGAGATCAGCAGGGTTGGTAGGTCAGATTTCATCATCATGAAGTGTGGAAATGGCTTGAATGCATTGCTGGAGCTGCTTTAAACATGGCCTCACACTTTTAACCTGCCCAGCATCCAGGTAATGAGTCACTTGAAGAACCAGAAAAAACACCCAGAGGGACTCCTTCTGAATGGGGTTTCCTTGCCAGTTTTCCACTGTTTGACCACAGAAGGTTAAGAGTGGGTGAATGTCTTGCAATTTCTCCAGGGAAGGAGACTCCCGGTCCCTTCTGGCAGTGCTCTCTAAGGTCTCTCATCCTCCCCTCTCGCCATCCTCCAAGTCTGCCAAAACTAATGGGCCCAGTGTACGGAGGGTTCAGAGAGGATGATGATGGTGTGGGGCTCAATATTTCCCTGGGTGGCCCTCCTGACCATCTTCACAGTTTCTAAGAGGTCTCTGGTCAGGGACTCCTGCACTTCCTCCTGAGCCTGAGAGCCCCATCCACCCCTGGCCTCTTAACTCGAACACTTTGCCTGGAAGGGGCAGTTGAGTGGTGAATGCAGTGTTGGTTGACAGGGGCCGGTGACTGACCTAGCCAGGAAAAGACTAGGCAGTATTTCCTGAGGAAATGGGGCCGCTAAGAAGCACACCAGAAATAGGGTTATGCTGGTCTTATAGGGGGCCCTGAAGCCAACTCTGGGGCAGTAGTTTTGCCATGTGGAAGGCTTCATTTTGGAGTAGAGGGACAGCATATTCTGAGAAGGACCCAGTGAAAGCTGAGCGTTGAAGATCATGAGATGCCTGGATTCTAGTGGTCATGAGTAACCAGCACTCCTCCCAAACAGATTCCAGAGAAATCGGAGTCATCTGTCACTTGGTGTTATTGCTTGAGTGATACGATGGTTCCATTGGTCCATTTAGGGGAAGAACTAGCCGGTCTCTGTGGCCCTGAGGGAAGGGGAAATGATTATAACCTTTCTGGCCTGGGAAACAAAATAGGAAATGTCTATGGTGCCTGCTGCATGGGAGCAGTTTGGTAGCCTGGCAAGCTTCTTGCCATGTTAGAGGAATAGCACACATTGCTAAACAATCACTGAAAGCTCAATCTCGAGTCTAAGCAATGCCAGGTTCCCATAGCGATGGATTCTCAGTGTTTCTCCCACCCAGGTTGGGGAGAAATTGGAGTCACTTGGCTCTTTTGTTATTCCTTGTGGAATAGGTCTGTTCCCTTGGTCCAAGGTGTCCATTCAGGGAGAGAACGTGGCAGTCTTTTTGGCTCTGAGGAATGGGGCTGCAAGAAAGGACACCATGATTACAGCCTTCCAGGCCTGGGAAACCAAATAGGAGGTGGCCATGAAGCCTACTGCGTGGCACCAGTTTAGGGGCGTGGCAAGCTTCATACTGGATGGAATGGGCAGCACATACTTATAATCACCCACTGAAAGCTCAGGGTTCAAAGCTAAGCGATGCCTGAATTTCAGAGGTTTCAGGGCCCTGAGCTCCCCCTTCTCAGTGCTAAGGGAAATCAGTCACTTGATGCTTGGCCCTCTTGATTAACAGATAAACGGGTGCCCTTGGTCCACGATGCCTACGTGAGGCAGGGACTAGGGGTCTCTGTGGCCCTGGATGGAAGGGCCCACGAAGAAAGGCACAAATATTCCAAGTACCACATCGCAGCAAGTATATTAAAGAACGTTGGAGGTGGCCTTGATGCCAACTGCATGAAAGCAGTTTTGGCATGGCAAGCTTCATGCCGGGTGGGAGGGACAGCAGGAGCTGAGAAAGAGCCATTGAAAGGTCAAGGCCAACTAATGCCTGAAATCTCGAGGTGACATGGCCAGCCTGGAGGAAGAAAAATCGTAGTTATTGGGCCCCACACCTCTTGATGAACTGAAAAATGGGATCCTGTGTTCCATGGTGCTCAGGATGAGAAATAGGTGGTCTTTGTTGTCTCGCAGGGTAGAAGCCAATTAAATGGTTCCAGGCATTACTGTGTAGCAGGTCAAAAAACAAAATAGGTGGTGGAATGGCTGTGATGCCAACTGCAGGGGAGCAGATCTAGGGTGTGGCAAGCTACATTTTGAAGGGGAGGGCCATCACCCATTATGCCTGCTTTCTAGAAACTGTTGGGTTGTATGGCAAGCTTTATGCTGGGTTTGATGATCAATGATGGTAGCCTTGCAGGCCGGGGAAACAAAATAGGAGGTGGCTGTGATGTCCACTCCAGGACAGCAGTGTGGGGGGTTGGCAAAATCATGCCCTCTCACAGCTGTGCCCCAGATCTCACCAAAACCTTGTCACTTGTGAGGAAACCCTGCCCTCCACCGAGACCACGTTGCCCCAAGAAGGCAGATCGGGCCATGAGGTGGAGAGCAACAAACTGTTGGAGGAGGGACTAAGGGCGACGAATGGGTACCATGGAAACTGAGGGGTGCCAGCTTCCTGTTCAACTGCCAGTGAGAAGCAACGGAATCCAACAGAAATCAGGGGGAGGAAGGGGGTTAGCTTCCATGGGAGCATCACCACACAGGCCGAGGGGCGGCCAGGGGGGATTTATGCAAATGAGAAAATGCGATGAAACTGCCATCTGTGTAAACGATCCCTTTCTCAGTCCCTGGACCTGCAGGCTGCCGTGTGCTGAGCCCTCCCGGGAGTTTGTGGGATTAAAGGAGCCTGATCGGGAGTGACCAGTAGTCTGTGATCTCTCTAGGTTTACATTTGTCTGGGAGTGATAGCAGTGTGGCATAGTGGATAGACCACGAGCCTGAGAGTCAGAGGTTCATGGGTTCTAGTTGCTGCCACTTGTCTGTAGTATGACCTTGCACAAATGCCAACGACTCTCCCCACCTTCAATGCTTCATTGAAGGCACATCTCCTCCAGAGACCCTAAACATACCCGCCCCCAGCCAAAGCTCAGGGAAATCAGAGTCACTTGACACTCGGCCCTCTTGATTAACAGAGAAATGTTTTCCCTGCATCCAGGATGCCCACGTGAGGCAGGGGCCATGAGTCACTTTAGCCCTGGGTGGCAGGGCCCATGAAGAAACGCACAAATATTCCAAGTGCTGCATCGCAGCAAGTATATAAAAGAACATTGGAGGTGGCCCTGATGTCAGCTGCATGAAAGCAGTTTTGTCTTGGCAAGCCTCATGCCGGGTGGAAGGGACCGCAAGAGCAGATAAGCAGCAGTTGAAAGGTCAGAGTTCAAGGCCAACTGATGCCTGGAATGTCGAGGTGACATGGCCCTGACATTCCTCCCTGTTCGGGGGGAGTGAAATCGTAGTTATTGGTCCGTAGTTATAGCTAATGGGATCTCTTGTTCCATGGTTCCTGGGAAGGATGAGAACTAGGTGGCTTTTGTTGTCTCACGGTGTAGGCCCCACTAAAATGGATCCAAGCATTACTGTGCAGCAGGTCAAAAAAAATAGGTGGTGGGATGGCCTGTAATGCCAACTGTAGGGGTGCAGTTTGGGAATGTGGTGACCTTCATTTTGCAGTGGAGGACCATCGTCCATTATGCCCACTTTCTAGGAGCAGTTGGGTTGTATGGCAAGCTTTATGCCAGGTGTGAGGCACAGGGCATGCTGAGAAGCAGCCACTGAAAGACTAGAGTTGAAGGCCAAGTGGTGCCTGCATTCTACAAGAAATGAGCGCCTGGGCAGAAGGGGTAGAGGAGTAAGGGTGGAGAATTAAGGATAGAGGGAAGAGGTGAAAAAGGGATGGAGGAGGAAGGGAGCAGCTCATCACCTTTGCACCCACACGATCTGATGAAGAAGGTGACAATCGCTAGGAAGCCCAAATCACAATTCTGCTCGTAGCTATCCAGCCAGCCATCCTCCAGAGACTTGAGCTAGACAGACTGGGAAGGAGGGGAATAAACTCAGGGGAGGGAGAGGGGAAAGGAAATCGGAGACTCCATGAGATGGGGAAATCTTAATAGCCCACCACTCATCCACAGCCCCCTGATTCCAACCCCCATGTGCTGCATTCATTCATTCATTCGATCATATTTATTGAGCACTTATTGCATGCTGAGTATTATACTGCTTGGGAAGTGAAACGTAAGTTCTAAAAGTCATGGGGTTTCAGTGTTCCTTCAACTCAGCTAGGTGAGAAATCGGGGTCATTTGATGCCTGGCCCTCTTTTTTAACAGAAAAATGGGTTCCCTTGGAACACGGTTCTTATTCTGTGTGTGAACGAGGTGGTTTTTGTGATTCTGGGAGGAAGAGCCACTAGGATGAATCCAAACGTTCCTCCAGAACAGGTCAAAGCAACAAAATTGGTGTTGGCTAGCCAACTGCAGGAGAGCACATTTTCTGTTTGACAAGCTTTATGCCAAGACAATGACTCTCTCTGCCTTCAAAACCTTACTGAAGGCACACATCCTCCAAGAGGCCTTCCCTGACTGTTATCCTTTCCTCTTCTCTCACTACCTTCTGCACTGACCTAACTAGTTCCCATGATTCATCCCCCCTTCCATTCTCACAGCCCTTGTATACTTATATGCAATTATTCTTTATTTAAACTGTCTGCCTCCCCCTCCAGGCTGTCAGCTCGTTGTGGGCAGGGAATATGTATACTCTTATTCTGTACTCTCCAAAGTGCTAGTACACTGACCTGCACAGAGTAAGCATTCAATAAATGCAGTTTACTAACTGACCAATGAATAGGAGGGACAGCAGTGCTGATAATCACCCCATGAAAGTTCAGAGTTCTAGGTGAAGTGATGCCTGGATTCCTGAGGTGATGAGTCCCTGATGCTCCTCTCCCCCAGGTTAGAGAGAAATTGGAGTCCTATAGGTCCTGGTGCTAATGTGTCATATAAGCGAGTTCCCTTGGTTCAAGGTGCCCATTTAGGAAGAAAACGGGGCGGTCTTTTTGTGCCCCAGTGAAGGAGATCCTGAGAAGGACACAATGATTGTAGCCTGCCAGGCCTGGGAAACAGAATGGGAGGTGGCCCTGTTTCCAACTCCATGTGAGCAGTTTGGGTACCCGGCAAGCCTCATACTGGCTGGAACAGACAGCGTATGACAATAATCTCCCATTGAATGCTCAGGGTTCAAAGCTAACTGAAGCCTGAATTTCAGAGGTTTTGGGGCCCTGACCTCTCCCTTCTCAGTGCTAAGGGAAATCGATCACTTGATGCTTGGCCCTGTTGATTAACAAAAACTGGGTGCCATTGGTCCACGATGCGTAGGTGAGGCATGGACTAGGAGCCTCTGTGGCCCTGGGTGGAAACGCCCACGAAGATATGCACAAATATTCTAAGTACCACATTGCAGCAAGTATATTAAAGAACATTGGAGGTGGCCTTGATGCCAATGACATGAAAGCAGTTTTGTCCTGGCAAGCTTCATGCCGGATGGGAGGGACAGCAGGAGAGGAGAAACAGCCACTGAATGGTTAGAATTCATGGCCAACTGATGCCTGGAATCTCGAGGTGACATGGCCCTGACAGTCTTCCCAGCCTGGAGGAAGAGAAATCGTAGTTATTGGGCCCCACCCCTCTTGATGAACTATAACATGGGATCCCGTGTTCCATGGTGCTCAGGACAACAACTAGATGGTCTTTGTTGTCTCACGGTGTAGGAGCCACTAAAATCGATGCAAGCATTACTGTGTAGCAGGTCATAAAACAAAATAGGTGGTGGGATGGCCACGATGCCAACAGGTGGGGAGCAGTTCTGGGGTGTGGCAAGCTGCATTTTGAAGTGGAGGGCCATCACCCATTATGCCTGCCTTATAGAAGCTGTTGGGTTGTATGGCAAGCTTTATTCCAGGTTTGATGATCAATGATTATAGCCTTCCAGGCCTGAAAAACCAAATAGGGGGTGGCTGTGAGGCCCACTCCAGGACAGCAGTGCGGGGGGTTGACAAAATCATGCCCTATTGCAGCTGTGCCCCTGGTTACCCCAATGCCTTGTTATTTTTGAGGCGACCCTGCCCTCCCCCCAGACCACGTTGCCCCAAGAAGGCAGATCGGGCCTTGAGGTGGAGAGCAACAAAGTGTAGGAGGAGGGACTAAGGGTGATGATGGGTATCCTGGAAACCGAGGGCTACCAACTTCCTGTTCAATTGCCAGTGAGAAGCAACGGAATCCAACGGAAATCACGGGGACGAAGGGGGTTAGCTCCCATGGGAGCAACCTCGCATGGGCCGAAGGGCAGCCAGGGAGGGATTTATGCAAATGAGAAAATGCGTTGAAACTGCCATCCGTGTAAACGATCCCTTGCTCAGTCCCTGGTCCGGCAGGCAGCCATGAGCAGAGCCCTCCCGGGAGTTTGTGGGATTAAAGGAGCCTGATCGGGAGTGAGCAGTTGTCTGAGATCTCTCTGGGCTTGCATTTCTCTGGGAGTCATGGCAGTATGGCATAGTGGATAGACCACGAGCCTGAAAGTCAGAGGTTCATGGGTCCTTGTCACTGCCACTTGTCTGTGGTGTGACCTTGCACAAATGCCAAGACAATGACTCTCCCCACCTTCAATGCTGTATTGAAGGCACATCTCCTCCAGAAACCCTAAACCTGAGCACCCCCCACCCCTGCCCAAAGCTAAGGGAAATCAGAGTCACTTGACGATTGGCCCTCTTGATTAACAGAAAATTGGGTTCCCTGGATCCATGATGCCCACGTGAGGCAGCGACCATGAGTCTGTGTGGCCCTCGGTGGAATGGCCCACGAAGAAATGCACAAATATTCCAAGTGCTGCATCGCAGCAAGTATATAAAAAAACATTGGAGGTGGCCCTGATGCCAACTCCATCAAAGCAGTTTTGTCATGGCAAGCTTCATGCCGGGCGGGAGGGACCGCAGGAGCTGTTAAACAGCCGTTGAAAGGTCAGAGTTCAAGGCCAACTGATGCCTGGAATGTCGAGGTGACATTGTGCTGAAACTCCTCCCAGCCCAGAGGGAGAGAAATCGTAGTTATTGGGCCATAGTTAAAGTTAATGGGATCTCTTGTTCCATGGTACCTGGGAACAGATGAGAACTAGGGGGTTTTCGTTGTCTCGTGGTGTCAGACCCACTAAAATGGATCTGAGCATTACTGGGTAGCAGGTCAAAAAAAAGAAATAGGTGGTGGGATGGCCTGTAATGCCAGCTGCAGGGGTGAAGTTTGGGAATGTGGTGAGCTTCATTTAGCAATGGAGGGCCATCGTCCATTATGCCCACTTCCTATGAGCAGTTGGGTTGTGTGGCAAGCTTTATGCCAGGTTTGAGGAACAGCGCATGCTGATAAGCATTCACTGAAAGACTAGAGTTGAAGGCCAGGTGATGCCTGCATTCTAGAAGAAATGAGCGCCTGGGCAGAAGAGGTAAAGGAGGAAGGGTGGAGAATTAAGCATAGAGGGAAGAGGAGAAAGAGGGATGGAGGAGGAAGGGAGCAGCTCATCACCTTTGTACCCACACAATCTGATGAAGGAGTTGACAATCTCTAGGAAGCCCAAGCCACAATTCTGCTTGTAGCTCTCCAGCCAGCCATCCTCCAGGGATTTGAGCGGGACAGACCGGGGAAGGAGGGGAATGAACTCAGGGGAGGGAGAGGGGAAATGTAAACGGAGACTCCATGGGATGGGGGGAAATCCTAAATGCCCACCGCCCGTCCTCAGCCCCCTGATTCCAACCCCTATGCATCTCATTCATTTATTCATTTGATCGTATTTATTGAGCACTTACTGTCTGCCGAGTACTGTACTAAGCGCTTGGGAAGTACAAATAGGCAACATAAAGAGACAGTCCCTACCCAACAACGGGCTCACAGTCTAGAAGGGGGAGACAGACAACAAAAAAACAAGACAAGAAAACAGGTGTCAATACCATCAGAATAGAGTTATAGCTATGTAAAACAGCATTAATAAAATATAGCAAATATGTACAAATAAAATAGAGTAATATGTATGAAGAAAAATATATGCATGCTGTGGGGAGGGGAAGTGGGTAGGGCAGAGGGAGGGAGGGGGACGATGGGGAGGGGAGGGGAGGAGAAGGACAGGAAAAAACGAGGGGTTCCGTCTGGGGTGAGCTCTCAGTAGGGCTTTGAAGGGAGGAAGAGAGCTAGTTTGGCACATGTGTGGAGGGAGGGCATTCCAGACCAGAGGAAGGACGTAGGCTGGGGGTCGACAGCGGGACAGACAAGAACAAGGCCCAGTGAGGAGGTTAGTGGCCGAGGAGCAGAGTGTGCGGGTTGTGCCATAATGCAGTGGTGAACTGGGCTTCTGCATTATCCATGCAATTAACAGAAATACAGTACAGGCCTAATAGAGTGTGCAACTGGGCAGCATGATTGGAAAACAGCCTAGGAGACTTTTGGCACAGCTGACAGACTTGGGCTATCTCTTGTAATGCTGTAGCTTTGTGTCCCGTGACAAGTCGACACGTGATAATGTGCTCCAATAAAATAACTTGGAAAGAAGATAATATAGGACTGCAGTCTAACATTTTCAGCTTTTCTAGTTGCATAAGTTCTTTGTGTATTTCCGAGTCTTCTCCAAATAGCCTGCTTGCATTGAGTGCATGACTGTAACCAAGTAGATGAGGACACACATATGCTCCGCTGGCAGCCAATGGAAGAGATCAGCAGCATTGGTAGGTCAAATTTCATCATCATGAAGTGTGGAAATGGCTTCAGTGCATTGTTGGAGCTGCTTTAAACATGGCTTCACACTTTTCACCTGCCCAGCATCCTGGTAATGAGTCACTTGAAGACCCAGAAAAAACACCCGGAGGGACTCCTTCTGAATGGGGTTTCCTTGCCAGTTTTCTACTATTTATCCACAGAGGGTTAAGAGTGAGTGAACTTCCTGCAATTTCTACAGGGAACGAGACTCCCGGTCCTTTTTGGCAGTGCTCTCTGAGGTCTCTCCTCCTCCCCTCTCACCATCATCCAAATCTGCCGAAACTAACAGGCCCAGCCTACAGAGGACTCCGAGGGGATGATTATTCTGGGGGCCTCCGTCTTTCCCTGCATGCCACTCCTGCCCATTTTCACGGTTTCGCAGAGGTCTCTGGGAAGGGGCTCCTGCACCTCCTCGCGGGCCTGAGGGTCCCGTCCACCCCTGGCCTCTTTCCTCGAATGCTTTGCCCTCTGGAATGGGCAATTGAGCCCTGAGTACAATGTTGGTTGATGAGGGCCGGTGACTGAGCTAGCCAGGAGAGGACCTAGAAGTCTTTGAGGTCCTGTGGGAAACGGGCAGCGAAGAAGGACACCAGAATTAGAGTTAAAGCTGGTCTTGGGAATGGAAGGGTAGGGGGCCCTGATGCCAACTGCGGGGAAGTAGTTTTGGCATATGGCAAGCTCTGTTTTGGGGTGGAGAGACGGCACACCCTGAAAAGCACCCAGTGAAAACTGAGAGTTGAAGATCATGTGATGCCTGGATTCTAGTGGTTAGGAGAAACCAGCACTCCTCCCAAACCGATTCCAGAGAAATCGGGGTCTCACGTGTAACTTGGCATTATTCCTTGAGCGTTAAGGTGGTTCCGTTGGTCCATTTAGGGACAGAACTAGGTGGTCTCTGTGGCCCTGAGGGAAGGGGCCCATAGAGAAAGGCACAATCATGATAACTTTTCTGACCTGGGAAACAAAATAGGAAATGTCTACAATGCCTGCTGCTCGGGAGCATTTTGGTAGTATGGCAAGCTTCTCGCCAGGTTAGAGGAATAGCACGCATTGATAAGCACCCACTGAAAGCTTCAGAGTTTAGGGCCAAGTAATGCCTGGTTTCTAGAGGTGATAACTGGTTTTTTTCCTCTCAGATTCGAGAGAAATAGGAGTTAATGTGGCACTCGGTGCAATCGATCGACCGATAAGCAGGTTCACTTGGTCCCTTTAAGGAGAAACCTACCCCGTCTTTCCGGACCCTGGGGAATGGAACAATGATTACAGCCTTCCAGGCCTGGGAAACAAAATAGGAGGTGGCTGTGATACCTACTCCAGGAGAGCAGTGCGAGGGGTTGGCAAAATCATGCCCAAGTGCAGCTGTGCCCCAGGTCTCCCCAAAGCCTTGTTATTTTTGAGGCGACCCTGCCCTCATCCCAGGCCATGTGGCTTCAAGAAGTTAGATGGGGCAATGAGGAGGAGAGCAAAGGACTGTCGGGGGAGCGACTAAGGGTGATGAATGGGTACCATGGAAACTGAGGGCTGCCAACTTTCTGTTCAACTGCCAGTGAGAAGCTATGGAATCCAACGGAAATCACGGGGACTGAAGGGGTTAGCTTCACAAGGGGCCGAGTTGAGCTGATCGTTTCAGCCAGGGACAGATTTATGCAAATGAGAAAATGCGTTGAAACTGCCACCCGTGTCAAGAATCCTGCGCTCGGTCCCTGGCCCGGCAGGCGGCCGTGTGCCGAGCCCTCCCGGGAGTTTGTGGGATTAAAGAAGCCTGACCGGGTGTGAGCAGTTACCTGTGTACTCTCTAGGACTGCACTTCTCTGGGAGTGACAGCAGTGTGGCCTAGTGGACAGACCGCAAGCCTGAGAGTCATAGGTTCATGGGTTCTAGTCCCCACCACTTGTCTGTGGTATGACCTTGGGTAAATCACTACCCTTCTCTGAGCCTCAGTTACCTCATCTTAAAACAGTGATTGAGACTTTGAGCCCCATGTGGGACAAGTATTGTATCTGACCTGATTTGAGGGTATCCACCTCAGTGTGTAGCATGGTACCTGGCACACAGTAAGAGCTTAACAGATACCACCACACATAGTAGGGTGAGGACTGGGCAGCCTTGATGGTCCCAGGGATAAAGGATCCAAGAGTTACGATGTAGAAGCTCAAAGAAACAAAATAGGTGATAGAATGACCTGGAGGCCAGGTGCAGGAGAGTAATTCTGGCATGCAGTAAGCTTCCTCTTGGGATGGAGGGACATCACATATCGATAAGCCCTCCTGAAAGCTCAGAGTTCAAAGCTAAGTGATACCCAGATTCTAGAAGTGCAGAATACCCGGCCCTCTCCCACCCCACTGTAGAGAAATCGGAGTCATGCGACACCTGGTACTGCAGAGTGGGTTTTCCTGGTCTATTTAGGGAGTGAACTCGGTGGTGTTTGTGGACCCAAGGAGATGGGTTCCCTAGGAAAGGCACAAATATTAAAGCCTTCCAGGCCTGGGAAAGAAAATCATGGTGACTGTGGTGCCAACTCCATGGGAGCAATCTGGGTGTATGTCAAGCTTCATGCGAGGTGCTAAGGACATTCCATGCTGATAATCACCCATTGAGAGCTCAGGGTTCAAGGCCAAGTGAAACCTGAGCTCTAAAAGTCATGGGGTCTCAGCGTTCCTTCAACCCAGCTCAGTGAGAAATCGGGGTCATTTGATGCCCGGCCCTCTTGCTTAACAGAAAAATTGGTTTCCTTGGAACATGGTTCTTATGTAGTGTGAGGACGAGGTGGTCTTTGTGACTGTGGGAGGAAGAGCCACTAGGATGAATCCCAATGCTCCTCCACAGCAAGTCAAAGCAACAAAATTGGAGGTGGCTAGCCGTCATGCCAACTGCAGGAGAGCACATTTTCTGTTTGACAAGCTTTATGCCAGGACAATGACTCCCCCTGCCTTCAAAGCCTTATTGAAGGAACACTTCCTCCAAGAGGCCTCCCCTGACTAAGCCATCCTTTCCTCTTCTCTCACTACCTTCTGCATTGCCCTAACTAGTTCCCATGATTCATCCTCCCTTCCATTCTCACAGCCCTTTTATACTTATATGTAATTTTTCTTTATTTATATTAATGTCTGCCTCTCCCTCTAGGCTGTAAGCTCGTTGTGGGCAGGGAATATGTCAGCATACTATTATTCTGTACTCTCCAAAGCGCTAGTACATTGACCTGCACAGAGTAAGCATTCGATAAATATGGTTAACTGACCGATGAGTAGGAGGGACAGCAGAGCTGATAATCGCCCCCTAAAAGTTCAGACTTCTAGGTGAAGTGATACCTGGATTTCTGAGTTGAGGAGTCCCTGGTGCTCTTCTCACCCAGGTTAGAGAGAAATTGGAGTCCTGTAGCTCCTAGTGCTATTGTGGGTTCCGCTGGTTCAAGGTGCCATTTGGGCAGAGAACGTGGCGGTCTTTTTGGGCCCCGGTGAAGGAGATCCTAAGAAGGACACAATGATTATAGCCTGCCAAGCCAGGGAAACAGAATGGGAGGTGGCCCTGTTGCCAACTCCATGGGAGCAGTTTGGGGATATGGCAAGCTTCATGCAGACTGGAACAGACAGAAATCTGATAATCACCCATTGAAACCTCAGGGTTCAAAGGTAAGTGATGCCTGAATTTCAGAAGTTTCAGGGCCTTGAGCTCTCGCTTCTCAGTGCTATGGGAAATCAGTCACTTGATGCTTGGCCCTCTTGATTAACAGAAAACTGAGTGCCCTTGGTCCACGATGCCTAGGTGAGGCAGGGACTAGGGGTCTCTGTGGCCCTGGGTGGAAGGGCCCCCGAAGAAAGGCACAAATATTCCAAGTACCAAATCGCAGCAAGTATGTTAATGAACATTGGAGGTGGCCTTGATGCCAACTGCATGAGAACAGTTTTGGCGTGGCAAGCTTCATGCCGGGTGGGAGGGACAGCAGGAGCTGATAAACAGCCATTGAAAGGTCAGAGTTAAAGGCCAACTGATGCCTGGGATGTCGAGGGGACAAGGTCCTGGCACCCATCCCAGCCCGGAGGGAGAGAAATTGTAGTTATTGGGCCATAGTTATAGTTAATGGGATCTCTTGTTCCATGGTGCCCGGGAAGGATGAGAACTAGGTGGGTTTTGTTGTCTTGCAGTGCAGAACCCACTAAAATGGATCCAAGTATTACTGTATAGCAGGTAAAAAAAAAAAAGATGGTGGGATGGCCTGTAATGCCAACTGCAGGGGTACAGTTTGGGAATGTGGTGAGCTGCATTTTGCAGCAGAGGGCCATCGTCCATTATGCCTGCTTTCCAGGAGCAGTTGGGTTCTATGGCAAGCTTTATGCCGGGTTTGAGGCACAACACATTCCTGTAAGCACCCATTGAAAGACTAGAGTTGAAGGCCAATTGATGCCCGCATTCTAGAAGAAATGAGTGCCTGGGCAGAAGAGGTGTAGGAGGAAGGGTGGAGAATTAAGGATAGAGGGAAGAGGAGAAAGAGGGATGGAGGAGGAAGGGAGCAGCTCATCAGCTTTGTACCCACACAATCTGATGAAGAAGTTGACAATCTCTACGAAGCCCAAATCACATTTCTGCTTGTAGCGCTCCAGCCAGCCACTCTCCCTCCAGAGGCTTGAGTGAGACAGACGGGGGAAGGAAGGGAATGAACTCACGGGAGGGAGAGGGGAAAGAAAATCGGAGAATCTATGGGACGGGGGGGGGACATCGTAAACGCCCACCGCCCATCCTCAAACCCCTGATTCCAACCCCCATGCATCTCATTCATTCATTCATTCATTCATTCAATCGTATTTATTGAGCAGTTACTGTGCGCAGAGTACTGTACTAAGCGCTTGGGGAGTCCAAATCGGCAACATATAATAATAATGATGACATTTGTTAAGCACTTACTATGTGCAAAGCACTGTTCTAAGCGCTGGGGAGAATACAAGGTGATCAGGTTGTCCCACGCGGGGCTCACAGTCTTAATCCCCATTTTATAGATGAGGTCACTGTGGCCCAGAGAAGTGAAGTGACTTGCCCAAGGTCAAACAGCTGATGAGTGGCAGGGCTGGGATTTGAACCCATGACCTCTGACTCTCAAGCCCGGGCACTTTCCACTGAGTCATGCTGCTTCTCCATGGAAGACATATAGAGACAGTCCCTACCCAACAATGGGCTCACAATCTAGAAGGGGGAGACAGACCACAAAACTAGACAAGTAAACAGGTGTCAGTACCATCAGAATAAATAGTTATAGCTATATACACATCATTAATAAAATACAGTAAATATGAACAAAAAAATAGAGTAATAAATATGTTCAAAAATATACGCATACTGTGGGGAGGGGAAAGGGGTAGGGCTTAGGGAGGGAGGGGGCAATGGGGAAGGGAGGAGGAGGAGAGGAAAAAACAGGGGTTTAGTCTTGGAGGTGAGCTCTCAGTAGGGCTTAGAAGGGAGGAAGAGAGCTAGTTTGGCAGATGTGCGGAGGGAGGGCATTCCAGGCCAGACAAAGGACATGGGCTGGGGGTTGATGGTGGGACAGATGAGAACGAGGCCCAGTGATGAGGTTAGCAGCTGAGGAGCAGAGTGAACGGGCTGGGCCATAATACAGTAGTGAACTGGGCTTCTGCATTATCCATGCAATTAACAGAAATACCATACAGGCCTAATAGAGTGTGTAACTGGGCAGCATGATTGGAAAACAGCCTAGGAGACTGTTGGCACAGCTGAGAGACTTGGAATATCTCTTGTAATGCTGTAGCTTTGTGTCCCGTGATGAGTCGATACATGTTAATGTGCTCCAATAAAATAACTTGGAAAGAAGGTAATATAGGACTGCAGTATAACATTTTCAACTTTTCTAGATGCATCAGTGCTTTGTCTGTGTATTTCTGAGCCCTCTCCAAATAGCCTGCTTGCATTGAGTGCATTACCGTAACCAGGTAGATGAGGACACGCATATGCTCATTTGGCAGCCAATGGAAGAGATCAGCAGGGTTGGTAGGTCAAATTTCATCATCATGAAGTGTGGAAATGGCTTGAATGCATTGCTGGAGCTGCTTTAAACATGGCTTCACACTTTTCACTTGCCCAGCATCCAGGTAATAGGTCACTTGAAGAACCAGAAAAAACCACCCAGAGGGACTCCTTCTGAATGGGGTTTCCTTGCCAGTTTTCCACGGTTTGTCCACAGAGGGCTAAGAGTGGGTGAACGTCTTGGAATTTCTCCAGGGAAGGAGACTCCCGGTCCCTTCTGACAGTGCTCTCTGAGGTCCCTCCTCCTCCCCTCTCACCGTCCTCCAAATCTCCCGAAATAAACGGGCCCAGCCTACAGAGGGCTCCGAGGGGATGATTATTTTGTGGGCCTCGGTCTTTCCCTGCATGGCGCTCCTGCCCATTTTCACAGTTTCGAGGTAGTCTATGGACAGGGGCTCTTGCACCTCCTCATGGAGTGTCCCGTCCACCCCCAGCCTCTTTCCTCGAATGCTTTGCCTTCTGGAAGGAGCAGTTGAGTGGTGAGTGCAATGTTGGTTGATGGGGGCCAGTGACTGAGCTAGCCAGGAGAGGACCTAGAAGTCTTTGTGGTCCTGTGGGAAATGGGCAGCGAAGAAGGACACCGGAATTAGAGTTAAAGCTGGTCTTGGGAATGGAAGGGTACGGGGACCTGATACCACCTGTGGGGAAGTAGTTTTGGGGTATGGCAAGCTCCGTTTTGGGGTGGAGGGACGGCACACCCTGAGAAGCACCCGGTGAAAACTGAGAGCTGAAGATCATGCGATGCCTGGATTCTAGCGGTTAGGAGAAACCAGCACTCCTCCCAAACCGATTCCAGAGAAATCGGGGTCTCATGTGTAACTTGGTATTATTGCTTGAGTGTTAAGGTGGATTCTGTGGGTCCATTTAGGGAGAGAACTAGGTGGGCTCTGTGGCCCTGAAGGAAGGGGCCTATAGGGAAAGGCACAATCATGATAACTTTTCTGGCCTGGGAAACAAAATAGGAAATGTCTACAATGCCTGCTGCTCGGGAGCAGTTTGGTAGTATGACAAGTTTCTCGCCAGGTTAGAGGAATAGCGCACATTGATAAGCACCCACTGAAAGCATCAAAGTTGAGGGCCAAGTAATGCCTGGTTTCTAGAGGTGATGAGTAACTAGTTTTTTTCCACTCTGATTCGAGAGACATAGGAGTTAATATGGCACTCGGTGCTATCGATTGACCGATAAGCAGGTTCCCTCGATCCCTTTAGGGAGAAACCTAGGCCGTCTTTCTGGACCCTGGGGAAGGGAACAATGATTACAGCCTTCGAGGCCTGGGAAACAAAATAGGAGGTGGCTGTGATGCCCACTCCAGGAGAGCAGTGCAAGGGGTTGACAAAATCATGCCCAAGTACAGCTGCGCCCCAGATCTCCCCAAAGCCTTGTTATTTGTGAGGCGACCCTGCCCTTGTCCCAGGCCATTTGGCTTCAAGAAGGCAGATGGGGCCATGAGGTGGAGAGCAAAAGACTGTTGGAGGAGGGACTAAGGGCAACGAACGGGTATCACAGAAACCGAGGGCTGCCAACTTTCTGTTCAACTGCCAGTGAGAAGCTCTGGAATCCAACGGAAATCACGGGGACTAAAGGGGTTAGCTTCACAAGGGCCGAGCAGAGCTGATCGTTTCAGCCAGGGACAGATTTATGCAAATGAGAAAATGTGTTTAAACTGCCACCCGTGTCAAGAATCCTGAGCTCAGTCCCTGGACTGGCAGGCGGCCGTGTGCGGAGCCCTCCCGGGAGTTTGTGGGATTAAATCAATCAATCATATTTATTGAGCGCTTACTGTGTGCAGAGCACTGTACTAAGCGCTTGGGAAGTACAAGCTGGCAACACATAGAGACAGTCCCTACCCAACAGTGGGATTAAATCAATCAATCGTATTGAGCGATTACTGTGTGCAGAGCACTGTACTAAGCGCTTGGGAAGTACAAGCTGGCAACATATTGAGACAATCCCTACCCAACAGTGGGCTCAGAGTCTAGAAGGGGGAGACAGAGAACAAAACCAAACATACTAACAAAATAAAATAAATAGAATAGATAGGTACAAGTAAAATAAATAAATAGAGTAATAAATATGTACAAACATATATACATATATACAGGTGCTGTGGGGAAGGGAAGGAGGTAAGATGCGGGGGATGGAGAGGGGGACGGGGGGGAGAGGAAGGAAGGTGCTCAGTCTGGGAAGGCCTCCTGGAGGAGGTGAGCTCTCAGTAGGGCCTTGAAGGGAGGAAGAGAGCTAGCTTGGCGGATGGGCAGAGGGAGGGCATTCCAGGCCAGGGGGAGGACGTGGGCCGGGGGTCGATGGTGGGACAGGAGGGCTGAGTAGGTGCGAATGAGGTTGTCGTTAATGTAACTTGGTGATAACAAGGGCCTTTTTCCCGGGGTGGGGGGGGGAGAGTCAGTCTGGACCGGACCGGGAAGGGGGGGGATGGGGGACACTGTAAGGAAGGTCGCTTAAGTGGGGGGGGGGGTGGAAGCAGTGGGCATCTATGGCGTCACTCGGAGGAGAGGAGCCTTCTGGGAGCAGCGAGGGCCACGCGGTGGTGATGGCGGGCGGGCCTCTCGGGAACGGAGATTAAAGAAGGATTAAAGAAGCCTGATCGGGTGTGAGCAGTTATCTGTGTACTCTCTAGGCTTGCACTTCTCTGGAAGTGATTGCAGCATGGCCTAGTGGTTAGACCACGAGCCTTAGAGTCATACGTTCCTGGATTCTGGTCCCTGCCACTTGTCTGTGGTGTGACCTTGGGCAAATCACAACCCTTCTCTGAGCCTCAGTTACCTCATTTTAAAACAGGGATTGAGACTGTGAGCCCCATGTGGGACAAGGATTGTGTCCGACCCGATTTGAGGGTATCCACCCCAGCATTTAGCATGGTACCCGGGACACAGTAAGGGCTTAACAGATACAACCACACACAGTAGGGTGAGGACTGGGCAGTTTTGATGGTCCCGTGGGTAATGGATCCAAGCGTGATGATGTAGCAGCTCAAAGAAACAAAATAGGGGAAGGGATGACTTGGATGCCAGGTGCAGGAGAGTAATTTTGGCATGAGGCAAGCTTCCCTTGGGATGGAGGGACATCACATATCGATAAGTCCTCCTGAAGGCTCAGAGTTCAAAGCTAAGTGATACCTGCATTCTAGAAGTGCAGAATACCCGGCCTTTTCCCACCACACTGGAGAGAAATCGGAGTCATATGTCCCCTGGTACTGATAAGCGGGTTACCTTGGTCCAATTCTGGAGAGAACTAGGTTGTCTTCGTGGACCCCGGGAGATGGGCTCACTAGGAAAGGCACAAAGATTAAAGCCTTCCAGGCCTGGGAAACAAAATCAGGGTGGCCGTGGCGCCAACTGTATGGGAGTAGTTTGGGTGTAGGTCAAGCTTCATGCGAGGTGGGAGGGACATCATATGCTGATAATCACCCATTGAAAGCTTAGGGTTCAAGGCCAAGTGAAACCTGAGCTCTAAAAGTCATGGGGTCTCAGCGTTCCCTCAACCCAGCTCGGTGAGAAATCGGGGTCATTTGATGCCCGGCCCTCTTGCTTAATAGAAAAATCGGTTCCCTTGGAACATGGTTCTTATGTAGTGTGAGGACGAGGTGGTCTTTGCGATTCTGGGAGGAAGGGCCGCTAGAGTGAGTCTGAAAGTTACTGCATAACAGGTCAAAGTGACAAAATTGAAGGTGGGCTAGCCATGATGCCAACTGCAGGAGTGCACATTTTCTGTTTGACAGGCTTTATGCCAAGACAATGACTCTCCCTGCCTTCAAAGCCTTACCGAAAGCACACTTCCTCCAAGAGGCCTTCCCTGACTAAGCCATCCTTTCCTCTTCTCTCACTACCTTCTGCATTGCCCTAACTAGTTCCCATGATTCATCCCCCCTTCCATTCTCACAGCGCTTTTATACTTATATTCAATTTTCTTTATTTAATCTAATGTCTGCCTCCCCCTCCAGGCTGTCAGCTCGTTGGGGGCAGGGAATATGTCAGTATACTCTTACTCTGTACTCTCCAAAACGCTAGTACATTGACCTGCACAGAGTGAGCTTTTGATAAATACAATTTACTAACTGATTGATGAGTAGGAGGGACAGCAGAGCTGATAATCACCCCCTGAAAGTTCAGAGTTCTAGGTGAAGTGATGCCTGGATTCCTGAGGTGATGAGTCCCTGGTGCTCCTCTTACCCAGGATAGAGAGAAATTGGAGTCCTGTAGCTCCTGGTGTCGTATAAGTGGATTCCCTTGGTTCAGGGTGCCCATTTAGGAAGAGAACGGGGAAGGAGATCCTGAGAAGGACACAATCATTGTAGCCTGCCAGACCTGGGAAACAGAATGAGAGGTGGCCCTGTTTCCAACTTCATGGGAGCAGTTTGAGTACCTGGCAAACTTCATACTGGCCGGAACAGACAGCACATGCTGATAATCGCCCATTGAAAGCTCAAGTTTCAAAGCTCAGTGATGCCTGAATTTCAGAGGTTTCGGGGCCCTGAGCTCTGCCTTCTCAGTGCTATGGGAAATCAGTCACTTGATGCTTGGCCCTCTTGATCAACAGAAAACTGGGTGCCCTTGGTCCACGATGCCTAGGTGAGGCATGGACTAGGAGCCTCTGTGGCCCTGGGTGGAAGGGCCCACGAAGAAAGGCACAAATATGCTAAGTAACAAATCGCAGCAAGTATATTAAAGAACATTTGAGGTGGCCTTGATGCCAACTGCATGAAAGCAGTTTTGTCATGGCAAGTTTCATGCCGGGTGGGAGGGACAGCTGGAGCTGAGAAACAGCCATTGAAAGGTCAGAATTTAAGGCCAACTGATTCCTGGAATCTCTAGGTGACATGGCCCTAACAGTCTTCCCAGCCTGGAGGAAGAGAAATCGTATTTATTGGGCCCCATCCCTCTTGATGTACTAAAACATGGGATCCCGTGTTCCATGGTGCTCAGGACAATTACTAGGTGGTCTTTGTTGTCTCGAGGGGTAGGAGCCACTAAAATGGATGCAAGCATTACTGTGTAGCATGTCAAAAAACAAAATAGGTGGTGGGATGGCCACGATGCCAACTGGTGGGGAGCAGTTCTGGGGTGTGGCAAGCAGCATTTTGAAGTGGAGGGCCATCACCCATTATGCCCACTTTATATAAGCTGTTGGGTTATATGGCAAGCTTTATGCCTTACAAGCCATTTATGCCATACAAGCTTTAAGAGAAGCAGTGTGGCTCAGTGGAAAAGAGCCCGGGCTTTGGAGTCAGAGGTCATGGGTTCAAATCCCGGCTCCGCCACTTGTCAGCTGTGTGACTTTCGGCAAGTCACTTCACTTGTCTGGGCCTCATCTGGAAAATGGGGATTAAGATTGTGAGCCCCCTGTGGGACAACCTGATCACCTTGTAACCTCCCCAAACGCTTAGAACAGTGTTTTGCACATAGTAAGTGCTTAATAAATTCCATCATTATTATTATTATTATATGCCAGGTTTGATGATCAATGATTATAGCCTTCCAGGCCTGGAAAACAAAATAGGAGGTGTCTGTGATGCCCACTCCAGGACAGCAGTGCAGGGGGTTGAAAAAATCATGCCCTATCACAGCTGTGCCTCAGGTCTCCCCAACGCCTTGTTATTTTGGAGGCGACCCTGCCCTCCCCTGAGACCACGTTGCCCCAAGAAGGCAGATCGGGCCATGAGGTGGAGAGCAATAGACCGTTGGAGGAGGGACTAAGGGCGACGACAGGTACCATGGATGCTGAGGGGTGCCAATGAGAAGCAATGGAATCCAACGGAAATCAGGGGGACGAAGGGGGTTAGCTTCCATGGGAGCAACCTCGCACGGGCCGAGGGGCGGCCAGGGGGGGATTTATGCAAATGAGAAAATGCGTTGAAACTGCCATCCATGTAAACGATCCCTTGCTCAGTCCCTGGCCCGGCAGGCGGCCGTTTGCTGAGCCCTCCCGGGAGTTTGTGGGATTAAAGGAGCCTGATCGGGAGTGAGCAGTTGTCTGTGATCTCTCTAGGCTTGTATTTCTCTAGGAGTGATAGCAGTGTGGCATAGTGGATAGACCACGAGCCTGAGAGTCAGAGGTTCATGGGTTCTAGTCGCTGCCACTTGTCTGTGGTGTGACCTTCCACAAATGCCTAGACAACGACTCTCCCCACCTTCAATGCTTTATTGAAGGCACATCTCCTCCAGAGACCCTAAACCTGAGCGTCCCCCCCCCCGCCCCCCGCCCAAAGCTAAGGGAAATCAGAGTCACTTGACACTTGGCCCTCTTGATTAGCAGAGAAATGGGTTCCCTGGGTCCACGATGCCCACGTGAGGCAGGGACCATGAGTTTCTGTGGCCCTGGGTGGAAGGGCTCACGAAGAAACGCACAAATATTCCAAGTGCTGCATGGCAGCAAGTATATAAAAGAACATTGGAGGTGGCCCTGATGCCAACTGCATCAAAGCAGTTTTGTCATGGCAATCTTCATGCCGGGTGGGAGGGACCGCAGGAGCTGATAAACAGCCATTGAAATGTCGGAGTTCAAGGCCAACTGATGCCTCGAATGTCGAGATGGCATTGCCCTGACACTCCTCCCAGCACGGGGGGAGACAAATCGTAGTTACTGGGCCATAGTTATAGTTAATGAGATCACTTGTTCCATGGTGCCCGGGAAGGATGAGAACTAGGTGGTTTTTGTTTTCTCGCAGTGTAGGACCCACTAAAATGGATCCAAGCATTACTGTGTAGCAGGTCAAAAAAAAAAAGAAAAATAGGTGGTGGGATGGCCTGTAATTCTAACTGCAGGAGTGCAGTTTGGGAATATGGTGAGCTTCATTTTGCAGTGGAGGGCCATCATCCATTATGCCTGCTTTCTAGGAGCAGTTGGGTTGTATGGCAAGCTTTATGCCAGGTTTGTGGCACAGCACATGCCGATAAGCACTCACTGAAAGACTAGAGTTAAAGGCCAATTGATGCCAGCATTCTAGAAGAAATGAGCGTCTGGGCAGAAGGTGTAGAGGAGGAAGGGTGGAGAATAAAGGATAGAGGGAAGAGGAGAAAGAGGGATGGAGGAGGAAAAGAGCAGCTCATCACCTTTGCACCCACACAATCCGATGAAGTTGACAATCACTAGGAAGCCCAAATCACAATTCTGCTTGTAGCACTCCATCCAGCCATCCTCGAGAGACTTGAGTGGGACAGATGGGAGAAGGAGGGGAATGAACTCAGGGGAGGGAGAGAAGAAAGGAAATCGTAGACTCCATGGGATGGGGGAAATCCTAAATGCCCACTGCCCGTATTCAGCCCCTTGATTCCAACCCCCATGTGTCTCATTCATTCATTCATTCATTCGATCGATCGTATTTATTGTGCACTTTCTGTTTGCAGAGTACTGTACTAAGCGCTTGGGAAATACAAATAGTCAACATATAGAGACAGTTCCTACCCAACAACGGGCTCACAGTCTAGAAGGGGGAGACAGACAACAAAACAAGACAAGAAAACAGGTGTCAGTACCATCAGAATAAATAGAGTTATAGCTATGTGCACATCATTAACAAAATGTAGTAAATATGTACAAATAAAATATAATAATATGTACAAAAATATACAAGTGCTGTGGGAAGGGGAAGGAGATAGGGCAGAGGGAGTGAGGAAGGGCGATAGGGAGGGGTGGAGGAGGAGAGGAGAAAACAGGGGGGTTCAGTCTGGGAGGTGAGCTCTCAGTAGGGCTTTGAAGGGAGGAAGAGAGCTAGTTTGGCAGGTGCGTGGAGGGAGGGCATTCCAGGCCAGAGGAAGGACGTGGGTCAGGTGTCGACGGTGGGACAGATGAGAACGAGGCCCAGTGAGGAGGCTATCGGCAGAGGAGCAGGATGTGCGGGCTGGGCCGTAATGCAGAACTGGGCTTCTGCATTATCCATGCAATTAACAGAAATACAAGACAGGCCTAATAGAGTGTGTAACTGGGTAGCATGATTGGAAAACCGCCTAGGAAACTGTTGGCACAACTGACAGACTTGGGCTATCTCTTGTAATGCTGTAGCTTTGTATCCCGTGACAAGTCCACACATGATAATGTGCTCCAATAAAATAACTTGGAAAGAAGATAATATAGGACTGCAGTCTAACATTTTCAGCTTTTCTAGTTGCATAAGAGCCTTGTCTATGTATTTCTGAGCCTTCTCCAAGTAGCCTGCTTACATTGAGTGCATTGCTGTAACCAGGTAGACGAGGATACACATATGCTCCGTTGGCAGCATATGGAAGAGATCAGCAGGGTTGGTGGGTCAAATTTCATCATCATGAAGTGTGGAAATGGCTTGAATGCATTGCTGGAGCTGCTTTAAACATGGCTTCACACTTTTCACCTGCCCAGTATCCAGGTAATGAGTCACTTGAAGACTCAGAAAAAACACCCGGAGGGACTCCTTCTGAATGGGGTTTCCTTGCCAGTTTTCCATTATTTATCCACAGAGAGTTAAGAGAGAGTGAACTTCCAGCAATTTCTCTAGGGAAGGAGACTCCCGATCCCTTTTGGCAGTGCTTTCTGAGGTCTCTCCTCCTCCCGCTCACCGTCCTCCAAATCTCTCAAAACTAACGGGCCCAGCCTATGGACTGCTCCGAGGGGATGATTGTTTTGTGGGCCTTGGTCTTTCCCTGCATGACACTCCTGCCCATTTTCACAGTTTTGCAGAGGTCTCTGGGCAGGGGCTCCTGCACTTGCTCATGAGCCTGAGAGTCCCTTGCAACCCTGGCCTCTTTCCTCGAATGCTTTGCCTTCTGGAATGGGCAGTTAAGCCATGAGTGCAATGTTGGTTGATGAGGGCCGGTGACTGAGCTATACAGGAGAGGACCTAGAAGCCTTTGAGATCCTGAGGGAAATGGGCAGCGAAGAAGGACACCGGAATTAAAGTTAAAGCTGGTCTTGGGAACGGATGGGTAGGGGGCCCTGATGCGACCTGCGGAGAAGTAGCTTTGGCATATGGCAAGCTCCGTTTTGGGGTGGAGGGATGATGGCACACCCTGAGAAGCACCCAGTGAAAACTGAGAGTTGAAGATCATGCGATGCCTGGATTCTAGCGGTTAAGAGAAACCAGCACACCTCCCAAACCGATTCCAGAGAAATCGGGGTCTCATGTGTAACTTGGTATTATTGCTTGAACGATAAGGTGGTTCTGCTGGTCCATTTAGGGAGAGAACTAGGCGGTCTCTGTGGCCCTGAGGGAAGGGGCCTATGGGGAAAGGCACAATCATAAAAAGGTTTCTGGCCTGGGAAACAAAATAGGAAATGTCTATGATGCCTGCTGCTTGGGAGCAGTTTGGTTGTATGTCAAGCTACTTGCCAGGTTAGAGGAATACCACACATTGCTAAGCACCCACTGAAGGGTCAGAGTTGAGGGCCAAGTGATGTCTGGTTTCTAGAGGTGATGAGTAACCGGTTTTTCTTCCACTCAGATTCGAGAGAAATCACAGTCAGTGTGGCACTCGGTGCTATCGACTGACAACCTGATAAGCAGGTTCCCTCGGTCCCTTTAGGGGCAAACCTAGTCTGTCTTTCTGGACCCTGGGGAAGGGAACAATGATTACAGCCTTCCAGGTCTGGGAAACAAAATAGGAGGTGGCTGTGATGCCCACTCCAGGAGAGCAGTGCAGGGGGGTGGAAAAATCAGGCCCAAGTGCAGCTGTGCCCCAGATCTCCCCAATGCGTTGTTACTTTTGAGGCGACCCAGCCCTCCCCACAGGCCACGTTGCTTCAAGAAGACAGATCGGGCCATGAGGTGGAGAGCAACAGACTGTCAGAGGAGGGACTAAGGGCGACGAACGGGTACCATAGAAGCTGAGGGCCGCCAACCTCCTGTTCAACTGCCAGTGAGAAGCTCTGGAATCCAACGGAAATCACGGGGACTAAAGGGGTTAGCTTCGCAAGGGCCTAGCAGGGTGCTGATCGTATCTGCTGTGGGCGGATTGATGCAAATGAGAAAATGCGTTGAAACTGCCACCCGTGTCAAGACTCCTGCGCTCAGTCCCTGGACCGGCAGACGGCCGTGTGCTGAGCCCTCCCGGGAGTTTGTGGGATTAAAGGATCCTGACTGGGAGTGAGCAGTTGTCTGTGTGCTCTGTGGGCTTGCACGTCTCTGTGAATGATAGCAGTGTAGCACCATGGCTCAGTGGAAAGAGCCCGGGCTTGGGAGTCAGAGGTCATGGGTTCAAATTCCTGCTCCGCCTCTTGTCAACTGTGTGACTTTGGGCAAATCACTTAACTTCTCTGGGCCTCAGTTACCTCATGTGTAAAATGAGAATTAAGATTGTGAGCCCCACATGGGACAACCTGATCACCTTGTATCCTCCCCAGAACTTAGAACAGTTCTTTGCACATAGTAAGTGCTTAACAAATACCAAAATTACTGCTATTATTATCCCCCCTCCCAGCCCCACAGCTCTTATGTACTTTTCTGCAATTTTTCTTTATTCTTATTAATGTCTGTCTCCCCCTCCAGACTGTAAGCTCAATGTGGGCATTGAATATGTCAGTATATTGTTAAATTGTACTCTCCAAAGTGCTAGTACATTGACCGGCACAGAGTAAGCGTTCAAAAAATACAATTGACTAACTGATTGATGAGTAGGGGGGACCGCAGGGCTGATAATCACCCACTGACAGCTGTGAGTTCTAGGTGAAGTGATGCCTGGCTTCCTGAGTCGAGGAGTCCCTGACGCTCCTCTAACCCAGGTTAGAGAGAAATTGGGGTCCTGTAGCTCCTGGTGCTATTGTGTCGTATAAGCGGGTTCCCTTGGCTCAAGAAGAAACAAAACGGGAGGTTGGCAGGAATGCCAACTGCAGGGGAGCAGTTTTGACATATGGCAAGTTTCCATTTCATGTTTGGGGGACAGCATATGCTGATGAGCACCCATTGAAAGGCTAGAATTGAAGGCCTAGTGATGTCTGAGTTCTAGAAGAGATTCATTCATTTGTTCAATCGTATTTAGTGAGCGCTTCCTGTGTACAGAGCCCTGTACTAAGCGCTTGGAAAGTACAATTTGGCAACAGAGACAACCCCTACCCAACAACAGGCTCACAGTCTAGAAGGAGGAGACAGACAACAAAACAAATAGACAGGCATAGATAGCATCAAAATGAATAGAATTATAGATATATACACATCATTAATAAAATAAATAGAATGATAAATATGTAGAAATATACACAAGTGCTGTAGAGCGGGGAAGGGGGTAGAGCAGAGGGAGGGAGTAGGGGTGATGAGGAGGGGAGGCGGAACAGAGGAAAAGGGGTGCTGAATCTGGGATGAGATGAGTGCCTGGGAAGAAGGGGTGGAGGAGGAGGAGGAGGAGGAATGGAGGAGGAAGGGAGCCTCTCTCCACCTTTGCACCCACACGATCTGGTGAAGAATTTGGCAAGTTCTGGGAAGCCCAAGTCTTGATTCTTCTTGTAGCTCTCCAGCCAGCCATCCTCCGGAGGGACTGACTGACGGGGGAAGAAGGGAGATGGACTCAAGGGCTGGAGAGGGGAAGCGAAATCGAGGGCTCCAGGGGACAGAGGGGAAGCATAAATCCCCAGCGCCCATCCACAGCCTCCGGTTTCCAACTCCCGCGCATCCCCAGGAAAGGAGACTCCCGGCCACTTCTGGTGGTGCTATCTGAGGTCTCGCCTCCTCCCCTCTCGCCGTCCTCCAAGTCTGCCGAAACTAACGGGCCTAGCCTACGGAGAGCTCAGGGAGGATGATGACGGTTCGGGGCTCGGACTTTCCCTGCATGGCCCTCCTGCCCAACTTCACGGTTTCTAAGAGGTCTCTGAGCAGGGACTCCTGCACCTCCTCCTGGGCCTGAGAGCCCCATCCACCCCTGACCTCTTTCCTAGAAAACTTTTCCTTCTGGAAGGGGGGCAGTGGAGCGGTTAGTTGACGGGGGCCAGTGACTGAGCTAGCCAGGAAAAGACTAGGCAATATTTCCTGAGGAAAAGGGGCCGCTAAGAAGGACATCAGCATTGGGGTTAAGCTGGTCTTGGGAACAGAAGGGTCAGGGGCCCTGATACCAAATGTGGGGAAGTAGTTTTGGCATGTGGCAGGCTTCATTTTGGAGTAGAGGGACAGCACACCCTGAGAAAGACCCAGTGAAAGCCAAGAGTTGAAGATCATGTGATGGCTGGATTCTAGCGGTCACAAGTAACCAGCACTCCTCCCAAACAGATTCTAGAGAAATTGGAGTCATGTGTCACTTGGTGTTACTGCCTAAGTGATAAGGTGGATCCGTTGGTCGATTTAGGAAAAGAACTAGGTGGTCTTTATGGCCCTGAGAGAAAAGGCCTATAGGGAAAGGCCCAATGATTATAACCTTTCTGGCCTGGGAAACAAAATGGGAGGTGGCTGTGATGCCCAATCCAGGAGAGCAGTGTGAGGGGTTGGCCAAATCGTGCCCTAGTGCAGCTGTGCCCCAGGGCTCCCCAACACCTTGTTATTTTTAAGGCGAACCTGCCCTCCCCCCAGGCCACGTTGCTTCAAGAAGGCAAATCAGGCCATGAGGTGGAGACCAACAGACTGTTGGAGGAGGGACTAAGGGCGACAAACGGGTACCACGGAAACCGAGGGCTGCCAACTTCCTGTTTAACTGCCAGTGAGAAGCCCTGGAATCCAACGGAAATCACGGGGACTAAAGGGGTTAGCTTCGCAAGGGCTGAGTGGAGCTGATAACTGGGAGTGAGCAGTTGTCTGTGTGCTCTCTGGGCTTGCACTTCTCTGGAAGTGATAGCAGCATGGCCTAGTAGATAGGCCACGATCCTGAGAGACGTTCATGGGTTCTTGTCCCTGCCACTTGTCTGTGGTGTCACCTTGGGCAAATCACTTCCCTTATCTGGGCCTCAGTTACCTCATCTGTATGAGACCGTGAGCCCCATGTGGGACAAGGACTGTGTCCGACATGATTTGCCGGTATCCACCCCGGTGCTTAGGACAGTTCCCAGCACACAGTTAGGGCTTAACAGATACCACCACATACAGTAGAGTGAGGACTGGGCAGTTTTGATGGTCCCGGGGGTAAATGATCCAAGCGTTACGATGTCGCAGCTCAAAGAAACAAAATAGGGAATGGGATGGCTTCGATGCCGACCGCAAGGGAGTAATTTTGGCATTTGGCAAGGACAGGCAGGACAGCAGATTTGGTGTGTAATGAGCTTTACACCAAGACGGTGACTCTCCCCACCTTCAAAGCTTTATTGAAAGCACATCTCGTTTAGAGACCTTTGCTGACTAACCCCTCCTTTTCTCTTGTCCCACTCCCTTCTCCATCACCCTGACTTGTTCCCGTGATTCACCCCCTTTCCCAGCCCCACAGCACTTATGTACTTATCTGAAATTTTTCTTTATTTTTATTAATGTCTGTCTCCCCCTCCCGACTGTAAGCTCAATGTGGGCATGGAATATGTCAGTATTGTACTCTCCAAAGTGCTAGTACATTGACCGGCACAGAGTAAGCGTTCAATAAATACAATTAACTGACTGACAAGCAGGGGGAACCGCAGGGCTGATAATCGCCCGCTGACAGCTAAGAGTTCCAGGTGAAGTGATGCCTGGCTTCCTGGGTTGAGGAGTCCCTGGTGCTCCTCTCACCCAGGTTAGAGAGAAATTGGAGTCCTGTAGCTCCTGGTGTAATTGTTTCGAATAAGCGGGTTCCCTTGGCTCAAGAAGAAACAAAATGGGAGGTCGGCTGGAATGAGAACTGCAGGGGAACAGTTTTGGCATGTGGCAAGTTTCCGTTTCGTGTTGGGGGACAGCGTATGCTGATAAGCACCCATTGAAAGCCTAGAATTGAAGGCTTAGTGATGCCTGAATTCTAGAAGAGATTCATCCATTCATTCAATCTTATTTATTGAGCGATTCCTATGCGCAGAGCTCTGCACTAAGCACTTGGAAAGTACAACTCGGCAACAGATAGAGACAATCCCTACCCAACAACTGGCTCACAGTCTAAAAGGGAGAGAAGGACAACAAAACAAAACAAGTAGACAGGCATAGATAGCATCAAAATGAATAGAATTATAGCTATACACACATCATTAATAAAATAAATAGAATAATAAATATGTACAAATATAAACAATTGCTGTACATTGGGGAAGGGGGTAGAGCAGAGGGAGGGAGTAGGGGCGATTGGGAGGAGAGGAGGAGCAGAAGAAAGCGGGGGCTGAGTCCGGTATGAATTGAGCACTTGGGCAGAAGGGGTGGAGGAGGAGGAGGGATGGAGGAAGAAGGGAGCCTCTCTCCACCTTTGCACCCACCCGATCTGATCAAGAAGTTGACAAGCTCTGGGAAGCCCAAGTCTAGATTCTTCTTGTAGCTTTCCAGCCAGCCATCCGCTGGAGCGACTTAATGACAGGGAAAGGAGGGAGATGGACTCAGGGGGTGGAGATTGGAAGGGAAATCTGGGCTCCAGTGGAACGAGGGGAAGCCTAAATCCCCACCGCCAATCCACAGCCTCCTGCTTCCAACCCCTGTGCGTCTCCAGAGAAGGAGACTCCCGGCCCCTTCTGGCGGTGCTCTCTGAGGTCTCGCCTCCTCCCTTCTCGCCATCCTCCGAATCTGCCGAAACTAATGGGCCCAGTCTGTGGAGGGTTCGGAGAGGATGATGACGGTGTGGGGCTTGGTCTTTCCCTGTGTGGCCCTCCTGCCCATCTTCATGACTTCAAAGAGGTCTCTGGTTGGGAGCTCCTGGGGCTCCCGACCAGCGACCCATCCACTCCAGGCTTCCTTCCTTCTTTCCTTCTGGAAGGAGTGGATGAGGGGTGGTGATGGGGAGTCGGGGGGGGGGGTTGCTTGAAGCAGCACAGAGAGGACTAGACAATCTTCGCAGTCCCGAGGAGAAAGGGCCACAAAGAAGGACACCAGCATTAGAGCTTATCTGGTCTTGGGAACAGAATGGTAGGGGGCCCCGATGCAAACTACAGGGAAGCAGTTTTGGCATATGGCAAGGTTCAATTTGGGGTGAAGGGACGGCACACCCGGAGAAGCACCCAGTGAAAGTTCAGAGTTGAAGACCATGCGATGCCTGGATTCTAGAGGTGATGAATGCCAGGCACTCCTCCCAAACAGATTCCAGGGAAATCGGAGTCGTGTGTCACTTGTCGTTATTGTTTGAGTGATAAGGTGGTTCCGTGGGTCCATTTAGGGAGATAACTAGCCAGTCTTTGTGGCCCTGAGGGAAGGGGCCACTGCGAAAGGCACAACAATTATAACCTTCCCCGTCTGGGAAACTAAAAAGGAGGTGCCTGTGATGCCCACTGCATGGGAGCAGTTTGGCAGTAATGCAAGCTTCCTGCCAGGTGAGGGGAATAATAATAATAATGGCATTGATTAAGCACTTACTATGTGCAAAGCACTGTTCTAAGCGCTGGGGAAGTTACAAGGTGATCAAGTTGTCCCCTGTGGGGCTCACAGTCTTAATCCCCATTTTACAGATGAGGTAACTGAGACACAGAGAAGTGAAGTGGCTTGCCCATAGTCACACAGCTGACAATTGGTGGAGCTGGGATTTGAACCCATGACTTCTGACTCCAAAGCCCACGCTCTTTCCACTGAGCCACACAGCTTCTCTAATAGCAAAATAGCACATGCTGAATGCTCCCACTGAAAGCTCAGAGAGCAAGGCAAAATGATGTCTGGGCTCTAGAGTCGATGGAGTCCCCGCGCTCTTCCAATGCAGGTCGGAGAGAAATCGGAGCCACCTGGTGTCTGGCCCTCTTGCTTAACTGAAAAAGTGATTCCCTTGGTTCAAGGTGCCCTTTTAGGTGAGGATCAGGTGGTCTTTGTGGTCCTGGACTGGAGGGGCCACTAAAATGGATCCAAACATTACTCTGTAGCCAGTCAAAGACACAAATGGGATAGCCATTTTGCCAACTGCAGGAGACCAGATTAGGGTGGGACAAGCCTCATGTCGTGAAGGAGGGACAGCGGGGTTGATAAGCACCCAGTGGAAGTTCAGAGGTCAAGGTGAAGTGATGCCTGGATTCCTGAGGTGCTGAGTCCCCGGCGCTCCTCCCACCCAGGTCAGAGAGAAATTGGAGTCACGCGGGTCCTTGGGCTATTGTGTCAGATAAGCGGATTCCCTTGGTCCGGCGTGCCCTTTCAGGGAGAGAACGAGGTGGTCTTTTTGGCCCCCATTGAAGGAGCTGCTAGGAAGGACACAGTGATCGCAGCCTGCCAGGCCTGGGAAACAGAATAGGAGGTGGCCCTGATGTTAAATCCATGGGAGCAGGTTGGGTAGATGGCAAATTTCATATTGGCTGGAACAGACAGCACATGCTGATGATCACCAGCTAAGTGATGCTGTAGTCTAGAGGTTTCAGGGCCCTGAGGTTCCCCCTACCAAGGGTGAAAGGAAATTGGAGTCACTTTGTGCTTGACCCTCTTGATTAACAGAAAGGGTGGGTTTCCTTGGCCCACGTTGCCCACGTGAGGCACGGACTAGGAGGTCTCTGTGGCCTTGGCTGGAAGGGCACACGAAGAAGGGCACAAATATTCTAAGTATCACATCGCAGCAAGCCTATTAAAGAACGTAAGAGGTGGCCCTGATGCCAAATGCATGGAAGCAGTTTTGGCATGTGGCAAGCTTCATGCCAGGAGGGAGGTATAGTACGAGCTAAGAAGCAGCCGTGGAAAGGTCACAGTTCAAGGCCAAATGATGCCTGGATTCTCCAGGTGACATAGCTCTCCTGCCTCCCCGGAAGCAGATAAATCCTAGTTATTTGGCACCAGACCCTCTTGATTAACTGAAAAATGGGTTCCTTTGGTCCATGACGCCCATGTAGGGTGAGGATTAGGTGGTCTTTGTGATCCCGGGGAGAAGGGGCCACTATAGTGGATCCATGCATTACTGCCTAACCAATCAGAGAAACAAAATGAGAGGTGGGATGACCGTGATGCCAACTGCAGGGGAGCAGTTTTGGCTTTTGGTAAGCTTCATTTGGGGATGGAAGGACAGCACATACTGATAAGCACCCACTGAAAGCTCAGAGTTGAAGGCCAAGTGATGCGAAGTGAGGTGATCAACGGGCGGTTGGAGAAGGGACTAAGAACAGTGAAGGGCTACCATGGAGACCGAGGGTGGCCAACTTCCCGTTCAACTGCCAGCGAGAAACTGTGGAACCCAACGGACGACACGGGGACGGAGGAGGGTCGGCTCCCGTGGGGGCATCTCGGGTAGGGCCGAGGGGAGCCGGCTCTGTCAGTTAGGGGCAGGCTTATACAGATGAGAGAATGCGTCGAAACTGCCCCCCATTTAAACGGCCTGCATTCAGTCCCCGGACAGGCAGGGAGGCCGTGTGCTGAGCCCTCCCGGCAGGGAGCGAGATTAAACCTGCCTAACTTGAAGCCACCTGTTGTCTCTGTCTTCTCTCTATGATGCACCTCTCTGGGAGAAGTAGCAGTAGGGTGAGGACTAGGGGGTCTTTGTAGTCTGGGGGGAAGTGATCCAAGCATAACGATGTAACAGATCAAAGAAACAAAATAGGAGATGGGATATCTGTGGTCCCAAATGCAGGGAAGTAGTTTTGGCATGTGGCAACCTCCCTTTTGGGGTGGAGGGACTCCACATATTGATAAGCACCCACTGAAAGCTCAGAGTTCCAGGCCAAGTGATGCCTGAATTCTAGAAGTGCCGAATGCCCATCTTCTCCCACCCCACTGTAGAGTAATCGGAGTCACGAGGCTCCTGGTACTCTAGATTGATAAGTAGGTTCCCTCCATCCATTCAGGAAGAGAACTAGCCAGTCTTTGTGAACGCAGGGCAAAGAGGCCGCTAGAAAAAGCACAATGATTTTAGGCCTCCCAGCCTGGGAAAAAAAATAGAAGGTGGCCGTGATGCCAACTCCATAGGAGCAGTTTGGGCGTATGGCTAGCTTCATGCAGGATGGGAGGTAACGGAGCCTCTGAGAATCACCTATAGAAAGCTTAGGGTTCAAGGCTTAGTGAAACTCTGGTTCTAGAAGTCACGGGGTCTCAGCACTCCTTCAACCCAGGTCAGAGAGAAATCTGAGTCATTTGGTGCCTTGTGGTCTTGCTTAACTGAAAAATTGGTTCTCTTGGACCATGATGTCCGTGTAGAGTGAAGACTAGGTGATCTTTGTGGTCCTGGGTGAAAGGGCCTGCTAGAATGGATCCAAACATTACTCTGTAGCAGGTCAAAGAAACAAACTAGGACGTGGGATGGCCACGATGCAAATGAAAGGAAAGCAGATTTAGCTTGTCAAGCTTCGTGCCGAGGCAATTACTCTCCTAACCTTCAAGGCCTTATTGAAGGCACGTTCCTTCCACGAGACCTTCCCTGACATAAGCCCTCCTTTCCTCTCCTCCCACTCCCTTCTGTATCACCCTGACTGGCTCCCTTTATTCATCCCCTCTCCCGTTCCCACAGCCTTTATGTACTAATCTGTAATTTTTAAAAAATTTACATTAATGTCTGCCTCCCTTTCTGTACTGTGAGCTGGTGGTGGGCAGGGAATATATGTTTTATTTTTATATTGTACTCTCCCAATATACTCAGAAAATACGATTGAGTGTCTGACTGCTGGCTAAAACTGACAGCGTTAGTTTATAATCACCCATTGAAAGCTCGGGTTCAAAACTAAGTGATGCCTTGGAGCTCTCCCAGCTGAGGGCCAAGGGAAATCGGAGTCACTTGACACTTGGCCCACTTGATTAACAGAAAAGTGGGCACCCTTGGTCCATGATGCCCACGTGATGTGAGGACTAGGAGGCTTCTGTAGCCCTGGTAGGAAAAGGTCACTAAGAAGGGCACAAAAATTCTAAGTATCACCTCATAGCAAGTCTATTAAAGATCCTAAAAGGTGGCCCTGATGCCAACTGAATGGAAGCAGTTTTGGCATGTGGCAAGATTCACACCATGCAATGGGAAAAGCCTTGGTCTATTTAGGGAGAAAACTAGGCGGTCTTTGTGCCCCTGGGCGAAAGGGGTCACTGGGACAGGCACAATGATTATAAAGGCCTGGGGAAAGAAAAATAGGAGGTGGCTGGGATGCCCACTCCAAGGGAGCAGTTTGGGGGTACATCAAGCTTCAAGTGGGGTTTGAGGGACAGCACATGCTGATAAGCCCCCACTAAAAGCTTACCGGTCAAGGCCAAATGATGCCTGGATCCTAGAGGTGACTAGGCCTGGCCCTCTTTCCAGCCTGATTGGGGAGTCCCGTGGCACTTGGTTTTATTGCTTGACTGAGAAGGTGGTTCCCTTGGTCCCCTTACAGAGAGAACTAGGCGATCTCTGTGGCCCTGAGGGCAGGGACTGCTATAGATGGCACGACGGCTCTACCCTTTCTGTCCTGGGAAACAGGTATATTGGCCTTGAACTTACTTGTTTCGATGTCTGTCTCCCTGCTTCTAGACTGTGAGCCTGTTGTTGGGCAGGGATTGTCTCTGTTGCCGAACTGTACTTTCCAAGCACTTAGTATTCATTCATTCATTCAATCGTATTTACTGAGCTCTTAATGTGGACTAAGCGCTTGGCAACGTATAGAGACGGTCCCTACCGGACAACGGGCTCACAGTCTAGAAGGGGAAGACAGACAACAAAACAATACATGTGGACAGGTGTCAAGATCGTCAGAACAAAGAGAATTAAAGCTAGATGCACATCACTAACAAAATAAATAGAATAGTAAATATGTACAAGTAAAATAGAGTAATAAATCTGTACAAATTATACAAGTGCTGTGGGGAGAGGAAGGAGGTAGGGCGGGGGGGATGGGGAGGAGGAGAGGAAAAGGGGGGATCAGTCTGGGAAGGCCTCCTGGAGGAGGTGAGCTCTCAGGAGGGCTTTGAAGGGAGGAAGAGAGCTAGCCTGGCCGATGTGTGGAGGGAGGGCATTCTAGGCCAGGCCAGTACAGTGCTCTGCACACAGTAAGCACTCAATAAATACGATGGAATGAATGAATGAATGAAAATAGGAGGTGTCTCTGATGCCCGCTGTGTGGGAGCAGATTGGATGTATGGCAAGCTTCATGCCAGGTTTGAGGAACTTCACTCGCTGGTAAGCACGCACTGAAAGCTCAGAGTTCAAGGTCAAGTGATGCCTGGGTTCTAGAGGTGATGAGGTCACAGCATTCCTCCAACCCAGGTTGGAGAGAACTCGAAGTCATTTGGTGTCTGGCCCTCTAGCTTAACTGAAGAAGTCGTGCCCTTCGGTTCATGGTGCCCATGTAGGGTGAGGACTAGGTGGTAATTGTGGTCCTGGGGTGAAGAGGCTGCTAGAATGGATGCCAACATTACGGGGTAACAGATCAAAGAAACAAAATAGAAGGCGGGACAGCCATGATGCCAACCGCAGGAGAGCAGATTTGGCATATAATAATCTTTCTGCCTGGTAGGAGGGACAGCGGGACTGATAATCGCCCAGCTAAATCTCAAAGTTCAAGGTGAAGTGATGCCTGGATTCCTGTGGTGTTGAGTCCCCGGTCCTCCTCCCACCCAGGTTGGAGAGAAATTGGAGTCATGTCGCAGCTGGTGCTATTCCCTGTGGGAAGCAGCGTGGCTCAGTGGAAAGAGCCCGGGCTTGGGAGTCAGAGGTCGTGGTATCTAATCCCCGCTGTGCCGCTTGTCAGCCGTGTGACTTTGGGCAAGTCATTTCACTTCTCTGGGCCCCAGTGACTTCATCTGTAAAAGGACGATGAAGAATGTGAGCCCCACGTGGGATAACCCGATAACCTTGTAACTACCCCAGCGCTTAGCACAGTGCTTGGCACATTGTAAGCGCTTAATAATAATAATAATAATGTTGGTATTTGTTAAGCGCTTACTATGTGCAAAGCACTGTTCTAAGCGCTGGGGGGAACACAAGGAGATGAGGTTGTCCCATGCGGGGCTCACAGTCATAATCCCCATTTTACAGATGAGGGAACTGAGGCACAGAGAAGTGAAGTGACTTGCCCAAGGTCACACAGCAAACATGTGGGGGAGGCAGGATTCGAAACCATGACCTCTGACTCCCAAGCCCGCACTCTTTCCATTGAGCCACGCTGCTTCTCTGGTATAAACAAATACCATTATTATTATTATTATTATAAGCGTGTTCCCGTGGTCCCAGGTGCTTATTTAAGGAGAGAAAGAAGCCATCTTTTAGACTCCGGATGAAGGGGCTTTCATTCATTCATTCATTCGTTCATTCAATCAATCGTATTTATTGAGCACTTACTGTGTGCAGAGTACTGTACTAAGCGCTTGGGAAGTACAAGTTGGCAACCTATAGAAACGGTCCCTACCCAACAGTGGGCTCACAGTCTAGAAGGGGGATACAGACAACAAAACCAAACATGTGGACAGGTGTCAAGTCGTCAGAACAAATAGAATGAAAGCTAAATGCACATCATTAACAAAATCAATAGAATAGTAAATATGTAAAAGTAAACTAAATAGAGTGCTAAATCTGTACAAACATATATACAGGTGCTGTGGGGAGGGGAAGGAGGTGTGGGCGGGTGGATTACTGCATCAGTCTCCTCTCTGATCTCCCATCCTCCTGCCTCTCCCCATTTCAATCTATACTTCACGCTGCTGCCCGGATCATCTTTGCGCAGAAACGCTCTGGGCATGTTACTTACCTCCTCAAAAATCTCCAGTGGCTGCCAGTCAACCTACGCATCAAGCAAAAACTCCTCACTCTCGGCTTCAGGGCTCTCCATCCCCTCGGCCCCTCCTACCTCACCTCCCTTCTCTCCTTCCCCAGCCCAGCCCACACCCTCCGCTCCTCTGCCGCCGCTAACCTCCTCACTGTGCCTCGTTCTCGCCCATCCCGCCGTCGACCCCCGGCCCACGTCCTCCCCCTGGCCCGGAATGCCCTCTCTCCGCACATCCGCCAAGCAAGCTCTTTTCCTCTCTTCAAAACCCTACTGAGAGCTCACCTCCTCCAGGAGGCCTTCTCAGACTGAGCCCCCTTTTTCCTCTTCTCCTCCAAATCCCCCCCACCCTACCTCCTTCCCCTCCCCACAGCATCTGTATGTATATATACATGAATATATATATATATATATGAATATATATTCATATTCATTCATGTATTCATTCAACGCAGCGGCAACCCTATGCACTGCTTGCACAGTATCGGCCCGGATCCTAGGCACAATGTCGAAGGGACCTTCAGTTGACATTGATCTTGGCACCACCTACTCCTGCGTAGGAGTCTTCCAGCATGGAAAAGTGGAAATCATTGCCAATGACCAGGTAAATCGAACCACCCCCAGTTATGTCGCCTTCACAGACACAGAGCGTCTTATTGGAGATGCTGCAAAGAATCAAGTTGCGATGAACCCCACCAATACGGTTTGTGATGCCAAGCATCTGATTGGCCGTCGATTTGATGATGCGGTTGTCCAGTCAGATATGAAGCATTGGCCCTTCACGGTGGTGAATGATGCAGGCAGGCCAAAGGTCCAGGTGGAGTACCAAGGGGAGACCAACAGCTTCTATCCAGAAGAGGTGCTATCTATGGTCGTGACAAAGATGAAGGAAATTGCTGAAGCTTACCTTGGGAAGACAGTCACTAATGCTATGGTCACAGTCCCCACTTACTTCAATGATTCCCAACGTCAGGCAACCAAAGATGCTGGAACAATCGCTGGTCTCAATGTGCTCCGTATCATCAATGAGCCAACTGCCGCTGCTATTGCTTATGGCTTGGGCAAGAAGGTTGGTGCCGAGAGAAATGTGTTGATCTTTGACCTTGGAGGTGGTACCTTTGATGTCTCCATCCTCACCATTGGAGATGGGATCTTTGAAGTGAAGTCAAGAGCTGGAGATACCCAGCTGGGTGGGGAGGACTATGACAACCGGGTGGTCAATCATTTCATTGCCGAGTTCATGCGCAAGCACAAGAAGGACATCAGTGAGAACAAGCGTGCCGTCCGCCGCCTGCGTACCGCTTGTGAGCGAGCCAAGTGCACCCTTTCCTCCAGCACTCAGGCCAGCATTGAGATTGATTCCCTCTACGAGGGCATCGACTTCTACACCTCCATTACGCGAGCCCGCTTCGAAGAGCTGAATGCTGACCTGTTCTGTGGCACCCTGGATCCCGTGGGGAAGGCCCTGTGAGATGCCAAGCTCAATAAGTCCCAAATCCATGATATCATCCTTGTTGGCCGCTCCACCCGAATCCCCAAGATCCAGAAACTCCTACAGGACTTCATCAATGGCAAGGAGCTGAACAAAAGTATCAATCAGGATGAGGCTGTTGCCTACGGTGCAGCTGTCCAGGCGGCCATTGTGTCAGGAGACAAGTCTGAGAATGTGCAGGATCTTCTCCTGTTAGATGTGACCACCCCGTCCCTGGGAATTGAAACAGCGGGAGGGGTCATGACTGTCTGGATGAAGCGCATCACCACCATCCCCACCAAGCAGACACAGACTTTCACCACCTACTCAGACAACCAGCCTGGTGTACTCATTCAGGTTTATGAAGGTGCGAGAGCCATGACCACGGACAGCTACCTGCTTGGGAAGTTTGAGTTGACTGGCATCCCTCCTGCTCCCCGAGGTGTGCCTCAGATCGAGGTCACTTTTGAGATCGACGCCAGTGGCATTCTGAATGTGTCTGCTGTGGACAAGAGCACAGGCAAGGAAAACAAGAACACAATCACCAATGACAAAGGGCGTCTGAGTAAAGAAGACCTCAAGCGCATGGTGCACGAGACAGTGTACCTCTAATGTCTCCGAAGCCAGCCTGGATCAACACTGACAGTGGGAGCAAAGGAATTGTGCATCGGGCCACAGCAGGAGTGATTTGCCCTACAGAGAGCTCACCTCCTCCAGGAGGCCTTCCCAGACTGAGCCAGCTTCTTCCTCGTCCCCTCATCCCCCTCTCCATCCCCCTCGTCTTACCTCCTTCCCTTCCCCACAGCACCTGTATATATGTCTATATGTTTGTACATATGCATTACTCGATTGATTGATTGATTTTACTTGTACATATCTAGTCTACTTATTTTCTTTTGTTGATATGTTTGGTTTTGTTCTCTGTCTCCCCCTTCTAGACTGTGAGCTCACTGTTGGGTAGGGACTGTCTCTATATGTTGCCAACTTGTACTTCCCAAGCGCTTAGTACATAGCTCTGCACACATAAGAGCTCAATAAATACGATTGATTGATTGAATGAAAGTGGAAAAAGGGGGCTCAGTCTGGGAAGTTGATGATCGGGCCAGGAGGCACCCTTTGAGGGGGGATTAAGAGTGATGAACTGTTACCGTGGAGACCGAGGGATGCCAACGTCCCACTCAACGGCCAACGAGAAGCCGTTGAACTCAACGTCCAGCGAGAAGCCGTTGAACTCAACGGCAAGCGAGAAGCCGTTGAACTCAACGGCCAACGAGAAGCCGTTGAACTCAACGGACAATGAGAAGCCGTTGAACTCAACGGCCAACGAGAAGCCGTTGAACTCAACGGACCGCGAGAAGCCGTTGAACTCAACGGACCGCGAGAAGCCGTTGAACTCAACGGACAGCGAGAAGCCGTTGAACTCAATGGCCAACGAGAAGCCGTTGAACTCAACGGACAGCGAGGAGGGTTGGCTCCCGTGGGAGCATCTCGGGGAGGGCCGAGGGGAGTTGACCCTGTCAGTCACGGGTGATATTATGCAGAGGAGAGGATGCATCGAAACCGCCACCAGCATAAACGGCCTGCGCTCAGTCCCTGGACCGGTGGGCGACCGTGTGCTGAGCCCTCCCGGGATTGGAGTGGGATTAAACCTGCCTGACTAGGAGCGGCCCGTTGTCTCTGTGCTCTCTATGTTGCACCTTTCTGTGAGTGGTAATAGTAGGGTGAGGACTGGGTGGTCTCTGTGGTCCCCGAGGGGGAATGTGCCACTAAAATGGATTGCATTCATTCATTTATTCATTCAATCGTATTTATCGAGCGCTTACTGTGTGCAGAGCTGGGGACTAAGCGCTTGGGAAGTTCTAGTCGGCAACATATAGAGACGGCCCCTACCCAACGACGGGCTCACAGTCTAGATGACGGAGACAACAAAACAAAACATGTGGTCAGGTGTCAAGTCATCAGAATAAATAGAAGTGAAGCTAGATGTACGTCATTGACAGAATAAATAGAAGGGTAAATATGTACAAGTAAAATAGAGTAATAAATCTGTACAAACATATACAGGTGCTGTGGGTAGGGGACGGAGGTAGGGCGATTCATTCATTCAATCGTATTTCTTGAGCGCTTACTATGTGCAGAGCACTGTACTTTGGGGAGGGGGAGAGGGAAAAGGGGGCTGAGTCTAGGAATCCAAGTATGCCAGTCAAAGGGACAAAATAAGAAGTGGGAAGGCCTTGACGATAATGGCCGGGGAGCAGATTTGGATAGTATAAATAAATACATAATTTTTATATTATATATGTTATGTATATATTATACATAATAAAATAAATTAAAATGAATATTACTCTGTATTTTACTTGTACATATTTTCTTCTACATTATACAAATACTAAAATAAAAAAATGTAAATATATATTACTCCATGTATTTTACTTAAACATATTTACTATTCTATTTAGTTTGTTAATGATGTGCATATAGCTTTAATTCTACTTGTTCTGACGATTTTGACACCAGTCCACATGTTTTGTTTTGTTTTCTGTCTACAGCCTGAGCCTGTTGTTGGATAGGGGCCGTCTCCATATGTTGCCCACTTGGACTTCCCAAGCGCTTAGTACAGGGCTCTGCACCCAGTAAGCGCTCAATAAAAACGACTAAATGAATGAATTGTGGAAAGCTTCATTTTGGGGGGAGGGACGTCACACGCTGCTGAGCCCCCACTGAAACCTCAGAGATGAAGGACCTGTGACGGCTGGGTTATAGAAGTGCTGAGACCCCGGCGCTCCTCCTCGGCAGGGTGGAGAGAAATCGGAGTCGTGTGGCACTTGGTGCTATTGATTGATAAGGGGGCTCTCTAGGCACATTTAGGGAGAGAACTAGCCCATCTTTGTGGACCCAGGGAGGAAGGGTCGCTAGGAAAAGCACAGTAATTATAACCTTCCAGACCTGGAAAGAAAATAGGAGGCAACTGTGATGGCCAATCCATAGGAGCAGTTTGGCGGTATGGCTAGCTTCAGGGCAGGTGGGAGGGACAGCGCACGCTAATAAGCCCCCACGGAAAGCTCGGAGTTGAAGGCCAAGCGAAGCAAAAATTCCTCACTCTCGCTTCAAGGCTGTCCATCCCCTCGCCCCCTCCTACCTCACCTCCCTTCTCTCCTTCTCCAGCCCGGCCCGCACCCTCCGCTCCTCTGCCACTGCTAACCTGCTCACTGGGCCACATTCTCGCCCGTCCCGCCGTCGACCCCCGGCCCACGTCCACCCCCTGGCCCGGAATGACCTCCATCCGCACACCCGCCAATCTGGCTTTCTCCCTCCCTTCAAAGCCCTACTAAGAGCTCACCTCCTCCAGGAGGCGTTCTCAGACTGAGCCCCTTTTTTCCTCTCCTGCTCCCCATCCCCCCCACCCTACCTCCTTCCCCTCCTCACAGCACATATGTAGATATACATATATATATATATATCTATATATATATATATATATATAGATATATATATATAGATATAGATATATTCATTTATTCATTCAACGCAGCGGCAACCCTATGCACTCCTTGCACAGTATCGTCCCGGATCCCAGGCACAATGTCGAGGGGACCTTCAGGTGGCATTGATCTTGGCACCACCTACTCCTGCGTAGGAGTCTTCCAGCATGGAAAAGTGGAAATCATTGCCAATGACCAGGGAAATCGAACCACCCCCAGTTACGTAGCAGTTACGTTAAGACACAGAGCGTCTTATTGGAGATGCTGCAAAGAATCAAGTTGCGATGAACCCCACCAATACGGTTTTTGATGCCAAGCGTCTGATTGGCCGTCGATTTGATGATGCGGTTGTCCAGTCAGATATGAAGCATTGGCCCTTCACGGTGGTGAATGATGCAGGCAGGCCAAAGGTCCAGGTGGAGTACCAAGGGGAGACCAAAAGCTTCTATCCATAAGAGGTGCTATCTATGGTCCTGACAAAGGTGAAGGAAATTGCTGAAGCTTACCTTGGGAAGACAGTCACTAATGCTGTGGTCACAGTCCCCGCTTACTTCAATGAATCCCAACGTTAAGCGAAGAAAGATGCTGGAACAATCGCTGGTCTCAATGTGCTCCGTATCATCAATGAGCCAACTGCCGCTGCTATTGCTTATGGCTTGGACAAGAAGGTTGGTGCGGAGAGAAATGTGTTGATCTTTGACCTTGGAGGTGGTACCTTTGATGTCTCCATCCTCACCATTGGAGATGGGATCTTTGAAGTGAAGTCAACAGCTGGAGATACCCGGCTGGGTGAGGAGGACTTTGACAACCGCGTGGTCAATCATTTCATTGCCGAGTTCATGTGCAAGCACAAGAAGGACAACAGTGAGAACAAGCGTGCCGTCCGCCGCCTGTGTACCGCTTGTGAGCGAGCCAAGCGCGCCCTTTCCACCAGCACCCAGGCCAGCATTGAGATTGATTCCCTCTACGAGGGCATCGACTTCTACACCTCCATTTAGCGAGCCCGCTTCGAAGAGGTGAATGCTGACCTATTCCGTGGCACCCTAGATCCCGTGGGGAAGGCCCTGGGAGATGCCAAGCTCAATAAGTCCCAAATCCATGATATCTTCCTGGTTGGTGGCTCCACCCGAATCCTCAAGATCGAGAAACTCCTACAGGACTTCATCAATGGCAAGGAGCTGAACAAGAGTATCAATCCGGATGAGGCTTTCACCTACGGTGCAGCTGCCCAGGCGGCCGTTGGGTCAGGAGACAAGTCTGAGAATGTGCAGGATCTTCTCCTGTTAGATGTGACCACCCCGTCCCTGGGAATTGAAACAGCGGGAGGGGTCATGACTGTCTGGATGAAGCGCATCACCACCATCCCCACCAAGCGGACACAGACTTTCACCACCTACTCAGACAACCAGCCTGGTGTACTCATTCAGGTTTATGAAGGTGCGAGAGCCATGACCAAGGACAACTACCTGCTTGGGAAGTTTGAGTTGACTGGCATCCCTCCTGCTCCCCGAGGTGTGCCTCAGATCGAGGTCACCTTTGACATCGACGCCAGTGGCATTCTGAATGTGTCTGCTGTGGAAGAGAGCACAGGCAAGGAAAACAAGAACACAATCTCCAATGACAAAGGGCGTCTAAGTAAAGAAGACATCAAGCGCATGGTGCACGAGGCAGTGTACCTCTAATGTCTCCGAAGCCAGCCTGGATCAACACTGACAGTGGGAGCAAAGGAATTGTGTATCGGGACACAGCAGGAGTGATTTGCCCTACAGAGAGCTCACCTCCTCACGGAAGCCTTCCCATACTGAGCCCACTCCTTCCTCTCCCCCTAACCCCCCTCTCCATCCCCCTCGTCTTACCTCCTTCCCTTCCCCACAGCACCTGTATATATGTATATATGTTAGTCCATATGCATTAATCTATTTATTGACTGATTAATTTGACTTGTACATATCTATTCTATTTATTTTCTTTTGTTAATATGTTTGGTTTTGTTCTCTGTCTCCCCCTTCTAGACTGTGAGCCCACTGTTGGGTAGGGACTGTCTCTATATGCTGCCAACTTGTACTTCCCAAGCGCTTAGTACATTGCTCTGCACACAGTAAGAGCTCAATAAATACGATAGATTGATTGAATGAAAGTGGAAAAGGGGGGCTCAGTCTGGGAAGGTGATGATCGGGCCAGGAGGCACCCTTTGAGGAGGGATTAAGAGTGACGAACTGTTACCGTGGAGACCGAGGGATGCCAACGTCCCACTCAACGGCCAACGAGAAGCCGTTCAACTCAACGGAAATCGAGAAACCGTTTAACTCAACGGCCAACGAGAAGCCGTTGAACTCAACGGCCAACGGGAAGCCGTTGAACGCAACGGTCAACGAGAAGCCGTTGAACTCAACGGCCAGCGAGAAGCCGTTGAACTCAACGGCCAACGAGAAGCCGTTGAACTCAACGGCCAACGAGAAGCCGTTGAACTCAACGGACAGCGAGGAGGGTTGGCTCCCGTGGGAGCATCTCGGGGAGGGCCGAGGGGAGTTGACCCTGTCAGTCACGGGTGAGATTATGCAGAGGAGAGGATGCATCGAAACCGCCACCAGCATAAACGGCCTGCGCTCAGTCCCTGGACTGGTGGGCGGCCATGTGCTGAGCTCCCCTGGATTGGAGTGGGATTAAACCTGCCTGACTAGGAGCGGCCCCTTTTCTCTGTCCTCTCTATGTAGCACCTCTCTGTGAGTGGTAATAGTAGGGTGAGAACTGGGTGGTCTCTGAGGTCCCCGAGGGGGAATGTGCCACTAAAATGGATTGCATTCATTCATTTATTCATTCAATCGTATTTATCGAGCGCTTACTGTGTGCAGAGCACGGGACTAAGCGCTTGGGAAGTTCTAGTCGGCAACATATAGAGACGGCCCCTACCCAACGACGGGCTCAGGGTCTAGAAGACGGAGACAGACACCAAAACATGTGGTCAGTTGTCAAGTCATCAGAATAAATAGAAGTAAAGCTGGATGCACATCAATGACAAAATAAATAGAAGGGTAAATATGGCAAGTAAAATAAATAGAGTAATAAATCTGTACAAACATATATACAGGCGCTGTGGGGAGGGGAAGGAGGTAGGGCGACTCATTCATTCAATCGTATTTATCGAGCACTTACTATGTGCAGAGCACTACACTTTGGGGAGGGGGAGTGGAAAAAGAGGGCTGAGTCTAGGAATCCAAGCATGCCAGGCAAAGGAACAAAATAGGTGGGAAGGCCTTGACGTTAATGGCCGGGGAACAGATTTGGAATGTATAAATAAATACATAATTTTTATATTATATATGTTATGCATATATTATAAATAATGAAATAAATAAATAAATGAAAATGAATATTACTCTACGTATTTTATTTGTACATATTTACTTGTACATAATATAGATAATAAAATAAATAAATATAAATATATATTGCTCTTTGTATTTTACTTGCACATATTTACTATTCTATTTAGTTTGTTAATGATGTGCATATAGCTTTAATTCTACTTGTTCTAACGATTTTGACACCAGTCCACATGCTTTGTTTTGTTATCTGTCTAGACCCTGAGCCTGTTGTTGGGTAGGGGCCGTCTCCATATGTTGCCCACTTAGACTCCCCAAGCGCTTATTACAGTGCTCTGTACCTAGTAAGCGCTCAATAAATACGATTGATTGAATGAATGAATTGAGGAAAGCTTCATTTTAGGGGGAGGGACGTCACACGCTGTTCAGCCCCCACTGAAACCTCAGAGATGAAGGCCCAGTGATGGCTGGATTCTAGAAGTGCTGAGTCTCCGGCGCTCCTCCTCGGCAGGGTGGAGAGAAATCGGAGTCGTGTGGCGCTTGGTGCTATTGATTGATAAGGGGGCTGTCTAAGCCCATTTAGGGAGAGAACTAGCCCATCTTTGTGGACCCAGGGAGGAAGAGTCGCTAGGAAAAGCACATTAATTATAACCTTCCAGAGCTAGAAAGAAAATAGGAGGCAACTGTGATGGCCAATCCACAGGAGCAGTTTGGCGGTATGACTAGCTTCATGGCAGGTGGGAGGGACAGCGCACGCTAATAAGCCCCCACGGAAAGCTAGGAGTTGAAGGACAAGCGAAGCAAAAACTCCTCACTCTCTACTTCAAGGCTGTCCATCCCCTCGCCCCCTCCTACCTCACCTCCCTTCTCTCCTTCTCCAGCCCAGCCCGCACCCTCCGCTCCTCTGCCACCGCTAACCTCCTCACTGGGCCTCGTTCTCGCCCACCCCGCGGTCGACCCCCGGCCCACGTCCACCCCCTGGCCATGAATGACCTTCCTCAGCACATCCGCCAAGCTGGCTCTCTTCCTTCCTTCAAAGCCCTACTAAGAGCTCACTTCCTCCAGGAGGCCTTCTCAGACTGAGCCCCCTTTTTGCTCTCCTGCTCCCCATCCCCCCAACCCTACCTCCTAACCCTCCCCACAGCACCTGTATTCATTCATATACTCATTCAACGCAGCGGCAACCCTACGAACTACTTGGATAGTATCGGCCCTGATCCCAGGCACAGTGTCGAAGGGACCTTCAGTTGGCATTGATGTTGGCACCACCTACTCCTGCGTAGGAGTCTTCCAGCATGGAAAAGTGGAAATCATTGCCAATGACCAGGGAAATCGAACCACCCCCAGTTACGTCGCCTTCACAGACACAGAGCGTCTTATTGGAGATACTGCAAAGAATGAAGTTGTGATGAACCCCACCAATACGGTTTGTGATGCCTACCGTCTGATTGGCCGTCGATTTGATGATGCGGTTGTCCAGTCAGATATGAAGCATTGGCTCTTCACAGTGGTGAATGATGCAGGCAGGCCAAAGGTCCAGGTGGAGTAGCAAGGGGAGACCAAAAGCTTCAATCCAGAAGAGGTGCCATCTATGGTCCTGACAAAGGTGAAGGAAGTTGCTGAAGCTTACCTTGGGAAGACAGTCACTAATGCTGTGGTCACAGTCCCCACTTACTTCAATGATTCCCAACTTCAGGCGACCAAAGATGCTGGAACAATCGCTGGTCTCAATGTGCTCCGTATCATCAATGAGCCAACTGCCGCTGCTATTGCTTATGGCTTGTACAAGAAAGATGGTGCCGAAAGAAATGTGTTGATCCTTGACCTTGGAGGTCGTACCTTTGATGTCTCCATCCTCACCATTAGAGATGGGATCCTTGAAGTGAAGTCAACAGCTGGAGATACCCAGCTGGGTGGGGAGGACTTTGACAACCGCGTGGTCAATCATTTCATTGCCAGGTTCAAGCGCCAGCACAAGAAGGACATCAGTGAGAACAAGCGTGCCGTCCGCCGCCTGCGTACCGCTTGTGAGCGAGCCAAGCGCACCCTTTCCTCCAGCACCCAGGCCAGCATTGAGATGGATTCCCTCTACGAGGGCATCGACTTCTACACCTCCATTACGCGAGCCCGCTTCGAAGAGCTGAATGCTGACCTGTTCCGTGGCACCCTGGATCCCGTGAAGAAGGCCCTGCGAGATGCCAGGCTCAATAAGTCCCAAATCCATGATATCGTCCTGGTTGCTGGCTCCACCCGAATCCTCAAGATCGAGAAACTTCTACAGGACTTCTTCAATGGCAAGGAGCTGAAAAAGAGTATCAATCCGGATGAGGCTGTCGCCTACGGTGCAGCTGTCCAGGCCGCCATTGTGTCAGGAGACAATTCTGAGAATGTGCCGGATCTTCTCCTGTTAGATGTGACCACCCCGTCCCTGGGAATTGAAACAGCGGGAGGGGTCATGACTGTCTGGATCAAGCGCAACACCACCATCCCCATCAAGCAGACACAGACTTTCACCACGTACTCAGACAACCAGCCTGGCGTACTCATTCAGGTTTATGAAGGTGCGAGAGTCATGACCAAGGACAACAACCTGCTTGGGAAGTTTGAGTTGACTGGCATCCCTCCTGCTCCCCGAGGTGTGCCTCAGATCGAGGTCACCTTTGACATCGACGCCAGTGGCATCCTGAATGTGTCTGCTGTGGACAAGAGCACAGGCAAGGAAAACAAGAACACAATCACCAATGACAAAGGGCGTCTGAGTAAAGAAGACATCAAGCGCATTTTGCAGGAGGCAGAGTACCTCTAAGGTCTCCGAAGCCAGCCTGGATCAACACTGGCAGTGGGAGCAAAGGAATTGCGCATCGGGCCACAGCAGGAGTGATTTGCCCTACAGAGAGCTCACCTCCTAAAGGAGGCCTTCCCAGACTGAGCCCCCTCCTTCCTCTCCCCCTCATCCCCTTCTCCATCGCCCTCGTCTTACCTCCTTCCCTTCCCCACAGCACCTGTATATATGTTTGGACATATGCATTACTCCATTGATTGATTGATTTTACTTGTACATATCTATTCTATTTATTTTCTTTTGTTAATATGCTTGGTTTTGTTCTCTGTCTCCCCCTTCTAGTCTGTGAGCCCACTGTTGGGTAGGGACTGTCTCTGCATGTTGTCAACTTGTACTTCCCAAGCACTTGGTACATTGCTCTGCACACAGTAAGAGCTCAATAAATACGATAAATTGATTGAATGAAAGAGGAAAAAGGGGGTTCAGTCTGGGAAGGTGATGATCGGGCCAGGAGGCACCCTTTGAGGAGGGATTAAGAGTGACGAACTGTTACCATGGAGACCGAGGGATGCCAACGTCCCACTCAATGGCCAAGGAGAAGCCGTTGAAGTCAACTGCCAACGAGAAGCCGTTGAACTGAACGGCCAACGAGAAGCTGTTGAACTCAACGGCCAGCGAGAAGCCGTTGAACTCAACGGCCAGCGAGAAGACGTTGAACTCAACGGCCAGCGAGCAGCCGTTGAACTCAACGGCCAGCGAGAAGACGTTGAACTCAACGGCCAGCGAGGAGGGTTGGCTCCCGTGGGAGCATCTCGGGGAGGGCCGAGGGGAGTTGACATCTGTCAGTCACGGGTGAGATTATGCAGAGGAGAGGATGCATCGAAACCGACACCAGCATAAACGGCCTGCGCTCAGTCCCTGGACCGGTGGGCGGCCGTGTGCTGAGCCCTCCCGCGATTGGAGTGGGATTAAGCCTGCCTGACTAGGAACGGCCCGTTGTCTCTGTGCTCTCTATGCAGCACCTCTCTGTGAGTGGTAATAGTAGGGTGAGGACTGGGTGGTCTCTGTGGTCCCCGAGGGGGAATGTGCCACTAAACTGGATTGCATTCATTCATTCATTCAATCGTATTTATCGAGCGCTTACTGTGTGCAGAGCACGGGACTAAGCGCTTGGGAAGTTCTAGTCGGCAACATATAGAGACTGTCCATACCCAACAACAGGCTCACAGTCTAGAAGACGGAGACAGACAACAAAACAAAACGTGGTCAGGTGTCAAGTCATCAGAATAAATAGAAGTAAAGCTAGATGCACATCGTTGACAAAATTAATAGAAGGGTAAATATGGGCAAGTAAAACAGAGTAATAAATCTGTTCAAACATATATACAGGTACTATGGGGGGGGGAAGGAGGTAGGGCGATTCATTCAATCGTATTTATTGAGCGTTGACTATGTGCAGAGCACTGCACTTTGGGGAGGGGGAGAGGAAAAATGGGGCTGAGTCTAGGAATCCAAGCATGCCAGTCAAAGGAACAAAATGGGAAGTGGGAAGGCCTTGACGTAAATGAACGGGGAGCAGATTTGGATTGTATAAATAAATACAAATTTTTTATATTATATATGTTATGTACACATGATAAACAATAAAATAAATAAATAAATATAATTACTCTATGAATTTTACTTGTACATATTTACTTGTACATAATATTACTACAAAAATAAATAAATATAAATATATATTATTCTAGGTATTTAACCTGCACATATTTACTGTTCTATTTAGTTTGTTAATGATGTGCATATACATTTAATTCTACTTGTTCTGACGATTTTGACACCAGTCCACATGTCTTGTTTTGTTACCTGTCTGGACCCTGAGCCTGTTGTCGGGTAGGGGCCGTCTCCATATGTTGCCCACTTGGACTTCCCAAGCGCTTATTACAGTGCTCTGCACCCAGTAAGCGCTCGATAAATACGATTGATTGAATGAATGAATTGTGGAAAGCTTCATTTTGGGGGGATGGACGTCACAAGCTGCTAAGCCCCCACTGAAAGCTCAGAGATGAAGGCCCAGTGATGGCTGGATTCTAGAAGTGCTGAATCCCCGGCACTCCTCCTCGGCAGGGTGGAGAGAAATCGGAATCGTGTGGCGCTTGGTGCCATTGATTGATTACGGGGCTCTCTAGGCCCATTTAGGGAGAGAAGTAGCCCATCTTTGTGGACCCAGGAAGGAAGAGTCGCTAGGAAAAGCACAGTAATTATAACCTTCCAGACCTGGAAAGAAAATAGGAGGCAACTGTGATGGCCAATCCATAGGAGCAGTTTGGTGGTATGGCTAGCTTCATGGCAGTTGGGAGGGATATTGCACGCTAATAAGCCCCCACGGAAAGCACGGAGTTGAAGGCCAAGTGAAGGAAAATCTCCTCACTCTCGCTTCAAGGCTGTCCATCCCCTCGCCCCCTCCTACTTCACCTCCCTTCTCTCCTTCTCCAGCCCAGCCCGCACCCTCCGCTCCTCTGCCACTGCTAACCTCCTCACTGGGCCTCGTTCTCGCCCGTCCCACCGTCGACCTCCGGCCCACGTCCACCCCATGGGCCGGAATGACCTCCCTCCGCACATCCTCCAATCTGGTTCTCTTCCTCCCTTCAAAGCCCTACTAAGAGCTCACCGCCTCCAGGAGGCGTTCTCAGACTGAGCCCCCCTTTTCCTCTCCTGCTCCCCAGACCCCCCACCCTACCACCTTCCCCTCTGCACAGCACCTGTACATATATATATATGAATATATATATTTGAATATATGAATGAATATGAATATATTCATATTGATTCATATATTCATTCAACGCAGCGGCAACCCTATGCACTCCTTGCACAGTATCGGCCCGGATTCCAGGCAAAATGTCGAAGGGACCTTCAGTTGGCATTGATCTTGGCACCACCTACTCCTGCGTAGGAGTCTTCCAGCATGGAAAAGTGGAAATCATTGCCAATGACCAGGGAAATCGAACCACCCCCATTTACGTCGTCTTCACAGACACAGAGCGTCTTATTGGAGACGCTGCAAAGATTCAAGTTGCGATGAACCCCACCAATACGGTTTGTGATGCCAAGCGTCTGATTGGCCGTTGATTTGATGATGCGGTTGTCCAGTCAGATATGAAGCATTGGCCCTTCACGGTGGAGAATGATGCAGGCAGGCCAAAGGTCCAGGTGGAGTACCAAGGGGAGACCAAAAGCTTCTATCCAGAAGAGGTGCCATCTATGGTCCTGACAAAGATGAAGGAAATTGCTGAAGCTTACCTTGGGAAGACAGTTACTAATGCTATGGTCACAGTCCCCACTTACTTTAATGAATCCCAACGTCAGGCGACCAAAGATGCTGGAACAATCGCTGGTCTCAATGTGCTCCGTATCATCAATGAGCCAACTGCCGCTGCTATTGCTTATGGCTTGGACAAGAAGGTTGGTGCCGAGAGAAATGTGTTCATCTTTGACCTTGGAGGTGGTACCTTTGATGTCTCCATCCTCACCATTGGAGATGGGACCTTTGAAGTGAAGTCAACAGCTGGAGATACCCACCTGGATGGGGAGGACTTTGACAACCGCATGGTCAATCATTTCATTGCCGAGTTCAAGCGCCAGCACAAGAAGGACATCAGTGAGAACAAGCGTGCCGTCCGCCGCCTGCGTACCGCTTGTGAGCGAGCCAAGTGCACCCCTTCCTCCAGCTCCCAGGCCAGCATTGAGATTGATTCCCTCTACAAGGGCATCGACTTCTACACCTCCATTACGTGAGCCCGCTTCGAAGAGCTGAATGCTGACTTGTTTCGTGGCATCCTGGATCCCGTGGAGAAGGCCCTGTGAGATGCCAAGCTCAATAAGTCCCAAATCCATGATATCGTCCTGGTTGGTGGCTCCACAAGAATCCCCAAGATCCAGAAACTTCTGGAAGCCGTTGAACACAACGGCCAACGAGAAGCCGTTGAACTCAATGGCCAGCGAGTAGCCGTTGAACTCAACGGACAGCGAGAAGCCGTTGAACTCAACGGACAGCGAGAAGCCGTTGAACTCAATGGACAGCGAGAAGCCGTTGAACTCAACGGACAGCGAGAAGCCGTTGAACTCAACGGACAGCGAGAAGCCGTTGAACTCAACGGACAGCGAGAAGCCGTTGAACTCAATGGACAGCGAGAAGCCGTTGAACTCAACGGACAGCGAGAAGCCGTTGAACTCAACGGACAGCGAGAAGCCGTTGAACTCAACGGACAGCGAGAAGCCGTTGAACTCAATGGCCAAAGAGAAGCCGTTGAACTGAACGGACAGCGAGGAGGGTTGGCTCCCGTGGGAGCATCTCGGGGAGGGCCGAGGGGAGTTGACCCTGTCAGTGACGGGTGAGATTAGGCTGAGGAGAGGATGCATCGAAACCGCCACCAGCATAAACGGCCTGCGCTCAGTCTCTGGACCGGTGGGCGGCCGTGTGCTGAGCCATCCCGGGATTGGAGTGGGATTAAACCTGCCTGACTAGGAGCGGCCCGTTGTCTCTGTGCTCTCTGCTGCACCTCTCTGTGAGTAGTAATAGTAGGGTGAGGACTTGGTGGTCTCTGTGGTCCCCGAAGGGGAATGTGCCACTAAAATGGATTGCATTCATTCATTCATTCAATCGTATTTATCGAGCGCTTACTGTGTGCAGAGCACGGGACTAAGCGCTTGGGAAGTTCTAGTCGGCAACATATAGAGACGGTCCCTACCCAACGACGGGCTCACAGTCTAGAAGACGGAGAAAGGCAACAAAACAAAACATGTGGTCAGGTGTCCAGTCATCAGAATAAATAGAAGTAAAGCTAGATGCACGTCGTTGACAAAATAAATAGAAGGGTAAATATGGGCAAGTCAAATAAATAGAGTAAATCTGTACAAACATATATACAGGTGCTGTGGGTGGGGGACGGAGGTAGGGCAATTCATTCATTCAATCGTATTTATTGAGCGCTGACTATGTGCAGAGCACTGTACTTTGGGGAGGGGGAGAGGAAAAAGGGGGCTGAGTCTAGGAATCCAAGCATGCCAGTCAAAGGAACAAAATAGGAAGTGGGAAGGCCTTGACGTAAATGGCCGGGTAGCAGATTTGGATTGTATAAATAAATACATAATTTTTTATATTATATATGTTATGTATATATTATCAACAATTAAATAAATAAATAAAAATGGATATTACTCTATGTAATTTACATGTACATATTTACTTGTACATAATATAAATACTAAAATAAATAAATACAAATATATATTACTCTATGTATTTTACTTGCACATATTTACTATTCTATTTAGTTTGTTAATGATGTGCACATAGCTTTAATTCTACTTGTTCTAACGATTTTGACACCAGTCCATATGTTTTGTTTTGTTGCCTGAATACACCCTGAGCCTGTTGTTGGGTAGGGGCCGTCTCCATATGTTGCCCACTTGGACTCCCCAAGCGCTTATTACAGTGTTCTGCACCCAGTAAGTGCTCAATAAATACGATTGATTAAATGAATGAATTGACGAAAGCTTCATTTTGGGGGGATGGACGCCACACGCTGCTCAGCCCCCACTGAAAGCTCAGAGATGAAGGCCCAGTAATGGCTGCATTCTAGAAGTGCTGAGTCTCCGGCACCCCTCCTCGGCAGGGTGGAGAGAAATCGGAATCGTGTGGTGCTCGGTGCTATTGATTGATAAGGGGGCTCTCTAGGCCCATTTAGGGAGAGAACTAGCCCACCTTTGTGGACCCAGGGAGGAAGAGTCGCTAGGAAAAGCACAGTAATTGTAACCATCCAGACCTGGAAAGAAAATAGGAGGCAACTGTGATGGCCAATCCATAGGAGCAGTTTGGCGGTATGGCTAGCTTCATGGAGGGTGTGAGGGACAGCACACGCTAATAAGCCCTCACGGAAAGCTCGGAGTTGAAGGCCAAGCGAAGCAAAAACTCCTCCCTCTCGGCTTCAAGGCTGTCCATCCCCTCGCCCCCTCCTAACTCACCTCTCTTCTCTCCTTCTCCAGCCCGGCCCGCACCCTCCGCTCCTCTGCCACCGCTAACCTCCTCACTGGGCCTCGTTCTCGCCCGTCCCGCCGTCGACCCCCGGCCCACGTCCACCCCCTGGCCCGGAATGACCTCCATCCGCACATCCGCCAATCTGGCTTTCTCCCTCCCTTCAAAGTCCTACTAAGAGCTCACCTCCTCCAGGAGGCCTTCTCAGACTGAGCCCCCTTTTTCCTCTCCTGCTCCCCATCCCCCCAACCCTTCCTCCTAACCCTCCCCACAGCACCTGTACATATATATATTCATATATTCATTCAACGCAGCGGCAACCCTATGCACTCCTTGCACAGTATCGTCCCGGATCCTAGGCACAATGTCGAAGGGACCTTCAGTTGGCATTGATCTTGGCACCACCTACTCCTGCGTAGGAGTCTTCCAGCATGGAAAAGTGGAAATCATTGCCAATGACCAGGGAAATCGAACCACCCCCAGTTACGTCGCCTTCACAGACACAGAGCGTCTTATTGGAGATGCTGCAAAGAATCAAGTTGCGATGAGCCCCACCAATACGGTTTTTGATGTCAAGCGGCTGATTGGCCGTTGATTTGATGATGCGGTTGTCCAGTCAGATATGAAGCATTGGCCCTTCACGGTGGTGAATGATGCAGGCAGGCCAAAGGTCCAGATGGAGTACAAAGGGGAGGCCAAAAGCTTTTATCCAGAAGAGGTGCTATCTATGGTCCTGACAAAGGTGAAGGAAATTGCTGAAGCTTACCTTGGGAAGACAGTCGCTAATGCTGTGGTCACAGTCCCCACTTACTTCACTGAGTCCCAACCTCAGGAGACCAAAGATGCTGGAACAATCGCTGGTCTCAATGTGCTCCGTATCATCAATGAGCCAACTGCCGCTGCTATTGCCTATGGCTTGGACAAGAAGGTTGGTGCCGAGAGAAATGTGTTCATCTCTGACCTTGGAGGTGGTACCTTTGATGTCTCCATCCTCACCATTGGAGATGGAATCTTTGAAGTGAAGTCAACAGCTGGAGATACCCACCTGGGTGGGGAGGACTTTGACAACCGCGTGGTCAATCATTTCATTGCCGACTTCAAGCGCAAGCACAAGAAGGACATCAGTGAGAACAAGCGTGCCGTCCGCCGCCTGCGTACCGCTTGTGAGCGAGCCAAGTGCACCCTTTCCTCCAGCACTCAGGCCAGCATTGAGATTGATTCCCTCTACGAGGGCACGGACTTCTACACCTCCATTATGCGAGCCCGCTTCGAAGAGCTGAATGCTGACCTGTTCCGTGGCACCCTGGATCCCGTGGTGAAGGCCCTGTGAGATGCCAAGCTCAGTAAGTCCTAAATCCATGATATCGTCCTGGTTGCTGGCTTCACCCGAATCCTCAAGATCGAGAAACTCCTACAGGACTTCTTCAATGGCAAGGAGCTGAAAAAGAGTATCAATCAGGATGAGGCTGTCGCCTACGGTGCAGCTGTCCAGGCGGCCATTGTGTCAGGAGACAAGTCTGAGAATGTGCAGGATCTTCTGCTGTTAGATGTGACCACCCCGTCCCTGGGAATTGAAACAGCGAGAGGGGTCATGACTGTCTGGATCAAGCGCAACGCCACCATCCCCCCAAGCAGACACAGACTTTCACCACCTACTCAGACAACCAGCCTGGTGTACTCATTCAGGGTTATGAAGGTAAGAGAGCCATGACCAAGGACAACTACGTGCTTGGGAAGTTTGAGTTGACTGGCATCCCTCCTGCTCCCCGAGGTGTGCCTCAGATCGAGGTCACCTTTGACATCGACGCCAGTGACATTTTGAATGTGTCTGCTGTGGACAAGAGCACAGGCAAGGAAAACAAGACCACAATCACCAATGACAAAGGGCGTCTGAGTAAAGAAGACATCGAGCACATGGTGCAGGAGGCAGAGAAATACAACGATATAGATGAGAAGCAGAGAGACAAGGTGTCTTCCAAGAACTCTCTCGAGTCCTATGCTTTCAACATGAAGGCAACGGTTGAGGATGAGAAGCTCCAGGGCAAGATCAGTGATGATAAGCAGAAAATCCTGGACAAATGCAACGAAATCATCAACTGGCTGGATAAGAACCGGACTGCTGTAAAGGAAGAGTTTGAACACCAACAGAAGGAGCTGGAGAAGGCCTCACCCTGTCAGCATGCATCCCGTGACCGTCGGTATTCTGTCCCACTCCCTGCACACAGTGGCCATCCCGGATCCCAGTCCCGCAGGCACAAGCTCAAAATTACTCCATCCCAGGCCCTGCTCCCACCACCTCCCTGGAGTACCTCTAATGTCTCCGAAGCCAGCCTGGATCAACACTGGCAGTAGGAACACTGGCAGTAGGGCCCTAGCAGGAGTGATTTGCCCTACTGAGAGCTCACCTCCTCCAGGAGGCCTTCCCAGACTGAGCCCCCTCCTTCCTCTCCCACTCATCCCCCCTCCATCCCCCTCGGCTTACCTCCTTCCCTTCCCCACAGCACCTGTATATATGTATATATGTTTGTACATATTTATTACTCTATTTATTGATTGATTGATCTTGTACACATCTATTCTATTTATTTTATTATGTTAATGCGTTTGGTTTTGTTCTCTGTCTCCCCCTTCTAGACTGTGAGCCCACTGTTGGATAGGGACTGTCTCTATATGTTGCCAACTTGTACTTCCCAAGCGCTTAGTACAGTGCTCCGCACACAGTAAGTGCTCACTAAATACGATTGATTGATTGATATATTTGTACAGATTTATCCCTCTATTTTACTTGTACATATTTACTACTCTATTTATTTTGTCAATAATGTGCATCTAGCTTTATTTCTGTTTACTCTGATGACTTGACACCTGTCCACATATTTTGTTTTGTTGTCTGTCTCCCACTTCTAGGCTGTGAGCCTGTAGGTGGGTAGGGACCGTCTCTATATGTTGCCGACTTGTCCTTCCAAGCGCTTAGTCCAGTGCGCTGCACACAGTAAGCGCTCAATAAATATGATTGAATGAATGAATGAAAGAGGAAAAGGGGGGCTCAGTCTGGGAAGGTGATTATCGGGCCAGGAGGCACCCTTTGAGGAGGGATTAAGAGTGACGAACTGTTACCGTGGAGACCGAGGGATGCCAACGTCCCACTCAACGGCCAACGAGAAGCCGTTGAACTCAACGGCCAACGGGAAGCCGTTGAACTCAACGGCCAACGAGAAGCTGTCGAACTCAACGGACAGCGAGGAGGGTTGGCTCCTGTGGGAGCATCTCGGGGAGGGCCGAGGGGAGTTGACCCTGTCAGTCACGGGTGAGATTATGCAGAGGAGAGGATGCATCGAAACCGCCACCAGCATAAACGGCCTGCGCTCAGTCCCTGGACTGGTGGGCGGCCATGTGCTGAACCCCCCCGGATTGGAGTGGGATTAAACCTGCCTGACTAGGAGCGGCCCGTTATCTCTGTCCTCTCTATGTAGCACCTCTCTGTGAGTGCTAATAGTAGGGTGAGAACTGGGTGGTCTCTGAGGTCCCCGAGGGGGAATGTGCCACTAAAATAGATTGCATTCATTCATTTATTCATTCAATCGTATTTATCGAGCGCTTACTGTGTGCAGAGCACGGGACTAAGCTCTTGGGAAGTTCTAGTCGGCAACATATAGAGACGGCCCCTACCCAACGACGGGCTCAGGGTCTAGAAGACGGAGACAGACACCAAAACATGTGGTCAGTTGTCAAGTCATCAGAATAAATAGAAGTAAAGCTGGATGCACATCATTGACAAAATAAATAGAAGGGTAAATATGGCAAGTAAAATAAATAGAGTAATAAATCTGTACAAACATATATACAGGCGCTGTGGGGAGGGGAAGGAGGTAGGGCGACTCATTCATTCAATCGTATTTATTGAGCACTTACTATGTGTAGAGCACTACACTTTGGGGAGGGGGAGTGGAAAAAGGTTGCTGAGTCTAGGAATCCAAGCATGCCAGTCAAAGGAACAAAATAGGAGGTGGGCAGGCCTTGACGTTAATGGCCGGGGAACAGATTTGGATTGTATCAATAAATACATAATTTTTATATTATATATGTTATGCATATATTATAAATAATGAAATAAATAAATAAATGAAAATGAATATTACTCTACGTATTTTATTTGTACATATTTACTTGTACATAATATAGATAATAAAATAAATAAATATAAATATATATTGCTCTTTGTATTTTACTTCCACATATTTACTATTCTATTTAGTTTGTTAATGATGTGCATATAGCTTTAATTCTACTTGCTCTGACGATTTTGACACCAGTCCACATGCTTTGTTTTGTTATCTGTCTAGACCCTGAGCCTGTTGTTGAGTAGGGGCCGTCTCCATATGTTGCCCACTTAGACTCCCCAAGCGCTTATTACAGTGCTCTGCACCCAGTAAGCGCTCAATAAATACGATTGATTGAATGAATGAATTGAGGAAAGCTTCATTTTAGGGGGAGGGACGTCACACGCTGTTCAGCCCCCACTGAAACCTCAGAGATGAAGGCCCAGTGATGGCTGGATTCTAGAAGTGCTGAGTCTCCGGCGCTCCTCCTCGGCAGGGTGGAGAGAAATCGGAGTCGTGTGGCGCTTGGTGCTATTGATTGATAAGGGGGCTGTCTAAGCCCATTTAGGGAGAGAACTAGCCCATCTTTGTGGACCCAGGGAGGAAGAGTCGCTAGGAAAAGCACATTAATTATAACCTTCCAGAGCTAGAAAGAAAATAGGAGGCAACTGTGATGGCCAATCCACAGGAGCAGTTTGGCGGTATGACTAGCTTCATGGCAGGTGGGAGGGACAGCGCACGCTAATAAGCCCCCACGGAAAGCTCGGATTTGAAGGACAAGCGAAGCAAAAACTCCTCACTCTCTACTTCAAGGCTGTCCATCCCCTCGCCCCCTCCTACCTCACCTCCCTTCTCTCCTTCTCCAGCCCAGCCCGCACCCTCCGCTCCTCTGCCACCGCTAACCTCCTCACTGGGCCTCGTTCTCGCCCACCCCGCGGTCGACCCCCCGGCCCACGTCCACCCCCTGGCCATGAATGACCTTCCTCAGCACATCCGCCAAGCTGGCTCTCTTCCTTCCTTCAAAGCCCTACTAAGAGCTCACTTCCTCCAGGAGGCCTTCTCAGACTGAGTCCCCTTTTTGCTCTCCTGCTCCCCATCCCCCCAACCCTACCTCCTTCCCCTCCCCACAGCACCTGTATTCATTCATATACTCATTCAACGCAGCGGCAACCCTACGAACTCCTTGCATAGTATCGGCCCTGATCCCAGGCACAATGTCGAAGGGACCTTCAGTTGGCATTGATGTTGGCACCACCTACTCCTGCGTAGGAGTCTTCCAGCATGGAAAAGTGGAAATCATTGCCAATGACCAGGGAAATCGAACCACCCCCAGTTACGTCGCCTTCACAGACACAGAGCGTCTTACTGGAGATGCTGCAAAGAATCAAGTTGCGATGAACCCCACCAATACGGTTTTCGATGCCAAGCGTCTGATTGGCCGTTGATTTGATGATGCGGTTGTCCAGTCAGATAGGAAGCATTGGCCCTTCACGGTAGTGAATGATGCAGGCAGGCCAAAGGTCCAGATGGAGTACAAAGGGGAGGCCAAAAGCTTCTATCCAGAAGAGGTACTATCTATGGTCCTGACAAAGGTGAAGGAAATTGCTGAAGCTTACCTTGGGAAGACAGTCACTAATGCTGTGGTCACAGTCCCCACTTACTTCAATGAGTCCCAACCTCAGGAGACCAAAGATGCTGGAACAATCGCTGGTCTCAATGTGCTCCGTATCATCAATGAGCCAACTGCCGCTGCTATTGCTTATGGCTTGGACAAGAAGGTTGGTGCCGAGAGAAATGTGTTCATCTTTGACCTTGGAGGTGGTACCTTTGATGTCTCCATCCTCACCATTGGAGATGGGATCTTTGAAGTGAAGTCAACAGCTGGAGATACCCAGCTGGGTGGGGAGGACTTTGACAACCGCATGGTCAATCATTTCATTGCCGAATTCAAGTGCAAGCACAAGAAGGACATCAGTGAGAACAAGCGTGCCGTCCGCCGCCTGTGTACCGCTTGTGAGCAAGCCAAGTGCACCCTTTCCTCCAGCACCGAGGCCAAAATTGAGATTGATTCCCTCTACGAGGGCATCGACTTCTACACCTCCATTACGCGAGCCCGCTTCGAAGAGCTGAATGCTGACCTGTTCCGTGGCATCCTGGATCCCGTGGGGAAGGCCCTGTGAGATGCCAAGCTCAATAAGTCCCAAATCCATGATATCGTCCTGGTTGGCGGCTCCACCCGAATCCTCAAGATCCAGAAACTCCTACAGGACTTCTTCAATGGCAAGGAGCGGAACAAGAGTATCAATCCGGATGAGGCTGTTGCCTACAGTGCAGCTGTCCAGGCGGCCATTGTGTCAGGAGACAAGTCTGAGAATGTGCCGCATCTTCTCCTGTTAGATGTGACCCCCCCCGTCCCTGTGAATTGAAACAGCGGGAGGGGTCATGACTGTCTGGATCAAGTGCAACGCCACCATCCCCACCAAGCAGACACAGACTTTCACCACCTACTCAGACAACCAGCCTGCTGTACTCATTCGGGTTTATGAAGGTGCGAGAGCCATGACCAAGGAAAACAACCTGCTTGGGATGTTTGAGTTGACTGGCATCTCTCCTGCTCTTCGAGGTGTGCCTCAGATCGAGGTCACCTTTGATATCGACGCCAGTGGCATTCTGATTGTGTCTGCTGTGGACAAGAGCACAGGTAAGGTAAACAAGAACACAATCACCAATACAAAGGGTGTCTGAGTAAAGAAGACATCAAGCGCATGGTGCACGAGGCAGTGTACCTCTAATGTCTCCGAAGGCAGCCTGGATCAACACTGACAGTGGGAGCAAAGGAATTGTGCATCGGACCACAGCAGGAGTGATTTGCCCTACAGAGAGCTCACCTCCTCCAGGAGGCCTTCCCAGACTGAGCCCCCTTCTTCCTCTCCCCCTCATCCCCCTCTCCATCCCCCTCATCTTACCTCCTTCCCTTCCCCACAGCACCTGTATATATGCATATATGTTTGTACATATGCATTACTCTATTTATTGATTGATTGATTTGACTTGTACATATCCATTCTATTTATTTTCTTCTGTTTATATGTTTGGTTTTGTTCTCTGTCTCCCCCTTCTAGACTGTGAGCCCACTGTTGGGTAGGGACTGTCTCTATATGTTGTCAACTTGTACTTCCCAAGCGCTTAGTACATTGCTCTGCACACATAAGAGCTCAATAAATACGATTGATTGATTGAATGAAAGTGGAAAAAGGGGGCTCAGTCTGGGAAGGTGATGATCGGGCCAGGAGGCACCCTTTGAGGAGGGATTAAGAGTGACGAACTGTTACCGTGGAGACCGAGGGATTGCCAACGTCCCACTCAACGGCCAACGAGAAGCCGTTGAACTCAACGGCCAACGAGAAGCCGTTGAACTCAACGGACATCGAGAAGCCGTTGTACTCAACGGCCAGCGAGAAGCCGTTGAACTCAACGGCCAACGAGAAACCGTTGAACTCAACGGACAGCGAGAAGCCGTTCAACTCAACGGCCAACGAGAAGCCGTTGAACTCAACTGAAAGCGAGAAGCCGTTGAACTCAACGGCCAACGAGAAGCCGTTGAACTCAACGGACCGCGAGAAGCCGTTGAACTCAACGGACAGCGAGAAGCCATTGAACTCAACGGACAGCGAGAAGCCGTTGAACTCAACGGCCAAGGAGAAGCCGTTGAACTCAACGGACAGCAAGGAGGGTTGGCTCCCGTGGGAGCATCTCGGGGAGGGCCGAGGGGAGTTGACCCTGTCAGTCACGGGTGAGATTAGGCAGAGGAGAGGATGCATCGAAACCGCCACCAGCATAAATGGCCTGAGCTCAGTCCCTGGACCGGTGGGCGGCCGTGTGCTGAGCCCTCCTGCGATTGGAGTGGGATTAAACCTGCCTGACTAGGAGCGGCCCGTTGTCTCTGTGCTCTCTATGTTGCACCTCTCTGTGAGTGGTAATAGTAGGGTGAGGACTGGGTGGTCTCTGTGGTCCCCGAGGGGGAATATGCCACTAAAATGGATTTCATTCATTCATTCATTCATTCAATCGTATTTATCAAGCGCTTACTGTGTGCAGAGCAGGGGACTAAGCGCTTGGGAAGTTCTAGTCCGCAACATATAGAGACGGCCCCTACCCAACGACGGGCTCGCAGTCTAGAAGACGGAGACAGACACAAAACAAAACATGTGGTCAGGTGTCAAGTCATCAGAATAAATTGAAGTAAAGTTAGATGCACATCGTTGACAAATTAAATATACGGGTAAATATGGGCAAGTAAAATAAATAGAGTAATAAATCTGTACAAACATATGTACAGGTGCTGTGGGGAGGGGAAGGAGGTAGGGCGATTCATTCAATCGTATTTATTGAGCGCTGACTATGTGCAGAGCACTGTACTTTTTTTAATGGCATTTATTAACTGCTTATTATGTGCAAAGCACTGTTCTAAGCGCTGGGGAGGTTACAAGGTGATCAGGTTGTCCCACGGGGGGTTCACAGTTCTAATCCCCATTTTACTGATGAGGTAACTGAGGCACAGAGAAGTGAAGTGTCATGCCCAAAGTCACACAGCTGACGGTTGGATGAGCCGGGATTTGAACCCATGACCTCTGACTCCAAAGCCCGGGCCCTTTTCCACTGAGCCACGCTGCTTCTCAAAATAATTGGAGATGCCGGGGATCGAACCCGGGGCCTCATACATGCGAAGCATGCGCTCTACCACTGAGCTACATCCCCCTCTGAAAATAGGTAAAACCACTAACCCCAACAGTTACGCATTGAGGGCCCACAGCCTGGTGGAGAGCAGGGCCCAAAGAGGGAGAGATAATAACAATGATGGCATACGTTAAGCGCTTACTATGTGCAAAGCACCATTCTAAGCGCTGGTACAACCTGATACAAGGTGATAGGTTGTCCCACGTGGGGCTCACAGTCTTCATCCCCATTTTACAGATGAGGGAACTGAGGCCCATAGACGTTAAGTGGCTTGCCCAAGGTCACACAGCTGACCAAGTGGCTGAGGCGGGACTCGAACCCATGACCTCTGGGGGCTGAGTCTAGGAATCCAAGGATGCCAGTCAAAGGAACAAAATAGGAAGTGGGAAGGCCTTGACGTAAATGGCCGGGGAGCAGATTTGGATTGTATAAATAAATACATAATTTTTTATATTATATATGTTATGTATATATTATAAACAATAAAATGAATAGAAATGAATATTACTCTATGTAATTTACTCGTACGTATTTACTTGTACATAATATAAATACTAAAATAAATAAATATAAATATGTATTACTCTATGTATTTTACTTGCACATATTTACTATTCTCTTTAGTTTGTTAATGATGTGCATATACCTTTAATTCTACTTGTTCTAACGATTTTGACACCAGTCCATATGTTTTGTTTTGTTGCCTGTCTAGACCCTGAGCCTGTTGTTGGGTAGGGGCCGTCTCCATATGTTGGCCCACTTGGACTTCCCAAGCGCTTCTTACAGTGCTCTGCACCCAGTAAGCGCTCAATAAATACGATTGATTAAATGAATGAGTTGAGGAAACCTTCATTTTGGGGGAAGGGACGTCACACGCTGCTCAGCCCCCACTGAAAGCTCAGAGATGAAGGCCCAGTGATGGCTGGATTCTAGAAGTGCTGAGTCCCCGGAGCTCCTCCTCGGCAGGGTGGAGAGAAATCGGAGTCGTGTGGCGCTTGGTGCCATTGATTGATTAGGGGGCTCTCTAGGCCCATTTAGGGAGAGAACTAGCCCATCTTTGTGGATGCAGGGAGGAAGAGTAGCTAGGAAAACTACAGTAATTATAACCTTCCAGACCTGGAAAGAAATTAGGAGGCAACTGTGATGGCCAATCCATAGGAGCAGTTTGGCGGTATGGCTAGCTTCTTGGCAGGTGGGAGGGACAGCGCACACTAATAAGCCCCCACGGAAAGCTCGGAGTTGAAGGCCAAGCGAAGCAAAAACTCCTCACTCTCGCTTCAAGGCTGTCCATCCCCTCGCCCCCTCCTACCTCACCTCCCTTCTCTCCTTCTCCAGCCCGGCCCGCACCCTCCGCTCCTCTGCCACCGCTAACCTCCTCACTGGGCCTCGTTCTCGCCCGTCCCGCCGTCGACCCCCGGCCCACGTCCACCCCATGGCCCGGAATGACCTCCCTCCGCACATCCGCCAATCTGGCTTTCTCCCTCCCTTCAAAGCCCTACTAAGAGCTCACCTCCTCCAGGAGGCGTTCTCAGACTGAGTCCCCTTTTTCCTCTCCTGTTCCCCATCCCCGCCACCCTACCTCCTTCCCCTCCCCACAGCACCTGTACATATATATATATATGAATATATATATGAATATATGAATGAATATGAATGTACTCATATTCATTCATATATTCATTAATATATGAATGAATATGAATGTATTCATATTCATTCATATATTCATTCAACGCAGCGGCAACCCTATGCACTCCTTGCACAGTATCGGCCCGGATTCCAGGCACAATATCGAAGGGACCTTCAGTTGGCATTGATCGTGGCACCACCTACTCCTGCGTAGGAGTCTTCCAGCATGGAAAAGTGGAAATCATTGCCAATGACCAGGGAAATCGAACCACCCCCAGTTACGTCACCTTCACAGACACAGAGCGTCTTATTGGAGATGCTGCAAAGAATCAAGTTGCGATGAACCCCACCAATACGGTTTTCGATGCCAAGCGTCTGATTGGCCGTCGATTTGATGATGCGATTGTCCAGTCAGATATGAAGCATTGGCCCTTCACGGTGGTGAATGATGCAGGCAGGCCAAAGGTCCGGGTGGAGTACCAAGGGGAGACCAAAAGCTTCTATCCAGAAGAGGTGCCATCTATGGTCCTGACAAAGATGAAGGAAATTGCTGAAGCTTACCTTGGGAAGACAGTCACTAATGCTGTGGTCACAGTCCCAGCTTACTTCAATGAATCCCAACGTCAGGCGACCAAAGATGCTGGACCAATCGCTGGTCTCAATGTGCTCCGTATCATCAATGAGCCAACTGCCGCTGCTATTGCTTATGGCTTGGACAAGAAGGTTGGTGCCGAGAGAAATGTGTTGATCTTTGACCTTGGAGGTGGTACCTTTGATGTCTCCATCCTCACCATTGGAGATGGGATATTTGAAGTGAAGTCAACAGCTGGAGATACCCAGCTGGGTGGGGAGGACTTTGACAACCGCATGGTCAATCATTTCATTGCCGAATTCAAGTGCAAGCACAAGAAGGACATCAGTAAGAACAAGTGTGCCGTCCGCCGCCTGCGTACCGCTTGTGAGCAAGCCAAGTGCAGCATTGAGATTGATTCCCTCTACGAGGGCATCGACTTCTACACCTCCATTACGCGAGCCCGCTTCGAAGACGTGAATGCTGACCTGTCCCGTGGCATCCTGGATCCCGTGGGGAAGGCCCTGTGAGATGCCAAGCTCAATAAGTCCCAAATCCATGATATCGTCCTGGTTGGCGGCTCCACCCGAGTCCCCAAGATCCAGAAACTCCTACAGGACTTCTTCAATGGCAAGGAGCGGAACAAGAGTATCAATCCGGATGAGGCTGTTGCCTACAGTGCAGCTGTCCAGGCGGCCATTGTGTCAGGAGACAAGTCTGAGAATGTGCAGGATCTTCTCCTGTTAGATGTGACCCCCCCGTCCCTGTGAATTGAAACAGCGGGAGGGGTCATGACTGTCTGGATCAACTGCAACGCCACCATCCCCACCAAGCAGACACAGACTTTCACCACCTACTCAGACAACCAGCCTGGTGTACTCATTCAGGTTTATGAAGGTGCGAGAGCCATGACCAAGGACAACTACCTGCTTGGGAAGTTTGAGTTGACTGTCATCCCTCCTGCTCCCCGAGGTGTGCCTCAGATCGAGGTCACCTTTGATATCGACGTCAGTGGCATTCTGAATGTGTCTGCTGTGGACAAGAGCACAGGCAAGGAAAACAAGAACACAATCACCAATGACAAAGGGCGTCTGAGTAAAGAAGACATCAAGCGCATGGTGCACGAGGCAGTGTACCTCTAATGTCTCCGAAGCCAGCCTGGATCAACACCGACAGTGGGAGCAAAGGAATTGTGCATCGGGCCACAGCAGGAGTGATTTGCCCTACAGAGAGCTCACCTCCTCCAGGAGGCCTTCCCAGACTTAGCCCCCTTTGTTCCTCTCCCCCTCATCCCCCTCTCCATCCCCCTCATCTTACCTCCTTCCCTTCCCCACAGCACCTGTATATATGCATATATGTTTGTACATATGCATTACTCTATTGATTGATTGATTTGACTTGTACATATCTATTCTATTTATTTTCTTCTGTTTATATGTTTGGTTTTGTTCTCTGTCTACCCCTTCTAGACTGTGAGCCCACTGTTGGGTAGGGACTGTATCTATATGTTGCCAACTTGTACTTCCCAAGCGCTTAGTACATTGCTCTGCACACATAAGAGCTCAATAAATACGATTGATTGATTGAATGAAAGTGGAAAAGGGGGGCTCAGTCTGGGAAGGTGATGATCGGGCCAGGAGGCACCCTTTGAGGAGGGATTAAGAGTGACGAACTGTTATCGTGGAGATCGAGGGATTGCCAACGTCCCACTCAACGGCCAACGAGAAGCCGTTGAACTCAATGGCCAACGAGAACCCGTTGAACTCAACGGCCAACGAGAAGCCGTTGAACTGAACGGACAGCGAGAAGCCGTTGTACTCAACGGACAGCGAGAAGCCGGTGAACTGAACGGCCAGCGAGAAGCCGTTGAACTGAACGGCCAGCGAGAAGCCGTTGAACTCAACGAACAGCGAGAAGCCGTTGAACTCAACGGCCAACGAGAAGCCGTTGAACTCAACGGACAGCGAGAAGCCGTTAAATTCAACGGACAACGAGAAGCCGTTGAACTCAACGGACAGCGAGAAGCCGTTAAACTCAACGGACAACGAGAAGCCGTTGAACTCAACGGACCGCGAGAAGCCGTTGAACTCAACGGACAGCGAGAAGCCATTGAACTCAACGGACAGCGAGAAGCCGTTGAACTCAATGGCCGAGAAGCCGTTGAACGGGAGGGTTGGCTCCCGTGGGAGCATCTCGGGGAGGGCCGAGGGGAGTTGACCCTGTCAGTCACGGGTGAGATTAGGCAGAGGAGAGGATGCATCGAAACCGCCACCAGCATAAATGGCCTGAGCTCAGTCCCTGGACCGGTGGGCGACCGTGTGCTGAGCCTTCCCGGGATTGGAGTGGGATTAAACCTGCCTGACTAGGAGCGGCCCGTTGTCTCTGTGCTCTCTATGTTGCACCTCTCTGTGAGTGGTAATAGTAGGGTGAGGACTGGGTGGTCTCTGAGGTCCCCGAGGGGGAATATGCCACTAAAATGGATTTCATTCATTCATTCATTCATTCAATCGTATTTATCAAGCGCTTACTGTGTGCAGAGCAGGGGACTAAGCGCTTGGGAAGTTCTAGTCCGCAACATATAGAGACGGCCCCTACCCAACGACGGGCTCACAGTCTAGAAGACGGAGACAGACACAAAACAAAACATGTGGTCAGGTGTCAAGTCATCAGAATAAATTGAAGTAAAGTTAGATGCACATCGTTGACAAATATAAGGGTAAATATGGGCAAGTAAAATAAATAGAGTAATAAATCTGTACAAACATATGTACAGGTGCTGTGGGGAGGGGAAGGAGGTCGGGCGATTCATTCAATCGTATTTATTGAGCGCTGACTATGTGCAGAGCACTGTACTTTTTTTTAATGGCATTTATTAACCGCTTATTATGTGCAAAGCACTGTTCTAAGCGCTGGGGAGGTTACAAGGTGATCAGGTTGTCCCACGGGGGGTTCACAGTTCTAATCCCCATTTTACTGATGAGGTAACTGAGGCACAGAGAAGTGAAGTGTCATGCCCAAAGTCACACAGCTGACGGTTGGATGAGCCGGGATTTGAACCCATGACCTCTGACTCCAAAGCCCGGGCCCTTTTCCACTGAGCCACGCTGCTTCTCAAAATAATTGGAGATGCCGGGGATCGAACCCGGGGCCTCATACATGCGAAGCATGCGCTCTACCACTGAGCTACATCCCCCTCTGAAAATAGGTAAAACCACTAACCCCAACAGTTACGCATTGAGGGCCCACAGCCTGGTGGAGAGCAGGGCCCAAAGAGGGAGAGATAATAACAATGATGGCATACGTTAAGCGCTTACTATGTGCAAAGCACCATTCTAAGCGCTGGTACAACCTGATACAAGGTGATAGGTTGTCCCACGTGGGGCTCACAGCCTTCATCCCCATTTTACAGATGAGGGAACTGAGGCCCAGAGAAGTTAAGTGGCTTGCCCAAGGTCACACAGCTGACCAAGTGGCTGAGGCGGGACTCGAACCCATGACCTCTGGGGGCTGAGTCTAGGAATCCAAGGATGCCAGTCAAAGGAACAAAATAGGAAGTGGGAAGGCCTTGACGTAAACGGCCGGGGAGCCCACTGTTGGGTAGGGACTGTCTCTATATGTTGCCAACTTGTACTTCCCAAGCGCTTAGTACATTGCTCTGCACACTGTAAGAGCTCAATAAATACGATAGATTGATTGAATGAAAGTGGAAAAAGGGAGCTCAGTTTGGGAAGGTGATGATCGGGCCAGGAGGCACCCTTCAAGGCCCTGCTGAGAGCTCACCTCCTCCAGGAGGCCTTCCCAGACAGAGCCCCTTCCTTCCTCTCCCCCTCGTCCCCCTCTCCATCCCCCTCATCTTACCTCCTTCCCTTCCCCACAGCACCTGTATATATGTATATATGTTTGTACATATTTATTACTCTATTTATTTATGTTATTTGTACATATCTATTTTATATATTTTATTTTGTTAGCATGTTTGGTTTTGTTCTCTGTCTCCCCCTTTTAGACTGTGAGCCCCCTGTTGGGTAGGGACTGTCTCTATATGTTGCCAATTTGTACTTCCCAAGCGCTTAGTACAGTGCTCTGCAGATAGTAAGCGCTCAATAAATACGATTGATGATGATTAAGAGTGACGAACTGTTACCGTGGAGACCGAGGGATGCTAACGTCCCACTCAACAGCCAACGAGAAGCCGTTGAACCCAATGGCCAACGAGAAGCCGTTGAACCCAATGGCCAGCGAGAAGCCGTTGAACTCAACGGCCAGCGAGAAGCCGTTGAACTCAACGGCCAGCGAGAAGCCGTTGAACTCAACGGCCAGCGAGAAGCCGTTGAACTCAACGGCCAACGAGAAGCCGTTGAACTCAACGGCCAACGAGAAGCCGTTGAACTCAACGGACAGCGAGGAGGGTTGGCTCCCGTGGGAGCATCACGCGGAGGGCCTAGGGCAGTTGACCCTGTCAGTCACGGGTGAGATTATGCAGAGGAGAGGATAATCGAAACCGCCACCAACATAAACGGCCTGCGCTCAGTCCCTGGACCGGTGGGCGGCCATGTGCTGAGCCCTCCCGGGATTGGAGTGGGATTAAACCTGCCTGACTAGGAGCGGTCCGTTGTCTGTGCTGTCTGTGTTGCAGCTCTCTGTGAGTGGTAATAGTAGGGTGAGGACTGGGTGGTCTCTGTGGTCCCCGAGGGGGAATGTGCCACTAAAATGGATTGCATTCATTCATTCATTCAATCGTATTAATCGAGCGCTTACTGTGTGCAGAGCGCGGGACTAAGCGCTTGGGAAGTTCTAGTCGGCAACATATAGAGACGGTCCCTACCCAATGACGGGCTCACAGTCTAGAAGACGGAGACAGACAACAAAACAAAACATGTGGTCAGGTTGTCTAGTCAGCAGAATAAATAGAAGTAAAGCTAGATGCACATCGTTGACAAAATAAATAGAAGGGTAAATATGGGCAAGTCAAATAGAGTAAATCTGTACAAACATATATACAGGTGCTGTGGGTAGGGGAGGGAGGTAGGGCGATTCATTCATTCAATCGTATTTATTGAGTGCCGACTATATGCAGAGCACTGTACTTTGGGGAGGGGGAGAGGAAAAAGGGGGCTGAGTCTAGGAATCCAAGCATGCCAGTCAAAGGAACAAAATAAGAAGTGGGAAGGCCTTGACGTAAATTGCCGGGGAGCAGATTTGGATTGTATAAATAAATACATAATTTTTTATATTATATATGTTATGTATATATTATAAACAAATAAATAAATGAAAATGGATATTACTCTATGTAATTTACTTGTACATATTTACTTGTACATAATATAAATACTAAAATAAATACATAAATATAAATATATATTACTCTATGTATTTTACTTGCACATATTTACTATTCTATTTAGTTTGTTAATGATGTGCATATAGCTTTAATTCTACTTCTTCTGACGATTTTGACACCAGTCCATATGTTTTGTTTTGTTGACTGTCTAGACCCTGAGCCTGTTGTTGGGTAGGGGCTGTCTCCATATGTTGCCCTCTTGGACTTCCCAAGCGCTTATTACAGTGCTCTGCACCCAGTAAGCGCTCAATAAATACGATTGATTAAATGAATGAATTGAGGAAAGCTTCATTTTGGGGGGAGGGACGCCACACGCTGCTCAGCCCCCACTGAAAGCTCACAGATGAAGGCCTAGTGATGGCTGGATTCTAGAAGTGCTGAGTCCCCGGTGCTCCTCCTCGGCAGGGTGGAGAGAAATCGGAATCGTGTGGCGCTCGGTGCTATTGATTGATAAGGGGGCTCTCTAGGCCCATTTAGGGAGAGAACTAGCCCATCTTTGTGGACCCAGGGAGGAAGAGTCGCTAGGAAAAGCGCAGTAATTGCAACCTTCCAGACCTGGAAAGAAAATAGGAGGCAACTGTGATGGTCAATCCATAGAAGCAGTTTGGCGGTATGGCTAGCTTCATGGCAGGTGGGAGGGACAGCTCACGCTAATACGCCCCCACGGAAAGCTCGGAGTTGAAGGCCAAGCGAAGCAAAAACTCCTCACTCTCGCTTCAAGGCTGTCCATCCCCTCGCCCCCTCCTACCTCACCTCCCTTCTCTCCTTCTCAAGCCCAGCCCGCACCCTCCGCTCCTCTGCCACTGCTACCCTCCTCACTGGGCCTCGTTCTCGCCCGTCCCGCCGTCGACCCCCGGCCCACTTCCACCCCCTGGCCCGGAATGACCTCCCTCCGCACATCCGCCAATCTGGCTTTCTCCCTCCCTTCAAAGCCCTACTAAGAGCTCACCTCCTCCAGGAGGCCTTCTCAGACTGAGCCCCCGTTTTCCTCTCCTGCTCCCCATCCCCCCCACCCTAACTCCTACCCCTCCCCACAGCACCTGTACATATATATATATTCATATACTCATTCAACGCAGCGACAACCCTATGCACTCCTTGCACAGTATCGTCCCGGATCCTAGGCACAATGTCGAAGGGACCTTCAGTTGGCATTGATCTTGGCACCACCTACTCCTGCGTAGGAGTCTTCAAGCATGGAAAAGTGGAAATCATTGCCAATGACCAGGGAAATCGAACCACCCCCAGTTACATCGCCTTCACAGACACAGAGCGTCTTATTGGAGATGCTGCAAAGAATCAAGTTGCGATGAACCCCACCAATACGGTTTTTGATGCCAAGCATCTGATTGGCCGTCGATTTGTTGATGCGGTTGTCCAGTCAGATATGAAGCATTGGCCCTTCACGGTGGTGAATGATGCAGGCAGGCCAAAGGTCCAGGTGGAGTACAAAGGGGAGACCAAAAGCTTCTATCCAGAAGAGGTGCTATCTATGGTCCTGACAAAGGTGAAGGAAATTGCTGAAGCTTACCTTGGGAAGACAGTCACTAATGCTGTGGTCACAGTTCCCACTTCAATGAATCTCAACGTCAGGAGACGAAAGATGCTGGAACAATCGCTGGTCTCAATGTGCTCCGTATCATCAATGAGCCAACTGCCGCTGCTATTGCTTATGGCTTGGGCAAGAAGGTTGGTGCCGAGAGAAATGTGTTGATCTCTGACCTTGGAGGTGGTACCTTTGATGTCTCCATCCTCACCATTGGAGATGGGATCTTTGAAGTGAAGTCAACAGCTGGAGATAACCACCTGGGTGGGGAGGACTTTGACAACCGCGTGGTCAATCATTTCATTACCGAGTTCAAGCGCAAGCACAAGAAGGACATCAGTGAGAACAAGCGTGCCGTCTGCCGCCTGCGTACCGCTTGTGAGCGAGCCAAGCGCACCCTTTCCTCCAGCACTCAGGCCAGCATTGTGATTGATTCCCTCTACGAGGGCATCGACTTCTACACCTCCATTACACGAGCCCGCTCCGAAGAGCTGAATGCTGACCTGTTCCGTGGCACCCTGGATCCCGTGGTGAAGGCCCTGTGAGATGCCAAGCTCAATAAGTCCCAAATCCATGATATCGTCCTGGTTGGTGGCTCCACCCGAATCCTCAAGATCGAGAAACTCCTACAGGACTTCTTCAATGGCAAGGAGCTGAAAAAGAGTATCAATCCGGATGAGGCTGTCGCCTACGGTGCAGCTGTCCAGGCCGCCATTGTGTCAGGAGACAAGTCTGAGAATGTGCAGGATCTTCTGCTGTTAGATGTGACCACCCCGTCCCTGGGAATTGAAACAGCGGGAGGGGTCATGACTGTCTGGATCAAGCGCAACACCACCATCCCCACCAAGCAGACACAGACTTTCACCACCTACTCAGACAACCAGCCTGGTGTACTCATTCAGGTTTATGAAGGTGCGAGAGTCATGACCAAGGACAGCAACCTGCTTGGGAAGTTTGAGTTGACTGGCATCCCTCCTGCTCCCCGAGGTGTGCCTCAGATCGAGGTCACCTTTGACATCGACGCCAGTGGCATTCTGAATGTGTCTGCTGTGGACAAGAGCACAGGCAAGGTAAACAAGAACACAATCACCAACGACAAAGGGCGTCTGAGTAAAGAAGACATCGAGCGCATGGTGCAGGAGGCAGAGTACCTCTAAGGTCTCCGAAGCCAGCCTGGATCAACACTGGCAGTGGGAGCAAAGGAATTGCGCATCGGGCCACAGCAGGAGTGATTTGCCCTACAGAGAGCTCACCTCCTCCAGGAGGCCTTCCCAAACTGAGCCCCCTCCTTCCTCTCCCCCTCATCCCCTTCTCCATCGCCCTCGTCTTACCTCCTTCCCTTCCCCACAGCACCTGTATATATGCATATATGTTTGGACATATGCATTACTCTATTTATTGATTGATTGCTTTACTTGTACATATCTATTCTATTTATTTTCTTTTGTTAATATGTTTGGTTTTGTTCTCTGTCTCCCCCTTCTAGACCGTGAGCCCTCTGTTGGGTAGGGACTGTCTCTGCATGTTGTCAACTTGTACTTCCCAAGCACTTGGTACATTGCTCTGCACACAGTGAGAGCTCAATAAATACGATAAATTGATTGAATGAAAGAGGAAAAAGGGGGTTCAGTCTGGGAAGGTGATGATCTGGCCGGGAGGCACCCTTTGAGGAGGGATTAAGAGTGACGAACTGTTACCATGGAAACCGAGGGATGCCAACGTCCCACTCAACGGCCAAGGAGAAGCCGTTGAAGTCAACTGCCAACGAGAAGCCGTTGAACTGAACGGCCAACGAGAAGCTGTTGAATTCAACGGCCAACGAGAAGCCGTTGAACTCAACGGCCAGCGAGAAGCCGTTGAACTCAACGGCCAGCGAGAAGCCGTTGAAAACAACGGCCAGCGAGAAGCCGTTGAACTCAACGGCCAGCGAGAAGACGTTGAACTCAACGGCCAACGAGAAGCCGTTGAACTCAACGGCCAACGAGTAGCCGTTGAACTCAAAGGCCATCGAGAAGCCGTTGAACTCAACGGCCAACGAGAAGCCGTTGAACTCAACGGCCAACGAGTAGCCGTTGAACTCAAAGGCCATAGAGAAGCCGTTGAACTCAACGGACAGCGAGGAGGGTTGGCTCCCGTGGGAGCATCTCGGGGAGGGCCGAGGGGAGTTGACATCTGTCAGTCACGGGTGAGATTATGCAGAGGAGAGGATGCATCGAAACCGCCACCAGCATAAACGGCCTGCGCTCAGTCCCTGGACCGGTGGGCGGCCGTGTGCTGAGCCCTCCCGCGATTGGAGTGGGATTAAACCTGCCTGACTAGGAGCGGCCCGTTGTCTCTGTGCTCTCTATGCAGCACCTCTCTGTGAGTGGTAATAGTAGGGTGAGGACTGGGTGGTCTCTGTGGTCCCCGAGGGGGAATGTGCCACTAAAATGGATTGCATTCATTCATTTATTCATTCAATCGTATTTATCGAGCGCTTACTGTGTGCAGAGCACGGGACTAAGCGCTTGGGAACTTCTAGTCGGCAACATATAGAGACTGTCCGTACCCAACGACGGGCTCACAGTCTAGAAGACGGCGACAGACAACAAAACAAAACGTGGTCAGGTGTCAAGTCATCAGAATAAATAGAAGTAAAGCTAGATGCACATCGTTGACAAAATTAATAGACGGGTAAATATGGGCAAGTAAAACAGAGTAATAAATCTGTTCAAACTTATACAGGTACTGTGGGGGGGGAAGGAGGTAGGGCGATTCATTCAATCGTATTTATTGAGCGTTGACTATGTGCCGAGCACTGCACTTTGGGGAGGGGGAGAGGAAAAATGGGGCTGAGTCTAGGAATCCAAGCATGCCAGTCAAAGGAACAAAATGGGAAATGGGAAGGCCTTGACGTAAGTGGCCGGGGAGCAGATTTGGATTGTATAAATGAATACATAATTTTTTATATTATATATGTTATGTACACATCATAAACAATAAAATAAATAAATAAATTTAATTACTCTATGAATTTTACTTGTGCATATTTACTTGTACATAATATTAGTACAAAAATAAATAAATAAATATAAATATATATAATTCTATGTATTTAACCTGCACATATTTACTGTTCTATTTAGTTTGTTAATGATGTGCATATACCTTTAATTCTACTTGTTCTGACGATTTTGACACCAGTCCACATGCCTTGTTTTGTTACCTGACTGGACTCTGAGCCTGTTGTCGGGTAGGGGCCGTCTCCATATGTTGGCCCACTTGGACTTCCCAAGCGCTTATTACAGTGCTCTGCACCCAGTAAGCGCTCAATAAATACGATTCATTGAATGAATGAATTGTGGAAAGCTTCATTTTGGGGGGATGGACGTCACAAGCTGCTAAGCCCCCACTGAAAGCTCAGAGATGAAGGCCCAGTGATGGCTGGATTCTAGAAGTGCTGAGTCCCCGGTGCTCCTCCTCGGCAGGGTGGAGAGAAATCGGAATCGTGTGGCGCTGGGTGCCATTGATTGATTAGGGGGCTCTCTAGGCCCATTTAGGGAGAGAACTAGCCCGTCTTTGTGGACCCAGGGAGGAAGAGTCGCTAGGAAAAGCACAGTAATTATAACCTTCCAGACCTGGAAATAGGAGGCAACTGTGATGGCCAATCCATAGGAGCAGTTTGGTGGTATGGCTAGCTTCATGGCAGTTGGGAGGGATATTGCACGCTAATATGCCCCCACGGAAAGCTCGGAGTTGAAGGCCAAGTGAAGCAAAAACTACTCACTCTCGCTTCAAGACTGTCCATCCCCTCGCCACCTCCTACCTCACCTCCCTTCTCTCCTTCTCCAGCCCAGCCCGCAACCTCCGCTCCTCTGCCACCGCTAACCTCCACACTGGGCCTCGTTCTCGCCCGTCCCACCGTCGACCTCCGGCCCACGTCCACCCCATGGCCCGGAATGACCTCCCTCCGCACATCCGCCAATCTGACTCTCTTCCTCCCTTCAAAGCCCTACTAAGAGCTCACCTCCTCCAGGAGGCGTTCTCAGACTGAGCCCCCCTTTTCCTCTAATGCTCCCCAGACCCCCCACCCTACCACCTTCCCCTCCTCACAGCACCTGTACATATATATATATGTATATATATGAATATATGAATGAATATGAATATATTCATATTGATTCATATATTCATTCAACGCAGCGGCAACCCTATGCACTCCTTGCACAGTATCGGCCCGGATTCCAGGCACAATGTCGAAGGGACCTTCAGTTGGCATTGATCTTGGCACCACTTACTCCTGCGTAGGAGTCTTCCAGCATGGAAAAGTGGAAATCATTGCCAATGACCAGGGAAATCGAAACACCCCCAGTTACGTCGTCTTCACAGACACAGAGCGTCTTATTGGAGATGTTGCAAAGAATGGAGTTGCGATGAACCCCACCAATACGGTTTTTAATGCCAAGCGTCTGATTGGCCGTCGATTTGATGATGCGGTTGTCCAGTCAGATATGAAGCATTGGCCCTTCACGGTGGTGAATGATGCAGGCAGGCCAAAGGTCCAGGTGGAGTAGCAAGGGGAGACTAAAAGCTTCTATCCAGAAGAGGTGCCATCTATGGTCCTGACAAAGATGAAGGAAATTGCTGAAGCTTACCTTGGGAAGACAGTCACTAATGCTGTGGTCACAGTCCCCACTTCAATGAATCCCAACGTCAGGCGACCAAAGATGCTGGAACAATCGCTGGTCTCAATGTGCTCCGTATCATCAATGAGCCAACTGCCGCTGCTATTGCTTATGGCTTGGACAAGAAGGTTGGTGCCGAGAGAAATGTGTTCATCTTTGACCTTGGAGGTGGTACCTTTGATGTCTCCATCCTCACCATTGGAGATGGGACCTTTGAAGTGAAGTCAACAGCTGGAGATACCCAGCTGGGTGAGGAGGACTTTGACAACCGCATGGTCAATCATTTCATTGCCGAGTTCAAGCGCAAGCACAAGAAGGACATCAGTGAGAACAAGCGTGCCGTCCGCCGCCTGCGTACCGCTTGTGAGCGAGCCAAGTGCACCCTTTCCTCCAGCACCCAGGCCAGCATTGAGATTGATTCCCTCTACGAAGGCATCGACTTCTACACCTCCATTACGTGAGCCCGCTTCGAAGAGCTGAATGCTGACCTGTTCCGTGGCATCCTGGATCCCGTGGAGAAGGCCCTGTGAGATGCCAAGCTCAATAAGTCCCAAATCCATGATATCGTCCTGGTTGGTGGCTCCACCCGAATCCCCAAGATCCAGAAACTTCTGGAAGCCGTTGAACACAACGGCCAACGAGAAGCCGTTGAACTCAACGAACAGCGAGAAGCCGTTGAACTCAACGGACAGCGAGAAGCCGTTGAACTCAACGGACAGCGAGAAGCCGTTGAACTCAACGGACAGCGAGAAGCCGTTGAATTCAACGGCCAAAGAGAAGCCGTTGAACTGAACGGACACCGAGGAGGGTTGGCTCCCGTGGGAGCATCTCCGGGAGGGCCGAGGGGAGTTGACCCTGTCAGTGACGGGTGAGATTAGGCAGAGGAGAGGATGCATCGAAACCGCCACCAGCATAAACGGCCTGCGCTCAGTCTCTGGAGCGGTGGGCGGCCGTGTGCTGAGCCATCCCGGGATTGGAGTGGGATTAAACCTGCCTGACTAGGAGCGGCCTGTTGTCTCTGTGCTCTCTATGCTGCACCTCTCTGTGAGTAGTAATAGTAGGGTGAGGACTGGGTGGTCTCTGTGTGCCACTAAAATGGATTGCATTCATTCATTCATTCAATCGTATTTATCGAGCGCTTACTGTGTGCAGAACAGGGGACTAAGCGCTTGGGAAGTTCTAGTCGGCAACATATAGAGACGGTCCCTACCCAACGACGGGCTCACAGTCTAGAAGACGGAGACAGACAACAAAACAAAACATGTGGTCAGGTGTCAAGTCATCAGAATAAATAGAAGTAAAGCTAGATGCACATCATTGACAAAATAAATAGGGTAAATATGGGCAAGTCACATAAATAGAGAAATAAATCAGTACAAACATATATACAGGTGTTGTGAGGAGGGGAAGGAGGTAGGGCGATTCATTCAATCATATTTATTGAGCGCTGACTATGTGCAGAGCACTGTACTTTGGGGAGGGGGAGAAGAAAAAGGGGGCTGAGTCTAGGAATCCAAGCATGCCAGTCAAAGGAACAAAAAAGGAAGTGGGAAGGCCTTGACGTAAATGGCCGGGGAGCAGATTTGGATTGTATAAATAAATACATAATTTTTTATATTATATATGTTATGTATGTAATATGAACAATAAAATTAATAAATAGAAACGGATATTACTCTATGTAATTTACTTGTACATATTTACTTGTACATAATATAAATACTAAAATAAATAAAAATATAAATATATATTATTCTATATATTTTACTTGCACATATTTACTATTCTATTTAGTTTGTTAATGATGTGCATATAGCTTTAATTCTACTTGTTCTAACGATTTTGATACCAGTCCATATGTTTTGTTTTGTTGCCTGAATACACCCTGAGCCTGTTGTTGGGTAGGGGCCGTCTCCATATGTTGCCTACTGGGACTTCCCAAGCGCTTATTACAGTGCTCTGCACCCAGTAAGCGCTCAATAAATACGATTGATTGAATGAATGAATTGAGGAAAGCTTCATTTTGGGGGGAGGGACGTCACACGCTGCTAAGCCTCCACTGAAAGCGCAGAGATGAAGGCCCAGTGATGGCTGGATTCTAGAAGTGCTGAGTCCCCGGCGCTCCTCCTCGGCAGGGTGGAGAGAAATCGGAATCGTGTGGCGCTTGGTGCTATTGATTGATAAGGGGGCTCTCTAGGCCCATTTAGGGAGAGAACTAGCCCATCTTTGTGGACGCAGGGAGGAAGAGTCGCTAGGAAAAGCACAGTGATTATAACCTTCCAGACATGGAAAGAAAATAGGAGGCAACTGTGATGGCCAATCCATAGGAGCAGTTTGGCGGTATGGCTAGCTTCATGGCAGGTGGGAGGGACAGCTCACGCTAATAAGCCCCCACGGAAAGCTCGGAGTTGAAGGCCAAGCGAAGCAAAAACTCCTCACTCTCGCTTCAAGGCTGTCCATCCCCTCGCCCCCTCCTACCTCACCTCCCTTCTCTCCTTCTCAAGCCCAACCCGCACCCTCTGCTCCTCTGCCACTGCTAACCTCCTCACTGGGCCTCGTTCTCTCCCGTCCCACCGACGACCCCCGGCCCACGTCCACCCCATGGTCCGGAATGACCTCCCTCCGCGCATCCGCCAATCTGGCTCTCTTCCTCCCTTCAAAGCCCTACTAAGAGCTCACCTCCTCCAGGAGGACTTCTCAGACTGAGCCCCCTTTTTCCTCTCCTGCTCCCCATCCCCCCCACCCTACCTCCTACCCCTCCCCACAGCACCTGTACATATATATATTCATATATTCATTCAACGCAGCGGCAACCCTATGCACTCCTTCCACAGTATCGGCCCGGATCCTAGGCACAGTGTCGAAGGGACCTTCAGTTGGCATTGATCTTGGCACCACCTACTCCTGCGTAGGAGTCTTCAAGCATGGAAAAGTGGAAATCATTGCCAATGACCAGGGAAATCGAACCACCCCCAGTTATGTCACCTTCACAGACACAGAGCGTCTTATTGGAGATGCTGCAAAGAATCAAGTTGCGATGAGCCCCACCAATACGGTTTTTGATGCCAAGCGTCTGATTGGTCGTCGATTTGATGATGCGGTTGTCCAGTCAGATATGAAGCATTGGCCCTTCACGGTGGTGAATGATGCAGGCAGCCCAAAGGTCCAGGTGGAGTACAAAGGGGAGGCCAAAAGCTTCTATCCAGAAGAGGTGCTATCTATGGTCCTGATAAAGGTGAAGGAAATTGCTGAAGCTTACCTTGGGAAGACAGTCACTAATGCTGTGGTCACAGTCCCCACTTACTTCAATGAGTCCCAACCCCAGGAGACCAAAGATGCTGGAACAATCGCTGGTCTCAATGTGCTCCGTATCATCAATGAGCCAACTGCCGCTGCTATTGCTTATGGCTTGGGCAAGAAGGTTGGTGCCGAGAGAAATGTGTTGATCTCTGACCTTGGAGGTGGTACCTTTGATGTCTCCATCCTCACCATTGGAGATGGGATCTTTGAAGTGAAGTCAACAGCTGCAGATACCCACCTGGGTGGGGAGGACTTTGACAACCGCATGGTCAATCATTTCATTGCCGAGTTCAAGCGCAAGCACAAGAAGGACATCAGTGAGAACAAGCGTGCCGTCCGCCGCCTGTGTACCGCTTGTGAGCGAGCCAAGCGCACCCTTTCCTCCAGCAGCCAGGCCAGCATTGAGATTGATTCCCTCTACGAGGGCATCGACTTCTACACCTCCATTACGGGAGCCCGCTTCGAAGAGCTGAATGCTGACCTGTTCCGTGGCACCCTGGATCCCGTGGTGAAGGCCCTGTGAGATGCCAAGCTCAGTAAGTCCCAAATCCATGATATCGTCCTGGTTGCTGGCTCCACCCGAATCCTCAAGATCGAGAAACTCCTACAGGACTTCTTCAATGGCAAGGAGCTGAAAAAGAGTATCAATCAGGATGAGGCTGTCGCCTAAGGTGCAGCTGTCCAGGCGGCCATTGTGTCAGGAGACAAGTCTGAGAATGTGCAGGATCTTCTGCTGTTAGATGTCACCACCCCGTCCCTGGGAATTGAAACAGCGAGAGGGGTCATGACTGTCTGGATCAAGCGCAACGCCACCATCCCCCCAAGCAGACACAGACTTTCACCACCTACTCAGACAACCAGCCTGGTGTACTCATTCAGGTTTATGAAGGTACGAGAGCCATGACCAAGGACAACTACCTGCTTGGGAAGTTTGAGTTGACTGGCATCCCTCCTGCTCCCCGAGGTGTGCCTCAGATCGAGGTCACCTTTGACATCGACGCCAGTGACATTTTGAATGTGTCTGCTGTGGACAAGAGCGCGGGCAAGGAAAACAAGACCACAATCACCAATGACAAAGGGCGTCTGAGTAAAGAAGACATCGAGCACATGGTGCAGGAGGCAGAGAAATACAACGATGTAGATGAGAAGCAGAGAGACAAGGTGTCTTCCAAGAACTCCCTCGAGTCCTATGCTTTCAACATGAAGGCAACGGTTGAGGATGAGAAGCTCCAGGGCAAGATCAGTGATGAGGATAAGCAGAAAATCCTGGACAAATGCAACGAAATCATCAACTGGCTGGATAAGAACCGGACTGCTGTAAAGGAAGAGTTTGAACACCAACAGAAGGAGCTGGAGAAGGCCTCACCCTGTCAGCATGCATCCCGTGACCGTCGGTATTCTGTCCCACTCCCTGCACACAGTGGCCATCCCGGATCCCAGTCCCGCAGGCACAAGCTCAAAATTACTCCATCCCAGGCCCTGCTGCCACCACCTCCCTGGAGTACCTCTAATGTCTCCGAAGCCAGCCTGGATCAACACCGGCAGGAGGAAAACTGGCAGTAGGGCCCTAGCAGGAGTGATTTGCCCTACTGAGAGCCCACCTCCTCCAGGAGGCCTTCCCAGACTGAGCCCCCTCCTTCCTCTCCCACTCATCCCCCCTCCATCCCCCTCGGCTTACCTCCTTCCCTTCCCCACAGCACCTGTATATATGTATATGTTTGTACATATTTATTACTCTATTTATTGATTGATTGATCTTGTACACATCTATTCTATTTATTTTATTATGTTAATACGTTTGGTTTTGTTCTCTGTCTCCCCCTTCTAGACTGTGAGCCCACTGTTGGGTAGGGACTGTCTCTATATGTTGCCAACTTGTACTTCCCAAGCGCTTAGTACAGTGTTCCGCACACAGTAAGTGCTCACTAAATACGATTGATTGATTGATATATTTGTACAGATTTATCCCTCTATTTTACTTGTACATATTTACTACTCCATTTATTTTGTCAATAATGTGCATCTAGCTTTATTTCTGTTTACTCTGATGACTTGACACCTGTCCACATATTTTGTTTTGTTGTCTGTCTCCCACTTCTAGGCTGTGAGCCTGTAGGTGAGTAGGGACCGTCTCTATATGTTGCCGACTTGTTCTTCCCAAGCGCTTAGTCCAGTGCTCTGCACACAGTAAACGCTCAATAAATATGATTGAATGAATGAATGAAAGCGGAAAAGGGGGACTCAGTCTGGGAAGGTGATTATCGGGCCAGGAGGCATCCTTTGAGGAGGGATTAAGAGTGACGAACTGTTACCATGGAGACCGAGGGATGCCATCGTCCCACTCAACGGCCAACGAGAAGCCGTTGAACTCAACGGCCAACGGGAAGCCGTTGAACTCAACGGTCAACGAGAAGCCATTGAACTCAACGGCCAACGGGAAGCCGTTGAACTCAACGGTCAACGAGAAGCCGTTGCACTCTACGGCCAGCGAGAAGCCGTTGAACTCAACGGACAGCGAGGAGGGTTGGCTCCCGTGGGATCATCTCGGGGAGGGCCGAGGGGAGTTGTCCCTGTCAGTCACGGGTGAGATTATGCAGAGGAGAGGATGCATCGAAACCGCCACCAGCATAAACGGCCTGCGCTCAGTCCCTGGACTGGTGGGCGGCCATGTGCTGAGCCCTCCCGGGACTGGAGTGGGATTAAACCTGCCTGACTAGGAGCGGCCCGTTTTCTCTGTCCTCTCTATGTAGCACCTCTCTGTGAGTGGTAATAGTAGGGTGAGAACTGGGTGGTCTCTGAGGTCCCCGAGGGGGAATGTGCCACTAAAATGGATTACATTCATTCATTTATTCATTCAATCGTATTTATCGAGCGCTTACTGTGTGCAGAGCACGGGACTAAGCTCTTGGGAAGTTCTAGTCGGCAACATATAGAGACGGCCCCTACCCAACGACGGGCTCAGGGTCTAGAAGACGGAGACAGACACCAAAACATGTGGTAAGTTGTCAAGTCATCAGAATAAATAGAAGTAAAGCTGGATGCACATCATTGACAAAATAAATAGAAGGGTAAATATGGCAAGTAAAATAAATAGAGTAATAAATCTGTACAAACATATATACAGGCGCTGTGGGGAGGGGAAGGAGGTAGGGCGACTCATTCATTCAATCGTATTTATTGAGCACTTACTATGTGCAGAGCACTATACTTTGGGGAGGGGGATTGGAAAAAGAGGGCTGAGTCTAGGAATCCAAGCATGCCAGTCAAAGGAACAAAATAGGAGGTGGGAAGGCCTTGACGTTAATGGCCAGGGAGCAGATTTGGATTGTATAAATAAATACATAATTTTTGTATTATATATGTTATGCATATATTATAAATAATAAAATAAATAAATAAATGAAAATGAATACTACTCTATGTATTTTACTTGTACATATTTACTTATACATAATATAAATAATAAAATAAATAAATATCAATATATATTGCTCTATGTATTTTACTTGCACATATTTACTATTCTATTTAGTTTGTTAATGATGTGCATATAGCTTTAATTCTACTTGTTCTGATGATTTTGACACCAGCCCACATGCTTTGTTTTGTTATCTGTCTAGACCCTGAGCCTGTTGTTGGGTATCTGCCGTCTCCATATGTTGCCAACTTGGACTTCCCTAGCGCTTATTACAGTGCTCTTCACTTAGTAAACGCTCAATAAATACGATTGAATGAATGAATCGTGGAAAGCTTCATTTTAGGGGGAGGGACGTCACACGTTGCTAAGCCTCCACTGAAACCTCAGAGATGAAGGCCCAGTGATGGCTGGATTCTAGAAGTGCTGAGTCTCCGGCGCTCCTCCTCGGCCGGGTGGAGAGAAATCGGAGTCGTGTGGCGCTTGGTGCTATTGATTGATAAGGGGGGCTGTCTAAGCCCATTTAGGGAGAGAACTAGCCCATCTTTGTGGACCCAGGGAGGAAGAGTCGCTAGGAAAAGCACATTAATTATAACCTTCCAGAGCTAGAAAGAAAATAGGAGGCAACTGTGATGGCCAATCCACAGGAGCAGTTTGGCGGTATGACTAGATTCATGGCGGGAGGGAGGGACCGCGAAGGCTAATAAGCCCCACGGAAAGGTCGAAGTTGAAGGCTAAGCGAACCAAAAACTCCTCACTCTCTACTTCAAGGCTGTCCATCCCCTCGCCCCCTCCTACCTCACCTCCCTTCTCTCCTTCTCCAGCCCAGCCCCCACCCTCCACCCCTCTGCCACCGCTAACCTCCTCACTGGGCCTCGTTCTCGCCCGTCCCGCCGTCGACCCCCGGACCACGTCCACCCCCTGGCCATGAATGACCTTCCTCAGCACATCCGCCAAGCTGGCTCTCTTCTTTCCTTCAAAGCCCTACTAAGAGCTCACTTCCTCCAGGAGGCCTTCTCAGACTGAGCCCCCTTTTTCCTCTCCTGCTCCCTATCCCCCCAACCCTACCTCCTTCCCCTCCCCACAACACCTGCATTCATTCATATATTCATTCAACGCAGCGGCAACCCTACGAACTCCATGAATAGTATCGGCCCTGATCCCAGGCACAATATCGAAGGGACCTTCAGTTGGCATTGATCGTGGCACCACCTACTCCTGCGTAGGAGTCTTCCAGCATGGAAAAGTGGAAATTATTGCCAATGACCAGGGAAATCGAACCACCCCCAGTTACGTCGCCTTCACAGACACAGAGCGTCTTATTGGAGATGCTGCAAAGAATCAAGTTGTGATGAACTCCACCAATACGGTTTGTGATGCCAACCGTCTGATTGGCCGTCGATTTGATGATGCGGTTGTCCAGTCACATATGAAGCATTGGCTCTTCACGGTGGTGAATGATGCAGGCAGGCCAAAGGTCCAGGTGGAGTACCAAGGGGAGACCAAAAGCGTCTATCCAGAAGAGGTGCCATCTATGGTCCTGACAAAGATGAAGGAAATTGCTGAAGCTTACCTTGGGAAGACAGTCACTAATGCTGTGGTCACAGTCCCCACTTACTTCAATGATTCCCAACTTCAGGCGACCAAAGATCCTGGAACAATCGCTGGTCTCAATGTGCTCCGTATCATCAATGAGTCAACTGCCGCTGCTATTGCTTATGGCTTGGACAAGAAAGTTGGTGCCGAGAGAAATGTGTTGATCCTTGACCTTGGAGCTGGTACCTTTGATGTCTCCATCCTCACCATTAGATATGAGATCCTTGAAGTGAAGTCAACAGCTGGAGATACCCAGCTGGGTGGAGAGGACTTTGACAACCGCGTGGTCAATCATTTCATTGCCGGGTTCAAGCGCCAGCACAAGAAGGACATCTGTGAGAACAAGCGTGCCATCCACCGCCTGCGTACCGCTTGTGAGCGAGTCAAGCGCACCCTTTCCTACAGCACCCAGGCCAGCATTGAGATGGATTCCCTCTACGAGGGCATCGACTTCTACACCTCCATTACGCGAGCCCGCTTCGAAGAGCTGAATGCTGACCTGTTCCGTGGCACCATGGATCCCGTGGGGAAGGCCCTGCGGGATGCCAGGCTCAATAAGTCCCAAATCCATGATATCGTCCTGGTTGGTGGCTCTACCCGAATCCTCAAGATCGAGAAACTCCTACAGGACTTCTTCAATGGCAAGGAGCTGAAAAAGAGTATCAATCCGGATGAGGCTGTCGCCTACGGTGCAGCTGTCCAGGCCGCCATTGTGTCAGGAGACAATTCTGAGAATCTGAAGGATCTTCTCCTGTTAGATGTGACCACCCCGTCCCTGGGAATTGAAATAGCGGGAGGTGTCATGACTGTCTGGATCAAGCGCAACACCACCATCCCCACCAAGCAGACACAGACTTTCACCACCTACTCAGAAAACCAGCCTGGTGTACTCATTCAGGTTTATGAAGCTGCGAGAGTCATGACCAAGGACAACAACCTGCTTGGGAAGTTTGAGTTGACTAGCATCCCTCCTGCTCCCCGAGGTGTGCCTCAGATCGAGGTCACCTTTGACATCGAAGCCAGTGGCATTCTGAATGTGTCTGCTGTGGACAAGAGCACATGCAAGGTAAACAAGAACACAATCACCAATGACAAAGGGCGTCTGAGTAAAGAAGACATCGAGTGCATGGTGCAGGAGGCAGAGTACCTCTAAGGTCTCCGAAGCCAGCCTGGATCAACACTGGCAGTGGGAGCAAAGGAATTGCACATTGGGCCACAGCAGGAGTGATTTGCCCTACAGAGAGCTCACCTCCTCCAGGAGGCCTTCCCAGACTGAGCCCCCTCCTTCTTCTCCCCCTCATCCCCCTCTCCATCCCCCTTGTCTTACCTCCTTCCCTTCCCCACAGCACCTGTATATATGCATATATGTTTGGACATATGCATTACTCTATTCATTGATTGATTGATTTTACTTGTACATATCTATTCTATTTATTTTCTTTTGTTAATATGCTTGGTTTTGTTCTCTGTCTCCCCCTTCTAGACTGTGAGCCCTCTGTTGGGTAGGGACTGTCTCTGTATGATGTCAACTTGTACTTCCCAAGCACTTGGTACATTGCTCTGCACACAGTAAGAGCTCAATAAATACGATACATTGATTGAATGAAAGAGGAAAAAGGGGGTTCAGTCTGGGAAGGTGATGATCGGGCCAGGAGGCACCCTTTGAGGAGGGATTAAGAGTGACGAACTGTTACCATGGAGACCGAGGGATGCCATCGTCCCACTCAATGGCCAAGGAGAAGCCGTTGAAGTCAACTGCCAACGAGAAGCCGTTGAACTGAACGGCCAACGAGAAGCTGTTGAACTCAACGGCCAGCGAGAAGCCGTTGAACTCAACGGCCAGCGAGCAGTCGTTGAACTCAACGGCCAGCGAGAAGACGTTGAACTCAACGGCCAGCGAGAAGCCGTTGAACTCAACGGCCAACGAGTAGCCGTTGAACTCAACGGCCAGCGAGAAGCCGTTGAACTCAACGGACAGCGAGGAGGTTTGGCTCCCGTGGGAGCATCTCGGGGAGGGCCGAGGGGAGTTGACATCTGTCAGTCACGGGTGAGATTATGCAGAGGAGAGGATGCATCGAAACCGCCACCAGCATAAACGGCCTGCGCTCAGTCCCTGGACCGGTGGGCGGCCGTGTGCTGAGCCCTCCCGCGATTGGAGTGGGATTAAACCTGCCTGACTAGGAGCGGCCCGTTGTCTCTGTGCTCTCTATGCAGCACCTCTCTGTGAGTGGTAATAGTAGGGTGAGGACTGGGTGGTCTCTGTGGTCCCCGAGGGGGAATGTGCCACTAAAATGGATTGCATTCATTCATTTATTCATTCGAGCGCTTACTGTGTGCAGAGCACGGGACTAAGCGCTTGGGAAGTTCTAGTCGGCAACATATAGAGACTGTCCGTACCCAACGACGGGCTCACAGTCTAGAAGACGGAGACAGACAACAAAACAAAACGTGGTCAGGTGTCATCAGAATAAATAGAAGTAAAGCTAGATGCACATCGTTGACAAAATAAAAGGGTAAATATGGGCAAGTAAAACAGAGTAATAAATCTGTTCAAACATATATACAGGTACTGTGGGGGGGGGGGAGGAGGTAGGGCTATTCATTCAATCGTATTTATTGAGCGTTGACTATGTGCAGAGCACTGCACTTTGGGGAGGGGGAGAGGAAAAATGGGGCTGAGTCTAGGAATCCAAGCATGCCAGTCAAAGGAACAAAATGGGAAGTGGGAAGGCCTTGACGTAAATGGCCGGGGAGCAGATTTGGATTGTATAAATAAATACATAATTTTTTATATTATATATGTTATGTACACATCATAAACAATAAAATAAATAAATATAATAATTACTCTATGAATTTTACTTGTACATATTTACTTGTACATAATATTAGTACAAAAATAAATAAATAAATATAAATATATATTATTCTATGTATTTAACCTGCACATATTTACTGTTCTATTTAGTTTGTTAATGATGTGCATATACCTTTAATTCTATTTGTTCTAACGATTTTAACACCAGTCCACATGTTTTGTTTTGTTTTCTGTCTAGACCCTGAGCCTGTTGTTGGGTAGGGGCCGTCTCCATATGCTGCCCACTTGGACTTCCCAAGCGCTTAGTACAGTGCTCTGCACCCAGTAAGCGCTCAATAAATACGATTGAATGAATGAATTGTGGAAAGGTTCATTTTTGGGGGAGGGACGTCACACGCTGCTCAGCCCCCATTGAAAGCTCATAGATGAAGGCCCAGTGATGGCTGGATTCTAGAAGTGCTGAGTCCCCGGCCCTCCTCCTCGGCAGGGTGGAGGGAAATCGGGAGTCGTGTGGTGCTTGGTGCTATTGATTGATAAGGGGGCTCTCTAGGCCCATTTAGGGAGAGAACTAGCCCATCTTTGTGGACCCAGGGAGGAAGAGTCGCTAGGAAAAGCACAGTAATTATAACCTTCCAGACCTGGAAAGAAAATAGGAGGCAACTGTGATGGCCAATCCATAGGAGCAGTTTGGCGGTATGGTTAGCTTCATGGCGGGTGGGAGGGATAGTGCACGCTAATGAGCCCCTACGGAAAGCTCGGAGTTGAAGGCCAAGCGAAGCAAAAACTCCTCACTCTCGGTTTCAAGGCTGTCTATCCCCTCGCCCCCTCCTACCTCACCTCCCTTCTCTCCTTCTCCAGCCCAGCCCGCACCCTCCGCTCCTCTGCCACCGCTAACCTCCTCACTGGGCCTCGTTCTCGCCCACCCCGCGGTCGACCCCTGGCCCACGTCCACCACCAGGCCCGGAATGACCTCCATGCGCACATCCGCCAAGCTGGCTCTCTTCCTCCCTTCAAAGCCCTACTAAGAGCTCACCTCCTCCAGGAGGCCATCTCAGACTGAGCCCCCTTTTTCCTCTCCTGCTCCCCATCCCCCCTACCCTACCTCCTTCCCCTCCCCACAGCACATGTACATATATATATATACATATATATTCATATATATATACATATATATGAATATATGAATGAATATGAATATATGTATATATTCATATTCATTCAAATATTCATTCAATGCAGCGACAGCCCTATGCACTCCTTGCACAGTATCGGCCCGGATCCCAGGCACAATATCGAAGGGACCTTCAGTTGGCATTGATCTTGGCACCACCTACTCCTGCGTAAGAGTCTTCCAGCATGGATAAGTGGAAATCATTGCCAATGACCAGGGAAATCGAACCACCCCCAGTTACGTCGCCTTCACAGACACAGAGCGTCTTATTGGAGATGCTGCAAAGAATCAAGTTGTGATGAACCCCACCAATACGGTTTGTGATGCCAACCGTCTGATTGGCCGTCGATTTGATGATGCGGTTGTCCAGTCACATATGAAGCATTGGCTCTTCACGGTGGTGAATGATGCAGGCGGGCCAAAGGTCCAGGTGGAGTACCAAGGGGAGACCAAAAGCGTCTATCCAGAAGAGGTGCCATCTATGGTCCTGACAAAGATGAAGGAAATTGCTGAAGCTTACCTTGGGAAGACAGTCACTAATGCTGTGGTCACAGTCCCCACTTACTTCAGTGACTCCCAAATTCAGGCGACAAAAGATGCTGGAACAATCGCTGGTCTCAATGTGCTCCGTATCATCAATGAGCCAACTGCCACTGCTATTGCTTATTGCTTGGACAAGAAAGTTGGTGCCGAGAGAAATGTGTTGATCCTTGACCTTGGAGGTGGTACCTTTGATGTCTTCATTCTCACCATTAGAGATGGGATCCTTGAAGTGAAGTCAACAGCTGGAGATACCCAGCTGGGTGGGGAGGACTTTGACAACCGCGTGGTCAATCATTTCATTGCCGGGTTCAAGCGCCAGCACAAGAAGGACATCAGTGAGAACAAGCGTGCCATCCACCGCCTGCGCACCGCTTGTGAGCGAGTCAAGCGCACCCTTTCCTCCAGCACCCAGGCCAGCTTTGAGATGGATTCCCTCTACGAGGGCATCGACTTCTACACCTCCATTAAGCGAGCCCGCTTCGAAGAGCTGAATGCTGACCTGTTCCGTGGCACCATGGATCCCATGAAGAAGGCCCTGCGGGATGCCAGGCTCAATAAGTCCCAAATCCATGATATCGTCCTGGTTGGTGGCTCCACCCGAATCCTCAAGATCGAGAAACTCCTACAGGACTTCTTCAATGGCAAGGAGCTGAAAAAGAGTATCAATCCGAATGAGGCTGTCGCCTACGGTGCAGCTGTCCAGGCGGCCATTGTGTCAGGAGACAAGTCTGAGAATGTGCAGGATCTTCTCCTGTTAGATGTGACCCCCCCGTCCCTGTGAATTGAAACAGCGGGAGGGGTCATGACTGTCTGGATCAAGTGCAACGACACTATCCCCAACAAGCAGACACAGACTTTCACCACCTACTCAGACAACCAGCCTGCTGTACTCATTCGGGTTTATGAAGGTGCGAGAGCCATGACCAAGGAAAACAACCTGCTTGGGAAGTTTGAGTTGACTGGCATCCCTCCTGCTCCCCGAGGTGTGCCTCAGATCGAGGTCACCTTTGATATCGACGCCAGTGGCATTCTGAATGTGTCTGCTGTGGACAAGAGCACAGGTAAGGTAAACAAGAACACAATCACCAATAACAAAGGGCGTCTGAGTAAAGAAGACATCAAGCGCATGGTGCACGAGGCAGTGTACCTCTAATGTCTCCGAAGGCAGCCTTGATCAACACTGACAGTGGGAGCAAAGGAATTGTGCATCGGGCCACAGCAGGAGTGATTTGCCCTACAGAGAGCTCACCTCCTCCAGGAGGCCTTCCCAGACTGAGCCCCCTACTTCCTCTCCCCCTCATCACCGTCTCCATCCCCCTCATCTTACCTCCTTCCCTTCCCCACAGCACCTGTATATATGTATATATGTTTGTACATATGCATTACTCTAATTATTGATTGATTGATTTGACTTGTACATATCTATTCTATTTATTTTCTTCTGTTCATATGTTTGGTTTTGTTCTCTGCCTCCCCCTTCTAGACTGTGAGCCCACTGTTGGGTAGGGACTGTCTCTATATGTTGCCAACATGTACTTCCCAAGCGCTTAGTACATTGCTCTGCACACATAAGAGCTCAATAAATACGATTGATTGAATGAAAATGGAAAAAGGGGCTCAGTCTGGGAAGGTGATGATCGGGCCAGGAGGCACCCTTTGAGGAGGGATTAAGAGTGACGAACTGTTACCGTGGAGACCGAAGGATTGCCAACGTCCCACTCAACGGCCAACGAGAAGCCGTTGAACTCAACGGCCAACGAGAAGCCGTTGAACTCAACGGACAGCGAGAAGCCGTTGAACTCAACGGACAGCGAGAAGCCGTTGAACTCAACGGCCAACGAAAAGCCGTTGAACTCAACGGACAGCGAGAAGCCGTTAAACTCAACGGCCAATGAGAAGCCGTTGAACTCAACGGACAGCGAGAAGCCGTTGAACTCAACGGCCAACGAGAAGCCGTTGAACTCAACGGACAGCGAGAAGCCGTTGAACTCAACGGACAGCGAGAAGCCATTGAACTCAACGGACAGCGAGAAGCCGTTGAACTCAACGGCCAACGAGAGGCCGTTGAACTCAACGGACAGCGAGAAGGGTTGGCTCCCGTGGGAGCATCTCGGGAAGGGCCGAGGGGAGTTGACCCTGTCAGTCACGGGTGAGATTAGGCAGAGGAGAGGATGCATCGAAACCGCCACCAGCATAAATGGCCTGCGCTCAGTCCCTGGACCGGTGGGCGACCGTGTGCTGAGCCCTCCCGGGATTGGAGTGGGATTAAACCTGCCTGACTAGGAGCGGCCCGTTGTCTCTGTGCTCTCTATGTTGCACCTCTCTGTGAGTGGTAATAGTAGGGTGAGGACTGGGTGGTCTCTGTGGTCCCCGAGGGGGAATATGCCACTAAAATGGATTTCATTCATTCATTTATTCATTCAATCGTATTTATCAAGCGCTTACTGTGTGCAGAGCAGGGGACTAAGCGCTTGGGAAGTTCTAGTCCGCAACATATAGAGACGGCCCCTATCCAACGACGGGCTCACAGTCTAGAAGAAGGAGACAGACACAAAACAAAACATGTGGTCAGGTGTCAAGTCATCAGAATAAATTGAAGTAAAGTTAGATGCACATCGTTGACAAATTAAATATAAGGGTAGATATGCACAAGTAAAATAAATAGAGTAATAAATCTGTACAAACTTATGTACAGGTGCTGTGGGGAGGGGAAGGAGGTAGGGCGATTCATTCAATCGTATGTATTGAGCGCTGACTATGTGCAGAGCACTGCACTATTTTAATGGCATTTATTAACCGCTTACTATGTGCAAAGCACTGTTCTAAGCGCTGGGGAGGTTACAAGGTGATCAGGTTGTCCCACGGGGAGTTCACAGTTCTAATCCCCATTTTACTGATGAGGTAACTGAGGCACAGAGAAGTGAAGTGTCATGCCCAAAGTCACACAGCTGACGGTTGGATGAGCCGGGATTTGAACCCATGACCTCTGACTCCAAAGCCCGGGCCCTTTTCCACTGAGCCACGCTGCTTCTCAAAATAATTGGAGATGCCGGGGATCGAACCCGGGGCCTCATACATGCGAAACATGCGCTCTACCACTGAGCTACATCCCCCTCTGAAAGTAGGTAAAACCACTAACCCCAACAGTTACGCATTTAGGGCCCACAGCCTGGTGGAGAGCAGGGCCCAAAGAGGGAGAGATAATAACAATGATGGCATACGTTAAGCGCTTACTATGTGCAAAGCACCATTCTAAGCGCTGGTACAACCTGATACAAGGTGATAGGTTGTCCCACGTGGGGCTCACAGTCTTCATCCCCATTTTACAGATGAGGGAACTGAGGCCCAGAGAAGTTAAGTGGCTTGCCCAAGGTCACACAGCTGACCAAGTGGCTGAGGCGGGACTCGAACCCATGACCTCTGGGGGCTGAGTCTAGGAATCCAAGCATGCCAGTCAAAGGAACAAAATAGGAAGTGGGAAGGCCTTGACGTAAATGGCCGGGGAGCAGATTTGGATTGTATAAATAAATACATAATTTTTTATATTATATATGTTATGTATATATTATAAACAATAAAATGAATAGAAATGAATATTACTCTATGTAATTTACTCGTACATCTTTACTTGTACATAATATAAATACTAAAATGAATAAATAAATATAAATATGTATTACTCTATGTACTTTACTTGCACATATTTACTATTCTCTTTAGTTTGTTAATGATGTGCATATACCTTTAATTCTACTTGTTCTAACGATTTTGACACCAGTCCATATGTTTTGTTTTGTTGCCTGTCTAGACCCTGAGCCTGTTGTTGGGTAGGGGCCGTCTCCATATGTTGCCCACTTGGACTTCCCAAGCGCTTATTACAGTGCTCTGCACCCAGTAAGCGCTCAATAAATACGATTGATTAAATGAATGAATTGAGGAAAGCTTCATTTTGCGGGGAGGGACTTCACACGCTGCTCAGCCCCCACTGAAACCTCAGAGATGAAGGCCCAGTGATGGCTGGATTCTAGAAGTGCTGAGTCCCCGGCGCTCCTCCTCGGCAGGGTGGAGAGAAATCGGAATCGTGTGGCGCTTGGTGCCATTGATTGATTAGGGGGCTCTCTAGGCCCATTTAGGGAGAGACCTAGTCCACCTTTGTGGACCCAGGGAGGAAGAGTCGCTAGGAAAAGCACAGTAATTATAACCTTCCAGACCTGGAAAGAAAATAGGAGGCAACTGTGATGGCCAATCCATAGGAGCAGTTTGGCGGTATGGCTAGCTTCATGGCAGGTGGGAGGGACAGCGCACGCTAATAAGCCCCCACGGAAAGCTCGGAGTTGAAGGCCAAGCGAAGCAAAAACTCCTCACTCTCGCTTCAAGGCTGTCCATCCCCTCGCCCCCTCCTACCTCACCTCCCTTCTCTCCTTCTCCAGCCCGGCCCGCACCCTCCGCTCCTCTGCCACTGCTAACCTCCTCACTGGGCCTCGTTCTCGCCCGTCCCGCCGTCGACCCCCGGCCCACGTGCACCACCAGGCCCGGAATGACCTCCATCCGCACATCCGCCAATCTGCCTTTCTCCCTCCCTTCAAAGCCCTACTAAGAGCTCACCTCCTCCAGGACGCCTTCTCAGACTGAGCCCCCTTTTTCCTCTCCTGCTCCCCATCCCCCCCACCCTACCTCCTACCCCTCCCCACAGCACCTGTACATATATATATATTCATATATTCATTCAACGCAGCGGCAACCCTATGCACTCCTTGCACAGTATCGTCCCGGATCCTAGGCACAATGTCGAAGGGACCTTCAGTTGGCATTGATCTTGGCAACACCTACTCCTGCGTAGGAGTCTTCAAGCATGGAAAAGTGGAAATCATTGCCAATGACCAGGGAAATCGAACCACCCCCAGTTACGTCGCCTTCACAGACACAGAGCGTCTTATTGGAGATGCTGCAAAGAATCAACTTGCGATGAACCCCACCAATACGGTTTTTGATGCCAAGCGTCTGATTGGCCGTCGATTTGATGATGCGGTTGTCCAGTCAGATATGAAGCATTGGCCCTTCACGGTGGTGAATGATGCAGGCAGGCCAAAGGTCCAGGTAGAGTACCAAGGGGAGACCAAAAGCTTCTATCCAGAAGAGGTGCCATCTATGGTCCTGACAAAGATGAAGGAAATTGCTGAAGCTTACCTTGGGAAGACAGTTACTAATGCTATGGTCACAGTCCCCACTTACTTCAATGATTCCCAATGTCAGGCGACCAAAGATGCTGGAACAATCGCTGGTCTCAATGTGCTCCGTATCATCAGTGAGCCAACTGCCGCTGCTATTGCTTATGGCTTGGACAAGAAGGTTGGTGCGGGGAGAAATGTGTTCATCTCTGACCTTGGAGGTGGTACCTTTGATGTCTCCATCCTCACCATTGGAGATGGGATCTTTGAAGTGAAGTCAACAGCTGGAGATACCCACCTGGGTGGGGAGGACTATGACAACCGCGTGGTCAATCATTTCATTGCCGAGTTCATGCGCAAGGACAAGAAGGACATCAGTGGGAATAAGCGTGCCGTCCGCCGCCTGCGTACTGCTTGTGAGCGAGCCAAGCGCACCCTTTCCTCCAGCACTCAGGCCAGCATTGAGATTGATTCCCTCTACGAGGGCATCGACTTCTACACCTCCATTACGCGAGCCCGCTTCGAAGAGCTGAATGCTGACCTGTTCCGTGGCACCCTGGATGCCGTGGAGAAGGCCCTGTGAGATGCCAAGCTCAAGAAGTCCCAAATCCATGATATCGTCCTGGTTGGTGGCTCCACCCGAATCCTCAAGATCGAGAAACTCCTACAGGACTTCTTCAATGGCAAGGAGCTGAAAAAGAGTATCAATCAGGATGAGGCTGTCGCCTACGGTGCAGCTGTCCAGGCGGCCATTGTGTCAGGAGACAAGTCTGAGAATGTGCCGCATCTTCTCCTGTTAGATGTGACCACCCCGTCCCTGGGAATTGAAACAGCGGGAGGGGTCATGACTGTCTGGATCAAGCGCAACGCCACCATCCCCACCAAGCAGACACAGACTTTCACCACCTACTCAGACAACCAGCCTGGTGTACTCATTCAGGTTTATGAAGGTGCGAGAGCCATGAGCACGGACAACTACCTGCTTGGGAAGTTTGCGTTGACTGGCATCCCTCCTGCTCCCCGAGGTGTGCCTCAGATCGAGGTCACCTTTGACATCGACGCCAGTGGCATTCCGAATGTGTCTGCTGTGGACAAGAGCACAGGCAAGGAAAACAAGAACACAATCACCAATGACAAAGGGCGTCTGAGTAAAGAAGACATCAAGCGCATGGTGCACGAGGTAGCGTACCTCTAATGTCTCCGAAGCCAGCCTGGATCAACACTGACAGTGGGAGCAAAGGAATTGTGCATCGGGCCACAGCAGGAGTGACTTGCCCTACAGAGAGCTCACCTCCTCCAGGAGGCCTTCCCAGACTGAGCCCCCTTCTTCCTCTCCCCCTCATCCCCCTCTCCATCCCCCTTGTCTTACCTCCTTCCCTTCCCCACAGCACCTGTATATATGTATATATGTTTGTACATATGCATTACTCTATTGATTGATTGATTGATTTGACTTGTACATATCTATTCTATTTATTTTCTTTTCTTAATATGTTTGGTTTTGTTCTCTGTCTCCCCCTTCTAGACTGTGAGCCCACTGTTGGGTAGGGACTGTATCTATATGTTGCCAACTTGTACTTCCCAAGCGCTTAGTACATTGCTCTGCACACATAAGAGCTCAATAAATACGATTGATTGATTGAATGAAAGTGGAAAAAGGGGGCTCAGTCTGGGAAGGTGATGATCGGGCCAGGAGGCACCCTTTGAGGAGGGATTAAGAGTGACGAACTGTTACCGTGGAGACCGAGGGATGCCAACGTCCCACTCAACGGCCAACGAGAAGCCGTTGAACTCAACGGACAGCGAGAAGCCGTTGTACTCAACGGACAGCGAGAAGCCGTTGAACTCAACGGCCAACGAGAAGCCGTTGAACTCAACGGCCAAAGAGAAGCCGTTGAACTCAACGGACAGCGAGAAGCCGTTGAACTCAACGGCCAACGAGAAGCCGTTGAACTCAACGGCCAACGAGAAGCCGTTGAACTCAACGGACAGCGAGAAGCCGTTGAACTCAACGGACCGCGAGAAGCCGTTGAACTCAACGGACAGCGAGAAGCCGTTGAACTCAACGGCCAACGAGAAGCCGTTGAACTCAACGGCCAAAGAGAAGCCGTTGACCTCAACGGCCCATGAGAAGCCGTTGAACTCAACGGACAGCGAGAAGCCGTTGAACTCAACGGACAGCGAGAAGCCGTTAAATTCAACGGCCAACGAGAAGCCGTTGAACTCAACGGACCGCGAGAAGCCGTTGAACTCAACGGACAGCGAGAAGCCGTTGAACTCAACGGACAGCGAGAAGCCCTTGAAGTCAATGGCCAACGAGAAGCCGTTGAACTCAACGGAGAGCGAGGAGGGTTGGCTCCCGTGGGAGCATCTCGGGGAGGGCCTAGGGCAGTTGACCCTGTCAGTCACGGGTGAGATTATGCAGAGGAGAGGATGCATCAAAACCGCCACCAGCATAAACGGCCTGCGCTCAGTCCCTGGACCGGTGGGCGTCCGTGTGCTGAGCCCTCCCGGGATTGGAGTGGGATTAAACCTGCCTGACTAGGACCGGCCCGTTGTCTCTGTGCTCTCTATGTTGCACCTCTCTGTGAGTGGTAATAGTAGGCTGAGGACTGGGTGGTCTCTGAGGTCCCCGAGGGGGAATGTGCCACTAAAATGGATTGCATTCATTCATTTATTCAGTCAATCGTATTTATCGAGCGCTTACTGTGAGCAGAGCTGGGGACTAAGCGCTAGGGAAGTTCTAGTCGGCAACATATAGAGACGGCCCCTACCCAACGACGGGCTCACAGTCTAGATGACGGAGACAGACAACAAAACAACATGTGGTCAGGTGTCAAGTCATCAGAATAAATAGAAGTAAAGCTAGATGTACATCATTGACAAAATAAATAGAAGGGTAAATATGCACAAGTAAAATAAATAGAGTAATAATTCTGTAAAAACATATATACAGGTGCTGTGGGTAGGGGACGGAGGTAGGGCGATTCATTCAATCGTATTTCTTGAGCGCTTACTATGTGCAGAGCACTGTACTTTGGGGAGGGTTAGAGGGAAAAGGGGGCTGAGTCTAGGAATGCAAGCATGCCAGTCAAAGGAACAAAATGGGAAGTGGGAAGGCCTTGAGGTTAATGGCCGGGGAGCAGATTTGGATTGTATAAATAAATACATAATTTTTTATATTATATATGTTATGTATATATTATACATTATAAAATAAATTAAAATGAATATTACTGTGTATTTAACTTGTACATATTTTCTTGTACATAATACAAATACTAAAATGAATAAATATAAATATATATTACCCTATGTATTTTACTTGCACATATTTACTATTCTATTTAGTTTGTTAATGATGTGCATATAGCTTTAGTTCTACTTGTTCTGACGATTTTGACACCAGTCCACATGTTTTGTTTTGTTTTCTGTCTACAGCCTGAGCCTGTTGTTGGGTAGGGGCCGTCTCCATATGTTGCCCACTTGGACTTCCCAAGCGCTTAGTACAGGGCTCTGCACCCAGTAAGCGCTCAATAAATACGATTGAATGAATGAATTGTGGAAAGCTTCATTTTGGGGGGAGGGACGTCACACGCTGCTGAGCCCCCACTGAAAGCTCAGAGATGAAGGACCCGTGACGGCTGGGTTATAGAAGTGCTGAGACCCCGGCCCTCCTCCTGGGCAGTGTGGAGAGAAATCGGAGTCGTGTGGCGCTTGGTGCTATTGATTGATAAGGGGGCCCTCTAGGCCCATTTAGGGAGAGAACTAGCCCATCTTTGTGGACCCAGGGAGATACGGTCGCTAGGAAAAGCACAGTAATTACAACCTTCCAGACCTGGAAAGAAAATAGGAGGCAACTGTGATGGCCAAATCATAGGAGCAGTTTGGCGGTATGGCTAGCTTCATGGCGGGTGGGAGGGACAGCGCACGCTAATAAGCCCCCACGGAAAGCTCGGAGTTGAAGGCCAAGCGAAGCAAAAACTCCTCCCTCTCGGCTTCAAGGCTGTCCATCCCCTCGCCCCCTCCTACCTCACCTCCCTTCTCTCCTTCTCCAGCCCAGCCCGCACCCTCCGCTTCTCCGCCACCGCTAACCTCCTCACTGGGCCTCGTTCTCGCCCACCCCGCGGTCGACCTCCGGCCCACGTCCACCACCAGGCCCGGAATGACCTCCATCCGCACATCCGCCGAGCTGGTTCTCTTCCTCCCTTCAAAGCCCTACTAAGAGCTCACCTCCTCCAGGAGGCCATCTCAGACTGAGCCCCCTTTTTCCTCTCCTGCTCCCCATCCCCCCTACCCTACCTCCTTCCCCTCCCCACAACACCTGTACATATATATATATATATATTTATATTTATATATTTATATATATACATTCATATATATGAATATATGAATGAATATGAATATATGTATATATTCATATTCATTCAAATATTCATTCAACGCAGCGGCAGCCCTACGCACTCCTTGCACAGTATCGGCCCGGATCCCAGGCACAATGTCGAAGGGACCTTCAGTTGGCATTGATCTTGGCACCACCTACTCCTGCGTAGGAGTCTTCCAGCATGGATAAGTGGAAATCATTGCCAATGACCAGGGAAATCGAACCACCCCCAGTTACGTCGCCTTCACAGACACAGAGCGTCTTATTGGAGATGTTGCAAAGAATGGAGTTGCGATGAACCCCACCAATACGGTTTTTAATGCCAAGCGTCTGATTGGCCGTCGATTTGATGATGCGGTTGTCCAGTCAGATATGAAGCATTGGCCCTTCACGGTGGTGAATGATGCAGGCAGGCCAAAGGTCCAGGTGGAGTAGCAAGGGGAGACTAAAAGCTTCTATCCAGAAGAGGTGCCATCTATGGTCCTGACAAAGATGAAGGAAATTGCTGAAGCTTACCTTGGGAAGACAGTCACTAATGCTGTGGTCACAGTCCCAGCTTACTTCAATGAATCCCAACGTCAGGCGACCAAAGATGCTGGAACAATCGCTGGTCTCAATGTGCTCCGTATCATCAATGCGCCAACTGCCGCTGCTATTGCTTATGGCTTGGGCAAGAAGGTTGGTGCCGAGAGAAATGTGTTCATCTCTGACCTTGGAGGTGGTACCTTTGATGTCTCCATCCTCACCATTGGAGATGGGATCTTTGAAGTGACGTTAACAGCTGGAGATACCCACCTGGGTGGGGAGGACTTTGACAACCGCGTGGTCAATCATTTCATTGCCGAGTTCAAGCGCAAGGACAAGAAGGACATCAGTGAGAACAAGCGTGCCGTCCGCCGCCGGCGTACCGCTTGTGAGCGAGCCAAGCGCACCCTTTCCTCCAGCAGCCAGGCCAGCATTGAGATTGATTCCCTCTACGAAGGCATCGACTTCTACACCTCCATTACGCGAGCTTCGAAGAGCTGAATGCTGACCTGTTCCGTGGCACCCGGGATCCCGTGGTGAAGGCCCTTCGAGATGCCAAGCTCAATAAGTCCCAAATCCATGATATCGTCCTGGTTGTTGGCTCCACCCGAATCCTCAAGATCGAGAAACTCCTACAGGACTTCTTCAATGGCAAGGAGCTGAAAAAGAGTACCAATCAGGATGAAGCTGGCGCCTACGGTGCAGCTGTCCAGGCGGCCATTGTGTCAGGAGACAAGTCTGGGAATGTGCAGGATTTTCTTCTGTTAGATGTGACCACCCCGTCCCTGGGAATTGAAACAGTGGGAGAGGTCATGACTGTCTGGATCAAGCGCAATGCCACCATCCCCACCAAGCAGACACAGACTTTCACCACCTACTCAGACAACCAGCCTGGTGTACTCATTCAGGTTTATGAAGGCTCGAGAGCCATGACCAAGGAAAACAACCTGCTTGGGAAGTTTGAGTTGACTGGCATCCCTCCTGCTCCCCGAGGTGTGCCTCAGATCGAGGTCACCTTTGACATCGACGCCAGTGGCATTCTGAATGTGTCTGCTGTGGACAAGAGCACAGGCAAGGAAAACAAGAACACAATCACCAATGACAAAGGGCGTCTGAGTAAAGAAGACATCAAGCGCATAGTGCACGAGGCAGTGTACCTCTAATGTCTCCGAAGGCAGCCTGGAACAACACTGACAGTGGGAGCAAAGGAATTGTGCATCGGGTCACAGCAGGAGTGATTTGCCCTACAGAGAGCTCACTTCCTCCAGGAAGCCTTCCCAGACTGAGCCCCCTCCTTCCTCTCCACCTCACCCCCCTCTCCATCCCCCTCGTCTTACCTCCTTCCCTTCCCCACAGCACCTGTATATATGTATATATGTTTGTACATATGCATTACTCGATTGATTGATTGATTTGACTTGTACATATCTATTCTATTTATTTTCTTTTGTTAATATGTTTGGTTTTGTTCTCTGTCTCCCCCTTCTAGACTGTGAGCCCACTGTTGGGTTGGGATTGTCTCTATATGTTGCCAACTTGTACTTCCCAAGCGCTTAGTACATTGCTCTGCACACAGTAAGAGCTCACCAAATACGATAGATTGATTGAATGAAAGTGGAAAAGGGGGACTCAGTCTAGGAAGGTGATCATCGGGCCAGGAGGCACCCTTTGAGGAGGGATTAAGAGTGATGAACTGTTACCATGGAGACCGAGAGATGCCAACGTCCCACTCAACGGCCAGCGAGAAGCCGTTGAACTCAACGGCCAGCGAGAAGCCGTTGAACTCAACGGCCAGCGAGAAGCCGTTGAACTCAACGGCCAGCGAGAAGCCGTTGAACTCAACGGCCAGCGAGAAGCCGTTGAACTCAACGGCCAGCGAGAAGGCGTTGAACTCAACGGACAGCGAGGAGGGTTGGCTCCCGTGGGAGCACCTCGGGGAGGGCCGAGGGGAGTTGACCCTGTCAGTCACGGGTGAGATTACACAGAGGAGAGGATGCATCGAAACCGCCACCAGCATAAACGGCCTGCGCTCAGTCTCTGGACCGGTGGGCGGCCGTGTGCTGAGCCATCCCGGGATTGGAGTGGGATTAAACCTGCCTGACCAGGAGCGGCCCGTTGTCTCTGTGCTCTCTGTGTTGCACCTCTCTGTGAGTGGTTATAGTAGGCTGAGGACTGGGTGGTCTCTGTGGTCCCCGAGGGGGAATGTGCCACTAAAATGGATTGCATTCATTCATTCATTCAATCGTATTTATCGAGTGCTTACTGTGTGCAGAGCACGGGACTAAGCGCTTGGGAAGTTCTAGTCGGCAACGTATAGAGACGGTCCCTACCCAACAACGGGCTCACAATCTAGAAGACGGAGACAGACAACAAAACAAAACATGTAGTCAGGTGTCTAGTCATTAGAATAAATAGAAGTAAAGCTAGATGCACATCACTGACAAAATAAATAGAAAGGTAAATATGGGCAAGTAAAATAGAGTAATAAATCTGTACAGAGATATACAGGTGCTGTGTGGAGGGAAGGAGGTAGGTGATTCATTCATTCATTCGGATTTATTGAGCGCTGACTATGTGCAGAGCGCTGTACTTTGGGGAGGGGGAGAGGAAAAAGGGGGCTGAGTCTAGGAATCCAAGCATGCCAGTCAAAGGAACAAAATGGGAAGTGGGAAGGCCTTGACGTAAATGGCCGGGGAGCAGATTTGGATTGTATAAATAAATACATAATTGTGTATATTATATATGTTATGTATATATCATAAACAATAAAATAAATAAATAAATAAAAATATTACTCTATGAATTTTACTCGTACATATTTACTTGTACATAATATAAGTACTAAGATAAATAAATAAAAATATATATTATTCTATGTATTTAACCTACACATATTTACTGTTCTATTTAGTTTGTTAATGGTGTGCATATACCTTTAATTTTACTTGTTCTGACGATTTTGACACCAGTCCACATCTTTTGTTTTGTTGCCTGTCTGGACCCTGAGCCTGTTGTCGGGCAGGGGCCGTCTCCATATGTTGCCCACTTGGACTCCCCAAACGCTTATTACAGTGCCCTGCACCCAGTAAGCGCTCTATAAATACGATTGATTGAATGAATGAATTGTGGAAAGCTTCATTTTGGGGGGATGGACGTCACACGCTGCTAAGCCCCCATTGAAAGCTCATAGATGAAGGCCCAGTGATGGCTGGATTCTAGAAGTGCTGAGTCCCCGGCGCTCCTCCTCGGCAGGGTGGAGAGAAATCGGAGTCGTGTGGCGCTCGGTGCTATTGATTGATAAGGGGGCTCTCTAGGCCCATTTAGGGAGAGAACTAGCCCATCTTTGTGGCCCCAGGGAGGAAGAGTCGCTAGGAAAAGCACAGTAATTACAACCTTCCAGACCTGGAAAGAAAATAGGAGGCAACTGTGATGGCCAATCCATAGGAGCAGTTTGGCGGTATGGCTAGCTTCATGGCAGGTGGGAGGGACAGCGCACGCTAATAAGCCCCCACGGAAAGCTCGGAGTTGAAGGCCAAGCGAAGCAAAAACTCCTCACTCTCTACTTCAAGGCTGTCCATCCCCTCGCCCCCTCCTACCTCACCTTCCTTCTCTCCTTCTCCAGCCCAGCCCGCACCCTCCGCTCCTCTGCCACTGCTAACCTCCTCACTGGGCCTCGTTCTCGCCCGTCCCACCGTCGACCCCCGGCCCACGTCCACCCCATGGCCCGGAATGACCTCCCTCCGCACATCCGCCAATCTGGCTCTCTTCCTCCCTTCAAAGCCCTACTAAGAGCTCACCTCCTCCAGGAGGCGTTCAAAGACTGAGCCCCCTTTTTCCTCTGTTGCTCCCCATCCCCCCCACCCTACCTCCTTCCCCTCCCCACAGCACCTGTACATATATATATATATATATGAATATATGAATGAATATGCATATATATATCCATATTCATTCATATATTCATTCAACGCAGCGGCAGCCCTATGCACTCCTTGCACAGTGTAGGTCCGGTTCCCAGGCACAATGTCGAAGGGACCTTCAGTTGGCATTGATCGTGGCACCACCTACTCCTGCGTAGGAGTCTTCCAGCATGGAAAAGTGGAAATCATTGCCAATGACCAGGGAAATCGAACCACCCCCAGTTATGTCGCCTTCACAGACACAGAGCGTCTTATTGGAGATACTGCAAAGAATCAAGTTGCGATGAACCCCACCAATACGGATTTTGATGCCAAGCGTCTGATTGGCCGTCGATTTGATGATGCGGTTGTCCAGTCAGATATGAAGCATTGGCCCTTCACGGTGGTGAATGATCCAGGCAGGCCAAAGGTCCAGGTGGGGGAGACCAAAAGCTTCTATCCAGAAGAGGTGCTATCTATGGTCCTGACAAAGATGAAGGAAATTGCTGAAGCTTACCTTGGGAAGACAGTCACTAATGCTGTGGTCACAGTCCCAGCTTACTTCAATGAATCCCAACGTCAGGCGACCAAAGATTCTGGAACAATCGCTGGTCTCAATGTGCTCCGTATCATCAATGAGCCAACTGCCGCTGCTATTGCTTATGGCTTGGACAAGAAGGTTGGTGCCGAGAGAAATGTGTTCATCTCTGACCTTGGAGGTGGTACCTTTGATGTCTCCATCCTCACCATTGGAGATGGTATCTTTGAAGTGAAGTCAACAGCTGGGGATATCCACCTGGGTGGGGAGGACTTTGATAACCGCATGGTCAATCATTTCATTGCCGAGTTCAAACGCAAGGACAAGAAAGACATCAGTGAGAACAAGCGTGCCGTCCGCCGCCTGCGTACCGCTTGTGAGCGAGCCAAGCGCACCCTTTCCTCCAGCACTCAGGCCAGCATTGAGAATGATTCCCTCTACGAGGGCATCGACTTCTACAACTCCATTACGCGAGCCCGCTTTGAAGAGCTGAATGCTGACCTGTTCCGTGGCATCCTGGATCCCGTGGTGAAGGCCCTGTGTGATGCCAAGCTCAGTAAGTCCCAAATCCATGATATCGTCCTGGTTGGCGGCTCCACCTGAATCCCCAAGATCCAGAAACTCCTACAGGACTTCTTCAATGGCAAGGAGCTGAACAAGAGTATCAATCCGGATGAGGCTGTTGCTTACGGTGCAGCTGTCCAGGCGGCCATTGTGGCAGGAGACAAGTCTGAGAATGTGCAGGATCTTCTCCTGTTAGATGTGAGCCCCCCCCCGCCCCGTCCCTGGGAATCGAAACAGCGGGAGGGGTCATGACTGTCTGGATCAAGTGCAACGCCACCATCCCCACCAAGCAGACACAGACTTTCACCACCTATTCAGACAACCAGCCTGGTGTACTCATTCAGGTTTATGAAGGTGCGAGAGCCATGACCAAGGACAACTACCTGCTTGGGAAGTTTGAGTTGACTGGCATCCCTCCTGCTCCCCGAGGTGTGCCTCAGATCGAGGTCACCTTTGACATCGACGCCAGTGACATTTTGAATGTGTCTGCTGTGGACGAGCACAGGGAAGGAAAACAAGACCACAATCACCAATGACAAAGGGCGTCTGAGTAAAGAAGACATCAAGCGCATGGTGTACGAGGCAGTGTACCTCTAATGTCTCCGAAGCCAGCCTGGATCCACACTGACAGTGGGAGCAAAGGAATTGTGCATCGGGCCACAGCAGGAGTGATTTGCCCTACAGAGAGCTCACCTCCTCCAGGAGGCCTTCCCAGACTGAGCCCCCTCCTTCCTCTCCCCCTCATCCCCCTCTCCATCCCCCACCTTCCCTTCCCCACAGCACCTGTATATATGTATATATGTTTGTACATATGTATTACTCGATTGATTGATTGATTGATTTGACTTGTACATATCTATTCTATTTATTTTCTTTTGTTAATATGTTTGGTTTTGTTCTCTGTCTCCCCTTCTAGACTGTGAGCCCACTGTTGGGTAAGGACTGTCTCTATATGTTGCCAACTTGTACTTCCCAAGCGCTTAGTACATTGCTCTGCACACAGTAAGAGCTCAATAAATACGATAGATTGATTGAATGAAAGTGGAAAATGGGGGCTCAGTCTGGGAAGGTGATGATCGGGCCAGGAGGCACCATTCAAGGCCCTGCTGAGAGCTCACCGCCTCCAGGAAGGCCTCCCCTTCCTTCCTCTCCCCCTCGTCCCCCTCTCCATCCCCCTCATCTTACCTCCTTCCCTTCCCCACAGCACCTGTATATATGTATATATGTTTGTACATATTTATTACTCTATTTATTTATTTATGTTATTTGTACATATCTATTCTATTTATTTCATTTTGTTAGTATGTTTGGTTTTGTTCTCTGTCTCCCCTTTTAGACTGTGAGCCCCCTGTTGGGTAGGGACTGTCTCTATATGTTGCCAATTTGTACTTCCCAAGCGCTTAGTACAGTGCTCTGCACATAGTAAGCGCTCAATGAATACGATTGATGATGATTAAGAGTGACGAACTGTTACCGTGGAGACCGAGGGATGCTAACGTCCCACTCAACAGACAACGAGAAGCCGTTGAACTCAACGGCCTACGAGAAGCCGTTGAACTCAACGGCCAACGAGAAGCCGTTGAACCCAACGGCCAGCGAGAAGCCGTTGAACTCAACGGCCAGCGAGAAGCCGTTGAACTCAACGGCCAACGAGAAGCCGTTGAACTCAACGGACAGCGAGGAGGGTTGGCTCCCGTGGGAGCATTACGCGGAGGGCCTAGGGCAGTTGACCCTGTCAGTCACGGGTGAGATTATGCAGAGGAGAGGATGCATCGAAACCGCCACCAGCATAAACGGCCTGCGCTCAGTCCCTGGACTGGTGGGCGGCCATGTGCTGAGCCCTCCCGGGATTGGAGTGGGATTAAACCTGCCTGACTAGGAGCGGCCCGTTTTCTCTGTCCTCTCTATGTTACAGCTCTCTGCGAGTGGTAATAGTAGGGTGAGGACTGGGTGGTCTCTGTGGTCCCCGAGGGGGACTGTGCCACTAAAATGGATTGCATTCATTCATTCATTCAATCGTATTTATCGAGCGCTTACTGTGTGCAGAGCACGGGACTAAGCGCTTGGGAAGTTCTAGTCGGCAACATATAGAGACGGCCCCTACCCAACGACGGGCTCACAATCTAGAAGACGGAGACAGACAACAAAACAAAACATGTGGTCAGGTTGTCTAGTCATCAGAATAAATAGAAGTAAAGCTAGATGCACATCGTTGACAAAATAAATAGAAGGGTAAATATGGGCAAGTCAAATAAATAGAGTAAATCTGTACAAACATATATACAGGTGCTGTGGGTAGGGGAGGGAGGTAGGGCGATTCATTCATTCAATCGTATTTATTGAGTGCCGACTATATGCAGAGCACTGTACTTTGGGGAGGGGGAGAGGAAAAAGGGGGCTGAGTCTAGGAATCCAAGCATGCCAGTCAAAGGAACAAAATAAGAAGTGGGAAGGCCTTGACGTAAATGGCCGGGGAGCAGATTTGGATTGTATAAATAAATACATAATTTTTTATATTATATATGTTATGTATATATTATAAACAATTAAATAAATAAAAATGGATATTACTCTATGTAATTTACTTGTACATATTTACTTGTACATAATATAAATACTAAAATAAATAAATAAATATAAATATATATTACTCTATGTATTTTACTTGCACATATTTACTATTCTATTTAGTTTGCTAATGATGTGCATATAGCTTTAATTGTACTTCTTCTAACGATTTTGACACCAGTCCATATGTTTTGTTTTGTTGACTGTCTAGACCCTGAGCTTGTTGTTGGGTAGGGGCTGTCTCCATATGTTGCCCACTTGGACTTCCCAAGCGCTTATTACAGTGCTCTGCACCCAGTAAGCGCTCAATAAATACGATTGATTAAATGAATGAATTGAGGAAAGCTTCATTTTGGGGGGAGGGACGTCACACGCTGCTCAGCCCCCACTGAAAGCTCAGAGATGAAGGCCCAGTAATGGCTGCATTCTAGAAGTGCTGAGTCCCCGGCGCCCCTCCTCGGCAGGGTGGAGAGAAATCGGAATCGTGTGGCGCTCGGTGCTATTGATTGATAAGGGGGCTCTCTAGGCCCATTTAGGGAGAGAACTAGCCCACCTTTGTGGACCCAGGGAGGAAGAGTCGCTAGGAAAAGCACAGTAATTGTAACCATCCAGACCTGGAAAGAAAATAGGAGGCAACTGTGATGGCCAATCCATAGGAGCAGTTTGGCGGTATGGCTAGCTTCATGGAGGGTGTGAGGGACAGCACACGCTAATAAGCCCTCACGGAAAGCTCGGAGTTGAAGGTCAAGCGAAGCAAAAACTCCTCCCTCTCGGCTTCAAGGCTGTCCATCCCCTCGCCCCCTCCTAACTCACCTCTTCTCTCCTTCTCCAGCCCAGCCCGCACCCTCCGCTCCTCTGCCACCGCTAACCTCCTCACTGGGCCTCGTTCTCGCCCGTCCCGCCGTCGACCCCCGGCCCACGTCCACCCCCTGGCCCGGAATGACCTCCCTCCGCACATCTGCCAATCTGGCTATCTCCCTCCCTTCAAAGCCCTACTAAGAGCTCACCTCCTCCAGGACGCCTTCTCAGACTGAGCCCCCGTTTTCCTCTCCTGCTCCCCATCCCCCCCCACCCTACCTCCTACCCCTCCCCACAGCACCTGTACATATATATATTCATATATTCATTCAACGCAGCGGCAACCCTATGCACTCCTTGCACAGTATCGTCCCGGATCCTAGGCACAATGTCGAAAGGACCTTCAGTTGGCATTGATCTTGTCACCACCTACTCCTGCGTAGGAGTCTTCCAGCATGGAAAAGTGGAAATCATTGCCAATGACCAGGGAAATCGAACCACCCCCAGTTACGTCGCCTTCACAGACACAGAGCGTCTTATTGGAGATGCTGCAAAGAATCAAGTTGCGATGAACCCCACTAATACGGTTTTTGATGCCAAGCGTCTGATTGGCCGTCGATTTGATGATGCGGTTGTCCAGTCAGATATGAAGCATTGGCCCTTCACGGTGGTGAATGATGCAGGCAGGCCAAAGGTCCAGGTAGAGTACCAAGGGGAGACCAAAAGCTTCTATCCAGAAGAGGTGCCATCTATGGTCCTGACAAAGATGAAGGAAATTGCTGAAGCTTACCTTGGGAAGACAGTCACTAATGCTATGGTCACAGTCCCCACTTACTTCAATGATTCCCAACGTCAGGCGACCAAAGATGCTGGAACAATCGCTGGTCTCAATGTGCTCCGTATCATCAATGAGCCAACTGCCGCTGCTATTGCTTATGGCTTGGACAAGAAGGTTGGTGCCGAGAGAAATGTGTTGATCTCTGACCTTGGAGGTGGTACCTTTGATGTCTCCATCCTCACCATTGGAGATGGGATCTTTGAAGTGAAGTCAACAGCTGGAGATACCCACCTGGCTGGGGAGGACTTTGACAACCGCGTGGTCAATCATTTCATTGCCGAGTTCAAGCGCAAGCACAAGAAGGACATCAGTGAGAACAAGCGTGCCGTCCGCCGCCTGCATACTGCTTGTGAGCGAGCCAAGCGCACCCTTTCCTCCAGCACTCAGGCCAGCATTGAGATGGATTCCCTCTACGAGGGCATCGACTTCTACACCTCCATTACGCGAGCCCGCTTCGAAGAGCTGAATGCTGACCTGTTCCGTGGCACCCTGGATCCCGTGGTGAAGGCCCTGTGAGATGCCAAGCTCAATAAGTCCCAAACCCATGATATCGTCCTGGTTGGTGGCTCCACCCGAATCCTCAAGATCGAGAAACTCCTACAGGACTTCTTCAATGGCAAGGAGCTGAAAAAGAGTATCAATCAGGATGAGGCTGTCGCCTACGGTGCAGCTGTCCAGGCGGCCATTGTGTCAGGAGACAATTCTGAGAATGTGCAGGATCTTCTCCTGTTAGATGTGACCACCCCGTCCCTGGGAATTGAAACAGCGGGAGGGGTCATGACTGTCTGGATCAAGCGCAACACCACCATCCCCACCAAGCAGACACAGACTTTCACCACCTACTCAGACAACCAGCCTGGTGTACTCATTCAGGTTTATGAAGGTGCGAGAGTCATGACCAAGGACAACAACCTGCTTGGGAAGTTTGAGTTGACTGGCATCCCTCCTGCTCCCCGAGGTGTGCCTCAGATTGAGGTCACCTTTGACATCGACGCCAGTGGCATCCTGAATGTGTCTGCTGTGGACAAGAGCACAGGTAAGGTAAACAAGAACACAATCACCAATGACAAAGGGCGTCTGAGTAAAGAAGACATCGAGTGCATGGTGCAGGAGGCAGGGTACCTCTAAGGTCTCCGAAGCCAGCCTGGATCAACACTGGCAGTGGGAGCAAAGGAATTGCACATCGGGCCACAGCAGGAGTGATTTGCCCTACAGAGAGCTCACCTCCTCCAGGAGGCCTTCCCAGACTGAGCCCCCTCCTTCTTCTCCCCCTCATCCCCCTCTCCATCCCCCTTGTCTTACCTCCTTCCCTTCCCCACAGCACCTGTATATATGCATATATGTTTGGACATATGCATTACTCTATTCATTGATTGATTGATTTTACTTGTACATATCTATTCTATTTATTTTCTTTTGTTAATATGTTTGGTTTTGTTCTCTGTCTCCCCCTTCTAGACTGTGAGCCCTCTGTTGGGTACGGACTGTCTCTGTATGATGTCAACTTGTACTTCCCAAGCACTTGGTACATTGCTCTGCACACAGTAAGAGCTCAATAAATGCGATACATTGATTGAATGAAAGAGGAAAAAGGGGGTTCAGTCTGGGAAGGTGATGATCGGGCCAGGAGGCACCCTTTGAGGAGGGATTAAGAGTGACGAACTGTTACCATGGAGACCAAGGGACGCCAACGTCCCACTCAACGGCCAAGGAGAAGCCGTTGAATTCAACGGCCAACGAGAAGCCGTTGAACTCAACGGCCAGCGAGAAGCCGTTGAACTCAACGGCCAGCGAGAAGCCGTTGAACTCAACGGCCAGCGAGAAGCCGTTGAAAACAACGGCCAGCGAGAAGCCGTTGAAAACAACGGCCAGCGAGAAGCCGTTGAACTCAACGGCCAGTGAGCAGCCGTTGAACTCAACGGCCAGCGAGCAGCCGTTGAACTCAACGGCCAGCGAGAAGCCGTTGAACTCAACAGACAGCGAGGAGGGTTGGCTCCCGTGGGAGCATCTCGGGGAGGGCCGAGGGGAGTTGACATCTGTCAGTCACGGGTGAGATTATGCAGAGGAGAGGATGCATCGAAACCGCCACCAGCATAAACGGCCTGCGCTCAGTCCCTGGACCGGTGGGCGGCCGTGTGCTGAGCCCTCCCGCGATTGGAGTGGGATTAAACCTGCCTGACTAGGAGCGGCCCGTTGTCTCTGTGCTCTCTATGCAGCACCTCTCTGTGAGTGGTAATAGTAGGGTGAGGACTGGGTGGTCTCTGTGGTCCCCGAGGGGGAATGTGCCACTAAAATGGATTGCATTCATTCATTTATTCATTCAATCGGATTTATCGAGCGCTTACTGTGTGCAGAGCACGGGACTAAGCGCTTGGGAACTTCTAGTCGGCAACATATAGAGACTGTCCGTACCTAACGACGGGCTCACAATCTAGAAGACGGAGACAGACAAAACAAAACGTGGTCAGGTGTCAAGTCATCAGAATAAATAGAAGTAAAGCTAGATGCACATCGTTGACAAAATTAATAGAAGGGTAAATATGGGCAAGTAAAACAGAGTAATAAATCTGTTCAAACATATATACAGGTACTGTCGGGGGGGGAAGGAGGTAGGGCGATTCATTCAATCGTATTTATTGAGCGTTGACTATGTGCAGAGCACTGCACTTTGGGGAGGGGGAGAGGAATGATGCAGGCAGGCCAAAGGTCCAGGTGGAGTACCAAGGGGAGACCAAAAGCTTCTATCCAGAAGAGGTGCCATCTATGGTCCTGACAAAGATGAAGGAAATTGCTGAAGCTTACCTTGGGAAGACAGTCACTAATGCTATGGTCACAGTCCCCACTTACTTCAATGAATCCCAAAGTCAGGCGACCAAAGATGCTGGAACAATCGCTGGTCTCAATGTGCTCCGTATCATCAATGAGCCAACTGCCGCTGCTATTGCTTATGGCTTGGACAAGAAGGTTGGTGCCGAGAGAAATGTGTTCATCTTTGACCTTGGAGGTGGTACCTTTGATGTCTCCATCCTCACCATTGGAGATGGGACCTTTGAAGTGAAGTCAACAGCTGGAGATACCCAGCTGGGTGAGGAGGACTTTGACAACCGCATGGTCAATCATTTCATTGCCGAGTTCAAGCGCAAGCACAAGAAGGACATCAGTGAGAACAAGCGTGCCGTCTGCCGCCTGCGTACCGCTTGTGAGCGAGCCAAGTGCACCCTTTCCTCCAGCACCCAGGCCAGCATTGAGATTGATTCCCTCTACGAGGGCATCGACTTCTACACCTCCATTACGTGAGCCCGCTTCGAAGAGCTGAATGCTGACCTGTTCCGTGGCATCCTGGATCCCGTGGAGAAGGCCCTGTGAGATGCCAAGCTCAATAAGTCCCAAATCCATGATATCGTCCTGGTTGGTGGCTCCACCCGAATCCCCAAGATCCAGAAACTTCTGGAAGCCGTTGAACACAACGGCCAACGAGAAGCCGTTGAACTCAACGAACAGCGAGAAGCCGTTGAACTCAACGGACAGCGAGAAGCCGTTGAACTCAACGGACAGCGAGAAGCCGTTGAACTCAACGGACAGCAAGAAGCCGTTGAACTCAACGGACAGCGAGAAGCCGTTGAACTCAACGGCCAAAGAGAAGCCGTTGAACTGAACGGACACCGAGGAGGGTTGGCTCCCGTGGGAGCATCTCCGGGAGGGCCGAGGGGGAGTTGACCCTGTCAGTCACGGGTGAGATTAGGCAGAGGAGAGGATGCATCGAAACCGCCACCAGCATAAACGGCCTGCGCTCAGTCTCTGGACCGGTGGGGCGGCCGTGTGCTGAGCCATCCCGGGATTGGAGTGGGATTAAACCTGCCTGACTAGGAGCGGCCCGTTGTCTCTGTGCTCTCTATGCTGCACCTCTCTGTGAGTAGTAATAGTAGGGTGAGGACTTGGTGGTCTCTGTGGTCCCCGAAGGGGAATGTGCCACTAAAATGGATTGCATTCATTCATTCATAGAATCGTATTTATCGAGCGCTTATTGTGTGCAGAGCACGGGACTAAGCGCTTGGGAAGTTCTAGTCGGCAACATATAGAGACGGTCCCTACCCAACGACGGGCTCACAGTCTAGAAGACGGAGAAAGGCAACAAAACAAAACATGTGGTCAGGTGTCTAGTCATCAGAATAAATAGAAGTAAAGCTAGATGCACATCGTTGACAAAATAAATAGAAGGGTAAATATGGGCAAGTCAAATAAATAGAGTAAATCTGTACAAACGTATATACAGGTGCTGTGGGTAGGGGATCGAGGTAGGGCAATTCATTCATTCAATCGTATTTATTGAGTGCCGACTATGTGCAGAGCACTGTACTTTGGGGAGGGGGAGAGGAAAAAGGGGGCTGAGTCTAGGAATCCAAGCATGCCAGTCAAAGGAACAAAATAGAAAGTGGGAAGGCCTTGACGTAAATGGCCGGGTAGCAGATTTGGATTGTATAAATAAATATATAATTTTTTATATATGTTATGTATAGTAAACAATTAAATAAATAAATAAAAATGGATATTACTCTATGTAATTTACATGTACATATTTACTTGTACATAATATGAATACTAAAATAAATACATAAATATAAATATATATTACTCTATGTATTTTACTTGCACATATTTACTATTCTATTTAGTTTGTTAATGATGTGCATATAGCTTTAATTCTACTTGTTCTAACGATTTTGACACCAGTCCATATGTTTTGTTTTGTTGCCTGTCTAGACCCTGAGCCTGTTGTTGGGTCGGGACCGTCTCCATATGTTGCCCACTTGGACTTCCCAAGCGCTTATTACAGTGCTCTGCACGCAGTAAGTGCTCAATAAATACGATTAAATGAATGAATTGAGGAAAGCTTCATTTTTGGGGGAGGGACGTCACACGCTGCTCAGCCCCCACTGAGAGCTCAGAGATGAAGGCCCAGTGATGGCTGGATTCTAGAAGTGCTGAGTCCCCGGCGCTCCTCCTCGGCAGGGTGGAGAGAAATAGGAATCGTGTGGCGCTTGGTGCTATTGATTGATAAGGGGGGCTCTCTAGGCCCATTTAGGGAGAGAACTAACCCATCTTTGTGGACCCAGGGAGGAAGAGTCGCTAGGAAAAGCACAGTAATTACAACCTTCCAGACCTGGAAAGAAAATAGGAGGCAACTGTGATGGCCAATCCATAGGAGCAGTTTGGCGGTATGGCTAGCTTCATGGCAGGTGGGAGGGACAGCGCACGCTAATAAGCCCCCACGGAAAGCTCGGAGTTTGAAGGACAAGAGAAGCAAAAACTCCTCACTCTCGCTTCAAAGGCTGTCCATCCCCTCGCCCCCTCCAACCTCACCTCCCTTCTCTCCTTCTCCAGCCCAGCCCGCACCCTCCGCTCCTCTGCCACTGCTAACCTCCTCACTGGGCCTCGTTCTCGCCCGTCCCACCGTCGACCCCCGGCCCACGTCCACACCCTGGCCCGGAATGACCTCCCTCCGCACATCCGCCAATCTGGCTTTCTCCCTCCCTTCAAAGCCCTACTAAGAGCTCACCTCCTCCAGGAGGCCTTCTCAGACTGAGCCCCCTTTTTCCTCTCCTGCTTCCCATCCCCCCCACCCTACCTCCTTCCCCTCCCCACAGCACCTGTACATATATATATATTCATATATTCATTCAACGCAGCGGCAAACCTATGCACTCCTTGCACAGTATGGGCCCGAATCCCAAGCACAATGTCGAAGGGACCTTCAATTGGCATTGATCTTGGCACCACCTACTCCTGCGTAGGAGTCTTCCAGCATGGAAAAGTGAAAATCATTGCCAATGACCAGGGAAATCGAACCACCCCCAGTTACGTCGCCTTCACAGACACAGAGCGTCTTATTGGAGATGCTGCAAAGAATCAAGTTGTGATGAACCCCACCAATACGGTTTTTGATGCCAAGCGTCTGATTGGCCGTCGATTTGATGATGCGGTTGTCCAGTCAGATATGAAGCATTGGCCCTTGACGGTGGTGAATGATGCAGGCAGCCCAAAGGTCCAGGTGGGGGAGACCAAAAGCTTCTATCCAGAAGAGGTGCTATCTATGGTCCTGACAAAGATGAAGGAAATTGCTGAAGGCTTACCTTGGGAAGACAGTCACTAATGCTGTGGTCACAGTTCCAGCTTACTTCAATGAATCCCAACGTCAAGCGACCAAAGATGCTGGAACAATCGCTGGTCTCAATGTGCTCCATATCATCAATGAGCCAACTGCCGCTGCTATTGCTTTTGGCTTGGGCAAGAAGGTTTGTGCCGAGGAGAAATGTGTTGATCTCTGACCTTGGAGGTGGTACCTTTGATGTCTCCATCCTCACCATTGGAGATGGGATCTTTGAAGTGAAGTCAACAGCTGAGATACCCACCTGGGTGGGGAGGACTTTGACAACCGCGTGGGTCAATCATTTCATTGCCGAGTTCAAGCGCAAGCACAAGAAGGACATCAGTGAGAACAAGCGTGCCATCCGCCGCCTGCGTACCACTTGTGAGCGAGCCAAGAGCACCCTTTCCTCCAGCACCCAGGCCAGCATTGAGATTGATTCCCTCTACGAGGGCATCGACTTCTACACCTCCATTACGCGAGCCCGCTTCGAAGAGCTGAATGCTGACCTGTTCCGTGGCACCCTGGATCCCGTGGTGAAGGCCCTTCGAGATGCCAAGCTCAATAAGTCCCAAATCCATGATATCGTCCTGGTTGGCGGCTCCACCCGAATCCTCAAGATCGAGAAGAAGTCCTACAAGACTTCTTCAATGGCAAGGAGCTGAAAAAGAGTACAAATCAGGATGAGGCTGTCGCCTACGGTGCAGCTGTCCTAGGCCGCCATTGTGTCAGGAGACAAGTCTGAGAATGTGCAGGATCTTCTGCTGTTAGATGTGACCCACCCCGTCCCCTGGGAATTGAAACAGCGGGAGGGGTCATGACTGTCTGGATCAAGCGCAATGCCACCATCCCCACCAAGCAGACACAGACTTTCACCACCTACTCAGACAACCAGCCTGGTGTACTCATTCAGGTTTATGAAGGTGCGAGAGCCATGACCAAGGAAAACAACCTGTTTGGGAAGTTTGAGTTGACTGGCATCCCTCCTGCTCCCCGAAGTGTGCCTCAGATTGAGGGTCACCTTTGACATCGACGCCAGTGGCATCCTGAATTTGTCTGCTGTGGACAAGAGCACAGGCAAGGAAAACAAGGCCACAATCACCAATGACGAAAGGGGCGTCTGAGTAAAGAAGACATCAAGCGCATGGTGTACGAGGCAGTGTACCTCTAATGTATCCGAAGCCAGCCTGGATCAACAGTGACAGTGGGGAGCAAAGGAAGTGTGCATCGGGCCACAGCAGGAGTGATTTGCCCTACAGAGAACTCACCCCCTCCAGGGAGGCCTTCCCAGACTGAGCCCCCTCCTTCCTCTCCCCCTCATCCCCCCCTCCATCCCCCTCATCTTACATCCTTCCCTTCCCCACAGCACCTGTATATATGTATATATGGTTGGTACATATGCATTACTCTATTTATTGATTGATTGATTTGACTTGTACATATCTATTCTATTTATTTTCTTTTGTTAATATGCTTGGTTTTGTTCTCTGTCTCCCCTTCTAGACTGTGAGCCCTCTGCTGGGTCGGGACTGTCTCTGTATGTGTCAACATGTACTTCCCAAGATCTTAGTGCATTGCTCTGCACACAGGTAAGAGCTCAATAAATACGATAGATTGATTGAATGAAAGTGGAAAAAGGGGGGCTCAGGTCTGGGAAGGTGAGTCGGGCCAGGAGGCACCCCTTTGTAGGAGGGATTAAGAGTGTACTAACTGTTTACCTGTGGGAGGACCGAGGGATGCCAACGTCCCACTCAATACGGCCAACGAGAAAGCCGTTGAACTCAACGGCCAAGCGAGAAGCCGTTGAGAACTCAACGGGCCAGCGAGAAGCCGTTGAACTCAACGGCCAACGAGAAGCCGTTGAACTCAGACGGGCCAAAGAGAAGCCGTTGAAGCTCAACGGACAGCGAGAAGCCGTTGTAACTCAACGGCCAGCGAGAAGGCCGTTGAACTCACCGACAGCGAGAAGCCATTGAACTCAACGGCCAGCGTGAGAGCCGTTTTTAACTCAACGGTCCAATGAGAAGCCGTTAGAACTCAACGGCCAACGAGAAGCTATTGAACTCAACGGACAACGAGGATGTGTTGGCTCCCGTGGGAGCATCTCGGGGAGGGGCCGAGGGGGAGTTGGACCCTGTCAGTCACGGGTGGAGATTATGCAGAGGAGAGGTATGCGTCGAAACCGCCACCAGCATAAACGCGTCCTGCGCTCAGTCCCTGGACCGGTGGGCGGCCCATGTGCTGAGCCCTCCGGGATTGGAGTGTGGATTAAACCTGCTGACTAGGAGCGGCCCGTTGTCTCTGTGCTCTCTATGCTTCACCTCTCTGTGAGTAGTAAGTAGTAGGGTGAGGACTAGGTGGTCTCTGTGTGCCACTAAAAATGGATTGCATTCATTCATTCATTCAATCGTATTATTCGAGCGCTTACTGTGTGCAGAAGCAGTGGACTAAGCGCTTGGGAAGTTCTAGTCGTCAACATATAGAGGACGGTCCCTACCCAACGACGGGCTCACAGGTCCTAGAAGACGGAGACAGGACAACAAAACAAAACAGTGTTGGTCAAGGTGGTCAAGGTCAGTGCAGGAATAAATAGAAGTAAAGCTAGATGCACATCATTGACGAAAATAAATGGTGGGTATAATATGGGCAAGTCCACATAAATAGAGAAAGTAAAGTCAGTACACAACATATATACAGGTGTTGTGAGGAGGGGGAAGGGAGGTAGTGGTGATCCATTCGAGATCATATTTATTGAGCGCTGACTATTTGCAGAGCACTGGTACTTTGGGGAGGGGGGGAGAAGAAAACGGGTGGCTGAGTCTAGGAATCCAAGCATGCCAGTCAAAGGAACAAAAAAGGAAGGTGGGAAGGCCTTGACGTAAATGGCCGGAGGGTAGCAGATTTGGGATTGTAAAAATAAATGCTAATTTTTTATATATATATAGGTTATGTAATGTAATATGAACATAAAATTTATTAAAGTAGAAACGGATAATACTCTAGTGTAATTTACTTGTACATTTTACTTGTACATAATATAAATACTAAAATAAATAAATAATATAAATATATATTATTCTATATATTTTACTTGCACATATTTACTATTCAGATTTAGTTTGGTTAATGATGTGCATATAGCTTTAATTCTACTTGTTCTAAACGATTTTGAGTACCAGTCCATATGTTTTGTGTTTGTGTTGCCTTGAATACACCCTGAGCCTGTTGTTGGGGTAGGGGGCCGTCTCCATATGTTGCCTACTGTGGACTGTCCCAAGCGCTTATTACAGTGCTCTGCACCCAGTTAAGCGCTCAATAAATACGATTGATTGAATAATGAATTGAGGAAAGCTTCATTTTGGGGGGGAGGGGACTTCACACGCAGCTAAGCCTGCCACTGAAATGCGCAGAGATGAAGGGCCCAGTGAGTGGCTGGGATTCTAGAAGTGCGAGTCCCCGGCGCTCCTCCTCGGCAGGGTGAGAGAAGATCGGAATCGTGTGGCGCTTGGTGCTATTGATTGATAAGGGGGGCTCTCTAGGGCCCATTTAGGGAGAGAACTAGTGCCCATCTTTGTGGACGCAGGGGAGGAAGAGGGTCCGCTAGGAAAAGCACAGTGATTATAACCTTCCAGACATGGAGAGAAAATAGGAGGCAACTGTGTGATGGCCAAAGTCCATATGTGGAGCAGGTTTGGCGGATATGGCTAGCTTCATGGCAGGTGGGAGGGGACAGCTCACGCTAATAAGCCCCCACTGAAAGCTCGGAGTTGAAGGCCAGAGCTGAAGCAAAAACTCCTCACTCTCGCTTCAAGGCTGTCCATCCCCTCGCCCCCTCCTAACTCACCTCTCTTCTCTCCTTCTCCAGCCCGGCCCGCACCCTCCGCTCCTCTGCCACCGCTAACCTCTCACTGGGCCTCGTTCTCGCCCGTCCCGCCGTCGACCCCCGGCCCACGTCCACCCCCTGGCCCGGAATGACCTCCATCCGCACATCCGCCAATCTGGCTTTCTCCCTCCCTTCAAAGTCCTACTAAGAGCTCACCTCCTCCAGGAGGCCTTCTCAGACTGAGCCCCCTTTTTCCTCTCCTGCTCCCCATCCCCCCAACCCTTCCTCCTAACCCTCCCCACAGCACCTGTACATATATATATTCATATATTCATTCAACGCAGCGGCAACCCTATGCACTCCTTGCACAGTATCGTCCCGGATCCTAGGCACAATGTCGAAGGGACCTTCAGTTGGCATTGATCTTGGCACCACCTACTCCTGCGTAGGAGTCTTCCAGCATGGAAAAGTGGAAATCATTGCCAATGACCAGGGAAATCGAACCACCCCCAGTTACGTCGCCTTCACAGACACAGAGCGTCTTATTGGAGATGCTGCAAAGAATCAAGTTGCGATGAGCCCCACCAATACGGTTTTTGATGTCAAGCGGCTGATTGGCCGTTGATTTGATGATGCGGTTGTCCAGTCAGATATGAAGCATTGGCCCTTCACGGTGGTGAATGATGCAGGCAGGCCAAAGGTCCAGATGGAGTACAAAGGGAGGCCAAAAGCTTTTATCCAGAAGAGGCTATCTATGGTCCTGACAAAGGTGAAGGAAATTGCTGAAGCTTACCTTGGGAAGACAGTCGCTAATGCTGTGGTCACAGTCCCCACTTACTTCACTGAGTCCCAACCTCAGGAGACCAAAGATGCTGGAACAATCGCTGGTCTCAATGTGCTCCGTATCATCAATGAGCCAACTGCCGCTGCTATTGCCTATGGCTTGGACAAGAAGGTTGGTGCCGAGAGAAATGTGTCATCTGACCTTGGAGGTGGTACCTTTGATGTCTCCATCCTCACCATTGGAGATGGAATCTTTGAAGTGAAGTCAACAGCTGGAGATACCCACCTGGGTGGGGAGGACTTTGACAACCGCGTGGTCAATCATTTCATTGCCGACTTCAAGCGCAAGCACAAGAAGGACATCAGTGAGAACAAGCGTGCCGTCCGCCGCCTGCGTACCGCTTGTGAGCGAGCCAAGTGCACCCTTTCCTCCAGCACTCAGGCCAGCATTGAGATTGATTCCCTCTACGAGGGCACGACTTCTACACCTCCATTATGCGAGCCCGCTTCGAAGAGCTGAATGCTGACCTGTTCCGTGGCACCCTGGATCCCGTGGTGAAGGCCCTGTGAGATGCCAAGCTCAGTAAGTCCTAAATCCATGATATCGTCCTGGTTGCTGGCTTCACCCGAATCCTCAAGATCGAGAAACTCCTACAGGACTTCTTCAATGGCAAGGAGCTGAAAAAGAGTATCAATCAGGATGAGGCTGTCGCCTACGGTGCAGCTGTCCAGGCGGCCATTGTGTCAGGAGACAAGTCTGAGAATGTGCAGGATCTTCTGCTGTTAGATGTGACCACCCCGTCCCTGGGAATTGAAACAGCGAGAGGGGTCATGACTGTCTGGATCAAGCGCAACGCCACCATCCCCCCAAGCAGACACAGACTTTCACCACCTACTCAGACAACCAGCCTGGTGTACTCATTCAGGGTTATGAAGGTAAGAGAGCCATGACCAAGGACAACTACCTGCTTGGGAAGTTTGAGTTGACTGGCATCCCTCCTGCTCCCGAGGTGTGCCTCAGATCGAGGTCACCTTTGACATCGACGCCAGTGACATTTTGAATGTGTCTGCTGTGGACAAGAGCACAGGCAAGGAAAACAAGACCACAATCACCAATGACAAAGGGCGTCTGAGTAAAGAAGACATCGAGCACATGGTGCAGGAGGCAGAGAAATACAACGATATAGATGAGAAGCAGAGAGACAAGGTGTCTTCCAAGAACTCTCTCGAGTCCTATGCTTTCAACATGAAGGCAACGGTTGAGGATGAGAAGCTCCAGGGCAAGATCAGTGATGATAAGCAGAAAATCCTGGACAAATGCAACGAAATCATCAACTGGCTGGATAAGAACCGGACTGCTGTAAAGGAAGAGTTTGAACACCAACAGAAGGAGCTGGAGAAGGCCTCACCCTGTCAGCATGCATCCCGTGACCGTCGGTATTCTGTCCCACTCCCTGCACACAGTGGCCATCCCGGATCCCAGTCCCGCAGGCACAAGCTCAAAATTACTCCATCCCAGGCCCTGCTCCCACCACCTCCCTGGAGTACCTCTAATGTCTCCGAAGCCAGCCTGGATCAACACTGGCAGTAGGAACACTGGCAGTAGGGCCCTAGCAGGAGTGATTTGCCCTACTGAGAGCTCACCTCCTCCAGGAGGCCTTCCCAGACTGAGCCCCCTCCTTCCTCTCCCACTCATCCCCCCTCCATCCCCTCGGCTTACCTCCTTCCCTTCCCCACAGCACCTGTATATATGTATATATGTTTGTACATATTTATTACTCTATTTATTGATTGATTGATCTTGTACACATCTATTCTATTTATTTTATTATGTTAATGCGTTTGGTTTTGTTCTCTGTCTCCCCCTTCTAGACTGTGAGCCCACTGTTGGATAGGGACTGTCTCTATATGTTGCCAACTTGTACTTCCCAAGCGCTTAGTACAGTGCTCCGCACACAGTAAGTGCTCACTAAATACGATTGATTGATTGATATATTTGTACAGATTTATCCCTCTATTTTACTTGTACATATTTACTACTCTATTTATTTTGTCAATAATGTGCATCTAGCTTTATTTCTGTTTACTCTGATGACTTGACACCTGTCCACATATTTGTTTTGTTGTCTGTCTCCCACTTCTAGGCTGTGAGCCTGTAGGTGGGTAGGGACCGTCTCTATATGTTGCCGACTTGTCCTTCCAAGCGCTTAGTCCAGTGCGCTGCACACAGTAAGCGCTCAATAAATATGATTGAATGAATGAATGAAAGAGGAAAAGGGGGCTCAGTCTGGGAAGGTGATTATCGGGCCAGGAGGCACCCTTTGAGGAGGGATTAAGAGTGACGAACTGTTACCGTGGAGACCGAGGGATGCCAACGTCCCACTCAACGGCCAACGAGAAGCCGTTGAACTCAACGGCCAACGGGAAGCCGTTGAACTCAACGGCCAACGAGAAGCTTGTCGAACTCAAACGGACAGCGAGGAGGGTTGGCTCCTGTGGGAGCATCTCGGGAGGGCCGAGGGGAGTTGACCCTGTCAGTCACGGGTGAGATTATGCAGAGGAGAGGATGCATCGAAACCGCCACCAGCATAAACGGCCTGCGCTCAGTCCCTGGACTGGTGGCGGCCATGTGCTGAGCCCCCCGGATTGGAGTGGGATTAAACCTGCCTGACTAGGAGCGGCCCGTTTCTCTGTCCTCTCTATGTAGCACCTCTCTGTGAGTGGTAATAGTAGGGTGAGAACTGGGTGGTCTCTGAGGTCCCCGAGGGGGAATGTGCCACTAAAATGGATTGCATTCATTCATTTATTCATTCAATCGTATTTATCGAGCGCTTACTGTGTGCAGAGCACGGGACTAAGCGCTTGGGAAGTTCTAGTCGGCAACATATAGAGACGGCCCCTACCCAACGACGGGCTCAGGGTCTAGAAGACGGAGACAGACACCAAAACATGTGGTCAGTTGTCAAGTCATCAGAATAAATAGAAGTAAAGCTGGATGCACATCATTGACAAAATAAATAGAAGGGTAAATATGGCAAGTAAATAAATAGAGTAATAAATCTGTACAAACATATATACAGGCGCTGTGGGGAGGGGAAGGAGGTAGGGCGACTCATTCATTCAATCGTATTTATTGAGCACTTACTATGTGCAGAGCACTACACTTTGGGGAGGGGGAGTGGAAAAAGGGGCTGAGTCTAGGAATCCAAGCATGCCAGTCAAAGGAACAAAATAGGAGGTGGAAGGCCTTGACGTTAATGGCCGGGAACAGATTTGGATTGTATAATAAATACATAATTTTTATATTATATATGTTATGCATATATTATAAATAATGAAATAAATAAATAAATGAAAATGAATATTACTCTACGTATTTTATTTGTACATATTTACTTGTACATAATATAGATAATAAAATAAATAAATATAAATATATTGCTCTTTGTATTTTACTTGCACATATTTACTATTCTATTTAGTTTGTTAATGATGTGCATATAGCTTTAATTCTACTTGTTCTGACGATTTTGACACCAGTCCACATGCTTTGTTTTGTTATCTGTCTAGACCCTGAGCCTGTTGTTGATAGGGGCCGTCTCCATATGTTGCCCACTTAGACTCCCCAAGCGCTTATTACAGTGCTCTGCACCCAGTAAGCGCTCAATAAATACGATTGATTGAATGAATGAATTGAGGAAAGCTTCATTTTAGGGGGAGGGACGTCACACGCTGTTCAGCCCCCACTGAAACCTCAGAGATGAAGGCCCAGTGATGGCTGGATTCTAGAAGTGCTGAGTCTCCGGCGCTCCTCCTCGGCAGGGTGGAGAGAAATCGGAGTCGTGTGGCGCTTGGTGCTATTGATTGATAAGGGGCTGTCTAAGCCCATTTAGGGAGAGAACTAGCCCATCTTTGTGGACCCAGGGAGAAGAGTCGCTAGGAAAAGCACATTAATTATAACCTTCCAGAGCTAGAAAGAAAATAGGAGGCAACTGTGATGGCCAATCCACAGGAGCAGTTTGGCGGTATGACTAGCTTCATGGCAGGTGGGAGGGACAGCGCACGCTAATAAGCCCCCACGGAAAGCTCGGATTTGAAGGACAAGCGAAGCAAAAACTCCTCACTCTCTACTTCAAGGCTGTCCATCCCCTCGCCCCCTCCTACCTCACCTCCCTTCTCTCCTTCTCCAGCCCAGCCCGCACCCTCCGCTCCTCTGCCACCGCTAACCTCCTCACTGGGCCTCGTTCTCGCCCCCCCGCGGTCGACCCCCGGCCCACGTCCACCCCCTGGCCATGAATGACCTTCCTCAGCACATCCGCCAAGCTGGCTCTCTTCCTTCCTTCAAAGCCCTACTAAGAGCTCACTTCCTCCAGGAGGCCTTCTCAGACTGAGCCCCTTTTTGCTCTCCTGCTCCCCATCCCCCCAACCCTACCTCCTTCCCCTCCCCACAGCCCCTGTATTCATTCATATACTCATTCAACGCAGCGGCAACCCTACGACCTCCTTGCATAGTATCGGCCCTGATCCCAGGCACAATGTCGAAGGGACCTTCAGTTGGCATTGATGTTGGCACCACCTACTCCTGCGTAGGAGTCTTCCAGCATGGAAAAGTGGAAATCATTGCCAATGACCAGGGAAATCGAACCACCCCCAGTTACGTCGCCTTCACAGACACAGAGCGTCTTATTGGAGATGCTGCAAAGAATCAAGTTGTGATGAACCCCACCAATACGGTTTTGATGCCAAGCGTCTGATTGGCCGTCGATTTGATGATGCGGTTGTCCAGTCAGATATGAAGCATTGGCCCTTCACGGTGGTGAATGATGCAGGCAGGCCAAAGGTCCAGGTGGAGTACAAAGGGGGACCAAAAGCTTCATCCAGAAGAGGTGCCATCTATGGTCCTGACAAAGGTGAAGGAAATTGCTGAAGCTTACCTTGGGAAGACAGTCACTAATGCTGTGGTCACAGTCCCCACTTACTTCAATGATTCCCAACTTCAGGAGACCAAAGATGCTGGAACAATCGCTGGTCTCAATGTGCTCCGTATCATCAATGAGCCAACTGCCGCTGCTATTGCTTATGGCTTGGACAAGAAGTTGGTGCCGAGAGAAATGTGTTCATCTTGACCTTGGAGGTACCTTTGATGTCTCCATCCTCACCATTGAGATGGGATCTTGAAGTGAAGTCAACAGCTGGAGATACCCAGCTGGGTGGGGAGGACTTTGACAACCGCATGGTCAATCATTTCATTTCATTGCCGAATTCAAGTGCAAGCACAAGAAGGACATCAGTGAGAACAAGCGTGCCGTCCGCCGCCTGCGTACCGCTTGTGAGCAAGCCAAGCACCCTTTCCTCCAGCACCGAGGCCAAATTGAGATTGATTCCCTCTACGAGGGCATCGACTTCTACACCTCCATTACGCGAGCCCGCTTCGAAGAGCTGAATGCTGACCTGTTCCGTGGCATCCTGGATCCCGTGGGAAGGCCCTGTGAGATGCCAAGCTCAATAAGTCCCAAATCCATGATATCGTCCTGGTTGGCGTCCACCCGAATCCTCAAGATCCAGAAACTCCTACAGGACTTCTTCAATGGCAAGGAGCTGAAAAGAGTATCAATCCGGATGAGGCTGTTGCCTACAGTGCAGCTGTCCAGGCGGCCATTGTGTCAGGAGACAAGTCTGAGAATGTGCCGCATCTTCTCCTGTTAGATGTGACCCCCCCCGTCCCTGTGAATTGAAACAGCGGGAGGGGTCATGACTGTCTGGATCAAGTGCAACCCACCATCCCCACCAAGCAGACACAGACTTTCACCACCACTCACAGACAACCAGCCTGCTGTACTCATTCGGTTTATGAAGGTGCGAGAGCCATGACCAAGGAAAACAACCTGCTTGGGATGTTTGAGTTGACTGGCATCTCTCCTGCTCTTCGAGGTGTGCCTCAGATCGAGGTCACCTTTGATATCGACGCCAGTGGCATTCTGAATGTGTCTGCTGTGGACAAGAGCACAGGTAAGGTAAACAAGAACACAATCACCAATACAAAGGGTGTCTGAGTAAAGAAGACATCAAGCGCATGGTGCACGAGGCAGTGTACCTCTAATGTCTCCGAAGGCAGCCTGGATCAACACTGACAGTGGGAGCAAAGGAATTGTGCATCGGGCCACAGCAGGAGTGATTTGCCCTACAGAGAGCTCACCTCCTCCAGGAGGCCTTCCCAGACTGAGCCCCCTCTTCCTCTCCCCCTCATCCCCCTCTCCATCCCCTCATCTTACCTCCTTCCCTTCCCCACAGCACCTGTATATATGCATATGTTTGTACATATGCATTACTCTATTTATTGATTGATTGATTTGACTTGTACATATCCATTCTATTTATTTTCTTCTGTTTATATGTTTGGTTTTGTTCTCTGTCTCCCCCTTCTAGACTGTGAGCCCACTGTTGGGTAGGGACTGTCTCTATATTTCAACTTGTACTTCCCAAGCGCTTAGTACATTGCTCTGCACACATAAGAGCTCAATAAATACGATTGATTGATTGAATGAAAGTGGAAAAAGGGGCTCAGTCTGGGAAGGTGATGATCGGGCCAGGAGGCACCCTTTGAGGAGGGATTAAGAGTGACGAACTGTTACCGGAGACCGAGGGATTGCCAACGTCCCACTCAACGGCCAACGAGAAGCCGTTGAACTCAACGGCCAACGAGAAGCCGTTGAACTCAACGGACATCGAGAAGCCGTTGTACTCAACGGCCAGCGAGAAGCCGTTGAACTCAACGGCCAACGAGAAACCGTTGAACTCAACGGACAGCGAGAAGCCGTTCAACTCAACGGCCAACGAGAAGCCGTTGAACTCAACTGAAAGCGAGAAGCCGTTGAACTCAACGGCCAACGAGAAGCCGTTGAACTCAACGTACCGCGAGAAGCCGTTGAACTCAACGGACAGCGAGAAGCCATTGAACTCAACGGACAGCGAGAAGCCGTTGAACTCAACGGCCAAGGAGAAGCCGTTGAACTCAACGGACAGCAAGGAGGGTTGGCTCCCGTGGGAGCATCTCGGGAGGGCCGAGGGAGTTGACCCTGTCAGTCACGGGTGAGATTAGGCAGAGGAGAGGATGCATCGAAACCGCCACCAGCATAAATGGCCTGAGCTCAGTCCCTGGACCGGTGGGCGGCCGTGTGCTGAGCCCTCCTGCGATTGGAGTGGGATTAAACCTGCCTGACTAGGAGCGGCCCGTTTGTCTCTGTGCTCTCTATGTTGCACCTCTCTGTGAGTGGTAATAGTAGGGTGAGGACTGGGTGGTCTCTGTGGTCCCCGAGGGGAATATGCCACTAAAATGGATTTCATTCATTCATTCATTCATTCAATCGTATTATATCAAGCGCTTACTGTGTGCAGAGCAGGGGACTAAGCGCTTGGGAATTCTAGTCCGCAACATATAGAGACGGCCCCTACCCAACGACGGGCTCGCAGTCTAGAAGACGGAGACAGACACAAAACAAAACATGTGGTCAGGTGTCAAGTCATCAGAATAAATTGAAGTAAAGTTAGATGCACATCGTTGACAAATTAAATATACGGGTAAATATGGGCAAGTAAAATAAATAGAGTAATAAATCTGTACAAACATATGTACAGTGCTGTGGGGAGGGAAGGAGGTAGGGCGATTCATTCAATCGTATTTATTGAGCGCTGACTATTGCAGAGCACTGTACTTTTTTTAATGGCATTTATTAACTGCTTATTATGTGCAAAGCACTGTTCTAAGCGCTGGGAGGTTACAAGGTGATCAGGTTGTCCCACGGGGTTCACAGTTCTAATCCCCATTTTACTGATGAGGTAACTGAGGCACAGAGAAGTGAAGTGTCATGCCCAAAGTCACACAGCTGACGGTTGGATGGAGCCGGGATTTGAACCCATGACCTCTGACTCCAAAGCCCGGGCCCTTTTCCACTGAGCCACGCTGCTTCTCAAAATAATTGGAGATGCCGGGGATCGAACCCGGGGCCTCATACATGCGAAGCATGCGCTCTACCACTGAGCTACATCCCCTCTGAAAATAGGTAAAACCACTAACCCCAACAGTTACGCATTGAGGGCCCACAGCCTGGTGGAGAGCAGGGCCCAAAGAGGAGAGATAATAACAATGATGGCATACGTTAAGCGCTTACTATGTGCAAAGCACCATTCTAAGCGCTGGTACAACCTGATACAAGGTGATAGGTTGTCCCACGTGGGCTCACAGTCTTCAACCCCATTTTACAGATGAGGAACTGAGGCCCATAGACGTTAAGTGGCTTGCCCAAGGTCACACAGCTGACCAAGTGGCTGAGGCGGGACTCGAACCCATGACCTCTGGGGGCTGAGTCTAGGAATCCAAGGATGCCAGTCAAAGGAACAAAATAGGAAGTGGGAAGGCCTTGACGTAAATGGCCGGGGAGCAGATTTGGATTGTATAAATAAATACATAATTTTTTATATTATATATGTTATGTATATAATTATAAACAATAAAATGAATAGAAATGAATATTACTCTATGTAATTTACTCGTACGTATTTACTTGTACATAATATAAATACTAAAATAAAATAAATATAAATATGTATTACTCTATGTATTTTACTTGCACATATTTACTATTCTCTTTAGTTTGTTAATGATGTGCATATACCTTTAATTCTACTTGTTCTAACGATTTTGACACCAGTCCATATGTTTTGTTTTGTTGCCTGTCTAGACCCTGAGCCTGTTGTTGGGTAGGGGCCGTCTCCATATGTTGGCCCACTTGGACTTCCCAAGCGCTTCTTACAGTGCTCTGCACCCAGTAAGCGCTCAATAAATACGATTGATTAAATGAATGAGTTGAGGAAACCTTCATTTTGGGGGAAGGGACGTCACACGCTGCTCAGCCCCCACTGAAAGCTCAGAGATGAAGGCCCAGTGATGGCTGGATTCTAGAAGTGCTGAGTCCCCGGAGCTCCTCCTCGGCAGGGTGGAGAGAAATCGGAGTCGTGTGGCGCTTGGTGCCATTGATTGATTAGGGGGCTCTCTAGGCCCATTTAGGGAGAGAACTAGCCCATCTTTGTGGATGCAGGGAGGAAGAGTAGCTAGGAAAACTACAGTAATTATAACCTTCCAGACCTGGAAAGAAATTAGGAGGCAACTGTGATGGCCAATCCATAGGAGCAGTTTGGCGGTATGGCTAGCTTCTTGGCAGGTGGGAGGACAGCGCACACTAATAAGCCCCACGGAAAGCTCGGAGTTGAAGGCCAAGCGAAGCAAAAACTCCTCACTCTCGCTTCAAGGCTGTCCATCCCCTCGCCCCCTCCTACCTCACCTCCCTTCTCTCCTTCTCCAGCCCGGCCCGCACCCTCCGCTCCTCTGCCACCGCTAACCTCCTCACTGGGCCTCGTTCTCGCCCGTCCCGCCGTCGACCCCCGGCCCACGTCCACCCCATGCCCGGAATGACCTCCCTCCGCACATCCGCCAATCTGGCTTTCTCCCTCCCTTCAAAGCCCTACTAAGAGCTCACCTCCTCCAGGAGCGTTCTCAGACTGAGTCCCCTTTTTCCTCTCCTGTTCCCCATCCCCCCACCCTACCTCCTTCCCCTCCCCACAGCACCTGTACATATATATATATATGAATATATATATGAATATATGAATGAATATGAATGTACTCATATTCATTCATATATTCATTATATATGAATGAATATGAATGTATTCATATATCATTCATATATTCATTCAACGCAGCGGCAACCCTATGCACTCCTTGCACAGTATCGGCCCGGATTCCAGGCACAATATCGAAGGGACCTTCAGTTGGCATTGATCGTGGCACCACCTACTCCTGCGTAGGAGTCTTCCAGCATGGAAAAGTGGAAATCATTGCCAATGACCAGGGAAATCGAACCACCCCCAGTTACGTCACCTTCACAGACACAGAGCGTCTTATTGGAGATGCTGCAAAGAATCAAGTTGCGATGAACCCCACCAATACGGTTTTTCGATGCCAAGCGTCTGATTGGCCGTCGATTTGATGATGCGATTGTCCAGTCAGATATGAAGCATTGGCCCTTCACGGTGGTGAATGATGCAGGCAGGCCAAAGGTCCGGTGGAGTACCAAGGGGAGACCAAAAGCTTCTATCCAGAAGAGGTGCCATCTATGGTCCTGACAAAGATGAAGGAAATTGCTGAAGCTTACCTTGGGAAGACAGTCACTAATGCTGTGGTCACAGTCCCAGCTTACTTCAATGAATCCCAACGTCAGGCGACCAAAGATGCTGGACCAATCGCTGGTCTCAATGTGCTCCGTATCATCAATGAGCCAACTGCCGCTGCTATTGCTTATGGCTTGGACAAGAAGGTTGGTGCCGAGAGAAATGTGTTGATCTTTGACCTTGGAGGTGGTACCTTTGATGTCTCCATCCTCACCATTGGAGATGGGATATTTGAAGTGAAGTCAACAGCTGGAGATACCCAGCTGGGTGGGAGGACTTTGACAACCGCATGGTCAATCATTTCATTGCCGAATTCAAGTGCAAGCACAAGAAGGACATCAGTAAGAACAAGTGTGCCGTCCGCCGCCTGCGTACCGCTTGTGAGCAAGCCAAGTGCAGCATTGAGATTGATTCCCTCTACGAGGGCATCGACTTCTACACCTCCATTACGCGAGCCCCGAAGACGTGAATGCTGACCTGTCCCGTGGCATCCTGGATCCCGTGGGGAAGGCCCTGTGAGATGCCAAGCTCAATAAGTCCCAAATCCATGATATCGTCCTGGTTGGCGGCTCCACCCGAGTCCCCAAGATCCAGAAACTCCTACAGGACTTCTTCAATGGCAAGGAGCGGAACAAGAGTATCAATCCGGATGAGGCTGTTGCCTACAGTGCAGCTGTCCAGCGGCCATTGTGTCAGGAGACAAGTCTGAGAATGTGCAGGATCTTCTCCTGTTAGATGTGACCCCCCCGTCCCTGTGAATTGAAACAGCGGGAGGGGTCATGACTGTCTGGATCAACTGCAACGCCACCATCCCCACCAAGCAGACACAGACTTTCACCACCTACTCAGACAACCAGCCTGGTGTACTCATTCAGGTTTATGAAGGTGCGAGAGCCATGACCAAGGACAACTACCTGCTTGGGAAGTTTGAGTTGACTGTCATCCCTCCTGCTCCCCGAGGTGTGCCTCAGATCGAGGTCACCTTTGATATCGACGTCAGTGGCATTCTGAATGTGTCTGCTGTGGACAAGAGCACAGGCAAGGAAAACAAGAACACAATCACCAATGACAAAGGGCGTCTGAGTAAAGAAGACATCAAGCGCATGGTGCACGAGGCAGTGTACCTCTAATGTCTCCGAAGCCAGCCTGGATCAACACCGACAGTGGGAGCAAAGGAATTGTGCATCGGGCCACAGCAGGAGTGATTTGCCCTACAGAGAGCTCACCTCCTCCAGGAGGCCTTCCCAGACTTAGCCCCCTTTGTTCCTCTCCCCCTCATCCCCCTCTCCATCCCCCTCATCTTACCTCCTTCCCTTCCCCACAGCACCTGTATATATGCATATATGTTTGTACATATGCATTACTCTATTGATTGATTGATTTGACTTGTACATATCTATTCTATTTATTTTCTTCTGTTTATATGTTTGGTTTTGTTCTCTGTCTACCCCTTCTAGACTGTGAGCCCACTGTTGGGTAGGGACTGTATCTATATGTTGCCAACTTGTACTTCCCAAGCGCTTAGTACATTGCTCTGCACACATAAGAGCTCAATAAATACGATTGATTGATTGAATGAAAGTGGAAAAGGGGGCTCAGTCTGGGAAGGTGATGATCGGGCCAGGAGGCACCCTTTGAGAGGGATTAAGAGTGACGAACTGTTATCGTGGAGATCGAGGGATTGCCAACGTCCCACTCAACGGCCAACGAGAAGCCGTTGAACTCAATGGCCAACGAGAACCCGTTGAACTCAACGGCCAACGAGAAGCCGTTGAACTGAACGGACAGCGAGAAGCCGTTGTACTCAACGGACAGCGAGAAGCCGGTGAACTGAACGGCCAGCGAGAAGCCGTTGAACTGAACGGCCAGCGAGAAGCCGTTGAACTCAACGAACAGCGAGAAGCCGTTGAACTCAACGGCCAACGAGAAGCCGTTGAACTCAACGGACAGCGAGAAGCCGTTAAATTCAACGGACAAACGAGAAGCCGTTGAACTCAACGGACAGCGAGAAGCCGTTAAACTCAACGGACAACGAGAAGCCGTTGAACTCAACGGACCGCGAGAAGCCGTTGAACTCAACGGACAGCGAGAAGCCATTGAACTCAACGGACAGCGAGAAGCCGTTGAACTCAATGGCCGAGAAGCCGTTGAACGGGAGGGTTGGCTCCCGTGGGAGCATCTCGGGGAGGGCCGAGGGGAGTTGACCCTGTCATCACGGGTGAGATTAGGCAGAGGAGAGGATGCATCGAAACCGCCACCAGCATAAATGGCCTGAGCTCAGTCCCTGGACCGGTGGCGACCGTGTGCTGAGCCTTCCCGGGATTGGAGTGGGATTAAACCTGCCTGACTAGGAGCGGCCCGTTGTCTCTGTGCTCTCTATGTTGCAGCACCTCTCTGTGAGTGGTAATAGTAGGGTGAGGACTGGGTGGTCTCTGAGGTCCCCGAGGGGGAATATGCCACTAAAATGGATTTCATTCATTCATTCATTCATTCAATCGTATTTATCAAGCGCTTACTGTGTGCAGAGCAGGGGACTAAGCGCTTGGGAAGTTCTAGTCCGCAACATATAGAGACGGCCCCTACCCAACGACGGGCTCACAGTCTAGAAGACGGAGACAGACACAAAACAAAACATGTGGTCAGGTGTCAAGTCATCAGAATAAATTGAAGTAAAGTTAGATGCACATCGTTGACAAATATAAGGGTAAATATGGGCAAGTAAAATAAATAGAGTAATAAATCTGTACAAACATATGTACAGGTGCTGTGGGGAGGGGAAGGAGGTCGGGCGATTCATTCAATCGTATTTATTGAGCGCTGACTATGTGCAGAGCACTGTACTTTTTTTTTAATGGCATTTATTAACCGCTTATTATGTGCAAAGCACTGTTCTAAGCGCTGGGGAGGTTACAAGGTGATCAGGTTGTCCCACGGGGGGTTCACAGTTCTAATCCCCATTTACTGATGAGGTAACTGAGGCACAGAGAAGTGAAGTGTCATGCCCAAAGTCACACAGCTGACGGTTGGATGAGCCGGGATTTGAACCCATGACCTCTGACTCCAAAGCCCGGGCCCTTTTCCACTGAGCCACGCTGCTTCTCAAAATAATTGGAGATGCCGGGGATCGAACCCGGGGCCTCATACATGCGAAGCATGCGCTCTACCACTGAGCTACATCCCCCTCTGAAAATAGGTAAAACCACTAACCCCAACAGTTACGCATTGAGGGCCCACAGCCTGGTGGAGAGCAGGGCCCAAAGAGGGAGAGATAATAACAATGATGGCATACGTTAAGCGCTTACTATGTGCAAAGCACCATTCTAAGCGCTGGTACAACCTGATACAAGGTGATAGGTTGTCCCACGTGGGGCTCACAGCCTTCATCCCCATTTTACAGATGAGGGAACTGAGGCCCAGAGAAGTTAAGTGGCTTGCCCAAGGTCACACAGCTGACCAAGTGGCTGAGGCGGGACTCGAACCCATGACCTCTGGGGGCTGAGTCTAGGAATCCAAGGATGCCAGTCAAAGGAACAAAATAGGAAGTGGGAAGGCCTTGACGTAAACGGCCGGGAGGCCCATTGTTGGGTAGGGACTGTCTCTATATGTTGCCAACTTGTACTTCCCAAGCGCTTAGTAACATTGCTCTGCACACTGTAAGACCTCAATAAATACGATAGATTGATTGAATGAAAGTGGAAAAAGGGAGGCTCAGGGTTAGGAAGGTGATGATCGGGCCAGGAGGCACCCTTCAAGGCCCAGCTGAGAGCTCACCTCCACCAGGAGGCCTTCCCAGACAGAGCCCCTTCCTTCCTCTCCCCCTCGTCCCCCTCTCCATCCCCCTCATCTTACCTCCTGTCCCTTCCCCACAGCACCTGTATATATGGCTTGTACATATTTATTACTCTATTTATTTATGTTATTTGTACATATCTATTTTATATATTTTATTTTGTTAGCATGTTTGGTTTTGTTCTCTGTCTCCCCCTTTTAGACTGTGAGCCCCCTGTTGGAGGGACTGTCTCTATATGTTGCCAATTTGTACTTCCCAAGCGCTTAGTACAGTGCTCTGCAGATAGTAAGCGCTCAATAAATACGATTGATGATGATTAAGAGTGACGAACTGTTACCGTGGAGACCGAGGGATGCTAACGTCCCACTCAACAGCCAACGAGAAGCCGTTGAACCCCAATGGCCAACGAGAAGCCGTTGAACCCAATGGCCAGCGAGAAGCCGTTGAACTCAACGGCCAGCGAGAAGCCGTTGAACTCAACGGCCAGCGAGAAGCCGTTGAACTCAACGGCCAGCGAGAAGCCGTTGAACTCAACGGCCAACGAGAAGCCGTTGAACTCAACGGCCAACGAGAAGCCGTTGAACTCAACGGACAGCGAGGAGGGTTGGCTCCCGTGGGAGCATCACGCGGAGGGCCTAGGGCAGTTGACCCTGTCAGTCACGGGTGAGATTATGCAGAGGAGAGGATAATCGAAACCGCCACCAACATAAACGGCCTGCGCTCAGTCCCTGGACCGGTGGGCGGCCATGTGCTGAGCCCTCCCGGGATTGGAGTGGGATTAAACCTGCCTGACTAGGAGCGGTCCGTTGTCTGTGCTGTCTGTGTTGCAGCTCTCTGTGAGTGGTAATAGTAGGGTGAGGACTGGGTGGTCTCTGTGGTCCCCGAGGGGGAATGTGCCACTAAAATGGATTGCATTCATTCATTCATTCAATCGTATTAATCGAGCGCTTACTGTGTGCAGAGCGCGGGACTAAGCGCTTGGGAAGTTCTAGTCGGCAACATATAGAGACGGTCCCTACCCAATGACGGGCTCACAGTCTAGAAGACGGAGACAGACAACAAAACAAAACATGTGGTCAGGTTGTCTAGTCAGCAGAATAAATAGAAGTAAAAGCTAGATGCACATCGTTGACAAAAAAATAGAAGGGTAAATATGGGCAAGTCAAATAATAGAGTAAATCTGTACAAACATATATACAGGTGCTGTGAGTAGGGGAGGGAGGTAGGGCGATTCATTCATTCAATCGTATTTATTGAGTGCCGACTATATGCAGAGCACTTGTACTTTGGGAAGGGGGAGAGGAAAAAGGGGGCTGAGTCTAGGAAATCCAAGCATGCCAGTCAAAGGAACAAAATAAGAAGTGGGAAGGCCTTGACGTAAATGGCCGGGGAGCAGATTTGGATTGTATAAATAAATACATAATTTTTTATATTATATATGTTATGTATATATTATAAACAATTAATAAATAAATAAAAATGGATATTACTCTATGTAATTTACTTGTACATATTTACTTGTACATAATATAAATACTAAAATAAATAAATAAATATAAATATATATTACTCTATGTATTTTACTTGCACATATTTACTATTCTATTTAGTTTGTTAATGATGTGCATATAGCTTTAATTCTACTTCTTCTGACGATTTTGACACCAGTCCATATGTTTTGTTTGTTGACTGTCTAGACCCCTGAGCCTGTTGTTGGGGTAGGGGCTGTCTCCATATGTTGCCCTCTTGACTTCCCAAGCGCTTATTACAGTGCTCTGCACCCAGTAAGTGCTCAATAAATACGATTGATTAAAATGAATGGAGGAAAGCTTCATTTTGGGGGGAGGGGACGCCACACGCTGCTCAGCCCCCACTGAAAGCTCATAGATGAAGGCCCAGTAATGGCTGCATTCTAGAAGTGCTGAGTCCCCGGCGCCCCTCCCCGGCAGGGTGGAGAGAAATCGGAATCGGTGTGGCGCTCGGTGCTATTGATTGATAAGGGGGCTCTCTAGGCCCATTTAGGTAGAGAACTAGCCCACCTTTGTGGAACCCAGGGGAGGAAGAGTCGCTAGGAAAAGCACAGTAATTGTAACCATTCCAGACCTGGAAAGAAAATAGGAGGCAACTGTGATGGTCAATCCATAGAAGCAGTTTGGCGGTATGGCTAGCTTCATGGCAGGTGGGAGGGACAGCTCACGCTAATACGCCCCCACGGAAAGCTCGGAGTTGAAGGCCAAGCGAAGCAAAAACTCCTCACCTCGCTTCAAGGCTGTCCATCCCCTCGCCCCCTCCTACCTCACCTCCCTTCTCTCCTTCTCAAGCCCAGCCCGCACCCTCCGCTCCTCTGCCACTGCTACCCTCCTCACTGGGCCTCGTTCTCGCCCGTCCCGTCCGCCGTCGACCCCCGGCCCACTTCCACCCCCTGGCCCGGAATGACCTCCCTCCGCACATCCGCCAATCTGGCTTTCTCCCTCCCTTCAAAGCCCTACTAAGAGCTCACCTCCTCCAGGAGGCCTTCTCAGACTGAGCCCCCTTTTCCTCTCCTGCTCCCCATCCCCCCACCCTAACTCCTACCCCTCCCCACAGCACCTGTACATATATATATTCATATACTCATTCAACGCAGCGACAACCCTATGCACTCCTTGCACAGTATCGTCCCGGATCCTAGGCACAATGTCGAAGGGACCTTCAGTTGGCATTGATCTTGGCACCACCTACTCCTGCGTAGGAGTCTTCAAGCATGGAAAAGTGGAAATCATTGCCAATGACCAGGGAAATCGAACCACCCCCAGTTACATCGCCTTCACAGACACAGAGCGTCTTATTGGAGATGCTGCAAAGAATCAAGTTGCGATGAACCCCACCAATACGGTTTTTGATGCCAAGCATCTGATTGGCCGTCGATTTGTTGATGCGGTTGTCCAGTCAGATATGAAGCATTGGCCCTTCACGGTGGTGAATGATGCAGGCAGGCCAAAGGTCCAGGTGGAGTACAAAGGGGAGACCAAAAGCTTCTATCCAGAAGAGGTGCTATCTATGGTCCTGACAAAGGTGAAGGAAATTGCTGAAGCTTACCTTGGGAAGACAGTCACTAATGCTGTGGTCACAGTTCCCACTTCAATGAATCTCAACGTCAGGAGACGAAAGATGCTGGAACAATCGCTGGTCTCAATGTGCTCCGTATCATCAATGAGCCAACTGCCGCTGCTATTGCTTATGGCTTGGGCAAGAAGGTTGGTGCCGAGAGAAATGTGTTGATCTCTGACCTTGGAGGTGGTACCTTTGATGTCTCCATCCTCACCATTGGAGATGGGATCTTTGAAGTGAAGTCAACAGCTGGAGATACCACCTGGGTGGGGAGGACTTTGACAACCGCGTGGTCAATCATTTCATTACCGAGTTCAAGCGCAAGCACAAGAAGGACATCAGTGAGAACAAGCGTGCCGTCTGCCGCCTGCGTACCGCTTGTGAGCGAGCCAAGCGCACCCTTTCCTCCAGCACTCAGGCCAGCATTGTGATTGATTCCCTCTACGAGGGCATCGACTTCTACACCTCCATTACACGAGCCCGCTCCGAAGAGCTGAATGCTGACCTGTTCCGTGGCACCCTGGATCCCGTGGTGAAGGCCCTGTGAGATGCCAAGCTCAATAAGTCCCAAATCCATGATATCGTCCTGGTTGGTGGCTCCACCCGAATCCTCAAGATCGAGAAACTCCTACAGGACTTCTTCAATGGCAAGGAGCTGAAAAAGAGTATCAATCCGGATGAGGCTGTCGCCTACGGTGCAGCTGTCCAGGCCGCCATTGTGTCAGGAGACAAGTCTGAGAATGTGCAGGATCTTCTGCTGTTAGATGTGACCACCCCGTCCCTGGGAATTGAAACAGCGGGAGGGGTCATGACTGTCTGGATCAAGCGCAACACCACCATCCCCACCAAGCAGACACAGACTTTCACCACCTACTCAGACAACCAGCCTGGTGTACTCATTCAGGTTTATGAAGGTGCGAGAGTCATGACCAAGGACAGCAACCTGCTTGGGAAGTTTGAGTTGACTGGCATCCCTCCTGCTCCCGAGGTGTGCCTCAGATCGAGGTCACCTTTGACATCGACGCCAGTGGCATTCTGAATGTGTCTGCTGTGGACAAGAGCACAGGCAAGGTAAACAAGAACACAATCACCAACGACAAAGGGCGTCTGAGTAAAGAAGACATCGAGCGCATGGTGCAGGAGGCAGAGTACCTCTAAGGTCTCCGAAGCCAGCCTGGATCAACACTGGCAGTGGGAGCAAAGGAATTGCGCATCGGGCCACAGCAGGAGTGATTTGCCCTACAGAGAGCTCACCTCCTCCAGGAGGCCTTCCCAAACTGAGCCCCCTCCTTCCTCTCCCCCTCATCCCCTTCTCTCCATCGCCCTCGTCTTACCTCCTTCCCTTCCCCACAGCACCTGTATATATGCATATATGTTTGGACATATGCATTACTCTATTTATTGATTGATTGCTTTACTTGTACATATCTATTCTATTTATTTTCTTTTGTTAATATGTTTGGTTTTGTTCTCTGTCTCCCCCTTCTAGACCGTGAGCCCTCTGTTGGGTAGGGACTGTCTCTGCATGTTGTCAACTTGTACTTCCCAAGCACTTGGTACATTGCTCTGCACACAGTGAGAGCTCAATAAATACGATAAATTGATTGAATGAAAGAGGAAAAAGGGGGTTCAGTCTGGGAAGGTGATGATCTGGCCGGGAGGCACCCTTTGAGGAGGGATTAAGAGTGACGAACTGTTACCATGGAAACCGAGGGATGCCAACGTCCCACTCAACGGCCAAGGAGAAGCCGTTGAAGTCAACTGCCAACGAGAAGCCGTTGAACTGAACGGCCAACGAGAAGCTGTTGAATTCAACGGCCAACGAGAAGCCGTTGAACTCAACGGCCAGCGAGAAGCCGTTGAACTCAACGGCCAGCGAGAAGCCGTTGAAAACAACGGCCAGCGAGAAGCCGTTGAACTCAACGGCCAGAGAAGACGTTGAACTCAACGGCCAACGAGAAGCCGTTGAACTCAACGGCCAACGAGTAGCCGTTGAACTCAAAGGCCATCGAGAAGCCGTTGAACTCAACGGCCAACGAGAAGCCGTTGAACTCAACGGCCAACGAGTAGCCGTTGAACTCAAAGGCCATAGAGAAGCCGTTGAACTCAACGGACAGCGAGGAGGGTTGGCTCCCGTGGGAGCATCTCGGGGAGGGCCGAGGGGAGTTGACATCTGTCAGTCACGGGTGAGATTATGCAGAGGAGAGGATGCATCGAAACCGCCACCAGCATAAACGGCCTGCGCTCAGTCCCTGGACCGGTGGGCGGCCGTGTGCTGAGCCCTCCCGCGATTGGAGTGGGATTAAACCTGCCTGACTAGGAGCGGCCCGTTGTCTCTGTGCTCTCTATGCAGCACCTCTCTGTGAGTGGTAATAGTAGGGTGAGGACTGGGTGGTCTCTGTGGTCCCCGAGGGGGAATGTGCCACTAAAATGGATTGCATTCATTCATTTATTCATTCAATCGTATTTATCGAGCGCTTACTGTGTGCAGAGCACGGGACTAAGCGCTTGGGAACTTCTAGTCGGCAACATATAGAGACTGTCCGTACCCAACGACGGGCTCACAGTCTAGAAGACGGCGACAGACAACAAAACAAAACGTGGTCAGGTGTCAAGTCATCAGAATAAATAGAAGTAAAGCTAGATGCACATCGTTGACAAAATTAATAGACGGGTAAATATGGGCAAGTAAAACAGAGTAATAAATCTGTTCAAACTTATACAGGTACTGTGGGGGGGGAAGGAGGTAGGGCGATTCATTCAATCGTATTTATTGAGCGTTGACTATGTCCGAGCACTGCACTTTGGGGAGGGGGAGAGGAAAAATGGGGCTGAGTCTAGGAATCCAAGCATGCCAGTCAAAGGAACAAAATGGGAAATGGGAAGGCCTTGACGTAAGTGGCCGGGGAGCAGATTTGGATTGTATAAATGAATACATAATTTTTTATATTATATATGTTATGTACACATCATAAACAATAAAATAAATAAATAAATTTAATTACTCTATGAATTTTACTTGTGCATATTTACTTGTACATAATATTAGTACAAAAATAAATAAATAAATATAAATATATATAATTCTATGTATTTAACCTGCACATATTTACTGTTCTATTTAGTTTGTTAATGATGTGCATATACCTTTAATTCTACTTGTTCTGACGATTTTGACACCAGTCCACATGCCTTGTTTTGTTACCTGACTGGACTCTGAGCCTGTTGTCGGGTAGGGGCCGTCTCCATATGTTGGCCCACTTGGACTTCCCAAGCGCTTATTACAGTGCTCTGCACCCAGTAAGCGCTCAATAAACGATTCATTGAATGAATGAATTGTGGAAAGCTTCATTTTGGGGGGATGGACGTCACAAGCTGCTAAGCCCCCACTGAAAGCTCAGAGATGAAGGCCCAGTGATGGCTGGATTCTAGAAGTGCTGAGTCCCCGGTGCTCCTCCTCGGCAGGGTGGAGAGAAATCGGAATCGTGTGGCGCTGGGTGCCATTGATTGATTAGGGGGCTCTCTAGGCCCATTTAGGGAGAGAACTAGCCCGTCTTTGTGGACCCCAGGGAGGAAGAGTCGCTAGGAAAAAAGCACAAGTAATTATAACCTTCCAGACCTGGAGAAATAGGAGGCAACTGTGATGGCCAATCCATAGGAGCAGTTTGGTGCGTATGGCTAGCTTACATGGCAGTTGGGAGGGATATTGCACGCTAATATGCCCCCACGGAAAGCTCGGAGTTGAAGGCCAAGGTCGAAGAAAAAAACTACTCACACTCTCGCTTCAAGACTGTCCATCCCCTCTGCCACCCTCCTACCTCACCTCCCTTCCTCTCCTTCTCCAGCCCAGCCCGCAACACCCTCCGCTCCTCTGCCACCGCTAACCTCCACACTGGGCCTCGTTCTCCGGCCCGTCCCACCGTCGACCTCACGGCCCACGTCCTCCCCATGGGCCCGGAATGACCTCCCTCCGCACATCCGCCATCTGTCTCTCTTCCTCCCTTCAAAGCCCTACTAAGAGCTCACCTCCTCCAGGAGGCGTTCTCAGACTGAGCCCCCCTTTTCCTCTAATGCTCCCCAGACCCCCCACCCTACCACCTTCCCCTCCTCACAGCACCTGTACATATATATATATGTATATAATGAATATATGAATGAATATGAATATATTCATATTGATTCATATATTCATTCAACGCAGCGGCAACCCTATGCACTCCTTGCACAGTATCGGCCCGGATTCCAGGCACAATGTCGAAGGGACCTTCAGTTGGCATTGATCTTGGCACCACTTACTCCTGCGTAGGAGTCTTCCAGCATGGAAAAGTGGAAATCATTGCCAATGACCAGGGAAATCGAAACACCCCCAGTTACGTCGTCTTCACAGACACAGAGCGTCTTATTGGAGATGTTGCAAAGAATGGAGTTGCGATGAACCCCACCAATACGGTTTTTAATGCCAAGCGTCTGATTGGCCGTCGATTTGATGATGCGGTTGTCCAGTCAGATATGAAGCATTGGCCCTTCACGGTGGTGAATGATGCAGGCAGGCCAAAGGTCCAGGTGGAGTAGCAAGGGGAGACTAAAAGCTTCTATCCAGAAGAGGTGCCATCTATGGTCCTGACAAAGATGAAGGAAATTGCTGAAGCTTACCTTGGGAAGACAGTCACTAATGCTGTGGTCACAGTCCCCACTTCAATGAATCCCAACGTCAGGCGACCAAAGATGCTGGAACAATCGCTGGTCTCAATGTGCTCCGTATCATCAATGAGCCAACTGCCGCTGCTATTGCTTATGGCTTGGACAAGAAGGTTGGTGCCGAGAGAAATGTGTTCATCTTTGACCTTGGAGGTGGTACCTTTGATGTCTCCATCCTCACCATTGGAGATGGGACCTTTGAAGTGAAGTCAACAGCTGGAGATACCCAGCTGGGTGAGGAGGACTTTGACAACCGCATGGTCAATCATTTCATTGCCGAGTTCAAGCGCAAGCACAAGAAGGACATCAGTGAGAACAAGCGTGCCGTCCGCCGCCTGCGTACCGCTTGTGAGCGAGCCAAGTGCACCCTTTCCTCCAGCACCCAGGCCAGCATTGAGATTGATTCCCTCTACGAAGGCATCGACTTCTACACCTCCATTACGTGAGCCCGCTTCGAAGAGCTGAATGCTGACCTGTTCCGTGGCATCCTGGATCCCGTGGAGAAGGCCCTGTGAGATGCCAAGCTCAATAAGTCCCAAATCCATGATATCGTCCTGGTTGGTGGCTCCACCCGAATCCCAAGATCCAGAAACTTCTGGAAGCCGTTGAACACAACGGCCAACGAGAAGCCGTTGAACTCAACGAACAGCGAGAAGCCGTTGAACTCAACGGACAGCGAGAAGCCGTTGAACTCAACGGACAGCGAGAAGCCGTTGAACTCAACGGACAGCGAGAAGCCGTTGAATTCAACGGCCAAAGAGAAGCCGTTGAACTGAACGGACACCGAGGAGGGTTGGCTCCCGTGGGAGCATCTCGGGAGGGCCGAGGGGAGTTGACCCTGTCAGTGACGGGTGAGATTAGCAGAGGAGAGGATGCATCGAAACCGCCACCAGCATAAACGGCCTGCGCTCAGTCTCTGGACGGTGGGCGGCCGTGTGCTGAGCCATCCCGGGATTGGAGTGGGATTAAACCTGCCTGACTAGGAGCGGCCCGTTGTCTCTGTGCTCTCTATGCTGCACCTCTCTGTGAGTAGTAATAGTAGGGTGAGGACTGGGTGGTCTCTGTGTGCCACTAAAATGGATTGCATTCATTCATTCATTCAATCGTATTTATCGAGCGCTTACTGTGTGCAGAACAGGGGACTAAGCGCTTGGGAAGTTCTAGTCGGCAACATATAGAGACGGTCCCTACCCAACGACGGGCTCACAGTCTAGAAGACGGAGACAGACAACAAAACAAAACATGTGGTCAGGTGTCAAGTCATCAGAATAAATAGAAGTAAAGCTAGATGCACATCATTGACAAAATAAATAGGGTAAATATGGGCAAGTCACATAAATAGAGAAATAAATCTACAAACATATATACAGGTGTTGTGAGGAGGGGAAGGAGGTAGGGCGATTCATTCAATCAATTTATTGAGCGCTGACTATGTGCAGAGCACTGTACTTTGGGGAGGGGGAGAAGAAAAAGGGGGCTGAGTCTAGGAATCCAAGCATGCCAGTCAAAGGAACAAAAAGGAAGTGGGAAGGCCTTGACGTAAATGGCCGGGGAGCAGATTTGGATTGTATAAATAAATACATAATTTTTATATTATATATGTTATGTATGTAATATGAACAATAAAATTAATAAATAGAAACGGATATTACTCTATGTAATTTACTTGTACATATTTACTTGTACATAATATAAATACTAAAATAAATAAAAAATAAATATATATTATTCTATATATTTTACTTGCACATATTTACTATTCTATTTAGTTTGTTAATGATGTGCATATAGCTTTAATTCTACTTGTTCTAACGATTTTGATACCAGTCCATATGTTTTGTTTTGTTGCCTGAATACACCCTGAGCCTGTTGTTGGGTAGGGGCCGTCTCCATATGTTGCCTACTGGACTTCCCAAGCGCTTATTACAGTGCTCTGCACCCAGTAAGCGCTCAATAAATACGATTGATTGAATGAATGAATTGAGGAAAGCTTCATTTTGGGGGGAGGGACGTCACACGCTGCTAAGCCTCCACTGAAAGCGCAGAGATGAAGGCCCAGTGATGGCTGGATTCTAGAAGTGCTGAGTCCCGGCGCTCCTCCTCGGCAGGGTGGAGAGAAATCGGAATCGTGTGGCGCTTGGTGCTATTGATTGATAAGGGGGCTCTCTAGGCCCATTTAGGGAGAGAACTAGCCCATCTTTGTGGACCAGGGAGGAAGAGTCGCTAGGAAAAGCACAGTGATTATAACCTTCCAGACATGGAAAGAAAATAGGAGGCAACTGTGATGGCCAATCCATAGGAGCAGTTTGGCGGTATGGCTAGCTTCATGGCAGGTGGGAGGGACAGCTCACGCTAATAAGCCCCCACGGAAAGCTCGGAGTTGAAGGCCAAGCGAAGCAAAAACTCCTCACTCTCGCTTCAAGGCTGTCCATCCCCTCGCCCCCTCCTACCTCACCTCCCTTCTCTCCTTCTCAAGCCCAACCCGCACCCTCTGCTCCTCTGCCACTGCTAACCTCCTCACTGGGCCTCGTTCTCTCCCGTCCCACCGACGACCCCCGGCCCACGTCCACCCCATGGTCCGGAATGACCTCCCTCCGCGCATCCGCCAATCTGGCCTCTTCCTCCCTTCAAAGCCCTACTAAGAGCTCACCTCCTCCAGGAGGCTTCTCAGACTGAGCCCCCTTTTTCCTCTCTGCTCCCCATCCCCCCCACCCTACTACCTACCCCTCCCCAACAGCACCTGTACATATATATATTCATATATTCATTCAACGCAGCGGCAACCTATGCACTCCTTCACAGTATCGGCCCGGATCCTAGGCACAGTGTCGAAGGGACCTTCAGTTGGCATTGATCTTGGCACCACCTACTCCTGCGTAGGAGTCTTCAAGCATGGAAAAGTGGAAATCATTGCCAATGACCAGGGAAATCGAACCACCCCCAGTTATGTCACCTTCACAGACACAGAGCGTCTATTGGAGATGCTGCAAAGAATCAAGTTGCGATGAGCCCCACCAATACGGTTTTTGATGCCAAGCGTCTGATTGGTCGTCGATTTGATGATGCGGTTGTCCAGTCAGATATGAAGCATTGGCCCTTCACGGTGGTGAATGATGCAGGCAGGCCAAAGGTCCAGGTGGAGTACAAAGGGGAGGCCAAAAGCTTCTATCCAGAAGAGGTGCTATCTATGGTCCTGATAAAGGTGAAGGAAATTGCTGAAGCTTACCTTGGGAAGACAGTCACTAATGCTGTGGTCACAGTCCCCACTTACTTCAATGAGTCCCAACCAGGAGACCAAAGATGCTGGAACAATCGCTGGTCTCAATGTGCTCCGTATCATCAATGAGCCAACTGCCGCTGCTATTGCTTATGGCTTGGGCAAGAAGGTTGGTGCCGAGAGAAATGTGTTGATCTCTGACCTTGGAGGTGGTACCTTTGATGTCTCCATCCTCACCATTGGAGATGGGATCTTTGAAGTGAAGTCAACAGCTGCAGATACCCACCTGGGTGGGGAGGACTTTGACAACCGCATGGTCAATCATTTCATTGCCGAGTTCAAGCGCAAGCACAAGAAGGACATCAGTGAGAACAAGCGTGCCGTCCGCCGCCTGTGTACCGCTTGTGAGCGAGCCAAGCGCACCCTTTCCTCCAGCAGCCAGGCCAGCATTGAGATTGATTCCCTCTACGAGGGCATCGACTTCTACACCTCCATTACGGAGCCCGCTTCGAAGAGCTGAATGCTGACCTGTTCCGTGGCACCCTGGATCCCGTGGTGAAGGCCCTGTGAGATGCCAAGCTCAGTAAGTCCCAAATCCATGATATCGTCCTGGTTGCTGGCTCCACCCGAATCCTCAAGATCGAGAAACTCCTACAGGACTTCTTCAATGGCAAGGAGCTGAAAAAGAGTATCAATCAGGATGAGGCTGTCGCCTAGGTGCAGCTGTCCAGGCGGCCATTGTGTCAGGAGACAAGTCTGAGAATGTGCAGGATCTTCTGCTGTTAGATGTCACCACCCCGTCCCTGGGAATTGAAACAGCGAGAGGGGTCATGACTGTCTGGATCAAGCGCAACGCCACCATCCCCCCAAGCAGACACAGACTTTCACCACCTACTCAGACAACCAGCCTGGTGTACTCATTCAGGTTTATGAAGGTACGAGAGCCATGACCAAGGACAACTACCTGCTTGGGAAGTTTGAGTTGACTGGCATCCCTCCTGCTCCCGAGGTGTGCCTCAGATCGAGGTCACCTTTGACATCGACGCCAGTGACATTTTGAATGTGTCTGCTGTGGACAAGAGCGAGGCAAGGAAAACAAGACCACAATCACCAATGACAAAGGGCGTCTGAGTAAAGAAGACATCGAGCACATGGTGCAGGAGGCAGAGAAATACAACGATGTAGATGAGAGCAGAGAGACAAGGTGTCTTCCAAGAACTCCCTCGAGTCCTATGCTTTCAACATGAAGGCAACGGTTGAGGATGAGAAGCTCCAGGGCAAGATCAGTGATGAGGATAAGCAGAAAATCCTGGACAAATGCAACGAAATCATCAACTGGCTGGATAAGAACCGGACTGCTGTAAAGGAAGAGTTTGAACACCAACAGAAGGAGCTGGAGAAGGCCTCACCCTGTCAGCATGCATCCCGTGACCGTCGGTATTCTGTCCCACTCCCTGCACACAGTGGCCATCCCGGATCCCAGTCCCGCAGGCACAAGCTCAAAATTACTCCATCCCAGGCCCTGCTGCCACCACCTCCCTGGAGTACCTCTAATGTCTCCGAAGCCAGCCTGGATCAACACCGGCAGGAGGAAAACTGGCAGTAGGGCCCTAGCAGGAGTGATTTGCCCTACTGAGAGCCCACCTCCAGGAGGCCTCCCAGACTGAGCCCCCTCCTTCCTCTCCACTCATCCCCCCTCCATCCCCCTCGGCTTACCTCCTTCCCTTCCCCACAGCACCTGTATATATGTATATTGTTTGTACATATTTATTACTCTATTTATTGATTGATTGATCTTGTACACATCTATTCTATTTATTTTATTATGTTAATACGTTTGGTTTTGTTCTCTGTCTCCCCCTTCTAGACTGTGAGCCCACTGTTGGGTAGGGACTGTCTCTATATGTTGCCAACTTGTACTTCCCAAGCGCTTAGTACAGTGTTCCGCACACAGTAAGTGCTCACTAAATACGATTGATTGATTGATATATTTGTACAGATTTATCCCTCTATTTTACTTGTACATATTTACTACTCCATTTATTTTGTCAATAATGTGCATCTAGCTTTATTTCTGTTTACTCTGATGACTTGACACCTGTCCAATATTTTGTTTTGTTGTCTGTCTCCCACTTCTAGGCTGTGAGCCTGTAGGTGAGTAGGGACCGTCTCTATATGTTGCCGACTTGTTCTTCCCAAGCGCTTAGTCCAGTGCTCTGCACACAGTAACGCTCAATAAATATGATTGAATGAATGAATGAAAGCGGAAAAGGGGGACTCAGTCTGGGAAGGTGATTATCGGGCCAGGAGGCATTTGAGGAGGGATTAAGAGTGACGAACTGTTACCATGGAGACCGAGGGATGCCATCGTCCCACTCAACGGCCAACGAGAAGCCGTTGAACTCAACGGCCAACGGAAGCCGTTGAACTCAACGGTCAACGAGAAGCCTTGAACTCAACGGCCAACGGGAAGCCGTTGAACTCAACGGTCAACGAGAAGCCGTTGAACTCAACGGCCACGAGAAGCCGTTGAACTCAACGGACAGCGAGGAGGGTTGGCTCCCGTGGGAGCATCTCGGGAGGGCCGAGGGGAGTTGACCCTGTCAGTCACGGGTGAGATTATGCAGAGGAGAGGATGCATCGAAACCGCCACCAGCATAAACGGCCTGCGCTCAGTCCCTGGACTGGTGGGCGGCCATGTGCTGAGCCCTCCCGGGATTGGAGTGGGATTAAACCTGCCTGACTAGGAGCGGCCCGTTTTCTCTGTCCTCTCTATGTAGCACCTCTCTGTGAGTGGTAATAGTAGGGTGAGAACTGGGTGGTCTCTGAGGTCCCCGAGGGGGAATGTGCCACTAAAATGGATTGCATTCATTCATTTATTCATTCAATCGTATTTATCGAGCGCTTACTGTGTGCAGAGCACGGGACTAAGCGCTTGGGAAGTTCTAGTCGGCAACATATAGAGACGGCCCCTACCCAACGACGGGCTCAGGGTCTAGAAGACGGAGACAGACACCAAAACATGTGGTCAGTTGTCAAGTCATCAGAATAAATAGAAGTAAAGCTGGATGCACATCATTGACAAAATAAATAGAAGGGTAAATATGGCAAGTAAAATAAATAGAGTAATAAATCTGTACAAACATATATACAGGCGCTGTGGGGAGGGGAAGGAGGTAGGGCGACTCATTCATTCAATCGTATTTATTGAGCACTTACTATGTGCAGAGCACTACACTTTGGGGAGGGGGAGTGGAAAAAGAGGGCTGAGTCTAGGAATCCAAGCATGCCAGTCAAAGGAACAAAATAGGAGGTGGGAAGGCCTTGACGTTAATGGCCGGGGAGATTTGGATTGTATATAAATAAATAACTTTTTTATTATATATGTTATGCATATATTATAAATAATAAAATAAATAAATAAATGAAAATGATATACTACTCTATGTATTTTACTTGTACATATTTACTTATACATAATATAAATAATAAAATAAATAAATTAAATATATATTGCTCTATGTATTTTACTTGCACATATTTACTATTCTATTTAGTTTGTTAATGATGTGCATATAGCTTTAATTCTACTTGTTCTGACGATTTTGACACCAGCCCACATGCTTTGTTTTGTTATCTGTCTAGACCCTGAGCCTGTTGTTGGGTATCTGCCGTCTCCATATGTTGCCAACTTGGACTTCCCTAGCGCTTATTACAGTGCTCTGCACTAGTAACGCTCAATAAATACGATTGAATGAATGAATCGTGGAAAGCTTCATTTTAGGGGAGGGACGTCACACGTTGCTAAGCCCCACTGAAACCTCAGAGATGAAGGCCCAGTGATGGCTGGATTCTAGAAGTGCTGAGTCTCCGGCGCTCCTCCTCGGCGGGTGGAGAGAAATCGGAGTCGTGTGGCGCTTGGTGCTATTGATTGATAAGGGGGCTGTCTAAGCCCATTTAGGGAGAGAACTAGCCCATCTTTGTGGACCCAGGGAGGAAGAGTCGCTAGGAAAAGCACATTAATTATAACCTTCCAGAGCTAGAAAGAAAATAGGAGGCAACTGTGATGGCCAATCCACAGGAGCAGTTTGGCGGTATGACTAGCTTCATGGCGGGAGGGAGGGACGCGAAGGCTAATAAGCCCCACGGAAAGTCGGAGTTGAAGGCAAGCGAAGCAAAAACTCCTCACTCTCTACTTCAAGGCTGTCCATCCCCTCGCCCCCTCCTACCTCACCTCCCTTCTCTCCTTCTCCAGCCCAGCCCCCACCCTCCCCCTCTGCCACCGCTAACCTCCTCACTGGGCCTCGTTCTCGCCCGTCCCGCCGTCGACCCCCGGACCACGTCCACCCCCTGGCCATGAATGACCTTCCTCAGCACATCCGCCAAGCTGGCTCTCTTCCTTCCTTCAAAGCCCTACTAAGAGCTCACTTCCTCCAGGAGGCCTTCTCAGACTGAGCCCCCTTTTTCCTCTCCTCCCCATCCCCCCAACCCTACCTCCTTCCCCTCCCCACACACCTGCATTCATTCATATATTCATTCAACGCAGCGGCAACCCTACGAACTCCATGAATAGTATCGGCCCTGATCCCAGGCACAATGTCGAAGGGACCTTCAGTTGGCATTGATCGTTGGCACCACCTACTCCTGCGTAGGAGTCTTCCAGCATGGAAAAGTGGAAATCATTGCCAATGACCAGGGAAATCGAACCACCCCCAGTTACGTCGCCTTCACAGACACAGAGCGTCTTATTGGAGATGCTGCAAAGAATCAAGTTGTGATGAACCCACCAATACGGTTTGTGATGCCAACCGTCTGATTGGCCGTCGATTTGATGATGCGGTTGTCCAGTCAGATATGAAGCATTGGCTCTTCACGGTGGTGAATGATGCAGGCAGGCCAAAGGTCCAGGTGGAGTACCAAGGGGAGACCAAAAGCTTCTATCCAGAAGAGGTGCCATCTATGGTCCTGACAAAGTGAAGGAAATTGCTGAAGCTTACCTTGGGAAGACAGTCACTAATGCTGTGGTCACAGTCCCCACTTACTTCAATGATTCCCAACTTCAGGCGACCAAAGATGCTGGAACAATCGCTGGTCTCAATGTGCTCCGTATCATCAATGAGCCAACTGCCGCTGCTATTGCTTATGGCTTGGACAAGAAAGTTGGTGCCGAGAGAAATGTGTTGATCCTTGACCTTGGAGGTGGTACCTTTGATGTCTCCATCCTCACCATTAGAGATGGGATCCTTGAAGTGAAGTCAACAGCTGGAGATACCCAGCTGGGTGGAGAGGACTTTGACAACCGCGTGGTCAATCATTTCATTGCCGGGTTCAAGCGCCAGCACAAGAAGGACATCAGTGAGAACAAGCGTGCCATCCACCGCCTGCGTACCGCTTGTGAGCGAGTCAAGCGCACCCTTTCCTACAGCACCCAGGCCAGCATTGAGATGGATTCCCTCTACGAGGGCATCGACTTCTACACCTCCATTACGCGAGCCCGCTTCGAAGAGCTGAATGCTGACCTGTTCCGTGGCCCATGGATCCCGTGGGAAGGCCCTGCGGATGCCAGGCTCAATAAGTCCCAAATCCATGATATCGTCCTGGTTGGTGGCTCACCCGAATCCTCACAGATCGAGAAACTCCTACAGGACTTCTTCAATGGCAAGGAGCTGAAAAAGAGTATCAATCCGGATGAGGCTGTCGCCTACGGTGCAGCTGTCCAGGCCGCCATTGTGTCAGGAGACAATTCTGAGAATCTGAAGGATCTTCTCCTGTTAGATGTGACCACCCCGTCCCTGGGAATTGAAATAGCGGGGGTGTCATGACTGTCTGGATCAAGCGCAACACCACCATCCCCACCAAGCAGACACAGACTTTCACCACCTACTCAGAAAACCAGCCTGGTGTACTCATTCAGGTTTATGAAGCTGCGAGAGTCATGACCAAGGACAACAACCTGCTTGGGAAGTTTGAGTTGACTAGCATCCCTCCTGCTCCCCGAGGTGTGCCTCAGATCGAGGTCACCTTTGACATCGAAGCCAGTGGCATCTGAATGTGTCTGCTGTGGACAAGAGCACATGCAAGGTAAACAAGAACACAATCACCAATGACAAAGGGCGTCTGAGTAAAGAAGACATCGAGTGCATGGTGCAGGAGGCAGAGTACCTCTAAGGTCTCCGAAGCCAGCCTGGATCAACACTGGCAGTGGGAGCAAAGGAATTGCACATGGGCCACAGCAGGAGTGATTTGCCCTACAGAGAGCTCACCTCCTCCAGGAGGCCTTCCCAGACTGAGCCCCCTCCTTCTTCTCCCCCTCATCCCCCTCTCCATCCCCCTTGTCTTACCTCCTTCCCTTCCCCACAGCACCTGTATATATGCATATATGTTTGGACATATGCATTACTCTATTCATTGATTGATTGATTTTACTTGTACATATCTATTCTATTATTTTCTTTTGTTAATATGCTTGGTTTTGTTCTCTGTTCCCCCTTCTAGACTGTGAGCCCTCTGTTGGGTAGGGACTGTCTCTGTATGATGTCAACTTGTACTTCCCAAGCACTTGGTACATTGCTCTGCACACAGTAAGAGCTCAATAAATACGATACATTGATTGAATGAAAGAGGAAAAAGGGGGTTCAGTCTGGGAAGGTGATGATCGGGCCAGGAGGCACCCTTTGAGGAGGGATTAAGAGTGACGAACTGTTACCATGGAGACCGAGGGATGCCATCGTCCCACTCAATGGCCAAGGAGAGGCCGTTGAAGTCAACTGCCAACGAGAAGCCGTTGAACTGACGGCCAACGAGAAGCTGTTGAACTCAACGGCCAGCGAGAAGCCGTTGAACTAACGGCCAGCGAGCAGTCGTTGAACTCAACGGCCAGCGAGAAGACGTTGAACTCAACGGCCAGCGAGAAGCCGTTGAACTCAACGGCCAACGAGTAGCCGTTGAACTCAACGGCCAGCGAGAAGCCGTTGAACTCAACGGACAGCGAGGAGGTTTGGCTCCCGTGGGAGCATCTCGGGGAGGGCCGAGGGAGTTGACATCTGTCAGTCACGGGTGAGATTATGCAGAGGAGAGGATGCATCGAAACCGCCACCAGCATAAACGGCCTGCGCTCAGTCCCTGGACCGGTGGGCGGCCGTGTGCTGAGCCCTCCCGCGATTGGAGTGGGATTAAACCTGCCTGACTAGGAGCGGCCCGTTGTCTCTGTGCTCTCTATGCAGCACCTCTCTGTGAGTGGTAATAGTAGGGTGAGGACTGGGTGGTCTCTGTGGTCCCCGAGGGGGAATGTGCCACTAAAATGGATTGCATTCATTCATTTATTCATTCGAGCGCTTACTGTGTGCAGAGCACGGGACTAAGCGCTTGGGAAGTTCTAGTCGGCAACATATAGAGACTGTCCGTACCCAACGACGGGCTCACAGTCTAGAAGACGGAGACAGACAACAAAACAAAACGTGGTCAGGTGTCATCAGAATAAATAGAAGTAAAGCTAGATGCACATCGTTGACAAAATAAAAGGGTAAATATGGGCAAGTAAAACAGAGTAATAAATCTGTTCAAACATATATACAGGTACTGTGGGGGGGGGGAGGAGGTAGGGCTATTCATTCAATCGTATTTATTGAGCGTTGACTATGTGCAGAGCACTGCACTTTGGGGAGGGGGAGAGGAAAAATGGGGCTGAGTCTAGGAATCCAAGCATGCCAGTCAAAGGAACAAAATGGGAAGTGGGAAGGCCTTGACGTAAATGGCCGGGGAGCAGATTTGGATTGTATAAATAAATACATAATTTTTTATATTATATATGTTATGTACACATCAAAACAATAAAATAAATAAATATAATAATTACTCTATGAATTTTACTTGTACATATTTACTTGTACATAATATTAGTACAAAAATAAATAAATAAATATAAATAATATTATTCTATGTATTTAACCTGCACATATTTACTGTTCTATTTAGTTTGTTAATGATGTGCATATACCTTTAATTCTATTTGTTCTAACGATTTTAACACCAGTCCACATGTTTTGTTTTGTTTTCTGTCTAGACCCTGAGGCCTGTTGTTGGGTAGGGGCCGTCTCCATATGCTGCCCACTTGGACTTCCCAAGCGCTTAGAACAGTGCTCTGCACCCAGTAAGCGCTCAATAAATACGATTGAATGAATGAATTGTGAAAGTTTCATTTTTGGGGGAGGGACTTCACACGCTGCTCAGCCCCCATTGAAAGGCTCATAGATGAAGGCCCAGTGATGGCTGGATTTCTAGAAGTGCTGAGTCCCGGCCCTCCTCCTCGGCAGGGGTGTGAGGGGAAATCGGGGAGTCGTTGTGGTGCTTGGTGCTATTGATTGATAATGGGGCTCTCTAGGCCCATTTAGGGAGAGAACTTAGCCAATCTTTGTGGACCCAGGGAGGAAGAGTCGCTAGGAAAAGCACAGTAATTATAACCTTCCAGACCTGGAAAGAAAAATAGGAGGGCAACTGTGATGGCCAATCCATAGGAGCAGTTTGGCGGTAAGGTTAGCTTCATGGTGCGGGTGGGAGGGGATAGTGCACGCTAATGAGCCCCTACGGAAAGCTCGGAGTTGAAGGCCAAGCGAAGCAAAAACTCTCACTCTCGGTTTCAAGGCTGTCTATCCCTCGCCCCCTCCTACCTCACCTCCCTTCTCTCCTCTCTCCAGCCCAGCCCGCACCCTCCGCTCCTCTGCCACCGCTAACCTCCTCACTGGGCCTCGTTCTCTGCCCCACCCCGCGGTCGACCCCTGGCCCACGTCCACCACCAGGCCCGGAATGACCTCCATGCGCACATCCGCCAAGCTGGCTCTCTTCCTCCCTTCAAAGCCCTACTAAGAGCTCACCTCCTCCAGGAGGCCATCTCAGACTGAGCCCCCTTTTTCCTCTCCTGCTCCCCATCCCCCCTACCCTACCTCCTTCCCCTCCCCACAGCACATGTACATATATAAATATACATATATATTCATATATATATAACATATATATAATATATGAATGAATATGAATATATGTATATATTCATATTCATTCAAATATTCATTCAATGCAGCGACAGCCCTATGCACTCCTTGCACAGTATCGGCCCGGATCCCAGGCACAATATCGAAAGGGGACCTTCAGTTGGCATTGATCTTGGCACCACCTACTCCTGCGTAAGAGTCTTCCAGCATGGATAAGTGGAAATCATTGCCAATGACCCAGGGGAAATCGAACCAACCCCCAGTTACGTCGCCTTCACAGACACAGAGCGTCTTATTGGAGATGCTGCAAAGAATCAAGTTGTGATGACCCCACCAATACGGTTTGTGATGCCAACCGTCTGATTGGCCGTCGATTTGATGATGCGGTTGTCCAGTCACATATGAAGGCATTGCTCTTCACGTGGTGAATGATGCAGGCGGGCCCAAAGGTCCAGGTGGAGTACCAAGGGGAGACCAAAAGCGTCTATCCAGAAGAGGTGCCATCTATGGTCCTGACAAAGATGAGGAAGGAAATTGCTGAAGCTTACCTTGGGAAGACAGTCACTAATGCTTGTGGTCACAGTCCCCCACTTACTTCAGTGACTCCCAAAATTCAGAGCGACAAAAGATGCTGGAACAATCGCTGGTCTCAATGTGCTCCGTATCATCAATGAGCCAACTGCCACTGCTATTGCTTATATGGCTTGGACAAGAAAGTTGGGTGCCGAGAGAAATGTTGTTGATCCTTGACCTTGGAGGTGGTACCTTTGATGTCTTCATCTCACCATTAGAGATGGGATCCTTGAAGGAAGCAACATCTGGAGATACCCAGCTGTGGTGGGGAGGACTTTGACAACCCGCGTGGTCAATCATTTCATTGCCGGGGTTCAAGCGCCAGCACAGAGAAGGACATCAGTGAGACAAGCGTGCCATCCACCGCCTAGCGCACCGCTTGTGAGCGAGTCAAGCGCACCCTTTCCTCCAGCACCCAGGGCCAGCTTTGAGATGGATTCCCTCTACGAGGGCATCGACCTTCTACACCTCCATTAAGCGAGCCCGCTTCGAAGAGCTGAATGCTGACCTGTTCCGTGGCACCCTGGATCCCATGAAGAAGGCCCTGCGGGATGCCAGGCTCAATAAGTCCCAAATCCATGATATCGTCCTGGTTGGTGCTCCACCCGAATCCTCAAGATCGAGAAACTCCTACAGGACTTCTTCAATGGCAAGGAGCGTGAAAAAGAGTATCAATCCGAATGAGGCTGTCGCCCTACGGTGCAGCTGTCCAGGCGGCATTGTGTCAGGAGACAAGTCTGAGAATGTGCCGGATCTTCTCCTGTTAGATGTGACCCCCCCGTCCCTGTGAATTTGAAACAGCGGAGGGGTCATGAACTGTCTGGATCAAGTGCAACGACACTATCCCCAACAAGCAGACACAGACTTTCACCACCTACTCATACAACCAGCCTGCTTGTACTCATTCGGGGTTTATGAAGGTGCGAGAGCCATGACCAAGGAAAACAACCTGCTTGGGAAGTTTGAGTTGACTGGCATTCCCTCCTGCTCCCCGAGGTGTGCCTCAGGATCGAGGTCACCTTTTGATATCGACGCCAGTTGGCATTCTGAATGTGTCTGCTGTGGACAAGAGGCACAGGTAGGTAAACAAGAACAACAATCACCAATAACAAAGGGGCGTCTGAGTAAAGAAGACATCAAGCGCATGGTGCACGAGGCAGTGTACCTCTAATGTCTCCCGGAGGCAGCCTTTGATCAACACTGACAGTGGGGAGCAAAGGAATTGTGCATCGGGCCACAGCAGGAGTGATTTGCCCTACAGAGAGCTCACCTCCTCCAGGAGGCCTTCCCAGACTGAGCCCCCTACTTCCTCTCCCCCTCATCACCGTCTCCATCCCCCTCATCTTACCTCCTTCCCTTCCCCACAGCACCTGTAGATATGTATATATGGTTTGTACATATGCATTTTTACTCTAATTATTGATTGATTGATTTGACTTGTACATATCTATTCTATTTATTTTCTTCTGTTTCATATGTTTGGTTTTGTTCTCTGCCTCCCCCTTCCTAGACTGTGAGCCCACTGTTGGGTAGGGACTGTCTCTTATATGTTGCCAACATGTACTTCCCAAGCGCTTAGTACATTGCTCTGCACACATAAGAGCTCAATAAATACGATTGATTGAATGGAAAATGGGAAAAAAGGGGCTCAGTCTGGGAAGGTGATGATCGGGGCCAGGAGGCACCCTTTGAGGAGGGATTAAGAGTGACGAACTGTTACCGTTGGAGACCGAAGGATTGCCAACGTCCCACTCAACGGCCCAACGAGAAGCCGTTGAACTCAACGGCCAACGAGAAGCCGTTGAACTCAACGGACAGCGAGAAGCCCGTTGAACTCAACGGACAGCGAGAAGCCGTTGAACTCAACGGCCAACGAAAAGCCGTTGAACTCAACGGACAGCGAGAAGCCGTTAAACTCAACGGCCAATGAGAAGCCGTTGAACTCAACGGACAGCGAGAAGCCGTTGAACTCAACGCCAACGAGAAGCCGTTGAACTCAACGGACAGCGAGAAGCCGTTGAACTCAACGGACAGCGAGAAGCCCATTGAACTCAACGGACAGCGAGAAGCCGTTGAACTCAACGGCCAACGAGAGGGCCGTTGAACTCAACGGACAGCGAGAAGGGTTGGCTCCCGTGGGAGCATCTCGGGAAGGGGCCGAGGGGAGTTGACCCTGTCAGTCACGGGTGAGATTAGGCAGAGGAGAGGATGCATCGAAACCGCCACCAGCATAAATGGCCTGCGCTCAGGTCCCTGGACCGGTGGGGCGACGTGTGCTGAGCCCTCCCGTGATTGGAGTGGGATTAAACCTGCCTGACTAGGAAGCGGCCCGTTGTCTCAGTGCTCTCTATGTTGCACCTCTCTGTGATGTGGTAATAGTAGGGGCTGAGGACTGGGTGGTCTCTGTGGTCCCCGAGGGGGAATATGCCACTAAAATGGATTTCATTCATTCATTTATTCATTCAATCGTATTTATCAAGCGCTTACTGTGTGCAGAGCAGGGGACTAAGCGCTTGGGAAGTTCTAGTCCGCAACATATAGAGACGGCCCCTATCCAACGACGGGCTCACAGTCTAGAAGAAGGAGACAGACACAAAACAAAACATGTGGTCAGGTGTCAAGGTCATCAGAATAAATTGAAGTAAAGTAGATGCACATCGTTGACAAATTAAATTAAGGGTAGATATGCACAAGTAAAATAAATAGAGTAATAAATCTGTACAAACTTATGTACAGGTGCTGTGGGGAGGGGAAGGAGGTAGGGCGATTCATTCAATCGTATGTATTGAGCGCTGACTATGTGCAGAGCACTGCACTATTTTAATGGCATTTATTAACCGCTTACTATGTGCAAAGCACTGTTCTAAGCGCTGGGGAGGTTACAAGGTGATCAGGTTGTCCCACGGGGAGTTCACAGTTTCTAATCCCCATTTTACTGATGAAGGGTAACTGAGGCACAGAGAAGTGAAGTGTCATGCCCAAAGTCACCACAGCTGACGGTTGGATGAGCCGGTGATTTGAACCCATAGACCTCTGACTCCAAAAGCCCGGGCCCCATTTTCACTGAGCCACGCTGCTTCTCAAAATAAATTGGAGATGCCGGGGATCGAAACCCGGGGGCCTCATACATGCGAAACATGCGCTCTACCACTGAGCTACATCCCCCTCTGAAAGTAGGTAAAACCACTAACCCCCAACAGTTAACGCATTTAGGGGCCCACAGCCTGGTGGGAGAGCAGGGCCCAAAGAGGGAGAGATAATAAACAATGATGGCATACGTTAAGGCCTTACTATGTGCAAAGCACCATTTCTCAGCGCTGGTACAACTGATACAAGGTGATGAGAGGTTGTCCCACGTGGGGCTCACAGGTCTTCATCCCCATTTTACAGATGAGGGAACTGAGGCCCAGAGAAGTTAAGTGGCTTGCCCAAGGGTCACACAGCTGACCAAGTGGCTGAGGCGGGACTCGAACCCATGACATCTGGTGGCTGAGTCTAGGAATCCAAGCATGCCAGTCAAAGGAACAAAATAGGAAGTGGGGAAGGCCTTGACGTAAATGGCCGGGGAGCAGATTTGGATTGTATAAATAAATACATAATTTTTTATATTATATATGTTATGTATATAGTATAAACAAATAAATGAATAGAAATGAATATTACTCTATGTAATTTTACTCGGTACATCTTTACTTGTACATAATATAAATACTAAAATGAATAAATAAATATAAATATGTATTACTCTATGTACTTTACTTGGCACAATATTTACTATTCTCTTTAGTTTGTTAATGATGTGCATATACCTTTAATTTACTTGTTCTAACGATTTTGACACCAGTCCATATGTTTTGTTTTGTTGCCTGTCTTAGACCCTGAGCCTGTTGTTTGGGTAGGGGGCCGTCTCCATATGTTGCCCACTTTGGACTTCCCAAGCGCTTATACAGTGCTCTGCACCCAGGTAAGCGCTCAATAAATTACGATTGATTAAATGAATGAATTGCGGAAAGCTTCATTTTGCGGGGAGGGGACTTCACACGCTGCTCAGCCCCCACTGAACCTCAGAGATGAAGGCCCAGTGATGGCTGTGATTCTAGAAGTGCTGAGTCCCCGGCGGCTCCTCCTCGGCAGGGTGGAGAGAAATCGGAATCGTGTGGCGCTTGGTGCCATTGATTGATTAGGGGGGCTCTCTAGGCCCATTTAGGGAGAGACCTAGTCCACCTTTGTGGACCCAGGGAGGAAGAGTCGCTAGGAAAAGCACAGTAATTATAACCTTCCAGACCTGGAAAGAAAATAGGAGGGCAACTGTTGATGGCCAATCCATAGGAGCAGTTTTGGGGCGGTATGGCTAGCTTCATGGCAGGTGGGAGGGACAGCGCACGCTAATAAGCCCCCACGGAAAGCACGGAGTTGAAGGCCAAGCGAAGCAAAAACTCCTCACTCTCGCTTCAAGGCTGTCCATCCCCTCGCCCCCTCCTACCTCACCTCCCTTCTCTCCTTCTCCCAGCCCGGCCCGCACCCTCCGCTCCTCTGCCACTGCTAACCTTCCTCACTGGGCCTCGTTCTCGGCCCGTCCCGCCGTCGGACCCCCGGCCCACGTGCACCACCAGGCCCGGAATGACCTCCATCCGCACATCCGCCAATCTGCCTTTTCTCCCTCCCTTCAAAGCCCTACTAAGAGCTCACCTCCCTCCAGGACGCCTTCTCAGACTGAGCCCCCTTTTTCCTCTCCTGCTCCCCATCCCCACCACCCTACCTCCTACCCCTCCCCCACAGCACCTGTACATATATATATATTCATATATTCATTCAACGCAGCGGCAACCCTATGCACTCCTTGCACAGTATCGTCCCGGATCCTAGGCACAATGTCGAAGGGACCTTCAGTTGGCATTGATCTTGGCAACACCTACTCCTGCGTAGGAGTCTTCTAGCATGGAAAAGTGGAAATCATTTGCCAATGACCAGGGAAATCGAACCACCCCCAGTTTACGTCGCCTTCGACAGACACAGAGCGTCTGTATTGGAGATGCTGCAAAGAATCAACTTGCGATGAACCCCACCAATACGGTTTTTTGATGCCAAGCGTCTGATTGGCCGTCGATTTGATGATGCGGTTGTCCAGTCAGATATGAAGCATTGGCCCTTCACGGTGGTGAATGATGCAGGCAGGCCAAAGGTCCAGGGTAGAGTACCAAGGGGAGACCAAAAGCTTCTATCCAGAAGAGGTGCCATCTATGGTCCTGACAAAGATGAAGGAAATTGCTGAAGCTTACCTTGGGAAGACAGTTACTAATGCTATGGTCACAGTCCCCACTTACTTCAATGATTCCCAATGTCAGGCGACCAAAGATGCTGGAACAATCGCTGGTCTCAATGTGCTCCGTATCATCAGTGAGCCAACTGCCGCTGCTATTGCTTATGGCTTGGACAAGAAGGTTGGTGCGGGGAGAAAATGTGTTCATCTCTGACCTTGGAGGTGGTACCTTTGATGTCTCCATCCTCACCATTGGAGATGGGATCTTTGAAGTGAAGTCAACAGCTGGAGATACCCACCTGGGTGGGGAGGACTATGACAACCGCGTGGTCAATCATTTCATTGCCGAGTTCATGCGCAAGGACAAGAAGGACATCAGTGGGAATAAGCGTGCCGTCCGCCGCCTGCGTACTGCTTGTGAGCGAGCCAAGCGCACCCCCTTTCCTCCAGCACTCAGGCCAGCATTGAGATTGATTCCCTCTACGAGGGCATCGACTTCTACACCTCCATTACGCGAGCCCGCTTCGAAGAGCTGAATGCTGACCTGTTCCGTGGCACCCTGGATGCCGTGGAGAAGGCCCTGTGAGATGCCAAGCTCAAGAAGTCCCAAATCCATGATATCGTCCTGGTTGGTGGGCTCCACCCGAATCCTCAAGATCGAGAAACTCCTACAGGACTTCTTCAATGGCAAGGGAGCTGAAAAAGAGTATCAATCAGGATGAGGCTGTCCGGCCTACGGTGCAGCAGTCCAGGCTGGCCATTGTGTCAGGAGACAAGTCTGAGAATGTGCCGCATCTTCTCCTGTTAGATGTGACCACGCCCGTCCCTGGGAATTGAAACAGCGGGGAGGGGTCAGTACTGTCTGGATCAAGCGCAACGCCACCATCCCCCACCAAGCAGACACAGACCTTTCACCACCTACTCAGACAACCAGCCTGGTGTACTCATTCAGGTTTATGAAGGTGCGAGAGCCATGAGCACGGACAACTACCTGCTTGGGAAGTTTGCGTTGACTGGCATCCCTCCTGCTCCCGAGGTGTGCCTCAGATCGAGGTCACCTTTGACATCGACGCCAGTGGCATTCCGAATGTGTCTGCTGTGGACAAGAGCACAGGCAAGGAAAACAAGGAACACAATCACCAATGACAAAGGGCGTCTGAGTAAAGAAGACATCAAGCGCATGGTGCACGAGGTAGCGTACCTCTAATGTCTCTCGAAGCCAGCCTGGATCAACACTGACAGTGGGAGCAAAGGAATTGTGCATCGGGCACAGCAGAGAGTGACTTGCCCTACAGAGCGCTCACCTCCTCCAGGAGGCCTTCCCAGACTGAGGCCCCCTTCTTCCTCTCCCCCTCATCCCCCTCTCCATCCCCCTTGTCTTACCTCCTTCCCTTCCCACAGCACCTGTATATATGTATATATGTTTGTACATATGCATTACCTATTGATTGATTGATTGATTTGACTTGTACATATCTATTCTATTTATTTTCTTTTCTTAATATGTTTGGTTTTGTTCTCTGTCTCCCCCTTCTAGACTGTGGAGCCCACTGTTGGGTGTAGGGACGTATCTATATGTTGCCAACTTGTACTTCCCAAGCGCTTAGTACATTGCTCTGCAACACATAAGAGCTCAATAAATACGATTGATTGATTGAATGAAAGTGGAAAAAGGGGGGCTCAGTCTGGGAAGGTGATGATCGGGGCCAGGAGGGCACCCTTTGAGGAGGGATTAAGAGTGACGAACTGTTACCGTGGAGACCGAGGGATGCCAACGTCCCACTCAAACGGCCAACGAGAAGCCGTTGAACTCAGACGGACAGCGAGAAGCCGTTGTAACTCAACGGACAGCGAGAAGCCGTTGAACTCAACGGCCAACGAGAAGCCGTTTGAACTCAATCGGCCAAAGAGAAGCCGTTGAACTCAACGGACAGCGAGAAGCCGTTGAGAACTTCAACGGCCAACGAGAAGCCGTTGAACTCAACGGCCAACGAGAAGCCGTTGAACTCAACGGACAGCGAGAAGCCGTTGAACTCAACGGACCGCGGAGAAGCCGTTGAAATCAACGGACAGCGAGAAGCCGTTGAACTCAACGGCCAACGAGAAGCCGTTGAACTCAACGGCCAAAGAGAAGCCGTTGACCTCAACGGCCCATGAGAAGCCGTTGAACTCAACGGACAGCGAGAAGCCGTTGAACTCAAACGGACAGCGAGAAGCCGTTAAATTCAACGGCCAACGAGAAGCCGTTGAACTCAACGGTACCGCGAGAAGCCGTTGAACTCAAACGGACTAGCGGAGAAGCCGTTGAACTCAACGGACAGCGAGAAGCCCTTGAAGTCAATGGCCAACGAGAAGCCGTTGAACTCAACGGAGAGCGAGGAGGGTTGGCTCCCGTGGGAGCATCTCGGGGAGGGCCTAGGGCAGTTGACCCTGTCAGTCACGGGGTGAGATTATGCAGAGGAGAGGATGCATCAAAAACCGCCACCAGCATAAACGGCCTGCGCGCTCAGTCCCTGGACCGGTTGGGCGTCCGTTGTGCTGAGCCCTCCCGGGATTGGAGTGGGATTAAACCTGCCTGACTAGGACCGGCCCGTTGTCTCTGTGCTCTCTATGTTGCACCTCTCTGTGAGTGGTAATAGTAGGCTGAGGACTGGGTGGTCTCTGAGGTCCCCGAGGGGGAATGTGCCACTAAAATGGATTGCATTCATTCATTTATTCAGTCAATCGTATTTATCGAGCGCTTACTGTGAGCAGAGCTGGGGACTAAGCGCTAGGGAAGTTCTAGTCGGCAACATATAGAGACGGCCCCTACCCAACGACGGGCTCACAGTCTAGATGACGGAGACAGACAACAAAACAACATGTGGTCAGGTGTCAAGTCATCAGAATAAATAGAAGTAAAGCTAGATGTACATCATGACAAAATAAATAGAAGGGTAATTATGCACAAGTAAAATAAATAGAGTAATTAATTCTGTAAAAACATATATACAGGTGCTGTGGGTAGGGGGACGGAGGTAGGGCGATTCATTCAATCGTATTTCTTGAGCGCTTACTATGTGCAGAGCACTGTACTTTGGGGAGGGTTAGAGGGAAAAGGGGGCTGAGTCTAGGAATGTCAAGCATGCCAGTCAAAGGAACAAAATGGGAAGTGGGAAGGCCTTGAGGTTAATGGCCGGGGAGCAGATTTGGATTGGATAAATAAATACATAATTTTTTATATTATATATGTTATGTATATATTATTCATTATAAAATAAATTAAAATGAATATTACTGTGTATTTAACTTGTACATATTTTCTTGTACATAATACAAATACTAAAATGAATAAATATAAATATATATTACCCTATGTATTTTACTTGCACATATTTACTTTTCTATTTAGTTTGTTTAATGATGTGCATATAGCTTTAGTTCTACTTGTTCTGAACGATTTTTGACACCAGTCCACATGTTTTGTTTTGTTTTCTGTCTACAGCCTGAGCCTGTTGTTGGGTAGGGGCCGTCTCCATATGTTGCCCACTTGGACTTCCCAAGCGCTTAGTACAGGGCTCTGCACCAGTAAGCGCTCAAATAAATACGATTGAATGAATGAATTGGTGGAAAGCTTCATTTTGGGGGGAGGGACGTCACACGCTGCTGAGCCCCCACTGAAAGCTCAGAGATGAAGGACCCGTGACGGCTGGGTTATAGAAGTGCTGAGGACCCCGGCCCTCCCTCCTGGGCAGTGTGGAGAGAAATCGGAGTCGTGTGGCGCTTGGTGCTATTGATTGATAAGGGGGCCCTCTAGGCCCATTTAGGGAGAGAACTAGCCCATCTTTGTGGACCCAGGGAGATACGGGTCGCTAGGAAAAGCACAGTAATTACAACCTTCCAGACCTGGAAAGAAAATAGGAGGCAACTGTGATGGCCAAATCATAGGAGCAGTTTGGCGGTATGGCTACTTCATGGCGGGTGGGGAGGGACAGCGCACGCTAATAAGCCCCCACGGAAAGCTCGGAGTTGAAGGCCAAGCGAAGCAAAACTCCTCCCTCGTCGGCTTCAAGGCTGTCCATTCCCCTCGCCCCCTCCTACCTCACCTCCCTTCTCTCCTTCTCTCCAGCCCAGCCCGCAACCCTTCCGCTTCTCCGCCACCGCTAACACCTCCTCACTGGGCCTCGTTCTCTTCTCGCCCACTCCCGCGGTCGACCTCCCGGCCCACGTCCACCACCAGGCCCGGAATGACCTCCATTCCGCACATTCCGCCGAGCTGGTTCTCTTCCTCCCTTCAAAGCCCTACTAAGAGCTCACCTCCTCCAGGAGGCCATCTCAGACTGAGCCCCCTTTTTTCCCTCTCCTGCTCCCCATCCCCCCTACCCTACCTTCCTTCCCCTCCCCACAACACCTGTAACATTATATATATATATATTTATATTATATATTTATATATATACATTCATATATATGAATATATGAATGAATATGAATATATGTATATATTCATATTCATTCAAATATTCATTCAACGCAGCGGCAGCCCTACGCACTCCTTGCACAGTATCGGCCCCGGATCCCAGGCACAATGTCGAAGGGACCTTCAGTTGGCATTGATCTTGGCACCACCTACTCCTGCGTAGGAGTCTTCCCAGCATGGATAAGTGGAAATCAATTGCCCAATGACCAGGGAAATCGAACCACCCCCCAGTTACGTCGCCTTCACAGACACAGAGCGTCTTATTGGAGATGTTGCAAAGAATGGAGTTGCGGATGAACCCCACCAATACGGTTTTTAATGCCAAGCGTCTGATTGGCCGTCGATTTGATGATGCGGTTGTCCAGTCAGATATGAAGCATTGGCCCTTCACGGTGGTGAAATGATGCAGGCAGGCCAAAGGTCCAGGTGGAGTAGCAAGGGGAGACTAAAAGGCTTCTATCCAGAGAGGTGCCATCTATGGTCCTGACAAAGATGAAGGAAATTGCTGAAGCTTACCTTGGGAAGACAGTCACTAATGCTGTGGTCACAGTCCCCAGCTTACTTCAATGAATCCCAACGTCAGGCGACCAAAGATGCTGGAACAATCGCTGGTCTCAATGTGCTCCGTATCATCAATGCGCCAACTGCCGCTGCTATTGCTTATGGCTTGGGGCAAGAAGGTTGGTGCCGAGAGAAATGTGTTCATCTCTGGACCTTGGAGGTGGTACCTTTGATGTCTCCATACCTCACCATTGGAGATGGGATCTTTGAAGTTGACGTTAACAGCTGGAGATACCCACCTGGGTGGGGAGGACTTTGACAACCGCGTGGTCAATCATTTCATTGCCGAGTTCAAGCGCAAGGACAAGAAGGACATCAGGTGAGAACAGCGGTGCCGTCCGGCCGCCGGCGTACCGCTTGTGAGCGAGCCAAGCGCACCCTTTCCTCCAGCAGCCAGGCCAGCATTGAGATTGATTCCCTCTACGAAGGCATCGACTTCTTACACCTCCATTACGCGAGCTTCGAAGAGCTGAATGCTGACCTGTTCCGTGGCACCTCGGGATCCCGTGGTGAAGGCCCTTCGAGATGCCAAGCTCAATAAGTCCCAAATCCATGATATCGTCCTGGTTGTTGGCTCCACCCGAATCCTCAAGATCGAGAAACTCCTACAGGACTTCTTCAATGGCAAGGAGCTGAAAAAGGAGTACCAATCAGGATGAAGCTGGCGCCTACGGTGCAGCTGTCCAGGCGGCCATTGTGTCAGGAGACAAGTCTGGGGAATTGTGCAGGATTTTCTTCTGTTAGATGTGACCACCCCGTCCCTGGGAATTGAAACAGGTGGGAGAGGTCATGACTGTCTGGATCAAGCGCCAATGCCACCATCCCCACCAAGCAGACACAGACTTTCACGCACCTACTCAGACAACCAGCCTGGTGTACTCATTCAGGTTTATGAAGGCTCGAGAGCCATGAACCAAGGAAAACAACCTGCTTGGGAAGTTTGAGTTGACTGGCATCCCTCCTGCTCCCCGAGGTGTGCCTCAGATCGAGGTCACCTTTGACATCGACGCCAGTGGCATTCTGAATGTGTCTGCTGTGGACAAGAGCACAGGCAAGGAAAACAAGAACACAATCACCAATGACAAAGGGCGGTCTGAGTAAAGAAGACATCAAGCGCATAGTGCACGAGGCAGTGTACCTCTAATGTCTCCGAAGGCAGCCTGGAACAACACTGACAGTGGGAGCAAAGGAATTGTGCATCGGGTCACAGCAGGAGTGATTTGCCCTACAGAGAGCTCACTTCCTCCAGGAAGCACTTCCCAGACTGAGCCCCCCTCCTTCCTCTCCACCTCACCCCCCTCTCCATCCCCCTCGTCTTACCTCCTTCCCTTCCCCACAGCACCTGTATATATGTATATATGTTTGTACATATTGCATTACTCGATTGATTGATTGATTTGACTTGTACATATCTATTCTATTATTTTCTTTTGTTAATATGTTTGGTTTTGTTCTCTGTCTCCCCCTTCTAGACTGTGAGCCCACTGTTGGGTTGGGATTGTCTCTATATGTTGCCAACTTGTACTTCCCAAGCGCTTAGTACATTGCTCTGCACACAGTAAGAGCTCACCAAATACGATAGATTGATTGAATGAAAGTGGAAAAGGGGGGACTCAGTCTAGGAAGGTGATCATCGGGCCAGGAGGCACCCTTTGAGGAGGGATTAAGAGTGATGAACTGTTACCATGGAGACCGAGAGATGCCAAACGTCCCACTCAACGGCCAGCCGAGAAGCCGTTGAACTCAACGGCCAGCGAGAAGGCCGTTGGAACTCAACGGCCAGCGAGAAGCCGTTGAACTCAACGGCCAGCGAGAAGCCGTTGAACTCAACGGCCAGCGAGAAGCCGTTGAACTCAACGGCCAGCGAGAAGGCGTTGAACTCAACGGACAGCGAGGAGGGTTGGCTCCCGTGGGAGCACCTCGGGGAGGGCCGAGGGGAGGTTGACCCTGTCAGTCACGGGGTGAGGATTACACAGAGGAGAGGATGCATCGAAACCGCCACCAGCATAAACGGCCTGCGCTCAGTCTCTGGACCTGGTGGGCCGGCCGTGTGCTGAGCCATCCCGGGATTGGAGTGGGATTAAACCTGCCTGACCAGGAGCGGCCCGTTTGTCTCTGTGCTCTCTGTGTTGCACCTCTCTGTGAGTGGTTATAGTAGGCTGAGGACTGGGTGGTCTCTGTGGTCCCCGAGGGGGAATGTGCCACTAAAATGGATTGCATTCATTCATTCATTCAATCGTATTTATCGAGTGCTTACTGTGTGCAGAGCACGGGACTAAGCGCTTGGGAAGTTCTAGTCGGCAACGTATAGAGACGGTCCCTACCCAACAACGGGCTCACAATCTAGAAGACGGAGACAGACAACAAAACAAAACAGTGTAGTCAGGTGTCTAGTCATTAGAATAAATAGAAGTAAAGCTAGATGCACATCACTGACAAAATAAATAGAAAGGTAAATATGGGCAAGTAAAATAGAGTAATAAATCTGTACAGAGATATACAGGTGCTGTGTGGAGGGAAGGAGGTAGGTGATTCATTCATTCATTCGGATTTATTGAGCGCTGACTATGTGCAGAGCGCTGTACTTTGTGGGAGGGGGAGAGGAAAAAGGGGGCTGAGTCTAGGAATCCAAGCATGCCAGTCAAAGGAACAAAATGGGAAGTGGGAAGGCCTTGACGTAGAATGGCCGGGGAGCAGATTTGGATTGTATAAATAAATACATAATTGTGTATATTAATATGTTTATGTATATATCATAAACAATAAAATAAATAAATAAATAAAAATATTACTCTATGAATTTTACCTCGTACATATTTACTTGTACATATATAAGTACTAAGATAAATAAATAAAAATATATATTATTCTATGTATTTAACCTACACATATTTACTGTTCTATTTAGTTTGTTAATGGTGTGGCATATACCTTTAATTTTACTTGTTCTGACGATTTTGACACCAGTCCACATCTTTTGTTTGTTGCCTGTCTGGACCCTGAGCCTGTTGTCGGGCAGGGGCCGTCTCTCATATGTTGCCCACTTGGACTCCCCAAACGCTTATTACAGTGCCCTGCACCCAGTAAGCGGCCTCTATAAATACGATTGATTGAATGAATGAATTGTGGAAAGCTTCATTTTGGGGGGATGGACGCACACGCTGCTAAGCCCCCATTGGAAAGCTCATAGATGAAGGCCCAGGTGATGGCTGGATTCTAGAAGTGCTGAGTCCCCGGCGCTCCTCCTCGGCAGGGTGGAGAGAAATCGGAGTCGTGTGGGCGCTCGGTGCTATTGATTGATAAGGGGGCTCTCTAGGCCCATTTAGGGAGAGAACTAGCCCATCTTTGTGGCCCCAGGGAGGAAGAGTCGCTAGGAAAAGCACAGTAATTACAACCTTCCAGACCTGGAAAGAAAATAGGAGGCAACTGTGATGGCCAATCCATAGGAGCAGTTTGGCGGTATGGCTAGCTTCATGGCAGGTGGGGAGGGACAGCGCACGCTAATAAGCCCCCACGGAAACGCTCGGAGTTGAAGGCCAAGCGAAGCAAAAACTCCTCACTCTCTACTTCAAGGCTGTCCATCCCCTCGCCCCCTCCTAACCCACCTTCCTTCTCTCCTTCTCCAGCCCAGCCCGCACCCTCCGCTCCTCTGCCACTGCTAACCTCCTCACTGGGCCTCGTTCTCGCCCGTCCCACCGTCGGACCCCCGGCCCACGTCCACCCCATGGCCCGGAATGACCTCCCTCCGCACATCCGCCAATCTGGCTCTCTTCCTCCCTTCAAAGCCCTACTAAGAGCTCACCACCTCCAGGAGGCGTTCAAAGACTGAGGCCCCCCCTTTTCCTCTGTTGCTCCCCATCCCCCCCACCCTAACTACCTCCTTCCCCTCCCCACAGCACCTGTACATATATATATATATATATGAATATATGAATGAATATGCATATATATATCCATATTCATTCATATATTCATTCAACGCAGCGCAGCCTATGCACTCCTTGCACAGTGTAGGTCCGGTTCCAGGCACAATGTCGAAGGGACCTTCAGTTGGCATTGATCGTGGCACCACCTACTCCTGCGTAGAGTCTTTCCAGCATGAAAAGTGGAAATCATTTGCCAATGACCAGGAAATCGAACCACCCCCCAGTTATGTCGCCTTCACAGACACAGAGGTCTTATTGGAGATACTGCAAAGAATCAAGTTGCGATGAACCCCACCAAATACGGATTATTGATGCCAAGCGTCTGATTGGCCGTCGATTTGATGATGCGGGTTGTCCAGGGTCAGATATGAAGCATTGGCCCTTCACGTGTGTGAATGATCCAGGAAGGCCAAAGGTCCAGGGTGGGGGAGGACCCAAAAGCTTCTATCCAGAAGAGGGTGCTATCTATGGTCCTGACAAAGATGAAAGGAAATTGCTGAAGGCTTACCTTGGGAAGACAGGTCACTAATGCTGTGGTCACAGTCCCAGCTTACTTCAATGAATCCCAACGTCAGGCCGACCACAAGATTCTGGAACAATCGCTGGTCTCAATGTGCTCCGTATCATCAATGAGCCAACTGCCGGCTGCTATGCTTATGGCTTGGACAAGAAGGGTTGGTGCCGAGAGAAATGTGTTCATCTCTGACCTTGGAGGTGGTACCTTTGATGTCTCCATCCTCACCAATTGGAGATGGTATCTTTGAAGTGAAGTCAACAGCTGGGGATATCCACCTGGGTGGGGAGGACTTTGATAACCGCATGGTCAATCATTTCATTGCCGAGTTCAAACGCAAGGACAAGAAAGACATCAGTGAGAACAAGCGTGCCGTCCGCCGCCTGCGTACCGCTTGGTGAGCGAGCCAAGCGCACCCCTTTCCCTCCAGCACTCAGGCCAGCATTGAGGAATGATTCCCTCTACGAGGGCATCGGACTTCTACAACTCCATTACGCGAGCCCGCTTTGAAGAGCTGAATGCCTGACCTGTTCCGGGGGCATCCTGGATCCCGTGGTGAAGGCCCTGTGTGATGCCAAGCTCAGTAAGTCCCAAATCCATGATATCGTCCTGGTTGGCGGCTCCACCTGAATCCCCCAAGATCCAGAAAACTCCTACAGGACTTCTTCAATGGCAAGGAGCTGAACAAGAGTATCAATCCGGATGAGGCTGTTGCTTACGGTGCAGCTGTCCAGGCGGCCATTGTGGCAGGAGACAAGTCTGAGAATGTGCAGGATCTTCTCCTGTTAGATGTGAGCCCCCCCCCGCCCCGTCCCTGGGGAATCGAAACAGCGGGAGGGGGTCATGACTGTCTGGATCAAGTGCAACGCCACCATCCCCACCAAGCAGACACAGACTTTCACCACCTATTCAGACAACCAGCCTGGTGTACTCATTCAGGTTTATGAAGGTGCGAGAGCCATGACCAAGGACAACTACCTGCTTGGGAAGTTTGAGTTGACTGGCATCCCTCCTGCTCCCCGAGGTGTGCCTCAGATCGAGGTCACCTTTTGACATCGACGCCAGTGACATTTTGAATGTGTCTGCTGTGGACGAGCACAGGGAAGGAAAACAAGACCACAATCACCAATGACAAAGGGCGTCTGAGTAAAGAAGACATCAAGCGCATGGTGTACGAGGCAGTGTACCTCTAATGTCTCCGAAGCCAGCCTGGATCCACACTGACAGTGGGAGCAAAGAGAATTGTGCATCGGGCCACAAGCAGGAGTGATTTGCCCTACAGAGAGCTCACCCTCCTCCAGGAGGCCTTCCCAGACGTGAGCCCCTCCTTCCTCTCCCCCTCATCCCCCTCTCCCATCCCCCACCTTCCCTTCCCCACAGCACCTGTATATATGTATATATGTTTGTACATATGTATTACTCGATTGATTGATTGATTGATTTGACTTGTACATATCTATTCTATTTATTTTCTTTTGTTAATATGTTTGGTTTTGTTCTCTGTCTCCCCTTCTAGACTGTGAGCCCACTGTTGGGTAAGGACTGTCTCTATATGTTGCCAACTTGTACTTCCCAAGCGCTTAGTTACATTGCTCCTGCACACAGTAAGAGCTCAATAAATACGATAGATTGATTGGAATGAAAGTGGAAAATGGGGGCTCAGTCTGGGAAGGTGATGATCGGGCCAGGAGGCACCATTCAAGGCCCTGCTGAGAGCTCACCGCCTCCAGGAGAGGCCTCCCCTTGCCTTCCCTCTCCTCCCCTCGTCCCCCTCTCCCATCCCCCCTCATCTTACCTCCTTCCCCTTCCCCACAGGCACCTGTATATATGTATATATGTTTGTACATATTTATTACTCTATTTATTATTTATGTTATTTGTACATATCTATTCTATTTATTTCCATTTTGTTTAGTATGTTTGGTTTTTGTTCTCTGTCTCCCCTTTTAGACTGTGAGCCCCCTGTTGGGGTAGGGACTGTCTCTATATGTTGCCAATTTGTACTTCCCAGAGCGCTTAGTACAGTGCTCTGCACATAGTAAGCGCTCATGAATACGATTGATGATGATTAAGAGTGACGAACTGTTACGTGGAGACCGAGGGATGCTAACGTCCCACTCCACAGACAACGAGAAGCCGTTGAACTCAACGGCCTACGAGAAGCCGTTGAACTCAACGGCCAACCGAGAAGCCGTTGAACCCAACGGCCAGCGAGAAGCCGTTGAACTCAACGGCCAGCGAGAAGCCGTTGAAACTCAACGGCCAACGAGAAGCCGTTGAACTCAACGGACAGCGAGGAGGGTTGGCTCCCGTGGGAGCATTACGCGGAGGGCCTAGGGCAGTTGACCCTGTCAGTCACGGGGTGAGATTATGCAGAGGAGAGGATGCATCGAAACCGCCACCAGCATAAACGGCCTGCGCTCAGTCCCTGGGACTGGTGGGCGGCCATGTGCTGAGCCCTCCCGGGATTGGAGTGGGATTAAACCTGCCTGACTAGGAGCGGGCCCGTTTTCTCTGTCCTCTCTATGTTACAGCTCTCTGCGAGTGGTAATAGTAGGGTGAGGACTGGGTGGTCTCTGTGGTCCCCGAGGGGGGGACTGTGCCACTAAAATGGATTGCATTCATTCATTCATTTCAATCGTATTTATCGAGCGCTTACTGTGTGCAGAGCACGGGACTAAGCGCTTGGGGAAGTTCTAGTCGGCAACATATAGAGACGGCCCCTACCCAACGACGGGCTCACAATCTAGAAGGACGGAGACAGACAACAAAACAAAACATGTGGTCAGGTTGTCTAGTCATCAGAATAAATAGAAGGTAAAGCTAGATGCACATCGTTGACAAAATAAATAGAAGGGTAAATATGGGCAAGTCAAATAAATAGAGTAATCTGTACATAACATATATACAGGTGCTGTGGGTAGGGGAGGGAAGGGTAGGGGGGGCGATTCATTCATTCAATCGTATTTATGAGTGCCGACTATATGCAGAGCACTGTACTTTGGGGAGGGGGGAGAGGAAAAAGGGGCTGAGTCTAGGATCCAAGCATGCCAGTCAAAGGAACAAAATAAGAAGTGGGAAGGCCTTGACGTAAATGGCCGGGGAGCAGATTTGGATTGTATAAATAAATACATAATTTTTTATATATTATATATGTTATGTATATATTATAAACAATTAAATAAATAAAAATGGATATTACTCTATGTAATTTACTTGTACATATTTACTTGTACATAATATAAATACTAAAATAAATAAATAAATATAAATATATATTACTCTATGTATTTTACTTGCACATATTTACTATTCTATTTAGTTTGCTAATGATGTGCATATAGCTTTAATTGTACTTCTTCTAACGATTTTGACACCAGTCCATATGTTTGTTTTGTTGACTGTCTAGACCCTGAGCTTGTTGTTGGGTAGGGGCTGTCTCCATATGTTGCCCACTTGGACTTCCCAAGCGCTTATTACAGTGCTCTGCACCCAGTAAGCGCTCAATAAATACGATTGATTAAATGAATGAATTGAGGAAAGCTTCATTTTGGGGGGGAGGGACGTCACAACGCTGCTCAGCCCCCACTGAAAGCTCAGAGATGAAGGCCCAGTAATGGCTGCATTCTAGAAGTGCTGAGTCCCCGGCGCCCCTCCTCGGCAGGGGTGGAGAGAAATCGGAATCGTGTGGCGCTCGGTGCATATTGATTGATAAGGGGGCTCTCTAGGCCCATTTAGGGAGAGAACTAGCCCACCTTTGTGGACCCAGGGAGGAAGAGTCGCTAGGAAAAGCACAGTAATTGTAACCATCCAGACCTGGAAAAGAAAATAGGAGGCAACTGTGATGGCCAATCCATAGGGAGCAGTTTGGCGGTAGTGGCTAGCTTCATGGAGGGTGTGAGGGACAGCACACGCTAATAAGCCCTCACGGAAAGCTCGGAGTTGAAGGTCAAGCGAAGCAAAAACTCCTCCCTCTCGGCTTCAAGGCTGTCCATCCCCTCGCCCCCTCCTAACTCACCTCTTCTCTCCTTCTCCAGCCCAGCCCGCACCCTCCGCTCCTCTGCCACCGGCTAACCTCCTCACTGGGCCTCGTTCTCGCCCGTCCCGCCGTCGACCCCCGGCCCACGTCCACCCCCTGGCCCGGAATGACCTCCCTCCGCACATCTGCCAATCTGGCTATCTCCCTCCCTTCAAAGCCCTACTAAGAGCTCACCTCCTCCAGGACGCCTTCTCAGACTGAGCCCCCGTTTTCCTCTCCTGCTCCCCATCCCCCCCACCCTACCTCCTACCCCTCCCCACAGCACCTGTACATATATATATTCATATATTCATTCAACGCAGCGGCAACCCTATGCACTCCTTGCACAGTATCGTCCCGGATCCTAGGCACAATGTCGAAAGGACCTTCAGTTGGCATTGATCTTGTCACCACCTACTCCTGCGTAGGAGTCTTCCAGCATGGAAAAGTGGAAATCATTGCCAATGACCAGGGAAATCGAACCACCCCCAGTTACCGTCGCCTTCACAGACACAGAGCGTCTTATTGGAGATGCTGCAAAGAATCAAGTTGCGATGAACCCCACTAATACGGTTTTTGATGCCAAGCGTCTGATTGGCCGTCGATTTGATGATGCGGTTGTCCAGTCAGATATGAAGCATTGGCCCTTCACGGTGGTGAATGATGCAGGCAGGCCAAAGGTCCAGGTAGAGTACCAAGGGGAGACCAAAAGCTTCTATCCAGAAGAGGGTGGCCATCTATGGTCCTGACAAAGATAGAAGGAAATTGCTGAAGCTTACCTTGGGAAGACAGGTCACTAATGCTATGGTCACAGTCCCCACTTACTTCAATGATTCCCAACGTCAGGCGACCAAAGATGCTGGGAACAATCGCTGGTCTCAATGTGCTCCGTATCATCAATGAGCCAACTGCCGCTGCTATTGCTTATTGGCTTGGACAAGAAGGTTGGTGCCGAGAGAAATGTGTTGATCTCTGACCTTGGAGGTGGTACCTTTGATGTCTCCATCCTCACCATTGGAGATGGGATCTTTGAAGTGAAGTCAACAGCTGGAGATACCCACCTGGCTGGGGAGGACTTTGACAACCGCGTGGTCAATCATTTCATTGCCGAGTTCAAGCGCAAGCACAAGAAGGACATCAGTGAGAACAAGCGTGCCGTCCGCCGCCTGCATACTGCTTGTGAGCGAGCCAAGCGCACCCTTTCCTCCAGCACTCAGGCCAGCATTGAGATGGATTCCCTCTACGAGGGCATCGACTTCTACACCTCCATTACGCGAGCCCGCTTCGAAGAGCTGAATGCTGACCTGTTTCCGTGGCACCCTGGATCCCGTGGTGAAGGCCCTGTGAGATGCCAAGCTCAATAAGTCCCAAACCCATGATATCGTCCTGGTTGGTGGCTCCACCCGAATCCTCAAGATCGAGAAACTCCTACAGGACTTCTTCAATGGCAAGGAGCTGAAAAAGAGTATCAATCAGGATGAGGCTGTCGCCTACGGTGCAGCTGTCCAGGCGGCCATTGTGTCAGGAGACAATTCTGAGAATGTGCAGGATCTTCTCCTGTTAGATGTGACCACCCCGTCCTGGGAATTGAAACAGCGGGAGGGGTCATGACTGTCTGGATCAAGCGCAACACCACCATCCCCACCAAGCAGACACAGACTTTCACCACCTACTCAGACAACCAGCCTGGTGTACTCATTCAGGTTTATGAAGGTGCGAGAGGTCATGACCAAGGACAACAACCTGCTTGGGAAGTTTGAGTTGACTGGCATCCCTCCTGCTCCCCGAGGTGTGCCTCAGATTGAGGTCACCTTTGACATCGACGCCAGTGGCATCCTGAATGTGTCTGCTGTGGACAAGAGCACAGGTAAGGTAAACAAGAACACAATCACCAATGACAAAGGGCGTCTGAGTAAAGAAGACATCGAGTGCATGGTGCAGGAGGCAGGGTACCTCTAAGGTCTCCGAAGCCAGCCTGGATCAACACTGGCAGTGGGAGCAAAGGAATTGGCACATCGGGCCACAGCAGGAGTGATTTGCCCTACAGAGAGCTCACCTCCTCCAGGAGGCCCTTCCCAGACTGAGCCCCCTCCTTCTTCTCCCCCTCATCCCCCTCTCCATCCCCCTTGTCTTACCTCCTTCCCTTCCCCACAGCACCTGTATATATGCATATATGTTTGGACATATGCATTACTCTATTCATTGATTGATTGATTTTACTTGTACATATCTATTCTATTTATTTCTTTTGTTAATATGTTTGGTTTTGTTCTCTGTCTCCCCCTTCTAGACTGTGAGCCCTCTGTTGGGTACGGACTGTCTCTGTATGATGTCAACTTGTACTTCCCAAGCACTTGGTACATTTGCTCTGCACACAGTAAGAGCTCAATAAATGCGATACATTGATTGAATGAAAGAGGAAAAAGGGGGGTTCAGTCTGGGGAAGGTGATGATCGGGCCAGGAGGCACCCTTTGAGGAGGGATTAAGAGTGACGAACTGTTACCATGGAGACCAAGGGACGCCAACGTCCCACTCAACGGCCAAGGAGAAGCCGTTGAATTCAACGGCCAACGAGAAGCCGTTGAACTCAACGGCCAGCGAGAAGCCGTTGAACTCAACGGCCAGCGAGAAGCCGTTGAACTCAACGGCCAGCGAGAAGCCGTTGAATAACAACGGCCAGCGAGAAGCCGTTGAAAACAACGGCCAGCGAGAAGCCGTTGAACTCAACGGCCAGTGAGCAGCCGTTGAACTCAACGGCCCAGCGAGCAGCCGTTGAACTCAACGGCCAGCGAGAAGCCGTTGAACTCAACAGACAGCGAGGAGGGTTGGCTCCCGTGGGAGCATCTCGGGGAGGGCCGAGGGGAGTTGACATCTGTCAGTCACGGGTGAGGATTATGCAGAGGAGAGGATGCATCGAAACCGCCACCAGCATAAACGGCCTGCGCTCAGTCCCCTGGACCGGTGGGCGGCCGTGGTGCTGAGCCCTCCCGCGATTGGAGTGGGATTAAACCTGCCTGACTAGGAGCGGCCCGTTGTCTCTGTGCTCTCTATGCAGCACCTCTCTGTGAGTGGTAATAGTAGGGTGAGGGACTGGGTGGTCTCTGTGGTCCCCGAGGGGGAATGTGCCACTAAAATGGATTGCATTCATTCATTTATTCATTCAATCGGATTTATCGAGCGCTTACTGTGTGCAGAGCACGGGACTAAGCGCTTGGGAACTTCTAGTCGGCAACATATAGAGACTGTCCGTACCTAACGACGGGCTCACAATCTAGAAGACGGAGACAGACAAAACAAAACGTGGTCAGGTGTCAAGTCATCAGAATAAATAGAAGTAAAGCTAGATGCACATCGTTGACAAAATTAATAGAAGGGTAAATATGGGCAAGTAAAACAGAGTAATAAATCTGTTCAAACATATATACAGGTACTGTCGGGGGGGGAAGGAGGTAGGGCGATTCATTCAATCGTATTTATTGAGCGTTGACTATGTGCAGAGCACTGCACTTTGGGGAGGGGGAGAGGAATGATGCAGGCAGGCCAAAGGTCCAGGTGGAGTACCAAGGGGAGACCAAAAGCTTCTATCCAGAAGAGGTGCCATCTATGGTCCTGACAAAGATGAAGGAAATTGCTGAAGCTTACCTTGGGAAGACAGTCACTAATGCTATGGTCACAGTCCCCACTTACTTCAATGAATCCCAAAGTCAGGCGACCAAAGATGCTGGAACAATCGCTGGTCTCAATGTGCTCCGTATCATCAATGAGCCAACTGCCGCTGCTATTGCTTATGGCTTGGACAAGAAGGTTGGTGCCGAGAGAAATGTGTTCATCTTTGACCTTGGAGGTGGTACCTTTGATGTCTCCATCCTCACCATTGGAGATGGGACCTTTGAAGTGAAGTCAACAGCTGGAGATACCCAGCTGGGTGAGGAGGACTTTGACAACCGCATGGTCAATCATTTCATTGCCGAGTTCAAGCGCAAGCACAAGAAGGACATCAGTGAGAACAAGCGTGCCGTCTGCCGCCTGCGTACCGCTTGTGAGCGAGCCAAGTGCACCCTTTCCTCCAGCACCCAGGCCAGCATTGAGATTGATTCCCTCTACGAGGGCATCGACTTCTACACCTCCATTACGTGAGCCCGCTTCGAAGAGCTGAATGCTGACCTGTTCCGTGGCATCCTGGATCCCGTGGAGAAGGCCCTGTGAGATGCCAAGCTCAATAAGTCCCAAATCCATGATATCGTCCTGGTTGGTGGCTCCACCCGAATCCCCAAGATCCAGAAACTTCTGGAAGCCGTTGAACACAACGGCCAACGAGAAGCCGTTGAACTCAACGAACAGCGAGAAGCCGTTGAACTCAACGGACAGCGAGAAGCCGTTGAACTCAACGGACAGCGAGAAGCCCGTTGAACTCAACGGACAGCAAGAAGCCGTTGAACTCAACGGACAGCGAGAAGCCGTTGAACTCAACGGCCAAAGAGAAGCCGTTGAACTGAACGGACACCGAGGAGGGTTGGCTCCCGTGGGAGCATCTCCGGGAGGGCCGAGGGGAGTTGACCCTGTCAGTCACGGGTGAGATTAGGCAGAGGAGAGGATGCATCGAAACCGCCACCAGCATAAACGGCCTGCGCTCAGTCTCTGGACCGGTGGGCGGCCGTGTGCTGAGCCATCCCGGGATTGGAGTGGGATTAAACCTGCCTGACTAGGAGCGGCCCGTTGTCTCTGTGCTCTCTATGCTGCACCTCTCTGTGAGTAGTAATAGTAGGGTGAGGACTTGGTGGTCTCTGTGGTCCCCGAAGGGGAATGTGCCACTAAAATGGATTGCATTCATTCATTCATAGAATCGTATTTATCGAGCGCTTATTGTGTGCAGAGCACGGGACTAAGCGCTTGGGAAGTTCTAGTCGGCAACATATAGAGACGGTCCCTACCCAACGACGGGCTCACAGTCTAGAAGACGGAGAAAGGCAACAAAACAAAACATGTGGTCAGGTGTCTAGTCATCAGAATAAATAGAAGTAAAGCTAGATGCACATCGTTGACAAAATAAATAGAAGGGTAAATATGGGCAAGTCAAATAAATAGAGTAAATCTGTACAAACGTATATACAGGTGCTGTGGGTAGGGGATCGAGGTAGGGCAATTCATTCATTCAATCGTATTTATTGAGTGCCGACTATGTGCAGAGCACTGTACTTTGGGGAGGGGGAGAGGAAAAAGGGGGCTGAGTCCTAGGAATCCAAGCATGCCAGTCAAAGGAACAAAATAGAAAGTGGGAAGGCCTTGACGTAAATGGCCGGGTAGCAGATTTGGATTGTATAAATAAATATATAATTTTTTATATATGTTATGTATAGTAAACAATTAAATAAATAAATAAAAATGGATATTACTCTATGTAATTTACATGTACATATTTACTTGTACATAATATGAATACTAAAATAAATACATAAATATAAATATATATTACTCTATGTATTTTACTTGCACATATTTACTATTCTATTTAGTTTGTTAATGATGTGCATATAGCTTTAATTCTACTTGTTCTAACGATTTTGACACCAGTCCATATGTTTTGTTTTGTTGCCTGTCTAGACCCTGAGCCTGTTGTTGGGTCGGGACCGTCTCCATATGTTGCCCCACTTGGACTTCCCAAGCGCTTATTACAGTGCTCTGCACGCAGTAAGTGCTCAATAAATACGATTAAATGAATGAATTGAGGAAAGCTTCATTTTTGGGGGAGGGACGTCACACGCTGCTCAGCCCCCACTGAGAGCTCAGAGATGAAGGCCCAGTGATGGCTGGATTCTAGAAGTGCTGAGTCCCCGGCGCTCCTCCTCGGCAGGGTGGAGAGAAATAGGAATCGTGTGGCGCTTGGTGCTATTGATTGATAAGGGGGCTCTCTAGGCCCATTTAGGGAGAGAACTAACCCATCTTTGTGGACCCAGGGAGGAAGAGTCGCTAGGAAAAGCACAGTAATTACAACCTTCCAGACCTGGAAAGAAAATAGGAGGCAACTGTGATGGCCAATCCATAGGAGCAGTTTGGCGGTATGGCTAGCTTCATGGCAGGTGGGAGGGACAGCGCACGCTAATAAGCCCCCACGGAAAGCTCGGAGTTGAAGGACAAGAGAAGCAAAAACTCCTCACTCTCGCTTCAAGGCTGTCCATCCCCTCGCCCCCTCCAACCTCACCTCCCTTCTCTCCTTCTCCAGCCCAGCCCGCACCCTCCGCTCCTCTGCCACTGCTAACCTCCTCACTGGGCCTCGTTCTCGCCCGTCCCACCGTCGACCCCCGGCCCACGTCCACACCCTGGCCCGGAATGACCTCCCTCCGCACATCCGCCAATCTGGCTTTCTCCCTCCCTTCAAAGCCCTACTAAGAGCTCACCTCCTCCAGGAGGCCTTCTCAGACTGAGCCCCCTTTTTCCTCTCCTGCTTCCCATCCCCCCCACCCTACCTCCTTCCCCTCCCCACAGCACCTGTACATATATATATATTCATATATTCATTCAACGCAGCGGCAAACCTATGCACTCCTTGCACAGTATGGGCCCGAATCCCAAGCACAATGTCGAAGGGACCTTCAATTGGCATTGATCTTGGCACCACCTACTCCTGCGTAGGAGTCTTCCAGCATGGAAAAGTGAAAATCATTGCCAATGACCAGGGAAATCGAACCACCCCCAGTTACGTCGCCTTCACAGACACAGAGCGTCTTATTGGAGATGCTGCAAAGAATCAAGTTGTGATGAACCCCACCAATACGGTTTTTGATGCCAAGCGTCTGATTGGCCGTCGATTTGATGATGCGGTTGTCCAGTCAGATATGAAGCATTGGCCCTTGACGGTGGTGAATGATGCAGGCAGCCCAAAGGTCCAGGTGGGGGAGACCAAAAGCTTCTATCCAGAAGAGGTGCTATCTATGGTCCTGACAAAGATGAAGGAAATTGCTGAAGCTTACCTTGGGAAGACAGTCACTAATGCTGTGGTCACAGTTCCAGCTTACTTCAATGAATCCCAACGTCAAGCGACCAAAGATGCTGGAACAATCGCTGGTCTCAATGTGCTCCATATCATCAATGAGCCAACTGCCGCTGCTATTGCTTTTGGCTTGGGCAAGAAGGTTGGTGCCGAGAGAAATGTGTTGATCTCTGACCTTGGAGGTGGTACCTTTGATGTCTCCATCCTCACCATTGGAGATGGGATCTTTGAAGTGAAGTCAACAGCTGGAGATACCCACCTGGGTGGGGAGGACTTTGACAACCGCGTGGTCAATCATTTCATTGCCGAGTTCAAGCGCAAGCACAAGAAGGACATCAGTGAGAACAAGCGTGCCATCCGCCGCCTGCGTACCACTTGTGAGCGAGCCAAGAGCACCCTTTCCTCCAGCACCCAGGCCAGCATTGAGATTGATTCCCTCTACGAGGGCATCGACTTCTACACCTCCATTACGCGAGCCCGCTTCGAAGAGCTGAATGCTGACCTGTTCCGTGGCACCCTGGATCCCGTGGTGAAGGCCCTTCGAGATGCCAAGCTCAATAAGTCCCAAATCCATGATATCGTCCTGGTTGGCGGCTCCACCCGAATCCTCAAGATCGAGAAGAAGTCCTACAAGACTTCTTCAATGGCAAGGAGCTGAAAAAGAGTACAAATCAGGATGAGGCTGTCGCCTACGGTGCAGCTGTCCAGGCCGCCATTGTGTCAGGAGACAAGTCTGAGAATGTGCAGGATCTTCTGCTGTTAGATGTGACCACCCCGTCCCTGGGAATTGAAACAGCGGGAGGGGTCATGACTGTCTGGATCAAGCGCAATGCCACCATCCCCACCAAGCAGACACAGACTTTCACCACCTACTCAGACAACCAGCCTGGTGTACTCATTCAGGTTTATGAAGGTGCGAGAGCCATGACCAAGGAAAACAACCTGTTTGGGAAGTTTGAGTTGACTGGCATCCCTCCTGCTCCCCGAAGTGTGCCTCAGATTGAGGTCACCTTTGACATCGACGCCAGTGGCATCCTGAATGTGTCTGCTGTGGACAAGAGCACAGGCAAGGAAAACAAGGCCACAATCACCAATGACAAAGGGCGTCTGAGTAAAGAAGACATCAAGCGCATGGTGTACGAGGCAGTGTACCTCTAATGTATCCGAAGCCAGCCTGGATCAACAGTGACAGTGGGAGCAAAGGAATTGTGCATCGGGCCACAGCAGGAGTGATTTGCCCTACAGAGAACTCACCCCCTCCAGGAGGCCTTCCCAGACTGAGCCCCCTCCTTCCTCTCCCCCTCATCCCCCCCTCCATCCCCCTCATCTTACATCCTTCCCTTCCCCACAGCACCTGTATATATGTATATATGTTGGTACATATGCATTACTCTATTTATTGATTGATTGATTTGACTTGTACATATCTATTCTATTTATTTTCTTTTGTTAATATGCTTGGTTTTGTTCTCTGTCTCCCCCTTCTAGACTGTGAGCCCTCTGCTGGGTCGGGACTGTCTCTGTATGTTGTCAACTTGTACTTCCCAAGAGCTTAGTGCATTGCTCTGCACACAGTAAGAGCTCAATAAATACGATAGATTGATTGAATGAAAGTGGAAAAAGGGGGCTCAGTCTGGGAAGGTGATCGGGCCAGGAGGCACCCTTTGAGGAGGGATTAAGAGTGACGAACTGTTACCGTGGAGACCGAGGGATGCCAACGTCCCACTCAACGGCCAACGAGAAGCCGTTGAACTCAACGGCCAACGAGAAGCCGTTGAACTCAACGGCCAGCGAGAAGCCGTTGAACTCAACGGCCAACGAGAAGCCGTTGAACTCAACGGCCAAAGAGAAGCCGTTGAACTCAACGGACAGCGAGAAGCCGTTGAACTCAACGGCCAGCGAGAAGCCGTTGAACTCAACCGACAGCGAGAAGCCATTGAACTCAACGGCCAGCGTGAAGCCGTTTTAACTCAACGGCCAATGAGAAGCCGTTAAACTCAACGGCCAACGAGAAGCTATTGAACTCAACGGACAACGAGGAGTGTTGGCTCCCGTGGGAGCATCTCGGGGAGGGCCGAGGGGAGTTGACCCTGTCAGTCACGGGTGAGATTATGCAGAGGAGAGGATGCGTCGAAACCGCCACCAGCATAAACGTCCTGCGCTCAGTCCCTGGACCGGTGGGCGGCCATGTGCTGAGCCCTCCCGGGATTGGAGTGGGATTAAACCTGCCTGACTAGGAGCGGCCCGTTGTCTCTGTGCTCTCTATGCTTCACCTCTCTGTGAGTAGTAATAGTAGGGTGAGGACTAGGTGGTCTCTGTGTGCCACTAAAATGGATTGCATTCATTCATTCATTCAATCGTATTTATCGAGCGCTTACTGTGTGCAGAACAGGGGACTAAGCGCTTGGGAAGTTCTAGTCGGCAACATATAGAGACGGTCCCTACCCAACGACGGGCTCACAGTCTAGAAGACGGAGACAGACAACAAAACAAAACATGTGGTCAGGTGTCAAGTCATCAGAATAAATAGAAGTAAAGCTAGATGCACATCATTGACAAAATAAATGGGGTAAATATGGGCAAGTCACATAAATAGAGAAATAAATCAGTACAAACATATATACAGGTGTTGTGAGGAGGGGAAGGAGGTAGGGTGATTCATTCAATCATATTTATTGAGCGCTGACTATGTGCAGAGCACTGTACTTTGGGGAGGGGGAGAAGAAAAAGGGGGCTGAGTCTAGGAATCCAAGCATGCCAGTCAAAGGAACAAAAAAGGAAGTGGGAAGGCCTTGACGTAAATGGCCGGGGAGCAGATTTGGATTGTATAAATAAATGCATAATTTTTTATATTATATATGTTATGTATGTAATATGAACAATAAAATTAATAAATAGAAACGGATATTACTCTATGTAATTTACTTGTACATATTTACTTGTACATAATATAAATACTAAAATAAATAAAAATATAAATATATATTATTCTATATATTTTACTTGCACATATTTACTATTCTATTTAGTTTGTTAATGATGTGCATATAGCTTTAATTCTACTTGTTCTAACGATTTTGATACCAGTCCATATGTTTTGTTTTGTTGCCTGAATACACCCTGAGCCTGTTGTTGGGTAGGGGCCGTCTCCATATGTTGCCTACTGGGACTTCCCAAGCGCTTATTACAGTGCTCTGCACCCAGTAAGCGCTCAATAAATACGATTGATTGAATGAATGAATTGAGGAAAGCTTCATTTTGGGGGGAGGGACGTCACACGCTGCTAAGCCTCCACTGAAAGCGCAGAGATGAAGGCCCAGTGATGGCTGGATTCTAGAAGTGCTGAGTCCCCGGCGCTCCTCCTCGGCAGGGTGGAGAGAAATCGGAATCGTGTGGCGCTTGGTGCTATTGATTGATAAGGGGGCTCTCTAGGCCCATTTAGGGAGAGAACTAGCCCATCTTTGTGGACGCAGGGAGGAAGAGTCGCTAGGAAAAGCACAGTGATTATAACCTTCCAGACATGGAGAGAAAATAGGAGGCAACTGTGATGGCCAATCCATAGGAGCAGTTTGGCGGTATGGCTAGCTTCATGGCAGGTGGGAGGGACAGCTCACGCTAATAAGCCCCCACGGAAAGCTCGGAGTTGAAGGCCAAGCGAAGCAAAAACTCCTCACTCTCGCTTCAAGGCTGTCCATCCCCTCGCCCCCTCCTACCACACCTCCCTTCTCTCCTTCTCAAGCCCAACCCGCACCCTCTGCTCCTCTGCCACTGCTAACCTCCTCACTGGGCCTCGTTCTCTCCCGTCCCACCGACGACCCCCGGCCCACGTCCACCCCATGGTCCGGAATGACCTCCCTCCGCGCATCCGCCAATCTGGCTCTCTTCCTCCCTTCAAAGCCCTACTAAGAGCTCACCTCCTCCAGGAGGCCTTCTCAGACTGAGCCCCCTTTTTCCTCTCCTGCTCCCCATCCCCCCCACCCTACCTCCTACCCCTCCCCACAGCACCTGTACATATATATATTCATATATTCATTCAACGCAGCGGCAACCCTATGCACTCCTTGCACAGTATCGTCCCGGATCCTAGGCACAGTGTCGAAGGGACCTTCAGTTGGCATTGATCTTGGCACCACCTACTCCTTCGTAGGAGTCTTCCAGCATGGAAAAGTGGAAATCATTGCCAATGACCAGGGAAATCGAACCACCCCCAGTTATGTCACCTTCACAGACACAGAGCGTCTTATTGGAGATGCTGCAAAGAATCAAGTTGCGATGAGCCCCACCAATACGGTTTTTGATGCCAAGCGTCTGATTGGCCGTCGATTTGATGATGCGGTTGTCCAGTCAGATATGAAGCATTGGCCCTTCACGGTGGTGAATGATGCAGGCAGGCCAAAGGTCCAGGTGGAGTACAAAGGGGAGGCCAAAAGCTTCTATCCAGAAGAGGTGCTATCTATGGTCCTGATAAAGGTGAAGGAAATTGCTGAAGCTTACCTTGGGAAGACAGTCACTAATGCTGTGGTCACAGTCCCCACTTACTTCAATGAGTCCCAACGTCAGGAGACCAAAGATGCTGGAACAATCGCTGGTCTCAATGTGCTCCGTATCATCAATGAGCCAACTGCCGCTGCTATTGCTTATGGCTTGGGCAAGAAAGTTGGTGCCGAGAGAAATGTGTTGATCTCTGACCTTGGAGGTGGTACCTTTGATGTCTCCATCCTCACCATTGGAGATGGGATCTTTGAAGTGAAGTCAACAGCTGCAGATACCCACCTGGGTGGGGAGGACTTTGACAACCGCGTGGTCAATCATTTCATTGCCGACTTCAAGCGCAAGCACAAGAAGGACATCAGTGAGAACAAGCGTGCCGTCCGCCGCCTGTGTACCGCTTGTGAGCGAGCCAAGCGCACCCTTTCCTCCAGCAGCCAGGCCAGCATTGAGATTGATTCCCTCTACGAGGGCATCGACTTCTACACCTCCATTACGCGAGCCCGCTTCGAAGAGCTGAATGCTGACCTGTTCCGTGGCACCCCGGATCCCGTGGTGAAGGCCCTGTGAGATGCCAAGCTCAGTAAGTCCCAAATCCATGATATCGTCCTGGTTGCTGGCTCCACCCGAATCCTCAAGATCGAGAAACTCCTACAGGACTTCTTCAATGGCAAGGAGATGAAAAAGAGTATCAATCAGGATGAGGCTGTCGCCTAAGGTGCAGCTGTCCAGGCGGCCATTGTGTCAGGAGACAAGTCTGAGAATGTGCAGGATCTTCTGCTGTTAGATGTGACCACCCCGTCCCTGGGAATTGAAACAGCGAGAGGGGTCATGACTGTCTGGATCAAGCGCAACGCCACCATCCCCCCAAGCAGACACAGACTTTCACCACCTACTCAGACAACCAGCCTGGTGTACTCATTCAGGTTTATGAAGGTACGAGAGCCATGACCAAGGACAACTACCTGCTTGGGAAGTTTGAGTTGACTGGCATCCCTCCTGCTCCCCGAGGTGTGCCTCAGATCGAGGTCACCTTTGACATCGACGCCAGTGACATTTTGAATGTGTCTGCTGTGGACAAGAGCGCAGGCAAGGAAAACAAGACCACAATCACCAATGACAAAGGGCGTCTGAGTAAAGAAGACATCGAGCACATGGTGCAGGAGGCAGAGAAATACAACGATGTAGATGAGAAGCAGAGAGACAAGGTGTCTTCCAAGAACTCCCTCGAGTCCTATGCTTTCAACATGAAGGCAACGGTTGAGGATGAGAAGCTCCAGGGCAAGATCAGTGATGAGGATAAGCAGAAAATCCTGGACAAATGCAACGAAATCATCAACTGGCTGGATAAGAACCGGACTGCTGTAAAGGAAGAGTTTGAACACCAACAGAAGGAGCTGGAGAAGGCCTCACCCTGTCAGCATGCATCCCGTGACCGTCGGTATTCTGTCCCACTCCCTGCACACAGTGGCCATCCCGGATCCCAGTCCCGCAGGCACAAGCTCAAAATTACTCCATCCCAGGCCCTGCTGCCACCACCTCCCTGGAGTACCTCTAATGTCTCCGAAGCCAGCCTGGATCAACACCGGCAGGAGGAAAACTGGCAGTAGGGCCCTAGCAGGAGTGATTTGCCCTACTCAGAGCCCACCTCCTCCAGGAGGCCTTCCCAGACTGAGCCCCCTCCTTCCTCTCCCACTCATCCCCCCTCCATCCCCCTCGGCTTACCTCCTTCCCTTCCCCACAGCACCTGTATATATGTATATGTTTGTACATATTTATTACTCTATTTATTGATTGATTGATCTTGTACACATCTATTCTATTTATTTTATTATGTTAATACGTTTGGTTTTGTTCTCTGTCTCCCCCTTCTAGACTGTGAGCCCACTGTTGGGTAGGGACTGTCTCTATATGTTGCCAACTTGTACTTCCCAAGCGCTTAGTACAGTGTTCCGCACACAGTAAGTGCTCACTAAATACGATTGATTGATTGATATATTTGTACAGATTTATCCCTCTATTTTACTTGTACATATTTACTACTCCATTTATTTTGTCAATAATGTGCATCTAGCTTTATTTCTGTTTACTCTGATGACTTGACACCTGTCCACATATTTTGTTTTGTTGTCTGTCTCCCACTTCTAGGCTGTGAGCCTGTAGGTGGGTAGGGACCGTCTCTATATGTTGCCGACTTGTTCTTCCCAAGCGCTTAGTCCAGTGCTCTGCACACACAGTAAGCGCTCAATAAATATGATTGAATGAATGAATGAAAGCGGAAAAGGGGGACTCAGTCTGGGAAGGTGATTATCGGGCCAGGAGGCACCCTTTGAGGAGGGATTAAGAGTGACGAACTGTTACCGTGGAGACCGAGGGATGCCATCGTCCCACTCAACGGCCAACGAGAAGCCGTTGAACTCAACGGCCAACGGGAAGCCGTTGAACTCAACGGCCAACGGGAAGCCGTTGAACTCAACGGTCAACGAGAAGCCGTTGAACTCAACGGCCAACGGGAAGCCGTTGAACTCAACGGTCAACGAGAAGCCGTTGCATTCTACGGCCAGCGAGAAGCCGTTGAACTCAACGGACAGCGAGGAGGGTTGGCTCCCGTGGGAGCATCTCGGGGAGGGCCGAGAGGAGTTGTCCCTGTCAGTCACGGGTGAGATTATGCAGAGGAGAGGATGCATCGAAACCGCCACCAGCATAAACGGCCTGCGCTCAGTCCCTGGACTGGTGGGCGGCCATGTGCTGAGCCCTCCCGGGATTGGAGTGGGATTAAACCTGCCTGACTAGGAGCGGCCCGTTTTCTCTGTCCTCTCTATGTAGCACCTCTCTGTGAGTGGTAATAGTAGGGTGAGAACTGGGTGGTCTCTGAGGTCCCCGAGGGGGGAATGTGCCACTAAAATGGATTGCATTCATTCATTTATTCATTCAATCGTATTTATCGAGCGCTTACTGTGTGCAGAGCACGGGACTAAGCGCTTGGGAAGTTCTAGTCGGCAACATATAGAGACGGCCCCTACCCAACGACGGGCTCAGGGTCTAGAAGACGGAGACAGACACCAAAACATGTGGTCAGTTGTCAAGTCATCAGAATAAATAGAAGTAAAGCTGGATGCACATCATTGACAAAATAAATAGAAGGGTAAATATGGCAAGTAAAATAAATAGAGTAATAAATCTGTACAAACATATATACAGGCGCTGTGGGGAGGGGAAGGAGGTAGGGCGACTCATTCATTCAATCGTATTTATTGAGCACTTACTATGTGCAGAGCACTACACTTTGGGGAGGGGGAGTGGAAAAAGAGGGCTGAGTCTAGGAATCCAAGCATGCCAGTCAAAGGAACAAAATAGGAGGTGGGAAGGCCTTGACGTTAATGGCCAGGGAGCAGATTTGGATTGTATAAATAAATACATAATTTTTATATTATATATGTTAGGCATATATTATAAATAATAAAATAAATAAATAAATGAAAATGAATACTACTCTATGTATTTTACTTGTACATATTTACTTATACATAATATAAATGATAAAATAAATAAATATCAATATATATTGCTCTATGTATTTTACTTGCACATATTTACTATTCTATTTAGTTTGTTAATGATGTGCATATAGCTTTAATTCTACTTGTTCTGACGATTTTGACACCAGCCCACATGCTTTGTTTTGTTATCTGTCTAGACCCTGAGCCTGTTGTTGGGTATCTGCCGTCTCCATATGTTGCCAACTTGGACTTCCCTAGCGCTTATTACAGTGCTCTGCACGTAGTAAACGCTCAATAAATACGATTGAATGAATGAATCGTGGAAAGCTTCATTTTAGGGGGAGGGACGTCACACGTTGCTAAGCCTCCACTGAAACCTCAGAGATGAAGGCCCAGTGATGGCTGGATTCTAGAAGTGCTGAGTCTCCGGCGCTCCTCCTCGGCCGGGTGGAGAGAAATCGGAGTCGTGTGGCGCTTGGTGCTATTGATTGATAAGGGGGCTGTCTAAGCCCATTTAGGGAGAGAACTAGCCCATCTTTGTGGACCCAGGGAGGAAGAGTCGCTAGGAAAAGCACATTAATTATAACCTTCCAGAGCTAGAAAGAAAATAGGAGGCAACTGTGATGGCCAATCCACAGGAGCAGTTTGGCGGTATGACTAGCTTCATGGCGGGAGGGAGGGCCCGCGAAGGCTAATAAGCCCCACGGAAAGGTCGAAGTTGAAGGCTAAGCGAACCAAAAACTCCTCACTCTCTACTTCAAGGCTGTCCATCCCCTCGCCCCCTCCTACCTCACCTCCCTTCTCTCCTTCTCCAGCCCAGCCCCCACCCTCCGCCCCTCTGCCACCGCTAACCTCCTCACTGGGCCTCGTTCTCGCCCGTCCCGCCGTCGACCCCCGGACCACGTCCACCCCCTGGCCATGAATGACCTTCCTCAGCACATCCGCCAAGCTGGCTCTCTTCCTTCCTTCAAAGCCCTACTAAGAGCTCACTTCCTCCAGGAGGCCTTCTCAGACTGAGCCCCCTTTTTCCTCTCCTGCTCCCCATCCCCCCAACCCTACCTCCTTCCCCTCCCCACAACACCTGCATTCATTCATATATTCATTCAACGCAGCGGCAACCCTACGAACTCCATGAATAGTATCGGCCCTGATCCCAGGCACAATATCGAAGGGACCTTCAGTTGGCATTGATCGTGGCACCACCTACTCCTGCGTAGGAGTCTTCCAGCATGGAAAAGTGGAAATCATTGCCAATGACCAGGGAATTCGAACCACCCCCAGTTACGTCGCCTTCACAGACACAGAGCGTCTTATTGGAGATGCTGCAAAGAATCAAGTTGTGATGAACTCCACCAATACGGTTTGTGATGCCAACCGTCTGATTGGCCGTCGATTTGATGATGCGGTTGTCCAGTCACATATGAAGCATTGGCTCTTCACGGTGGTGAATGATGCAGGCAGGCCAAAGGTCCAGGTGGAGTACCAAGGGGAGACCAAAAGCGTCTATCCAGAAGAGGTGCCATCTATGGTCCTGACAAAGATGAAGGAAATTGCTGAAGCTTACCTTGGGAAGACAGTCACTAATGCTGTGGTCACAGTCCCCACTTACTTCAATGATTCCCAACTTCAGGTGACCAAAGATCCTGGAACAATCGCTGGTCTCAATGTGCTCCATATCATCAATGAGCCAACTGCCGCTGCTATTGCTTATGGCTTGGACAAGAAAGTTGGTGCCGAGAGAAATGTGTTGATCCTTGACCTTGGAGGTGGTACCTTTGATGTCTCCATCCTCACCATTAGAGATGGGATCCTTGAAGTGAAGTCAACAGCTGGAGATACCCAGCTGGGTGGAGAGGACTTTGACAACCGCGTGGTCAATCATTTCATTGCCGGGTTCAAGCGCCAGCACAAGAAGGACATCTGTGAGAACAAGCGTGCCATCCACCGCCTGCGTACCGCTTGTGAGCGAGTCAAGCGCACCCTTTCCTACAGCACCCAGGCCAGCATTGAGATGGATTCCCTCTACGAGGGCATCGACTTCTACACCTCCATTACGCGAGCCCGCTTCGAAGAGCTGAATGCTGACCTGTTCCGTGGCACCATGGATCCCGTGGGGAAGGCCCTGCGGGATGCCAAGCTCAATAAGTCCCAAATCCATGATATCGTCCTGGTTGGTGGCTCTACCCGAATCCTCAAGATCGAGAAACTCCTACAGGACTTCTTCAATGGCAAGGAGCTGAAAAAGAGTATCAATCCGGATGAGGCTGTCGCCTACGGTGCAGCTGTCCAGGCGGCCATTGTGTCAGGAGACAATTCTGAGAATCTGAAGGATCTTCTCCTGTTAGATGTGACCACCCCGTCCCTGGGAATTGAAATAGCGGGAGGTGTCATGACTGTCTGGATCAAGCGCAACACCACCATCCCCACCAAGCAGACACAGACTTTCACCACCTACTCAGAAAACCAGCCTGGTGTACTCATTCAGGTTTATGAAGCTGCGAGAGTCATGACCAAGGACAACAACCTGCTTGGGAAGTTTGAGTTGACTAGCATCCCTCCTGCTCCCCGAGGTGTGCCTCAGATCGAGGTCACCTTTGACATCGAAGCCAGTGGCATTCTGAATGTGTCTGCTGTGGACAAGAGCACATGCAAGGTAAACAAGAACACAATCACCAATGACAAAGGGCGTCTGAGTAAAGAAGACATCGAGTGCATGATGCAGGAGGCAGAGTACCTCTAAGGTCTCCGAAGCCAGCCTGGATCAACACTGGCAGTGGGAGCAAAGGAATTGTGCATCGGGCCACAGCAGGAGTGATTTGCCCTACAGAGAGCTCACCTCCTCCAGGAGGCCTTCCCAGACTGAGCCCCCCTCCTTCTTCTCCCCCTCATCCCCCTCTCCATCCCCCTTGTCTTACCTCCTTCCCTTCCCCACAGCACCTGTATATATGCATATATGTTTGGACATATGCATTACTCTATTCATTGATTGATTGATTTTACTTGTACATATCTATTCTATTCATTTTCTTTTGTTAATATGCTTGGTTTTGTTCCCCTTCTCCCCCTTCTAGACTGTGAGCCCTCTGTTGGGTAGGGACTGTCTCTGTATGATGTCAACTTGTACTTCCCAAGCACTTGGTACATTGCTCTGCACACAGTAAGAGCTCAATAAATACGATACATTGATTGAATGAAAGAGGAAAAAGGGGGTTCAGTCTGGGAAGGTGATGATCGGGCCAGGAGGCACCCTTTGAGGAGGGATTAAGAGTGACGAACTGTTACCATGGAGACCAAGGGACGCCAACGTCCCACTCAACGGCCAAGGAGAAGCCGTTGAAGTCAACTGCCAACGAGAAGCCGTTGAACTGAACGGCCAACGAGAAGCCGTTGAATTCAACGGCCAACGAGAAGCCGTTGAACTCAACGGCCAGCGAGAAGCCGTTGAACTCAACGGCCAACGAGCAGCCGTTGAACTCAACGGCCAGCGAGAAGCCTTTGAACTCAACGGCCAGCGAGAAGCCGTTGAACTCAACGGACAGCGAGGAGGGTTGGCTCCCGTGGGAGCATCTCGGGGAGGGCCGAGGGGAGTTGACATCTGTCGGTCACGGCTGAGATTATGCAGAGGAGAGGATGCATCGAAACCGCCACCAGCATAAACGGCCTGCGTTCAGTCCCTGGACCGGTGGGCAGCCGTGTGCTGAGCCCTCCCGCGATTGGAGTGGGATTAAACCTGCCTGACTAGGAGCGGCCCGTTGTCTCTGTGCTCTCTATGCAGCACCTCTCTGTGAGTGGTAATAGTAGGGTGAGGACTGGGTGGTCTCTGAGGTCCCCGAGGGGGAATGTGTCACTAAAATGGATTGCATTCATTCATTCATTCATTCAATTGTATTTATCGAGGGCTTACTTTGTGCAGAGCACGGGACTAAGCGCTTGGGAAGTTCTAGTCCGCAACATATAGAGACGGTCCCTACCCAACAACTGGCTCACAGTCTAGAAGACGGAGACAGACAACAAAACAAAACGTGGTCAGGTGTCAAGTCATCAGAATAAATAGAAGTAAAGCTAGATGCACATCGTTTACAAAATTAATAGAAGGGTAAATATGGGCAAGTAAAATAGAGTAATAAATCTGTACAAACATATATACAGGTACTGTGGGGGGGAAGGAGGTAGGGCGATTCATTCAATCGTATTTATTGAGCGCTGACTATGTGCAGAGCACTGCACTTTGGGGAGGGGGAGAGGAAAAATGGGGCTGAGTCTAGGAATCCAAGCATGCCAAAGGAACAAAATAGGAAGTGGGAAGGCCTTGACGTAAATGGCCGGGGAGCAGATTTGGATTGTATAAATAAATACATAATTTTTTATATTATATATGTTATGTATATATCATAAATAAAATAAATAAATAAAATTACTCAATGAATTTACTTGTACATATTTACTTGTACATAATATAAGTACTAAAATAAATAAATAAATATAAATATAAATTATTCTATTTATTTAACCTGCACATATTTACCGTTCTATTTAGTTTGTTAATGATGTGCATATACCTTTAATTCTACTCGTTCTAACGATTTTGACACCAGTCCACATGCCTTGTTTTGTTACCTGACTGGACTCTGAGCCTGTTGTCGGGTAGGGGCCGTCTCCATATGTTGCCCACTTGGACTTCCCAAGCGCTTATTACAGTGCTCTGCACCCAGTAAGTGCTCGATAAATACGATTGATTGAATGAATGAATTGTGGAAAGCTTCATTTTGGGGGGATGGACGTCAAACGCTGCTAAGCCTCCACTGAAAGCTCAGAGATGGAGGCCCAGTGATGGCTGGATTCTAGAAGTGCTGAGTCCCCGGCGCTCCTCCTCGGCAGGGTGGAGAGAAATCGGAATCGTGTGGTGCTCGGTGCTATTGATTGATAAGGGGGCTCTCTAGGCCCATGTAGGGAGAGACCTAGCCCATCTTTGTGGACCCAGGGAGGAAGAGTAGCTAGGAAAAGCACAGTAATTATAACCTTCAAGACCTGGAAAGAAATTAGGAGGCAACTGTGATGGCCAATCCATAGGAGCAGTTTGGCGGTATGGCTAGCTTCATGGCAGGTGGGAGGGACAGCGCACACTAATAAGCCCCCACGGAAAGCTCGGAGTTGAAGGCCAAGCGAAGCAAAAACTCCTCACTCGCTTCAAGGCTGTCCATCCCCTCTCCCCCTCCTACCTCACCTCCCTTCTCTCCTTCTCCAGCCCAGCCCGCACCCTCCGCTCCTCTGCCACTGCTAACCTCCTCACTGGGCCTCGTTCTCTCCCGTCCCACCGACGACCCCCGGCCCACGTCCACCCCATGGCCCGGAATGACCTCCCTCCGCACATCTGCCAATTTGACTCTCTTCCTCCCTTCAAAGCCCTACTAAGAGCTCACCTCCTCCAGGAGGCGTTCTCAGACTGAGTCCCCTTTTCCCTGTCCTGTTCCCCATCCCCCCCACCCTACCTCCTTCCCCTCCCCACAGCACCTGTACATATATATATGAATATATATATATGAATATATGAATGAATATGAATGTTTTCATATTCATTCATATATTCATTCAACGCAGCGGCAACCCTATGCACTCCTTGCACAGTATCGGCCCGGATTCCAGGCACAATGTCGAAGGAACCTTCAGTTGGCAAAGATCTTGGCACCACCTACTCCTGCGTAGGAGTCTTCCAGCATGGAAAAGTGGAAATCATTGCCAATGACCAGGGAAATCGAACCACCCACAGTTAGGTCGCCTTCACAGACACAGAGCGTCTTATTGGAGATGCTGCAAAGAATCAAGTTGTGATGAACCCCACCAATACGGTTTTCGATGCCAAGCATCTGATTGGCCGTTGATTTGATGATGCGGTTGTCCAGTCAGATATGAAGCATTGGCCCTTCACGGTGGTGAATGATGCAGGCAGGCCAAAGGTCCGGTGGAGTACCAAGGGGAGACCAAAAGCTTCTATCCAGAAGAGGTGCCATCTATGGTCCTGACAAAGATGAAGGAAATTGCTGAAGCTTACCTTGGGAAGACAGTCACTAATGCTGTGGTCACATTCCCAGCTTACTTCAATGAATCCCAACGTCAGGCGACCAAGGATGCTGGACCAATCGCTGGTCTCAATGTGCTCCGTATCATCAATGAGCCAACTGCCGCTGCTATTGCTTATGGCTTGGACAAGAAGGTTGGTGCCGAGAGAAATGTGTTCATCTTTGACCTTGGAGGTGGTACCATTGATGTCTCCATCCTCACCATTGGAGATGGGATCTTTGAAGTGAAGTCAACAGCTGGAGATACCCAGCTGGGTGAGGAGGACTTTGACAACCGCGTGGTCAATCATTTCATTGCCGAATTCAAGTGCAAGCACAAGAAGGACATCAGTGAGAACAAGCGTGCTGTCCGCCGCCTGCGTACCGCTTGTGAGCAAGCCAAGTGCACCCTTTCCTCGAGTACCGAGGCCAGCATTGAGATTGATTCCCTCTACGAGGGCATCGACTTCTACACCTCCATTACGCGAGCCCGCTTCGAAGAGGTGAATGCTGACCTGTCCCGTGGCATCCTGGATCCCGTGGGGAAGGCCCTGTGAGATGCCAGGCTGAATAAGTCCCAAATCCATGATATCGTCCTGGTTGGCGGCTCCACCCGAGTCCCCAAGATCCAGAAACTCCTACAGGACTTCTTCAATGGCAAGGAGCTGAACAAGAGTATCAATCCGGATGAGGCTGTTGCCTACGGTGCAGCTGTCCAGGCGGCCATTGTGTCAGGAGACAAGTCTGAGAATGTGCAGGATCTTCTCCTGTTAGATGTGACCCCCCCTGTCCCTGTGAATTGAAACAGCGGGAGGGGTCATGACTGTCTGGATCAAGTGCAAAGCCACCATCCCCACCAAGCAGACACAGACTTTCACCACCTACTCAGACAACCAGCCTGGTGTACCCATTCAGGTTTATGAAGGTGCGAGAGCCATGACCACGGACAACTACCTGCTTGGGAAGTTTGAGTTGACTGGCATCCCTCCTGCTCCGCGAGGTGTGCCTCAGATCGAGGTCACCTTTGACATCGACGCCAGTGGCATTCTGAATGTGTCTGCTGTGGACAAGAGCACAGGCAAGGAAAACGAACACAATCACCAATGACAAAGGGCGTCTGACTAAAGAAGACATCAAGCGCATGGTGCACGAGGCAGTGTACCTCTAATGTCTCCGAAGCCAGCCTGGATCAACACTGACAGTGGGAGCAAAGGAATTGTGCATAGGGCCACAGCAGGAGTGATTTGCCCTGCAGAGAGCTCACCTCCTCCAGGAAGCCTTCCCAGACTGAGCCCCCTCCTTCCTCTCTCCCTCATCCCCCTCTCCATCCCTCTCCTTCCCTTCCCCACAGCACTTGTATATATGTATATATGTTTGTACATATGCATTACTCGATTGATTGATTGATTTTACTTGTACATATCTATTCTATTTATTTTCTTTTGTTGATATGTTTGGTTTTGTTCTCTGTCTCCCCTTTCTAGACTGTGAGCCCACTGTTGGGTAGGGACTGTCTCTATATGTTGCCAACTTGTACTTCCCAAGCGCTTAGTACATTGTTCTGCACACTGTGAGAGCTCAATAAATACGATAGATTGATTGAATGAAAGTGGAAAAAGGGGGCTCAGTCTGGGAAGGTGATGATGGGGCCAGGAGGCACCCTTCAAGGCCCTGCTGAGAGCTCACCTGCTCCAGGAGGCCTTCCCAGACTGAGCCCCTTCCTTCCTCTCCCCCCCTTCCCATTTCCATCCCCCTCATCTTACCTCCTTCCCTACCCCACAGCACCTTTATATATGTATATGTTTGTACATATTTATTACTCTATTTATTTATGTTATTTGTACATATCTATTCTATTTATTTTATTTTGTTAATATGCTTGGTTTTGTTCTCTGTCTCCCCCTTTTAGACTGTGAGCCCACTGTTGGGTAGGGACTGTCTCTATATGTTGCCAATTTGTACATCCCAAGCGCTTAGTACAGTGCTCTGCACATAGTAAGCGCTCAAAAAATACGATTGATGATGATTAAGAGTGACGAACTGTTACCGTGGAGACCGAGGGATGCCAACGTCCCACTCAACGACCAACGAGAAGCCGTTGAACTCAACGGCCTACGAGAAGCCGTTGAACTCAACGGCCAAGGAGAAGCTGTTGAGCTCAACGACCAACGAGAAGCCGTTGAACTCAACGGCCAAGGAGAAGACGTTGAACTCAACGGCCAACGAGAAGCCGTTGAACTCAACGGCCAACGAGAAGCCGTTGAACACAACGGCCAACGAGAAGCCGTTGAACTCAACGGCCAGCGAGAAGCCGTTGAACTCAACGGCCAGCGAGAAGCCGTTGAACTCAACGGACAGCGAGGAGGGTTGGCTCCCGTGGGAGCATCTCGGGGAGGGCCGACGGCAGTTGACCCTATCAGTCACGGGTGAGATTATGCAGAGGAGAGGATGCGTCGAAACCGCCACCAGCATAAACGGCCTGCGCTCAGTCCCTTGACCGGTGGGCGGCCATGTGCTGAGCCCTCCCGGGATTTGAATGGGATTAAACCTGCCTGACTAGGAGCGGCCCGTTGTCTCTGTGCTCTCTATGCTGCACCTCTCTGTGAGTAGTAATAGTAGGGTGAGGACTTGGTGGTCTCTGTGGTCCCCGAGGGGGAATGTGCCACTAAAATGGATTGCATTCATTCATTCATTCAATCGTATTTATGGAGTGCTTACTGTGTGCAGAGCACGGGACTAAGCGCTTGGGAAGTTCTAGTCGGCAACATATAGAGACGGTCCCTACCCAACGACGGGCTCACAGTCCAGAAGACGGAGACAGACAACAAAACAAAACATGTGGTCAGGTTGTCTAGTCATCAGAATAAATAGAAGTAAAGCTGGATGCACATCGTTGACAAAATAAATAGAAGGGTAAATATGGGCAAGTCAAATAAATAGAGTAAATCTGTACAAACATATATACAGGTGCTTTGGGTAGGGGAGGGAGGTAGGGCGATTCATTCATTCAATCGTATTTATTGAGTGCCGACTATGTGCAGAGCACTGTACTTTGGGGAGGGGGAGAGGAAAAACGGGGCTGAGTCTAGGAATCCAAGCATGCCAGTCAAAGGAACAAAAAAGGAAGTGGGAAGGCCTTGACGTAAATGGCCGGGGAGCAGATTTGGATTGTATAAATAAATACATAATTTTTTAGATTATATATGTTATGTATATATTATAAACAATTAAATAAATAAAAATGGATATTACTCTATGTAATTTGTACATATTTACTTGTACATAATATAAATACTAAAATAAATAAATAATAAATATATATTACTCTATGTATTTTACTTGCACATATTTACTATTCTATTTAGTTTGTTAATGATGTTCATATAGCTTTAATTCTACTTCTTCTAACGATTTTGACACCAGTCCATATGTTTTGTTTTGTTGACTGTCTAGACCCTGAGCCTGTTGTTGGGTAGGGGCTGTCTCCATATGTTGCCCACTTGGACTTTCCAAGCGCTTATTACAGTGCTGTGCACCCAGTAAGCGCTCAATAAATACGATTGATTAAATGAATGAATTGAGGAAAGCTTCATTTTGGGGGGAGGGACGCCACACGCTGCTCAGCCCCCACTGAAAGCTCAGAGATGAAGGCCCAGTGATGGCTGGATTCGAGAAGTGCTGAGTCCCCGGCGCTCCTCCTCGGCAGGGTGGAGAGAAATCGGAATCGTGTGGCGCTCGGTGCTATTGATTGATAAGGGGGCTCTCTAGGCCCATTTAGGGAGAGAACTAGCCCATCTTTGTGGACCCAGGGAGGAAGAGTCGCTAGGAAAAGCACAGTAATTACAACCTTCCAGACCTGGAAAGAAATTAGGAGGCAACTGTGATGGCCAATCCATAGGAGCAGTTTGGCGGTATGGCTAGCTTCATGGCAGGTGGGAGGGACAGCGCACACTAATAAGCCCCCACGGAAAGCTCGGAGTTGAAGGCCAAGCGAAGCAAAAACTCCTCACTCTCGCTTCAAGGCTGTCCATCCCCTCGCCCCCTCCTACCTCACCTCCCTTCTCTCCTTCTCCAGCCCAGCCCGCACCCTCCGCTCCTCTGCCACTGCTACCCTCCTCACTGGGCCTCGTTCTCGCCCGTCCCGCCGTCGACCCCCGGCCCACTTCCACCCCCTGGCCCGGAATGACCTCCCTCCGCACATCCGCCTGTCTGACTTTCTCCCTCCCTTTAAATCCCTACTAAGAGCTCACCTCCTCCAGGAGGCCTTCTCAGACTGAGACCCCGTTTTCCTCTCCTGCTCCCCATCCCCCCCACCCTACCTCCTACCCCTCCCCACAGCACCTGTACATATATATATTCATATATTCATTCAACGCAGCGGCAACCCTATGCACTCCTTGCACAGTATCGTCCCGGATCCTAAGCCCAATGTCGAAGGGACCTCAGTTGGCATTGATCTTGGCACCACCTACTCCTGCGTAGGAGTCTTCCAGCATGGAAAAGTGGAAATCATTGCCAATGACCAGGGAAATCGAACCACCCCCAGTTACGTCGCCTTCACAGACACAGTGCGTCTTATTGGAGATGCTGCAAAGAATCAAGTTGCGATGAACCCCACCAATACGGATTTTGATGCCAAGCGTCTGATTGGCCGTCGATTTGATGATGCGGTTGTCCAGTCAGATATGAAGCATTGGCCCTTCACGGTGGTGAATGATGCAGGCAGGCCAAATGTCCAGGTGGAGTACAAAGGGGAGGCCAAAAGCTTCTATCCAGAAGAGGTGCTATCTATGGTCCTGACAAAGGTGAAGGAAATTGCTGAAGCTTACCTTGGGAAGACAGTCACTAATGCTGTGGTCACAGTTCCACTTACTTCAATGAATCCCAACGTCAGGAGGCCAAAGATGCTGGAACAATCGCTGGTCTCAATGTGCTCCGTATCATCAATGAGCCAACTGCCGCTGCTATTGCTTATGGCTTGGGCAAGAAGGTTGGTGCCGAGAGAAATGTGTTGATCTCTGACCTTGGAGGTGGTACCTTTGATGTCTCCATCCTCACCATTGGAGATGGGATCTTTGAAGTGAAGTCAACAGCTGGAGATACCCACCTGGGTGGGGAGGACTTTGACAACCGCATGGTCAATCATTTCATTGCCGAGTTCAAGCGCAAGCACAAGAAGGACATCAGTGAGAACAAGCGTGCCGTCCACCGCCTGCGTACCGCTTGTGAGCGAGCCAAGCGCACCCTTTCCTCCAGCACTCAGGCCAGCACTGTGATTGATTCCCTCTACGAGGGCATCGACTTCTACACCTCCATTACGCGAGCCCGCTCCGAAGAGCTGAATGCTGACCTGTTCCGTGGCACCCCGGATCCCGTGGTGAAGGCCCTGTGAGATGCCAAGCTCAGTAAGTCCCAAATCCATGATATCGTCCTGGTTGCTGGCTCCACCCGAATCCTCAAGATCGAGAAACTCCTACAGGACTTCTTCAATGGCAAGGAGCTGAAAAAGAGTATCAATCAGGATGAGGCTATCGCCTATGGTGCAGCTGTCCAGGCGGCCATTGTGTCAGGAGACAAGTCTGAGAATGTGCAGGATCTTCTGCTGTTAGATGTGACCACCCCGTCCCTGGGAATTGAAACAGCGAGAGGGGTCATGACTGTCTGGATCAAGCGCAATGCCACCATCCCCCCAAGCAGACACAGACTTTCACCACCTCCTCAGACAACCAGCCTGGTGTACTCATTCAGGTTTATGAAGGTACGAGAGCCATGACCAAGGACAACTACCTGCTTGGGAAGTTTGAGTTGACTGGCATCCCTCCTGCTCCCCGAGGTGTGCCTCAGATCGAGGTCACCTTTGACATCGACGCCAGTGACATTTTGAATGTGTCTGCTGTGGACAAGAGCACAGGCAAGGAAAACAAGACCACAATCACCAATGACAAAGGGCGTCTGAGTAAAGAAGACATCGAGCACACGGTGCAGGAGGCAGAGAAATACAACGATGTAGATGAGAAGCAGAGAGACAAGGTGTCTTCCAAGAACTCCCTCGAGTCCTATGCTTTCAACATGAAGGCAACGGTTGAGGATGAGAAGCTCCAGGGCAAGATCAGTGATGAGGATAAGCAGAAAATCCTGGACAAATGCAACGAAATCATCAACTGGCTGGATAAGAACCGGACTGCTGTAAAGGAAGAGTTTGAACACCAACAGAAGGAGCTGGAGAAGGCCTCACCCTGTCAGCATGCATCCCGTGACCGTCGGTATTCTGTCCCACTCCCTGCACACAGTGGCCATCCCGGATCCCAGTCCCGCAGGCACAAGCTCAAAATTACTCCATCCCAGGCCCTGCTGCCACCACCTCCCTGGAGTACCTCTAATGTCTCCGAAGCCAGCCTGGATCAACACCGGCAGGAGGAAAACTGGCAGTAGGGCCCTAGCAGGAGTGATTTGCCCTACTCAGAGCCCACCTCCTCCAGGAGGCCTTCCCAGACTGAGCCCCCTCCTTCCTCTCCCACTCATCCCCCCTCCATCCCCCTCGGCTTACCTCCTTCCCTTCCCCACAGCACCTGTATATATGTATATGTTTGTACATGTTTATTACTCTATTTATTGATTGATTGATCTTGTACACATCTATTCTATTTATTTTATTATGTTAATACGTTTGGTTTTGTTCTCTGTCTCCCCCTTCTAGACTGTGAGCCCACTGTTGGGTAGGGACTGTCTCTATATGTTGCCAACTTGTACTTCCCAAGCGCTTAGTACAGTGTTCCGCACACAGTAAGTGCTCACTAAATACGATTGATTGATTGATATATTTGTACAGATTTATCCCTCTATTTTACTTGTACATATTTACTACTCTATTTATTTTGTCAATAATGTGCATCTAGCTTTATTTCTGTTTACTCTGATGACTTGACACCTGTCCACATATTTTGTTTTGTTGTCTGTCTCCCACTTCTAGGCTGTGAGCCTGTAGGTGGGTAGGTACCGTCTCTATATGTTGCCGACTTGTACTTCCCAAGCGCTTAGTCCAGTGCGCTGCACACAGTAAGCGCTCAATAAATATGATTGAATGAATGAATGAAAGAGGAAAAGGGGGGCTCAGTCTGGGAAGGTGATTATCGGGCCAGGAGGCACCCTTTGAGGAGGGATTAAGAGTGACGAACTGTTACCGTGGAGACCGAGGGATGCCAACGTCCCACTCAACGGCCAACAGGAAGCAGTTGAACTCAACGGTCAACGAGAAGCCGTTGAACTCAACGGCCAGCGAGAAGCCGTTGAACTCAACGGCCAACGAGAAGCCGTTGAACTCAACGGCCAACGAGAAGCCGCTGAACTCAACGGACAGCGAGGAGGGTTGGCTCCCGTGGGAGCATCTCGGGGAGGGCCGAGGGGAGTTGACCCTGTCAGTCACGGGTGAGATTATGCAGAGGAGAGGATGCATCGAAACCGCCACCAGCATAAACGGCCTGCGCTCAGTCCCTGGACTGGGGGGCGGCCATGTGCTGAGCCCTCCCGGGATTGGAGTGGGATTAAACCTGCCTGACTAGGAGCGGCCCGTTTTCTCTGTCCTCTCTATGTAGCACCTCTCTGTGAGTGGTAATAGTAGGGTGAGGACTGGGTGGTCTCTGAGGTCCCCGAGGGGGAATGTGCCACTAAAATGGATTGCATGCATTCATTTATTCATTCAATCGTATTTATCGAGCGCTTACTGTGTGCAGAGCACGGGACTAAGCGCTTGGGAAGTTCTAGTCGGCAACATATAGAGACGGCCCCTACCCAACGATGGGCTCAGGGTCTAGAAGACGGAGACAGACACCAAAACATGTGGTCAGTTGTCAAGTCATCAGAATAAATAGAAGTAAAGCTGGATGCACATCATTGCCAAAATGAATAAAAGGGTAAATATGGGCAAGTAAAACAGAGTAAGAAATCTGTTCAAACATATATACAGGTACTGTGGGGGGGCGGGGGAAGGAGGTAGGGCGATTCATTCAATCGTATTTATTGAGCGTTGACTATGTGCAGAGCACTGCACTTTGGGGAGGGGGAGAGGAAAAATGGGGCTGAGTCTAGGAATTCAAGCATGCCAGTCAAAGGAACAAAATGGGAAGTGGGAAGGCCTTGACGTAAATGGCCGGGGTCAGATTTGGATTGTATAAATAAATACATAATTTTTATATTATATATGTTATGCATATATTATAAATAATGAAATAAATAAATAAATGAAAATGAATATTACTCTACGTATTTTATTTGTACATATTTACTTGTACATAATATAGATAATAAAATAAATAAATATAAATATATATTGCTCTTTGCATTTTACTTGCACATATTTACTACTCTATTTAGTTTGTTAATGATGTGCATATAGCTTTAATTCTACTTGTTCTGACGATTTTGACACTAGTCCACATGCTTTGTTTTGTTATCTGTCTAGACCCTGAGCCTGTTGTTGAGTAGGGGCCGTCTCCATATGTTGCCCACTTAGACTCCCCAAGCGCTTATTACAGTGCTCTGCACCCAGTAAGCGCTCAATAAATACGATTGATTGAATGAATGAATTGAGGAAAGCTTCATTTTAGGGGGAGGGACGTCACACGCTGTTCAGCCCCCACTGAAACCTCAGAGATGAAGGCCCAGTGATGGCTGGATTCTAGAAGTGCTGAGTCTCCGGCGCTCCTCCTCGGCAGGGTGGAGAGAAATCCGAGTCGTGTGGCGCTTGGTGCTATTGATTGATAAGGGGGCTGTCTAAGCCCATTTAGGGAGAGAAGTAGCCCATCTTTGTGGACCCAGGGAGGAAGAGTCGCTAGGAAAAGCACATTAATTATAACCTTCCAGAGTTAGAAAGAAAATACGAGGCAACTGTGATGGCCAATCCACAGGAGCAGTTTGGCGGTATGACTAGCTTCATGGTGGGAGGGAGGGCCCGCGAAGGCTAATAAGCCCCCCGGAAAGCTCGGAGTTGAAGGCCAAGCCATGCAAAAACTCCTCACTCTCTACTTCAAGGCTGTCCATCCCCTCGGCCCCTCCTACCTCACCTCCCTTCTCTCCTTCTCCAGCCCAGCCCGCACCCTCCGCTCCTCTGCCACCGCTAACCTCCTCACTGGGCCTCGTTCTCGCCCACCCCGCGGTCGACCCCCGGCCCACGTCCGCCCCCTGGCCATGAATGACCTTCCTCAGCACATCCGCCAAGCTGGCTCTCTTCCTTCCTTCAAAGCCCTACTAAGAGCTCACTTCCTCCAGGAGGCCTTCTCAGACTGAGCCCCCTTTTTGCTCTCCTGCTCCCCATCCCCCCAACCCTACCTCCTTCCCCTCCCCACAGCACCTGTATTCATTCATATACTCATTCAACGCAGCGGCAACCCTACGAACTCCTTGCATAGTATCGGCCCTGATCCCAGGCACAATGTCGAAGGGACCTTCAGTTGGCATTGATCTTGGCACCACCTACTCCTGCGTAGGAGTCTTTCAGCATGGAAAAGTGGAAATCATTGCCAATGACCAGGGAAATCGAACCACCCCCAGTTACGTCGCCTTCACAGACACAGAGCGTCTTATTGGAGATGCTGCAAAGAATCAAGTTGTGATGAACCCCACCAATACGGTTTGTGATGCCAACCGTCTGATTGGCCGTCGATTTGATGATGCGGTTGTCCGGTCAGATATGAAGCATTGGCCCTTGACGGTGGTGAATGATGCAGGCAGGCCAAAGGTCCAGGTGGAGTAGCAAGGGGAGACCAAAAGCTTCAATCCAGAAGAGGTTCCATCTATGGTCCTGACAAAGGTGAAGGAAGTTGCTGAAGCTTACCTTGGGAAGACAGTCACTAATGCTGTGGTCACAGTCCCCACTTACTTCAATGATTCCCAACTTCAGGCGACCAAAGATCCTGGAACAATCGCTGGTCTCAATGTGCTCCGTATCATCAATGAGCCAACTGCCGCTGCTATTGCTTATGGCTTGGACAAGAAAGTTGGTGCCGAGAGAAATGTGTTGATCCTTGACCTTGGAGGTAGTACCTTTGATGTCTCCATCCTCACCATTAGAGATGGGATCCTTGAAGTGAAGTCAACAGCTGGAGATACCCACCTGGGTGGGGAGGACTTTGACAACCGCGTGGTCAATCATTTCATTGCCGGGTTCAAGCGCCAGCACAAGAAGGACATCAGTGAGAACAAGCGTGCCGTCCGCCGCCTGCGTACCCCTTGTGAGTGAGCCAAGCGCACCCTTTCCTCCAGCACCCAGGCCAGCATTGAGATGGATTCCCTCTACGAGGGCATCGACTTCTACACCTCCATTACGCGAGCCCGCTTCGAAGAGCTGAATGCTGACCTGTTCCGTGGCACCCTGGATCCCGTGGGGAAGGCCCTGCGAGATGCCAGGCTCAATAAGTCCCAAATCCATGATATCGTCCTGGTTGGTGGCTCCACCCGAATCCTCAAGATCGAGAAACTCCAACAGGACTTCTTCAATGGCAAGGAGCTGAAAAAGAGTATCAAGCCGGATGAGGCTGTCGCCTACGGTGCAGCTGTCCAGGCCGCCATTGTGTCAGGAGACAAGTCTGAGAATGTGCAGGATCTTCTGCTGTTAGATGTGACCACCCCGTCCCTGGGAATTGAAACAGCGGGAGGGGTCATGACTGTCTGGATCAAGCGCAACACCACCATCCGCACCAAGCAGACACAGACTTTCACCACCTACTCAGACAACCAGCCTGGTGTACTCATTCAGGTTTATGAAGCTGCGAGAGTCGTGACCAAGGACAACAACCTGCTTGTTAAGTTTGAGTTGACTGGCAACCCTCCTACTCCCCGAGGTGTGCCTCAGATCGAGGTCACCTTTGACATCGACGCCAGTGGCATCCTGAATGCGTCTGCTGTGGACAAGAGCACAGGTAAGGTAAACAAGAACACAATCACCAATGACAAAGGGCGTCTGAGTAAAGAAGACATCGAGCGCATGGTGCAGGAGGCAGAGTACCTCTAAGGTCTCCGAAGCCAGCCTGGATCAACACTGGCAGTGGGAGCAAAGGAATTGCGCATCGGGCCACAGCAGGAGTGATTTGCCCTACAGAGAGCTCACCTCCTCCAGGAGGCCTTCCCAGACTGAGCCCCCTCCTTCCTCTCCCCCTCATCCCCTTCTCCATCGCCCTCGTCTTACCTCCTTCCCTTCCCCACAGCACCTGTATATATGCATATATGTTTGGACATATGCATTACTCTATTCATTGATTGATTGATTTTACTTGTACATATCTATTCTATTTATTTTCTTTTGTTAATATGCTTGGTTTTGTTCTCTGTCTCCCCCTTCTAGACTGTGAGCCCACTGTTGGGTAGGGACTGTCTCTGCATGTTGTCAACTTGCACTTCCCAAGCACTTGGTACATTGCTCTGCACACAGTAAGAGCTCAATAAATACGATAAATTGATTGAATGAAAGAGGAAAAAGGGGGTTCAGTCTGGGAAGGTGATGATCGGGCCAGGAGGCACCCTTTGAGGAGGGATTAAGAGTGATGAACTGTTACCATGGAGACCGAGGGATGCCAACGTCCCACTCAACGGCCAAGGAGAAGCCGTTGAAGGCAACTGCCAACGAGAAGCCGTTGAACTGAACGGCCAACGAGAAGCCGTTGAACTCAACGGCCAGCGAGAAGCCGTTGAACTCAACGGCCAGCGAGAAGCCGTTGAACTCAACGGCCAGCGAGAAGCCGTTGAACTCAACGGCCAGCGAGCAGCCGTTGAACTCAACGGCCAACGAGCAGCCGTTGAACTCAACGGCCAACGAGAAGCCGTTGAACTCAACGGACAGCGAGGAGGGTTGGCTCCCGTGGGAGCATCTCGGGGAGGGCCGAGGGGAGTTGACATCTGTTAGTCCCGGGTGAGATTATGCAGAGGAGAGGATGGATCGAAACCGCCACCAGCATAAACGGCCTGCGCTCAGTCCCTGGACCGGTGGGCGGCCGTGTGCTGAGCCCTCCCGGGATTGGAGTGGGATTAAACCTGCCTGACTAGGAGCGGCCCGTTGTCTCTGTGCTCTCTATGCAGCACCTCTCTGTGAGTGGTAATAGTAGGGTGAGGACTGGGTGGTCTCTGTGGTCCCCGAGGGGGAATGTGCCACTAAAATGGATTGCATTCATTCATTTATTCATTCAATCGTATTTATCGAGCGCTTACTGTGTGCAGAGCACGGGACTAAGCGCTTGGGAACTTCTAGTCGGCAACATATAGAGACTGTCCGTACCCAACGACGGGCTCACAGTCTAGAAGACGGAGACAGACAACAAAACAAAACGTGGTCAGGTGTCAAGTCATCAGAATAAATAGAAGTAAAGCTAGATGCACATCGTTGACAAAATAAAAGGGTAAATATGGGCAAGTAAAACAGAGTAAGAAATCTGTTCAAACATATATACAGGTACTGTGGGGGGGCGGGGGAAGGAGGTAGGGCGATTCATTCAATCGTATTTATTGAGCGTTGACTATGTGCAGAGCACTGCACTTTGGGGAGGGGGAGAGGAAAAATGGGGCTGAGTCTAGGAATCCAAGCATGCCAGTCAAAGGAACAAAATGGGAAGTGGGAAGGCCTTGACGTAAATGGCCGGGGTCAGATTTGGATTGTATAAATAAATACATAATTCTTTATATTATATATGTTATGTACACATCATAAACAATGAAATAAATAAATATAATTACTCTATGAATTTTACTTGTACATATTTACTTGTACATAATATTAGTACAAAAATAAATAAATAAATATAAATATATATTATTCTAGGTATTTAACCTGCACATATTTACTGTTCTATTTAGTTTGTTAATGATGTGCATATACCTTTAATTCTACTTGTTCTGACGATTTTGACACCAGTCCACATGTCTTGTTTTGTTACCTGTCTGGACCCTGAGCCTGTTGTCGGGTAGGGGCCGTCTCCATATGTTGCCCACTTGGACTTCCCAAGCGCTTATTACAGTGCTCTGCACCCAATAAGCGCTCGATAAATACGATTGATTGAATGAATGAATTGTGGAAAGCTTCATTTTGGGGGGAATGGACTTCACAAGCTGCTAAGCCCCCACTGAAAGCTCAGAGATGAAGGCCCAGTGATGGCTGGATTCTAGAAGTGCTGAGTCCCCGGCGCTCCTCCTCGGCAGGGTGGAGAGAAATCGGAATCGTGTGGCGCTTGGTGCTATTGATTGATTAGGGGGCTCTCTAGGCCCATTTAGGGAGAGAACTAGCCCGTCTTTGTGGACCCAGGGAGGAAGAGTCGCTAGGAAAAGCACAGTAATTATAACCTTCCAGACCTGGAAAGAAAATAGGAGACAACTGTGATGGGCAATCCATAGGAGCAGTTTGGTGGTATGGCTAGCTTCATGGCAGTTGGGAGGGATATTGCACGCTAATAAGCCCCCACGGAAAGCTCGGAGTTGAAGGCCAAGTGAAGCAAAAACTACTCTCGCTTCAAGACTGTCCATCCCCTCGCCCCCTCCTACCTCACCTCCCTTCTCTCCTTCTCCAGCCCAGCCCGCAACCTCCGCTCCTCTGCCGCCGCTAACCTCCCCACTGGGCCTCGTTCTCGCCCGTCCCACCGTCGACCTCCGGCCCACGTCCACCCCATGGCCCGGAATGACCTCCCTCTGCACATCCGCCAATCTGGCTCTCTTCCTCCCTTCAAAGCCCTACTAAGAGCTCACCTCCTCCAGGAGGCGTTCTCAGACTGAGCCCCCCTTTTCCTCTAATGCTCCCCAGACCCCCCACCCTACCACCTTCCCCTCCTCACAGCACCTGTATATATATATATATGAATATATATATATATATGAATATATGAATGAATATGAATATATTCATATTGATTCATATATTCATTCAACGCAGCGGCAACCCTATGCACTCCTTCCACAGTATCGGCCCGGATTCCAGGCACAATGTCGAAGGGACCTTCAGTTGGCATTGATCTTGGCACCACTTACTCCTGCGTAGGAGTCTTCCAGCATGGAAAAGTGGAAATCATTGCCAATGACCAGGGAAATCGAAACACCCCCAGTTACGTCGTCTTCACAGACACAGAGCGTCTTATTGGAGATGCTGCAAAGAATCAAGTTGCGATGAACCCCACCAATACGGTTTGTGATGCCAAGCGTCTGATTGTCCGTCGATTTGATGATGCGGTTGTCCAGTCAGATATGAAGCATTGGCCCTTCACAGTGGAAAATGATGCAGGCAGGCCAAAGGTCCAGGTGGAGTACCAAGGGGAGACCAAAAGCTTCTATACAGAAGAGGTGCCATCTATGGTCCTGACAAAGATGAAGGAAATTGCTGAAGCTTACCTTGGGAAGACAGTCACTAATGCTATGGTCACAGTCCCCACTTACTTCAATGAATCCCAACGTCAGGCGACCAAAGATGCTGGAACAATCGCTGGTCTCAATGTGCTCCGTATCATCAATGAGCCAACTGCCGCTGCTATTGCTTATGGCTTGGGCAAGAAGGTTGGTGCCGAGAGAAATGTGTTCATCTTTGACCTTGGAGGTGGTACCTTTGATGTCTCCATCCTCACCATTGGAGATGGGACCTTTGAAGTGAAGTCAACAGCTGGAGATACCCAGCTGGGTGAGGAGGACTTTGACAACCGCATGGTCAATCATTTCATTGCCGAGTTCAAGCGCCAGCACAAGAAGGACATCAGTGAGAACAAGCGTGCCGCCCGCCGCCTGCGTACCGCTTGTGAGCGAGCCAACTGCACCCTTTCCTCCAGCACCCAGGCCAGCATTGAGATTGATTCCCTCTACGAGGGCATCGACTTCTACACCTCCATTACGTGAGCCCGCTTCGAAGAGCTGAATGCTGACCTGTTCCGTGGCACCCTGGATCCCGTGGGGAAGGCCCTGTGAGATGCCAGGCTCAATAAGTCCCAAATCCATGATATCGTCCTGGTTGGTGGCTCCACCCGAATCCCCAAGATCCAGAAACTTCTGGAAGCCGTTGAACACAACGGCCAACGAGAAGCCGTTGAACTCAATGGCCAGCGAGAAGCCGTTGAACTCAACGGTCAGCGAGAAGCCGTTGAACTCAACGGACAGCGAGAAGCCGTTGAACTCAACGGCCAAAGAGAAGCCGTTGAACTGAACGGACACCGAGGAGGGTTGGCTCCCTTGGGAGCATCTCCGGGAGGGCCGAGGGGAGTTGACCCTGTCAGTCACGGGTGAGATTAGGCAGAGGAGAGGATGCATCGAAACCGCCACCAGCATAAACGGCCTGCGCTCAGTCTCTGGACCGGTGGGCGGCCGTGTGCTGAGCCCTCCCGGGATTGGAGTGGGATTAAACCTGCCTGACTAGGAGCGGCCCGTTGTCTCTGTGCTCTCTATGCTGCACCTCTCTGTGAGTAGTAATAGTAGGGTGAGGACTTGGTGGTCTCTGTGGTCCCCGAGGGGGAATGTGCCACTAAAATGGATTGCATTCATTCATTCATTCAATCGTATTTATCGAGCGCTTATTGTGTGCAGAGCACGGGACTAAGCGCTTGGGAAGTTCTAGTCGGCAACATATAGAGACGGTCCCTACCCAACGACGGGCTCACAGTCTAGAAGACGGAGAAAGGCAACAAAACAAAACATGTGGTCAGGTGCCTAGTCATCAGAATAAATAGAAGTAAAGCTAGATGCACATCGTTGACAAAATAAATAGAAGGGTAAATATGGGCAAGTCAAATAAATAGAGTAAATCTGTACAAACATATATACAGGTGCTGTGGGTAGGGGATCGAGGTAGGGCAATTCATTCATTCAATCGTATTTATTGAGTGCCGACTATGTGCAGAGCACTGTACTTTGGGGAGGGGGAGAGGAAAAAGGGGGCTGAGTCTAGGAATCCAAGCATGCCAGTCAAAGGAACAAAATAGGAAGTGGGAAGGCTTTGACGTAAATGGCCGGGTAGCAGATTTGGATCGTATAAATAAATATATAATTTTTTATATATGTTATGTATATATTGTAAACAATTAAATAAATAAATAAAAATGGATATTACTCTATGTAATTTACATGTACATATTTACTTGTACATAATATAAATACTAAAATAAATACATAAATATAAATATATATTACTCTATGTATTTTACTTGCACATATTTACTATTCTATTTAATTTGTTAATGATGTGCATATAGCTTTAATTCTACTTGTTCTAACGATTTTGACACCAGTCCATATGTTTTGTTTTGTTGCCTGTCTAGACCCTGAGCCTGTTGTTGGGTCGGGGCCGTCTCCATATGTTGCCCACTTGGACTTCCCAAGCGCTTATTACAGTGCTCTGCACCCAGTAAGTGCTCAATAAATACGATTAAATGAATGAATTGAGGAAAGCTTCATTTTGGGGGGAGGGACGTCACACGCTGCTCAGCCCCCACTGAGAGCTCAGAGATGAAGGCCCAGTGATGGCTGGATTCTAGAAGTGCTGAGTCCCCGGCGCTCCTCCTCGGCAGGGTGGAGAGAAATAGGAATCGTGTGGCGCTTGGTGCCATTGATTGATAAGGGGGCTCTCTAGGCCCATTTAGGGAGAGAACTAACCCATCTTTGTGGACCCAGGGAGGAAGAGTCGCTAGGAAAAGCACAGTAATTACAACCTTCCAGACCTGGAAAGAAAATAGGAGGCAACTGTGATGGCCAATCCATAGGAGCAGTTTGGCGGTATGGCTAGCTTCATGACAGGTGGGAGGGACAGCGCACGCTAATAAGCCCCCACGGGAAGCTCGGAGTTGAAGGCCAAGCGAAGCAAAAACTCCTCACTCTCGCTTCAAGGCTGTCCATCCCCTCGCCCCCTCCTACCTCACCTCCCTTCTCTCCTTCTCCAGCCCAGCCCGCACCCTCTGCTCCTCTGCCACTGCTACCCTCCTCACTGGGCCTCGTTCTCGCCCGTCCCACCGTCGACCCCCGGCCCACGTCCACACCCTGGCCCGGAATGACCTCCCTCCGCACATCCGCCAATCTGGCTTTCTCCCTCCCTTCAAAGCCCTACTAAGAGCTCACCTCCTCCAGGAGGCCTTCTCAGACTGAGCCCCCTTTTTCCTCTCCTGCTTCCCATCCCCCCCACCCTACCTCCTTCCCCTCCCCACAGCACCTGTACATATATATATATTCATATATTCATTCAACGCAGCGGCAAACCTATGCACTCCTTGCACAGTATCGGCCCGAATCCCAGGCACAATGTCGAAGGGACCTTCAGTTGGCATTGATCTTGGCAACACCTACTCCTTCGTAGGAGTTTTCCAGCATGGAAAAGTGGAAATCATTGCCAATGACCAGGGAAATCGAACCACCCCCAGTTACGTCGCCTTCACAGACACAGAGCGTCTTATTGGAGATGCTGCAAAGAATCAAGTTGCGATGAACCCCACCAATACGGTTTTCGATGCCAAGCGTCTGATTGGCCGTTGATTTGATGATGCGGTTGTCCAGTCAGATATGAAGCATTGGCCCTTCACGGTGGTGAATGATACAGGCAGGCCAAAGGTCCGGGTGGAGTACCAAGGGGAGACCAAAAGCTTCTATCCAGAAGAGGTGCCATCTATGGTCCTGACAAAGATGAAGGAAATTGCTGAAGGCTACCTTGGGAAGACAGTCACTAATGCTGTGGTCACAGTCCCAGCTTACTTCAATGAATCCCAACGTCAGGAGACCAAAGATGCTGGACCAATCGCTGGTCTCAATGTGCTCCGTATCATCAATGAGCCAACTGCCGCTGCTATTGCTTATGGCTTGGACAAGAAGGTTGGTGCCGAGAGAAATGTGTTGATCTCTGACCTTGGAGGTGGTACCTTTGATGTCTCCATCCTCACCATTGGAGATGGGATCTTTGAAGTGAGGTCAACAGCTGGAGATACCCAGCTGGGTGGGGAGGACTTTGACAACCGCATGGTCAATCATTTCATTGCCGAATTCAAGTGCAAGCACAAGAAGGACATCAGTGAGAACAAGCGTGCCGTCCGACGCCTGCGTACCGCTTGTGAGCAAGCCAAGTGCACCCTTTCCTCGAGCACCGAGGCCAGCATTGAGATTGATTCCCTCTACGAGGGCATCGACTTCTACACCTCCATTACGCGAGCCCGCTTCGAAGAGGTGAATGCTGACCTGTCCCGTGGCATCCTGGATCCCGTGGGGAAGGCCCTGTGAGATGCCAGGCTCAATAAGTCCCAAATCCATGATATCGTCCTGGTTGGCGGCTCCACCCGAATCCCCAAGATCCAGAAACTCCTACAGGACTTCTTCAATGGCAAGGAGCTGAACAAGAGTATCAATCCGGATGAGGCTGTTGCCTACGGTGCAGCTGTCCAGGCGGCCATTGTGTCAGGAGACAAGTCTGAGAATGTGCAGGATCTTCTCCTGTTAGATGTGACCCCCCCTGTCCCTGTGAATTGAAACAGCGGGAGGGGTCATGACTGTCTGGATCAAGTGGAACGCCACCATCCCCACCAAGCAGACACAGACTTTCACCACCTATTCAGACAACCAGCCTGGTGTACTCATTCAGGTTTATGAAGGTGTGAGAGCCATGACCAAGGACAACTACCTGCTTGGGAAGTTTGAGTTGACTGGCATCCCTCCTGCTCCGCGAGGTGTGCCTCAGATCGAGGTCACCTTTGACATCGACGCCAGTGACATTTTGAATGTGTCTGCTGTGGACAAGAGCACAGGCAAGGAAAACAAGACCACAATCACCAATGACAAAGGGCGTCTGAGTAAAGAAGACATCAAGCGCATGGTGTACGAGGCAGTGTACCTCTAATGTCTCCGAAGCCAGCCTGGATCCACACTGACAGTGGGAGCAAAGGAATTGTGCATCGGGCCACAGCAGGAGTGATTTGCCCTACAGAGAGCTCACCTCCTCCAGGAGGCCTTCCCAGACTGAGCCCCCTCCTTCCTCTCCCCCTCATCCCCCTCTCCATCCCCCTCGTCTTACCTCCTTCCCTTCCCCACAGCACCTGTATATATGCATATATGTTTGTACATATGCATTACTCTATTTATTGATTGATTGATTTTACTTGTACATATCCTATTTATTTTCTTCTGTTTATATTTGGTTTTGTTCTCTGTCTCCCCCTTCTAGACTGTGAGCCCACTGTTGGGTAGGGACTGTCTCTATATGTTGCCAACTTGTACTTCCCAAGCGCTTAGTACATTGCTCTGCACACATAAGAGCTCAATAAATACGATTGATTGATTGAATGAAAGTGGAAAAAGGGGGCTCAGTCTGGGAAGGTGATGATCGGGCCAGGAGGCACCCTTTGAGGAGGGATTAAGAGTGACGAACTGTTACCGTGGAGACCGAGGGATTGCCAACGTCCCACTCAACGGCCAACGAGAAGCCGTTGAACTCAACGGCCAACGAGAAGCCGTTGAACTCAACGGACAGCGAGAAGCCGTTGTAGTCAACGGCCAGCGAGAAGCCGTTGAACTCAACGGCCAGCGAGAAGCCGTTGAACTCAACGGCCAGCGAGAAGCCGTTGACCTCAACGGACAGCGAGAAGCCGTTGAACTCAACGGCCAAAGAGAAGCCGTTGAACTCAACGGACAGCGAGAAGCCGTTCAACTCAACGGCCAACGGGAAGCCGTTGAACTCAATGGTCAACGAGAAACCGTTGAACTCAACGGCCAACGGGAAGCCGTTGAACTCAACGGTCAACGAGAAGCCATTGAACTCAACTGCCAGCGAGAAGCCGTTGACCTCAACGGACAGCGAGAAGCCGTTGAACTCAACGGCCAAAGAGAAGCCGTTGAACTCAACGGACAGCGAGAAGCCGTTCAACTCAACGGCCAACGGGAAGCCATTGAACTCAACGGCCAGCGAGAAGCCGTTGAACTCAACGGTCAACGAGAAGCCATTGAACTCAACGGCCAGCGAGAAGCCGTTGACCTCAACGGACAGCGAGAAGCCGTTGAACTCAACGGCCAAAGAGAAGCCGTTGAACTCAACGGACAGCGAGAAGCCGTTCAACTCAACGGCCAACGGGAAGCCATTGAACTCAACGGCCAGCGAGAAGCCGTTGAACTCAACGACCAACAAGAAGCCGTTGAACTCAACGGCCATCGAGAAGCCGTTGAACTCAACGGACAGCGAGGAGGGTTGGCTCCCGTGGGAGCATCTCGGGGAGGGCCGAGGGGAGTTGACCCTGTCAGTCACGGGTGAGATTATGCAGAGGAGAGGATGCATCGAAACTGCCACCAGCATAAACGGCCTGCGCTCAGTCCCTTTACCGGTGGGTGGCCGTGTGCTGAGCCCTCCCGGGATTGGAGTGGGATTAAACCTGCCTGACTAGGAGCGGCCCGTTGTCTCTGTGCTCTCTATGCTGCACCTCTCTGTGAGTGGTAATAGTAGGGTGAGGACTGGGTGGTCTCTGTGGTCCCCGAGGGGGAATATGCCACTAAAATGGATTTCATTCATTCATTTATTCATTCAATCGTATTTATCAAGCGCTTACTGTGTGCAGAGCAGGGGACTAAGCGCTTGGGAAGTTCTAGTCCGCAACATATAGAGACGGCCCCTTCCCAACGACGGGCTCACAGTCTAGAAGACGGAGACAGACACAAAACAAAACATGTGGTCAGGTGTCAAGTCATCAGAATAAATTGAAGTAAAGTTAGATGCACATCGTTGACAAATTAAATATAAGGGTAAATGTGGGCAAGTAAAATAAATAGAGTAATAAATCTGTACAAACATATGTACAGGTGCTTTGGGGAGGGGAAGGAGGTAGGGCGATTCATTCAATCGTATTTATTGAGCGCTGACTATGTGCAGAGCACTGTACTTTTTTAATGGCATTTATTAACCGCATACTATGTGCAAAGCACTGTTCTAAGCGCTGAGGAGGTTACAAGGTGATCAGGTTGTCCCACGGCATGTTCACAGTTCTAATCCCCATTTTACTGATGAGGTAACTGAGGCACAGAGAAGTGAAGTGTCATGCCCAAAGTCACACAGCTGACGGTTGGAGGAGCCGGGATTTGAACCCATGACCTCTGACTCCAAAGCCCGGGCCCTTTTCCACTGAGCCACGCGGCTTCTCAAAATAATTGGAGATGCCGGGGATCGAACCCGGGGCCTCATACATGCGAAGCATGCGCTCTACCACTGAGCTACATCCCCCTCTGAAAATAGGTAAAACCACTAACCCCAACAGTTACGCATTGAGGGCCCACAGCCTGGTGGAGAGCAGGGCCCAAAGAGGGAGAGATAATAACAATGATGGCATACGTTAAGCGCTTACTATGTGCAAAGCACCATTCTAAGCGCTGGTACAACCTGATACAAGGTGATAGGTTGTCCCACGTGGGGCTCACAGTCTTCATCCCCATTTTACAGATGAGGGAACTGAGGCCCAGAGAAGTTAAGTGGCTTGCCCAAGGTCACACAGCTGACCAAGTGGCTGAGGCGGGACTCGAACCCATGACCTCTGGGGGCTGAGCCTAGGAATCCAAGGATGCCAGTCAAAGGAACAAAATAGGAAGTGGGAAGGCCTTGACGTAAATGGCCGGGGAGCAGATTTGGATTGTATAAATAAATACATAATTTTTTATATTATATATGTTATGTATTTATTATAAACAATAAAATGAATAGAAATGAATATTACTCTATGTAATTTACTCGTACATATTTACTTATACATAACATAAATACTAAAATAAATAAATAAATATAAATATGTATTACTCTATGTATTTTACTTGCACATATTTACTATTCTCTTTAGTTTGTTAATGATGTGCATATACCTTTAATTCTACTTGTTCTAACGATTTTGACACCAGTCCATATGTTTCGTTTTGTTGCCTGTCTAGACCCTGAGCCTGTTGTTGGATAGGGGCCGTCTCCATATGTTGGCCCACTTGGACTTCCCAAGCGCTTATTACAGTGCTCTGCACCCAGTAAGCGCTCAATAAATACGATTGATTGAATGAATGAATTGAGGAAAGCTTCATTTTGGGGGGAGGGACGTCACACGCTGCTCAGCCCCCACTGAAAGCTCAGAGATGAAGGCCCAGTGATGGCTGGATTCTAGAAGTGCTGAGTCCCCGGCGCTCCTCCTCGGCAGGGTGGAGAGAAATCGGAATCGTGTGGCGCTTGGTGCCATTGATTGATTAGGGGGCTCTCTAGGCCCATTTAGGGAGAGAACTAGTCCATCTTTGTGGACCCAGGGAGGAAGAGTCGCTAGGAAAAGCACAGTAATTATAACCTTCCAGACCTGGAAAGAAAATAGGAGGCAACTGTAATGGCCAATGCATAGGAGCAGTTTGGCGGTATGGGCTAGCTTCATGGCAGGTGGGAGGGACAGCGCACACTAATAAGCCCCCACGGAAAGCTCGGAGTTGAAGGCCAAGCGAAGCAAAAACTCCTCACTCTCGCTTCAAGGCTGTCCATCCCCTCGCCCCCTCCTACCTCACCTCCCTTCTCTCCTTCTCCAGCCCAGCCCGCACCCTCCGCTCCTCTGCCACTGCTAACCTCCTCACTGGGCCTCGTTCTCGCCCGTCCCGCGGTCGACCCCCGGCCCACGTCCACCACCAGGCCCGGAATGACCTCCATCCGCACATCCGCCGAGCTGGCTCTCTTCCTCCCTTCAAAGCCCTACTAAGGGCTCACCTCCTCCAGGAGGCCATCTCAGACTGAGCCCCCTTTTTCCTCTCCTGCTCCCCATCCCCCCCACCCTACCTCCTTCCCCTCCCCACAGCACCTGTACATATATATATATATTTATATATATATATACATTCATATATATGAATATATGAATGAATATGAATATATGTATATATTCATATTCATTCAAATATTCATTCAACGCAGCGGCAGCCCTATGCACTCCCTGCACAGTATCGGCCCGTATCCCAGGCACAATGTCGAAGGGACCTTCAGTTGGCATTGATCTTGGCACCACCTACTCCTGCGTAGGAGTCTTCCAGCATGGATAAGTGGAAATCATTGCCAATGACCAGGGAAATCGAACCACCCCCAGTTACGTCGCCTTCACAGACACAGAGCGTCTTATTGGAGATGCTGCAAAGAATGGAGTTGCGATGAACCCCACCAATACGGATTTTGATGCCAAGCGTCTGATTGGCCGTCGATTTGATGATGCGGTTGTCCAGTCAGATATGAAGCATTGGCCCTTGACGGTGGTGAATGATGCAGGCAGGCCAAAGGTCCAGGTGGAGTAGCAAGGGGAGACCAAAAGCTTCTATCCAGAAGAGGTGCCATCTATGGTCCTGACAAAGATGAAGGAAATTGCTGAAGCTTACCTTGGGAAGACAGTCACTAATGCTGTGGTCACAGTCCCAGTTTACTTCAATGAATCCCAACGTCAGGCTACCAAAGATGCTGGAACAATCGCTGGTCTCAATGTGCTCCGTATCATCAATGAGCCAACTGCCGCTGCTATTGCTTATGGCTTGGACAAGAAGGTTGGTGCCGAGAGAAATGTGTTGATCTCTGACCTTGGAGGTGGTACCTTTGATGTCTCCATCCTCACCATTGGAGATGGGATCTTTGAAGTGAAGTTAACAGCTGGAGATACCCACCTGGGTGGGGAGGACTTTGACAACCGCATGGTCAATCATTTCATTGCCGAGTTCAAGCGCAAGGACAAGAAGGACATCAGTGAGAACAAGCGTGCCGTCCGCCGCCTGCGTACCGCTTGTGAGCGAGCCAAGCGCACCCTTTCCTCCAGCAGCCAGGCCAGCACTGAGATTGATTCCCTCTACGACGGCATCGACTTCTACACCTCCATTACGCGAGCCTGCTTCGAAGAGCTGAATGCTGACCTGTTCCGTGGCACCCGGGATCCCGTGTAGAAGGCCCTTCGAGATGCCAAGCTCAATAAGTCACAAATCCATGATATCGTCCTGGTTGGCGGCTCCACCCGAATCCTCAAGATCGAGAAACTCCTACAGGACTTCTTCAATGGCAAGGAGCTGAAAAAGAGTACCATTCAGGATGAGGCTGGCGCCTACGGTGCAGCTGTCCAGGCGGCCATTGTGTCAGGAGACAAGTCTGGGAATGTGCAGGATTTTCTTCTGTTAGATGTGACCACCCCGTCCCTGGGAATTGAAACAGTGGGAGAGGTCATGACTGTCTGGATCAAGCGCAATGCCACCATCCCCACCAAGCAAACACAGACTTTCACCACCTACTCAGACAACCAGCCTGGTGTACTCATTCAGGTTTATGAAGGTGCGAGAGCCATGACCACAGACAACTACCTGCTTGGGAAGTTTGAGTTGACTGGCATCCCTCCTGCTCCCCGAGGTGTGCCTCAGATCGAGGTCACCTTTGACATCAACGCCAGTGGCATTCTGAATGTGTCTGCTGTGGACAAGAGCACAGGCAAGGAAAACAAGACCACAATCACCAATGACAAAGGGCGTCTGAGTAAAGAAGACATCAAGCGCATGGTGCACGAGGCAGTGTACCTCTAATGTCTCTGAAGCAAGCCTGGATCAACACTGACAGTGGGAGCAAAGGAATTGTGCATCGGGCCACAGCAGGAGTGATTTGCCCTACAGAGAGCTCACCTCCTCCAGGAGGCCTTCCCAGACTGAGCCCCCTTCTTCCTCTCCCCCGCATCCCCCTCTCCATCCCCCTCGTCTTACCTCCTTCCCTTCCCCACAGCACCTGTATATATGTATATATGTTTGTACATATGCATTACTCTATTGATTGATTGATTGATTTGACTTGTACATATCTATTCTATTTATTTTCTTTTGTTTATATGTTTGGTTTTGTTCTCTGTCTCCCCCTTCTAGACTGTGAGCCCACTGTTGGGTAGGGACTGTCTCTATATGTTGCCAACTTGTACTTCCCAAGCGCTTAGTACATTGCTCTGCACACATAAGAGCTCAATAAATACGATTGATTGATTGAATGAAAGTGGAAAAAGGGGGCTCAGTCTGGGAAGGTGATGATGGGGCCAGGAGGCACCCTTTGAGGAGGGATTAAGAGCGACGAACTGTTACCGTGGAGACCGAGGGATGCCAACGTCCCACTCAACGGCCAACGAGAAGCCGTTGAACTCAACGGACAGCGAGAAGCCGTTGTACTCAACGGCCAGCGAGAAGCCGTTGAACTCAACGGCCAACGAGAAGCCGTTGAACTCAACGGCCAGCGAGAAGCCGTTGAACTCAACGGCCAGCGAGAAGCCGTTGACCTCAACGGACAGCGAGAAACCGTTGAACTCAACGGCCAAAGAGAAGCCGTTGAACTCAACGGACAGCGAGAAGCCGTTGAACTCAACGGACAGCGAGAAGCCGTTGAACTCAACGGACAGCGAGAAGCCGTTGAACTCAACGGCCAACGAGAAGCCGTTGAACTCAACGGCCACAGAGAAGCCGTTGAACTCAACGGCCCATGAGAAGCCGTTGAACTCAACGGCCAACGAGAAGCCGTTGAACTCAACGGACAGCGAGAAGCCGTTAAATTCAACGGCCAACGAGAATCCGTTGAACTCAACGGACAGCGAGAAGCCGTTGAACTCAACGGACAGCGAGAAGCCGTGGAACTCAATGGCCAACGAGAAGCCGTTGAACTCAACGGACAGCGAGGAGGGTTGGCTCCCGTGGGAGCATCTCGGGGCGGGCCGAGGGGAGTTGACCCTGTCAGTCACGGGTGAGATTATGCAGAGGAGAGGATGCATCGAAACCGCCACCAGCATAAACGGCCTGCGCTCAGTCCCTGGACCGGTGGGCGACCGTGTGCTGAACCCTCCCGGGATTGGAGTGGGATTAAACCTGCCTGACTAGGAGCGGCCAGTTGTCTCTGTGCTCTCTATGTTGCACCTCTCTGTGAGTGGTAATAGTAGGGTGAGGACTGGGTGGTCTCTGAGGTCCCCGAGGGGGAATGTGCCACTAAAATGGATTGCATTCATTCATTTATTCATTCAATCGTATTTGTCGAGCGCTTACTGTGTGCAGAGCTGGGGACTAAGCGCTAGGGAAGTTCTAGTCGGCAACATATAGAGACGGCCCCTACCCAACGACGGGCTCACAGTCTAGATGACGGAGACAGACAACAAAACAACATGTGGTCAGGTGTCAAGTCATCAGAATAAATAGAAGTAAAGCTAGATGTACATCATTGACAAAATAAATAGAAGGGTAAATATGCACAAGTAAAATAAGTAGAGTAATAAATCTGTAAAAACATATATACAGGTGCTGTGGGTAGGGGACGGAGGTAGGGCGATTCATTCAATCGTATTTCTTGAGCGCTTACTATGTGCAGAGCACTGTACTTTGGGGAGGGTGAGAGGGAAAAGGGGGCTGAGTCTAGGAATGCAAGCGTGCCAGTCAAAGGAACAAAATGGGAAGTGGGAAGGCCTTGAGGTTAATGGCCAGAGAGCAGATTTGGATTGTATAAATAAATACATAATTTTTTATATTATATATGGTATATATATATTATACATAATAAAATAAATTAAAATGAATATTAGTCTGTATTTTACTTGTACATATTTACTTGTACATAATATGAATACTAAAATAAGTAAATAAATATAAATATGTATTACTCTATGTATTTTACTTGCACATATTTACTATTCTATTTAGTTTGTTAATGATGTGCATATACCTTTAATTCTACTTGTTCGAACGACTTTGACACCAGTCCATATGTTTTGTTTTGTTGCCTGTCTAGACCCTGAGCCTGTTGTTGGGTAGGGGCCGTCTCCATATGTTGGCCCACTTGGACTTCCCAAGCTCTTATTACAGTGCTCTGCACCCAGTAAGCGCTCAATAAATACGATTACTTGAATGAATGAATTGAGGAAAGCTTCATTTTGGGGGGAGGGACGTCACACGCTGCTCAGCCCCCACTGAAAGCTCAGAGATGAAGGCCCAGTGATGGCTGGATTCTAGAAGTGCTGAGACCCCGGCCCTCCTCCTCGGCAGGGTGGAGAGAAATCGGAATCGTGTGGCGCTTGGTGCTATTGATTGATAAGGGGGCTCTCTAGGCCCATTTAGGGAGAGAACTAGCCCATCTTTGTGGACCCAGGGAGGAAGAGTCGCTAGGAAAAGCACAGTAATTATAACCTTCCAGACCTGGAAAGAAAATAGGAGGCAACTGTGATGGCCAAATCATAGGAGCAGTTTGGCGGTATGGCTAGCTTCATGGCGGGTGGGAGGGACAGCGCACGCTAATAAGCCCCTACGGAAAGCTCGGAGTTGAAGGCCAAGCGAAGCAAAAACTCCTCACTCTCGGCTTCAAGGCTGTCCATCCCCTCGCCCCCTCCTACCTCACCTCCCTTCTCTCCTTCTCCAGCCCAGCCCGCACCCTCCGCTCCGCCGCCACCGCTAACCTCCTCACTGGGCCTCGTTCTCGCCCGCCCCGCGGTCGACCCCCGGCCCACGTCCACCACCAGGCCCGGAATGACCTCCATCCGCATATCCGCCGAGCTGGCTCTCTTCCTCCCTTCAAAGCCCTACTAAGAGCTCACCTCCTTCAGGAGGCGTTCAAAGACTGAGCCCCCTTTTTCCTCTGCTGCTCCCCATCCCCCCCACCCTACCTCCTTCCCCTCCCCACAGCACCTGTACATATATATATATATATATATGAATGAATATGTATATATATATTCATATTCATTCATATATTCATTCAACGCAGCGGCAGCCCTATGCACTCCTTGCACAGTGTAGGCCCGGTTCCCAGGCACAATGTCGAAGGGACCTTCAGTTGGCATTGATCGTGGCACCACCTACTCCTGCGTAGGAGTCTTCCAGCATGGAAAAGTGGAAATCATTGCCAATGACCAGGGAAATCGAACCACCCCCAGTTACGTCGCCTTCACAGACACAGAGCGTCTTATTGGAGATACTGCAAAGAATCAAGTTGCGATGAACCCCACCAATACGGATTTTGATGCCAAGCGTCTGATTGGCCGTCGATTTGATGATGCGGTTGTCCAATCAGATATGAAGCATTGGCCCTTCACGGTGGTGAATGATCCAGGCAGGCCAAAGGTCCAGGTGGGGGAGACCAAAAGCTTCTATCCAGAAGAGGTGCTATCTATGGTCCTGACAAAGACGAAGGAAATTGCTGAAGCTTACCTTGGGAAGTTTGAGTTGACTGGCATCCCTCCTGCTCCCCGAGGTGTGCCTCAGATCGAGGTCACTGACATCGACACCAGTGACATTTTGAATGTGTCTGCTGTGGACAAGAGCACAGGCAAGGAAAACAAGACCACAATCACCAATGACAAAGGGCGTCTGAGTAAAGAAGACATCAAGCGCATGGTGTACGAGGCAGTGTACCTCTAATGTCTCCGAAGCCAGCCTGGATCAACACTGACAGTGGGAGCAAAGGAATTGTGCATCGGGCCACAGCAGGAGTGATTTGCCCTACAGAGAGCTCACCTCCTCCAGGAGGCCTTCCCAGACTGAGCCCCCTCCTTCCTCTCCCCCTCATCCCCCTCTCCATCCCCCTCCTTCCCTTCCCCACAGCACCTGTATATATGTATATATGTTTGTACATATCTATTACTCGATTGATTGATTGATTGATTTTACTTGTACATATCTATTCTATTTATTTTCTTTTGTTAATATGTTTGGTTTTGTTCTCTGTCTCCCCCTTCTAGACTGTGAACCCACTGTTGGGTAAGGACTGTCTCTATATGTTGCCACCTTGTACTTCCCAAGCGCTTAGTACATTGCTCTGCACACAGTAAGAGCTCAATAAATACGATAGATTGATTGAATGAAAGTGGGAAAAGGGGGCTCAGTCTGGGAAGGTGATGAGAGGGCCAGGAGGCACCCTTCAAGGCCCTGCTGAGAGCTCACCTCCTCCAGGAGGCTTTCCCAGACAGAGCCCCTTCCTTCCTCTCCCCCTCGTCCCCCTCTCCATCCCCCTCATCTTACCTCCTTCCCTTCCCCACAGCACCTGTATATATGTATATATGTTTGTACATATGCATTACTCTATTTATTTGTTATTTGTACATATCTATTCTATTTATTTTATTTTGCTAGTATGCTTGGTTTTGTTCTCTGTCTCCCCCTTTTAGACTGTGAGCCCACTGTTGGGTAGGGACTGTCTCTATATGTTGCCAATTTGTACTTCCCAAGCGCTTAGTACAGTGCTCTGCACATAGTAAGCGCTCAATAAATACGATTGATGATGATTAAGAGTGACGAACTGTTACCGTGGAGACCGAGGGATGCTAACGTCCCACTCAACAGCCAACGAGAAGCCATTGAACTCAACGGCCAACGAGAAGCCGTTGGACTCAACGGCCAAGGAGAAGCCGTTGAACTCAACGGCCAACGAGAAGCCGTTGAACCCAATGGCCAGCGAGAAGCCGTTGAACTCAACGGCCAGCGAGAAGCCGTTGAACTCAACGGCAAACGAGAAGCCGTTGAACTCAAAGGTCAACGAGAAGCCGTTGAACTCAACGGCCAGCGAGAAGCCGTTGAACTCAACGGACAGCGAGGAGGGTTGGCTCCCGTGGGAGCATCACGCGGAGGGCCTAGGGCAGTTGACCCTGTCAGTCACGGGTGAGATTATGCAGAGGAGAGGATGCATCGAAACCGCCACCAGCATAAACGGCCTGCGCTCAGTCCCTGGACCGGTGGGCGGCCGTGTGCTGAGCCCTCCCGGGATTGGAGTGGGATTAAACCTGCCTGACTAGGAGCGGCCCGTTATCTCTGTGCTCTCTATGCTGCACCTCTCTGTGAGTAGTAATAGTAGGGTGAGGACTTGGTGGTCTCTGTGGTCCCCGAGGGGGAATGTGCCACTAAAATGGATTGCATTCAGTCATTCATTCAATCGTATTTATGGAGTGCTTGCTGTGTGCAGAGCACGGGAATAAGCGCTTGGGAAGTTCTAGTCGGCAACATATAGAGACGGTCCCTACCCAACAACGGGCTCACAGTCTAGAAGACGGAGACAGACAACAAAACAAAACATGTAGTCAGGTGTCTAGTCATCAGAATAAATAGAAGTAAAGCTAGATGCACATCACTGACAAAATAAATAGAAAGGTAAATATGGGCAAGTAAAATAGAGTAATAAATCTGTACAGACATATACAGGTGCTGTGGGGAGGGAAGGAGGTAGGGTGATTCATTCATTCATTCGGATTTATTGAGCGCTGACTATGTGCAGAGCCCTGTACTTTGGGGAGGGGGAGAGGAAAAAGGGGGCTGAGTCTAGGAATCCAAGCATGCCAGTCAAAGGAACAAAATAGGAAGTGGGAAGGCCTTGACGTAAATGGCCGGGGAGCAGATTTGGATTGTATAAATAAATACATAATTGTGTATATTATATATGTTATGTATATATCATAAACAATAAAATAAATAAATAAATAAAAATATTACTCTATGAATTCTGCTTGTACATATTTACTTGTACATAATATAAGTACTAAAATAAATAAAAAAATATAAATATATATTAGTCTATGTACTTAACCTACACGTATTTACTGTTCTATTTAGTTTGTTAATGATGTGCATATACCTTTAATTCTACTCGTTCTAACGATTTTGACACCAGTCCACATGTCTTGTTTTGTTACCTGTCTGGACGCTGAGCCTGCTGTCGGGTAGGGGCCGTCTCCATATGTTGCCCACTTGGACTCCCCAAACGCTTATTACAGTGCCCTGCACCCAGTAAGTGCTCTATAAATACGATTGATTGAATGAATGAATTGTGGAAAGCTTCATTTTGGGGGGATGGACGTCACACGCTGCTAAGCCCCCATTGAAAGCTCATAGATGAAGGCCCAGTGATGGCTGGATTCTAGAAGTGCTGAGTCCCCGGCGCTCCTAATCGGCAGGGTGGAGAGAAATCGGAGTCGTGTGGCGCTCGGTGCTATTGATTGATAAGGGGGCTCTCTAGGCCCATTTAGGGAGAGAACTAGCCCATCTTTGTGGACCCAGGGAGGAAGAGTCGCTAGGAAAAGCACAGTAATTATAACCTTCCAGACCTGGAAAGATAATAGGAGGCAACTGTGATGGCCAATCCATAGGAGCAGTTTGGCGGTATGGCTAGCTTCATGGCAGGTGGGAGGGACAGCTCACGCTAATAAGCCCCCACGGAAAGCTCGGAGTTGAAGGCCAAGCGAAGCAAAAACTACTCCCTCTCGGCTTCAAGGCTGTCCATCCCCTCGCCCCCTCCTACCACACCTCCCTTCTCTCCTTCTCCAGCCCAGCCCGCACCCTCCGCTCCTCTGCCGCCGCTAACCTCCCCACTGGGCCTCGTTCTCGCCCGTCCCGCTGTCGACCCCCGGCCCACGTCCACCCCCTGGCCCGGAATGACCTCCCTCCGCACATCCGCCAATCTGGCTTTCTCCCTCCCTTCAAAGCCCTACTAAGAGCTCACCTCCTCCAGGAGGCCTTCTCAGACTGAGCCCCCTTTTTCCTCTCCTGCTCCCCATCCCCCCCACCCTACCTCCTACCCTTCCCCACAGCACCTGTACATATATATATTCATATATTCATTCAACGCAGCGGCAACCCTATGCACTCCTTGCACAGTATCGGCCCGGATTCCAGGCACAATGTCGAAGGGACCTTCAGTTGGCAAAGATCTTGGCACCACCTACTCCTGCGTAGGAGTCTTCCAGCATGGAAAAGTGGAAATCATTGCCAATGACCAGGGAAATCGAACCACCCCCAGTTACGTCGCCTTCACAGACACAGAGCGTCTTATTGGAGATGCTGCAAAGAATCAAGTTGTGATGAACCCCACCAATACGGTTTTCGATGCCAAGCGTCTGATTGGCCGTTGATTTGATGATGCGGTTGTCCAGTCAGATATGAAGCATTGGCCCTTCACGGTGGTGAATGATGCAGGCAGGCCAAAGGTCCGGTGGAGTACCAAGGGGAGACCAAAAGCTTTTATCCAGAAGAGGTGCCATCTATGGTCCTGACAAAGATGAAGGAAATTGCTGAAGCTTACCTTGGGAAGACAGTCACTAATGCTGTGGTCACAGTCCCAGCTTACTTCAATGAATCCCAACGTCAGGCGACCAAGGAAGCTGGACCAATCGCTGGTCTCAATGTGCTCCGTATCATCAATGAGCCAACTGCCGCTGCTATTGCTTATGGCTTGGACAAGAAGGTTGGTGCCGAGAGAAATGTGTTCATCTTTGACCTTGGAGGTGGTACCTTTGATGTTTCCGTCCTCACCATTGGAGATGGGATCTTTGAAGTGAAGTCAACAGCTGGAGATACCCAGCTGGGTGAGGAGGACTTTGACAACCGCATGGTCAATCATTTCATTGCCGAATTCAAGTGCAAGCACAAGAAGGACATCAGTGAGAACAAGCGTGCCGTCCGCCGCCTGCGTACCGCTTGTGAGCAAGCCAAGTGCACCCTTTCCTCGAGCACCGAGGCCAGCATTGAGATTGATTCCCTCTACGAGGGCATCGACTTCTACACCTCCATTACGCGAGCCCGCTTCGAAGAGGTGAATGCTGACCTGTCCCGTGGCATCCTGGATCCCGTGGGGAAGGCCCTGTGAGATGCCAGGCTCAATAAGTCCCAAATCCATGATATCGTCCTGGTTGGCGGCTCCACCCGAATCCCCAAGATCCAGAAACTCCTACAGGACTTCTTCAATGGCAAGGAGCTGAACAAGAGTATCAATCCGGATGAGGCTGTTGCCTACGGTGCAGCTGTCCAGGCGGCCATTGTGTCAGGAGACAAGTCTGAGAATGTGCAGGATCTTCTCCTGTTAGATGTGACCCCCCCTGTCCCTGTGAATTGAAACAGCGGGAGGGGTCATGACTGTCTGGATCAAGTGCAAAGCCACCATCCCCACCAAGCAGACACAGACTTTCACCACCTACTCAGACAACCAGCCTGGTGTACTCATTCAGGTTTATGAAGGTGCGAGAGCCATGACCACGGACAACTACCTGCTTGGGAAGTTTGAGTTGACTGGCATCCCTCCTGCTCCGCGAGGTGTGCCTCAGATCGAGGTCACCTTTGACATCGACGCCAGTGGCATTCTGAATGTGTCTGCTGTGGACAAGAGCACAGGCAAGGAAAACAAGAACACAATCACCAATGACAAAGCTCGTCTGACTAAAGAAGACATCAAGCGCATGGTGCACGAGGCAGTGTACCTCTAATGTCTCCGAAGCCAGCCTGGATCAACACTGACAGTGGGAGCAAAGGAATTGTGAATAGGGCCACAGCAGGATTGATTTGCCCTGCAGAGAGCTCACCTCCTCCAGGAAGCCTTCCCAGACTGAGCCTCCTCCTTCCTCTCTCCCTCATCCCCCTCTCCATCCCTCTCCTTCCCTTCCCCACAGCACCTGTATATATGTATATATGTTTGTACATATGCATTACTCGATTGATTGATTGATTTTACTTGTACATATCTATTCTATTTATTTTCTTTTGTTGATATGTTTGGTTTTGTTCTCTGTCTCCCCCTTCTAGACTGTGAGCCCACTGTTGGGTAGGGACTGTCTCTATATGTTGCCAACTTGTACTTCCCAAGCGCTTAGTACATTGCTCTGCACACTGTGAGAGCTCAATAAATACGATAGATTGATTGAATGAAAGTGGAAAAAGGGGGCTCAGTCTGGGAAGGTGATGATCGGGCCAGGAGGCACCCTTCAAGGCCCTGCTGAGAGCTCACCTGCTCCAGGAGGCCTTCCCAGACTGAGCCCCTTCCTTCCTCTCCCCCCCTTCCCATTTCCATCCCCCTCATCTTACCTCCTTCCCTACCCCACAGCACCTTTATATATGTATATGTTTGTACATATTTATTACTCTATTTATTTATTTATGTTATTTGTACATATCTATTCTATTTATTTTAATTTGTTAATATGCTTGGTTTTGTTCTCTGTCTCCCCCTTTTAGAGTGTGAGCCCACTGTTGGGTAGGGACTGTCTCTATATGTTGCCAATTTGTACTTCCCAAGCGCTTAGTACAGTGCTCTGCACATAGTAAGCGCTCAATAAATACGATTGATGATGATTAAGAGTGACGAACTGTTACCGTGGAGACCGAGGGATGCCAACGTCCCACTCAACGACCAACGAGAAGCCGTTGAACTCAACGGCCTACGAGAAGCCGTTGAACTCAACGGCCAAGGAGAAGCTGTTGAGCTCAACGACCAACGAGAAGCCGTTGAACTCAACGGCCAACGAGAAGCCGTTGAACACAACGGCCAACGAGAAGCCGTTGAACTCAACGGACAGCGAGAAGCCATTGAACTCAACGGACAGCGAGAAGCCGTTGAACTCAACGGACAGCGAGGAGGGTTGGCTCCCGTGGGAGCATCTCGGGGAGGGCCGAGGGCAGTTGACCCTATCAGTCACGGGTGAGATTATGCAGAGGAGAGGATGCGTCGAAACTGCCACCAGCATAAACGGCCTGCGCTCAGTCCCTTGACCGGTGGGCGGCCATGTGCTGAGCCCTCCCGGGATTGGAGTGGGATTAAACCTGCCTGACTAGGAGCGGCCCCTTGTCTCTGTGCTCTCTATGCTGCACCTCTCTGTGAGTAGTAATACTAGGGTGAGGACTTGGTGGTCTCTGTGGTCCCCGAGGGGGAATGTGCCACTAAAATGGATTGCATTCATTCATTCATTCAATCGTATTTATGGAGTGCTTACTGTGTGCAGAGCACGGGACTAAGCGCTTGGGAAGTTCTAGTCGGCAACATATAGAGACGGTCCCTACCCAACGACGGGCTCACAGTCTAGAAGACGGAGACAGACAACAAAACAAAACATGTGGTCAGGTTGTCTAGTCATCAGAATAAATAGAAGTAAAGCTAGATGCACATCGTTGACAAAATAAATAGAAGGGTAAATATGGGCAAGTCAAATAAATAGAGTAAATCTGTACAAACATATATACAGGTGCTGTGGGTAGGGGAGGGAGGTAGGGCGATTCATTCTTTCAATCGTATTTATTGAGTGCCGACTATGTGCAGAGCACTGTACTTTGGGGAGGGGGAGAGGAAAAAGGGGGCTGAGTCTAGGAATCCAAGCATGCCAGTCAAAGGAACAAAATAAGAAGTGGGAAGGCCTTGACGTAAATGGCCGGGGAGCAGATTTGGATTGTATAAATAAATACATAATTTTTTATATTATATATGTTATGCATATATTATAAACAATTAAATAAATAAAAATGGATATTACTCTAATTTACTTGTACATATTTACTTGTACATAATATAAATACTAAAATTAAATAAATATAAATATATATTACTCTAGGTATTTTACTTGCACATATTTACTATTCTATTTAGTTTGTTAATGATGTGCATATACCTTTAATTCTACTTCTTCTAACGATTTTGACACCAGTCCATATGTTTTGTTTTGTTGACTGTCTAGACCCTGAGCCTGTTGTTGGGTAGGGGCTGTCTCCATATGTTGCCCACTTGGACTTCCCAAGCGCTTATTACAGTGCTCTGCACCCAGTAAGCGCTCAATAAATACGATTGATTAAATGAATGAATTGAGGAAAGCTTCATTTTGGGGGGAGGGACGCCACACGCTGCTCAGCCCCCACTGAAAGCTCAGAGATGAAGGCCCAGTGATGGCTGGATTCTAGAAGTGCTGAGTCCCCGGCGCTCCTCCTCGGCAGGGTGGAGAGAAATCGGAATCGTGTGGCGCTCGGTGCTATTGATTGATAAGGGGGCTCTCTTGGCCCATTTAGGGAGAGAACTAGCCCATCTTTGTGGACCCAGGGAGGAAGAGTCGCTAGGAAAAGCACAGTAATTACAACCTTTCAGACCTGGAAAGAAAATAGGAGGCAACTGTGATGGCCAATCCATAGGAGCAGTTTGGCGGTATGGCTAGCTTCATGGCAGGTGGGAGGGACAGCGCACACTAATAAGCCCCCACGGAAAGCTCGGAGTTGAAGGCCAAGCGAAGCAAAAACTCCTCACTCTCGCTTCAAGGCTGTCCATCCCCTCGCCCCCTCCTACCTCACCTCCCTTCTCTCCTTCTCCAGCCCAGCCCGCACCCTCTGCTCCTCTGCCACTGCTACCCTCCTCACTGGGCCTCGTTCTCGCCCGTCCCGCCGTTGACCCCCGGCCCACGTCCACCCCCTGGCCCGGAATGACCTCCCTCCGCACATCCGCCAATCTGGCTTTCTCCCTCCCTTTAAATCCCTACTAAGAGCTCACCTCCTCCAGGAGGCCTTCTCAGACTGAGCCCCCGTTTTCCTCTCCTGCTCCCCATCCCCCCCACCCTACCTCCTACCTCCTACCCCTCCCCACAGCACCTGTACATATATATATATTCATATATTCATTCAACGCAGCGGCAACCCTATGCACTCCTTGCACAGTATCGTCCCGGATCCTAGGCACAATGTCGAAGGGACCTCAGTTGGCATTGATCTTGGCACCACCTACTCCTGCGTAGGAGTCTTCCAGCATGGAAAAGTGGAAATCATTGCCAATGACCAGGGAAATCGAACCACCCCCAGTTACGTCGCCTTCACAGACACAGAGCGTCTGATTGGAGATGCTGCAAAGAATCAAGTTGCGATGAACCCCACCAATACGGTCTTTGATGCCAAGCGTCTGATTGGCCGTCGATTTGATGATGCGGTTGTCCAGTCAGATATGAAGCATTGGCCCTTCACGGTGGTGAATGATGCAGGCAGGCCAAAGGTCCAGGTGGAGTACAAAGGGGAGGCCAAAAGCTTCTATCCAGAAGAGGTGCTATCTATGGTCCTGACAAAGGTGAAGGAAATTGCTGAAGCTTACCTTGGGAAGACAGTCACTAATGCTGTGGTCACAGTTCCCACTTACTTCAATGAATCCCAACGTCAGGAGACCAAAGATGCTGGAACAATCGCTGGTCTCAATGTGCTCCGTGTCATCAATGAGCCAACTGCCGCTGCTATTGCTTATGGCTTGGGCAAGAAGGTTGGTGCCGAGAGAAATGTGTTGATCTCTGACCTTGGAGGTGGTACCTTTGATGTCTCCATCCTCACCATTGGAGATGGGATCTTTGAAGTGAAGTCAACAGCTGGAGATACCCACCTGGGTGGGGAGGACTTTGACAACCGCATGGTCAATCATTTCATTGTCGAGTTCAAGCGCAAGCACGAGAAGGACATCAGTGAGAACAAGCGTGCCGTCCACCGCCTGCGTACCGCTTGTGAGCGAGCCAAGCGCACCCTTTCCTCCAGCACTCAGGCCAGCACTGTGATTGATTCCCTCTACGAGGGCATCGACTTCTACACCTCCATTACGCGAGCCCGCTCCGAAGAGCTGAATGCTGACCTGTTCCGTGGCACCCTGGATCCCGTGGTGAAGGCCCTGTGAGATGCCAAGCTCAGTAAGTCCCAAATCCATGATATCGTCCTGGTTGGTGGCTCCACCCGAATCCTCAAGATCGAGAAACTCCTACAGGACTTCTTCAATGGCAAGGAGCTGAAAAAGAGTATCAATCAGGATGAGGCTGTCGCCTACGGTGCAGCTGTCCAGGTGGCCATTGTGTCAGGAGACAAGTCTGAGAATGTGCAGGATCTTCTGCTGTTAGATGTGACCACCCCGTCCCTGGGAACTGAAACAGCGAGAGGGGTCATGACTGTCTGGATCAAGCGCAACGCCACCATCCCCCCAAGCAGACACAGACTTTCACCACCTCCTCAGACAACCAGCCTGGTGTACTCATTCAGGTTTACGAAGGTGCGAGAGCCATGACCACGGACAACTACGTGCTTGGGAAGTTTGAGTTGACTGGCATCCCTCCTGCTCCGCGAGGTGTGCCTCAGATTGAGGTCACCTTTGACATCGACGCCAGTGGCATTCTGAATGTGTCTGCTGTGGACAAGAGCACAGGCAAGGAAAACAAGACCACAATCACCAATGACAAAGGGCGTCTGAGTAAAGAAGACATCGAGCACATGGTGCAGGAGGCAGAGAAATACAACGATGTAGATGAGAAGCAGAGAGACAAGGTGTTTTCCAAGAACTCTCTCGAGTCCTATGCTTTCAACATGAAGGCAACGGTTGAGGATGAGAAGCTCCAGGGCAAGATCAGTGATGAGGATAAGCAGAAAATCCTGGACAAATGCAACGAAATCATCAAATGGCTGGATAAGAACCGGACTGCTGTAAAGGAAGAGTTTGAACACCAACAGAAGGAGCTGGAGAAGGCCTCACCCTGTCAGCATGCATCCCGTGACCGTCGGTATTCTGTCCCACTCCCTGCACACAGTGGCCATCCCGGATCCCAGTCCCGCAGGCACAAGCTCAAAATTACTCCATCCCAGGCCCTGCTGCCACCACCTCCCTGGAGTACCTCTAATGTCTCCGAAGCCAGCCTGGATCAACACTGGCAGTAGGAACACTGGCAGTAGGGCCCTAGCAGGAGTGATTTGCCCTACTGAGAGCTCACCTCCTCCAGGAGGCCTTCCCAGACTGAGCCCCCTCCTTCCTCTCCCCACTCATCCCCCCTCCATCCCCCTCGGCTTACCTCCTTCCCTTCCCCACAGCACCTGTATATATGTATATATGTTTGTACATATTTATTACTCTATTTATTGATTGATTGATCTTGTACACATCTATTCTATTTATTTTATTATGTTAATACGCTTGGTTTTGTTCTCTGTCTCCCCCTTCTAGACTGTGAGCCCACTGTTGGGTAGGGACTGTCTCTATATGTTGCCAACTTGTACTTCCCAAGCGCTTAGTACAGTGTTCCGCACACAGTAAGTGCTCACTAAATACGATTGATTGATTGATATATTTGTACAGATTTATCCCTCTATTTTACTTGTACATATTTACTACTCTATTGATTTTGTCAATAATGTGCATCTAGCTTTATTTATGTTTACTCTGATGACTTGACACCTGTCCACATATTTTGTTTTGTTGTCTGTCTCCCACTTCTAGGCTGTGAGCCTGTAGGTGGGTAGGTACCGTCTCTATATGTTGCCGACTTGTACTTCCCAAGCGCTTAGTCCAGTGCTCTGCACACAGTAAGCGCTCAATAAATATGATTGAATGAATGAATGAAAGCGGAAAAGGGGGGCTCAGTCTGAGAAGGTGATTATCGGGCCAGGAGGCACCCTTTGAGGAGGGATTAAGAGTGACGAACTGTTACCGTGGAGACCGAGGGATGCCAACGTCCCACTCAACGGCCAACGGGAAGCCGTTGAACTCAACGGCCAACGAGAAGCCGTCGAACTCAACGGCCAACGGGAAGCCGTTGAACTCAATGGTCAACGAGAAGCCGTTGAACTCAACGGCCAACGGGAAGCCGTTGAACTCAACGGTCAACGAGAAGCCATTGAACTCAACGGCCAGCGAGAAGCCGTTGAACTCAACGACCAACGAGAAGCCGTTGAACTCAACGGCCAACGAGAAGCCGTTGAACTCAACGGACAGCGAGGAGGGTTGGCTCCCGTGGGAGCATCTCGGGGAGGGCCGAGGGGAGTTGACCCTGTCAGTCACGGGTGAGATTATGCAGAGGAGAGGATGCATCGAAACTGCCACCAGCATAAACGGCCTGCGCTCAGTCCCTTTACCGGTGGGTGGCCGTGTGCTGAGCCCTCCCGGGATTGGAGTGGGATTAAACCTGCCTGACTAGGAGCGGCCCGTTTTCTCTGTCCTCTCTTTGTAGCACCTCTCTGTGAGTGGTAATAGTAGGGTGAGAACTGGGTGGTCTCTGAGGTCCCCGAGGGGGAATGTGCCACTAAAATGGATTGCATTCATTCATTTATTCATTCAATCGTATTTATCGAGCGCTTACTGTGTGCAGAGCACGGGACTAAGCGCTTGGGAAGTTCTAGTCGGCAACATATAGAGACGGCCCCTACCCAACGACGGGCTCAGGGTCTAGAAGACGGAGACAGACACCAAAACATGTGGTCAGTTGTCAAGTCATCAGAATAAATAGAAGTAAAGCTGGATGCACATCATTGACAAAATAAATAGAAGGGTAAATATGGCAAGTAAAATAAATAGAGTAATAAATCTGTACAAACATATATACAGGCGCTGTGGGGAGGGGAAGGAGGTAGGGCGACTCATTCATTCAATCGTATTTATTGAGCACTTACTATGTGCAGAGCACTACACTTTGGGGAGGGGGAGTGGAAAAAGAGGGCTGAGTCTAGGAATCCAAGCATGCCAGTCAAAGGAACAAAATAGGAGGTGGGAAGGCCTTGAGGTTAATGGCCGGGGAACAGATTTGGATTGTATAAATAAATACATAATTTTTCTATTATATATGTTATGCATATATTATAAATAATGAAATAAAAAAATAAATGAAAATGAATATTACTCTACGTATTTTATTTGTACATATTTACTTGTACATAATATAGATAATAAAATAAATAAATATAAATATATATTGCTCTTTGTATTTTACTTGCACATATTTACTACTCTATTTAGTTTGTTAATGATGTGCATATAGCTTTAATTCTACTTGTTCTGACGATTTTGACACCAGTCCACATGCTTTGTTTTGTTATCTGTCTAGACCCTGAGCCTGTTGTTGAGTAGGGGCCGTCTCCATATGTTGCCCACTTAGACTCCCCAAGCGCTTATTACAGTGCTCTGCACCCAGTAAGCGCTCAATAAATACGATTGATTGAATGAATGAATTGAGGAAAGCTTCATTTTAGGGGGTGGGGACGTCACACGCTGTTCAGCCCCCACTGAAACCTCAGAGATGAAGGCCCAGTGATGGCTGGATTCTAGAAGTGCTGAGTCTCCGGCGCTCCTCCTCGGCAGGGTGGAGAGAAATCGGAGTCGTGTGGCGCTTGGTGCTATTGATTGATAAGGGGGCTGTCTAAGCCCATTTAGGGAGAGAACTAGCCCATCTTTGTGGACCCAGGGAGGAAGAGTCGCTAGGAAAAGCACATTAATTATAACCTTCCAGAGCTAGAAAGAAAATAGGAGGCAACTGTGATGGCCAATCCACAGGAGCAGTTTGGCGGTATGACTAGCTTCATGGCGGGAGGGAGGACCCGCGAAGGCTAATAAGCCCCCCGGAAAGCTCGGAGTTGAAGGCCAAGCCATGCAAAAACTCCTCACTCTCTACTTCAAGGCTGTCCATCCCCTCGCCCCCTCCTACCTCACCTCCCTTCTCTCCTTCTCCAGCCCAGCCCGCACCCTCCGCTCCTCTGCCACCGCTAACCTCCTCACTGGGCCTCGTTCTCGCCCACCCCGCGGTCGACCCCCGGCCCACGTCCACCCCCTGGCCATGAATGACCTTCCTCAGCACATCCGCCAAGCTGGCTCTCTTCCTTCCTTCAAAGCCCTACTAACAGCTCACTTCCTCCAGGAGGCCTTCTCAGACTGAGCCCCCTTTTTCCTCTCCTGCTCCCCATCCCCCCAAACCTACCTCCTTCCCCTCCCCACAGCACCTGTATTCATTCATATACTCATTCAACGCAGCGGCAACCCTACGAACTCCTTGCATAGTATCGGCCCTGATCCCAGGCACAATGTCGAAGGGACCTTCAGTTGGCATTGATGTTGGCACCACCTACTTCTGCGTAGGAGTCTTTCAGCATGGAAAGTGGAAATCATTGCCAATGACCAGGGAAATCGAACCACCCCCAGTTACGTCGCCTTCACAGACACAGACCGTCTTATTGGAGATGCTGCAAAGAATCAAGTTGTGATGAACCCCACCAATACGGTTTGTGATGCCTACCGTCTGATTGGCTGTCGATTTGATGATGCGGTTGTCCAGTCAGATATGAAGCATTGGCCCTTGACGGTGGTGAATGATGCAGGCAGGCCAAAGGTCCAGGTGGAGTAGCAAGGGGAGACCAAAAGCTTCAATCCAGAAGAGGTGCCATCTATGGTCCTGACAAAGGTGAAGGAAGTTGCTGAAGCTTACCTTGGGAAGACAGTCACTAATGCTGTGGTCACAGTCCCCACTTACTTCAATGATTCCCAACTTCAGGCGACCAAAGATGCTGGAACAATCGCTGGTCTCAATGTGCTCCGTATCATCAATGAGCCAACTGCCGCTGCTATTGCTTATGGCTTGGACAAGGAAGTTGGTGCCGAGAGAAATGTGTTGATCCTTGACCTTGGAGGTAGTACCTTTGATGTCTCCATCCTCACCATTAGAGATGGGATCCTTGAAGTGAAGTCAACAGCTGGAGATACCCAGCTGGGTGGGGAGGACTTTGACAACCGCGTGGTCAAACATTTCATTGCCGGGTTCAAGCGCCAGCACAAGAAGGACATCAGTGAGAACAAGCGTGCCGTCCGCCGCCTGCGTACCGCTTGTGAGTGAGCCAAGCGCACCCTTTCCTCCAGCACCCAGGCCAGCATTGAGATGGATTCCCTCTACGAGGGCATCGACTTCTACACCTCCATTACGCGAGTCCGCTTCGAAGAGCTGAATGTTGACCTGTTCCGTGGCACCCTGGATCCCGTGGAGAAGGCCCTGCGGGATGCCAGGCTCAATAAGTCCCAAATCCATGATATCGTCCTGGCTGGTGGCTCCACCCGAATCCCCAAGATCGAGAAACTTCTACAGGACTTCTTCAATGGCAAGGAGCTGAAAAAGAGTATCAATCCGGATGAGGCTGTCGCCTACGGTGCAGCTGTCCAGGGCCGGCATTGTGTCATGGAGACAAGTCTGAGAATGTGCAGGATCTTCTGCTGTTAGATGTGACCACCCCGTCCCTGGAATTGAAACAGCGGGAGGGGTCATGACTGTCTGGATCAAGCACAACACCACCATCCCCACCAAGCAGACACAGACTTTCACCACCTACTCAGACAACCAGCCTGGTGTACTCATTCAGGTTTATGAAGGTGCGAGAGTCTTGACCAAGGACAACAACCTGCTTGTTAAGTTTGAGTTGACTGGCAACCCTCCTACTCCCCGAGGTGTGCCTCAGATCGAGGTCACCTTTGACATCGACGCCAGTGGCATCCTGAATGCGTCTGCTGTGGACAAGAGCACAGGTAAGGTAAACAAGAACACAATCACCAATGACAAAGGGCGTCTGAGTAAAGAAGACATCGAGCGCATGGTGCAGGAGGCAGAGTACCTTTGAGGTCTCCGAAGCCAGCCTGGATCAACAGCTGGCAGTGGGAGCAAAGGAATTGTGCATCGGGCCACAGCAGGAGTGATTTGCCCTACAGAGAGCTCACCTCCTCCAGGAGGCCTTCCCAGACTGAGCCCCCTCTCTTCCTCTCCCCCTCATCCCCTTCTCCATCACCCTCGTCTTACCTCCTTCCCTTCCCCACAGCACCTGTATATATGCATATATGGTTTTGAACATATGGCAATTACTCTATTCATGATTGATTGATTTTACTGTACATATCTATTCTATTTATTTCTTTTTGTTAATATGCTTGGTTTTGTTCTCTGTCTCCCCCTTCTAGACTGTGAGCCCACTGTTGGGTAGGGACTTGTCTCTGCATGTTGTGTCAACTTTGCACTTCCCAAGCACTTGGTACATTGCTCTGCACACAGTAAGAGCTCAATAAATACGATAAATTGATTGAATGAAAGAGGAAAAAGGGGG